>NC_064639.1:684625788-689425788 GCF_023864345.2 Schistocerca serialis cubense
AAATCTTATTTTCACGATTCCTATGTGAGCATATTCCTAGAGTAATCATTTGCAGGCAGTACTTGAAACACTGTTAATAGACTATCTCGGGATAGTTAACGTCTATCTTCAAGAGTCTGCCAGTGCAGTTCCTTCAGTACCTCTGTGGCACTCTTCCACGTAGTAAACAAATCTTTGACCATTCGTGCTGTCTTTCTCTGCAAACGTTCAAAATCCCCTGTTGGTCCTATCTGGTATGCGTCCAACGACTTGAGCAACATTTCAGAACTGGTCGCACGAGTGATTTGTACGCAGTCTCCTTGGTAGACTGATTGCACTTCCCTCTTCCAATAAACGGAAGTCTGCCACCTACCCACGACCGACCCGATGAGATCATCCCATTTCATATCCCTACGAAGTGTTAGACCCAGGTATTTGTGTGAGGTGGACGATTCCAGCAGTGACTCACTGATATTGTAATCATCGGATACTACGTCTTTTTCGTTTTGTGAAGTGTGGGGTTTTACATTTCTGAAAATTTAAAGTTGCCAGTCTCTGCACCAATTTGAAATCTCATCAAGATCTGACGATATTTATGCAGCTTCTTTCAGATGATACTTCATTATAGATAACTGCATCATTTGCAAAAAGTCTGATGTTACCGTTAATATTGTCATTAGTATACAATATGAACAGCAAGGGTCCCAGCATACTTCCCTGGGGCACACATGAAGTTACTCTTGCATTTGACGATGCCTCTTCATCCAAGGTAACATGCTATGTGCTCCCTACCATGCGCCAAAATTCGGGAAAGTGATCCGTTACTCATCGTTTGCAGTGAAATTTTTGTCAACACGTGAAATCTTCACCACTGTTAACTACGTTTCTTCCCCGAGTGAGAGTGACACAGAGAGACATGCCACTGTGACAAACTTGCCTTCCTGTGATACTCGTGGTGTTAGGAATCTCTGTGTTTCGAATATTTCCACGATCGGTGACATCCAAGAGGATGCACCAAATCTTCCTGAAGAATAAACACGTGAATAACATAAGAATATGGTAATTTAAAAGGATTGTAATGCACCCATATGTATATAGAAAGTGTGAGTGTGTGTGTGTGTGTGTGTGTGTGTGGGGGGGGGGGGGGGGGGGGTCGCGCGCGCATTTACAAATACTGTGACGTCCCCCCTAATTTGGTAAGAATCATTCGTGCAGGAACCTCTTACGTACATGGGTAGATGAATGAAAACAATGAAAGTAAGATAAAAACAATAATCGCGTATCGAAAACGGACAGCAAAATTAGGAAGCTGCGACGCTAGTCACTGAGCCACCATTCCGTCTGCGGATGTTGCGCAGCAAAGGGCACGTGAAGCACCCCTGAGTCTTTGACCACCGGTTTTTAAGAAACGGTCGATATCTACGAGACAGTTCACTTGTTTTGGCTCCTCCCACACCGAGCGAAGTTCCTGGGAAATCTGGCGATGGCAATTGCGATGTTCTCGTAAGAATAAAATATAGATTGGCGAAGGACAAAAGGGACCCGCTCGCAGTGTTGAGAATGAGCCTCATACCGTAGATTTGTGCAGAAGTTTATGTTGGAATGACTGGAAGATGCATAAATAACACTGCCCCGTAATCCATAGTATTGCAGGTTGGAACGAGTGGAGAAATCAGCCGTGATAGACCGCGTGCTGCGCGAGTCCGCTGCAGGGAAGAGCTAGCACGCCGGTCCGTTCACGGAATACACAGAACTTCACGGTGACGATGGTTTTAAAAAGAACAAAATCGAATTAAACGCATCTCGCATTCCCGCGTTGCCGCGAACGACCTTTGCAGGTAACAAAGAGAGAACACAGCAATACCGGGCTTTCTGAGGTATTTATCCACTATGACGGGGAAGGGCAGAGGGGGGGGGGAATCAGAGAGAGGAACCGCAGGAATGCAAAACTCATATTTTTATATAGATTAGTTAGTCAATAAGAACAAGATTTTATAGGTGAGTCAAAAATATTAATGTATCCCAGAGCATTGATCCTAATCCACTAAATATATGGATAAAAACTCTGTGCCCGAGATTCCGAGAGGGCGGCGTGGAGGGGAGCCCAAGGCCTCCGGACGACTATGCACAGCGGTGATGACAATTCATAGGCCCTGAAATGCTTGTGGAGCAGATACACTCATAATCACCACCCTCGGACTAGACTCCACTCCATTGCCAGCAATGAAGGTTTTTCCACATCATCTGCCGCTGTTGCTTGCGAAACGTTCGCAAAAGCATTAACTCAATGTAGAACATCCCAAGACAAAAGCATACAATAAAAACGTCAACAAGAGGCCACGGAAGTCTCAACAGGTTTGAATGAAGTAAAAGGCAATCCGTTGTATAGGATTAAAGGTTTAAGATTAGGTGTGTAGGTCGGATAACTGATGCAGAGGTAGTGAGTCGAATGTACAGCACAACTGGACCTAAAGAAATAGAAAACATTCTGAGTCATCAACGAATATTGACCTAGTAGTAGAGGGATCTGGAGGAGGAACAGCCAAACTCTCGAGGCTCGAATGCCGGGAAGTAGGTTGAAGCCTTTTGCACAGGATAGATTTCCGCGGAGAGCTGCATCAGCCATTGTTCAGATGGAAGGGACCAGGAATAGAAGCAGCAGCAGCAGCAACAGCAGCTGAACTGCAGAGCCAGTCACGAGCTTAAAGCAAAATGGCAATTTTAATTAATCAACGTATGGGTCCAGTTTGTAACGAGCTCCGAAAGATGGTGCATTGCTATTATTCACTTTTCAAAGAATTTTGGAAGCACACGGTAGGACACAGGCTAACTCCATTATTGTAATTATTTGCGCTGTAAAATCTAAGTGTTGGTCTTAAGAAAGTGCCAGAGAACTTTCCTTACCGAAGTTGGAGTACTTTTCTGTAAGGAGCGCATACTGGGTCTCCAAAACAGTGGAACCCCTGGTGTTATTCGAAACCGTCACAGGTTGTTACAGTGAAGAAGAGGCCGAGGTCAAGTGCAGGTAACTACACACGCTATCTCTTTTATGGCGATATGCTGTACTATTCTCTCTTTGGCTGTGCTAGCCCAAATCACCAAATTGCCGTTAGAGACAAATATTTGATTCGCACTCTCTATAATTTTTCAAAAAAAAGTCATCGAACTTTCTCTCTCTACCACCACCACCGTCACCGTGAAGTCCTTCAAAGTACGCCAGACGTCACGCTGTGAAATAAATTGTGTGTCCTCCAGTTCCCACTATAATTATTAGAAATGGCTATAAGCATGTGTCAGTTTAATATGGATAAATCTGTAAGCAATTTGTAAACCTTTACAGAATTTTTATTTACTTTTTTAATTCAATATGGTACGTGCCTCTGGTAGACAGAAAAATAAGTTCCAGAGGCTTGTTATGGGGATAAGACATAGAATAATTGCTTATTCATGAACCATATACTTCTATTTCAGATAGATTAAAATGAAATAAATAGCCGCCATATTTACAGTTTGCTACAAAATGCAACGTGTAATTTACTGTCGGTAACAGCCAATTAGTCGACTCGCATTTATATTCAGCGAGAGGCTCTGCTCACGTACGACTCGGGAGACCGCCGTAATGTGGGCAAGATTTTCTTGTTGCTGAGACAAGGGACGGGCGCCCGCCGGTTTTCTAGTCTGAGATGCAGTTTTTCGTCGTAGCAGTTCAATAACGTTTGAAGTGGTCTTTCATTAAACCCAGCACAGTTTTACATTCTTAGCTGTTTGACATGCTCAGGAAATTCTCTCTCTGCAGCTTTCCGGGATGGCGCAAATGCCAGAATTTGCATGGAATCTCTTTTCTGAACAGTGGGAACTGAATATTTGCTCCGAAGAGTGTCTCCAAGTGGCAGCGCAGTTCTGAAACGTAAAATTAGGAGTGAGTTAGATACAGTGCGAAAGTGATTTCCAATCAGTCTGCAGCATTTTGTGTAGCTAAAACGTCTAACCCTACACTATCTCCTGAACTCTGGAATTTGGCGTGTGCCGCACATCATTTTCGAGATTTAAAGGCGGGAATTTGTGTCCTACGTTACGTTCCGTGAGTGGACGATTCCGAAAGATATTTATTTCACTTAGTTAGTTAGCCACACGAGTGGAAGTCGGTTCATTATTTCATTGTTGTGCCTCTTCCGGAGTCCTCTGTGTCTGGCCGTGCTCTCGTGGGCTTTAGGGTCTCAACTCCATCCTACCATCTAATTTTCGTGCAGCGTGCTGTCTCGTCATTGCAGCTTCCCTTCTAGCACTGCTTTCACCATCCTTTCTCCTCTCCTCAGAAAATGGCGTAGCCATTCAGTTCTTCTCTTTACTTACAGCTGTCACATGAGATTCATTGAACAGCGTGTGGACTTATGTCTTTTTTCCTTCTTCGAAGAATTTAATTTTCTGATAGGTCCAAAGATTTTTCTTGACACTACTTTGGTAGGTCAATTTTTCTCTCCACCGTTTGGCTCAGTATTCTTGTTTCATAACCATAGACTATTACCGGTCACATAGTTGTCTTGTACTTGTAGAGTTATGTTGTTCATTTTAGTGGTTTGCTGCTCAATAGTTTCCCCACTGAGGACAGACACCTCTCCATATTGTTCGCACTTTCATTACTTTCTAGATATTTGAATGATCTAGTCTTTGTAAATTCCTTACCTTCTACTGTCAGCGTTTCTTCCGTTTCCTCTTCAGTGTTTCGTCTTTCAATCATACATAGTTTTATCTTGACTCCTCTGACTTTTTTGTGCATCCTCTATTACAACTTTACGTTTTTTTATAAAACGATCCCCCTTGCCGCTATAAGGAAAATAATATCGGCAAACGCGGTTTCGCTTTGCCACCTACATTTACGCCGCTTCCAACCGATGACGTTCGTTTTACAGCCTTTCCCAATATCAACTTAAATAAATAGGGCGAGATGCAGTCATCTTGTTTGTCACTTGTCTCCACTGCAAAACTTTCAGACTCCCTCCGTTCAGCCCTCACGTTACATTTTGTTTTCTTACTGCACATTCCGGTTAACCTGACCAGTTTCTAAGGTACCCTCGACTCTTCTATTATATTCCACATCTTTTATCTGCAGGAACTTTCATAGGCGGATGACAGGAATGATAATTCGAAGTAAAACAAGCTAGTAAGCTTGGGTTCGAAATTCATACCTTAAGATCTATGAGCACTATTTCAATGGTGGAGATGTGATGATGATGTTTGGTTTGTGGGGCGCTCAACTGCGCCATCGTCAACGCCCATACGAAGTCCCAATTTTTTTTTTTTTCCACAGTCCAATTTTCTCCTCTTCCACAGTCCAATTTTCTCCTCTTCCACAGTCCAATTTTCTCCTCTCCCACAGTCCAATTTTCTCCTCTCCCACAGTCCAATTTTCTCCTCTTCCACAGTCCAATTTTCTCCTCTTCCACAGTCCAATTTTCTCCTCTTCCACAGTCCAATTTTCTCCTCTTCCACAGTCCAATTTTCTCCTCTTCCACAGTCCAATTTTCTCCTCTTCCACAGTCCAATTTTCCCTTTTCCCACAGTCCAATTTTCTCCTCTTCCACAGTCCAATTTTCCCTTTTCCCACAGTCCAATTTTCCCTTTTCCCACAGTCCAATTTTCCCTTTTCCCACAGTCCAGTTTTCCCTTTTCCCACAGTCCAATTTTCCCTTTTCCCACAGTCCAATTTTCCCTTTTCCCACAGTCCAATTTTCCATTTTCCCACAGTCCAATTTTCCCTTTTCCCACAGTCCAATTTTCCCTTTTCCCACAGTCCAATTTTCCCTTTCCCACAGTCCAATTTTCCCTTTCCCACAGTCCTATTTTCTCTTTCCCACATTACAATTTTTTTCTTTTCCACAATACAATATAACCACTGTCACGAATGATGAGGATGATGAAATGATGAGGACAACACAAATACCCTGTCCAGGACAGAGAATATCTCCAAGCCGGCCGGGAATCGAACCTGGGACCCCGTGATCCAGACGCAGCAACACTAGCCATTAGATCACGAGCTGCGGACAACAGAGGAGATGTTTTTCACAGTATCGATGATTTACATTTCATAACTCTTAACGTATGCATTTAGAGCCTATATTTACTGGGCTGACTTTTTCGAATGATTGTTCTTGTCACTTCCTCCTGAGAAACCCGGTAAATGGTAAGAGCTTGCAAACAATGCGTACAAAGACCTTCTACATGCTACATAATAACGATCTGTACCTGTATTTCTTACAGTTTTTTCTTATTTCTTTCTTGTGTATTGGACATATTACTGGTTGTTGCCATTTCTTGGGTATCTTTCCACCTCTCTGCAACTGCAGTAACTCTATAGAGAGCTTTTCTCAATGCTTTTGCACCTTGTTTCAGTAGTTTTACTGCCCTACCATCGCTTCCTGGGGATTTACTGTTCATTTGTCTTTTAACTTCATCCATTTCTCTCATTGTAGGCTCCTCCACTTTTGATTGGGGTCCTCCACAGGCTGTAGTTTCCTCAGTTATCTATTTTCCTACAGTAATATTCAACAGTTCTTCGAAATTGTTCTTCCACAATTTCAAGCCCTGTTCTCGGGCAACCTCCTATTTACCTCCATTGTTTTCCACTGGTGCAGTTTCTGGTTTATACCCTGTCTTGAAATACACTCCTGGAAATTGAAATAAGAACACCGTGAATTCATTGTCCCAGGAAGAGGAAACTTTATTGACCCATTCCTGGGGTCAGATACATCACATGATCACACTGACAGAACCACAGGCACATAGACACAGGCAACAGAGCATGCACAATGTCGGCACTAGTATAGTGTATATCCACCTTTCGCAGCAATGCAGGCTGCTATTCTCCCATGGAGACGATCGTAGAGATGCTGGATGTAGTTCTGTGGAACGACTTGCCATGCCATTTCCACCTGGCGCCTCAGTTGGACCAGCGTTCGTGCTGGACGTGCAGACCGCGTGAGACGACGCTTCATCCAGTCCCAAACATGCTCAATGGGGGACAGATCCGGAGATCTTGCTGGCCAGAGTAGTTGACTTACACCTTCTAGAGCACGTTGGGTGGCACGGGATACATGCGGACGTGCATTGTCCTTTTGGAACAGCAAGTTCCCTTGCCGGTCTAGGAATGGTAGAACGATGGGTTCGATGACGGTTTGGATGTACCGTGCACTATTCAGTGTCCCCTCGACGATCACCAGTGGTGTACGGCCAGTGTAGGAGATCGCTCCCCACACCATGATGCCGGGTGTTGGCCCTGTGTGCCTCGGTCGTATGCAATCCTGATTGTGGCGCTCACCTGCACGGCGCCAAACACGCATACGACCATCATTGGCATCAAGGCAGAAGCGACTCTCATCGCTGAAGACGACACGTCTCCATTCGTCCCTCCATTCACGCCTGTCGCGACACCACTGGAGGCGGGCTGCACGATGTTGGGGCGTGAGCGGAAGACGGCCTAACGGTGTGCGGGACCGTAGCCCAGCTTCATGGAGACGGTTGCGAATGGTCCTCGCCGATATCCCAGGAGCAACAGTGTCCCTAATTTTCTGGGAAGTGGCGGTGCGGTCCCCTACGGCACTGCGTAGGATCCTACGGTCTTGGCGTGCATCCGTGCGTCGCTGAGGTCCGATCCCTGGTCGACGGGAACGTGCACCTTCCGCCGACCACTGGCGACAACATCGATGTACTGTGGAGACCTCACGCCCCACGTGTTGAGCAATTCGGCGGTACGTCCACCCGGCCTCCCGTATGCCCACTATACGCCCTCGCTCAAAGTCCGTCAGCTGCACATACGGTTCACGTCCACGCTGTCGCGGCAAGCTACCAGGGTTAAAGACTGCGATGGAGCTCCGTATGCCACGGCAAACTGGCTGACACTGACGGCGGCGGTGCACAAATGCTGCGCAGCTAGCGCCATTCGACGGCCAACACCGCGGTTCCTGGTGTGTCCGCTGTGCCGTGCGTGTGATCATTGCTTGTACAGCCCTCTAGCAGTGTCCGGAGCAAGTATGGTGGGTCTGACACACCGGTGTCAATGTGTTCTTTTTTCCATTTCCAGGAGTGTACATGTCAGAATTACCTTACATTGTTCTTCTTTGTCTTTTTCAGACTTATTTTCTTATTTGTTGAGTGATGGACTGTCACCTCTGTCTTTCTGTTGCCCTCCTTGTTTCCCACGCTGCTTTTGCGTATTCTTTTCAAGAATGTGGGGACTTGTTACGTTGCATGCTGTGTACTCATTTCTCCTTCTTATCGGCACTGTGCATTCTTCAATCAACTTTAGTTTATCCCTACTTTTCCTATCTCGCGCCTATAGGAGTTTCTTCGCATCTGAATCATGATGGATTGGACTGTCTCCCTGCTTCTTCTTGTTGTTGTTGTTGCAAAATTTGAAATAGGTTTGGTAGCTGCACCTGGTATTCACATCTTATTCTCTCATTTCCCAGTGGATTTACATGTATTTTGCCTTTTGGTGTGTTGGCTTTTGTCGTATTTTCTCGCGATTCATTCTTTTACTTTAATTAGTACCAAATTGTGATCAATTCCCACTCCTGTTCCTCGCAATACCCAGACATTTTCGATGCCACTTAATGCTTTGAGTCCTCCGATACGTGGTCAATGTTGTTGGTACACTTCCTTTCCGGAATATTCGAACTTTCTAAGTGTGTCTTCTTATGCAGAAACATTATACAGAACATCTGCATTTTCCTTAACTGCAAATGTTAGGAGTCTTACACAATGTCATTTGTTTCTTTGTGAAGGGTGTACGGTCAACTCGCATTTATTTTTCATATTCAGTACCAATTTTGCATCTCCATCTATAACCATCATTATGTATTGTGGCATCCCATCGTACACTTGTACAGCAATCATTTCATAAAAAGTCATTTTCCTCGTCATCCTTTTCTCCCGTAGAAGCATGGACAGGGAGGATGGAAATGATGTTAAGCCTTCCCTTTACTCTAAAGCAGCAGAGTCTTTCACTGACTGCTTCATATTTCGCTATAGCGTGCACTATTTTATTGTTCACTGCTATTCCTGTTCAAAGTTGTCCTTTCCTTTCTGCAGTCCCACTGTAAAATCCTTCATTCTGTTTGTCTTTATTTCTCCATCCGATCTGTAAGGGGACGCATCCCTATTGTATGCATAATTCGTCATTAAACGACTTCACAGCCCCCGATGCTTTCATTGTTTCGACATTCCCCATCGCCGTCCGTAAGTGTTTGTATCTTAGTCCTTTTCCTCTGCCACTATCGCCAAAATACTATTCTATCTCCGAGGCTTGTTTTGAATTTTTCGTGGAAGGTCATCTTAACTGGGTTGCTTGACGGTCCGCCGATCAACCCGTAAGTTGGGGGGCCAGAATTCGCGTAGGGCTTGCTCCCATAAAGAGAATGGCTGCGCTTGACCTTACAGAGTTCCCAGAGTTTCCTCCACGCCTTGTTTGCTGTTGAGGCTTTTCTTCGATTAGCGCTTGAGTTGAATTCCTCTCCGGAAGGTAGTGGGGGCGGCACTTACTGCCTGGCGAGGCTTATCATGTCGAGATCAGTACTGAGCTCCTGTGGTATTTGTTGAGTGTTTCTTCGCCGCGGAGTACCCTCCCACGCTTCCTCCTGCCGCTTCGATCCGTGACTGCTTGTTCGGATTTCTCTTTATTTGCACCACATTTAGCGAGATGCAATCATTTTAGAAAGGTGAAATTGGCGGTCTGTACGGGTTGGCAGAGATTTGCGTCAGATGTGAAGAGCACTTGCAATCGCAGCAGCGCTTACTTAGGTAGGGCGGCCGCAGTGGAGCAGGCTATTGAGACCTAACTGTTTATCTAAGTCTCTCCGTAGTTCTAATAGCTAACTAGACGCGATGTTAAAGAAATAAATTTTATCGAATTACAAAACAAAGAGTTGTTTTTTCTGTGGAAACTAAAGCATTTGATTCTGTATTACTGCTGATGTTCACACTGTCTCATTCAGAGTCTGTGTTTCTGGGACAGGATGTTTAGAAAAAACAATGTGAGAGCTAAGTGGACACAGTTGAGTGTGTGACTACTAGTGGTTTGAGTTGCCTCCTAGTGTTATCATATGATTACAATGACGTAGGAGAGCTGTTGCTGCCATTGAACCTCCTCTCATAACGCTGGCGACCCTTGTTAAAATGATGTCACGAGTATTTGAGTGTGTAAAGTACGTATAGGTTTTCCGATATGATTCCTTTGACAGCCATGGCGAGCTTCGAACGTTGTTTAGACCAAATGTACGTGTGACTGCATCTTACGGAGGGGAGGACAATGAATGTAACAGTATTCTAATCACTGCTCTACCTCGCTGAGTGACCATTTTATGCAATGACGAAGGGTTACTGGAAGATGGAACACGTATACTTGTGGTAAGGTTAATGCTTTCATTGTCCATTGAAAGTGGTGGTGATTTCTGACCACCCGCTTGGCATCCAGAAATTGTATCCAACGATCAAATGCACTGAGAGTTGTACACTCGACATGAACGCAGTATGTTAACCAGTGCCACTCCTCTCTCTATGGTAGTATTTATGTAACATTTTGCGAGGGGCAGTCCAAGTACAGAAAGGATTCTATGCGGTTAGTGTAAGAAATGCTACCTTTGGAGACAGCCGTTCAATGTATTACAGTTTCACGTTGACTTGCGTTCGTGTCCTCTCAGCGTGAATTCTAACACCGGAAACTAATGGATTTGTTCTACAATCGATAACGGCAAGCTAAGTGCAGGAATGACACGCCGAGTTTCATATACTGAAACACTTGTAAATAGTTTGTATCCTGGCTTTACAAGGAGTGACATTTATAGCCTGGATGCAATAAATCCCATGCCCTCGTGCTAAAGTGTGCTGGTAAATTGAAGGAAATACTAATGGAGAAATCCTCGTCTTCTAGATCGATCACACATTGGTATGTGTGTGTGTGTGTGTGTGTGTGTGTGTGTGTGTGTGTGTGTGTGTGTTTGTGTCAGAGTAACGGAAGTTTAACGAAGGAAAGACAACACAGTTAAGCACTCTTGAGCAATGAACATGTCTAACTGCTCGAGTTGTGTTCTGCTCTCTGCAATAGCGGCAGGCAAGTGCTAATGACTGTCTGCCGTAGTAATTCAGCAAGTCCATCAGGCTATATACGTCCCGTGTGACGGACGTCGAGCAGGTGACATCCTAGAAGGTAGCTATCCAATGTGATTGCCGACTAACAGTACGAGAGACGTTAACTACTTGACAACGTAATTCGTTCTTATTGTCCATTGGCTCAGTGTTATGTCCGTCCTGTACATCCTGCAATCATTACGGGCAGTTTCAGTGCAGTAGTCTGTCAGACGTTTTCATCACGGTTTCTCTGCACGAGGAGTTATTTAAGAGTGTTATTTGTGTAGTGATCACGTTTTATATACCTTTAGTACCTCAGCAGTATGTCTCATTCCCATAAAAGAAGGAATAAAGCAGCAAGCAAGCCACTAGACGAAGTATTCCCCACAGTCTTAAAAGAGCGCACTGGTCTCTTCGGAGCAACGTGCGTGGTGTACAATGACACCAAGCTGTCATGTGAACCTCTACCGCCATGATAAATCATGGCTGTAAAGCTGTGTGAGTGAGCGAATGGGCTGTGTAGAATGAGTGCAGTAAGGTTGTTCGACGTGGAAGCGTGGCGGATGCCGGAGAGTGGCTATTTTGTTTGGACGTACCTATACCATACCTTGAACAGAGTTGCCCAGTTATTCGGTGTATCAACATTGACTAAATGGTTTGCAATGAGTGGTTTCACACTCGCAGCTATGTAACACGGCACAAGAAGAGTGGTAGTAGAAAGACACCAACGAAGACCGCACACTGGTGTTGCACCTTCTCAGTAGCAAACTGTCTGAAACCCGGAAAAGCTGTCATCAGTCAATGCAGGTCCATCTCAACCACTTGGCCAGCGAGTATAGCTAAGGCAGCTGCATGTAATGGACACTCGGACTAGGTACCTCGCGAAGGCCCATCGCTCAGAGCTACATGCAAACCTGCAAGTCTTCAACAACACAAAAACTGAAAGGCAGCTAACTGGAAGTGTGTCATGTAGTCCCACGATGAAGCCCCTCTCGTATTCCAGTGAGTTGTAGGCAACATATTTTAATCTGCCTTAAATATTTCATTTTATTACTAAAAACTACCGAAGTTCAACATTATTTAAATTCCAAGTAGTCTCAGAGAGGGAGGAAGGGTGTGTGTGTGTGTGTGTGTGTGTGTGTGTGTGTGTGTGTGTGTGTGTGAGAGAGAGAGAGAGAGAGAGAGAGAGAGAGAGAGAGAGAGAGAGAGAGAGAGAGAGAGAGAGACGTTAACCGCTTATTAAATGAGAATTCTTTAAGAAGTGAATCAGCTGAATAGGCTGTGAGTTTAGATTTTAATCAGAATGTTTTAGTGTGAACTCTTCGTAACGAGCCACAAAGATATTAACAGTGACAGTCATATATTAACTTTAATGTTTAATACGACGCTGATAATAAAATCTCCGGTCAAATTTTACGTGAGCTAGCCGCAAGTTTTTCCGACAATGAAATCGCATTTCTGGGCCTTGGATGGTAGGAAAGTCTAGATAGTTTAACATAATTATTGAAGTGAATCATAACGCAGGCCATCTTAAATAATCGACACAGTCCGTTATATAGCGTGTGAATAAACAGTGCATTATTAACGCACCGTACGCAGCGCACATTAAAAACTATAAGAAATTTACTAAGACTATGTTGCTTGGTGCCAGATTGCGTATCTTATCAATGTTTACATAACACTAGAGTAATTTTTAAAAAAATAGCATCGTCCTTACAGATTACAACAATCGCACTAGAGTAATTTTTAAAAAATAGCATCGTCCTTACAAGGTAGAACAATCGCAAGATCTTTTCTATCAAGGTGACGCATCATGATTGCTGCACCCGGCGGGAATATTACTACGGAAGGAACCACGAAAATCCCAAGAAAGAAATCACAAGAATGACTTCCAAGGACGGCAAGGGAAGACGGAACCGGATTCAATGAGTTGCGATTTTCTCTCTTTTCAAATTCTGCAAGGCGTCGGGTGCACCGGCTACACAGTGAAGCTTTCAACGCGTTTATATATTATATACAGTGGTCCATTGATCGTGACCGGGCCAAATATCTCACGAAATAAGCGTCAAACGAAAAAACTACAAAGAACGAAACTTGTTTCCTTTTAAGGGGGAAACCAGATGGCGCTATGGCTGACCCGTTAGATGGCGCTACCAGAGGTCAAACGGATATCAACTGCGTTTTTTTAAACAGGAATCCCCATTTTTTATTACATATTCGTGTAGTACGTAAAGAAATATGAATATTTTAGTTGGATCACTTTTTAGATTTGTGATAGATGGCGATGTAACAGTCACAAACAAACGCCTCACAATTTTAGACGAACAGTTGGTAACAGGTAGGTTTTTTAAATTAAAATGCAGAACGTACGTACGTTTGAACATTTTATTTCGCTTGTTCCAATATGATACATGTTCCTTTGTGAACTTATCATTTCTGAGAACGCATGCTGTTACAGCGTGATTACCTATAAATACCACATTAATGCAATAAATGCTCAATATAATGTCCGTCAACCTCAATGCATTTGGCAATACGTGTAACGACATTCCTCTCAACAGCGAGTAGTTCGCCGTTTATAATGTTCGCACATGCACTGACATTGCGCTGACGCATGTTGTCAGGCGTTGTCGGTGGATCACGATAGCAAATATCCTTCAACTTTCCCCACAGAGAGAAATTCGGGGATGTCAGATCCGGTGAACGTGCTTAAACGACAAATCGACCTGTCATGAAATATGCTATTCAACCGCACGCGAGCTATGTGCCGGACACGCATCATGTTGGAAGTACATCGCCATTCTGTCATGCAGTGAAACATCTTGTAGTAACATCGGTAGAACATTACGTAAGAAATCAGCATACATTGCACCATTTAGATTGCCATCGACAAAATGGGGGCTAATTATCCTTCCTCCCATAATGCCGCACCATACATCAACGCGCCAAGGGCGCTGATGTTCCACTTGTCGCCGTTGCCCAATAGTGCATATTATGCCGGTTTACGTTACCGCTGTTGGTGAAGGACGCTTCGACGCTAAATAGAACAAGTGAAAAAAATCTGTCATCGTCCCGTAATTTCTCTTGGGCCCAGTGGCAGAACTGTACACGACGCTCAAAGTCGTCGCCATGCACTTCCTGGTGCATAGATATATGGTACGGGTGCAATCGATGTTGATGTAGCATTCTCAACACCGACGTTTTTAAGATTCCCGATTCTCACGCAATTTGTCTTATACCGATGTGAGGATTAGCCGCGACAGCGTCATCATTTGTTGCAGGTCGTGGTTGACATTTCACATGTGACTGAACACTTCCTGTTTCCTTAAATAACGTAACTAACCGCCGAACGGTCCGAACACTTGGATGATGTCGTCCAGGATACCGAGCAGCATACATAGCACAAGCCCGTTCGGCATTTTGATCACAACAGTCATACATCAACACGATATCGACCTTTACCGCAATTGGTAAACGGTCCATTTTAACACGGGTAATGTAAGCAAATACCGACCGCAATGACGGAATGTTACGTGATACCACGTACTTATACGTTTGTGACTATTATAGCGCCATCTATCACAAAGCGAAATAAGTGGTCCAACTAAAACATATTTCTTTATGTACTACACGAATATGTAATAAGAATGGGGGTTCCTATTTTTAAAAAAACGCGGTTAATATTCTTTTGACCTATGGCAGCGCGATCTAGCGGGGCAACAATAGCGTCATCTGGTTTTCCCCTTCAAGCTAGACGAGTTTCGTTCTTTGTAGTTTTCTCGTTGATGCTTATTTCGTGAGATATTTGGCCCGGTCACTATCAATGGACCACCCTATATATATAGTTGGTTGTGTGATATTTCGGTCATGTTCCTGGTACATTTTTTTGACCTAGCCTTTCAATTTATCGTGAACATGAAGCAGCAGGTTTATCTGAAAATTCTCAGTGGCTCCTCTTTTACATCTTCGTGATGTGTATATTGCGGACACACTTCCTCGCCGGGTGGAGAGCGTGATGTACAGCATTAACGTGGCGCTACCTGGGGAGTGACCAGCTTTTCGTCCAGTACGCTTTTGTTCTCATTGTTGATGTTATAGGGGAAGAACTGAGGGTGTTTTGTGGACAACGAAAGGATGAGGCGCAACGGACTCTGGGCGAGTGGAATATGAGGAGGAGCACGATGCCTGGGGGGAGTGTCTCTGGACGGAAGAGGGCGCGGCGCAGCGCGGTGCGGCCGGACAGCACGGCCGCGGCCGTGGTCGCCCCGCCGCGACAAGACGGCCGCCGCGCCGGGGGCCGTGGGAGCGGACCGCCCCCGCCCCCGCCCCCACAGCAGCTGCCCCTGCCGTCGGGAACGCCCCATGTAACTGTCTGCACCACAAGCTGCTACTGCCGTACTGTGCTGCATGTTGTGGTGCTGCTGTCCTGCACGCCGAGGCAATCGCACAATACAGTTCGTTACAAATGTACAAGAATTGGTTGAGGCACATCTTGATGCTTCTGCTTGAGTTTAGGTTGTCTCCTGTAAGCAATGGCCATACGCTACGAGGGCAAGTTAACTGAAAATTTATCAATTATGTTAAAATTCGTATTATCACGGCGTCACCAGGTACGCGAGCGCCGCAAGGAAACTGTTGAACTGACAATGTTGTTCTAAAGCAACATCCACTTCCAACAGTCATTGTGCGCGCATTAGGCGTCGTAATGCATTTGACTGACAGTGCAGTCCTCAGTTATGCAATGATTACACGTAATTGGCAGCGGCCAACTTTGTAGCGTGGTATTTTGTCACCAGATGGAAAATGGACAGCTCGTTACACCAAATTGTACGCGAACGTTTTAGTTTGCTCGCACCAGAGGGAACACATGAAACCTACATAGCTACATTACTGTTTTATTTATTTGAATTTATTTCAACATTCGTGTTTGGAATGTTCAAGTAATTTCATATCCCTAATCAGGATTTAGTAAGTTCGGAATAGAATGTGTGTAGCACATAGGCAGTACGACATAACGCTAACAGTAACAATATCAACAGTATGCTGAACAACTTGAATTACGTTATTTTCAGATTTATGTGAAAACATAGCATATTTTCGACAATGGGAGTAATTAATTGCTTACAGTTCTTAGTTTAAATGCTAATGAACTGAAATAAGTCCTTCACTGCTCTAAGTATGCCTAAAATCGTAAGACAGTGCCAAGTGAAGTCTTAAAGTTTCTTTCCAACGGCTTTCGAAAGGCATTGCCAATATCAGGACGTCTAATATGATGCTGATTATACCATAACTCATTGTAACTGTATATAAAAAAATCTTAACAGAAACGTAAATGCGTGAACCAACACCGTTACCAACTATTAAGACGGCACAACATGTTGCCTTCTCCCGTACGCCAAGTCTCCGCTACAAGGGAACTCCCCCTGCGAAGTGGGGAGAGAATCAAGGGCAGACGGCATCTCCTGCTGGGTCAGCACTTCTCAAGGGGCGCCAGACGGACGCAGGGCCACCATCTCTGGATTGTTGCTATTACCTTTTAGTTTTTGATATATAAACGTGTATATAAAGCTGTAATTTTCTTGTTTCTGTCAGCTCTGTCTCTATCATAAGGTAATCTGTATCTCTTCCAACGTTAGTTTTAAACACTGTCGTATTCCTCCAATTTTCTTTGTTCTGTGGTTAGCTGAGAGAGTACTTGATGCGGAGCACTTGCCCCTGGGAAGATTCACTGGTGTTCTTGCTAGCCGCGGAAACTCTGTTGCACCAATGTTCTGCCTTAATGTAGGGCCATTTCCGAGATCCTGCGATCTCTCTGACATGACAGTGGCACCGCTAACCGCTGCTCGAGGCAGTGTCCATGACCAGTCTGTCGTTCTATTCCATGAAGAAAGTTACCCACGTCTCCTTTCTAGTGATCGCATGGAAATATACATGCAACATGTAGCGTAATAAGTGCATTGTAACATCTAATTACCTAAAATTACCATCAGTGCACTTCATCTACATCTACATCTACATCTACATCTACATCTACATCTACATCTACATCTACATCTACATCTACATCTACATCTACATCTACATCTACATTTATACTCCGCAAGCCACCCAACGGTGTGTGGCGGAGGTCACTTTACGTGCCACTGTCATTACCTCCCTTTCCTGTTCCAGTCGCGTATGGTTCGCGGGAAGAACGACTGTCTGAAAGCCTCCGTGCGCGCTCTAATCTCTCTAATTTTAACATTAAGTGACGTAACTATGTGATGCGCAGCATTAAAAACCACTGACTATGTAGGAAATACGATGAAGAGACAATACATTGCGACCACCGGGTCGACAGCTTGTTTGTCCGTCTTTGGTCCAAAATATATGACTGACTTTGCGTATCAGGGATACGACAGTTTTTTTGCTGGGTTTGTGAAGGTATGTGGGCATTAGAAGTCTACGCACAGGTAATGTAATTCATGCTAATAACAGACCGCTGATTTGCGTCTTCAGTAGTGGCGCCCGACAGCGATCCAGATGGTTTCGATAGCATTTATATCAGACGAATTTGGTCGCCGAGACATCAACGTGAGTTCACTATAATGCTCCTCAAACAATTCTGGCTCCAAGGCAATTATACTGCTGCAAGATGGCACGGCCTTCGGGGAAGACATCAAGCATGAAGTCCGCCCCCGGTAGCTGACTGGTCAGCGTGGCACAATGCCAATCCTAAGGGCCCGGGTTGGATTTCCGGCTGGGTCGGAGATTTCCTCCACTCAGGGACTGGGTGTCGTGTTGTCCTAATCATCATCATTTCAACCCCATCGATGCGCAACTCGCCGAAGTGGCGTAAAATCGAAAGACTTGCACCCGGCGAACGGACTACCCGACGGGAGGCCCAAGTCACACGATATTTATTTATCAAGCATGAAGGGATGCAGATGGTTACCAGCTGTCAGCGTATCTTCGATTACTGCCACAAGTCGCATGTAAGCGCAGGAGAATGTCTCCCATAGTGTATTAAGGCCCCCACCAGGCTGCGTCCGTACAGCGCTACACGTTTCGGACCGCCGTTCAGCTCTATGATTGAGTTTGTGAAGACGGCCATCAAGCTAGTAGAGGAAAAATGTGATTCACCTGAAGAGCCGACACGTTTTCATTGATCGACGGTGGAATCGCGATGGTCCCGTGCCAACTGCAATCTAAACTGATGTTGACGTTGGGTGAACACAAAGGACTGACGTGCTGCGGAGCTCCATGTCCAACAAAGTACGATGAACAGTGTGCTCTGAAACACTTGTATGTGCACGAGCATTGTGCTGTTTCGGCAGAGATGCCGCCGATCATCTTCTGTTCTACTTAAAGAGCAGAAAATCCTCCGAAGGCAAGGTTGGGTGAAGAGATGTGGACGTCCAACCATTTAGCGCCTAATGATAGTTCTATTGTCCTTCAACCTCTTCGCGTAGATACTCAAGACAGTAGCACTTTAACATTCGACGGGCTTCGTCATTTAAGAGACAATCGTTGAGAAGCTCTGCATAATGAGAATCCGGCCTTTGTCAAAGTCGTTTATCTCAATGACTTTCGCCATCTGTAGCCCGTATTTTCGATAGGGTGATCCCTGTGTGTCTGCTCAGCTGACATACTTTCGCTACCGCGTCACTGGCCTGCAGCACCACCGGGCTGCATCCAAAGTCGAGGCGGGCAGTGCTGATAATGTTTTGCTTCATCAGGGTGTACTGAACTGGCTATACGATACTAATGTCTATCATCATATCTCGAAATAAATGATGTATTTCATGGTGGTCAACACAAGAGTGATTAATGCGAAATTAGTTTATACAAAAACTCCTGAAGCGGAAATATTGAAGTTCTCAGATTTTTTAACACTTGGAAAAATAAAGTTCTCGTAAAGAATATATGTACGTTTTTAATCAACGGTGCTAAATGTACAGTGTTCATACAAACCCACTGTACCTGTAAAATGAATGTGACTCTGGAAGTATTACTAGTACGTGTGAGAGGAAGGCTTTGCTGTACGTTTGCCATCGTATATCTTAGCACTCACGCTCACAATAAAAACCGAGCAAGGTGGCGCAGTGGTTAGCATACTGGACTCGCATTCGGGAGGACGACGGTTCAATCCCGAACCCAGCTATCCTGATTTAGGTTTTCCGTGATATCACTGAATCGCTCCAGGCAATGCTGTTTGGTCTCTTCCCCCAGACAACCCAACCCAACGTATTAAAATTACAAACCTCTCCGCACTGCCCCGTAGATGTAACGCTTGTTATAACTGGTGACAGTCATTCGGGCATTGGCTGAGTTGCTATATTAGTCTGATTAATTGTTCTATGAAATCAGTTTGCTTGTTAGCAAACATCTGACGTTCGAAGAAGAAGAAAAAACGAACGATTCATATCTGCTACTATTGCTCCAGCACATTTATAGTAAGGATTATTTTGAACGTGTATTCAGTGAAGACAGCTCGGGAATGATCCATGATTACATCTCTTGTGAATTATAGAATTTGCAATTATTTGGCTTAACTGTGTGGAAAGGACGCTTCGAGGGACTGTTTGGCTGTATATGATCATCGTATTTCGACTTTGTATCCAGGGTTTGCGTTTTGTCATCGGCAGATTGCTCTTCTGTATGACGCGATTCAGGTCTGATGGCGGTAATAAGACGTTTCGAAAAGTGCCGTTGTGGGCGAGAGTTGAAGCGAATAACTGATGCTCCTAGGAATAAATGAAGGAAGGAAGGATGCAAGAGAGATTAGGGTTTAATGCACCATCGCCAACTACGCTGTTTGAGACGGATCAGAGGGTAGGATTAGTGAACGAAGGATGGAGAACGTTATCGACTGTGTCATATGAAACAAACTACCGTGTCGTTGGCCTTAAAAAATTGAACAAAACTACTGACAAACGAAATATGAATGGCTGAACAGGTGTAAGGTGTCAGGCGAATCCAACACCTTCCATGGAAACCCTGACATGATAAGCAAATCCAGTATTATGTCACATAGCTCCGAATAAATCGTGATATTAAATTAACCAAAGTAATACGAGTAACGAGTGAGCAAATGGAATACCACAGACTAACACAAGAATGCCTAAATGCATGTCATACCTTCCCACCGTGAGACAGACGCAGTTCTGAGGGGAGAAACGAGAACAGAAGCCGAGAGCAGCACCGTGTTAAGCTGGAAGGCCCTACGATAAGGGACGGACGGACACCCACGTCGCCAGCTAACCGCTAAGACCGCACCACCCGCAAGTATTAGCGTGAGACTTTTTCGCGTCTCTGTTACGTTAGGACCACCCCCCAGCCCATGTTAAAAGCTAGAGCCCACCAGAAGGACAGTATAGATCTTACTATAACGCTAAAAGGACCACACCAGCTGCAAGTTTTAGCGTGAGACTTTTTCGCGTCTCTGTTACGTTGCAAACTTTAAAAACATTGCCCCACCACGAAAAGTATAACATTTCTCATTGGATAGACAGAATTTTTGTAGGTGGAGCTTAAGGTTAACATTGAGAACCTGATTGGTCAGATGAAAACACAGCCAGATAGTTTTTTTTAAACCAACTTTGGTAAATTATAGTAAGGAGAAGTTAGGAGAGAGTGGCTAGAGAGTTGCTTCCGAGACAGCGAGGTGAGCGGAGCTGTGCTGTCCGCCGCCCCCTGACGAACACCGACAAGGTAATGAATGCACGCGATGCCGCATTTTTGAGCGCATAAGGCTTCACTCAGAACTGCAGAAGTCTCATCTGTTACATCCCCTTTACGTAATACTAGTGTCGATCGTCAATTAAAGCTCATGGTGTTCACATTTGCCACTTGAAGTAAAAATCTGAAACGCGACGATTTTTCTATTATATAGTTATTGAGAAGATCCTTCGATCCATTGTAGAACTTGGAAACCCACTCAGGGAATATTCGTTCACATTTTTGTTGAACGCAGTTGGTTTTTACCATCCTGTATTAAAACATTTCCTTTTATCAATAGTGCAATTTATAAACGATGTTTTGTGAGTAGAACAAAATTTCCAATGGTAAACTTAACTGATTTTTCGACGTTATTTTACCAGCTAACTAAAAATAGGAAAGCCTTGAACCCCTTCCACTAAATTTAGTTAGTATTAAGATTCCTTTACAGGGAGTGCAGTGGAGCTGACACTGAAATCGTTAAGTATTTGGTTATATCATCGCTAGTCTCACTGAACTCTTCTGAATTCTACATGTCATGTGTGGTCTGACGTCTCCTTACCAGCAACAGGTCCCAGGTTCAAACTAGTCAATTCCCTAAAAAACACGCTCAGAGCATCGTTGCGCGAAAGTGGTAGGGAGACATGATATAGAACAAGCAGACACCACGCAGAATGTTTACACAGGAATTTAAACCGTCGTTCTCCGGACTGTGTGTCATTACTGTGCGGGTTCACTCTGTGAATAAAAGGAAGGAATGTAATAAAAAGGAACACCTACAACCGTCCTTCCGATGTTATTTATTATATGGCTACCAGTTTTGGTGCTCCAGCAACTGACGCTGAGTGTGTTAACTACTGTCGTATACATGATTTCATCAGCGGCCAACATCTGTGAACTGGCTACGGTACACTGTAATAACGATGTTGTGTCTCCAACCATCAACTACCAACAGTGAGTAGGTGTTCCATTACATAACGTAAGTGAACGGCCCAAGGCGCTGCCCGTGTTTGATTCCCGGCCGGGTCGGAGACTCTTTCCCTTCGGGGACGGGGTGTTGTGTTATCATCATCATTTCATCCTCATCATGGGTCGCAGGGCACCCAATATGGCGCTGACTGAAATAACACCTGCACTTGGCGGCCGAACCTGAATGGGACATCCCGGACAAGAATGGCATACGATCATTTCATTTCAGTCAGAAGGATGGACGTACACGGAAGGAAGAGTGTCTTCACACTGACCGTGGCAGTGATGTGGGGAAAAAAGAAGAGGGCGCTAGCGGAGTGCGGGACTGCGGTAGCGGCCTAGTAGGGCAGGGGGCGGCGGGCAGCGGGCAGCGGGCCACGGGGCGAGTGAGTCAGTGGGCGGCCCGCGGCTGAGTCAGCGCCGCCTGCCCGTCTGCCCGCGGCCTGTAGCCTCGACCACTCCACTTAACTGGGCACTCGCGGGTGCGATGCAACGAGCGTTCTCGGCTATAACTATTCGATTCAGATCCTAACCGGGACACTTTTTTTCCGAATCCGTAGAACCGTAGGTTGAATCTGCGGAGCAGCTCTTTCCAGAACGGATGATGTGCACGCTAACTCGCAAAAATAGCGTTTTACAGCAATATTCGAATTAAAAGCTCACAGTATAGCATTTAAGATTATTTGTATCACTGTATAAAGTTTTACTGCGAAATTCTATGATTTAGTAAATTGATGAGCTGGAGAAAATGAAATGAGATATACAAAAGGAGTCGTGAAAATCATTACAAATGCACTTAAACAAACGAGGTCATATTCACGTCATCTAGAAATCAGTACATCAACTTTAAAAGTAGCTTATTGCAACTGTAAGCAAGTAACATTTTCATAAAATACATTAGTTTCTTAAAACTAACTTGTTTAATTACCTTTTTAATATCCCTCTAAAACGTTCATGATTGTTGCGGGCCTTAGTTACGACGTCAACAGTACTGATCTACCTATCTGACACAATGGATATTAGAATACCTTTTAACTTTTTTGCAATGTCTTGTTAACGTATGAAGTTACACTAGCTAAACAAATGTACCCACACACCTGTTAATGGACCTTAATGTGGGGAGTGTTCCGCCTTTTGACGACTAACTCTGCTGGGGACACTTTCGATGAGGCGCCTGAATGTCTCTCAGGGGATAGCAGCCCGTTATTCGTCAATTGCCGAAACCAGGGAAGGTAGTGGTATCGGACGATGACGTCTCCGGCAAGTCTACGTTCTAACTCGTCCCAAACGTGTTGGGTTCACGTCGGGATATACGAAAGGCTAGTCCGTTTCAGAGATGTTATTGTCCACAAACCGTTGCCCCACAGATGCTGCTCTAGACGAGGTGCATTGTCATGCTGATACAATCATAGTCTCCAAGCTGCTTCTCCACCGCACACAGTACACAACGGTGTAAAATGTTTTCACAACTTCCCGCATTAGCGTTTTCTTAAGCACAATCAGGGGCCACACTTTAACCACGAAAAATATGCCATACTGTACCACCACCATCTCTGTACTTCACTGTTGACACAACATCTGATGGTAGGTAACGGTCTCCAGGCATTCGCCAAACCCAAACCCTTAACTTGGATTCTATCGGTTTACCGTTGTTTTTAAAGTCAAAGTGTTTTCTCCCAGTCAAGTGCCTTCCGTCAGACCGGTTGCCTTCGGGAATCGGACGCAACAGCAAGGAGGGTTAGAGAGATGAACGTTCGGCTCAATTTGGATCAAATGCCCACTGAAAAATTCAAGACGATTGAGGCCCTACACAAAAACTACATTTATGTTCATGATTGTAAAGCGGTTCGCACCACTGTGTTAAAATAAATGCTTTTATATTTCAGATTTCAGCGTAGACAGCTGCGGTAGTGGCCTGACCCGAAAAGCTGCCACGTTGGACCTTTTCTTGGCAGGTACGGATGCACTTTGGATGCACCAGTCTCGTGCTGATAGGTAGTTTTTTCTTTAATGTTGTGTTCAGAGCTCAGTGGACTGGCTGCCAGTGTGGCAGGTTTTCACCCACACTGTTTTAGTAGGAAATGTAGTTACGAGGAGTCCTTGGAGGAAGAAGCGCTTTCCATATGAGTTAACAGTGGGAATGACGGATTACCTATGAGAATACCTGCATCTTTCTAGTGAGGCTTTCGAGGGTTCTGAACGTTGAAACAATTTTGGGACTCCTTAGATGTCGCGAAAGCTTTGAGTTCTCCTGGGTGTTGGACCAATCGGCAGAGCTAATGTTTGAAAGTGTTCGGTGTGTGAGGTCTCTTAAGGCAGAGATCCGCAGTGGTCGATAAAGTTATTCTGCCTGTGCAAAATTATTAGAAAAATTTGTAAGTTCTTTCCAGTGGATAGGCGAGGTATTCTAATTGGTCATATACTTCCAGTAATTCTTTTATTTTTTGGCGAAAGTCTTACGACTTAATGGGTGTGCACCTGATCGATACACACAAGCCTCTTATCGGACAACGCGATGATTAGGTAGTGTTTAATGATAGGTGAGGATTTGGAGAGGTCTGTATGAAGCTACTAAACTTATTTTTCCGTACAAACTATACCCGTGATTTTGTTGTAATTTCGACCTACATATCCGTGAAGAGCTCCCTTCGTTCGCCGTTGTGGAGACTGCTGTGTAAATTTAAGTGAATGAGTTAGATCCGCCGCACATTTTTCGTTACATTGGCCAGACTCCTCAATCTTTCTCGATGCAATTCGATAGCTACATGGCATTTGAAATATTTAAAAATTTTGCCCTGACTCACAAGTTAACGCAAGACGCAATACTCATTTTTTGTATGGGTGCAGCAAATGCCCGTAGTTGATCCAACTAAACAAACGTTTTCTGTCTTTTCAGTGGTATTAATGTAGCGTGTTTGTCCTTCGCGCCTCACCTTACTATGAACACATGCACTGCAGCAGCGGTCATGAGCGTGCTTTGGCTCTTAAGACGTCATTTCCTACGACGTGTGTGCGTGTGGGTGTTCTTGTGTATGAGAGAGAGAACAATGTTAAAAGTTAATGCTCGTGGAGTCATCTCGCCGAGCGCTACGTAGCACTAGAACATACTCTAAAGCCAATTTTCTTAATGCCACCCAACAAATTTGAAGGTTGAAGAATACCGTCGTACTGCTGGTGAGGAAATTGTAAACAAAGTGTGCTACAGTTTGAGATGAGAATGGCAACGGAGTTACATGAGACGAACAGGAGTATGGGACAGAAACGTTAAATATGTGCGAGAGTAATTTCTTTCCGGATTGAAAGCAATAGAATATCAGACACCATGAACCTGACAATAGCTAACAGGCACAACAATCGATGACGTGGAGCCAGTCTCACAAATGGTCGTAAAAAAAGGCGACTTTACTCGAGATTGCTATCTGAGGAGTTGAGGTTTATCAGTGACGATTTCAAAAACGTTAGTCTCTTAGCTTTGCTGAACTGAATATTGTCTTCTGTTTGTGCTACACGTCTTCAACGCAGTGGACTAGCTTTCCGAAGGAACAGAATTCAAAGACCCACCTGGATAGAGTTTCCTGTTTGTCTAACCTTGCACCCCTTCTATTTACTGAATGGTTACACGTGTCGAAGCAAGGTCTGCGGCAAATGACAAAGGCAGAGTGCACGTCATCTTGTATGGATAATACTTGTATCAATACATATCGAAACGAGTATGGTTCTTTAAATAGAAATATTTTTCAACCGTACTCTAAAACTCATGGAAAGCAAGTACAGTGTTGTAACTCTTGTTAATGTTGGCGTGTAAAGTATTCGGGAGCGTGTTAGAGAAACGTGCTAAAACTTAAAGGCAAGAATCTCATTACAAAAGTTTGAAGTGTATAAACAAACATGACAATAGTTGTACGACGTGTGTTCAAAAAGTAACTGAAATGTTTTTATTTCACGCGTCGTATTAGCCATATTCTCGCCCTTTTCGGTTGTGTTTGTAAACATGTCTGAAAAGATATCTGCAGTGTATCGACCATATGGGACATTTAGTATGTTGTCAGTTGTCAAAGAGGTTACTTGTTTTGGTAGTTCAGGGATTATTTATTTTGTTTGAAAAGGTATCAGAAAATGTGTATTAAATTTTGTCACAAGAACAGAAAGTATGACGAAGTTACAGAAATATTAAATATCTTTGGAGAGTCTGTTGTGGGTAAAGCAAAAGTCTACAAGTATGAAATATTGACCGAGTGTTTCGGTCCGCATCAGGTCGGATTAAAGAAACACATCCAAGCAGCTTGGAACCTGGCTGCTAGAATTGTTACAGATAGGTCAAAACAGCACGGAAGTATTATGGATATGCTTCGTGAACTCAAATTGGAATGACTGGAAGGAAGGCGACGTTGGTCGGATTGGCCGTGCGGTTCTAGGCGTTACAGTCTGGAGCCGAGCGACCGTTGCGGTCGCAGGTTCGAATCCTGCCTTGGGAATGGATGTGTGTGATGTCCTTAGGTTAATTAGGTTTAATTAGTTCTAAATTTTAGGCCACTGATGACCTCAGAAGTTAAGTCGCATAGTGCTTAGAGCCATTTTTCAAGGCGACGTTCTTGTAGACGAACACTATTGAGAAAATTTAGAAAGCCAGCATTTGAGGCTGACTGCAGAGTGATTTTACTGCTGCCAGCCAACGTACATTTCGCTTAGGGACTACGAAGGTAACATTAGAGAGACTGGGGCTCGTACGAAGGCATATACATAGTCTTTTTTCCCTCGCACTGTTTGCGAGTGCAGCAGGACCAGCAATGACTAATTACAGCATACCTTCCGCGACGCTTCGTACGGTGACTTGCAGAATATGTATGAATATTAAGTATAATGGTTTGAAGAAGCTCAAGAAGAGGTTGGAGATTATGGGCGCCCTGGACATACCTGCACATCAACCGACTGAAATCGTGCAAAAAGTGAAACGAATGATTATGATTCATCACCGAACCACTGAGCTCACTGATGATGTTGGCATATCAGTGGGATCATGCTATGACATTTCGCCGAATATTTTAAGTTCGAAGCATTTACAGCAAAATTTATTCTAAAATTGTTGAATGTCGAATAAAAACAGTCCGAATGCAAATAGCTCAAGAGTCGCTAAGGAATAACGTGTGGGAAGTGTTGAAACATGGGTTTACGAAAAAACTATGGCTCAGTGGTTCATGAAGCGCTGAGATCTAAAAACGCCCATCAAGTGAGATCAAACGAAGTTTGTACTGTGTTCTTCGATTTTAGCGGCATACTAAACCGTAAGCTCTTGCAACAATATCGAAGTATCAATAAATAACACTGCTTAAAATTTCAACGTTGTTAGTAAAAGGACGCCATAACTATGGACAGAATTTGATGTCTTTTGCACGACGATAACATACTCCCTCATACCAGTTAACTGTTCGTGACTTTTTAGCCAAATGCAATGAGATACTGTAGTGACGCACAGCCTCCATATATTCACTGGGGAACTTCCTGTTCTCCAGAATAAAACAAACCTCAAATGGCCATAGTTTCAGAAGTACAGATAAGATTGAAAACGCATCACAGAGCCAAAAGGTATCTCACACACAGAGTTCCAGAACCGTACCAGAATTTGGAAAAAAGCGCTGGCCTAAGTATATATACCCAGTATTATGTAATTGGGACTATTAAGCGGAAAGCAGTGGTGTCGATGAATACGTAGAAGTCTATCCAAAAGAACAAAAATCAGTTTTTTTTAACTCGTCTCGTATGTCTTTTCCAGCATGAAATCGTAACGCGATTATTGTTTATCACATAATGAAGGCAGGCGTCCGTCACTTTCATTGCTACAGCGTTTCAGTGAAAGCTATTGAAAGCGTAGGTGGGCGTTCTACTGTGAGAAAGGCTTTAATTAACACACCTGGTGGCGCTTCGTGTCGATGTTAGTTACAGCGACGCCCACGGCCTGAGAAGCGATACTGCAGCGGCTCCTGCTGAAACGCTTTGCGCATGCGTGGCCGCCCGCTCGGCTGGCACCGCATCGGCTGTGGCGCCCACAGTATATGCAACACCGCGGTGCACGGCGGGCGCCGTCAGCTCCAGTTGGTGGTGCGTGCCCGCGGGATATCGCTGCGTCACGCCGAGCCGAACTGTCGGTGCAGCCTCAGTAGGGGCCGGTTTAAACAGAGGAAAGTTACCCGTCCGGATAGGCAGATGCCCGTATTATGTCGTAGCAAATCTTTCGTTTTTCAAAAAGTGTGAAATCGGCAAACTAGAATCAGTTACTATGTTACTTTCTCAAGCTCCCAAAGCAATTACTACTTCATTTTGATAATGACAAGCCATGTTTCTTATATACATTATTGCTTAATATATATTATTGCTCGTTACGTTAGTCACATATTTATTGTGTCTCTTTAATGTGTAATTTCAGCTGCATACAGATGTTTACATTGGATGCAGAGTACATTTTTAGCAATGTATTTCACATTGGTGGATTATTTTTCTGTTTTTCTTTTGAGCAACTAGTGAGTCATGCTATTCCCGAAGTGCATCATAGGCATTTGAAATCTGATATTTGTTGGAGGGTATGACATTTCAGTGAGACTAAAAACTTAATAGATCTTGGTATCAATTATTTTAATTTAGAATATTAGAAGATTACACATTCTTCTTCATATCTGATTATGATTTTTTCATTTGTTTCATAATAACCAGCACCTTGGTGAAGTCAAGATTCTAATAATATCTGGTGGTTTATGCATGCGTTCACCCACCAATTAAAAAGCCATAAATGGAAACACAAATATTTGTCGGGATGCGCAGCAATTACTTGTCATCAGTTACTTCGTTTGTTAGCTGACATTGTACTCAGCAGCGAACTTTGTTTGAACAATGCAGCATTTTACTACGATGGCCTCCATCGAGATGGTATCAACTCACCCTCCTCCTATATTTAACTACCTTAGCCGGCCAGTTATTGGAGGACCTCTCGACCGTTTCCTCCAGCTTGGCCGCATTGTTCCCAACATGAACACCTGACCATTATCTACCAGAAAGCGCAGTTTAACATGCCATTTCTGACAACTGGAAATCGTTTAGGAAGGTGAAAAAAGCGATGAATGGTAGAAAGTAACAACACCTTGTGCGGAATGCACTCCACAACTTCATATTTGTATTCCTACCCATACTCAATAAGAATGTTCAAGGTTTGCAGCCGACCTTTAATAATCTAACTTTCTAAATGATCTCTAATTGATAATATACATATCACAAATTTTGGATACCCAAATACAGAAAATTACTCAATAAAACTAACAAAAAGAAAAATCGGTGAAAATCTGAAGTAGTTATAACCAACATTTGGGAAATAAGGATTACAACTTACGTCAGACGACAAGAACGTTACATATGTACATAACAGCATAGTATAGGAATCGGGCGGGTATTGAAACTGTAAATTGCATCTGGAATATACCAATATATCTGTTCTGTTTCAGTAAAATATTGATGGATGGTATGAAGACATATGCACGGATACCCACGCAAATCCAGATAATATAGTATTCATAGAAAATTGATTCATTAACAAGTGGTTCAGATGGCTCTGAGCACTATGGGACTTAACTTCTGAGGTCATCAGTCCCCTAGAACTTAGAATTACATAAATCTAACGACATCACACACATCCATGCCCGAGGCAGGATTCGAACCTGCGACCGTATCGGTCGCGTGGTTCCAGACTGTAGCGCCTAGAACCACTCGGCCACCCCGGCCGGCGATTCATTAACAGTGAGGACTCTGAAGAGAGTAAAGAAAGTCGATCTGAATTTTCACTCTACACAGGATTTGCGCTGATTTCAACTTTTTACCGTATTACAATTTTATACCAAACAAGGACTCACACCTGGGATCTGTGCCTTCTGCAGGAAAGAGCTCTAAAAACAGCTATCTCGGAACGACCCGAGCTCTCAATTTTTTCTGTTGGTTTTGGTTTGACGTACATAAAAAACAAGGTCATTGGAGAAGAAGCTCATGCACAGCTAGAACAAGGATGGGCGTGAGGAGAAAATCTGCTAAAATATTTGCGATGTAATCAGTCCTACGACTCCCTTAAGCTCTGTAAGCGAACAAAGAAAATTCTAAATCAGGATGTTACGATGAAGCTTTTCAGCCACACTCCTCCTCTAAGCGATGTTCTTTAAAGTTTTCGATGGTGTTGGGCCACAGTCACGGAATACTTTTTGAAAGAGTATACCGCCATTTGACTTTGTTGCTGTGTTTATCTTATGTATTACCTAGATTTAGGCTTCGTGCCATTATCAAGTACAATGTTAAGGTTGTTAGGCCATTTTTAAGTCATGTCTGTTAAGGCAGTCCGAAGCAGGTAACCAATGCTAACACATCTTTCAGGTGTCTTTAAGACGTAGACGTGCAGGGAGGTGGGCGGACTGTGCGTACACCGGATGTGGAGGACCGGGTTCTGCCTCTCGACCGTTTCCTCCAGCTTGGCCGCATTGTTCCCAACATGAATACCTGACCATTATCCTGCTTGAAGTACGCTCCATCAACCACACAGCCTGCAACACACTAGGAACACACGGTAATTGGTAAGAGGAACTTTCATTTGTTAGCGTCATCTACCATATCAACGATGAATTTCTAAACATATTTACACAGGACTTTTTTCCTCAATTTCCTGTCAGTAACCCGTCTCTCCAGTTTGCCGATTTTATTAACGTATGTATAACACGCACAAACGCGCGCGCGACAAAAGTCATGGTGAACCTCGATTTCATCTGTTAACAGCTGATGATAGGGTTCGAGTGTGGCGCAGACCCCACTAAACCATGGACCCAAGGATGTCAAGCTGGAGGTAGCTACATAATGGTGTGGGACGTGTATACGTGGAATAGATTGGGTTCTCTGGTCCAGCTGAACCTATCATTGACTGAAAATGGTTATGTTTGACTACTTGGAGACCATTTATGGACTTCACGTTCCCAAACAACGATGTCATGTCATCGGGTCACAGTTGTTAGCGTTTGGTTTGATGAAAATTTTGGCCAATTCGAGCGAATTATTTGGCCACCAAGATGAACCGACTTGAATCCCATCGAACATTCATGGGACATAATCGAGAGGTCAGTTCGTGCACAAAATCCAGCACAGCAACACTTTCGCAATTACGGACAGCTATAGAGGCATCATGGCTCAATACTTCTGGAAGGGACTTCCAGCGACCTGTCGAGTCCATGCCACGTCGAGTTACTGCACTGCCATGGGAGTAGGTGGTCCGATATGATATTAGGGGGGTATCCCACGACTTGCCACCTTAGTGTAACTTCTAAAATAACCCACAAATCTTATTGTTAACTTGAAATGTTACTCTATAATTTAATACTCTTTTCATAGATATAATATAAATAACCTAAGGGCCCGGTTTCGATTCCTGGCTGGGTCGGAGATTTTCTTCGCTCAGGGACTTGGTGTTGTGCTGTCTTTATCATCATCCTTTCATCCAAATCGACACGCAAGTCGCCGAAGTGGCGTCAACTCGAAAGACTTGCACCAGGCGAACGGTCTACCCGACGGGAGGTCCTAGCCACACGGGATTTACATTTACTTCACTCTATTACCAAATTTACGATTCCTTGACGTCTCAGGATGTGTCCCTTACTGCCGCATCCCATCCTTTTAGCCAAGTTATGCTGTAAGCTACTATTCTCGACAATTCGATTCAGTAAATTTTCGTTGGTTATTCAGTCTGCCCATCCGTTCTTGAGCACTCCTGTAGCACGTTTCAGAAGCTTCTATTCTATTATTTGGCAATATATCCCTACTAACTAGATTTGTAAACACACTACTAATTCATTACTGATTAAGTCCTCAGTCGTTTATTCACTATGCAATACTTTAAACTATCTACCGCGAGGTTTATGATTTCTGGCACTGTCATAGTGCTTTATAGTTGGTAAACCAGACTCCATTTAGAGTGTTGTAACATATTGTTTACCTCGGCTTGTGTACTTTTCTGTGTAGAGTGGAATGGAGTTCTGGGCGGCCATAACAATAGCACAAAACCAGGATTTCTATGTCTTCGTTACTCCGTCATTTTTCTCAGAGGTACGATACAATCACACCACTGAATTTGTTTCATACAAAGCTACTACTCCCTCAAGGAGAAATGCTAGCTAAATTAAAAAATTACGTTGTCAGTATGTAATTTATGAGCTAGCGATCACGCATTGGACTTACTTTTGTAAGTTCTTGGCTATTATTTGTTTAGATGGATAGATATTATGAACATCTTCGACAGAGTCTTAATTTGAGAAAAGGTAGGAATCCTATCACATACAGGATATCCCTGACGAATTGTAAATATTCAGGAATATGACAGCAACGCTCCTTTGAAGCAAAAACTTCTGCAATGTGCCATATTCCAAATAGTTTCCGAGACCGAAAAATTAATGCACTCTTGTTTTCGAGCTAGTGGCGCACATATAAATGTCTTAACCATCGAACCTCTCTGAAGTTTTATACTAGCCCAAGTTACTGTGTTGCTTTCACCTCTACTTGGTAATTCTCCTTGCGATTAAACTAACCTGTTAAACGCGTAGTTGTCCATGTTATGTTGTGAATGAAGTATGCAGAAGACAGATTGTAGCAAAGAGAAGCATCGGTTAACTATTATTTTACACGCGCTGGATAAAATGTCGCAGGTTTACACTAATCAACAACATGCACATATGGTGTATGTTTCCGGCTTCTGCTGTTGTGCTGTTCCTAATTCCGTAGAAGAGAAGCGCCGACGCGCTTCGATTCTTCGAACTGCTGATCGTAGAGAGTTCACCAGCGTTTTCAGCACACTGCTGAGGTACTTAGACAAGAAATAAAACATGTTCTCTAAATCGCGCACAAATACATTGAAAGTGAGTATCGGATATTCGAACATTTATTATGAACTGTGCACAGCTGTCGTTTGACGTGTACGAGACTACTTAGGGCGAATGTGTTAAAAATACATGATTTTCGGTAGATATTTTGCAAAACACATTCTGTAATTTTTATTGGCTTGTGAATTTATAGCCCTGACGGTTTAATCAATAAACCAAATTAATATTATAAATGTGAAAGTAACTCTGTCTTAAGTTTCACGACTGATCGTCTGAACCGATATCCATGAAATTTGGCGTGAAGTAGCTTTAACAGTGATGAAGATAACCTACTTTCCGAAGTATGTAGTACAAGATATTTATTGATATAACGAATGTTGTGCAAATTAAGGAAAAATATTTACTCTTTGAAAAAGCTACTTACTGTTCATCTTCTGAACTTTACCATATTTGTGAAAATGCTGTTATTGGTTGATATGTTCTAGATAATTGATTAGACGTAATAAATACAACGCTGATTCAATTCCTGAAGTCTTTAATCCATACTTCTATATTAATATCAGTATTATTAATTGCGAAAGTAGCCCACTCTTACGTTCTCACGATTACCTCTGAGCAGATCCTGATGGTATTTGGTTTGGAGATAGTTCGAACCCTGAGAAAGAGCACTGACTACTTCACAAAATTGTATCTTTTTGAGTATTATTAAATTTTTAAATATGGTACACGAGAGTGGCATGCAGACAACGGGGGCGCGTTGGTCGGCGACTATTGGTGTCTATAGATCATTCCTTGACAGTGCAAATCCAATTTTATTGTGCGCGTTGTTTATGGTATTGAGTTCCTACACCACCTGACATAACTGGAGAATTCTGGTGGAGATACAACAAAAAAAATCTGGCTCTAATCCGGAGAACCATATCTAAAACTGTTACTATAAGCCTCGCAAACGCAAGTCTGATTTAGCGCTTACTTCTAAGAGTTCTATCTGCAAAGTTACTCGAATCCAAAGAATCTCAGAGCAACCTCATGTCCGCCGGAACTTTGATGGAGAACGCAAGACAGCCCAAGAGCTACAAAGTAGAAGAGTGACAAGCCTGTCGCATTTTCGACGCTGAGCGTCACGCGTCACTTAACAGCTTCCAAGGCGCTTGAAGACCCACGACGACGGCGTTAACTATCTAAACAATTTTTTTAGCCCACCTACATTCTATTAAGGTCTTCCATAATCTGCGGACGTGGTAGATACATGGGGATGTACTCCTGCATGCTCTCTCGTGTTTGCTCAGCGCGTTTGATTAATAACGTCATTCCAGGTGTTCTGCAGAGTTATTGGTTCCATTAAATTGGGAATAAGATGTCGATAGAACACCATGGGGTACACTATTAGTTTTAATATTGTGGTTGGTGTTAGCTTTGTGTTTGTCTTGACTGTGATGTGTTCAGTATGTTGTTCATAGTAGCTTACCGGCATTACTATTTTGGTATTCATTACTACACTCATGCTCATAAATTAAGGATAACTGCAGAATGTGCTGCCACACAACGTGGCACTAGACAAAACTGGCGCTAATAGCATAGGCACATAGGGAACACGAACGACACAGATCTGTCAGTCAACGGTATTGGTAGTAAGTAGAGAAAACAGTCTCGAAACACATGTGCTACAAAACGTCACTGTTTCCTGCGCATGTACCCCGACATGAATATGGGATATGATCACCATGCACACGTACACAGGCCGCACAACGGATTGGCATACTCTGGATTAGGTGGTCGAGCAGTTGCTGGGGTATAGCCTCCCATTCTTGCACCAGTGCCTGTCGGATCTCCTGAAGTGTCCTAGGGATTTGAAGACGTGCAGCGATACGTCGACCGAGAGCATCCCAGACGTGCTCGATGGGGTTTAGGTCTGGAGAACAGGCAGGCCACTCCATTCACCTGATGTCTTCTGTTTCATGGTACTCCTCCACGATGGCAGCTCGGTGGGGCCGTGCGTTATCCATCAGGACGAAGGTGGGGACCCACTGCACCCCTGAAAAGGCGGACATACTGGTGCGAAATGACGTCCCGATACACCTGACCTGTTACAGTTTCTCTGTCAAACACATGCAGGGGTGAACGTGCACCAATCATAATCCCACCCCACACCATCAAACCACGACCTCCATACAGCTCCCTTTAAAGGACATTAAGGGGTTGGTATCTGGTTCCTGGTTCACACCAGATGAAAACCTGGCGAGAATCGCTGTTCAGACTATACCTGGACTCGTCTGTGAACATAACTTGGGACCATTGTTCTAATGACCATGTACTGTGTTACTGACACCAGCCTTTACGGGCTCTCCTGGGAACAGAGGTCAGTGGAATGCACCTTGTAGGTCTCCAGGCGAATAAACCATGTCTTTCAATCGTCTGTAGACTGTGTTGTCTGGAGACAACTGTTCCAGTGGTTGCGGTAAGGTCCCGAGGAAGGCTACCTGCAGTACTCCCTGGCCGTCTGCGGGCACTGATGGTGATATATCGGCCTTCTTGTGGTGTTGTACACTGTCGACGTCCCGTACTGTAGCGCCTGGACACGTTTCCTTTCTGCTGGAATCGTTGCCATAATCTTGAGATAGGGCCCGTGCTACGACCTGCTGTGTTTGATCAGCCTCCAGTCGCCCTAGTATACTCCCCGTCATAACGTCATCAATGTGTGTTCTTTGAGCCATTTTTAATACACAGTCACTATTTGCACGTCTGAAAACGTATGCACACTTACTCGCTGCACCGTACTCTGACATGCACCAACACCCTTCTGCGTATGTGGACTGCTGCCAGCGCCTCCGATCGACGATCGCAGGTCAAATGCACCGCATGGTCATACCCCGAGGTGATTTAAACGCGCAAACCGCCCACCAGAGCGTTGTTTCATCATGTATCAGCATTATCATTAATTTATGAGCATGAGTGCAGATCTACTCCTGCACTATCTCCATGTAAGTTTGTACTTACAAACCTGTACGCTCCTGTCCACAAGTCCTGTTCCATCTGCCTCCGCGGTGTACCTAACATCGACCTATCGTTTTCCAATTCTGAATTCTGTAACCTGACTCCCCGTTTAACGTATTCAGGATTACAGCAACCGACGCGTTGAACGCAGTTTTGTTTCTCTCGATGACGATGTGCTCTTGTGTAGTCCGCGTCCTAAGATGCAAATGGCGGATTATTTTATCTCTGAATTATTTTCTCCGTCATTTTTAAACCATACAGTAGAGTTGCATGTCTTCGGGAAATGTAAGGGCTGTTAGCTTCTCGTTGCATTGAGCCGTACACAATATTAATATAGGAAGACAATGTCTATTTTTGTGTAAGGCCGCATCAGTGAGTGATGCTGACAGTTTCCCTTGAAGTACTGAAAATGCTTCTACCGCTTTGGAGAACCTCGTTAGATACATCTACAATGTGGTTGTAGCTACAGTACAGTTTAGCGTATCGTTGGAACCACGACGGCGCGAAGTCCATAGCTCGTGAAAAGGGGAGGCAGTGTGATAGCGTGAATGAATGTTCTATTGATAACGACGCAGGAGTACGCTTGGGCACTTATAAAATGGTTCAATGGCTCTGAGCATTATGGGATTTAACATGTGAAGTCATCAGTCCCCTAGAACTTAGAACTACTTAAACCTAATTAACCTAAGGACATCACCCACATCCATGCCCGAGGCAGGCTTCGAACCTGCGACCGTAGCAGTCGCGCGGTTCCGGAATGGTGTGCCTAAAACCGCTCGGCCACCGCGGACGGCTGAGCACTTACATCAGAGACGAGAGAAACGGTGGCTGTCGTAAAGGAAGAGCATGCAGCATGTAAGACCACCAACGTTGCATCGTGATCGGTACGAGAGCAGGTAGAACCTCTGAGGTGTGACTATTTGTTACGCATCTCCTGCCTCGAGGAGGCGTTCCGCTGTTGCTTACTTTGAACACACACCTGTGCGGGAGTCGCTGAAGCCGAGTCTACAGATACGGTCGGAGGAAGCAGCCCAAAGGTGTCCGAGTACTGTAGCGAACTGTACGGTCAGTTGTCGGGTGAAGTCTAATTATCAAGTAGGGAATGTGGTATACGTCTGTTAGTATAATCCAATAATCGGATCCAAGGTAGTGTACAATAAACTGGTAGTGGCATTCCAGTGATTGTGGTTGATGAACTCTACTCAACTACTCGACACGTAATACAGTCGTGATAAACTTTCAGTAACCGCCAAGGGCAGGAGTAAGTATTATGGAAGTGGGCAAGAGGAGAATTCACAAGCAGGCGTGTGCAGCGGAGCGCGCGATGCAGCTACTGAGCTGAGCTGAGCCCAGCCACTGCGCTGTGGCCGCGAGGTCAAGAGCGCGGCGGCAACCAGGCCACATTCCGAACACGCCGCTCACCTCTCTCTCCTACTCGCGCTGTCAATGGGCGCCCGACGAACACGCAGTGCGCCGCTGCGTCATAAACACTGGTTACGGACTGACAACCTACTGCCATAACTCTTGTTTAAATACGAACGACTCTTCATTTACAGCGACTCGTTAGCCACAGAGTGTTGTTCGGTTTGCTAGCCCAGTGAGTGCACTATTCACAATACGTGCCCGACTGTTCGGTCTAATTTAATGCGAAATGTGCGACGGTTCTGTAGGGACACCGTTACTACCTAGTCGCGGTACCGGCTATTGACAACTCTGTTGATCTCTCATATTTTACCGCGTCCCGACTTCATATGCCTACTAAATTCCATCTACAACTTTGTTTCCGGCAGTCGTTACTTACACTGTCCTGGGTTGAGGGCCGTCACAGATGGTGTTTGAAACCAACTTGCTGAGATTCTAGATTGTATAGGGCAGTGCGTGGGCATCACTGTATCATCTTTCATCACTCTGACGGTCGACATTTTCAACAGCTGTCGTAACGAAATAGTTCTGAACGGCAACTGGTGTACCGTATTACTCTTCATCCTATACGTTTTGCTTTGTTCCTCTGCACTGGATGATGACCAGTTGTTTTCTGAATTCTATTCACGGGCCAAGGGAGCAAAGAACATTTCTCTACATTATTAATAGTGAGCAGCACGCCGGCCGACCAGGATGGCCGAGCGTTTCTAGGCGCTACAGTCTGGAACCGCGCGGCCGCTACGGTCGCAGGTTCGAATCCTGCCTTGGGCATGCATGTGTGTGATGTACTTAGGTTAGTTAGGTTTAAGTAGTTCTAAGTTCTAGGGGACTGATGACCTCAGAAGTTATGTCCCATAATGCTCAGACCCATTTGACCCAATTTGAGCAGCACGCGTCAATGGAAACGTCTTCTTTACAGTGACGACGCGCATCCGTATTGCAAATATTTGCAGTAATGTACAGGCACTATTTAGTGCAGTCCTATTTGGCATAACTTCAGACCACAGTAAAATTTTCAGAATTCACTAGAAAATGGCTTCAGTATAAAAGCCGAAACAGGTCGTCGAACAAAGTAAGCATTTTCATCCAGTAGAGTGGCCGTTAATAAGTACATTCCACAGCAGGGGAGTAGCGGTGCTCATACCATGGAAAATCTAATAGTTTAATACTAGAAGTATGCTTACAGTGGAGATGATCTCTCTGGCACCGGTGATGAGAGGGCTACCTACCTACATTACTCGCCATGTGCACTGTGTTTTTTTTTAAATTGACAGTACGAATTAAGCCACCTCGAGGGTGGAATCTGAGAGTGTTGTTGCGAAGCGGCTTATCTGGCACACGTGACACGGGTAATGCAGGAGATTCGTCCAGTTGTGTCACACTGGCGCTGGCCAGGCCGAGTTCCAGCAGCAACGAGCTGTACCTGCAACACGTTCTGCCCCACAGCGTCGAACCCGACAGCAGAGGAATCAGAGCTTTAACACCATCCGTACAACAGAAAGGCAGAACCTCTGTTACAACATAAACGCAAATCCTCTGTGGCACGAGTCCCCTGATCGCTTGACGTCCGACCCTTAGCTCTGTTGTGGCTTATGTGACGGATATCGACACCTTTGTAAACAAAGATCGGCCAAGCCCTTATAAATACTAGTCATTTTTAGACAGGACAGCGGGAGGTCCACGGCAGTTGTCGACACCTGAACCTGCAAGCCGCCATCGCCAGACGAACAACTGCTAGCTGCGACCCTGCTCTTCGTGCTGAGTCCAGTGCTGCTGACAGCACCCTCCAACCGGTGGGCCGCCTGCGGGTGTATTTGTGCTGCAGCCGGCCTCCTAACCTGGGGGTCTACAGTTCGACGCGGGGGCCGTACAGCGGGTCACCTACCTCTCCAGTGCCAGCAGTCACCTTGCTTTCCACCTCGGCTCGTACGAGCAAGGCACTGCTGCTGAAAGCCGCTGCCTCCGCAGCCTGGTTCCGCGCACCCTGTCGCACTCTGTCGCTACCGCTGGTCGTCGCAGCTGCCATCTTCACTGGCAAAGCGACACCGGGCAGTGGGCAGAGGTAAGATGCTCGCTGACCGCAGCAGCTTCTCGCTGACCGTGTACAGCTATGACTCTGCGGGCGTTGGCTTCTCTGAGGATGTCACGACCATCCTTGTTTGCTAAGCAATAAATGAATGTATTAACAGTGCTGTTTTCATGACAAAACACGGAACGGCAACCAGGAAGTTGTCTGCTTCCGCTTTTTGGGCAATCTGTGGGCTTTATTGAAATATCACAGGAGCTCAAGTGACCCTCACTGCATTGAATGGTGCTTATAAGTACTTTGGCTTAAGAGAGGCCCAAAGCGGCTTATTTGTGCACCAAGTGCCTGTGGGAGTTCCCGGTGGATAATCTCCCGGATTTTCGCCATTGCCCAGTCACCGCGTAAAACCTGCAGATGGCTTGTATCACCACATGACAGAAATGGGAGAAACGGGAGCTAAAACGCCAGAGTTCACAGGCCCTGCTCTTCCATTCAGGAAGTTTACGAGAACGCAACATAAAATTGTTATTCATATACATGTATTCTCACTTAGCGCCATGTGACAAACTAGTATGACATGACAATTTGATATGTTTCATCATTCTATGAAACTCCTTAGGCATGATGATCGAGCATTATTTTAACAACAGTGGTAAAATCACGTAGCAATAACGTTAATGGCAATGTTGACAATAAGGAACATCTGTTTGTATACCAGGTGAGTACATGTGTGTATAAGGAACAAACAAATGAAAACTGGACACCCGCCACAAAGGAACCATGGATTGCTTCTATTCAAAAGTAATCAACACTTTTGTTACGACGAGACGATCAACTCTTGTTTGTTTAATGTGGTTGGCCGCTGACAAATGCACAATTACACCCTCTCTTACACTCATTGTCGTATTCAAACCGACGCCAGAGAAGTAAAAAGCACACGGTGAAGGATCTGGGTTGTACAGAGGATTTTGCAGTGTTTCCCAACCAAATTACTGAAGTGCAGCCTTCGTCTGAATGGCACGGTGGGGGCGGGTGTTACCGGGCAACAGCGTCATTCTGTCTGATAGCATTCTGGGGCGATTTTACTCCACAGTATGTCGCCATTTCTCCAAAGTGTCTTCATAACATTGCGCGTTGATTGTGGTTCCAGGATTGTGTATATCAACTAGCAGAGAGTCCTTGCAGCCTAAGGAGGTCATCATGACTTTACCAGAACTTGTGCCTACAGCTGTGGATTTTTTTGGCAGGGGAGTTGAGGGATAAAACTTCCTGGCACATTAAAAGTGTGTGTCTGACCGAGACTCGAACTCGGGACCTTTGCCTTTCGCGGGCAAGTGCTATACCAACTGAGCTACCCAAGCACGACTCACGCCCCGTCCTCACAGCTTTACTTCTGCCAGTACCTCGTCTCCTACCTTCCAAACTTTACTGAAGCTCTCCTGCAAACCTTGCAGAACTAGCACTCCTGAAAGAAAGGTGGGCTTCAATAAAGTTTGGAAGGTAGGAGACGAGGTACTGACAGAAGTAAAGCTGTGAGAACGGGGCGTGAGTTGTGCTTGGGTAGCTCAGTTGGTATAGCACTTGCCCGCGAAAGGCAAAGGTCTCGAGTTCGAGTCTCGGTCCGGCACACAGTTTTAATCTGCCAGGAAGTTTCATATCAGCGCACACTCCGCTGCAGAGTGAAAATCTCATTCTGGAGTTGTGGGATGTTTCCACTGTTATTCCTGCGATTCGCGCTCGGGCTGGCCCCACGCTGCCGATCGTACGAAGGCTGTGCTTCAGCGATTTGGTAGGGAATTGCAGCATCATCATCCTATATACAGGCAATAGCTTTCACTTTCACTACGCGATTTTCACACCTTTGGCGGCCTCAAGAAAGAAAGCATCGACGTCGGCTTCAGTCGAATGAGGAGTGCAAGAGCTGATGCAGCTGTGGATCCGTCAGAGGCCGGCCGCGTTCTACGTAACAGGAATTGATCTACTTTTGAATAGAACCAGTCCATGGTCCCGTTTTGGCGGGTGTTCGCTTTTCAAGATGGCTCTGAGCACTATGGGACTTTACTTCTGAGGTCATGAATCCCCTAGACTGTTGCGCCTAGAATCGCTGGGCCACATCGGCCAGCTTCGCTTTTCATTTGACTGCCCCCTCCCCCCCCCCCCCCATAGAATATGTCAAAAGGCATTATTATTGTAGTGGTTGGTCCGTTTAGTACTGTATCTGACAGACCGAATGTCACTAACATCTGTTGGTAGTTTGACTGAGTTCCAGTATTTAATAATGACAAGATACATCGCAATAACTGTGTGAGAACCGACATTTTGTGCAGGTCTCTCCATCGTAACACAGTAGCGCCTTGGGCCGTGTAGACGATCCGCAACGAGGAGACGGAACGACAGCGGAGAGTGTGAGGTGAGGTGGCGGAACGGGAGCGCCGCCTGCCCGCCCCTGCCCCTGCGCCCACCGCTGTGCCGCAGCGCAGCCTCGACATTTGCCGGCGGCCTTGGCTGCAGCACACTCGCTGTCAGCCGCGGCCCATCTCCTCCAAACACGGCGGCCCGGCGGGCGCCGTCTGCCGCGGCGGTCGCGACACCCACGCCCCCGGAGTCGCTCTCACACGCCGAGATGCAAGCCGTCGGACGCCAGCATTCTGCTCTCGCCGAGGCGATTGTACTTGCAGCAGTACTGCGCAGCTTACCTTCGATCATATCCGAACACTCTGAGTTTCTCTTCTAACTTTCGCTTGTTACACTACTGGCCATAAAAATTGACACACCACGAAAATGACGTGCTACAGACGCGAAATTTAACCGACAGGAAGTAGATGCTGTGGAATGCAAATGATTACCTTTTCAGAGCATTCACACAAAGTTTGCGCCGGTGGCGACACCTACAACGTGCTGACATGAGGAAAGTTTCCAACCGATTTCTCATACACAAACAGCAGTTGACCGGCGTTGGCTGCTGAAACGTTGTTGTGATGCCTCGTGTAAGGAGGAGAAATGCGTACCATCACGTTTCCCACTTTGATGAAGGTCGGATTGTAGCCTATCGCGATTGCGGTTCATCGTATCGCGACATTGCTGCTCGCGTCGGTCGAGATTCATTCACTGTTAGCAGAATATGGAATCGGTGGCTTCAGGAGGGTAATACGGAAAGCCGTGCTGGATTCCTACGGTCTCTATCATTAGCAGTCGAGATGACAGGCATTTTATCCGCATGACTGTAACGGATCGTGCACCCACGTCTCGATCCCTGAGTCAACAGATGGGGGCATTTGTAAGGCAACAACCATCTGCACGAACAGTTCGACGACGTTTGCAGCAGCATGGACTATCAGCTCGGAGACCATGGCTGCGGTTGCCCTTGACGCTGCATCACAGACAGGAGCGCCTGCGATGGTGTACTCAACGACGAACGTGGGTGCACGAATGGCAAAACGTCATTTTTTCGGATGAATGCAGGTTCTGTTTGTAGCATCATGATGGTCGCTTCCGTTTTTGGCGACATCGCGGTGAACGCACATTGGAAGCGTATATTCGTCATTGCCATACTGGCGTATCACCCAACGTGATGGTATTGGGTGCCACTGGTTACACGTCTCGGTCACCTCATGTTCGCACTGACGGCACATTGAACAGTGGACGTAACATTTCAGATGTGTTACGACTCGTGGCTCTACCCTTCATTCGATTCCTTCGTAACTCTACATTTCAGCAGGATAATGCACGACCGCATGTTGCAGGTCCTGTACGGGCCTTTCTGGATACAGAAAATGTTCTACTGCTGCCTTGGCCAGCACATTCTCCAGATCACTCACCAATTGAAAACGTCTGGTCAATGGTGGCCGAGCAACTGGCTCGTCACAATACGCCCGTCACTACTCTTGATGAACTGTGGTATAGTGTTGAAGCTGCATAGGCAGCTGTACCTGTACACGCGATCCAAGCTCTGTTTGACTCAAAGCCTAGGCGTGTCAAGGCCGTTATTACAGGCAGAGGTGGTTGTTCTGGGTACTGATTTCTCAGGATCTATGCACCCAAATTGCGTGAAAATGTAATCACATGTCAGTTCTAGTATAATATAGTTGTCCAATGAATAGCCGTTTATCATATGCATTTCTTCTTGGTGTAGCAATTTTAATGGCCAGTAGTGTACTTTAGTGGTCACTTCAGAAAGTACAGTGAGATACGGTACACCATTCAGAAAGAGTGACGTTAATTAAGCTTTTTCGCCAGTTGTGACCAAGAATAGAAAAACCATCTCCTGTGCATATTAGTATCAACCAACAAATGTTTCAAACATTTCTCTTAAAAGAAATGGTACGAGAAGCTATATAAAATATTTGACAGCAAGCTCAGATATTCACAGCAACAGCAAGCCAGTGAACGTCGGATGACTGGAGACTGGTGCAAGGCAATAGTGAGCTGTTGACTAATGGAAGACTGAAAACCGGTCCCACGAACCTATGTGACACTGAACAACAGGTGACCATGTTGCTCTTATAAGATGAACTGCCTCGTATCAACTACACGTATCAACCGTAAAAATGAAGACGTACCGTGAATAATACAGTAAGATGGAATTCCTCTGAAAGGAAACTTTTTTGAGAAAGACGATACATCAGTAATGCAAGAAAAATTAGGTCGCGTATTTTGTGTGCTAGTGGTCTTTGTTTAGAATAAACTACATAGTAACGACGTTATTTTGTTGTAGTGCGAAATAAATTTATTTCTACACTACCGCCCGTTAAAATTCCTACCCCAATAAGAAATGCAGATGATAAACGGGTATTCGTTGGACAAAAATGTTATACTAGAACTGACATGTGATCACATTTTCACGCAATTTGGGTGCATTGAGCCTGAGAAATCAGTACCCAGAACAACCACCTTTGGCCCTAATAACGGCCTTGATACGCCTGGGCATTGAGTCAAACAGTGCTTGGATGGCGTGTAAAGGTACAACTGCCCATGCAGCTTCAACACGATACCACGATTCATCAACAGTAGAGACTGGCGTATTGTGACGAGCCAGTTGCTCGGCCACCATTGACCAGACGTTTTCAATTGGTGAGAGATCTGGAGAATGTGTTGGCCAGGGCAGCAGTCGAACATTTTCTGTATCCAGAAGGTCCCGTATAGGACCTGCAACATGCGGTCGTGCATTATCCTGCTGAAATATAGGGTTTCGCAGGTATCGAATGAAGGGTAGAGCCACGGGTTGTAACACATCTGAAACGTAGCGTCCACTGTTTAAAGCGGCGTCAATGCGAACAAGAGGTGACCGAGACGTAACCAGTGTCACCCCATACCATTACGCCGGGTGATACGGCAGAATGGCGATGACGAATACACGCTTCCAATGTGCGTTCACCGCGATGTCGCCAAACACGGATGTGACCATCATGGTGCTGTAAACAGAACCTGGATTCATCAGAAAAAAAATGACGTTTTGCCATTCGAGCACCCAGGTTCGTCGTTGAGTACACCATTGCAGGCGCTCCTGTCTGTGATGCAGCGTCGAGGGTAATCGCAGCCATGGTCTCCGAGCTGATAGTCCATGATGCTGCAGACGTCGTCGAACTGTCCGTGCAGATGGTTGTCGTCTTGCAAACGTCCCCAACCGTTGACTCAGGGATCGAGACGTGACTGCACGATCCGTTACAGCCATGCGGCATGCGGATAAGATGCCTGTCATCTCGACTGCTAGTGATACGAGGCCATTGGGATCCAGCACGGCGTTCCGTATTTTTTTTTTTTGTCATCACTCTACTGACTGGTTTGATGCGGCCCGTCACGAATTCCTTTCCTGTTCTAACCTCTTCATCTCAGAGTAGCACTTGCAACCTACGTCCTCAATTATTTGCTTGACGTATTCCAACCTCAGTCTTCCTCTACGGTTTTTGCCCTCTACAGCTCCCTCTAGTACCATGGAAGTCATTCCCTCATGTCTTCGCAGATGTCCTATCATCCTGTCCCTTCTCCTTATCAGTGTTTTCCACATATTCCTTTCCTCTCCGATTCTGCGTAGAACCTCGTCATTCCTTACCTTATCAGTCCACCTTCTTTTCAACATTCGTCTATAGCACCACATCTCAAATGCTTCGATTCTCTTCTGTTCCGGTTTTCCCACAGTCCATGTTTCACTACCATACAATGCTGTACTCCAGACGTACATCCTCAGAAATTTCTTCCTCAATAATTGATATTAGTAGACTTCTCATGGCCAGAAATGCCTTTTTTGCCATAGCGAGTCTGCTTTTGATGTCCTCCTTGCCCCGTCCGTCATTGGTTATTTTACTACCTAGGTAGCAGAATTCCTTAACTTCATTGACTTCGTGACCATCAATCCCGATGTTGAGTTTCTCGCTGTTGTCACTTCTACTACCTCTCATTACCTTCGTCTTTCTCCGATTTACTCTTAAACCATACTGTGTACTCATTAGACAGTTCATTCCGTTCAGCAGATCATTTAATTCTTCTTCACTTTCACTCAGGATAGCAATGTCATCAGCGAATCGTATCATTGAAATCCTTTCACCTTGTATTTTAATTCCACTCCTGAACCATTCTTTTATTTCTATCATTGCTTCCTCGATGTACAGATTGAAGAGTAGGGGCGAAAGGCTACAGCCTTATCTTACACCCTTCTTAATACGAGCACTTCGTTCTTGATCGTCCACTCTTATTATTCCCTCTTGGTTGTTGTACATATTGTATATGACCCGTCTCTCCCTATAGCTTACCCCTACTTTTTTCAGAATCTCGAACAGCTTGCACCATTTTATATTGTCGAACGCTTTTTCCAGGTCGACAAATCCTGTGAAAGTGTCTTGATTTTTCTTTAGCCTTGCTTCCATTATTAGCCGTAACGTCAGAATTGCCTCTGTCGTCCCTTTACTTTTCCTAAAGCCAAACTGATCGTCACCTAGCGCATTCTCAATTTTCTTTTCCATTCTTCTGTATATTATTCTTGTAAGCAGCTTCGACGCATGAGCTTGTCAGCTCTTGCCGTCTTCGGAATTGTGTGGATGATGCTTTTTCAATGGTTAAAATGGCTCTGAGCACTATGGGACTTAACATCTGTGGACGTCCCCTAGAACTTACAACTACTTAAACCTAACTAACCTAAGGACATCACACACATCCATGCCGGAAGCAGAATTCGAACCTGCGACCGTAGCAGTCGCGTGGTTCCGGACTGGATGATGCTTTTCCGAAAGTCAGATGGTATATCGCCAGACTCATATATTCTACACACCAACGTGAATAGTCGTTTTGTTGCCACTTCCCTCAATGATTTTAGAAATTCTGATGGAACGTTATCTATCCCTTCTGCCTTATTTGACCGTAAGTCCTCCAAAGCTCTTTTAAATTCCGATTGTAATACTGGATCCCCTATCTCTTCTAAATCTACTCCTGTTTCTTCTTCTATCACATCAGACAAATCCTCACCCTCATAGAGGCTTTCAATGTATTCTTTCCACCTATCTGTTCTCTCCTCTGCATTTAACAGTGGAATTCCCGTTGCACTCTTAATGTTACCACCGTTGCTTTTAATGTCACTAAAGATTGTTTTGACTTTCCTGTATGCTGAGTGTGTCCTTCCGACAATCGTATCTTTTTCGATGTCTTCACATTTTCCCTGCAGCCATTTCGTCTTAGCTTCCCTGCACTTCCTATTTATTTCATTCCTCAGCGACTTGTATTTCTGTATTCCTGGTTTTCCCGGAACATGTTTGTACTTTCTCCTTTCATCAATCAACTGAAGTATTTCTTCTGTTACCCATGGTTTCTTCGCAGCTACCTTCTTTTTACCTATGTTTTCCTTCCCAACTTCTGTGATGGCCCTTTTTAGAGATGTCCATTCCTCTTCAACTGTACTGCCTACTGCGCTATTCCTTATTGCTGTATCTATAGCGTTAGAGAACTTCAAACGTATCTCGTCATTCCTTAGTACTTCGGTATCCCACTTCTTTGCGTATTGATTCTTCCTGACTAATGTCTTGAACTTCAGCCTACTCTTCATCACTACTATATTGTGATCTGAGTCTATATCTGCTCCTGGGTACACCTTACAATCCAGTATCTGATTTCGGAATCTCTGTCTGACCATGATGTAATCTAATTGAAATCTTCCCGTATCTCCCGGCCTTTTACAAGTATACCTCCTCCTCTTGTGATTCTTGAAGAGGGTATTCGCTATTACTAGCTGAAACTTGTTACAGAACTCAATTCGTCTTTCTCCTCTTTCATTCCTTGTCCCAAGCCCATATTCTCCTGTAACCTTTTCTTCTACTCCTTCCCCTACAATTGCATTCCAGTCGCCCATGACTATTAGATTTTCATCCCCCTTTACATACTGCATTACCCTTTCAATATCCTCATACACTTTCTCTATCTGTTCATCTTCAGCTTGCGACGTCGGCATGTATACCTGAACTATCGTTGTCGGTGTTGGTCTGCTGTCGACTCTGATTAGAACAACCCGGTCATTGAACTGTTCACAGTAATACACCCTCTGCCCTACCTTCCTATTCATAACGAATCCTACACCTGTTATACCATTTTCTGCTGCTGTTGATATTACCCGATACTCATCTGACCAGAAATCCTTGTCTTCCTTTCACTTCACTTCACTGACCCCTACTATGTCTAGATTGAGCCTTTGCATTTCCCTTTTCAGATTTTCTAGTTTCCCTACCACGTTCAACCTTCTGACATTCCACGCCCCGACTCGTAGAACGTTATCCTTTCGTAGATTATTCAATCTTTTTCTCATGGTAACCTCCCCCTTGGCAGTCCTCTCCCGGAGATCCGAATGGGGGACTATTCCGAAATCTTTTGCGAATGGAGAGATCATCATGACACTTCTTCAAATACAGGCCACATGTCCTGTGGATACACGTTAAGTGTCTTTAATGCAGTGGTTTCCATTGCCTTCTGCATCCTCATGTCGTTGATCATTGCTCATTCTTCCGCCTTTAGGGGCAATTTCCCACCCCTAGGACAAGAGAGTGCCCTGAACCTCTATCCGCTCCTCCGCCCTCTTTGACAAGGCCATTTTCAGAATGAGGCTGACTTCTTATGCCGGAAGTCTTCGGCCGCCAATGCTGATTATTTATCAAAATTTAGGCAGTGGCGGGGATCGAACCCAGGACCGAAGACGTTTTGATTATGAATCAAAGACGCTACCCCTAGACCACGGGTACCCCTGAACCCACCGATTCTATATTCTGCTAACAGTCATTGGATCTAGACCAACGCTAGCAGCAATGTCGCGATACGATAAACCGTAATCGCGATAGGCTACAATCCGACCTTTATCAAAGTCGGAAACGTGATGGTACGCATTTCTCCTCCTTACACGAGACATCACAACAACGTTTCACCAGTCAACGCCGGTCAACTGCCGTTTGTGTATGAGAAATCGGCTGGAAACTTTCCTCATGTCAGCACGTTGTAGGTGTCGCACCGGCGCCAACTTTGTGTGAATGCTCTGAAAAGCTAATCATTTGCATATCACAGCATCTTCTTCGTGTCGGTTGAATTTCGCGCCTGTAGCACGTCATCTTCATGGGGTAGCAATTTTAATGGCAAGTTGTGTATAAAAAGTTCATGTAAGTTGGATTCAGTATGCGGCAAAAGCAGATACACAAATGAATTTGAAATCCACAAGAATTGTATCCTATTACTCATACACATGCAGTGGAATTTACTGAAATGATCCCAATTAGTTGTTTCTCACGCTAGAAATAAGAGCCTTACAAAACGCTCGTTGAACCAAACCAATACTACTTTTTTATGTTTCTCCGTCCCTTACTATGTAAATCAGTAGTGTAAATCAGTATAAAGGCACGGTTCCTAAGAAAGTAATACCACAATGACGGTAGCATACTGTGTCAAATTTACTATGGAAGTAGCAGATACATGTAAGACGTGAACTGTCATGGTGTAATTATAATATCTTTCGTAACAAAATAAGCCGTTTGCAGTTCATGGGTGAAAACTTGCATAAAGGCACAAATTACCATCCACTACGATACACAAACACCTTGCAGGTATTCCCCATAGGCCGTCCACTGGGTTCATATCCAGACTATGTGCAGGTCAGGGCAAGACATCCAAATTTTATCTTTAACCCACTTTTGGTTGTACCAGAAACACATATAGATGCATTTTTTTTAACATTAGACTTTCGCTACCTAGGTCGTCACACACTGATCAATTCTGTTTCATTGTAATGTTCTGCCAAACAATGCGTGACTTACCTTTAGCGTAGAAGGCTGCCCAAATCATAACCACTCCGAGCACCAAAATTTCTGCTCTTTTTTACTTGTTATTGCTGCTCTGTTCTCAAATCATGCCTGTAATATTTAAATCCATTCAGCCCATCTAAATTAAACTTATCACTGAAGATCACTTTAACCAAATCTGAGGTCGATGACATAGGTTTTTCCGCTAACTCCAATCTAGCCTGTTTGTGTTTGGGCTTTACACCATGTTTCCGTGGTCTTTCTTGAATGCAAAATGTTTGTAATTTGACAGAATTTGGCGTAGAGGTCGGGCGGTTACTACGAAATGTAAATAAGTAACGAGTTGAGAAGAGTAACCGTTTGTGACCCATGCTTTGCTTAAAAGTGGCTCTGTTTTCTACTTAGCCCATACTTTAGGTTCTGTCATATCGTGCACCCACTCAAACGAAATTATCAGTCATTGTTCTTTAACGGTTCTTCTTGGCAGTTTGACGGTTAGAGTGTCGCATGTCCCTGTACACGTCGATTTATGCATGAACTGTTTTCCGCCTGGTACTGTCACAATCGGAGTTATGTGCATAACATGCACTGTCGCTAATGGCGTCTTTTCTATCTGCAGTGAAGGTACACACGCATACACTAACACCATACAAAACAGACTGCCTTAATACTCAGTTGCACCATCTACCACCTGAATCGATGTTCTTTTATATACCACCGAGCGAGGTGGCGCAGTGGTTAGCACACTGGACTCGCATTCGGGAGGACGACGGTTCAATCCCGTCTCCAGCCATCCTGATTTAGGTTTTCCGTGATTTCCCTAAATCGTTTCAGGCAAATGCCGGGATGGTTCCTTTCAAAGGGCACGGCCAATTTCCTTCCCCATCCTTCCCTAACCCGAGCTAGCGCTCCGTCTCTAATGACCTCGTTGTCGACGGGATGTTAAACAACACTAACCTAACCTTCTTTTATATACCCGGATTTTACTACTGACATCAAATGTAATATCATTTGATTGCATTTGTCAGTATAACGGATCTCACACTATTGCATGTACACTGTGCACAATTATTGCAGTCGACAACGTTAATTTACCTGCAGATATCCATTCCTTCATACTGATTTCCACTACTGTAGGGGAGAGAGAATGTCCAATGAAAAGTAAATCATTTTGGAAATTTTTAGTACGCCCCAGATCGTGACGCATATCATCGAACTGCAATGGCAGACGCTACTGTCGAAATTCCAATAGCGTAGGCTAAATCCAGAGTCAGACAATATACTAAATGGTCCCAAGTATCTCTCACAAAATTGCCACGACGATGAAGTCAGAAAAATTACAGCTCATTCACAGGCTTGGCGACAGTTCTTCCCACGCACCTTTCGAGAGTGCAACAGGGAAGTCTTAAATGGTGATGGTAGACTAAAGTACCCTTTATCACACAATCTGAGGTGGCTTGCATATCATGGATATTGACGAAGGTTTTAGTAGAGTGAGAGCATCAAAGTTCAACTGTTGAGTTCGTATGCACAATGCCTATTTAACTGTGATCTATATCCCGTACTTCGCGAATTTTGACCAGCGTATGTCATGGCTGATTGGTTGGAAGCTAAGGGACTCAACAGCAATGTCTTCAGTCCCTCGTTCCAGTGATAGTTCAACTGCAGTTAATGACATCCACCAGGAACGTGCTCTGATTATGGAAGTACGCAGGAGCGGTGAAGTCTATGCATTCAACGCAATGCTGGTGCCAGAGCTGAGAATTAATTTCCAAAGAAATCTATGGGGGCAGAGCAGAAGATGGGTCTCCCAGAGCTCATCCCAGCCAACCCTACTAACGACGAAGACAGTCATAGGACCAAAGAATGCCTTCTAAATGGGAGATTCAGAACAGCAAAAGTGAGAATGTTAATAACGTAATGGACATCAGTTGGACCGTCGGCAACGAAAGCAAGATGAGAGAAGCAGGTAAGACAGCAGGTGGGCATCTCTGGCAACCTGCGAGGCACCAGAGCCGTCCCACCCACAGCCATCCCTCCCCCTGAAACATTACACTCATCGCGTTAGAGGGCACCCACTATACCGAGTGCTGTCCGAAAATGGAAGGTGAGGGAAACCACATCTAAAAGTCATTAAAATAGTGTAAAAGGAGGATGAAAGAATGAAAAAGAGGAAGTTGGTGAAGGAGGTAGGATCAAGGATACGCAGACCCAGCATGCAATGCGAGCCGCCCCAATCCAACTACACCGCCACCACACCGAAGTTAGTTTAAAAACTTACACATGAGAATAAAAACCACTTTCAGAGAGCAAATGGATAACCGGGTCAAACGTTCGTGAAACGTTCTCCAGTAGCAGTGACAAATAATTCTGAAGAGCGCGCTTTACACAGAAGGCCAGAAAAAGGACGCATTTCATCGAGATTCTGTAAGCCTCCGCAACTACTGTATGGGAGTGGCTCGTTACACGAAATAAAAACTGTCTGCTGGTCTGGTATGGCCGATGCGAGGGCGACGTAGGACGGTGGGTTCCATCTGGGAGGAATGGAAGGAACAACGGCAAGCTGCAGCAGTCTCCTTGCTGGTGCGGAGTTTATTAGAGTGGGCAGCAGCCCAGCTCATATTGTGCCTTCCCCGAGAAAGCAAGAGTCCTTATTTGCATCCGCAGATCCACATTTAGGATTTTCAAAGTGAAGGCGGGGCGAGTAACGCTTCTTCAGCTAAACGGTCTGCCAGTTCAAATGGTTCAAATGGCTCTGAGCACTATGGGACTTACCTTCTGAGGTCATCAGTCCGCTAGAACTTAGAACTACTTACACCTAACCAACCTAAGGACATCACACACATCCATGCCCGATGCAGGATTCGAACCTGCGACCGTAGCGGTCGCGTGGTTCCAGACTGTAGCGCCTAGAACCGCTCGGCCACTCCGGCCGGCTTCTGCCAGTTCATTCCCTGGGATACACACAGGACCTGGAACCTAGAGAAAGACAACTGAGAAGGCAGTACGACTAGCGAAGATCATCAATAGCAGGTATCACATGGTTATAACAGTGACGGTGATCAATTGTCTGGGTACTGCTAATTGAGTCACTGCAAATTGAAACACGATTACGGAAGGCTTGTTTAATAAAACGTAGGGCTCTGTTAACGTCTGTCAGATCACCCGTAAAAGCACTACATGTTCGTGGCAGGAAATGATGTTCGCGACCGGCGGGAGATTTAAGAACACTGCATGGTATGGTACATTACGCGACTGTTGAAGGTCTCGCGACGCGACACGACAGCGGTGTGAAAGACACTTCTGTAAAGAAGTTTTTCGTCTGGTAATCCGGAATATATGATTTCGTTCTATACTTTCTGTAGCTCGTCGTCAGCTTGTAGAAGACGGTTTACAGGAGGAAGAACTATCCAGCTAAGAGAGCATCTTGACCGAGTACTCGAGTGTGAGCACGAATCAAATAATCACTATTTCTGTAAAACTTCGGACAGTTCTTCTCGTCTCTACCGTTGAACGGATACCTTTGACCTTCCTGGTTGTTTTCCTCAGTATGGAATCCCTGCATTCGGTGATTGCTGGACGTCTATCAGAGGAAGCTGACGAGCAACTCTTACTCATTAAGCGAAACGGGAGTTACCACCTCCCGGGAAACAGAAGCGGAAAGTTCTGCGTTTCTCCAAGTTATGAACACACATTCATCGTCGTCCACTGTTCCTTGAGAAAATATCTTTCAAACTGTAAATAGGCTGTTTAGGTTTTCTTATTGGTAACGCCACGTAGCGCTCTGTATGAAAATCACTGTCTGTGCTGTGTGCAGTCTATGGCTAGTTTGCATTGTTGTCTGTCATTGTAGTGATGGGCAGCTGGATGTGAACAGCGCGTAGCGTTGCGCAGTTGGAGGTGAGCCGCCAGCAGTGGTGGATGTGGGGAGAGAGATGGCGCAATTTTGAGAGCGGACGATCTGGACGTGTGTCCATCAGAAAGAGTAAATTTGTAATATTGGATAACATGGACTTAATATATATATATTATCACTTTTGAACACTAGTAAGGTAAATACATTGTTTGTTCTCTATTAAAATCTTTCATTTGCTAACTATGCTTATCAGTAGTTAGTGCCTTCAGTAGTTTGAATCTTTTATTTAGCTGGCAGTAGTGGCGCTCGCTGTATTGCAGTAGTTCGAGTAACGAAGATTTTTGTGAGGTAAGTGATTTGTGAAATGTATAGGTTAATGTTAGTCATGGCCATTCTTTTGTAGGGATTATTGGAAGTCAGATTGCGTTGCGCTAAAAACTATTGTGTGTCAGTTTAAGCACAGTCATGTATAATTTTTCTAAGGGGACGTTTCAAAACCATATGTTTTGTGCTGCAGTATATTGTGGGGAAGATAATGTGTGTGACACTCGTCACAAAGTAACGATTTTTAAACACTGCCATTAACGTACGTGCAAGCATCTTCCTCAGCGTCGATAACAGGATCTGAATTTCATATAAACGCTTGTATCTTCCGGACAGCAGGATTCACCCTCACTACCTAATTCTCTTATTTCTCTAACCTGCCCAGACTTTTGTACGGAGACAGCATTGGTAAATTACGTTATTCACCGTGAAGTATTTTTATTCATCAACCCTGACCGAACACAGGCCTCGCAGAGAGCTAAGAGAGACTCCTACGCTACGTTTGCTCACTAATTATTTCTGCTGGTCGTGGTTTTCATACTTTTGTTCATTCGGTATGGAGTGATATAGCCGAGGGCAGCTGATTTATTAAGACACTGTATTGAGAACTGGCACCGTGTGTGGGCACTAGTACTTCTTTGTCTCATTTCTGCGTGTCTATCCAACAGCGTTTCCATCACATGGACAATGCGTGTGCTCTTTACAATTTGGAGAAATTTTTGTATCATGAGCTAGGTTGCTTGATTTGTATTTTTAATGTTATTGAAACAGGATTTCCGTTATGTTGAGTTCAGATGAATGGCAGAGGAAATTGTAAGAATGACGCTGAATAGATATAATGAGGCCTGCTCCTCTCCTTGGATGGGAGAAGCGCACAAGTAAGCAAACTAATGAATACGATATCTCGACGTTCGCTGAAATCGTGATGCGTTACTACACAGCTACTGCAGTTTAGAAACATTTAGATACTAGAGTCGAAGCTACAGATGGACTATTCCTTCTCCCATCTTTACGCAATTTTGATGTGACGTCCTTGCATGTCATTCTCTCTTCACATCTGCATAAGGCAAATGATGATTTAGAGCTAGTGAAATGTGAGCCATGTACTGACTAAACCATTCCTATAGCTTCACACTGTAAAAAAACGATAGTTCAAAGTCTCGTCGACGCAAAGTGTCCCTAGACAATCAGAATTATGTCAGTTCGGAGGTGGCTCAAGAAAAGTGCCCGTGGCTTCATTTAAGTGTTGAGGAGGATGTTCAATTGATGTGACGTAGTCAGGACATGCAAGAAAGGGGGGCGGGCAGTTGGGTGTATGAACACTGCAGCCGCCGACTGCCTCTTTCATGCCTTAACAACTAAACCACTTCGCTCCGTTTTACTCCAGAAATTACGTTATTTTCGATTTTAGAATTCGGCCTAGTCGCTTACAGAACTTCATCATCCCTGAAAGTTTTTATGAGTCCATGAGCAGAAACAGTTTTCCTGTCGCCAATTTTCTTAGATTGTTTCATTTACTATAGCTATTAACTATAGCTATTTTAGAAGCCATCTAGTAATCTTTACTATGTGGAATTAACCTTTTAGCTCTATTATCTACAGTTACATCTACATCATTACACTACAATTGTGGAGTGTGTGACAGAGGGAGTCATTTTCGGACTACATCTACCATTTCACTCGCGAATAGCACGTCGGAAAGAGGAACACCTCAATCCTTCCGTTCGAGCTGTTATCTCTTGTCGTGATGGTCATTTTTCTGCATGTATGTGGGAGTAAACATATTTCGGCATTAAGAGGAGAACATGGGTGATTTTAATTTCGTAGAAACATCTCGCTGCAACGAAAAACACATTCGTTTTAATGACTGACACCACAATTCTCTTGTATCTACTTTCCCTCTTTTAATAACAGTAAAAAATTAACTGTTCCCTATAATCACTAGCAGTATATATAAATATCGACAAAAACGCAGGGTTCCTTAAAATCTACCCATCTCCTGTCTATAAGGACCAACACGTTAGCACTTTACGATGGGTTCTTTTCCTGTAGCAGTGTGAGATGTCAGAAAAAAATCGGGGTAAGTGACGCAGCAGAGATGGGAGATGGAACGCCGATGCCCGTGGATGCTCAGGGAACGCCACAAGTAGTTTTAGTCTTATGTACTAAGGAAAACCGTTAGCTGTTCTCGGCGTTTCTTAACTTCTGAAAGTAATGAATTAACATCACGCTGTTCCTGACTCTTTAGGACGCATAGAAATGGAGGTGGCAAGAGTCAGTTCCGCAATTGCATCCCTGTGCATTACAGAGAGCCGATACGCTACAGCTCACGGGCTGTTCCGGTAACAGCCACTGCTCCTCGCGGGGCACTGGCTGTGTATTAGAATAACTGTCCCGCGGCACCATATGGCCGGCGTCGGGCGCAAAGGGGAGAGATTACATCGGGGCAGTGAGCCGTGACGTCACTGGCAGCGTTGTGTGGCGCGGCGTGCAGGGAGAGCCGAGGTGCAGCGCCCCAGACCCGGAGCCTGGAGCCTGCCTGGAGCTGGACAAAGGCGACCGCCAGCACCCCCTGCCCAGCGGGCGGGATTCCTTGCCGCTGCACGCCGCCTTATACAGACCAAATGGTCTGGGCGTGCCGAGCCGCTAGTGCAGTAGCTTCGCTGCTGCCACAGCATTTACACATGTCCACGTTCTCATTATGTCGTAGATTAACCTAATGAATTATTGTTCTTCACTCCAATAACTGATCTGGTGCAGCTCTATCTTGTGCAAGTGTCTTAATGTCTGCATAACTACTGCAACTCACGTCGAAAACAACCTACTTCGTGTATTCAAGTCTGTGTAACCGTGTACGATGTTTACATCCCCGTAATTCACTCCATTACGAAACTGACGACTCCTTGATGCTTCAGTATATATTCTATCAACCTACCCCTTCTTTTAGTCAAGTTGTGCCAAACGTTTCTTTTCCCCCAAATTGTGTTCATTACCTGATCTATCCGTCTAATCTTCAGCATTCTCCTGTTACATCACGTTTCAGTAGCTTCTGTTCTCTTATTGTCTGAACACTATTGCCCGTGTTTCGATTCTGTACGAGGCTACAACCTGAACAAATACCTCGAGAGATCCAACATTAACATACCGGGTGATCAAAGAGCCAGTATAAATTTGAAAACTGAATACATCACGGAATAATGTAGATATAGAGGTACAAATTGACACACATGCTTGGAATGACATGGGGTTTTATTAGAACCAAAAAAATACAAAAGTTAAAAAAATGTCCGATAGATGGCGCTTCATCTGATCAGAATAGCAATAAGTAGCATAACAAAGTAAGACAAAGCAAGGATGATGTTCTTTACAGCAAAAGCTCAATATGTCCACCATCATTCCTCAACAACAGCTGTAGTCGAGGAATAATGTTGGGAACAGCACTGTAAAGCATATCCGGAGTTATGGTGAGGCATTGGCGTCGGATGTTGTCTTTCAGCATCCCTAGAGATGTCGGTCGATCACGATACACTTGTGACTTCAGGTAACCCCAAAGCCAATAATCGTACGGACTGAGGTCTGGGGACCTGGGAGACCAAGCATGACGAAAGTGGCGCCTGAACACACGATCATCACCAAACGATGCGCGCAAGAGATCCTTCACGCGTCTAGCAATATGGGGTGGTTCTAATAAAACCCCGTATCATCCCAAGCATGTGTCTCAATTTTTACGTCTCTATCTACATTATTCCGTGGTTTATTAACTTTTGAAATTTATACTGACTTTTTGATCACCCGGTATTTTAGTTTTTCCATGAACTTTTCTGCTATTGCCAGTCTGTATTTCATATCCACTCTATTTCTGCTGTGGTCGGCTATTTTGCCGCTGAAACTGCAAAAGTTGTATACTAGCTTAAGTGTAATTTCCTGCCGGCCGCGGTGGTCTAGCGGTTCTAGGCGCTCAGTCCGGAACCGCGCGACTGCTACGGTCGCAGGTTCGAATCCTGCCTCGGGCATGGATGTGTGTGATGTCCTTAGGTTAGTTAGGTTTAAGTAGTTCTAAGTTCTAGGGGACTGATGACCACAGATGTTAAGTCCCATAGTGCTCAGAGCCATTTGAATCATTTTTTGTAATTTCCTGCTGTAATTCCCTATCCATTGCCTGAATTAAATCGACTGCGTCGCATTACCCTCGTTTTAATGTTGTATAAAGTCTCATGCCTGAATATTGTAGCGAAATGCAAGACAAAGTCGACGCTTGGTACAAGGACCACTAAACATGTATACAAATATCTTTGAAGAAATCATTTATCTCTAAACTGTCACTTATTTGAAACAACACAGTTTCATTTAAAAAATGGTTCAAATGGCTCTGAGGACTGTGGGACTTAACATCTGAGGTCATCAGTCCCTAGAACTTAGAACTACTTAAACTTAACTAACCTAAGGACATCACACAGATCCATGCCGGAGGCAGGATTCGAACCTGCGACCGTATCGGTCGCGCGGCTCCAGACTGAAGCGCCTAGAACCGCTCGGCCACACCGTCCGGCAGCTTCATTTAACTTGCGATTTCTTACTATTCTTCCTTGGGCATTATCAAGTCATCTGGTGGCAAGGAGTTATGGCAAGCCTCAGGTAAAACAAGAAACCACAAGACTTAAAAATACGATAGCCTGCTGAAAAGTAATGGCTCCGAATTTTTACATGGAAACAAAGCTTTTTAAATAAAAGGGTTAATATTCTACATTATTCTTCATTTCTACTTATTTGCAACCCTCAGCCGATAGAGGGCTCTCAGTTGTAGCGTGTAACATTGCGGTGTGTAACGTAACTATGTCTGTGCATGAAGAGACAGCGTGCTGTAACCGAGTTTCGAATTCGTTGAGTTCGTCCACACAAGGGGCACCCTCTCCTTCAACCTGACAGTGCTAGACAACACACGAGCGCTCCAACTTCTGCAAAAATCCGATGTCTTGGGTTCAGTGTCCTCCATCATTCTCCAGTCAGTCCCTACTTGGCCGCCTCCGATTTTCATTTGTTTCCAAAACTTGAATACCACTTTCGAGGACTTCACTTTGATAGTGAAGGAGCTGTGCAAGCAAAGGTGGGATTGTGGCTCCGTCAGCAGAGTGGAAAGTGCTACAGTGACGGTATCTACAAATGCGTTTCACGCTGGGACAATTTAGTTTGTCACCAGGATGGCTATGTTGAGAAATACATATGTAGACATGAAGAATAAAAATGCAGAATGGTAACGTTTACACTATTTAAAAAGCTTGAAGAGTTAACATAGAAAATCGGAGTAATTACTTTTCAGCACGCTCTCGTATGATACATACTCCCTCCACTTACATTTCTCTCGCAAAACCCATCAGATGTATTCCAACACGTCATGAGCCATATAAAGTGTGAAAGAAACATGAAGTAGCATTCATAATAAGAAAATAGTCTGGTACGGGCGTAGCGTGTATGTAATGCCAGCTTTACGTAGGTTTCGCTAAAGAATATAACATTGTCGTGCCACATTACCGTCGGTTCGTGTTGTATCTTACAACAACAGATGCGAAGGAAGTGCAATGGGTATACGGAGTTTGTCGCGCTACGTGTACACCCAACACAGGTCAGCATATGTGTTGAACTAATCGCAAATGAAATGAAGTGCATTTCAAATAGCCCCACAGACGAAAATGACTTCTTTCAAGATGGTTGTAGCTACTGTAACCGAAGTATGAAATAAGAATATAAACAAATTGCACGCACCACAGAAAGGTCCAGAACTAGTCAACTGTATCACTGGTAATCACGCACTGTAAACAGCCACAACCGTAAATTGTTTAGAAGCAAGCATCCGGATCCGCTTGACATAGAACGATAGCATAAAATGAGCTCTAGGAGAGCCATAAGGCAGATTCACTCTTCCAAGAATGAAATAGCGTGAAGACTCATTCGACCAGGTCATGAATTTAACTCGTCCGTTCAAAACAGTGAAAGGATTGCGTTTCTTCAAGGATTTGTTCAGTTGGATCGAGAGCGTCACGTGCAGCGTGCATCACAGAGAAAATTACACTACTGTTAAAGTTTTACAATGCGCGTATTCCAAGAAGAGCGAAGCAATGTAATACTTCCTTCCCTTTCTGACGAAATGATCATGACTGTAAAATCAAAGAAATTATTGCTTGGACATAGACTTACTGACAGAATCCACACTTTGTAACATGGAAATGGGAGTCGGGGTATAAATGTAGCTGTAGATGTAACCAGTCTCATGGTACTAATACTTGAGGACACTATAGTCAGATGTGAATACTGTGTAAGGTTTTCATACGTTTTCTGCCATTAAAAATATTTCACCTTTACTGTACTGGGACAAAGCGGCGTAGCACGCTGCATGATAGTTGATAACATTCTTAACTGTGTTTAATGTAATCTGTGGTGCGCTTGGTGCAGCGACAGCGCGTTCTCATTAGGTGTACAGGCTAGCAGCCAGCAGTTGAGTTCAGGGAAGGGAGATCTGAAAGTTGTGAATCTGGGAGGAATTATCTGGAGTTATTTATTAAGCTTGTCTGTGAAGATATTTTCCTAACTGTATGGATGGAGAAGATTTTTGGAGGAATATTTCAAGAGAACCAACGCATGGGGAAGAAAGAAATGTTTGTCAGAACCATTAATTGAAGGAAACCTTTATCCCTTAGCTAACTTAGAATATTCATGGTTAGCGATGATTTGATCTCTCTTTTCATTGTGTCGCAAATAACGCAATTGGTTTAAATGTCTTTAATTTTTGTAACAAGTCAATTTCTTAAGTTTTAGGGTCTTCTTTTGTTGTACAGTCTTTTTTTTTTTTTTGACAAAAATGAGAGCATTTTCAAGGCCTCTTTTCTTTAAATTAAAACAGACATCCACGATTCTCATTAAAGTTTTAAATATATGCTGCATTTACTGATCTCAGTTTGCTTTCGAGAACGTCAGTATACCAGACACAAAACAGCATGCTGCGCATGAAGTAAGTTACTTGTCTGTCGGGAAAATCTGACTTTGCATTGTTGTGAGCTAGCAGTCGGTAGTCATAATTTTCAGGTGTTGTGCTAAGCAAACAGATTAATTTACAATGAACAGTGAAGGTAATCTTAGAGTGTTACTTTCTTCCGCGTCGAGCAGTGTTTTGTTTTGTTGATACTCCAAGTCAGACTTCACACTTCATACTACGTAACTTCCATAACGTACTTCAGAGTTGTTTTTCAGTTAAATAGTATTCTCTGAGTTTGCAATTAGTTTCTTTTGGGATTTAATTAGATCCAATTTCATTATTTCAAATCTAGCATTTCACTGTGATTAAAGTTTTTGTCATGGCGCTTCGCAAGCAAAACCGTCTGTATTGCTCAGCTGTTTAATACATCTAAAGGACGCCTTATACGAAGAGGAAGTTTTTGAAAAAGAACGTTCAGTATTTCATATATAGGTAAATTACATAGAAACATACGGCTGAAAGATTTTTTAAATGTTCGGATGGTGGTGTATTCAGTACATTATGATTTGGACTGGAAGATTAATCGTATAATACAATTAACATAATGGTGGAAGCTGAATAAATGAAGTAAAATTTGTGCCACGGTCGGGACATGAACCCGGACTGAACTAACTCTAAAGACAGCACTTTCATGCAGAATATACAGGTTTGGATTGCTGGTGGTATTTCAAGAAGAAACTTTTACGCTTGAAGGTCATATGTGCGTCATACAGCATCCGAATTTGTATAGCATTACTTATTATTTAGTCAGCGTTTCTGCTTCATAGCACAGTCCACCTTGGGATATAACAATAGTACACGCCCACAAAAGCATGAAAGATGCAACTTTCAACATTAGAGATTGAACCTGCAAAGCCTATCATGGAAATTAAGATATGCTACGGTTTGATTGGACCAGCTTCTTTCTTTTTGTTTAAGATGTCTCTCAGATTTAATCTTCAGAATCACCGTATTGACATAGGGACATTTTTTAATATTCGTTACTTTGTTTTAAATTACACATGCGCCTGGAGTTCAGTACAAACTAGCAGTTTTGGAATGAACAGTTGCCGAAACTGTTGCACATTCTGTGAAGTGGATCACAACTCCGGACAGAATTTTGTTACTGGTGTTGGTGTTCAAATAATCGTTCTAATTCGCACTACGGGAAGAATTCACGAAGAGTATCTTACTTATAACTAGGCCTACGCCCCATATTATCACTACACCCCCTACAAAAGAAGAAAGGCATTAATCGATACAACTTATATAATGATTGATTTAATTGCACGTTGAAGTCTGCATCGATGACTGCTGTTAACTTTCGACGTATGAGCAAACTTGGAAGTAGTGTACCCATTTACAATCGTTTCGCCGCTTTTACTATTCCATATCATGTATATCGTACTACAAAAGCTCAATTTTAACCCAAGGGGGAGAATGTTAACATCTGTTTCCACATCTGAACAACTGAATACACGTTTTTTACATGCAAGAATATGATCTTGAAAGTTATCCAGATTTTTAGACCGATGTAAGCGAACTGTGTTTCTGCTTTTCCTTAGATTTCCAAATCTACTTCTGATAGTTTAACTCATAAAATTGGGTGAAACTGTTTTTTACTTAGATAGTACATAAAATAAGGGAAAATGACAAATACAGGCTTCTTAGTAAAACGCGTTTCAATCTATCTATACCAATAAAAAATCTGTAAAACTATCCTGTCAGTGTGTGTGAATGTCTGAATACTCATTTCCAAAATTACTAGGGAAACTTTCGTGGGACTTTCGCAGGTTACTTAAGTATAGGCATGCCGACGCATCGTGCTCTGGCACAGCTTGGGGTGGGGAGTGTGGGGCACACATCACGAGCTAATCTTACCCAAACAAGCAGAGTCGTTAGGGCAGCTGATGCTACATAGTAGTTTGCTTACTCACCATCACTCATGACAACAAAGCTACTGTTAAGTGAGCTCATCCGAGGGTAACAATTTATATATAATTTTTTTACTGCACTGTGCAGTCACGAGGCGCCACACCTATGCCGTGCGATGGCGATGGGCGCGCCGCGGCCGTGAAGTGCGTTTAGTTTGTGGGGCGCTCAAGTGCACGGTCATCAGCGCCTGTACGAAGTTGCAATTTTTACACTGTCTGAGCCGCGCGGAGTGGCCGTGCGGTTTGAGGCGTCATGTCACGGACTGTGCGGCCCCTCCCGCCGGAGGTTCGAGTCTTCCCTAGAGCACGGGTGTGTGTAAGTCTAGGGACCGATGAGGCAAGCAGTTTGGTTCCTTAGGAATTCACACACATTTAACATTTTAACATTGTCTAATTTTTACACTATCCATCTAGCCACTGTTACGAATGATGATGATGATGAAATGATGAGGACAACACAAACACCCAGTCCCCGGGCAGAGAAAATCCCCAATCCGACATGGAATCGAACCCGGGACCCCGTGGTCCAGAGGCAGCAACGTTAGCCACTAGACCACGAGCTGCGAACGCTGTAGTGAAGTGCTGGGTGTGGTCGTGCAAACGCTGCTGATAGAGCAAGCCTCTGGTCGTGTGCGCCGAAAATCGAGGCCTTTCTACGCACGACGATCGTTGTGCGCCGATCGTCATTCGCGATCACAGACGACGATGGTTCGACACACAAAAAGTGATGTCGGCGGCCTGTAGGAGGCTGAGCTCTTGTACCTGGGATTACTGTACTCTCTGGATACCACATGGTCTGTGCGTTTCATAAACAGCAAAATAACTGCGAGCTCTGTTGGTTACTGGATGACTTTTGTATTTAAACTGTAATACTACTGGATAGTGTGTCTACCTGGAGAGGGTTTTAGCTTGAGCCAGGGCATGGGCAGTGGAGATATTTTTATTTAACCTCATTGTGGTGTTTATGGTCAGTGTTTCTTTTCAGTTATTCCGTGTTGGTAAAGCTAATTCGATCTTGTCCTTTTAAGGTATCTTAACTGTGGCAATGTGTTAATCTTAACTGATGTGTTGGAACTGTGGATGCAGCAGCCTTATTACAGCAACCGCGTAATGGTTGCGTTTTAGACTTATTGCGATAGATATATTCATGGCGTAACTTTTCCAGTAACAGGGTATAACAGCATTTTTGGACTGTGTAATTGGTACAGTATTTGTTAAATAGGTCTGACTACGACTTGATAATGTTTCTCAGCTGCAGGCAGTTTCTGGTAGCCCTCTACATCTAAATGTGAAGTTGTGGTGACGGCTTACAGCCCATGTTCGTTGTTAAATGTAGTGCACGAATAGCAAGAGTCACATGAGTGCTAGCCCCAGTGATATTACAATTTCATAGATTAGACTATTTTAATCAGTCTTAATCGCCTTAGTGCAACTCTCATGTAACGAAATGTAAGTACAAGTTTTAGTCTCAGTGATTTGGCGAATTAATCCTGTGGTGTCACCGCCAGACACCACACTTGCTAGGTGGTAGCTTTCAATTGGCCGCGGTCCATTAGTACATGTCGGACCCGCGTGTCGCCACTGTGTGATCGCAGACCGAGCGCCACCACAAGGCAGGTCTCGAGATACGGACTAGCACTCGCCCCAGTTGTACGGACGACGTAGCTAGCGACTATACTGACGAAGCCTCGCTCCTTTGCCGAGCCGATAGTTAGAATAGCCTTCAGCTAAGTCAATGGCTACGACCTAGCAAGGCGCCATTAGTAACATTGCATGTATCTAAAGAGTCTCACTTGTATCGCCACAATCTCCAGATGTACCAAAAGGATGAATTAAAGTTAAGTATTCCAGAAGCTACGTACTTTTCTTTATAGCATTCATTACGTATCCTGTTTCAGACCTCACGCCCATCTGCGTGAGCGTAGCGCGTGCCTTTCGGCTTCCTCGCATTGTGTCTAGGCTGTCTTGCCTAGACACAACAAATACAGAGTTAATGTTTTTGTTACATCATACCTGGCATGAATTGTGCTATTTAATGAATTGGCGGTCTGATGCCTCAGAACTTATGTGAGAATGCTTTTTAAATAAAATATAAGTTAACATTCTACATCTTTATTTTTCATGTCTATGTTTTTATTCCTCAACATAGCCACCCTGGCGACGATCATATTTCTCCCGTCGAGACGACTGTTTGTTAACACAGTCATGTGGAATACTTGACTATGTTGAAGAACCGCAGCCTCACCTCTGCTTGCACCGCTTCATCACTAGGAACGTTAAGACCTCGAAGGTGGGAAACATGAAAATCGGATGAGGCCAAGTCGTAACAGGATGTGGGATGATCGATGACAGTGATCCCAGGGCGTCGGATTGTTACAGATGTCACAGCGTTCGTTTGTGATCTGGCTTTGTCCTGCTGAAGGAGAAGTTGCTCCATCTCTCGACGAACTCTTCGAGTCAGTGCTTTCGGTTTTCTGAGGGTTACTTACTCACCGTCATGTAAGTTACATGCCGCCATGTTACACGGTACAATTCATAGCCCTCTAGCGGGAAAGGGCTACAAATCTGTAGACATGAAGAATAAAGATGTAGAATCTTAATGTTAGTTTTATTTAAAAAGCGATAAGAGTTTTCTCATAAATTCGGAGGCGTTACTTTTGAACACGCCTTACATAACGATCAGCCAGAACATTGTGACCACCTGCCCAATAGCCAATATGTCCACGTTTTGCGCGGATAACAGCGGCGAAGCATCGTGGCATACAAGCAATGAGACCTTGGTCGGTCGCTGGAGGGAGTTGGCACCACATCTGCAGCACAAGTCACGTAATTCCCATAAATTCCGGGAAGGGGTGGGGGTGGAGGGAGCGATGAGCTCTGACGCCACGTTCAGTGACATCCAAGATGTGTTCTATCATGTTGAGACCTGATGAGTTGGGGGCCAGCACACCTACTGGAACTCCCCACTGTGTTCCTCGAGCCATTCCATCATACATTCCTGACTTTGTGACATGGTGTTTCATCTTGTTAAAAATGCCACTGCCGTCGGGAAATATAATCGTCATGAAGAGGTTGCGGTGGGGCGGGGTCGGTCTGTCGTTCTTTCGTCTCATCTACCTCTATATTTCTTCCTTCCGACGTCATCACTCTGCAGTAGTAGATACATGGCCAGCCAGTGTAAAGGAACGTTGATGAAACCACTACCTAATACCTACCACCTACCACACAGAGGCCGCGTAACTCAAGTTGCAAATCAGAAATTTCGGGCGGTAGGAGAATGCAGTTTAATTGAAGTAAGTATTTCAAAATTCTATTAACGTCTTCTTATCCGTAAGGAAGCACATGAAATGGCTATCAAATCCATATTTAATGAGGCAAATGCTCTACCATTCCAAGTTCACCGTCTATACAACATATTTCACACTAAAAAACAGCCAGAATTTCTGCAAGTCCGACCCGATTAATTTTGCAATCTAACAGTCACTGACCCACCACTATTAGCGAGTTGAGCATTCGGTCGTTTCAGTGGTCTTATATGTCATAAGTGCTCGCCAAAGTATTCCATAAAGAACACGGAATATTGCACGAGAAATGGTCTCTACGACCAAAAGATCACACGCTTATAACACTTCGACAAATTAGTTTCAAAACATCCCACTTTCCTCAACATGTTCGTAATTACAGCCGTTTTAGTCCCGACACATTCTGAACACAATGAACTCCGTAATTCTTCATTTTACATATTATTTTCGCGGAGACATCTATCACGGTGTTGCTCGGAAGCAGGTTAGCGAGCGACTCCCTCGATGCTCCTCTCCTCTCTTCCTATCTAACTATCTGCGTGCGGAAACCGCTTAATTCTGATTGGCTACTGATCTGAATGACCAATCAGAATGATCCTTCCAGATCATTCTCACTGCAAGACGTGCGTTAGCCAACCATAATCAGATAGTCATTTACGTCATTACAATTTCAATTTGTAATATATTCTTTAATAAAATAAAACGAAATGCAAAATATTCTTTAAATTAATGTGGAAACTTTTTCCTCTTCCGACTTTTATTCTGGCTGCTCTCTTAAAAAAGCAAGCACACACTGACCTGTCTTCAGCATCGTGGTTACAACATAATTTTCCCACGGTCCAATAAAACGACATTAAGTTTTGAAGTATATTCCCCATACACTCTCTCATTCATTCCCATGTATTAACACAAAAAATTATAAGCAAGTAATTTTGAATGATTTTTATACTACATAACGTAGAGTAATTAAAGTTTTGGTTCAAATGGTTCAAATGGCTCTGAGCACTATGGGACTCAACGTCTTAGGTCATAAGTCCCCTAGAACTTAGAACTACTTAAACCTAACTAACCTAAGGACATCACACACACCCATGCCCGAGGCAGGATTCGAACCTGCGACCGTAGCAGCCTCGCGGTTCCGGACTGCAGCGCCAGAACCGCACGGCCACGGCTCTCTGGCCATCATGGTGCCTTGCATGAGCTCCGCTGAACACATTGATGCCCACGTGAACGTTACCAGAGCATAGCGGAGCCGCCACCAGCTTGCCTCCATTCCGTAGTACAGGTGTCAAGGAGCTGTTCCCCTGGAAGAAGACGGATTCGCGCCCTACCATCGGCAGGATGAGGAATCCATTGGGATTCATCAGACCATGCAACACTCTGCCACTACGGTAACGCCTAATGCAGATGGTCGCGTGCCCATTTCAGTCGTAGTTGATGTCGTAGTGTTTACATTGGCATATGCATGGATCGTCGACAACGGAAGCTCATTGTTGAGATGAGTGTCCGGTGCACTGTGTGTTCAGACACACTTGTGCTCTGGCCAGCATTAATGTCTGATGTTAGTGCTACCACAGTACGCCGTCAGTCCTGTTTTACCAGCCACCCCAGCCGACGACGTCCGACGTCTTTAATGAGAGGTCACCGCCCAACCCCAAAACGTCTGTTGAAGACTCACCACAGCACTCCTCAAACAACCGACAAGTCGTGCAGTTTCCAAAATGCTCGTGCCGAGCCTACGGGCCATCACAGTCTGCCCCCAAACAAACTCAAATCGCTGACATTCCCCATTCTACACAGGGACAGCACGCTTAATGACACTACATTACTGAGCCTGTGTCTGACTAGCAGTCATTCCTCACCAGGGGGCGATGCTGTCGCGTGGAAGGGTTTATATCATTAGTAGGTCTGAGGTTATGTTCGCCCCCCCCCCCCCCCCCCCCCGGAAACTCTTGCAAGCCGTGCTCAGATTGCCGAAGCCGCTAAGGTGATCGCTCGATGAAGGGGGAAATCCGGGTTCGAGCCCTGGTCCGGCATAAATTTTCACTTGATACCCTTGAATTCATTTCAATGCCCAGTTGCGGCGCTTGTCAAAATTTGTATCACGTACATGTATTACACTTAAGTTGTTGTGGTAATGTACGGAACTGCACCTAAAACTGAAGTATGAATGATTTTTGGCGAAGTGAAGTCATGTGACTTCAGTTCCCAACGATAAAATTCCATAGTCCACTCACGGTAAGTGAAATTTGTTATTGCCGTTAGTTTCCTTATCATTGGCCTTTTCTATGCATGAAGTTTTTATGAGATAAAATATGTACAAAAACAATGTTCACTTGGAGGTCAACCTTGTGTTACCACTTTCTTGTTCCACTATGTGCTCTTATAACGAAAAAAATGTGAAGGCTAGACAAATATTTGGAGCCATTTTTGATTCCACGGAAGTAGTTTATTTTTAACATGTTATTACTAGCTTGAGGCATGGTATTCTTCGCTCATAAACTGATTTGTTTTTAGGTTTTTGTAATTTAAGTATAGCGCAATAATTTTACGGCAAAAGGAACAAGTTTTGCAGAAAGGCTAAAACATGGCAATATATGTTTAGATTTGTAAGAATTTGGTGGTGTCTACCCTACACTGTAGAATACAAAGCCGTTGATCAACTGTCTATCCTAACACTGGAGAGAGTTCCGAATATGTTGATGTCTTGCAAAGGATTTTGGAACGATTACTGTTTTGCAGGAATTCAAAGGGAGCTGTTATGAGTGCTAGTCGTATAAATAATCGCAGATTTTTCCTAGTCAAGAACAACGTCTCATTTTATCTGATTCTCATTAATATTACTACCTTTTACTGCCTTAGAATTTTGGCCTCTAATTTTAAATAGCGTTGAACAACTTATCTCGTGAAATTATAGTGTGCCAGAAGAAGTACCGGAGGTTGATTTTTCCGATAAATCGTCCGTGACAATTCAAGTTTACAGGAAATTTATGTGTACGTAAACGGAAACTGTACTGACGAACTACGCTATAAAATACTTACGGAGTGGAGTTGATCTTACATCTGTAAACAAGAGACGGAAGACGAAGGGTCATAAATTTCAGTTTTATCCTCATTCGTCGTGTAGACCGTAACTCTCGATTCCTCTCCATCTCCTAAGAAGTAAACGGAACAACAAGTGGCAGGCGGTTCAGATCACGGTCATGAATAAAAGCACAGTTACCTGTGATAGATGCAGAGTTAACTTCTGCACAGAGGTTTTCTTTTTTTTTAAGTGCGAAAGGAAGATGAGCAGCGTAGGAATGTGTGTTGCGTGCGTCAGAGGAAGAACACTCCTCGTACGACGGTGTGCGGAGGCTCGCCTGGCGCGACACGTAGGCGGTTTTTTTGACGGGAAGCCGCCTCTGTATCACCCAGCCACGTGCTGCCAACTGTACCGCTCTGCATAAATCTAGAGACAACGCTAGAGCCGTGGGGACCACGCCATCCTGCAAGATTCAGAGCGCTCTGCAATGACAAATGTGGCCTGAAGCAGCGTTTCTGAATTCACATAGGAAGACTGTCTACGAGGGTCAAAACGTACACTACTGGCCATTAAAATTGCTACACCACGAAGATGACGTGCTACAGACGCGAAATTTAACCGACAGGAAGAAGATGCTGTGATATGCAAATGATTAGCTTTTCAGAGCATTCACACAAGGTTGGCGCCGGTGGCGACACCTACAACGTGCTGACATGAGGAAAGTTTCCAACCGATTTCTCATACACAAACAGCAGTCGACCGGCGTTGCCTGGTGAAACGTTGTTGTGATGCCTCGTGTAAGGAAGAGAATTGCGTACCTGCCTTTCTGACTTTGATAAAGGTCGGATTGTAGCCTAACGCGATTGCGGTTTATCGTTTCGCGACATTGCTGCTCGCGTTGGTCCACATCCAATGACTGTTAGCAGAATATGGAATCAGTGGGTTCAGGAGGGTAACACGGAACGCCGTGCTGGATCCCAATGGCCTCGTATCACTAGCAGTCGAGATGACAGGCATCTTATCCGCATGCCTGTAACGGATCGTGCACCCACGTCTCGATCCCTGAGTCAACAGATGGGGGCATTTGTAAGGCAACAATCATCTGCACGAACAGTTCGACGACGTTTGCAGCAGCATGGACTATCAGCTCGGAGACCATGGCTGCGGTTGCCCTTGACGCTGCATCACAGACAGGAGCGCCTGCGATGGTGTACTCAACGACGAACGTGGGTTCACGAATGGCAAAACGTCATTTTTTCGGATGAATCCAGGTTCTGTTTACAGCATCGTGATGGTCGCATCCATGTTTGACGACATCGCGGTGAACGCACGTTGGAAGCGTGTATTCGTCATCGCCATACTGGCGTATCCCCCGGCGTGATGGTATGGGGTGCCATTGGTCACTCGTCTGGCTCACAACTTGTTCGCATTGACGGCACTTTGCACAGTGGACGTTACATTGCAGATCTGTTACGACCCGTAGTTCTACCCTTCATTCGATCCCTGCGAAACCCTACATTTCATCACGATAATGCACTACCGTATGTTGCACGTCCTGTACGGGCCTTTCTGGATACAGAAAATGTTCGACTGCTGCCCTGGCCAGCACATTCTGCAGATCTATCACCAATTAAAAACGTCTGGTCAATGGTGGCCGAGCAACTGGCTCGTCACAATACGCCAGTCACTGCTCTTGATGAACTGTGGTATAGTGTTGAAGCTGCATGGGCAGCTGTACCTGTTCACTCCATCCAAGCTCTGTTTGACTCAATGCCCAGGCGTATCTATGCCGTTATTACGGCCAGAGGTGGTTGTTCCGGGTACTGATTTCTCAGGATGTATGCACCCAAATTGCGTGAAAATGTAATCACATGTCAGTTCTAGTATAATATATTTGTCCAATAAATACCCGTTTATCATCTGTATTTCTTCTTGGTGTAGCAATTTTAATGGCCGGTAGTGTATTTAACAGCAGACATATCTTTTTACTCAGAAGTATTTCTATTCCCCCGTCTGTATTGATTTAAAAATAGTTCACAGTCAGAATTTATGAGTTTAAAATACAGATGACCTCTATGACAAGGATGATGAGGTGATGTATGTACTAAATCATAAGAAAATAATGATAGCTGCTGATAACTGTGATTGGGGACTGGATGTAGGAGGTAGTGGGAAGGATATTAGATGGTAACGGATGAATGACGTTCTTGTGGAATAGTTGGTGGTGTAGGAATTAGTGTAGGGGTGAGACGCCAGCTTGGCAAGGAAATCGTATGTTAGAGTCTTTATTTGTGATGTAATGGATAGGTTACGTTAAGGCTGGAAGGCGGTTTAGCGATCTCGGGGCTGAGTTCACAGTGTGAAAGGGATTCGCGATTGAAAATCCGATGGTAAACAATACGAAGTGCACGGAGGTGGATGGAAGGTGGCATCTGGTGACAGGGGCGCGGCAGCCGGCAACGGTTCTCATATATGTGGAACACTGTAGGCTGTTGGGACTCAGGTTTACAAGAGGTGCAGGGTAGACGCGGGTGTCTGCAGAGCTGGAGGCAATGGAGAAACTTAATTAAACGCTAACCGATACTGTTGACGAATGCCATAAGAATGCAGAAAGCAAGGCGAAATGATTAGCGCTTTAGAATTTGCGAGAATTCGTAAAATTTTTGAGAAGAGGTCCATGAAATATTGTGAAAGCTAAGGATGAGAGTTGATACGTAACATTTGATTTCCAGGTACACTATCTTTACGCTGCCGAAGAATAATCGAGTTGATATTTATGAGAAATGGTGGCCGGTTGACCTGAAAAAAAAAAAAATTGCTGATTCGATAGTTTAAGAGGCTCTGGACGAAGGTCAGTTTAGTTTGAGAAAGGATAGGCGTACCAGCAGACTGTAATGAAGGGAAACATCTCAACAGTCGTCCATGACGAGTAAATGTACGACGTATGGAATGATATTTCGAAAACCTGAAAAGAATATAGAACAGAGGCGACGGACCTACAGTGCCCTTAAAATATAGGTAGGAAGTAACAAAACTAGGAACAAGTCTAGAATAGTTTGTTTAAAAGGGTTTGAGACAAAGTTGCACTTAATCATCGCCACTGTAGTTTAATGATTGCAGACGCAATGGATGTAACGATAAGAAGAAGAACGGAAATGAAAGTCAGACAAATATAAATGTTAAGCCCTTTTAACAGAAATGAAAGCAAGAGCTATATGAAGTTTTGAACGGAACGGATAATGCATTTGACACTGATTTTTTGACTTGAGGATGAAGACAAAAGAGAGAGAGATTAATATGGAGGAGAGTAGGTTGTGTTGAATGTTCCGTTTGGAAACTACGTTGAAGTAGCAGAAACGAATAAACTTTAAAAGAAGGTAATTTTACAATTAGATTAATCAGACGAAGAAACCAATCTACAGCAAGGAAGTTCGTAATACTGACGTGGAAATGAAGTTAAAATGTGGAGGGAAAACTGTACTGGGGCGATAATCAGGCGAAAGCAAACAGTAGTTATATGTACATCCCGTTATTTAATTTTTTGCTCCTTAGTTTCAAATTCTAAATCATGCGCGAATAAGATTATTCTCTTCTTGTCATCAGGAAACTGTATATCGTAGAAACCAGGAAAATCATTTACTTACATTCTCTGTTTTTACAAATATAAATCAATGGAGAAATGTAAGATTTTTAGTTAACTTGCTATAACATTCCAATTACATATAAGAGCTTACCATCACATATTCTAATCAGTTTTAGTGTCAGCATGTACAGAAAGATATGTCATGTAACCTTTAGTATAAACTAGTAGGTGATACACAAAAGTATGTGAATTTTTGCCTCTGCTGCTGTGTCAGTGATATATTTTTGGCCTTCATCCTCATGTTCAGATGACTTCCGATGTGAACGCCTGTTTTTATTAAATAAGTGATTGTATTTTATTTACAACATAACAGCAAACGGTTCCGTAATATGTATTCGGAGTGGAGTTCATGAGATTGTCAACTGATGACGCGATAGACGGGAAGGATTCTCAGTATTTAATCAGCATACTATGTTTTCAGAATCCTGGCTGCCAAGGAGATAGCTACCTTCTTCAAGAACTGGCATTATGTTTCAAGTAATGTGTTGCAGAAATCAGTTAACATGTTTAGGTGTCATTCCATCACCACTATCAAGTATTCTTTCACAAAGGAAAACTAAGAGTAAGATTAAAAAAAAAAAAAAAAAAAAAAGCCCTTCAATTCGGATTCAGAAGCAATACTTACCTTTCAAGTATTGCGAATATACCAGTATTTGTTTCTCTGAAGGAATAGTTCCAACGTGTGGCTGTTGTGTTACAAGGAAACAAAGGTAAACGCAAGTCACTGCAACCACACCAAGAACTGATCACGGCTTCTTCCAGATACGTGACAGGCGTCGTTTCAGCGCCGCTTGTCCACATTCGATGGCGAGGAAATACGTCTGAGTGTATTCTGCACATCAGAAGGCATAGAAACTTCAGAAAAAACCGTTGTCAATCTACAAAGAATAAAGACTCGTGTTCTATTGTACAAGAAGTTTTAGATTACAGTGCCTCGCCGAAATCACGGCGTTAAAGGGGAAGTAGCGGCATTGTCTGAGAATGACAGGGAGAATACGGCGTGACCCGTTACAGGAACTACACTACTCTCCTACATTTAGGGAAAGAAAGCTTTCGTGTGCCTGTATGGAGAGGGATTTGTATCCCATGCCTCCTGAATACGGGGTGTCCCAGGAAGGATGGTCAAATCCAGGGATATGACAAGAACGATCGTTAGAGACAGAAGAAATTTTAGTGAACTTGGACTCTAAAACGCAACTATCAGTGCTTCATCTACGATACTGTGAAACAAATCTCTTTCTGCAAGCTCTTTGGTTTCCATAGTTTCAGGGATGGTGGTATGGGCCAAAACAAGAAAAAATGTGTGGTAAACGTGAGTTCTAAAATGCTTATATTAGGAGCTATGAAAAGTTATTCATCTTCGCTCTTCTTCTGTGCGAGTGTTCGTAGCTTTTGAGATACGTATTTTTTGCTTCATATGGTTGTTCGTGTCAAATCCCTGAATACTGACCATTCGTCCTGGGAAATCTTATATAAACTCATTTGTTTTAAGCGCCTCAGACGAACCGATTATGCTCTTCTGGACGGACATTCGTGAAAGGTCTTTGCCATATGAATGAATTGATCAGTAACGTGAGTGTATCTCTTAAGCTGTTGGCGGACTCTCCAGAGAGCTGTTGTGACGCTGGGCTAACTGCCTAATGGAAGCACTTTTTTCGTCTACTGAGGCTCTTTTTGGATATATTACCTGAAGCACTACGCGCGGAACTGCACAGAAGTCATGTGTTTCATACTGAAATAATTTTCACCAAGTCGTCACCAGGCACTAATGAAATTTAAAGAACTCATCATGATCTTTCCGAGTGACACAACTGAGTGACCAAATGAATCACGGTATCAACGATTATCAGTTACTGAATTCATTGGTAATATTATAGGGGACTATAGTCTTTCTGCTAAAGAAAGAAATTCCTCGACTAGTGCTAGTGTGAAGACCATCAGTACGTTTTAATTCGTGGCAAGTATATGGGATCGATACATAGATGAGCAACTTTATATGGTAACCAGCAAGAAGGGTCATACAGCACTTAACGTACTGACCTCACAATTTTTAAATAAAGGCTCACGGAATTCGAAGTACGTACTACTCGTCCCCAAGTGTCACGAAGAATCCTTGCCGAGAAAATGGAAGACATCAGAAGACAAACAGCAAAGGTGAATCATCTTTCCGGAGCAGCGCTGGTGAATGAAAAGAGAAAACATTGTGCATGTATGTGTGAACGTATCGCAACTTCGGTACAGTACGGACTAAACAAATAAAATCACTCAGCTGGGAGATTCTGCGTGGTGCGAAATGCCGATATGAAGTGAACGAGGGAGCCGACCAGGTTGAAACCAGTCAGCCCACTAAAAGGCCGCCACAAGGCCAGCTGGGGTTTGACGGCTCCGGTTTCGCCTTCTGCCTCAAAACGCCCCAGCTGTTTCTCCTTTCACGCCATATTTTGCTGCTGTTTACCGCGATTCCACTGCATTCGAGAAAATTTCGTTGCACACGCGGTCTGCGTTTATCTCCAGAACTTCCGAATCGGCAAGTGGAAAACATCTTTAACTTGCGGGCGAGGTGGTGCAGGCTTTAAGACATTGCAGGAGTGGGGGGATTCAAATACCCAAGTGGATATCGAAATAATGAAGGTCAAGAATCTTGTCAAATGTTATTCACTGCCCTGGCCAACATGATGACAAAGATCAGTTAGCCAGAACCGAAATCTGTATAATATAAATTTATTTCGACGACAATTAATACAAAAATTTCCAATGTATAATTCTGTCTGTTCTTTATGAGCCTAGTAAGCGTTCTAAACTGCCACTTGCACTCGCATCACAAATATTAACGGCCACTAAAAAACGCACACACGATTTAAAAAATTAGGTTGATGCATACTGAAGACAATTTCAGACAGTCACAGCTATTAAAAGCCTATAACCTTTGAATTTACTAAATACTTTGGTATTGGATTACGAACAACAGATTGTAGCGAATCGAAGACAGCAGGAAGTGTAATGCGCCAAAATGTGTTTTATATCGGTGTTACTAGGATGTGTCGCCTTATCAAAATTTGTGGTTATGAAAAGAAATGAGGGTGTAATGAGTTGTCTGAAAAGAGTTCTTATACGTATTTTTTAAAATGTTTTAGAGATTCTCGTCTGAAAATATCTGAGCAGCGAGTGTCCTAAGCACGGATGTGACATCTACGGCGCCTCTGGCCACCGCAGGACTCCAACGACAGCCGAAGAAAACCCAACTATGTTAAGAGAGAGAATTATTGTGCTTTGTTTGCTCAAAGTGATTGGTTCTTGGTTTGTCTCATGAGAAATTCAGTTAGTCGTCGTTTGTTGGTGGCCGAACTACGGTCACTCCGAATCTTGGTTGGACTCTGGAGCGTTTGAGTCAACGCTGCAGTCGTTTAGGCGAATTCCGTGAGATTGTTGTCGGCTTGGTTGGAGGATGTTAACGCCGATCGGCGATAATTAAATCTCACTTTGTGGTGCTGAATAGTGTCAAATGATTGATTTGTGTGGGAACTTAGAATTTTGTCTGTGGTAGTAGCAGTGGTTATACTGTAGTTTAAGATTGTTTTTTCGTAGTTGATGATTTAATGCTAGAAGCAGATTTTCCATTTCGTTTTGGGAGGTTAGTGACATTATCAGGCCCACGGGTCACCGAAGTTTTCCCATAGCTGGTTTACTCGAACAATGTTGCGGAAACGACTGAATTGCTGTGCGGGCTCGGTAGCGTAGTTCCTTAAAATCCTCCAGTACGTTAACTATAAAGTAGAGAATGACTATTCGATACTACTAATGCGATATGCAGAATCCATAGATAATGAGTGGCATTCCGACATCCCAACAGATAGTGCTTTAATATTTCCATTAGATTTATTCGACGCAGAATCAGATGCGACGATATCCTTCGCCAATATAATTTATTCATTTTCTTGCATTGCAATTTTTGGGTAATTCTGGTGTTTTTGGGTAATTTTGGTGTCTATCTAAGGAACCATTATAAAAGAAATTAATTTAAGAGAATGACAATAATTGAAAAACATAGTTGTTTCTTGAATGGACACCTGTAGATCATACGCAGCTACTAATTACGTTACTCATCTTTATAGACTACAGAAATGGATTGATCTGCACTTTTAATTTCGTGTTTGATCGAATAGTGTCCAGCCACTCTCGTTTCAATGAACTAGCCGAAGCCGATTCACTGAAGAAGTGCGCGGAGCAGAAGGGGCACTCAGTGGAGCGTCGGACATTAAAGCCGAGAAGCCGCAAACGAGCGTCACAGTGGGCGGCCGGCCGTAACAGCGGCCCACGAAACAAAGGCGGGCACGCCGGACACAGGTCAATACGGCACACAATACTCTTTGTTCTCTGCGAAAACATCTCCCGCTCCTTTACCCAGAGTCAGAGCATGAGCATCAACTTACGAGTACGGCTACAACTGGGCAACTTAGGTCAACGACACACTGGCTGTCAAAGAGCCCTCTCTCAAAGACCAGGCATCATTTAAATGAGATACACTCCACGTCGGCGGAAGTGAGGGTAGTATCTGTACATTCGATTTATTTACTACGTACTCGGTACGCATGGGCTAAGACGTCTAATGGTATTGGAGCTCAGAACATTCAATCTTTTAGTGAACGTACTGATAGAGACCAAATCGTAAGATAACTAGGGAAACAAGCTGTTTAAGAGAAAGAGAAATTTGTTAAATCGAATATAAATGTAATGTGTTAAGAAGTCTTTTCTGAGGGTGCTTGTGCAGAGAGTAGCCTTTCACGTAAGTGAAACGCGGAGGATAAGCAGTTTAAAGAGAAAATAGCTTTTCTAATGTGATACTGGAGAAGAACGTTGAAAATTGCATGGGCAGTTCGTACAACTACTGAGAAGGTATTGAAATTAAATGTGGAGCAAAGAAAGTTGTGGCAGAAGTTGACTAAAGGAAGGAACAGGTTGATAGAGCACATTATGGGACCCCTAGGAATCGGCACTTTGCTTAGGGAAGGAAGTGTGGGGTATGAAAGCTGTAGAGCGAGACAAAGGCTTGAATGTAGTAACCAAGTTCAAATAGATGTAGGGTGCAGAAGCTGTGCAGGGATGAGGCTTGCACAGGATATTAGTGTGGAGAGATGTCGCTCTTCACACTAAAGGCAACAACAACGTGTTAGTATGTCTGCAACAACCATGTATAGTCTTCTACGGAAAGAGGGGTGTTGGGTTGTTTTGGGGAGGAGACCAGACAGCGAGGTCATCGGTCTCATCGGATTAGGGAAGGACGGGGAAGGAGGTCGGCCGTGCCCTTTCAAAGGAAACATCCCGGCATTTGCCTGGAGCGATTTAGGGAAATCACGAAAACCTAAATCAGGATGGCCGGACGCAGGACTGAACCGTCGTCCTCCCGAATACGAAAAGAGGAAAATGCTCTTTAGAGTAACAGCTGACGAATGTCAAGCGTAGCCAAATCTGTCCGGATTTTTTAAAAGCAAAATGTTTGTCGAAAAGGAGTGTAGATCTCTATCTTAACAAAATGATTTGACTAGCCTCTTAATTCGACAAACGTTCAAATTCTGGTGACGATGTAAATGATGCTTGAAACCTTGATACGCTGAGTATTATCAAACTCTTGTGAATTTTTTTTTGAAGGACAATACGCTTTCTATACAGTCTTTTACATAATCGCAGATGGCACAACAACTATTTATTGTACTTATTTTTACATTACACTGTCGCAAGTTGATACACCTCCGGAACTATATGCTGTAGGTTGTGGAAGTACGTCTGGAACCTTCTTACAGAAATAGCCAAGCAAATGTACTCCATATTTTCCGCTACTTAAGAATTCGTGTAGCTTAATAGCGGCAGCAAACAGAACATGTGATGTGGAAGTTGGGGTGAACGGGATAGATATCACGTTATGGTAACAGCAGAGGTTGAAAATACCGCTTCAGTTGTAAATTACTTTACTTTCACGCGACCGGTTTCGGACTATTACAAGCCCATCCTCAGGTGTCGTAGCTGTGCTGTGGTCCCCGAGCGCCGCGTGGACCAGGCCCGGTGTGCTGCCTATGAGCGCAGAACAGGGAATAATTTACAACTGAAGCTGTATTTTCAACCTCTGCTATAATGATCAGTTTCGGGTGTTCTTCCAACAGGATTGTTTGTTATGGTAACAGTTTTCTAGGAAAGATTTTAACCAGTGCGCAACGACCCTATTGTGCAGCAAATACTAGTTTTAATTCCTTCCTTCTTTTGATAGTGCGATAGGTGTTCTTCGGTCAGTGTCTGGTTTTGAGGAATGATTTCTTCATTAATTACACTAAAATAATTGAAGTAGCACTGTCACTTTCTCATTGCTTTTTGCCATGACTGATATTCTGAAGATGATTCTACATTGTATGAATTTGATCAACATTTTGTCACGAGTATCAGAGAAAATATGTCACGTCACAAGTCAGGCTGCTTTTAGTAATCTGCCGCATCAGCGACTGCAACGAGATCTGTCGAAAAATCACTCATTCACTACAGCGTCGCCACCGTGCCCTACGTGGTAACGTTACGCGTATCTTGAGGGAGTCCTGGGCGCAGGCTTCAAGCCCAGCCAAGGACTGCACACTGAAAGGAGTTCCACGCTATGGTAACCGAAGAATCTAAAAACTCCGCCCTAACAGGTCATGAAGGCCCAACAGCACCGACCGACCGCCGTGTCATCCTCAAAACACAGGCGTCATTGGATGTGGATATGGAGGGGCACGTGGTCTGCACACCGCTCTCCCGGTTGTATGTCTGTTTACGAGACCGCAGCCGCTACTTCTCTGTCCAGTAGCTCCTCAGTTTGCCTCACAAGGGCTGAGTACACCCCACATGCACCAGCGCTCGGCAGACCGGATGGTGACCCATCCAAGTGCTAGTCCAGCCTGACAGCGCTTAACTTCGGTGAACTAACGAGAACCGGTGTTACCACTGCGGCAATGCCGTTGGCAGTATAAAGAATCGATTGTATGATATCAAATGTGTTATCAAAAAATGGCGGAGAGGGTGCATCGTGCTAAGACTGAAGAATTAGCAATGATCAACGGCACGAGAATGCAGATGGCAGGTGAAACCACTGTGTTAAAGACACGATATGTATACACAAGAAAGGTGGTCCGTCATTGTATAGAAGTTGCGAGTCGCATTAAACCAGAGGAGATTAAAGTAGACTGAAGAAACCTGTTTCTAACCGCTTAGGTTTAAAATGAAATCTAAGTTTTGGCCGAATTCCTCCGTCGCTCTCTTTAACAGCTGATTGCCTTATTGATTACGAAAAATTCTCCTTTACTAATTCCGAAGGATGTTTCAAAAATTCAGACTGATACAATTTTCCGATAAGATACACAATCATAAAATTTTATTGGGTTTTAAGAACTGTGCCAACTTGACAATGTTGAAACATGACATCTTTCAATCTTTTAAATACAGGGTATCCTATGAGGAACGGTCAATATCCATGGACATGACAGAAACGATCATTCCAAGTAAAAATTCTGTTGAACTATGGCCCATCTTCGCAATTCTGAAACATCTCTTCTACCGAAAAATTGTTCGTAAATCTTAAGGTATGAATTTTAGAGCTGCAATACGTTGTATATTCACCACAATTTGATTTCGTTACGTTCATTTATTAAGTCAATGTTACCGTAAATTATTTAATGTATACAAAGAACACACATAAACAGTACCCACACATTTAAAAACACCATAAATCTACCTCGTGTGGGATCAGTAACTAAATTACCGCCTTATGAGGCAGCGCCACTAGTTCGAAACCACAGTGGCCGACTTTGTACGATGGCGTGCTGGAAATTAGTGTAAGGTGGCTATAATTTCGCACCTTACAAGCACTCATCTACATACTTTGCCGTGATTTACAACCGGAATTAGGTATCATTTGATAGGTTGTGTATCGTATATATGAATATTTAAAGAAGACTGACGTTGTCACATACACCTTGTAGATAGTTGTTAACGCTTATTGCATGAAAGGTGATGGACTGTCTTTATTATCGAAATGCAGTAATGAATGATTGCCTATATTAGCAGAGGTTGGAACGCCAGTGGAAATGAAACGGCTGGCGTAACTCAAGCCCTGGGTGGAAAAGCCCACACAGGTGTGTTGCGCCTGCTTTGCACAGGAAGTAGTCCCAAGACGGACGTTCGGGGAACATGAGCGCTGAAGCACAATACAGCGGCGGCCGGCCGGTGTGTAGCGAGGTCAGAAGGATAACGGGATAGTACTTCAGAAACTCTGAAAATCTTGGGCGCAACAGAGAGGAACAAGGAAGCTGGTTCAAATGGCTCTGAGCACTATGAGACTTAACATCTGAGGTCATCAGACCCCTAGAACTTAGAACTACTTAAACCTAACTAATCTACACACACATCCATGCATGAGGCAGGATTAGAACCTGCGACTGTAGCAGTCGTGCGGTTCTAGACTGAAGCGCTTAGAACCGCTCGGCCACACCGGTCGGCAAAAAGGAAGCGTTATTTCGGAAATCTGGCAGGATGAGTTATTTCCGAGGATTTTTAGTCTGAGAAGCGTACCATTGTATGAATTCGTAATTGACGGGGATAGGTATTCCCTCGCAAATTTTCCGCGCTGGACGCCAAAAGACTAAACCATGGTTGGTCGGCGTTTGGAAAAATCTGTTGAGAGGGAGAATATTCCGTGGATTCGACAATATGTTTCACCTTCTGCAGTTACAAGGGAGGGGAGCCAAGCTTTTCTGGGAAGCCAGCTGTAGAGAGAAACAGGTCTTCCGTTTTGAGCACCCGTGATTGACGGTCGCTCAGTATCAGCTTTTGTTGATATAGACGGACTTGCTGTCTTTGCTCTCAGGTAATCTTTAATTACAACGGTTAGGCACTCTTCTGTTGCGAACTTATACGATTCTCGACTTCGCCTCCGTGTAGGGATTCGTCATTGAGTACGCAGAGTTCAGTGATTGAGAGCACTTCTTCTGTCTATATTAATGTTGAGAGTTTATCTGAATTCCGTCCTCGTGGCTGGGAGTTCGCGTTCCTTCTCTGTAGAACACAGAGAGGAGAAGACAGTATTAGACTATAGTAGTCAGAGGACTTCCCTCTGCCATCCTAGAGTTTTAAAGAGTTTATTTTGTGGCTGGAGTTCTTCCATCTTCGCAGACGTGTATGAGAACCATCACTCCGACGCACCGGACGCAGTACATAAAGTGATATTGCTAACTGCTTATTAGGGCTATAAAGCTAAATAGCTGTGATCACGTAAGTTTTATTTCCACATAGGTTGCACACAACTGTAGATCATCTTTGAAAGTATTATCTTCTAGTGTTTGGTATGTATTTTGATGTCAGTCATCTCACGTTATTTGCATTAGATCACGTAGCCATAAAAAGGAGCAGATTTGGGCAATTTATCAATGACATTAGTTATAAAATTCAATTGTATCTCTTTATGTCAAAATGGCCCTGAGCACTATGGGACTTAACATCTGTGGTCATCAGTCCCCTAGAGCTTAGAACTACTTAACCTAACTAACCTAAGGACATCACACACATCCATGCCCGAGGCAGGATTCGAACCTGCGACACAAAACGAACGTTGTTAACATTATATATATTTATTACTAATGTCTACGTATTTACAACCTTCTGCCGCTAGGGAGACCCGAATTAAGAAAGCGGTGTGTTGCGTAACTATATCGGTGGGTGAGAAAATGCGTATTGGAATCTAGTTTCGAATTCAAAGATTTCGCTCACACATGGAGGCCCCTCTCCATCAATATTACAATGCCAGACAAGTACGGTACGACGTTTGCAACAATCCGAAGTCTGGTGTTCAGTGTCACTGAACATCATCCATACAGTCCCGACTTGGCCCCATGCGATTTTCATCTGTATCCAAACATTTTGGAGGACTTCTCTTTGATAGTAACGGCCTTTCCGCCGTGGATACACCAGTTCCCGTCAGATCACCGAAATTAAGCGCTTCCGGGCGTGTCCGGCACTTGGATGGGTGACCATCAGGGCCTCCATGCGCTGTTGCCACTTTTTGGGATACACTCAGCCTCGTGATGCCAATTGAGGAGCTACTCTACCGAATAGTAGCGGCTCCGATCGAAGAAAACCATCGTAACGACTGGGAGAGCGGTGTGCTGACCACACGCCCCTACTATCGGCATCCTTAGTGAGGATGACACGGCGGTCGGATGTTCCCGATGGGCCATTTGTGGCCTGAAGACGGAGTGCTGCTGCTGCTGCTGCTGCTGCTGCTGCTGCTACTTTGATAGCAGAAGTGAGGTTGTGGTTCCGTCAGCAAGAAATTGGCCTCTCGTTGGTTGGAAGAAACGTATTCGTCGCCAGAAGGGCTATGTTGAGAAATAAAGATGTGAACATGAAGAATAAATAAGTATAATGTTAACGTTGTTTCATTTAAAAAGCTTTAAGAGTTTTCTCGTGACTTCGGAGATTACTTTTCAGCACGTCTTCGTTGCAACGATTTGTAATAACAAACGGACACACCGAATTACATCAACATGGGTAACTTCCGTCTGTTGCCAGATTCTAGAAGTGTATCTAAACTGTAACGTTGTTGCAACGGTTATTGAGAACAACCCGATACAGCTGAAAAGGTAAAGTGATGTATATCGTTACTATAACAGAAGATAAAATGACATTGCAGATTAACACAAAAGGGCTGCACAGTGCAACCACCAAAATCTTTGAACACTTACCAAATGGCAAAGTGTCCGACAGCAAGAATTACTAACTAACAGAGTATTTAAAAGATATCGATTGGCCCCTAAGTCCTGACGAGATTTAAGTTAAAATATAGGGTGAAAAATAAAATGTTTTGGCAATGCGTTTTATGTTATTTGATAGTGAATTATGTGCTGTACAATATATTGTATTTTGTTTCTTTAAGCTAATATACTTTGTTCTTTTTAGGTCACCAAGATGGAGTGTGAAGTTGACACAAAAGAGCATTTTCGGCAGCTAGCTTTTGCGTTTAATCTATGTCCCAAAGGGACAGGAGCTTCTTGAGGAATTTGTGAAGTGTATGGTGAAGAAGCGATGCATAGATGACATTTTCTACCTCAAGGACATACTTGATCCACCTCATTGTTTGATCGGGCGCAGAACTTAGCGTCCACCAGATCCAACGAGTTATCAACACTATCCAGCGAAGAGACTGATCGGCGACATGCCGTTCTTATCTGACAAGACGCCCTCGTCTCCTAGGTACCCATTCAAATGCTTGGCTGCGGCTTGCTGCTACATCCTCTGTATTTTTCCTATTTAGCGCCTTCGGATTTCAATCCGTTTCGACCTCTGTCGAACGCATTGCGTGGCGTTCACTCAATAATGGCGTGGAAATTAATGGTTGGCTGGACGGTTTTTTCGAGTAGATACCATGTGATTTCTACCGTTGAGGCAGTTAACAGCTTGTTGAACGTTCGGCAGAAGTTGTAAACAGCAACGGAGAATGCGTTGATTTATTGTCCATTTCTTGTTTATTTTGTAGAAACCTGAACTTAAGACCTCCAGAACTTAAGGTCCAACCTATACCTCTAAATGATAGATATTTTGCCATTTTTAAATATGGATGTGTAATGTGAATGTGAAGCAACTCATTCCACATTATTAGGATTAGTCGAACAAATGATCCATGTAATATGAAAATAAACAACCAATCCCAGCCATTATATCGCAAGGGGAATATTCAATGCAAACGAAATGAACACAGGGTCCTCCTCAAGGAAGCATGAATGATCAATGATGTGTTCAGTGTACATAGCCAACTTATCAGATACACAGCAAATTTATAAGATTGTTCGCTGACGACGCTGCTGCGTAGTGTGAAGCATCGGTACAGGACGATCGAGGATGAATATCAGATAATGGTCATAGTAAACAAAGCTCGATACTACCAGATTTCAAAAGTAGTGGTAAACTTGACTCATTAGATGAATTAAACATTTAAAATCGGTAGTACGAAATCCGAATGGACAACTTTGATTTGAAGGAAGCCATCTGGAAAAGTGCCCACTACTGAAAATCCAATCGTCATCTGTGCGTCTTTTCGGAAAACGATCATCAGAGAGAATGAGATTTGGTGCTACCAGCTAATGTCTACCCTGGCCACAGAGCTAAGCTGTCTCATTCATTGCATCCATACATTATAAAAGAAGTTAAAACAGATTTATAGAAACTGCAAAAAATTGAATTGCGCCAATTTTACATTGGTTGAAGGAGAAGAACAGTTTGGTAATGTCAATAATCACGTTTTAGGCTGACGCTTGGTTTTCCTCAAGGACGTGCAAAAATAAGCGACGCAGTAGCAGACAAAAGATCTTACCCCAAGCAGGTATCCGCCATAACATCACATCAGCCCTAAACAGAAAAAATTTATTTGGAAACACTAGGCACGCCGTCCTCGACCAGTGGGGGAAGCAGCTGTTGCAGCGGCCGTGGTGCTGGCGTCTGGCGACCCCCTAGGCAGATGCGCTCCTCCCTGGCGCACATTATTGCCACTCTGTTCTTGCATTAAGTTTTCGCTACTTCAATGAACACTTCGGAGCACACGTCGAAATCTATTTTGCACCGCTCTGTACGGTTTATCCCATTTTATTGCACACATTTCAAGAACGACATTCCGTTACAGTCTTACAAATTAAACGATTCTACAGGATGACGAACAAATTTCTGCTATTGATACCTATTAAATAAACATCTGCTAGATCATTCGCCTCAATTCCCGTGTGCCTTGGTGACCAGCAGAATGATGCCACCTTCCCAGCCTCTCGTATGTGGAGAAGGGGGATTGCAAATTCTGGACGCGTCTGTTCGATGGGTACTGGATCATGTGACTAATTTCGCAGCAGGAATACGTCACACCAGCTCCAGAGTCCTCAAGACTGAATGCACCTCTGTGTGAACACGCTTCATCATTTCAGTGTATGACTTGAAGACACTTCAAGGAAAACCAGTCAGTAGCCAGTGGAGTCGCCCTTGTCAGACCAATCCGTATATATTTCCTTGTAGAAAAAGGACGCATATATCTTATTGGCCTCAACACCACATTTTGTATCTAAACGCAGGTAATCAAAGTATCGTCTTATCAGATTTGACGAGGTTTGCTTACAACACAAGTAAAGTGTGGTGTATGAAGTGTGGGCCACTAATGTCTACAATACTCATGCCAACTGACTTGAGAAGACCTGCAACAGAGCACTGATCAAGTAACAGACATGTTTTACTTTAGAACCACTTATTTTAACCGTTTAGATCGACAAAGCATACTTCAAAAATAATATTCACCAGGATTACTTACATGTGACCTGTAAATCTGGTAAATCTACGATAAATACTTGAAAACTCTGTTTTCACAAATGCAGGTACAAAATTTCCGAGAAAATGACGAAACAGAAGCGACTACAAAGGTATTGTCTGTTTCCTCCTTATTGAAGTCAAAAATTTCTGTAATTCATTTTAACTCATTCCAATAGTGATGATATTAATTACCGTACTGTGACAAATGAAGAATATCTGGAGCAAAGACTATTATTGCAAAAGCAATTTAATTCATTTTTTAGAGCAGTTTGGGCCGTAATGGCTGGTTTTGCAAATCGTTCTGCCGTAGAGTTCAGAGGGTGGCCTAATGACTTTAAAGACCATGATACACCTAATTCGGGTGTTACGTGAAATTTGTTGTATTTTTCATGTTGTGTACTCTCACAAACGAGTAGCGAAAACAAAACGCTGCCGAAGTGGCCGTGCGGTTAAAGGCGCTGCAGTCTGGAACCGCAAGACCGCTACGGTCGCAGGTTCGAATCCTGCCTCGGGCATGGATGTTTGTGATGTCCTTCGGTTAGTTAGGTTTAACTAGTTCTAAGTTCTAGGGGAATAATGACCTCAGCAGTTGAGTCCCACAGTGCTCAGAGCCGTTTTAGAAAACAAAACCATTGATGATGGTTGGTTGCTGCTTTCGCCAAACATGCTGGATACAATAACAGCACACCAAACAAATGACACTTCTCTCGCGTTACCAAGGCACTATTTTGGCATGTCACTGAGCTGTTGTTTTTCGACCGTAAAAAGTTTCGTTACATTGTGATGAGGGTCATCCAAATCTTACTGTTTAGTGGCAGTTTACAAAAGATGTGTGCGGTATCAATACTGAATAGCTGTCCAGTGTCGGTGGGGCACAAGCCATACGCTTCTCATTGAAGACGACTGAGCGAGATCCTCGCACTGATCGCTGAAGACCTAAGCGCTACTATGATATAGGTACTGTTCTGAAGGAATATTCAATCGTGTTGCTCATACCCTCGGTCGTTAATGCCTTATCATAACAGTTTTTAATCGCCTACTCACCTTCCAATGATTTACATTCTGCGATCACTGCCTCCAATGAAATACACTGACGAACCAAAAATGTATGACCACATTTTTAACAGCGTGTTGGTCCACACCCGAATCAAAATATGCCAGTGGTTCTTCGTTTGTTTCTGGAAGCCCAGATACCATTCCCCAATTTATTAGTCGGTCGTTTGTGGGTGCGGAGCCTACCAAGTATTTTCCATTTGGTTCAGATCTGGCGAATTTGGTGGACAAGACATCAACTGGCGTTCACTATCAAGATCCTCAAACCACTGTAGCATGAGTCTGGTCCTGTGACAGGGATAATAATGCTGCTGGAAGATGCCATCGCCTTGGGGAAAAGACATCAGTCACGGAAGGATGCTTGTGATCAAGAATGTTCACGTAGTTCACAGCTGTGCTTCGATTACTACGACAGGTTCCCAAAGAATTCCTCGTTACTATCACGACCTGCGTCGGTAGTGCGGTTCGTGTTTCAAGAAGCTCTCCGCCTGGATGATGGTGTATCGGAACACGACCGTCGACCTGGTAACAAGATGCCTGATTCATACTGTCAGACGACACATTTCCACTGAATGAAGATCCAATCTCGACGATCCCGTGCCGCAATGTAGTCTTAACAGACCATGTCGCAGAGTTAACACGTACAGGGAGCATCATGTTCAACAATGTGCGCTGAACTGTGCGCTCCGAAACACCTGTGCCTGCGCCAGCGTCAGCTCTTTACTCTGTCGCCTGATCCGCCACAGATGGCCGCCTACCCTGCTTTACAGGTCGGGCTGACCTCTGACCTGTACGTTCTGTGGCGAGGCTTGCACTACAAACACTCCCACCTACTGCTGGGTTCGCCGCCTGAGTGTTGTGTATTCGAATACAAGCATATCCGCATCCGTTCCTTCCAGCGTTCAGAAGATTTGTGCAGGTCTGTTCCCGTAAGGCTGCCCAGCACTCCCACCGTTGTCGCCTTCCTGCAGAGCGCAAGGACATATCTGCAGTAGGCCGCTCGTCCACTGCTGCAGTGGACATCAATTTTGATTAAAAAATGTTGTCACCTGCAGAGACAATTCAGCGTCGGGAAATACTTTCTCACTAATATGCCTCGACATCTACTTCCTGAACGTTATTTCTCTTGTGTGTTGGTAGTATCTGCAGCATGTCTGAAATCACAGCAGCTACCCTGGAGATATTAAAACAGTTCCGCAGAAACTTTGTCTCTGAATTAAGAACACACTCTCTCTGTTTCGCGCCAGTCTGTAAATTCACCTGCAACGTCTCCTATGGAATCTTGGCATTATGGCAAGTGTAGATAAATCCGCGACAACTGAATTATTATAATATATCTTTCAATTAAGTCTTTTGTCGCATTTGTGTTTATAATTACCGGTTACGATCAAACACAGAACAAGTTTCTCATACTCATCACTTTCATTCTGGTAGCGTTATCGAACGATGAGGTCACCTTCGAGCTTTGTAATGTTTCTGTGAAACACGTAGTCTGAACTTTTTTACAATTTTATTTTAGCTCCGCACGTAGGATATTTTATAGCTGAATAGGTGTTTGCTTCCTTACGACAAGCGACACAAAATGGTTCAAATGGCTCTGTGCACTATGGGACTTAATTTCTACGGTCATCAGTCCCCTAGAACTTAGAACTACTTAAACCTAACTAACCTAAGGACATCACACACATCCATGCCCGAGGCAGGATTCGAACCTGCGACCGTAGCGGTAGCGCGGTTCCAGACAGAAACGCCTAGAACCGCTCGGCCACCTCGGCCGGCCAAGCGACACGAGTTAGCGTTTCCAGAACGATTAAAATTTCGTTCCGAGTTTTACTTTTGACGAAAATTTAAGAATTAACGAAAAAACTTTTTGTGCAGATACAAAGAATTTCCGCGAGTGGGACTCTGTTCTGAAGTCTTTAATTTAATACTGTTTGATTAATTAGTTACCACATGTCAACTATAAAAATTATCCCATTCCATTGTGGAAAGGTGGTACAGCAACCTATTTCGAATTGTTTCAGAATAAAAACAGTCTTGGTTTGCGAGATTATTTCATTCCAGTGCCGCGTTTCACCCTTTTGGAGCATCATCAGATTGTGTAGAACTAGCTGAATATGAAACCGATGCGTTATAGACATTTTATATAGCTCTATGACAGATGGGTTTCATATCCAGCCACTTCTACACACACGGATGATGTCTCAAAAGACTGAAGCGCGTCACTGACTTTACATAATTTCGCAGCTAATATTGTTTATATCCTAAAACTTGTAAAGCGCTAGAATTGCATGTGTATGCGTGTGTTACGAATTTGTAAATGTCTCTCCATTTTTAAATGTCTTAGATCAATACAGGTATTTTAGTGATATCCCTAATTAAAACTGCAATGGGGATTCCCATCATGCCACGTCTCAGAGCCAGATATATTCTAAGGAGGAAGGAAGAAAGGAAAAAAGGAAGATTCCGGTTTAACATTCCTTCGACATCGAGCGGAAGTTCCCATTGTCTAAGGATGGGGAAGGAAATCAGCCACGCTCTTTCACCAGCACCATACCAACATTTGCGTGGAGCGATTCAGAGGAATCACGGGGAACCACAACCTGGTTGGCTGGACTGAGATTTGAAGCTTGTTCTCCAATGTGCTGACCGCTGCGGCACCTCAGGCAGTTGAGGTATTTGAAACACCAGTAGGTACGCTGCATTATGAAGCAATTTTCACAAGAGTTTAACTGTTGTAAAGACACCACAAAATAATCTAAAGCTGCTTTGAGTATTCCCTGTTTAAAATTTCTAGTCGCCCAAAACCATGACGAAGATCTACTTGCCTAGATGCTACGGCTCCCCCTTCACAAAATTCAGGTCGGAAACGCGATTAATAGCTTCTTCCAAATGACTTGTGCTTTTATTGTGTCATAGTATCATTCTAACTCGCAAGACATCCTTACTTTATCACTATAAAAAAATGTTCAAATGTGTGTGAAATCTTATAGGACTTAACTGATAAGGTCATCAGTCCCTAAGCTTACATACTACTTAACCTAAATTATCCTAAGGACAAACACACACGCCCATGCCCGAGGGAGGACTCGAACCTCCGCCGGGACCAGCCGCACAGTCCATGACTGCAGCGCCTTAGACCGCTAGGCTAATCCCGCTTGGCCCCTATCACTCTAACCGGAAATTGGTGATTGAATATCTAACAAAATTAACAAGCGGGGGAAGAGAACTTCGAGGGTAGTATTCCATTAGGTCATTCAGCGTTAATGTGATGAATTTGGATTCAAGGTTTTATGTCATTAAGTGAGAATGTAAGAGACAGCTTGTGACAATTCAGGTAGAGAGATTATACGCAACAGCCCTTTAAGCTGTTGCCGGCCGGAGTGGCCGAGCGGTTCTAGGCGCTAATTCTGCAACCGCGCGACCGCTACGGTCGCAGGTTCAACTCCTGCCTCGGGCATGGATATGTGTGGTGTCCTTAGGTTAGTTAGGTTTAAGTAGTTGTAAGTTCTAGGGGACTGATGACCTCAGAGGGTAAGTCTCATAGTGCTCAGAGCCATTTGAACCATTTTTTTAAGCTGTTCGAAAAGAGTGTGGCAAATATCAATTCTTTAGTTTGTCTTATTTTCACACTTAGATTGTTCCGTAACATAGCATTTGGTAACTGTTAACTGCAGTACCCGGTAGCGAAAGTGACATTCGCATGTTGAAGGGCAACGCAAAACGATGTCTACTGAGAAATCGACACGAACGTCGTGTTGCGATTGCTCCATTGTTGCCGCAGTCGATGCGAGACATTAGGTGCCGAAGTGTAGTGCACTAGAGCACATTATAAGTGGCAAGTAGTGCCGCTGAGGTCATTCACAGGAGTGTGCCCTCGCCGGATTCACTGGCACAGGAAGCCGTAATTGATAAACATCGTGCGGACCGCATGACGGCAACATTAATATCAGCATTAATATCGAGCAAATCTGGTACCGAGCGGTACTTGCCGGGCGCTAAATTACCGCTGCGCGACGGGACAGCCGCGATGCCGGAGAATTGAGCAACAAATCTTTTAAAACGTATAATTTCGCGTTGGCCACGGCGCGAGCGGCAAAATACCACCCAGAGAGTAGCGACGCGACCGCCGAGGAGATTTATGGCGGGCCGCGCGCGGACTCCGGTTCCCGGCCAGCCTGGGGTGTCCGGCGGCGGCGGTGGCGGTTGCTGTGGCGGGTCCACGTCCGCGGGTCCGGCAGTCGCCGGTAAACAGCTGCGGTCGCTGGCAGATCTGTGGCGGTCAGGATGCAGTGCGGGGGCCCAGTCGTAGTAAAGGCCGCTAGCCAGTCGCACTTCAGGTGGCGATAAATCCCCTGCTGTCGTCATCTCGAACGAAATCGCTGCGTAATTTCAAATCATTTACATAACTAAGTTCTTCAGTTCACTTCCACTCCGCCATATAGCTAATCTTAATTCATCAACGCTGTCATCGACCAACAATACGCTGAACAGTTGTCGACCAACTCCTTGACTGGAATTGAAGGGGCCGGCCGTTATGGCCGAGCCGTTCTAGGCGCTACAGTCTGGAACCGCGCGATCACTACGGTCGCAAGATCGAATCCTCCCTCGGGCATGAATGTGTGTGATGTCTTTAGGTTAGTTAGGTTTAAGTAGTTCTAAGTTCTAGGGGGCTGATGACCTCAGATGTTAAGTCCCATAGTGCTCAGAACCATTTGAATTGAAGGGTACGGTGAGAACAGCACTGCTTGGGTGTGCCAAACTGATCGAGAGGTGGCCAGGGTCAGACCTCTGATCAATGAGCCTTAGATTCTCAGCTTCGAGAGCGAAGTAACTTTATACCGAGCTCACTGGCAGTTTAGCGAGCAGCCAGCTCAGTAGCTCAGCGTGTACGGTCAGGGCAATGGTCACGTTCAGGAATAAATACCGAGTGAAATTCTCTTGACTGAAACTTCCTAGCATATTAAAACGGTGTGCTGGACGGAGACTCGGACGCTGGACGTTTGCCTTTCGCGGGCAAGTGCTCTACCATTTGAGCTACGAAAGCTCACAGTTTTAATCTCCCAGGACGTTTCATATCAGCGCACACTCCGCTGCAGAATGAAAATTTCACCGTGGAAAAACCACCCAGGCTGTGGCTAAGCCATGTCTCCGCAATATCCTTTCTTCCAGGAGTGCTAGTTCTGCAAGGTCTGCAGGAGTGCTTCTGTGAAGTTTGGAAGGTAGGAGACGAGGTACTGGGGGAATTAATAGTGTGAGGACGGGTTGTGAGTCGTGCTGGGGTAGCCTAGATGGTAGAGCACTTACTCGAGAAAGACAAAGGTCCCGAGTTCGAGTCTCGGTCCGGCACACAGATCTAATCTGCCATGAATTTTTACATCAGCGCACACACACTGCTACAGAGAGAAAATTTCATTCTCTTCATTGAAGTTGAAAGCTGTCACCCACAAAAAACTAATGACGAAAAACAGATCGAAGGAAAGATGACAAAAGATGGGTAAAGCTCGTGTCTGGAAGCAGAGAGGTCACCGGTTTTAATTCGAGTCAAAATACAGAACTTTTTCAGCCTGCCTCTAACTTAGACTTCACGTCTAAATGATGTCAACATTGGACAGGAACGAGACGTGATTCAGATTCCACTATGAACTGCAGGTTGCCTTCCCCAACAGGTACACAGAAGTGGCCGAAGCGGCGTCCACTTGAAGCAGTTGCACGAGTCTTGAGCTACACGAAGTAAATAAATATATAAGTTACTATTACACTGTTAGCTAGCTTCTTCCTTGACTGTATGTAGACCTGCCCAGCTACACCATTCGTATTGTTCTATCTGTCGAAGTCCTCACAACCGTGCAGGGGTTAGCAGGTAATAAATCACTGAACTTACTTTTATCTAAGTGAGAGGGCAAGAATAAATGTAACTGGAGGTCAGTCGCACCATAGTTTGAACTCTGTGATTTCGAAAGCGAATGAGCGCCAACGTCTGTAGGTCTGTACACGTTCCGAGGCTACTGCTGATGGCAAATCATAACTGATGAAGTAATAATGCAAAAAATAGCGCTATACTGATTGTGTCGCTTGCCTAATTTGCTTAAAAATTGACATGCCTAAGTTGATTATTAGAATTAACGCCCAAAAGCTAGATGCAAACAAGGAGTGACAACGTATCAATATTTCAAAATTCATATAACAGCAGTCGTTTGAGCTATATGCTACAGCGACAACTCTTATCACTACCGATGAAACAGTACTTTACCACCACCTCCGAAACAGGAATCATTGCGGTAGTCTGTAATGGTTGCTATCAAAATGCTTTTGAGATTACCTCCATTGAGCTCAACAGAATATCTCAAATAGTATGTAGAGAGCTTGGATGAGAGTAAGCATTGCCTCTCTCCCCGCTCCGCCCCCTTCACTCATTCCCGTAACACTTTTTCACACCTTAACAATGATGGTTTTTTATTGTAGTCACTTGGGATAACTCACGACAGAGCTGAAATTACCATGCACCCGGCAGATGTTCTTACAAAACAGCGCACTAGAGCAATAATAGTGAAGAACGCCAGCAGCTATAACTGTAGATACACCGGACGGATTGGATATATAATGTGTTGTCCTAATCATCAGCCTCTCACACCCATCGATGCCTAAATCGCCACCCATCGACGCCTAAATCGCCGAAGTGGCATCAAATCGGAGACTAGCACCTGGCCAAAGGTCTACCCGACATGGGGCCCTAGTCTTTTCGATTTGATGGCACTTCGGTGAGTTGCGCGTCGATGGGGGTAAAATGCCGATGATTAGGACAGCACAGCACTCAGCCTCTGAGCGGAGAAAATCTCCGACCTAGCGGGGAATCGAACCCTGGCCCGGCCGGCCGAAGTGGCCGTGCGGTTAAAGGCGCTGCAGTCTGGAACCGCAAGACCGCTACGGTCGCAGGTTCGAATCCTGCCTTGGGCATGGATGTTTGTGATGTCCTTAGGTTAGTTAGGTTTAACTAGTTCTAAGTTCTAGGGGACTAATGACCTCAGCAGTTGAGTCCCATAGTGCTCAGAGCCATTTGAACCCTGGCCCTTAGGATTGACAATCTGTCGCGCTGACCTCTCAGCTACCGGGGCGGACACGGATTGGAAGGACCGAGTCTCGATGGCTGACCACTGACCATCACATCACCCACCGTCACCAGGAGAGTGTTACTGAGGCACACTAGTAGTCCTCCCGATGTTCCATCAGAAGAGCAGCACTTCTGCCGCAGTTGATAAACGAAAATTCGAAGAGTCTTCACGGAGATACTGTTACTCGAGTGATAAATCTATAAGGTTTTATCAGTGAAATTCTCCAAAACTTCCAATAAGGCTACACGAATATTCACCAAAAGTAGAGGGTGGTTATAGTTCTACTTTCGCTGCTGGAGAGGGCCCTATGACAAACGAGTGATTGTAGTACGATGGAACTTTGTGGAAACATTTCGAAGGACATGCGAAAGAGAGATAACGACTAGACGATTGAAAGAAACACATTCTAATTTCCACATCAGGGAAAACATTTGTTAATTGTGTACCATGTTTATGTTCCAGGTGACAAAAGTTTTTCACTGAGGCGACCATCTGCATCCACGATAGCGTGGAATCGCACTGGAAATACCAGTTCACCATTGTTCGCAGCACTTCTCGAACGGTGGACAATGGAAAGACGAGATGTCTTCACACAGCTCGGCGGTTGTTTTAAAATCGCTCAGAGCGACCAGCATTCTCAACCATGACAACAGTAACTTCAACAATGTGTGGCGAAATTGGCTGTCGGCCTCTCCCAGCAGCAGTTCCCGTCCGAATCGCTAGTTAATTCGGACTTCCTAATCATGTTATTTTAATTTCGGCGCGGAAAATGACCTCTTCGTCTTTCTTAAATGCGAAGAGCAGCAGCACTGTTGTTTTAATAAAACGTCTTTACGAGTAAAGTCCCGCTCACCTTTCAGACCCGTGTTGTCTGCAACTGTAACGCCCACTGATGCTTTTGTTTGTTCCCAACGTCGCCGCACAAGTACTGGCGCCTAAGGTAAGTCATGAAACTAACAATACTAATAACTTAATTCCTGAAGCGCACAGTGCGAACATCATTTTTTATAAATTTGGGTGCACATACGCTAAATAGTTTACCGTCTACACTGGCTGAGGCTAATTGTAACCATTTTGTGAAAACGAACACCAAAAAGGAGACATTTGATTACAATTAAATCTATTTCATAGATCTGAGACAGCAATAAACAAACGAATAGAATACATAACTGCTCCTGCCTGTTGACTTTAGTAATTCCGACCGGTGTGAAGCCGCCACACGCTGCACTCTGAGCCGTTAGTTGCCCACCAACCACACCACAGCAATTTACCAAAGAATAATCATCAACCAGCCGTATATTTTCAAAAGTTATTTTATTTACGCGACCAGTTTCGGCATCTCATTAATGCTGTCTTCAGGCCCCTATGCGTTCCACTCCATGTAGAGAGAATCCGATACAGCGATGCATGCATAGCCGGAGACATCAATGCCTGGATTCCGTCAATTTTTTGTCGAGTGTGCTCATCGAAGACTCCACGACAAGTCTTACAACTCAGCACGCCAGTGAGTGCGCTCATGCGCCCATTTCAATCCGAGTAGTTGGTGGCTTCTGGTCAATGGAAGCTGACGCAGTGCCATGAGCGCCACCAGTCCGGCAGCCGGTGGCGGACCATCGACGCTGTCATGTCCACGACTGTTGCAGTGATCCAACGCAGAGCCAACACTGTGGGCGAAGCTGTTCTGTCGGTTACGGCAATGTGGACAAGAAGGCGGTCTTCCTACGCTGTTATCGCAGAGTGGTCCGGTGCCCGCTTGTCACTGTTTATGACCCTCATGCGTCCACTGGTTCCACACACACGTCACTGTCTTAGCAGCATGCCACAGACGAGCCGCAATATCACGGTACAGGAAACCTGTTTCCGAGAGACCCATCATCGAGGCCTGTTAGAATTCACTCACATCTGAGATTGCACACGACATCGATAAGAAATAATGCCGGCACTTGCTTGTACTTTTTCAATTCGTCTGATGGCTCTGCAGCGACTGGGCGTGGCCCAACATTCCTCTATCCGATCACATCATAGAGGGTACTACGGAGCCTCCGTGACTGGTATATCTCTGTAACCTTAATCCATTATTGTGGTTCCACTGTTCTAAACAACCTCCAATTGGACTGATTCATACCATTCCTTCTGGGCGTTGCAGTGTGCGTTTACAGAAGTATAAAAATATATAAAGTAGCGAAAAGAACAAAAATAGATGGTTCAAATGGCTCTGAGCACTATGGGACCTAACTTCTGAGGTCAGCAGTCCGCTAGAACTTAGAACTACTTAAACCTAACTAACTTAAGGACATCACACACATCCATGCCCGAGGCAGGATTCGAACCTGCGACCGTGACAGTCGCGCGGTTCCAGTCTGTAGCGCCTAGAACCGCTGGGCCAGTCCGGCCGGCAACAAAAATAGAGAAACGAACAAAAATAGAAGTTTAGGCCTGAAAACCCGCAAATCAGAAGATTTGTTTATTAGCCTCTGCTAAGTCTGTCCCATCATTCTAAATAAATTTTTTTTTAATTTTTGGAGATTTATTTTCTCTAAATATATTCAAATAATTTGAGAGAACTGCACCAGCTGTGCCTTATCGTCTTGTTCATTTTACACTTTCAGCGTACACTTTCAACGAAGTCACTCCAGGACTACGTAAACGACTTCATGAGTGTGTAACAGTGGCACAACGGTAAGAGAGCGCCACCTCCACGCATCGCAAAACAATTTTGCGTTCTGGGCTGAGATCGGTACCTCATTCTTTCGTTTGTACGCAGTTATTTTCAACGACTGTTTGCACGTTTCAAAATCGTAAGTTATCAAGTACTGGCAGCGGTGAAATCACCTTTCCCAAGGATTTAAATTTTGTTCGGTATACTTCTTCAGTTATTTGGCGATTATTAAAATTATTTGTCTATTTTATTTCTGGTATGATTTCATAGGTATAACCTTTCAAAAAGATTTCACATCCCAACAGATATGTAGGTCTCTTTCCAAATGCGAAGCAAGAGCCGGATTATGATTACTCCAAGTACAACGCCCAAGTTACGATCGATTGAATTGATGATTTCTTGCAGTTTCGTTAGTAATAATAATAATTCTTGTGGACGCTTCACGGGCAGGGATTCTGAACCGGGTGGACTCCAGCTCAGGTGCAGCAAGGCTTAAATCCTCGTCCAGTAGCAGAGGCTTAAAATTCTCCTTGTTCCCCTAAAGAGAATACGATGAACACTGGAACGGCTTATTTCTTTCCCAATCCTAGACCTGTTCGAAGTTGTATTGTCTCTTAATAAGTTTCTTGGCGCCGGAAGGTTGGCCCCAGTCATACTACATTTTTCTTTCTTTCTTCTGAAAGGCATCCAGGAATCTAATAATTTTGTTTCAGATAATGTCTAATAATTTCTACCAATAATATTACCCATACATTTCGACCGACTTAATTGTGCCTAACTTTCTAAGCTCTTTTAAACGCTACATGGTTCAAAAACTTCCTCTTTGTCTCTTTACAATGATACGTCTGGATCTGTATATGATTCTACTTTCAACAATACTGACAGAAGAAAAAATTGGGACACATTACCACTCTACACTGATTATGAAAACTGAAAGTTCCGTGACCTGTAGTAAATGAATACTCTGCATTGACAGTTCTTCATTCGACAGGAACAGATGTTTAGCAGTTCTTAATACACAGCACTCTGACAAAACAGTCAGATTTTTAGTATGTACATTCATCTCATTTTGGAGTGATAAATATTTAAGACGCTTTGTCCACTAGAAGCATTACTTCCTCCTTGTTCTTTCACTGATCCTTCCGTCCCTGCCTTCTGACCACTGCTCTGCGACGTACAAATTCCTTTCACGGAGAGAATATCCACTGGTAAGTGGTGCTTCCGGCGTATGACAGTCGGATTACCACACCGACCACATTATGGAAGACTGCACCGAAACTAGTCCCTGCTTTTTGTTCTGCTTCGCAGTCTATATTAGGTGACACCAAAGAGACAGTTCGTAGCCTCCGACAGCTCATACATCTATAATAATAATAATAAGTATTATTATTATTTCGTGTGGCTCAATTGGGCCCAACTTCTACGCCGTTTTGTGTCCTCAGGTACTCCAGTTAGCCACCTGGGAAGAGAGGAACTACATTTTAGCGTGGAATCCGAATCACGTGTCGTCTGCGGCGACCCCTCACATCGTTGACAGGCGAGGTCTAAGTTAAAACGCAGAATCTGTGGTCCGACCGGACATAGATGCCTCGACCTCTATACCTAGTCACGTGGTTACCGCTAGGCCAGCGGCGCCTACAAATGCATTAATAGAAAGTGTAAGTGCTCGATTTGCGGAGAGATGTTGTAAGTAGGCTGTTTATGTTTTCTCTATGTAAGTAGGCTGTTTATGTTTTCTCTATGTAAGTAGGCTGTTTATGTTTTCTCTATGTAAGTAGGCTGTTTAGGTTTTTTATTGGTAACGCCAGCTCTGTATGAAAATCACTGGCTGTGTTGTGTGCAGTCTGTGGCTAGTTTGCATTGTTGTCTGCCATTGTAGTGTTGGGCAGCGGCAGCTGGGCTGTTAACAGCGCGTAGCGTTGCACAGTTGGAGGTGAGCCGCCAGCAGTGGTGGATGTGGGGAGAGAGATGGCGGAGGTTTCTAATTTGTCATGAACTGATATATATATTATGACTTGTGATGATATTAAGGTAAATACATTGTTTGCTCTCTATTAATATCTTTCATTTGCTAACTATCCCTATCAGTAGTTAGTGCCTTCAGTAGTTTGAATCTTCTATTTAGCTGGCAGTAGTGGCGCTCGCTGTACTGCAGTAGCTTGAGCAGCGAAGATTTTTGTGAGGTAAGTGATTTGTGAAAGGTATAGTTTAATGTTTGTCAGGGCCATTCTTTAGTAGGGAATTTTGAAAGTCAGATTGCGTTGCGCTAAAAATATTGTGTGTCAGGTTAAGCACAGTCCTGTAGAATTGTTCAAAGGGGACGTTTCATATGTCGACCCTTAGCCTAGGATACCTCACTGGAATCTTCTGATTTTTCTTGTAGTTTGTGTATTTAGTGTAGCTTTTGTTTATTGCTAGCGCGTAATTGTAGAGAGAATCTCCTTTGTAGTTGTAGCCTTTCATTGTTGTACAGTAAAACAGTTGTGGCATGCATATAGATTTGCACCAAGTATTTCGCAGCTGTAATTAACTAGATATTATTTTCAGTGTTATGTTAATGTGTTCTCTTATTTTTGCTCTTCAAATTGTGTCTTTCTGTGTTGTCGTGTGAAATACTGTGACAATAATGGCGTGTGAAAAACGTAATACTAGGCTCCAAAGTAAACTGAGAAATGACAGTGAAAATGAAAGCAGTGTGTTAGCGCCACCGAGTAATGAATTAACTGATGTTCAAAGTAGTAATTTGATAATTGTGCATAGGGAAATGGAGCGGGCGGCAAACAATGGCGTGGACAGTGAAACAATTAGTGAAGAGGGAAGCATTATCGATCGATCGGTCGGCAACAGCTCGCCTCAGGAATCCGAAATGATAGGACACAATTTTGCAAACACTGTAGATTCAGGTTTTGCGTCCTCACCGTTTTCTCAAATGAGTCAAGACACGTTTTCCGCTTGTCAAAATGTGAATGTTGCCGGTGCAAATTCACTGCCGAAAAGCACTGAGGAACATGTTTCAGAGCCGGCCGAAGTGGCCGTGCGGTTAAAGGCGCTGCAGTCTGGACCCGCGAGACCGCTACGGTCGCAGGTTCGAATCCTGCCTCGGGCATGGATGTTTGTGATGTCCTTAGGTTAGTTAGGTTTAACTAGTTCTAAGTTCTAGGGGACTAATGACCTCAGCAGTTGAGTCCCATAGTGCTCAGAGCCATTTTGAACATGTTTCAGACACCAGTGCATTGTTATTACAGTTAATGCAACAAATGAGACAAAGGCTACAAAAGTTAGACACAACGCTTGAACAAAATCAGAAACAAACACAGCAACAGTTACACACAATGGAACAAAATCAGAGACAAACACAGCAGAATCTTAAAAAGTTAGACACAATGGAACAACACCAGAGACAAACACAGCAACAGTTAGACACAATGGAACAAAATCTTCAAAAGTTAGACACCACACTTGAACAAACACGTGAAGATTTAACTACTGAGTTGCATAAAATCGAATCGAAATGTCAAAAAGTCTGTAACGACGTAAAAACACAAATTTGTGAGCATTTTCAACCTATTTTTTCGCGGCATGAAAATGCATTACAGAATCACGAAGCAGCCATAAAAGAACTGCAAATTATTGTTCATGAAAATCATGAGACCTTGCAAGCTAAAATTGACTCAGTTGCATCTACCGATTCGGTTACGCAACTTGCAAAAACTCAGGAAAACTTAAAGGACACAGTAGAAAGACACATGGAGGAAATTAGTTCATTATCAGAGAAAGTAGTTGAACTTTCCGATCACCTAAATAATTTATCTACGAAGGTAGATGATAATCTGAATGACACAAAACCGGTAGTCTTTAATAACACAGAAGAGAGCGAACAAATTAGGAAACTGAAACAAAATCTGAATCAAATTGATACGCAACACCAAAGAGAAATCCGGGAAGTACAAGATCAGCTAACACAGGTAATACAAGAATTACGTATTTCAGAGGACACTCGCGCTCCAACACGGGAAGAGGGACTTAGAAACACGGAAAAGCTGCAAAATAATAACACAGGGCATTTCGGAAGTAATGAAAGAAATTGGGAATGTGCACCGAATTTTGAGATGGAACCGCCGAAGCGACGTAACAATGACCGACATGCGACTCGCCGACATGATGATTTTGACTATAAGCTGTTCATTACTACACGTAAATTCAAAACGTTTAAGAATTCTGCCAACGACATTCATCCACAAGCATGGCTCCATCAATTCTCTCATTGTTTTCCTCCCAACTGGTCGTTGGAACACAGATTAGAATTTATGTGTGGCTACTTAGAGAATGAACCAGCTGTAAGAATGCGATCGGTAATTCACGATTGCCACAGTGAAGGAGAGTTTTACCATGCCTTCCTCTCAGCATATTGGTCTCCAGCCACACAAGACCGAGTAAAACATGGCATCATAATGATGAAATGTTTCGAACAATCTGAATTTTCCAGTCTTATGAAATATTTTGAAGACATGTTGCATAAGAATCAGTATCTTTCAAACCCATACAGCCCCTCAGAACTCATCCGCATTTGCTTAATCAAACTGCCTGAACATTTACGACATATTATTTTGGCAGGACGTTGCAAAGACGACATTGAAGCATTTCAGGGACTCTTACAAGAATTAGAAATTGACACTGACAATCGCGGAACGCGAAACCAGGAACACAGCAATTACAGGTCACATCCGTCGCAATTCCGCGATGAAAGAAGTAATAACTTTACACGACAAGGCTATTCTCACAACACAAATCGTGACCAAAACAGACACCACCCGTATGACAACCGTTGGCAGAGTAGTAATAACTACAGAGAAAGATCGCATTTCCGTAGTAATGAATATGACAGAGATAACCATAGAAACAGACAATATGGTAATCAGAACTATTATTATCAAGTGAGACAGAATAATTTCAGACGCAACAGTCCAGCGCGCAGTTACGACTCAGGGAGAAATTCTCCACCACATGACCGACAAACAAGAAACTATGTAAACTACCGACAAAACGACAGACGTGAATTTCATCAGAACTGGCGAGCTTTAAACAGAGCTGGGCCCTCTCCGCAAGGCGAATTTGTGGAAGTTAGGCCGCCTAATCCCAGTAACGGCGCGCTCCAACAAAGGAACAGACAATGACTCGCACCGCAGGCAGCCACCTGCGCCGGCTGGCTCAGAGAAAAATAACACAGACGCTAACCTTGAGAAAAGATTTAGCATTCCTTACCGACGTATAAAACATGACAATTGCTTTTCAGTTGAAACTCTGCGTACTAGGAAGAGTAAAGGTTTACACCACATTTCTCATGTAAAACCATTTATTGACAGATAATCTGCCTTTTAACTTAGTCTTTGTCATAAAATTTTTCGCTTCACATTACTAATATGCTTTGTCAGACTTAGAAACTGTTAACATACAACTATGTTTGAAGTTAAATATCCAGTCTAGAACCTAGGGAACATTTTTAAACAGAAGTTACGAATGCATTGTTATAGTGAACAGACGACACAGTGTTGTATTTGTACATTCTTGCTTGTTAGTTGCACGATTATGGAACGACTATAAGGCTTACATACTTAGAACATTTACCAGTACTGCTAATGAGATTTTAATGCAACATTTTGGTTTACTTGAAAATACATTCTGGGTTTAAAGTACTTTCTGTGAGATACCAGATGACACAGTGGTTAGTTTATGTGACAGCTACACGATTTTTATCACGACGCTACTAATGAGTGACAATTTACAATGTTGCTTTTGCGGTGTATCTGTTTTATATCTGCACAGTTTTCTGAATTCTTCTGGAAAGAAAAACATGTTTTAGTAGTAACTTTTGTGGTATAGCAACAATGAGACAGCCTTTTTCGTGGCATAACAATACGTTACTGTACAGTACTTTCTTCATCACGCCAATAAGCATAATAACTACGATATCTATACGCAAAGCATTTCACTTTTATTTATCATGAGGTAAGTACATTGGCTACTGCAGAACTTAGCTTTCGGAGGACGATAATTACGACACTTCCACAGAATTATCTTACAGCAAGACGCACATTTAGCGCTACAGGACACGCATTTGAGAGATTTTGTACTTAAAACATTTATTTTTAAAGATTTTTTAATTACAAAGAAAGTTTTCCGTGATATATTTCATTTCATTGCTGTAATCTGTAACACCTGAGGGTATAATTACATAAATCCTCAGGGGGGTACACGCCTACTTTGTGTACCATGTGTGTGGCAACCACAAGGAACCCTAGCTAATATGGTATTTGCTTATACAACTTTACACATCGGTACCATATTTCTCTAACACACAAATTACACAGCTATCTGATCATTTAACTGAGAGATAAACATTTTTTTTACTACGTCAGTGACAGATGTTTACGTAATTACACAGCTGGATAACTTCACACTTATGAAACTGTATTTTGTCTGTGCATTGTAAACTGTTCATATTTTTTCGGAACCATTGTGATACTATGAGAGCTTTGAATGATGTATTTGGTAAAGGGATTATGATTTTTAAAGTACGTTTGAGGCAGATGACACTTTTGACATGAGCAGAGAATTTTTTTAATTATTGGAGGAAGCTACGACGATTTTGAGATTTGACTGAGGTGTTATGATGTTATTTTTACGACGACGATGTGTATTATGCTGCTGAGGTATGTTTATGATTAATAGGCTGAGGCTATATGAGTTATTTGAATATGCTTCATATTTATAATGACGAAATATTGACGAGTGTCGATGGATACGTATATGTGTAATAAGGTAAGGAGTAATGAATAGTGGGTAGGGACTCTTGACTTGTGAAAAAGGATGTTGGAAACCAAGAATCGTACTTTAAGAGTTATGACATGTGTGAATCATGTGTGAATGTATCACAATGCCACTGAACATTTTTTGGACACTGTTATATTCATAGGATTTTGTTTCTACACATTTGCAAAGTAAATTCTCGACCTGTGAAATTTTGTATATATGACTGTCACTGTAGCTGTAAATATTTCCGTACGAAAGTTAAGTGACCACCTGCACGTAATGCGTCGCGGGCACCCAGCTGTGTCAGACGCCTGGAGAAAAAGCCATTAATGCGAGCCCTTTTCAGCGGCACAGGTAGAAAAAAAAGGGGACGTGGGACGTGTCAAACACCTGGAGAACAAGCCATTAGGGTGTGCCTTTCATCGCTAATGCGACACCCTCGTTACTTGAAAACATATGATTACTCGTACTTTGTGCTAATTGCTGAAATGCTTATGAATTGATGGGAAATATTTGTACATCTGCACACCTGATTATGACAAGTGTCTTTCTACGAGAATTGAGAGCTACTGACTTACGAAATGCCACATAGCTATTGAATGATGTTTTTATGCTTTGGTTTGCGTAATTGCTTATTTCATTTGATATCTGGTTTCCAGCTGTGTTGCAGCATTGCTTTTATAAAATGAAATGCATTTGCTAATGTGAACACTTTCTGTCAACAGATCTATTAAATAATTATTTTATGATCCACATTCTTTAAAAAAGGAGCACTTGGAAAGGAAAGAACAATAAGAAGGGCCTAATAAAAGTAACACATAATTTTCTTTTCAAGTACATTGTAATATTTCTTTTTACAATCAGTTGTTGTGGTGCACCACTTTAATTACATAGACATTAAGATTTGATTATATATTTCCCTTATCTGCATTGTTGTCTTTACTGTAATATTTTTTCTGCTTGCGCTATGTCATGTTTAGGTATAAGTTGCTTCTGTTTGCCAGGCATAGTGTTATTGAATTTGACTTTTGCTCATTTATGCTGCTAGCTTTGCCAATTTGCATTTTTTGCATTGCTGTTTGTGTTGATTTGTTATGTGATGCTGCATTGCCTCGTCCCTTAGTTTAGCATCTGAGCTCAGTAGATTTAAGTTAGCTTAAGAGGGGGTAGCCTCTAAGAGAATGAGTTGCGATGAATAGGAAGAAATGCATTGAGAAAACAGGTTTAGGTAGGATTTTCTTGGAAATAAATGATGAGGTAAGATAATGGAAAATAAAAATGAGGTAAGAAATGTGTGAACATATAAACACAGAAAGCATGCTTAGTTAGAATTTTTTTTGGTGGAAACAAAGGATGAAATAAGAGGAAAGATATATGAAGTTTTGGGTTGGACTGCAGTACCAAATGTTACACTGAAAACGAACCCTGTCCTTTCCTATTGGTGTTATCCCACTATGTGTGTGTGTACCCTTGTGTATTTGTTTTCTTCCTGTCTCTGTGTAGTTTCATAGAATTTTTTCTTCTTTTAATATTAAGCTACATTCACTATGATGAGGAATACTGTTATCCTCAAATATAATTGGCATTAATAATATGTTATTTACCTTATAAATATGCTTAACATTATTTATTCTGTTTAATGCTCATGTGTGAAGTTGATGTTTCGAAAGTTATTGTGATCTTTTATGTATGTACTTATGTCACTATTTTTGTAACACTGATGTATATGTTTATTTCTATTCTTTTGTAAAGCCTGTACTACAAATGTTATCTGTATTACTATGTTTTTAATGATGTATTGTGTACCTTTGTTATTGTATTCTCATGTTATAAAATTGTAATTGACACCAGTTAATCAAATTAAGTAACTTGTAAGTTCCATTTCACTGCACACATTTCTGTTGGTCATAGTATATGGACAATATGTGAGAAGTAGGGACTGATAGTGTTTGCACGTGTGTTGGTAATTCAGCAAGGGACTGGATAACAGCATTGCTGGTTCTAAGGACATGTCAAACAAATTTTTTGTGAGTGGACAAGTGGTGGTTTATGGACTTGCTATATTCTCCGCAAGAATCTTCGATGGTGATTGTGCACCTGCACAGTCGCAACGGATGGCTGCTGGCCGTCTCTACAAGGACTCCAGTGGGTCTGCACCTCTGGTGGCCCACCAATACCATTATCTCTACAAGGACTACAGTGGGTCTGCATCTATGATGACCTACCAATACCATTATCTCTACAAGGACTACAGTGGGTCTGCATCTATGATGACCTACCAATACCATTATCTCTACAAGGACTGCAGTGGGTCTGCACCTCTGGTGGCCCACCAATACCGTAATCTCTACCAGGACTCCAGTGGGTCTGCTCTGTGATGACCTACCTACCAATATTCTTCCAAACTTCGAATGACTCTGCTGTGGGTTTGCTCTGTTGTGGCCCATTACCTGTCTGCATGTCGAGAGTCAGCACTGTCTTTCCGTTGGAAGGTCAACACTACTTCTTCAAGACTGCATGGAAATCCACTACTTCTATGTGCATTTTCTTTTACTGCTTGGACTTTGAGAAAAGCTCTGCATTTTTACTGTGATGAACAATGTGGACTGTCTTTATGGACTGTGAGAAATTTTGATCTTTTGACCAACATAATATTAATAAGTGTGTGCATTTTATATCTTTGTTACTGTAATTGTGAAAAATTTTTGTCAAATCTGTATTGGCCAGTGCCCAACACCATTTGTAAAAATTTTTGTGGGGAGCATGGGGGCTATGTAAGTAGGCTGTTTATGTTTTCTCTATGTAAGTAGGCTGTTTATGTTTTCTCTATGTAAGTAGGCTGTTTATGTTTTCTCTATGTAAGTAGGCTGTTTAGGTTTTTTATTGGTAACGCCAGCTCTGTATGAAAATCACTGGCTGTGTTGTGTGCAGTCTGTGGCTAGTTTGCATTGTTGTCTGCCATTGTAGTGTTGGGCAGCGGCAGCTGGGCTGTTAACAGCGCGTAGCGTTGCACAGTTGGAGGTGAGCCGCCAGCAGTGGTGGATGTGGGGAGAGAGATGGCGGAGGTTTCTAATTTGTCATGAACTGATATATATATTATGACTTGTGATGATATTAAGGTAAATACATTGTTTGCTCTCTATTAATATCTTTCATTTGCTAACTATCCCTATCAGTAGTTAGTGCCTTCAGTAGTTTGAATCTTCTATTTAGCTGGCAGTAGTGGCGCTCGCTGTACTGCAGTAGCTTGAGCAGCGAAGATTTTTGTGAGGTAAGTGATTTGTGAAAGGTATAGTTTAATGTTTGTCAGGGCCATTCTTTAGTAGGGAATTTTGAAAGTCAGATTGCGTTGCGCTAAAAATATTGTGTGTCAGGTTAAGCACAGTCCTGTAGAATTGTTCAAAGGGGAAGTTTCAATGTTTAACATAGTTCTATAGGCTAATTTAACTTTTTGCAAATAGAGGGAAGAAATAGTCCCTTTTAGTAACACTGCAAAACTTTAAAACACAATTCGTACCTACACCGTGAAAATGTGTGATAACAGTATCTGCGTATGTCTCGAAAACCAATTTTGTCTTTCACAGAAACTGCTTATCAGTTATGTTGCTGTCTGGAAATAACACAGAAAAAAAATAAAAACTCATTGCTTTAAAGGAACTCGCTAGTTTCGATTTTACTGACAAACATGCGTATCAGGTAGGTATAAATCTTTCTGATATAGATTTACGTTCTGGATAATGGTAAATACTTAAAAATCGATGTCCCCATTCATCAAAGTACCTGATAATAGTATTTTCCGCTTTGTTTGTATTATCTCTGCAGTAATTACCGAGAGCTCATTATTGAACTCCATTAAAAAAGAGCTGTGTATGGGATAATATAGTTGGTTACAATGTACCAAGGGGCTAATTAAATGTGCAGGCTTAGCTTTTCCCGACGTATCAATTGCTGACAAAACTCCGGGGAATGCAGCCGCGCAGCCACGTTGATATCTGAGTAATGCATTTGCTGTTCCGTCACAGCGAATTTAAATCACATTTGCTGAATCGTCTCAGATGCAGTTCGCCTTGAGGATTTTGAAATGTCTGGCCGGTGAAATATCTGTTGTGAGCGATCTATCAGGCTGCATTCTCAACTCGTTTTTATACCGTGGCAAATTTCTGGAAGATTTCTTTGTTCACGAGAACTTGCTAAGCAGGTAGACATTAGATGAAAAAAGTTAGAAACGTCCCCTTTGAACAGTTATACATGACTCTACTTAAACTGACACACAATATTTTTAGCGCAACGCAATCTGACTTTCAATAATCCCTACAAAAGAATGGCCCTGACTAACATTAACCTATGCCTTTCACAAATCACTTACCTCACAAAAATCTTCGTTACACGAACTACTGCAATACAGCGAGCGCCACTACTGCCAGCTAAATAAAAGATTCCAACTTCGGAAGGCATAGGCATAGTTAGCAAATGAAAGATTTTAATAGAGAACAAACAATGTATTTACCTTAATAGTGTTGAAAATCATAATATACATAGCAATTCATGACATCCAGGTTTACAAATTTCAAAACTCCGCCATTTCTCTCCCCACATCCACCACTGCTGGTGGCTCACCTCCAACTGCTCAACGCTACGCGCTGTTCACATCCATCTGCCCAACACTACAATGGCAGACAACAATGCAAACTAGCCACAGACTGCACACAGCACAGCCAGTGATTTTTCATACAGAGCGCTACGTGGCGTTACCAATAAGAAAACTTAAACAGCCTACTTAGAAAGTTAATCTCAGTTTCTTTAAAGAATCATACTCCCGTGTGTAAAATAGTTTCATACGTCTGAATACTTTACCACTCTGATAATGTTTTAAATATTTGACTTTATGAATGTAAGCGAGAAAAGTTTAGGAAAAAGTTTGATACAACGGTTAGAAGTTTAACGGAAGTCGCTAAGAGATCTTATTGTGAAAAAATGGATGAATCTAGTCTGAGGAATTTGCGCTCCATTTTAAGCAAAAGGCTAGTTTTTCACGCACATCTATTTATGACGTGTCTCCTGAACTATGTATCTTACGATATATTTTGCAGGCTCTCGACAGCAAATTGAGTTGCGAATAGAATCGGTAAATAAGATGTAATAAATTAAAAGGTCATGTCGGAAGCTGATGTTTTACTGAATGAACAGAGAAAATGTAGTGAACAATGAACCATTTTCTCGCATCATTTTGTGAGGAGTGTCAGCGAGAAGTAGTTTCGTAAAGGTTTCAAATTACGTGTGGAGTTTGTAGGAACACGCTACGTGATATCATCCTGAAACAATTTATGAATGAAGTTTGGGTATTTGTACGCCGACAGTTACTCTGCCTCAAGACAAACACAGAGCTTCCAGATGTAATACTTGCCTTATTGTTTTGAACTATTAACGTAATGTCATATCTTCCTAATGAGTAGATGATGGCATTTTAACCCTGTAAGTGAGAAAAGGTTTTTACCAGCATAAGAATTAAGCGTGTCAGTTTGTACTCTCAGTAACAGTAATGAATTAATCTGATCAATTTATTATGTATTCTCAAGTCTACCATGAGGTGCGGGTTGGTAAGTAATCGTACTAATAAATCAGCAGAAAGACAATTATACATTGTAATTACAGTTGTTTACCGGTAGTTTATACGTTTACTAGTGTCACTTAAACTGTTAAATTTTTAAATTCAAACAATAACCACGCGAAATATTGAAACTCAAATGCGTGTAGCTCGTGGAAGCAGATAGGCTTAGTAATATAGGTATGGTTGATTACAACAGTACTGACATGAGATTGAAATTTTATAGATTTGCATGCAGTTACATAACGGAGTAAGGTTAACTATAAAATACTGTGTGGAGCTACGGATCAATTTTTAAACAGCACTGCAAAGAAGGGCGAAAGAATATGATTAGGTGATGTTTAGCAACAAGTTATGTATACTAACAGCTAACTGGCGTTCGATTACACAGCTCTACAAAATAATTTTTTTTTTTCGTTGCCAGGGAAGTTTGAACGAAAATGGGATACTGTTATGATACTCATTCCGAGTATATTTGTACTTTTTCCAAATTGGCTCTGGTTTTTGAGATATAGGTTATTTGTGGAAATGAGAGTTTCATGTGGATAATATCGACTGCAGGGTCCATATATGGTGTAATGTATTTGCTACCTGTTTTTTAATTAGTGATATTGTACTATCTTTATTAAACAATTGTGCTCAGGGAGTGCATCTGTGTGGTTGAGGATTACATCATGCAAACATCACACTGTCAGCATGTGTTCAGTCCTGTTGTGCGGTGCGTGTGTTGAAGATATTGAGGGTTGTGCAGATTTGAATTCGGCGGTACTCGACATTCATTTTTTGGCCGAGGTAATCCCCGCAACAGCCGATAGGTAGCGTTCAGTGTAAACACGAAAAATGGCGATGGTCGAAAGTCACACACATGTGCAGTGCAGCTTCAAGGAGATAGAACCCTTTCATCGTGACGTAGCAAATAAGAGGTGAGTATTCATTTCACACAAAACAATTAATGATGTTTGTTGGATGTGATTGACATGCAAATACAAGAAAGTTCTGCATAATATGTAGTATTTGTGCAATTTTGTTTTAGGAAAACATGAGTTCTTCACGCCATCTTTGCGTGAACCATCCAGATGAGTTCTGCTACATTTGTGGTGAATACGTTCTTCAAAAGAACAGGAAGAATATCACTCCTTTTGTGAAGGAAGCGTATCTGGCATATTTCGGAATTAAACTTGGAGATCAAGACAAGGCGTGGGCACCCCATAAAGTTTGTAAATGCTGTGTGAAGTGCTTACGGCAGTGGACAAAACGAAAAAGGAAAAGCTTAAACTTCGGAGTGCCTATGGTATGGCGAGAGCAGAAGAACCATACAGATGATTGCTATTTTTGCATTGTTAATGTGAAAGGTTTTAATAGGTTCAAAAAACGAAAGTGGGAATATCCCGATTTGGAGTCAGCAAGAAGACCGGTGGTGCACAGCAACGATGTTCCTGTACCAACCTTCACAACATTACCCACGCTAACATCATCAGATGACGAAGTGCACGGCAAGGAATGTACAAGTAGTGGTTCGGAATACGAAGGACGTGAGACACAACCCCAGCAGTTCGACCAGAAGGAGCTCAGTGACTTGATACGAGAACTCAATCTTTCAAAGCAAGCGTCAGAACTCTTAGCATCCAGGCTTAAGGAAAAGAACTGTCTTCATCCAAGTGTTAAAATAACAGCTTACCGGACGAGAGAAGAAAACCTTCTTCCATACTTCAACCAAGAAGAGGTTATAGTGTATTGCAGCAATATACCTGGACTTTTACTTGACTTGGGGCTGCCGGAATATAGACCAGAGGACTGGCGTCTCTTCATAGACAGTTCCACTAGAAGTGTAAAATGTGTTCTCCTACACAATGGCAATCGTTACGCATCTATTCCAATTGCCCACTCAACAAAACTTTGTGAAGCATATGCTAACATCAAGATGGTTCTGCAGAAAATTCAGTATATGCAGCACCAGTGGTTGATTTGTGTTGATTTGAAAATGGTGAACTTCTTGCTTAGACAACAAAGTGGATACACAAAGCACCCATGTTTTATCTGCATGTGGGATAGTAGGGCAAAGCACGAACATTGGAAGCAGAAAACATGGCCTCCAAGGGAACATATGGCTGTTGGTGAATCAAACATCATTAATGAACCTCTGGTTAGTAGGGACAAGATTGTTCTTCCACCATTACATATTAAGTTAGGACTAATGAAGCAATTCACCAAAGCTTTAGACAGAAATGGTAATTGCTTCACATACATCTGTAGTACGTTCCCTGGACTCAGTAGTGAAAAACTTAAGGCAGGAATATTTGATGGTCCTCAAATTCGCAGGTTCATCAACGATACCAATTTTACAAGTGTCTTGACTGTCACTGAAGCATCGGCCTGGAACAGTTTTGTCGCTGTTGTAAAATGTTTTTTGGGCAATCATAAAGCTCCCAATTACGAGGAACTGGTCAAAAACATGCTCACTAACTTTCAAAACTTAGGAGCTAACATGAGCATAAAATTGCACTTCCTTCACAGCCACTTGGATCGATTTCCTCGTAATCTAGGTGATTTCAGTGAGGAACAAGGAGAGCGATTCCATCAAGATATGAAAGGAATAGAGGAAAGATATAAAGGAAGATGGGACAGGCATATGATGGCAGATTATTGCTGGAAACTGCAACGTGACTGTTCTGTAGAGACCTATAAAAGGAAAGCGTGCAGGAAGCGGTTCGTCATGGACGGAAAATGATATACTTATAGAGAAACTTTTCAATTATGTTTTATACGTGGACAAATGCCTATCAGGTTTTCATAGAAGCTATTTATAAAGATTTTCTTTTTTCGTTGTAGTTTGTAGCGCTCGAGTTCAGTATTAGCAATTTTTTCTAATTTTTTGAATAAATCATGCATTATCTCAAAAACTAGAGCCAAACTGCATAAATGGTTGCTATATTCGTCCTCAGCACCACTAACCCATCCTAAAGCCACTCAAATATCCTTGGCAAGAAAATGAGTGTTGACCAGTGTTATTAACTGTACTCTCTTTACATGTAATACATTTTCCGGGAGATCGTGGTAACTTAGTTCAAAAAAGCTGTCTTAAAAATTGCGAGTTTTCATTTTACCTATACATAAATAAATCTAATTCCAGGCAAAATAATGCAAAGGCCGAAAATTTGAGGGTTGAGCTGTAAGCGTTCATATAAGGCAATGTCTTGTAAGCAAATAAAAATTACATACAAAGGACATGTTTCGAAGTAGTCTAGGAAAATATCAGCTTCAAATATCGTCTGTGAATATTAACTACCGTTCAGTATCTCTGTTACTATGAAAACAGGATGCCCGTAACAGTAAGCGTTAACGGATTTTGGAAAATCAGAAGAACTGACGGGTACGCCACCAAACGCAGAACTATTTACAGTTTCATGCTTAAGAAAACACTGAAAATAAGGTATTGAGCATTTAAACAAGAAATAAAATTCGTATTACGTGAAATTATCATAGCTACTATATTTTTGAGGCAGGTAAGGAACACTTCATGTTAAATCGCTGCCTCTGAGGAGTCGTTACTAAGCCTGCGTTGGTACACTAACATTTGCGAGAAGTTTTATTTTTCTTTACGCCAGGCTCTTCCGAACATTGGGAAGGTTTGGCGCGTCATTCGTTCAAGCCAGATCTTAAAAAAAACTTATTTTCCAAACTTTATAATATCCGCGAGTATAATGAGATGAGGTTGAAAGCGGATAGAACACTGCATCCAGATCTCTCATACAAACACAAAATCTATTGACACTAGGGAATGTTGTATGTACAGGTATGGTCCTAATATAGACTATATTAAGTTAACACAGGTACGAATATGAAGCCTTTCACGAATATATGCTGTTCTGTACATTTTTAATTTCTGGTTAGCCATACTAACACTTCCCATACATTGTATACTAAATCTGTTATGGTGTGCCAAATGTCAAGTGGTTACACTGTGATTTATTTGAAATATTATAGCAGTCTCTTCAGAAGACTATATGATTTTCATAGTTTCTGGAAGATTTATTATTTCATTTCAAAAGACTCGCCCATTTTCTAAAACTGTTTTGTTACAAATATTTATAAGTCTTAGTTTATCCATATCAACTGTGTTACTGTTTAGAAGTGTTCATCGATTCAAACATTAAGAAGGCAAAGACTTATCTCGTGTAATCTAGAGCAATGTAAAAGCTTAAAAGCAACTGATCAAGATGGGTAGGAACAGATAAATCTTAACACGTAACACGTTGAATATCTTCCCTGCAGTAACGACAGTTTTCTGGAAATAAAAACCAGTGTGAATACAAGACATAACAGTAATCATTAACTATAACTAAGGCAACACAATGTTAGAGGTCCTATCTGAAGTATGAAAAAAAAAAGGAAAACTGAACAACTGAACCAGAGCCTCGAGAACACGCCAAACTGTAGCACGCCCTATGATCAACGTTAGTTCGAAGCACGGAAGATGTCAAGCGTTATCTACAAAAGGGAGACAGTGTTAGCTTAGTAAGCCAACTTCAAAGAAAGTTGCAGTTAAGAGGCATGCTACCTGTTTCTGTATTTTATTGAGATGGTTGAAATCTATGGCAGCTGACAATCGTATGAGGTTTCACTGAATATCATTGAAGGATTATGTTACATAAATGGACAAAATTATTTCAGGAAACAATTCAACGCTCACAGAAGAAAATAACCTCCAACAGCAACTAAATAGTTTATCGCCAGCAATTTTTATTTAAATATTGATTTAAATCAACAAGGGGGTTTGTCAGGGTAGCATTTTCAGATAATTTATGTTTTTGATATGTGTCAAATTTAGAAGAGTATGTCAAAAATCATCTGGGAAAGACAAGCAATGTAACGACAATGAAAACACTGGAACCCATGGAACTGAAAGGAAATAATCCTCTCTAATTTTTAGATCAAAATGAAATAAACTGTCATTGAAAACTAATAGCAAGAAGTGCAACCTAAATCTGGAAAATAAATTAAACGTAGTTCACAGAAATATTTTGGTACTGTTATTGACTGCCAGCTGAAGTGAAATGATTGCACGAAGATACTACAGAAGAGTAAGTAATTAGAATTTTATGTATGCCCTTAGAATCCTGCCCACAACGTGTAAAGCAAATGCATCGTCAAATGCTGTTCCTATGTACATGCATCTCTTAACTGTGTATTAATTTGTTTCAGTGTCAGACTTCCGCAACAAGAAACGGTTTTCAAAATACATATTAGTCAATATTAGTACGTAAAAAAAGTGAGTTCATTTAACGAATTGGGAGATAGCTACTACACCATCACGGTATGTATACAAATACATTACGCACAGGGAGAGAAATTGTCTCAAGAAATTTCAGAGAACCAATTCTAACACACGTAGAAAGGGAGCTACACGTTATGTCAAATATACATATTATACAGCGAAGTATTATGTATGTAAAATGGAGAGCAATTTGTCGAAGTGTAACAAGTTAATTAGATCCCTGCGTGCATAACATACATTTTACAGCTACTGGCAATCAAGTATTAAAAAATAGTTTGATACTAATTAGGACATTTCAGTTTACTGATTTGCAGGAACAATTCACACAGTATATAAATCATTTCGAATCTATACCAGTGTAGTACTTACGTACTTTTACTAATTAATATACTAATAAGTAACTATAGAGGGTGTACATAAAGTTCGGGAACGCTTTCAATTATTTATTGCCCAAGAACCAAACATTGTACAGATATCATACATACGTCATTTTGAAGAGAAACCCTGAAAGTTTTTTTTCGTCATGTATATCACCACAGCGTGGTTTGTTAATTTGGCGATAGCCTGCGCTAGTCGCAAACATGGCGAGTCCAGGTGCGGAGCGAGCTTTCTGTATGTTGGAGTTTGACAAACACAAGTGTGCTATAGCTGTTCAACGGATGTGTGACTTTTTTCTGTGGGGACACATTAAAGATCTGGTGATGTAGCAGAGCTCCGAGAGAGAATACGGGAAGCGACTTCCACAGTCGACGATGCCATGCTGGGACGGGTATGGCAAGAATTCGATGGTTCGCATATCGAATGTTTGTAAAAAAAACTTTCAGAGTTTCTCTTCAAAATATAATATCTGTGACATCTGTACAATGTTTAATTCTTGTGCAATAAATAATTGGAAGTGTTCTCGGACTTTACGTGCAGCCTGTATTTAAGTTGTGTATTCAGATAGCAACACACACACACACACACACACACACACACACACACACACACACACACACACACACACACACACACTCTCTTTGAAGAGGGGCAGTCCAATCTACAGTAATAAAATCTCTCCACTTAAGTGCCCAAATCTATCCTTCCGCAACTTCGAGTTAGAGATCTTACAACTACATACATTCTCCACAAGAGGGTTGTGGACGGTGCATAGTGTAGCATTTTCACTTCCCCTTTTCTGTTCCCGTCGTGAATGGTATGCGAAAAGAAAGACTGTTGGTAAGCCTCCGTGGAGCTCTACTCTCTCAAATCCTACAGTCATGATATTTTCGGGAAATATATTTAGGAAGAAATGTGTTGGTCCGCGCTTCCAAAAACTTACGCCCTCTTCATTTTAATAGGAAACTACGCTGTCATGCAGAACGCCTCCTGCAGCGCTCTCTCACTTGAGCTTGTTGAGAATCTGCGTGATGCTTTCGTGCCTACTAAATAAATCGGTGACAAAACGCGCTGCTCTTCTTTGGACCTTCTCTGTTTCCTCTGACAATCTCACAGGACACGGAGTCTACACGGACTGCGAATATTCAATAGAGGCTTCGTGTAAGCTACCCGCTTTATGGGTGGTCTAAATTCCTGAAGATTCTTGTAATGAGTCTCAGTCTGGCACCTGCCTCGCCTTCGACTCTATATCCAAAATTATAATGTTACATGTTTTATTGATTTGATTTTTTCCAGAGATATCATACGATATTGGGTCGTCCTGGCTACTTGTGCACAATACGTTATATTTGACAGTCAGCTGCCAATTCCTGCTCCTAGCGTCGAATCTTTGCAGTCTTCCATGATTTCGTTGCAATTTTCTGGCATTGCTACTGATTTGTATACAACAGCATCATCCGCGAAATGTCTCATGGAAATCCCGATGTTATCCACTTGGTGATATTTTCTGCAAAGTAATTGTCCTGTAACACTCGCTTGGGGTAGACACCCAGTTGCTTTTACAACAGAAGATTTCTCTCTGATGAGAATGTCTTGCTGTGTTCTGTTTGCTATAAACTTAATACAATCACATAACTCATCTGATATTCCGTGCGCTCGTATTTTGTTCAGTAGACGGCAGTGCGGAACTGTATCTAACACATTCCTGAAGTGAAAGAACGCGGCATCAACGAAGGCGCAGGTATGTGCTGTCTTCTGGGTTTGGCGACGAACGGAGAGAGCTGCGTTTCACGTTAGTTTTAGGAACCCGTGTTGATGCCTACAGAGGAGATTTTCAGTCTCCAGAAATGTCATAACAGACGAGAACAAAACATGTTCCAAAACTCTAGAATAAGCTGACCTCACAGATATAGGCCTATAGTTCTGTGTGGGTATTCCTCAATGCTGTGGAAACGGTATGACCAGCGCTTTTTTCCTTCAGTAGGTACCACTTCGTTCTGCCAGCGTAATAATAGGAGCAAGTTCTTTTACGTAGTCCATGTAGAATCTTACTGGTGTCCTGTCAGGTCCAGCGACCTTACCTCTTAAGTGATTTCAGTTGAATATATATCGACGAGGAATGGGAAGGAAAGAGAGGGTGTGGGTGGGAAACTAGTGACTTCCAGCCACACAGGGCATTGTGGAAATGCAATGGCGAAAGATGATTTGTGCAGGACCGGGACTGGAACCCATATACACTGGTTCTCATGAGCCATTACCTTAATCGCTGCTGCCATGTGCGCACTCTCTCTGACCCTGGTGCATTAAATTCCTACTGGCAAATTATTGATTCCCGTAGGAGTTCGAACGATATTAGTGCATCCGCACGGAAGGAAATGCACTGGAGCTGTCACAGAAATATATATAATTTCTGTGACAGCTCGACACCTCCATTTCGTATGGGCACTGAAGCGCTAAAGAAACTGGAATAAGCATGCGTAATGAAATTCAGATATATTTAATCAGGCAGAATACGTCGCTGTGGTCGGCAAAGCCTATTTAAGACAAAAACTGTCTGGCGCAGTTGTTAGATCGGTTACTGCTGCTACAATGGAAGATTATTAAGATTTAAGTGAGTTTGAGTGTGGTCTTGTAGTTCGGAGCACGAGCGATGGGACACAGCATCTCCGAGGTAGCAATGAAGTGGGGATTTACCCGTACGACCATTTCACGAGAGTACTGTGAGTATCAGCATTTCGGTGAAACATCTCCGACATCGCTGCGGTCGGAGAAAGATGCTGCAAGAACGGGACCAACAACGACTGAAGAGAATAGTTCAACATGACGGAAATGAATCCCTTCCGCAAATTGCTGCAGATTTCAATGCTGGGCCACCAACAAGTGTCAGCGGGCGAACCATTCAACGAAATATCATCCATATAGGCCCACTCGTGTACCCTTGATGACTGCACGACACAAAGCTTTACGCCTGTCCTTGGCCCGTCAACATCGACATTGGAGTGTTGACTGGAAATATGGTGCTTGGTCAGACGAGTCTCGTTTCAAATTTTATCGAGCGGACGGACGTGTACGGGTATGGAGACAACCTCATGAATCCATGGACCGTGCATGTCAGCAGGGGACTGTTCAGGCTGGTGGAGGCTCTATAATGATGTGCAGTTGGAGTGGTATGGGTCTCCTGATAGGTCTAGATACGAGTCTGATAGGTGAGACGTACGTAAGCGTCCCGTCAGATCACCTGAGTCCGTTCATGTCCATTGTGCATTCTGACTGGCTTGGGCAGTTTCAGCAATGCGACACCCACACCCCACAGTCCAGAAGTGATACAAAGTGACTCTAGGAACACTCTTCTGAGTTTAAACACTCCCGCTGGCTACCAGACCCCCTAGAGATGGAAATTATTGAGGATATCTGGGATGGCTTGCAACGTGTTGTTCAGAAGAGATCTCCACTCATCGTACTCTTGCAGATTTATGAACAGCCCAACACTGTTCGTGGTGACAGTTCCCTCCAGCGCTACCTCAGACCTTAGTCGAGTCCATGTCGTGTTGTGTTGCGGCACTTGCGTGTGCTCGCGGGGCCCTATACGATATTAGGCAGGTGAACCAGTTTCTTTGGCCCTACAGTGTAGATATGTCGTGGAGGTGTCACGCTGAATTTCTATTAAATTTCCCCCACGATTTCCCAGTTTAAACGTAGGCATTTTATGACGAGTCTCGTTTGAATTGTAAGAATGGATCATTATAATTCGTAGTCGAAATGTGTGACTACTTGCAATAAAATTGAAAAAGATCCTTCCGCCACGCCCAGGGCAGTGATAGTGCTATTAGTGCGTGCAGCGTCAGACCGCACGTGTTGGGTCGGTGCTGGCCGACGCGGCGCTACCGGATCTGCACGGAGCGGGCGGTGTCGAAATGGTCGCGTCACCGGCCGCTGTTTTTCCAGCGCTGCCAAAAAGAGGGACGCGCCGGCACCGCGCCACGTGAGTCAGTGCGCTGCAGCTAAAGGTGAAGGCAGCAGCCCCTCCCTCCACGCCACTCACACCGCGCACTGCAGGCGGCGCTGCCTCACCGCAGGCTGCCGCTGCAGTCTGCCTTTGAGGCACAAGGCACAGTTCATAATTCACGCCAGAGGAATCTTTGGGGCGATAAACGACGACCAAGACGCACTCCTACTTTTCACTAAAACAAATATCAATTTAGAGCAACTAGGATGCTATGTTGTTGGCCAAGTCTTACTATGGAGTAGGAAGTTCGCCTTAAGAACCCACAATACGCGTTCCTCACACTGATGTTCTATACTTGGCTCTCAAGCTAGAATTTATTCTATTTGCGTTCCTCAGCTGTTCCACAGCCACGTTAGTGTCACATAATCGTGTGTAACAGCTTTTAGTGACCTGATTGATTTAATTAGCGACAATCACAAATTCAAATTCCGCTCAAATCAACTTTTCTGACTATTAATGCTATTTTCTCTTCCGTTAATTCTAATTGTAAAGAAACTACGTTTTAACATTTTTCACGTTGAACGTTCGGTGCCACTACGTAGCTGATTTCGACAAATATAACAAGGACATCTTCAAGTAATTTTGCTATTTATAACATTTGTATCAAGAGTTAACGAGCCGCAGACGAGTACATTAAATCAGTACTGACATCTTACCGCGTATCCCCACCGGTCCATAGGAGGTGGCGAGCAGTGAGTTCGAAGCGTTGTTTCCTGAACAAAAATGGTTCAAATGGCTCTGAGCACTATGGGACTTAACATCTATAGTCATCAGTCCCCTAGAACTTAGAACTACTTAAACCTAACTAACCTAAGGACATCACACAACACCCAGTCATCACGAGGCAGAGAAAATCACTGACCACGCCGGGAATCGAACCCGGGAACGTGGGCGCGGGAAGCGAGAGTTTCCTGAACAGCCACGCGTTTGTATTCTATCAACACACAACAAGTGAGAAGGTAGTGTTTCTACTGCCATGTAAGAAAAGCTGTGAGTTTGTTTCAGGTAAAGAGTAATGAAGGCACGCAAAGGTTTCTCGTAAATTCATACTCATCTGTTTCACTGATCTTTAACCAAACAATAGCTGTGTGTGGGGACTGTTGACCTCAGAAGTTAAGTCCCAAAATGCTCAGAGCCAATAGCTGTGTGACCGTTCAGGCCATGCATCCTTGTGCTTAGTTTCTCGCTTAAATTCATGTTGGTGGACACTAAGCGCCACTAGGGTACAAAAGAGAACATATTATTCTGCGCCCATGTGTACTAATTACTCCGAATGCTATAGATCACTGCAGAAGAACATAATGAGTCGTTACAAAACAGAGTCGGTTGTCTACAGGTTGGTTATCGTTCGAACTGTCCTGCGAAATAACTCAATGAGATGTCCGCCCCCGGTAGCTGAGCGTGCAGCGCGACAGAATGCCAATCCTAAGGACCCGGCTTCGATCCCCGTCTGGGTCGGAGATTTTCTCCGCTCAGGGACTGGATGTTGCGTTGTCCTGATCATCATCACTATATTCCCATCGACACCCAAGTCACCGAAGTGGCGTCAATTCGAAAGACTTGCAAACGGCCTACCCGACGGGAGGCCCTAGTGACACGACATTGCCGGCCGGAGTGGCCGAGTGGTTCTAGGCGCTACAGTCTGGAACCGCGCGACCGCTACGGTCGCAGGTTCGAATCCTGCCTCGGGCATGGATGTGTGTGATGTCCTTAGGTTAGTTAGGTTTAAGTAGTTCTAAGTTCTATGGGACTGATGACCTCAGTAGTTAAGTCCCATAGTGCTGAGAGCCATTAGACACGACATTTGAATCTTATTTTACTGCATGAGATGCAGTATTAGCCACATCAAAATTACTGGTAAATACTAAAATGAAGTGCCCCAAAAAATGCAGGCGCCTCTTAAATTAAGCCGACATCGTTTGCTCAGACACGCCTCTGCTAATGATGCAAATTACTAATGAACTTTGTAAATACTGTTAGTAGAAACGTTAACATATGCAAGGGTATCTATTTCTCATTACGAAGCAAAACACAGCTTCACCTACTTAGGCGAAGGACTCATTCACTACCAGTACTTACATTGGCATTCATTATCAAAAGCACTTACAGCAAATGTAATTGCAGTGAAATGAAAACAAGACGCTTGTGGAAGTACATGAACTATTCATTACTTCAAAAGCAATCGCCATAACTTAATATATTTATCTCACTGTGATTAAGACGGTCAACTTCTTCATGGAAAATTTTTTGCGGTTTCCTACGGAACAATGAGCATGTACCTCTCTGTCTGAAGCAAAACGACGGCCACTAATTTTCCTTCAGGGCTTTAAAAATATGGAAATCGCATGGGGAGAGAGAGGGACTGTACGGGGGATTTGCAATGTGACCCACGCGTCCACGCGTTGCCAAGGCTGTTTCGACTACGATGCGGAAGTTTTGCTAGGAAGTCCTCACACATCCTGCAAACAGTCCCGGATTCTGCTCATGCTATGCAGATAGATCGAAGACCATTCTGCTCAAAAGAATATAAGACGACCCGGAGCAATTTAAAGTCTCAGAGCAAGAGATTAAGGAGAGAAAGAATTCGGAAACAAAATCGAAAACGAGTAAAACAACATGGAGAAATAGGCAGATGGAAGGAAGGAAGAAAGAACAGCTAATCAATGAAGATGTTTTGAGAAGAAAATGAAAGAAGAAATGGAAGTGAAGATGTCATTGGCTCACGTTCACACGCTCGCAAATGTGAGGATAAGCACAAATAATATAGATGAAATCGTGTGTGTAAATGTATTTTGTGGCGTAATCACTGAACTAAGTCTCTTATTTTACGTTAATTGCCAAGATTTAGTCCAGAGTCTCTGGAAATTAATTCTGTATTAAAAACAGAACAATCAAATTCTATTAACGTACTTGCAATCAAAAATCAGCTTTACAACTTCACTAGGAATGTAGCCAATTGGCTCGCAAGTAGGAGGCCTCCAAGTAATCCTTGCACAGTTGCTTAAAAGCTAACTGCAATTAAATTTATTTGTTCTTGAATTAAAATTCCTTCCGGCATTGGCATTGACAGAAATCAATTAATTCAAAAGCAAATTTGTTGCCTTGGACCAAAGTGTACTTAGAACGTATAAACCACGAGCAAAATTAAAGTTTGCACTGCCAACTTTTGAGTTAAGAAATAGATTGCTTTAAAATTAGGTTAACTACTTTACACAAAAGATTTAAGTATAGTTAGTGTCGTTTAAGGCGCAGCGCTCTTTAGAGGAGACTAGCCAAACGTGGATTCAATACTTATTTATTACTGACAAGTGGTGTAGTTCACTCAACAACCTGACTATGATATAGGCGTTTCCTGTATTTGTCTACAGTAAAGCTAGGTCTGCTCTGCATCTCTGCCTACGGAACGGAATACATCAACAGTGAAAACACATTTGAACGTTTACTCATTGTACAGTCAGATAGTACACGTAACTTTCTTTCACTGCGGTAACTGGTTCAACTGGCTCTGAGCACTATGGGACTTAACTTCTGAGGTCGTCAGTCCCCTAGAACTTAGAACTACTTAAACCTAACTAACCTAAGGACATCACACACATCCATGCCCGAGGCAGGATTCGAACCTGCGACCGTAGCGGTCGCGCGGCTCCAGACTGAAGCGCCTAGAACCCCTCGGCCACTCCGGCCGGCGCGGTAACTGGTGTTTGTGGTGATATGAACTGTATCTGACCACAGGAATTAAAATACAAATAATTACTACAGCAGGTGAATGCCGTTAGAGGACGCTGGAAGAGCTGAAAGAGAGATAATTGTAGATTTGACAGGAAGTATATTTTTCGACAGTGGTGCATTAACAGACTTCGTCTACATTAATTATGACTAATTTGGGATGAGAGCTTACATCGTTCGATACGGTTACTGCAAAGTCGTATGGCTTGTTAAGGGTTATCTTGACTGTGTCGATGGAGAATTCGTTGAGGCGTTCCATGTAGAAGACTTGTGGATGAATTTACATACATTAAGTATTACCATTCCGATGAGTTGCCACGGGGGCACTGTAGGGCAAATCACCGTATGTAGTAGGATATTAAACCAGAAGGAAATATTGTAGTAAGGATCACTGATCATCTGCAAAATTTAGACGCATTTCATTTCTGCTACGGTCGTGTTATTATGAAGAGTTTGTTTCCATTGTAAACATCTTGGCTTTTTCTTTTTTTTTTTTTTTGCAGTATTTGCCAGGCTGCTAGATAGTAAACCATGAGCAGGATAACAACAAATTAATAAAAAAGATCTTTAATAATTGCTCATGCATGTGAAAAAATGGGTGTTTGGATGTGCCTACCTTGACTGAATGGGTAACGTGGGAGAAACAACTACTTACCAAGACCAGTTCGTGCCAAAGCTAGCCACGTTCAACTCAGCGTTCGCGTTGGGCGCCACTGTACTTTTATTCTTCAGCGTACGGTAACAATCATGCCAAAAATGAATATGATCTGCAGTCGCGAGCCGGAAATAATGTTTCCGGGCGATAAGTGGAGGCAGTAGCGAAAAACTGTGGGCAATGATGCATCACAGACAAGGAGAAAAAGAATGGGCAGCCGCGAACGGAAACGGTAAACTGGCCGCGCGAGGAAGCAGCGTGCCTGCCGGATGTCTGCAGTTGCAAGCGCCGCGTACCCTTCCTGCGGCTGCTGCCAGCGTCTGCCTCGGCAGTAGTCATACAGGCCTCACCAACACGTGGTAGCTACTCAGTGGCGTACGAAACAGAAGAAAAAAGCTGAACCCATATTCAGTTTAGAAGATCATTAAACACTTTTACGAGAAAGCATGTACGACCTAAGTAAGATGTATCTGCATCAGTGGCGAATCGATGTTACTGCGACTTTCAGTGATTGCTGATAGGATTCTATTTCGGCGGAACGACTAGCGAAAAGTAACTAACTCACGCATTTCTGCTCAAAATAATGAGTGTGCGGGGACAAAGATAGGCCAGGAGAGATTCACGGCATTTCTCATATGCGCACCCAAGTGTGTTGTTCTTCTGTATACCACTTTTAGCTTCCCAGTTCACCTCCCGTAATTCTGACAGTGCAGTTAGCTTTCGATCATCGCATAAGGAACGTCATGATATTTTGTAGGTAGACATCCTGCCTCCCATCTTTCTAGGAAACCCATTTCCGTACACTTTCCGGCCATCACTTTCGTCTAACCCTAGGAACCGCCAGTATCAAAGTAAACGCTTCTTTGTAATAATATCTACTCCATATTGATATATTTAATAGTTTATCATTACGGAACTCATATGTAGCCCACTGCCTAGATGGTTAAACTGCATCAGGTAATTCTCAACAGAAGTTACGAGTACAATAATACGGTACAGCACTAATACATCATATTAAGTAGTAATGTAAAGCTACATAATGTAATATTTTTAGAAGTCTGTCCCAAAACGTACGATATCTTGAATGTGAATTAAGACTTGTGATATGGTTCAGTGGGTAGGAGGGAAGGAAGGAAGATTAGGATTTAACCTCCGGATGACGAGGAGGCCTTTAGAGAAATAATATTTTCAAATGTGTGTGAATTCCTAAGGGACCAAACTGTTGAGGTCATCGGTCCCTAGACTTACACACTACTTAAACTAACTCATGCTAAGAACAACACACACACACACACACACACACACACACACACACACACACACACACACACACACACACACACCCATGCCCGAGGAAGGACTAACCTCCGGCGGGAGGGGCTGCGCAATCCGTGGCATGGCGTCTGAAACCGCGCGGCCACTCAGCACGTCAGACAAGTAAAAGTATCTCTTATTGAAGGAAGGCTGAGAACCATCAATATTTTCCTCGGGGTGCTTTATGGAAACCTGCAACCACACAAGAACTGAACACGGAACTATTTTTTCGAGGTGATAATTAAATTTTATGGTTATCCTTCGTTGGTAACCTGTTTTAAACGTGGATGCTTCAATGCGTGGGCCGAGCATAAGCGCACTCTGAATATCTACACCCATTATTTACCCAGAGACTATACAACACAATTGTTATACTCTATTTGCGAACCAATGTGCTTCCTTAAAATGCTTGAGTTAACTGTGGAACCTGCCACTGCGAAATACGCACAGTGATTCGCTTTCTGCGTGCAAAATACATGAAAGAAGTCTATATTCATGATCAAAATAGTAAAGTTTATGGAGACTTGGGTGCGAAAAGTTAATGTAGAAGTTCAAAGAAAAAGCACATTACGATTTCCTAACTACCTCACGAGATTTATCAAATTTCAAGAAGTGTTTTCTGTTGAGGCTGTCACTTCCACGACGACTTTAAATACAAAGCGTCCGAAGGGCAGGTGTTAACAAACGAAGCAATGGATTTGTTTACGACTGGAATTCGGATTGTTTGTTTCTTATGATAAATGTCTGAATATTCACGGGTACTGAGTTGGAAAATAGATGGAAGTTAAGGTTTTCATGTTGTTTTTAAAAATGTGCTTTTGTTTCATATAAAAATGGTATTCCCTTAAAATAAGACGTCCGTAGTAAAACATCAGTAGTCCGCGGTGGAGCATATGTTATTTGTACCTGGTTAAGAACCATCACGCTCACTTCTTTATGTGTATTTTCTCAAACTTTCGTATGTCGTTGAACGTATTTCTCTGAGTGTCGCCCGGTTTATTCAGAAGACGAAACAGAACTGCTACTAGGCTCTGGGAGAAATGGGTACGATGCGGTCACAGAACACGTTTTGAAATTGTGTTTGACAGAATAAATCAGAGCCAAGCAGAGAATGTAAATTTGTGTTTGAACATAGCTCGCTATGTATAGATACACTACCTGATCTAAAGTATCAGAACTCACACATGTAATTCTGAATTAACCATCAGACGTCAGGAGAGGCTGACCCTACCAGTACAAAAGGAGGAGGGGAGTAATATACAGTGAGCAGAGAAGCAGTATTACCAGAATTGATCGGTGGGGAAAGTTCAGTGATTTCAAACGTGGACTAGTCATTGAATGTCACCTGAGTAACACATCCATCAGGGCCACTTCAATCCTAATGCTGGTCAGTCGACTGTTTGTTATGTGATTGCGAAGTGGAAATGCGAAGGTGTGACCTCAAGTACCGATGGATAGGAACTGTCGAGAACTGCAGAGGGTGCTTGTAAAGGATTCAGTGGCGAGTTTCAATGCACTACCAGCTGTTCAGCCAGCACAACGACTGTGCGTAGGGAGATAAAAAGGATGGGGTACGTCGTCAGGAGCTCTTCACAAGTCATACATTTCTGCTTTTAATGCAGAGCTTAACTTCAGGCTGTAAGAACCGCGAAGAGCTGAGCCACTGGACAGTGGATAACTGGAGTGATGAATCACACTATACTCAATGTCAATCCGATGGAACGGTTTGGTTTTGGTTGATGCCCTCAGATCATCATCTCCCAGAGGAGGTGGTGGTGTTGCGGTATGGCTTGTTTTTGGTGGCTACGGTGTAGCCCCTTATTACGTTAAATTCGGAAGGACCTGAACACATTTTACAACACTGTGTGCTAGAGGAACAGTGAATGTACCCAGTCGAAGCAGGATCTACGAGGCAATGATTTGTACATAATAACATTCCTCAAATGGATTTTCCTACCCAGAATCCCGCTCTGAGCCGGATGGATCACCGCTGGGAATGAGTTAGAGCGTCGACTTCGCTCCAGAACCATGTGTCCAACATAACTACCTTCCCAGGTTTTGGCACTGAAGAATAGGTTGACATTCGTCTACAGACGTTCGCACAAAATAATGGTTCAAATGGCTCTGAGCACTATGGGACTTAACTTCCGAGGTCATCAGTCCCGTAGAACTTAGAACTACTTAAACCTAATTAACCTAAGGACATCACACACATACATACATGCTCGAGGCAGGATTCGAACCTGCGACCGTAGCGGACGAGCGGTTCCAGACTGTAGCGCCTAGAACCGATCGGCCACCCCGGCCGGCACGTTCGCACACCTCACTGACTCTCTCCAAGAGATTTCATGACGGAATGAAGGAGAAGGGTGGACACACCCCGTATAAATGTCCACAAACAGCTGTTGCTCAGTGTTTGTAACTGACGTTACCACTTTCCAAAAGTGGAATCGGTTTCAGGTAAGTATCAAACACACAGATGGCTACATTTTACAACTAAAGTACATTTTACGACATTTTCACATTTTTAAAATGTATCACTTGATATAAATATCGCAGCCCGGCAAGCAAAGTGACATATCTAAAAACGGCGATTCTTAGTTTGTCACTGAAAATATGTGAAGTGCCCCAAAGTCCACAGAAAGCTTCCATTATTTTAAAGCAGGTGTTATAGAATTACTTCTTTAAGTCGAGTTTTCTCAAATATTGCACTTTAAAGTTGTGCCACTTATTGCCGGGATGCGATCTGCAACTGTTTTTGAGATTAGTGGATGATACAAAGTGAACAGGCCTTGTAGATCAATTGCTAAGTAAATGCACACATGTGTGTGTGAGGGGTGGGGGATTGGGGGGGGGGGGGGGAGGACATTGATTTGTTGATTTTCTGCAGTGTCTTCCCGACCAGCTTCCTGGCCGATACTGGTACCTTGTTTATCGCCATCGAGAGTCGAGTTTCTAATTTTCAGCGATTCTGTGCAGAATACTTCTCTGTTCTGCAGCTTTTGTTGCAGGAAAAATGAATGTTCAATAATATAGTTTGTCTTGTCTCAATCTGTACTAAGCCTGTTTCAAGTGGGGAACGACGGTTAATTGCTACCTGACGATGGACTGAAGAGGAGAACATGACAAGCCCCATAACCCTATTTCCCAGAAACTTCGCTCGGTGGAAGAGGAGCCAAAATAAGCGAACACGAGTCTCAGCTTATCCGTAGATTATTTGTAAAATAACATATTAAAATATTTGCATATCTTCGTGAATCACCCTGTATAAGAACAGTGAGAAAAATCTCGCAGATTCGCAGTAGAGTGCATGAAGAACACGCCAAGTGGTCTCTGGTCGTCCTGCACAGAGGCGTGGAACTTGCCTGGGATGCGGTGGCTGATATAGATCTAAAGTGACGCGGACGTGGAAGACTGACGTATGAATATGGATGAAAATTCCTGCTCCGGAGTGTGCAGGTACATTAGCTGGTGCGGCTCTTCCCGGGCCGGTGGCCACGCGTCATACAACCTACACGTACATACACACATACAGCCTGCACGTACATACACACACACGTACGCGCATGAGGCTGCTAATTGGTTTAATTAAGCTCTTTGATACGCATCGCGGCCGCCGAGGTCAGTGACCACGGCCACAATGGAGAGCAACCGAGACCACGCCGTCTCCTGCAGCAACCCGAGACCCGACGTTCGCCGTTCTGCTGCTCTGCTCCACGTGCGGAGTCTCCTAACTACTTCCCTTCGCATTACACAGCACTACAGTGTCGTACGTAAATCTGCTTGGCCTAAGTAATTCGTGCTTTATAGTAACAATTGTTTTTATCGTGCAGGAGTGAAATAATGGTTGTCTGTTCCGAAATGTTGTTGAGTACGGAGACAGGGTAGATGCATTTCTCGTAGCTAGTCTACGCTACACATTCTTCTCCGTCTGTGTATTGCAGCTTACATCCACTTTAACCTCCTCTCACTGTAGAGAAGCCTATGTCTCCACCTACAATTCGTACCACTTCTTTCCCATCTCTCACCTATTACAAAACTCATAATTACCTAACGCCTCGTGATGTGTCCTTATCGAGCGAGCCGTTCTTTTCGTCAAGTTATGTTATTAATCTTTCTTCTCCTCAGTTGGATTCAATATCGTCATTAGATATTCGACCTCTACCTGTCAATCTCCAGTATTCTTCTGTAGCACCACATTTCAAATGCGTCTGTTCTCTTTTTATCGTCCCCGTTCCACTTCCGTACAACGCAACAACCCAGAAAAACGCCTTAGGAGGAGACTTCCTAACGTTTAAATCTGTATTCGCGGTTAATAAGCTACTTTTTTTTCAGAAACTTGTTTCTTCACATTGTCAGACTGCATTTTTTTTTCGTCTACTTCCACCATAGTACGTTATTTTGATGCTGAAATAGCAAAACTCGCCTACTTTTAGTTTCTCATTTACTATTCTAATTCCCTTAGCTTCGCTCTACTTATTAGAAATACATGTCATTAGCTTTGTTTTACTTTTGTTGATGTTCATCATTTAACCCCATTTCAATACGTAACTCATTCCCTTGGGCTAACCTTAAAAGTCTTTTACCGTCTCTAGTAGAATCACATCGTCACAGAAACCGTCGAGTATTTGTTCTTTGTCCCTAAAAATTAATTCACTTTACCGATTTCACTTTGATTTCCTTTACTGCTTTTCCATTGTACAGATTAATATTGGGGTATGGGCTACCACCGTGTCTCACTTCCTTCTCGATGTCCTTCGACTCTTCAATGCAGTCTGGTTTACTGTTGGTTTTAGACGATTACTATCTGCTAGTATTATATCTCTGCTACATACACAATGACAAGAAGCATTCTATTCAACGTTGTCAAAAATCTATATTTAGAAAGAAGAGTGTCCGTTTGTTTGTAATTCGCTGAAATCTTCAGCTTTATTCAGACATTTATTAAATTTTGCACACTTTACTTTCGAGACAAGAGGAAGATCGCTGTCTACACAAGATTTCGTAATCTGACTTGAAACTTGTGTATATAATATATAAAAGAGAAGAGCTGTTACCAAACATCTTTCTAAGTTCTTGGCCGATGTACTTCAGATTCCTACACGACCTCCACCTACAATTCGTACCACTTCTTTCCCATCTCTCACCTATTACAAAACTCATAATTACCTAACGCCTCGTGATGCGTCCTTATCGAGCGAGCCGTTCTTTTCGTCAAGTTATGTTATTAATCTTTCTTCTCCTCAGTTGGATTCAATATCGTCATTAGATATTCGACCTCTTCCTGTCAATCTCCAGCATTCTTCTGTAGCAATATTCAAACACATTTGGGTGGACATAGGTTATAAATTTTTTTCCAAACATCTCGAAAAGTACTTGACCGATTTACTTAAAAAAATTACAGCGGAAATACCCATCTTGGAGATTGTACCGGCAGACATCACTAGAACGAGGGACGAGAGAAAGCTCGAGAATTTGATGAACGTAACTGCAAATTGTTATTTATTGATTAGTTACCGTTTTTACATATGCAACGGAAGGAAGCTGGCAATGAAGAACCTATTGCCGAACATCATGGGGTATGCCGCAGATGAAGACATTCATTGCTCGTATTCCGTTGATAACCAGTGATTCAAATGTGCCCTTCGATTTAAAGGGACTGCAGTTTCCCATGCTGCTTGCAGTCGCTATGAGTATCAACGAGGCAAAAGGCCAATAACTGTGTGTCAGATATTAAACATCCAGTGTAATACCGGGCCCTGCAGCTAGTTTTCCATAGACCTAAGAATATTATAAACGCAAATCTGACTTATTTTCAGTCTACCTACTAAAGTAAGATGTGCTTATCACTGTTAGCTCTAGTGTTCATTCATTTTCCCGGAACCAAATCTGATATTTTCAGAGGTCAGCTTCTACCAGTCTTTACGCTGTTCTGTATATAGTACGTGTTATTGTTTATGACTTAGTAATATTTACACCTGTCCTATTAGGAGACGGGAATATTATATTATTCGTGAGATCTGTGTAAAATTGAAAATATGGGATTTACAGTGAATGACAATATTCATGACAAATGAATTCCGATTGTTCAGAGGGAGACCAAGAGATGAATACACTAAGCAGATTCAGAAGGATGTAGGTTGCAGTAGGTACTGGGAGATGAAAAAGCTTGCACAGGATAGAGTAGCATGGAGAGCTGCATCAAACCAGTCTCAGGACTGAAGACCACAACAACAACAACAGTGTTTTGACAGTTACTTTACTTGCTCAAAAACTATGATTTTGGACAAAATACATAACAGGCTGTGGTATCCTCTTACAGACTGCGATGTAGTCGCGAATAAAAACAAGTGCTCCATGAACTAATTTTAGTTTAAGATCATAAAAATTAGACACTTCATAACCTCCTCACTGGAATGAAAGTCTTGCAGCCACTATTTTCTTTAAGATTTTGGATTAGGGGACGTTAGAGGTGTCAAAGTGGAAACTCCAGTAATTTTTACTTCAACTCCTTCAGCGTACTCATTGCCAAAGCATCCTTTATTGGTTGTAAGAACAGTCTCACTTGTCAATCGTGGATGAAGTACATTTTACGTAATTCTCTAATGAGACATTCCAAGACACCCATGTGAACATAACGCATACACAGCACGACTAATTTAGAAAGTAGTATAAACAAAAATATTTCTCTGTCCATGTTGGCATTAATTCTATTACATCACAACATATTCAAACACAACAAAGTCGGTGACTCCAACACCACCCTTTGGTCGGTCCCACAAATGTGGCCCTACCTTTGTTCAGCGTAATACATAACGTATGTGATTTGTTAGACCTCTAGATAACACACTACGTCTATTAACCCCCCACTCAACCCCACCATGCATAAAACTACTTGCGCAACTAGACGTATAACCAAGAACTTCACCATACATTTACTCCATTATAATGGATGTGGCTAACGAGCGTACTTTGTTTGCACCGTTGACCATTTGTCAACTCGGCTCTCGCCTTTAGCAGGCGGTGCGCATCTACTCTAAGACGCCTCAGGAGCAGAATAGGCTTTGTCAAGTTCGCCCCCACAGCCCGCAGACTCCATAGAAGCTGTCCCCTAAGATTCTGAGAGAGTGATCTCTTTGATAATGAGTGAAACACGTAATTTCAGCAGCTGCATTACAGCAGGGAGAAGTGCACGTCAAAAACACCACTGAAAATTTATATATAATCGCAAATGTTCAAGATGTTCGAGAAGTTTCTGGACACTGCGTCACCGCCAGAAGGTAATAATTTTCCTCTGTGAACTTCAGAACATCGCGCTAAATGGGAATCAAAGACGCGTTTATAATAAATGTAGCAGATCGGAGCAACACATCTTTCTCAACGGAACAAAATCGATCGGTTGTACCGCAATGGATTGTTTCATGGTCGTTCCTGTTCATCGTGATCTAGTGGATAAAGTCTGAAGCTCTGTGAGGCTACTTCGGACTGTATTGTTGTCTGTGGGAAAGCTGCAACACTAAGAGACGTAGCGAAATGCGAGACGAACTGCAGGAGATCGATGCTTAGTGCTGGGACCCTCAACGTAAATAAATGTAACTTACGTGCATAAATGGGCGAAGAGACCCATCTCTCTCTGCCTGTACGCTAGGAGTGGTAAATGACTGGGAAGATTAACAACAGTAAAACATCTGAGTTGCCGTACTGAGTGATCTGCAGTGGAATGAGGACATAAAAGTAATTGTAGGAAAGTCTGGCGTAAGGCTGGGATTCGTTGGTGGCTTGAAAGGAAAATGCAATTCATCCATGAAAGAAGTGACTTACAGAACATCCGTTCGATCGATTCAGAGGTATATATATATATATATACCTCTGAATCGATATATATATATATATATATATATATATATATATATATATATATATATATATATATACCTCTGAATCGATCGAACGGATGTTCTGTAAGTCACTTCTTTCATGGATGAATTGCATTTTCCTTTCAAGCCACCAACGAATCCCAGCCTTACGCCAGACTTTCCTACAATTACTTTTATGTCCTCATTCCACTGCAGATCACTCAGTACCGCAACTCAGATGTTTTACTGTTGTTAATCTTCCCAGTCATTTACCACTCCTAGCGTACAGGCAGAGAGAGATGGGTCTCTTCGCCCATTTATGCACGTAAGTTACATTTATTTACGTTGAGGGTCCCAGCACTAAGCATCGATCTCCTGCAGTTCGTCTCGCATTTCGCTACGTCTCTTAGTGTTGCAGCTTTCCCACATATATATATATATATATATATATATATATATATATATATATATATATAAGAGAGAGAGAGAGAGAGAGATAAGGACGAGGAAGTCGAAGTTACTCATGGAAGTGGAAGACGCAACAGGGTAAGTGTTTTGCACTACAGAGAGTTTTACAGTTAATATTCCGGGAGAGCACACTCCACGAAAAGTCATGCAGCATTACTTCCACAAATACGTCGCGAAATGACCATTTACGTACATCCATATTAGCCTTCCGCTGGCCGCCTTACGCTGTGTGAGGCGGAGAGGACTCCTCCGTTCTAATCACGAATGGACTATGGGAAGAACGACTCTTCCCTTTTCTGCTCTAATATTTCTGATTTTTCTGGCCTTCACGAGACGTTCTGTCAGACCCATCCTGGAACGCATACTTTCCATGCCACACAAAGCTTCTTGTGGCCTGGCACGAATATATCAAGCACATCTGCAATGCTCTCGCACTTACTAAACGACGACTTGACGGAACGCAACGCTCTTCGTTGGATATTCTCGATCTTTTCTATTAATCCTACCTAATTAGGGTCTACAGCTGATGACTAACACACAAGAACTTGTCGAAAATATTTTATGAGCCACTTGCTTGGTAAACTGGTGGTGCTGCCTTAATATTCTTCCGAGGATTCGCAGCCTCATAGCTGGTATTCCAGCTAGTTGTGTTTAATCATTTCATTCTCAATCGCATCTGACGCTACTCCTAGATATTTTACAGTCATTCTTTGCAGTAACTGATAGCGAACAGAAGGCCTAATAAGTATCTTCGCATATTTATGTACAATTTGTTCCATTTATTTAGAATGAGAGCCAAGAGTCAAGCCCCGTGCCCAACGTCGTGCCTTTGAATGTCTTTCTGCATTTCGCTTCAGTATTCTGGCTCTGTAACACTTCTATAGACAGCAGCATCGTACGCTGACAGGTTCAAAAATCTACCGGTATTATTCACTGGATGGTTTGTGACAAATTTGATGATTCAATGGATCTACTAAACTGACTGGTTCTTTGAACCACTGAAATATAATATTTAGGGGTGAACAAAACAAGAATGGCTACTTGTTTAGGAATATCTTAAGCCATCTTTTTCTCTGAGTAAAGTGTACTTTATTGAAGAACAAAGAATTAAAACTTTGAACGAGAAATAGAATTTTTATTCAAGCCGTGCGGTTAAAGGCGCTGCAGTCTGGAACCGCAAGACCGCTACGGTCGCAGGTTCAAATCCTGCCTCGGGCATGGATGTTTGTGATGTCCTTAGGTTAGTTAGGTTTAACTAGTTCTAAGTTCTAGGGGACTAATAACCTCAGCAGTTGAGTCCCATAGTGCTCAGAGCCATTTTTGGAGAGTTCAGTATATTGGTATTTAAGTATTTACTGTTTCAGAGTTCTGAACAGAACACTATGAAAAAAAGGACAACTGAATTAAAATTCACTCACCGTGCTATGGTGGGGCTCAAACCCAGGGTCTGCTTGTTGTCGGTAATTCGCCTTAAGGAGCACGTTTGAGCAGGCTAGCTTGTTGTTAGCTTCGCTTTTATTGTATTTTTTTCCTGTTCCGTGTCTACATGTTACTCCATCTTCCGTATTATTTTTAATGACTGTGTAAGACTTCAAGTTTGTCAAAAAAGTTGTTGTAAACGAAAGTTTAGACATTCCTTAAAAAAATATGCTATTTTCAGTAGGCACACAAATATAACACTAACTTCTATAGCTAATATTGGTTTGAGGTGAGTTTAAGACATTATATTCTGCAATATTTTTGTTGACCTATTACAGGAGTATGCAGTTAATAATAGTGTGTTCTTGAACAGTGAAAATTGCTCGTAATGTGGGATTACGGAAAGCGTGTCACAGTTAGCTACTAAAAAAATTATTGACGATCCGACGATGTTTTTTAAGTGTTCATGTACATTGTAACTTAACACTAAACATGAGCTTAGAGTAAGTACAGAGCGTGCGGGGTAGTATAAGAAACACTTTTGATACCTCTATCCGAATCGTTGCAATACACAACGTCTATTTAGCCCGACTTTCAGTGTTTTGCCGTCAGGCCGTATTTTAGTGGAAACGTGTAAATGTATTCTGTTTTCTCCATACTAGAAAAATTATCCTCGTATGGGAAATAGCTAGTCAAATGAAGGACAATTTGGTGTTAATAATTACTAATTGATGTGTTGTAACAAAGGGAATACCCTACAGAAAAACCCAAAAGCCATGAACTATCTACCTCTAACCATCAATGAGTACGAAAAGTACACGAGTTTTGGCACGCTATTGTACGTGCCTAAAACAACGCAGTGTCTGCTGACAGATGATGTGACGTACATCATTTTACAGCAAAATAGTTTTGAAGCCACGCAGCTGCCAACAGACACAACTGAGGTACGCATAGCTACCGCGACATTGCGATGTGTTGCACCCCATTTGCCCGCCGCTACTCCGTGCCTATTGATCGTGTGAATGGAGGCGCGTTGTCTTACAACACTAGACCTCCTGTTTGTAACACATTCTAGAGAAAAAGGTTAAGAGTTACCGGGATCATCTCTCTTTCATCTGGTCTTGCTTCTTATATAAGAAAAACAAATTCAACGCGAAAATTGGATCATGTTGTAGGTCCGTTATAACGGAGTATGTCATTCACAGTTCGTAGGAAACCGCGGTCATATATCCTCCAAAACCACAATGCCTAGAAAAGCACAATGGCGTCTAAATTAGCTTCGAATCTCAAGACAACTTTTTTGTCTGCTACGCGATTTTCATGATGATGATGTTTGGTTTGTGGGGCAGTCTGCGATTTTCGTACCGTAAGACCCCATGCACACAAGGATAGATTATTTAGCATTCTGTGGGTGCTAGCGCAATGTTGACTGGACAATGATTACCGTCTTGGAACATGAAGCTAGTAAGTTTAGTTATTTACTTAACTATATAATTTGTACAATTTTTGGTGAAAACATGTAAAGTGAGTCTTTACTGACAACGCTTGCTTCATTACTTTGTGTAGCCACATGATAATCATTTACAGATTACAAATAAGTATACTGGTCTAAATTTAATTAGAAGTAACTTATTAGTCTTTAATAGCACTCCTGTAACCATTGAATTATTTAGTAATAGATCCTACCAAAGTTTCAATCAAGAAGTTGTCTATGGAACTGGGGTTCGCTGGTGTTCGGAAGATCTGAAAACAATGAAGCCATTTGGTAAATGTATCCGCTGTTTTTGATGTGGGAATAGTTTATTTATTTCAGAACTGTGGCTAACATTTAAATGGCTCTGAGCACTATGGGACTTAACATCTGTGGTCATCAGTCCCATAGAACTTAGAACTACTTAAACCTAACTAACCTAAGGACATCACACGACACCCAGTCATCACGAGGCAGAGAATTTCAGAAATGTCTCTATCGCATTTTCTAGATGTGTATTGCTTCTAGAGTCGGTCCGCCCCGGTAGCTGAGTGGTCAGCGTGACAGACTGTCAATCCTAAGGGCCCGGGTTCGATTCCCGGCTGGGTCGGAAATTTTCTCCGCTCAGGGACTGGGTGTTCTGTTGTCCTAATCATCATCATTTCATCCCCATCGACACGCAGGTCGCCGAAGTGGCGTCAAATCGAAAGACCTGCACCAGGCGAACGGTCTACCCGACGGGAGGCCCTAGCCACACGACATTTCCATTTTTTTTTCTAGAGTCGGATCAGATTAACAAAAACACATATATATATCAAATATGATCAAGACATCTCTGAACAAAAGCGCTTCAAATAATTCACCTGCTCGATTCTACGGCAGGTACATGGTACAAGTTGCATAAGTTGCACGTGACTTGCTTGAAATAGATACGAGTAAACTGGACAAGAAATGTCTTACCGTTCAGCACTAAATATTTATTTCTACTTAATGGAGAGCAGTTCCCATACGTTTCAAAAGACTCCATCAAAGATGCTGCTAAATTTATCTGCTACTGATCACTACTTACACTTTTTCCGATATTGTTAGTACCTCCGACACTTGTTTCAGATATGGACAATATTTACGATGGAAAAATAGTTAGTAAAATTCTGGATGGAGAAACTGGGAAACGTTGACTGCTTCCTGTTGATTTTGTTTCATTTTCCGTATGAACTAAATCGTAGGTTCGTTTATCGTGCCATACTATTTTTGGATTATCAGCGATAATTGTTTTTCAGATCTAACATTGACAAATGCATTCGTAATTACTACGTTCGTAAACAATATTAGCTTCGTAGCAATAAACAGAATTTTGACATTAGGACGATGATCAACACAATGTTCCATTTTGCATTATCATTAATATTTTCTTGGCAATACATGAACTATCTAGCAACTTACACATCGTTGCGGTGTCTTAGACATTACCAACTTCCACGATGCCTATGGAAGATAATGAAAGCACAAGCAGGTTCATCAAGATTTTTCTGTGACATGACATTGTCTTAATAACGGGGTATATCTTTACTGAAGTGATACCAGAAGAAAGCAGTGCTATACCATTATAGAAGGCGTAAACGATAACTTCATAACGCGCCACAATGGTTTAGGGGAAATCCAGACGCACAGTTTCATTTATGGACACTTGCGGTCAATCCAGCCGAGAGACAAACTAAAACAGGCCTACAAAAGCCACTAGATACAGAATGTATGCGCGCTGAGCGTGATATTCAATATCCTATCGCTCTATTACGCCTCTCGTAAAGTCTACTGTTTCGTTAAATTTATTAATTTAAACGTTCCCGCGATTGTAGTGAAAGAACAAAGTTTTGTAGGCGCTATAAAGAAACTGATACCATCTACAGTTCGATCTAAACATAGAAAGAAGGCCAGACAAACCAAAGGACCGAAGTTTTAATGTTATGCTGTTAAAATTCATAATATTTGGAATCAAAATTTACGCAGACTTTAATGTTACATTTTGTACGTGCAAGAACAAGGAGTTTTTAATATTAAAGGGCAATTTTAGCCAAAATCTCGCAAGGCGCGCATGCGCCTTAGCTAAGCTTGGTTTTGTAGGCCATTTTGAGGCATTTTCCGGCTTGATGGACCACAAGTGTCCTGTATAATTTTGTTTGTCTCGACTCCACCTACGCCAGTGCGTTTAAACCTTGTATAAGAAAATACATATGAAGCAGCTATTTACGCTGTTACGTTATGGCAAAAAGCGTCTTTACCTATTTTAAGGCACAGTTCTTCCGAAAAACTTGTACATCGCAATGTTCTAGATTTTTTAGAATGAACCTTGTTTCCCACAGAAGCACTAGTTCGTCTTTCATCGAAAATTATGATTCCTTTGAAATCGCGTGACTGTCCTTTTAGATTCAAACCTTCCCTAAAAATCCTTATTACCTAAACTAGTGCAAATCTATTTTTACTACAGGCTAGTTACAGTGTTAGTTTGTTCCGACATAACTGTTGAACCTATAGCAGAGTACCAGCTAAAATGATTTTTTGCAAACGATGTCGACGCGCCTTCGTGAAACTTAGAGAAAGAAACACTATAGTCTTAACGGTTAAACTTGAGTAGCCGTAGGGGCAGTGCTGGAGTCTCCTCGGAAAATATAGTATCAATAACTGTATATTAGCAATGAGGTTTTGTCTTACTGCGAGTGAGTATTCAAAATCAAAGAGAACCGAAAACTGATGATGTTTATTTATATTTCTAAGTTTTTCAAAAAAAAAAAAAAAAGGAAGCCAGTGAAAGAGTTTTTGGAAAGTACCTTTATTACCGACATATTTTTAGCGTAGTTTGGGAACTAAGGCACGTTTAAAGTTTACTATTTTGTTGACTATTGGCGGAACTAAATAATGTGATGGCATGAGTATAATTATACTCCTTTTTTGGCTTATGTTTCACGAACGTTGTGATTATGAGTACTCCTGCTTCAATTCATCACGGTAACTGTCACATTTCCCATTATTCCATGTAGTCAAATTTAAACCGTTGGCAAGAGCTAGCCACTATTTCACATATTTTTCATAAGAAATGTCTAGCGTAAGGTATGTCAAACATCATTTCCAAGAATAATTACATTTACTGTCTACAGTTTATACACCTCTAAAGCAAATAACTATTCCTGGAAATCGTCACCAGATTTGTTGCGTGATCCGAAGCTTCTCTCTGCCAATTTCGTAGCGACTCATTCTGACTGCTGTTCGTATATCGTCAGCGGAACAGAATTCTGTTCTTCTGATAATTATTCACTACCGTTCAAGTTTTCACAAAAAAGATATTCACGTCAGTCATAAGTTCAGATGTTACGAGCGAGATCATTAACTCATTTTCACGTAAGTATTTTACGAAGCAGAATTTTGGTGCATGAATTAATGCTATCTTCTTAGTAAAGTAATTTTATGTTTAAATTTCCTAAGTGAGAGGGAACAAATAGTCGAATAAAGCTCTCAAACCGATTATGTATGACACTATCAATGTAATGTAAATGAAAGGATATGCAACAACATTATGTAAAGTAATGGGTGCTCCAAATTAACGTATGCAAGTGCTTTATGGATAACCTGTGAACTAGGTAAATAAGGGTCAAGACAAAAATTTTAAGAAGATCTTGTCTTAAGGAATAATGGCATAAGGGCATAATTTATAATGCATAGTAAAAGTGTAAAAATTCACGAAACTAGGCGGAAATTTTAGGCGCACATTGTAAGAACGCACTGCTTGCCTCTGTCAAAATAAAATACAATGTGGAACAGGAAGCACTGCTACCACGAAATATAGACAGATGGAGTGACAAAATCTGTTTTTTAGGGTAACACTACTAGTATTTTACAAAAACTATCCCTTGTCACTGTATACACACTTCCCACTTTCCATCACTCGATAACTTTTGTATTTCTTTGTCCTTCTCATATCTCCCTGTCAATGATTATTTTGCCTTAAAAATGTGTCGTGCAATCCTCAAAACACAGTCTTCAAACTGTAATTCCGTATATACATTTTCCTGGAAAGTCACTTTCCTTCAAGGACTCATTATGTGCACCAGCTGCACTTTTATTATTCGGCAACTGATTTTAGTTTATACTATACCATGACGAGTTGATCATGCTTTATACAGTCTCAAGGTGGTCCAGTATAGGCGTAAATCGGTTGCTGAATAACGAATAAGTGCAACTTTTGTACACACAATGAAATCCCTCAGTATCTTACATCTTTGAATGACAGTTAACACAAAATATAACGTTTTGCCTTAGTTTTAGAAACAAGTACGTTATTGTTCTCTATTTTTTCTTTGCTTGTGGCTGTTGTTCATCTTCCTCTGTCCAGATGTCACTTCGGTAGGTCAGGGCACTCCAGGTAAAATACTTAGTAAAAGCGTTTGTCACATCACCATGGATTTGCTCAGTAAGAGGAATTATCTCGTTCTGCAATCTTTAGCAAAGAAAAACCACTTTATAATCATCAGTGTACATTTTGCAACATTAGAAATTATGATCCCTAAACTGCAAGACTATTCCACCGTTCACGTTAGTGACGTGAATGTAAGGCCATATCAAAAAATAGTACGCCAATGACAGTATGTTATTATTTTTATTAATTTCCTTTATTCCTTTGAAAATTTTGAGGCCTTGGCGAATGAATATGTTGACCAAGTAGCGGTATGATGAATGAGATAGAGCTCTGTTTCAATCTTTCGATTCATTCGTGTTTTGTTTGTGGGTGGTTAGTCTTATAGTTTTGGCAGATCAGCTGTGTCTTTCCAGTCAGTCCGCAGTCTTCACATAGACTGAAGGGTCAGTTTTTAATTCATGATGTCAAAATGTTTTCCAAATCAAAAACGGTAAAGATCTTCCTCTTTACATTTACTTCTTTATCAAGCATTAAGAGTATTGACATTTTTCTTTATTATTATTATTATTATGACGTGGGCAACTCAATTATTATCCGCTAAGTAGTTAAAAAAATTTATTCTAATCAAATAGGAAACTTTAAAGAACATCATTTTTCGACATAGTCTCCTTGCGTTTCAACGCACTTCGTCCATCATTGTACAAGCTTCCTGATGCCGTCATAAAAGAAGGTTCTCGGTTGTGCTGCGATCCAGGAATGCACCGCTTCTTTCAGTGTTTAACGCCTGTCTCAGTGGACCAAACAAGTAATACTCAGAATGGGGCAAGATCGGGACTGTATGGAGGTTGATCCAGTACTTCAGATTTGAGTTTCTGGAGCGTTTCAGCAGTGTGGGAAGCAGTATGCGGACGGGTATTGTTGTGCAACAACGAAACACCTTTTGACAGCAATCCTCGACGCTTGCTTCGAATTGCAGGCCTTAGCCTGGCAGTAAGCATCTCACCGTAACGTGCACTGTTTGTTGTTGTGCCCCTTTCCCCATAATGTTCCAGTACTGGACTTTGTGTGTCTCAAAAAACCGTAAACATCTGTTTTCCTGAGGACGGTTGGGTCTTGGACTTTTTCTTGCACGGCGAATTTGGATGTTTCCATTCCATACTCTGCCGTTTACTCTCCTCTTCATAATGTTGGATCCATGTTTCGTCACCAATAATGATCCTGTATAAGAAGTTGTTCCCTTCGTTACCATAGCGATCCAAGTTTTTTGCAGATGTCCAAGCGCGTTTGTCAATACAACTGTGTGAGTTGTTTTGGGACCCATCTTGCACAAACTTTATGAAACCCAAGTCTGCTTTGAATGATGTCGTAGGCAGAACAGTGACTTATTTGCAGACGATGTACCTCTTCGTCAGTAGTTAATCGTCTGTCTAAGAGAATCATTTCACGCGAACGTGTGGTACGTCTGTTGATGGGTGAAGAGGAGACGAGGGTGACGCTTGAACCCACGACGTCAGAAATCATGTTTTATAAGTTACGTTAAACTGTTTTAAATAAGGGAACATTATAAAGTTTAAAATTAGCAAATGAGGAGTGCAGCTGTTTTGACGCTGACCTAATATTCGGGAGGACGGAGCTGCTCTATCCCGCCATCCTGATTTGCGATTTCTATAGTTTTCCTCAAATGCCAAGACAAATGCCGAAATGGTTCCTGAGTCAAGGTCACAGCCGACCACGCGTCCCGCCACCGTAGGCTACATGTCCTATCCTCCTTAAACTCGTTATGTATGCTGTATGTTATATTTTGACCTATTTATTGGCACTGCATTATCGCGAAAAATTCTGTATCACTGTAATATGATTCTTAGATGAATAAAGAGAAATAAAATAAATGAATGAAATAACCGCGCTACAGGTATTTGTTGTTCATATGAAAGCCACTTTTAATGTAGAATATCCTTGTGCACATTACTGTCCCCCCCCCCCCCCCTCCAACTCCCCAACTCACTCTGCCCAACAAATGGAACTTGCCATTAACCCAACTTTTAACACGCCTAAGACTTTTACAATAACTTATTTTCGTCAGTCATTAGTACAGCTCCATATTATAACTTCAAAGAAATTAAAGTTAAGAGAAATTCGTAATTTGATAAATGGCTCTCAAGAAGTTTGAGACGTGTGTGTTTTGCAATTGATTTAAGAAGTAACAACAGAAACTTACACATTTAAGTGTGCACTCTCCAGTATCAGTATTGCACCTAATACTGCGATTGTAATACAGTCTGGAAATTGGCTATGGGACTTTGTAATCGGGGAGAATGTTGTTTGTTTTGATCGTTCCTTCCCGCATTTGGAAAGGTTTGTATTTCTGTTATTTTATTAGCGAAATATCTTTCTATCTGTCTTTTCATACTCAGCTTCTTTGGGACCACAAAGACGTGTGATCTGGTGTTGGCAACGATTCAGGGACGCTTTGCGCTGGCTGGAATGCGTTCAGCAGGCTGGCAGGTCGGGATTCCAAAAGAAAACTAGTAGGCCTATAAACTGGAAATACGAATACCCTAATTTTTCATCTTACGTTATTCTCTATAATTTGGCTGAGCGAATGACCCTCCACTTCAGTCGGAATCCGTACCCTGATGTCGCCCGGGATGAACGGTTGTCGGTAAATCGTCGTGCAAGCCGGAATTCCCTGATTTTTTTACCGCCGTGTACACTGCTTGAGATACAAGTGAAGAGAACGCTCAGGATTTTTGAGAGCAAGCTGAACTGCTGTACAGTGTCTCTCCATCGACACCTCCCTTTCCAGTTTGTCGAGGAGTCCCGTCACGCTCTCGCTGGCTAAACAAAACCGAGACGTATCCTGCAAGTCTGCTTTGAAATGTCTTTCTCCTTTATTTATTCAAATTCGAAGCGGTCCCAGAACGAGAAACAATGGCCAAGGTCCGCTTGCTCGTACGTTTTATGATTGTCTTTGTTGATGACTTACTTCGTAAAGATTCTGAAAGTGAAAGTCTAGTATTTGCTTGTGCAAAGACTACGTTCCCGCGCTCCTTCCACGTTATGTTGCACTGGACGACCACAGTTTTTCTGTTGGTACTGATCCCAGAAACTTGTCGGCGATGCGATGGAATAATAAGAAAGTGTATCCTGTCTTTTTGTTTACCTACGCAAATTATGTTAAGTATCAACTTCCAGTCTTTGTACCAAAGGGTTATAATCTAAAATTCTTCCCGTATTTTATTACTTTTCTACTATTCATATTTCCACGTCTACAAGTGCATCTCTCGAGAGTTCAAAAAAAAAAAAAAAATGGCTCTGAGCACTATGGGACTCAACTGCTGAGGTCATTAGTCCCCTAGAACTTAGAACTAGTTAAACCTAACTAACCTAAGGACATCACAAACATCCATGCCCGAGGCAGGATTCGAACCTGCGACCGTAGCGGTCACGCGATTCCAGACTGCAGCGCCTTTAACCGCACGGCCACTTCGGCCGGCCTCCCGAGAGTATTATCAATGATTTGCTGATACTTTGTACCAATTTATACATACCGTGAATAGTTACGGCTATATCCGTCTTTCCTCTCTTTAATATGATTTTTTGTACACTGTGACGATATCTCCCCATCGAATGTGACCATATAAGTTGTGTTTGGTATGACACCGTCAGTGTAATTGCATACCTGTTTTAATACCAGTTAGCACTATTGTTGTTAGCCAGACAACAGTGAGAAACTATTTTGAAGTCTTTCATGTGGGCTACTTTGTGTGTGTAGTGGGAATGAAACACGCTGGATTTTAGATTTCATATGAATCTCTAGTACTCTCAAAGTGTATTAGATAGTACACTTAAGTAGTTTGGATGGGGCTACTAGTGTTCCAATATAGGGTCATAATGCGAAGTGGGTATGTATCGATAATTCTTTCTGATCAAGGAGGAATAACTGTTCGCAGAAGAATTATAACGCGGACCACACAAGCGTAGTGGTAAACATAGAGAAGTAACAGCCATGTGTACTATTAACAGACTGAATAAAGCGTAAGTTTTTTCTTTGCTCCGTGGTGTGTATCGGACAAAATATGGAGCAAGTTTTCTTTGTGAGAACTGTGGGCAGTGAAATATACTTAATTCCGAAAACGATTCCTCCACCTTTTTATCAAGGTCACTCAGAAGGCGAGTTCTTTCTCCCAGGAGAACAATACAATACCACAAAAACTGAAGAGGAAGGTGAGCTATCAATCCGCATCTTCAGTTTTTTCTGCATTGGTATGTTATGTGTGGAGCACTCAAAAGACGCTATAACGAAGCTTCTCCATGTAAAGTATAAAACTTAAAAATTTCCTTGGAAATCTTGGTTAGATGACTGCCGCCCCCCCCCCCCCCCCCATCTGACATTTTCCTTTATGACACGGACTTAAGTGATCCACTAACGATGACGCGCGAGTGGCATCAGCGAACTGTCGGATTTGAACCTCAACACTTGGAAGACGATTTGCCTCTCAGGTCTCCCATTATCTCATGCGCCATTAGTAACTAAGTTTGAAGAAAGGTTTCACTTCTTGCTGAACATTGGGGATTGTGAAGAGACACTAGATTCGAGGCTTTATCGTTCTTACTGTTATTTACTATGGCAGGAATTCGTTTTATGGACTAAGTAGACAATGGCAGAATATAAGGTTATGAAAATTTCTGAAAGCCATATATCATTGAACCAAAATAATGACCTGTCGTTAATACCGAGTTTAGACACTTATTCAGCAGAAACGGGGTTCAGATCATCGTGCGGAAATTTCATTATGATTTTCGGTGGTTTTGTCAAATCACTTTAATATAATGGAGAGGAAGCAGAGGGGTGGGAGGAACATCCTGCTTCTTCAGCAACGCCCTGTCGCGTTGTCTGTATGTCGACTGTACAGCTCCTGTTTGTTGCTTTGTGCCACAGATCTGCATAGGGTTTTTGTCGCTACTTCAGGCCATTTGAATGTAGGTGTAATGGTACATACAAGAGGATCACATAGCAATCTGATTTTTGTAATTTTTTGTACCTATGGCATGTGAAGTTCAGTACTCGTCAGTTCCCAAACCTCTCTAAACATTTTCATAAAATCGACTTTGAAGTTTTCCACGAAATTTTAATTCACTAAAATTAAGAAGATTTTCACGTCTGGCCGTTTGGTTTACTCATTAGCGTTAGAGAAAGGTAACAGGTTAATCAATGGATCACTGGTTCGATTTTTAGTCTTGTCTGTCTAAGATTCCTTTCTTCCCTTCGTCTGGAACACCTAGACAGCTAAAGTTGAAAATTCATCGAACCTATGCTAATTAACACATGTATAACAATTTTTAGAAAAAATACCTGTTTTCTTGTTGCTAATAACGTATCACACGCAGTTTTCGTTACAAATATAAATTATTAATTATTGATATTTTATGAAGGACTTAATTTACAATTTCTTTAGTAAACGCTCTATATTAACGACAATTTATAAAATATCCATACTTAAGTATATTTGCAATGTCTGAAATATGAAATTTGAGACAAGATGACGTGCGTTTTTCATAAAAAATGACTAACGTGTTAATTCGCATATATTTGATTAATCTTAAACTTCAATGACGTAGGTATTCGACTTTAACTAAAAATTAAAAGAAAAAGACCGCAGCATGATTCGAACCAACGATCCATTGATTATCCGATCACCACATTCCAACGCTACCGAGTAAGTCACAAAGCAGGCCATCGAAATCGCTGTAATTTTAAGGAATTAAATTTCCACCGTAAACTTCAAAGTGTTTTCTCGAGAATCTGTTGTAATAACATAGAACTGCGTCGAACGAGATTTGAGTTCTGAACGTACCACAGATACAATAAATTACAAAGACCGAATTACGGCGTTGTCTCCTTGTTTGACACAGACGTGTAGATGATGATAGTAGAAGCGTTAACTCTGAACACACGCAGAGCTTCTACCGGACGTTTGAGCGCGCTGCGCTTACATTGTCCATTGAGATCTTAAAGAGATCGCAGTAACCAGAACGCGCGACTAACTTCCTTTGGCAAAGTTCTAGCTGATATATAGTGGATGACCAACGTTATTGTGGCCTCCGTTCTACTTATTAATACGTCTTTCTTCCTAGCGTTCTCGAGTATGTACTTCTCGTCAGCAGTTACAAGCTGTTCCTGTCTAGATATACTAAAAGTATAGACGCTACCGCACTGTGAAGTATGTGTGCAGAAGGCTAAAAAGAACGTCGGTATAAAAAACTAAAAATTTATCAAATTCTTATAAATTGTTTTGTTGGTACCGAGGAACAAAACGTCAAAAAATGGCTAAGAACGTGTGGTAGCTGTGTAATATGAATATGCTGGGAGCGTTTATTTAGCAGTATTTGGCGGTAAATGCGAATAACGGATTGATCAATCTGTCAAAGTTGTACGAAAGAACAGCCGATACCTCCTGAAGTCAGTATTAATCTCTACGTGGAAATAAGATTTTACGAACACAGTTACTATCTCACAAACATATTTTGTTTTTACCAGTCAATACTGTAATTTTTGCCAAGCAGTTGCCTTTGATGTTTTGTTGAGAATGCGCTTAGCATGGGAAAGTGGTAAGCACTTACAGAAATTAGTCAGTGCTGTTTATGAAATGTGTTCCTTTTAAAGGAAACGACTTCTAAAGTCGTCATAATTGTTTATACATATAGGGATATGAGCTAACCTATTCAAGTGTTCTACCATTACAGGCCATTAATTACTACTGCCTTCCCGCTTTTGCTCGCCTTGTCTCTAATGTCTGCTTAGAGCAGTCGGGGCGCCATGCAGGACAGCTGAATTAAACATAATTCAAGGCATTTTTCAAACTGACGACATCAGTATTATTTGTAACTTAACACCTGTTTTTGCTCTCGCCGAAAAGCCATGTAGACTCTGATGATACTTTAGACGGTTGACAGATATTCGTAGCAGATAAACTTAATTCTGTGAAACGTGCAAGGAGTCTAAGCTTACACTTAATATAATTAACCACACCAATTTATCCTCCTTCAGTCACTGACCTCCACTGTATCCTCAAATAAGAAATCTTACTAAAGTAAGCATGAATGCTGGAATTGTTGTTGCATACTATACACAGCAAGCAATAGGACTTAAAATGAAAATCGGTAACCGATTAATTATTAATCGTTGTCATGGATGACTGCTGCAATAAACAGTCTTAAGAAGAAGTAGTAGTAGTAGTAGTAGTAGTAGTAGTAGTAGTAGTAGTGTTACCATTATGGACCATTCATCAATTACTCTGACCAGACATCGAGTATGGCATTGAAAATATAAGAGTCCGCATGAGGTTAAACGGCTCCAAACAAGAAAGTGATTAGCACATATCTCAGAATGATAAATTTTCGGCTGTAGATGCCTGTAGTTTGAAAGGATAATTAATCTATCCTGTCTGACGTATGATTCTGAAGAAATCTTTGCTGAGTTGAAGATCAGTTTAGAAATTTGTCAGTGAGAGTTCTCAGTTGCTGAAGTAGCAGCTATTTTATACATTGGCTTCATGTACATTATATAACTGTAATATCTGATCTAGCCTTTTCGGAAATGTTTTCTGTTTCAAGCTGAGAATCTTAAGTATGCTAAAAACGTCTGTTTTCACTCTTTTCCCTTTGGATGCTAATAAAACTACACAGGCCGCGCACTTTGATTAACAGAAAGGAAATCCATGGAAAAAGAAGAGTAATGCTCAGATTTAGTAACAAAGTTCTGGTGACGATATCCGGCGATGATGTGGTGTAAGAAAGTCTGTCACTATGTCATCAATGAGCTTCTGAAGAGGAAAACTATCACAGCTTCATACGTCCTGAGAACTTTGGTCCAATGTACACCTTATACAATAATCTCACAAAATCGCCGAGTCTTTAGGTTGAGCACTCATCAAATGCCAGTCACCGGAAAGATGTGTTCCATGCAGGTTTCCTGAGACAAAATTTCGAAGAGCTTAAAACAAGACGACACTCAAACCAGATACACAAGGAAAAACATCGTAATGAGAGCAGAGTACTATATTTATGCATCTGTCCTTCCGTTACCAAACAGTTCTAAGCCACATCGCGTACTGCATTGTAGAAATGACAAATACTGTTGGCAGAAGTTGTTTAAATACAATAAATTAAGAACTGAAAATGGGAGGCGCGAGTCTTTGTATAGAAATTGTGACTCTAATCACTAAATTTTATGTACTAAGTTTTAACAAAACTATAGGATCGGGAGATGTTCCGGGATACTTGTCATCCGAAAGCAGTTTATCTGATTCATCCGCACACAAATCGAAGAACTCAATTTTTCGTTGTGGCATTTGTTGCTGTCCACTTGCTCTCGTTCTGACATATATTTACAGTTCCAAAATAGAGTCGGCTGTTGATATGGAACCTTTCTGTCTCCAGGGGAAAAAAATAAAATAAGTAAACAATAAATCAACGAAAGCAATGAGAAAATCAAAACCGCGAATTTATTGCTCGATGGAAAAAGAAGACGTTTATGGTGAATTTAGTAGCATTCTTCCAAAGTGAATTCGACGTTTGTGTCATCTATCGTCTTGGCGTCCTGCCTGAGTTACTTAACTCAGAAATATCTGTGTTTACACTCTGAATCGGTAAGGTTCGTGGCAGAGACAGTGCACTTTAAGAATATCTCTCATTCCATTCATGGATGAAGGGTGGTAAGACTGGCTCCTTAGATACTACTTTGCGTGTTGTCATTAGACATTTTATCTTCGAACGAAGTTTATCCTGAAATCCTCCCAAAAATTTCAGTCATTTTACCTTGTCAGATTTTAAACCCAAGATTTCTATGCAGCTATCTCTTTCCTTCGGCAGTGAAAGTAGCCGAAGGATTTTCGTAGAATTCATCAGTACATAGACGCCGCGACATTTTCGGGTCTCTACAAAATACCCGCCAGTTCAGACCTTTTACAATGAGTTGAATAAACTTCTCACAATTTATCTGTACCTCTCACTGTACGCACTCTACAACCCCCGTTCCTACACTTCGTGTAATATAAGGATATCCTTATAAAGTTACAAGCATTACCTTGTGCAGTATGGCACCAATCTGTGTTCCGATATAATGGGAACTGCAGTGAAGCCTTATAAAACTGACTTACAGAACGAAGTGCATGTTTATTTTTTCCAAAGTGCGTGTTTATTTTTTCCAAAGTGCGTGTTTATTTTTTCCAAAGTGCGTGTTTATTTTTTCCAAAATGCGTGTTTATTTTTTCCAAAATGCGTGTTCATTTTTTCCTCAAGTTAATATACACTTTTTGCGGTTGAACATGAAAGGGGATTCCCGATTTAAATAAACATAGAAATGAATCTTGTACCTTGGAGTTTCCTCAAAATGGATAAAAGAGCCTCCATCAACCTCCACCGGTAGTTTTCCCTGCTAGTGTAAAAAGTAATTATAATTTGGCCAATATTCCTTTCGGAGATCTGTATATTACATAACACATATTTTCTGAATTGAATGCAGTACATCAGTATTAATTATTATTAATGAAATGTGTGTTAATTATGGACCGACGATCTGTTAATTTCACTTGTCTGATGTCGCAGCTCTAGTCTCAAGCGCCGACTTTCGTTCAAATTCAACAACAGGTCATCCTGCAACCTCTCCTCATCGCTGCCCATAGTTAGACAAATTTGCAGCCTTATTCTGCGCAGCCGTGAAGCCAGGTTGCAGCATGACAGTTTAATTTCAACGAGAATCGAAGCTTGCAAATGGGCTGTGAGTCAAGACTAGCGGAGAAGAAAAAGTTTGTAGCTGTGGAAATCAGCTACGGATCCGAGAAATACTCATAGAAAGTAGTGGAGAGGATACTATTAGCGCAACCTGTATTGTTAACTGGTACTCATTGGCTTCATCAACTCTCAACCCAATTGTCGCCTTCCGACCTAGCCTAGACCTCGATCTGTCGAAACAAGTCACACTCTAATGGCAAAAGTATTTCTTTGTATGAGAGATCGAAGCATAATTAAGAACTTTTTTTAATTCGAATTTCCACAGATCCAGAACACAGGATGTTGATAAAATGTAGACTGGAGGAACGCACCGTTCAGAAACTTGGTTGTACACAGCAGACTGACGGAACCTTACTTACGTCACATCCGTTGGTCTGACCGGCCCGACCGCGGAGAAAGCCCTGGCGGCGCCCGCTGGTGCTGCTGTTCTGATCTGGCGTTCAAGTCTCGCAGAGCGGCCGGCACGGAGTCGCGTCGCGTCTTGTCACTGGCAGAGGCTCTTCGCTACCTTTGGGGCGTTCGCCTAGGCGGCCCGTGGACCACGCGGGGCAATCACTCGGCACCGGCACTGTGAAGCACTGGCGGGCGGCCCCCCTCGACACCTCGTCTGCGCTGCGCAGCGCGGCGCGACCTGGACGTAGACTGGCGCTGGCGGCCAGCTGGCGAGACTGGCGTGCCCTTGATGCAAGTTCCTTGCACTTGCGGGGCCCGGCGCGGCCAATCAGGGGCCGGCGCCGCCCGCCAATGGAGCGGCCTGCTTCTTCTTACTCGTGTTGCGCCGGGCCGGGCAGCTAGCGGCGTGCTGTTTGTTTTGGTTCGCGATTTTTCGAAGGGCAGGGCTGAGCCGCCGCCGCCGTCGTCGCCGCTGCCGCCGCGGTCGTGGGCAGCGGGCGCTGCGGCGAGCGCGGGCGGTCTGGTTGCAGGGGACGAGGAGACGCGGCCAGCGAGGTCGCTGACTGGGCGACAGGCACGCGCCGCCTGCCAGCTCTAGTTTGGCGTCCGGCGTGCTCACCAGACGCTGTACAGGAGCACATCCTGAAAACCTACATTCGGCGATTTTTGTGCTTTGTAAATCTTCGTATATCTGCATCCGTGCTCTGCAACCCGTTGTGAAGTGCGTGGCAGGGGGCACTTCACATTGTACCAATTTTCTTCCAGATCGATTCACGTATGGAGTGGTGCAAGAGTGACTGTTTAAACGCCTCCGTCCGCAGTACTTACTCTAATATGGACAGTGATAAATGAAACTATCTATCTATCTATCACTTGAGCCTTGTCCCTCAGTTACGCATGGTCAGCCATCGTTAATCGGATTTGGCATGTTAGTGGCTAAGGAGTGGCCGGATGCCCTTCCTGCCGCCACCCCGTACCCCCTGGGACGGAATTAGTGTACCCCAACTGCCTGCGTCGAGTGTAATCCATGGAATAGTGCGAATGTGTTCAGATGTCTGAGAGCCGTGTAACTGAGGTGGAACATGGGGACCAGCCCAGTATTCACCTAGCCGGATGTGGAAAACCGCCTAAAAACCACATCCAGGCTGGCCGGCACATCGGCCCCGTCGTTAATCCGCCGGGCGGATTCGATCTGGGGCCGGCGCTCATACCCGATTCCAGGAAACAGCGCGTTAGAGCTCTCGGCTACCCTGGCGGGTTGATAAATGAAACCAACAGATGTATTATAATCCAACGTCGTTTATTCAAAACATGCTACCAGCTTGGAGGTCCAAAAGTATCACCTTTGGGCCCCAAGCGTAGATCTAATCTGCCATCAACGTTCGATCCACAATGGCAAGGATCAACTGATTCTTCAAATGGATACAGTACAACTAATTAAGCATGATACGCCAGCATGTGCAACCAACAAAGGCGAGTGCAGTGGGGCCAAAATCAACTGGATTCCGTGACTTCCAGTAACAAGTCCAACAACTGAAAATGCTATATTCTCTATTTTCTGTGAGGTTCTTAATAGATTAAACAAAAGATTTCGGATGCTAGGCATATTGTTTGATTTAACTAAGGTTTTTGATTATGTTGGTCACAAAATATTGCACCAGAAGATGGATCATTATGGAATACGTGGAGTAGCACACAATTGGTTCACCTCTTACCTTAACATCAGACAGCAAAAGGTCATTATTCACTATGTTGAGGATGGCTGTGATGTGGAGTTTGAGTGGGGTACAGTCAAATGGGAGGTGCTCCAGGGATCAGTGTTGGGGCCACTCCTGATCCTTACTTATATAAATGATGTGCCTTCTAATATCACATGTAATTCTAAAATATTTCTGTTTGCTGATGACACTAGCTTGGTAGGAAAGGATGTATGCACCACAGGCTCTGTTTCAAATAGTGCAGTTCATAAGTTCATGGTTTGTAGAAAATAAACTAACGCTAAATCACAGTTTTTACAGTTTCTAACACACAGTTCAACAAAACCTGATCTTTAAATTTCACAGAATGGGCATACGATTAGTGAAACTGAACAGTTCAAACTTCTCGGTGTTCAGATAGACAGCAAACTGTCGTCGAAAGTCCACGTTCAGGATCATGGCTCTGAGCAATGGTTCAAATGGCTCTGAGCACTATGGGACTTAACATCTATGGTCATCAGTCCCCTAGAACTTAGAACTACTTAAACCTAACTAACCTAAGGACATCACACGACACCCAGTCATCACGAGGCAGAGAAAATCCCTGACCCCGCCGGGAATCTAACCCGGGAACCCGGGCGTGGGAAGCGAGAACGCTACCGCACGACCACGAGCTGCGGACTCTTCAGGATCATGTTTTACTATTCGAACGGTATCTGAAGTAAGTGATCGTTCGACACGAATATTAGTCTACTTTGCTTATTTTCATTCGCTTATGTCGTATGGTATATAACTCTTCCCATTCTCAAAGGATTCTTCTGGCTCAGAAACGGGTAGTTCGGACAATAAGAGGTGTAAGTTCCCGGACGTCTTGTCGACACATGTTCGCTAGTCTGGGTATTCTGACAGTGGCCTCTCAATATATATATTCTTTTCTGTCGTTTCTTGTTAACAATATAAACTTATTCCCAAGAGTTAGCAACTTTCACTCCGTTAATACTAGGCAGAAATTCAGTCTGCATTTGGATCGCACTTCCTTAACTCTAGTGCAAAAAGGTGTGCAGTATACTGCAGCATCCATTTTTAATAAGCTACCACTCAAATTCAAAAATCTTAGGAGTAATCCACGCGCTTTGAAATCTAAACTCAAGAGTTTTCTCATGGGTCACTTCTTCTATTCTGCTGAGGAATTCCTTGAAAAATTGATTCCAATGTTATATTGTTGATGGCGTTTACTTAAACTTATGGCTTCACTTTTTTGTGCACATAAACATTTCATTTTATCTGTTATTACTTCTATTATGTAATGTCACGTACTGACGCGTTACTCAATTTGGTCCTACGGAACTTCACGTGTAAATAAATAAATAAAAAAATAAACGACGTTGGATTAAAATACAGCTGTTGGACTCAGTTATCATTATTCAAATAGTTCATGTCCTGCTGTTGTCCCATTGTCCTCGGTGGATTAATAGAAACTTAATCTAATCTTGTCCTCGCTATCCCATTAGGAGCGATATGTACAGGTTAGTACTTACTCTTAGATTCTTCATTTACAGCTGGTTCTTGAAACTTTGTAAGTAGGCCTTCTCGGGATAGTTTGCGCCTATCTTCATCTTTCTGCCAGTTCAGTTTCTTCAGTATCACAGTGACGCTTCCCCAAGGGTCAGACAAACCTGTGGCCATTCGTGTTGCCCTTCTCTGCATACGTCCAGTATCCCTTGTTAGTTCTATTTTGTATGGGTGCCACAAAGTTGAGCAGTACTCTGGAATTGGTCGCACGAGTATTTTGTAAACAACCTCCTTTGTAGTCTGATTTTATTTCCCTTTATTCCACGAATAAGCCGAAGTCTGCCATCTGCTTTACCTACAACTGTGCCTATATCATAATTCCATTTCATAGCTCTGCAAGTTGTTGTACCTAGCTATCTATACTGATTGACAGATTCTATTTGTGATTCGTTGATATTGGAGACGATCTTCCGTTTGGTGCTATGCTCAATTTTACTTTCCCGAACATTTAAAGCACGTTGCCAATCTTTGCACCACTTTGAAATCTTGTCAAGATCCGATTGTACATTTTTACAAGTTTTTCCAGACAGTACTTTGTTGTAGATAACTGCATCATCTGAAATACTAATATCACCTGCAAGATTATTACTATACAGGGTGAACATTCAGCACTTTTTGGACACATTCTAAATAAAATACTGTAGTACATGCAATACACAGGTCAACAACAAAAATTTATTTCAGATTCAGGAACAATATACGCTACTTTAAGGAAGATAACTCGGCCCTGACTTCAGATGTAATGTCAGAATTTCTGTGCCGGCCTTAGTCTCCATGTAATACTTCCAAATTGAAATAGCAAAAAACCCTGTCAGTACACAAAATGAAAAAAAATGAGTAATGTAAGAGTAAAGAAAAGTAAACAAAGTCGTCATACTTTGCCTTAGGAACAGCAGGACGACCGACAATATTTGGACGAAATTTGAACTGCTCCATTTGCCTTACTAACACTTTTCCAGTTCGAAGTGTTCTTCCTCACTAAGGTCGCTGTGGTTTTTCCAGAAGAAGACCAAATGATAATTTAATGATTGTATCTTAAGTGATGCGTACATCCCGTAAGGTGCTACCATCTCAGTACTTCTTGTACAAAATCACGGTAGGTGTCTGCCCTATGGTTAGTCAAATATTTCTTCAGAAACTCGCGAAAGATTGTCATGCCATTGTTTTAACGTCATCCAGCTAATCAAGAAAGTGTCCATCAGACATTAATTTATGTAATTTATATTCCTACAAATATTTCTTCCTTTATTTTGTATCATTAATTTTTTGAAACTTTTTCTACAAGTACATGGATCCATGTGAAGTGTTGTCCATGGTTTTCATAAACTTTTTGACGAGACCCAATGTAATAATGTAATGTGCAGCCGAAGTAACATTTATGGGGTCAAAAAGAGGAAAATTTACGATATTTTTCTGCCCAGGCGCTAGTTTATTCCGCTCAAGCCATTTTGAACCGTAGGTAACAGTGGTTTTTTCAGTCTCTGCTACCCCATTGGCATAATAAGCAGCAAAACAATTAGTAACGGCCGTATGAGTCATTATTTGTTCTTGTTGCTGTGATCTTCAGTTCACAGACTGGTCTGAAGCAGCTCTTCAAGCTGTTCTGTCCTATACAAGCCTATTCGTCTTCGCATGTCTGCTGTAACCTACGGCTGTTTGAACCTCCTTTTTGTGCTGCATACACGGTATTCCTCCACAATATTTACACCCCACGCTTTCCCCGATATCAAATAAATGACGCTCTGATGCTCAGCCTGTGTCGTATCAACTGGTCCCTTCTTTCAGTCAAGTTGTGCTATAAATTTGTTTTCTACTGAATTCGATTCATACATATTCCCTAGTTATCCCATCTACCCATATAACGTTCAACATTCTTTTTGGTGGCGCCACATTTCAAAAGCTGCTTCTCTCTTTTTGTCTGAGCTACTTGAACTACTTACAGTCCAAGTTGCACTTCCGTCTAAGACTGCATTCCAGAGAAATACCTTCGGAAAAGACTTCGTAAAACATCTACATTTGATGTTAAGAAATTTCTCTTGCAAATGTTGCTTGCGATTTCCAATCTAGAGCTTATATCCTCTCTACCTCAACCATAGCCATTTATTTTGTTGCTGAGATAGCAAGCTCTTTTGGGCTACAACTTTTGGTGTCTCATTTATTTGCGTAATTCTAGCCCTAATTTAGTCCGTCTACATTGCATAAGTCTCACTTTTTTGGTGTTCATCTCACGATCTCTTTTCAAGATGCTGTCTGTTCTGTTCAACTGTTTTTCCAACTCCTTTGTCATCTCTCCCTAAAAAATTCTCTTTTGAAATTTCTCTTTAGGTTCCTTCACAATTTGTTCAATGTACATACTGAACAACTCCTTTCTCATTTATTGCTTCCCTTTCATGTTCTTCTATTCTTATTATCGCATTCTGCTTTTCATACGTCCAAGTTGTAGTTAACCTTTTGCTCTGTTACTCTCATTAAAACATTCCGGTCTATTATGTCGTGGTCGGAGGCATTTGCGTCTGGAATCCAACGTGTTACCACCATTTACCGAGGATATCTTCAGATGGGGACGAAACGTTGGGTTTCAATAAGATATTCATCCATCCGCGATGTAATATTTTAATAACTGTAGCATTTCCGGCTATGAAAGCTTACACTTTTGCTTCCTGCATTCCAACTCTGCTATCTTCAGAATTTCAAAGAGAATGTTCCAGGGAACATTGTCAAAAGCTTTCTGTATGTCTACAAATGCTATATACTTAAGTTTGCTTTTACCGAGCTGTCCTCTAAAATGGGTCGTAGTTCTTGTATTGCCTCGCGTGCTTCTACAAACTGATCTTCCCTGAGATATGCTTCTACCAGCTTTTTCAGTCTCTAAAAATTCGTGTCAGTATTTCGTAGTCATAAATTATTAAGCTCACGGTTCGGTAATACGGTATATAAGAAAAATGTACGACCAAACTTTCAGGAAACATTCATCACAAGGAGAGGAAAAAATATGTTATAGGCAGATGGGCCCGAAAACGCCTTACTTCCATAATGAAAAAATTCTCGGGTTGTCAGGTGACTCAAGGCGTATTTCTGCGGCCCCAGAACGACGCCGTGACTCGGCTGATAATCCGTTAAGACTTCATCATCGAAATTCTCCGAGTGGGCCTGCATTCCCATATGATTTACTTCCATGTTGGAGCTCATTTTCTGTTTTTCTTCATAATGACTTTAATCATGGGAAACACGCAGAAACATCGATTACCAGCATTGCGTTGAACTTTGTCCTACGTGGAATGTTCAACATTCCCTTTTGGCTGCGATATGAAACACTTTCCTAAGTGAAATGTTCGAAATGCCCTCCGTTATCAAGGGTGCACGTCGGATTGAATCCTCGATGCACTCATGCATCGCTGGAGAATTGCGTATTGTTCCACGGCCTTCCACAATCCGGGCATGAAGACTGTAAATTTTGTACCGGTGTTCTGCACACAAGAGCTTTAAAATTTTCCCACAGATAAAAGACTGGTGGGTTTAGGCTCAGAGAGCTTGGATGTCAAGCAATAGTTCCATCCCTACCTATCCATTTCTCATGGAATTTGTTATTTAGAAGCCTGGTAAGATTGACACTGAAATTAAGATGGTCACGTGATTTATAGCACTCATAAAGGCACGTACTCGTAGCACAGAGAAAAGGCAGAACTAAATTATTTTAAAAGAACATTACTATTATCACAATTTTGTAACATTTGTTTTGCAAATAAAAACTGCCTTTGTAAGACTCTAATACTGATTATATACGTTATGTATAGTTAATTTTCTTCAATTACCAGCATTAATACGTGACACTATGCGGTGGAGGTTACATGTTCCTCAAGTAGTCCGCCCACTACACACATACTTTGAATATTATACCATACATCGGGAACGGTATCGTATATATACCCAACGAACGCTAAATATTTCATGAAAACGTCTTCTGCAAGTTGTAGGTAGCTCCTGCAGTAGACCAGTAGTTGCTTCTTTACTCACTTAAACACATAAATCAACATCAGAATGAGATTTTCACTCTGCAGCGGAGTGTGCGCTGATATGAAACTTCCTGGCAGATTAAAACTGTGTGCCCGACCGAGACTCGAACTAGGGACCTTTGCCTTTCGCGGGCACGTGCTCTACCATCTGAGCTACCGAAGCATGACTCACCACCGGTACTCACAGCTTTACTTCTGCCAGTATCTCGTCTCCTACCTTCCAAACTTTACAGAAGCTCTCCTGCGAACCTTGCAGAACTAGCACTCCTGAAAGAAAGGATACTACGGAGACATGGCTTAGCCACAGCCTGGGGGAGGTTTCCAGAATGAGATTTTCACTCTGCAGCGGAGTGTGCGCTGATATGAAACTTCCTGGCAGATTAAAACTGTGTGCCCGACCGAGACTCGAACTCGGGACCTTTGCCTTTCGCGGGCAAGTGCTCAACCATCTGAGTTACCGAAGCACTAATCACGCCCGGTACCCACAGCTTTACTTCTGCTAGTATCTCGTCTCCTACCTTCCAAACTTTACAGAAGCTCTCCTGCGAACCTTGCAGAATTAGCACCCCTGAAAGAAAGTTTGGATCTGAGGAAATTCTCTCTGGATTCCAGCGGCTATCTGATTTGGTGAAGGCTGCCGGTCTTGCTTACGAGATGAAGGCGGAGCTCACCATCTGCAGCATCGTTGACAGAACCGACTGCGGACCTTTGGTGCAGAGCCGGGTGGAGGGTCTGAATCAGAGGCTCAGACGGCTTCGCGACCGTGTTGGCTGCAGATTCCTTCACTTGCGCCATAGGGTGGTGGAGTTTCGGGTTCCGCTGGATAGGTCAGGAGTTCACTACACTCAGCTGGCGGCTACACGGGTAGCAGAGGCTGTATGGCGTGGACTGGGCGGTTTTTTAGGTTAGAAGGCCTCGGGATGGTACGGGGTGAGCTGCGATCTCAAAGGCTGCATGGCAAATACACGACGTGCTTGGATCAAGGAACAGTCGGAATTGTAGTTGTAAATTGTTGTAGTTGTGCTGGGAAAGTCCCTGAGCTTCAAGCGCTAATAGAAAGCACAGAAGCTGATATCGTTATAGTTACAGAAAGCTGGTTAAAGCCTGAAATAAGTTCTGCAGAAATTTTTACGAAGTCTCAGACGGTGTTCAGGAAAGATAGATTAGGCAGAATTGGTGCTGGAGTGTTTGTGTCTGTCAGTAGTGGTTTATCTTGTAGTGAAGTCGAAGTAGATACTCCGTGCGAATTAGTACGGGTGGAGGTTATACTTAACAGCCGAACGAAGTTAATAATTGGCTCCTTCTACCGACCCCCAGACTCCGATGATATAGTTGCTGAACAGTTCAGATAAAATTTGAGTCTCGTAACAAATAAATACCCCACTCATACGGTTATAGTTGGTGGGGACTTCAACCTTCCCTCGATATGTTGGCAAAAATACTTGTTCAAAACCGGTGGTAGGCACAAAACATCTTCCGAGATTGTCCTAAATGCTTTCTCCGAAAATTATTTCGAGCAGTTAGTCCACGAACCCACGCGAATTGTAAATGGTTGCGAAAACACACTTGACCTCTTAGCCACAAACAATCCAGAGCTGATAGAGAGCATCATGACTGATAAAGGGATTAGTGATCTTAAGGTCGTTGTAGCTAGGCTCAATACCGTTTCTTCCAAATCCACCAGAAACAAAGGCAAAATAATTTTATTTAAAAAAGCGGATTAAGTGTCACTAGAAGCCTTCCTAAGAGACAATCTCCATTCCTTCCGAACTGACTATGCAACTGTAGACGAGATGTGGCTCAAATTCAAAGATACAGTAGCAACAGCAATTGAGAGATTCATACCTCATAAATTGGTAAGAGATGGAACTGATCCCCCGTGGTACACAAAACAGGTCCGAACGCTGTTGCAGAGGCAACGGAAAAAGCATGCGAAGTTCAGAAGAACGCGAAATCCGGAAGATTGGCTAAAATTTACATACGCGCGAAATTTGGCACGGACTTCAATGCGAGATGCCTTTAATAGGTTCCACAACGAAACATTGTCTCGAAATTTGGTAGAAAGTCCGAAGAAATTCTGGTCGTACGTAAAGTACACAAGCGGCAAGACGCAGTCAATACCTTCGCTGCGCAGTGCCGATGGTACTGTTACCGACGGCTGTGCCACTAAAGCGGAGTTATTGAACGCAGTTTTCCGAAATTCCTTCACCAGGGAAGACGAATGGAATATTCCAGAATTTGAAACACAAACAGCTGCTGGCATGAGTTTCTTAGAAGTAGATAACTTAGGGGTTGCGAAGCAACTCAAATTGCTTGATACTGGCAAGTCTTCAGGTCCACATTGTATACCGATTAGGTTCCTTTCAGATTACGCTGATACAATAGCTCCCTACTTAGCAATCATATACAACCGCTCGCTCACCGATAGATCTGTACCTACAGACTGGAAAATTGCGCCGATCGCACCAGTGTTTGAGAAGGGTAGTAGGAGTAATCCATCTAACTACAGACCTATATCATTAATGTCGGTTTGCAGTAGGTTTTTGGAGCATATACTGTATTCAAACATTGTGAATCACATCGAAGGGAACGATCTATTGATACGTAATCAGCATGTTTTAAGAAAACATCGTTCTTGTGCAACGCAGCTAGCTCTTTATTCGGACGAAGTAATGGCCGCTATCGACAGGGGATCTCAAGTTAATTCCGTATTTCTAGATTTCCGGAAAGCTTTTGACACCGTTCCTCACAAGCGACTTCTAATCAAGCTGCGGGCCTATGGGGTATCTTCTCAGTTGTGCGACTGGATTCGTGATTTCCTGTCAGGAAGGTCGCAGTTCGTAGTAATAGACGGCAAATCATCGAGAAAACTGAAGTGATATCAGGTGTTCCCCAGGGAAGCGTCCTGGGACCTCTGCTGTTCCTGATCTATATAAATGACCTGGGTGACAATCTGAGCAATTCTCTTAGGTTGTTCGCAGATGATGCTGTAATTTACCGTCTAGTAAGGTCATCCAAAGACCAGTATCAGTTGCAAAGTGATTTAGAAAAGATTGCTGTATGGTGTGGCATGTGGCAGTTGACGCTAAATAACGAAAAGTGTGAGGTGATCCACATGAGTTCCAAAAGAAATCCGTTGGAATTCGATTACTTGAAAAATAGTACAATTCTCAAGGCTGTCAATTCAACTAAGTACCTGGGTGTTACAATTACGAACAACTTCAGTTGGAAAGACCACATAGATAATATTGTGGGGAAGGCGAGCCAAAGGTTACGTTTCATTGGCACGACATTTAGAAGATGCAACAAGTCCACTAAAGAGACAGCTTACACTACATTCGTTCGTCCTCTGTTAGAATATTGCTGCGCGGTGTGGGATCCTTACCAGATGGGATTGACGGAGGACATCGAAAGGGTGCAAAGAAGGGCAGCTCGTTTTGTATTATCACGTAATAGGGGAGAGTGTGTGGCAGATATGATACGCGAGTTGGGATGGAAGTCATTACAGCAAAGACGTTTTTAGTCGCGGCGAGATCTGTTTATGAAATTTCAGTCACCAATTTTCTCTTCCGGATGCGAAAATATTTTGTTGAGCCCAACCTACATAGGTAGGAATGATCATAAAAATAAAATAAGAGAAATCAGAGCTCGAACAGAAAGGTTTAGGTGTTCGTTTTTCCCGCGCGCTGTTCGGGGGTGGAATGGTAGAGAGATAGTATGATTGTTGTTCGATGAACCCTCTGCCAAGCACTTAAATGTGAATTGCAGAGTAGTCATGTAGATGTAGTTGTAGATGTAGATAGCACCCACCATGTGGCGTGGGAAGTCAGAAGTATATTGTTCTTGATTTACGTAAATATTACGTTAAAACTGAGAAGTCAAATATATAAAAATAGTAATAGTACGAAAATGCCACTAAGTAACAATTCAAATGCCATTAAACAATATTCCTTACAACAACAAAAAAGGTTTGAGGGTGTAGAGTAACAATTTTGATATATTTAACGACGTGATAATGTACATATCAATCGTCCCATCACTGGTTGTACGCTTCCGCATAAGCACTGGGTCAGAACCCATACGTACATTCACAGGTTGGTAAAACAGTAATAAAATTGCCAAGCAATCGGTTTTGAATATTAATAAAATAATTTGATTTTACATAACTTATAGTAGCAGTGGGACCCAACTGAAATAAAAGCAGACTTAAGAAGTACCCATAATTCTAACTGTGTTATTGAAATAAATTTAAAAATATAAGGTGCGAACAAGTAGTATACATCAAACATCGAGAAACCATCATGAGGAAGGACAGGTAAGAGTGCCACTTATACCAGAAATATACATCGCACTTCAGAGAAATTAAACATAGGCTATGCACGATATCCAGCACTTATTCGAACAGAAAAGGAATTGTTAACATACATTAAAAATAATTACGTAAAGTGATAACCGGTTCATATTACTTTGTGTCAACGCCTAAGAGATGTCGACTGTAGTAAAATTATGTTCAGTATGCGTCCATAAGTTCTGAAAATTACGGAACAAAAGGGAGTATACTTTTTTAAGAAACCGCAATTAGTAATGTTATTAGAACAAACCGAAACACGTGTGTCTATGTGTTGAGATAGTTGGCCGCTGTTCCAACTATCTCGATGTTTGATGTATACTACTTGTTCGCACCTTATATTTTTAAATTTATTTCAATAACACAATTAGAATTATGGGTACTTCTTAAGTATGCTTTTATTTCATATGGGTCCCACTGCTACTATAAGTTATGTAAAGTCAAATTATTTTATTAATATTCAAAACCGGTTGCTTGGCAATTTTATTACTGTTTTACCAACCTGTGAATGTACGTATGGGTTCTGACCCAGTGCTTATGCGGAAGCGTACAACCAGCGATGGGACGAATGATATGTACATTATCACGTCGTTAAATATGATAACAAAATTGTTACTCTACACCATCAAACCTTTTTTGTTGTTGTAAGGAATATTGTTTAATGGCATTTGAATTGTTACTTAGTGTCATTTTCGTGCTATTACTATTTTTATATACACTCCTGGAAATTGAAATAAGAACACCGTGAATTCATTGTCCCAGGAAGGGGAAACTTTATTGACACATTCCTGGGGTCAGATACATCACATGATCACACTGACAGAACCACAGGCACATAGACACAGGCAACAGAGCATGCACAATGTCGGCACTAGTACAGTGTATATCCACCTTTCGCAGCAATGCAGGCTGCTATTCTCCCATGGAGACGATCGTAGAGATGCTGGATGTAGTCCTGCGGAACGGCTTGCCATGCCATTTCCACCTGGCGCCTCAGTTGGACCAGCGTTCGTGCTGGACGTGCAGACCGCGTGAGACGACGCTTCATCCAGTCCCAAACATGCTCAATGGGGGACAGATCCGGAGATCTTGCTGGCCAGGGTAGTTGACACACACCTTCTAGAGCACGTTGGATGGCACGGGATACATGCGGACGTGCATTGTCCTGTTGGAACAGCAAGTTCCCTTGCCGGTCTAGGAATGGTAGAACGATGGGTTCGATAACGGTTTGGATGTACCGTGCACTATTCAGTGTCCCCTCGACGATCACCAGTGGTGTACTGCCAGTGTAGGAGATCGCTCCCCACACCATGATGCCGGGTGTTGGCCCTGTATGCCTCGGTCGTATGCAGTCCTGATTGTGGCGCTCACCTGCACGGCGCCAAACACGCATACGTCCATCATTGGCACCAAGGCAGAAGCGACTCTCATCGCTGAAGACGACACGTCTCCATTCGTCCCTCCATTCACGCCTGTCGCGACACCACTGGAGGCGGGCTGCACGAGCACGATGTTGGGGCGTGAGCGGAAGACGGCCTAACGGTGTGCGGGACCGTAGCCCAGCTTCATGGAGACGGTTGCGAATGGTCCTCGCCGATACCCCAGGAGCAACAGTGTCCCTAATTTGCTGAGAAGTGGCGGTGCGGTCCCCTACGGCACTGCGTAGGATCCTACGGTCTTGGCGTGCATCCGTGCGTCGCTGCGGTCCGGTCCCAGGTCGACGGGCACGTGCACCTTCCGCCGACCACTGGCGACAACATCGATGTACTGTGGAGACCTCACGCCCCACGTGTTGAGCAATTCGGCGGTACGTCCACCCGGCCTCCCGCATGCCCACTATACGCCCTCGCTCAAAGTCCGTCAACTGCACATACGGTTCACGTCCACGCTGTCGCGGCATGCTACCAGTGTTAAAGACTGCGATGGAGCTCCGTATGCCACGGCAAACTGGCTGACACTGACGGCGGCGGTGCACAAATGCTGCGCAGCTAGCGCCATTCGACGGCCAACACCGCGGTTCCTGGTGTGTCCGCTGTGCCGTGCGTGTGATCATTGCTTGTACAGCCCTCTCGCAGTGTCCGGAGCAAGTATGGTGGGTCTGACACACCGGTGTCAATGTGTTCTTTTTTCCATTTCCAGGAGTGTATTTGACTTCTCAGTTTTAACGTAATATTTAATATTTACGTAAATCAAGAACAATATACTTCTAACTTCCCACGCCACATGGTGGGTGCTATGTTTTACAGTAAGCAACCGTGTATATTTGATGTCATGTATGTACGGGTTCTGACCCAGTGCTTATGCAGAAGCCTATAACCACTGTTATAACAATGCTAGTTTGTCCAAAGGGACAAACGTGACGTACATCACCATGTCTGTTAAATATGCTAACAAAATTGTTTATCCACACCTACAAACTTTTTTGTAATGAACATTGTGTTTCACGGCATTTTAATTATTACGTAATGGCAGTTTCGTACTATTACTATTTTTTATATATTTGACTCCTTTGTCTTAACGTAACATTTTACGTAAATCACGAACGTTGTACTTCTAACTTCCCACGACAGATGGTGGGTATTACGTTTTTTAAAAACCTGTGTTATACCTCATTGCATGTTATTCATATATTATTCTTTTTTATTGTCTTTTTCTCTTTTACCTGTCATGCACTCTGACAACTTATTATCGATCTGGTTTATTTTTTGTAAGTTTGTTTTTTGAAAACAATACGCCAATGTATTTTAGATGTTTCCTTCCCCCTTCGTCTGCTATGTGTTTTACGTACATTTTAAATTTGAATCACTTCATGATTCACAAATGCACAAGAGTTATTTAGTGTTAATATCTCGCAAAACCAGTAATATTAAGTCTTCACGTGACACATGTCACATAGAGGGCGTTCCAAGCCCTGTCACACCGAGGTCTGCTGAACAAGTGCATGTAAACAGCGGCCTCAGTTCATGTGATCGCTCTAAGCTTGTTGACACCAGTGCCTACCAATTCAAATTGTATATTACAGGTATGTTCCTATCAACTGTTATGTTCATATGCAGGTGTACTTGTGATTTCTGTTTTATACTCTCTGATCGTTATATTAATTTTTAACTTCTAGCACTGAGGATGGTCACTTAGTGACCAAAAATCGATTTTGCGGTTAATAAAACAAAAAAGTACGACCAATGCTGTCTCTCCTTCCAAGTGCCTCCTCATTAGTTATGTGATCCACCCATCTAATCTTCAGAATTATTCTGTAGCATCACATTTCGAAAGCTTCTATTCTCTTCTTGTCTAAACTATTTATCGTCCACGTTTCACTTCCATACATGGCTACACTCCATACAATACTTTCAGAAACGACTTCCGGACACTTAAATCTATACTCGACGTTAACAAATTTCTCTTCTTCAGAAACGCTTTCCCATCATCAGTTATTTTGCTCCCCAAATATCAAAATTCATTTACTACTTTAAGCGTCTCATTTCCTAATCTGATTCCCGCAGCATCACCCGATTTAATTCGGCTACATTCCATTATCCTCGTTTTGCTTTTTTTGATGTTCATCTTATATCCTCCTTTCAAGACACTGTCCATTCCGTTCAGCTGCTCTTCCAGGTCCTTTGCTGTCTCTGACAGAATTACAATGTCATCGGCGAACCTCAAAGTTTTTATTTCTTCTCCACGGATTTTAGTTCCTACTCCGAATTATTCTTTTGTTTCCTTTACTGCTTGCTCAGTATACAGATTGAATAACATTGGGGATGGGCTACAACCCTGTCTCACTCCCTTCCCAACCACTGCTTCACTTTCACGCCCCTTGAGTCTTATACTGCCATCTGGTTTCTGTACAAATTGTAAATAGCCTTTTGCTCCCCGAATTTTACCACTGCCACCTTCAGAATATTTAAGAGAGTATTCCAATCAACATTGTACACAGTTTGATTATTATTATTATTTGAGTGGTCAGACAGAAAGCATTAACAGCCTGAAGTCGTCCAATTTCTGGCATTTCAATAATGTGGAGTTCAGCAATCAAGTGACTTGCAAACACTAAGCACCAATGCACGCGTTTGAATTTGTCTGATTTTAAACGAAATTACAGGGTACGGCGAAGGAAGTGTTGCTACGGGGAAGAGTAACGCTGGGGAAGCTAGTTTTGTAACAAGTATTTACTCTCATACAGGAGAGTTAGCTTCCTTAGCTGAGAAGGAGCTGTAGGTACCACACGCAAAGCGCCACGAACTGCTTTGTCATTCATTCTAACATACACATACACATGCGCACGCTCACACACACACACACACACACACACACACACCCACACAATCCGAATACAAGAGATGGAAAAGAAATTTGGCATTCAAAATGTATAGATTTGGAAATAGATACACTCCTGGAAATTGAAATAAGAACACCGTGAATTCATTGTCCCAGGAAGGGGAAACTTTATTGACACATTCCTGGGGTCAGATACATCACATGATCACACTGACAGAACCACAGGCACATAGACACAGGCAACAGAGCATGCACAATGTCGGCACTAGTACAGTGTATATCCACCTTTCGCAGCACTGCAGGCTGCTGTTCTCCCATGGAGACGATCGTAGAGATGCTGGATGTAGCCCGGACCGCGTGAGACGACGCTTCATCCAGTCCCAAACATGCTCAATGGGGGACAGATCCGGAGATCTTGCTGGCCAGGATAGTTGACTTACACCTTCTAGAGCACGTTGGGTGGCACGGGATACATGCGGACGTGCATTGTCCTGTTGGAACAGCAAGTTCCCTTGCCGGTCTACGAATGGTAGAACGATGGGTTCGATGACGGTTCGGATGTACCGTGCACTATTCAGTGTCCCCTCGACGATCACCAGTGGTGTACGGCCAGTGTAGGAGATCGCTCCCCACACCATGATGCCGGGTGTTGGCCCTGTGTGCCTCGGTCGTATGCAGTCCTGATTGTGGCGCTCACCTGCACGGCGACAAACACGCATACGACCATCATTGGCACCAAGGCAGAAGCGACTCTCATCGCTGAAGACGACACGTCTCCATTCGTCCCTCCATTCACGCCTGTCGCGACACCACTGGAGGCGGGCTGCACGAGCACGATGTTGGGGCGTGAGCGGAAGACGGCCTAACGGTGTGCGGGACCGTAGCCCAGCTTCATGGAGACGGTTGCGAATGGTCCTCGCCGATACCCCAGGAGCAACAGTGTCCCTAATTTGCTGGGAAGTGGCGGTGCGGTCCCCTACGGCACTGCGTAGGATCCTACGGTCTTGGCGTGCATCCGTGCGTCGCTGCGGTCCGGTCCCAGGTCGACGGGCACGTGCACCTTCCGCCGACCACTGGCGACAACATCGATGTACTGTGGAGACCTCACGCTCCACGTGTTGAGCAATTCGGGGGTACGTCCACCCGGCCTCCCGCATGCCCACTATACGCTCTCGCTCAAAGTCCGTCAACTGCACATACGGTTCACGTCCACGCTGTCGCGGCATGCTACCAGTGTTAAAGACTGCGATGGATCTCCGTATGGCACGGCAAACTGGCTGACACTGACGGCGGCGATGCACAAATGCTGCGCAGCTAGCGCCATTCGACGGCCAACACCGCGGTTCCTGGTGTGTCCGCTGTGCCGTGCGTGTGATCATTGCTTGTACAGCCCTCTCGCAGTGTCCGGAGCAAGTATGGTGGGTCTGACACACCGGTGTCAATGTGTTCTTTTTTCCATTTCCAGGAGTGTATTTGATTATCATGGCTATGAAAGTATAAACAAGGAAGTGAATTGATTTGGAGCACAACTTATGATATGCACTGACTTAGAACAAAAAGGTGTTGTTTTTGTGGTCTTCAGTCCAAAGACTGGTTTGGTGCAGATCTACAAGCTACTCTATCCTGTGCAAGCCTCTTCATTTCCGAGTAACTACTGCAACCTACATCCCTCTGAATGTGCTTACTGTATTCATCTCTTGGTCTCCCTGCCGGCCAGTGTGGCCGAGCGGTTCTAGGCGCTTCAGTCTGGAACCGCGCGACCGCTACGGTCGTAGGTTCGAATCCTGCCTCGGGCATGGATGTGTGTGATGTCCTTAGGTTAGTTAGGTTTAAGTAGTTCTAAGTTCTAGGGGACTGATGACCACAGATGTTAAGTCCTATAGTGCTCAGAGCCATTTGGTCTCCCTGTACGATTTCAATCGTTACCTAATGCTCACTCTGAAAACCTCTACAACCCCTGTTTCTTTCAGCTTATCCAGGACGCATCTCCTTAAATTCCTATCTTTTTGCAGTTTCTTCACTTTCAATCGGCAGTTCATAACCAATAAATTGTGGTTAGAGTCCACATCTGCCCCTGGAAATATCTTACATTTTAAAATCTGGTTTCTAAAACTGAGTCTAACCATTATACAATCTGTCTCAAACGTTCTGGTGTCTCCAGGTCTCTGCCACGTAAACAACCTTCTCTCATAATTGCTGAACCAAGCGTTAGCTATGATTAAATTTTGTCATTCAGCTTAGTGCTTCATTCCAGTCTAACCATTATACAATCTGTCTCAAACGTTCTGGTGTCTCCAGGTCTCTGCCACGTAAACAACCTTCTCTCATAATTGCTGAACCAAGCGTTAGCTATGATTAAATTCTGTCATTCAGCTTAGTGCTTCATTCCTTTCCCTGAGTCCATATTCACCCATTACTTTTCCTTGTCTTACTTTTCCTGCTATCGAATTCCAGTCTCCCACGACTATTAAATTTTCGGCTCCCTTAACTATCTGAATAATTTTTTTTATCTCATCATACATTTCCTCAATCTGCTCCTCATCTGCAGAGCTAGTTGACATATAAACTTGTACTACTTTGGTTGGTGTGGGCATATCTTGATTACAATAATGCGTTCACTACACTATTCATAGTAGCTTATCCGCGTTCATACTTTTTACTCGTTATTAAACCTATTCCCGCATTAGCCCTATCTGATGTTGTATTTATATCCTACGGTACGGCTATCTGTATCGCTGAGGCACGCAAAACTCTCCATCAGCCGCAAGGACTATGGTGCATGAAGTGATTGTGAAACTAGGCAGTTACATCACCAACTGTGATGCTTTTTCATTCCAAAATTTGGTTGGGTGCTACAGTCGGTGACGTTTGGGGAGATGGGGTAAGGGGGGTGGTTGGTGCAGCAGCCAGCGGTGAGCGGTGGTGAGAGGGGAGTACTAGCTAATGTCTGCTTGCACTCAGGGGTAATGGTCTAAGGAAGGTTGGGGACCACTTTTCTAACAGGACAGATTCAGTATTGTCTAAGAAAGCATGTTAAGTTTCTCCGCTGAGCCTGGGTGGAAGAACATAAGGCTCTAAGAAACAGTCACCAATAATGTCGACCCAAACGTTGACAGAAAATGTTCGTTGACCATATGAATCTCCACGGATACACCAGCACATGAGGGATTCAATGCAACCGCGAGAACATTGCGTTTAGGAAAGTGTTTCATAATCCAACTAAGAGTGTATTTCGAACATTTCATGTAATACTGTATCTGTCTTTTTCTGTTTGTTTTCCATGATTAATGTGACTGTGGAGAGAAGTAGACAATGAGCTCTAACAGGGAAATAGAGTGTTTCTTGTACGTGTGAGGTATGTCTCTTGAAAGTTTGACTACCCCTTTTCGTTACACCCTGTACTCACATCTGTCAGCAGTTGATTTCTACGGAATTGGAATCGTTACATTGTTCTTGAAGTATGAGGGTATTTTACCTATGTCATATATTTTACATGCTAGGTGGAAGAGGTTTGTCCTGTTTGGCACTCCGAAAGATCTGAATAATATTTTGTATCACACTTATGACAAATATCACAGAAAAATCAGTGTATAGCCTACTTTGAAGAGTTCAAAACGGCTATTAAAGCAAATCAACTGTTTAGAAAAAGAATTCCAAAATTAGTTTTTTCTTCAAGCTGAGACTTTAATTTTTTACCTTGAAATCTCGTAAATTTTCTAAAGATTGGATAACATTTTCTTCGTTGTTCTAATCACTTCATAGCGATCTGTCGGAAATGATAGAATGAAAGGTAGTGACGGAAGTAAGAAGCTTCCGCATTGTTTGATACTTTTTGGCACAAATTTCGCTGGACTCTTCCTTGAAGTCGTAGTTAATCCATCGGCCGCCAATACTTAAAATACAGGGTCATCAGCATTATATTTGAGAGAGTCTTGAATAAACTGACGAAATAAAATTGCAACGCCAAAAAAATGTAGAGTAATGAAAATTCGGGAATACGTTTGTCTACGTAACATATTTAAGTAATTAACACTCCAAGATTACAGGTTAATGTATGCGCGAGATAGGCCCTTACAAATGTCAAATGTTGGTACATTAATGACCGGTTTAACCGTCAGAATGTTGGTTGCAAGTATGCATGCATTGTGTTGTACAGGTGTTGGATGTCCGTTTGTGGGATGGAGTACCATGCCTGTTGCACTTGGTCGGTCAGTAAAGAACGATGCAGTTGTCGTCCGAGATGATGTCGCATATGTGTTCGACTGCAGACAGATCTGGTGATAGAACAGGCCAATGCAACATGTCGACACTCTGCAGATCATGTTGGGTTACAACAGTGGTATGTGGGCGAGAGTTATCGTGTTGGAAAACTCCCCCTGGACTGTTGTTGATGAATGGCAGCACAGCAGGTCAAATCACCAGACTGACGTGCAGATTTGCAGTCAGGGTGATGGAATAACCACGAGAGAGCTCCTGCTCTCATACGAAATCTCACCCCAGCCCATAACTCCAGATGTAACTCAATGTGTCTAGCAAGAAGCCATGTTGGTCGCAGGGCCTAAAATGGCCTCATTCTAACCAACACGGAGCCATCACTGGCACCGAGGCAGAATCAGCTGTCATACGAAAACAACAGTCCTCCACCCTGCACTCCATTAAGGTCTCGCTTGGCCACCACTGAAGTCGCGACTGGCGGTGGTTTGGTGGTCAGTCGAATGCACGCTACGGGACATCTGGCTCTGAGCTGTCCTTGAAGTAACCGACTTGTAACAGTTCGTTTTGTCACAGTGGTGCCAACTGTTGCTCAAACTGCTGCTGTAGATTCAGCACCTTGTGCCACAGCCACACGCCGAACACGATGGTCTTACCCGTCGGTTGTGCCACGGAGCCGTCTGGAGGCCGGTCCTGTACAGTGGCTACATTCCTGTCAACTCTTTCTAGTGTATCGCAGAAGGAACATCCAGATTGTCGTTGCCTTATTGCACGACCTGGTCCGAACCCAGTGAGGCGCTAACAATGGCGTGTGTGTCGCCTTAAAACAGGCATTCTTGACTAACTTCAACTCATCACGTCCAGTCCCAAAGGTAAGAAACGCTCACGACCGTTACAGCGATCACTTAAAGCAAAGCTGAAGTTGCATCATAGCGGCGCTAGTAGTGCCCCTCTTATGCAATTAGTGTAAAATTTAGATAGACATCTTCTTTCATATGTAGAAATACGCCTACAAACTTTCGTCTAACTCGCACAGCTCCTTCTCAGTGCTGCAATTTTTTTTTTTTTTTCGTGGATGTATTTCCGTAATAGAATTCATAAAATTTTAGACATTTTACGATCAGCCCTGGCAGTCCGGGCACAAGTTAGATATTTGGTGGTTCTCCAATTGCAGCGCTAGACTCATGTACTGGAAGGAGCACAGTACCCTTTGAGTACTGTGCCTTCGGATGATTAGCGATTTTCAGAGATCGGAATGTAAATCTGATGAATTTCCCCGTCATCGTCGGCACTTTTGTTAAACGGCATCGTTGTTGTTAAATGTGATTCTTATAACCTTTCTGACGACTATTGAAACTACATGTATCAGGCAGTTCACGACTGACAGTGAACAGAAATTGTAATCGAAGCAGCTTCTGCACAGCACAAGGGAAAAATCCTGGTTCCCTCTTGTTATTAAATACTTTCACTCGAAGTGTTGGACTGCGGGACAAATCAATTATTTTTCGGTTAACGAGTCGAAACATGACAGTTGATGTATCGAATATGGATATAAGGCCGTCAGTCAAGGTAACAGCAGAGGAGATCTTTTAAAAACAGTCCGTGATATTGTAATTTAAGACTACAAGGTAAAACTGTGCGGTACAGTTAAGATTTTGAGTACCTCAACTGAACGTGTATATAGTAACTGGGAAGTAAAACTGGAAACGAAAATACCGTGCGCTGCGTGACTTGACGTAAACTATGAAACGCTGAAGTTTATTTAAACACAATCTCTGAGATTGTTCGATGGCAATCAATAACACTAAGCCTGATAAGACAATTCATGACCGAACCGAATTTGTAGACTTGAAAGAACAATCAGAATAAGGGACGAAATTTCAGCTGGTAAGGGTTTTTTATAGTATTTACTTATCCGGCCACTCAAGGAAAGGGCCGTTCGTAGTTCACTCCCCAGCCTCCACGATCTTTTAGATTGCCAATTTGTAGTCATAGATTTCTTGGAAAAATAATGTGACAATAACGGGATTTATTGTGCTGGATTTATTGGCGCACAAGACAGTGCAGCAGCCACAGAGGCAAAAGAGTATGAACTGGCCTTCGCAATGGTTTCTCATCGACCCTACTTTCCATATGCTGATGCTGAGTAAGAGTGTAAGGAGAGCAACTAGCTAACTTCATGTCTCCTATTCACCCCCAGGACAGAAGCAGTTTACCCAACCCGTCTGAGTATAGAGAAAATCTATGCGCAAGTGCGAGAAAGTGTTCTAAATGTTTGCGTAGCATATATCTTAGGCAGAACCTGGGAAACAGCCCGGTATTCACCTAGTAGGATATGAGAAGTCGCCTAAAAATCGCATCCAGGCTGTCCGCCACGCAGACCATTCGCCATTAGTACGCGGGGCCGATTCCCGTTAAAGAAATGGTCAGGTTAACATGCACGGAAATTTTCAGATTTAACGCAAGTGACTTCTTAAAAATTGAACGAGATGACACGCAATTTGCTTCATATGACAAAGTGCTTATTGCCGTCATGAGCATTTCGCAGAGTCAAATAATCGTATTTTATCAATGAAATGATAAAGATCGTAAATTGTTCGACTAAACGTATTGGCAATAATGAGAACTGTATAAAGAAATAGAGTTCTTTTTTCTGAACAGGTTGACTCACGATTCACCACAGTTTTCAAAGGACTATGTAAGAAGAACACATATCATAAACAAGGTGTGCATCGTACAGTGGATGAATATCTACAAGTCATGTTATACGGAAAGAGAGAGAGAGAGAGAGAGAGGAACAGTGTGGGAAACAGAAGACTCCTGAAAGGAGAATGGAAAGTAGCTAATCACGTGTCATCAATGCCGATGCTAGTACACCCGTCATTCCGAAGACCGCGGAGCGCGTGGTCGCTTGTGTTGCAAGGTAATGCAGATGCATGACCAGCAACGACGGTATTTATTACCTATAAAGGGGACCGAGGGCATTCCAGTCGTCGCTCGGCCATGTCACTGTGTGCCTTCGGCGTGATTCAAGACGGGGAGCATCGCTGCTGACAGTTGACTTAATGAATGGTGTCCGCGTTTGCCGTTCTTAACATAACTTAAGCCGAATGAATACATCGTAGCGTTTTTCGCAGCCATTTGTTTCTACGCTCAGTCGACTAAACTCGAAACAATGCTTCATTAGTGTTGCGCTTTGTAAATGAAAGTACCTCAATCGTTGGCAACAATTCATTTGTCTTTCAACATGACCGTTAGTTGATTACGTACAGAGTCATAACTGAATTATAACTGTAATTTTTTTTCTTTCAAGGCTTCTGAACGCCACGTGATAGATGACCAAGTGCTGTCGTTCCTGTAACGTACCTGATACAAAATATCGTTTTGTAATCTACCTGTATAATCTAGTTAGTTCCTCCCCAGCTCCGCCTTTCTCTCTCTCTCTCTCTCTCTCTCTCTCTCTCTCTCTCTCTCTCTCTCTTACACTTCTTACACACACACACATTTATTTTCTTTAAGGATCTGAGTATTTAATTGGAAAATTTTTAAGATTAAAACTTTCAGAAATAAGAGTTCTCCTGTAAAGGTAAAAGTATGTTTTTTATATGGAAAATATTGTAGAAATCTTTTCGATACAGTTGCTGGAAGGTTTATATTAAATAGTGAAAAGATTTAGTATCTTGTAAAAATGTAGTCCCTAGAGTAAATGATGGGGAAGGTGAACTCTTATCGAGGATACAAAGTGCTCAGACGGAAAATACTGGTCGCTGAGACTGGGTGAGGGCCGAACAGCAAAGCTGTCTACAGTCTCTCTTTGGCAATCAAGCAATAAGAGTGGAGAATCTTGCTACTGCGACGCTCATTCTTAATTAGATATGCTCCATTAATTATTCGCACAGTACTAGCAACATGGACATCAGTTCGAAAAGTAAGTACTTGTCTAAAGAGTATTATCAATAAAGCGTTATCGAAAAATGCTGATATAAACATGATAGGTGTTGGCTTTTAATAAGAAAAGTACACTCAGTTTTAAAATTGCACCAACGACTAGAACCTTGAGCAAGTTTGATATTTCAGATATGTTGGATAAGGCGTTAACTACCTTCGTGGGAATGTCACAAACCTTTAACGTCCTAAAATTCAGGGTACATATGGCATAACACATTTTTTTGAAAGGCTATAACACGCAATGGGAGCAGAATGAAATATTAAAAGTTGAGAAAATCTACTGCACATTTCTGTATGTGTAATCCCTTCAGGACATGTCTAATAGCCCGCATCTCGTGGTCGTGCGGTAGCGTTCTCGCTTCCCACGCCCGGGTTCCCGGGTTCGATTCCCGGCGGGGTCAGGGATTTTCTCTGCCTCGTGATGGCTGGGTGTTGTGTGCTGTCCTTAGGTTAGTTAGATTTAACTAGTTCTAAGTTCTAGGGGACTTATGACCACAGCAGTTGAGTCCCATAGTGCTCAGAGCCATTTGAACCATGTCTAATAAGAATTCGTGCACTTTAGGGGAAATCTGTAACGAATACTTTGCCGTATGTAACTGTTTTCAGGGTAGACACACAGCCGTCCCGTGGAATCTGAATATCTCTTAAAGAAACGAGAATTCGTCACACTATACACAAAAGTAGAAAAAACTTCATAGAGTGGTCCGACGTGAACTAAATAGAGATTATACAAACACAATTAGAAATGAGGAAGAATCAAGAGGAGATGATTCCAACTCTTTTGATATAAAACAAGCGTCAGGCAAGGCAATGGGTTATCTCCAGTCATTTTGTGTCTGGTTGAACTGTAGATTAAAAGTGAAGACGTTTGTAAAAAAGCAGGAAATATTGAAGATAAGTCGTGGATAAATTGTAAGAATCAGAGATTGTTGGGAGTTTCAAAGGCAGAATTAGGCAACAATTGACTGAAATAGGAAAGAGGAACACAGTAGAAGGCGAATGGGTAGCTTTGAGAGATGAAATAGTGAAGGCAGCAGAGGATCAAGTAGGTAAAAGGACAAGACCTAAAATAAATCCTTGGACATCACAGGACATATTTACTTTATGAAACGAGAAAATATAAAAACCAAACAAATGAAGCAGGCTAAAGGGAATTCTAAGAAGTAAGATTGATTGGAAATGATACTGATAGGAGATGCAAAACGGCCAAGCAGGAATGGCTAGAGGACTGTTGTAAGGATACTGAAGCGTATGTAACTAGGGGAGAGACAGTACCCCTCATAGGAAAATTAAAAAGACGTTTGGAGACGAAAGCAAATGTACAAATATTAAGAATTCGGATGGAAAACCAGTACTAAACAAAGGAGTGAGAGATGAAAGGTGGAAGGAGTATTCAAGGATATTAGCTTGAAGGTAATATTAAAGAAAGGGAAGAGGACGTGGCTGAAGGTGAGATGGGACAAATGACGTTGAGAAAAGAATTCGACAGAGCGCTGAAACACCTAAGTCGAAACAAGGCCTCTAGATTAGACGACACTCCATAAGAACTACTGATTTCCTTGGGAGTGCCAGCTATAACAACTATTGCACAAGGTACGCAAGATGTATGAGACAGGCGAAATACCCTCAGATTTCAAGAATAATGTAATAATTCCAATGCTAAGGAAAGCAGTTGCAGACAAATGTGAATGCTATCAAATTATGCGTTTAATAAGTCACGGCTGCAAAAGACTAACACAAACGATTCACAGAAGTATGGAAAAGCTGCTAGAAGCCGACCTCAGGGAAGATCAGTTTTGCCGGCCGCGGTGGCCGAGCGGTTCTAGGCGCGTCAGTCCGGAACAGCGTGACTGCTACGGCCGCAGGTTCCAATGCTGCCTCGGGCATGGATGTGTGTGATGTCCTTAGGTTAGTTAGGTTTAAGTAGTTCTATGTTTTAGGGGACTGATGACCTTCGATGTTAAGTCCCATAGTGCTCAGAGCCATTTGAACCATTTTTTGAAGATGAGTTTGGATTAAGGAGAAATGTAGGAACACAGGAAGCAATACTATCCCTACGACTTCTCTTAGAAGATGCGTTAAGGAAAGGCAAACCTATGTTTCTAGCTTTCGTAGATTTGGAGAAATCTTTTGACAATGTCGTCGGGAATACAATAATTGAAATTCTGTAGTTATTGGGGATAAAATACAGGGACAGAAAGGTTATACGTAGGCATGCTGAAAAGTAATGCCTCAGAATTTTTTTATGTGGAAACTCTTGAATCTTTTTAAACAATACAAACGTTACTAGCATACTAAATCTTCATTCTTCATGTCCACATATTTATTTCTTAACATAGTCACCCTAACTATCGGCACATTTCTCCCAACGAGAGACCAGTTTGTTGATACTGTCACCGTAGAGTGTTTGACTTTGTTCACGCAGCCACAACCTTCTCTTTGCTTGCACCGCTTGATCGCTATCAAAGTGAAGTCTTTGAAGGTGTTCTTTAAGTCTTGGAAGCAGATGAAAATCGGAGGGGGCCAAGGCGGGTCTCTAAGGCGGATGAACGATGAGAGAGTACCCAAGGTGTCAGATTGTTGAAGACGTCGTAGCGCTCGTGTGTGGTGTGGCGTTGTCATGCTGAAGGAGAGGGTGATCCATGTGTGGACGAGTTCTTCGAATTCGAAACTCGATTACAACAAGCTGTTTCTCACGCACCAAGATACTTACGATACACACCGCCATGTTACACACCACAATTTGGAGCCATCTAACGGCTGAGGGATGCAGACATGTATACATGAAGAATAAAGATGAAGAGTGTCAGTAATGTCTGTTTTATTTAAAAAGCTTTAAGGGTTTTCACAAAAAATATTCGGAGACATTAATTTTCAGCAAGCCCTCCTACACAACTTCTACAGAAACTAGATGCTGTTTGTAAGAGTCAAGGGTGTTATTCAAAAAATCGTTCAAATGGCTCTGAGCACTATGGGACTCAACATCTATGGTCATTAGTCCGCTAGAACTTAGAACTACTTAAACCTAACTATCCTAAGGACATCACACAACACCCAGTCATCACCAGGCAGAGAAAATCCCTGACCTCGCCGGGAATCGAACCCGGGAACCCGGGGGGTGTTATTCAATTGTACGTTGCGTAGTCACTAAAGATAACCAAAGAAAAATTTGAAGAAGGAATTGCAGTTCAGAGAAAAAAAATCAAAACTTTTAGGTTTGCCGATCACATTGTAAATTGACAGTAGCAAAACAAGGATAAAGGAATGTAGTCGAATGAAATCAAGCAATGCTGGGTGAACTAGATTAGGAAACGACACACTAAGAGTAGTAGATTAGCATTGCTATTTGGGCAGTAAAATAACTGAAGATGGCCGAAGTAAAGAGGATATGAAATGTACACTATCAATGGGGAGAAAAACGTTTCTGTAGAAGAGGAATTTATTAGCATCGAATATATATTTAAGTGTTAGGAAGTATTTTACCAACGTATTTGTCAGGAAGGTAGTGGAAGTGAAAAATGGACGATAAATAGTTTAGACATGAAGAGACCAGAGGTTTTTGAAAGGTGGTGCTACAGAAGAATGCTGAAGATGAGCTGTGTAGGTCGCGTAACTAGTGAGAACTTAGTCAATAGCCACGAAATTTGTGGCACAAGTTGACTAAAAGAAAGGGTCGGGCATCGGTTGATAGGACACATTCTGTGGCATCAAGGGATCATCATTTTAGTATTGGAGTGATAAGAGCGGGGGGGGGGGGGGAGCGGGGGAGGAGGGGGAGAACTGTACAGGGAGACCAAGAGATGAATATAGTAAGCATGCTCAAAAGCATATAGGTTGGCCGGCCGGTGTAGCCGAGCGGTTCTCGGTGTTTCAGTCTGGAACCGCGCGACTCCTACGGTCGCAGGTTCGAATCCTGCCTCGGGCATAGATGTGTGTGATGTCCTTAGTTTAGTAAGCTTTAAGTAGTTCTAAGTTCTAGGGGACTGATGACCTCAGATGTTAAGTCCAATAGTGCTCAGAGCCATTTGAACCATTTGAACCATATAGGTTGCAGTGGTCATTTGGAGAGGAGGAGGCTTTCGCAGGATACACTAGTGTGGAGAGCTGTATCAAATCAGTCTTAGGACTGAATACCACAACAGGGATAGCGGAATAACAAATACGACCATCAAAATACGGCGAAAAAAATAACTCGAAATACATATGTGAATAAAAAGACAAAGAATCAATATTAAATGTTAGGTAGTAGTTACCAAGAGTACCACTGATGTCAGACAAGCGCCACAAGAGCTTCATGATACCACTGTCAGAACTGGCCAACGACTCCAAACATGCAGACTTGGGACACCTCAGCATTACTGAGGTTCTGTACCTCAAGTACTGGGCGGTTATAATTACAGCACAGCTACTCACAGAGGTCAGTTGTGGGCTGTAATTATAGTATGGTCGATATTCTAGTAATTATCTTGTGGTAGATACCCTAATGCATTAATGCGGAGCCTATTTACGCTGAAAAAAAAAGAAATTCCAACTTTGGCCAGCAGTTGCATCTATGGCCCTGTGATTGCAAGAAAGAAGTATAGAAATGTTCTCAAATGCTACGCATCTGGAATAGGACATTGGCAATAAAGGTCAAAGAAAGGGAAAGACATACTGCTGATTTTATTATTAATCGCCGCGTACACAATTTAATCAGTTTGAGGATCGGAGACATTGACGAGATGGTGCATCCGTAAAACGACATGATCAACAGTGGGTCGCAGCAATTGCGGTGGAATTGAACAACCTGTGCATGTGTAATGGCCCTGAGATCAGGTAGAGACCAAATGTGTCTCAGGTGGACGCGTACTTTTGGATTTCCCAGAGCCAGACGTCACATAGGTTAATACCAGATGATCTCGCAGGCCATGAATCTGGAAAAGCTCTGGAGATAACCGATTCGTGGAACGTTGCATTTAGCAGAGCTTTCAATGGGCGACCGTCATGAGGTGTTGCTCCATCTTGCATGAAAACAGTGATTTCCACATAGTTGTGCTCTTCCAGAGCAGGAATAACACGCCGAACAAGGAGATCTCGATAACATGCAGATGTCACGGATACACTCGACATGCCCTTTGGGTTTATTCTCTCCAGTGAAGCACGGAACGAGAATAATGGTGCTTGTGAATTCACACCACACAGTCACATGCTGTGGGTGGAGTGGCTCATCGTGCACTACAACCGGTTTAACAGGACCCCAAATTCGGCAGTTCTGTGCATTCACTGCAGCCTGTAGTGTAAAATGTGCCTCATCACTCTACAGAATACTGTCCGACTACGTGCCATTAACTTCGATCCGTGCCAGAAACCGAAGAGCAAATTCTAAATGACGTTGCTGTGGATCATTAGATTTCAGTTGCCCCACCTTCTGGACCTTATCTGGGTACCAGTGTAAAAAGACCGCGAAAATTTCCGTACTGTTGAGCATTGATTGGATGGACAATTCTCGTGACACTCAATGAACACTAGCGCTAGCCGGTGTACGTGCTGCATGGTCAGTTACAGCAACCTGGTCAATAAGTTCCACTGGGAGAGGTCTCTCTCATCTCCCAGGTGCCACATCAAGCTCACCCGTGTTTTCGAACTTCATTATAATCTTCTTTAAACCTTTTAATGACATCGGGCCTTTCGGCATACGCTGCAGTCGACGATAATCTCAATGGAGCACTGTAATTGCTGCCGTTCACATAAAACAATTTCGCTAATAATGCACGGTTCTCTTCTCCATAGCCATACCGTGCACTCACGTTACTACTTGTCAAATGACGGTGTGGACGTCATACCGTCATACAAACAAGATACAGCGCCAGGTGTGCACCTAGTGGCCAACATTGGAACTAGTATTTCTCCAGCGTAAATTGGTTCTGTAAAGCCCACACTGGATCTCTCTGCGTAGCTGCACTCTACGCTGAGGTGACATAAGTCGATGGATAGCGATATGCACACATATAGATGGCGATACTATAGCGTACACATGGTACAAAAGGGCAGTGAATTTTCGGAGCTGTCACTCGCACTCAGGTGATTCATGTGAAAAGGTTTCCGACGTGATTATGGCCGCACGACAGGAATTAACAGACTTTGAATGCGTGAAGGTAGTTGGATTTGGAACTGGCTTCGTGGGGTTTGAGCTACATTCTAACCCTACCATCATCTCCTACCAACTAAAATCGGGACTCGTCTGAAAAGGTCACAGTTTTCCAGTCGTTTTCGGTCCAACCGAGATCTTCATGAGTCCAGAAGAGGCGCTGCAGGCCATTTCCTGCTGTTAGAAAAGGCAGTCACGTCGGTCGTCTTTTGCTACAACCCATTAACACCAAATTTCGCCGCAATGACCTAATGGATACGTTCGCCGTGCGTCCCACATTAATTTCCTTGTCTGTTAGCGCTGAAAACTCTGCCCAAACACCACTGAGTTCGTTCATTAAGTGAAGGCCGTCGGCCACTGGGTTTTTCATCGTGAGGGGTAACGCCTGATATTTGGTATTCTCGGTACCCTCCTGACACTGTGGATCTCGGAATATTGAATTCATAACGATTTCCGAAATGGAATGTGCCAACGTGTTCAGATGGTCCCGCTTTTAGATGGTAAGAGATGATGGTAGGGTTCGAGTTTAGTGCAGACCCCACAAAGCCGTGGACCCAAGTTGTCAACAAGGTACCGTGAATACTGTTGCTGACTCCATAGTGGCGTGGGCTTTGTGTACATGGAATGGGCTGCATCCTCAGGTCCAACTGAAGCGATTATACAGTCGAAATGGTTATGTTGCGCACCTTGGATACCATTTGCAGCCATTCATGACCTTCATATTAACGAACAACAATGAAATATTTATGGATGACAACGCGCCACAGTTGTTCGCGATTTGTTTAAAGATTATGGTGGGCAATTCGAACGAATGACTTGGCCACCCATTTCACACTGCATGAAACCCATCTAACATTTATGGTTCATAATCGAGAGGTCAGTTCGAGCACAAAATCATGCACCGGCAACACTTTACAGTTGTGGACGGCATTATTTCTGCAGGGGACTTGCAACGACTTTTTGAGGCCATGTCACGTCGAGTTGCTGCACTATGCTGGACAAAAGGAAGTCCGACACGATATTATGAGGTATCCCACGAAAATTGTTACCTCATCGTAATTACAACCACCCGATACATAAGTGAAATCGTCGGGAAGAGTGAGCAGTGAAATTCATGCAGAAGAATAGTGTAAAGCATGCACAATCAACTGAAATATTTATAACAAAAAATTCTCTTTCATGAAGCCCAAACTACGACACTCCGAAACATCCATTCTTTTCAGAAGCACTCCACGCAGTCGAGACTTCATCATTTAACTATTGATATCAGTGTCAACGAGAAAATGGAAGACAGATTCTACAGAAGAAATCTGACCCAAGAACCAAGACGGTATCTGGATACACATTCTCTCACGGATTGTTTACAGTTTATTTGCACCGAAACAGCTTCTGAAATTTTATCTAGATGTAACAGATGCTGAAACCCACGATCACTCTAGACTGTCTCCCATCATAAATGAGGCACAAAACCCTAGTGTACGAAGGCTAGCTGACACCCAGAAGGATTTCGTGGAGGACGCTGTTGATCCACTGGCAATAACAACGACTGCATGCAGACGGATGATCGAAAACCATAAGTTCACGCTCAAATAATCAAGAGAAATAAGTCTGAAACTAAGAACCTTATAGAGACTAGAGGGACATCTGGCCCATATTGACAGTATGAAGAAGTTTTGTGAAGATTACATCCAGATTGAGGATAAAGGTCTTACGTTATCTTTAAAGAGCCAAAATGAATCTTAATAATACCAGCTTTCTATACTAAACGGGCGATGTTGATGTTTAGCTTGTGCAAATTTTTCCGAATTAGTACCGATGATTACTTAAATACCTTTATTAACAAGGCTTCCGGGATTCAGGGAGGCGCGCCAGCTCTGGAACAAATCCACCTGGCGCATTAACGTCGAGGGCCAGTGTGCCAGCCAGGAAGTATGTGGTTTTAGGCGGTTTCCCACATCTCACAAGGTGAACACCGGGCTATTTCCTGCATCCCGCCTCATTTACACGTCGCTCAAACATTTAGAAATTGTGTTCACATACTTTTTTATGTGCTACTAGACTGAGATAGTTGTAACAATTCCGTTCCAGAGAGGAACAGGGAGGAGAGAAGGGGAAGGGGAGAGGGAGTAGGGGGAAGAAAGAGGTGGAGACGGAACAGTTATTTGGTCATACTCTACCACTAACGTTTAAAAATCTGGAAATTAATATGTCGACCCTGTGAAGATAAGGGATGCAGACCAAGTACAAAAGAAGGAAGAAAGATACCAGAAGTAGCAGTAAGACAGGTTTGATATTAACCCACACTTCAAAACATTATGACCACTTCCCACAATGAGGCTAAAAGCTGCGTGGAGATGTTGTCAGCGCGCGACGGAACTACAGAGAGTACAAAGTGGTTATAATTAAACTTTCGCTACATGAGCCAGTGTGGGCGGAGAACTATTTACCATATGGATAACCAACTTTATAGGAATGATGTTCAGACTGTGTGCTGTAGGATTTGCCTTGTTAGCACAGTTTGTGTTATGACTTATCGTTAGGTGATGTAGTGTCGAAACGTAAGAATCACTGTGCATTACAGTTGCAGACACTCAACATGCATCTGAATGAGGCGAGCAGGGCTTTACTCGTAAAATGCTTCATCAACACAACAGCAATGGTGCTACTGCTCTTCGCGAGTATCGAGGCACATTGCTTCTGGGCTCACTCGGTTCCCCCGCAACGCCTTTGGAGAAAACCGAATCACTGACCGATCGTTTCAGACTACATGGTTATTAAGATCACATTGCTAGGACCCTTATGATTTCTGGCTGTGGGGTTACCTGAAGGACAGGGTTTATTAACGGGACACTGACACACGTTGGAGGTTGAAGATGAGCATAGAAAGGGAAGTAGCCATCATCCCACATGAGATGTTTCGGGCAACAGTAGAGCAATCTCTACTGTGGTTCTAGGTTGTCGTGGACGCAGGATGGGCGTCACAATGAGCACCGTTTGTATCCTGGTACGCAATTAACAAGTGCTACCGTCCCATGTGAGTCTTAAAATGTCTCATACAAGGGTTTATTCATTATTTCTCTTCGGCATGTCCTTAGAAATGTTTCCACACAGTTTCATTGACCTACACCCACTGGTTTTTCATTGTGACTCTCTGTATTAGCGAAAGTGTAATTACAACCACCCTGGATATAAGCGAATTAGAGACGTATGAGGAGTCATTATAGCGACAGACATAGGTTACAAATATGAAAATCCACTGATATATATGACGTCGACAAAGGGTCGATTTTATGGCTGGAGCCTGGGAAAGGGCATTTCGAAAACGGTGAAACAGGTCGGTTGCTCACGTGCTAACGACGTGAGAGTCTGTGGAGAGTGGCTGCAGAACAGTGAAACCACGAGTGAGTGATGAAGTGTTGGACGTCCATGCCTCATCACAGAACATTGAGATCGGAGGCTTGCCCACACTGTACAGGAGGATGGGCAGCGAACTGTGGTAACTCTGACAACAAAGTACAGTGCTGGTGCAAGCAGAAGTGTTTCGGAGCCCGTTCAGTACATGTAATTGAACTTGGGCTCCGCTGTAGACGACTGGACATGGAATGAGCCACGGGCGTAGGCTGCTGGGGGCGGAATATGTTACGGAGGACTTTCGCCTAGACTTTCATGGACCTACGGTGGTAAACTAATGTACCGTGACAGCTGTGAACTCTGGACACTTTATGGCAGATCATCTACACCTCTTCACGTTTGGTGTATTCCGCGACAGCGAAGTCACTACAATACTGTTACTGTGGTTTGAGAAGCGCAATAGCGAATTCACTTTGATGTATTGGCCAACAAATTTGCCTTGCATGAATTCGATGGAACACTTCAGAGACACTATCGGGCCCCTGCCGCGCGCCCACAAACCACCAAGTCATAATGTATGGGAACTGAATGACCTGTGCGCAGCCATCCAGTGCCCCACACCTACAGAAACCTACAAACGACTTGTCGAATGCATGACACGCAGGACTGTGTTCCAAAAGTAACCAATACTCTATTAAGCAGGTGGTCACAATGTTTTGCTTTTTCAGCATAGGCCAATAATAAGCTTTCCTGGGTGTCATCAGTAAAAGGAAACCCTAGTAGGTTCATATATCTTTGGTTCTAATCATGAGAAATCTTCTACAGGAAACGAATAAAGTCCAAATACAATTTACAACATGAAATGCATTTTTCCTCGTTTTTCTGAATAAGGAAATTCATTAAACGATTGTAGTAGGCCAACGAATGGCATCCCATTAACAGCAGGAAGGAACTTTGCATCCTGATAGCGTTTATCCACCTCAAGGAGAGTCAGCAGCAAGACGTACACACTGAGTCAGAGGTGACACTAAATAACAACCTGGAGTACTTAACTGTTACAGCCGAGTATCAGTCCTAAAATGACATTTATTGCAGGATTATGAACATGGGAGTAGCTAATTAAATGTTATTGAAGTTAGTAATCACACGGATACTCGTAATCCATGCAAGCAGAGTAGACACATCGTCATTATTCAGTTGAAAACTGACAACAGCGTAACCAAATTTAATTAAACATACCACATGACTATCTTAAAATGAAATAAGAGACTTTTCATAGATAACGCTGTTGTATGTAGGGTACTTGTAACACCAGATTTTCTGAAGGCATACAGTGTGCATGGTAAATCCACAATGGCTGTCGAGTCCAGTCCAAATCATAAAGAAAAAGGGCTGAATAAAATTAAATTCTTAATTTCAGTCACAGATTCCATTTACTTGCAGATCTGCGAGTTCATTGACAGTAATTGTGGAACTGCCTGCTAATTAATTAGAAAGTATTTAAACTAAATTAATTTATTTATGGAATAAGATTAACTTTCTCCAGCCAATGGACACCACTAATAGCTTGCCTTCATGAAGGACCGCTGATAGGCAGGAGTGAAGTAATTCACCATCTAATTAATTTAGAAGCTACATTAAGACTGCGGAAATCCATCAATTTTAGGGCTTTTGTGTTCGAATTTAATTCGAAACCATGCTAATACAGTGGGGCAGCAACTCCTCCCCCATTCCGAGAACTGGTGCCAAGACAGTTCTCCTAACTTGTGTGGCAAGCGGTCGTGCTGTCCCCACGGGACTGAGACAGCAGCATGAGCTCCGCCTCCACCCATGTCATGCTGGCTATGGAATCCTTGTAGTATCCAAGAGTGGTAGGGCAAGGAGAGAATGAGATAACCTTCATAAGACCTTGCATGTTATATTACAACTGAAGCATTTGTGCGTGTTATATCCTGCTGACAGCAGCATCAGCACCTCCTTATCTCTAAGGCCATTTCAGGAATCATGAGATCTAGCAACGTGCCAAGGGAGAGAGGGAGAGCCATCCTGCACCCTGACACTCTTGTTGTTTGCATGAAACACACTTCATATCTCAAGCTCTCACACTCTGCATCCAACGGCGTGCATGCTTAGCTACCCCCCCCCCCCCCCCCCCCACCCTTTGAGCATTTTTCTTATAATAACGTGATTCCATGTTCATCATCATTTGTTATCCAGAATGAAGTTCCACCAGCACAAGCGATCGGTGGGGAAGAAGATTATCACTATGTATTATATAAGTACATCTGTAATTATTATTGTTATGCGTGTATATAGTTATTTTTGTTATTATGTCGTTCATTAATCACTGTTGCAGATATGTGTGTATCACATCAGCAGCTACAGTTTACAGGATCTCTGGTGTTCTAGACTAAGCCATAGTACAAACAAACCAGCTGCAATGAGCACCTGATCCAGTAAAGAACGAGGAAAGTTAGATGTTTCCATAGCAGTAGTCTACGGAATGTCTTCTCGACCTTTCAGGTCTGGTGCCATCTTATCACACTGTAGCACAACCACGGCAGCCAAGCTCCCTCCACAAGACTGTTGTTATTCACTGACACATACAATGTAGCTATCGGTGGTTCTAAATGTGTAAATGTAGGTTTCACACCTGATAATGACTTTCAAGTAATTATATGAGTAGAAAATGCACAAAATGCTGTTGCTAAAGTACAGTACTTATGGTGTCAGTAGAACTATTTATATAGTTCTGACACGGGAATATAAATTATTTGAGATGATCTGCAATGTGGTGCATTTTTCACTGTTGTATCTACTGTGGATTTTCTCCCTGGGTCCTGAAATCACGGAGGTTTGAGTGGGTCACCCTGTATATTTGCGACAGCTACTGCCATTATTATTATCTTACGTATGTCAATGGTCTTGAGGTTACGACATTTAGGCAGCATGCTGAATATCGCACTGTGGGGCTGAAAAGCACCTCAGAGCCAGAGGCAGTACGACATGCATTTAAAAAGTTTAAACTGCATGTGTATGAGACATATTTCTCTTTCTTTCTTCGCTTACGCCATAGTCCTGCAGCGATCGCAGGGTCGCCGTGTGTACAACGGATTTGGCAATATTAGTTTCTGACGGATGGCTGGATGCCCTTCCTGCCACTACCCCATACCCCCCAGGACGGAATCAGTGTACGCCAACTGTTTGCGTCTAGTGTACAGCAGGAAGTAGTGTGGACATGTTTCAAATGTCTGCGACGCGTGTAACTGGGGGGGACGTGGGGATCAGCCTGGTATTTACCTAGTGGGATGTGGAAAACCGCCTAAAAACCACATCCAGGCTGGCCGACACACCGGCCCTCGTCGTTAATCCTCCAGGCGGATTCGATAGGGGGCTGGCGCGCCTACCTGAGTCCAGGAAGCAGCGCATTAGCACTCTCGGCTAGCGTGGTGGGTTGTGTGAGACATATTTATTCCTCCTTATTGCTGTAAACACCAGTATACAATTATTTAAGCTATAATTATTTATTATTTCATAACTGCTGACAATATATTCATTACAATTTCTAAAATACCACAGCAACAACAACAAGTTGCTTCAGTCATTTCATCGCCAGCACTCCCATCATGTCTTGCTGTGAAAAAAAAAGTATTGAAAAAAAAAGAAAAACCTGCGGACTCGTGCTACTGCTGTGAACTCCTCCACTAGCGCTGCAATGGCAACAAAAACAAAATCGCCAAGTGCCTAAGTATAATGTTACAGCCGGCCGGGCCGGCCGGGCTGGCCGGTGTGGCCGTGCGGTCTAGGCGCTTCAGTCTGGAACCGCGTGACCGCTCCGGTCGCAGGTTCGAATCCTGCCTGCAGCATGGATGTGTGTGATGTCCTTAGGTTAGTTAGGTTTAAGTAATTCTAAGTTCTAGGTGACTGATGACCACAGCAGTTAAGTCCCATAGTGCTCAGAGCCATTTGAACCATAATGTTACACAGAAATATAACAATTATAGGTAGATGAATATTCACTGCAATTGCTTACACTTACATTCTTCATCCTCAAATCTGTGAGCATTTTAACTGGTAGATTTTTGCTTCTTTGCTCAATCCTTTTTTGAAGCTCATTTTGTTCGCTATAGTTCGCTGCAATTGTTCGTGGCGGACGTCGCGTGACGCCCGTTGACGTTCATTATTGATCCTTTCACTCAGTTTTTTTTTTATTACAGAGGGTAGCTAACCCTCTGACCGAACACGCTGAGCTACTGTGCCCCCTCAATCCAATCATCTCGTCAACTGAACACATGCTGTAGTGATGGCACTATATGGTGTATATAATAAGTTACGAATATCATCGGATGATTCAAAAAATTTAATGCATATTAATTTTGATATTGTGCAATACATAACGTCAGGCATTCCTCACTCTCATCTCATGAAATGCACAGACGCAGCAGTGCACGTGATGCTGCCAACACACATGCCGTTGACTGTGGAGTGGCGGACACTTGAGGTGGGGGTGCTTCATGCAAACTGCAGAAGCGCGGGGGCGCAAGGGGATCCTCCCGGTCTCTCCCCTTCTTAGCCTTTTCAGAAATGGCCTTGGCGATAAAGAAGTGCATTCCCCTGATGTCAGCGAAATATAACATGCACAACTGTCTCAGCTTTAATACGACACCACATGTTATTCGAAGATTATCTCCTTCTCTCCTTTGCCCTAATGCTTCCTTGGAAGCGCACCAGGGCGTGGCATCCACGTTACTGCCATTTTGATATACAAACGTTGTCTTGCACTACATTAGAAGCATCCATGTGCAATGGCAGTCTGCTTTGATCAGTATGTCTCTCGATTGGACGCTTGCAGCAACTATATAAGCGACTACTGTGAGCTCACATCGTCTGCACCGTGAGCATCTGTCAACACAGTTCCACCAATAACAAACAGGTAAGCTTCGTCGTACCACTCCTGTCTTTGTGACGGTATTTTGCATGTTACGGTTAGTATCTTCCCTTTTCTTAATTCATCTCTGTTCAGCATTTCTCTCTCCCTCTCTCTCTCTCTCTCTCTCTCTCTCTCTCTCTCTAGTGACTGGATAAAGCATTCTTGTTTATTGTGTTCTAATGGATCTAATACTTCATTACTTACTTTGTAGCAAGGTGGCAGCTTGGCAAGTCACTCAGAATTGCGAGTGAACTCGACAAAACATTGTAACACGATTATCTCACATTTGTGTCTTATTTATTATAATTTATTCAGAGTTAAGTCCAATTAGTGGTTATTACTGATTGCTAGCTACCCAACCGTAACCTTTTCCTCAATTTAAATAATCAGTTTTGGTGGTGATACACTTGGAGACCTTCAGAAGGTGAAGAAGATATATGTATCAATCTGGGGACAGAAGATTGTCTGGCTGGTAAGGAAACAGTGATACGCACGTCATTCCTCATTTCTGTCCATTGTTACTACAGATCCGACGACAGGAAGGGTATCATACTTACTCCAGCCGCTAGAACGCTGTAATCCTAGAAAATTTTTAGCAACATATAGAATTCGATACATGGTACAGGCATTAGAACTTCATCTGCAACATAAACAAATCTACTGTAGCCTATTGCACACAAACAGATGGAAAGGCTTATTATATTAATGATTACTAACCAGTCCATGGAATGTGAGGGGCATTGACTACAAAAATGGAACAAGGAAATTGTGATCTCAGTTCAAAAACTGAAAGTGCAAAAGCTCAGGCGGAAAAAATTGAGTCAGATATTGAAGGGGTTATAGATACAAAATTAGAAGTTATAAGGGCAGACATGGGCAGAATTTCTGAGGTGGGCTGGTTAACAGCAGAGTCGATGTATCAGAGTAGGAATTCGGGGAAACATTGGAAAAGATAAGGGACGAGCTGAGTAACGATGTTTAGAAATGTATGCTGAAGCAAAATGCGCTTGAGGATATGACCACTAAATCAGTTAACAATTTCACAGGTAGAGTAGTAGAATGGGGAAAGAGATGATTCAGAACGGAGAACATTTTGCAACTGCATTAGTTAAAGAAGCTGTGCAGAATGACAAGTAATTTAAATACATGAGGACAGAATTAAAGTCTTTAGCAGCAAATCATACTAGTGTAATAGGTATTCCATAGGGCAGTTCAGATGACGGAAAGAACCATTGACTTTATTGCTGCATGTAGAGATGGTTTTGTGAGAGGAATGTCAGAAGAGGCAAAAATTAAATTCATAAAAAGACATCTTGAAGGCAGTGCTCAGTCATGGGCATGTGTTTCATTTACTACCTAGGAAATGTCTAAAAATTGTTTCCTGAACAAATTCTGGAGTGAATCGAAACAAGCGTGATTTAAGAATGACGCACCAATTTTAAAAAACCGAAATGAGTCGATGTGGGATTTTTGTGTGTGTGAAAAGGGTAAGTTGATGCATATCAACCGTCCACTGAGAGTGTTGACGGAGATTACGGCACTTAAAAGACGACTTCCGGAACTTTTACAATGGGATCTTGACCACGGTCCGACAAATTCCACTCACGAGTTTTTAGATTTTACTGAGGAACTTGAACAGTCATTGAAAATCAAGCCACATAATTGGAAGAGTACACAGCGAAATTGGTATCACAACAGGAACAGTAGTAATGACCACAATAATCACAAAAATAATCATCACTGGAATGGTAACAATAATTCTCAAAGGGGAAATGGAAATAGGAATTTTCACAATGGAAATCAAAAACGGGAACGAAAATTTGAGGAATAGGAGCCTCAGGAAATGTATCGCCAGAATGGGAGGTCGGAAATTAGAAATCGTTGCGTCTCAGGTCAGGAGATGAAGAAATAAACTGGCGTCGAAAAGGACACATTGTTTTAAAAATTCTGTTGGTGCCGAAAATTTGGCAAAGAGGTTACAAAAGTTGTAAATGGAGGTTATAAGAAATAAAAATTAAATGGGGAATAATTTTATGCAGGGGGCAAGAAATATTATAAAATGTATTGGATATGAGGCTCAAGAATTTGTTGGTGGTGAAAGGGAATGAATAACGGAATCAATGTATGTTTATTGAAAGATACTGTATTCAAAAGAGAGACAGAGATAGCTCTGAATTTGGTGGAGGTGGAGTATACGACGAATTCTTGTGAGGCACTAATCAGCCTGTACCAATAACTATAGTAATGTAGATGAAAGTAATGAAGATGGTTTTGTATCAGACAAATTAGGAGAAGTAAGGAATTTGTGCATTTATTTCTATTGATGGAAGTGAACCTATAGCTGTTGATGAAAGCGTCAATTATGAGCGAATATGGATGGATGAATGTGATGAGTTACGTAGTAGATGAGAATGCAAACTGTTGGAGAAACCTGACATTAGAGAAGATGTGAAAGAGAAATGGTTTGAGAGTGAAGTGGACTGACAAGGCAGCCAGTCCACAGTGACGGGTAGCCGATAGAAAGGCACGCGTACACACACACGCCGACGGGCGTCAATTCTGGAACAGGATAACTATTGAATGGTAGCAAGAAAAGTACGTAGCTGCTTTATACTTAACTTTATTATTTGATGACTACAGCATTCTTCTTGAGACATTTATACTATAACTCTCAAAGTAGGTAAGGCTAATGGCGCCTTGCTAGGTCGTAGCCATGGACTTAGCAGAAGGCTATTCTAACTGGTTCTCGGCAAATGAGAGGAAGGCTTCGTCCGTATGGTCGCTAGCAATCTCCTCGTACAACTGGGCGAGTACTCTATCGTCTCTCGAGACCTGCCTTGTGGTGGCGCTAGGTCTGCGATCACACAGTGGCGACACGCGGGTCCGACATGTACTAAATGGACCGCGGCCGATTTAAGCTACCACCTAGCAAGTGTGGTGTCTGGCGGTGACACCACAGAGAGTTTGCAGAATTCATGTGTACAGTGGATTCTAATGCGAAACGATGTAGTAACCGCAATTTATATGGTGTATCTGCGGAGGTTGATGGAGTTATTGGTGGTGAATTCTGAAATGTATTCATGGATGTAATTGGTGATTTACATGAAGAAGCTTACAAGTTATTGGCGGATCTTAATGCAATTAATTCTGATAAAGTTTATAGTGTTTTGGTGGAAATAAATGAGGATTTGTATAAGAGTGACGATGTTTTAAATTGTGTGGTTAGTTGTATGTTGCAGCTAGTGATATCGTTATTTCGGAGGAGACGAACAGTACGTTTGATGCTTACAGGGTGGCCGTTATTGAACTGTACGAAATAAAATCGTCATAACTGCTGAACAGTTCGCGTTAGGACGTTCAAGGGCGCGGGGCACGGTGGGAATTAGTATGTGCATGTATGGTTTGGTTTTGGATGGATTTGTCAATAAGCAAAATTGGCGCATTTGGGGGACTCAGAAACCGCATTTCGTCATCGAGAGGTCTTTTCACCCTCAATGGGTGACTGTGTGGTGTGCAGTAGTGTCTATTCATGGAATAATCGGTACGATATTCCTTGATCGCGCGGTGACTGCCGAACGGTACGTGAAGGTTTTGGAACGTGATTTCATCTCCATTATTAAAAGTGACTCTTATTTTGACAAGATGTTGTTCATGCGAGATGGAGCTCCACCCCATCTAAGCAGGAGAGTGTTTGATGTCCTGGAGCAGCACTTTAGGGACCGCATCCTCGCTCTGGGGTACCCAGAGACCACTCTTATGGATCTCGGTTGGCCGCCATATTCTCCGAATCTGAACATATGGGACTCCATTTTGTGGGGCTATATTAAAGATAAGGTATACAGCAATAGCCCAAAAACCATTGCTGAGCGGAAAATAGCCATTCAGGAGGTCATCGGCAACACTTCAGCGGGTCATGCAAAATTTCGCTATTCGTCTGTGCCACATCATAGTCAATGATGGCAGGCATATCGAAATGTCATGACCTAAATCCGAATATCTGCAGTGGCGTTTACGTGTTGAATAAAGTGTGTGTAGGTCGGAGTTTGTAACTACTTTACTTTTGTTTTTCATATAGTTCAGTAACTGTCACCATGTACGAGGATGATGAAATGACGGGTTGTAATGTGGTTTAAATCATACAGATGAATTGGAAGTAGACCAGGAGAATTTAGGAATGGATAACGAATTTGAGGGTTTTTCTGAAGTTATAATGTGTATCGTGCATATGGAAGAAAAACAAAGGTAAGTTGAAAATGACCTTTTGAGGAAACCATGTTTAATGAGGGGTGAAATTAAAAGCATGCAGCCTTTAAGTTGTAAGTAGGCTGTTTATGTTTTCTCTATGTAAGTAGGCTGTTTAGGTTTTTTATTGGTAACGCCACCTCTGTATGACAATCACTGGCTGTGCTGTGGGCAGTCTGTGTCTGCTTTGCATTGTTGTAATACTCGCCATTGTAGTGTTAGGCAGCTGGATGTGAACAGCGCGTAGCGTTGCGCAGTTGGAGGTGAGCCGCCAGCAGTGGTGGATGTGGGGAGAGAGATGGCGGAGGTTTGCAATTTGTCATGAACTGATATATATATTATGACTTGTGATGATATTAAGGTAAATACATTGTTTGTTCTCTATTAATATCTTTCATTTGCTAACTATCCCTATCAGTAGTTAGTGCCTTCAGTAGTTTGAATCTTTTATTTAGCTGGCAGTAGTGGTGCTCGCTGTATTGCAGTAGCTTGAGCAGCGAAGATTTTTGTGAGGTAAGTGATTTGTGAAAGGTATAGTTTAATGTTAGTCAGGGCCATTCTTTTGTAGGGAATTTTGAAAGTCAGATTGCGTTGCGCTAAAAATATTGTGTGTCAGGTTAAGGACAGTCGTGTAGAATTGTTCAAAGGGGACGTTTCATATGGCGACCCTTAGCCTAGGATACCTCACTGGAATCTTCTGATTTTTTCTTGTAGTTTGTGTATTTAGTGTAGCTTTTGTTTATTGCTAGCGCGTAATTGTAGAGAGAATCTCCTTTGTAATTGTAGTTTTCATTGTTGTAGAGTAAAACAGTTGTGGCATGCATGTAGATTTGCACCAAGTATTTCGCAGCTGCAATTAACTAGACATTATTTCCATTGCTACGTTATTTTATTTTGCTCTTCAAATTGTGTTTTTATGAGTTGTCGTGTGAAATACTGTGACAATAATGGCGTGTGAAAAACGTAATACTAGGCTCCAAAGTAAACTGAGAAATGACAGTGAAAATGAAAGCAGTGTGTTAGCGCCACCGAGTAATGAATTAACTGATGTTCAAAGTAGTAATTTGGTAATCGTGCATAGGGAAATGGAGCGGGCGGCAAACAATGGCACAGACAGTGAAACAATTAGTGAAGAGGGAAGCATTATCGACAGATCGGTCGGCAATAGCTCGCCTCAGGAAACGGGAATGACAGAAGACAATATTGCAAATACTGCAGACTCAGGTTTTGGGTTCTCACCGTTTTCTCAAAAGAGTCAAGACACATTTTCCGCTTGTCAAAATGTGAATGTTGCCGGTGCAACTTCACTGCCGAAAAGCACTGAGGAACATGTTTCAGACACCAGTACATTATTATTGCAATTAATGCAACAAATGGAACAAAATCAGAGACAAATGGGACAAAATCTTAAAAAGTTAGACACAGTGGAACAAAATCTCAAAAAGTTAGACACAATGGAACAAAATCTTAAAAAGTTAGACTCATTGGAGCAAACTCTTGAACGAACACGTGAGGATTTAACTGCTGAGTTACATCACATTGAATCGAAATGTCAAAAAGTCTGTAATGACGTAAAAACACAAATTTGTGAGCATTTCCAACCTATTTTTTCGCGTCATGAAAATGCACTACAGAATCACGAAGCAGCCATAAAAGAACTGCAAACTATTGTTCATGAAAATCATGAGACCTTGCAAGCAAAATTTGACTCAGTTGCATCTACCGATTCGGTTACGCAACTTGCAAAAACTCAGGAAAACTTAAAGGTCACAGTAGACACGATTGCAACACAAATGGACACTCTGAAACTTGGTTCAGAAAAACATAGAGAGGAAATGATTTCACTATCGGATAAAGTAGCCGAACTTTCAGATCAGTTCACTAACTTATCTACAAAGGTAGATGATGATCTGAATGACACAACACCTGTAGCTTTCATGGACACTGAAGAGTATGAACAAATTAGAAAATTCAAACAAAATCAAAATCAAATCAATACACAGTACAAAAGAGAAATCCGGGAAGTGCAAGATCAGTTGGCACAAGTAGTACAAGAATTACGTATTTCAGAGGACACTCGCGCCCCAATACGGGAAGAGGGACATACAAATACGGAACAGACACAAAATAATAACACAGGGCATTTCGTAAGTTATGAAAGAAATTGGCAATGTGCACCGAATTTTGAGATGGAACGGCAGACACGACCTAACAATGACCGATATGCGACTCGCCGACATGATGACTTTGACTATAAGCTGTTCATTACTACACGTAAATTCAAAACATTTAAGAATTCTGGCAACGACATTCATCCACAAGCATGGCTCCATCAATTCTCTCATTGTTTTCCTCCCAACTGGTCGTTAGAACACAGATTAGAATTTATGTGTGGCTACTTAGAGAATGAACCAGCTGTAAGAATGCGATCGGTCATTCACGATTGCCACAGTGAGGGAGAATTTTACCATGCCTTCCTCTCAGCATATTGGTCTCAAGCTACACAAGACCGTGTAAAACATAACATCATAATGATGAAACACTTCGAACAATCTGAATTTTCCAGTCTTGTGAAATATTTTGAAGACATGTTGCACAAGAATCAATACCTGTCAAACCCGTACAGCCCCTCAGAACTCATCCGCATTTGCTTAATCAAACTGCCTAAACATTTACGACATATTATTTTAGCAGGACGTTGCAAAGACGACATTGAAGCTTTTCAGGGACTGTTACAAGAATTAGAAATTGACACTGACAATCGCGGAACGCGAAACCAGGAACACAACAATTACAGGTCACATCCGTCGCAAATCCGCGATGAAAGAAGTAATAACTGGACACGACAAGGCTATTCTCACAACACAAATCGTGACCAAAATAGACATCACCCGTATGACAACCGATGGCAGAGTAGTAATAACTACAGGGAAAGATCACCTCTCCGCGGTAGTGACTATCACAGAGACAATCAGAGAAACAGACAATATGGGAACCAAAATAAATATTATTAGGGGAGACAGAATAACTTTAGACGCAACGGTCCAGCGCGCAGTTTCGATTCAGGGAGAAATTCTCCACCACGTGACCGACAAGAAAGAAACTATGGCATCTACCGACATGACGACAGATGATATGATCGTAACGATAGACCTGAACTGCATCAGAACTGGCGGGATTCTAACAGAGCTGGGCCCTCTCGTCACGGTGAATTTGTAGAAGTTAGGTCTCCAAATCCCAATAACGGCGCGCGCCAACAAAGAGACAGACAATGACTAGCACAGCAGGCAGCTGCGTGCGGCCGCTGGCTCAGGGAAAAATAACAAAGAAAAGATTTAGCATTCTTTACCGATGTAAACAACATGATAATTGCTTTGAAGTTGAAAGTCTGCGTACTAGGAAGAGTAAAGGATTGCACCACACTTCACATGTAAAACCGCTTACTGAGAGATAATCTGCTTTTTAACTTTGTCTTTGCCATATAACTTTTCACTTTACGTTGCTAGTATGCTTTGTCAGACTTAGAATCTGTTAACATACAACAATGTTTGAAGTACAATATCCAGTCTAGAACGTAGGGAACATTTTTAAACAGAAATTACGAATGCATTGTTATAGTGAACAGACGACACAGTGTCGTATTTGTAAATTCTTGCTTGTTTGTTGCACGATTACGTAACGACTATAAGGCTCACATACTTAGAACATTTACCAGTACTGCTAATGAGATTTTAATGCAACATTTTGGTTTACTTGAAAATACATTCTGGGTTTAAAGTACTTTCTGTGAGATACCAGACGACACAGTGGTTAGTTTATGTGACAACTGCACGGTTTTATCACGACGCTACTAATGAGTGAAAATTTACAATGTTGATTTTGTGGTGTATCTGTTTTATATCTGCACAGTTTTCTGAATTCTTCTGGAAATCAAAACATGTTTTATTAGTAACTTTTGTGGTATAGCTACAAGGAGACAGCCTTTTCCATAGCACAACAATACGTTACAGCACAGTACTTTCATCATCACAACAATAAGCGTAATAACTAAGATATCTCTACGCAAAGCATTTCACTTTTGTTTATCATGAGGTAAGTACATTGGCTTCTGCAGAACTTAGCTTTTGGAGGAAAATAACTACGACACTTTCACAGAGATTATCTTACAACAATATGCACATTTAGCGCTACAGGACACGCATTTCAGTGATTAATTTTGTACTTAAAACATTTATTTTTAAAGATTTTTGAATTACAAAGAAAGTTCTCAGTGATACATTTCATTTCATTGCTGTAATCTGTAACACCTGAGGGTATAATTACATTAATCCTCAGGGGGGTACACACTTACTTTGTGTACCATGTGTGTGGCAACCACAAGGAACCCTAGCTAATATGGTATTTGCTTATACAACTTTACACATCGGTACTATATTTCTCTAACACACAAATTACACAGCTATCTGATCATTTAACTGAGAGAGACAAACATTTATTTTACTACATCAGTGACACATGTTTACGCAAATACACAGTTGGATAACTTCACACTTATGAAACTGTATTTTGTCTGTACTTTGTAAACTGTTCATATTTTTTCGGAACCATTGTGATACTATGAGAGATTTGAATGATATATTTGGTATGAGATCATGATTTTTAAAGTACGTTTGAGGCTGCTGACACTTTTGACATGAACAGAGAATTTTTTTAGGCTTAGAAATTATTGGAGGAAGCTACGACGATTTTGAGATTTGACTGAGGTGTTATGATGTTATTTTTACGACGACGATGTGTATTATGCTGCTGAGGTATGTTTATGATTAATAGGCTGAGGCTATATGAGTTATTTGATTATGCTTCATATTTATAATGACGAAATATTGACGAGTGTCGATGGATACGTATATGTGTAATAAGGTAAGGAGTAATGAATAGTGTTTAGGGACTCTGATTTATGAAAAGGATGTTGGAAACCAAGAATCGTACTTTAAGAGTTATTAAATGTGTGTAAATGTGTGACTGTATCACAATGCTGACGAATTTTTTTGAACACTGTTATATTCATAGGATTTTGTTTCTACACATTTGCAAAGTAAATTCTCGACCTGTGAAATTTTGTATATATGACTGTCACTGTAGCGGTAAATATTTCCGTACGAAAGTTAAGTGACCACCTGCACGTAATGCGTCGCGGGCACCCAGCTGTGTCAGACGCCTGGAGAAAAAGCCATTATTGCGAGCCCTTTTCAGCGGCACAGGTAGAACAAAAAAAAGGAGAGGCCATTATCCTTGGAAATATTTTTACATCTGCACACCTGATTATGACAAGCGTCTTTCTACGAGAGTTGAGAGAGTTTCTACTAACTTATGAAATGTCACATGACTACTGAATGATATTTTTATACTTTGCTTTTCATAGTTGCTTATTTCATTTGACATCTGTTTTCCAGCTGTGTTGCAGCATTGCTTTTATAAAATAAAATGCATTTGCTAATGTGAACACTTTCTGTCAACAGATCTATTAAATTATTATTTTATGATCCACATTCTTTAAAAAAGGAGCACTTGGAAAGGAAAGAACAATAAGAAGGATTTAGTAACTGCATTCATAATTTTCTTTTCAAGTAATTGGTAACTTTTTGGTAGAATAACTTCTTGTGGTGCACCACTTTAATTACATAGATATTAAGATGTGATTATACATTTCCCTTATCTGCATTGTTATCTTTAGTGTACTATTTTTTCTGCTTGCGCTATGTCATATTTAGGTATAAGTTGCTGCTGTTTGCCAGGCATAGTTTTATTGAATTTGACTTTTGCTCATTTATGCTGCTAGCTTTGCCAATCTGTATTTCTTGTCATTGCTGCTTATATTAATTGTTTTATGTGCTGCTGCATTGCCTCGTCCCTTAGTTTAGCATCTGAGCTCAGTAGATTTAAGTTAGCTTAAGAGGGGGTAGACTATATGAGAAACTGACTATGGAGAATAGGTAGAGAATGCATTGCGAAGTTATATAAAAAGGATTTGGGCCCAAATGAGTATTGTACAATCAGAAATAATTATTTTGAAAGAAATATGAACAGAATACAGAAAGCATGCTTGGATAAGATTTTTTTGGTGGAAGCAAAGGTTGAAATAAGACGAAAGATCTATAGAATGAAGTTTTGGGATGGACTGCAGTACCAAATGTTACACTAAAAACGAACCCTGTCCTTTCCTATTGGTGTTATCCCACTATGTGTTTGTGTACCCTTGAGTATTTGTTTTCTTCCTGTCTCTGTGTACTGTTTCATAGAATTTTTTTTCTCTTCTAATACTAAGCTATATTCACTATGAGGAGGAATACTGTTATCCTCAAATATAAGTTGCATTAATAATATGTTATTTTCTTTGTAAAGTTGTTTACAATTCTGTTCTGTTTCAATGTTCATGTGTGAAATTAATGTTTCGACAACTATTCTTATTATTTTATGTATGTACTTATGTCACTATTTTTGTAACACTGATGTATATGTTTATTTCTATTCTTTTGTAAAGCCTGTACTACAAATGTTATCTGTATTATTATGCTTTTAATGATGTATTGTGTACCTTTGTTATTGTATTCTCATGTTATAAAATTGTAATTGTTACCAGTTCTTCAAATTAAGTAACATTTCACTGCACACGTTTCTGTTGGTCATAGTATATGGACAATATGTGAGAAGTAGGGACTGATAATGTTTGCACGTGTGTTAATAATTCAGCAAGGGACTGGATAACAGCATTGCTGGTTCTAAGGACAATTCCAAAAACTTTGTGAGTGCACAAGTGGTGGTTTATGGACTTGCTATATTCTCTGCAAGACTCTTCGATGGTGATTGTGCACCTGCACAGTCGCAACAGATGGCTGCTGGCCATTTCTACAAGGACTACAGTGGGTCTACACCTTTGCTGACTCACCAGTACCATTATTTCTACAAGGACTGCAGTGGGTCTGCACCTCTGGTGGCCCACCAATATCGTAATGTCTACCAGGACTACAGTGGGTCTGCTCTGTGATGACCTACCTACCAATATTCATCAAAACTTCGACTGACTCTGCAGTGGGTTTGCTCCATTGTGGCCCATTACCTGTCAGCATGTCAAGAGTCAGCACTGTCTTTCTGATGGAAGGACACTACTTCTTCAAGACTGCATGGAAATCCACTACTTCTATGTGCATTTTCTTTTACTGCTCGGACTTTGAGAAAAACTCTGCATTCTTACTGTGATGAACAATGTGGACTGTCTTTATGGACTGTGAGAAATTTTGATCTTTTGACCAACATAATATTAATAAGTGTGTGCATTTTATATCTTTGTTACTGTAATTGTGAAAAATTTTTGTCAAATCTGTATTGGCCAGTGCCCAACACCATTTGTAAAAATTTTTGTGGGGAGCATGGGGGCTATGTAAGTAGGCTGTTTATGTTTTCTCTATGTAAGTAGGCTGTTTAGGTTTTTTATTGGTAACGCCACCTCTGTATGACAATCACTGGCTGTGCTGTGGGCAGTCTGTGTCTGCTTTGCATTGTTGTAATACTCGCCATTGTAGTGTTAGGCAGCTGGATGTGAACAGCGCGTAGCGTTGCGCAGTTGGAGGTGAGCCGCCAGCAGTGGTGGATGTGGGGAGAGAGATGGCGGAGGTTTGCAATTTGTCATGAACTGATATATATATTATGACTTGTGATGATATTAAGGTAAATACATTGTTTGTTCTCTATTAATATCTTTCATTTGCTAACTATCCCTATCAGTAGTTAGTGCCTTCAGTAGTTTGAATCTTTTATTTAGCTGGCAGTAGTGGCGCTCGCTGTATTGCAGTAGCTTGAGCAGCGAAGATTTTTGTGAGGTAAGTGATTTGTGAAAGGTATAGTTTAATGTTAGTCAGGGCCATTCTTTTGTAGGGAATTTTGAAAGTCAGATTGCGTTGCGCTAAAAATATTGTGTGTCAGGTTAAGGACAGTCGTGTAGAATTGTTCAAAGGGGACGTTTCAAAGTGAACTGATCGATGTTAATGATGAAAGAAACTCTGCATATATGAAACTAAAATTTGCGTTCCAGCGGTAGTCACAATTTTGCACCTAAGCGTAAGAGTCCGTTGACGGACGTGGAAAGAGGGCTCGAATTTGAGCAAATGAAAAACCGTAAAAAAGTGAGATTCGCAAGACACTCACACTGGCGAGATAAATGTTTCAGGAGGGTACGGTGGCAGAGCTGCACCTTGTAAAAGAAGAATTGGGCGTGTGCATTTATATAAATGTATATATGAGTGTATTTTCACATGTATCTTTAAGAATTTCAGGGGGGTTTTCGGTTTCGTGCAAGGGGTAACTTAGTGAATTTATGATATACGCAAAATGTATGAAGGTACAACTTATTGCAAGGAGAGTGTCGACATTTGGCCGCATGACTTTTGGTGTGCGGAGGTAAGAAGAACATAATTAGTCTCATTATTTACGTAAGACAGTAGTTTAACTGTACTGTGCATGACATTCGCAGGAGAAATTTCTAAGGGCTATATCTGTGTGTTGATTGTAGTATTTTGGATTGTTGTCTCATGTAATATATGTAGTTTATTTGCAATCATTGTTCGCCCAAAATCAGATGTGTGAAGGTCACCAGACCTCAAAAAATTTGAAGTGTTTGTGAGCGTAGAAGAAGTGGTTGGATACAAAAAAATATAAGCAAAGTCTTGTGAGTGTATTAAGTGGGTTAATTGTATGAAGTATGTTATTTTGAAAGGGTTGTGTATAGATTCGTATAACTAAACGTTGGGGATTACTTCATACAAACGTCATGAGAATAATTCTATGGATAAGTGTTTTATCATCAAAGGAGATTGATGAAAGGAACTGTGCATATATGAAACTAAAATTTGCGTTCCAGCGGTAGTCACAATTTTGCACCTAAGCGTAAGAGTCCGTTGACGGACTGATTAGATGAGAAAAGGAGAATTAAATGGGCGATTTCTGCACAGGGTAATAGTAGTTTTAAAGTTTCTTATTAGGAGCGATAAAATTGTAATGATAATATGTTAGTTGATTTAAGGCGTCGAACAAATTTCGTAGCACGAAAGACGTATTTTCTAGTGGGAACGTAGACGGAGTCTTCAAAATGTCCAGCTGAACCAAGTGTTTTGCCTATGCTATAAAACCTTTTCTGCTTGCTGTTCTGTTTCATGATGTATCTATTCCACTGTGGAGGGCGTTCAGTGCCTGATGTATGGAGGTTCGGGAAGACATGTAATTACTAGCAATAAAACCACGTATTTCGACAGCTATCGCCTTCCAGCACTGACGCTGACTGCGGATTGACCCATGTTCGGCGCATTACGTGGCCGAGCTGGTCACGAAATTTCTGCACAGGCAGCTGCACCGCCAACAATTTAAACTTCGATGCCACAACATCAAACATATTCTGTGTCTGTGACAGTGAAATGCCTCGAAGAAATGTTCAAAGAAAATACACTGAAGAGCCAAATAAATTGGTACACGTACCTAATATCGTGTAAAGCCCCCGCGAGCACGCAGAAGTGCCGCACCACGACACGTCAATGGACTCGACTAATGTCTGAAGTAGTGCTGGAAGGAACTGACACCATGAATCCTGCAGGGCTGTCCACAAATCCGTACGAGTATGAACGGGTGGAGATCTCTTCCGAATAACATGTTGCAAGGCATCCCAGATATCCACAACAATGTTCATGTTTAAACTCAGAAGAGTGTTGTGGAGCCACTTTGTTGAAATTCTGGACGTGTGGGGCGTCGCATTATCGTGCTGGAATTGCCCAGATCCGTTGGAATGCAGAATGGACATGAATGAATGCGGGTGATCAGACACGATGCTTACGTGAGTGCCACCTGTCAGAGTCGTACCTAGACGTATGGATCACTCAAAAAGCACACGCCTCACACCATTCCAGCTTGAACACTCCCGCGCTGACACAGTGGGTCCGTGGATTCATGAGATTGTCCCCGCTCCCGTACATCCGCTCGAGACAATTTGAAACGACACTCGTCCGACCAGGCAACATGTTTCTAGTCATCAACAGTCCAATATCGGTATTGACGGGCCCAGGCGAGGCGTAAATCTTTGTGCCATGCAGTCATCAAGGGTCACGAGTGGGCCTTCGGCTCCGAAAGCTCGTATCGATGATGTTTCTGGTTCGTACGCTGACACTTGTTGACGGCCCAGCATTGAAATCTGCAGAAATTTGCGGAAGGGTTACACTTCTGTCACGTTGAAGGATTCGCTTCAGTCGTCGGTCGTCCCGTTCTTGATGTTTTACCGCATTCCTGATATTCACGGTACACTCGTGAAATGGTTGTACGGGAATACCTAGGAGATGCTGTGTTCCATCGCTTGTGCGCCGACTATAACACCACGTTCAAACTCACTTAAATCTTGATTACGTGTCATTATAGCAGCAGTAACAGAACTAACAACTGCGCCAGACCCTTGCCGTCTTATACATACAGGCGTTGCCGAACGGAGCGCTGTTTTCTGCCTCTTTACATATCTCTCTGTATCTGAATACGTACCTCTACACCAGTTTCTTTGGCACTTCGGTGTACGATTTCAAAGGAGCAAAATTCAAGTTGTCTCGAGAGCCACCTGAACTAATATGATTAATGCTTATTAGGACATTTAATTAATATGCCTTAATTATAATTTGTGTTATATTTAGTAAATGTATACAGATAGAATACAATTTTATAGCATACCCTAGGAGGTAAATGCTGTTCCATATCACCACAAAGGTACTTACACTATTGTTCTGATACGCAAGTAATGTATTCTGTTTATTGTGATATGTATGTACTTATTATGTTACGTAGGTATGTCAAATTTGGTGGTAGTTAATGTGTCAAGTTAGCGAGCTAATGTGTCACATTAAGTGGAGGTGTGTAACATTACTCATATGCAGAAGCGCGATTTGGCCGCCTGGAGTTGGTAGTGGGTAGGGTGAATTTGTTTGTGGCGCCGTAGGGCACTGGGTGCAGCGTGGCCGCCTCAGCCGAAACTCGGCGGCTGGGCAAGCTGCAGCAACCGGTACGGGCCAGCCAGGTAGAAAAGCGAGCAGCGTCACCAGAAAAGGGTAAATCCCAAAGCTGGGAATTTTGACGGCTGATTTTTCACATGGCCATGGCCTTTCTGCAGGACACAATGTTCCATAACTGGCAGATTGTCAGACAAGCTGAAAGACGCGTTTTTACAGCTCTGTGAGTCTATGATAATTTACAGCCAAACACTAATGCAAATCTGAATACATGAGCGATCCCAGAAAAAATGAAGTGCATCCAATGACATAGTAATAATTTCAGTACTTAAGCTCAGATTGGAAAAAGAAAATCGTTTGTGTCCCTTTCAAAGGAATTATCCCAGTATTTGCCTTAACCAGATTAGCTAAACTACGGATAACCTATATTAGAATGGATGTAATGGGATTTGAACCGTCACTCTTCTGATAGCTAGTTGAGTGTATAACCATTGTGCCATCTCACTTGGTCATGATACTCGATTTGATTCGTAAATGGAATCTGTAGCCGAATGTCAGTATTACAAACGTCTTCGGTAGGTGAAGACCCCATCAACGCATGGAGTGGAATGAAAACCAAGGTCTGCCAGTTGTAACACTTCACTTCCTTGTCGCCCATATGTGGTAGCCCTGTTGGCTACGGTAGGCGGCTGTGCCAATATCGCGTTGCAGGGAGAAGGAGGTTTTTCTTCAGCTTGGAGCTGATGATGTAGACTTTCCTAAAACCTCCTAAATGGGTTGTGGCCGGAGCCTGTATGACGGACTTCAAACCGCATTCTACGTCAGCGAAGGAAGTGACTGGCACTGTGCGGCATCTGGATGCGTGACATTCCAGCTACAAGCAGCAGCGTTGGCTGACATGGCCTGGCATCCTGCTTGTGAACACGAACTCCCGCTGCAACATGGCTATTAGAGGCAATCAGTTGTTTCTATAAAACGGCGGTCATAAGTCCGGGAATGTTGTATCTCGAGGGTAAGGCAATAAAATTAGCTTTACTTAGGAAAATAAGGCGATAAAGGAGCGCTGTGCATGCAATTTACAAAGGGAAGGGTCTTCATGGAGAATTTAGTAAAAGAAGAAGGTGTAATTAGATAAATGACGAACACTAACTTCACTTAACGAAGCTTTATTCAGCACTTGCACATACAAGAGCGCGGAGCGAACTGCCTCCGGCCAGAGCACATATGGTATATATACTGTTACAGAACATTCCAGTACAATGATTCTCGATATCTGTGGACACTTCTAGAATGTCCTCGAACCGAATATAGAAATTAAAGTTTTAATGTGTAAGTAGGCTGTTTAGGAATCGCTGACTGTGCTGTGTGCAGTCTGTGTCTGGTTGGACTCATTGTTGGATTATTCGCTAGTGTAGTGTTGGGCGGTTGGATGTGAACAGTGCGTAGCGCTGTGCAGTTGGAGGTGAGCCGCCAGCAGTGGTGGATGTGGGGAGAGAGATGGCGGAGTTTTGTGCGGACGATCTGGACGTGACGTGTGTCCGTCAGAAAAAGGAAATTTGTTTAATTGGATCTCACAAAATTATATATATACTATGACGTTTGAACGCTATTAAGGTAAATACATTGTTTGTTCCCTATCAAAATCTTTCATTTGCTAACTATGCGTATCAGTAGTTAGTGCCTTCAGTAGTTAGAATCTTTTACTTAGCTGGCAGTATTGGCGCTCGCAGTAGTTCCGAGTAACGAAGATTTTTGTAAGTGTTTCATGAAAGGTATAGTTGTTAATCAAGGCCATTCTTTTGTAGGGATTATTGAAAGTCAGATTGCGTTGCGCTAAAAATATTGTGTGTCAGTTTAGTGATGATGAGAATAAGTAAAGAGAAAACTGTCTGAGTTCGTTGAATTTTCCTCATCTGTTTGAAAATCAAATAACGTAAGAGTTTTTCCAGCACAGTCATTCATAATTTTTCTAAGGGGACGTTTCAACTGTTCAGGTGAGTTAACTCACGACCCTCTATGTAACAGTCTAGAATCATAACCGCTACGACACAGTGACGGTGCTACTCAGTTTTTTCTGCGACAATATCATCAACTACGAAAATCAACAACTAATTCTTTGAATACACGCAGAGGAACACAGGTACGTTGAACTACATATCTCAATGAATTGAAGTCTCATGTGTCTCATTTGACCATGAACCTTCAGCAGCTGATAAGTGTGAAAGAATGACTGACTGACGTAATTGGTGAGAAGTGACTGTCCCTCCCAATGAGGTGCCAATGGTGTTGTTGCACACCTTTGGCTAGTAATCGGTGTTGCCGTGGCTCTCGGGACTGTAGACGGATATGCTCATTTCTTATGTTTTAACTGATTCGGTTACAATGTATTCACTTGTTCTGTGTTCTAAATGTTATCTCTACTCTTTACACAGCATTTCAAAATTTTTTAAAGGTCTTGAAAAATTACTTTATTTTTAAGTGTGTGCCCACAACTATCACATATATGAAATTCCTAAAAAAACCACTGAACAACCATGAAATAGGACTGATATTTGATAGTTGGGAATGTAATTCATTAGGAAACTATGTAAATGCCAAGTGTTTCAATTCGCCTAAATAGTCTGCATAAATAAAGCATTCAAAATTTTTGAAAGAAAGATCAAACGTTTTGTGAAATGATTTGTCTAAAAGTAAGGAATAAAACAGAATAGAGAAACATTTAATGTGCCTCATTTTCTGTACATGATTTCAAGCATCAGTCAAAGGAACATCAATCATTTCTCTAACCTATTTTATTTCTTTTCAGACAAATGATTTTACAAAACATCGGACTAATTTCTTTTAGTGTTTTTATCTTGAAGTTTTGTTCAGAAAGCATTATCTTTTTGACACCTCATTTGCCTTCGTAGCATCGTATGTTCTAAAAAAGTTCTAAATTTAGTACCTGATTCGAAGGAAACCTTTTCGACAGTTAAATATCACACCAACGTATGTTTTTATGTGGATCTTTTTATGTGCAAATTAGCTAAACCTTGAAGAGATGAAATTGTTGACAATTCATTTATATAGCTAAAAGCAGCAATAGATGTTTGTGAAATATTTCAAATTTCCTTCAAGTTAGTAAGTTTTTCTTCAGATTAAGGCTGTATGCCGGCTCGAGACTCGAACTTGCAAAGTTTCCTATCAGCATACACTTCGCTACAGAGTGAAAATTTCATTCTTGAAAAATCCCCCAGGCTGTGACTAAGCCATGTCTCCGCAATATCCTTTCTTCCACGAGTGCTAGTTCTGAAAGGTTCGCAGGAGAGCTTCTGTGAAGTTTGGAAGGTAGTGGACGAGGTGCTGGTGGAATTAGACCTGAGAGGAAGGGACGTCAGGCGTGCTTGGTTAGCTCAGATGGTTGCCGGCACGGTAGCTCAGTGTGTTAGGCCAGAGGGTTAGCTGAAGTCTGTAATAAATAAAATAAAATAAAATAAAATAAAAACTGAGTAAACGAATCAACGAAGAGCCTGAACGGATGTCATTGGACGTCCACCCCAAACGAATTCAACGAACAAGATAGAAAAAATTGAGATTAAAAAAAAAAAAAAGAAAAGATGGTAGAGCACTCCCCGCGAAAGACAATGGTCTCGAGTTCGAGTTTCAGTCCGGCGCATAGTTTTAATTTGCCAGGAAGTTTCATATCAGCGTACACTCCGCTGCAGAGTGAAAATTTCATTCTGGAATTAAATATTTATTTCCTAAACTAGACCTCACGCTGGTCAATCTGATACCCCATTTATCCGTTCCCACTCTTCATTTGGCTGTGGAAATTCGTAGAAAAAACCATTTTGTAACTTATAGGGAGTCTTATTTTCAGTTCGCTCAAACATTTAACCAAAATTCTAACTACACGACAAAACACATCCTCTCTGCGTGTTGTCATTTGCAAAAGTCCTCGTTTCGAGCCGTCTGTCACATACATACGTTAAGAAACAAAAAAAAAAAAAAAAAAAAAAAACGGAACACCCTGAACGACTAGAGTCAGAACATGTACATTAGTATGTTCTATAGAAATGATTAGCATTTCAGTCACCTCGGTTCAGCATGTGTCCTGTGGTCTATTAGTAACACGGTCCACCATGAGCCCTGATAACTTGTTCCATGCGTGACAGCATCGACGCGTATAAGGCGCGAATGGCGTTCTGTGGTATAGCCATCTATGTAGCACTCACCTGATTCCACAGCTCATCTGTGGTGGTTGGCATCGTGCAACAGCGCTCCCCCCGTCGTTTCACCACTACCCACGCATTTTCGATTGGCGACAAAACTGGTGACCTGGCGAGCCAGGGGAAAAGCCTGACACCCTATGACACCAAGAAGGCAGATGTTCGTGCACCAATATGTGGTTGTGCATTGTCTTGTTGAAAAATCGCGTTTGGAGTGTGGTGCAAAAAGAGTGTGGCGACGTATCGCGGGATGTCATTTACGTAGGTCAGACTGGTCACAGAGCCTTGGAGACACGCCAACTGTGATTTGTAGCTTTACCCAATAGGACCCCACACCATGAGGCGTTAAGCTGGCGCTGTATGTCTTGTGCAAATGCAGTCACTGTAAGGCCACTCCCCCTATCTGCAGCGAACCAAAATGCGCTCATCATTTTCAAACAAGCGGAATCGGGATTCGTCCTATCCTGAGTGATGTCGTTCCATACACCATTGCCGTCTAGTATAGTTCTGCACATTCGTCAAAGGTAGGCGGAGAAGTGGATGACTTGTACACAACCCGTGCCTTAATAAACGGCGACGGACTGTCATGCCTGATGGTGTACGATGTCTTACACTGTTCCACCACTGCGCCAGAGCTGAGGAGGACACATATCTGTACTGTAGTGCCATTCGGATGAGGTGGGGGGCGGGGGTTGGAGGGGGGGATGGCCTGGGTGCTGCTACCTTACCCATCTTGTCGTGTTCTACGGCCTTCCGTGAACTATTCGGCACAGTCCCGTCGCACTGTCTAAAGCCTTCGTCGTACACGAGCAGCAGTTTCCCAGATGGATGCATCACATTCTTTCGCGCCAATATTGCGCCCTCTTTCAAACTCACTGATCCGAAGGTACGGTTCATGCATACATCTGCGAGGCATCCTGCACGTTTGCTCGAGTCTCACTGATCCATTACCCTCGGTTTATAGCCATAATGAGGGCCGCAGCCACATTTTACCGGTAGGTGGTGTTGTGCTGCGATATCGATGTTGACCTTGAATCCGCGGGCCGACATGGTTCAAATGCTAATCATACCCGGAGAACACACTAATCTATGCGTCCCATGAATATGAACGTCCTACCGCTAGTCGTTCAAGGTGTTCTGGTTTTCTGAACATGAGTGTACATTCCAAAATGTCGAGAACTAAGAGAGATATCATTCTGTTCTCAACTTTAAATAAAATTTTGATATGTAGACTACTTTTCAGATGCAGAAATCTAGGAGTAAAATGAACTATACGAAATCTATACCAAAATGCGTTTTTATCTTTTGAATCTCTTTAAAAAAAATTGAAAATCATTTACTTCGTCCCGTGGAGTGCAGTAACTATGACGAATAACGAAAAGCATGACGGTCCATTATTGACCGAAGATATCAAGCTGTAAGATGCAAAAGAATCAAATTTCTTCACTGAATGGTGTTCTTAAAATCGGGTCATAAGTGTTTGACAGCAACCGTCGTGTCTGCTCCATTGCCTCTCCTAGAAGACTTACAGCTGTCGCTGTCACTGTAATGCGTGCTGCTGCAGCGAGAAAATTCAAACATGTTTGAATCTAAACGTTGCCAAATGTAGCGGACAAGCAGAGAATGGTCGACTCCAACCTGAGACATTTCCATAGCTATATATGGGTCGTATTTTGTCGCCTGAAGATGATGCGCGCTTTCAGTCGCTTATGTCCCTCACGTAGAATGTGGCCTTGGGGTAGGGGGGGGGGGGGGGTAAATTGGCTGTTCTGACACCCGTTGCAGGAAAAGTTCTTAATATCTCACCAGGAGGCTACGCCTTATAGAAGTGCTGTAAGGAGGAGCAGGAAATGGTGAATGAGAATGCCTGCATTTCTGTTCTCCTTTCAGATCGACTGAAAGCCTAAATTTTGCCGCCAGTCTTCGTCGGGTTGAGTTGAAAAGTCGTGGACCCTCTGGGACGGAGTTTGTGTTTTAATGTGGTCAGCATTTAGCAGTTTTGGAGTTAGTGATACTCCGTGATCAACTAGATTAACAAACTCTCTGAACTGCGTTTCCATGCTCGGGCTCTTATTTCTGCTTAGATGTTTCCTGTTTTTCGAAACCAGTCGTGAATTAGCGAGTGTGAACATATGCGGTCCAAAGAAGCCTCACAGCGTGGTGCCATCAGCTACCTGGAGCTAGTGTTGGGTAAAACTGACGGACTTGCCAAGGGTTAAGACGTACCAATAAATTTCCTTTCCTTCGATGCAGATTTCAGAGTCATATTTTTATGTGACTCTTTCCCTACTGATTCTGCACTGTACACAATGAAATATAAAATTAGTTATTATTATGGTAATTATCTCAAATCTAATTGTAATTTTTTATGAAAAATAGCTTCTTGTTGTTTCTAAATGCATACCACACAAAGAAAAGAAGTTTTCATTGCAAACATAAATTATTAATTACTGACCTTTCATGGAAGAATGTTAAAAAAGGCTGTTTAAATTTTAATTAATTTATAGGTAATCTTTATGTATTGGGTCGGTACATAAGTACATTTTTCCGTAAGTTTAATAAATGTAGCACATACGTATTACAGAGACCGAGGCGTTCGATACAGTTCCCCACAGTCGTTTAATGAACAAAGTAAGAGCATATGGACTATCAGACCAATTGTGTGATTGGATTGAGGAGTTCCTAGATAACAGGACGCAGCATGTCATTCTGAATGGAGAGAAGTCTTCCGAAGTAAGAGTGATTTCAGGTGTGCCGCAGGGGAGTGTCATAGGACCGTTGCTATTCACAATATACATAAATGACCGTGTGGATGACATCGGAAGTTCACTGAGGGGTTTTGCGGATGATGCTGTGTTAATCGAGAGGTTGTAACAATGGAAAATTGTACTGAAATGCAGGAGGATCTGCAGCGAATTGACGCATGGTGCAGGGAATGGCAATTGAATCTCAATGTAGACAAGTGTAATGTGCTGCGAATACATAGAAAGAAAGATCCCTTATCATTTAGCTACAATATAGCAGGTCAGCATTCCATAAATTATCTGGCAGTACGCATTAGGAGTGATTTAAAATGGAATGGCCATATATAGTTGATCGTCGGTAAAGCAGATGCCAGACTGAGATTTGTTGGAAGAATCCTAAGGAAATGCAGTCCGAAAAGAAAGGAAGTAGGTTACAGTACAATTGTTCGCCCACTGCTCGAATACTGCTCAGCAGTTTGGGATCCGTACCAGATAGGGTTGATAGAAGATATAGAGAAGATCCAATGGAGAGCAGCGCGCTTCGTTACAGGATCATTTAGTAATCGCGAAAGCGTTACGGAGATGATAGATAAACTCCAGTGGAAGACTCTGCAGGAGAGACGCTCAGTAGCTCGATACGGGCTTTTGTTAAAGTTTCGAGAACGTACCTTCACCGAGGAGTCGAGCAGTATATTGCTCCCTCCTACGTATATCTCGCTAAGAGACCATGAGGATAAAATCAGAGAGATTAGAGCCCACACAGAGGCATACCGACAATCCTTCTTTCCACGAACAATACGAGAATGGAATAGAAGGGAGAATCGATAGAGGTACTCAAGGTACCCTCCGCCACACACCGTCAGGTGGCTTGCGGAGTATGGATGTAGATGTAGATGTAGATGTACTACTGTTTGTTGTTGTCCTTGATCGTCTTAGACAGCTGCTCGTAGCCAGTTGAAAGCAGTGTGCAGATCTATTAGCGGTGAACATAAAACGGACAGTTTTAGCAACCACGTACATAGTGTGTTGCAGTGATCTGTCCCGTTTACTTAAGAATTTTTCTAAAATTTAATTATAATGCCAAGTGCACGAATGAAGTGTTGTTCTTGAATGAAGATGATAAAACACAAAATTTCTGTATGGTCTGAGTTCGTTATTAACTCGGTATTAAATATTATTTTGAAAAAATACTATATCATGCATAAGAAAAGAGGAAGCCGTTATACCTGAGGGAGGCACTCTGTCCTGTGCCACCATAAGTACTTACCAGCCTTTTATTAATGCTTCTGCGTTCGTCTTTCATAATTATTGACTCGGTGCATAAGTTAAACAACAGGCACACATAACAGAGACTTTAGACATCATTAATATATTCTCCTTCACTATTTACAACAGACTGCCATCGCTGGGGTAACTTTTCGATGCCACGACTGTAGAAATGACGTGGTTTTGTGACGAACAACGCTTCGAGCTATGTTCAGAATGAATTTTCGCCCGAAAAGGAAGTTCCTTGAAGGATGTTCGACAGAGAGCGGAAAACGTGAAAATCTGAAGGCGCAGGTTCAAAAATGGCTCTGAGCACTATGGGACTGAACATCTATGGTCATCAGTCTCCTAGAACTGAGAACTACTTAAACCTAACTAACCTAAGGACAGCACACAACACCCAGTCATCACGAGGCGGAGAAAATCCCTGACCCCGCCGGGAATCGAACCCGGGAACCCGGGCGCGGGAAGCGAGAACGCTACCGCACGACCACGAGCTACGGACTGAAGGCGCAGTACCTACAGCGGTTCTTGTCACTCTAGCAGACGTGGTTCTGCGTCTGCAATTTGTTTCTGGACTGCGTGTCTGTTGTTGACAATAAATGTCAGCAATGACGGTTATATCTCGGGGAAGCATTCACAGTACACTACGCCGTCGCTCTTCCACCAGATGCATAAAACTGTCTTTTGCGGAGGTGCGCAGATCTTTTGTAGTGTGAGCTGTTGCTGTGTTTCGGCTGAACTATTCCTTTCTTTTCCTTAAGCTACCATAAAACACTATTTCTCGTCACCAGTAACCATACAGGATAGGAATGGTTGACGTTTATCACGAGCCAACTGATGATGAACGAACAGAGATACACGTATGGCCATCTGGTGATTTCTGTGATTTTGGCTTAGAGCATGCGCTACCCATACACCCTATTTTTTAATCTTTCCCATTGCACACATATGTTGCACGATGGTGGAATGACCACAATTCATCACAATTGACAATTCTCAATTACAGTGCCATGAATCATAGTGGATTAATGCCTTTAGACAATCTTCAACGAAGTTCGAAGGTCTTCCTCAACGTGGAGAGTCACTTATGTCAAAAAGATCCTCCTTAAAACGAGAAAGCCATTTTCCTGCCATACTCTGTCCAGCGACATCATCTCCATACATTGCGCAAATGTTTCTGTCATCCCTCTGTTGAACATAAACAGAAGAATGTGACAGAAATGTTCCGATTTCCCCATTTGGCACTCCATTTTGTAGCGTCCACGGCTACACTCACTATCTCCGAATGACAAAATAACAATAAGTAAACTCAAATAGCATCCGTGAACTACAAATGAAACTATGACACCCCAGAAATAAACCCATAGCAATCGGAATAACAATATGCAAGACAAAAATGCTACGAAATTATGCACCAACTGAATATTACCTGTGGTTGCAAGGCTTCTCTAGTTATATTGTGGTGTTGTAATATATGTATAAATTGGTTGTAAACAGGTTTGACAAGCGCAGCCATTATTACGCCATCATATCATTCAAACCATAGTCGTGAATAATTTGCAGAAGCGTTTTTGGCACCATATTCTCAATTACAGCCGGCCGTTGTGGCCGAGCGCTTCTAGGTCGCAGGTTCGAATCCTGCCTCGAGCACGGATGTGTGTGATGTCCTTAGGTTAGTTAGGTTTAAGTAGTTCTAAGTTCTGATGACCTCAGGTGTTAAGTCCCATAGTGCTCAGAGCCATTTGAACCTCAGTTACACTGCTCATAACAAGGGAAATTACGAACTATTTATTTTGTTGTTCCAGTGTTTTGTGTTTGGTCCATATAGAGACATTTAAATTGCACTACTCGTGAGTGTTTAATTTCAAGTACTCATTTCAATATTCTTAACTCCTACCTAAAAATTTATAAACGCTGAATGTAACAGCAGCAACTGTAATTTCTATGTTATACTCAATTCATTGGGACAGAGTATTACACGTCATTGACGGGTCATTTTGTTGCAATACTTGAGTGACATTTGTTTGCATAAAATCATTTTTTAAACTTTCAAGAGTATGTTAACTTTATTCAAATGACAAATGTTAACTTAAAACGTTTTTTGAAAAGACATCAAGTGACGACTGAAAGTCGATAAATATCTTGTCAGTTTCATTCTAGTTCTCAAAAGCTAGTTCTAATTCTATTAAAACACAACTTATGTAACAGTTCCAAGTTGAAAAACGGATTTAACTTTGAAAATCGTTCCATCAAAAGTGGCGACTGTAAATATCAGAGTTGAGTTTTAAGACTAAAACTTAAGTGAGTTTAGCCACGGTTCGTGTTCCAGTGATCAATACCGTCACTACGTTTAATAGCAAACATAAGATACCAAAACGATAATTCAAGGTAATCAGTGAAGTGCCACAAATATTTTGTTGCTGAATAAAATGACTCAATAATTTGTCTGCTACATGCTTCTACAATGGAATTACAATTCAGTCAGGCAAATATGAAGTCAAGATTAAGTAAAGAGTGCATTATCGACTAGCATTGTCTTCGAGGTGTTAATATTATTACTTGAATTTGCGAGACAGAATTTAGACGCTACGGAAGATAAAGTTGTAGCAAGGTCACGCTGCTTCACTGAGGTCACCAGACTCGTAAAAACAGACATAAAGAAAAAACTGCGTTTGAGAGTCAGAAAGAAGGCGGTAGGGTTGTTACGAACGTACTCAAGTCCATTCGTTGGATATCAGAATCTTTCTTGACATTAGTTGGTTAACTTGTAAGAGGTCCGAGCAGATGTAATTTCGATGTATTGCTCACGCGCTGCCTGCGATATGTAAGGTATAAGAGAATCTCAGACCAGAGAGCAGTGTTGACTGCAGTACGAACTGTGTAGCAGTAGCAGTAAGTTGTTGCTAGCGAGCAGTCTGGTCTGGTGTATCGTGTTGGCTGGGCCGGTCGTGGTGCAGCGATGCCGGAGCCTGAGCATTATTGTATAAGGTAAAAGCAGCCTCGCGCATATGTAGTATTGTTATCTCACGTTCCATGTAAATGTTTTAAAAATGTCCTAATAATAATCTTTCTCATAAAAAGTAACTTTTAACAACCATTCATTTCAATTTAAAGAATTTACTAATTTCTGCAATCCATGATCATCCCGATTATTGTAAAAGAAAAATCAGTTGTTTCTTTTCATAAATGACAAATCTATAGGCCAGCATTGCACAGGGCTGTGCCAGAAAAATTTATTGTAAGAGCAGATATATATGCGTTATCCGGCGACTTCATTGAGGTAAGAATTTTTCTTTTTTATTCAGAATGATCTTCCAGGGCCATGACGCAGCACTGCTGACGTCCAAAATTCACCAGGTTAAATTCACAGTCAATTATAGAAAAGTTGTAAGTGAGCGACAATTTAATTGAGAGGTTAGTCACATTTTATTATTGGTAGTTTATGGAATTTATTTACTGGGAGGTCACGCTAAATGTCAATGTTATAAATATACTTTTTACTGTTGGGAGGTTTCGGAACTTTTCTGTTGGGAGGTTACACTAAATGTGAATATTATTCATATTATTTTTTATTTTGTGGGGAGGTTACACTTGGCGACAATCGGCCATGATCGTATTTCTTTGTGAATTTCTGAGAAGTAGTCAGTTATATATCTGCTCTTATTTACTTAATATTAAATGTAGTTTGCATCTGGTGCAACGCATTTACTAATTTGTCACTCTTTCCTTCACAGGTCATCCGCAATTTATTGCTCTTTCTTGTAATTGTACTTGTTCCATTTTTGCTTTGTCTTTGTTTCATTTTGTGCTTAATTTTGATTTGTGAAAATGCCGCGAAAAACTGTTAACAGTACATCGCGATGTGCAATGAGTGAAATAGCCGACTCGAATAATTTGACCGATCATACTAGCGACAGTCAGTGTAATAGTGATAATCCTCTAGTTACAGATGATCAGTGCGTGCCGATCACTAGTAATGATGTTGATCATAATGATGAACAAACAAATTCAATTATGTCCACAGTAAATGTAACAATTGATGACGCGGCACATTCCGTTACAATGAACGTTGCCCAGTTTGACACACCCGATTTGCAAAATTTGCATTGTGAACAGATAAATTTTTCTCACGAAGATGAACAATGTAGTCAGAATACGTCAGATTTATTTGATTCCGATGTAGTGACCAACAGAGCACATCCAATTAGCAAACCTTTTCGTGGATCAGACAATGACCTAATGGTTACACAAAACGCGACAAATGCAGATACACCAACACACGGCATAGAAAATAGAGTCACTACTTTTAGCATGGATCAAGTTATGGCAGTATTGCTACAACTTATTGAAAAACTAGACAACAATTCCAAACAGTCGAAGAAAGATCAAGACAACAATTTCAAACAACTTAGTGAACAGATTGCAGCCGTTGCCGTGCCATGTCATGATACTAAAGAACAATTACGTGAGGAAATTAAGGCTTATGCTAGGAATGGTAGTGAAGAAATTAGATCTGTGGCACAAGAATTAAGTAATACACATGCAGCCACAACCAAATTATTTAGAGATGAAATTAGTGCAGTCGCTAAACAATGTTCTGAAAACGCAACACAGTTACGTTACGAGTTTAAATTAATGTCATCAGAACTTTCACGCACACTGGATGAGAAAGTAGACACGAAATTTGACCAACAGAACAGCCAAATTGACGAACGTTTTAATCAGTACCTACAAAATAGTGAAACGCGTTACCGTAAATTTGTACAGGAACAGAACAAAGTAAAGATACAAGTCATGGAAACAATTACTGCACAGAGACAGGAAGATAAGCGAAAGTTGTTTACGAAAGCAAAAACACACGTAGACAACAATATTGCTACAGTATCAGACGAAATTAATACTATCAAACAGTTGAACACCGAACTGCATGATGAAATCTCCGATCTTAAAACAAAAACAGACACACACCCATTAGACTTTCAGACAATGACCAACAGACTTGAAAAGTTGGAACTAATACAGGATCCCGATGCTATCAAAGCAGACGTTAAGAAATTGAACAAAACCACATGTAAAATACAAAAACAAATTAATGTTTGTGATACTAAAAACGATGATAGAAAAATATGATGAATTGGCCAGTCGTATTGATGTTATCGAAAATAATAATGACACCAAATCAGACGATACGTCACCAATTTCGCTTAATCAATAACGCGAATTCCAAAATTTACAGCAGACGATCAGTGAGGTAGGTTTGTCCAATAATACATTACGTAGAAAATTGTCATCTTTACAGCACGAATTGACTGAGATGAAAAATGTCTCAGCCTGTAACACATCATAGCATACGCCACTTTCCGAACATTTGTCAGACTTACACAGCCAGTGTAACTTACGTAATTTACAGAGAGTACGTGACTTAGAATCTGAACAGACACAGACAAATAGATTCTCATACAATCCTGAACCTGTTCAGACATACAAGCACTTTCTATCGATTAGGAAATTTAAGGTATTTAAAAATGACAGAACACAGATTCACTCTTTGGTCTGGATACAACAATTTGTTTTGGTACTTTCACCAGCTTGCCCTGTAATGCAGAAACTACAATTGGACTGGATACAACAACTTGCTTTTGAATTTTCACCGGAATTGCCTGTAACACAGAAACCAAAATTTATTTGCAGTGCGTAAGTGACCTCAGGGGATTCATTACACTTCGATGAATATGTGCCGTAGCGTGCACAGGGCCCCGAGCCGTAGTAGTGCTATTTCATCTTTAGTTTTCTGCACTGCTGCCTTCTCTTTTACTATCCTTTATATCTATCAAAACATCTCTTCAACTATCGATCTATTTAGAATTAAGAATGAATAAAGAAAACCAGATATGACAAGTTTTACCGAAAGTGACAGTTTTCGTTAGACACTCGCGAAATAAAAAGAAATACCAGCATAATTTTAATAAGACAAAATTTTCAGCAATCGCAAACACATTTTGGTAACAATAGAGGGTTTTCCCCACAACAGCAACAAAACCAGCCGGTTAGCATACCCAACCAACAATGTAGTCAGCAAGGTCAACCAAGCTTTAATGGTTCGCCACCTACACGTATAGCGTCGGGTCCGACAAATAGTAACGCACAGCTACAAGGAAATCAGTATGTACAGAAAACACGTCGTTTCAACTCTTATCGCAACGCGCCGTATAGCAATGACTATTATGACAGACGTAAAAGTAATGAGCACAATTTTCAGCGTACATTTAATAACAGTCGGTCTTACCAGCAGCAGAATCAACCACAACAACAGATTATCATGAATGAACCAGACAGCCGGTATCATCCCGAACGTAACACGTCAGGAAGAAATGACAGAACAGTTCAAATAGTTGAAATGCGACAGCATCCCCCCGCAAATAACAGCACGTCAGAAAGAATTTGACTATATATTCACGAAAATGTTATTACTTTTGACGACATCCGAGACACTCTTTTGCAGGAAAAACCAGTTATTCAAAAAACCATTTCCCACCCTGTCATTGAAGTAAAGATTGGATCATCCAAATTTTCAGCAGTAATCGATTCTGGATCACCTATGTCAGCCATAAATGAAGAAACCTTCAACGAATGCAACAAAGAGAATATTTATCCTACGTTACCATTAGGCAAAGCTAAAATAAAAGGAGCAGTATCTGGTAAAGTAGATGTAAAGTTACAGACACACTTATCATTTTGTATTGCACGTCATACGTTCCACTCAAATTTTTGGATTGTTCCCTTATTGACAACAGACGTTATTTTAGGTACGAATTTTTTGGTGCAACACGACGCAATTATTGACTTTCAAAATTCCTATTTAATGTTAAAGGATGAAAATGTACAACTGGCATTAGAATTTCAGCACTCTTTATCTGTAGAAGAACAAACAATTAATTGAACAGAGGTCATTTCTACATCGCGTTACATAGACTGTCATTTGACATTGTTCTCAGATATGTACGTACGCAATTATAATACACCAGACGAAGCCGACTATGACGTTATGCAAATGATTTCTGATAAAGTTAAACAGAGCAGTGCAAATACAGACGACGAACGTATTCAACTACGCAATATTCTTTTACAGCAAGCTCCAGTTTTTGACAACATCCCTGGTACTATTTTCGGTTTTCTGTATGAATTTCAAGTTAAACACCACGACACGTTTAAAGCCAAACATTATCCCATTCCATATATTCATAGAGAACAAGTTAAGAAAGAATTGTAAGCTATGCTTGACCAAGGAATTATTGAACCGGCAGTTAGTCCGTACATAAACCCGCTCCATATTGTTAAGAAAAAGGATGGTTCACTTCGCCTCGTACTTGATTCGCGTCATGTGAACGACATTATTATTAATGAAACAGATCGCCTACAGACACAAGATGAACTTTTACAGAAATTTTATGGTACTGCTATTTATTCCACATTAGATTTGAAATCGGGATTTTGGCAAATTCAGCTCCATCCGAACTGCAGGAAGTACACAACATTTCTCTGTTTTGGTGACTGTTATCAATTTTGTAAATTACCATTCGGTTTAACAATTTCTTTAGCAGCGTTTACTCTCGGTTTGAATACTATACTTCCGACAAAACTTAAAGACAGAATCACAACGTATGTAGACGACATTCTTATTGCAGAAGCTAACTGGTCGGAACATAATCTGATTCTGGAACAAGTGTTGCAAACTTTTCGTGCACAAGGACTCACAGTTAATCTTAACAAATCGCACTTTGGCAAAACTTCTATAAAATTTCTTGAAATTTACACATGACAGATTAAGCAGATGGAAACTTTATTTACAGGAATTTAATTTTACCATTGTTCACATTCCCAGTACACAAAATATTGTAGCAAACGCACTATCCCGTTCTCTCAGCAATAATCAGCAAGACATCGCAACCAACTTCTGCCAAGCAAATTTTAGCGTTATGTATATTCAACAAGTCGCATTTGAAAATTTCATTTCGTCGTCATTACGAGACATACCACAAGAGCAGAGCAAGGACAACGTGTGGAGAGAAATAAAACACCTTTGGCACGATAGGAATAATGTTACCATTAGAAACTATTATCCTGTACGCAATAACATTCTGTTTCGCCGCTCTCACCCTGACAGCAACAGTTGGTTATTATGCATTCCTGACGAACTTGTTAACAAATTAATTTGGTATACTCATTTGAGTTATGGAGCCAGAAAATGTTTTCTTATACTGAGACAGAACTGTTATTTTGCCAATACGGAGAAACGTATTCGACGAGTTTTAGCGTCATGTAAAATCTGCCAGAAAGCTCAATCAGACACGACTTCACATATTCCTCCGTTACATCCCATTGTACCCGTTAAATTGAGACACATGGCCGCTGTAGACATTTTTGGTCCAATTCCCAGAACAAATAGAGGTTTTTGTTACATCTTTGTCGCTGTTGAACTCACTTCGAAATTTGTTACCTTCACTCCGTTACGCAAAGCTACTGCTAAAACTATTTCGAATGCATTTGTAAGACATTTTCTACTTCATGTAGGGCATGTATTGAAAGTAATTTTCGACAGTGGACCACAATTTCGATCTGCGATATGGACACGTATGTTACGAGCTAGAAACATTTCTCCGATCTATATATCCAAGTATCACGCTTCTTCGAACCCTTGTGAACGACTAATGAAAGAAATTGGTAAACTATGTAGAATATACTGCCATAAAAAACATATTGATTGGGATACACACATACTCTCATTCCACGATGTAATTAACTCCATACCAAATGAATCTACTATGCTATCTCCGAATGTTGTTTTGATAAATGTTGAACCACCTAACAAAATTAAAGAACTAGTATCTTTTCCTACATCTCGTCGACTACGCCACCATGAAATAATTGACATTGCGCTGAACAACATCAAGCGTGCCGCAGAGCGCCGGAGACGACAGCAAAAACAGGTTTGTACATGCCGTGACCTTCACGTTGGACAGAAGATATGAGTACGTACACACTATTTATCCAACAGAGGAAAGAGTAGATGCAGTAAATTTGAGCTTCTATACGCAGGTCCATATCGAATTCGCAGCATTCCTCACCCCAATGTAGTACACGTCGAAATTTTGAGAACCAGAAAATGCAAAATCAATCACCATGTCTCCAATATTAAACCCTTTATTGAATGAATATACTTTATGATTTATCACACTGTAATGCCATTTCCTGAATTTTGTATGACCACTTATGCAATTATATTTATATGACTACTTACTGATGATTATCACATTTTTTCTTGGCAAGTGCCCGGCAAGGTAAGGTTAGCAGGTCGCTTTTCTTGTCGTTATATATCAGACCGTGCACATTTTTCATTTTTTGTGTATGTATGATTGTTTTCCTATCGAAAGTAGAATTTTTGTCTGTATGCACTATGTAATCTTTAAGATATAACAAACACCAGTTGACTTTGACATTTTGCCTTATGATATCTCAACATCTTTACTATTCTACATTTTTTGCTACTACATTATAATACTGTGTATACATTTTTTGCACTTGAAAACTGTCTATGTTTTTGACGTAATACGTTTTCTGTCATGCTATGCTGTATGCCTAGTCGTATCACTAGAAACAAGTTTTTATTTAATGGCTATATGATTTAAATGCAACATATTAATCCTTATTCATCTTTTTCAGAAACCAATAACGTGTAAAAGAAATAAGTTAAACAAACCACAGTGATTTACTATGAAATGGAAATTTTACCATCGGAATGAACGAAAGAAAATGCAATAACTTGTCATGAAGAGTAAATGGGTCAGAATTAACAAGGATTAAGAAGAATATACTATACACACTGTACAATAGCAGTCTTAACTAATTATTTTTCTTTCAGAATACGAGGCGATTGAGCAAGCTGTCAGACAGAACTACACATGTTAGTTTTAGTGATGAAATATGCTAGAAGTAAGAAACTCTATACTATGAATAGTTGTATGAAGTAAATGGTAATATGAATATGAATAATGAAGTGTCTATTTTTTTGCAGATGACAATAAATGATGATGAATGGTTATACAAAGAATATGGTAATATGAATAATGAAGATTTTCTTTGCAGATGATGATAATGATGAAGTTATTATAATATGAATAATGAAGTTTTTCTTTGCAGATGAGAATAATGAAGAAGTTTATATATTTACTATTAGTTAAGAGATGCTATGTAGTTATTTAAGTATTTGTTTCAGTTCCTTTTGACAGTATGTCTTATGTCGCATAGTATAATGACTGAATGTTTTGGGAATGACAGCTACAGTACACAGACATTAAGTGCACGTTTCATTACCTGTTAATTCGAAGTTTACGACTTTTCAGCATAATATGAATACATTTCTTCTTTCAGGGTAATAATCCATTTTGTATATTTTTTTTCAGGAGAAGCTTTTCATGATATTAATATGCTATAGGCATTTAGTTATTAAACCTGTTCCAGTACTTGCATTTTTTTTACCCAGTTGTGTCTATCATTTATGAATGTGATCACATATACTCTACTTGTTTCATAACCTTGCTACAGCTGACTCATGACGAATGACGTTATTAATCCTTATTTCCAGCAATAAGTCAAAAGCATATATTTTCATGCCCCAGCAATTATCGATCCCAACGCAATGCACTGCTAGCAAAAAAAAAAAAAAAAAAATATTATTACCAGTCCCAACTATTCCCAGTATATAACTAAATAATGCTACCAGTTTAAGATATATTTCTAGTCCTAAATGTAACACAAATTTTTCTGATGTATTGATTCCATTATGTCTATGTATTAGTGGACTACAGACCTTGACTAATAGTTGCACTGTCTTATATTTTAAATATGTCTTATGTCACTTACATGATATCATATATAGTCACTAGCAACTTGTTGCTACACGCAATAACTCTTGTTTTGAATGATGACTTGTGAATACTACTGAAAAATGTTTTGTAAAACTATATGAATACCTTGTAACTGGACAATGAGTGCCAATAATCACCGCAATCAGATGAGTTATGAATAGTGTTTTGTAATACTCAATACTTGCTACATGTTTAGTAACTGGCCAATGAGTGCCACTGTTTACTGTAATATGATGACGTATGTATAAATGCAATGCCATTAATTAACTCTTGCTTTGAATGATGACTTCTGAATAATGCATAAAAATGGTATGTAACTGGCCAATGAGTGACAATATTTACTGTACTTAGATGACTTATGAATAATGTTCTGTAATAATTACTGTAATAAGATGACTTATGAATACTGTTCTGTAATACTCTATGCATAGTACAGAAATGTTTAGTAACTAACCAATGAATGCCAATAATTATTCAAATCGGTTGAGACATTAATGTAATTCTCAAGATGACTAGCATAAGACTTAATGTCCTTCACCTTCTGACCTAATTACCAGAAATTACTGCAATATCCGTTTGTCCTGTCCATCCTCATGATCATGGAGCACTATATTTGGTTTTTGCGCTAATTCTACGTTGATGTGAGAGTATGGATTCTACAAGAATGTGGTGTTGACATATCAAGCTGTCCGCCACCTTGAACGATGGAGATGTCATTATGGTCCTACTGTTTGGTGTACCAAATGTACTACCAAAATGATAACATACAATATTAATACAACATTTCAGTGTCCTGGCTACACTGATAAATACTTCAGAGAAGAGAACTTCAGATTGTCTCACTTGGTGTTGTGCTTCTGTAGAAAGATATGGACTTTCGGTGCAACTACGTGGAATCTACTGTGCTACAACCGTGATGCAATCCTTCCCATTCCTTTCGTAGTTCCTAAATATGCTAAAGACTTTTACAGTGTGTGTGCACTTCATTTCAATTGTTAATATGATCAGTCGTTCTAAATATGCTAAAGAATTCTACAGTGCGTGTGCACTTTATGTCATTGGTTAATATATTTTGTACTCAGTGCGTGTGCACTTTATTTCACTCCATGATGTATTGTAAAAATGCTAAAGACTTCTACAGTGCGTGTGCACTTTATGTAATTTGTTAATATATTTTGTATTCAGTGCATGTGCACTTTATTTCACTTCATGATATGTTATGTAAAAATTCTAAGGACTTATACAGTGCGTGTGCACTTTGTCATTTGTTAATATCTTTTGTACCCATTGCATATACATTTTGTCATTTCTTCATATATTCTGTACTCAGTGCGTTTGCACTCTATTTCATTACTTAATATGTTCTGCACTTATCAATAATGTATATACTCTGTGACTGTAGACTTAGTAACTAAATAGATTTTAGAAAAAATTGTTGCTCATGGCAAGTCCAAATGACTCACCATCGCTCCCAAATTTTTGCCCCCCCAGTGGAGTGTTATGTAAGAGGTCTGAGCAGATGTAATTTCGATGTTTTGCTCACGCGCTGCCTGCGATATGTAAGGTATAAGAGAATCTCAGACCAGAGAGCAGTGTTGACTGCAGTTGGAACTGTGTAGCAGTAGCAGTAAGTTGTTGCTAGCGAGCAGTCTGGTCTGGTGTATCGTGTTGGCTGGGCCGGCCGTGGTGCAGCGATGCCGGAGCCTGAGCATTATTGTATAAGGTAAAAGCAGCCTCGCGCATATGTAGTATTGTTATCTCAAGTCCCATGTAAATGTTTTAAAAATGTCCTAATAATAATCTCTCTCATAAAAAGTAACTTTTAACAACCATTCATTTCAATTTAAAGAATTTACTAATTTCTCCAATCCATGATCATCCCGATTATTGCAAAAGAAAAATCTGTTGTTTCTTTTCATAAATGACAAATCTATCGGCCAGCATTGCACAGGGCTGTGCCAGAAAAATTTATTGTAAGAGCAGATATATATGCGTTATCTGGCAACTTCATTGAGGTAAGAATTTTTCTTTTTTATTCAGAATGATCTTTCAGGGCCATGACGCAGCACTGCTGACGTCCAAAATTTACCAGGTTAAATTCACAGTCAATTATTGAAAAGTTATAAGTGAGCGACAATTTAATTGAGAGGTTAGTTACATTGTATTATTACCAGGGTACTGAATTTATTTTTTGTTGGGACGTTACACTGAATGTGAACGATATAATTATAATTTTACTGCTGAGAAGTTTAGGAATTTTTCTGTTTTGAGGTTACACTAGATGTGAAAGAATTTTTGTGGGGAGGCTACAAACTGCAGGCCTTTTTATTATAGAGCTGGAGCTGTGATGAGGTTAACCGCGTCTCGTGGGTCAAGGCGTCACTGGCTTGCGACTGTTAATTAAAAGGGGCACTCAAATGAAAACTAGACAGATGTAAAAAGTAAGTAAACTATTTATTATTCCAAAAATAATCGTCATTAACTGTTAATACAATTTTCCTACTTTGAGACGAGATGGTCAACGCATTCATGGAGAAATGTTTGTGGTTGGCTACAGGACCATGATGGTACCCAGCAGTGCACTTCTTCGACCGAAGCAAATCGACAGACACGAACGCCTTTCTTCACGGCTCAAAAAATATAGTAATCGCAAGGGGAGGGATCGGGACTGTTTGGAGGATATGTAAGGGCTTCCGCGTCAAACTTATGTAGCGTACTCGAAACAACATTGGCAACATGTGGCGGACATTATCCTGCAACAGAATGGTGCCATCCTGGACCTAATGGCGCGCTTCAATTTTTGCAGAGTGTCCCCATGTGGGGTTTGCTAGTCCCCCATCGGGCGCCTCCCCAGATAGGGGAATGCTCTCTAGATATAGAGGGTACCAGGGAAATAAAATACCCGGGGTGAACCAAAACTAGCACGGGCAGGAGAGGCTTGCTCGGCCGCGGTGAAGGCAACCCTGCTAGGGGTAGAGTACCCCAAAATCAAGACTCTCGGTCCTCCAGGTTGGGGGTTGTGCAGAGGGCTACCAACCCGCTCATGTAAACAAAAAAAAAAAAAAACAAAAAAAAAAAAACGGTCAGGATACTCAACGCCAGCCTCAGAAACAGGACAGGATTTACTGAAACAAAAACTGGCAAAGCTACAAGGATTTCTCTTTTAGATCATGGAATGATAGAAGCCTGTATCGTCCTGAAACTGCCCAAACACTAGCAAACGAATTAAGAAAATATAGAGTGCAACTGGTAGCTCTCCAAGAAGTAAGATGGCAGAGAACAGGTTCACTGAAAATAGCAGACGGGACAATAATGTATAGAGACAGCAGTCAGCACCATGAGTTTGGAACCGGTTTCTACATTCATAAATCAATAGATGACTCAGTAAGGGAGTTCAAACATGTTAATAACCGTATATCATACATCACTATTCAGACGCAGTGGCTAGACAGTACATTTCTAAATGGACACGCACCCACAGAAGATAAGGATGACAACACGAAAGAAGAATTCTACAACCAACTGGAACAAACGTACAGCTTATTAAGTAGGCACAATGTGAAAATAGTGTTAGGAGATTTTAACGCCAAAGTAGGAAAGGAAGTAATCTACAAGCCAACCATCGGAAGTTTTAGCTTACACAAGGAAAGTTCAGAGAATGGGGGTCGACTTATAAACTTTGCAATTACAAATGGCCTCACGATAACTAGCACAAAATTTCAACATAAACGCATTCATTTAGGAACATGGACATCACCAGATGGAAAGGTACTCAATCAAATAGATCATGTATCTATCCAGAAACGATTCCAAAACAGCATTAAAGATGTCAGAACCTTTAGGGGAGCGGATTGTGACACAGACCACATGTTATTAATATCAAAAATGAAAGTAAAACTCAAAAGGAAAGTAAATAGTAATAGAGAAGAAATTACAAGATATAAAATAGGAAACCTGGCGAAAGTACATATAAAAGAAAATTTTACAAAAAAAAAAAAAAAAAAAAATTAGAAGCAACCTGACAAAACCGAGACTGACCAATGCAGAAACACAGGATGTCGAAAGCAGATGGAGACACCTGAAGGGCTGTATTCAAGAAACAGCTTCCAAAATCATAGGTGAAAGAATACGAACTAATAAAATTTGGTTTAACACAAAGTGTCAAGAAAAAGTGCTGGAAAGAAGAAATGCTAGGAATGCATGGATTAAAGAAAGGGAAAATATGACATTGAAGGAAAGATACTATAAACTCCGGCAAGAAACGCAAAGAACCCTAAGACAAGAGAAAAGGGAATACTATAACAATACGATCACAGAAGCAGAGGATGATTTCCAACATCACAGGACAAGGCAGATGTATCAAGATATAAAAAAAATTCTTTGGTAAATTCAATAAAAGGGAACAGTTTATAAAGGATCAGTATGGGAAAATATTGACCAACAAAAGTGACATACAAAACAGATGGAAGACATACTTTTCACAACTTCTCAACTGCAATGACCCACACTCTTACTTTAAATTGGAAGAACCTGATACAATTGATACAGCTGATACAGTTACTACCCCATCAGTAAATGAAATACAGCAAGCAATAAAGAAATTAGAACAACAAGGATTGTGGCGAGGACAAGATACACGCTGATTTAGTAAAGAATGGAGGCCCACAACTGGATTTAGAAATACAGGCGTTAATAGAAACAATTTGGGAGACGGAAACCATTCCTGCAGATTGGAAAACTGCATTTGTGTGCCCCATATTTAAGAAGAATGATCCACTAGTTTGTGATAACTACAAGAGAATTGCCTTACTGGATGTCACCTACAAAATCTTATCAAGCTGTCTATTAAACAGGCTGATACCAATAACAGAAGAACTAAATTGGGGACTACCAATGCGCTTTCCGCTGAAATAGATCCACATTAGATCACTTATTCACCCTAAGACGAGTAACTGAGAAGGCGTGGGAATTCAGTGTGGATGTCCACATATTATTCGTAGATTTTAAAAAGGCCTATGATAGCATACACCGACAGACACTCCTAAATATAATGAAGGAATTTAAAATACCATCAAAATTAATCGGATTACTTAAAATGTGTATCGATGAAACTTTATGTCACATACAGACACCGGTAGGAGAAACTGAAGATTTTAAGGTGTGTACTGGACTGAGACAAGGGGATGTCATTTCACATGTTTCATTTAACCTTGTCCTAGAGAAGATTGATAGAAAATTTTCTAAAACCAGTCTACAAGGGATCCAGCTACAGGGTGTGAACATTACAAGACTTGCCTACACAGATGATATAGCACTAATAAGTAGTTCCAAAAGAGAATTAATCAGAATGATGCAAAATTACTACAAAATTGCTGAGAAAACAGGATTACATGTTAATGAAGAAAAGACAGAATACCTGCCCATAAGTAAGAAAACCAGATACGCTGCACCTCTGACTATAGACGGATTCAATTTCAAGACTGTTGACCACTTCAAGTACCTAGGAAGTATTTTTAATAATAACAACAGAACAGATATAGAAATAGATGCCCGTTTATCAACAGCAAACAAGACACTTTTCAGTTTCATCAAAATTCTAAGTAAAAGATCACTTAGCAGTAACTTCAAAATCCGCTTATACCAATCGAGCATTATACCTGTGATGTTATATGGATGTGAAACACTAATATTTAGAAAGAAAGATGAAGAAAAACTGTTAGTATTCGAAAGAAAAGTACTAAGAAGAATTTTTGGACCTGTATACGACGAAAATAACATGGAATGGAGAATAAGAAGAAATGAAGAATTAAGAGGGCTGTACAAACACCGCAATATCGTCGAAGTGCTCAAGAGGAGAATGTTGAATTGGGCAGGTCATATAGCAAGAATGACAGAAAATAGACTGCCTAGAATGGCATTCAGCAGAACAATAGAAGGAACGAGAAGAAGAGGGAGACCCAGAATCAGATGGCTGGATAACATTCGGGAGGACACAATGAGGATGAACAGCAGCAGCAACTGGACAAACAGTGCATTGGACAGGCAGAAGTGGAAGAGGCTCATAGAGCAGGCGTATGGTCGATAAGGACCTTGCCACATGTAAAGTAAAAGTAAGTCCACTTACTACTGTGAGCTAATTGAGGCGCTTTGTTTAGATAGTCAAAGAAAAACGGTCATCATGACATTTTCGGGGCTGGCGTGGCTGTTGGCAACGCTGCACAAGTTTGGCTGGGAAGCCCTTACACATCCTCATGGCGCTGTAGGCAACTGGAAACATCTTTCAATGAAGGCCTTGAGCGTCTTGCTTCACAGGGAGAAAACTTTATTCACTATTATGACGATTACCTCTAAACTAATAAAACAGTTTACTTACTTATTTCCGTCTGTTCCTTGCAGAATGAGTGGTAGTGTAACGGAGCAGATAAATTAATACGAATGCGAGAATAAACGTTTCCAACTAAATATATACAGTAGAGATGCGTAGTATGTCTTGCATGCTGCCCAGCGCCAAGAGCGTATGGATTCTAGCCGCGCCTGGGAATGTTTCCGCGTGGCATCGCGGAAGCTCTGAGGTACAGACGAAATGAGCGGTTCACAAAGCACATATGGCTTGATTTAGTCAGTTAAATTATGCTGACATATTTTTAAGTAGTGATACCGAGATCCAAGCAAAGGGGGGGGGAGGGGGGGGGGTGCGTGGCGCGTGGGGCATATAGGGGTGGAGGTGCGCCGTGGCAGCGTATATTCCGTGCAAATTTGTGTCTAACTGGTAACGTTATTTCCAAATTTACAAATTTTGAGCGAGATGAAACGTGCAAAGGAATGGAGTTTTTTTGTGATATGTTACAATACAGCATCACCGGTTTTTTGCGGTCTAACTGTGCTGGTGAGGCAGTAAATCTATCCACAAGGCAGTGGCACTGCGTCACTGCAATGCACTTTAGAGGTGTGGCGGTGGGACTTGTAGTCGCGTACCACCCTCCGACGGTGACAGTACTACATCAGTCAGGCAGAAAGATTTAGTCTAACGTGGGCAGATAAGGTGAGAAAGTATTGGACATAGAATGGGGGCAAGTCCCGCCAAAGGCTGCATCCGTGGTGGGCGTGCCAGGCCTATCGTTAGCCATGGTCGGAATCCGATTCCTCTAGGATGGTTAGAGGAACCGGATGTCGTTGCCAGCGGCGTGAAGGTGTGGTCCCAACGTGGCGTAATCGATGGACAGTGTACCGCAAGGCATCCGCTTTGTCATAGAGCCGCTGCGCGTTGTTGCGTATGGTTGTCTTGAGGGGTACGATATCCGCTTCCTCGCGGTGAGTAACAATTCTCGTGAGTGGTGGGGTGTGCGGTCTCGGCTCCACCTGAGCACCTTGTTCTGCAGGCGCTGCAGCGTCCGCATCCTGGTGACACTAATGCAGCGGAGCCATGCGTGAGGGCAGGCAGGATAACTGTTCGGTAAATGCGAGGCTTAGTATGCGAGTGGGGGGGTGCGGAGCCCTTGCTAGCTTTTCCCTCTTGTTGGCGACATGCTCTGCATGGCGATGGGGGTGCGGTTTGTGGCCCACTTGGGTACCGAGATTGATGGTTGTCGGGCAGCGGGGCGTCTACACGCCTACGATTAATATACCGCGGCGGAAGACGGGGCGCCGTTTACGAAACGCCTGCGAGTAAGCTTGGCGTTGTCAGGCTCGCAACGTTAGTATGTATTTCAAAAAGCACGCTGAAATACGGCGTTCACTTGGACGCTAGATGTCAAAGAGAGGAGTCGATCTGTTAGCGAGAGAATCTTTGTCAATGTAAAGCGCTGCGGGAACTGTGTAAATTTTGATGTCACGGAAGTTTAATTTGTTCACATTCAAGAATTTCGTTCAGAATATTTGTAGGGGGGTACTGGCACAAGTGAATCTTTGAGGGGATAGCTCAGTTGATAGTAACATTGCCCGTTAAAGGCCAGTTTCTGGGATTGAGTCCCAGTCCGACACAGTTTCAGTCCGTGAGGAAGTTTCAAAACAGCACACACTCCGCTGCAGCGTGGAAGATTCATTCTGGGATCAATCGAATTGGCAGCGGTTAGATCGTTTCTCTGCAATAACCTTTGTTCCAATAGTGTTAGTCTCGCAAGGTACGTAGGAGAATTTTGTAACGTTTGGAAAGCAGGTCAGAGTTGCCGACGCTTCTCGGCTTATGACTTTCGACTCAGTTCACATACGATTGTGTTGTAAATGTTGCTATCAATGTAGCCAGTGAAAAAAGAAAAAAAAGAGCAGTCGACGCAGCTGTTTCACCTGATCGAATTGACTTGTAACAATCTCCTCCGTAACACGTGATAGGTCTGGTTGCTGGATGAGTGCGGTATCGTTCCAGTACTGCCCTCTATCGGAGGTAGTTAAGTTGGACAGTAATAACAAAATGTTACAGCCTCTTTCGCTCGTCGTTCTGTGTAGCCACTCGGTATTCAATTCGCGGAACACGGTGACGGCCGTGCAGGAAGTGATTCGGCCGTGTTCTCGCTGCAGAACAGATGTAGGCCCGCCGTAGCGACCGCAGACGAGCGGCCAGATTGCCGCGCTGGGCAGTAACAATCAGCGGGGAGCGACTGCGGTCGCCGAGCGGGGCACGTGCTGGCCGCGCTCGCAAAAACTGCTCTCCGGCACGCGTCCGGGAGCGCCCGGCACAGGCCTCTGGGCGGGCACCCCCTGCTGGAGCACAAAGTACTCTGTCCGATCAAAAGTGTATTGTCGACGTCAAAATGGGCTGTATTCAGACTGCGTCGTTATGACTGCTTGAAATCTGCTGGGTTTGCTTTCAATGTATGCGTGACTGCAGATGAATGGCAACCCATTCTTCCTCAAAAGCTGAAACCAGAGAAGGTACCGGTGTCGGTCGCTTGGGTATGGAGCGAAGTCGAAGGAGGAAAGAAAGTCAGTATTTTACATTCCGTCGACAACGAACTCATTAGAGAAGAATGGGAAAGGAAATCTGTCGTGCCTCCGAGCATTTGCCTTAAACGGTATAAGCAAATCAAGGGAAACGTAAGCCGATAGCTGGATGGGGATTGAAATTATCGTCCTGCCGAATGCGAATAAAGGTAATTTCTGGTGAACCCTTAGGAAGTTGTTGTTGTTGTTGTTTTGGCCTTCAGTCCTGAGACTGGTTTGATGCAGCTCTACATGCTACTCTATCCTGTGCAAGATTCTTCATCTCCCACTACCTACTGCAGCCTACATCCTTCTAAATCTGCTTTGTGTATTCATCTCTTGGTCTCCCTCTACGATTTTTACCCTCCACGCTGCCCGCCAATACTAAATTGGTGATCCCTCGATGTCTCAGAACATGTCCTACCAACCGATCCCTTCTTCTTGTCAAGTTGTGCCACAAGCTCCTCTTCTCCCCAATTCTATTCAATACCTCCACATTAGTTATGTCATCTACCCATCTAACCTTCAGAATTCTTCTGTAGCACCACATTTGGAAAGCTTCTATTCTCTTCTTGTTCAAACTATTTATCGTCCACGTTTCACTTCCATACTTGGCTACACTCCATACAAATACTTTCACAAACGACTTCCTGACATGTAAATCCATACTTGATGTTAACAAATTTTTCTTCTTCAGAAACGCTTTCCTTGCCATTGCCAGTCTACATTTTATATCCTCTCTACTTCGACCATCATCAGTTATTTTGCTCCCCAAATAGCAAAACTCCTTTACTACTTTTAGTGTCTCATTTCCTAATCTAATTCCCTCAGCATCACCCAACTTAATTCGAATACATTCCATTATCCTCGTTTTGCTTTTGTTGATGTTCATCTTACATCCTCCTTTGAAGACACTGTCCATTCCGTTCAACTGCTCTTCCAACTCATTTCCTGTCTCTGACAGAATTATAATGTCATCGGCGAACCTCAACGTTTTTATTTCTTCTCCATGGATTTTAACACCTACTCCGTTCTTTTGTTTCCTTTATTGCTTGCTCAATATAAAGATTGAATAACATCGGGGAGAGGCTACAACCTCGTCTCACTCCCTTCCCAACCACTGATTCCCTTTCATGTCCCTCGACTCTTATAACTGCCATCTGCTTCCTGTACAAATTGTAAATAGCCTTTCGCTGCCTGTATTTTACTCCTGCCACTTTCAGAATTTGAAAGAGTGTATGCCAGTCAACATTGTCAAAAGCATTCTTTAAGTCTACAAATGCTAGAAACGTAGGTTTGCCTTTCCTTAATCTTTCGTCTTAGATAAGTCGTAGGGTCAGTATTGCCTCAGGTGTTCCAACATTTCTGCGGAATCCAAACTGATCTTCCCCGAGGTCGGCTTCTATCAGTTTTACTTTGCAGCTGTGACTTATTAAACTGATAGTTCGGTAATTTTTACATCTGTCAACACCTGCTTTCTTTGGGATTGGAATTATTATATTCTTCTTGAAGTCTGAGGGTATTTCGCCTGTCTCATACGTCTTGTTCACCAGATGGTATAGTTTTGTCAGGATTGGCTCTCCCAAGGCTGTCAGTAGTTCTAATGGTATGTTGACTACTCCGGAGGCCTTGTTTCGACTCAGGAAGGAAGGAAGTAAGATAGGACAAAGTATACAAATTGAAAGGGTCCTGTAGTCCCCTTTCATTATCATTTTATTTACTTTCCGGTGATACTAAACTCTCTGGCAGGCGTGAGTGAATGAATGTTGTGTGTTTCATGTTGCTACACGGTGGTTTAGACTGCTGCAGAGAATCAGCGGCAGTTGTACAGAATGGCTAACCCTTGCAGTTTTCAAGGTAGGACAAGAGGTTTGCTCTCCTTACGTGAAAGTTACCGGTGTTAGGTTGCTGGCGGAAGCCTCATCTCTCGGTTTTCCTGGCCATGGAATCGCGTGGGAGACGTTGGAGTGTGGGAGATGGTCAGTCTGATTCCAGCGCGCCGATGGTCTGCAGCGGAGCTGTCTTGGGAGGACGGTGAGTTGGTTTAACCGCGTGGCGCGTTGTCTCGTAGCGTGAGGGGAACTTTTAGCTTTTGGTCTCGCGTCGCATCTTGTAAGGATTGTTTAATCTTGTCGCAGCAAGGAATGTAAGGCTTCTGCAGACTTTCAGTTTGATTCCTAATGCAGACTTCGATCTGTAAGAAGAACGTAACACAAAGGTGCTGCATATGTAAGAAGTGCGCCATCGGTTCAGTGTGAATGTTTCTCTGCCTGCAACTGCGTCTGTATACGTTCTAATCTTTCCTGAACCTTAATAAATTTGTGTCTTCGACAATTTCCTTTTTCTAGTTTCCTTATGTCCGTTGGAAGCCATCCACTTGGTTTAATAGTAGAGTTTGTTGGCCCACTGACATCACCCTTTCTCCATTCAAATGTGTCTTCTGAAAAATGTTAATTGTTCGCGGCAATGTGGTTTAATGTGATTAAAACTTGACCATGGTATGTAGAAATTGTGTCTTCGCAAACCACGTCGGCATACGAGTGTGTTGTGAATCGTGTACCGTTTCACAAGAAATTGTACTTAGTTACCAAGCAACAGCAGTTGTGTAGATTCATTACATCGATGTTTTAAGGAATGAATAATTTGCCACCAATCTTATCCTGCGTACCTATGTTACGTTTGTATTACCTACCCTATTTACCATGTAGTTTCCTTGTTAGCCCATCCATAATGTTCTCTTAGTATTTAAAACAAATTCTTTAGGATTTGCTTTCAGGAGTGCTGCTGCAAGCTGCTCTCATGCACGATGTCCACGCATTATTGACTTTATTTTAATATTTGATTCACGTGGACAATGCCTGGATCAAACTAGTAATTACATCCCATTCTTTACGAGTGGTAGTACAATGAATGTTCTCTTATGAGTCTCTTTTTCTTATGATTAAATTAATTAATTATCCTATTCAGCCGAACCCTTTGTTTGTCGTGTGGCTAGAGTTGGTGGCGACCCAATCTTTTACGTTGATTTCAATGTCAGATAGCATTTTCTTATTCAGAGTGAACTTCACGCAACTTACACATAAAGCTAATTTTTTCATGTTGTCACTATGTGTAAGTTGCGGAAAAATTGGCGTTATGTGTAAGTCGCGAGAAGTACCTACACTGTATTGTCTCCCAGAACTGAGGCATTACATTAGTATCGGTATCTGCATTTGGGGGTTGTAATATCTCCGTGATGCCACCAGGCAACGGCTCGCCGCCAGCCTCTCATCCTAGTCGACGGCGATTTGTAACTTTGCCTGTTTGTGTTATTAGTTACGTCTGTTCCTGCATGTGTTAGGGGGTGCGTTCCTGACAGTTACGGTAGCACTCCTTATTAATGGACGTTGTACAGAACATCGCATTCGGTGCGCTCTATTAGTCTTTCGTAGAGCTGTTTATATGTAGACAGTCTGCCCCCCCCCCCCCCCCCTGCCTTATCGCGTGTTCTGTTTCTGTGTTTGCATGGTATACAGCCTACAGGATTCTCCTGCCTGCATTCTGACTTTTTGTGTCCCGGTTTTGCACATCTTCCACATACTGGATCTTTGTCGCAACGCTTCTATGGGTGACCGAAGCCCCAACAGTTAAAACAATTTTGTACAGCAACAAAGTCTTTGATGTACAAAGATTCAAATTGAATAAAAACCCTTTCTTTTTGAATCGTGCACTTGGCGACACTTCCAGAATATTGTTTGCTGTCCTTTTGCCCTTTGGTCTTGTTTTAAATTTTATTTTAACCTTGTTATCTAGCTCGTCTTTAGTAATGTGTTCACTCAGGTTTATTTCGTAGAGCTCTTCTAAGAATTCATGGTCAGTTAGATATGTTGAGACACTGTGCACTGCCAGCAGGGGTCTGAACTTCTTGCGTTCTTCACACCGAATGTCCTTAAGCTGTGCTGTTTTTTCTGTTACCTCTTTCTTGTCTACTTGTGATTCTGTTTCAATTATTACGGTTTTTTTCTGTTGACCTGATTGATTTTATTTTAATTTAATTAACAGGAAGCATATAATGAATATCTGCGGAAGAAATCATTGGAAGCTAAGGAGCAATATCATCGGAAAAAAGTATTCGCTGGTCTTGGGCACAGCTCGAAGCGGGACTGACCATTGAAGACAGTTCAACTCCAGTCAGTGAGATTCCAGGCTGAAGACGTGTCTGGAGACGCCCCGGACAGCGAGGGGATACCGTCCTGTCAGTCGCCCGATAACCAGACTGTGTAGTGTAACGACGCAAGTTTTGTATAAATGATTTTCTTTTGACATATGCTGTGTAGTGTAACGACGCAAGTTTTGTATAAATGATTTTCTTTTGACATATGACCATGTGCAGACTTCGTCACCTACGTCAGTTACAACGCACTTCAAAATTATTCAAATTCTTTTTAAATTGTCTCTGAATGGTTCTTGAACGAAACTGTAAAAACATCATTATTTGATTCGTATGCGCAGAATTACGTCACTCAGTCCAGTTTGTTTGTGCGAACTTTTTTCAATTTAGATGTCGTTTTGTTTCTTCTCAGAAATTATATTAATGCAAGTTATCTGATTTAACAAATATTAGAACCACATTGAATAAACTTTCCAGATTCAAACTCGCGATGAACGTTGTCACAATTAATAATCTTGTCAAATAAATTAATAATTCATTAACATAATTCTTCATAAATAAATTCTCCGAACACGTATTTGAACTATAGTAGTATCCACTAGTTTATTATCTTCCTACATATAGACGTGAACCTGAGCCTTGACAAGATAGGACTGACCATTTACAACATGATTAAACTTTCTATGACATCATTGTAGTAGAAACATTACAAATTCCTATTTTTCCAGTTTTTAGAAGCACGACGCAACAACTCGGTTTCTGGATTTTCTGTTGCTCTTTGGCTGTCGACCCGCGACGTTTAGTGGCCAGCAATTTTCTCTCTGGTCCCGGCAGTGAAGATGCTGTCTCCGTTCGTTGCGCCGCCCTCTCCGTACATGAAACATAAAAAATTAAATACAAAACCTTAGAAAATTCACAACTATTACAAATATTACAAAAATACATGAAAAACACTAAATTAACTTATATTCACCTGCAAGCTGGGCTGACACTGGTGGATGGGGGACGCTTCAACTTCGCGTCCCACTATATACCCCACCCACAAGCTCAGTTTGTCAGGTTTTAACCGAAAATCAAACTTCTTCTATATACAATATTTAAATATTAATATTATACATTTTTTCTCACATTTTCCGTAATCTAAAGTCCTTGCGCTTAGATAGATTCAATCCTTTTATGACAATATTGTTGTGACTATTTATCATTTACTTTTAATTGTGCTATTATGGTAATTCACAACCGAATATATGGAGATTACTCCTTTTCATTTAATAGTTGCTAGTAAATAATAATTTATTACGTTCTTTAACGTTGATACATTAGGACAGAGCGTTCAAATTGTGATAGGTTAATTTCAGTTTTATTCATTTACTAGAGTTATTTTTTCTAAAATGTATATTACTAATAAGTTTCTCACAATAACTAATAGTACTATTTACTTTACGTCGTTCTTTTCCCTAATGCTTTATTTATGCCTGAGGTCAAGAAGAAATCAAGCAAAACTTTCTTTTGAATCTCGGCATGGCTTTCTTTACCTTCAGAAACTTTGTTGGGTAATGGCAATTTATTTAGGAGAAACAAGCGAGAGAGCCCCGTTTGGTGTGTTCTACATTAGCACTATTACATATCTCTATTAAAGGCACTCTGCTATGTTCTCGTGAGCCATATAGCTCCGGACGCCCATGGTCCCTAAAATTATTAACCATCCCCTTTGGTTCCTACTATCTGAGTAAATATAATATATACAAAATTCCTTCTGACCTGATAACAAACTTTCTTCCATATAAATCCCCTTTTAGTTTTCTTTCTCTTTTTGAAGTACCGGTAGATTATTGTAGAACACTTGTTTAAACTTCCTGTCATTTCTTTAAAATAACACGTATCTATCACGAAAAACTTCACATGAATAAACTATGAACGCTCGTCCATATGTAACATATACTAAATATTAACTTATTTAGGAATGAAGGGTTTAATTTGATCGACACTATATAATCCTTTAATTACACCTGATGAAGGTTCCATAAGAAGTAACGCTTTGGGATATACAATCTTATGTACAACATATGGACCCTCAAAGATAAAGAAGAATTTTCTACATTCCTTATTGATCTTCGAACTTTTAGGATGAGATCGTACTAATGCAAGATCTCCTACCTGAAAAGAGGGTTCTGTAGCCTGTTGATTATAATTTTTAATTCTCTGTTCAGCATTTTTAACAATCTGTTCGCGAATTTTTTCGTTTGGAATGCATTGTTGGATCTCATTTACTGGTGGCCAAGGTAGAGTAGCTAGTAAAGGCTCACCTATAATTCGTTTGCCTAAAATTTCTATAGGTGATAATCTCGTCGTTAGATGAGGCAATTCATTTAATATCTTTTCGAATTCAGGCATTAGTCTGGCCCACCGAGTATGTTTATATGCCCAATAAGTTCTACATAATCGACTTAATTCTTTCATGACTCTTTCTACTAAATTACTTTGAGGGTGATATTTCGAAATTAAGATATGTTTGATTCCATATTGTTTTATCATATCTTGAAATTTTTTACTAATAAAGGCACTACCGTTGTCAGACAAGTCGTTTAGGAATGCCCCAGTCAACAAAGTAATTTCGAGTAAGACAGCGTATAACGCTTGCTGTATTCGCTCGTTTCAAAGTATATAGCTTCACATGTTTGGACCAACATTCCATTACAACGAACACGTAAGTAAATCCTCCTGAACTACGAGGCAGAGGGCCGAAAAAATCTAGTGACAGTAGGTCCCACAGACCTCGAGGAATTGCAGCCATATAATTTATAACGCTTGGATTTTTTATTAACTTTAACCTTTTGACAGGTTTCACAAGTCCTAATAATACTTCTCACAATACGGGACATATTTTTGAAATAATAATACTTCATTAGATGTTTAATACATTTATGAATTCCAAAATGCCCGTAACCTTCATGAACATAAGTAATTAATTCGTACACAACAGTTTTCGGAATGCAGATTTTCCATCTCTGGTGTTCCCTCTGTGCTTTCCAATACAACAAGTCGTTGAAATATAACCACGCACCCCGGGTGTTAACTGTTTCGTCTCCATTTTTAAGGTTTTGTATAAGTTCCCTATATTGATCGTCATTTCTTTTATTGCATCTAATAGCAGTTACTATCCGTTTAACCTTACGTTCGCCTCCTGAGTTAAAAGGAAATAAACATAGTAATTTGTTCCTGGTTCTTCTGAAATGTTAATATTCTCCATTCCTACTGGAAGTCTCGACAAAGCATCCGAAACTACATTTTGAGATCCTTTTATACACCTAATTTCGTACTGAAATTCCTGCAAGCATAATACCCAACGTAATAATCTACGGTGAAGTAACCGACAATTGTTCAAAAAGATTAAAGCCTGATGATCAGTATATACAATTGTTTTCCTTCCAATTAATAATCCTCTAAATCTTTGAAAACCCCATACCACTGCGAGAGCTTCCTTCTCGGTTACAAAATAATTTCTTTCATGTTTATTTAAAGTTCTACTAGCGAATCCAATAGGCTGATATAATCCCTTTTCATTGGTCAGATCACCTTGGAATATTACGCAAGATACACCATAATCAGAGGCATCCGTACACATACAAAAGTCCTGATTGAAATCTGGATGGTATAACATTTTAGCTTCTGTTAACGCTCCTTTTATCTTATTAAAAACTTCCTCTTCCTCTTTTCCCCAGAGCCATACTGATTTCTCTTTTGATAAATCCAGTAACTTAGGATTAACAATATCCTGCCCTGGAAGAAATCTTCTCAGAAATCCTACCATTCCTAAGAATGATTTCAGTTGTTTCCTATTTCTAGGACTCGGGCATCGAGCAATAGCTTCAATACGTGCGGGGTCTGGCCTAATACCTTTACCGTCCACTATATGCCCCAAAAATCTCACTTCCTCCTTTCCGAAGTAAGACTTAGATAATTTTAAAGTAATTTCTCTGTCAATTAAACGGTCAAACAACTTTCGTAATATCGTTACGTGTTCTTCCCACGTTTTAGTGGCTACCAAAATATCATCTACATATAAAATAATCTTTTGTAATAATTGCTGACCCAAAGTAGGATCTAATGCCCTAATGAAAGTTGACACTGATATATTAAGTCCAAAAGGTAAAACTTGGAACTGATATGATCTGCCTTCAAAAAGAAAAGCCGTATATTGGCGTGAATCCGGGTGTAATATTACTTGATGGTAGCCAGCAATTAAATCCATTGTACTCATATAACGAGAACCAGCAATCTTAAGAAGTACGTCCTCCATAGGAATAGGTCTGTCTCTTTCCATCTTTATAATTTTATTTAATTCACGAGCATCCAGAACCAGTCGTACACCACCGGTGGCTTTCTTAACTACCCACAAAGGACTGTTAAAAGCACTACATGATCGTTCGATAATGTTTTGTTCTAGCATCTTACTTATTTCTCTACTAGCCGGTTCTTTGAACTGTACTGGAATAGGATAAGGTTTCTTAAAGAATGGTTTTTGATCTTTAATCTTAAGTTTACAAATGTAATCTTTGATTCTCCCAGGTTCATGTGAGAAGATGGCTCTAAATTCTAACAATAAAGATTCCAACTCTTCTTTTTCTCGTTCGGTTAGACAATCCGTAGAATAACATTTTTCTTTCACTTCGGTTTCGATACTATTACTAGCATCACAGTGGTGTACTTCATATTCAAGGTCACTAGAATCTATTAATAGGTTCATGGTCTGTGTGTACTTAATCTGTAAGGATTCGTAGCAATTTTCAGGTACTTGATTATTAGAAAATCTCACTTTAAAAGCACATGCCTCCTTATGGATAATTAAGGAAGAGTCTTTAAAATCTAATATAGCTTTATATTTACACCGCCAATCTATACCTAAAATTATGGCCACATTCAAGTTGGCTACGACAAGTACAGAGTGAGCAATTAATTGTTTAGAAATTTCAAAAGTTAAATAAACTTCCTCAGTAATATTTTGACTTCTTTTACCAGTAACTCCTATAATTTTCACCCCAGTTACAGGTAAGGTTGGGAAATTCCAACACTTTCTTTTAAGTTGAAATAATTCTTTAGATAAAATACTTACTTTGCTACCCGAATCGATTATAATATTTACTTCGGTATCTTTAATATAACTTTTAATAACGGGTTTATACGAGGTGCATTCAAGTTCTAAAGCCTCCGATTTTTTTTTCTAATTAACTACTCACCCGAAATCGATGAAACTGGTGTTACTTCTCGGCATAATCGCCCTGCAGACGTACACATTTTTCACAACGCTTACGCCATGATTCCATAGCAGCGGCGAAGGCTTGTTTAGGAGTCTGTTTTGACCACTGGAAAATCGCTGAGGCAATAGCAGCACGACTGGTGAATGTGCGGCCACGGAGAGTGTCTTTCATTGTTGGAAAAAGCCAAAAGTCGCTAGGAGCCAGGTCAGGTGAGTAGGGATCATGAGGAATCACTTCAAAGTTGTTATCACGAAGAAACTGTTGCGTAATGTTAGCTCGATGAGCCGGTACGTGGTCTTGGTGAAACAGCACACGCGCAGCCCTTCCCGGACGTTTTTGTTGCCGTGCAGGAAGAAATTTGTACTTCAAAACATTTTTATAGGATGCACCTGTTACCGTAGTGCCCTTTGGAACGCAATGGGTAAGGATTAGGCCCTCGCTGTCCCAGAACATGGACACCATCATTTTTTCAGCACTGGCGGTTACCCGAAATTTTTTTGGTGGCGGTGAATCTGTGTGCTTCCATTGAGCTGACTGGCGCTTTGTTTCTGGATTGAAAAATGGCATCCACGTCTCATCCATTGTCACAACCGACGAAAAGAAAGTCCCATTCATGCTGTCGTTGCGCGTCAACATTGCTTGGCAACATGCCACACGGGCAGCCATGTGGTCGACCGTCAGCATTCGTGGCACCCACCTGGATGACATGTTTCGCATTTTCAGGTCGTCATGCAGGATTGTGTGCACAGAACCCACAGAAATGTCAACTCTGGAGGCGATCTGTTCAACAGTCATTCGGCGATCCCCCAAAACAATTCTCTCCACTTTCTTGATCATGTCGTCAGACCGGCTTGTGCGAGCCCGAGGTTGTTTCGGTTTGTTGTCACACGATGTTCTGCCTTCATTAAACTGTCGCACCCACGAACGCACTTTCGACACATCCATAACTCCATCACCACATGTCTCCTTCAACTGTCGATGAATTTCAATTGGTTTCACACTACGCAAATTCAGAGAACGAATGATTGCACGCTGTTCAAGTAAGGAAAACGTCGCCATTTTAAGTATTTAAAACAGTTCTCATTCTCGCCGCTGGCGGTAAAATTCCATCTGCCGTACGGTGCTGCCATCTCTGGGACGTATTGACAATGAACTCGGCCTCATTTTAAAACAACGCGCATGTTTCTATCTCTTTCCAGTCTGGAGAAAAAAAATCGGAGGCCTTAGAACTTGAATGCACCTTGTAAGTTATATTCTTTCTTATCTGATTGTCTTCCTGAAGTAAATCTGGTTGCCAATCACCTTCCTTTTGGCGGCTTAACGATAAATTGCAATTGGGTCTTGTATAATTTTGACTAACAGTTCCCTTTAGTCGACGCGTACTAAAGGACTTTACTAGTTTTCCGAACTTTCTATGGTAATGTCACCTACAACTTGACCTTCATTAATTACTTGAGGATGATTTATCTCATTATCATTATTGTGTAATTTCCGCATTTTAGAGTTATTACCACGATTTTGTCGGCTCTCTTTATCTTTAGATTGATGTTTTATGTAACAAAACCGGCTATGATTGTTGTTGTTAAATTTTCGTGGTTCTGAATTATTATTATTTCGAGGATTGTCGTTTCTACCAAATCTAAATTTCTCGTCTTCCCGTTCTCTATTAAGTATATCTAACTGTTCTAAATATCCTAATAATTCGCAAGGTTGTGACCATTCCCTTTCTACCATTCTTTCCTTTACATAATACGGTAACCTACTAATTAGGACTCGTATTAGATGACTTTCAATAATTGGTTCTTCAATTAATTTAGCACTGTTTAAATGCCATTCGAAATAATTCCTATAACCTCCCCACCGTTTAGAATATGGAGGAGGGTGTAACAACTCTAAAGTTAAGTGTTGTTGTTTTCCTCTCGACCAATAATTTTGTTTACACTGCTTAACAAAATCATCCCAGTCCCTAAATTCAGTCCTATGCAGTACTGCCCATTCCGCAGCTTCTGCTTCTAAATGTCCTATTACAAATTGAATCCTATTTTCATTACTCCATTTAGGAGATAATGAAGTTTCAAAAGGTTTTATAAAGATTATAGGGTGAAGTTCGCCTCCTAGTTTGAATACAGGAAATCGACTTGCTACATTTGAATTTGTCGTTATATCATCCCAACATTCTGCGAGAGACAGTTGGATTTTGTTTAGATTGCAGAGACGGAGTTGCGTCGGATTTGCTTGCCGTGATTTCTTTATTTGTGTTGTTGTCGTCCGAGCTAGCAAACACGATGCGACTGTTGTCTGTGATTACATTATTACGGCTACTACTTGAAATGTTTTCATTATTATGTAATTCTGATAACCGTTTAGTAATTTCCTGTATTCGCATTTCTGTATTGGATACGCGGTTAGCTAATATCGATTCTTCACTGTGTTCACGATGTGAACGCTCTGTACCTTCGTCAATGTTGTTATCTTTGGAAGTCTCAAGGCTAGTGCATATTTCGGTAATTAAAAATTTCATGTTTTCTATTTCAATATGATCTTTTTCTACTCGATGAGTTAATGTCTCTAATTCTACATTATCTATTGAAGAAATCTCTACAGGTTTGGTAGAAACCTCTTTAATAGATTCTAATAATTCTCTACGAACAGTTTCTGTTTGCATAGAAAATTCATCTCGTAACTTATCGTTATTTTTCTCTATTTCATTTACAACTAAGACATTGACATTATCTAGTCTCTTGGTTAAGCCAGTAATATCATTTCGCATGCGAGCTTTTTCCTCACGCGATTCCTGGATATGTTCTTCTAGCCTTTTACAATTATCAGCAATCTTATTACTAAGTCCTACTAGTTACTCCTGCATTTCAACTTTAGAAGCCTCTATCTTATCACTTAATTCTCGACTGGTTTCATTAAGATGTTCCTGTAACCTGTCTGTAGATTTTGTTAGCTCCTCTTTTAATCTAGCAGTAGATTCCTCGTTAGATTGTTTTAATTTAGCGATCGCCCTGAAAAGGGATCTCATGCTCCTATCGGACACAGATTGCCCTTCGTCTGACATTTCACTTCCCGACCTTATTGTAAGATATTAACTTGTTACACACGCAGACTTGTAATCAACAATCCTATAAAAGCTCACTTCCTATGTACAACACTCCACTTCCAACTTAAAACAGACTCATCGGACACTAATATTGTAGTTTGTAGTTCTTGGTGATCAGTGTGCTGCTATGGGCTGCAGAAGTAACAGCCATCGATGCAACCGCTGAGATGCTGAGACCCCGCTTCCGCAACCGGCAGGACGCTGAGTCGAACACCGGAGACGTCACTGGCTGCAACCACGCCCGGCGCCACCGTCGACAGGCGAAGCCCTCAGCAACACCTCTAATACCAGCCGGAAGAGCGCCCCCCAGCTGACGTACTGGGCCTGTTAGTTTAGGGAGAAAAAGGTTGTCGGGGTTTGCAGCATTCAGCTGCTGCCCAACAGATGCGCCTTCTCGTGGAATAACTGCGTGACCGTACTGCTTGGCTGCGCTCCGTCAGATGCCCACACCCGCGAAGTCGCCGCTGGCTGGTGAAGGCTCCACGAAAACTCGCGTTGACTTCCGAAGGACTCTTGATGTCTTGTTTCGTACCTGTGTGTCTTAGTTGCACACAAGTCCCGTTTATAAGGTCGCCACGGTGTAGTGTAATGACGCAAGTTTTGTATAAATGATTTTCTTTTGACATATGACCATGTGCAGACTTTGTCACCTACGTCAGTTACAACACACTTCAAAATTATTCAAATTCATTTTAAATTGTCTCTGAATGGTTCTTGAACGAAACTGTAAAACATCATCATTTGAGTCGTATGCGCAGAATTACGTCACTCAGTCCAATTTGTTTGTGCGAACTTTTTTCAATTTAGATGTCGTTTTGTTTCTTCTCAGTAATTATATTAATGCAAGTTATCTGATTTAACAAATATTAGAACCACATTGAATAAACTTTCCAGATTCAAACTCGCGATGAACGTTGTCACAATTAATAAACTTGTCAAATAAATTAATAATTCAGTAATATAATTCTTCATAAATAAATTCTCCGAACACGTATTTGAACTTTAGTAGTATCCACTAGTTTATTATCTTCCTACATATAGACGTGAACCTGAGCCTTGACAAGATAGGACTGACCATTTACAACATGATTAAACTTTCTATGACATCATTGTTGTAGAAACATTACAAATTCTTATTTTTCCAGTTTTTAGAAGAACGACGCAACAACTCGGTTTCTGGATCTTCTGTTGCTCTTTGGCTGTCGACCCGCGACGTTTAGTGGCCAGCAATTTTCTCTCTGGTCCCGGCAGTGAAGATGCTGTCTCCGTTCGTTGCGCCGCCCTCTCCGTACATGAAACATAAAAAATTAAATACAAAACTTTAGACAATTCACAACTGTTACAAATATTACAAAAATACATAAAAAACACTAAATTAACTTATATTCACCTGCAAACTGGGCTGACACTGGTGGATGGGTGACGCTTCAATTTCGCGTCCCACTACAACTGGTGGTCTGGGGTCCTACTTCTTTTCATGGCAGGACGCCTCTGCTTCTCATCCTCGGCATCCTCACAGCACAGCACTAAGTCGATATTCTGTACCCCGCCCGCGCAAGGTGAGCGTTTCTACCGCTTGTCTCCGCACTTACCAAACCATCCCTTGGCCACCAAGGTCACCGGATCTTTTCCAAAGTGACAACGTTTGGACCATTGGGGACAGGGTCTGCCAACTAGCTCGGTGCCGTTGCACAGAATTTGGCACGATATCCTTCAGCAGGGCTTCCAGCAACTCTATCAACCAATGCCAAGTCGAATTCGTCGAATTCCTGCTTGCATAAGGGCCATAGATGGGCTAAGGCGTTGTTGTCTTGTTCAATTTATCTACATCTACATCCACACTCCGCAAGCCACTTGATGGTGAATGGCGGAGGGTACTTTGAGCACCTCTATCGGTTCTCCCTTCTATTCCAGTCTCGTATTGTTCGTGGAAAGAAAGATTGTCGGTATGCCTCTGTGTGGGCTCTAATCTCTCTGATTTTATCCTTGTGGTCTCTTCGCGAGATATACGTAGGAAGGAGTAATATACTGCTTGACTCCTCGATGAAGGTATGTTCTCCAAACCTCAACAAAAGCCCATACCGATCTACTGAGCGTCTCTCCTGCAGAGTCTTTCACTGGAGTTTACGTATCATCTCCGTAACGCTTTCGCGATTACTAAATGATCCTGTAACGAAGCGCGCTGCTCTCCGTTGGATCTTCTCTATCTCTTCTATCAACCCTATGTGGTACGGATCCCACACTGGTGAGCAATATTCAAACAGTGGGCGAACAAGTATACTGTAACCTACTTCCTTTGTTTTCAGAGTGCATTTCCTTAGGACTTTTCCAATGAATCTCAGTCTGGCATCCGGTTCACCGACGATCAACTTTATATGATCATTCCAAAAAAAATGGTTCAAATGGCTCTGAGCACTATGGGACTTAACATCTGAGGTCATCAGTCCCCTAGAACTTAGAACTACTTAAACCTAACTAACCTAAGGATATCACACACACCCATGCCCGAGACCGGATTCGAACCTGCGACCGTAGCGGTCGCGCGGTTCCAGACTGAAGCGCCTTTAACCGCTTGGCCACACCGGCCGCCTTATCATTCCATTTTAAATCACTCCTAATACCTACACCCAGATAATTCACAGAATTAACTGCTTCCAGTTGCTGATCTGCTATATTGTAGCTAAACGATAAAGGATATTTCTTTCTATGTATTCGCAGCACATTACACTTGTCTACATTGAGATTTAATTGCCATTTCCTGCACCATGCGTCAATTCGTTGAAGATCCTCTTGCATTTCAGTACAATTTTTCATTGTTACAACCTCTCGATATACTACAGCATCATCAGCAAAAAGCCTCAGTGAACTTCCGATGCCATCCACAAGGTCATATATATATTGTGAATAGCAACGGGTCTACGACGCTCCCCTGTGGCACACCTGAAATCACTCTTACTTCCACTGAGAATGACATACTCCGTTCTGTCATCTAGGAACTCTTCAATCCAATCACACAATTGATGTGATAGTCCATATGCTCTTACTTTGTTCATTAAACGACTATGGGGAACTGTATCGAACGCCTTGCGGAATTGAAGAAACACGGCATCTACCTGGGAACCCGTGTCTATGGCCCTCTGAGTCTCGTGGATGAATAGCGCCAGCTGGATTTCGCACGATCGTTATGAAACCCTTTCTCTTGAATGAATTATGAAATTGTTCTGAAATTGAAATCATTTGTTTATCTGTAAACGTACAACAAATACGTGTACCGATTCCTGTTCCGTTTGAATTTAGCTGTCCCCTACTAAACAGTAAAGGCCTAGAGATCCTTCTGAAATAAAACAAAACAAAAAACAAAAACAAAAAAAATTCATACCAGTAGATAAGGAGTTCAGTCACGAAAGAGAATGTGTATGTGGACACATCGCTGGTCTCGGCCGATAACAGTAAGTGGTCAGTAATAAAAACACAAGCCATCAAAAAAGAATTGGAGTAGAAGAAGCTTTGATTAGCAGATGGCAGCCTGAGCCACAACAGGTAGGCACATCTTTGTTTACATATTCCAGAGCTAGCCACTATGTAGGAACCCCACTACTGATTGTAAAGCCTACATTCAGCAGATGATTATAAGATTTTGAGCTATGCAGTGGTATGAAGCACAGGTGAAAACACAAATGAATAAAGACAAATGACACCATGATGAAAAGTAGGACAGTGAAAATTGAGGAAAGTTTGAGCTACATCCGAAATTGTCAGATAGCTGTCAAAAGAGTAGGAAAAATCTTAGTAAAGTCCGCCCCTGGTAGCTGCGTGGTCAGCGCGACGGAATGTCGTGACTAACGGCAAAGGTTCGATTCCCGGCTGGGTCGAAGATTTTCTCCGCTCAGAGACTGGGTGTTATGTTGTCCTTATCATCATCATTTCACCCCCATCGACACGCAAGTTGCCGAAGTGGCGGCAACTCGAAAGACTTGCACCAGGCAAACGGTCTACCCGACAGGAAGCCCTAGCCACACGCCATTTACATATTATCTTGGAAAAAAAACGCCAAAAAAAAGAAGTATGAGAAAAAGAGGCAGTAGAAGTTAAATCCAGAGACACAATCTTACGCATAAGCAAGTCTCTGATGACTGAATCAGTATTCAGACGCATTGATGACAGGGGTAAATACAAGAGTGTATTCAGCGCTCCGATAATGCGTTTACTCATGTTTCAACTAATACCCATCAGTGTGCTTGTAGAAGTACTCCTGCCAGTTTATTTCCACACTAGATCGACAATTCACCTAAACTGCGAGGCGTGGCTTTGGGATGAACGTCCTTACAGTTGTTGAACCCACGCGCTTTCACGGCCTCTTACGTAGTCGAAATACTTTTACGCTAGTCGAGATTGTTTCCAGAATTGCAGATTACGGCTGTTTTTGTAGTCAAACACCAACGTAACTCGTGTTTTCCACCTCGAGAAGCAGTTTAGTCTCGAAGCGAAGCGCATTAACACCCTGGCAAGATTGGAAGGACGTGACCAACATGAGGTCTACCTGGCACGCATCCCATAGGGACCCAGAGCTTAGCTGTACTATCCCTCCTCTTTGAGTTTGTCGGCACACAGCGAGTGCACATGGGAAGTATTGCTGCTCTCAACTTATTTTGAAGAGTTTGATATGATATCTTTTGTATGTACGGTATCGTTATAGTTGTTTCTTCCTTGTGAGATCAGACCTGGTCAGATACGATGTAGGCATTTCTTCGTTTTCAAGTAGCAGCCTCATCAGCAAGAAATTTACTCTCAGTGCTGTTTCTTTTCCTCCTAAAACATCATTTCTTCATCAAAATGGGATCTTTAGCAGATAAGACTGACAGGAGAGACAGAGAAGATCCAACGAAAGGCGGCGCGTTTCGTCACCGGATCGTTTGGTCGGCGCGGGAACGTTACAGAGATGCTCAACTAAAACCAGCGGCAGACGTTACAAGAGAAGCGTTGTGCGTCAGGAGAAGTTTACTACTGAAATTTTGAGCAAGTAGTTTCCGGGAGGGGTCGTACAATGTAATACTTCCTCCCATATACACCTCGTGTAATAACCACGAGAAAATTTGAGACATTAAAGCCAATACAGAGAGGCTCACCGACACTCACTGTTAGTGGTACCGAAAGCACCTTCCGTCATACACCATTAGGTGGCTTGCAGGGTATCATGTAATCATATTCATTATATTGGCACACTACTCTTATATATCGATTCGATAAATTTCACATTTTGCGGCGTTTATCTTATAACGTTCCGCTGAAAGCTATTGAATAGCTTTTCCCGATCTTAAATTTTACTCACGAGGATATGCAACCGACTTTGCAATTTTTGTTCTTTCTTCGCTTACAAGTTCGCCAGGTATAATATCTATACCTGGAGTTGCACTATTTTTCATTTTATTTTTCAGAGCGAGCATGAATCTCTCTCTCTCAAGTTGGATTTACTAATACTACTGCACCAGCTTTCTTACAGATATACTGAAAGTATTTTTCTCTTGTTTGTCTTACTTTCAACCGATCTGATTAAGATTCCTCTCTTTTAGTTAGTCTAGGAGAAACAAATTCAACAAGCCTTCTACAAATACTTAAACTTTTAGACAGTATAATAATGTGAAGTTTGATCATCTTTGACGCCCATTAGCTCTGGTTCCCCGATAGAAACACGAAGGACAGAGGGTTTACAATGATTTACCATACCCACCTGCTTCGTAGCGACTGGTCCACATTAGGAACGAAATTCTGCGTGGACTGGGTTCTAGGTGGTTTTGGAAGATTTCGTGTTGTATGTGGCATCAGATGATTCCGTAACCACAGATTACGAAACGAAAATCTCCAGCAGAAATTATCAGCGAGGGCTAAAGACCCAGGAAACGGAGAGTAGCCTTGTTACGATGGCATGGTGGAAAGTAATGCCTCCGGAATTTTCATATGATATTTCTCAAAGCTTCTTAAATAAAACAGACGTTATTAACACTCCAAATCTTCATTCTTCATGCCTACATACTTGCAGTCCTCTGCCGCTTGAGGACTCCAAATTGTAGCGTGTAGTATGGCGGCGTATAATGTAATTCTGTCCGTGCGAAAACAGAAAACTCAGAAAACTGAGAGCATTAAATCGAAGAGTTAATCCACAGATGGTGCACCATCTTCAGCATAACGATGCCAGAACACACACGAGCACTGCGACATTTGCTACACTCCGAAACCTTTGTGTTCACTCCATACAGTCCCGGGTTGGTCCAATCCGATTTTCACTCGTTTACAAAACTTAAAAAAAACATCTTAGAGGACTTTACTCTGATAGTGTTGAAGTGGTGCAATCAGACGTTGATGTTGTGGTTCCAACGATAAAGTCAAACACTCTACAATGACGACGGGTCAACGAACTTATCTCTCATTGGTGATGATGGTGATTGGTTTTGGGGCGCTCAACTGCGCGGTCATCAGCGCCCGTACAAAGTCCCAGTTTTTCACGGTCCAATTTTTTACACAGTCCAATCTAGCCACTGACACGAATATTGATGATGATGAGGATGAAATGATGACGACAGCACGAACACCCAGTCCCCGAGCAGAGAAAATCCCCAACCCGGTCTCTCATTGGGAAAAATGTGTTCGTCGCCCGGGTGACTATGTTGCGAAATAAAATGTATGTAGACATTAATAATAAAGATGCAGAAGATTAATAATGTCTTTTTTTATTTTTTTTAGTTCAAGAAGCTTTAAGAATTTTCGCATGAACAAATTCGGAAGCATAACTTTTCAACACACTCTCGTGTATGTGGGAGGTAATGTTTTACTATCAAAGTAATAATCAACGTGAAGACGTTGAAACCTGCCAGAATGAAGGAGGCCACAGTTTGCAGTCTCCGACTGCCAACGATGCTGCAATATATCGCAGATGAGTTCATTGCCTGCGACTCGTCGATTGCTTTTCATCGCGTTAAGATGAATTTTTAAAAGAACCTTTAGGAAGTTTTTTTAAATAGTTGCTTCGTTATCAGGTAGTTATTGATAGGCGAACTAGGCGAATAGGCACACAGATTAGGAAAGGTTCCGACAAGGATGAGCGTTAACATAAAAATTACTCTTGTCACACCTTAACTACTCCTCAGATTGAGCGCTAGAAGGCAGAGAATAAGGTAGTCCCTTGTCTTCTCTTTCTTTCTCTTATTTGCACTTATTCTTCTGCCAGTCTCTGTTATCTACATTTTCTTGGTAAACCAGACACGCTTTAATTCACCTGTCCAGTTTACTATGCACAAATTGATAGCATCTCTCTTAATATTTTATGATTAAGAAAACACGACTTGCAGTAGCATTTATACGGCAGGTTTTAGAAAACGCAATAACCACTTAAAAATCATTGCAAGAAAGGCAGTTGACAGCCTGAGATTCATTAGATAAACCCTTCAATATTGATAGTTTCGTAAGCGTACCAGACACTCTTGGGGAAAAAATGTAGCACGTTCAAGTACAAGCTCATTGTACTGACATCATTGTAGCTCATCATTGTAGAAGGACACGATAGCGAATTCGGACTTAATGAAACACCTATGGATTGCTGTCACAGTAAAGGGTGTCCAAACAGTCGCATCAGTACACAGTATACACCCCTCTGGCTGTAACTCAGACGTGTATTCTCGCATACATACGCTCAGAAAGGATCCTTGCAACGTTTGTTGCATTTCGGTAATAGTTCTTATGGGCTCCGGGGAGCTAGTAAATTCACGATTGACGTCCTTTGTGCGTCCAATTAGCGAGAGATCTGGCGATATTGCTCGGCAGGGCAGTTGTTGAACAACAGGAAGAGCCCTTTGCATCATAGCAACCGTATGTGGACATCTATTGTCCTGCTGAAAAAGTGCACTGTCTCGTGTCGAAGAAATGCCAGCAGCACGGGGATAAAAGCTGTCCAGTGTAGCGGGTATTGGTACTTTTATCACTGCAGAACCATCAAATGTTCCCGCAAGTTGTAACTGAGGACTCCGAGCATTCTGAATCTCGGAATGCGACATCTGTGTCGTGGGCAATTGCACTGTGGAATAGGCCGCTCGGCAGGTCTATGCTGTACACATGTACATCGAGCTCTCTCGTACAGACAGAACCTACTCTCATCACTGAAAATCGCGGAGTGGCATTCCTCATTCCAGCGGACTCTTTGACGAAGCTAGAGTAGCCATATTTGGTGGTGTCGTATCAGTAGTAGCTTTACCAGAGCCGCACGTGATCTTAAAATTAGTCCTGCTTCCAGCAGATACTTAATGGTCCTTGGTGTCACAGCAGGTGCAACATATGGGCAGAATAGGTCATTGTTAATGTTCGGTCCGCACACCTGCTCGCACAATGCGTCGATCTCGACCTGCGTCTCTACTAAGAGGACGTCCAGAATGTGGTCTACGGATGTGTGAGTGTTCCACATACTACTGCTAAATGCAGCCACACACCACAGATACAGTGGGCTCAACATGGCAACAATCAGACGATAGATACGTCTGAATGGTTAACTACCGACAATTTCGGGAAGAATTGGGCCAGAGGTTAGCAAAATTTCATTCGCTTTCTTACTACATACTTTTATTCACCATTAAATTTAACAATTTACTCAGTGATTAAATATCTTTGGCATAGTGTTCACCAAACAATTTTGCAATACTAGTTAATATGAACAGAGGTTGTGCGTACCGCAAGTTAAAAAACAATCAATTAACATGAAAGGCACTTAAATGCCAATAAAAATAGGCAAATAATTACAGTATTCATTTAATCTTTGTTGAGAACCTGGAAGAGAATTTTATCCTAAAAAATAACCTTAAGGCTTCAGTCCCATTACTCAAGCAAATTTACGATTAGCATAAGCAGCAAGGCGGAACAATTTCCAGTGTACAAATACTCAGCAGTACGCAGCCTTTGATGAACAGAATAATAAGATCGCCAATACAGCTCCCACAAAGAAAATTTAGAACATACAGGAAGGAAAAGGTAAATAGTGATCCCAATAAAGGTATACAAACTAACGGCCAAGTTATTATTTCATATGTTGTGGTTAGTGGTCCCTTGGGGTGCTTGTACTATAGTAGCTGATGCCAGAATATCTGAAAAAGATCGAGTTGGTAATTTAACTTCTGTTCAGGAACTGCTGGACGATATGGTGTGGCTTAGTGCCAAGCTCGGCGACCGAACACGGGATCACGGAACACCTAGCGCGGGCACACTCGTCTGCCTGGTAGTCGAATTGCGTTCGGCCGACCACGAAAGACCAAGCAGGAAAGGAAAAGCGTAGAGGAAGTTGGTACACGATGCACAACCACCAGTCCGGGCTAGGACTAGTGTAATCGTGAGGCGGCTGTCTGGCATACAGAACAAAGATCAGTGCATTCAAAAAACAAATTTGAAGACGGCATACAAAGATCAGATGTAACAAACAAAAACCCACTAGACAATTTAACACAGGATTCAGCACTTTGGGCCACCCTGACCCGCTTACTTATAACGGATCACAAATTCAAACGGAAACCTGAGGAGCAGTATGTGCTTACACACGATCACCAAATTGTAATTAGTAACAAGGCCTATTCTCGCTCTAAGGTGAACGGAATAAAATATTAAACATAACCCTAGGTGAGACTACTTCACCTAGAACAGTATAAATTAACAATCATTTAAAAATACAATATAAATTTAAAACCGAACTATAAAAACTCTTGAATGACCAGATTTGACTGTTTTACTGACTTACTGCACAGCCACACGACTGCCAAGATTTATGAACTTGGAGTAATTGAATGCGTACATCACTTAATATGTTATATTAAATGTTGCGTACGATAATTGACCGCAAGGCAGACCATAGCCAAATGTTTTAAGCTTCTGAGCAGGAGAAACAGATTAACAAATGTATCACCTGCTTCCTGGTACACAAAATAGCCTGCAACAAACTAACTCAAGACTTCAGGTGAGAAACCTTATTAACAAACAAATTCGTAAAATATTACAAATAAATACCAGCATGTCACTAGCAGAAATTTAATACCGTGACAGATCACTTGGAGTCATTGTCGGGAACAGTCTGACGGACCAATCACTTCCTTTACCCGCCTCAACAAACAACTAACAGGCTATTCAAAATGCTGCGATTATGTCACAGACAAGTCCACTGCCGTTGTAAGCACGGGGACGAGAATATATGTAACCAGAAACGGAGGCAGTCACCATCACCTAAACCTGTGACCACCGCTCCACGTGTAGCAGTCTTATTGAAGTCAACAGCAGTCCTTCAGCGACATAAGATGCCAACCGCACAAGCTGCCAAGCTGGACTCGCGGCAAACAAGCCAGTCCCCTTTCTTCTCTCTCTCTCTCTCTCTCTCTCTCTCTCTCTCTCTCTCTCTCTGTCTCTCTCTCACCTCTCTCAACCACGGAGAGAACCACTTCGCCACAGTGCCGATTGCCAACCCTCCTCTTAATCGCGACTGGCCTAACTTTTAGCTTCACTCCAATCGCAGCCAGAGCGCGCTGATACCCGTTACCACGCCCTCATGGACAAATGATGTATATACACTGAAGAGCCTAATAAACTGGTATATATTGTAGGGCCCCGCAAGAATGCAGAAGTGTCGCAACACGATGTGGGGGGGACTCAACTAATGTCCGAAATAGTGCTGCAGGAAACTGACAACATGAATTCTGCAGGGCTGTCCATAAATCCGTAAGGGTACGAGGGAGTGGAGACCTCTTCTGAACAGCACGTTGCAAGGCATCCCTCATATGCTCAACAATGATCATGTCTGGGGAGTTTGGTGGCCAGCCAGCGGAATTGCTTAAACTCAGAAGAGTGCTCCTAGAGCACTCTGCACTAATTCTAGACTTGTGAAGTGTAACATTGTCCTGCTGGAATTGCCCACGTCCGTCCGAATGCACAATGGACATGAATGGATGCAGGTGTCAGATAGGATGCTTACGTACGTGTCACCTGTCAGAGGCGTATCTAGACGTATCAGGCGTCCCCTGTCGCTCCAACTGCACACGCCCCACACCATTACGGAGCTTCCACCAGCTTGAACAGTCCCCCGCTGACATGGAGGGTCCATGGATTCGTGAGGTTGTCTTCGTACCCGTACACGTCCATCTGTTTAATTCATAAGAGACTCGTCCGACCAGGCATCATGTTTCCAGTCATCAACAGTCCAATGTCGGTGTTGACGGGCCCAAGCGAGGCATAAAGCTTTGTGTCGTGCAGCCATCAAGGGTACACGACTGGGCCTTTGGTTCCGAAAGCCCATATGATGATATTTCGTTGAATGGTCCACGCGCTGACGCTTATTGATGGCTCAGCACTGAAATCTGCAACAATTTGCGGAAGGGTTGCGCTCCTGTCACTTTGAATAGTCCTCTTCAGTCGTCGTTGGTCCTGTTCTTGCAGGATCCTTTTTCGGTCGCAGCGATGTCGGAGATTTGATATTTTGCCGAATTCCTGATATTCACGGTACACTGGTGAAATAGTCGCACGGGAAAATCCCCACTTCGTCGCTGCCTCGGAGATTCTGTGCCCATCGATCGTGCGTCTGCTATAATTCACTTAAAGCTTGATAACCTGCCATTAAAGCGGCCATAACTGTCTAACAACTACGCCACACACTTGTTGTCGTATATAGGCTTTGCCGACCACATCACCGTATTCTGACTGTTTACATATCTCTGTATTTGTATACACATGCCTATACAAATTTCTTTTTAGCTTCAGTGTAGTTGCAGAATCGATAACCACAGAGGCGCAATGGCTCAACGTGCATTCAGCTTCCCGCAGGCCCAGCGACTCCGTTCAAATTGTTGATGTTGTTTGACAGGAATACAAATTCGTCTGTGCAGCATGGTTGTTCCTTAGAATGAATGTTGCAAACATTGTTCTCTTCTAAACTGAGCCCTGTTACTGCCTGCAGACTCAAAACACTGGGTGGACAGCAGCCGTCTTTATCCAACAACTGTGACAAATGAATCACTAATACTAAAATTCCTTAGTATGCACATATTATACGCTGGTGCCGCTGAACGAAGTGCTTGAGAAGGTAGCACTTTTTCCGGCAGTGTAATATATGTCCAAATAAGAGCACCGACATTGGTCACAGATTCGTTTAATTAGGGCGGAGCGTCCCAGATACTGATACAGCTCCAGTGGTAGACATTTCAAGAGATGCGTTAGGCCCTGAGGCGTGATTTACTGTTAAGATTCGCCAGACATTCGCCAGTAGCAAACCTTTGAATTGGATATCCGTAGGGCATAGCGAGATTCATGACTCCAAGTCACGCTTTACAGTCGCCGCTCTTTACCCCTCCTCAAACATTGGTTAGCATGGACTACAAAAATATGTGGGTAATGAGGAGATGCTCAAAAATGGTTCAAATGGCTCTGAGCACTATGGGACTCAACTGCTGTGGTCATAAGTCCCCTAGAACGTAGAACTACTTAAACCTAACTAACTTAAGGACATTACACACATCCATGTCCGAGGCAGGATTCGAACCTGCGACCGTAGCGGTCGTGCGGTTCCAGACTGTAGCGCCTTTAACCGCTCGGCCACTTCGGCCGGCAGGAGATGCTCGACCATTGCCCAACTCTACCACTTTTAATTCTCTACGCATAGTCATTGTGCCAGCTGGACTGCTGGCAGCACTTTGGGACTCACGAGTGGCTTCTTCCACTGATTCCACGCTATTTTTACTGCCACTCTCAACAAAGCTCGACGGTCCCCCTCCGCCACTACATGAGCTGAGTCTGGTCTTGGTTTAGTTGTGATTGTTCCTTCACGTTTGCACTTGATAGCCACATCACCAACAGTCGACTTGAGCAGCTTTAGAAGGGTTGAAATGTTTGTGGTGGATTTGTTACTCAGGTGGCTTCCAGTTACGTGGCAACGTTCGATGTCACTGATGGCTCACCACCAACTCAGTCTGCTGTTACTGCTTCTCTACTGTCAACAAGATACTCCTCGTCCTCTTTTATACTGGCGGGTCCGCCTCTCACGGCATCTAGTGGTCAGTATCGCGTTACATATAGATTTCCTGATACTTTTGATCAGATAATGTAAATAGCGCGAAAAAATCATGAAGGTAAATTTGGCGAGATTGGAGCTCAGACGCACACTTACCAACAATCTTTGTTCCCGCTTCTTCGCTACTGGAAGTGAGAAAGGGAGGAAGGACGGGGTCAACAGCATTGCCACACATCATAGATGCTTTACGAGGAATAGATATGGATATAATAAAGAGGTAAATCAATAATTATATAGTACAAACGACATAAAGTCTATGTTAACGCTGTTCATGAATTGAATATATTTTATTCAAAAAAAGATGTACCAATTACTACATAGCCAAGTGCTTTAAACACATATACAGGGTGATTCAGCAGCTCCTGCCTATGGGTGATATGCTACCCGCAACGCCTTCAAGTACCACGAACATTATTTTTGTATTTTCTCACTTGCTATTAACAAACTATTAGTCCTACAGCAAAAATGAACAGGAGCTTCTTGTAGGAAATTTAGTGTAGTAAAATTTTGTACTAGGATACGTTTTCTATTGAGGCCTTAGTTATTCAAATTATTCAAGAGAAACATATAAAAGCGAACTTTAAACGCGTTTTTCTTGAGTAATTCGAGTACAGATGCCTCTAACAGAAATCTATCCCAATACAGAATTTAACTACATTAAATTTCCTGGAAAAAGGTATAGTTAATTAATAGTTTATACGTAGCAAGACGAGAGAGTATGAAAATCTTGCGTGCGGTTTTTGAAGGCGTTGCGGGTAGCGTAAAACCTATAGGCAAAGTCAGCTAAATCGTCGTGTATACAAGCAAATGTTGGAAAGCACGAAAATTACCTACCGCTCAGCAGGTGTCTCTGCAAACGAACGAGAAAGTCAGACGAAAATCAGCGTGCGGGATTACGCGACGGGAACACCTGTCGCAACCTCAAGGGGAGAGCTACCACGGAACTAGGGCACCATCTGCGTGGCACAGTGAGAGCGCGAGGTGAACAACAGTAGCAGCTGGCAACGGGAAGGGAACGACCCCAAAGGGCAGCAGGGTCACCCGCGAGGCAGCTGCCAGAACGTCCCAGGCTCCTGTCCTGCCGCCACGCCATCGCAGCACGTATCCTCCGTTAACTGACCAAGAAAATGGGTCACGCGTAAATGTGTCACACGGAATCAACTTTCACGTTTCTGTCTTTGACCATCCCCTCCGCTCCCACCCCTCCCCCTCCCACCATTCCATGATTTTACATCCTCCTTCTTAGACTACTGTCGTTGTACGATTTTCAGTAGTCCGTCGAAGTTTTGGCCCTTGACTCAGCGTCGGAATGTTTGGAATAGTGGAACAATTTCTTTGATGCTTATTTTTTTATTACAGTCCTTATTAATATTATAAGGCTGAATTCCATGTCCGGCCATCTAGATTTAAGTTTACCATGATTTCCTCTAAATCGCTCTTTGGCAAGTGTCATGATGGTTCTTTTGAAAGAGTACGGCCGGTTTCGTACCCCATTTTGAAACAATCTGAACATTTATTTCGTGTCTAATGACGTCGATGCAAACCAGACGTTAAACCCTAATTACGTCCTTCCTATAGTCAGAAAGACATTTTTAGACGTTTTACTGGCCTTAAACGCATACTGGATCCAGTAATACGAAGCATTTCGTTCCATTTGAATAACTATCTTTTACTTATACGTTTCGAATAACCAAGAAGAGATGTATGTGATACGAAAAGGCCTGTTTCGTCGTCCAGCACTCTCCTTAACACGGTCTGACGCGACTGATCAGCTTACGTCTTCTTGCCAAAAATGCTGGTTACATATTTTACTCTGTTTAGTCGATCTCCTATCTTTCCTTTCCATAGCGTTCACCTAAAGTACTTCTCGAGTTGGACTGGTAGGAAACATAAACTCGTATGACGGAAATAAAACCACTATAGTAAAACTAAATAGGTAACCAAAATTCATGTACATTAAAGAAAATATTGCTTGAACTAGTCCCCTTACGAATGAAATGTAATTCCCGTGCACTGAAGACTATAATCGGACTAATTATTACACCCAAAATGACGTTAGCTGCCATTTTATATAAAAACACTCTGAGCAGAAACTAATGTTCTTGGCAACTAACATGGCGTACGTCGGTCAAAAACTTGTGACGTCATGACATCTCCCCTAGATATAACTCCATGATGATCTCTCAGACTCCGTCTTCTCTAATAGCCTTTCCGCTTTGATGGATTGAGAGTCCAAATTTCAATTAATTAATTCGAACTGGAGCACTGATATAAAGGATGGCACTGGTAAGTAAAGGGTGTCCGAAAATTATCTTTACAACTTTGTCGTGTATATTTTAGAAATAGGGATGGATATACAAGTGTGGTTTGCGGCATAATGTTCACACACACCTAACGGAGTGCCATGTGGGCGCCATCTCTAACACGCACCTAGGTGATATTCTTGTTCACCCCACGTCCGACCTAGACCAGTGTACAATTTCGTTTTTTTTTTGGGTTTAGAGCCAATTTTTTTATTGGCTTCAAATATTCCTTCGAGTGTCTATTTTTAAGATCCATTCATATTAAAGTGTGCCATAAATGTCGAAATATGTTAAAACCGCCATTTACTGCATGGCGATTGGCACATCCGACCGCTCGGTTGCCGCCAGTGTAATACTATAAGAGTTACCGACGGAGTAGGGGTCCTGTTAGTTTCGGATAGCATCACATAGAGAATTAGTATAAACTAAAGTGCTGTTCTCAAAAATATTTATCTTTGTAACATGATTCGTTTGTGGTAAACAGTCTGAAAGCACGTGCTTGTATCTGCTTATTTGTCCGAAGTAAAACATGAGTGCTTGAAAATGTCAAACAAACGTTCTTATACGGTTGGGTAAGGTTCGAAAAATAATCCATATCTCAAAAAAATACTTCGATACCGGTTAATCGATTTAATTTCGTCAAAATAAGAGTGTTTCGACATTGGATACAAAAAGACCAAGTGAACGATGTTGGCTGGCATTCCTGATTAAAGGTATGTTCAGTTTCAATATTAAGAAACGCAATCTGAAACTTTAAACGCTTGTTTTTTCGAAGCAACATTTTTTCACGTTTGCCGAAGATATAACAGAAGAAATGCACATGCAGTTCCATTATGCCTTTCTGTAAATTCCGAGTCGGCGTTTTTTCTACTGCAGCACATATAATTTTTGCGATAAATTTTAATTTCTGTTTTGAATGCACGTTTTCATAACGACTTCTTTGGCAAATAGATTGACTTTTATTTCAGAGTGTCGCCAGTTGGTAAACAATCGTTCATTCAAAAAGTATCCATACGTACTACATTAGATAACATTACCAGGTTCGAAATAGTCTTTGAAGTTTGTTCTAGGCTGAAAACTGTGGCGTTCAGGAATCCCACCAACCGTCCCCGCACTATGCGAAGGCTCTCGGCCATGTCATGTACTGTCCTCTGGGCTTAAGGGTGTGCAATAAAGGTCTAAAGTTAATTTTGTAATTTTTTTGTTACTTTGTAGAAAAAAATCATGAACATCGTTCCCAGACTCGAGAGTCACCTTTCCCTACCTCCTTAACACATGAAAGCAAGCGCCCGTGAACGCCACCTTTTCCAGACAGCTCTCCGTTGCAAACGCTTGTTTAACCACACTCAAAGTATTTGTGCTACATAACAGCAGGAATTTTTGTGTGTGTGTGTTTGTCGACGGCATTGTACACAGCCAAAAACATTCCAAGTGTGCCCATTGACTGCTAAACTTTTGAAGCTGCTCGCGTCTGACGAACGGAAGGTGTAAACAAAGATAACTTGTATGCGACTTTTGGCTGCTCCACAATTTTATGAGCATGGATCGTTGCAGCATTGTTCCGTCACAAAGGCAGAAAACGGATTTTCATTTCATAGCGGACTGCGCCGTTTCATTTGGCTCCTATAGGGGCGTGCTACGGTACTGTCGCGCGTGACGTAATACTGCGAAGTGACAATTGAAACTTTATGACTACAGTCATATAAGAGACCTGCAAATTGCCGCTTTGCAGCGAAACAGGTTGTACCGCGTGTCGGAGCACTGCGCTGCACGGTGCTGCCCGGAGGGGATTCCCAGAGGCTGAGTGCGGCGCGTGACGCGATGCTGTCCGGCGAGGAATTCATTTGCGCTGGAGGCGACGGCGGCGGCGGCGGCGGCGTCAGGGGCCGATGGCGACGCAGATTGGGGCGGCGCAGGGGCCGCCCGGCGCATGCAAACCGCCGCCGCTGCCGTGGGGCGGCGCAGCGGGCTCTGCACCGAACCAGCTCCCGTGCGCTCTCCCCCACGATCTGACGTGTGCCGTGCTGCCGTCTGGAAGTAACCGGTTCCCACCTTACGCTAGCTGTGAAATATGGTCGGGGCACATTACTTTTTTATTTTAATACTCATCACAGTCGCTACGCAATCGTCTAACACATTCCATAATGTTTATCATGGAGATCTTTTGTTGACTGATACAAAGCACCAGATCGGCCATCAAGTGAGGTGGCTCTGGCTCACACGAACTCCGCAAGTTTTACTTTCTCTACAGACCAATCTCACAAACCGTCCAGAACTGCCCTTACCTCCAGTGCACGAACTCCACAGCTAACAGCAGGCCTATTACTTTTTCTTAGCCACAGCTCGCAACACGTTAATCGACAATATTATACGAAGGTGTGTTGAAACGTAATGCCTTGGAATTCTTTATTTTATTCTCAATATCGCTTGAGGTATTATATGCCATGCACATTACTCGGCCGACTTTCCCTCTAAGCAGATGCAATTTGCAATCCTCTGCCGCTAGAGAGCTTCGAAGCGTATAATATGGGGGTGTGTAACTGAAATACGTCGGTACGTGGGTAAAGCATGTTGGAATGGTGTTTTTAACAGCAGAAAAAGTGTCTCCTGTTGAAATCCATACCGCGACTGCTCCGGTCGCAGGTTCAAATCCTGCCTCGGGCACGGATGTGTGTGATGTCCTTAGGTTAGTTAGGTTTAAGTAGTTCTAAGTTCTAGGGGACTGATGACCACAGATGTTAAGTCCCATAGTGCTCAGAACCATTTTGAAATCCATACAAGAATGAAAATTGTGTACAGTGACGATTCTATCGACATCAGCAGTGTCGACGTTGGGTTGTTCATGTTCTAAATTAAGGAAATGATGGTGTTCAAATGGTTCAAATGACTCTGAGGACTATGAGACTTAACATCTGAGGTCATCAGTCCCCTAGAACGTAGAAATACTTAAACCTAACTAACCTAAGGACGTCACACACATCTATGCCCGAGGCAGGATTCGAACCTGCGAACCTAGCAGTCACACGGTTCCAGACTGCAGTGCCTAGAATCGCTCGGCCACTGTGGCCGGCATGATGGTGTTAACCTCAACATTTGTGACAGAGTTCAGAGCGGATGACTGCGTACGGCAACCGACGGGACGCATAGGAATCGGCTCGATGAACTCACCAGAGAAAATCTTCGGGCGACACAGAAACAACTCCGAGGTAAGAGTGGCATATCAGGAGAAGGTGTACAGGCCACCACTGCATATTTGCGTTACGGAAAACTGTGCACGGTGGCTGGCTCGAAGGCTCACTCCTGACATCACACAGAGCTGGATGAAGGTCCATCGATATTTTATTTTGCGGTTTGAGCGTGAAGGCCATGCGTTCCTTAATAACACTGTGACATGTGATGAAAGCTGGGTCCACCATTTTGACTCGGAAAACAACTGAGAGCATCAATGGAGTTCCGCCCCGAAGGATCACCGACGCCAAAAATTTTAAAGAGCATGCCATCAGCAGGAAAAGTCACGCTCATAGTGTTCTGGGATGTTCAAGGTGTGATGCATTTGGAATTCATGCCTAAAGGCGTAGTACCACGAGACCCTCAGAAAACTTGAAGCACGAATTCTAAATGTTCGTCCATACATGGAGTAACCTCTCCGTCCCCATGAAAATGTCAAACCAAACACGAGCGCTGCGACATCCGCAAAAATCTGACGCCTTGGGTTCTCTGTCATCGCTCATTCCCCGTGCTGCCCGACTTGGTCCCACTCGATATTGAACTGTTTTAAAAACTTAAAAAGTACCTTCCAAAACTTCTCTTTGACAGTGACAAAGCGGTGCAAGCAGAGGCGAGGTTGTGGTGTGTCAACAAAGTCAAACATTCTGCAGTGGAGGTATCAACAAGCTGGTCTCCCATTGGGAGAAGGAGAAATATGTTCGTCACCAAGCCGATGATGAAACTACTCTAGTTATTTCAACCTGTAAGTCCGTCAATAGTCGAGGCATTAGTATTTCGCTGTTATTTCGTCATTTTATCATTTTACCTCAGCTCATCTTGTCTCACGTTGTCTGTACTGTTTTAGCTCGTGTGAGCGCTTATTGTGAAAATATGTGCATGGAAGTATTCAAAACTTGAATTTCAGAAGTATCTTCCATCTCACAAAGCAGTTAACTTTGTAAAAGGGAAAAGTTTTATTATTAAACGGGACTAATGATTAATTTTTTTAAAGTGAATTGAGGGAGGTGGGATAGGGAGTTTTGGTGGACAGGAATTAATTCAAAATCAAAACAGTGAGAACTTTATTTTCGTTCGCTACATTACGCAGCACAGTGGCGCGATCGTCATGTTTTCATTAAATGGAACGAAAGTTAACATGCGTATAGGATCTTTGACTGCTAGCATTAATGAACATTTACTTTATAATAACTCACGAAATTAGCTTTTGACATGAACTTAACTTACTTACAAAGGTGTAAAATTTATTTGAACACAACTTGCTTAAATATTATTGTCATTATTCATTGATTAATCGATCAAAGTTGAAGACAGAAAGATACTACGAAATATTCGGTCCACTACGAGCCTTGTTTTACGACGAATTTCAAAGACAGTAAATTACGGCGTCTTCTCGCAAAAAAAAAAAAAAACAAAAAAAAAAAAAAAAAGAAATAATTCAACCATGCCCTGAGATCAGAAAGAAACCAATATTAACGACGACTAATCACTACCAACTAGTCATGAAATATCGAGATTACGAGAGCCGCCTCTGACGATGTAGGGAAATAAAGATGCAGACATGTAGAACAATGACGTAGAATGTAAACAACGTTTGTTTTATCCAAAAGCTTTAACGACATATGAAAAGTTTGCGGCAATTCTTTTCAACACGCCTTCGTAGTAGTGTGGCAATGCTAAGCTAAAGAGGTCCATTACACTTTTTTTACAGCAGTTTAAAAAAGGTGAATCATTATCTTAACGCCTTACCTAACTGGACGACGAAGAAAAAGTGTTCAAAGAAAAGATCGTACATAATTCAGAAGACATTTTTAAAATAACGGTAAAAGTAAGCGTTGTGCGAGGTGTCGTGTAATAAGTGCTATATATCCATTTCACCATTTTAGCATTCGAGTATTTTGCCCACCTGCCTTTCTTTCGTTTTCTTATCCGTTTTCGGTACGGAATCAGGGCCAATGCTATTAAGCGGAATGTAAAAGTCAGTAGTCGTCTCAAGTTACTCATAAAAATATAAATGTCAAGATGGGTCAGTTTGTACAGGGAGTTCAAACGTCTATGAAAACTTTTGCACGGCTTTTTCGTCCTCCAAAACGCAAATAACGCGGCCGCCTATCTGAAGGGTAAGTCGCAGAAATCGTGTAGGAGTATTAGTGGACTCTCGCTCGAACCCTCCTGAATTTGAGAGTTCTTGGTTCAAATGTCTTTGAGCACTATGGAACATCTGAGGTCATCAGTCCCCTAGAATTTAGAACTACTTAAACCTAACTAACCTAAGGACATCACACACATCCATGCTCGAGGCAGGATTCGAACCTGCGACCGTAGCACGCGCGCAGTTGCGGACTGAAGCGCCTAGAACCGCTCGGCCACAGTGGCCGGCTGGAGACTTCTTTCCCTCCCGTTAAGGCACTAAACCTGTATTAAGGAGGGTGTCTGTTTAAATCCTAGTGGTACCACTTAAGACGAAAGCCGGGATAGTTCTGTTTGGAAGGGCACGGCCGATTTCCTTCTCCATCCTGTACCATTCGGAGTTTCTTTTTAACTCTGTGACGTATCAGTTCCGGGTCGCGATCGTCGGAAACTGCTCGTCGCTGTTATGAGCGACAGCGTCGGATTCCCGGCTTCCGGGAGACGGCTTCTGCACTCCGGCCTGAAGATAATGGTCTGGTCTTTGGTTAAACTGGCAAAAGGGAGGTGGCGAAGTCCGACCCGGCGGTTTTCAAAGGTGAGTGTTTCCCACAGGTTGGATGGCTGGTGTCTGTTAAAAATCTTGAAAGAGTCCGCAGGCAGCACTATGAGTGTTAAGAGGAAATCGCCAGTCGAAGTGCCTCGACTCTGCTCCGGAGACTGACTGGTCGAAATGTCTGCATGTCAAAATAATTTCGTTGAAGTGCTGGCTGGTAGCTGGCGAAGTCGAGGTATCGAGCGGCAGCCCTGTTGGAGAGTTTTGAGTCCTCTGTGGCGGAATTGGCGTGGCGGTGCGAGTTTTAGAAGTCTGTAATCAGGGATAAGTGAAGTTGTTCTCTACATGTGTACTCGTCAAGCAGCTTACGATGACCTCCATTTTCTCTTCCTCTCGCAAATGATTCTCTAGAAGAACGATTGCTGCTGAGCCTTCATGCGGGCTCGAACGTTTCTAATTTTAACTTCATGGTCTTTTCTCGAGCTATACCTAGAAGTAAGCAATATACTGGTTGACTCTTCTATGAACATACTGTGGTGTGGAACGCCTGTTGCAGCGTCTGCCAGTGGAGATGACTCAACATCTCAGTTAAGCCTTTTCGCTTACTAAATGAACCTATAACGAAACGTGCAACTCTTCTTTGGAACTTATCTATTCCCTCTGTCAACCCTACATGGTACAGACCCCTAACTGACGAGCAGTATTCAAGTACTGATCGAACGAGTGTTTTCTAATCTACTTCCTTCATTGAGGAACTGCATTTTCTGTAAAATTTCCAATGAATCTCACTCTGGTATCTGCCTTACCCTAATTAACTTTATTTGGAACTTCCATTTCAGATCGCTCCATCCGCATACGCCTGGATATTTTATTGAAGTAACTGTTTCCACTGGATGTTCTGCAATCATGTAAGCATAAAATACATAGTCTTCCTGTCTAGGTTTCGCAGTATGTTACATTTTCTTTTATGTTGAGAGTCAGTCACCCCACCTTGCGCCAAGCGTCGTTCCTTTGCAACTCTTCCTGTATTTCGCTATAATTTTCTAGCGTTGCAGTTTCTCTGTGTACAACAGCATCATCCGCGATTAACCTCGAGGAACGACCGACGTTCCCTACTAGGTCTATTACACATATTGTGAAAAGTAATGTCATATATAGTTCCTTCGTGTACATCCGAAGTTACTCTTACATCTAAAGACTTCTCCCCGTTTAGAATGACAGTCTGATTTCCGTGTTCTATGTTTTTTCAGCCGAATCTCTCTGATCGGAAAGTTCAGAAAGTGTGCAGGGACGGCAGCGAGAACCGCCTTCCATTCGCCAAACTCGTCCAAATTTATGGTTACATGCAAGGGTTGTCCAGAAATACAAGTGACGGAAGTGGGAGCTCCAGATGGCAAGGCGCTTAAAGAAAATAACGTTTTTGTAGCGATTAGGCGAGATATCAGCCATTTACGTTAGCTTGGCGTCCATACACCAAGTGTAGTAGCAGAAACAGTACAGGACTTACATTTCAAATAGACCGAAATAGAGTTCAGTATATTGTATTCATCAATATTTTGATATGAGGCACGAAAAAAAGGCAAACAGGAATTTGGGACTGGAAATAAACTTCCAGGAAGGAATTATTAAGTGTAGACAGGAATTTTGCATATGAAATTACGAGTAGATAATTTTTCTTATTTTACAGTTGATAATTTAAACGTTCTGGGATTATCGTAAAAACAGGGAAAGTAGTAATTTTCTCAGCATCTTCCATACTTTACAGACGCCACATTTTTTGCAGTTACATGCTTGTTGTAATGTTTCTGCTTGGTTTACATTCATGAAAGATTCTCTCTCACTGCACAGTTTCGCTACAAACTGGAAAGGTTAACTGGCAATGTACACTGAATTGTAATTTGATGTAGATAGTCTTTCCGGGATTTTATTTCTTTTTCTCTCTCTATGAGATAAGAGCAGTTTTGAAGTTTCATTATCACCTTTTCACCACACTATAAAAATAGATAAGGGAGGGTTACGCTAGCGGAATTCGTGGGGGAGTGCGGTGTCATTTTAATACTCCATTTTAGAAAATCTCATTTTATAATTATAGATTTGTCTGTCTTCCACACGAATTTGTCTCAAGCTGTTATATGCAGAATACCATAGATCAGGAATATCTAAAAAAAAGCTCTTGTTCCTGTTGTTAGTAACTAGAACTGGCGAGATCAGACGAAAAATTCTCCCGTTTTTTCACTGGATCGCTCTAATGATCAAGAAAGATTTAATCACATTCGCTCTTTTCCCGACAGCACTGAACTGAACATCGCTGCTGATGAAACGTTAAAGATGACAACAGTGGAAAGGAAAAGAAGACAGAAAGAAGGAACGAAAAAAGGAAGAATCTTCTCTTGTGCTTCTGGTAGGGGGGCTCTTTTTCCTTTCAAGGCGAGCTCTTCAATAGCCGTGCCCGGTCTGCTGGCGCGGGGTGAACTTAAGGAGCCGGACCGGCCGGCCCACTACTGCCGGGCAATTATGCCCCAGCCCGGCTCGGGTGTGACAGGGCAGCATGTGAGGGGGGGGGGGGGGGGGGGGTTCTCTGTTTGTCTTGTCCTGCGGCAAGCAGCAGCAAGCCGCATCCTGCTGCGCGCATGCGCACAAAGCCCTAATCCACTCACCTCCAGCCAAGTCGGAGGAACCTGTTGCTCTCTGGGCCTCCTATCTGCCGTGGCTTTGACAAGCAATTATACGCGCCAAACACCTCACCTATGTTCACCTAATACGACAGACCTGTATACAAGCTTTGCCTTTTCTTACGAGGTGGAAATATTAGAATTTAAAAGAGTTTTGGAAGACTTAATAGCAAATAAGGCAGGAGGGATTGATAACAATCCAGAGCAATTTCTAAAATCATTGAGACAGTGGCAACAAATATATGAGACTGGGGATACACCATCAGACTTTCTGAAAAATATCGTCCAAGCAATTCCGAAGATTACAAGAACCGACAAGTGTGAGATTTATCGCACGTTCAGCTTAACAACTCATCCAAGTTGCAGACAAGAAGAATGGTAAAGAAGATTGTGTATCTGTTAGATAACGATCAATCTGGCTTTAGAAAAGTTATAGGCACCAGACAGGCAATTCTGACGTTCCGAATGAAAACGGAAGCAAAACTAAAGGAACATCAAGACACGAACGTAGGAATGGCGACCTGGGAAAAGCTTTTGACAATGTTAAGTGTTGCAGGAGATACGAAAAAGGGAATAATGGTAAGCCGAAGGGCATGACGGGTTACATAGAATATGTACAACAAGCAAGAGGGGTAATGAGAATGTAAAGCCAAGAACGAAGGGCTCCCATTAAAAAGGGTGTAAGACAGGTACGTAGTCTTTCGTCCTTACTGTTCAATCTATACACCGAAGAAACGATGACAAATAAAAGAAAATTTCAAAAGCGAGATTAAAATTCAAGGTGAGAAAATATCAGTGATAAGATTCGCTGATGAAATTATAATTCCCAGTGAAAGTGAAGAAGAATTACACGATCTGTTGGGTGCAAAGGACAGCGTAATGAGTACAGAATGGGGAAAGAGGGTAACCCGAAGAAAACCGAAAGTAATGAGCAGAGATGAGAACAACGAGAAACTTAACACGAGAGTTGGTGATCACGAAGTAGATGAATTTAAGGAATTCTACTGCCTGTGATGTCGAGGTTTCTTTTGGGGTCTACTCTCACTATCGGATTTACGCCGGCCTGTTTGGCCGTGCGGTTCTAGGCGCTTCAGATTGGAACCGCGTGACCGCTACGGTCGCAGGATCGAATCCTGCCTCGGGCATGGATATGTGTGATGTCCTTAGGTTAGTTAGGTTTAAGTAGTTCTAAGTTCTAGGGGACTGATGACCACAGGTGTTGTCCTATAGTGCTCAGAGACATTTATCGGATTTACAAACCCTCACGGTACCCCGAAATGCTTCTTGGGTATGATTCAGGACTTCACACACGCAAAGACAACAGGTCAGAAGTGTTAGTATCTAATTGAGCAGTCTAGGGGACTGGTGACCACAGGTGTTGTCCCATAGTGCTCAGAGACATTTATCGGATTTACAAACCCTCACGGTACCCCGAAATGCTTCTTGGGTATGATTCAGGACTTCACACACGCAAAGACAACAGGTCAGAAGTGTTAGTATCTAATTGAGCAGTTTTAGGCACGCTCATATTGCAAATATTTTTTGTTGACTGAGGTATACATTCTTTGTAAGGTTATCATGAAAAAAGATATATCACTTGTATTAGAACAGAAAATTTTTTTATAGTAGCTCTCGTTGGTTTATTGAATATAAGAGAGAAACATCAAAGAAAAACTATATACAATGTACTCTTTCACATTAACTAAAACAGACTGATGATGCTCAGGTATTTTTGGATTCCTGGTCTGTAGAAAACAGCTGGTTCAGAGATAAGGATACCATCAATTCATGTTTACACAAGATTTTCGTCCACAAATAAGTTATTAGATATGGAGCAAGAAAGATAAACGTTTGGGGCCACAAGATTAGAAGAATAAGAGTGGTAGGGATGGGTTTAGGCTAGCTCTGGATAGGTTCTTCAGAAAACCAGCAGAGCACAGATGGGCGATCTCGTACAGTAGCAACACTTGATGCAGTTTCCTTAGTCGATTGTCTTATGTGGTGCCCGAATGCTGTCTCAGATCTTGGCAATAGACGCCAGCTGCGATGGGCACACTCCTCTGATGCAGTTCATAGCATCAAATACTTTCTTTGTGCCACTATATGGATAAAAGTACGCAAGGAGGACTCACACTGGCCTTTGCAACAAATATTTTCTTTCATCTCTAACGGCCTCATCGTCGATGGATTTTTAACTCCAATAACCCTTATTTTCTTTTTTCCCCAATGTTTTTCGCTGAAAGCAAGTGTCGCACGAAAGTTAAATGGTCGCAATTCATCACATTTGCCAGAAATTGGGTGCACCATAGTGATAAACCTAAACTATAAAAACGTCGTTCAGGTTCCGTTGTTCTTCTTGAATGTGACAAATAATTCACGTCGAACCGATCGTGACTAAAACGAAAAATCGTTTTCTGATGTGATGTGTTTGGTACTATTTCCGCCATACAAGGCACAAATGTTTACAACTGCTTCCACAGCCTGCAACTGTCTGTTAAATCCGCCGTGAACAACAAATCACAACTGCTAAACTTTTTAACTGCTTCATGCTCCATTTTCCAACCCTTAACCAACGATTCTCATAACCTTTAAATGTGAAACATTCAATAAGTCGCGACAAAAACCATTGTAGAACCTCAAATAAAAAATGACACTTTATCAATACACTTTTAGCAACCTACGTGATAGCACGCCAAACCAGATGTACGCGAACATACGGATTATCCTTCTTTTTACAAGTGTATTTATTCCTGGAATCTTACATACTTAACATTCTTCACATCATATGCTGCATGAGGAAATGTCACAGCGCCCTTACGAAAGCAACTATAGGAGACGAAATCCGGTTTTAAATAATAAAGGGAACAATGTGCTCGAATGTCGGCTTTAGCCGGCCGCGGTGGTCTCGCGGTTCTAGGCGCGCAGTCCGGAACCGCGCGACTGCTACGTTCGCAGGTTCGAATCCTGCCTCGGGCATGGATGTGTGTGATGTCCTTAGGTTAGTTAGGTTTAAGTAGTTCTAAGTTCTAGGGGACTGATGACCACAGCTGTTAAGTCCCATAGTGCTCAGAGCCATTTGAACCATTTTTTGTCGGCTTTAAGTTTACACCGCGCTAGTTTTTCCACTAGCCCAGTAATACATTCAGCGCCAAAACGCCTCAAGTATAAAACAACACTTCCTGTAGAAACCTCCGCATCAGTTCGTGCAGCTGGCCGTCGTTAAGCAATTTCCATTCACTGATTACAAAATCAAGTACTATACACATACTGAGTAGCCGAGGCAGCTGACGAATTGCGTTACAGACGAACAAGGAAATTAATGTTTTGAAAAGGTTGTAATCCACCAGCCGGCCTGTGAGGCCGAGCAGTTGTAGGCGCTTCAGTGTGGAATTGCGTGACCGCTACGGTCGCAGGTTCGAATCCTGCCTCGGGCATGGATGTGTGTGATGTCCTTAGGCTAGTTAGGTTTAAGTAGTTCTAAGTCTAGTGGATTGATGTTAAGTCCCATAGTGCTTAGAGCCATTTGAACCATTTTGTAATCCACCTCCAGGGACTGAGAATGGTCACCCAGTGTGGAGTATCATATATTACGACAAAATCATGAACTCGCTACATGTGTAGTTCGGTGGTCAAATGGAATGATTCTAACTTTGTACGCTGAATCACCAACAGACTCTTTGCCACCTCTGGTAACGTAAAGCGAACAATATACGGTTGACCATGGTTTCAGGTCCATATAAAACTTGATGTCCCTTCAGTAACGACTATAGGAGAGTTAGCGTAGTTTAGGCCAACAGTGGTGGAAGGCGTTGCAAGTAGGAACTGTCTGTCACTAGAAATATTTCTTACAACAGTAATTTTATTTTATTAAACAACCAGTAGTCATGTAAGGTCAAAGGGCAATTATTTCTTCTTGTATTTGAAGTTGAAATGCTGAAACTATTGATACTGTACTGGCATTCTGGGTCAGATCTCCCATTTAGTGACATGTGACTCCTTTAGAATGATACAGTTCCATTGTTTCGTTGTTTCCCCAAGATTACAACTCTTCGTGGTCTCCACAACAGACATGTGTTCGGGCTCCAATCCCGATTCGGCAAAAAAATTTTCAACATGTAATTTCGCGCTGTAGTATGCGAGCACTAAACTGCATGCGAAAATTAATTGTGACTTCTAACGTCTCTTTTTGAATTGTCAACGAGGTGCTTGTTTCGTCTGGCCGTCAGACACATAAGTTTTCATTACATCCTTTCAGGTTCAAACATGCCATTCCTAGCTACTGGTGAAAAACACTTCAACAATTAACGTCTCTACGTGTGTGGTCAGCAGCGTTAAACCTGTGCGCAGTTTATTCCTGGACAGAGGTTCTGTGTCCATGTTCAGTTAAATAAAAAATCGTAATGCAATATTAAGTCCAGCCTTGCTTTCTGAAATACTGCTGAAATACCGTTTACTATATAAATGTGAGTTTACAAATGTTAAAGACTGTGTTGTCTCGAATAACGTGTTTCCTAGTACGAGTATTCACATTATCGTGGTATTAATCTGCACAGTCGTACGGAGCAGTGTATAGCCAAATGACAGTATCTGAAAGAGATTGAAAGATCTGCAAGTATGTTACGTTATGTGGGTTGCATACAAACCAGGCGCAACACAATTCAGGTCGATCAGGTCCGTTTGTTCATGCTACTGCAGCTAAAGCGCGCTACTGTATGGAAGTGAGACATGGACTGTGGGATAATCGCAATAGAAGAGAATCGAAGTGAGTGAGATGTGGATTTTCAGAAGGACAGTGACAATTTAGTGTACCGCTAATAGGTGAAGAAGTATTCAACAGAACCGAACAGGAAAGGAATAATAACTCTGACTACGTGGAAGATGGTTAGTATGATAGATTATGTGTTTAGACGTCAAGGAATAACATCCGTGGTACCACAGTAACCGTAAACTTTGTAACTGCTGCTCTGAGCAGGAGAGGCAGGAGTCGAAGAAAAGTCATGACGTGCCCTATAGTAGCAGCCTGAAAAGCGATGACCAGAGAAAAAAGTTTTTGTGACAGATTTTACTCATTTTTATCACTGCATAGCGAATATTTTCGTGCTAGTTCTCAAACCTAAGCGACCCTATCACAGCGACACATATAATTCGATTTCAGTGCGAACAGCATTCGACAAACACAAAAGATAAGCGTCACATAAGCCCATCATGTGAGAACAAGTCCCTAGTTTCAGAATCAAACTTTCACTATGCAGCGGAGTGTGCGTTGATTTGAAACTTCGTTGTAGATTATAACTGTGTGCCGGACCGAGACTCGAACTCGAGACCTTTTCTATGAAGTTTGGAAGGTAGGAGACGAAGTACTGGCGTAAGTAAAATTGTGAGGACGGGGCGCAGGTCGTGCTTGCGTAGCTCAGTTGGTAGAGCACTTGCCCACGAAAGGCAAAGGTCCCGAGTTCGAGTCTCGGTCCGGCACACAGTTTTAATCTGCCAGGGAGTTTCAAGTCCCTAGTTGCCTCTATGCTAGCTTATAGGCACTGAGACAGTAGATAGAAGCAAGGTAAGATGCTGGGGGATTAGTGATGCTCATAACAGCCAAAATATTTAGTTGTTGCTTGTACATGCTGTCATGAGACACGAATTTTGTATGGCAGGTAAATGGACTTCTTGCAGTGTGAAAACTTAAGAAGATTCATGGGTCTCATCTCAGTTGAGTTTCCGTATCTGCAAACACCTCTTAATCATATGATTACTATTATCTCCAGAATCGTTGATGTCATTATACTGAGAACCGTTCCACGAAACTGAATCAGATACCACTGCCTCATGACTAAGGTAGGCTTTTTACTCACGTTGCAATTTGCAAGTGATTAGCGCTACGAATTGGAGAAAGGTTAATAATTAGAACGGTAGTGACGAAAAGAGAAATATTGTTCTGTTGTTAGAGTACAGCATTTCTGGTCTGAGAAGCTACATTACTAATAATATTTCACCCTTCCTACCTGTGCAAAGATGTTACTAAAACGTACCCTTTGATCGATTATGTTGTAGTGACATATTTGCGTAAACTGAATTGATCATTTTCCCCATTAAAACAACTTTTTGGTACGGACGTTCGGGCCTTCAGTGACCGCTAGTGGCGACAAAATTGTCGCGGCCAGGCGTAAATGGTTATTCTATACCGCCGTTTCCATTGGTGGCCTTGTCGACGAAAGTTTCACTATTAGTTTTGCTTATCCAGAAAGTATTCAATCTATTTATCCCAGAATAAAAATAAAAATGTTTCTCCTCGGACCTGAGACTGACAGTGAATTAAAGAGTCGACCTGTGTGGATCACATTTTAAACCAGGAACCTGAGAGCAATGTGAAGGCCAACAGAAAGTGACACATGTGTCAACAGAGCTGCTGGTAAGCAGCACCGATTTTCTAGAATGGTGTAGTGATTACTATGATGGAATAACATAGTAAAAATAACAAGAGACATGTTAAACATAATGAGTTCCGATTAGCAGGACATAGTAACTGAACAGAACACTACAGAGTTTATAAGAGGACTGGACTTATCGGAGTAAGGCAAATCAAATGGTGTCGGAAACTGCATGGTTAACACTACGACAGAAACTCGAATGCTATGAAAAAAAAGAAATTAAAAAAAAATTAATACTATTTGCAAACAGAAAATTTAAAATCTATCTAGAAAGTTACAGAAAAACTGGAAAAGCTGGTTAATGTATGCAAACACCACAGAAAAAACTCTACAAAAATTCGGAAATGAGGCAATATACGCAGTTAACAAAAAAATAAAAAATTCAATAAAATCTCTAATACGTATCAGGTGATGAACATATTATCATGAAATTCTAAGAATCGAGTGAAAAATATAACAATGTATTTACAGCCCACTTGGAGGTCAGAGTTGGTCAATGTGGAAAACGTATATAGTAAGCGAAGAAATTTTAATAAAGGTGGGTGGTGGACGTCAACATAACAATCAGGCTCCGTCCACTTGGCTTTTTAGAGGTGGACTTACGAGATTACTAGATTACTATGAACAAAAAATAGTTTGAAAGTTATGGATGTTAAGAAACACTTCAGTGAGCGTTTAGAGCAGAGAGCAGCAGAAATGACCGTTAGTTTTGAAATATGAGAACCCACGAAAAAATAAGTAAAATAATTAGGCCATAAATTACACGAAATGGAAAAAGAATCAACTTTTAAAAGTCGAAAGCTACGAATAATATTGAGGCAGTTCAATATGAAACGAGTAAAAACGTATCTTGCTTGCCATGGTACCACTTATACGTATCACTGTTATTTTGTAACGACATATCGCTGTATTATTCCTAGGTGCTGACATTACACAGTAAAAATACGCCATGTGTCTGAAATAGAACACCACTCAAAGGATTTCAAGAAAATTCCAAAAGAAACTGCAGATTTGATGAACAGTTGCTTCTTACGCTCAGACACTGGACTGCGTTACGTATTGTAAAATTTGAAATAAAGATACAGATTTATTGGGTAAGTGTACACCTTAATCCGCACATAATTTCAGTATCATGTAATAAAAGGTACGTACCTGTGAAACAAATTTACATTTTCAGAGAACCAGTACCTGGTCAAAAAATCATGACATCGAATCAAACATGCAATTGAGCACTGAGGAAATGCGTTCCTACGACTCGCGGACAGACGAAATTCCAAACACGTCACGGAGAGAGGCCTTCGTACTGTCTGAAAACAGCTCTGGCATTTTCCTACGAGTAGATACACATCATTCTGATGATGGAAGAAGGAAGATTGGGTTTTAATGTCCCGTCAACCCCGAAATTATTAGGGATGCAGAGCAAGCACGTATTGGACAAAGATGGGCAAAGAAATCGGCTATAGCTTTTTAAAAGGAACCATTTTAGTATTCACCTCAATCGATTGAGAAAAATCTCGGAATATAGTAATCCGTTAATTGAATGGTCCCGGCATGACACTGTTGTAGGAATATGCTGCACTATTCAGACAAATGGGGCTAAACGTCTAAAATTGGTTCCTATAAGGCAGAGGTGCTCTAACTTTTAAGGCTTGAGATAAAATACAAGTAACTTAGTTGCTTTAGAGATCTACTGATTTAAAAATTCTGAAAGGTTCTAGCACAAAAAACACTGTGCTCAATATTAACCATTTTAATTGCACAAAATACATAAAAGGTATTTTTCTCTTGGTCGAAAGTTGTAGGTCTTCTACCAGTTTTCAAGATATTACACATGTGAAAAAAATTAAAATATACACCATCATAATTGTTCAAAAAAGCTTAGTGACCTACTTGGCTTTGCCTATTGTTGGAAAGTTTATTATGATCTGGTGAATAATTTATGACAGCCAACATTACATAGTCTGAGAAATGAATATCAGTCAGTTTATTGCTATACTGAATTTTCACTTCGTTCATCGTTGACAATGCTGTCTCACATAGATAAGTTGAGCTGAAAACGATAGAACATACGATGCCACTTTCACAGTGTTAGGGATGTCTTTACACTCACTAATTTCCAAAGTTATTTTCGTTTTATTTTCACTTTAAGGAAATATCATTTTGAAATAGAATTATTTCCTCTTCAATTCATTGCAAGAGAAATGACTACTCACTTTACTTTAAATAACTTCCACGTTCTTTCTGGAAAGATTGAGCTATGAAAACTAGAACACGTTCCATTTCCTCGAAATCCGAAAATCCGTTTCCAAACCGTCTTCAGTGCTGTCAGGTTGCTCATATACGTCTTTGCAGCTTCTTGATCCCATGATGTTTGTTGATTCAACAGTTCTGACTTTATCTGAGTAAAGCGTTTCACATTTAATTACAGTTCGCGAGTAGTAATCTCACCAAGCAGAAGGAGAGATTGGCTTGACACGAGCGTTGAAGGCGGTGAAATGCGGATGGAGACGAAAGAGGGGGAGAGAGTGTTGTCAGATTTAGCGTCTACAAATGCCGTGTGAAACACTCATCGTCAGAGAACTGGTATTTTACAAAAACAGCTCATTTAAACAGATTTCGGACAAAGGTTTTGAAAGATCGACTCATAAAGCCATGGCGATCGACCCGTTAATCGCGATCAATGGGTTGAGCACCCCTGCTATAAAGAAATATCCCTAACTTAGGAGTATTACATCACATTAAAACTTGTTCCATAGATCATGAATACGACATTTCGTACTTATGTGGAACGTGTCAATTTTCTTTACACGTTTTTTTCTTACAGTTACTACTTAGTATCTACAAATTCATCCATCGAGTACGAGGACTTGTCATTCTGAAATTCTTTTAATTCGCTTTTAAATGCTGGTTGGCTATCTGTTAGACTTTTAATGCCATTTAGCAAATGACCAAAGATTTTTGTGGCAGCATAATTCGCCCCATTCTGTGCCAAAGTCAGATTTAACCCAGAATAGGGAAGGTCTTCCTTTTTTTCTAAGGTTGTAGCTAAGCACTTTGCTATTATTTTTGTATTGGGGTGGGTTATTAATAACAAATTTCATAAGTATTGTGAAGGTTCTGTGAATATCATGAGTTCCTTGAATAAATGTCTACAAGGTGATATCGGATGGACTCCAGCTTTTTTTCTGATTACACGCTTTTACGTGCTGAATACTTTATCTGTTAATGACCAATTACCCCAAAATACGATGCCATATGAAAACAGTGAATGAAAATAGGCATAGTAGGCTAATTTATTGATATGTTTATCACCAAAATTTGCAATAACTCAGTAGCTGAACCTAACCACTTCAGCAGATCATCAATGTGTTTCTTCCAACTCAATTTCTCATCAGTGCACACATCCAGAAATTTATAATATTCTGCCTTAGCAACAGACTTTTATTCAAAGTCTATATTTATCAGTTGTGTTATGCCATTTACTGTATAGGAGTCCATGTACTGTGTTTTCTCAAAGATTAGCGAGAGTCCATTTGTAGAGAACAGTTTAATAATTTTCCAAAAGACATTATTTACAATTTCTTCAGCTAATTCTTGTTTTTTGGGTGTGATTTCTACACTTGTATAGCCAGCAAAAAGAAATAGCTTTGCATCTTCATGAATATGGCCTGGAAAGTCATTAATATATATTAAGAACAATAAAGGACCCAAGACTGAATAATATGGGATACCATTTCGATAGCTCCCAGTTAGAGAACTCTGCTGGTTTTTTCAGACTATCTGTACTGTCAATTTCAACCTTCTGCACTCTAAATACGAATTAAACCTTTTGTGCACTGTACCACTCATACCACAATACTCAAATTTATCTAGAATAATTTCATGATTCACACAGTCAAAAGCCTTTGACAAATCACTAAATATCCAAATGGGTGAAGTTCACATATTCAGAGTATTTAATATTTGATCAGTGAAAGCAAAATAGCATTTTCTGTTGAAAAGCCTTTCTGAAAACCAATTTAACATTTTATTGACGTGTACTTCATTTTTACAAATATGTCAAGTTACTCTTGAATATGCTGCTTTTCCAAGAATTTTAGATAAAACCATCAGAAGTGAGATTGGGAGGTAGTTGTTAGTAGCAGACCTATGCCATTTTTATATAACAGTTTTACAGTTACATATTTCAGTCTATTAAAAAAAAATGCCCTGCTGGGGCACTACATTTGTGGTGAGAACAAGCTTTTAGTACTCTGTTGGAAATGCCATCAATTCCATGTGAGCTACTACTTTTGAGTGGATTTATTATTTTCTTAATTTAAGTAGAAGAGGTTGGTTGAATTTGAGGTTTATCAAATTGGATAGATATTGCCTCTTTCATATGCAGCCTTGCATTTTCTAATGAATAGGTGGATCCTATTTTCACTACAACACATAAAAAATAATTATTAGAAACATTATCTACTTCTCACTTTTTGTTAACAGGATTTTCATTGAGCCGGATAAAAATACAGTCTTCCTGCACTCTCGGTTTTAGTAACATTCCTAATTGTTTTCATTTTATCATCAGAGATGCCAATCTCAGATGTAACGAACATACTTCTGGACTTTTCAGCATCTTTCCTTAATACGGCTCATTAGTTTTTATAATGTTTGACTGTTTCTGGATCTTTCCCTTTTCTGTTTAAAGATATTTTTAGCCCTCTAGTAAGCCACAGCTTATTACGTGGTTTCTTACTAGTATGTTTCTCTGTTTCCTTACGGAAATTGTTCTCAAATATACTCATAAAGGTGTCATAAAAAAGGTTAAATTTTAAATTAGCAGCATGTTCCCTGTACCCCTTATCCCAGTCTAACTGTTGCAAGCTTTCCCTAATATTAGCATTTGTTAAAATGGTAATTGAACACACTGCTTTGGAGGACGGTTTTGCATTACTGTATTGAGCTATGTTATATACTGTAGTTAGCTATGCATCATGATCAGACAGACCATTCTTAAAAGGAAATAGCTGATTAAATTTATCTTGGTCTATAAAAACATTATCTATCAGTGTACTGCTTTCATGTACTACCTGAGTAGGAAAATAAATAACAGACGTCAAATTGAAAGAACCATGTAATATTTCAGTGTCTAGCTTTCTGTCACACTCTTTCATATAACCTACACTGAAATCTCCACAAACATTAATTTGCTTCCCTGTGTCTAACAGATAGCACAGCAAAGAATTCAAGTTTTTGAAAAACAGCTGAAAATTTCCGAATAGAGACCTACACGCAGCTACGATTATGAAAGTACCATTATTTAGTTTAAGCTCGCATACTTGCTTCTTTATGTTACTCCATATAAAATTTTTTAGTTTCTAAATTTTTCACACCATGATATGTTTTAACACGTATGGCACCTCCTCCTCTATCCATAGTGTCTCTATTTACGTGTGCTGGTAGCTTATATCGAACTACATTTACCGTTTCCATATCTGTGACTATATGATAATATATCTATTCCACAAACAGTTTCTAAACATTCTAAACAAAGAAGAAAATCATCTACTTTGTTTTTTAATCCCCTATTACTCTGATGCAATATACTATCATTTTTCACTGTACTTCTATGAGGACCTTGTTACGTACTAATGTTATTTTTCACTGTCCTTTTATGAGAATCTTGTGATATTTTAACGCCTCTTGTGCCATCCTGAGCTTCTCATTAAATTTAATTTCACTCAGTGTTGACTCATTGGACTCTGATCTTAGCCTAAAAAAGAGGCACTGCTATGAGTTCCAGTAGTGTTGTCTCTTAAAAATTTTGCTGTCATACTGGCCAATTTAACCTTTCCTTTGCTACTGAGATTCAGGCCACACCTTGTGAAGTTCCACCTATCAATAGCATCAACAGGAAGGAAACCTATGCGTGATAAAGTAACCGTATGAAGCAACTCATCTGGCTCCATATTGACTCTCCTGACAGAGCTATTCAATTGGAGCCGATTATATCGCATAAGCAAGAACCAAGTCAACATTTGTATGGTTCGTTACAGATGCTATTTTTCACACGTCACTCAATATTGTAGAGCTCATCCGTATCAATACTGTTTCCTACTCCACCCATTACTACGACACGATCCTGCTTTGTAAAATCCTTGCATAATGATCCTACATCCTCTATCACTTGGCTAAGATATACACTGAGCATGAGAAATTTTGTGACCTAGTACCTATCACCTAATCTTTCCTGAAAGATCTGGCCCACAACTCTTCCATGGCTACTACCTAACAACAGAACTTTCCTCCAACTTTCTATTTTTATTAAAACGATTTTCTGGCGAAAGTCTGTTGAGTATTAACTACACTTACATCTACCTGAGCCTCTTCATCTGTTAACTGAGTTAGCAAGGTATATCTATCGCTTATGCCAATGATGAAACCGTCAGATATTGTTCTCTTTCTGTGGCCCCCGTTCGTTGCTGCAGTTGGGAACCTGTCTTCACCCTTCTCCCCTCTTAACTTTGTCAGCTCCTCCCTAGCACTATCCAGTTCAGCCTTAAGGGCTCTAACCTTCCCTTTCTGTTCAGCTATTTTCTTATCCCTTGAACATACTTTGCACTACCATGGAAGAGAGCCATTTTCTTCCCCAATTCCCACGCTAGTAGATTCCTTCCAATGTAACCATCAATCGCAACAGCTACTCAGAACCACAGAACTAACTTCCCTACAACAACTCACACACTTCTCGCTCGTGGTTGCTTACGAACGTTTTACAAAATTTGTCTAGACAATAACAATAATACTCTATTAACTACAAATCACAAGAGCCACTACAGTTATGTGGAACACTATTATATAAGCATACTACTAACATAGTAACGTAATGCACTTGAAATAACGTTAAAGACTCAAAACTTGTATACCCGAAAAATTAGGCCTAAGATCGCGTATGCGCGATGTGGGCTTTACGCGTTTTGAAAAGAAATAAGAGATAGAACTCAAAACCTTTAATTACGCGAGTAGATTCGGTACTACTAAATACATTACTGGCCATTAAAATTGCTACACCAAGAAGAAATGCAGATGATAAACGGGTACTCATTGGACAAATATATTATACTAGAACTGACATGTGATTACATTTTCACGCAATTTGGGTCCATAGATCCTGAGACATCGGTACTCAGAACAATAACCTCTGGCAGTAATAACGACCTTGATACGTCTGGGCATTGAGTCAAACAGAGGTTGGATGGCGTGTACAGATACAGCAGCCCATACAGCTTCAATACGATACCACAGTTCATCAAGAGTAGTGACTGGCGTATTGTGACGAGCCAGTTGCTCGGCCACCATTGAACAGACGTTTTCAATTGGTGAGACATCTGGAGAATGTGCTGGCCAGGGCAGCAGTCGAACATTTTCTGTGTCCAGAAAGGCCCGTACGGGACCTGCAACATGCGGTTATGCATTATCCTGCTGAAATGTAGGGGTTCGCAGAGAGCGAATGAAGGGTAGAGACACGGGTCGTAACATATCCGAAATGTAACGTCCACTGCTCAAAGTGCCGTCAATGCGAACAAGAGGTGAGCGAGACGTGTAACCAATGGCACCCCATACCATCACGCTGGGTGATACGTCAGTATGGCGATGACGAATACACGCTTCCAATGTGCGTTCACCGGGATGTCACCAAACACGGATGCGACCATCATGATGCTGTAAACAGAACCTGGATTCATCTGAAAAAATGACTTTTGCCATTCGTGCACCCAGGTTCGTCGTTGAGTACAGCAACGCAGGAGCTCCTGTCTGTGATGCAGCGTCAAGGGTAACCGCAGCCGTGGTCTCCGAGCTGATAGTCCATGCTGCTGCAAACGTCGTCGAACTGTTCGTGCAGATGGTTGTTGTCCTGCAAACATCCCCATCTGTTGACTCAGGGATCGAGACGTGGCTGCACGATCCGTTACCGCCAAGCGGATAAGATGCCTGTCATCTCGACTGTAGTGATACGAGGCCGTTGGGATCCAGCACGGCGTTCCGTATTACCCTCCTGAACCCATCGATTCCATATTCTGATAACAGTCATTGTATCTCGACCAACGCTAGTAGCAATGTCGCGATACCATAAACCGCAATCGCCGTAGGCTACAATCTGACCTTTATCAAAGCCGGAAACGTGATGGTACGCATTTCTCCTCCTTACACGAGGCATCACAACAACGTTTCACCAGGCAACGCCGGTCAACTGCTGTTTGTGTATGAGAAATCGATTCGAAACTTTCCTCATGTCAGCACGTTGTAGGTGTCGCCACCGCCGCCAACCTTGTGTGAATGCTCTGAAAAGCTAATCATTTGCATACCACAGCATCTTCTTCCTGTCGGTTAAATTTCGCGTCTGTAGCACGTCACATTCAAGAAGAACAACGGAACCTGAACGACGTTTTTATAGTTTAGGTTTATCACTATGGTGCACCCAATTTCGGGCAAATGTGATGAATTGCGACCATTCGACTTTCGTGCGACACTTGCTTTCATTGAAAAACATTGGGGAAAAAAGAAAAGAAGGGTTATTGGAGTTAAAAATCCATCGACGATGAGGCCGTTAGAGATGAAAAAAAATATTTGTCGCAAAGGCCAGTGTAAGTCCTCCTAATGTACTTTTATCCATATAGTGGCACAAAGAAAGTATTTGATGCTACGAACTGCATCAGAGGAGTGTGCCCATCGCAGCTGGCGTCTATTGCCAAGATCTGAGACAGCATTCGGCCAGTAGTGTAAATGTGTAACGCAAACGACCTCAATTCTTCGCTTAATACTTACGCAAATGTCTTAAATTTGAGTGAAAACCTACGTCAAAAGTCGCTGAAGCCAGTCCATAGGTTACGTTTTATCTCTTTTCCTTTTTTTCTTTGAGAAATACTTTGATATGAGTGAAACTTTCAATAGATAATTTGAAATTGGCTCCAATTAACTTCCATACGGTGTAATACTAATTTCACTGACAGTTACTATAGATTTATCCCCATTACCTCAATATCCAAGCGTGTGCAGTCCGCGCCAGGACTGAATGATTCACTCTGTCCAATTCTGAATTCACTTCCAGTCACATATTCACATAGAGTAATACAATACATCCTCTGCCGGCCGGGGTAGCCGAGCGGTTCTAGGCGCTACAGTCTGGAACCGCGCGACCGCTACCGTCGCAGGTTCGAATCCTGCCTCTGGCATGCATGTGTGTGATGTCCTTAGGTTAGTTAGGTTTAAGTAGTTCTCAATTCTAGGGGACTGATGACCTCAGAAGTTAAGTCCCATAGTGCTCAGAGCCATTTGAACCAATACATCCCCTAACAAAATAGGGTCATAGAAATATTATAAAATCAGTTTTCAAAACACAAGTAAAATAAAAATACAGTGGTTAAAATAATAGAACATGGCCCGTGACCGTCTGGTCATAGAGAAAGGAAGGATGAATTAGCAACATATTAAAATTTTAACCCAACATCTTTCAAAGAACACAGGCCCAGGAAGTCCTGGGTTCAATTCGAGACAGTGGCGGGAATTTTTCATTGCTTCAATCCTTCCATAACTGCCCCGCGGCCACTCAGCGTGCTGTCAGAATGAGTTCTGAGGATATTTTCAAAGGGCAAAAGGCAGCCGCTTTGATAGACCTGCCACCTTCACCCTCCTTGCGCCCCATTCTGAGGGATAATATTGATAAACAGGTAGTTATCCTTTCGTTCCATGGATTATGATTTTGATGGCCCGCCAGGGTAGCCGAGAGCGCTAAAGCGTTGCTTCCTGGACTTGAGTAGGCCCACTGGCCCCGGATCGAACCCACCCGGCGGATTAGCGACGAGGGCTGGTATGCCAGCCAGCCTGGTTGTGGTTTATAGGCGGTTTTCCACAACCCACTAGGTGAATACCGGGCTGTTCCCCGCGTTCCGCCTCAGTTACACAACTCGCAGATATCTGAAGACGTTCGCGCTGTTGCATGGCTTACACTAGACACAGACAGCTGGGGTACACAAATTGCGCCCCGGAGGGTTTGGGGTGGCGACAGGAAAGGCATCTGGCCACCCTCTGCGACTAACACTGCCAAATCTATAGTAAGATGGGCGAACCGAGTTGCAGTTGGACAGAGGCCCCAAGGAAATGATGATGATTAAGATTATCATATTCGGAAATAATGTAAGACTTTCACAAGTTTATAAGAAAAATACTTTTTCTCAGTTAGTACCGAACTGCATTGTATTTATTCGGTGGTTGTAAGTGGTGCTTATATTACACTCAGTCTGTGGTTAACTTGATTATTGAAACAGATGCACATGCACACGCAGATGTTGTCTATTCGTACATTCCACTGTTAGGCAAAAGAGGTTCAACTAAAAATTATTTGAATTGTTGCTCCTGTTGTTGAGTTTTAGTAAGCTTATGAGCACATACGTTACCTCTGTCCCTCCCTGAATGTGGTTATATAGTTAATAATGTATATCATTTTTATTTTTAGTGCTATGCTTATTAGTGCCTTTAGTGTTATGAGAAGGTTCAATGAAAACTGAATAACGAAAACAAAATAATAACTTACGTTGCATAAAAGCCGATGGCATTAACGCAACTAGCACCTGCAGCAAAATACATTTTGCGGGCCCCACCCTCCCGATCCATCGAACTCTTCGTACTCTTTGCGCCAGTAAATCAGAAGTAATTTTAGGCAAGAATAATTTGAAGTCTGAAAGTGTTTGGTTTCCTGTTTCGACAGGTTTTCGTCAGATTTACCAACTCCAGGATCATCATTCCAGGATCAACCAAACTGTTAATATTATTAGTTGTTCTAGAATCTTAATGATCTGCAGCTTAAGTGATTAGGAATAATTAATCGTTGTTATGGTTCAGGTGCTACAAATAATTGTTTGATTATTGTGGTCTTTGATTACAGAAAATATGGTTTCTAAAATAGATCTATACTTCATTTTAATGCAAAGAACGTATAGTCAACACTCAAACTTTAACACAGGATCACTTTTTTTCATTCATACGATAATTTCTATGCGAAAGTTGTGTAACAGGATCACCAGACAAAGCATTAGTTAGCTTCTAAATGGAGTAAACGGGTCGCCGTGAAACGTTGCAGGTGCCGCAGAAGTTGTACCTGCCGCGCGGGATTAGCCGAGCGGTTTAAGGCGCTGTAGTCATGGACTGTGCGGCTGATGCCGGCTGAGGTGCGAGTCCTCCCTCGGGCATGGGTGTGTGTGTTTCTCCTTAGGATAATTTAGGTTAAGTAGTGTGTAAGCTTGGGGACTGATGACCTTAGCAGTTAAGTCCCATAAGATTTCACACACATCAGAACATTTGAAGTTGTACCCACTGGTCTTGTGATAGTAAGTCGTGTCAGTCAAATGGTGCGTATGTGCCAATCGGGAGTAAGCGTAATAAGACACTCGCGTGACGTAAAGGCAGGGAGGAGCTGTCGTCATTGGGCGTGCCTACGATCACACCAGGAATGAAGTTGACCGATTTGATGGCGTATCAGCTCGGACAGTCGAATGTGTGTCTATATTGGTCTTAGGAAGAGATTAACCATTTTTTTTTTATCTATCTTCTGACTGGTTTGATGCTGCCCACGACGAATTTCTCTCTTAGGCTAAACTCTTCATCTCAGAGTAGCACTTGCATCCTACGTCTTCAGTTACTACTTGGATGTATTGCCCCTCTATTTTTACTCTCTACAGCTCCCTGTAGTAGCATTGAGGTTATTCCGGGACGCCTTAACATATGTCCTATTATCCTGTCATTTCTTCTCGTCGGTGTTTTCCATATGTTCCTTCCTTCGCGTTTCTGCGGAAGGTCTCCTCATTCCTTATGTCACTTCACCTGATCCTCTTCTGTAGCACCACATCTCAGACACTTCGATTCTCTTGTGTTTCCGTTTTTCCACAGTCCATGTTTCTGTACCATTCAATGCTGTGCCCCAAACGTACATTCTCAGAAATTTCTTCCTAAAATTACGCCCAACATTTAATACCAGCAGGCATCTCCTTGCCAGGAATACCGCCCTTGCTTGTTTTAATCTGCATTTTATGTCCTCCTTGCTTCCAATGTAGCAGAATCTCCGACCTTTGTCAGCTTGATATCTAATTTTGATGTTAGGTTTGTCGCTATTATCATTTCTGGTACGTCTCATTACATTTGTCTTGTTGCGGTTTTCGCTCATTCCATATGCTGTACTCATTAGACTGTCCATTGCATACAGCAGATTCTGTACACTAAGGATAGCAATGTCGTCAGCGATTCTTATTATTGATATCCTTTTATTCTGAATTTTAATCCTACTCTGGAACCTTTCTTTTATTTCCGTCGTTACTTCTTCGAGGTGTAGATTGAACAGTAGAGGCGAAAGACCCTTTTTAAACCGAGCACTTCGTTCTTTCATTTCGAGTCTTATTATTGCCTCTTCGTTCTTGTCTATATTGTACATTACCCGTTTTTCCCTATAACTTTCTCCAGTTTTTCACAGTATTCGAACATTATGCACATTTTATGCTGTAGAACGCTTTTTCTAAGTTGGCGAATTCTATGTGCTTGTTGATGTTTCTTCTACTTTGCTTCCATAACCGTCTGTTACCAGAAATGAGAATGAGTACTTATTGATGGCAATCGGTTTCAAAGGCGAGAGAAATTGATGTTGTCTGTGATGGCAGGCCCATCTGTATTAGTTTCAAAGAGAATATTGTGAAAGCAACTGCATGTAATTAACATTAGGAGTCGGGTACCTCGCAAAAGGCCACTGGTCACAGTAGCACATTAAAACCGCACGTCTTCAACGGGCCAGACTACATAGGAAGGACAGCAGCGGACGGGAAGGACGTAGTGTGGTCCGACAAGTCGCGGTTTTGCCTGTTTTCATGTGCTGCAAAGCGACGATTGCACAGAAAGCCCATTGAACCGTTAATCTCCAGTGTACGGAGGGTGTGGTTCAAGTTGCAGGTGGTTCGATGATGTTTTGGGGATCTTTGGTAACGTACTTAGGTCTCCTCGCTCAGGTTACCATGAGTGCGAACCAGGATGTTTATTTGTAAAAAAATTGTGATAAGATCTTATGGGACCAAACTGCTCAGGTCTTGGGTCCCTGAGCTTACACACTACTTAATCTAATTCAAACTAACTTACGCTATGGACAACACACACACCCATGCCAGAGGGAGGACTCGAACGTCTGACGGGGGTAGCCGCATGGACCGTGACAAGGCGCCCTAGACTGCACGGCTGGATGTTTATTACGGGGGTGAGTCAAATGAAAACCTTAAATATTTTTAAATATTATTTATTGTGCAGAAGTGGTACAAATCTGTATCACCTTTCAACATAATCTTCCCCACGCTGAATGCAAGTCCTCCAGCGCTTACAAAGCGCATAAATTCAGTTAGAAAAAAATTCTTTTGGTAGTCCGCGCAACCACTGATGCACCGCGTGGGGTACCTCTTCATCAGAACGGAACTTATTTCGTCCCATTGAGCTTTGAGAGTTCCAAACATATGTAAATCACTTGGTGATGAGGAATGGCGCCATTTCTTGCTCGCTCTCTTAGTTTTCGGTCACAAGCATCAACACGTCGTTCTCTCATTTCAGGAGTCAGCTGCCGTGGCACCCATCTTGCAGACTTTGTTAAACTGGAGCACATCATGCAGAATGTGGTGTGCTGACCCATGACTAATCTGCAAACGTGCTGTAATGTAATTCAGTGTCACTCGGCGGTTTTCCTTCACTATGGCTTCAACTGCTGCAATGTTCTGTGGAGTCACAACTCGTTGTGCCTGACCTGGACGAGGAGCATCTTCCACTGAAGTCACACCATTTCTGGACTTCCTACTCAATTCGTAGACTTGCTGCTGTGACAAACATGCATCACCGTACTGAACCTTCATTCGTCGATGAATTTCAATAGGTTTCACACCTTCACTACGCAAAAACCGAATAATAGAACGCTGATCTTCCCCGGTGCAAGTCTCAAGTGGGGCGGCCGTCTTTATAATGATATTGCGACGGTATGCGTGCATCCGCACTATGCTGCCACCTGTTCGCTGTTCGTAGCACGCTTACCAGCTTACAGCATAGCGGCGCAAAATTTCGATTTGTTATTACAAATTTAAGGTTTTCATTTGACTCACCCTCGCACAATATTCTCCGTGATTAGGTGACGCCTTTTCTTCTACATCATTTTAATGTGTATGTTGTCGACACTCTCTCTCACAAGATGACAACATCAGTTTTTACAGGACTTCACGCACAAGTTCGTATTGTACCGAACATTGATGTATGCTTTCATTGCTCGACTGGGCCAATGTTGCTCCACTTCGACGTGGCATACCTGCAGAAACTTGCAAACTCTCATTATCAAGGCTACAAGCGGTGTTACACGGCATCAGCATCACGTCCCCAAGAAGAGACTAAACTGTTGGCCACTGTGCTGATGATCGCTTTCGCTTTCCCTTCGAGACCAACAACGCTAATACGAAGTTCTGGGACATCGTAGAGTGGGTATGGTGAAGGTCTTGCCGATGATACTAGTATAGCTATCACACCCGACAGACAGGAATCAACTGGTGAAATTGTAAACAATGTTTTTCAGAAAATCATTAAGTGGTTCTCTGCAAATGGGCTCTCATTAAACTTTGACAAAACACAGTATATACAGTTCCACACAGGAAATGGAATGACCCCATTAATAAAATATAGACTTCGATCAGGAATCGGTAGCTAAGGTAGAATATTCAAAATTTCTAGGTGTATGCATTGATGAGGGGTTGAACTGGAAAAAACGCACTGAGGATCTGCTGAAACGTTTGAGTTCAGCTACTTATGCTATTAGGGTCATTGCAAATTTTGGCGATATACATCTGAGTAAATTAGCTTACCACGCCTATTTTCATTCTCTGCTTTCGTATGGCATGATATTCCCTGGCAACTCATCATTGAGCAAAAGTGTGTTCATTGCGCAAAAGCGTGTAATCAGAATAATTGCTGTAGCTCATCCAAGATCATCCTGCAGACACTTATTTAAAGAGCTAGAAATCTTCACTGTAGCCTCACAATATATATATTCACTTATGAAATTTGTTACTAACAATCCGAAGTGTACATGGCTACAACACTAGGAGAAAGGATGGTCTTCACTACTCAAGGTTAAATCTAACTTTGGCTCAGAAGGGGGTAAATTATGCTGCCACAAAAGTCTTTGGTCACTTACCTAATAGCATCAAAAGTCTGACGGATAGCCATATAGCATTTAAAAGGAAATTAAAAGAATTTCTTAATGGCAACTCCTTCTACTCATTAGATGAATTTTTGGATATAGTAAGTAGGTAATTTCCCAACCTCCAAATAAATAAATAAAAATTATTGAGTGTCATGTAATATTTTGTCTAATGTAACATCTTGTATAGACACCTTTTATTAACTTGACACGTTCCACATCATTACGAAGTGTCGTATTCATGATCGATGGAACAAGTACTAATCTAATCTTCTCGCCGGGATCTTCCCTTAATGCCATCGCAATTTCTCGAGGTGAGCACTGCGGTGAAGCGTCAAGAGATTTACGCGGGTGAGTGCACGTAGTGCGCGTCGCCGGATGGCGGAAGCGGCCGGGGTCGGCGGCGGCGGCGGCGGCGGCGGCGGCCGCTGGGCGCGAGACAAAGGCGGCCGGGCCGGGCCGGGAGGCGCGTGCAGCCCGCCAGCCGGCCAGCCGGCCAGCCGGCCAGCTGTGTGGGGCCGCGGCTGTGGCTGTGGCTGCACGCCGCTGCAGCCAGCGCGCCAACGGTCGCCCCTAATGGACGAGCCGCGCTTAATTGAAGGGAAACATCCAGGACCGGTGCCGGTGGCACTGGCCGTGCCTCGTGTGGGAAACCCTGTGGCCCGCGTCTCGACTCCTCTGCAACTGCCTTTCACTAAAATTACTCATCCCGCGCGGCTAGTCTTACACTCACACAGCCTCATCAGCTTTACGATTTGAGCCACACTGTAAGATGCTTGGCGTTGCTTCAGCCGAAAGACAGCACGTCCAACAACACTGTGTGATCCAGAGGCACTGGAATCTCTAAGCTAATTTAATTAACTCGGCCCGTTCTCTGCAAATTCGACTTAGTTAGATCCGTGTTTTGTTTTGTTTTGAATCCACTGATTCCTCTTCGTACATCCACATTTAAACTGGATGAAGGTGGGACAGAGTTGGTATAATTTTTATTAAAAATTAAATTCCTCCAGCTGTACTTAAGACGTTTATTTACTTCGCTACTAGTTTCGGCGTTGCGTCAACGCCATCTTCAGGCCCGTACACTTTGCTGAAGTCAGTTGTGTGTGGCTCAGTCTAGAAGTCCGCGGCGAGGTCAACACTTGCACCAAGTGGATGGCGGGCAGTAACTAGGAAATAGTTACTGCCCGCCATTCATGAGGAGCACGTGTTGATCTCACCGCGGACTTCTAGACTGAGCCACACAACAACTGATTTCATCAAAGTGTACGGGCCTGAAACTAGCAGCGAAGTAAATTGTTCAAAATGGTTCAAATGGCTCTGAGCACTGTGGGACTTAACTGCTGAGGTCATCAGTCGCCTAGAACTTAGAACTACTTAAACCTAACTAACCTAAGGACATCACACACATCCATGCCCGAGGCAGGATTCGAACCTGCGTCCGTGGCGGTCGCGCAGTTCAAGACTGTAGTGCCTAGAACCGCTCGGCCACCCCGACCGGCGCTTAGCGAAGTAAATAAAAAATCTTAAGTACAGCTGGAGGAATTTCATTTTTAATAAAACCCATTGATTTCTGCTGAATTTTTAGGTCAACTGTTTACTATATTTACGTTTAAGTTAATCTCTACCAACTGCATGTCAGTGTTTCTTTTTTCTTTTTTTTCTCTCAAAGTTGCTATTACGCCGGGCAGAAAATGCTATCACCACGTGCAGAAAAACTTCTGCTTGCCTATAGGCTATCCATATGTTATCACAAGATCTGGATCGTGCTCTGACCCTCTAATGTTACGATGTAACCCAACGTGGATGAGTGCTGAGAAATGTAGGTGGTTAGAACTGTGAATAGCTGTAAGCGTTCCATGCGTAACATCAAACAATCCAATGAAGTCAGTGCTTCATACCCCAGTAAGGATGATTGTGGCCAGACAAGGTACGTAATTACCAGATGCTAAATCTAATTCCTTGGCTCTTTATGTTGTGGGTTGGCAGGAGAGCCAAGACCGGGTATGAGAGGAAGCCGAAAGGCATGCGTTTTAGCTCACGCAGGCTGGCGTGAGGTCTGGAACAGGACAGAGAAACTAGAATTTAGAAAAACGGATGTAGCTGGTGGAACACTTAACTTTAATCCATTAATGGTGAACATCGGTCTGATGGTACATGAATCACAAGATCAATAGCAACTGATAATGCCGCCTTGCTAGGTCGTAGCAAATGACGTAGCTGAATGCTATGCTAACTATCGTCTAGGCAAATGAGAGCGTAATTTGTCAGTGAACCATCGCTAGCAAAGTCAGTTGTACCACTGAGGCGAGTGCTAGGAAGTCTCTCTAGACCTGCCGTGTGGCGAGCGCTCGGTCTGCAATCACTGATAGTGGCGACACGCGGGTCCGACGTATACTAACGGACCGCGGCCGATTTAAAGGCTACCACCTAGCAAGTGTGGTGTCTGGCGGTGACACCACACTTTAGTGTGCTTGGACTCTGATACCTCACATTAGAGATCAAGTACCTGTCATCTCACAATAAACACAAAATTTCATTAATTCAGTATTTAATTTTGCCCGTCGGTTAAAAACATAATCGTTGCTTACTCTTTCCCTATTGTGTCATCCGCTTCTGGAACAAGTATTCCGTAATCTGCGCAAAATTCTGTGCCATGCTTTCTATCTAAGAGAAAACGGAAGCACTTCCTTTTGTCAACCTCACAACATCTCCCTTAAGTATGGTCAGTTTTGTCTTTGTCAAGCAGTAAGGAAAACGCCTCCATATACTAAACATTATTCTTCTCTCTGTTTCCAATTCTCAAGCACTGAAGCCACTTCCTTCCCCACTGTCTCCACCACTTCGGTTTCTATTATGATCCCCTTTCTCTACGACTTCCACCATTTCTTCCACACCACTTGCTGTCAGTGCGTACCATATAAATCCACGTGACGGTAACTGGCCTTGTCAGTTGCTGTCAGTGCCTACTGTTTACATTTACTTGGTGGCAATCTGCCACACCAATGGCTACCACTGCGTATAGTTTTAAATCTAACTGATGGTAAACTGCCATACCAACTGCTGCCGGTGCCTACAGATTAGATCTACCTGGTGGTAAAAATAGAAGGAAAGACAATCACTGTTATGGGAACTGAATTAAATCAATGAGAGGAAGCTAGCCGCTTTAGCCACTGTCCCTGATTGACGCAAATATGCAACTTAGCTGATGGTAATGAGCGGCGTCAATTGCTGCCAGTGCCTACAGCTTAAATCTATGATGGTAATCTGTCACACCAGTTGCTACCAACACCTACAGTTTAAATGTAATTGATGGTAATCTGCTACATCTATTGCTGGCAGCGCCAACAGTCTAACTCTACCTGATTGTAATCTGCCTCTGTTGTTCTAATTTCCATGAACTGAAATACAGGAAGGTTCTTAACGTGAAAACCACCTGAAGTGCCGCAGATGCCACTGTGACAAGTAATTTACTACAAGACACATGGGGCTGCAAATGGCGGGAAATACCCCATAAGTGGATGATTATGTTGAACATGGGACGTCACCAAATGGTATTCCTCATCGCACGGGCTTGTCGATCCGACACTTTCCGGCAGGCGGCAGTGCTACACATTATTGCACAATGACGCAAATTTCGAATACCTTTCGTAAATGTTGTCAGTCGTAAAAGTTAGTTATAGAACAACTATCCTCGCTGTAACAAGGAAAAGCTATTCTTTTTTTGCCTTCCTTTCCTTTTGTCCCTTAGTTTTTAGTTTACAGACATTATTTAATAAAGAAAACCCAGGTCATTTACTTGTAAGGACGAAATACGGAACCCTACACGTATTTAACTGTGACGGAACACGGTAGGTTTTTGTTGTACTGTACTTTCCAATAAACCGCGGAACTGGTAAAAAGTAAAGAATCCTACCTCAATGTAAACACATAACAGTGTAACGCAATTAAAAAAAGCACTATCTGCCAGATGCAAGACTCGAACCCTTAGCCTTTCGCGCACGTAGGACCGAAGCCGCACCGACGTGAGTAGTTGACTTGGGTTGGGATGACCGGGTGCGACAGACCGGTAGGCTCCGCCGCTGCACTTCCGGCGACGTACGTCATTTGGCGACGTCACATCTTCAACATGTTTCATCCACATTTGGCGTATTTCCCGACATTTGCAGCCCCTTGTGTCTTGTATTAAACTACTTGTCTCAGTGTCATCTGCATCGCTTCTGCGACTTTCAAGCGTTAGTTTGAATCACCTTGTCTGTTCTGTTTTCCTTTCATATAGTTGCTGCTGGTATCCACTAGTTATATTATGGATTCTTCTCAGTGTTGTATCCTGTATTACATTTGATTCATTTCATAACGCCTCTGTCGCTATTTTAACATAATACAAAATATGTCGGATGTAGGACAAGGCATGAAATCCCAAATCTATCCAGGATAAAACAACCAATAAATAAGTAAATATACTAACGTTACTTCCATTTACATTCATGAACGGAAAGAGGGAAGAATAATTGCTTGTACATCTCTGATCTGTGATTTGTATTATCTCATCTGCACGGTCCCTACGAAACATATATGAAGGGAGCCCCAGATTTTTCGTGGTTTTTGCTCTGGAAGACGGCTCTTGAAGTTTTCTAAGCAGGTTCCCGTTAGATGTGCGCCGCCCATCTTCGAGTGTCTCCCAGTGTTCTTCAACAACTGTGTTAGAATCTCTTGCCATTCAAACAAGCCTGTGACTAATATTGCCCTTCTGTTTTACATACTCTCGGTGCCCCCATTAGTACGACCTGGTATGAGACCCATGTACAGGGGGTGGAAAAATATGGAAACACCAAAAACACAACAAATTAACATACCTAATACGATAGAGCAAAAACTTTCGCGTTCAGGAGAACTTCCATTATTTTCGGAATGGATAAATACAGGTCCTGTGTGATTTTCAAGGGATTCTTATACTATTCTTCCTGCAACATAGTGACAAGTTGAGGTAACGATGATGGAGGTGGATAGCGATGACGCATCCTTCTCTTAAAAATTGTACCACAAATGCTCAATAATATTGAGAACTGAGGACTGTGGTGACCGCGGGAGGTACGACGATGCATCCTCGTGCTCATGAAACCAGCCGTGGACGATGCGAGCTCTGTGCACGAGGCCCCTGTCGTTTTGGAAAGCAATGTCACCATTAGAAAACAAGTACTGTACCATTGGATGGACCTAATCAGCCATAAAGGTCATGTAGTCCTTATCAGTAATGCGACCTTGCAGAGGAACCGTGGGGCCCATAGAATATCACGATATGACAGCCCAAATCATCATCGAACCTCATACATATTTCACTGTTGGCAGCAAAGCGCCCGCATCGTACATTTGGGACGGAGTACGCCAGATGTAAACTCGACCAGAAACGGGAAACAGCGTGGAAATACGAGCCATTTGATCAAACGACATGCTACCACAGCTCCTTAGCCCTGGTTTGTGGCTTCGGCACCACGTTTTCCTGTTACGATCACTTGCATCGCTGATGTTAACTTTTGGAATTACACCTCGCCCTGCAGTTCCCTTCTTCCGGAGCTCCCTTCGTGCATGCTTGGCGCGGACAGTGTTCGCCTGTACGGCTCTCAGTTCTGCAGTGGCTTTCGCAGCTGTCGTCCCCTTATTTTTCGTCAAAATTCTCTTCAACGACCGTCTGTCACGATCACTCAGCAGACACATTCGTCAGCACTGTCACTTAGCGGATGGTGTTTTCCCGCTTTCTCATCAATGTTCGGTACGGTGCCTCTTGTAACACCAAACGCTTCAGCTCACTTGGTTACGGCGGCACCCGCCATACTAACGCCAACGATTTGCCCACGTTCGGATTCACTTAAATCCTACAAAACGCACTCACAGCTACGCAGAACACTTGTGAGAAAATAATACGCCTACAGACGTCCTTGAGATTTTATTTATTTTGTTGCAACCAGTTTCGCCGCTTCAGTGCACCATTTACAGGCTGTAGCTGATGCGGGACTGAGTTGGCAGTTGACGGTTAGAGTGCTGACACCTAGGTTTTCAGATTATCTGGGTATCCAGTGCGCTGGCCTCTGATGCCATATATATACCGATCTTAACAACCCGTTCCGCATAAACTACAACCTGAAGATGGTGCACTAAAGCGCCGAAACTGGTTGCAAGAAAATAAATAAAATCATAAGGACGGCTGCAGGCGTTTTATTTTCTCACAATAGTAAACAGCCATCGTCCCAAAGACCTCCTGCCAAAAGGATGGACGTACAACTACACAGAACATTGTTCAGACCACGAATGACCCTTGCAACGTATTGAGGGCAATCCGCTGGCGCCGTTCGTGGTCAGCTACCACAGCGCCACCCGCAGGCTCGGCTTTCACCTACATTTTTGTTCATGCATGCATTTCTCACAGTGTTTCCATATTTTTGTTCAACCGTTGTGCGTCGACACTATTCAGCTATTCGCCATATAGTTATATGGAGGGAGCCGTTTATGTTCGAATATTAATTTCCCAGCACCCTATCAATGAATCGTAGCCTGCTATTTGCTTTACCTATGTGGTCGATCCAGGTCCAACATGAAGGACGTAAAGTTAAACGATAATTTCGCTTCTACGTTTCTTGAAGGATACAGCTTTGCATTTCCCTACGACAAAATTAAATAGCGAGTCTTTGCAACAACAAGCTATTTTGTCGAGATCTGACAGTATTACTGCAAATTTTACCGGACAGAGTTCGTGCATCACCCACGAAAAAGACTGAACTTGCAACTATTCCTATACGGATCGTTATTGACGTAAAGGTCCAGTTACACTAAACTAGGATACAGAAAATAAATGTCTTATTGAACTTGTAATTCAGTGTCTAGGGGAGACGGAAATCTAATAATCATGGAGGATTGGAATGCTTTAGTAGGTGAAGGAACAGAAGACAGAGTTACTAGAGAACTGTAACAAAAATGAGAGAGCAGTTAGACTAATTGGTTCTGCAATAAATTTCATCTTGTAATAGTGAATACATTGTACTATGAAAAGGCGTAGAGAGGCGGGAAGATTCCAGCTGGATAACAATATGGTGTGACAGAGACACTGGAATGTTAAGCATACTTAGAAGCAGATGTATACCCAGATCATAGGTTGGTAATGAGGAAGGATAGGCCAAAGTTTAAGAGAATCGTCCGGGAGAATCAGTATGGTGAGAAATGGGTTAGTGAAATATCGAAGAATAATGTCGCTGAAGTTCCTTCAGGTTGTAGACACTGTGACAATGAATATCAGAATAACAGTTCAGTTAAAGGGAAATAGACCTCTCTAAACAGGGCAATCCCAGAAGTTGGACGAACAAACACAAATAAAAGGAAGATAAATGCGAAAGAACCTTCGGTAATGGACACCGGAATGAGGAAGTACAAAAATGTCCAGGAAAAGACAGAAATACAGCAATATAAGTCACATAGGAAGTGCACAGAAACATAAGAATTTGGCAGCAGGAGAAATGCAAATAAATCGAAGAGGAATGTTAGTAAACAAGACAGACTTAGCATGAAGAAAAACCTTCAAATGAAATTAAAAGTAAAGGTGCCATCGTTAAGAATACAAGAGGAACTTGACCGTTCAACGCAGAGTACGGAGCAGTTAAGTGGAAAAAAATACACTGAAGTTCTGTGAGAGGGAGATGAACTGTCTGATGACGTGATAGAAGAAGAAATTGGAGTCGATATGGAACGCATGGGGGATCTAGTATCAGAACAGAAAAGACCATTATACTAAAATTAGAGAAATTGAACTTCGAACGGAGGCTTACCAACAATCTTTTTTACCGTGAACTAATCGCGAATGAAACAGGAAAGCGGAAAACGAAACTGGTACACAGAGCACCGTCCGCCATACACCGTAACGAGGCTAGTGGAGTGTAGATGTAACTGTAGCAGAGTCAGTGTTTGTCGCGCCTTTGGATGACTTTCGATCAAATATGGTTGGAGGCATAGATAACATCCCTAAGGAGTTTCTGAAATCAATGGGGAGGGGCGGAAGTGACAACGAGACGACAAGTTGATGAGTAAAATCTAAGAGGCAGAAAACCATATCATTAGACTCTCAGGAAAATATCATCCACATATTCCCGAAAATAGCAACAGCGGGTAAATGTGAGAACTATCGCACAATAAGCTTAACGGCTCAAGCCCCCAGGTTGATAACAAGAATGATGTACAGAGGAATGGAAAAGAAAATTGAAGATCTGTTATATGATGTTCAGTTTCGCTTTAGGAAAGATAAAAGCCTCATTGAGGCAATTCTGACGTTGCAATTGATACTGGAAGCAAGCGTTAAGAAAAATTAAGGAATTTTTATATGATTTGTCGATCTAGAAAAAGCGTTCAACAACGTAAAATGAGACAAGATGTTAGAAAACCTGAGAAAAACAGGACTAAGTTATCGGAATAACAGGTGATATGAAGTTGTAAGTAGGCTGTTTAGGTTCTTATATTGGTAACGCCACCGCCACGTAGCGCTCTGTATGAAAATCACTGGCTGTGCTGTGTGCAGTCTATGGCTGGGTGGCATTGTTGGAATTTGCTATTGTAGTGTTGGGCAGTTGGCTGTTAACAGCGCGTAGCGTTGCGCAGTTGGAGGTGAGCCGCCACCAGTGGTGGATGTGGAGAGACAGATGGCGGAATTTTGAGAGTGGACGATCTGGACGTGTGTCCATCAGAAAGAGTAAATTTGTAATATTGGATATCATGGACTGATATATATATATATATATATATATATATATATATATATATATATATATATATATATATAATGGTTTGCTCTGTTGTGGCCCATTACCTGTCTGCATGTCAAGAGTCAGCACTGTCTTTCCGCTGGAAGGACAACGCTACTTGTTCAAGACTGCATGGAAATCCACTACTTCCGTGTGCATTTTCTTTTACTGCTCAGACTTTGAGAAAAACACTGCAATTTTACTGTGATGAAAGATCAGGACTGTCTTTATGGACGGTGAGAAAATTTATCTTTTGACCAACATTGTATCAATAAGTGTGTGCATTTGATTTCTTTGTTATTGTAATTGTGAAAAAAATTTAAGAAATATGTATTGGCCAGTGCCCAAAACAATTTGTAAACTTTTTTGTGGGGAGCATGGGGGCTATATAAGTAGGCTGTTTAGGTTCTTGTAGTGGTAACGCCACCGCCACGTAGCGCTCTGTATGAAAATCACTGGCTGTGCTGTGTGCAGTCTGTGGCTGGATGGCATTGTTGGAATTTGCTATTGTAGTGTTGGGCAGTTGGCTGTTAACAGCGCGTAGCGTTGCGCAGTTGGAGGTGAGCCGCCAGTAGTGGTGGATGTGGGGAGAGAGATGGCGGAATTTTGAGAGCGGACGACCTGGACATGTGTCCATCAGAAAGAGTAAATTTGTAATATTGGATATCATGGACTGATATATATATTATGACTTTTGAACACTATTAAGGTAAATACATTGTTTGTTCTCTATCAAAATCTTTCATTTGCTAACTATGCCTACCAGTAGTTAGTGCCTTCAGTAGTTTGAATCTTTTATTTAGCTGGCAGTAGTGGCGCTCGCTGTATTGCAGTAGTTCGAGTAATGAAGATTTTTGTGAGGTAAGTGATTGATTAAAGGTATAGATTATTGTTAGTCAGGGCCATTCTTTTGTAGGGATTTTTCAAAGTCAGATTGCGTTGCGCTAAAAATATATTGTGTGTCAGTTTAGTGTTAATCAGAATAGGTAAAGAGCGAAATGTCTGAGTACGTTCAGTTCTGCTCAGCTGTTTGAAAATCAAATAATGTAAGAGGTTTATCAGCACAGTCATTCATAAATTTTTCTAAGGGGATGTTTCAAAGTATGTACAAGAACAGAAAGAATGGAAGAATGAACTTCTCGGAATACAAAGGATGTAAGAAAAGGGTGTCATCTTTTGTCGCTACTGTTTAATCTATACACCAAAGCTGTAACGACGGAAATAAAAGAAAGGTTCAAGAGTGGAATTAAAATTCAGAGTGAAAGGGATATAAATCATATGATTCAGTGATGACATTGCTGCCCTCAATATAAGTCAAGAATAATTATGATATCTGCTGAATGAAATGAACAGTGTAGTGAGTACAGAATATGGACTGAGAGGAAGCCGAAGGAAGACGAAAGTAATGACGCGTACCAAAACTGAGCGTAGGGATCAACTTAAAGTCAAAATTGGACCACGAAGTAGACGAGTTCTGCTACATTGCAAGCAAAATAACATACGGCTGACGAAGCAAGGAGAACATGAAAAGCGAACTAGCACAGGCAAAAAAAGTATCCCTGGACAAAAGAAGTCTTATGGTATCAAACATAGGCCTTAATTTGAGGAAGAAATTTCTAAGGAATGGAGCACTACTTTGCGTGTAAGTGAATCATGGACTGTGGGAAAACCGATAAAGAAAAGAAACGTTTGAGATCTGATGCTACAGAAAGATGTTGAAAATTAGGTGGCCTGATAAAAGAGCTGTGAATCGGTGAGGGGAAGAACGTGGAAAACACTGATAAGAACAAGGAACACAACGATAGGATATGTTTTAAGACATCAAGGAATAATTTCTGCGATATTTGAGGAAGGTGCAAAGGGCAAAAATTTTAATGGAAGACAGAGATTGGAATATATCCAACAAATAACTGAGGATGATGCAAGTGGTGCTCTGTGTGCAGAAAAGGCTGTCAGAGGAGAAGAGTTTCTGACGGGCAGCATCAAATCACTCAGAAGACGGATGACCGAAAACAAAAAGTACAACCTAGAAATTATTTCGCCAACTGTAAATGACACTCCATCCCAGATAACGCTCTGCGTCCTGCCTTTGAGGAGAAACGTATTTTTTTAGGCATCTTAGGATGATTTGTTGATGCTTTTAAAAAACAATGGACGATTTTTATGCTGGCATTTACCTAAACACATTTCTGTGAACTATTCGCCATTAGTAACTTCTCATTTAGTTACAATTATTTGCTTGGATTCATTAGTAATGATTACAGTCAAAACAACTGTCGCTGAAAAAACCAACGGAAATAAGTTTCCATAAAGGAAGACAATTGTGAATCACGGCATATCCACTATTCCTTCAGCAGAAGTGATATTCCGTTGCAGTTTGTAAATTAGAAGGCCAATATTACTTTTAGTTACTTGCGCTGCCATATTATTTGATTTCAATTAGTTCACAATCGGGCAATCATATTTCTTCCCTGCAAGAAGCTACTTACTGGCTAAAGTGCGCTCTTTCATCATTCCTTTTAGCTAATGAACTACGAATCTGTAAAAAGATTAAATGAGTAGACTTTTTCCAATAAAATAAAGGGCATTCTGAGTCTGTCATTTATAAGGAAATTCAGTATCGTTATCATAAGTGTGATGATGAAAGACATAGGTTATTATGAAAAGAATTGTAACAAATACTAAAGACGTAACACCGTCTTGTTGCTTACAAAGAACAGATTGACTGTTACGCGTACATACAGTATTTGCAACATAACTCGTGGGAAACACTAATTTTGTTATAAAGCGATAATGAACCAGTAAGCCAAGCCACACATTTTAAGCTCTAACGACTGAATCTAGATAAATATGCAGCTTGCTTGGAATTACTCGATTCAGAATCTTGAGCTATAACTAAGAGCTACTGTTCTTAATATATCGAGTATCTCCAAAGTCATTGAAATTTGAATGGGAGCGAATGTTACCGTGCTTATTTTCCCTCCATTATGTCCTAAAGTATTATATATTGAGGCAAAACAGGGCTTTCTAAGTTCAAATACTTGGTATAGAGACGCGCAAATATGACGTCTCTTAGGTTTCAGGCATTCAAAAACAGCTAAACGGTAACAATAAGTATTGTTTACATTTTCTTCTCACGTCATCAACCTCTGTACAGGAGGTTTGCACTGTTTTAAGGGCTGTTTTTTCTATCAGAAGTGAAAAAATGTGACTGATGAATACGAGAATTCCAAATCTACTTTAAGATTCTTCCTTGCAGCACATGTATTTTATTCCGCAGATGATTTACTCACAGCAGTGTGTCATATTACTTATATGCATATACTGTTGTAAATTTCTGGTTTTCTTGTTATAGTGTTTTTATTAACATTCGATGAACTATTTGTGCAGTTACGAAGTGATTTCGGTCTTGGTTGTCTCACGAAGAAGACTTTACATTTGTGTAGAGGTAAGTTAATTTTTACGTTGCGAAAAATCCCCTCATACTTCTGCTAACATTATACCATAAACATAATATATCACAAAAGACAAGATAATATGGGAGAAGAATTGTTAGATTGCCTCTGCTAACTGCCACGCGTTAATGGAAAATTCATAAGTTTACTGCCACGTAACGTTCGCACTTTTCTCGTGAGACGTGGAAAGCGTCACATCATTGTGCTCTGATATAGTAGAATTAGTTAACACGGAACAAATTTTTGTTTTACAAGGAGTCTGAAGTCACACTGCGGTATCCTTTTTTAGTAGGTTAACTTTTATTTAGTTGATAAGCATCATTCGCAAAATGTAGCCGCTGATAACCGTAGTTGTGTCAAGAACCTATTATATGACAGTTTCAGTTTCATTCTGTCAACAAAAAGATTTATTTACCCAAAAATACCTGTCTGAAACATGTTTCAAATGCATTAGCTGAATGAATGCATTGGTAAAACAGACGTTTCTTAGCGAGGTCTGCAGCTTTTCGGTATGTTATATGTGGGGAAAAGTTTAGTGCAAGCCATTTATTTCTGAGGCTAATTTTTGTCAAGAAAGTTATACATTGGAAGTCAAGAGGAACACGTTAAAACTACGTGATGGATATGTGTCAACATTTACTAACTTACATTTTGTGACTCATGTCCACTATGTAAGGAAACCGTACCCTTCCAAATTGAAGACGTGATGTCTTTGGACAACCGTGATCATTGTTAGTACAACAAGGAACTAACCGTCTGAATCGCTACGCTTTTTTTTTATCAGTTTACATCTGTTGAAGCATCGTACTGCTGCAAAACGCTGTTTCCCAACGGGGACCGAGCGTAAGGTCCCCAGCTTTGATACTAAGTTGTCGTTATAAATATCTCCGCTACTTCACAGTACTTTCAATTTTCTGTGGTTTACTCTCAATCCATATACTGTACTCAGTACACTATTCATCCCATCCAACAGGCCAGAGCATTCTTCCTAGGAATGGATACAGCTGCTTTCCTCCGGGGCGCAAAGGGGATGGGGCCGAGGGAATGTTATAGGCTTCAGATTTTGGTGATACCATACTAAAAAAATAGCAACGGTATTAGTACTTAAAAATTTCGCTTCGTCTCTTACATTTAATTAAATTATGTGTGGGTACTAACTAGCTGTAAACTAAATTAGTTAATTATCTTAAAGAATAAAATAACGAGAATCAATAAAATAATATTACTGCATGCAGTAACTTACATTTACAGCAAACCAATGCATCGCGGGTTTTTTACAGCATATCTGTTGATGATACAGCATAACTGAAAGTTTCTGTAGGTTTCTCGTCCTCTGCTGTTGATATCTTCACACAAGCCTGAAGCGTATCCTTAACCTGGGTTGCCAGATTAAACTGACAAAATTACCGAACATTGGCTGACGAAATGATTTGCTGAACTGAGGATGAGTGTCAACACAATAAAACACTTAGTAAACGTTAAACGTTATATGCAGTTACAGTTTTCAACAAACTGTTGTTACCTTTAATTTTTTTACTGAAACTCGTTCCACGTCACAAATTTCAATTACAATGAGTGCATAATTCAGCTTTTACCGTATCGACACTCAGTTTGTTTCTAGCGTCAGACCGTAAATGATTCATGTGACTGAAGACTATTTCCATGTAGGTATTGCTGCGTGGAATGGCTTTCATTCTTCCGATAATTTCTTTGTGTTAGCGGTTTCTTTTCCGCTTGAAAAAGTTTTTCAGTAGAACGAGTTATTGGACATATATCACTGACTTTGTAATTATTCCCAAGTTTTATTTAGTACAGAGGTCTCTTTGTATAAACTATCTTTATCAATTTACTGTTCAGTACTCACAACTTCTGATGCCTGAAAATATTTTTCATATGTAGGAGCTACGTTTTCTACATCCGTGGAACTGAAGACTTTAAAAGAAGAGTTTTAGCAGTCAAACCACTTTCTAAGATAATCTTCGTCTTTTTGGTAGGCTATGAGAGCTTCATTCTTGAATTTATTTCTATCAGCCTCATTCATTTTTAACATATCACGGTTAGCTTTTGCTCCGAAGAAACAATCCCTCTTAAATGATTTATTACCCTCTTTTAATGTGACCAAAGTAATATACAAATCGTTAAATGAATTAGTGATATGAATGGGATCCTATAAATACCAAACCACTCATCTTCGTCACCGAATACGGGGATGAAATATCGAACAGTTCGGTAAGAAACCGAACACTGAGAGCCTCGATCCTAACCCACCCTGTATCTTAATTTTATGATTACCCTGGTCGTTGTGCTGAATGACTTGCACACTGGAAGTGGAAACGGGGATGTCCAACACTCATTCAACGAGTGTTCTTAGTACTTCATAGCCGACGTTGGCCATTAAGATAAGAGAATAAACATTTTCTGATTTATTATGAGCGACATACTTAAATCAACGCATGTCAGCAATTAAGTGGTCAATATTTTTATGTCCTAACGTCAATTACAGTTCATTAGAATCATTATCATTAAATTCTTGAAATCATTTAAGACAATCAAAATATTTGTAATTGTTCAAAAGTTTTATTTAGTACACAGATTTCTTCGTATAAACTATATTTATCAGTCTTTTCATCATTGGTTATACAGATTTTTCAAATGTAATACTAGCATACGAATTATAGATTTATATTTTGCTGTGTGGTGTGTTTCTTCCTTAGTAAGGAAATACATGCTTCGAATTACAGAAGACTCTGCTTGGCAATTTAACACTTTTTTCAGCTTCATTTTGTTTAATTATCTGTCATCGAACCGTTGCTCAATTTCATTAATCACACTTCTCACAAATTTCTTTAGGTTTTTCATAGTTCGTTTCTGGTCTTCCATGAATTGTACATTTTCAACTCCTGTTGCGTCCACTTGTAGTTTTTTCACTTTATTTAACGTTTCATTTTTCACACGATATTCATCACAATCACAAAGGCAGTCGATGTTTCTTAAATGTATTATGTTTCCAGAAACAAGTACAGTCGGTTGTAAGATTTTGACTGATAGTTTCTGCAAAATGTACCGCCTGAAATAATTATACCTACGATGAAATTTTAGCTCACCATTTCTAACAATATTCCTTCTGTCAAAATTACTAAATCCCCAAAGTAATTTTGTCTATGTTCGCATACCATTATAATGGGCTTGTTTTATAGGAATATAGCATGAACTGTGCAATAGATACTAACCAGCGGATGACGACAGCTTTGGTTATTTTTAAAACAGATTGTTCAAAAACACACTGAATTCCACGCAATACATTTTCTCGTTTAGGAAAACCACGAAAATTTTTATACACATCCTGAACAATTAACATCGTCAAACGTATGTTTTATTATAGGGTGTTTATTGTTATAGTTTGTGTCAGCAGATATGTATGGCAAGTCTTGTTCTCTTTTCTCCAATGATCGAACGTGGACCCGAGTGACAGAACCACTAAAATTAGGAGCACCATCGAATGAGTGTATTACTGTTTTGCCGTAGAAAAGGTTTCTTTTCTTTAATTCACTATGAATTGCTACACATATAGATTCATCTGTCGTACCCTTCAATTTCAACCAGACATAAAACCTTTACTTTACTTCAGAAAACGGTGCAACATAACGAATTAGCAAATACAGTTTTCTTTGATTATAAACGCTTGTAGAGTCGTTTGCCTTTGATAAAAAGTATTTATCATGGAGAATTATTCGTCTTTATTGTCTAGAACCTCACCAGCGCAACCTAATAATTCTAAAGCAGTATATTTGCTAACATATGTGGGCCTTTCACTCTGAAATTTAACCCACTTTACAATTTTAATGTAATTTTTTAGTACGGTACCAGCTTAAGTATTAGAGGTTCATATTTTGTTGTGCGGGGTATTTCTTCCTTACTAAGAAAATGTGCACTTCGAATTACAGAAGACTCTGTGTGGCGATTTAACACTATTTTAGTTTCATTTTGTTTAATTGTCTTGCACATGAATTGAAGCATTTGATTCCTGTAACGTACCGTTTAAAGTGGAATGGCTTTTGCATGTTACTGTGACTTGCCATGTTTCTCTACTTTTCCCCTGCTTCCAGTAGTTTTTCCAAGTTTAATGAAAGACTCTGTTTTGTAGAGCTCCAATGTTACTTTTAAATGCTTTTCACAAAATTTGCAAAAAGATCCAACTCGTTCGCGGTCAAAACACAGCCAATTGTACCTAAGCTCCCATTCTGGCTGTTACTTAATCTCGTGTTCAACACTTTGTTTAGCGTAATGCGTTAAGGATGGATTAGAAATAGTACATTTTTCCTTCGAAGACTGATTAAAAGAAACTGAAGACTCTATAAGTAATTCACCATCCCATAGAGCAGCATTGCTTTTTCAGTACATTCACGTTCATCTACAGTATAAAGGCATTCAGTTTGAATAGTTGTGCATAAAGTATATGCAATAGTATGAAATCCAGAATACTGACAAATGGAGTCAAAAGGTATCCCTTCCGATGTACAGATGTACAAGACAACAACGATTCAGGTGACAGAGGGTGGAAAAAGTCCATGACATGGACGTGTACAGCAATATGGGCACAGTAGAAATTTACCTGAATCATAGAAAGGGTTACTTTTGCTCAAAGCAAAGGCCACAAACCGTTAGTCTTCCCATCTTGTTGCTTATTTACAGTTGCCAGTACCTGCTAGACGTGTGCAACAACTATTATGAAATGACAAACATTTTGCATTGAAGAAACGACTACAGAAGCCTGCTCTGACACCCAAACAAAAACAGGTTAGTTTGAAGTTAGATGAAAAACATGTCATGGACTTCAGAATGGGATGAAGTGAGCTTCAGTGATGAGAATAAGTTTAATTTAGATGGACCGGATGGATTTAAATGTTATTAGCACGCTCTGAGGACAGAGGAAAAGGTAAGAATGAGCAGAAACTTTGTTGGTGGAAGTGTTATATTTGGGCAGCCTTTTGCACTAAAAATAAATCATGCACTTCTTGATTGAACACTAGAATGAATTCTAACATGTACACCGAGACGCTACAGACAGAATTGATCAGAATGTATGACGACCTACGGGACGAAACTCTAATGTTTGTACAAGATAATGCATGTGAGTATGTCTCTACTATAACCAAAAATTGATTTGAGAGTAAAGGTAGTTATGTCTCGCCCTGGACGGCACGTAGCCCGGATTTGGACCCCATAGAAAGGTTTCGGGAATACTTGCAAGGCGTGTTTACCGCAATGGGAGGCCATGCGAGGCCGTATGTGAACTGAAAAACGCGACACGCGATACCCAACGAGAATAGTGGGGGAAAACTTCACTGGAAGAACGGATAACATTGATGAAATCAGTGCCTAAGAGAATGTTTGACGCAATTAGGTAGAACGCAGGTTGTACAAAGTACTAACAATGCAGTAAATCAACAAGATAGTTAGTGCCTTTTTACCAGTTTCCGTCCAGAAAATGCGAACGCCTTATTTTGTTACCAAAGTTACGAAAGAAACTATGTTATTCCGCCATGGTTGGTTTTGTCTTATACGTATCTACTACTTTCATAGTAAATTCGATACATGAATGCTTCAGACATGGTGCTATTACTTTCGTGGAACCTTGAGTTTATACTGATGTCTTGTGAAATACGCTGCCTTTGATTCAAAAAGGAAGCAAATAAAGTCTGTTGCTTCCACATTGTATTCAGGCACTAACACTTCTTTTTGTATGAGGAACCAAGACCGCACGCACATTGCATAATTGCATCACTCTTTCATAGTAAGGTTTTGGACTGAATAACCGTTAAAATGAGCTGCACACACGAAGCTGACATTTATAATAACAGAGGAAGCAGTATGTAGCAGGTGACAACCTTTGTATTTAGAAAGATCTTTTTTCCTCACACCATTGTGTGCAGAGTTATCAAGACTTGTCCACAGTTTATTCGAAACTCCGCAAACAGCTGCTGCCTGTATAGTTGAAATTTGCCGAAACATTACGAGCTATTACCTGTTTCACTAAACCAGCCCAGACGATAATCTGAATTTTGACTTTTAATGTTATATAATGACATGATTTTCTCAGGGGTAGGGGAAATTTTTAATTTCACTAACGACAGCACCGCCGTCTGCGATTCTTATGACTTTTGTTCTTTCATCCCGAATTTATGTCTGGAAATGCAGCCGTAGGGTAGGGTATCCGTGTTTCATTTTCCTCTGGCACAACTACAAGTATCAACCACACAGAAAAATTCTCGCCCTTTTGGTTTCTGTTATTCTCGATTTCTTCAATATCTTGTACCTATTATGATCTTTTAGAGTCATCGACAATATGACGAATCTCATGTGAGTACTCGAAAATGTTGGTAAACATTTTTGTAGAGTCAGTCATTAGAAGTATGTCGCTCGCCGTTAAAATGACAATGCCAAGGAGGATAGGAAATAATGAAGTTTTGCTTATTAAGCATATACTCTGCAGTAGTAATAAATCATAAATTTGTGGCTGGTTTGACAGCGTGGAAGGTGCGAACTTTAATACACACAGCAACAAAGTCTGGCAGCGACAGTGGCTCTGTCGTGGCGCGGCACGATCTCGAGCAGATAACGCATGTGGGTATCATGTGATGCTGCCTCAACAGCGTTAATCAGACGTTGTGTCTGGCGAGTAGTGGTGCGCCAGACTCACGGCAAAGCATGACCAGATGTTGTGAAAGGGTGAGGAAACTGGAGAACGTGCTGGCTAGGGCAACACCCTCAGTATCGAGGTAGGTCAGGTCAGCGCAGGCTGCAAGCGGTCTTGTGTACCCAATTCACGCACCCCACCACCCTCCTCCGGCACCCTGCCCCTCCCCTCACCCCCCTCCCACCACAATACCATAAGATCAAGTAGTGGGCCCTTATGAGGATGAGGATGTGTTCTGATCATAGCCTCAGCATACAAATACATCCATCGAAATGATGTACGTTGAACTGGGAGGCGTCTCTGTCCAGTATTGTCACGCGGTGCACCACAGGCAGAGCTCCTGACTCTACCGTCGCGTCGGGCAAAGCTTTAGCAATGGTCGCCCTGCCGTCATTCCTAGCTACTCGCGTAGAATCGTTACATGGCTTTGAGTATGGCCTTCCCGAACCTGTCTATTCCATATTCACGTGCCTGTCATGGGATCACGACCAGTGCGGACAGCAGCATCACGAAACTATATGCCGCAGACTCGAGACGCCACGGTCCTGTCCAGTTGCCATACCTGCTTGTGGACTCATCTGCTCGTTACACGAGGCATAATTCGATCTTTTCTCGTAAACAAAAAACATAAAAACCTTTTTTTGAATGAGGAATCAACTGCGTAATCTTGTATTAGAGTGAATGGGGGGGGGGGGGGGGGGGGAGGGGCAAGATGGTAACTGCGGTATGATGGCTTTTTGCTCATTTCAGTTGACTGTGTCAAGAGAGCGTAGCACTCAGCGGTTCATTGCTTCCTTGAGTCAGTCTCGTGGGGCAAGTGGTGCGTGCAGTTGTAACTGATGTTTTCGTCGTTGGAACCCCAAAGACTGTGGCATGTATTAATACTTACGCTGTAAAGTAATCGAATTATATGTAAAAACAATGTTAGTGATTTCTATCCATTTTCACCAATGCTAACGGTGTGTACGGCCAGTTACATCGATTTTGCTGCAATACACGTATTTATACCTCCGTCTGATCTCGATACATGGCAAGATGCTCTACTTGCTTTGGTAGAAGATGCACACGCGTGTAACCTTTTTTGTGTATTTATTTATATGCACATGATGCCTGAAAATTACGGAGAAGCGTCCTAATGAAACCAACATTCTTGGTGGATCTGATAACTAAAAACCCAGCACTCCTAATTAACCTGTAAGCGCAGGAATTGCATCTAACTCAAGTGTTGCACCCAGTGCAGGCACCTCGACCTTGTTTGAAACGATTCTTCCGAAACTAACTTTCTAAACACCGAAGAAAAGGTGCAAGAATACTGCATCTCTCTTGATACTCCAAGAAATCCTATAAATTTTAAAGGCAGCTCAATAGATAAGTTCTGTCACCAAACAAACTTCCAGAACTGTGAAACGAGGGAGAAAAGTAAAATCGATTTTTGACTGTATGCGTGTAAAAGGGACTGCTGCGAAGAAAACCGACCGTAAGTGGGTTGAATTCAGAGCATTCACTGTCAGAAGTGGTTTATAAAACGTGCACAGACAAAGCAGATATGAGTAACGACAGTGCTGTAAAACAGTAAATATCAACCGTAGGAAGGTCGTTAATTGCAATACGAACTTTTATTTCGTATTACTTGACAGTAAAATATATAATAAAATTGGTCGTGGTATTAAATTCATTTTGCCATCTTACCGCGATCTTCAGGGTGAGATGCCTAGTGTCAGACATGTAAAAGAAAAAAATACTACGGGACGTGAAAGTTATTATTTCATCGTATACATCGGTTTTCAATTTGAAGAAACCTTGTCAAACATGTGATTAATTTCGTTTTAAAAATTACAAGACTCCGGTCATAATTTCATGAAGAAGCAACAATTATGGCATCTTCTTCCGATATCCAAAATGTTAATTGTTTGCCGGCCGGTGTGGCTGAGCGGTTCTAGACGCTTCAGTCTGAAACCGCGCGACCGCTACGGTCGCAGGTTCGAATCATGCCTCGGGCATGGATGTGTATGATGTCCTTAGGTTAGTTAGGTCTAAGTAGTTCTAAGATTTAGGGGACTGATGACATCAGATGTCAAGTCCCATAGTGCTCAGAGCCATTTGAACCATTTTTTTGTTGATTGTTTACGCCTACATACTTTGAGCGGTTGAACTGAAAGGGTGATCATTTTCGTTTGCAAACATGCAGAAGATGTCCTCACAATTTGACATTTGTTACATTCCGCCATCATGATGCAACAGTTTTAGCGACCAGCAATATAAGATCGGTACTTTCGTTGAGGGCATTTTCAGTTTCAGTAGCTTTAGCTACAGTTCTACAGATGTGTAGTCTGATGCTTCGCGTGCAAAGGTAAGTTGATGTAAGTCGTTAACTATATATCAATCGAAGAACGTATTGGAACGCCCATGAAGGACATAAATATATCCATAGAAGATTCTAAGAGCAAATCATAATCGAGCAGGTGTCATAAAAAATTGTCATTATTTTTTTTACTCATATCTGGTGCATAAGGGAAAGCCGTAAACTGATATGATAGTTGTTAGAAGTAGTCCTACGTCGTATTGCAATGAATGCTTCTCGATCACTGGCGATCACATTGTTTTGATAATGGAAGCGTGAAACGGATATCGTATGAGTTGTGTTTCGTAAATGATCGCTACCAGTACATCACCCTTCAATTTCTCACTTAAAGATCGCGAATGCCGTCCAAAGGAAATAAAAACAAATGTTAGTGAGAATGATTTTTTTTTTCACAGCGTAATGTGAATTTCTAAAACAACATATTCCTTGAAGGAAGATTTTGTAGGCAACATAAATTGCATACTGGACTTTAGATAGTAGGGTGCGTCTCCTGACGTGAAAGTTAAGTATTCTCAGGAACCCAGCAGGAAACCTGTGGTGGTGAGGGGCGTAGTGCAGAGCTAGTCTTTTCCCATGGGCGCCTGCAGAGATGAGCACACGTGTTCTTTATCTGTACCCGTCCCCACACAAGCGCACACGCACACAAGTGTGAACGCGCACAGTCGCCTCATTCTCAGAAGACCAGGACGCATTTAAACGGCCTAGAGTGGCCTCCGTTCCAGCTCCAGCCGCTGGACAGGTCCTCCTCCCCCAGCCTTTTCTTGGCTCGCCCTTTCATCGCCGACGGCCGGCCGAGAACCTGTACCATTTGCCTTCTTCGAGGCAGCTGCCCCTTCAAAACACGAGCATCTACGTCACCAGCGGGACGGCAAGCACTTGTTTGCTTGCATGCTTTAGGAGAGCCAAGAAAATTTTCGTCGTCTCCTGTTGTGATTATTTTCAAATTTCAGACAGGTACCAAGGCGGTGCTTTCGATATTGTTTGCAGCAAGCTACAAATTTTCTGATGCAGTCTAATTCGTTACGGCTGTACCTCTCCGTTCAGAGACAAGCATTTCTCATCCTTTGTATGGGAAGAATTCCACTCGTCGTAGATGGCCGTTCTAAGATCGGAGCCCCACAGCACTGACGAACTGCGCGATAAGTACTCGTATTTTATTATTCTACTTTCGTATAATATAAGAGAAGTTCGACTGCCCGTAAATGTGCCCCTTGAGTTATGTGACTGATTGCCAGTCAAGACTTTGTTTAATTATTCAGTGAACTAGAGGAAGCTCTTTTATTCTCCTAACTGTCGTGATCAGGAATATTAACAGAAATAATTTATTTGTAGGACGTAATCTGTCAATTGGGTCTTATCGAGTTTCTTAATTTTTCAATTTCTGCTCTCTTTTTTGGATGATAGTTTTCCTTTTCAATCGTAATGGGATTCAACGGCAAAGAGAGAAAGTACCAAACTACGAGTACTAATGACGGGGATCAGATCTCTAGACCTTTTTTTCTGTCAGTTCCCACTCTATTCATCTCGGACAGTGCTTTGCTTCTCTGAAAAATATCGAGTTACAGTGTTGTTAAAAGGGAAGGTAGATTAAGATTTAACGTCCAGTCTACAATAAAGTCTGTACAGACGAAGTAGAACCTATAATTTAGGTAGGCTGCGTAAGGTAATCGACTGTGTTCGTTCCAAAACCACGTTCCGAGAATTTGGCTTGAGATATTCTGACAAACGACGAAAACCTGACTCGGAATGGCTGGGAGGAGATTTGAACCTCCCTTCTCCTGAACACAAGTTCGGTGTGCTGAGCTCTGCGCCGCCTTGCTACCTAACGCAGAACAGAATCCAAAAATGGTTCAAATGGCTCTGAGCACTATGGGACTTAACATCTGAGGTCATCAGTCCCCTAGACTTACAACTACTTAAACCTAACTGACCTAAGGACATCACACACATCCAAGCCCGAGGTAGGATTCGAACCTGCGACCGTAACAGCAACGCGGTTCCCGACTGATGTGCCTAGAACCGCTCGACCACAGCGACCGGCGAACGGAATCCATGTTTACCTGTAGGTACCCTGTAGTAGTCTGGGTAAGTCAGTTCAAAGGTCGGAGGAACGCAGTCGTATAGTACCTCCAATTCACCATCTCTGGTAAAGCAAGGAAGTTTCATTATGATGAGAAGTAAATACAGAATTTTGCGGAGGATACGCGCAGCTGGAATTATACGAATAGGACGAAAATCGGTAAATGTAACGAACATATACAGACAAACAAATGATAACAATTTTAAGAAAGATTGGATGATTTATTCAAGACGAAGAGCTTCACAAATTGAGCTTGTCAATAACGCTCTGGTCTACCTCTGGCCCTTATGCAAGTAGTTATTTGGCTTGTGACTGATTGACAGACCTGCTGGACTTCCTCCTGAGCGATATCGTGCCAAATTCTGCCCAATTGGCGCGTCACGAAGACAAGCAGTAGAAAGCCTCACCATGTTTGGGCGGGCATTATCTTGCTGTAATGTAAGCCCAGAATGGCTTGCCATGAAGAGGAAGAAAACTGGGTGTAGAGTATCGTCTACGAACCGCTGTGTCGTAAGGGTGCCGCGGATGAAACCAAAGGGGTCCTGTTATGAAATGAAATGATATCCCAGACCAACACTCCTGGTTATCGGGCTGCATGGCGAACGAGAGCCTGGTTTGTATCCCACAACTATCCGGGCCATTTCCAGGCACGTCTTCGACCTTGAATATCACTGATTGGAGTAAAGTTGTTTTCAGTTATGAGTCCCAATTCGAGCTGAGCCACGATGACCGGCGAAGACATGTAAGGAGACGCCCTGGACAGCGGTAGGCTGCCAACCAGACTGTCGCCCACCACACAGACTGACGACCACGAGTGATGGTCTGGGACGCCATTTCTTTTCATAGCTGTTCTCCTACGGTTGTCATACGCAGCACTCTTGCATCACATCGGTACGTCGACGATAGTCTACGCCCAGTTTTATTGCCCTTCAAGTGAAGCCAACCTGGGCTTACATTTGAGGAAGACCATGGCAGCCCGCACATGGCGAGAGCTTCTACTGTCTCTCTTCACACTTGCCAATGTCTTAATTGGCCAGTAACGTCACCGGATCTGTCCCCAGTTGAGAACTTTGGAGCTTTATGGGCAGGGTCCTCAAAACATCTCGAGGTTTTGACATAATTTGGCACGATATTCCACAGGAGGACATCCAAGAACTCTAGCCATAATGTCAATATGACCAATTTGTAAAGATCTTCCTCTTGAATAAATCATTCAATCTTTCTGATTGTTTTTTTCCTGGAAGTGTAGCATAGAACTGCGGCTTTCAAACATTTTTTGGCTCCATGGCTCCCTTTGACACAATCACCCGACGTTCCTTTTACATATGACTATTGGTTCAAAATGTGATATAAGTAAACTTCAGTTTCGAAAACAACAAAATGTAATAGTTCTTTTTTTATTTACTGTTGACGTAACATTCAAATGTTTCTCTTGAACAATGCAAGAGTATATTTCATTCCTGTGTTCATACGTGCTTTTCCAGAATTACCATCTGAAAGCCAGCGCCATCCACGGTGGCCGAGCGGTTCTAGGCGCTTCAGTCTGGAACCGCGTGACGGCTACGAACGCAGGTTCGAATCCTGCCTCGTGCATGGATGTGTGTGATGTCCTTAGGTTAGTTAGGTTTAAGCAGTTCTAAGTTCTAGGGGACTGATGATCTCTACTGTTAAGTCCCATAGTGCTCAGAGCCATTTGAACCATTTGAAAGCCAGCGAGAGTTGTGTAAAATTCGGCCCTCGTATCGAAACACATTTCTTGAAAATATTTCTCTTTAAGTAGGTGACTTTGGATGAAGTTTACCGCGTCGGTCACTAACTGAAGAATATCATGAAGGAAAGAGCTCACGTTGTTTGATGACAGTGCTTCTTGGTGAATAAAATAATGTGTCTACCGTAAATTGCACGGCGAGCTTCTTTATGGATGAGAGCTTTCTATCTGGCGTAACAGCCAGCCTTACTAAGACGTCCATCTGTATACACGCCTGTACCATTTTCCCAGTTAATGTTGTTTTCTTCCATAAGCGACTCTAGTAGTTGAAAGAGTTGCTTTCGTTGCAAGAATTGTATTTCTGCGTAGCAGAAAATCTTTTAAAAATTTCCTGTTGTGTATAAACAGCGCGTAACATCGTATATGAATATCCTTGTGCTTGTAGCCTTACTGAAGTGAGTAATGAAATTACGATTACCTTTGGGTTTTTCAACAAACTGATTGTTAATGTTGTCAACTATACCGAGTATTCGACTACTGACAAAGGCATATCTGCCACTTCCTTGCCAGCTGACGCAGTGAAGGTAGTAGACATCTTGTCCAGAGCAGCTGCTAAAATAAGGTTTCCCGCTATAACCTTTGCTGCACTGTAGGTAACTTTGTAACGATTGTGACGTGTTCAGTGAACTCTTTTCTGTTGTGTCATTTCGTTTAACTTGTTGAAAAAGTATTCTCGTGGTTTCTTTACAGAATAAACGTGATTTAACTCCAACTGTCGTTTCATTATAATGGAAAGCATGTTTTCAGCAGCTGCGACTTTGAAATAAATGACACACCGTCGTAGTCCTACATTTGAAAACGCGGTATACGTTAAACCGAAAATCATCTTTCGCCATTCTTCGCACTTACGTCTATTCATGTCTTTAGAACAGCATGATACATCTGAAATATCACCTCTTGCAATTACATTTACAAATTTGTCCCTGCTGACAAATGAACACAAACCACAGAGGAAAAACAACAAGAAAAAGGCGATCTGCATCGGTCCATAGACATCACTACGAGTGCACACGTTGTTAATTTACTCAGAAAGCAAATAAGCCAAATTATTACATACTTAGGGGAAAAAATCGCAACACCAAAAAATAATTAATGTAGAGTAATGAAATTTCTGTAATACATTTTTCTGGGTAACATATTTAAGTGATTGACATTGGAAGATAACAGGCTAATGTACGCGCGATGTAAGTCATTCCAAATGTGAAATTCTGACACATTAATATCCGGTGTAACCGTCAAAACGTTGAACGCAAGTATGTGAACTTACATGCTTTGTGTTTTACAGGTGCCGGATGTCAGTTTGTGCACTGGAGTCCCATTCTGTTGCAATACAGGCACGGCTAATGCTGTTTGTGGATGACGCTGGAGTTGTTGTCCGATGATGTCCCATATGTGCACGATTGGAGGCAGATCTGGTGATCGAGCAGGCCAAAGTGTAGTAGGGTGACAACAGCGGTATGTGGGCGGGCGTTACATTGTTGGAAAACATCCCCTGAAATGCTTTCCATGAATGGCAGCATAACAGGTCGAATCACCAGACCGACGTACAAATTTGCAGACAGGATGCATGGCGTAGTAACGAGAATGCTCTCGATGTGGTACAAGATAGCACCCCAGATCATAACGCCAGGTGTAGGTCCAGTGTGTGGCAGACAGGTTGGCTACGAGTACTCAACTGGCCTCCATGTAACGAACGCACGGCCTTCACTGGCTCCGAGACAGAACTGACTTTCTTCAGAAAACACAAGAGTCCTCCACTCGGCCCTCCAATGAGCTCTCCCTTGACACCACTGAAGTCGCGGATGACCGTGGTTTGGGGTCAGAAGAATGCACGCTACTGGGCGTCTGGCTCGGAGTTGAAGTAACCGATTTGTAACAGTTCGTTGTTTAAATGTGGCGCCAACCGTTCCTCAAATTGTTGCTAAGATGCAGTACGATGCGCCATAGTTGTACCACCGAACGCGATGGTCTTCCCTCTCGGCAGTGCCACGTGACCGTCCGGAGTGTGGTCTTCTCACAGTCGCACTTCTTGTGACCACTGCTGCCAGTAATCATGTGCAGTGGCTACATTCCTGCCAAGCGTTTCTGCAGTATCTCGGAACGAACTTCCACCGTCTCTTGGTACTATTACACGACCTCGTTTAAATTAATTGAGGTGTTGATAATGGCGTCTTTGTCTCCTTAAGGCATTCTTTACTAACATCAACTTACGACTTCAATCTCAAAGGTAATTAACGCTCATGATCGTTACAGCGCACATCTGATTTTCATCCTCAAATGCGACTGGCGCTAAATTTGAATCGACATCATTATTCAGATGTAGAAACACGCCAATAACTTTCAATTACGTCCATAACTCCTTCTTGGTGTTGCGATTTTTTTCCCGTGAGTGTATTTAAGAAACCACTGTCATTCCCATACTGTAAGGTTGTTACGCCCTTGGGAGCCGTGACTGTCATTATGGGTCGACAAAATTCTTCGCGTTTTCAGTTTTTCTGCGTTTTTTTCACGTTGTAATATCCATAGAACCACGTCCTGTCTAAATGAGCCACAAGCCAGTTGAATTCTTTTTCCATTACGTCCTGTGGTTCACACATGATCACGCATTTACAATGTTTTCTTTTAAACTAAACCCGATAGAATTGACACATGTTTTCAGAGTTTTATTGTCCAGTCTTGCCTGACAAAAGCTGTTGGATTTTCTGTTGCTCCTATTTCGTTGCGTTGTTCATGTTACAGCAGAAATTGCTGTGTAATAACAAAATAATTTATTCCTTCTCCTTTGAGGTTGATGAATAAATAACTCCCTTTCGTTATTGTGTTCGTCCTTCAGTAATTTTTGTTCTCACGGTTAATTAATTTTAAAATTTTGCTGCCTGCTCCCAGACCTTCTCCATCAGCACTGTCACTCGTTTCCTTCCAGTTAGTAAATTTGATAAAGCTAGAGCCAACTCTTCGCACTTGTTCGCGCCAACAGTTTTCTCTGTTATTTTCTATACTTCCACTGCATTAGTTTATACATTCACAAATCATGTACATAGTGACATTTGACATGACATCTTCATACAAAAAGGTGAACTATTAAGTTAATTAAGTTTTACATATAACCATACTAATAGATATAGGTTTATCTGAAAAAGAATTTAGATGATATGCACAATGCTTTTTTCGTATATAGAATACATATTTAAAAACAAATTAACCACTAATCGATAAAATGCTGTAATACTAACTATTTATGTTACTTAATTGGTCACTGCTTACACTACACACATCATCACTCACACATATACACACGCAAACACACAAAAATTATATACACTCCACACACACACACACACACTCTTTCTCTCTCTCTCTCTCTCTCTTTCTCTCTCTCTCTCTCTCTCTCTCTCTCTCTCCCTCTCTCTCTCATACACATAAATGCACACACACACACACACACACACACACACAAAGCCATGACGACACTTCAACGTTTGAATTATATTTTCCCTCTTTTCTCATCTGTTTGTCTATAAAACTGAGTATCCCCCCACATGTGGTGAGATGTTCCACTCAGAGAAATGGAACGAGATAAGTATATTGTCTATCAAAACCCTTGGCTGTAATGTTTTACAGTAAGATTGGCTATATTTTTAACGGTAAGCGGTAACATCACGGAGGTCTCCCTTATTAATTTGTACTAATTTCTTACTGATCCCTACTCTGTTTCTCTGAATAGCCCTTGAACTATGTATCATTATTTTTAATAATTTTTTTGGCTGTCTGCATTTTTAGTTGTCTCGTTGATCTCCTTCGGTAATTTATTATGGTGAGAATAGTGTCTTGCATTTTCTGCTTTTTTTCGGTAAATATTCATGATAATGAATGCTGCTGTTGATGTAACAATGTGTGATGTTCTTCTTAATGTGCGTAACAGGTTGGTAGATGACTACACGTGGTTCATTCATAACAGATTTTTGCGGAAGTCCGGTTAATATAATTGGCCATTATTTTTTGTTCTTTTGCTGTAGTTTGTAAATGGTGTCCTTGACCTGTGTAATGGAATCCCAAGAAAATAATTGTGTAGGTCTAGATGGAGAATACATAACGACAGATTGTGCGATGATCATTGTAAAACCAAAGAACATTTATTTTATGAGACATTTTGCAACATATGTTCAACTCTTATTTGTTTTTGTAAGTAGCCGTCATTCGGATTTCAACATTTATCATAGCGCTCCACGAGCTTTCCTATGCCTTCTGCATACTCAGTTGTCGCATCTGCCGAAACAGTTTTCTTTCATTTCGTTGTCATTTACATAGTACTTTAACCTCAAAATAGCCTCCAGTTTGGGGACCACGTGCTGGCTATAGTGCGAGTGTTCTGAATCTTCCCACTTAAACTTTCGAAGCAAATGTCTCGCGAATGCAGCAAAATGCGCCCAAGTGGCTCTTCTGCCCGATCATTCATCATCATGAATATTCATTCGCCCTCTGTTAAGCGTGATATGCACTTTCGAACTGAAACTTCGTTGTTCAATTTCTGTCCCTAAATTTAGAACAGGCGCCCTTTCTCGCATTCAGAAAACGTACGACACTACGAACCTCACACTTGGTGGGATAGTTAATTTTGTCACGCTTTTTACAATCACAGAATTAAACAGAAAACGTCAATTCCTGCTCGCTTTCATCCACCTACGATTAGAAATGTCTATTACAAGGTGCCGGGGTTTGGAGGGAGCATTACGCAGCTCGTCGGATCAAAACATTCTTTGTTTTTAGAAAGATCCTCATAGTTACAAGACATTATTCGTTTATTTCAAATTAATAACAGGACTCTAAAGAGCATAACGAAGGACGATATTCTATTTGCCTCTGTAATTTTACCTCAGGAGGCAGTCACTGTTCATCTACAACAAATATTGTGATTATTATGGAGTCTTTACAATTACACTCTCCATTTAATATTATATAATTATTGTCTCTCTTCACCAACGCGCACAACTTAAAAGAGGAAAATAGCTATAATAATTTTGGTCACGTGAGAAAGTTATTTGCACTACGGTGGCGTCTAGAATACGCGTTTAAGAACAGAAGCAGCACCAAGTATACCTAATGGAAAATACACTACTGGCCATTAAAATTGCTACACCACGAAGACGACGTGCTACAGACGCGAAATTTAATCGACAGGAAGAAGATGCTATGATATGCAAATGACTAGCTTTTCAAAGGATTCACACAAGGTTGGCGCCGGTGGCGACACCTACAACGTGCTGACATGAGGAAAGTTTCCAACCGATTTCTCATACACAAACAGCAGTTAACCGGCGTTGCCTAGTGAAACGTTGTTGTGTTGCCTCACGTTACCGACTTTGATAAAGGTCGAATTGTAGCCTATCGCGATTGCGGTTTATCGTATCGCGACATTGCTGCTCGCGTTGGTCGAGATCCAATGACTATTAGCAGAATATGGAATCACTAGGTTCAGGAGGGTAATACGTAACGCCGTGCTGGATCCCAACGGCCTCGTATCACTAGCAGTCGAGATGACAGCCATCTTATCCGCATGGCTGTAACGCATCGCGCAGCCACGTCTCGATTACCGAGTCAACAGATGGGGACGTTTGCAAGACAACAACCATCTGCACGAACAGTTCGACGACGTTTGCAGCAGCATGGATTATCAGCTCGGAGACCATGGCTGCGGTTACCCTTGACGCTGCATCACAGACAGGAGCGCCTGCGATGATGTACTCAACGACGAACGTGGGTGCAAGAATGGCAAAACAACATTATTTCGGATGAATCCAGGTTCTGTTTACATCATCATGATGGTCGCATCCGTGTTTGGCCTCATCCTGGTGAATGCACATTGGAAGCGTGTATTCGTCATCGCCATACTGGCGTATTACCCGTATGGTATAGGGTGCCTTTGGTTACACGTCTCGGTCACCTCTTGTTCGCATTGACGGCACTTTGAACAGTGGAAGTTACATTTGAGATGTGTTACGACCCGTGGCTCTACCCTTCAGCCGGCCGAGGTGGCCGAGCGGTTCTAGGCACTACAGTCTTGAACTGCGCGACCGCGACGGTCGCAGGTTCGAATCCTGCCTCGGGCATGGATGTGTGTGATGTCCTTAGGTTAGTTAGATTTATGTAGTTCTAAGTTCTAGGGGACTGATGACCTCAGAATTTAAGTCCCATAGCGCTCAGAGCCATTTGAACCATTTTTTCTACCCTTCATTCGATCCCTGAGAAACCCTACATTTCAGCAGGATAATGCACGACCGCATGTAGCAGGTCCTGTACGGGCCTTTCTGGATACAGAAAATGTTCGACTGCTGCTCTGGCCAGCACATTCTCCAGATCTCTCACCAATTGAAAACGTCTGGTCAATGGTGGCCGAGCAACTGGCTCGTCACAATACGCCAATACTCGATGTACCCCGTCGCTCCTATCTGGTATGGATTCCATACCGCACAGCAATATTCTGAAGAAGATGGACAAGCGTAGTGTAGGCAGTCTCTTTCGTAGACCTGTTCCATTTTCTAAGTGTCCTGCCAATAAAAAGCAGTCTTTGGTTAGCCTTCCCCACAATATTTTTATGTTTCCTTCTAATTTATGTTGTTCGTAATTTTAATTTCGAAGTATTTAGTTGAATTTATGGCCTTTAGATGTGACTGATTTACAGAGTAATCGAAGTTTAACGGATCCCTTTTAGCACTCATGTGGATGACCTCACACTTTTCGTTGTTTAGGGTCAATTGTCAATTTTAGCACCAAACAGATATCTTTTCTAAATCGTTTTGCAATTTCTTTTGCTCTTCTCATGACTTTACTAGTCGATAAACGACACCATCATCTGTAAACAACCTAAGACAGCTGCATAGATTGTCTCCCAAATCGTTTATATAGATAAGGAACAGCAAAGCGTCTATAGCACTACCTTGGGGAACGCCAGAAATCACTTGTTTTAATAGATGATTTTCCGTCAAATACTACTAATTATAACTTCTCTGATAGGAAATCACGAATCCCGTCACGTAACTGAGATGATATTCCATAAGCACGCAATTTCGCTACAAGCCGCTTGTGTGGTACAGTGTCAAAAGCCTTTTGGAAATATAGAAATACGGAGTCAGTTTTAAATCCCTTATCAATAGCACTCATCGTCTCGTATGAGTATAGAGCTAGTTCTGTTTCACTAAAACGATGTATTCAAAGTACGTGATGACTGTGTGTCAATAGACCGTTTTCTTTGAGGTAGTTCATAATGTTCTAACACAATATATGTTCCGAAATCCTGCTGCAAATCTACGTCAATAATACGGCCCTATAATTTAGTGGGTTATTCCTATTACCTTTCTTGAATATTCGTGTACTTCGTTAGCTTCCAGCATAGAGAGGTAGCCAGACCCAGACAGAATCAGCGAAGGGGATTAATAACGGTTGGTCTAGTTCACCGGCTAGCCTGAGTATGAATTTTGATTCGATTTTCGACATTCATATTGGCAAATGCTCGTCTGCTCTCCAAACTCAACCTCAGGAAACACGAAACACGAGTAGTTCAAATACAACCACACACGAACAAAAGTTTTGACGATTCACAAACAGATGGAGCATACTTCTTCCCTCCCTTGTGCTAATCGACAATTGTAAGACAGAGGTGGAGGGTGGAGGGGGCTAGGAGTTAAATAAAAAATAAACTTGTCAAATAATCGATTACGACGGAATAATCGCTAAAGTAGAGAGATCGTACTAAAAGTGGCGAAAATTTCGTGATACCCGTAATGAGCCGATCTTCTCGTTAGAAATTAACTGTAGGTAGCTGGTACGCTGGGGAGAGAGCGCCGGTGTAACTACTGCTTGTCAACTCTGTGCAACGGTGGAGCGAAGAAGTGAGGCAACTGTTGCCGAACTGAAGCAACTAACCACCGCCTTTCATTGGGATCAATATAAAAACTGGTCTAGGTATCTAAAGGGCTCGAGAGGCAACAAAAGAAACTGAAGAGAAAATTAATGCACGTTTGCTTCATAACTCCTACTGAGTAATTAAGTCTGTCCGAAACATATTCTTGAGTGAATGTAGTGTCCTAGTTTTCTGTTTTAGTGTACATCAACAGACGAGATATCTGTTAAAGTATGTGTTCTCTCTGACGAGGTGGAGCGCACATACGGCAAGTCATCGACTGAGGATAGTTGCATGACACTTAGTGAAAATATTTTATTATTCACTGAGGTTTTCACTTTCAGTTCTTGTTCAATATTTCGCAACTGACACATCTTCTGCGTCTTTTTTCAACAATTTGCTTACACAATCTTTAACTTATTTTTGTGTTGTAGAATTTTTTCTACCATCATTTTCACAATTTTATCGTATTTGTCCTTTAGCTTGCTTGGACTTGATAAACACGAAAAACTGTCGTATCTAATACTGTCTAATACCGTATAATTTGAACCAGGCGGTCCACTCCCACAGACGTTATGAACGGTCCCAACTTCAATCTTGATTCTGTGGTTCCTTTTCTTTAGGAACATGGAAAAGATAGACATACATCATTACACGTGCTAATGATAATATTTGCACTTATGTTGCTAGATTCCTAGGATACTGTATCTATGTTATTAGATTCCTAGGATACTGCACTTTATTTACGAAGTATACGATCGCACATGACGTGGAAATTGAAATACTGTGGGTATAGTGCCCTCCTACAGTTGATATCTATTCACATAACTTTTTAGACAGGAATGCTCATCAAAATAAGAATAGCACAACAAATGATTTACTTTAGGTCGAAAGGTCTCTCTGTGTAAGTTGCAGCTATGCAGCTATCCATTTCTGATTAAGTGAATAATTAACTGGAGGGAATCTACACGAACCCAAGAATTCATATTATTCCAGCAGAGTAAGGAAAAACTAAAATTTTTTAAAGGAGATGTATGCTGTGTACATGGCAAGAGGTACACAGCAATCCCACAAGAGGCTACCACCACATAGGCACTAGCAATGGAGTGATGACCCCACAGCTTGGTACTTTTACTCCCTAAACCAACCAACCAAGCATAGGTACTGGCGCCTTCTCAGTTATGGTGTTATTGTCAAAAACCGATAAAATATAATCATGCCACTTTAGTGAATCATCATATTTTTGCAAAATAAAGTTAGTACTTTCAGAGATACTTATATAAAACATCGACCCCCACAAACCTTTTTAACAGCTTCAGCGGTACAGGGGCTAAAATTCATTTATCTAAACTCTGGAACATGGACTTGTGTGTTCCGATCCGTAAATGACGGAACGCTAATTGTTTGCTGTTGCTATTTTTCTTTCTTCCGATTTCTTGAAGCATCGTTCTTGTAGTACTTTTTTCACATAGAAATTCTTTGAATCACATAATTCGTCAAATTAGATTCATACCTTAAACATATGACACAACTTCACAGAACAGCGACGACACGAGATTCCTCCGAGAAGAGCTGCAATCACAGCCGGGTCATAAGACAGGCTGCCTCCCATGGCATCCACTTACGACAGAGGACTACAATACACCAGAGGTAATCTTCCAAAAAGTTTCTGAAACCTGGTAGTCAAGGGAAGGCAGGATTCGGTTACGGTTGTGGACTGGGCCGTAATCAGTTACCATTGGTTGCCTTTTACAGTTACATCCAATTGATTTTAAACCAATTATTCCAGACTCAACAATAAATAAAAAATACCACATGTTATTAATGAAGGAATAAAGAACTGTGTAAATAATAGTGTTTCCACTGAGTTACAGTTTAGCATATCACCATTAAATACAGATTCAACAGAAAATGTCTTAAAAGCAAGCCACTGTGATCTGGGCAGAAATCCTTACACGCCAGGAATGGCAATAAATTAAGAATTGTTTAAAACTCGCTGCAACTTAAAAATAACAGGTATTGAAATATTAAAGGCAGGTCGCCAGAAACAGATCTCTGAGAAAGTCCGGCAACAAACACTTTCGCGAGCAATGAGATAGGCAGCCAAGAGTTGCGTTCACTTCAGAAGATGGTAACTCAGGCTAGTGGCAGTCTAACGAATGACTAATGATAATCTTGCTGAAGCTACCTAACGTCCGACAAACCAAATGCAACGATGGAACAATACGCCAAAGCGGGAACCGGCGGTCTGCACTACGTCCCCAGAATACTGTGCTTAGAGCGCCCGGAACCAGAAAGGAATCACTACCACCAGAGTAGAAGGACCACCAACCGGCCCCCAGGGCTGGTAACTGGGGCTTTTGCGGCCACCAGGCAAGAAAAATTACCGCTGGTTGAACTTAACAAATTGTAACAAGCTGAACGCAGTAAATAGTAATGAGAAGTCGAGGAAAGCTAATGAGATCCGCCTTCTCCAAGTATTCCACTCGCTGCTCTTTGCCTCGGCGACACTACGAGCAGCAACACGAACGCAAGTCACTGGAGAAATGCGATATATCACAATGGTGGAGGTTTCTCTACTAGGGTTGAAACGCACTCATCTTAAAGCTTGCTGGATCCGGTTAAAGACGAGGTGGTGCACCCTCGTGACCACAGCCCTTGTGCGCCTCCAGTGGTCACGGCGTGTCCTGGCACTGCTCGGACCTGGCTCCTCCTGAGTCCCCAACCGAACTGGCCCACTCACACGACCCGGAAAAACAAAGGCGTCGCCCCAAAGATAGGGCCACAGTTACTACATATGGATAACTGCCGCTACTGCCACTAGCGGACACGCAAGATTGCGAAACCGAGTGGCGCCAATCAACATGAGAAGAAGACAAACAACCGCAACCGTGCCAACTAAACGATGCCGTATGGCCTCCAACGGAGGGCGGAAACCTACCAACAGCACTAACGCGAGCCGCAGCACGGCTCATTGATCTATGAAAAAATGGAAATGAAGTCCCATACTTCTTTACAGAACGTAGGGGAACGACGCGGGAGACCCGCACCGCCGTACTAGGCAAGGTCCTAGTGGAGGTGGTTTGCCATTGCCTTCCTCCGACCGTAATTGGGATGAATGATGATGATGAAGACGACACAACAACACCCAGTCATATCGAGGGAGGAACAATCCCTGACACCGCCGGGAATCGAAACCGGGAAACGACAACGATACCGCGAGACCACGAGCTGCGGACCATTGATCTATTCTCAGATATTATTTTTGTACATTAGAAAAGTAGAGACTTGCGCATTATTGGACTATATAATATACATCTACATTGAAGATCCAAAGAAACTGGTACACCTGACAAGTATCGTGTAAGGCCCCCGTGAGTACGCAAAAGTGCCACAGCTGGACGTGGCATGGACTGGACTAATGTCTGAAGTGGTGCTGGAGGGTACTGACACCATGAATGCTGCAGGGCTGTCCATAAACCCGTAAGCATACGAGGAGGCGGAGATCTCTTCTGAACATCACGTTGCAAGATATCCCAGATATGCTTAATAATGTTCATGGCCGAGGATTTTGGAGGCCATCGGAAGTGTTTAAACTCAGAAGAGTGTTCCTGGAGCCACTCTGTAGCAGTTCTGGACATGTGTCACATTGTCCTGCTGGAGTTGCCCAAGTCCGTCAGAATTTACAATGATCAGACAGGGAGCTTATGTACGTGTCACCTGTCAGAGGCGTATCTAGACGTATCAGGTGTTTCGTATCACTCCAGCTGCACTCGCCCAACATCATTCCAGAGCCTCCATCACCTTGAACAGTCCCCTGCAGACATACGGGGTCCATGGATTCATGAGGTTGTCTCTAAACCCGTACAAGTCCATCCACTGGATACAATCTGAAACGAGACTCATCCGACCAGGAAACATGTTTCCCGTCATAACAGTCCAATGTTGGTGTTGAGGGGTTCAGGCGAGGCGTAAAGCTTTGTGTCGTGCAGTCATCAAGGGTACACGAGTGGGCCTTCGGCTCCGAAAGGCCGTATCGATGATGTTTCGTTGAATGGTTCGCAAGCTGACACTTATTGATGGCCTAGCATTAAAATGAGCAGCAATTTGCGGAAGGGCTGCACTTCTGTCACGTTGAACGAGTCTCTTCACTCGTCGTTGGTTCCATTCTTGCAGGATCTTTTTCCAGCAACAGCGATGTCGAAGATTTGATGTTTTACCCGGTTCGTCGTATTCAACGTACAGTCTTGAAATGGTCGTACGGGAAAATCTCCACTTCATCGTTACGTCAGAGACGCCGCGTCGCATCGCTCGTGCGCCAACTATAGCAACACGTTCAAACTCACTTACATCTTGATAACCTGCCACTGTAGTAGCAGCAGCCTACCTAACACGGATCATAGATCACGAAGCAGGCGGAGAGACGGCGCAGCGGCGTCACGCGAAGGAATACTGTGTTCGTATTCAGTTGCCGATTTGTTTGTGAAAGTGATTATTTTGGTGTCAGTTACTGACCTGGATTTTGTATAAATTCGCTTAGTTCGCTTTGAGCCACCTCTCATATGATTTATGTAACTGTATTTAATTTGCTGTTTGCCACGGCACATAACATTTATTCAAATGTGTTTATCCGCTGTCAGTAGACAGGAGATTTCTTTAAATTGGTGCGCAGCTGGAGAGCGTTACATTAGTTGTTGTATATTTTGGCACATTTCTCTATGGTGATTAATGAGTATTACACTGTGAAATCAATTTGAGGGTTTTTGGTATTTTGTGCTGGAGGCACTAGTGGGCACTCACGAGCGGGTGATACCCGATTGTTTTAAGTGAATGATTTGAATTTGGTTTGCAAGGTAGTTCAACGACTGGTAATTCCTTTTAAGGCAAATTCATTGATGAGGTAAATCTGTTATTTCTGAGATACTTATTCAAGTTAAAGGGTGAGCAGTAAGAATCATTAGATATTTTATTGTGCAAAACTATGCTGATGTTTTAATTGTAGCTGCACTGTACTTTGTATTTCTTTAAATAATTGACTTGATTGTGAACGAGAATTGTCAGCACACACCTTGGGGGTGATATTTCCAGCTGAATTTTTACGTATGGATGAATGTGTTTCTGGAACTTGTACATGTCTCTGAATCCAACAAGCACCGCCACTACAAATCAACCCAGAACCATCACTGCAAATCCCAGTACTGCTACACTGTCCAGTAGGATAAAAATAGTAATAATGGATAAATACGAAAAGAAAACCAGTTTCCCTGCAAACTCCATGAACTGCGCAAAAATCAACTGGTATCGGATGATTCATTAACAGTGAGACCAGCATAGACAGAATCAATTTGGAAAGGAAAAGAATCGCTGGTGCAAAGATATATGTTCATTCTCTAATGGTTCCTTCATTGTGATGCGAAATTGAAGGCGCCAGACATCACCTTTCTGTTTCAATTGTTGCATGAGGTATAGACGGTACGGTCTGAAATTAACCGCCGTCGCAAAATTTTCCACAAAGGTTGCTGCGGCATTCTAAGATCGTGGAATGCGCGTATGGTTGATTTATTTTGGACTGCAAACGAAATTTTCCCTCACCCTTGGTCGATCAGACTTTTCTGTTTACAGAGGGAATTACTATCCGTAAACTGTCGATACTAACAAGCAGTACTCTGATTACATAGCGATTATATTCCACAACTCCTTCTGAGTGCTCGCTGCACTTTTATAATAGATAAACATCTCGCATATTCCAACACAAAAACCCTTTTCTAACACTGTCGTTATTTTGTCATTGCACTGCATTCATAAAGCCAGCTGGTTGTCACAATGCCAAACCGCTGCGGTTGCATTTCTATTCATACATCAATTGCATTTGTCTGTGGAATGCTTTGGAAAACATAAAACTTTGGAAACGAGTGGACGATTTAAAGTAGCCCTGTACGTTCATTCATAGTGATAATATCATGGACCGCCAAGGCAGCAAAGTTAGTCAGATTTAATTGTATTAGGAGTCGGACATCGAATGCCACGCGTCGGGCTGTTACCAGAGTTAGGTTTGTATCATCAGTATTAATAAATGTTATTTCTTATTGTGTTGCTTCATTTGTGTTCTACTGCTGCCTTGTCACGAAAGTGTCGAGTACATTTTCATTAGCGTTCATATTACCACCTTTTTAGTGAACTACACTAGATATACATTTTCTGCTACCGTGGATGTTTGAAGGAAGGAAGGAAGGAAGATTGGTTTTAACGTCCAGTCAACGGCGAGATCGTTACAGACGGAACACGAGCTCTGACTGTGTCAAGGATTGGGAAGGAAATTGGCTGTGCGCCTTCAAGGAACTGTCATGGACGTTTCAGCTGAGGTAACAGTAACATTCAGTTACAACGTCCCATGAACATCGAGCAGTAACTTAACTCTGATCTTTAACATTCTCTAGGCCTTCAGTTTTGCTTCCATTCTCTGTTGCAAACGAAAGCAAGACACGAATCATTTTTACACAGTGTTGCCCTACAAATCCTATTTAACAAGGGAGTGAGCTGTCCAGTTATCTTTACTTTTTTGTAAGTATATGCCGTTAGTGGACCAGAATGACGTCAGAATATCTGTATGACATCAGCACATGTGACTGTAGATGACTGGCACATCTCGGCAGCCGTACAGGTTGTGAACTGCTCACAAGCTACTTTACTACTTCAAGCAAATAGAGGAAAAACGCAAAACTAAACAGGTACTCACTCTAATTAATGTACAGAGGAGAAGCACAGACCGTGTGTTATTTTATTTATTTTGACCTGTTTCGCTCGCAAAAGGCGATAATTCTCATATATTGCCTTATGACTCTGTGTTAACGATGGTGTTGAGCGGTGCTTTTATCCTGTAACGTGTTGCTCATAGGGAAATGAATGTCTAAGGAAGTCTACGTTTGTAGAGCGAAACAAGTCGAAATAAAGCAAGCAGCACGCGACCTGTGGCTGTCTTCCGCACATTAATTACAAATGGCTGTGCGCCCCCCGCAGGCATCGCCGTGACCAGTGCTTTTCTTTACCGCGCACTCCTCAGTACATTTCGTTTCGCGTCCCATAGTGAGTCACTGTTAATCGCGATACTCAGTGTTCAGTTTGTTCTTATCATTTCCTGACAGAGTCCTAGTTGAGGGTACTGATAATAAATCATCGTTACGTGGTTTCCAGACAGAATACACTGATGTGACAAAAGTCGTGGAATAGCGATATCCACATATACAAATGGTGGTAGTATCTTCTACGCAGGGTATAACAGGGTAGTGCATTGGTGAAGCACTCAGGTGATTCATATTAAAAGGTATCCGACGTAATTTTGGCCGCACGAAGGGAACGCGGAGTGGTAGTTGGAACTAGAAGCAACTTTCCAACATTACCTTTCCTTACGCGCGACGTAGTGGCTGACAGTCTTCACTTAAAGACCAAGAGCAGCAGCGTTAGCGAGGAGTTTTCATTACTAACAGACAAGCAACGCTGCCGCTAATTGGCTACTGCAGCAGACGACTTATGCAAGCGCCTTCGTTAACAGCGTGTCATCGCCTACAGAGCTTCTCCTGGGTGAGTGACTTCATCGGTTGGATCCTTGACGACTGGAAAACCGAGTCCCGATTTCAGTTGGTAAAAGCTGATAGTAGGGTTTAAGTGTGGTGCGAACCCTACGAAGCCGTGGATCCAAGTTGTCACAAGGCATTGTGCAAGCTGGTGATGGCTCCACAGTGGTGTGAACTGTGCTTACGCGAAATGGACTGTGTTCTCTGGTCCAACTGAACCGATCGTTGACTGGAAACTGTTAAGTTCGGTTACTTGGAGACCATCTGCAGCCATTCAGGGACTTTATGTTGCCAAACAAAGATGGGATTTTTATTGATCACAATGTGCCATGTTATCGGGGTACAAATGTTCGCGACTGGTTTGAAGAGCTTTCTGGACAGTTCTAGCGAATGATCTGTAGACCCGGAGCGTCCAAAATGATTCCCATTGGATATTTATGGAACATAATCGAGAGATCAATTCGTGCACAAAATATTGCACCAGCACCACTTGCGCGATTACTGGCGGCCTCAGAGGCAGCATGGCTACATTTCTGCAGGGAACTTCGAACGACTTTTCTGAGGATGTGCCCCATAGAGTTGTTGCACTATCCCGGGCAAAAGGACGTACGGCGTGATATTAGGAGGTATCTCATGACTGTTGCCACCACTGTGTACATTACGAGGCTAACAATCTCACTTATTTTTCTCGTCACTGCAAGATACCAGTGTCACTCTTTGTGTTGTGACAAAAATATTTGTAATGGTTGCGGAAGATAGTGAAAGGTGAGTTCATGGAAAGATACAGACTAAATAACAATAATAAGAAAATCCATAATGGATAAACGTTTTAGGAAGGAAACTCTCTCATAAAAACGGATGTATGTACTATCTCCTACAAACATGAAAACACACCATTGTCTTCAGTGATAAATGAGCTGGACAAATGCACAATATAGAAGTATGTGTCACGTGGATGTCGGTGATACTTTATGGCAGTCTATTTATGTATTTCAAATATAAATATATTTATATTTATATAGTTCAAATTTCTATATACTCCAATGGTGCCTCAATGAATAAAGGTTTGTTTATACAATCTGATTGATACAGTGAAATTAAACAAGTTTGAAAGAGAAAAGAACTCTTCTACGAACTGAAGTAGTGTGATTTCATTCAGCTAGAGGGCTTTAAAACATTTAAAATCTGTGGAAGAAAAATACAAGTGAACAAAATAAAATTGGCTGCAGACTCAATAGGTCACCTTTAATCATTCCAAAACATGTACTATGTTCCTCAAGTGTACACTTAGGGAGTAAACGTAATTTGTATCTGAAAACGAGGACACGACCGAAGGAACTAATTTCAGTCACATGGTAGCAGGTTACACTCGAAAAAACTGATGATGATTGTATCAGTACATTTGTTAATTACGACGATGGGCTACACTGTCTCATACCAGTTTCTTTCCCCATTTTAAACAGATTTTCTTGATCGTAACTGAATAAGACTTATTAATTAATTTCTTTTTTTCATTTTATCGTACTACTCATTTTCACCGTTCAAATATACCCACTCTTCTTTACTCACATGATCATTTGTTCCAATTTTTAACCTAGATGAATCACAAACATTTTAACATTATATAATGTATAAAATCCATATTTGACCATCAGCTGCTTTTATTTCAAACTGAAATATCTACTGGTTTCAGTCGGTTAAACTGCTTTAAGCCACCATATTACGTTTGTCGTTACTTAAATGATGAGTAGAGCTCATCAATATACGACACAGGAGTTTTAGAAGGAAATATACTAACTGTACACAGAGAAGAATACACAGAGAAGAACTGTTGAGGACTGTAAGTTTGTGTAGCCAGATCTATTGACTGACGTACACATCAGATGCATTCAGCCCTTCTTGTTGTGATGACCCTCACAGGTAGAAAGGCTTCCCATAAACCAAATTACATGTTTAATCATCATGGACAACAACCAACCAAGAGTAAACTTTCAGGTGAAATGGATGTGAAATAAGACTTGTTCACCTCTGATTTCATCCCTCACGAAAACAACTCAGACAAAAAGCCATGAACATATTTTTTATGGTAGACATTCCCTCTTCGTTTCTGAAGAAATTTCAATATATGTTATATAGATAAAAATCAGGTGAATCCCAGTTGTGCATTAGATGAATATTATTCATATTAAAACTAACTATTCAGTGTGGTAATTTTTACCATTGTTCCACAGACGTTGGATTAAATTTAAATCGAGACAGCTATACATTCTAATCTTAGCGCTTCACAAAAAACTACAAGAAACGTTTTCCACTTAATGTCTGATTAACACGAACTCAGATTCCTATTTTATTCCGTTAGACGTTGACACCGAAATTGCACATGCTTCCAAAATCAAAACACTGTTCAGGTAATAGTAATTACTTAGAAATGTACGCTACGATTTATGACTCACATTACGGACACTATCAACAAACTACTGCTGCAGACGCTACAACAGAGGCGTTATGGTAAACGAAGAAGTTTACTGTTTAAATTCCGAGAGTTTACGTTCCGAGTAGAGTCAGGAATTGTGCTACTCTCTATTACATACGTATCCTGAAATGGCACGAAGAATAAAACGGAGAAATTAGAGTTAATGCAGAGAGTTACTGACGGTCATTCCTCATTACACCATTCGCGGATGGAAGAGGAAGGAGGTACCCTCCACCACGCATCATATGGTGGCTTGCGGAATATAGATGTAGAATTCTCGAGAATTTCGCAAAACATCTCGAGTGTGCTGTGCTGCCCACTCGTTACAAGTTGTGTAAATTAACAAGTGTTATTGTAAAGACCACAAGACGCCGACTCGAGCAAACGAACCTTCCGGTGTTCTGGCTGGACCGACAGAGACAGATAGACCGCTCTCCGTGAACCCAGGTAAGTGACTGAAATTGTTGCGAACGGGTCATACAATGAGAGGAGAAGAGTCTTCCGAAGTGCGCTGTGGGTGTCGGTTCTTACAAAGTCACTAGCCATTACACGGGTAGGTTGTCTGTCTACTGAATTGACAATGTTAGTCCAAATTAACCGTATTTTTGTTTACTCCTTGCGAGAACGTACACAAAAAGGAAGTACATGTGAATGAGACTTATCCACGAGGGCGAACTGAACAACAACGCTTCCGAATGTTTTATGTGAAAACACTTAAATCTCTTTAAATGAAACAAACTTTATTCTTCATGTGTATATGTTTATTTCTCGACGTAGTCGTTCCTGGCGATGAACACATTTCTCCCAACGAGAGACCAGTCCATTGATACCGTCGATGTAGATTTCTGGACTTTGTTGATGGAACTACTACAACCTCAGCTGTGCCTGCACCACTTCATCGCTGTCAAAATGAAGTCCTCGAAGGAGTACTTTAAATTTTGGAAACAGATTTATAGATTTCCGGACTTTCGACACCGTTCCTCACAAGCGTCTTCTAACCAAACTGCGTGCCTACAGAGTGTCGCCTCAGTTGTGCGACTGGATTCGCGATTTCCACGGAAAGTCATCGAGTAAAACAGAAGTAATATCCGGCATTCCCCAAGGAAGTGCTATAGGCCCTCTTTTTGTCCCTGATCTATATTAACGACATAGGAGACAATCTGAGTAGACGTCTTAGATTGTTTGCAGATGATGCTGTCATTTACCGCCTTGTAAAGCCATCAGATGATCAAAACGACTTGCAAAATGATTTAGATGAGATATCTGTACGGTGCGAAAAATGGCAATTGATCCTGAATAAAGAAAAGTGCGAAGTTATTCACATGACTACTAAAAGAAATCAGCTAAATTTCGATTACGCGATAAGTCACACAAATCTGAGGGCTTTAAATTAAATTAGATACTTAGGGATTACAATTACAAATAACCTAAATTGGAACGATCACACAGATAATATTGTGGGTACAGCAAACCAAAGACTGCGATTCATTAGCAGAACACTTAGAAAGTGCAACATGTCTACCAAAGAGACTGCTTACACTACGCTTGTCCGCCATTTTCTGGAGTACTGCTGTGCGGTGTGGGATCCGCATCAGGTGGGACTGACGGATGACATCGAAAAAATACAAAGAAGGGCAGCTCGTTTTGTATTATCGCGAAATAGGGGACATAGTGTCACAGGCATGATACGTGAATTGGAGTGGCAATCATTAAAACAAGGGCGTTTTTCATTCCGACGGGATCTTCTTACGAAATTTCAATCACCAGTTTTCTCCTCCGATTGCGAAAACATTCTGTTGGCACCCACCTACATAGGGAGAAATGATCATCACGATACAATAAGAGAAATCAGGGCTCGCACGGAAAAATTTAAGTGCTCGTTTTTCCCGCGTGCCGTTCGAGAGTGGAACGGTAGAGAGACAGCATGAAGGTGGTTCACTGAACGGTCTGCCAAGTACTTTATTGTGAATAGCAGAGTAATCACGTAGATGTAGATGTAGGCGTAGATGAAAGTCAGATGCGGCTAAGTGGGGACGGTATGTAGGATGACAGATGACAGTGGACCCAAGGCGTCGCACTGTTGGAGATGTTGCAGACCTGAAGGAGACAGTGCTTCTGTGTAGATGAAATTTTCTGCCGTCAGAAACCCAATTGCAGCACTCTGTTTCTCACCCACCGACATGGTTACGTTATACACCGCCATGTTACAAGCTGGAAGCTGAAACCCTCTAGCAGAACAGCTTGCGTCTGCGAAGTGGAAAAATCGATCGAGTAATATGCATGACATGTAATAACTCATGTTATATTGACAGCAGAATAAAAATTACTTTTAGGCACGCCCTCCTACAGATATAAAAAATGGTATAGATATGTCTGTATGAGCCGGCCGGAGTGGCCGAGCGGTTCTAGGCACTGCAGTCTGGAACCACGCGACCGCCACGGTCACAGGTTCGAATCCTGCCTCTGGCATGGATGTGTGTGATGTCCTTAGGATAGTTAGGTTTAAGTAGTTCTTAGCTCTAGGGGACTGATGACCTCAGCAGTTAAGTCGCATAGTGCTCAGAGCCATTTGAACCATTATGTCTGTATGAGATTAGTGGACTTCGACGCCGTTCGACCGACCACCATGAAAAAGTTGGCACATCTGTCTATTTTTTCATGGAGAAGGTTTCTATTGTATCCACTTTGTTGCAACTTGCCGCTATATGGCGCTGCAGCAAATTAGCTATCCCTTGGGTCATTTTCACTGGAACATGAGAGAAACGATGTTGTTGATAGAGACGTATTGCGATAAAAACAATACGACACCGACGCGCTGCAATTTTATGTTGAGGCACAGAAAAAGCCATTACCAAACGATCGACGCCTCCCGTACGACACACTTACAGAGCATGTACGAGGCGGAAATGGTGGACTTACTGTTCTTGGTGCACGAGGTGGCACAGGATAAACATTCAGTTTGATACTCGTCGAAATTTGAATGAAGCATGAGATCTCCCTACCTGAGACATCATCAGGGATTGAAGCAACGCTACTTGATGGAGGTCGCATGGTGCATCCAGCTCTCAAGTTCCATTGAATTGAGATGTAGCTGAAGATCGTCTTTGTGACATTGAAAAAACGTCTGGATTGGCACCTGTATTGAAAATATGCCGAATCATTATTTGGAATGAAAATACTGTCGCCCGCAAGAAAGTACTTGAGGCACTTGAAGTACTCAGCGAGATTTTCGAAGTGATCTGTGTAAAATGGGCGGAACTCTGGTACTGCTTATTAGTTATTAATTCCTTCACCTCTTTGCTGTATTCTGCCACTTTCAAGAAATAAATTCAGACACCAACATTCAATTCACAATCACCAATATGCTCTTTCAATCCACTGGTGGTCTTGATGGAGTACCTGCCATCTGGTTCATTCTCCTTTGGTATACATTACCTGGATATAAAATTCTTGTAAGATCAATGCCCTCCTTGTTAGTCTACTGTTTAATAAGATGTCCATATTTCGTATGGGTCCCACACACATCATATTCAGGATACAAAGCACAAGTGATTTATAAGCACTGTCCATTAGAGACTGACTGCACTTTGCCAGTATACCGCCGATGAAACGACCTTGTCAATGATATGACCTTGGCAGTGAAAAATTCTGACCTACAACGGAGTCTACGTGAACATCCCCTTTCATATCGTTATAAGTATTGATATGAGTTGGCTAACTGCAACTGAGATAGAGTAGGGTGGCACAGTAGACTCGCATTTGGAGGATGAAGGTTCAGATTTCCGTCTGATTATGTGGCTTTAAGTTTTTGATGGCATCGCTAAGCTTCTTTTAAAGCAAGTGCCGGGATGGTTCCTCTGAAAGGACATGGCCGATTTCCTTTTTCATCGTTTCCTAATCCGAGCTTGTGTTATGTATACAATCATTTCCAACGGAATGCTGAATGTTGATCTTCCTTCTTTCTTTCCTTTCGTTTCCTTTCCTTTCCTTTCGAGACAGCGATATTTTCACAAAGCTTTGAGTTTCACCATACTTGTGATTGCAGGCTCTCTCAGCGTTTTCCAATGGTGAAATCTTCTCCACTTATCAGCCGAGTGATGGCCTCGTCTTGTTGCAATGTTTCGATGAATTTCGTACCCGTCACGATGCCTGTCTTTGTCGCAAATAACGGACCTTCCCTCGATCTGGCACGTGTAAGAGATTTTGCAGATAAGGAGATAAGTGCAGATCCTACTGTTCCTCTGAGATTGGTGTTAATGGTAGCTAACTTGACGAATTACACGGCGTCAACTGAGACAGAGGAAAATATATTTGCTAACAAGCTAACGGTGACTGGATCTCTCCCTCTCTGCTATCCAATCTTCTAGGACACTGATTATGAGCCACTAATCATCGGCGATGAAGAGAGGCTGTGAACTGATTAGCCTCAGCTCCTTCTGCTTGTGAAGCAGGGAAGATTTAGGAAATTCAGGTGGGGTGTAGGGATAGGGATTATGAAGGTGGCAATAGGTGCCGTTACAAAGAGAGTCGGCGACCTTCTTGAGGACCGCCTGCACGCTGTGCTCGTCTGGGAGTGACAAGAAAGCGCCCTCCTTCATCATAGCCTCTTCCTGTGGGGTTGCCGAGATACGCGTCTTTTCGACATCTTCTTCTTCTTCTTCTTGCATCTGCTGCTGGTCAGATTGCCCTTCAGGAGGACGAGCAGGCGTTTCCAATTCAATGGCCGCCACCTCCTCTTCACGCATTTCTGCCGGTGCATGGGGGAGGGGGACAGGACTGTGGACAGCGAGGAGCTCCTCCTCCACGAGGGCCTTCTCTGCCGCCACAGCAGCTTTCAGGAGGACCACTGTGTCACCTGTGGTGGTACGTGGCACGTTATGTACGTCATATTCGGGCGACGTGGCTCACCTCCCCATTTTGTTTGGGGGGAGGGGGGACGGAGCAGCCGCTTTGTCGCCTGGGACCGTCTCGTCGCATGAATGAATGTAAATATGTCGGGTTGCTGTGTTCCCCTATCTATCTATACAGTCGTTCGTCCACCGGCCACTTCTACAGGTGCGCCAATCACGCTTCTCTGGAAGGGGGTGAAACATCGGTTGGGGTGTGGGGAGGGGGGGAGCGAACGCGACGCGACAGGTGGTGGGGATCGCGTCGCAGCTCAGGCACCATTACGAAGCTATACGCAGATCCCCTTTGGAGGTTGCAGACGGAGTTAGGAGGGAGACTTTCAGGTTACTCGAGAAAGCAAGAATGCCAAACAACAACATTTTGCCAACAGAACGCTAGGCGCTGCTGGCCCTTTATAATGATGAAGATATAGTGGTCTTAGCAGCAGATGAAGCCATTGCGACAGTGCTGTTGTAGTCAGAAGATTACTGCAGAAGGTCCACAATGTACTGCAAGATCTTTTATGTTGTGGATTGGCAAGACAGCCAACCCACTATGAGAGGAAGCCGAAAGGCACGCGTTTTAGCTCACGCAGGCTGGCGTGAGGTCTGGAACAGCTCAAGGAAATGAGACTAACAAAAAACGTACGTAGCTGCTGGAATACTTAACTTTAATCCATAATTGGTGAACATTGCTCTTGACGGTACATGTTTTACAGCATCAATAGTAACTGGTAATGGCGCCTAGCTAGGTCGTAGCAAATGACGTAGCTGAAGGCTATGCTAACCATCGTCTCGGCAAATGGTAGCGTATTTTGTCAGTGAATCATCGCTAGCAAAGTCGGCTGTACAACTGGGGCGAGTGCTAGGAAGTCTCTCTAGACCTGCCGTGTGGCGGCGCTCGGTCTGCAATCACTGATAGTGGCGACACGCGGGTCCGACGTATAATAACGGACCGCGGCTGGTTTAAAGGCTACCACCTAGCAAGTGTGGTGTCTGGCGGTGACACCACATTTTATACAAACAAATGGGAAAAGAAGCGACTATTTTTGTTGCATGTGAGACCATCGATTTTGTCAACAGCTTGTGACTTGACAGAAACATCATCCGAAAGCTCTAGCCCAGGGAACTGGCGTCACCATGACTATATGGCCTCCTGAAGACCTGTAAGAAAAGTGTCCCACTGTATCCTATGCTGAACACCATAAATCTGCCGACATAGGAGATAGTCAAGCACGTATCACAGTTGTCAAAGCCACTCGCGGGTCCTGCCTGCATCATGTCAGCAACTCGACAGACTTTGTTGAGGTACTCCAGGGATTATGTACTGACAAGATGGACCTACTAGTCAGCTTTGATGTCATGTTCCTTTTCATTTCAAAAAATGGTTCAAATCGCTCTGAGCACTATGGGACTCATCTGCTGAGGTCATTTGTCCCCTAGAACTTAGAACTAGTTAAACCTAACTAACCTAAGGACATCACAAACATCCATGCCCGAGGCAGGATTCGAACCTGCGACCGTAGCGGTCTTGCGGTTCCAGACTGCAGCGCCTTTAACCGCACGGCCACTTCGGCCGGCTTTCATTTCAGTGCCGTTGGACGATTACTTAGCTCTACTAGACAGTCACATTGACACAGACACAATCAAACTCTTCTATCATGTGCTATCACCACCACCTACTTCGAATGTCGTGTGTGTAGGAAGTTATATGAGGAAATGGATGGTATTGCCATTGGTTGGACCATAGTTCCACGTTTTTCCAACTTTTAAACTGAGCCCTTTGAAGATGTAGCACGGAACACCACCCACCTTAAACCATAGGTGTTTTACAGATATGTAGATGATAGTTTTATACTGTGGCCGCATGGCAAGGAAAACCTGTAGAGTTTCTTCGACACCTCTGTGGCATATACGAAAGCATGTGGAGGTAGAAGAGGATGGATGCCTACCTTTCTTGGACATTTTGATCAAGAGAAATCCGGACGGTACATTGGGACACTTGGTCCACAGGAACAAGACGCTCATAGACTTATACTTTAATGCTCGGAGTGGGCAACATCCAGAGCAACATAAATCGGTGTTAAAAATCTTAGTACAAAGATCCTGCTACATCTGCAGCAAGAAGAGTATGCCACAGGAGCTGTAGCATCCGTGGGAAACTTTCTGCAAAATCTGCTACAACGAGACACAAAAAAGATGTGCCTTATATACAGGCAAGAGGTGGGAAGACAAACCAGAAGAAGGCGAAGTACAACGAGTGGTGTTCTTGCTGTATGCTGGGCCATCGATAGCCAAGCTCGCAACAGTATTAAAAAAGCGCCAAATAACGACAGTCTTCCCTGCAACGCGAAAAGTTAAGGATTGCAAATGCAGGGTGTCTACACTATTAAGTGTGAATATGGAATGCAGTACATCGGACAGGCACAGCGAAGTCTGTGGTAGCAGAGTGCAGCATCAACGAGAGACACTTCTTCGAATTTGAAAAATGCGAAGACGCAATGAAGCGTCAACGGCCTCTGGGATTCGGCTGTCGAAGCGGCAGTGAAAATAAGTCTGCACAACAATCTAGTAAGCTGTAATAGAATATTTCAGCGTAGCACACCATGGGATCCCACAATTAAGAAGATACATCAGCACGCTCAGCTCTGCAGTTGGGCTGACAGGACAGGCTGACAGGACAAGAACTGGGGCTCGATCCCCATGCCAGGACCTCGTCATGATATCCCTCCACCAGTCGCGTTCTCCCACCACCGACACGGCACACTCTTCTGGAAGCGCGTGATTGGCCTGCCTGCAGAAGTAGACAGCGTTCGAGCAACTATATAGATAAATGGAACACAGCATTCCGATGTTCTGCTAATTGACTTGCTGAGGGTCACATCGTCACTGTCACCTGCCGCGTCTCGGTCACCTAGCATGGCGAACGAGCGAAGAACAGCGCAACTGCCAGAGATTGCTCTTCCACGAACATCACCCCCCACGCCCCCGAAACTCTACGGAGCATAGGCATCATAGACGCCTATCGACTTTTCCGGTTCTGGTATTTATTCTCCAGAGATAATAAACAGCACCCCTAGGGACCGTTAGGAAATAAGTGAGCCAGAGCCCCATTCATGTTGGGCATATTCACAGAAGCTTAATTTCTTTCTACTAGTGCTACTCTCCTTTCCTGTAGGAAAGAAGCTTCACACCAAGCCACCAGCTGACATCTAGGTATTCCGAGTAGCTGAAGGCTGAAGGCTAATTTCTAAGGAAGCAAATTGTTATGTGTCTTGGGAAACAAAATTGTCGTGTTTCTGGGTGACTAGTCATGGAAGAAAGACCAACCGGGCCTACTCGTCATTCTCACGACACGACGAAAGTAAAGGAGAGGCGCATCGGAAAATGTTTCCTGCCAGCGTCCCCTTCCGACCTTCTACCCAGGACTCCAAGAAGGACATACCGAGAGTCGACAGAGCGCTATTTGCAACCACAGCCAAGGTCGCGACCCTACGACATCGCGTCTACTCAGAACAGAGAGCGCCAAAGGTACGGGAGACTTCGGTTTCACCGGTGGAAACAATTAATCGGGATATCATTAACGTCGTGAGAGAGAGGACTGCATCGAACCTTACAAGCGCCCATGCAGCCTAGACATGGGCAGTACATTTTAACAAAAAGAGGGTGACAACGTCATCGTCCAAATGGCGGTCGAGAGAGCCAAGATCGCTACTGCGAAGCTTGAAGCCGCGAAAGCCGAGATGGCCGAGATCGGCCCCCATTGTCTATCCACAGGCGGGCATTTGTAACACAAGGAGGGTGACAAGACCCTAGCTGCATCGCTGATGAAGACTAACTTCTCTGTAGGCACGACCACTGAGACGCCAGCCGCTGCCACCTCGACCAGCACAGTGAAATTGGCTGTTTCCGACGGGAGTCGTGGCAAGTCACACAGGAGTCGGAGCAAGTCGCATGAGAAGTCGCAAGACAAAACACGTGATGAGTCAGAGGATGGAAAGAAGGCATGGAAATGTGAAGGGATGGATCCCAGTCTTAATGCGGCTACTGCTCCCCATGAGAGAGGAAGAAGAGGAGCCTAACAATTGATGACTTCATCCTCAGTCACCTAGATGCCGTCCCAGCTGACATGGCAGCTGCCACGGTGACCAACGTAGCAATGTCGAATTCTACTGGAACGAACCCGCCACCACAGGACGAGGCCTAGCAGGTTGCCGAAACCTCTCGGAAGCACCTTGCCACCACTGTCGAGGACAGCTTCGTCGTCTGCTAGAGCCAAAAGGCTAAAGCAAGTGCAACAGCAGGCTCACGAGACTGAAAACAGGTTATAAAACATCCTGGAAGTGACTCAAATGGTTCAGATGGCTCTGAGCACTAATGGACTCAACTGCTGTTGTCATCAGTCCCCTAGAACTTAGAACTACTTAAACCTAACTAACCTAAGGACATCACACACATTCATGCCCGGGGCAGGATTCGAACCTGCGACTGTAGAGGTCGCGCGGTTCCAGACTGTAGCGCCTAGAACCGCTTGGCCACTCCGGCCGGCGAAGTGACTCAAAGGAAGCCCCTGCACTGCCTGAGGCACCAAGATCTCCACAGGAAAAGAAACCACCTCTGATCACCATCCTGTGGGGAAGCAACTACGAAACCCCCCAGGCGTTGATCCGGAGTGTCGCCACTGCTAAATTCATCTGCAACAACCAAATCGACCTGTACAGGGTCCAGATGCTGAACTCTAATGACTACTGGAAAGCCATGAAGCTGTAGGAGGCCGACGGGATGCATTGTTTTCCCACAATGGCAGCCCCCTTAAGCATCTTCCAATGGAGATGGAATCTGACCACCTGAACAGGGAAATAGAAATCCAGGGTTTTCCGATAAGGTCTGCTGGCCTGATAAAGTTGCTGAGGACACACAGGAACATGCTCCTGTTTCTTGTTGTCCTGATCGACAAAGTCCAGAATCAGAACATTTTCCAGCATAAAAATGTTACGGATATTCCAATTACAGTGGAATGCCTCTAAGCCAAGAGCAAGAGAGTTCAGTGGTACATTTGCCAAGACATGGACCTTGTAGCACACTCGTGCCAAATGCTCTTTGCATGAAATGCGCAAGCCTGCACAAGAGTAAATAATGTTCAAGGAAGAAGCAAGAGGCTCCTCTTTGCTGCAGTTGCAACAAACCACATGTGGCGAGTTACAGGGGCTGCAATGCCTTCAGAAGATACAAACTTTCTAGAAGAGTTCTTCCAGGCATCAACTTTGCAGGTATACCCGTGATCTTCGACATGGGAGTAATAGGTGCATTACCATCGGGTCGTCCAAAATATCGTAAAACGTACAGAGAGCGCTACAAAGGGGAATGGCTTGAAGACGCGCCTGATATAGATGGAGTAGGTGCCTGGGTAGCCCTGGCTTTCCTCAGCATAAGAATGCTTTGGGCAGCAGATGCAGTGACACCAAGATGGCTGCAAGGAGCACGAGATTTTTCGCTACAGCTACCGCCACACATCCTGGAGGCAATCATTGTGAAGAACCAGCTGCTCGGTCTATAGAAAATGACCCAGAAAACGCTGACTGAACCACAGGAGCAGTGTGCTCAAGATGGCCATCAAGGAGCACAGAAACCTGGAATGGGGTGATCTCATCCGAAACTTAGATTATCCTTTTCTCACGTAATATACTGCGAAGTACGAATGAAGGGTCACCAAGCGTTAGACACAGTGTCCCACTTCTGGCAGTTAACGAAGGTACGAGCATATGAAATATGTTCACAGATATGTGAGTGGCTGGAAGACTTTTTAAGTAACAGAGCCCTAGGAACCAGTATGCTGTCCTCGATAGCAAGTGTACGTCAGAGTAAAGGATATTGCCAGGAGAGCCACGGGGAAGTATGGTAGGACTGCTGTTATCCTCTACATACATAAAAGATTTAGCGGATAGGATGGCCAGCAATTTGTTGTCGGTTGGTTGGTTTGTTGTTTAAAGGGACTAAAGTACTAAGGTGATCAGTCCCCAATATGTGGTTGTTTGCTAATGGTGCTGCGTGTACGGTAAGGTATAGAAGTTGATTTACTTTAGGAGGATACAGGATGGCTTAGACGAAACTTCTAGTTTGGTGTGATGAATGGCAGCTAGCTCTGAATGTAGAAAAATGTGAGTTAATGCGGATAAGTAGAAAGAACAAAACAATAATATTTGGAAAAAGCATCGGTAGTGTTCTGCTTGATTGACACAGTCACGTCGTTTAAATATTTTGGCATAACACTGCAGGGCGATATGAAAAGTGAGCATGTGAGGATTGTAGTAGGGAAGGTGAATGGCTGACTTCGGTTTATTGGGAGAACTCTAGGAAAATGTGGTTCATCTGCTCATAAGATGCTAGTGTGACCTATTCTTGAATACTGCTTGAGTGTTTGGGACCTGTACCAGGTCGGATTACGGGAAGACATCGAAGCAATTCAAAGCGAGCTGCTAGATTTGTTACAGGGTTACTAGTGTTTTCGAACAACACGCAGGTATTACAGACGTACTTCAGGAACTTAGATGGGAATTCGTGGAGGGAAGGTGATATTCTTCTTTAAGAAAATTTAGAAACCTGGCATTTGAAACTGACTGCACAATGTTTCTACTGCATCCGACATACATTTCGTGTAAGATCCACGAAGGTAAGATATGGGAAATTACGGCTCATACGGAGACGTATAGACAGTCGTTTCCCCTCGCTCCATTTTCGAGTGGAACAGGAAAGAAAATGACTAGTAGTGGTACGGGGTACCCACCACCACGCGCCGTACGGTGGACTGCTGAGTATCTATATGCATGTAGACGTATGTGTAGACCTACTGAACGCATTAAACCCTGATGACTGCAGTGCCTGGGGAGTCGTCAAGAACCTTTTGCGTCGTCGACAACGAATCCAATCGCTGCAGGACGGCAGGACTTCATTTTCGAGCGAGATGCTAAGGCAAGCGTACTTTATGATGCTTTTGCAGCGATTTTCACACCTGTGACCGACGTGGTTGACGAATATTACATTTATCACGCCGAGGATCAATTGTCCAGCTTTCTGGCACCAAGAGATGGATATCACACTATTCAACCGGTCAGTGAGAAAGAAGTGCAGCACAGCTCTGATGCCACCAAGGGCATGAAGCACTGACGACATCAGTAATCACCTCCCGAAGAGCCAGCCACCGTCGGTCCACGAGCCATTAGAGTTATCTTTTATCAGATGCAGCGCGGGGTGGCCGAGAGGTTTGAGGCGCCATGTCACGGATTGCGCGGCCCCTTCAGCTGGAGATTAGAGCCCTCTCTTGGGCATGGGTGTGCGTGTTGTTCTTAGCATAAGTTAGTTTGAGTTAGTTTAAATAGTGTGTAAGTCTAGAGACCGATGGCCTCAGCAATTTGGTCCCTTAGGAATTCACACACACATTTTGATCATATTCTGCTCTTGGGTGTCTAAACTACTCAATGGTAACACATGGAGGTGGGGGGCATTCTGAAGACCGCTAGGACCCTTGGCAGGCGGGCAGCTAGCAGACTATCAGCCCACTACCGACTTCTCGAAAGTCTTCGAGAGACTGTACAAAAACAGGCTGAAACAACGTGTCACCTAGGAGAGCATCAAACCAGACGAACAATTTTGGGCTCTAGAGTGGCCACTCCACTACTCGTCAACTGATGAGCTTGGTGGAACCGGACATGAGAGCACTGGGAAAAAGAGGATATCTTGAGGTGATATGTTTTCGACGTGCGTAAGGCGTTCGACCAAGTGTAGCATGACAGCCTTGTGTACAAGCATTTTGAGCACGTGATACCGACTCACGCGTAGTCCTTCTCCGGTCTTACCTAGATATGAGGTAAGACGACAGGGCAGAGGAAGGAACGTCCACAAATCGGCAGATATGCGCAGGGGTGGTGTAGGAGTCGGTATGGGGGTCACTTCTATCCTCCTTGTACAAGGCCGATGAACCATGAGTGCGGAACGTACAGCTCGCGTTTCACGCTGACCATTCATCACTGTTCACCTGTAGCATGAATGCTCATGCTATGAGACGCCGTCTCCTATTCGCATGCGATGCAGTGGAAGCATGTTCGACGAGGTGGCGATCGAAACTCAACCCAGCCAAGTGCCAGGTAGCACTCTCCACTTGAACGCAGCTGCCGCTAGATCTGTCGCCAGTCAATATCCTAGGAGGCCCCATCCCATAGAAAATGATGGCGAAATACCAAGGGTAACCCTTGACGGACTCGGAACACGGCATAACTTTGTACTTAACTCTGGTCCAACCAGCGCTGGAATACGCGGCTGTTGTGTGGGGATACGCAGCCAACTCGCACATCGGAACACTGCAGAGGGTGCTGAACCGCTATCTCAAACTCGCTCTGATCCTCCCAACCCGTCTACCGAATGGAGACAAGGGTATACCGCTTTTGCGGGTCAGATTCCGGCAGAATGCACGTGCTTTCTACGGGAAGTCGGGACAATTCCCAAATCGGCTCATCCAGGCTCTGGACCACAGGCCGATCATAAACTGACCTGATCTACTGCGAGGATAATTTTCTTCGCTCTAAACTAAACTAACAACGCCCTCATCCATCATCACATCCATTACATCATTACCATCGTTCACTCGAGTAGCTTCTCATTTTCTTTTCGTTTCAGGTAAACATCATGCCAATCTATCAACGAGAGTTCACCGACCAACAGAAGACCCAGCAGGGGTCACTCCTAATGATCGTGAGCTTCAAACAGCAAACGAGCATCACGACACTTCGCTTGAAGGTGAGGGGTGTGAATCTCATCGAAACGTTGCGAAAAGACGACGCCACCACTTGGCTGATCACACGAGATGATTTCATCATTTCCCAATCTTCCAACTCCAGGTATTAGCGTAAAGAAGTCATTTTTTTGCACGCTTGATTTGTGAATGGGGTGAGAAACCTGCATCCTCAAACGTGACATTTATTTATCATTTCTGTGGCATATCTTTTTATTGAGTCATACTCTCCAGCAACTGTATGTCAACGAATGATTTATCGGTAGTTATGCAGTAAGTAGTTGAAAAGTAATCTTGAATTAATCCAAAATTTATGAATTAATTTTTACTGCTTCAACCATTTTTTACTAATATTTATTAACATGACGCGTTTTGGCTTCATGATGCCATCATCAGATGCTTTACAGTTACATGTACGCTAACCGGAAGAGGGACGATTATTAGATGGGTGCGTCAGTGTACATGCTGCCGAAATGCGAAGTTGCTCATATATGCATTAGTAAGAAGTGATGAAGTAGTAAAAGTTGTTTCATGGAAGCATGTTTGTTGGTTTATTATAACTGTTCGCGCAGCTTGTCAGGCAGGACCGTCGACTTTAGAGTAATTATTCGTGGTAGGATTCATGGCTGTGTGTCAAAGAAGTTCTGCAAGCCGTGCCATACATCACTATGTATTTTCGTTTGCTCGGGTCCGTGCAACAAACGAGGTAGCAAAAAGGAAGTTTGTTACCCATAACTAAGTACGCTAACTTACAGCATTCGATTTCGACATAGTCGTCCCATTATCTATGCTACTACATAAAGACAAGTCGTTGTTTAACATTCTTACCAAAAATCTCGAAAAGTTCCTGACTCATTTACTTCAGATTTTTACACGATACTCTCATAAACATTCGGACGTACATACGCTACATATTTTTAATATTTATGGCAAACGAACATGTACATACCGAATAAAGTGGAAATAATATTAGCAAAACTCTAGAAAAGTAATGAACGATTTACTACAGCGAGGACATCTGTCTCATCGGACTTGGGAAGGACACGGAAGGAAATCGGCCGTGCCCTTTCGAAGGAACCGTCCCGGCATCTGCCTGGAGTGTTTTAGGGAAATCACGAAAAACCTAAATAAGGATGGCCGGACGCGGGTTTGAACCGCCGTCCTTGCGAATGCTAGTCCAGTGTGCTAACCATTGCGCCACCTCGCTCGGTGTGATATACAAATATATGTATAATAACACACAAAGAGGAAAAACATTGATGGCAAACATTTTGAAAACCTTTTGACCGATTTACTTCTAATAAACTTCTATCAATCTTTTGGACAGACACAGGCTATATATTTTTAATATATGGTATACAGATATGTATATAATAATATGTAAGAAGAAAGATTGGTAGCATAAATATCGAATACTTCTTGACCGATTTACTTCCATTTTTTACACGCTGTTCACATAAACATTTGGGTGGACATATACTCTCTCTGTCTCTCTCTCTCTCTCTCTCTGTAGCGTAGGTCCATCCGAATGATTATCTGAATAGTGTTCAAAAATTGGAAGTAAATCGGTCAGAACTATTCGAGAGTTCTGCTAACAATGTTTCTTCTGTCTGTATTACTGTATACGTAGTATAAATTTGAAAACTTAATAAACCACGAAATAATGTAGATAGAGAGGTAAAAATTGACACACATGCTTGGAATGACATGGGGTTTTATTAGAACAAAAAAAAAACAAAGTTTACAAAATGTCCGACAGATGGCGCTGGATAGCAAAACGTCAGTGACTGCGCATGACAATCGTGTATAAAAGGAGCTCTAATGAGAGAGAGAATCAGATGCGCCATCAGTCGCAGCATATTGACGTTACCTGAAAAGGCGCTTTTAGTGAAGCTGTGTTATCAGAATGGGAAATGTGCTAGTTCTGCGTTACGATCCTATCGCCATAGGAAGGGGATTCGAACGGATAAAGGTCCGTTGACAAATGCAGCTGTGGCGATAATGATTTCGAAGTTCGAAGCCACGGGTTCCTTAGACAATAGACCCAGTAGCGGCCGACCGAGCACAAGGCGTAATGCTGCTGAGACAGTTCAGGAAGAAATGGAGACTGTAACGGGTTCGTCTATGCACGGGGAAGTCAGCGCTCGTGCTGTCGCACGTCGCACCGGCATTCCATACACTACTGTTTGGTTGGCACTGAGGCGTAACCTCCGATGCTATCCGTACATGAACTGTTACCTGGCGATTTAGCGGAGGGCATTTGCGGTGTGGCGTTTTGAAAGATGGCGGAAGATGACGATTGGTTGAGTAACGTGTTGTGGACCGACGAAGCTCATTTCACGCTACGAGGGTCTGTCAACGCGCACAACTGCAGAATTTGGGCTACCGAAAATCCTGGAACTGTTGTGGAAACTCCATTGCACGACTATAAAGTCATGGTATGTGTTGGATTTACCACATCTACCGTTATCTGGCCTTTTTCTTCGAGGAAATGCGTGATTCTGGTTTTGTTACTGCTACCGTGACGGGTGAGAGGTACGCCGATATGTTACAGAATCGCATCATCTCCAACCTGGCTGATAAACACCTGCTGGAACGTACGATGTTTATGCAGGATGGCGCTCCACCCCATATAGCTAGACGTGTGAAAGATCTCTTGCGCGCGTCGTTTGGTGATGATCGTGCGCTCAGCCGTCACTTTCGTCATGCTTGGCCTCCCAGGTCCCCAGACGGCAGTCCATGGGATTATTGGCTCTGGGGTTACCTGAAGTCGCAAGTGTATCGTGATCGACCGACATCTCTAGGGATGCTGAAAGACAACATCCGACACCAATAGCTCACCATAACTCCGGACATGCTTTACAGTGCTGTTCACAACATTATTCCCCGACTACAGCTATTGTTGAGGAATGATGGTGGACATATTGAGCATTTCCCGTAAAGAACATCATCTTTGCTTTTTCTTACTTTGTTATGGTAATTATTGCTATTCTGATCAGATGAAGCGCCATCTGTCGGACATTTCTTGAACTTTTGTAATTTTTTTTTCTAATAGAACCCCATGCCATTCCAAGCACGTGTGTCAATTTGTACCACTCTATCTACATTATTCCCTGATTTATTCAGTTTTCAAATTTATACTGACTCTTTGATCACCCAGTGTATTACAAATATGTAGTCTATGTCCGTCCGAACATTACTTAGAAGTTTACTTGAAGTAAACCGGTCAAAAATTTCTTATATATATGTGGAATGGAGAAGGAGAATAGAAGACGATGACTGTGACATCACGAGGGAGTTAAAATTAGTTGTAAATAAGCTGTCGAACATCTACTCTGCATATTCCGCAGCGATTTACATAGCCTGGGAACAAGTGCGGAATTGAGTGATCTGAGCATGCCTCGAAGCACGGGTTGCGGTTCACTCTTGCAATCAAAACTCAGTAGAAGTTCTCCCGTAAAGTAACACGGTGGAGAGCGGCTTTTCCACAGGCTAAAACACTGCGCCTCTTTTTGTCACTGGAGCGCACACCTCGCTGCATAGTGAAGGATTCCCAGGCTGTCAGCGCCGGTAGAGTAATTAATGCGGCAGACCGGCGACGTCTGGACGCCCGGGCGTCTGCCGGCGGCGCCGCCGCTGGTGCTGCCGCCGGCGTCTGCCCAGGCGCCGCGCGTCCGCCTCTCTGTCTGTCTGCCGGCCTGCCTGCCTGTCTGCTCATTTTTGCTGCGCAGGCGCACTGGATCACTCATAATGAGACAGGCGGCGGGGCGACCTGACAGGTAGGCGAGCGGCGCCACGCCTCGCCACTGGACAGCCGACGTCTCAGCTGCCGAGCCCTCTGTCTTGTGCAGCCCCACCAAAGTACACTCATGGTCATAAATTAAGGATAATTGCAGAATGCGGTGCTGGACAACGTGGCACTACACAAAACTGGCGCTACTAGCATAGGCACATGGGGAACACACACGACACAGAACTGTAAGACCACGGTATTGGTGACAAGTTGAGAAAACCGTCCCGAAACACATGTGCTACAAAACACCACTGTTTCCTGCGCATGTACCCCGACATTAATGTGGGATATGATCACCATGCACACATACACAGGCCGCACAACGCGATGGCTTACTCTGGATCAGGTGGTCGACAAGATGCTGGGGTATAGCCTCCCAGTCTTGCACCAGTGCCCATCGGAGCTGCTGAAGTGTCCTAGGGGTTTGAAGACGTGCACCGATACGTTGACCGAGAGCATCCCAGACGTGCTCGATGGGGTTTAGGTCTGGAGAACAGGCAGGTCACTCCATTCGCTTGATATCTTCTGTTTCAAGGTACTCCTCCACGATGGCAGCTCGGTGGGGCCGTGCGTTACCACCCATCAGGAGGAAGGTGGGACCCACTGCACCACTGAAAAGGCGGACATACTGGTGCAAAATGACGTCCCGATACACCTGATCTGTTACAGTTCCTCTGTCAAAGATAAGCAGTAGTGTACGTGCACCAATAATAATCCTACCTCACACCATCAAAAGACGACCTCCATACAGCTCCCTTTAAAGGACATTAAGGGGTTGGTATCTGGTTCCTGGTTCACACCAGATGAAATCCCGGCGAGAACCACTGTTCAGGCTATACCTGGACTCGTCCGTGAACATAACCTGGGACCACTGTTCCAATGACCACGTACTGTGTTCTTGACACCAGGCTTTAAGGGCTCTCTTGTGACCAGGGGTCAGTGGAATATACCTTGCAAGGCTCCGGGCGAATAAAAGATGTCCTTGCAGTCGTCTGTAGACAGTGTGTCTGGAGCTAACTGTTCCACTGGCTGCGGTAAGGTCCCGAGCATGGCTGCCTTCAGTACTCCGTGGCCGTCTGCGGGCACAGATGGTGAGATATCGGTCTTCTTGTTGTGTTATACACTGTCGACGTCCTGTACTGTAGCGCCTGGACACGTTTCCTGTCTACTGGAATCGTTGCCGTAATCTTGAGATCACATTTTGTGGCACACGTAGGGCCCGTGCTATGATCTGCTGTGTTTGACCTGCCTCCAGTCGCCCTAGTATTCTACCCCTCATAACGTCATCAATATGTGTTCTTTGAGCCATTCTCAACACACAGTCACCATTTGCACGTCTGAAAACGTCTGCACACTTACTCGCTGCACCGTACTCTGACATGCACCAACACACACCTCTGCGTATGTGGACTGCTGCCAGCGACACCGTGCGACGACAGTAGGTCAGATGCACCGCATGGTCATAGCCCGAGGTGATTTAAACCCGCAAACCGCCCACCAGAGCGTTGTTTCACCATGTATCAGCATTACCCTTAATTTATGAGCATGAGTGTACATCGATGCCAATTATAGTTACAACATCTGGATGGATAGCAAATAAACAAATGATACTTATTTTACATATACGAGGGGCGTCCAAAAAATAAAACAACACGTATTTTTACCGGACAGTTTCGGTTGAAAGAATGAGGGATTTGATGATGGACATTGTGGAACATTCCGTCTTCGACCCCTATGATTGCAATAGATGGCAGCGATATATATTTCCTTTACAATGGCGCTGTAGCGCAGCTTCGTTCCAAACAGAGAGCTATCATTGAGTTTCTCTTGACAGAAAACAAGAGCACCCCAGATATTCATCGGCGCTTGCAGAATATCTACGGAGACCGGGCAGTGAACAAACGTCGCTGGGCCAGGCGTCTGTCATCATCGCAACTAGGTCGCGCACAGCTGTGACTCCAGCAGTGTTGGAACGTGCGGACACTCTCATTCGAACTAACTGACCGGTCACCACCAAACACCTCGCTGCTCAACTGGACGTCTCTGTTGGTAGTGCCGACACACTCGTCCACCAGGAGGTGTGCTGAGAGGTGTGTGCCCGCTGGTTTCCTCATCATCTAACAATAAACTATAAAGACCAACGAAGGAACATCGGTGCGCATCTGCTTGCGTGTGACGAGGCTGATCGAGAAAACTATTTGTCGAACATCGTTACAGGCGATGAAACATTGATTCGTCACTTCTAACCGGAAAGAAAACGGCAATCCATGAAGTTGCACCACACCACCTTTCCTCCGCAGAATAAGTTCAAAGCCGTGCCGTCAGCCGATAATGTCATGGCTAGAATCCTTTGGGACTGTGAAGGGGCTATTCTGTTTCATGTTCTCCCTCACGATGAGACGATCAATTCTGATGTATATTGTGCTATCATCAGGAAACTGAAGAAACTACTTCAGTGTGTCCGTCGCCAGAAAAATGTAAACGAAGTTCTCCGTGACAACGCAAGGCCTGACACAAGCCTGTGTACCCGAGAGAAGCTCACAATAGCACGTGGATTATGGGGAGGCTACTGATGCAGCAAGAGGTGGCCTTTGACGTCAACCAGTAGAGTGGTACCATGTGGGCATACAGACCCTCCCAGTCCCTTCCAGTAAGGTGGTCGAAGGCCGTCACACTGAATGGAGATTACGTTGAAAAATAAGGTTAATGTGGTATACGGGAATACTGATTAAAACCAACCTGCTTTCAGAAAAAAAATGTGTTGCACTTCTTATTAAATGTCCCTCGTGCAATATCGTACAGTACAATGGGAAGATTACATGATTAAATATGTAGGTGATTTGTAAATATAAAGCGAGTTGGTAGTATACCTGGCTGCCACACTTGGCATCAACAGTGGCTGGAACCCAACTGGGCATCATATCCAGTTGACTGGGGTTGAGTGTGACTGGTATGTCGTTCCATGCTGCTTCAGATCTATGCCACAACTGATCAATAATAATGTCTGACATGTCTTTCAATAACCAGTGACCGGGTGTCTTCAGTGAATGAGGGATCTGGAGAACTTACTGGCAATGATAATAGTCGACACACTATCATTCGACCTAGGTCAGACAGAATGGACAAAATGTAGCCTTATGTTATCTTTCTCAATGATGTCGAATCTATAATCTCACTGTGCTGAAAATCTTTTGTGCTCCAGAAGTCATGCGCCGACCACGTGGTATTTGGTCTTGCTGCAATCATTCCGTTTACTGATTCAAAGTACGTGATCTGGCTGTATAGTTTTGCATGGATAAGCAAACCATATGCCTTTCCTCTCTGGCCTTAGTCGTTTGGGGCCGTTGGCATACTGCATAACGTAGAATACTACCACACTGAAACTTACTGGTAGACGTTTCTCCTTATTACACGGTGCATGGTACTACATTCACGCTAAGAATCGGCACTTAAGTGAGGTTTCTGATTGACAATCACACATCGCTATCTTTCCTTGCATACAAAATCTAGAATCTTCCCTAATTTCAGTGATTGTGATGAATTTGAAATCTCGTTTCGCAGGATAGAGCGGGTCAGGTTATGGTTGTGGAGGGGAGTCGTAATCAGTTACTGTCAGTTGCACAAAACACACAAACTTTTCTTTTCCTAAGAACTACTTAATTACACATTGCCTTAAAAGGATCAAAATAAAACAATACAGCTGAAGGCATACTTTAGAAAACTTGAGACACCTCCTGGGCTAAAGGCCCAAAACCACACCAAAAACAAGAACGGCTGAAGGCCTGAACACAAGTTATATAAAATTACTTTAAAGAATACATACGACTGAAGGCCTTACTAAAACAATTATTTCACGTAAATACTCGGCTGAAGGCCACACACAAGACATTGAACAACTTAGGGCTTAGGGCCTGGATAACAAGAATTTCAGATAGAGCCAATTTAAAAAAAAAAAAATAGTTTTAAACAAACGAGTCTTCAAATTTTAATTTTAGACGGCTGAAGGCCTTATTTTAAAATTAAAACTAACTAAATTAATAGACAGCTGGAGGACTCACCCAGTACATCAGACTAAAATGAAAATCACAATCTAAAACCAATAGAACAGTGGTGCTCGGAAGTGTTCCAAGGGTCGGCGTGAGGAGGTAGCTCTAATGTAAGGTGAGGTGAGACAGGCAGCCAAGAGTAAGGTTAAATAATCAGATGACAACCCGACCCAGAGATGGCTGAAGGACCGACCAACAACCTAATCAATTCTCTTCCCCCCTGACCAACGGCACAACAACAGCACAACATCAACCAAGGACGAAGATACCAACAGCACAACATCTTCAAAATTGGCGTCCAAAAACAGCCAAGGCATAATAACCACTCAAAGAAAAAAATATGAACAAACAATTAAAAGGCTGTCGAACTACACATCGTGCCAGACAGCATCGACATGGCGAGGAAAAGCACACTGCCAGAAACTATGCTAACGACCAGGGCAGGTAACTGGGGCGTTAACGGCCACAAGGTAGAAAATATAGCTGGTGCACTTCGCTGGTAAGTAACAACCAAGTTAATAGTTAAAGACCATACAGGAAGATGGCTGTAATATTTTACTGACTCCAACACACCATACATTGCTGCTACAACCAAGTTAATAGTTAAAGACCATACAGGAAGATGGCTGTAAAGTTTTGCTGACTCCGACACACCACGCTAGCCGGAATGGCCCAGGAAGTAACAATCAGCAATGAACGAGGAGATGTCACAGCAGTTGAGGTTTCATAACAGGTTAACTGATCACTCATCTTCAGTGTCCAGGTTCGGTGGGCAACGAACTTTGCAGCTCTCGCAGCTAGCGCCTCACAATCTGACTGCACATGCACGCCGCCAGTAACCCCGGCCTGACCACACCACACAGAGACTTCCTTGCTGGTCTGTCACAACCAACCGACTGCCACACACATCACCACACGGAAATATAGCGGTCATATCAAAGATGGTATAGCAGTGCTAGTATCGATAAGCGCTGCTGCTGCCACTGCTGGAGGCAGATCAGCTACTCATTATGGTAGGAACTCAGGGAGAAATAAGATGCTGCTCGCTTGTGACAAATTGCAAAAGAACAAGCAGCATCAACGCGAGCTGGGCACGTCTTAGAGTTATTACACTCGGACATTCATTGCTGAAAGTCTGCAAATCAGAATGCCCCATGAAGGCAATTTCTTTGATTCACAGTCCTACAAAAGAAAGAAGAGAAATAAAGGAGTGTGGTAACATCTTACAGTTGGGTAAATAAAAGAACTGTAACATGCAGATTCAAAATAGCGAGAGGATATGCGAGCTTTACGTCAGTGTATGCCCTTGAAGAAGGAAAGAGTATACGAAGTGTCGCTGATTCCCTAATTAATATTGACTACATTGTCTTGAGAGGCAATATCAATGCTAGAATTGGACAACAGCCCATTAAGAACCCTACTGAAATAAAAGGAGAAGCAGGAATGAATCAGAATGGAATGATGTCATGAGACAATGTGACATTTAATTAACTGGAAATGGAAAATACTGTTTGTACACAGAGATTTTCAAATGTACCTAGCTGTCCAATGGATATAGTTAGTAATAGATTTTTAGTGGCAAATAAAAAGACGAAAAAATTATTCCAGGACATGAGAGTTATGAGATGAATGCATATAAACTTATATAGTTTTCCAGTGAGAGGGAAAGTGAAATTAGAAACTAAATGAACAAGACCAACACTACAGAACAAAACTACATGGGGACACTATGGAAAAGTGACTTATCATCAATCCTTATATCAGATATTAGTAGCAACCTCATATAAGATTGCGTGCTATAAAGGAACCTATGAGTACAAACGTCCAATCAGAATCGCTGAAACTAACTCAACTGACTGAAAGACTGGCTTTTGAAACCCTGAGGAAAAGAAATAAATACAACCAACGTCAGGGTTTACTATTTGGAGCGAATAATTAAAACACGGTTTTCGAAAAAAAGAGCTATATTTACAGAGAGTCATGACGAAAACTCCTCAGACATTAAAAGATTGCATAAAACACAAAGAAAAGAAATTAGTAAGAGCTGCACACAAAGAAAACTGAGAAAGATGCACATCGAACATAGAAACAGAGGTACATGGCTATCAATCGACTGCATTCAAAACAATGAAATACATAAGCAAAGAAGAAAAGTAACTGACAAATTTAGATTTTCTAAACAGAGAAGACTGGAGCTTCTCTAAAAGTCTCTAGTCAGATGAAGAGGAGAAAAACGAAACTGAGGAAGTTCGAACAATAAACAGAGAGAACGTCCAGAGGCCTTACAGTCCTCTAAAAACCGAAAACCTCGTGGAATCGAAAATATACAGAACTTCCTAAATACCTACCAGAAGAAGCTAACTATATGGTTTTAGACCTTTTTCAATCAATAGAAAATACCAATAGAAAGGAAAAAAGCTGCAGTAATACCCATTTTTAAAAGAGGATCAAGATTGGACTGTAAAAGCTATAGAGGTTTAAGCCTCCTAAGAACGTCATACAAAATATATGCAAAGATAGTAGTAAATAGTATGTATGTATGTATGTAATGTCGATTCTTGAAACAAAATGACTGTGAATTGTCATTGACACTGAAGGTTATCATGTGAACATCATCATGCCCCCTACTCTCTCACAACTCTACCCCTCAGCTTCTGTCACCCTCTTCCCCTATCTCCAGCCAATCAAAATCAAAGGTAGTGGAAATAAGCAAGTTGGACTAGTGGGAAATTAAAACTAAAATCCAAGATAGTGAAACTAGAACAGTTGTTCTTTGGTCCCCTCGTCTGTCCCATTTCTCTACCCAATCGCAGAGAACTGTTAAAATGAACAGCCAATCAAAATCCAAGAAGGCAGAATTAATTTAGTTGCACTAGTCGGAAGTTAAAACCTTCCCTCCCCTCAGCACAGTCTAGTATTAAAATGAAACATCCAATCGAATTCCAACGTGGTAGAACTAGTGCAGTTGTGCTAGTGGAAAGAAACAAAATCGTCAAACTAGCTGAGATGTGGATTTTAACTCCTAGAATGAGAACCTAATACTTTGGCCACCATTAAAATGAAACAGCCAATCACAATGTAACCTCATCTTGACTGTGCTCAAAAATACAACTACGACTTCAGTTGTTTATCGAAATATTACGTTTAGAGCATTAGGTGCCCGAACTGAAACCTTTGTGGTCTCCAAAAGCGCCTCCCATGGAGATACCTTCGGCACCATCTCCCTCAAACAAACTGCTGTTTCCATCCCCTCACAAAGATTAGAGCACCTTTGTGTAGGTAGATCCTCTGATTTTGGGTTCTGATTTGCCTCTTACCCAATCTTTTCAAAGTAAACCATGCGAAACAGTTCCTCCTGCTGCGAGGTTAACAAATGGATATCGCTGCTGGATTACCGCCATCCTAAAAACCGAGACTGCAATACTGTAGGCCTGTTCCCCTGTTTACTGCCTCCGGTTGGAGGGAGGTGAGAGTAACGGACTCCTACCCCATTGTCTTATCTTTGTCTTGGAAGTAGAAAGGGTCTTAAGTATCTCCTCCACTCTGAGATGGTCTTTTTTTGCACGTCTTAATTCCCTCCAGTTATTGTTAGGAAACCATTTTTTGCCTTCCTTTCCTCTTAGTTCTCTTAGAAGTTTCCTCCTCTTATCCCCATGCAGGACTATGATATAGATTCGGTTCAACTCCCCACTGACGTTTCGCACATCTTGGGTTGGCCTGTCCCGAATCCAGTTATGGAAACAACTTTCATCGGTTCAAAACTCGATGTTTGGGTTTTTGAGGTATCGCAAGTCCATTTTTTTAATTTGTTTCTGTTTTATCCATTTTTTTTTTCCTACGAAAATTGGAGAGATATGAACTCAACATCAGCAGGCACCACGCTACTGTAAGGTTCATCTCTCAGGGAGGTTGCCCGATACCCCTGAGGCTCCGTTCACTACACATCTTTCCATGTGCCACACACCCCTCGGCGTGGAGTGTGTTACACCGTGGCCGGGGAAAACGGGCTATGGAAAAAGACTATGGGAAGGAAAGAGGAAGAGATGGGGTATTGTGTGACACATTTCATCAGGTTCATCCTTTGGGGCCTGTATTGATTGGGAGACCCTGCCAGCTGCTACGCATAAGCCGTAGCTTCACGCGAACACGCTAGCCGATCTGTGCTACAGCCAGAGCTGCGATAAGGCAGTGGCCCCTGGAGAGAATTGAAACAGTTGAGGTTTTTGAAATACGTCCAGTGAGTAACAAAAAGAAACAGATAAAAACACGATCATTCGGAAGAATGTAGGAATCTATAACTTAAATGAAAAAATAAGGAATACAGAAAATAATGGAAATTAAATACACAAAATGCAGACGATGAAACTATTCCGGGTGCAGTGTGTCGCTTAAGGATGAAGGAACATTTGTAGCCCCAAGAGGAGATGGATGGTTCAAGAAGTCGTGACGGGCCACGGCTAACGGTTGAGGGAGAAGAGGAGGAGAAAGAAGAAGAATAAAGATTTTCCCCTCTGTTAGAAGAACTGAACAGGATTCACAGTTTAGGTTTCTGCAATGTAAAGCAAACTAATGTACAAAGCTACGTACATCCGAGACATGTCTAGAAACAGTAAGGCACACCATTTCACTCATTATTTAGATTACTAAATTTAATGGCCTTACTTGCGTGGTTATGGATGGGGCCCTCACTTTCTCCTCATGAAACTTACAGTTTTTGAGGAAACTTCTTTGGTATATGAATGTGAGATCATAATACGTGATACCCGGTCAGAAACTGCAAGTGCCATAAAAACCACATGCTGCACTGCAGTTAAATTTTCAAATAAAATGTGGAGGGAAGGGAGTGAAGACATAGAAATGTAAACGGTTTCAGACATGTTAGATCAAATTGTTTTTTATTTGATGACCGTAAATTTTGTTTTATTTTGTAATAGTTAGGAACTGGAAACATTTGTACTAGTTCATTTAATTTTAGTGGTACAAGACGAGCCCATATTTACTCTATCTTTATACAAATTGCAAATTTCACATTTTCTCTTCGTTGTACCACAAACTACATTTTGCCTTTCGTAGAACAACACAGTGTTGTTTTTTCCATTGTTGAAGGAAACCATATCGGACCACGTTGGAAAATTTTTCGAGAAACGGATGCCTGGCCACAACAGAATACAATGGATTGAGAGTATCTCAATGGGTGTCTGCCTTGGCAGTGAAGTAGTTTCAGATACTCGTAGGCAACTAATAGCAATTTCTGTGCATAGTCTCAGCGCCGGACAAAATATTGGTCACTCCCTTAAAGGAGAAAACGTGAAGCTTTGGTGCGCTGATGCAAGTATAGAACTTGTACCACGCTATCTATGACCCTGCACTGCAGACGTAAGTCATTGCTGTCGTGTGTTTTGCCAGTAAGTTGTACCCATGAACACATGCTGAATGAAATTGCCCGACTTGTTGGTGTGTCAAAGCAGACTATACAACGTCTACAAGCGTTGGCTTCCCATTCCCATCTGTAATCAAGGCGAATGAACAATGGTTATGGACAGCAAACGAGCGCTACGACTTGCCCGACATAATCGCTTGCAAAAGCGACAGAAGCTGTTGCTCTCAGTGAATGCATGAGCATTCCACTCAGTTCCCGAGCGAACATTGCGAAGGGAACAGATGGCATTTGGAGCCAGTTCCTCGGAAATGACCGGCATAATGGCACATAATGCTGCGCTCATTCAGTAGACCAAATGGCACAGGAACTGAACAATAGCTGAATGGGGGCTTGCAGAGTGATCCGACGATTCGTGGTTTTGTCTCTTTTCAGATGCTACAAGGCGTCACTTGCACGGACTCCTGAATCAGGCGTTTGGCCATAATGGTGTACAGTGTATTTCAACCCAGTGGTGCTTATGTGACTTTTGGGTGTGTTTTTCGTACCATGAATAGGCCCCATCGATTCAGATTACAGTGAATAGGAAGTAGAATATTTACTTCAACATTCTTGGTGACCAAAAATCATTTTCCAAGATCAAAACAGCCGTGTTCGCAAACCACTACGCATATGCTCGTAGTTCGACAAAAAGTACGATTGTATGGGATATGAAGCAAAATTAGTGACTAGATGGAGGATTGTTTTGATGGGAATGGTGCAGAAAGTTCTCTTGGATGCAGAGTCATTGACAGGTGCAGGAGAAACTTAGGGTGCACCCCAGTAAAGTGTGTTCTGACCCTTGCTGCTCAAGCTGAGTATTATTGATCTTGTGGGAAATATTAACAGTAACTTCACCCTCTTCGCTGTTAAAGTTATCTGCAATAAAGTAATGCCTGAAAGAAATACCATAATATTGGGACAGATCTCGATAAGATTACAAAATGGTTCAAAGACTCGCAATTTGCCTCAAACATTCAGAAATTTAAAATTGTGCACTTCAAAAAACAGAAAACAAAAAAAAACATAGTATCCTATGATCATTACGCCTATGACAAGCAGTTGGAATCGGACAACTCGTACAAATACCTGGGTGTAACACTTTGTAGAGATATGAAATGAAATGATCACATAGACTCAGTCGTGTGTAAAACAGGTGGCAGACTTCGGTTTATTTGTAGAATAATCGGGAAATGTAAGCAGTCTACAAAGTAGATTACTTACAAATCACTCGTGATTCCCATCCAGATAATTGCTGAATTCTGTGGGACCCGTACCAAATAGGACTAAAATCGGATATTGCACGTATACAGAGAAGGGCAGCACGAATGGCTAAAGGTTTGTTTGGCCCGTGGGAGAGTGTCAGAGACATGCTAAGGAAACTGAAATGGCAGACTCTTGAATATAGACGTAAATTGTCCCGAAACGCCTACGTACAAAACTTGAAGCCCTTGCTTTATATGATGACGCTAGGAACATACTACAACCACATACGTATTTCTCCCTTAGGGATCGTGAGGATTAGTCGCGAGGAGTGGCCGCGCGGTTTGAGGCGTCATGTCACGGACTGCGGGCCCCTCCCGCCGGAGGTTCGAGTCCTCTCTCGGGCATGTGTGTGTGTGTGTGTGCGTTGTTCTTAGCATAAGTTACGTTAAGTTAGTTTAAAGTAGTGTGTAAGTCTAGGGATCGATGACCTCAGCAGTTTGGTCCATTAGAAATTCACATATATTTGAACATTTTGACAAGATTAGATTAATTACAGCACATACGGAAGCATTTATACTATCATCCTCCCCGCGCTCCATACGTGAATGGAAGGGGGAAAAAAGCCCTAATAGCTCACAGAATGGGACGTACCCTCTGCCATGCACTTCACAGCTGTTTCCAGAGTATACTCATACATAGGCAGTCTGTCGCACTTCGGCTACCCCGCTACATCATCTGGTCTTAATGCCAGCCAATGTACTGGGGCTGTCTGGAACAGTGCATGAAACACAGCTGTCAGAATGCTCATAACTAGTAGCTCAACGGGATTTGGTCTTCAATGATCTGCTTCAGCTGGATCCGCCATACCTGCACAAACTTGTGGACTCTCCTCCTCTCCAAATTGAGGCCATTATCTAGGCTAGACGACATTTACACGGTGTAGGGGAGATGTCTCCCGAAACGACTACCTTTTTATCTAGTGTGCTTATATTCCTGTGAGATAGGCTCATACGCTGTACAGCTTCTGGTGACCTTGTTGAAATAGAGAAGGCGGATCCGTACTGTATGCATGCGGGGACGTAACGAGAACAGCTCTATAGCCTCGACGTCGGTCATATCACACAGTAGACACGCATCAAATAATGTGCGTGTGTGTTTGCGTGTAAATTCCTAAAGGACCAAACTGCTGAGATCATCGGTCCCTAGACTTACACATTACTTAAACTAACTTATGCTCAGAACGACACACACACCCATGCCCGTGGGAGGACTCGAACCTCCGGCGGGAGGAATCAAATAGAGTATATAAGGTCACGGTACAAGCTTATCATTTGCATCAGAGATAGAGGAAGTATCATATATTTATCATAATCTGTCTTGAGAGTAAAAGCTACTAAAATCATTATATCATTTCTAGTAGACCTGTGAGATAGGTTTCTCTGTACCTGTGACTTCTTTCTATCAGGCAGAAAGCAGTATCTAGCTTGGTCACCATTCGCAGACTTTTAGCCGCACTGTTCCAGCAAGTCTTAAGTTTAACTTTGTTTATTGGAACTAGTTTCCGAAGTGGCCGGAAACTTCTGTCGCTTATGTTCATTTTACTGCAGGCTACAGTACAGTATGGCTTGATCAGTAATTCCCTAAGTGGTAAATATCGACTCCACGTTTCGACGCCATGTCACACAGAGAGAAAGAAAATTAAATTTGGGGTGTATTATACGTAAATGTAGGTCCACGAAATTCGATCCCGTTTAGTCAGGTCGCAACCGAAATTCCGAATCGTTCTCAGAGAACTAAAGCGCTCCCTTGTGTACGTCACTGTTCCTCTCATCAGCTGGAAGAGAGAATAGAGCACCTCCACTATTTTAGTTTCTCGATGCTGAAGATCCAATTGTAAAAGAAAATGTAATCAAGTGAAATCTTGACATTGCTTGGTTAGCAAATCTGTTTACTAAATAGCATGCACAAGGTGACAATCTGTTATCTGAATTCTTCCCAGAATTCAGATAATGAAGGAAAACATTGGACGACGCGAACTTTCCCAGTTCGCCACAGACACACTGCCAGGATGATGACGTTTGAACCTACGAGTCTCTCAAGGTAGGTCTGGAGATGCTTTGACTGAGGAAGTACCACAGTGAATTGTCATTCCATACACTGACATTGAAGAAACTCATGTCACATTACAAGAAGGGGTGATCAGAATCAGCACTAATGAAAAACTTAAGTTGCAGTTTGAAAGATGCGTGTGTGCACTCAAACGCATAGACTACTCCCCTAAGTAGTGATATCTAAGCTCTGATAATTTCAAGATATACGGAATGTATTATTCTAATGCCCCGGAAAACAACTTGGTAACGCGCGATCTGACTTGTAACTTAAACAGAAAACAGTCGCACAAGACAAGCCCTGCCATAAACCCAGAGCAACGAAAAGAAATGAGGAGCTCGGCATATCTACTACGTGAATATTACACATGATTGTAATGGTTCGTAAAAACAATGGACTACTATAAACATGTGTTAGCCTTCCGCTTTCAGCGTCTAGTTCTCCAATGAGGCTGGGTCGTCATTCTGCAATAAGGAGTGAGATGGCGTAGCACAATATTTTACAAATAGCAGCCAGCAATGCAGTGCACATCGATTTACTTTTATCAGGAAAGTAAATGTATAACATGTACATAAGGACTGCTTAGTAGTCGAGCGCTTACGCAGTTTACGCTAATAACAGGAAGGCCCCCGTGGGGCACTCATATGACTGAACGCAAAGAATAATAACGTTCGTATCAAAATGAGAACTGAGAAAAATGAATTAACATGCAGTATATCGTCACTAAATACAAGAACATAACTTTACAGTTTCGTAGGGATAGTTCATATTGCAATTCCAAGATTTAAATTTACAACCATATGTAATTTCTTCATCGTTGCAAACATTTGTAACTGACTGAAATCTTTCTATTTCAGGGGAGGATAACGCTTCTGAATTTACAATATCACGGAGTAAAATAAAGTGTGTGTGTGATGCAATAAACAGCTTTCAAGCAAGTAGGTATGAACAACCTATGATCTCCTACTCCACTGTGCTCAAGCTACCCCCACCCCCCCCCCCCCCCCACCGCCCACCCACCGTCTACCTAAATGCAGAGTTACAGTGCCACTCTGACTTCTATCATATCCAATAAATTGTAATTATCTCACCCGACTCCCCATACATCGTAGTACCTGCATAACAGCACGGACCTTCCCCAGACAAAGGCAGCCTACCTCTCAACATCAACTAACAATACAGAGCCTCATCGACCATACCGCACAGAGTTAGAACGGAGAGGGTAACAGTACTGTTCATTTCAAACTAGCAGAACCACACAGCTCAACACCCGCGGACGAATCCTATCGCTCGAAAGCAAAACGGACTTTCAAAGACTTAAAATCGTAATAGTGACCAACCGTAGTGGTTGCTACAGAGCTTATATCGATTGATCGAAGTTGTTTGGAGCAGACACGTGTGGATTACAGCAAGTACAAATATGGTAATTCACAGAAAACGCGATATAATATAGGGAAAACGAAAGTGCTGTATAAAAAGGCACGTTTAAGTTTAGTAGGGGTTGCGAGCGATTCCGGCTTCAGAGAAACGCACCGGTTACTTATCATGTTTTATGGACTATTGCGAGGAAAGTTTCGGTAGCCTTTCTATCTTCATACCTCATGAAAAACGATTTCAGCATGGTTGCCAAACTTCTTACAAGAAAAGAAACGATTGTAAATCAGTGATCAACGAAATCAAGGTTAACTTAAGCCGAAAACTGAAAATTTTCAAATATAGTATCAAGCTCATCACCGCCGATACAAGCATGTATGTAATAATTTTACTATATTTACATATGATGTCTTTTAAATTGATAAATAAAATGCAATGGGCCTACCAAGAACAGAAAAAATGGCACGTTGTCAACGACACAAGAAGTTTGGGGGGGTGTCGGCTAGATGAACCACTGCTCAAGTTGAAACGGCCAATACAATAGGCTAAGCTCACTAGACGCTAGGCTTAAAAATCTCTCGTCCAGAGTCACGGTAGAAAAATATTCATGTAACTCATATAAAATAAGTAATGGACTGCCCAAGTATCTGTTAGCTCCCTGTTCTATTTATTTTATACGCAAGCGACATGCCGGCAACAACATCTAAAAAGTTTTGCTATGGAGATGGTATGTTTCTACGCTAGACAATAAGCTCTAGTAAGGCAAAGAAAACATTCTGAAGAAAGAAAAGAAACTGTGCCATGTGATTTATATGAGCTAAATGAATTTTTTAAACATTAAAGTAGCAAGCTCGCTGACTTAAAACTTGATATCGACTTCTGCCGAGTTGAATTAAAGTACAACCCAAATGCTAAATATCTAGAGTAATACTTGATAGTTCTCTGATATTTAAGAAATGTCTTGAAATGACGGGAAGAAAAACTAAAACTATAAACAGTATTATTAGGAAGCTGGCTGGAAAATCTGGAGGAAAACGGGCAGACACATACGTACCGCAGCGCAGTCGATAATGTATTCTGTTATCGAATATCGTGCGCCCGTATTCGCCAGAAGGAGTCATAATAGTAATACAATTAAAATTGAGTGTGATATGTTAAAAAGAGCACCAGTCCTCTAGCTTCACGTATTGTTTAGTTTAGCACCACCTAATCTCAGACGACAACAGGCAGAGTACCGAGAAGGGAATAAGATTTACGACAGATCAGTTCCTAGAAAGTCGTCAGTCAACTATGTTCTTTCGCACTTTCCACATACCAGACAGTAATGCAGAAACCGTACGTAGGCTCTCATAGTCCCCATCAACCTACCCCTTGACATTTAGAAGAATTCTAATTGGACACTATTTATGGACAATGCCTGGTGCATCACATTGACCCAACCACAGACCCTACCACAGACCCTACAGGCAAGCAGCTACCAAGAAAAAACTGGAGCCGCCCCAACTGCGTAAGAACCAGGCATTGAAAAGCATCGCTTTGTAGATGAGGGGTCGCATGTAGTCCTGGTGTGATGGTGCATACTGGAAGATACATTCGTGAATGACCAATAAGTTTTAAAGGAAAGTGAACGACTTCAAAAATGCTATCGCATTGTTAAGCACTAGGACTACGGTGTGTGATGGTTCATTTAGATGGATCAGAATCGGAATTTTTCAACTCAGTATGTGTCATTATTTGGCAAAAGTTCGATGGAGGAGTCCTACTACGGATAGCGGTCACAGGGAGGATTAACATCTCCCTGGCTAAGGATCCCCGCTGAAAGATATTTCTATTGTGCAGCGACATACTCTAATGTACAAGAGCTTAGGAACGCAGGACACAGAAGAGTAAATCCGTCCACAATAATGTTTGCTAAGAAGCCCATTACATGGAGTAACTGTGGATCATACTAGCTCCGGGAACTCAAAGATTGTACAGGATGAAGCAGAACTCCATCGACAAAGTTTCAGATGTTGTAGTATGGACCAAAACAAGAGAAAAAAAGTCTAGTAAACAGATACTGTAAAATGCATATCTTGAGAACTACCAGTATTTTTTCTTCTTCTATACTGAGAAACTTCAGCTGCACGCTCTTTGCTCCCCATATTTTGAGAGGTGATAGTATGGACGAAAACAAGAAAAAGATGTTCAGTAAACATGGATTCCGAAATGCATGCCTTAAGAATTGTGATCACTTATTCAGCAGTAGCGATGTGTTTCACAGTACCGAAGACGAAGAAGTACTCATAGCTCTTAAGGTACGCACTTACGAGGCCATGTGTGGTACACTTTTTTTTTTTTTTGCTCCATTTTACCATCTCTGATAGTTTGTCGGTGGAGCTCCGCTTCATCCTGTTTATGAGCACCAGAGAGATGTGCAGTGAAACTTTCTTTTTGAAATGTAATATGTATTGTTTCCAGACAGCAGTTACGAGGCGTATTCCGAAAGTAAGATCCGATCGGTAGCGAAATGGAAATCACAGTGAAAATTCGACAAAGCTTTTCATAGGTGTGTTGGACAGCGTCTGTAGTATGTCCGTTGATCGCGTAATGTCTGTTGGTTGGTTGGTTGGTTGTTTGGGGAAGGAGACCAGACAGCTTGGTCATCGGTCTCATCTGATTAGGGAAGGAAGTCGGCCGTGCCCTTTCAGAGGAACCATCCCAGCATTTGCCTGGAGTGATTTAGGGAAATCACGGAAAACCTAAGTCAGGATGGCCGGACGCGGGATTGAACCGTCGTCCTCCCGAATGCGAGTCCAGTGTCTAACCACTGTGCCACCTCCCTCGGTGCGTAATGTCTGTCTTTTCAGTTCTGAGCGCGCAGTGGGCACGTAAACATGCCTAGAAAACAGTGTCTCCCGCCAAGAGTGAGTGCCTGTGAGAGATTTCGCCTGATTTGATGCAACCCACACAACGTAACTGTCATGCATTTCCTTCTTCATGACAGTTCTCGGCCGCACTCTTCATGGGCAATGAGAGCGCCCCTGCAGCATTTTCCTGTTTGATCGCTCACCATGGAGCCCGGACTTTGCTCCCTCTGATTTTCATCTCTGCTGACAGGAACCGCTGGGTATGAAGTGAATATTTGGCACAGACGACGAACTGCAGATCAGATTAGAGAATCGGCGGAAAGTACAGGCGGCTGCCTTCTATGGCGAGGGTATTGGAAAGCTGGTACAGCGCTACGACAAGGATTTCAGACGGAGCGGCGGCTGTGTAGAGACGTTGCTGGAAGGTGTGGCTAACTACTGCAAATAAAGCACTTTTAGTTTTCACTGTGGTTTCAATTCGCGAGCCGCGCGGGATAGTCGTGCAATCAGAGGCGTCTTGCCAGGACCCGGGCAGCTCCCCCTGTTGGAGGTTCGAGTCTTCCCTCGGGCATAGGTGTGTGTTGCCCTTAGCGAGTTAGTTTGAGCTAGATTAAGTAGTGTGTAAGCTTAGGGACCGATGACCTTTCCACCTCACTTTCGGAATACACCTCGTACATCAGGAAATCCCCTGGGAGGACGTAGTACGACAACAGAGCAGAAAGAAACCGCCAATGGGGCTCGATTTTATGGAATTTGATGAGACAATCAATCAAAAGAATAACAAGGCAAAAGGTGTGTCGCGCTAAGGGCACCTATAGGGGTCGCCGGCGGTCCGAATTAGTCTGGTGAGGGCGGCTCGACTGTTTACAGCGAACGAAGACTGTACGGTAGAGTGTATGAGAGTAGCCAGTACGGGGGAAGAACCGAAGGGTGTACTTGGAGCGCCGGAGAGCGGACAGTCGCTGTCTTCGCTGCATAAGACAACACGGTAACATACTGCAGTTTACTTGTGGATTGGAGGAACAAATGCTGTTCTATACAAGACTGATTGACAAATAGTTTCCTGCTACTACGAGGAGCTTTCAGAAGACAATAGAGTTTATAAAGGTATTAACGAGACTTAGCTAAGCCCTACGCTTCATGGTATGTGAAAACCATGGACTAGAACTATCGCAGATAAAGAAAGGAGCTTCGTTTTTAATTAATTTTGGCGTGTCCACCTTCACATTTTTTAGGTGGTTTTTGTTGTTACTGCATTCCAGTGTTTGCCGTAATCTTTGTGAACAGCAGATGTAAGAGAACAGGAGAGGTGTTCGTCTAATTTCGTTTATCTAGTTGTACATCCATACTCCGCAAGCTACCTTACGGTAGGTGGTGGAGGGTACTCCAGGTACCATTACCATTTTTCCACTTCTCTGTTCCATTCTTGACTGCTATGCAAGAAGAACGAATATCGTCAAACTTCCGTAGCAGTGCTGATTTTGACTGTTTCTTTTATTTTATTGTCGTGATCATTTCACGACAATTAGGCACGCTCTACTATTCTCAGGATTCCAACAGTAACCTCCTCCTCTACACGCAATGCATCTCTTGTAGCGACTGCCACTCGAGTGTGTAGAGCTTCTCAGTAACCCACTAGCGCTTGCTTACTTAACAATCGTGTGATGAAACGAGCAGCTCTTAATTTAATCTTCTCTATCTATTTTGTTAATCCCATTTAATTGCTGTAAATCTTACGGCTTGGTTATTCATGCAGTTCGCGGTCCTACGAACGGATGTTGGTCCTTTAGATAGATTTAATTTGGTTTAGCGGACGTGTTGGGTCGAGTTGCGGGCAGCTGAATGCGAATACCTTCACTCAGGTTGTTAATAAAGGAGTGAGACGTCATAGATGGATCACTAAATGTTCCATTTTCATAGTTTTACAGTACTTCGTCAATTTTTCGTATGTATAATGTCATATTTTTCTGTTTTATACGTCTCACATATTGCTGTAGCTTCTCCATACAATTAATACGTAACAGAATCACTCTTCGGAATTTTCCGTGATATTTCCGGTAATTGGTATGGATGCAGTATGAAACCCGTCGCAACATTTCTTTTTCACTCGCTGCCGTTATTTTACGACCCATCACTTGACTTCTTACATTTGGTCTTATTTGAGCGGTTTATGGGCCCTGATGTGGATTGTAAATTCCACACCAGTACCCACATCCGATCGCATCGTTGCCCTTGTCCCGCCACGTGGAGGCGGATCTTCTTTGATTCTGTCTTATCTTTTATATGTTCTTTATTTTATTGTTTTTGTCTTTCTTTTATTTTTCTTGTTTTTATTTTTATTTTCTTCTCTTTGGCAGCGTTATCCCCAGATCAATTTAACAAAAGTCTTACAGAATGTAAACGAAAAGTTAGATTTGAATAGAAAAAAAAGTTAGGAAAGGAAGAATTTTAAAGTCTCTCCCCCGTGTAGCACGGAGGATGAAAGCGTTGGAATTTTACGTCAAGCCGTTAATCCGCGGACTCCATTCTGCTTCTAGTTCTACTCTTAATCCGAAAAGGTCTATGTCAGACTACAGCTACTACTATTCTACGACCAATTACACCATTTACAGGTTTAAAGTGCCGTGTTTACCTGTGGCAGTTTGCGATGGTCACAAACATTGTCTGAATCTAGTTTTTTTTATCTGTTCTGTCCTATAACTGGTAATTACTCTTAGGTTTAGGTTGGTTTTTCTGCGTCCTCTCGCAGACGCTGATGTTGTCTGGGGATATTTGTGTGTGGTCGTTTTGTCCTGTCTGAGTCATCGTCCTCGTACACCACATTATGGTGTCTGTCTGGGTGCTGCATTTAGGCTTATCGTCCGTACGGCCTCTCACGTCTGTAGTCTTCTTTAGATTCTTTAGATATTATGCCTGTGAGTGCGTTCAGTTCGTTCCAAGGTTCTGTTGTCCTGATTTATTCATATATGTGGGGCTCTGTTTGTATGCCTTGTATCCCAAGTGTGTTCCCGTGGTGTCTGAATTACCAGCAGAATAAGACTGTCTGTTCAGTGGTTCCCATACCTCTACATGTTCATCCGGATGAGTCTCTTAGACTCACGTGGATCAAGTGCGTGGGGTAAGTCCGTGTCCTGTCAAGAAATACACCATGCCGTGGGTAGGGTCGGCATGTTTCATTCTCAACCTTTCCGTTAAGTTCGGAAAAACTTATGTGATCCTCGTCCCCTACGTCTCGTGCCCCATTTCTCCTGCCATGTACCAGTTCTCCACTTTTTGAGGTCCTGCTTGTTCTTCAGCGGGGAAGTAGCTATTTTGCTAACCTAGTCTACCCATCTTTAACCAGTAAAATGCTATCCGATATCTGATTGTGATATCTATTGGGAACGTTCCGAGCACAACGCACAGTGCTTCGACAGGCGTCGTGCCGAAAGGCCCCCACAGTCTCAAAATACCGTTGTTTTGTTTGTGACGAGTTTGAGCACCCATGTACTGGCCCCAAAACTTAGTACTGATTCGAAGAGTGTGCATTGATATGTTCTTGTGACTGAAAAGGGGAGTCTGTATTGTTCTGAAATATTCTTGCCGGTTTGTATAGTATTTTTTCTGCCTCGTCTGTTGTGATTCTGATGTGTTCGTGAAAATTCAGTTTTTCATCTAGGTGTACGAACAAGTTGCGAGTTAGTTGGGTTCTTCTTACTTTACTCTCCCTCGATTTTTATTGACGAGTTTCTTTTGAGATTACCCTTCAATAGAGTATAGGTTGTTTTGCTACCCGCCATCTTGACCTTCTTTGTGTCACACCACTGTGTTATTGTTTCAAATATATCACCCGCCTTCTGTTCTAACTGGACTCTGTATTTGCTATTATGACCACAAGTACGTCGTCTGCATATGTGACAACTCCATCTGTCCTATCGGCCTCATCTAACAGTTGCAAGAGGCGTTCGATAGTTATCTCGAAGAAGAGGACCCACAGATCAAATCCTGGGGGCAACCCTTCGTAATTTTCCTGACTGCCTTCCGATTGCCCGCACTCCATTGTACTATTCTATCCCTGCAGTAACTTAGTAGACTGTTCTATAGGACTTCGAGTATTTCCATCTGGTGTAACCTCAAAAATAGTGATAGCCAAAACAGGTTGTCGAATGCTCCTGCGATGTCAATCACGATTGTCAATGACTATGTATTGTCAGTATTTTGTGTAATTTCAAGAGTTCTGTTAACTGCGTCATCAATACTTGTGCCTTTTGTGAATCCGAACTGGTGCGCTCTTAGACCCAGGAGAGCTCTGTTGGCCTGCAAGCAGTCACACAGAAGCCGCTCCTGGATATTTGACATGGATCTGTATGACTTAGGATCTGAAGGATCCCTGTCTGCTGATTTTTGTATGAGCACTGCATTTGAGGTTTTCCAGACTGTCGGTACTCGGCCTAGCCGTAATGCGTCAGTTAGTAATTCCGCTAAGTACGGTGCGATCTGTGGTGCTAACCTCTTAAGCACTTCTGCACGGTCGCGACAGCGCGGCGGTGTCTGGCAGTGGCTGCAGACGCTCCGCCGGCTGCCCGGGTACTGGGAAGTGGACACCGGCCACGGCCGCGGCCGCTGCCGCTGCTCCAGTTGCCGCCGCCGGCGTGACGTCACCCAGAGCAATGAACCCTCCGTCCGCCGCCTTCAAACAATATCCGGTCACCGCGAGGCGAGGCGCGGCGCGGCGCGCCAGCCGCCAGACTCCAGACGCCGGCACTGAGCGCCGGTATGTGACGCGGACGCACGGCGCCTTGCCTTGCACACACACTCCACCACCGGCGGCATAAGTTCCCTGTACATTCACCCTGCGTTCCTCGATATGAACTTGCCATTGACGTTCTCAAACTGAAGAACTTAGGCTACGACGGAGCAGACAAGGATTATACACTACTGGCCAGTAAAATTGCTACACCACGAAGATGGCGTGCTACAGACACGAAATTTAACCGACAGGAAGAAGATGCTGTGATATGCAAATGATAGGCATTTCAGAGCATTCACACAAGGTTGGCGCCGGTGGCGACACCTACAACGTGCTGACATGAGGAAAGTTTCCAACCGATTTCTCATACACAAACAGCAGTTGACCGGCGTTACCTGGTGAAACGTTGTTGTGATGCCTCGTGTAAGGAGGAGAAATGCATACCATCACGTTTCCGACTTTGATGAATGTCAGATTGTAGCCTATCACGATTGCGGTTTATCGCATCGCGACATTGCTGCTCGCGTTGGTCTAGATCCAATGACTGTTAGCAGAATATGAAATCGGTGGGTTCAGGAGGGTAATACGGAACGCCGTGATGGATCCCAACGGCCTCGTATCACTAACAGTCGAGATGAGAGGCATCTTATCCGCATGACTGTAACGGATCGTGCAGCCACGTCTCGATCCCTGAGTCAACAGATGGGGACGTTTGCGAGACAACAACCATCTGCACGAACAGTTCGACGACATTTGCAGCACCATGGACTATCAGCTCGGAGACTATGGCCGCGGTTACCCTTGACGCTCCATCATAGACAGGAGCGCCTGCGATGGTGTACTCAACGACGAACCTGGGTGCACGAATGGCAAAACGTCATTCTTTCGGATCAATCCAGGTTCTGTTTACAGCATCATGATGGTTGCATCCGTGTTTGGCGACATCGTGGTGAACACACATTGGAAGCGTGTATTCGTCGTCACCATACTGGCGTATCACCTAGCGTGATGGTATGGGGTACCATTGGTTACACGTCTCGGTCACCTCTTGTTCGCATTGACGACACATTGAACAGTGGACATTACATTTCAGATGTGTTACGACCCATGGCTCCACCCTACATTCGATCCCTGCGAAACCCTACATTTCAGCAGGATAATGCACGACCGCATATTGCAGGTCCGGTACGGGCCATTCTGGTTACAGAAAATGTTCGACTGCTGCCCTGGCCACCAAATTCTTCAATGGCCAATGGTGGGCGATCAACTGGCTCGTCGCAATACGCCAGTCACTACTCTTGATGAACTGTGGTATCGTGTTGAAGCTGCATGGGCATCTGTCCAAGCTCTGTTTGACTCAATGCCCAGGAGTATCAAGGCCGTTATTACGGCCAGAGGTGGTTGTTCTGGGTACTGATTTCTCAGGATCTATGTACCCAAATTGCGTGAAAATGTAATTACATGTCAGTTGCAGTATAATGTATTTGTCCAATGAATAGCCGTTTATCATCTCCATTTCTTCTTGGAGTAGCAATTTTAATGGCCAGTAGTGTACGTGGTCTTCTCTGCATGAAGTAATCAAGCATAATGATTATGAACTCTCTGTTACCGATGGGTATTGGTTATTTAATTTGAAAGACAATAACCTCACTGAAAATTACGCTATCGGAAAAAAGCCGTGAAAGCAAGAAGGATTTATAGTTGTGCGACATAAACATAAGTTGGTAGCCGTGTTTCATATCTGAAAGGTGATATCTGTTGTCTATTAAAATTTCGCACCAGTCGCATAAGAATAGTGTCAGTATCGTCACTATGAGGATCCATATCAGGTTTGTTTTAAATTTACCCCATAATGGTCGTGAGCGCTAGCTAGTTTCGAGATCGATATGGTGGATTGATTTTAGTGCAGAAGGCCTTTAAGGCGTAAATGACTCCATTATCAACGCCTCACTGAATTTGGACGAGAAGCTGGATGTTTCTTCTGCGATACTGCAGAAAGATTTGGCAGGAATGTCGCCACTGTACATGATTACTGGCAGTGGCAGTCACGAGGCCACTACTGGGAGGGAACACCGTAATACATACGCAACAGAAGTCTGATCAGCAGTTGGCACTACAGTGACACAAATAACTCTAACAAATCGGTTAGTTGAAAGACAGACGCCCTCTAACGTGCGCTCCACTGACCCCAAACCAACGCTATTTCACTGGTGTCAAGAGAAAGCTCACTAGAGGCCAGGATAGAGGTCTGCTGTGTTTTCTGATGAAAGATGGTTCTGCCTCGGTGTTAGTGATGCTCGTTTGTTGGTTAGAAGGCCGATTCGGGGTCTGCAGCCAGTCTGTCTGTGTGCTAGACTCACTGGACCCATACCTGGAGCTAGAGGTGCAATTTAGTATGACAGCAGAAGCAATGTCCTGGTTATCCCACGCATCCTGACTGCAAATTTGTACTTCGCTGTGGTAATTCGGCCTGTTGTGCTGCCACTGATGAATAGCATTCAAGGAGATGTTTTCCAACGGGATAATGCTCGCCCACATACCTCGGTTGTAACCCAACATACTCTACAGAGTGTCGACATGTTGCCTTCGCCTGCTCGAGCACCACATCCATTTCCAATCGAGCACATATGGGACATCATCGACGACAACTCCAGCGTCATCCACAACCAGCATTAACCATCCCTGTATTAACGAACCAAGTGCAACAGGCATGGAACTCCTTTCCATGAGCTGACATCGGGCACCTGTGGAATACAATGCAAGCACGTTTGCATGCTTGCATTCAACATTCTGCCGGTTACTCTGGTTATTAGTGTACGATCATTTCACTTTTTCAATGGCTTATCTCACGCTTACATTAACCTGTGATCTTGCGGTATTAATCACTTAAATATGTTACCTAGACAAATGATAAACTAAATTTCATTATTTTGCATTAGATATTTGTTGATGTCGTAATTTTTTTTCCGTCAATCTAGTTATACGTAAATGTCATATTTTTTTCATTATCGCTTATATTCCGTGTGAGTAGAAACTTAACTTTAAATTTTCTAGTTATTTACAATATGTCCAACATTTTGCTATTTTTACGTAAATACGAACTTTGCCAGTGATGTCAATTGTTAGGTTTTGTGCCTACAAATGTTATCGCTGGCCTCTCTCCCTAGCAGAAGAGTAGATGTAGGTGAGAACCGTCTGACGTCATTTGTAAGCGGTACACGTGTTTTCTGTTTATTTGGAGTTTGTAAGTCATTGGAGCTGAAGGAAACTGTTTTTATCAGCGAGTTGTCTGAAGAGTTTAAGAGTGTAGAAGTTAAAAGTGTGAAGATTTATTATTTTTTGATTAGTCACTGAACGAATGTTACAGTCCTTGAAAGTTTCAGATTTCTTCGTAGAACAAAGTATGGGGACAAGAATCACACTCTGAAGACAATGAAGACACATATAAACCCAGCTAGGTATCAGATACAAAAACTATTTAACGGGAGCACGTCCACTTTCAAAATTCACAAATTGACAAGCACCTGTTGTTTGACTTCTCAATGGTGATTTGATGTTTTATTGTAAGTGGCATGTTATAACAGTCTGTGGTAATCATCCATCACATCAAGATGGACTCTCCTTATTGTTTTACTATGTGGCACGCTCTGCTGGGGCACAGTCACCAAACTCAAACTGCTATCAATCTTGGCATATCTGTGCTAAAACACTGTATGTATTGTATACTGACCGAAATTGAGAGCCTTACACTATGAACTCGTAATTAGGTAAGATTTAGACGCTATATATTAAATAATCTGGAAGTTGTTTTCGATTTAGATTTATACTAGATCACTGTTTACGATGCACAATCGGATAATTAATCATTTCATTGGCTGATCCTGGCTAAAGGCATGTACTAACGATTTCTGTGGTACTGCATGTCTGGGAATTAATTAGAGGTGAGCGCTGAGAGAAAGGGCGATGTGCGCCACGTGTTCCTCAGAAGCCGCTATCGGCTAAAGAGGAGGTGGCTAGAGAATTGGCGTGTTCCGCAGGGTCGAATATTTACCGTCCTGCGCAAGGAAGCCCTTGAGTGCGATTTTGCAAACTGCGATGACATTTACAGCATTCGACGCTCCACATATTGTCTACCATGCACCACAACATTTGCTGTTAGTGGCATGGCAGCAGAGGGGAGGGGGGGAGGGGCAGGATTAAGGGTATCCAATGATGAGCACAGCATGAAGCTAAAGAGTGTAGTTGAAATGCTAAGTTAATGAGTAACACAGGACAACGCTACACTACAGTGCTACAGTACTAGTGGATATGGAGAAAAAAGCGAACATTGCTTTATATCTACAACGACAATTGATGAAGTTGACATTTCGTCAGAAAGGAATCTAAGGAATTTCGCAAAGTGAGTAAGATGTGGCAGATGAAATATTAACGATTCTGCAAGATGAGTCAGTTGAATGTGTAGTGTCGTAAATGCTCGCCTGGGCGGACAGTGTAAACGTAGAATACAGTGACGGCGATGCGTGCTGGACAAGTGAAAGTGGTATTGGACATCTTCGTTGTCGGACAGAGAGCCACAAATTCCGTCTCCAGTGATACGTAGTAAAGAACAATCGTTGTCCAAGGAACGAGTAATAAACATAATAACATGCATGGAAGGTCATCCGCAGCATAGTAAAAAACAGTTATGAACAGTTTTCAAATAAGAATACAGCAATATGACCGTGTAATGCATAACAAAAACTACAGATATTTAAGGGAGGACAAGACGCTTGTGACAGGAACTGGTGTTTGCCCTTTTCGAAGATGCTCTATACAGTTTAGAGGGTGTGCGTGATGGTGACATACTACGTTATGCGAATCAAATTACGAGCGCCGTAGGTTACATTGATGTCAAAGGAAGCAGTGAATGGTTTGCAAAACTTCAAACAATGGTACAGAATTGGAAAACGTAAGATAACGAAATTTCAAACGAAGCGTTAAGCTCACGATGTACAGCAAACTGTAGAATCGACCCGAAAATTTGTTGACGAAATAAACTTTTCCCATTGTTCAGTAAGGAATCGGTTTTCAGTTCCGACCAATAAGGACTTGAAGAGGAAATGCATATGAAAGGAACCCTGGAAAATTGAGGTATCAAGAGTGGTGTATCAACATCAGTTAACATCAATGCTTTAACGCGTTCGTATACAATTATGCCGACTGTTAACCTGGACAGTAAATTGGCTAGAAAGTTATTTATTGTGCTGCGAGAAGTTGGAGGTGCTTTACCCCTTACGATTCTCTCTCGTGTGCGTAATGTTGCAAGGGCAGCAGGGAATATTTACGTCGCAGCAATCCAGAGTGGGAAAACAGGCGTAAGAGAACTACAGCTATGGTATGAGCACTACTTTCAGCCAAAAGCTAGTCAAAATAACTTGCTTTTGCTTGATCCCTGGTCTGCGTATAAGAATCATACTCCTTTACAGCGAACTGTCCCTTCCGAAAAGTGTGTGACATTGCAATTTATATCAACTGGAACCACTGGACAAATTCAGTCTTTGAATATTTTTCCATGTTTATAGGACATATTATCGCACTCTCTGCAGCAAACATCTTAAAGGTTGCCAGTTTCATGACAAACTCTCCACGACGGACTGTTTCGCATTCGGTTCCATGCCATCACATTCCATCTGTACTTATCACCACGTTGCACCGATGCGATTCTTTATGCATTCTTTAAGAATGGATACCTAGGTGAATTCCCTAAACGGTTTGTAACTCCCAGAGTTCGCCTTTGGTCTTTATAGTGCGAACCCTTGTGATCACTTTGGTGGCCCATTTTTCATTCATTGTTCATGATGCAAGTTAATGGTATATTTTGAACGTTTCTTGAATGTCGTAGATTTCTATTTTGTGAAGTGCGATACATACATCCCAAAGAAGGTTGACCTCTCCATCTCCCGGACACTCAATTTCTGTCGCCCTCATGATGAACATGGTGAATCAGTAGCAGCATTTCCCGTCGTAATTGTTAACACAAAATTTCAAATGACTTGCGACCTCCGCTCAAGCCGTTCCTTGTGAGAGAGAATAGAACGAGGTGGTGGCGGCTTAACACCGCTGGTGGCTGCAGAACCCCCGTAACGCAGACAGTGAGGAAGGGAGGTTGCACTATGGTGGGCAAAAAAAAAAAAAATCAGAATGCCAAGCGGAAGAGCATTGGGGGCGGAACGAGACGAAATGACATCTTTTTTAGTGCAAAGAAATGCGCATGGTTACAAACGATGGGCCGGCCGCGGTGGTCTAGCGGTTCTAGGCGCGCAGTCCGGAACCGCGCGACTGCTACGGTCGCAGGTTCGAATCCTGCCTCGGGCATGGATGTGTGTGATGTCCTTAGGTTAGTTAGGTTTAAGTAGTTCTAAGTTCTAGGGGACTGATGACCACAGTAGAAAAGTCCCATAGTGCTCAGAGCCATACAAACAATGGTCGCTAGCAGATATCCGTGTAATCTTCTCACGGGAAGCGCAGTAAGCCGCCACTGAAAAGCATAGATGTGTGTTTGTTTGGTGGAGTGCTAAGGATATAGGACTGGAAATGGAAACTTCCAGAAATTCTTCTGAAAGGGCATCAGCTTCAGGCGACTGGCTGGCAGATTCATGACCCATTTGGAGGGAGGCAATGTTTTTGTAATGCCTGCTGGGATTCGTCATCAGAGCGCAGAGGTAGATGGTGTGGTTAGTGTTTAACGTCCCGTCGACAACGAGGTCATTAGAGACGGAGCGCAAGCTCGGGTTAGGGAAGGATTGGGAAGGAAATCGGCCGTGCCCTTTCAAAGGAACCATCCCGGCATTTGCCTGAAACGATTTAGGGAAATCACGGAAAACCTAAATCAGGATGGCCGGAGACGGGATTGAACCGTCGTCCTCCCGAATGCGAGTCCAGTGTGCTAACCGCTGCGCCACCTCGCTCGGTGCGCAGAGGTAGACTTCGCCTGTCCAAGAGGGAGCGGGCGTATAGTGTGGAGACCCTTCCTTGCAGGGATCGCTTAAAGAGAGCTCCCTCTGTGGATCGATCTAGAGACTTTGTTGGCGAGACCCACAGCGGAGAATCTGGCAGTTTGGGAAGTGTTGATTTCGCCACAAGGAGGGCGTGAAGTCGTTTCTCTGTGAACAGAGTTATTATTCTGTTTACTCGAGTGGCGATTCTTTACCTCTCTGTGGAGTCTGACGCACACTGAAGTGCATCTTTACGGAAGAATGCTTGAATCGAATTTATGTCCACGGCCAGCAAGTAAACAAAATTTTGACTCGTATTGTATCTTGTACTGAGGCAAGTTCAGCTGTATCAGTTTGCGGACGGCATACTGTGTAGTGCAGGGAGTGTAGGCAGAGAACTACAGGCACGCCACACACATCATCAGCCCAGCGGCCAACACCCCAAGGAGCAGATCATCTGCGCAGTACAACTGTTGTCTGCATCTTAATAGGTGGTATGCTCACTTCGATTTGGCGGATAAGGCAACACTCGCATTAATGTGTTGTGTTCCACTTGTTTGTCCACTGAGCTTTTTCTGGAAGGCTGGTTAGGGTATAGGACTTCTGTTTCTTATCCCTAATCGGTATCAGCCAACTTTGTGCCCGTCTTATACAGAGGGGGTCGATCTAAGGAAAGTCAAACATATGTTCTGCCAGTCTCGAAATTACATGTAGAGTACAATCTGACATTGTTTACTTCACATTTACACAATTTTTCCACTCTATATGTTTTCTGGGATTAAATAATTTATGGTATGCATATTGTCATTCGTTCTAGTGGCATCCCGACAGGAATAATTCGTTTGATTTGTTAAACAGAAGTGAACACAACACGATACTTCGGTTAACGGAAATCCCTACGTGTAGACTGTCAGTGGCAGGTTCATTTTATCATTTGCAGACGCGAGAATTCCATTGAAAAGACAACATTGGGAAATCATACATTCACATCCAATATGCTACAAAAACCACTGGGGCTAACAAACGTGTTGTACTGTAAGTGGACTGCTTCTGTGTTGGCAGCGCTGTGTAGCACTTTGCATTGGATCTCTGACTACTTTTTTTTTTTTTTTTTTTTTAAGAGACTCTGTGGCTGGTCGTATTCGTTGTTGGAAGTTAATCACCAGTAGTGTTGAGCAGTTGGAAATTAGTCTCCAGCAGTGATGGAAGTACTGTTTGGCACTTGGAGGTGAACAGCCAGCAGTGATGGATGTTAGATGTGAGAAGTTAGCATTGATGGAGGGTAGAGTTCTAAAGTGTCCGACTTGGAGACTGAAAATTATTCATGATTATATATCTTTGAACTGGATGTCAATGACGATTTATATTTGTGATTGAACTGGATGTTACATTACTAAGATCTATTAAATAATAATTTTATGATCTACATTCTTTTTAAAAATAAAGGAGCACTGGGAAACGAAAGAAGCATAACAAGGAGAAGTGATTGATAACAGGAAATGAATAAATAATTCCCTTTTCAAAGACTTGGTAATTTTTTGGTAGAATAGGTTGTTGTGGTGCATCACTTTAGTGTTAAGATGCGACATAGGCACTAAGATGTAAACAGACATTCCCTTATCTGCATTGCTATCTTTACCGTAATATTTTTTCTCCAGTGATGGATGCTTATGCTTTGTCATGTTTAGGTATAAGTTATTGCATTTGCTGCTGCTTGCTATGCCAATTTGCATTTTTTGTCTTTGCTGTTTTTGTTAACTGTTTTGTGCTGCTGCATTGCCCCGTTCTCTAGTTTATGTATATGAGCTCAGTATATTTAAGTTAGATTAAGAGGGGGTATGCTATATAAGAAAATGAACTGTGATGAGTTGCGAAAAAATGTATTGAGAAGCTATAAGAAAAAAAAGTTGACCAAAAGAGTATTGTATACTGAGGAATAGTTATTTTGAAACAGGAAATGAAATGCTAAGTAGGGTTTAGGGACAGCAGGTTTAGGTAGGATTTTATTTGAAACAAATGATGAGGTATGATAATGGAAAATAAACGATGAGGTAAGAAATACGTGAAAGTAAATACAGAAGGCATGCTTAGATAGGAGTTTTCTTTGTGGGAACAAATGTTGAAATAAGAAGAAAAGATCTGTGGGAAAACGAAGTTTTGATTGGAAAGTATCACAAGTACTTTAGTACCAAATGTTCACTGAAAACAAACCTTGTCCTTTCCATTTGTGTTGTTCTGCTATGTGTTTATGTGTACCCCTGTGTATCTGTGTTCTTTCTGTCTCTGTGTATTTACCTGATAAGATTAATTGAATTTTTCTCTTCTAGCGCTAAGCTGTATTTACTACGATGAGGAATACTGTTATCCTCAAATCTAAAATATTATTTACTTTGGAAAGATGTATAGATATTATTTATTCTGTTTTGTTTTCTTTTAACGCTCATGTGTCAAGTTAATATTTAGATGGATATTCTCATTTTTCATTTATTTACTTATGTCACAATTCCTGAAATACTTATGTATATGCTCGTATTACTATAAATTTTATCTGTTTTATCATGTCCTTTAATGATGTTTTCTGTACTTTTCTAATTTTATTCTTATTCAGTAAAACTATAAATTTTATAGATACCAGTTCTTCATATTAAGTAAATAGTAGGGATTCATTTTACTGCACACATTTCTGTTGGTCAAACTGTATGTAGAAAATCTCAGAGGCCAAATGACTGTGTTAGTGTTTGGACGTGTGTTGATAATTCAGCAAGGGACTGGTTAATACACTCCTGGAAATGGAAAAAAGAACACATTGACACCGGTGTGTCAGACCCACCATACTTGCTCCGGACACTGCGAGAGGGCTGTACAAGCAATGATCACACGCACGGCACAGCGGACACACCAGGAACCGCGGTGTTGGCCGTCGAATGGCGCTAGCTGCGCAGCATTTGTGCACCGCCGCCGTCAGTGTCAGCCAGTTTGCCGTGGCATACGGAGCTCCATCGCAGTCTTTAACACTGGTAGCATGCCGCGACAGCGTGGACGTGAACCGTATGTGCAGTTGACGGACTTTGAGCGAGGGCGTATAGTGGGCATGCGGGAGACCGGGTGGACGTACCGCCGAATTGCTCAACACGTGGGGCGTGAGGTCTCCACAGTACATCGATGTTGTCGCCAGTGGTCGGCGGAAGGTGCACGTGCCCGTCGACCTGGGACCAGACCGCAGCGACGCACGGATGCACGCCAAGACCATAGGATCCTACGCAGTGCCGTAGGGGACCGCACCGCCACTTCCCAGCAAATTAGGGACACTGTTGCTCCTGGGGTATCGGCTAGGACCATTCGCAACCATCTCCATGAAGCTGGGCTACGGTTCCGCACACCGTTAGGCCGTCTTCCGCTCACGCCCCAACATCGTGCAGCCCGCCTCCAGTGGTGTCGCGACAGGCGTGAATGGAGGGACGAATGGAGACGTGTCGTCTTCAGCGATGAGAGTCGCTTCTGCCTTGGTGCCAATGATGGTCGTATGCGTGTTTGGCGCCGTGCAGGTGAGCGCCATAATCAGGACTGCATACGACCGAGGCACACAGGGCCAACACCCGGCATCATGGTGTGGGGAGCGATCTCCTACACAGGCCGTACACCACTGGTGATCGTCGAGGGGACACTGAATAGTGCACGGTACATCCAAACCGTCATCGAACCCATCGTTCTACCATTCCTAGACCGGCAAGGGAACTTGCTGTTCCAACAGGACAATGCACGTCCGCATGTATCCCGTGCCACCCAACGTGCTCTAGAAGGTGTAAGTCAACTACCCTGGCCAGCAAGATCTCCGGATCTGTCCCCCATTGAGCATGTTTGGGACTGGATGAAGCGTCGTCTCACGCGGTCTGCACGTCCAGCACGAACGCTGGTCCAACTGAGGCGCCAGGTGGAGATGGCATGGCAAGCCGTTCCACAGGACTACATCCAGCATCTCTACGATCGTCTCCATGGGAGAATAGCAGCCTGCATTGCTGCGAAAGGTGGATATACACTGTACTAGTGCCGACATTGTGCATGCTCTGTTGCCTGTGTCTATGTGCCTTTGGTTCTGTCAGTGTGATCATGTGATGTATCTGACCCCAGGAATGTGTCAATAAAGTTTCCCCTTCCTGGGACAATGAATTCACGGTGTTCTTATTTCAATTTCCAGGAGTGTAGTTCAAATGGTTCAAATGGCTCTGAGCACTATGGGACTTAACGTCTCAGGTCATCAGTCCCCTAGAACTAATTAAACCTAACTAACCTAAGGACATCACACACATCCATGCCCGAGGCAGGATTCGAACCTGCGATCGTAGCGGTCGCGCGGTTCCAGACTGCAGCCCCTAGAACCGCTCGGCCACTGCGGCCGGCTGGTTAACAGTGTTGCTGGTTCTAAGGACATTGCAAAACCATTGGTGAGTGTACAAGTGGGGTTTATGGACTTTTTTTTTAGCTGTCAGATTGCGTTGCGCTAGGGTATTGTGGGTCTCAGAAATTTAAGTACAGCTACACTCATTTAAACAAAGAAGTTTCAGTACAAACACTAGCAAACTGACACTTCAGTATCTCCATGCCTGTGGGATATATTTCTTGAAAATACATCCTTACGTGAACTTAATTTCAACACGGACGAAAGTCATTTCTACATATGAAAAACGGTTGGATCTGATTGCGGAATCCTACAGACGATTGCCAGAGACGTTTGTTAACAATGTACCCCTCCAATAACACTTCGCAATGATGCATATAGGTATAGTATATGAACGGTAGAGAAGTAAATGACGTTGATAACACATGTCAACTAAGTAGGTGCAAAAGTTGACCCTTTTGTTGGCTTTCTTCCACAATACTGTCATAATTAGGTGAACTCTGCATTCAATGATGGAAGTATACGATATTTTAAACTCAGTACAGAGTGGACATGAAATCCATCGACGAAATTTCGGAGTTTGTTCAAGGACAGTTTCTGTGCCTTTCGATATAAAGATCCAGTGGGCTCCGGTGGCTCGAATAAACTAATTACATTTTTTCTACTTTACGACAAAAAAACGACGCACCTGACGTGTTTTCGCTGGTCATTGAGGCTCAGTTCGAAGAGGGCTCATCACTGAAGACAATTTCAGTAATGAGATTTCAGGCCTAAGACATGTCTGGAGACGTTCAGGACGGTAGTGGGACACCAAACTGACGGTCGCCCACCATAAGGCCCGAAAACCAGGAGTGATTGTCTGGGATGCCATTTTTTTCCAATTGGACAGAATTTGGCGCGATGTACTCAGGACATCCAGCAGCTCTATGAACGAGTGCCAAGCCGAATAACTGCTTGCGTAAGGGCCAGAGGTGGACCAAAGCCTTGCTGTCTTGCTCTTTCCCTCGAAAAAATGATCCAATTTTTAGGAAGTTGTAATCATTTGTTTATCAGTACATATACAACGCATCTATGAATTTCCGTCTGATTCGGATAATTCCTTCGTAGTGTGTCGTCTGAGCCGTGCGTGGCTCGTGTTCGTGCCATATCTCATTTGACATCCTGCGTTTACTGTACTACCACCTCGTTACGTTAATTTCAATTACTGGTGTCACTGAGTTGCCGCCTTGCCTGCCCGTCAGCGGCAGCAGCGGTTCTTATCGATATAAACCCTGGCGTATTATCTTTGCTGACTGCTATTATTTCCAGATTGTCGTGTGTTCGGAGTTAGTTCGGATCTTCCAGTGAGTTGGAACGTGCAAGCAGTTAATTCGGACCTGGCAGTGTTGGCGAGTTGGCTCGCGGCACCAGTTCAATCGGGGCGCGGCAACATGACTCGACAGACGGTTGCCGACACACACATGACTGGAGTGGCGACGACTTTGGTTGGTCCTCGGTCGGTCGTCTTGCCGGACGACGTGTATTTGGCCGGCGATCGCTTAAGGGCTTGGTTGTGTGTGCTGACTCGTAATTCGTCTCTGTTATTATATAGTCACTGCCGTTAGTATTGTCCAGTCCTCCATGCAATTGTCCTTGAAACTGTGTGTAGCTTGTCGACTGCTCAGTTATTTTAGTGCTGTCTCCGTGCTGATGTGTGGCAGTCGGTCGCTTGGTGTGGATTAGCCAGGAAATCGCGCGGCGCAGTGGGCCGGGCCCGCTGGCGATCTCTACGCAGTGTCGGAGTGTGTGGAAGCTGTTCCGATTGCTACGAGGTTCGTGGCTCACCATCCAGGACATCAAAGTTGAGTGGTGATTTAATTACCAAAGCCAGTCTGTTCACACTGTGCCGTTGGTTTTCATGGTTGGCTGTTCGCAGTATTCCCATGATCAACAGCGTGCGTTCTAGTTGTCGAAAGTTTGGCCAGCATCCGGTGGAGTGTAACTGTATTTTGGTTATTTGAAGTCCAAGTGCACCAGCGGAATTTTCTGCCTTGTGGCCGTTAGCATTCCAGTTACCTTCCCTGGCCGCTGACATAAAATTCAGGCAGTATCCTTTCCTCACCCTGTTGTCACTGTCCAACACGATTGTGTAGTTTTGACAGCTTATGCGTACTTGGTTGTGGGCAGCTACGCCTTTTACGTTTTGGCTTTGGAGTTCCTTGTTTACTGGTAGGGCCGAAAGCAAGTCGTCTTGTCGGTGGGTCCCTTGACTGTCTCTTGGTTGCATTGCCAGCGGATCGGATATAGTTGGGCCGACTACTTCTCTGCACTAAGCGAACGTTAATATTTCAAGTGCAGACCGACCTCCGGAAACTTCTCAGCGCCACTGGCTGGTCTGCCTTTTCTTATTGGTGTTTGATTGTGTATTTTCATGGCTCACAGCCGATGGTTTAAATTTGTATGCTTTTAGTTGGGTTTTAAATAATGAGGCCTCCTGCCTTTTGAATTGTGTTTTTCAATCATGGTCCTTCAGCCGTCTTAAAATTTAAATTCCTTACTTGTTAAATCTTAGTTTGTTTGGGTCTTCAACATCATTTTAAAAAAATCATTTAAGGATAAAGCCTTGGGCTTCCTGCCTTGTAAAAATTTTTTGTAGTTGTGTTTTGAATCATAGGCTTTCATCCGCTTTAAAAGTAAAATTCCTTATTGTTAAGTGTTACATTGTTTGGGCCTTCAGCCTCCTTTTTTAAAATTATTTAAGGATAAAGCTTTGGGCCTTCTGCCTTTGAAAATTTATTGTAGTTGTGGCTTTAAATCATGGGCCTTCAGCCGTTTTAAAAATTAAAGAGGTTGTGCCCTTAAGCCATAAGATTGTGTGACATATTCCTTCGATAGTTAAGCTTGGAAATTTGCGCTGTAAAGTTTGGGCAACTAAATAAAGTGATATGTGTTCGAGTGTAACTGACAGCCGCTCATTTTTGGCCCCTTTTCACAATTCCAACTACCTGTTCTGTCCTGCGGGTTTAACCAGACGTTTCATCGTTTTCTGTCTTAGAGTGTTTTACCCTACTTTATCTTTGTATCTTGTGGCACTGGAAAGCTCTGGACAAAAGTGTGAATGTCGCTGGTATGCGCTTTGCGTTTTGTGTCAAAACAAACTTGTTCATTTCACTCACGGCAGTTGCTTTGACAACGGTAATGCTTGGGTTCACTGCAGCTAAGTTTTGTAACAGTGATACAAAGCAGTGTCGACTCGTTTGCCGATGAAAAGTTCGTCGATATGCAACTCATGTTTGGGTTCAGTTACTGAAGTGCAAGAGCGGCACAACGCCGCTACGCTGAGCTGCTCGCGCAGCAGTGGCAGCCACATGACGTCTGAGAGTTGCTGCATTACGTGCTTTGTGTTCCACGTTGACGTGAATAAATCTTGAACTGTAACATGTCGCTGAGCGAACAGAAATTTTTACACAGGTGCCCCTGATTAGGACACTGTCTAGAGGAATTAGGACACTGTCTAGAGGAATATACTCCATAAGTATGTATATCGCTCACTAAGTCTTTCATGCGACACGCAGCTCTTACGAAAAACGTCGGTTTTTTTTCCTGTTACGGACAAAACCATGTTTAAAGCGATGTTTTGCGTGCCCATCTGACAGAGCAGTCTCAAATGCGTCTACTGCGGTATTCGTTTCGTCGATATGTATTGTCAGAGACAGCGAAACACGAAGAACTACCGGTACTCCAGCAGCGACTGAACAGCGCTGCTGCATATCGGTAGCAGTCAGTGCGGGCCAGTGTGCTGCTGTCGTTGTTCTTCGTCTTTTACTGTCCCTGTTAATACATATCGATAAAGCGAATATCATACTAGACTAATTTGCGACAGCTTATATTCTATTTTATGTTAACCGGGGTCCTAGAAACGATGGAGGCTCCGTCCCCACCGCTGTCAGTGGTCCGCAACCCCACAACGACTACCGTAGTCCGCTTCAACCCACCGCCGCCCTACACCAAACCACTTTCTCAGGGTTATTATGCGGTTCGGCCCCCGATGGACCTCCCAGGGAACGTCTCACACCAGACGAGAGTAGCCCCTATGTTTGCGTGGTAGAGTAATGGTGGTGTACGCGTACGTGGAGAAAATGGTTTGCGCAGCAATCGCCGACATAGTGTAGCTGAGGCGGAATAAGGGGAACCAGCCTGCATTCGCCGAGGCAGATGGAAAACCGCCTAAAAAGCATGCACAGACTGGTCGGCTCACCAGATCTCGACACAAGTTCGCCGGGTGGATTCGTGCCGGGGACCAGGCGCTCCTTCCCAGTCCGGAAAGCAGTCCTGTAGACCGTACGGCTAACCGGGCTGGCTGGGACACCTTAGTCGAATGACTATTACTGTATATTACTGTATATTATCATGCTTAATAAAGATCCTATCCCCAAAAAAATATAAAACAGCTACTGAAGCATCTATATCTTCTAAAGGGTGCGGGAGTTCCTACTCCTGGGGAGGTGGGTGGGTATTATAGCATGGCTGCTTAATAAAGATCCTATCCCAAAAAAATATAAAACAGCTACTGAAGCATCTATATCTTCTAAAGGGTGCGGGAGTTCCGACTCCTGGGGAGGTGGGTGGGTATTATAGCATTTTAAAAGTCATTTTGCTTTTAACGGGAAACACACTGGCGTTTTCTGTCGACACTGTGTTTCGCATTAAAGACTTGGCGAGCAATATTTGTTTGGGCTGCCTACACCTACACACTGCAAAAACTAAATTGTAAGTATCAGGCGGAACAACATAGAAAATTCGTCTGACGACCCTTGGGAAAGACATCCTGTACGTAACGGATCTGGAGATGCTATTTTCAGCGAAGAGCGGCCGAATACTTGTCACGCGTCATTAAATGGTTCAAATGCCTCTGACCACTATGGGACTTAGAACTACTTAAACCTAACTAAGCTAAGGATATCACACACATCCATGCCCGAGGCAGGATTCGAACCTGCGACAGTAGCGGTCACGCGGTTCAAGACTGTAGCTCCTAGAACCGCTCTGCCACCCCGACCGGCCCACGCTTCATTAACCGCCACACTATCTCAGAATCCTATAACGAGCTGAGATAGAGCCAAAGCAGGAATGTTTGATAGAGACTGCAAAACGGGATCACGCTCTCAATTAGAAAAGTTGTGAATTTGTAGTTTCTCTTTAAAATAAAACTTTATCCCACTCCTAATCTTGTCATAGGTCGACAGTATTGCCAAGAGTAACCGCAACTCCACTAATATAATACGAATGTCGTGTTTGCCGCACACCCTTCCATACAAGTTTTCCGTCAATATGTAAAACCGTGGTCACACATGGTCTCATTCATGGCCATGTTCTGCAGATTCTGATTTCTTACGTAACACGTAATTTAAACTGTGCAGTGGATACATCTGAAAACTGACACTGCAGTGTGTCCGCATACTTGTCATAAATGCGCTGTGATATGGTTGGCTGAGGACTGCAGTAGACGTTGAACGCAAATCCGGCAGCTGATGTACACGTGTTTGGGTCTGCCATTATACGACTTGCATGGGTTGGGTGCGTCAGAGTATATTTCTGAGTGCGTGAGTACTTCTTAATCGATAACATTGGTATTGAAACCTGTGGAAACCACATTCAATGTCAGAGAATGATGTTTAATTTTCTTGATTCTCCTATTGCGTCCTCACGCGAAGGCACAGGTCGAATATGCTTGTACTGCTGCATCAACATTGAATTGGACAGTAAATATCTACAACAACGTTTATATACATGCTCCGCAAGCCACCGTACAGTGAGTGGCGGAGGGTACCCTGTACCACCACTAGACGCTTCCTTTCCCGTTTCTCTCGCAGACAGAGCTATGGAACAACAATTGTCTATATGACTCCGTATGAGCCCTAATTTCTCGTATCTTAACTTCATGATCCTCTTGCGAAATGTATGTTGGCGGTTGTAGGATCGTTCTGCAGTCAACTTGAAATACCGATTCTCTCAGTTATCTCAATAGTGTACCTCGAAAAGAATGTCCCCTTCTTCCAGTGACTCCCAATTGAGTTCACAAAGCATCTCCGTAACACCTGCGCGTTGTTCGGACATACCAGTAACAAATCCAGCAGCTCTTACTGGAACTGCTTGAATGCCTTCCTTTAATCCGACCTATAGCGGATTCCAAATACACGAACAGTACTCAAGAACAGGTCGCCCTATATGCGGTCTCCTTTGCTAATGAACCACATTCCCCTAAAATTCCGCCAGTAAATCGAAGTCGACCATTCGGCTTCCCTACCACAATTCTCAACTACGAGTACTCGTTCCATTTCACGTCGCTCTGCAACGTCTACACCCAGATATACAAACAACGTAAATGTGTCAAGCAGAACACCACTAATAGTGTATCCGAAAATCACGGATTTGTTTCTCCTACTCGTTCACATTAAATTACATTTTCCTACACTTAGAGTTAGATTCCATTCATTGCACCAGGTAGAAATTCTGTCTAAGCCATTTTGTAGCCTCCTACAGTCAGTCATCTTAGACACCTTCTTTCCACCTCACAACTCCACTCGTTGCAGAATGAAAACGAATACATTTACAGATTTAGGAAAGAGTATGAGAAATAGAGGAAGTCATGTACAACATTTCTGAGTTTAAAATGTCACGGAAATACAGAAAAACCTGAAATGGCAGACCCTTTTAAAATAAGCCAACATCCCGAGAAAGCCTACTTGCAAACTTTCAAGAAACAATATTGGGTGAATAATCTTGGAATGTACTACAACTGCTTCCTTATTAGTATTAGAAACACCGTGTATAGAGAGATATATGAGCAGTCATTCCTCCCGTGTTCCAAAAGCGAATGCAACAGAAAGAAAGAAATATGTACAAAAAAGCGGTGGTGGAATCAGCTTAATAGCACTAGTAATGAGGTAGTTTTAACCATGCGCTCACGCTCACATAGACTGAGAAGACATCAGTGGCACGCTAGAACTATCGTGGATATAGTTTTTTATTCTCTGCCAAATTAGTTCCCCAAGTGTCACACAAATTATAAGAAAAATAACAGTAATCACAAAGTACAACTGCACCACTGCAGCAGACGTTCCTACGAAATCCAAGCATAAAGCAGTGTAAAAGTTACCAGCAGTGTATTCACAGGTATAGTGTCTTCTCTCAACATATTTTTCTTTCTTCTCCTTATGACGTTAGTCAAAACAGAGGGCTCTTTTACAAGTCGAATGATCTCGCATCCAAACCACCATTCAGTCTCACCCACACAGATATATTTCTCTCATCAAGTAATAGACTTCGTTTCTTGTCTTGATCGTTTTAGCAGATGAATACTACTTCCTTTCTGTAGATATGCTTCACAAGTAAATAAAAATGTTAGAGTAGTTCTCGTATTTTAAACAGAATCACTTTCACGTTCCAACTGTATGCATTACCACAGATTGTTCATTAATGTTTTGTGAAAATAATGATTGAAATTTGTGCCATGAAAATGACGCGACGTTCTTCGGCCGTAATAGCGGCAATTGTCAATGATGTTATTCTGCTGAATTCTCGCAAGTTATCTGAAAAAAATCTGTGAAAATTTCACTTTCTTCCAGAGCTTCCCGCTTACGTTCCCAGTGCACGGTTGTTGCATTTTCGTGCCGTCCATGCCAGTCTGTTACCATCCGAGCAAAATACTTATGGATTTTTTCCATATCTGTTAGCACTCCTATTTAATAACAGGTGCAGTGCTCAGAATGGAGCCCACGTCGTCATTGCCGAGGAAATGAGAACGTACGGGTCACGCGGAATGGACGTGACATCGGTTGAAAAGCTACCTATCAATGTCTGGCGACACACAGAAATCAGTCGGTCGCCTCTCCGTGAATATACTGGGCAAACTACTGATTGTAGCCAGTGTGGTCATAGGCAGATGGTGATGATGTGACCGTTGATGTTGTAGCAAGAGTGTTCGTAGGATATTGTCGTGCTAGCTTCATTAGTACGTAGGCGGATGACTGAAAAACGCTTGTAGTAGACTTTGGATGTCAGAATCTCAAGGAAAAACAAGAACCTCTAAGGCCTGTTTTGCAAAGCAGTATGGGCAACGGCGTCTTTAGTAACTGACAGCTGAGTGTAGTGATAGAGAAGGCACAATTCTTTCGGAACATCCCACTTATTGACCGTTACCGCAAATGGGACCTGGCACTTGACTACTTCTGTCATTGCCACCTTCGATCTATTAACCGTTTCATTTGGCAATTGGTCGAAAGTTAGACAATGGAAACGATGAATCACGCTTCCTGGTTCATTACGTCGACTCTCGAGACAGCAGCCACGCCGTCTTCTATGAGTGCAATGACTGGGCATCTGAATCGGAGCTGTTCTCAGGCTGTTGGTGGAAGCGTTGAATCGTGAAGCACACTCCTGTTAGTCTATTTGTATTCTGAAACAGAAATACTGAACGTAGTATGAAAGCTGCGGACTATATCAGTGATATTGTTGACAACCTGAACCGTCCATAGTTTATGTCTTCGGCGTCATTTTCAGGTTCTTTTATACAAATGTAGAATCTTACCGTATTGGTTTGAGAAATACAACGAAGAATTCCAATGGGTGTCCTGGCTGCAGTGGTCAGAAGTCAAATGGAAGCACCAGTTGGGAAGTCATGAAGTGTTGTTGCAGCCTTCATTCGAAGCCTGGTTTCATGGAACACTCCACGCTAGTCTCTTCATCCTCTGTGTCACCCATTTGAATCTGTTGACTTTAATTTTCTCTGCCTCGTGATGACTGGTTGTTGTGTGATGTCCTTAGGTTAGTTAGATTTAGGTAGTTTTAAGTTCTAGGGGACTGATGACCATAGATATTAAGTCCCATAGTGCTCAGAGCCATTTGAACCATTTTTGTTGACTTTATGCAAGCTTCGGCCTCCCTCTAAGACTGTCACTATCTGTACCTCCAAGCTAACTTTCCTTGCTGCCTCAGGATGTGTCCTATCAACTTATGCCTTCTTATAAAGGAGCTACGCTATAAATTTCTTTTGTCTTCCAGTAGACGCGGTATCTCTTTAATAGATACCCGAAATTCCTGTATAACCTTCATCATTCTTCTATAACTCGACGTTTTAGAAGTTCCTATCTCTTCTTGTAGGAACGATTTATTGCTAAGTTTCACTTGTCTGTAATCCTACACAAAAGCTGCTTTTCTGACAAATTTATAATTCATTTTAACGTATTTTTCGTTTAGAACTATCTTATTGTAATCTACAGAATGCAGTGTAAGCTGTATGTGGATGGCTGATGTCATCAACCATCGTAAGTAAATTCTGTATTCTCAGTATATATAACGGGCGATCGAAAAGTCTCCGTTTCGGGGTATTGCCGAAGAAGCGTACACCCAACGTAGCGCGGCTCCAATGCTGTTATATAACCATTGACGTTTAAGCAAGGGATTATGGTTTCATTAGTGTCTTTCCGACGTGCGTGCGGTAAATGCGGAAACTTCAACTGTGGCGACGTAATTACCAATTGCGTTCCACCTGGACAAGCGTGCTGTTATTCTTTTCTTGGCCGACGGAGGACAAACACCGGTACACATCCATCGGAGAATGAAGGATGTGTAGGCTAGCATTTCAGTCAAAAATCACCATTGTGGAATGGTGCGCCAAGTTCCGTGCTGTTCACCCGTTCTTTGGTTATTGGGGACCATTGGTAGTTGACTTCACTGAACGTGGTGTCTCCATCATTGGGGAACGGTACTGCGCAAAGCTGGAGAAATTACGGCGTGCAGTTAGGTCGATACGTACGGGAAAACTTCGAAAAGGGGTGTTGCTGCTTCACGGTAACGCACAACCCCATGCCGCGGATGTAACACTGAAACTATGCATACTTAAGTGGGAGACACTCGAACATCTGACTTACAGTCGTGATCTCTACCCATGCGATAATCACGCCTTCCGGGCTCTAAAAATGGTCTTTCAGTTACGCACCTCTTCACACTGCAGGACATGGTATGTTATCAAACGGTTATCTTCAAGCTGGTCCATCGGTGGGATGAGTGCCTCAGTGCTCACTGCGAGTTTGGACTGTAAGGCCTACGAACGGAAACTTACTGATCGCTCTTCTACTACTTCCAGAAAAAGACAAATCTCCTAGAGAGTGTTAACCACCATTTCTGCGTCGTGGGTAGTGCTCTCTCCAACGAAACATCTCGTGTTCCACCATTTTTAGTGTTGGCGTTAGAAAGATAATAATTAGGCATGATGTATGCATTCGAAAGGCAAACGTTATTCCAGACCTTATTGTAAAAGAGAAGGACCTAAGGACAGGAAGTGCAACAAATGTTTGCAGTTATCTCTTAGCAGCCGGCCGCGGTGGTCGAGCGGTTCTAGGCGCTTCAGTCTGGAACCGCGCTACTGCTACGGTCGCCGGTTCGAATCCCGCCTCGGGCATGGATGTGTGTGATGTCCTTAGGTTAGTAAGGTTTAAGTAGTTCTAAGTCTAGGGGACTGATGACTTCAGATGTTAAGTCTCATAGTGATTAGAGCCATTTGAACCATCTTTGAACAACAAGGGTCCAGATTCGTCTCCCGCAATTAGAGACGAATCATGCCTTTTACAAAGTTTTTGTGTCACGATGTTGCTTACTGCAGGTATAGGCTTCTTGTTGGATGGATGCATTAAAAGAAACAGCGTGAATCGTATTAGGCTGTAATCCGCAGGACTGCTAAGTCGTGATGTGTCAGCGTACCTGATAGCGCGGCCATTTGTTGTGTGGTCGGCAGCGGAGCTGCTGGACGCTAGTATGGCGCGTAGCTGCACGTTGTCGTAGCGTTTCCGTCTTTTTGCGACCTGTACGAGTTTTGAAGAAGTGCTCGTTTAATATTTTCTGTGATGATCTTCAATAGAGTGAAGTTAATCTTCAATCCCAGTATAAATCATTGAAACATGTGATGCATGCGAGGGTAAAGTAGACAGAGCAGTGAATGCACAAGCCTATACGGAAAACCACCAACACCCACACTATCAGGGTGACAGGCGAACAGTGAACATCCGACATCGATGTCTGACTCCAACAAATGTTACAATCAGTAAAGACACATATCAAGGATACTGAAAATAACGGGATACGTCGTAATTGGGATCATAAAGAGCACCTGGAAAACAGCAACTGCCAAGCGCATAACTTTCGTTTAATTCCCAGTACTGTCAAGGGTTTTTCCTACTTTGAGAAGTGGAACGTGGGACACTCAGACCTGTGGGAAACACCGACGCCAAGGTCCAGACAGTCGACAACACCTGTAAGGGTTGTGTGTTGAGCCGAGGCACCTCAGCAGCACATCCAAAATGACGCCACATCCCGTGGGTTCCTCTGGACCTGATTACGGAGTACTTTTATTTTATAGGGACTGAAGTCGATCTAACTTCAAAAAATCAGTAAGACGAATGAAGACTAATAGCAGAGAACAAACGAAAATTCAGATTTAACTGTACACTGAAAGGTAGTGGAAAGCTGAAATCCTAAAGAAACACTAAAGCGGCGAGTGGGGACAAAAGTCAAATGTCGTTGGAAGAAGTCTTCAGTTCATATAATAGGATGATGCCTCATTTCAGTTTTCAGTCACAGACAGAAGAATATATTAGTTTTTTATCTTTTTGATTCAAACCTTCAGTGGTCCTATTTTGTAAATGTGGGGGATTGTGCTTTATCTTTCCTTCATTGTTACTTGAGTCTTCATCTAATGTTTTTTCCTCTGTACTTCCTCTTTAATATTCCTCGAAATTTCACATGTACACTCCTTTAATGTCACTCTTACTTGACATATAATCGCGGGATTCCGCAAATCCAGTATGAGAAAGAGAGGAAGTCATGAACAACATTTCTGAGTTTTGAATGGGTTTCCTTGAATTGTGTGTTCTTGTTTGTATTATGCCATAGATGATCTCTCCAAATACTAAGAAGGGAAACTAGTGAACTAAAAAGAGCAGTGGGTTGCCGAGGCTGACTAAATTACAATGAGAGCAGCAAAAATCTTAAAAGCTCAAAGTATAGCGAGGAAACGGACAAATGATATCCTACACATACCGCTTCGACTCGGTTTCAACTTTTGCCAAAAGATTAATTTTAAATCCAAAACGCTCACTTTTCGATATAAGCCCTCTTATGACGGACAAATGTTGGTTAACGTATCCCTCTGATTTTACAAATAGTAAGAGATGTTCTTTGTAATTAGTAGTCTTTTCTTGCCACTGTTAATTTACGATTTTGTACTGCATTTCCACGATGTTATAGTTTTCTCTTAAGCGAACAAGACGGACGGAGGGTCATTTCTTCTCGACTGCAAACAATGTACGTGCGCGTAAGAAAACGTCCTCAAGATCAAAGGAAGCGCGCCGCCTCTTCTTACCGGCGCCCTCAGAGTTGCCACGCGCATCACTCGTAAGTGATTGAAATCACGAGCGTGGAATCGTGGACGCGAGGAAACCATCAGCCTGTTTCTTTGTAGGAACGGAAACGCTACTCTACAAACTACCGTATGTTACATGACGCTGTAAACGATTACAACAAGCGATGAATTTAGTAGAACCCTTGCTATCCAGAAGAAAGATATGAATGTACTGTTTGCTTTATAGTTCCTCTCTGTCATCGAGTTTGTTACAGTCCCTGACTTCAAATCGAGAATTTCAGTTGAAGTTGCTCACTCAACCATCGCATCCAGTGGTCATCTGCTCTTGCATCGGGTTTGTTTAATATGTTCATATTAACATTTAAGCTTACGAACTCACCACCGGCTCCAAGAAGGGCACTGAGGAGCAATCCTTCAGGATGCTTTTATTGCCCATGCTGCTCTCCTAATAGTGAGTTGATTAAGAAAAGCCGGCCGTGGTGGTCTCGAGGTTCTAGGCGCGCAGTCCGGAACCGTGCGACTGCTACGGTCGCAGGTTCGAATCCTGCCTCGGGCATGGATGTGTGTGATGTCCTTAGGTTGGTTAGGTTTAAGTAGTTCTAAGTTCTAGGGGACTGATGACCACAGCAGTTGAGTCCCATAGTGCTCAGAGCCATTTTGATTAAGAAAACTTCTTCTGCTCGACTGCGCTATGCAACTCGAAACTTTCTCGTATGCCTCTAACTCGTTTACGTATGACGATTTTTTCAGAAAAAGGAAAACAATATTGGATTTTCATTTGCGTCAGTTGCTAATACTTGAGGTTGGAGAGATAACTTCAACACTTGGCATATTATTAACACATTAGTCCATAGTCTGACGGAGCTGATGAACTTTATTTTCTCAGGATTAGTTATTCATGCAGCAATTGCACTGCACTAAAATACAGCGAAAGACGGCATCAGCCTCTGATTATATTATTAAATTCACTGCATTCCCACGCAGTGGTCCTGCAGCATCATTCTTCAATACTGACGAGATAAAATTTGTTGTTGTGGTCTTCAGTCCGAAGACTGGTTTGATGCAGCCCTCCATGCTACTCTGCGCTGTGCGAGCCTCTTCATAACTACTGCAGCCTCCATCCTCCTGAATCTGCTTACTGTATTCACCTCTTGGTCCCCCTCTACAATTTTTACCCCCTCACTTTCATCCTACAAAACTGGTGATCCCTTGATGCCTCAGAACGTGTCCAATCAACCGACCCGTTCTTTTGGCCAATTTGTCTCACAAATTTCTTGTCTCCCCAATTCTATTCAGTACCTCCTCATTAGTTACGTGATCTACCCTCTAATGTTCAACATTCTTCTGTAGCACCATATTTCGAAAGCATCTAGTCTCTGTTTGTCTAAACTGTTTATCGTCCATGTTTCGCTTCCACACATGGCTACACTTTAGACAAATACTTTCAGAAAAGACCTAACACTTAAATCTATGTTCGATATTCACAAATTTCTTTTCTTTAGAAATGCTTTTCTTTCCATTGCCAGTCTACATTTTATATCATCTCTACTACGGCCATCATCACTTATTTTGCTGCCCAGACAGCAAAACTCATTTACTACTTTAAGTGTCTTGTCTCCTAATCTATTCTTAGCATCCGTCTGATCTATTTCTACTACATTCCATTACCGTAGTTTTGCTTTTGTTGATGTTCATTTCACATCCTCCTTTCAAGACAGTGTCCATTCCGTACACTGCTCTTCTAAGTCCTTTGCTGTCTCTGACAGAATTACGATGTCATCGCCAAACGTCAAAGTTTTGATTTCCGTTTTCTGAACTTTAACTTCTGCTCCAAATTTTTCTTTTGTTTCCCATAATGATTTTTCAAAATACAGACTGAATGACATCGGGAATGGGCTACAACCCTGCGTTCGTTTTCAACCACGGCTTCCCTTTCATGTCCCTCGACATATATAACTGTTGTGTGGTTTCTGCACAGGTTGTAAATAGTCTTTCGCTCCCTGTATTTTATCCCTGCTAGCTTCAGAATTTCAAAGAGAGTATTGCGGTTAACACTGTCGAAAGCTTTCTCTAAGTCTACAAATGTTATAAACGGACGTTTGCCTTCCTTAACCTATCTTCTAAGATAAGTCGTAGGGTCAGTATTGCCTCGCGTGTTCCAGCATTTCTCCGGAATCCAAACCGATCTTCCCCGAAGTCAGCTCTTACCAGGTTTTCCATTCTTCTGTATAGAATTCGTGTTAGTATTTTGCAACTAGGACTTATTAAACCAATAATTCGGTGATTTTCATATCTATCAGCAACTACTTTATTTTGGAATTGGAATTATTATATTCTTCTGAAAGTCTGACTGTATTTCACCTGTCTCATACATGTTGCACACAATGTGGAAGTTTTTTGTCACGACTGGCTCTCCCAAGGCTATCGGTAGTTGTGACAGAATATTGTCTACTCGCAGCGCCTTGTGCCGACTTGCATCTTTCAGAACTATGTCAAATTCCTCTGGCAATATCACATCTCCTACTTCATGTTCAACTACGTCCACTTCCCTTTCTATTATATTGCCTTGATGTTTATCTCCCTTGTGTACACCCTATATATAATCATTCCACCTTCCAGTGGTTCAAATGGCTCTGAGCACTATGGGACTTAACTACTGTGGTCATCAGTCCCCTAGAACTTAGAACTACTTAAACCTAACTAACATAAGGACATCACACACATCCATGCCCGAGGCAGGATTCGAACCTGCGACCGTAGCGGTCACGTGGTTCCAGACTGTAGCACCTATAACCGCACGGCCACTCCGGCCGGCTCCACCTTCCAGTTTTCCCTTCTTTTCTTAAGACTGGTTTTTCATCTGAGCTCTTGCTATTCTTACAGTTTCTTCACTTTTCCCCAAGAGGCTCTTCAGTTGCCCTTTAGGTGGTACCTGTCTTTCCCTTAGTCAAATATACTTTTAAATCCTTACATTTGTTTTTTAGCCATTCCTGATTAGCCATTTTACGCTTCCTGTCAGGCCCATTTATTTATAGGTTCATTTGCTGCATTTTTATATTTTCTCCTTACATCAATTAAATTCAATATATCTTGTTTGTCCAAGAATTTCTACTACGCACCGTCTTTTTACCTATTTGATCCTCTGCAGTCTTCACTGTTTCATCTCTTAAAGCTAGCCATTCGTCTTCTACAGTATTCCTTTATCTTGTTCAAGTCAACTGTTAACTAAAGCTCCCTCTAAATGTATCAGCAGCCTCTTGTTCTTTCAATTTATCCAGGTCCCATCTCCTTAATTTCCTACCTCTTTCAAATTTCTCCAGTATTGATCTACAGTTAATAACAAATAAATTGTGACCAGGGTCCACATGTGTACCTGTAAGTGTCCTTCAGTTTAAATCTGCTTTCTAAATCTCTGTCTTAGCATTACACATTGATCGGGCAGAACGCTAAGACGACCTGTCTAATAGCCGTTATGTCCACCTTTGGCATGGAAAACAGCGGCTACGCGTCGTGGCAGGGAGGCAATGAGGCCTTGGTAGGTCGCTGGAGGGAGCTGACTCCACATCTGCACACACAAATCACCTGATTCCCGTAAATTCCTGGGGGGGAACGATGAGCTCTGACGCCACTTTGTCACATCACAGATATGTTCGATCGGGTTGAGATCTGGTGTGTTGGGGGGGGGGGGGGGGGGGGGAGCGACAATACATCAGTTGTAACTCGGCACTGTGTTCCTCGAACCACTATGTCACACTCCTGGCCTAGGGACATGGCGCATTATCTTGTTGAAAAATGCCACTGCCGTGGGGAAACATGATCGTCATGAAGGGGAGTACGTGGTCTGCAACGAGTTTAAGATACTCCTTGGCCGTCATCGTGCCTTGCACGAGCTCCACTGGACCCATGGATGCCCAGGTGACTATTCACCAGAGCATAATGGAGCCGCCGTCAGACTGTCTCTGCCCGCAGGAGCTGTCGAGATTCATCCGACCATGCAACACCCTACGACTGCGCCAACGTCCAGTGCCGATGGTCGCGTGTCCATTTCAGTCGTAGTTGCCGATGACGTGGTGTTAACATTGGCACATACGTGGGTTGTCGGCTGTGGATGCCTATCATTCGGAGTGTTCAGTGCACTGTGTGTTCAGACACACTTGTGCTCTGCCAGTATTAAAGTCTGACGTTATTTCAGTCGAAGTTCGCCGCCTGTCCTGTTTTACTAGTCTGACTAGCCTACGACGTCCGACATCTATAATGAGGGGTCGCCGCCCGATCCCACAATGTCTGGAAGTGGTTTCACTTTGGTTTCGCCACGTGTAGAAGACACTCACCACAGCACTCGTTGAACACCCGTCAAGTCGTGCAGTTTCCGAAATACTCCTGCTGAGCCTTCGGCCCATCACAATCTGCCCTCGGTGAAACTCTGATGGACCGCGCGCCTTCCGCATTCTACATACGAAACGCACGCTCACTTACACTGCACGCACCACGTGTGTGTCTAACTAGCAGTCATTCCTTGCCAGGTGACGCTGCTATCGCTTGGACTTGTTTATACCGATAGTCGGTCTGTGGTCATAATGTTGTGGCTGATGAGTGTATAATCAATCTGAAACCTTCCGGTTTCTCCAGGTCTTTTCCATGTATAGAACCTTCTTTTATGATTCTTAAACCAAGTTTTAGCGATGATTCAGTTACCCATTGTACAAAATTCTACCAGGCACTTTCCTCTTTCATTCCCTTCCCCGAGTCCACATTCACCAGCAATTTTTCCTTCTCTTCCTTTTCCTATTATCGAATTCCAGTCCTCCATCACAATTAATTTTATATCTCCTTCAACTACCTGGGGTAACAGCCTTGCCGCAGTGGATACACCGGTCCCCGTCAGATCACCGAAGTTAGGCGCTGTTTGGGGTGACTGGCACTTGGATGGATGATCATCTGTGCCTCCATGAGCTGTTGTCATTTTTATGGGTGCGCTCAGCCTCGAGACGCCAATTGAGGAGCTTCTCGACAGTATAGTGGCAGCTCTGGTCAAAGAAAACCATCATAACGACAGGGAGAGCAGTGTGCTGATCACACGCCCCGTCCCCCCCCCCCCCCCACCCCCTGTGGGTCCGGGGTAAGATTGGGCCTGAGGTATTCCTGCCTGTCGTAAGAAACGACTAAAAGGAGTTTCAACCATTTAGGCCTTCAATGTGATGGTCCTCATTGGGGTTTGACCTCCATTTTTCTAAATACTACAGAAGTATGAGCCTTTTGGGGAAGGACACCTTACATGGTGTATCACCAGTCCTCAGTGCACTAAGACCTTGGCACTCATCATCGTAACGGCGTCGTAACTGCACCCACTGTTCATCAATTTGCACCTAAGCACCTGATGGGTTGCACAAGTTACGCTCATAGTGGGTCCCCACCTGCACCTACGATCATGATGGACTTTCCATGGCACCCGAAATCCAGCACAGTAGCCAGCCCATTGTGGTGGGGTCGTCATGTACCCTCTAGGTTGTAGCCCCCTGACAACACAGGGATTGTACTGCCGATTCCTGAGCTGCACCCTCCCCACGTCAGCCAAGAAGTAGATGCCCGTCTACCTGGTGCATCAGGACTCCCAGCAACAGTCATCCGCCAGGTGGCCCTTGCTGAGGCTGGGTGGCGCCCGTGGGGAGAGCCCCTGGTCGGGGTGTGTGGTATCAGGGCGGACGTTTCGCAGATGAAACGTCAACATGCATCAGGTCGCTCTGCGGCCGCGCCTTCTAAGAGGAACGGTTCTGTCTCTGGGTCTGGTACTTCTGCCTTTCCCCCCTTCGCCACTCCCTGGGAGGAAGGACAGGCCCGCTGGCTTGGGGCGAAATACTTACCCCGCTATTTGGTCTGTTCTCGGACCGATGGGGAGACGTTCGCCACCTCCAAGCCCATGTTCTTTGTACAGCATATCTTCGGAGAAATTGAGGCTCTTAGTAAAATGCGTTCGGGGTCCATTCTCATGAAGACCACCGCCGCTACACAGTCGGCGGCGCTCCAGGCATGCAGCCGACTAGGGGACATCCCAGTGTCCATTGTCCCACATCTGGCGCTCAATAGGATGGAGGGGATTATTTTCCATCAGGACCTCCTGCTGCAATCTGATGAGGGGCTCAGGGCCAACCTGGAGCCCCATGGCATGCATTTCGTCTGGCAAGTCCAGTGCAGCCCCAAAGATTGTCACATCGACACTGGGGCCTTTATTCTCGCCTTCGAGGGGGATGTTCTCCCAGAGAAGGTCAAATGCTCCTCCCTCGCGGCCCCTGCCCCCTCTGCCCGAGGGGCCACCCTTCCTTGTCTTCCTCCTCCTCCGCCGCATGAGAAGCGATCCTCTTCTCAAGTGTCCATAGGGGAAACGTTACGGACTCCGACTTCCGAGGTCTGGCATTCAAAAATGGACCCTGAGCATGAGGACTTTCTTCGGGTCCAGCCCCCACAGCCCACCATCCCTGTGACTCATCAGCCTTCCAAGAAGGCCTCAAAGAAGAAGTCTTTATCTCCCTCTCCACCCCAGTTCGTTTTGTCTGATGATCCATCCGACAGTCGCTGCTCCCAGCCATCCTCGGTTTCGCCAGGATGCTCTGCTGCCAGGCGCTCAGTTGGGCTGTCGTTGGCGCATGATGCTGCCCCTCCTGCGCAGCCCAGGAATGTGGCCGCAGCTGGCGACGACTCGATGGAACAGGATCCGCCTCCCGACGGTTGTTCCCTCGAAACCTGGCCCTCCGCAGCCGTCGAGGTGACCAGCTCTTCACCCATTTAGTTCCCCCTTTCTCTGATTCACGATGGCTCTGTTACATTGGAACACAAGAGGTATTCAATCTAATCGGGAGGAATTACAACTGCTCTTCCGCCTGGACTGTCCGCTCATCATTGGTCTCCAGGAAACGAAGTTGCGTCCAACTGACTGTATTGCTTTTCCCCACTATATCTCTGAGCGATCTGACCTAACCTCTGTGGATGGTATTCCAGCTCATGGTGGGGTCATGTTTCTCGTTCGGCACGATGTCTATTACCATCCCATCCGATTGACCACCCCAATCCAAGCAATAGCTGGCCGTATTACTCTTTCTGCCTTTACTTTTTCTGTTTGTACTGTCTACACTCCATCGTCATCTGCAGTTAGTTGGGCTGACATGATGCACCTGATTGCTCAGCTTCCTCCGCCGTTTTTATTGTTTGGCGACTTCAATGCCCATCATCCCCTTTTGGGTTCTCCTGCATCCTGTCGGAGAGGCTCCCCCTTGGTGGATGTTTTCAACCATCTCAATCTTGCCTGCCTCAATACTGGAGTCCCAACTTTCCTCTCGGACTCTACTCATACCTACTCCCACTTTGACCTCATGATCGTTCTACCACTCTTGCCTGTCGGTTCGAGTGGTATGTCCTTTCTGACACCTATTCGAGCGACCATTTCCCCTGTGTCGTTTGTCTTCTGCACCACACCCCATCCCCACGTCCCTCGAGCTGGAACATACTGAAAGCTGACTGGGGACTTTACTCCTCCCTGGCGATCTTTCCGGACCAAGATTTTCTCAGCTGTGACAGCCAGGTCGAATACCTCACAGCTGTTATCATCAATGCTGCCGAACGTTCCATTCCTTGTACTACCTCTTCTTCACATCGCATTTCAGTCCCCTGGTGGAATGAGGCTTGCTGAGACGCTATCTGTGCTCGACGACGTACTTTACGCACCTTTAGCCGCCATCCTACGCTGGCGAATTGTATTGATTACAAACGACTCCGAGCGCAATGCATCAAAGACAGCAAAAAAGCTTGTTGGGACTCTTTCACAAGCTCCTTTAACAGTTTTACTCCCTCTTCTGTAGTCTGGGATGGCCTGCGTCGGCTGTCGGGCATTAAGGCCACTCCTCTATACCTGGCCTGACTTCAGGCAATGAGGTACTTATGGACCCTGTGGATGTCTCCAACGTCTTCGGCCACTTTTTCGCGGAGGTTTCAAGCTCCACCCATTACCATCCTGCCTTCCTTCTCAGAAAAGAGGCAGAAGAGGCTCGGCGACCCTCCTTTCACTCGCTGAATCTGGAAGATTATAATGCCCCCTTTACCATGCAGGAACTCGAACGTGCGCTTGCACTGTCCCAGTCCTCTGCTCCAGGGCCAGATGCCATTCACGTTCAGATGCTGACACACCTTTCTCTGGCAGGCAAATGCTTTCTTCTTCGTACCTATAATCGCGTCTGGACCGAAGGTCAGGTCCCCATGCACTGGCGTGAGGCTGTCGTTGTTCCCATACCCAAACCCAGGAAGGATAGACACCTTTCTTCTAGTTACCACCCCATTTCTCTTACAAGCTGTGTCCGTAAGGTGATGGAGCGCATGGTTAACGCTCGGTTGGTTAGGATTCTTGAATCTCAATGGCTACTTACCAATGTTCAATGCGGCTTTCGTCGACGCCGCTCCGCTGTTGACCACCTTGTGACCTTGTCGACGTTCATCGTGAACAACTTTTTGCGAAAGCGCCAAACGGTAGCTGTGTTCTTCGATTTGGAGAAGGCTTACGGTACCTGTTGGAGGGGAGGTATCCTCCGCACTATGCACAGGTGGGGTGTACATGGTCGCCTGCCCCTTTTTATTGATTCATTTTTAACAGATAGAATGTTTAGGGTACGTGTGGGTTACGTATTGTCTGACGTCTTCCTCCAGGAGAACGGAGTGCCTCAGGGCTCCATTTTGAGCGTAGCCCTTTTTGCCATAGCGATCAATCCTATTATGGATTGCATTCCACCTAACGTCTCAGGCTCTCTTTTCGTCGATGACTTCGCGGTCTACTGCAGTGTCCAGAGGACATGCTTCCTGGAGCGCTGCCTTCACCGTTGTCTTGAGAGCCTATACTAATGAAGTGTGGCTAATGGCTTCCGGTTCTCTGAAGAGAAGGCGGTTTGCATCAACTTTTGGCGATATAAAGCACTGCTTCCACCATCCCTATATCTCGGTCCCATTGTTCTCCCATTCGTGGAGACGACGAAGGTTTTAGGGCTCACACTGGACAAGAAACTTTGTTGGTCTCCACATGTCTCTTATTTGGCTGCCCATTGTACACATTCCCTTAATGTCCTCCATGTTCTTAGTGGTTCATCTTGGGGAGCGGATCGCACTGTCCTGCTTCACTTATATCGGTCCATAGTCCAATCAAAGCTGGATTATGAGAGCCTCATCTACTCGTCTGTTCAGCCATCCCTCTTACGCCATCTCAACTCCATCCATCATTGGGGGTTACGTCTTGCGACCAGAGAATTCTATACCAGTCCCATAGAGAGTCTTTATGCTGAAGCTGCCGAAGAATCATTGACCTACCGGCGCGACATACTGCTTTGTCGGTATGCCTGCCAGCTGTTGTCAATGCCTGACCACCCCTCTTATCAGTCCTTCTTCGCCGATTCTCTCGACTGTCAGTGTGGGCTGTATGTGTCTGTCCTGCTGCCCCCTGGAGTCCGCTTTCGACACCTGCTTCGACAATTGGATTTTGCCTTCCCCACCACCTCCAGAGAGGGTGAGAGCCCAACACCACCTTGGCTCCAGGCTCTGGTTCACATTAATCTTGACCTCAGCTCGCTCCCTAAGGAGGGTACTCTGGATGCAGTGTAGTGCTCAGGGTTAGTCGAACTTCGTGTGCGACTAGCCAGTAACACCTTTATTTACACTAATGACTCCAGAACTGACGATGGTGTCGGCTGTGCCTTTGTCGTTGGGGATATTGCCTTTAAATACCAGCTCCTCGACCAGTGTTCCAGCTTTACAGCCGAGCTTTTTGCTCTCAATCAGACCGTTCAGTATGTCCACCGCCACCGCCACTGCCATTCTCTGTATGTACTCTGCTCTGTTTCACTCAGTGCTCGTCAGAGCCTTGGAGCTCCATATCCAGTCCATCCCTTGGCGCAACGGATCCAGCAATCCCTCCATTGTTTTGCTGATGATGGCTCTCCTGTTAGTTTTTGTGGGTTCCAGGCCATGAAGGAGTGCCTGGGAATGAGGCTGCTGATGCTGCGGCCAAGGCTACAGTCCTCCTGCCTTGGCCAGCCTCCCTTTGTGTCCCATTGTCTGACATTAGTGGGGTTGTTTGTAAGAGTGGGATACTTGGTCGTCACTTCAAGAAAATAAGCTCTGGGATAAAACCATGCCCAACAGCTTGGAGAACCTCCTCCCGACCATCTCGGCGAGAGGAGGTCCTTTTGGCCACGTTGTGGATTGGGTATAGACGGTTTAGCCACCACTACCTGTTATCCAGTGACCCCACCCTGCAGTGCCCTTGTGGCCATGCATTGACAGTGCACCATGTTTTATTGTTGTGTCCCCGTTTTAATCAATCTCGTGTTGTCCTGTCTCCACCATCTACTTTACAGGAAATTTTAGCTGATGATGCTCGAGCAGCTTCTCGTGTTCTTCGTTTTATTACTTCGACGGACTTGTCCAAAGACATCTAACTCTTTTAGTTATTTTATCTGCGTCTTTGTAAGAGCTTTCTGGTGTTCCCCCCCCCCCCCCCCCCCTCGAGTTTTACCAGATTATATGTGCACTTACATTTGTGACTGGGCGCTAATGACCTCAGTAGTTGAGCGCCCTAAAACCCCACAATATATATATATATATATATATATATATATATATATATATATATATATATATATACACATATATATACACACACGACCCTTCTATCCGCACCCTCAGCTGAGGATGACACGACGGTCGGATGGTCCCGATGGGCGACTTGTGGCCTGAGGATGGAGTGCTTTTTAACTATCTGAGTAATTTCTTTTGTAGCATCATATATTTTTACAATCTCTTCATCATCTGTAGAGGTAGTTGGCTTACTACTGCTCCAGGCGTCAGCTTCATGTCTATCTTGGCTACGCTTATGAGTTCATTGTGATATTGATAGTAGTTTACCCGCATTACTATTTTCTTAATCACTAATAATCCCATTCCAGCGTTACCTCTGTTTGATTTTATATTTATTACCCTGTAGTCATATTCTAACATTCTGCGTGGTGTCTGTTGTTCTATATCGTGTCTCCCTACCACTTTCGCGCAACGACGCCCTGAACATGTTTTTTAGGGAATTGACTAGTTTGAACCTGGGACCTGTTGCTGGTAAGAAGACGTCAGACCACACATGACATGTAGAGTTCAGAAGAGTTCAGTGAGACTAGCGATGAAATAACCTAATACTTAATGATTTCAGCATCAGCCCCATTGCACTCCCTGTAAAAGAATCTAAATGCTAACTAAATTTAGTGGAAGGGGTTCAAGGCTTTCCAATTTTTAGTTAGCTGGTAAAATAACGTCGAAAAAGCAGTTAAGTTTACCATTGGAAATTTTATTCTACTCACAAAACATTGTTTATAAATTGCACTATTGATAAAAGGAAATGTTTTAATACAGGATGGTAAAAACCAACTATGTTCAACAAAAATGTGAATGAATATTCCCTGAATGGGTTTCCAAGTTCTACAATGGATAGAAGCGTGACCTATGCCATGTCACTTCTATAATATAGGTTTAAATTAAGTTTCACAAAAGAGAAAACTATCAAAATGGTCTACAGTGACCCTCAATTATCTTTATTTACTTATCTAACTTGTCGTAAATTATAGTGGCTGATGTGGCTTCTCAATAACTACATAACAGAAAAATCATCGCGTTTCAGATTTTTACTCCAAGTGGCAAATGTGAACACCATGAGCTTTGATTGACGATCGACACTAGTATTACGCAAAAAGGGGGTGTAACAGATGAGACTTCTGCAGTTCTGAGTGAAGCTTTATGAGCTGTTATGCGGCATCGCGTGTGTTCATTACCTTGTCGGTGTTCGTCAGGGGGCGGCGGACAGCACAGCTCTGCTCACCTCACCGTCTCAGAAGCAACTCTCCCCTAACTTCTCCTTACTACAATTTACCGAAGTTGGTTTAAAAAAAATATCTGGCTGTGTTTTCATCTGACGAGTCAGGGTCTCAATGTTAGCCTTAAGCTCCGCCTACAAAAATTCTGTCTGTCCAATGAGAAACGTTATACTTTTCGTGGTGGGGCAATGTTTTTAAAGTTTGCAATGTAACAGAGACGTGAAAAAGTCTCATGCTAAAACTTGCAGCTGGTGTGGTCCTTTTAGTGTTATCGTAAGATCTATACTGTTCTTCTGGAGGGCTCTATCTTTTAACATGGGCTGGGGGATGGTCCTGACGTAACAGAGATGCGAAAAAGTCTCACGCTAAAACTTGCGGCTGGGGTGTGGCCCCATTTGTGTTATCGTAAGACCTATATTGTTCTTCTGGAGGGCTCTAGCTTTTAACATGGGCTGGGGGGTGGTCCTAGCAGTTAGCTGGCGACATGGGTGTCCGTCCCTTATCATAGGGCTTTCCAGCTTAACACAGTTCTGCTCTCGGCTTCTGTTGTCGTTTCTCCCCTCGGAACTGCGTCTGTCTCACGGTGGGAAGGTATGACATACATTTAGGCATTCTTGTGTTAGTCTGTGGTATTCCATTTGCTCACTCGTTACTCGTATTACTTTGGTTAATTTAATGTCACGATTTATTCGGAGCTATGTGACATACTACTGTATTTGCTTATCATGTCAGGGTTTTCATGGAACGTGTTGGATTTGCCTGACACCTTACATATCACCGCCCTTCGAACTTAATTTTTGCACTGAAGTTAGGCAATGATTGAATTGTTGTCTAAGTCAGTCAAATATTATTCCATTATCTAAATTTTGTTGCCTACTGTTCAGCCACGTTATTCTGTTCTATGCTAGTTTGTATTACTAATTTATATTTTTATATTCTTCCACATTATTATCAAAAATATGTTTATATTGACAGGGGAAGAATATTTTTATTCTATTATAATTATTATTTTGTAATTATTTTCTTTCTTTTTTTATTGTGAAGTTTGTTTTTTAAGAAGTTTGTTATCGAGAGTGAGGAGTCTTTCACATCGAATTTCTTAGAAATATTGTTTTTATAAGTGTAGTAATTAAGTAAATCTATTCCTAACACATTTTCTAAATATCATGTACAAGTAAAATGTTTTTGTTTCTAGACACTCTTTTCAACCTTGTTACACTAACAAATAAGAATTATTTCCAAGAATTGCTTTGACAAAGAAATATACATACACAAGTATTGAGATATCCTAACAAATGGTACAAATGTTAAAAAAAAGGGAAAACATCCAACAAGATAATTTTTTATTCTTTGTTTTTATAAGGAGAAAATAAGTAAAATATAGTTATTCTTTTATTTTTATGAGGAGAAAATAAGTGGCATATAGTTTTAGTGTTTATTATGCCTTACTTTTGTTCTTTGTATACTGTCCATTTCAGAACTAATGACTTATTTTTATCGATAGTCTATTTTTTACTTAAGTCCACAGTCAATGACTGTTATTTGGTAGTGTATTAGCTGTTTGGTGTGCTCAGCTTATGTAGTTTTTCACACGTTTCTTTTGCACAATTCCTACATCACATAATTTGATTTCACACATTCACACAATCCTATGAATGTTTAAGCACAAGGTTGGCGAATGTTTTTTGCACGAAGGTGATGGACTTGAGAGAGATGGATGTGGGCAAGTATTTGATGTACAGCTTCGTTCGTCGTTCCTTGTTGGCTTTGCAAGTGTGTGTTGCTGTTGTGGAGGTCCCATAATGGAATGGAGCTGTGAGTGCAGAATCTCGTGGTTTACTGGCTTTGTATGCGTGAAAGTTATCGTTATGTGTCGCTGAAAGCGGTCGTTTTTCCTTTTAATACTTCGCAGACGACTAGTTTACAATAGGATAGGGATTTGGGAAGGTATGTCGTCTATTCCTCACCCATCTTCTTTCTTGGGCTCAATCTTGCGAAACTTCAACTTCTGTTCTTCCTGTCTTTTCTCTGCTTCTTACTTGATTCTTGGTTCTTCTCTGGGCAGGATATGGAAATATTTATTGATAACTAGTCGCTTTGAAGTTCTCCTCCTAGTAACAGTTTGATAAATAGTTTGGGCATGTCATTTCTACTTTGTGGTCGTTTTCTTCAGTTTCGTGCATCAGCGTGCTGTTTAATAGTGGTAGTGTGACTTTTACAGATATTTTTTTGCCAGTGGTGGCTTGCCCATGAGGTCGTCTCGTCGGGCCGTTTTTTTGCTCGCTCCGCTAAGTCGGGGCATCCCGGGGTTTACGAGCGGTGATAGTCCAGTGTTTGCTTGTCAGTCCCTGCACCGGTCCCTTCCGTGTTCCGCCACTCTGTGGTTCCTCGTTCTGTCCCAGCAGGGTTCTGCCACCCTGTGGTTCAGCAAATTTACTGCCCACTTCAGCTACCCTCTGTTGGTCTCACTGTCCTTTCCCTTCTCTCTACCCACAGGGGGTCCACAACTCTTTTGTGGATACGTGCGTGGCGAGCATGGGGCCCCGAGCCATTGCAGCCTTCTTTCTCTCCCGGGCTGCATTTCCTTTCCCTTCCCCTCCTTTCCCCTCCATGCTCCTTTCCCCTCGCCCTTTCCTCTCCCTCTATTGGTGTCCTTGCTTATGTTGGCCCCACTATCCTCTTGGTTCTGTTGGTTTTACACTCCGGCTTTGTTGCGTAATCGTCTCCTCCTTTTGGCATTCCTTGGTCCCCCCTCTGGGGTTTGACCTCCATTACAAAATTTCTCCTCCGTAGTGTGAGCCATTTGGGGAAGAGCACCTTACCTAGTGTCTCCGACGTGCGCCCTCCTAGTACATTCCACCTTTTCTTTCACGTCGTTGTTTGATGCTAGGATGCATAGCCAGCACGGTAGCCAGCCCGTGTGGTGGGGTCGCTATGTACCCTTTTGGTTGAGCCCCCTGAACACACAGGGATCACACTTCTGATACCTGAGCTGTGACCTCCTCATGCATGCCTTGGAGTGGTTGCTCGTCATCCTGGAGCATCGGAACTCCCGGCAATGGCCGCCGTGCCAGACGGCCCTTGCTGTGGCTGGGTGGCGCCCGTGAGGAGAGCCCCTGATCGGAGTGGGTGGTATCAGGGCGGACGCTATGCAGATGAAATGCATACGGGTCCAAAACTCTGGCCGTTCTTCTGCGGCCGTCTCTCTGCGTGGTACTGATTCCTCAAGTGCTGCTTCTCTTGCCCCTTTGGCCTTCCCTTCCATGGCTACCACTGGGAAGAGGATCAGGCCCGTCGTCTAGGGGCAAAACCTTTCCCCCGTTATCTAGTTTGCACCAGGACTGATGGGGATACTTTCACCAGTGTCAAACCTTTATTCTTTGTGGAACACATTGAAGACAAGTTCGGCGAAGTGGACTCCCTGAGCAAGATGCGGTCGGGTTCGTTGCTGATAAAAACCGCTTCAGCTGCCCAATCTGCGGCCCTTTGTGCCTGTACCCATCTTGGCACAATTCCTGTGTCCATTACCCCTCACCAGTCTCTAAATATGGTACAAGGTGTGATTTTTCACAGGGACCTCATCCTTCAAACTGATGAGGAACTTCGGGACAATCTCGGACGGCGGGGTGTTCACTTTGTTCGGCGTGTTCAGAAGGGTCCTAAAGATAATCATATTGATACTGGTGCCTTTATCCTGGCCTTTGAAGGGGATACCCTTCCTAAGAAAGTTAAGATTATGGTGTATCGTTGTGATGTGAAGCCGTACATCCCACCTCCTATGAGGTGTTTTAAGTGCTTGCGTTTTGGCCACATGTCTTCTCGCTGTTCTCAGGACCCTCTCTGTGGTGACTGTGGACGTCCACTCCATGAGGGAAGTCCCTGTGTTCCCCCTCCTGTATGTGTAAATTGTCATGGTAGTCATTCTCCACGTTCACCAGATTGCCCAGTATATAAGAAAGAAAAAAAGATGCAGGAGTATAAGTCCCTCGATCGTTTAAGCTACACAGAGGCCCGTAAGAAATATGCACGACTGCACCCTGTGTCCATGACATCTAGTTACGCCTCCTTACCCCCATCCCGGACCCCTCTCCTCCCCCCCACCCCTGCGGCTCCCACACCTTCTCCTCTGGGCGCTGCTCCCCCTCCCCAGCTGGAGAAGTGTCCCACTCCTGCGGCGTCTGCCGGTCAAGGGCGCCTCTCCAGAGATGCCCCTTCCCGGCACCTTCCAGGTCAAAGGTCTGCTGCTGCGCGGCGACTGCGAGAGCCATGGGCTGTGGGCCCGCAGGTCACCCGGTCTCTTTCTGTTCCTGATATTGCTGCAGCTGGCTCCTTTATGCCACACAGCCCTCCTCGTTCTCAGCCTGAAAAGAAGAAGAAACATAAGTCCCGGGACAAAGAGCCTCTGGTGTCACCGGAGGTCCCTTCCCCGACTTCACAACCGGATTCTGACCTGTCGTTCATGGATGTCGCCCCCTCCTTGTCGGTGACGGGTGGGGACCCGGCGGTATGACTGGTTTTAGCGTGTTCCGCCCTCATTTAACACATCATTCTGTGGTTCTCCAATGGAATTGTAATGGCTACTATCGTCACCTTCCGGAATTGAAATCCCTTCTTTCGTCCTACTCTGCAGCTTGTGTGGTTCTCCAGGAATCTCATTTTACTGATGCTCACTCACCGACCCTCCGTGGGTTCCGTGTTTTCTGCCGAAATCGGGTCGGACCCTTGCGGGCTTCTGGTGGCGTTTGTACGTTGGTCCGTACAGACATTGCTAGCACGTGGATTCCTCTCCAAACTACATTGGAAGCGGTTGCTGTTAGGGTCCACTTAGACCCTGCAGTCACAGTTTGCAATCTTTATCTCCCTCCTGACAGGACACTTACACCTGCTGCCTTAACCACCCTTCTTCAGCAACTTCCTCCTCCCTTCCTCCTCCTTGGGGATTTTAATGCTCATCATCCTTTATGGGGCAGTGCTCTTCCATCTCGACGAGGTTTTCATATAGACCAATTTATTGCAGACCACGACCTGTGCCTTCTTAATGATGGCTCCCCTACTCATTTCAGTGCTGGTCATGGTACCTTTTCTGCCATTGATCTTTCTCTTTCTTCTCCCTCTCTCCTCCCTTCATTAAACTGGTCGCCACACGACGACCTTTGTGATAGTGACCATTTCCCGTTGATTATCACGCTCCCTTCCCGCTCCCCGATGGACAGATTACCTCGTTGGTCTTTCCACCGCGCCGATTGGCCTCTATACACTGCACAGGTCGAGTTTTCTCCCTCTTTGTCGGGTTGTATTGATGACGTCCTACGCGACGTGTCTGACGCGATTGTTCGCGCTGCTAACCTTGCTGTCCCGCGCTCATCTGGACCATTTCGTCGCCGGCAAGTCCCGTGGTGGAGTACGCCCATTGCCATTGCCATCCGTGATCGCCGTCGAGCTTTGCAACACTTCAAGAGGTACCCATCCGTAGCCAGCCTTACTACCTTTAAACGCCTTCGCGCTAAAGCCCGTTATTTAATCAAACAGAGCAAGCGGATATGTTGGGAACGATTCGTTTCTTCCCTTGGTTCCACTGTCCCTCTGTCACGGGTATGGGCTACACTTCGCTCTCTCCAAGGTTGCCATCGGCAGTCCACCCTCCCAGGCCTTCACCTCCGATGGCATTTGTACGGACCCATTAGTTCTCGCAGAACATCTTGCGACCCACTTTGCAGTGGCTTCAGCGTCAGCCTCCTATCCAGCTGCTTTCCTTCATCAAAAACAGCAGGCTGAAGCTCTCACCTTATGTTTCACCACTTGTGAGCCAGAATCTTACAACGAACCTTTTACTGAATGGGAATTTCTTTCTGCTCTATCTTCTTCTCATGATACGGCCCCTGGCCCAGATTCCATTCATAACCACCTGCTTCAACATCTCAGTGCTCCACAACGGCAACATCTTCTTCGGGTGTTTAACCGTATCTGGCTCCAGGGTGACTTCCCTTCTCAGTGGAGGGATAGCATTGTGGTTCCTGTCCTTAAGCCTGGTAAGAACCCCCTATCTGTTGACAGCTATCGGCCAATTAGTTTGACCAATGTTGTTTGTAAGTTACTTGAACGGATGGTAGCCCGTCGGCTCACTTGGGTCCTCGAATCTCGGGATCTATTGTCCCCTTACCAGTGTGGCTTTTGAGAGGGACGATCTCCAATTGATCATTTACTTCGCTTGGAATCCGCAGTTCGGCAGGCTTTTCCGAGCGCCGCCATTTGGTTGCAGTGTTTTTTGACCTTCGCAAGGCCTATGACACGGCCTGGCGCCATCACATCTTACTAACCCTTCATCAGTGGGGTCTTCGGGGCCCACTCCCGATTTTTATCCGCCAGTTCCTGCTCCATCGGTCATTCAGAGTTCGAGTTGGTACTGCTTTTAGTTCTCCACGGACCCAGGAGACGGGCATCCCACAGGGTTCTGTCTTGAGTGTTCTTCTTTTCCTCATTGCTATCGATGGACTTGTGGCCTCTGTCGGTCCCTTGGTCGCTCCTGCCCTGTATGTGGATGATTTATGCATTTGGGTTAGTTCCTCCTCGATGGCATCTGCAGAACGGCAGCTCCAGGTGGCTATACGGCGTGCCTCTGCATGGACCCACTCACACGGGTTTCAATTCTCTCCTTTAAAATCGCGGGTGGTCCACTTCTGTCGCCGTACTACGGTCCACCCTGATCCAGAGCTCTATCTCGACGCACAACGATTGCCTGTGGTCCCACAGTTTCGTTTCCTGGGTCTTCTTTTCGACAACAAGCTCACTTGGCTGCCCCATATCAGACTCCTGAAGGTAGGATGTTTCCGTAAACTCAGTGTCCTTCGCTTCCTTGCCCACTCCTCTTGGGGTGCGGACCGTTCCCTCCTCCTCCGTCTTTATCGTGCTCTCGTTCTGTCTCGTTTGGACTATGGTTGTCAAGTTTATAGTTCAGCTGCTCCTTCCACACTGCACGTGCTGGATCCAGTCCACCATCGTGGTATCCGTTTGGCCACTGGTGCCTTCCCTACTAGCCCTGTTGATAGTCTCCTGGTTGAAGCTGGGATCCCCCCCTTTCTGTTCGGCGGTCCCAGCTTCTGGTGTCTTATGCCCTCACTATCCGTTCTTCTCCCACTCACCCTTCCTATTCTATCCTGTTCCCAGACCATGGACGTCGCCCACCCGACTCCCGCCCTCGGGCGGGTTTACCGGTTGGACTGCGCCTTGCGTCTCTTTACCGTCATTTTCAGCTTCCTTCTTTGTCCTGTCTTCCTCGCTCCCTCCCCTCCACCCCTCCTTGGTTAGTTCCTCGGCCTCGACTTTGGATGGATCTCCGCCGCGGACCGAAAGATTCCATCCCCCCGGTGGTGTTCCGTACCTTTTTCCGCCAACTTTTATGGGATTTTCGGGATGCTGTTGTTTTTTACACTGATGGCTCTAAATCTGCTGATCATGTTGGGTATGCCTTCACGTCCTCTGTTGGAACGGAAAATCATCTGCTGCCACCTACATGTGGGGTGTTTACTGCGGAATTGATGGCAATTTCCCGGGCCCTTACCTTTATTAAACAATCCCAACACAATCGCGTTCTGTTATGTACGGACTCGATGAGTGGCCTTCTTGCTATTGACCGGTGTTTTTCGCGCCATCCATTGGTCTCTGCCATCCATGACCATCTCGCTGATATTCACCGTGCTGCTTGTTCAATTGACTTCCTTTGGGTCCCTGGCCATGTGGGTATCCCGGGTAATGAGCTCGCTGATCGTTTGGCTGGGGGAGCAGTTACTTACCCCCCGTTTTCCATAACCCCTCCTGCAGCGGATTTACGGCTTCACATCAAATCCCACTTCGCACAGTCATGGGCCAATTCTTGGGAGGCTACTCCACTGTCTAATAAACTTCGTGCAATTAAGGTGACACCAGGCCCATGGCGTTCTTCCTTTCGCCTCTCCCGAAAGGACTCGACTACACTGTGTCGTCTCCGCATTGGCCATACCAGGCTGACCCATGGTTTTCTTTTGCGTGATGAGCCACCCCCGCTTTGTGGTTGTGGAGCCTTCCAGTCAGTGGCCCACATTTTGGTTGAATGCCCCCTTCTTTTAGCTCTGCGTGTTAAGTACAGACTCCCCCACACTTTACCTTTGATGTTGGCTGACGATTCGCGGATGGTCTCTCTGGTTCTCGGTTTCCTCCGGGAGAGTGGTTTTTATTCTCAGTTTTAAAGTTTTTAATCTCTCTCTGGTGTTGGGGCAGGGCGGTGAGTGTTTGGGTTTCTCCCACTGTAGGCAGTGTTCAGAAATTCCCGATTCACCTCCCTGACTGGAATCCTCTTTTCTTCCCCTTTTACTCTGTTTTTACCCCTTCTTTTTAAGGCTTGGTTAGTCTTTCTATTCCCATACGTACTTTCTGCATTATAGCAGTTGTACCTTTTAAGTCACAGGTGGTCTTGCCTATGCTGCTTCAGCATAGTGTTGGGTTCGTTTCTCTTGCCACCTTCCCTCATTTGTTTTTACCAATGACAACGTGACTGCCCTTTTACGTTTTTCCCTTTTCCATTTTATTGTTCTGACTTTTCTGAGATGTCTCGTTAGCAGAATGGAGTATATTTGAAACAAGGGACTGATGACCTCGCTGTTTGGTCCCTTACACCTCAAACAACCAACCAACCATCCCTTCTCTCGACGCTTCTGCATTGTAGGAATCGTGTCTTGCTAATTATGTCCTTTTCTTTCTTGACACTTCTCGCGTTGCAAATTGTGGGTCGTTGCGTCTGGTCTTTGTTGGAGTTTTTGCAATGGTTCTTACAAAAAGTTTTACTTATAATCATCTAACATATGTCTAGTACCTACATTGTTTTACATCTTCTTAAAAAGCTTTACAAATTTCGGTGCCCTTTCCATGTTACAATTCTAAGATATTTTGAGTCTTAACTTCTACAAAAATCCTCAAATTCGTTTTTTTTATTTTTTGTGTAGTGTCGTGGTGTATAGCATTTTAGTATTTCATGCTGTTAGAATATCTACACTTTATCCCTTCACCTTAATCTATGGTACTATTGGTGTTATTTTTGCTTTTGTTTTTATTGAAATTACTTTCTTTTTCCCACCTTCCTCTCTCTTCATTCTTCTTTCTCCTGACGATCTTATCTGCAACATAATCTTGAAATATTGTGCTGATTATTTACCAGTAATAAAATTAATCTTCAAACTTGTACTGAAAGTGTTTAATACTGCCAGTCTTAGGTAAAAATACCTCTGCTTTATCTCGTAAAATACCCTCTAATTCTCTTTTACTGTGTTCCGAAATACCTTGAACTTCTTGCAATTTTTCGTCGATTTCCTTATGGACTTCTAACATGAGTTGAGGCGATTCCCCCTTTTGTGCATACCATTCTAATTCTTCATTCTCTTTATCTCGTGTCATTCTTAATTGTTTATTTATAACTGGTATTTCTTCTAATTTTAGTTTTTGCTCAAAGAGAAGTGTGACATTCCCGAATGTTACGCTACCTTTCCCCATATCTATTACTGCTCGTCTCTTATTTAAAAAATCTGCACCTATAATCAAATCTACAGTTAGTTTAGGTATAATCACGAAGTTGGCTTCGATCTTTTGACCTTGACACGAAAGAGTTAACCTTGTTTGTCTCGTAACTTCCGCAGCATTGTTTCTAATAGGACCTCTTACTTTAATCTTGCTTGTTTTCAGAACTGGCAATTCCTCATTGGCATTACACTGCATGAATAAATTTTCTGAGATCGCAGTCAGTTCCTTTCCACTATCAATTACAATATTGACTGGGATATGCTTTACCATGGCCATCACAATTGGTTGAATTTGAAAGGGTTGGTTCTGTTCTTCTTCTTCTTGCATCAACGAATCCTCCACTGAATAATACATGAGTCTTTTTAGGAATTTCCCTTGTGAATTCGAACTTTCTGTAGGATAAGCTTCGACTGCTACTTCTCTCTCTTTTATTTCCTCTTCTCTATTTCTTCCTTCATTTACGCTTTCTTCAACATCCTCTACTTTTTTCTCATCCTCGTGTATCTTCTCCTTCTTCGTCGCTACTTGCACATAATCGCATCTAAATGCTCTAATTATCGCTTCATAACTTCTGTCATTATATTCGTTGGGTTGTGTGCCCACTCATAACTTATTTTCAACTTCTGTCGACTGCGCATTATCCTCATTGAATTCGCTTTCCCTGGTTTCCATCTCAAACAGCTCTGCAATACTCATTACTTCGTCCTTTCCTCCTACATTCGTTGGGCATGCCTCTGGTAATTCATCTTCCTCATCAGTATTCTCCCAATTAATTTCGTCCCAACACGATATTGTTATTTTCTTGTCTTCGTTTTCATCTGGTCCCTGCGGATTTGTTTCTTCCTTCTTCTCATCTCGTGATAAGGTTTTTACTTCTCTGTTCAAGGTGCTGCAATTGTCTTGGGTCGGTGCGTCATTCTCTTTGGCATGGGCGCTTAGCTGTCAATTCGAACGTTTATCGGGGTTTGGTGGTCTTACCTCCACCTCTTCTATCTGTATTCTCTTTTCTTGTTCAGTTTGTTGATAGTGGTTTCTTTGTTAATAATTTGTCGGTCTGTTGGTTCTCCAGTACCCGTTCCGGTTGTCGTTATTCCCTCTGTAATAATTGTTGCCGTTCTTGGGTGAATTATAGTTATTGCCATATTCTCTTCTAAATCCATAACCGGTTCTTTGTTGAAATCTATTGTCGTTTCTTGGTGCGAAGTTATCACATGGTTCGTAATTATTGTTTCTTCGTACTGTGTCTTGTGGATTCCACTGCTTTTTGCTTTCGTTTTCACGTGCACTTCGTCTTTTTCTTGCGTCATCTTCCGAAAATATGAACTCTAGTTCCCTTAGAATACCTTTAAATGCTTCGACGTCATTGCCTCCGCGACCTACTGATGATTGCTGGTATTTCAATGGTAACTTCATAGCGCATAATTTAATCAACTCTCCGTCACTGTATGGTACATCTAAGCATTGATTTTTCTTTGCCATTAATTCGAAAAATTTCACGGGACTCTTCTCTCCTGAATTTTCAAAATATGGGTTCTGTAATAATTCGTACTTCACTCTGTTCTGTGCTTCACTGGACCAATATCGTGAGAGAAACTTCTCTCTGAAATCTTCGTACGATCGGCATGTCGCTGCAACATTCTGCATGGTTTCTGCGACTGTTCCTGACATGTGTGCACATATAAAGTCTAATTTGTGTGCTAGCGTCCAGTGTTCTGGTAATCCTACTCGGAATTGATCAATAAAAGTTCGTGGATGTAATGAGTTTCCTTCTCGAAAATGTAGAAATTTTCTGACTGTGATGAAATGATCATTGTCGTACTTCGTCATAGTTCCATATGAAATTCGCGATTCTTCGCCACTTTTGTTTCTCCGGTTGTCAACGTGTAGCTGAATGCATTGCACTGTACTCTTCGCGACCTGGCTTTCCATTGTCAGGTATTGGTTCGGTATCTTGTCTGGCTAACCTTGCTGCTTCATTGCACGATCCAAACTGTCTTGAAACATACATTTGTGGTTCCGTATGTGTTTGTGATGCCGTTTGTTCATCAAGAATTTCGAAACGTGTTTGTTGCTGTGCAGGCTGTCTGATTTCACGTATGTTACTTTCCGCCTGTGACTGGAATCGCAAATGCGTAATATCTTCGTTAATTGCCTGTTTTTCCGGTGCTGTTACAGATACAGATGTGGTTGCAGACTCTGTGCTTGTTCGATCCTGTTCACTACGCTCTTCAATGGTTTGCAACAACTCTGTTCGCAATTTCTGAAATTGTCGCTTCGTTTGCGCTTCTATTTTGACTATGCGGTTATCATATCTTTTCAGCGCTGCTTTTGTGATACGTTTGTGTAACACACTGTTTTCAACAACTTCACGCGCTGTACCTGCTGCTTGTCTAGTAATTTCGTTGATCTGTTTCTCTAGTATCTTGACTTCTCCCTGGGTGTTGTTACATAATGTTTTGATCTCGTCCCGAATGTCATTACGCAATGTTTGTACGTCCGCTTGTACCTTGTCAATGTCTGTTCTCAATCGATTGTGACCTGTTATTAAGTTTCCTATCACTTCTCGAGATTCTTTTGCCTCGTCTTCAATATGACTTAGGTGTAACTGAATTTTTTTGTTTTGTTCTTTAATCTCACGCATTTGTCTCGTGGTTTCTGCATTCTGAAATTTAATTTGGTTCGCTATGTCTTTATTTTGCCTTGTCATGGTTTCCGTAATTTGTTGTAATAATTCTGCCAGATTGGTGAGTCCTATTGCGTTTTCTTCCGACGTCCTACGCTCTGTGTTTTCGCCCAAGTGTTGGTTGGCAACCGATTGCATTGAACTGTGCTCTGACACGTTTCTGCTCGCATTCCTTGCACTCTGTGGTGAGGGAGCTCTGATTACTTGTACTATGGGTTCTACGTATTCAAGACGCAAGTTAGAATCCTCATCGACTGTCTCTCTACTTTCCTGCTCCTCTGTCGTATGCTGACTAACGTTTTCTATGCCTTGACGTACATTATCCTCGTTATGGTGCGTTATGTGTCCTATTTCTCGCGATACTGCATCGTCTGTTGTACTGTCCTCTATTCTCTGTCATTTTCATGCTGGGTCTCTACCTCAATTCGGTCAAGGTCTCGATTTGCCATTGTTAATGTTTCCGAATCCCTTATTTTCTGTTTTAAAACGAATTCACGCGCCCTAGTTCGAGACAACATGCGCTCATACGATCTCACGCGTTTCATAAACTTTTTGCACACACGACTTGACAATCAATTCACTTACTTGTTGGGTCAGAACCAACTTTTCAACGATGTATCTGCCACCTGTTCGCTTGCATTGGAGAGAAAACATAATTCTAACAATTTTTAAAATTCATAACTTAATTATGCTATTGTCTCTGCTAGAATGTCTTACTATCTATCGCTGCAGCTACTGTTTTCAACTATTTATGCCTTTCAAAAAAAAATTTTTTTAAGAAAATTTTTAACAGGATATTTTTCTGACCTTCAGTCATGGTATTTTACCATTCTGGCAGGGTCGCCATTTTCTAACATTCTGCGTGGTGTCTGTCTGTTCTATATCGTGTCTCCCTAGCACTTTCGCGCAACGACGTTCTGAGCGCGTTTTTTTAGGGAATTGACTAGTTTGAACCTGGGACCTGTTGCTGGTAAGGAGACATCAGACCACACATGACATGTAGAGTTCAGAAGAGTTCAGTGAGACTAGCGATGATATAACCTAATACTTAATGATTTCAGCATCAGCTCCACTGCACTCCCTGTAAAACAATCTTAATACTAACTAAATTTAGTGGAAGGGGTTCAGGGCTTTCCTATTTTTAGTTAGCTGGTAAAATAGCGTCGAAAAAGCAGTTAAGTTTACCATTGGAAATTTTATTCTACTCACAAAACATTGTTTATAAATTGCACTATTGATAAAAGGAAATGTTTTAATACAGGATGGTAAAAACCAACTGTGTTCAACAAAAATGTGAACGAATATTCCCTGAATGGGTTTCGAACTTCTACAATGGATTGAAGGTTGACCTATGCCATATCACATCTATAATCTATGTTTAAAGTAAGTTTCACAAAAGAGAAAACTATCAAAATGGTCTACAGTGACCCTCAATTATCTTTAATTACTTATCTAACTTGTCGTAAATTATAGTGGCTGATGTGGCTTCTCAATAACTATATAACAGAAAAATCATTGCGTTTCAGATTTTTATTTCAAGTGGCAAATGTGAACACCATGAGCTTTAATTGACGATCGACACTAGCATTACGCAAAAAGGGGGTGTAACAGATGAGAATTCTGCAGTTCTGAGTGAAGCTTTCTGAGCTGTTATGCGGCATCGCGTGTGTTCATTACCTTGTCGGTGTTCGTCAGGGGGCGGCGGACAGCACAGCTCTGCTCACCTCGCCATCTCAGAAGCAACTCTCCCCTAACTTCTCCTTACTACAATTTACCGAAGTTGGTTTAAAAAAACTATCTGGCTGTGTTTTCATCAGACCAATCAGGGTCTCAATGTTAGCCTTAAGCTCCGCCTACAAAAATTCTGTCTATCCAATGAGAAACGTTATACTTTTCGTGGTGGGGCAATGTTTTTAAAGTTTGCAACGTAACAGAGACACGAAAAAGTCTCACGCTATAACTTGTAGCTGGTGTGGTCCTTTTAGTGTTATCGTAAGATCCATACTGTACTTCTGGAGGGCTCTATCTTTTAACATGAGCTGGGGGGTGGTCCTAGCGGTTAGCTGGCGACGTGGGTGTCCGTCCCTTATCATAGGGCTTTCCAGCTTAACACAGTTTTGCTCTCGGCTTCTGTTGTCGTTTCTCCCGTCGGAACTGCGTCTGTCTCACGGCGGGAAGGTATGACATGCATTTAGGCATTCTTGTGTTAGTCTATGGTATTCCATTTGCTCACTCGTTACTCATATTACTTTGGTTAATTTAATGTCACGATTTATTCGGAGCTATGTGACATACTACTGGATTTGCTTATCATGTCATGGTTTTCATGGAAGGAGTGGGATTTGCCTGACACCTTACAGTATGACAAAAAGTCCTGTTCCTTCTGCAACCGAACTTCAACAATTCCCACTTCATTTTACATGAACCTATCCATTTGATTCTTTAAATTTACTAATCTACTTGCGCTATTAAGAGATATAATATTACAAGAGCCGGCATTTTTGTTTCTGCTGATGATGTCAACCTCCCGAGTAGTCCCCACCCGGAGACCCGAATGCGCGATTATTTTACCTCAGGAATATTTTACCCAAGAGGATGCTGTCATCATTTAACTGTACAGTAGAGCTGCATGCCTTGTGAAGAACTATGATTGTAGTTTCCTCTTGCTTTCAGCCATTCATAATACCAGCACAGCAAGACGGTTTTGCTTGATGTTACAAGGCGAGATCTATCAACTATCCAAGCTATTGCCCCTGCAACTACTGAAAAGGCTGCTGTCCTCTTCAGGAGCCATACGTTTGTCTGGCCTCTGAACACACACCCCTCATTGTGGTTGCACCTATGGTATGGTTATCTGTATCGCTGAGGCACGCAGGCTGAAGGCACCCCACCGACGGCAAGATCCGTGGTTCATTTTCAACACCTGAGTGTTTGTCCGTATTTAGAAAGCAATACTGCAGCGAGTCCTCGTGGCATGGATTCAGATCCTTCGTAGGTTTCCGGAGGTATGCGACATTTGATGTCTAAGTACAAGTGATGCAATGCCTGTAAATTAGCGGCCGGTGTGCTGTTGGCGCGGGGCTGGAACCCGATAGTATACCAGGTGTCTTCCAGGGCAAGAGTCCAGGCGAATCTGGAGGTCAGGACATCAATTTGAGTTCCCTGTCAAGCTAATCTAACCATTGTAGCACGACTCTGTCCTGCGATACGTTAGCCTGCTGGAAGAAGCCATTGCCGTCGAGGAAAACATCAAGTGTGAATGGATGCAGATGTTCTGCACTAACGTCATCGTAGCCCAAAGCTGTTATGTTGATTCCTTTTATTACCGAAAATCCCACGGAAGCCCACAGGAACACTGTAATACTTCTATTCCTCTCCTACACTCGGCCTGCTTTTGTGGCGCGATGAATGTTTATTGCAGTTGTTTCCCTAGATGGCATTTCATTCGGACGCTACCAAACGACCTGGTGCAGCAAGAAACGTAATTCGTTCGACTGGGCGACATGCTTCGATTGATACACAGTGCGATGATCTCCAGTAGTAATTGAGGAGGTCGTTGGGTCTGAATGTGACAAGGCAGGGGCGTCTGCCTCAGGGCTCCGTGTTTAATTACCTGTGCTTCATGGGTCTGCTCCGAAACCACTGTGTTTGCAGCAGCACTGATCTCTGCCACAGGTCACCGCTCGTCCTTCTTTACAGAGCCGGATAAGACACAGACGTCCAACACGTTGTCGCCCAGTCGTGGTTTCACCTTCTACTTCTTTCAGTAGATGATGAGAACAATAGCACCTGCGTAGCCGATCCGTTCCGTCGTTTGAACGGTGTTAATCTTCAGATGCCAGCGTTTGCGGCCCGTATCGTCTCAAGAATGATTTTCCATTCGTTTTTTTCCTGTGACTGCATGCTTTCTTTGCCGCGTTACCACGTCACGCGTCTGCAATGACACCAGGCGGAATTTAATCTTGCGTTGGACCTTTGTCCTTCTATAAAATGCCATCAAAAAGTTTCCATTCTAAGGCCGTAGAGACCAGAATCTGTTTGCTAATCAGCTAAAATCGTTGTGAGCATTGAGTCACTTCATACTAACGACGCGCCAAGTTGAAGAGACCCGTCTGCTGAAACACTGTGTCCTGGTGCGCGAGGAGTGGCCGCGCGGTTTGAGGAGCCGTGTCACGGATAACGCCACCTCTCCCGCCAGAGGTTCGAGTCCTCTTTCGGGCATGGGTGTATGTGTTGTTCTTAGCATAATTTAGCTTAAGTAGTGTAAGTCTAGGGACCGATGACCTCAGTAGTTTGGTCCCTTAGGAATTAACACACACAGACTGCTGCGCGAAGAAGCCCGTAACTGTATGATACACATCCTCGTCGTCCCTTCAAGGCCTATTTTAACGGACTAAAGGCGTGATAATAGCACGGGGAAGGGTCACGACTATAAAGCGGTACTCGAGTGTCTTCCTCTTGAGTCTCCCAGTTGAGGCTACCATTCCAGGTCGACCGGCGTCTTGTGTCAAACCTAACAGCACGGAACTTGTGGCCGTGTTCCACATCCATGGTTTTCAACAGATATGCTGTCCCATTCACATTCTTCATTTTCCCATGTATGTTTACAATTTTTGTCTTTTGGCACCCAAGAAAAGAATAACAGCACATCGGTCGTGTTTGAGTGCTTTTGGTAACAATGTCGCCTCAGTTTGCGTTTCCTTATTTACCACACACATGTCAGAAAGGCACGGACGCCATACTGCTCCACTCGCCTACATGTCCATGCTTATATATCAGCATCAGAGTCGTGCTACTTTTCCTATGCTGCATCGACTTTCTCAAACGGAAACCTTTTGACCGCCTATTATATTTTAACTGATAGGTATGTCTGTCATTTGGTGTAAATATCTTATACATCACGTGAAGTTGTTCGTTAACAAGCACAAAGACAGTCAACAGATCACGAAAGTGCAGTGTGCCATGACGGTGCAGAAAACAGTTTAACTGTTTAAATAGTTGCTGACCACTTCCCTGCTGAAAAAAATGTGACACATGATGTGTAGTTTGCAATTGCTACTATTGCTGTTACTGTAGTAAGCAATATATTGGGAAAAATGCTGCACCCAATGGTTTGGTCTGCACTACAGGGACGAAAGTGAGGACCAAATAATCCCTGTTTATATTCATTGATCATAATGTCATTTGTCTAATATCAGAAGACGTCCAAGAGAGCAGACGTATAGAACGCAAGGAGTCAGAGGGCATACCGTATCAGTAAGGTGGCACCCAACTGCAACACAGAACGATTTGCAGACGTCGTCACAGGAAAATGACTGTCTTGACATATCTACCAAACACTTATTATTCTTCGATACATCCAGATAGTGATAAAATTTAAAATGTTCATCCCAAGTGAAGCACATCAGACATCATGTATTTTAGCAATGATAGTAACGCAAACTACGACTAGCATCACACCTCCAAATAGTTTAAGAGGTCATAATGGGACAGTTATGACTATGTGGCAAGGCAGGCTGAAAAGAGGTCCGAGGTGGCTTGTTTTGGTCTGAGAGCGCGGCCGCTCTTCCATGCGCCTCGCTGAAGTTTGGCGGGAGGCTGGCCGTGGCTACTCGACCCTCGCGCTTCTGTGAGACTCGCCAGTGTCTGGACGTGACGTCAACACTGGCCTTTACAAATCGCGCAAAGACAGTCATCGTGATACACGGAGTCTAAAGAGTTCACAACGACCAATTGTAGTCCTAATTCCGATAGAATACGATAGAATTGCTTTCATTTAAATACTGTTGGGGAGGATCATTTAGCCATTTTTTTTTTCTTTTTTGACGTACCGTCTTAACCTGTGTTTAAGTGAGCATCTTTTGGTGCCTTTATGTTTAATGTAGGACATAATCGTGAATGGTTGTAATTTGCACTGCTGAACATCACACTATTTGCTTTTAGGAATTAAGTTGAAATCTATGTACTCCGCACAAGAGGGCAGCCGTATTGGCATGGAGCTGTGTGAGCGTTGAAGTGGCAAGACCTGTATCTCTCTGTCCAGTGATCTACCTGCTCTGTATTCAGATTGTGAAGTTTTTTCTCGTCTGCGGACACTCGCGAGTTTTCGTGAACGCTGTGGGTTAGGATTTCAACTCTGCCAGTGCAGTACGTACCGGACAGTCGTTGGACTTGTGTTGTGTTTCGTCTGTAGGGCTGGACTGTATTTGCAATTATTTTGCGCGTTCTGTTTTCTTAAAATATGTAGTTATCTTGAAACAATAAACAGTGGGGCAAGTCATATTTAGGTCAGTATTACAACAGCAAGTATATCATTCTCGACCAGTCCACACTTGAACGTGTAGAATCGACTTAATAAAAGTGGCAATTTTAATTACCAATCTCGTTGTTGGTTACATTATTTATGCACCAGAACTTTATATCCAACGCAGTAAGTTCATTTTCCTGATTTTGCCTATTAGTGAGAATACAATTTCATTTGAGTGGGCGGACAAGGACCAGTAGGATCACGAGCCCTATAACATAGACAAGCCAAAGAGATTTTGCAATGGTTCCACTAAATGTTCCTAAACAGAGCAGCAAAGAACTTTTCTTTAGTCATGAGTCGCCTGACTGGTTTGATGTGGCCCGTTACGAATCCCTGTGCCAGCCTTTTCCTGTCAGAGCAGCAGTTGCAACCTACGAGGTATCCCAATCTCTCTCTTCCTATGTAGTTTTTACCCTCTGCAGCACCCTCTAGTACTATGGAAGTTATTCTCCGACGTCTTAATACTTGTACTGTCATTCTGATCTTCTTTTTTGTTAGTGTTTTGCAAATATTACTTCCTTCGCCCATTCTGCGGAGAACTTCCTCTTTCCTTACTTTAAGAGTCCACCTACTTTCCAACATTCTTCAGTAGCAGCATATATGCAGTGATTAGGTATCTTCCGTTATGGTTTTTCCACACTCCCAGTGCTGGTCTGCTTGTTAAGTGCTTCCTGCTTCGTCCGTCATGTATTATTTTGCTTCCAAGGTAGGAAAACTCCTTAACTTCCTCTACTGCGACATCACCGTTTTTGATGTTAAGTTTCTCATTTTTGCTACTTTTCATTACTTTCGTCTTTCATCGGTTTACTCTCAATCCATATTCTGTACTCATTCCATTCAACAGACCCTGTATTTCGTCTTTCCTAAAGCCAAACTGATCGGCACCTAACAGCTTCACAATTTTCTTTCCATTCTTGTGTACATAATTCTCATCAGCAACTTGAAGTGATTACTCTATGGTCACCTCCCATTCTAGAGATCCCAATGCGAGACGAATCCTGAATCTTTTCTTAATGGAAAAATCATCAAGACATCTTTTAATCAGAGGCCACATGTCCTGTGGACACTCATTGTGTGTCTTTAATGTAGTGGTTTCCACTACATCCTCGTACGTTGATCAATGATTATTCTTCCCTCTTTTAGGGGTAGTTTCCTACGCCATAAGCAAGAGAGTGCCCTGAACTTTTAAAAGTCTAGCAGATTGTAGAGATATCATATATTAAAGCGTAATATCGGTACCAGTGACAGCAATTTTAGCTTTATATCAATATTGAGGCCTTAGACAGCATTTCTCATCACCACCTGTTCGGAGAACTGTACCACTACGGATTCGGCGTATGCTTTATTCAAATGTTTAAAAATATTCATAAAAACGCCATTTCCAATCCAAGATTATCATCAATGGAAAATTCACCGACAATTACCTTTCGAGAGGCCGGTTCGTCACAGCTGCCCCTTGTCAATGACTGTCTTTGTTACTGCAATTGATTCACTTCTCAGAATGGCAAATTTCAAGGATTAAATTTGTACTCAAGTATCATTAAATGCAGAACATAAGCGGATGACGTGGGTGTCATCGTGCGATAGGAGAAGAACCTTAGGGTAGTCGATAATAGGTTACATAAGTATGAAAAGGCGTCTGGATCCAACCGTAACCTCAGAAAAACTTACCTAATTCCAATCGGGAGAGGATTCAGAATAGACGAAAACACTCCATTCAGAGTATGCGGAAACATCTGGTTGCTAGGATTAACTATGAGTTACTGACTTCTATAACTAACGGCAGGAAACTGGAAGACACTTTTGGCCATGACCAAAACCCGTCCGCAACACACAGAGTTGCTGTATACTGCCTACTTGTTACATATGGGGTGCCTAGGAGCCCTGCTTGCTCGGATCACCAGACAACGATTCAAGCAAATCGCATTAATGAGTTTTTCTTACAATAAGATAAATGACAGTACTGAACATTGAGAATTTACAATGACGTGTCGCAGGCAAAGGGTATTAGAGTCAGAAATTGAAAGAGCTCTGGAAGATCTCAGAGAAAAAATGGCAGAAGGGGCAGATCGGGACTTCTAAAACCATTTGGAGGAAATTACAACCGATCGATTATTCTAGTTGGTGTGTAGAATCTATGAGACTGGCGTCGTACCTTCAGCCATCACCCACGCAATCCCGAAGATAGCAAAGGCTGATAAGAGCGACAACTATGGCACAGTCCACTTAAAAGCTCATTGATCAAAGTTACTGACAAGAATAATATACAGAAGAATGGAAAAGAAAACTGATGATCTGTTGTATAACGAAGTTTGGCTTTAGGAGAGGTAAAGGCATCAGAGAGGCAATTTTGAATTTGCGGTTGATAAAGGAAGCAAGATTAAAGAAAAATCAAGACACGTTTACTGGATCTGTCGACCTACAAAAATCATTCCACAACGTCAAATTGTGCAGGAAGTTACTAAATTCTTAGAAAAATTGGACTAACCTTTAAGGAAAGACAGGCTATACATATTAGGCACAAGAACCAAGAAGGAAGGGTAAGACTGGAAGACTAAAACTGAAGAGATCGTATTATAAAGGGTGTAAGAAAGGGATCCAGCGTTTCGGCCTTAGTATTCAGTCCACACATCGAAGAAGCAAATGACCGAGATAAAGGGAAGGTTCAAAAGTGGGATGAGAATACTGGGAGAAAGGATTTAAACGATAAATTTCGCTGATGGCATTGTTATCCTCAGTCAAGCTAAAGAAGAATTACAGGATCTGTTGATTGAAAAGAACTGTCTAAGGAACAGAATACGGATTGAGAGTAAAACGGAAAAAAAACAAAAATGATGGGAAGTGGCAGAAATGAGAATAGCTAGGAATTTAACATCAAAACTGGTGGTGATGGTGGTGAGAAAGTAAACGAATTTAGTAAATTGTGGTTCCTTGGGAGCCAAATAACCTACGAAGGACGAAACAACGCAGACTAGCGCAGGAAAAAGAGTGCATTCCTGACCATGAGAAGTTCACAAATTTTAAACGTAGGCTTCAATTTGAGGAAGGCAGCCAGCCATCAATGGAGCATAAGCTACTGTGGGTGTTCAAAGTATGCATATTGTCCTGCTGTCATTTACATGTTTAATAGACGAGTCGTTAATCGATGTTACATGTTTACTGCGATGCCCTATCTCTTTGGTCCTCTTCGGTACAAGGGCTCCGGAAACTGCAGCCCTACACCGGACGTCGACTTCCTCAAACGGATATCGCTTTTTTCTACAGAGACAGGTTTTGCAAGATGTTAGAAACTGTTCTGTCACTTTATATACGGTCATTAGACGATTTTTTATGGAAATCGCTTTAATATTCAGCGATGCCTCTCAGTTAGGAGTCATTTCCAGACTGTGATTGATGTTAGCTGCTGAAGAACCTTCCCTATACACTAAAGAGTATCATAAGCCTAGACACTGCTAAGGTTACCCGAATTCATAAACAAAGCGTGCACAAATAATCATCCCATAGCCATTCCACAGTTGATACTCCCCAGTTTCCCATTTACACAGTACTCCTACAACGCTGCTACGTCTAAAAGTTAAAAATGCGTTTAACTAGAAACTGTATACGATCTTTGTAAGGCAGTACCTCTGGAGTTGGTGCCCAGCTCAGCGCCGTGCCGCTATGTAGCCTAGCAGATGCCGCGAAATTAGTTCAAATGATGACATGAACGAACTATATTTTATCCATCTCGTGCAAAGGTTATATTTCTTGCGTGTCTCGGTTACACTATGTGCTTAGAACACGAACGTAATCATTAATGATTTAACAGAAATGTGACAGTTTTCAATTTTTTAATGGAAACTTACGTAAATATTTTTGTGTTTACGTCAGATTCGACTGCATAGTCATATTCCATATCCCTATAAACAAAATGTTTACTACACTGAAGAGCAAAAAAAAAAAAAAATACTGGCACAGCTGCCTAGTATCGTGTAGGGCCCTCGCGAGCACGCAGAAGCGCCGCAAAACAACGTGACATGAACTCGACAAACGTCTGAAGTAGTGCTAGAGGGAACTGACATCATGAATCCTTCGGGGCTGTCCATCCGAGGGGGTGGAGATCTCTTCTGAACAGCACGTTGCAAGGCATCCCAGATTTGCTCAATGATGTTCATATCGAGGAAGTTTAGTGGCCAGCGGAAATGTTTAAACTCGGAATAGTGTTCCTGGAGCCACTCTGTAACAATTCTGAACGTGTCGGCTGTCGCACTGTCCTGCTAGAACTGCCCAAATCCATCGGAATGCACAATGGACATGAATGGATGCAGCTGATCAGACAGGATGCTTGCGTACGTGTTACCTGTCAGTCACATCTAGACGTATGAGGGGTCCCATATCACTCCAACTGCACTCGCCCCACACCATTGGTCCATGGAGTCACGAAGTGCCGGCCGGAGTGGCCGAGCGGTCTAGGCGCTAAAGTCCGGAACCGCGCGAACGCTACGGTCGCAGGTTCGAATCCTGCCTCGGGCATGGATGTGTGTGATGTCCTTAGGTTAGTTAGGTTTAAGTAGTTCTAAGTTCTAGGAGACTGATGACCACAGCAGTTTAGTCCCATAGCGCTCAGAGCTATTTGAACCATTTTTTTTTTCAGTCACGAAGTTGTCTTCATACCCATCACGACCATCCGCTCGATACAATTTGAAACGAGCCTCGTCTGACCAGGCAACATATTTCCAATTATCAACAGTCCACGGTCAATGATGACGGGCCCAGACGAGGCGTAAGGTTTTCTGTCGTGAAGTCATCAAGGGGACTTCGGCTCTGAAAGCCCATAACGATTATGTTTCGTTGAATGGTTCGCACGCTGACACTTGTTGATGCCCCAGCACTGGAATCTGCAGCAATGTGCGGAAGTCTTCATCGATCCCGTGCTGGTGGGAACTTTTTCCCGCCTCAGCGATGTCGGAGATTGACGTTTTACCGGATTCCTGATATTCACGGTACACTCGTGAAATGGACGTACAGGAAAATCCCCATTTCATCGCTAACTCGGCGATGCTGTGTCCCATCGTTCGTGTTCCGACTATAACACCACATTCAAACTCACTTAAATCTTGTTAACCTGCCGTTGTAGCAGCAGTAACCTATCTAACAACTGCGCCAGACACTTGTTTTATGTAGGTGTTACCGACAATAGCGCCGTATTCTGTCTGTTTACATATCTCTGTATTTGAATACGCATGGCTACACCAGTTTCTGTGGCGCTTCAGTGTGTAAGTAGACATACAAATACGCAACATTAATAAAATACAGAAATATATTACAAAACAAAATTTTAGAATGATACCACGGGATGATCTTGATACTACACGTAGACTGACTGGAAGTAGTAATCAGTCCTCAAACAGTCCTCAACATAGCAGTAGCTTTGTATACGTAACGTATGTACGTAAACGCCGTCTACCAGTCTTGGTGCGTCCATCGGTACCGAAGGATCTCCGTGTCATCCTTTGCAGATGATTTCATTGGCCGCGTTACAAAGGGGTATGGGATAAGCATACCGCTCTCGCGGCCGTTGTCAGTTTCCGTGATCCTGAGCCGCTCCAGCTCGGTCAAGCAGCTGCGCAACTGGCCTCACAAGGCCACTCTTCCCAGCAACGAAACATCCGTGCCAGTACCGGGAATCGAACCCAGATCCTATGCATGGCAGTCAGACGTGCTGACCACTCAGTACAGGTGTTGGACAAGAAATATATACCTGACAATCGGACTAAACTATTAATTATATCTTTTTACCGACACCCCAAATCAGAAGATATAGTTGCTGGAGAGTTCAAAGAAAACTTGAGGCTCATTTCAAATAGGTACCCCACTCATACAATTACAGTCGGTGGCGAGTTCCATCTACTCTCGATATGCTGGAAAAATTATACGTTTAAAGCCGGCAGAAGGTATAAAACGTCATCCGAAATTGTACTGAATGTTTACTCATAAAATTATTTTGAACAATTAGTTCATTAGCCCACTCGAAGCGTGAATGGTTGCGAAAGCACACTTGACCTCGTAGCAACAAATAATCCTGGAAAAAAAGTGAGTATCATGACGAATACAGGGATTGGCACCACAAGGCAGTTGCTGCTAGGATGAATACCATAACACCCACAACCATAAAAAAGAAACGCAAAGTACATCTACTTATAAAAAGTTGATAAAAATGCTCTTAACGCCTTTTTAAGAGATAGTAAACGTAGAAAACATGTGGAATGATTTGAGAGAGATAGTATCGACGGAAATTCAGAAATATATACCACATAATTAATAAGTGATGGTACTGAAACCCAATGGTGCACAAAACGGGTCAGATCGCTGTTTAAAGAACCGACGAAAAAATCATGCCAAATTTAAAAGAACGCAAAATCCCCAAGATTGCTTTTAATAATTTCCATAACGAAACTCTGCCTCGGAATCTGGCAGAAAATCAAAAAAGATTCTGGCCATACATAAAGCACACCAGTGGCAAGTCGCAATCAATACCTTCACTGCGCGACAACAAGGGTGAAGTTACAGATGACCGTACCACTAAAGCAGAGTTATTAAACACGGTTTTCCGAAACTCCTTTACCAAAGAAAACGAAGTAAATTCCAGTCAAGAACAACTGCCAAGATAAGATAAACAGAAGAACATGTCCTCGGTGTAGCAAAGCAGCTTAAATCACTTAATAAAGCCAAGGCCTAGGGTTCAGATTGTATACCAGTCAGGTTACTCTCAGAGTATGCTGATACAATAGCTCCATATTTAGCAATTACACTACTGGCCATTAAAATTGCTACACCACGAAGATGACGTGCTACAGCCGCGAAATTTGACCGACAGGAAGAAGATGCTGTGATATGTATATGATCAGCTTTTCAGAGCATTCACACAAGGATGGCGCCGGTGGCGACACCTACTACGTGCTGACATGAGGAAAGTTTCCAACCGATTTCTCATACACAAACAACAGTTGACCGGCCTTGCCTGGTGAAACGTTGTTGTGATGCCTCGTGTAAGGAGGAGAAATGCGTACCACCACGTTTCCGACTTTGATAAAGGTCGGATTGTAGCCTATCACGATTGCGGTTTATCGTATAGCGACATTGCTGCTCGCGTTGGTAGAAATCCAATGACTGTTAGCAGAATATGGAATCGGTGGGTTCAGGAGGGTAATACGCAACGCCGTGATGGATCCCAATGGCCTCGTATCACTAGCTGTCGAGATTAAAGGCATCTTATCCGCATGGCTGTAACGGATCGTGCAGCCACGTCTCGATCCCTGAGTCAACAGATGGGGACGTTTGTAAGACAACAACCATCTGCACGAACAGTTCGACGCAGCATGGACTGTCAGCTCGGAGACCATGGCTGCGGTTACCCTTGTTACCCTTGACGCTGCATCACAGACAGGAGCGCCTGCGATGGTGTACTCAACGACGAACCTAGGTACACGAATGCCAAAACGTCATTTTTTCGGATGAATCCAGGTTTTGTTTACAGTATCATGATGTTAACATCCGTGTTTGGCGACATCGCGGTGAACGCACATTGGAAGCGTGTATTCGTCATCGCCATACTGGCGTATCACTCGTCGTGATGGTATGGGGTGCCACTGGTTACACGTCTCGGTCACCTCTCGTTCGCATTGACGGCACTTTGAACAGAGGACGTTACATTTCAGATGTGTTACGACCCGTGGCTCTACCCTTCATTCGATCCCTACGAAACCCTACATTTCAGCAGGATAAAGCACGACCGCATGTTGCAGGTCCTGTACGGGCCTTTCCCGATACAAAAAATGTTCGACTGCTGCCCTGGCCAGCACTTTCTCCAGATCTCTCACCAATTGAAAACGCCTGGTCAATGGTGGCCGAGCAACTGGCTCGTCGGAATACGCCAGTCACTACTCTTGATGAACTGTGGTATCGTGTTGAAACTGCGTGGGCAGTTGTACCTGTACACGCCATCCTAGCTCTGTTTGACTCAATTTCCAGGCGTATCAAGGCTGCTATTACGGCTACAATTGGTTGTTCTGGGTACTGCTTCCTATCTATGCACCCAAATTGCGTGAAAACGTAATGACATGTCAGTTCTAGTATAATATATTTGTCCAATGAATACCCGTTTATCATCTGCATTTCTTCTTGGTGTAGCAACTTTAATGGCCAGTAGTGTATATACGACCGCTCGCTGACAGGAAGATCCGCACCTAAAGACTGGAATATTGCTCAAGTCACGCCAATACCCAAAAAGCGAAGTAGGAGTAATCCGCTGAATTAGAGACCCATATCACTAGAGTCGATTTGCATTAGGCTTTGGAAACATATACTGTGTTCGAACATTATGAATAACCTCGAAGGAAACGATTTATTCACACATAGGTAGCTGAATTCAGAAAACATCGTTCTTGTGAAACACAACTCATGAGGTAATGAGTGCTATCGACAGAGGATGTCAGATTGATTCCATATTTTTAGATGTCCAGAAGGCTTTCGACACCGTTCCTCACAAGCCCGTCTTCTAACCAAACTGCGTGCCTATGGAATATCGTCTTAGTTGTGCGACTGGACTCGTGATTTCCTGTCAAAAAGGTCACAGTTCGCAGTAATAGACGGAAAGCCATCGAGTATAACCGAAGTAATATCTCCAAGCAATTGTTACCGGCCCTCTGTTGTTGCTGATCTATATTAACGACATAGAAGACAATCTAAGTAAATTATTTGCAGATGATGCTGTCATTTACCGTTCTTTAGAGTCATCAGATGACCAAAACGAGTTGCAAAATGATTTAGATATCTGTGTGGAGCGAAAAGTGGAAATTGACCCAGAAGTTATTGACATGTGTACTAAAAGAAATCCGCTGAATTTCAATTACGCGATAAGCCACACAAATCTGAAGGCTGTAAACTCAACTAAATAGCTAGGGATTACAAGTACAAATAACCTACATTCGAACGATCAAATAGATAATGCAAATCAAAGACTGCGATTCATTGGCAGAACAGTTAGAAGGTGCAACTGACTTACTAAAGAGACTGCTTGCACTACACTTGTCCGCCCTATTCTGGAGTATTGCTGTGCGGTGTGGGATCCACATCAGGTGAGACTGACGGATGACATAGAAAAAGTTCAAAGGAGGGCGGCTCGTTTCGTATTATCACGAAATATGGGAGATAGTGTCACAGACATGATACGTGAATTGGAGTGGCAATCATTAAAACAAAGGCGTTTTTCGTTGCGACGGGATCTTTTGATGAAATTTCAATCACCAGTTTTCTCCTGCGATTGCGAAAACATTCTGTTGTCACCCACCTACATAGGAAGAAATGATCATAACGATAAAATAAGAGAAACCAGGTCTCGCACAGAAAAGTTAAAGTTCTCTTTTCTCCCGAGTGCCGTTAGAGAGTGGAACGGTAGAGAGACAGCTTGAAGGTGGTTCATTGAACCCTCCGCCAAGCACTTAATTGTGAATAGCAGAGTAATCACGTAGATGTAGATGCAAAGTAATCAGGGGCTCGAAGCTGTTCGATACATCGTAGTCCGATTCTGTAAATGATCGGGGGTTTATTGGTAGTGAATAATACATGACATTAGGGAAAATGAGGGCTTAGGCAGTTTGTAGATAAATCCAAAATGATGCTATCGAATGTTCTCACTTGATAACAATGACTCATTATTGAAAATACGAGTAGCAACTTAGATCAAATACTAAACTATAACGTCCCTTGGTGGTGCAAATAATTTGAGCTTCAAAGTCAATGCAGCCAAAAGATACGACCACATATGCCATATACTTTGATACTCACAAACTCACTTATCAAAACCCTTAGTTGACCTATGTCTACGTTACATATGTTGGGCGTGGTGGTCTAGCGGAGCCGGCACGGTAACTCAGCGTTTCCGGTCAGAGAGCTGGCTGCTCTCCATAACAAAAAATTTTAAAAAATAAGTAAATTATTCAACGATGACCTTGAACGGGTGTCAGGTGACGTCAGCCCAGACCAGATGGCCAAAACAGTGACGAACACAATGGAAAAAAGGAGGTAAAGTACGTGCACCAAAACCGAAAGCGCGCGGTATCGAACCTCTTATGGATATTTCGGTCTTCGTATTAAAGTAGCCTTCACTCTGTAACGTCCCCTTAGAAAAATTAATGAATTACTGTGGTGATAATATCTTACGTTATATGGTTTTCAAACAGCTGAGCCAAACTGAACGTACTCAGACATTTCTCTCTTTACTTATTCTGATCGTCACTAAACTGACACATAATATTTTTAGCGCAACGGTATCTGACTTTCAACAATCCCTACAAAAGAATGGCCCTGACTAACAATAACCTATACCTTTCATGAAACACTTACCTCACAAAAATCTTCGTTACTCCGAACTACTGCAATACAGCGAGCGTCAATATTGCCAGCTAAATAAAAGATTCTAACTAATGAAGTCACTAACTACTGACAGGTATAGTTAGCAAATGAAAGATTTTAATAGAGAACAAACAATGTATTTACCTTAATAGTGTTCAAAAGTCATAATATATATACATCAGTTGATGACATCCAGTCTTACAAACTTACTGTCTCTGATGGACACACGTCCAGATCTTCCGCTCTCAAAACTCCGCCCTCTCTCTCCCCACATCCACCACTGCTGGCTGCTCACCTCCAACTGCGCAACGCTACGCGCTGTTCACATCCAACTGCCCAACACTAGAATATTCCAACAATGCAAACCAGCCACAGACTGCACACAGCACAGTCAAGTGATTTTCATACAGAGCGCTACGTGACGTTACCAACATAAAAACCTAAACAGCCTACTTACAAATTTTCAACAACGTGAGAAATCGCCAGAAACAACACAGGGTTCGGATTCCACGTCAAACTGTAGGTCCCCTTTCCCTGCTTGGATAAATGAAATAGATTAATAACACGGAAGTTGCCACAGTGGCGTACAATAGAAAAACTTGCATCAGGCGTCCAGAAAATAGAAATTGTTACCTATGTACATAATTAAGTTTGTAGGGAACTCTCAGGGCGTGAGCACTATTCACACTAAGGTGTTTATTTGGAAGTAATTTTATGCATCCCTGGTATACAATACACTGAAATCCTCGCACCACAGTACCGTAGCACGCCACGAGGGGACCCAATGGTGGCATAACCGGTCGTGAGTAGGTGGAAGTGCGCAACAACTGTGCACCGCCGTGTGAAACAGAGGTTAGGTGGCGCAGTCACTTCCAGGGTATCCAAAGAAAATATGAACGACCAAGAGTGAAGTAGCACACCATTCCGCGAATAACGCGAACCGTAAGAGAAATGGATCCGCTGGTGCTCAAAGACCGGTGTATCACAAACGAGGCGATAGTGGAATTACTGAAGATCAGTCATGGATCAGTTTTCAACATCTTTCGCGACAGTTTGAACATGAGAAGGGTCACCACCCACTGCGTTCCGCGCCTGCACACACTCACTCAAAACACACGTCGAACTGAGGCAGGAGTGGAAATGTTGCAGCCAGGACATCAGCGATAAAGTTGAAGGCTCAATCATCATCGGGAAAGGTGACGTTGAGTATATACTCGTATTTTGGGACTGACATGGAGTGGTACTAATAGATTATCTTGAAAGATAGTAATTCATTACAAAAACATACAGTCTCCTGGCGAGATTACTGGAGGAGTGGAAGCGTTACTGGGAGCTGTCCCAGGGAGTGGTTTTACTTCACGACATCACACCAGCTCATTCCACACCCGCCTGAGGAGCATATTCTGGCCCCTTCGGCGATGACGTTTTGGGTCCACCCCTCTGTCCTCGGCACCTGTACTGTCCTGACACGGCACACAGAGACGTCTTCTTCTTTCCTCGGGCGCTGAGTGTCAAGTATTTCAAGAATGCCGACGAAGTGATTTTTGAGGAGGAACGTTACAAGCAGAATCTGACCTTTTTGTTTCTTCATGTTAATGGCATACCATAATCTCACTGGAAATTGTACACACTTAAAGTGAAATGGTAAATAGTTAAGACTAAGTGGGACTGTGCAAACAAAACCTCGCTCGCCTGCTCCACTTCACGTCAAAATTTCCGCTTCTATGATGTTACTTAGCTGTTGCGAATGTAGGGTTCTGAGGAGCGACGTAACGCTTGACGCTCTCGATCCGAGTTACGTTGTGTCCTGCATCCCCAAGGAGTTTCCAAAGAGCGAGTTAAAGCCTGATAATCTCGAGCCACATCAAGTCTCGCCTTAGGATCCTCATTGGACTCTTGGCACTGCGTACTCCTCAGTCTTTTAGCCACACAGAAAGACTCGACCGTTTCCTAGGCATTTTTAAACATAAACAAAAGGAAATCAGAATGTAACGACTAGGCACCCATATCACAAAAACAATAAATAAGTTCGTTGTTCGTAGCAAAAAACATCAACAAAATCTATCGAACGAAGATCAGCTTTGTCGTTAAGATTTCAATACAAGCGGAATCACGAAATCTGTGTATCTTAACCAATTAAATTCTTTGTTAGTTTGTACACATAAAGACAAGAGTCAGCATTTAATTCTATCACTGACAGAAACTTCCATAAATACGTGTTTGTTCAAAACGTGCAAATGTTCGTGAAATCTTATGGGACTTAACTGCTAAGGACAATTATACTAAGGACAAACACACATACCCATGCCCGAGGGAGGACTCGAACCTCTGCCGGGACCAGCCGCACAGTCCATGACTGCAGCGCCTCAGACCGCTCGGCTAATCCCTCGCGGCAAATATGTGTTTCACTGACTTAAAAAACTAACAGCACCGTCTACTGTTTCTTATGTGTACTAAGCTGTGGTGACTAAACATTCGAACTACTAAGCTGAGCAGACTATTTTAGAATTTAATTTACGGTATCTTCTTTCCATGTTACGATTTTGATGCAATGAAGCCTATACGTTGTCCCAGGCTACGCTCAATTTACCTGTGAAAACTTCATGAAAATTCATTTAATAGGTTTGGGGATTAGCGCGTTCAGACAAGCAGACAGGCATGACGGTTTTACAGTTTTATTATTGTTTAGGATTAGGATGGTCCTTATTTTCTTGAATTTCACGTTTCTTCCAACACATCTCCTAGTTTTTTCTTTGTTTTAAGAAGAATTGAAAGACCTGTTTTGCTGAAATGGAAAACAAGGAACCCATGCCGCAGTGGATGAGAAGTCGTGTTATGTCACCTCGTGTTGTTTGTTGCAGCTTTTGTGTGTGCCTGACCGCTAACGTATTCTTCATTGAAGATTTCATTCCGCAGCGGAGAGTGCGCTGGTATGTAAGTTCCTAGTAGATAAAACTGTTTGCCAGATCGAGACTCGAACTCAGGGCATTTGTCTTTTGCCAGGAAGTACCCTACCAGCTGAGCTACCCGACCACATCTCACAGCTTTACTTCAGCAACACCTCATCTACTACCTTCCAAACTTCACAGATCTGCGAAACTTGAGGGACTATTACTCCTGGAAGAAAGGATGTTGCGGAGACATGGCTTACCCAAAGCCTGCGGAATGTTTCGAGAATGAAAGTTTCACACCGCAGCAGAATGACGAATTCATTTCAGTCAAGAGTTTGGACATGTCGCAGAATAAATTTCCTTTACTTCACGTCTATGGTCACAGTTCTTTATGCCATCAGTTCACCGGATTCGGCCTATAATGACCATCTGCAGACGTGTCTTATTAAAACATGTTCTAATATACTGGAGCCATAGTGGCATAGTGCCATGTTGCAGAATTTAAGCATAGATTTCTTAAGTGAGGTTATTTTTCCTTGAGACTCAGACACTTCCGACATCAGTGTCAAAGAGGTTACGAAACATCTTCAGGTAGTATATCATACAGCCGAAAGAGAAGTGAAGCTAATGTAAGATTTCAATGGACAATTAGCAGCTGATGAAGAACAAAAAGAGTTAATTTTGTGATATGTGCAAGATCACCGGAGACAAAGCTCTGATTGTAAAAAAAAAGACGCTGAAAAGAAAATTGTGCAAAAATCAGTACTGATTCATGCTGCATTCTGTTACATACTGTATTCTGTTACATACTAGTCCATAAATTTCTCCCATTAAAATATATTTCATCATATTTACAAAACATACATATGTAGTTGTTTTTTTTTTTTTTTTTGAAAGATTTCTTGAAGCCTTCAGCTGCCATTCTCTTTATGCCCTGCACAATTGACAATATCTGCCTTAGGCGATTTCCAATTATTTTGTGGATGATTTTTTAGTAGCAGATTATGTGATGTACGTCGTTGCTCCCATGACATCATGTTATGTACATAAAATAAATTCTCTTCAAGAAATCTCTCAAAAACTTCATCGCAGCTACGGATCCTATCGCATCGAGAATTATACTATGTAGGTTGATTACAGTTATTTACTCCAATAGAAAATGACACATTTATTTCGGTGTATGAGTCTTAATTAACTATTTAAGTCGACTGTGGTATCGGTTAATATTAATTAGTTTTAATGAAATGCGGCACATCATCAAAACATTCAAAAAGTTAATAAATGTGGGGGCGTGCTGAAATCCCTTGACATATCTGTGTAGCCTCCACATAAGAATCACCCTGATGATAACAGTTCAAAAATGGTTCAAATGGCTCTAAGTAGTATGAGACTTAACATCTGTGGTCATCAGTCCCCTAGACTTAGCACTACTTGAAGCTAACTAACCTAAGAACATCACACACATCCATGCCCGAGGCAGGATTCGAACCTGCGACCGTAGCTGGAGCGCGGTTCCGGACTAAGCGCCTAGAACCGCTCGGCCACAGAGGCCGGCGGTGAAAACAGTCAAGCACACACTTAAGCAGCAATGAAAATGTAGTGACACAACGCAACTATTGGCCGCTGCATCATGGGTTCCTCTTCTTCGGTTTCAACAAAATGGGTCTTAAAATTTTTATTAAGCAAAAAGAAAAAAAAACTAGACGATTCCAAGAAGGAACACGAAATTAGAAAAAAATAAGACCCACTTTTATATTAAAACCTTATGAGTACTGCTACGGATGTAACTTATATAGGCATAGTAAAATGCTTTATCAACAATGCCACATTTTCGAGACAATTATTTTGTGGTACAGAATTAGTGTAGCACCACTGTACGGTATAACCGCTCGTATGTGACGGATACTAGATATGAACTACAGCGAGACTTACCAGTAAAAGGTGACTGCATTTGTTCGAACGAGGCTGCTGCCTGTGCCATGCCTCGGGCCGCGGCTGGTGGCACCAGCGCGGTGCAGCGGTAAGCCGGTCCCTGCTGCAGACGCGCGGCTCCCGCCAGAGCTATGCAGCAGGGCGAAACAAATTGCATTGGAGAGTTACAAGGCTCGGGCAGCTTACGGTAATTAATAGCTGGCAGGAGCCGCCGTGTCGCGCGTAATTAAAATGAGCGGATACCCCGCAAAGACGTTAATTAGCCACGCGGACCTCGGCCGTCGTCGGGCGGCCGTTCCGAAGCGTCACGGAAGTCCGCCAGGGGCCGACCGGTCAGAGACGAGCCGCACGCAGTGCGTGACTGGGCGTCCATTATGGAGTGCTTTTAAGCGTCACTGCTGTATGAGGAGTTCAGACGATGGTCACAGTTTACTGCTGGAAAATCACTGAAGAGACTGCCTAAGGCTGTAAATACAAGCATTTACTGCAAGTGGTAAATTGAATGACGGCCCCTGTCTGGCCTACCGATATTACGGAATGCGTTTACACGCATATGTGGGAAGCTTCATCTTGTGAGGTTCGATGAGATTTCATTAGGACAGACTAAACCTCTAGTGGACCCGTGGGTCGCATCTGAGTAGTCTGAAAGGCAGAGCCTCTATGTTTTAATGAAAGGTTGCCACTGGGCTAATAGCTTGGAATAAAAGCCGAAAATGAATTGATTTTACTTTTATGTTATTGTTGTGGTCTTCAGTTCAGAGACTGGTTTCATGCAGCTCGTGCAAGCTTCTTCACCCCCACGTAACTACTACAACCTACATCGTTATGAATCTGCTTAGTGTATTCATCTCTTGGTCTCCCACGACGATTTTTACCCTCCACGCTGACCTCCAGTACTAAATTGGTGATCGCTTGATGCCTCAGAACATGTCCTACCAACCGATCTCTTCTTATAGTCAAGTTGTGCAACCAATTCCTCTTCTCCCCAATTCTGTTCAGTACCTCCTCATTAGTTGCGTGATCTACCCCTTTAATCTACAGCGTTCTTGTGTAGCGCCATATTTCGAAATCTTCTGTTGTCTCCTTTCACTTCCAAACATGGCTGCACTCCATACTTTCAGAAAAGACTTCCTGACACTTAAATCTATACTCGATGTTAACAAATTTATCTTTTTCAGAAACGCTTTCCTTTCATTGTCAGTCTACATTTTATATCTTATCTACTTCAACCATTATCAGTTATTTTGCTTCCCAGATCGAAAAACTCGTTTACTACTTTAAGTGTCTCATTTCCTAATCTAATTCCCTCAGCATCACCTGATTTAATTCGACTACATTCTATTATCCTCGTTTTGTTCTGTTGATGTTCATCTTATATTCTACACTACTGGTCATTAAAAATCCTACACCACGAAGATGACGTGCTACAGATACGAAATTTAACCAACAGGTGCAAGTTGCTGTGATATGCAAATGATAAGCTTCTCAGAGCATTCACACAGGGTTGGCGCCAGGGGCAACACCTACAACGTGCCGACAAGAGGAAAGTTTCCAACCGATTTCTCATACACAAACACCAATTGACCGGCGTTGCCTGGTGAAACGTTGTTGTGATGCCTCGTGTAAGGAGGAGAAATGCGTACCATCACGTTTCCGACTTTGATAAAGGTCGGATTGTAGCCTATCACGATTGCGGTTTATCGTATTGCGACATTGCTGCTCGCGTTGGTAGAAATCCAATAACTGTTAGCAGAACATGGAATCGGTAGGTTCAGGAGGGTAATACGCAACGCCGTGCTGGATCCCAATGGCCTCGTATCACTAGCTGTCGAGATGACAGGCATCTTATCCGCATGGCTGTAACGGATCGTGCAGCCACGTCTCGATCCCTGAGTCAACAGATGGGGTCGCTTGCAAGACAACAACCATCTGCACCAACAGTTCGACGACGTTCGCAGCAGCATGGACTATCAGCTCGGAGACCGTGGCTGCGGTTATCCTTGACGCTGCATCACAGATAGGGGCGCCTGCGATGGTGTACTCAACGACGAACCTGGGTGCACGAATGGAAAAATGTCATATTTTCGGATGAATCCAGGTTCTGTTTACAGCATCATGATGGTCGCATCCGTTTTTGGCGACATCGCGGTGAACGCACATTGGAAGCGTGTATTCGTCATCGCCATAATGGCATATCACCCGGCGTTATGGTATGGGGTGCCATTGGTTACACGTCTCGATCACCTCTTGTTCCCATTGAAGGCTCTTTGAACAGTGGACGTTACATTTCAGATGTGTTACGACCCGTGGCTCTACCCTTCATTCGATCCTTGCGAAACCCTACATTTTATCAGGATAACGCACGACCGCATGTTTCAGGTCCTATACGGGCCTTTATGGATACAGAAAATGTTCGACTGCTGTCCTGGCCAGCACATTCTCCTCTCACCAATTGAAAACGTCTGGTCAATGGTGGCCGAGCAACTGGCTCGTCACAATACGCCTGTCACTACTCTTGAAGAACTGCGGTATCGTGTTGAAGCTGCATGGGCAGCTGTACCTGTACACGCCATCCAAGCTCTGTTTGATTCAATCCCCAGGCGTATCAAGGTCGTTATTACGGCCAGAGGTGGTTATTCTGGGTACTGATTTCTCAGGATCTATGCACCCAAACTGCATGAAAATGCAATCATTCTTCTTGGTGTATCAATTTTAATGGCCAGTAGTGTACTTTCAAGACACTGTCCATTCCGTTCAACTGCTCTTCCAGCTCCTTTGCTGTCTCCGACAGAATTACAATGTCATCGGCAAACTTCAAAGTTTTAATTTCTTCTCCATGGATTTTAATTCCTTTACTGCTTGCTCGATGTGTAGATTGAATAGCATTGGGGATAGGCTACAAACCTGTCTCACTCCCTGCCTAACCACTGCTTCCCTTTCGTGCTCCTCGACTCTTATAACTGCCACCCAGTTTCTGCACAAATTGTAAATAGCGTTTCGCTCCCTGTATTTTACCCCTGCCACCTTCAGATTTGAAAGAGATTATTCCAGTCAACATTGTCAAAAGCTATCTCTAAGTCTACAAATGCTAGAAAAGGTTTTTCTTTCCTTAATCCATCTTCTAAGATAATTCGTAGGGTCAGTATTGCCTCACAAGTTCCATAATTTCTAAGGAATCCAAACTGATCTTCCACGAGGCAGGCGTCGACCAGTTGTTCCATTCGTCTGCAAAGAACTCGTGTTAGTATTTTGAAGCCGTGACTTATTAAACTGATAGTTCGGTAATTTACTTTTAAATTCTCAAAAAAACAAACGCAGCTTGTTTTATACTCTGTTTGTGGCCGCAGCAGCAGATACAGAAAACTGTAAAAGCACTCAAACGTAAACTTAATGTTTCCATTTTGTCACTTTCCCCACGGACCAATGCCAAAAAGTCTGAGGGAACTACAAAGCGTAAGCTACACTTTATTGTAACAGGCCATCATTGAATGCTGCACTACACTTCAAAGTGACGAAGATATATAACACAGTTTTTCAACATAGCCGCCAAGTCTCTGCATAAAGCGATCGAAATGTTCGGCCAGTCGTTCAGATCGTTGACGATAGAAATCCTCTCCTTGATCACCTAGTCATCAGAGAACCGCTTTGTGAACGTCATCATCACTGGAAAATCTTTACTTCTCAGATATTCTTTCAGCTTGATCAGAAGATGAGCAGTCGTTTGGCGCAACACCTGGACTTTCCGATCAGCATCAGCCATGTCTGTGAATCCCCTGTCAAACTGTTGGAAAATTTCACTATGGCACTCCGCAACATTAATTTTGGTCCGCGAATCCGTGTCCAGGTTAGGGTTTTTGTCACAAGAATCGTACTGTCCCATGTACTCTAAGTATGGAGTACGTATCGAGTTGCTTCACCATTTCATTCGTACACTTTTGTGCAGTTGTTACCTTATGAATGCAAATATATATCAATGACGTACAGACAAAGATACTCAACCCAGCCACATGCCCTAAGAGGGCTCTAATACAATGCCTTACCAGCTTTTCATTTTGAGATTAAAGCTCACTCTTTCTTCGTGTTTTCTTTCAAATAAATATGTTTTGCTGGGGAATTCTGCCTTAAGCTTCGCAATACCAGGAGGAAGGGGGTTATTTTACGCCCACATCTTGAAACTGTTGTTATCGAGTAATGTAGTTAATAATCTAAAATTTTGATAAAATATTTATTATTTTTACTGACTTCTTACAACGGATTTTGCAGTTGTTCTAAATTTTTCAGTAAAACGTTATCCAAAAATTAGTCTTCGAGGTAAATTTGACTTTTCGCAACATACGAGGGATATTCGAAAAGTAAATTCCGATCGCTCAAGAAATGGAAACCACTCTGAAAATTTAATAAATCTTTGCACGTATGTGTTCGACAGTGTCGCTAATATGCCTGCCGGTTACATCACTTCGTTCTTTTCAGGTCTGAGCGCATGGTGAGCACATAAAGATGCGTAGAAAATTTGTTTCCCACCAAGTATGAGGTCGTGGTGAGAGACTTCGCCTGATGTTATGCAGCCCACATTACAGAACTGTTATACAGTTCCTACTTTGTGAGAATTCTCGGTCGCAATCTGCAGGGGCAATGAAAATGCTCCTGCAGCGTTTTCGATAGGAAGTGTTTGATCACTCGCCACTACAGCGTGTAATTGGCCCCCTCTGTGCTTCATTTCTCCTCACAAATATGAAGACAACATTTCCGCACAGACAACGAGCTATAGATGACCGTAGAGAATTGGCAGGAAGCATAGGATGCTGCCTTCTATGACGAGGGTATTGGAAAGTTGGTACAACGCTACGACAAATGTCGAAGTCGGAGTGATGACTATGTAGAGCAGTGGCTGGAAGCTGTAGCTAACTGCTGCAGATAAAATATTTCTTACTTTCAAAGTGGTTTCCATTTCGCGATCAATCGGAACTTGCTTTCAGAATAGCCCTAGTATGTCGTATTCATATTTCCAGGTTCAGAGTTTTTCTTACACATCTATATATTTTAAAAAGTATGTTGTGAATGAAACTCAACAAGAATTAAGGAAATCTAGATGTACGCCATCACTTTGTTCATTTTTTCCTTTTGAATAACAGGTAAAAACGGGACAATATTTACGTGGTCGTTATATTTGTAGTATTTTGAAAGCATATTTTACCAAATACCTAAATCAAACGAAAATGTTAGGCCTAAAGTGAAACTATTGGTGCTTGGGTCATTTTGTGTTGTGGTAATCTGACATTATCTAGCTGTAAATGCACTACACAGTCTGAATATTGGAGCACTTGGAGAAACAGCATGAAGCACTTCATAATCGGAGGATGGAAAAATTTTGGAAATTTGTCGTAAGTTCCTATGGGACAAACTGCTGAGATCATAGGTCCCTATGCTTACACACTACTTCATCTAACTTAAACCAACTTACGCTAAGGACAACACATACACTCGTGCCCGAGGGAGGACTCTAACCTCGGAGCCACGCGAACTGTGGCAAGGCGCCCTTAGACAGCGCGGCTACCCCGCGCGACCAATCGGAGGACGTGTGGAACAGTGGAACCATAATAAGTGATTAAGATTGCAGAGAGACGGCTTGCACGCAGGACCAGCGGCGTCCTCTTTTGTGTGCCAGATGGGTGTTACGCTCCGTTCAGTCAACGGAGAGATGTCAAACGAAGTGGAAACATGGAGGCGAGTTCCGGTAAGCCTCGTCGACGCCAAACGGCGCAATATCAGCATCCGAGTGAGCTTAAACGGGGATGAATGATTGGTCTCCGGAAAACGGGTTTGTCGTACCGCGGCACTGCGGCTTATATACGGCATGCTGTTATGACAGTGATGAGTTTGTGGAAAGAGTACCTAGAGGAGGCTGGCACTCTAACACACAATGGTGACCACAGTGTGAGAAAATCGCCATCTTGTGCTCCTGGCCGTAAACGACAGAATAGCTTCGCCACCGTTTTGGCTGGAGATTAGAGAACTGAGGTTGTGCACTCTCTGCGTTGAGAGGACTGGACACATGGTAGGCATTCCATCGCTTCCATTGACCAGAAACTCCAACGTCTCCGACTGCAAACGGGAGATTAAAATCCGTCAGTGGCGTGTTCAGTCGCAAAATTTAATTTTTTTCCGACGAGTCCAGCTTCAACTCGTCCTATCGCGATGGCAGCGTACGTGTTAGACGTTACCTTGGTGACACCTACTGGATTGGTAGCATTGTTGAGCAACGTATCTCACAAACGCCAGTGTGATGGTCTTGGGCGGCCATTGTCTATAACATGCAATTTTGTCTCATACATACTGAGGGAAATGTGAGCAGTCGCTACATCTGGGATGTCACTGAAGTAGAGACAACGCCCCACCTGCAGGCAGCTCCACATGCCGTACTTCAGCAGGACAATGTTGTTGTTGTTGTTGTTGTGGTCTTCAGTCCTGAGACTGGTTTGATGCAGCTCTCCATACCTGGCCATATATGGCAAGGAATGGGCAAGACTTCTTCAAAAAAGGTCGGGTGCGACTGCTTCTCTGGCCTCCACCGTCGCCTGACGTGTCACTCAAGGAACATATCTGGGATATGATTGGTCGACAGCTTTTTCGTACTGGTCCTCCGAAAACCACTGTCGATGTTGTGCGGGCGCATCTGCAAACCAAGTGGTATTGCATTCCCCAGCGGCATACCGAGCCCCTCGTTGATTCCATGCCACGACATCTACAGTTCTGATTGTAACACGTGGCAGCCTCACACTGCACTGATTACTCAGGGTTGAAGTGCATGTACAGTCCTGAAATTCTAATCATTTGTATATTGTTATGTCATTAGTTATGGAATCATTTACATCATAATCACATGTCTCATACTTGGTGTTGTAATTTTCGCAAACAATAGTGTGTTTACTAGCCACTTTATGCTGTAAAAACAGATAGCTTAATTATTTTTGACGTTTGTCTCCAAAACTTTTATGTTATTTATATTTTACGTTATTTGCTTAGTTATTACTGTTATCAAAAATATTACCACTTAGTGACTGTGAGGACGTGCTACTCGTGATGAGTTTTTTAAAATATAGTGCATGTGAGGGGAAGTATATAATTTGTTTTTACTTATTACACACATCAAAAAAAAAATTTGCATCACCCCAGTTCCCAGAACTCGTGAAGATAGACGTTAACTATTGATACTGATTGTATCACAGACACAGTCCCTTTGAAATTTCAGAGATGTTACTAAACCCGCCCAAAGATGTAAACAACCATGCATGACCAGCGCCTATTAGACGGAGGGGGTCTGACAGCCGATCATTTCCAGCCATTCCACCAGGAAGGAGGTACACGGTTAGTGTTGTCTGTAGTTCAGCCATGCCTAGACGAACAATACCGCCGTTCGATTACATCCACATTGTTACTTTGTGCGAGGAAGGGCTCTCAACAAGGAAAGAGTCCAGGCATCTCGGATTGAACCAAAGCGATGTTGTTCGTACATGGAGGAGATACAGAGAGACAGAAACTGTCGATGATACGCCTCGCTCATGCCGCCCAATGGCTACTATTGCAGTGGATGACCACTATCTACAGGTTTTGGCTAGGATGAACCCTGACAGCAACGCCACCATGTTGAATAATTCTTCTCGTGCAGCCACACGACGTCGTTTTACGACTCAAACTGAGCGCAATACGCTGCATGATGCGCAACTTCACACTCGACGTCCATGGCGAGGTCCATCTTTGCAACCACGACACCATGCAACGCGGTACAGATGGGCCCAACAACATGCCGAATGGACCTCTGAGGATTGGCATTACGTTTTCACCGATGAGAGTCGCTCGCATATGCCTTCAAACAGACAATTGTCGGAGACGTGTTTGGAGGCAGCCTGCTCAGGATGAATGCCTTAGTCACACTGTCCAGCGAGTACAGAAGATGGAGGTTCCCTGCTGTTCCCTGCCTGTGTCTTTATAGACGACAATTAGCGCTCCCATGTGCACATATTGTGAATGACATCGTTCGACTAGAGTGGCCAGTATGTTCTCCAGACATGAACCCTATCGAACATGCCTGGGATAGGTTGAAAAGAGCTGTTCATGGACGACGTGACCCACCAACCACTCTGAGGGATCTACGCCGAATCGGCATTGAGGAGTGGGACAATCAGGACCAACAGTGCCTTGATGAACTTGTGGATAGTATGCCACGACGAATACAGGCGTGCATCAATGCAAGAGGACGTGCTAATGGGTATCAGAAGTAGTGGTGTGTACAGCAATCTGGACCACTGTCTCCGAAGGTTTCGCTGTATTGTGGTATAAAATGCACTGTGTGGTTTTCATGAGCAATAAAAAGAGCGGAAATGATGTTTATGTTGATCTCTATTCCAATTTTCTATACTGGTTCCGGAACAATCGGATCCGAGGTGATGCAAAACTTGTTTTGATGTATGTATTTGTGGTGACCAAAAATATTTATCTCAAGTGCAGTGATAACATCACGGGGCAAACACAGCATAGAGTGAAATCCAAGTTACACCCGACAAATTAATAGATTATGCAGCTGATATTATTACACAGAGATCTCAGAACTGTCGGAAAAGGTAACCAGAGAGACACCGTCTTTCGGTCAAGACATTCATTTTTACACACAAAAACTCAGCCCTAAGTGAAGGTGCAGGTCTACTGAGTGGTACATGTCCCAGGAGACATCACCTTGTACTTTTTCTGCTGATGAGGCTGTTCAATATCTTTGCTAATTTTATTCTTATCCATCCGATATTTGTTGAAAGGTAAGAATGAACGTGCGATGCTTTCCCTACGTACTCAACCAACGCAAGGTACTAGTTAGAAATGTTCTATATTAGACACTCAATTACAAAAAGGGTCCAGTTCCGCTACTATTATTCTTACTGTGGAATTCCGGAACATTCTGTCTGCGGATATGATATAAACGCAACGTTCATCTTTCTTTCAACTAAATTTTCTTCATCGCTGGTTGCAATATAATGCTTGAGGCCCTTAAAATGATTATTTTTTATTTTTTAGTCATAAGTTTTCTGACTGGTCTGATGCAGCACGCCAAGAAATCCTCTCCTGTCCCTATCTCTTCATCTCAGAGTAACATCGTACATCCTCAATTTTTTGTTGGAGGTTTACCAATCTCTGTCTTCCTCTACAATTTTTGCCCTCTACAGCTCCCTCTAGTACCATGGAAGTTATTCCCTGATGTCTTTATAGATGTCCTACCATACTGTCCCCTCTTCTTGTCAATGTAGTACAAATATTCCTTCCCTCGCCGACTCTGCAGAGAAACTCTTCATTGAGTATCTCATCAGTTCACCTAATTTTCAACATTCGTCTGTAGCACCATACCTCAAATGCTTCGATTCTCTTCTGTTTCGGTTCTGCTACAGTCCGTGTTTCACTACCGTACAATGCTGTGCTCGAACCGTGCATTCTCAGAAATTTCTTCATCAAACTGAGGCCTATGTTCCGTACTAGTAGACTTCTCCTGGTCAGGACTGCCCTTTTTGCCAGTGCTAATCAGCTTCTTATACCCTCCTTGCTCCGTCCGCCAAGGGTTATTTTTCTCTCTAGTTATCAGAATTACTTAAACTCCATCTACTTCGTGATCACCAGTTATGATGTCAAGTTTGTCCCTGTTCTAATTTCTGCTACTTTGTACTACTTCCGTGTTTCTCCGATTTACTCTCAATTCATATTCTTTACTCAGTAGACTGTTCATTTCATTCGACATATCCTGCAGTTCTTCACTTTCATTGCTGGTAGCAATGTCGTCAGTGAATCTTAACACTGACATACTCTCAGACTGAATTTCAATCGCACTCTTTAACCTTATTTTTATTTCCGACACTGTTTCTTCGATGTATAGATTGAACAGTAGGGGCGAAAGACTACTTTCCTTTCTTATACCCTTTTTTATTTCGCAGACTTCGTTCTTTGTCTTCCAGACTTATTGTTCCCTCTTGGTTTCTGTACATATTGTATATTACCTATCTTTCCATGTAGCTTATCCGTATCTTTCTCAAAATTTCCAATATCTTGCATCGTATTATGTTATCAAACGCTTTCTACAGGCCGACAAATCCTATGAATGTTTCTGGATTTTTCTTCAATCTTGCTGCCATTATCAACCGCACAGTCAGAACGGCCTCTTTGATGTCTTCAACTTTCCTAAGCCAAATTGATCGTCATCTAACAGATCCTCAGTTTACTTTTCCTTTTTTATGTATATTTATCTTGTCGGTAGCTTGAATGTATGAGCTACCGTATTTTAAGGCGTATAGGACGATACGGACTATAAGACGCACGTTAATTTTCAAGCAATTAAAAAAAAATTTTACCATTTTTATTATTAGATTGCAAAGCCAGACTAGAAACAAAATCTTATTTTATAAAACTGAACTGACCTTTAAAATTCCTGAAAAAGTGATCTGAACATCTTTTTTCTTCTTCTTCCTCTTCGTCATCATCGTTGTCCTCTTCATACGTAAGGTAGTCTTCACTGCCATTAGTCTTTCTTATTTTGTCAGTTCTTCTTTGCTAGCCTGCCAACTGCGAATTGTTTGCTTTGTTGCTGGAGGGCCGAAATGCCGCTCAGTTGCTGTGTTTCCACGTTCTCCTGCGTAAGTTTTACTTTCAGTTCGTAGCCTCCCTCATATGAATACCTATTTTACCATTACGAAACCGGCTACTACCAAAAATATTGTACCGTTACAGACAACATAAATCTCCTTCAGTTAATGTTCATTTGCATCACATACTGCAGTGAGGCTTTACAGGCTAGATAGTGATGCTTTACAGGCTAGATAGTGATCTAGGGTTATGATGAAGGGTTGGGAGGGAGACGGTGTCAACAAGCTTGTGGATCGCCGCAAGGCGTGTTCACTGTATCGGTTCACTGTTGCTGCCAGTTGAATCCAATGTTGCCAGATGGACATAGATCTCTCGCGGAGTCGAATATACGGCTATTTTTAAGACTGGCGGAAATTTTTAATCAAACACTGGACATTTTATATTAATTTCGAGTATAAGACGCACATTAACATTGGAGGCAATATTTCGAAGAAAAAAGTCCATCTTACAGTCCGTAAAATACGGTATTAAGCTGATTGTGCGATAATTCTCGCAATTGTCGACCTTTGAAATCTCCAGAATTGAGTGGATGATGTTTTTCCGAAAGTCTGATGGTATATCGCCAGTCTCGTCCATTCTACATACCAGCGTGAATAATCGTTTTGTTGCCACTTTCCGCAATGATTTTTCAAATTCCGATGCAATGTTCTCCGTCCCTTCTGCCTCATTTGATTTTCATTCTTCCAAAGCTCTACTAAATTCTGATACTAATACTGGATCCCCTATTTCTTCTAAATTGACCCTGTTTCTTCTTCTACCACGTCATCAGGTAAGTCATCCCCATCATAGAGGCTCTTCAATGCACTCCTATCATGTAATCTGCTCTCTCCTCCGCATTCAACAGTGGAATACCCGCTGCACTGAATGTTACCGTCGTTGCTTTTAATTTCTAGATTCTGAGTCAGTACTTCTGACTATCATTTCTTTTTCGATTTCTTCATATTTTTCATGCAGCCATTTCGTTTGAATTTCCTCTTTATTTCATTCGTAAGTGACTTGAATTTTTCTCTTCCTGAATGTCACTGAACATTTCTGTACTTCCCTCTTTCGTCGATCAACTGAAAGATTTCTTCTGTTACCCGTAGTTTTTACTCATTTAACTTTCTTGTATCTATGTTTTTATGTAAATTTTTGTAACAACCCTTTTAAGAGATGTAAATTCCTCTTCAACTAAATTGCCCACTCAGCAGTATCTATAGCCTTGCAGAACTTCAAGCATATCTCTTCATTCCTTAGTACTTCGGTATCCCACGTCTTTGCATATTGATTCTTCCTGACTAGTCTCTTAAACTTCAGCCTACTCTTCATCATTACCAAATTTCGATTTGAGGCTGTACCTGCCCCTAGGTTTGCCTTAAAATCTAGTGCCTAATTTCGGAAACTCTGTCTGACTATGATGAGATCTAACTTAAATCTTCCTTATCTCCCAGCCTTTTCCACATATACCTTCTCTTGTGATTCTTGAACAGAGTATTCGTTATTGCCAGCTGAAATTTATTACAGAACTCAATTAGTCTTTCTTCTCTCATTCCTTGACCCAAGCATCTCCTGTAACCGTTTCTTCTACTCCCTCCCCTGTAACTACATTCCAGTCCTCTATTACTACTATTTTTTCATCTCCTTTTACGTGCTGCATTACCCTTTCAGTAACCTCATTTATTTTCTCTATGTCTTCATCTTCTGCTAGCGATGTCGGCATGTACACTTGAAATACAGTTGTCGATTCCGATGAGACCAACCCTATCAGTGAACTGTTCACAGTAATTCACTCTCTGTTATAGCTTCGTATTCATAACGAATCACACTCCCGTTTTACCACTTTTTACTCCTGTTGATATTACCCTACACTCGTTTTACCGGAAATCTACGTATTTTTTCCATTTCACTTCACTGACGACTACTGTATCTGAATATAACCTTAGCATATCCCTTTCCAGTTTTTCTGACTTCCCTACCACCATCAGATCTCTGATATTCATCGCCCTGAATTTTGCAGCGTTATTCTTTTATTGATTATTCAGTCTTTTTGTCATGGTCACCTGCTGCTTGGGGCTCCTCTCCCTGAGATCCAAATGGGGGACTAGTCACGAATATTTTGCCAATGGAGAGGTCACCGATAAACTTTTTCAATTAGAGGCCACATGTCCTGGGGAAACACATCCGTGCTGATTCTTCTACCTTTCAGAGGCAATTACCCACCCCAAGGGCAAGAGATTCCCAGAACCTCTTTCCGCACCTCCGCCCTCTCCGAAGAGGCCATCGGCGGAAAGAAGGTGACTGCTTATGCCGGAAGTGTTCGGCCGCCGTTGTTACTGATTTTTAATCAAAGTTTAAGCAGTATCGGATTTCGAACCCGGGACTAAGGACGTCTTGATTACTAATCAGAGACGCTACTCCTAGACGAGGGAGTCGTTCATCCATTAGGGAGATGAAAACGCAGGCGGTGGATACCACGGGCTTTGAACGGCGAACGTAAAACAAAACCGGATTGTTGTTTGCTTGCAGCACCTGGCGCCTTTCAATGTTGAAGGCAACACGTTCCTTGAACGCATTGTTGCAGGCGACCAGAGCTGGCGTCGCCACTGGGAATCGGAGTCGAAAGCGTCGACGATGCAGTGGTGTCATCCATCGTCCGTTCGTCCCAAGAAGTTTAAGAGCCAGACAGTTGCTGGAAAGGTGACGCTCACCCTGGTCTTTAATTGTCAGAACCCATTACTTATTGATTTCAAGGTACCTGGTGTCTCCATCACTGGGGAACGGTACCTCGCAACAATGAAGAAATTACGGTGTGTAGTTAACTAGAAACGCCCGGGAAATCTGTAAAGCTCTTCGCCAAGTCGCAAATGTCGTAACGTAGAAGTTAATGCCAACTCAATAAGAGACACTTGAACCCCCGCCTTATAATCCTCGTCTCTTTCCATCCGATTATCACGACTTCGGTCCCTTAAAAACGGCCTCGAAGGGTCGGCGATTCCTGTTCTACATCTACATGGATACTCTGCAAATCACATTCAAGTGCCTGGCAGAGGGTTTTAGCCACGCGGGACTAGCCGAGCGGTCTAGGGCGCTGCAGTCATTGACTGTGCGGCTGGTCCCGGCGGAGGTTCGAGTCCTCCCTCGGGCATGGGTGTGTGTGTTTGTCCTTAGGATAATTTAGGTTAAGTAGTGTGTAAGCTTAGGGACTGATGACCTTAGCAGTTAAGTCCCATAAGATTTCACACGCATTTGAACATTTTTGCAGAGGGTTTTCTCGAACTACCTTCAGAATTCTGTATTATTCCACTCTCGTTTAGCGCGCGGAAAGAATGAACATCTATATCTTTCCGTACGAGCTCTGATTTCCCTCATTTTATCCATGTAATCGTTCCTCCCTATGTAGGTCTGTGTCAATAAACTAATTTCGCATTCGGAGGAGAAAGCTGATGATTGGAATTTCGTGAGAAGATTCCGTCGCAACGAAAAACGCCTTTCTTTTAATGATTTCCAGCCAAAATTCTGCATCATTTCTGTGACACTCTCTCCCATATTTCGCGATAATACAAAACGTGCTGCCTTTGTTTGAACTTATTCAATGTACTCCGTCGGTCCTATCTGGTAAGGATCCCACACCGCGCAGCAGTATTCTAAGAGAAGACGGACAAGCGTAGTGTATGCAGTCTCCTTATTAGGTCTGTTACATTTTCTAAGTGTCCTGTCAATAAAACGCAGTCTTTGGTTAGCCTTCCCGACAAAATTTTCTACGTTTTCCTTCCAATTTAAATTGTTCTTAATTGTAATACCTAGGTATTTAGTTGAATTTATGGCTTTTAGATTAGACTGAGTTATCGTGTAACCGAAGTTTAACGTGTTCCTTTTAGCACTCATGTGGATGACCTCACACTTTTCGTTATTTAGGGTCAACTACCACTTTTCGCGCCATTTCGATATTTTTTCTAAATCGTTTTGTAGTTTGTTTTGATCTTCTGCAAACAACCGAAGATGGCAGCTCAGATTGTCTTCCAAATCGTTTATATAGATAGGAAACAGCAAAGGGCCTATAACACAACCTTGAGGAACGCCAGAAATCACTTCTGTTTTACTCGATGACTTTCCAGCAGTTACTACGAACTGTGACCTCTCTGACAGGAAATCACAAATCCAATCACATAACTGAGAAGATATTCCATAAGTACGCAATTTCACTACGAGCCGCTTGTGTGGTGCAGTGTCAAAAGACTTCCGGAAATCCAGAAATACGGAATCCATCTAAAATCCCTTGTCAATAGCACTCAACACTTCACGTAAATAAAGATCTAGTTGTGTTTCAAAGGAACGATAGCCGGCCGTGGTGGCCGAGCGGTTCTAGGCGCTACAGTCTGGAACCGCGCGACCGTTACGGTCGCAGGTTCGAATCCTGTCTCGGGTATGGGTGTGTGTGATGTCCGTAGGTTAGTAAGGTTTAAGTAGTTCTAAGTTCTAGGGGGACTGATGACCTCAGAAGTTAAGTCCCATAGTGCTCAGAGCCGTTTGAACCATTTTTGAACGGGATCGATGTTTTCTAAACCCATGTTGACTGTGTGTCAACAGACCGTTTCCTTCGAGGTAATTCATAATGTTCGAACACAATATATGTTTTAAAATCCTGCTGCATATCGACGCTAACGATATAGGCCTGTAATTAAGTGGATTACTCCTACTACCTTTCTTGAATATTGGTGTGACCTGTGCAACTTTCCAGTCATTGGGTACGGATTGTACATGATTGTTAATTATGCATCAGCATACTCCGAAAGGAACCTAATTGGTATATAGTCTGGACCAGAAGACTTGCTTTTATTAAGTAATTTAAGTTGCTGCACTACTCCGAGGATGTTTACTTCTACGTTACTCATGTTGGCAGCTGTTCTCGATTCGAATTCTCGAATATTTACGTCTTCTTTTGTGAAGGCATTTCGGAAGGCTGTGTTCAGTAACTCTGCTTTGGCAGCACTGTCTTCGATAGTATCTCCATTGCTATCGCGCAGAGAAGGCATTGATTGTTTCTTGGCGCTGACATGCTTCACATACGACCAGAATCGCTTTGGATTTTCTGCAAGGTTTCGAGACAAAATTTCGTTGTGGAAACTGTAATAAGCATCTCGCGTTGAAGTCCGCGCTAAATTTCGATCTTCTGTAAAAGATCGCCAATCTTGGGGATTTAGCGTCTGTTTAAGTTTAGCATGTTTGTTTCGTTGTTTCTGCAACAGTGTTCTAACCCGTTTAGAGTACCAAGGAGGATCAGCTTTTAACATTTTTTAAATGTTAAGGATAATAAGTTGCCGTCTCTTCATCTAAGAATAGATGATGAATGCAGCTAGCCGCTATCTTTGTGTAATGTCTTGGCTGTATAGACGTGTATCTGTTGCCTTTAAGATCCCTTCACCTTCACACATAAATCTATACAGTAAAGTAAGGGCCTCCCATTTCTTGGCTGATCCGTGATAAGACAGGCGAAAAGTTTAAGACTAATGGAGGATTATTATCTCCATTTTCATTCGCTCTCTCTCTTTCTCTCCTTTATCTATGTACAGTTTTTAATATAATATTTCATTTCGTGAAATCAGCCAAATAAAATCTTTGGTGGAGTCCTTCGTCTTGGTAATCAGCGGCTGGCTTGCTGTAAGAGATCTTTACATTTATTATTACTGTTAAACACTGCATTCAGTCGGGAGAATGAATCGTGTGGACAATTTGTTCCTTTTACGAAAGATTGCGAATTCCAGATGTGTACGAAGCCTTTTTGGACAAATTAACACAGACTCAGTGATTGCAGGCTCTCTTCGACACAGCTGAAACTTCCCCACTAATTACAGGGCCAACGTGATCATCAAATGATTCAGAAAAAACTCATTCGTTCATTCACTCCAGAACAAAAAAGTCACAAACCTTATTTATGAAGGAAATTGTGTATTCAATCCATCTCCATTAGATGTCCAGATCTCCGGTGATTCCAAGTCTTAATTATTTTCCGTTTACAGTCTCTTTCTCTTCAAACAAACCGATAGCGGCACAAATGTTAATTGGCTCGCTTTAGCGAGAAGAAAAGCAAAATATGTATCCCTCAGAAACATGTCAATCCCTCAACAGATACCCCAGAAGCTGTCCTAGTTACCACACTAACAACCATGGAGAATGCGTATATGCATCTCCGTTATTTCAAAGAATAAACGCACTAGAAAAAACTTTGGCGTCGTCGAGCTGTCGCCGCATATGTTACGAGAAAATCGGATCAGATACTTTTCCAAAGTGAATGAATGTGGATGGTTTGATTGACAATGATTAATTGGTGCGTGGTAGAGGGTACTTTCTGTGGGGACATTACAAGCTCCGTCGTTTGTTAATTTATTTGGTATAAATCTCTCAATTGCTGCCGATACTATTTCCTTGAATTTAAGCCACATCTGGTCTACACTTATATTATTAATTTGGAATGAGTGGAGGTTGTCTTTCAGGAAGGCGTCAAGCAAATTTTTATCTGCTTTTTAGAATAGGTATATTTTTCGCTTATTTTTTAGGATTTGGGGATTACAATATTCAATATCGCTACGACTACCCTGTGTTCACTAATCCCTGAATCGGTTTTGATGCTCGTTGTTAACTCAAGATTATTTGTTGCTAAGAGGTCTAGTGTGTTTTCACAACCGTTTACTATTCGCGTGGGCTCATGAACTATCAGTTACGGACTTCTTCACGCAGTAGGACATGGTGTTTCAGCAATCGAGTGTCTTCATCCTGGTATCCCCGCTGGATGATTGCCTCAGTGCTCACGCGCATTTTTGCCTCATTGGAATCTCGATTCTGGACGGTACGGCCTTCGGACGGAAACGTTTTGATTGCCCCTTAGACTTCATACACTTTTTTTTGTACTTTCAACTTTCGTCGGATACAAAGATCCCATGATTTAAGATGTATAAATGTTTGATGCCTACTAAATGTTGTAACTGTAAAAGTCAATATTTGTTTGCTATGGGACACAATTTTATGTTGGGCCTGTGTTGTAACAACGGCAGAGATACAGAAAGATATTCACTGTTGCTTACAAAATGTAGTTTGTTACCAGGGAGTAATACTGGGCCGACACATGTCATTGATTTCTTCTGAAGAGGGTCATGGATAAGTTTCCTCTAAAGGACAGGAGAACTTACATGTGTCACTAGCCGTGGAAAGAGCTTTATTACTTGGTAGCATTAAAGATACGCCCTACGAACTACTTTCTTACGGTAAATAGTGAATACTTGGCTCGTTAATTTATGTGCTAGAGTACCTGAACACAATGTTCATAAACTTCGGGCAAAATAGTCTTTAAGGCAGTTTCGCGTGCTCAAAGAGTAGTTTGTTTTCAATAATATTTTTCAATTACAGGACGCAGATATTAAAGAGTACAGAAACTACGTTGTTGCTAGTATGTCTCTAATTACAGTGGAACGTACGTTTACCCTGCCGTTCTAACATAATACAGTGAATATACTAAAACGACTACCTTTAAGGTAATATAAACAAATGACGATCGTAAAGCGTCTCTGTACGTTGTCAGTAAAGACTATGTGCAGGATTACATCGTTCCGTTCCACACTGCGTCATTAACGGAATTGTAGCACGGTAATAACTGACATTTCGCGGCCTCTAAAGGATGTTACTATGTTTGACGTCTTCTGCGCGCTTTCTAGTTTCACTCCACAGCTAACACACATGAAAGTACTGCAAGAAAATACAGCTTATTGCACATCTTCCTCTGCTACAGCTAGTAAATAGCCGTGGGATGGTGCGAAATCCGTGATTACAGTACTTTGTTTCATTATTCGTCCTTCTGCGGGATTTAATGGTAAGAGGCAGTGGCTACAGATGCAGAGATCCCGGTTAGATTGCTGATAACTACCTCAGAGCTTCTTTTGGTGGAATAATCAGGAATGGGAGCCGTTCTACGTCGTAAAGCCGAATGGGGAGCTACTTGAGTAAACAGAGACTGGATTTCAGACCGCCAAGACAGTGTCAGATCATGCTGTCTGACATAGAATACTTTTTTATCCATTTTATTTTTCCGCAGAAGCCATCCACAAGAAAAATAAATGAGGCAAGATGGTCCATAGTGCAATTACCAGACTGATCAGCCTCACTTCGACGCTCTGTGATGAATCAACCACTCCTGTAGAGCGACTAAACATTATCACGGCCAGTAATTTCTCCATTCACGATCAACTTCGCGCTAGAAGCTCTAATAACGGACACATACTACAGCTTAAACAAAACTGAACCGGCTGTTTGTCACTATCTCGCCAAAAATCTGGTCCATTTATGGTCGAAGAAATCGAGGGAAGAGGAATCATGCGGATCGAGTGCTAGGAAAACAAGAATTACGTGCTAAACGCTGAGAACGGTCCTATGTATAAATACGAGTACCGCGGCAGAGAGGGAATATCCAGGCCAGACAACAGTAAAACCGCTTTCAGATCAAAAACTTATTTAGTTTTTGACGTAAACTTTCAGGTTAATGGACTTAGTTCTTTCCAAACGATTACATCTTATGCTTGAATTATGATTTTGTAGGATCTGCAAAATATCAATCAACAACTGCTGTGACTTCTACATACAGTTAAAACTGTTACCATGAACAAATCTCCACATCCGCTGAAATCAGAGGGTGCCAAAGCTGGTGAATAAGAGTAGTATTCGGATAATTCGTATTTCACATCGTTCAGTTTTGCTACTACCTAAGCACAATTGTGGACATGAGCATTGTCCTTATGAAATACGAACATTTTTTCTTCTGCACTCAGATCATTTCAGATTTATCATCAAATTCGTTCAGGAGACGATTGCAATAAATACTGGCTATTGTTTCTAAATGGCAAGGTTTTAAATAAAATCAGTAAATCAGTGCTGGCAATCTGTACTGTAGTGTTTTTCCATTATTCATTTTTCCACGGGCTACGTGTTCTAGTTTCGAGTTTAGGAATGTTACCCAATACGTGCTTGGAAATTGTGGATAACTGATTGCCCGTTACGCGCTGCACTCTTCGTGAGGAGGTCAACATACTCGTTTTGTTAGAAACCATAATGCGATAAAATACAGTGCAGGTTCAGTCAAGTTTCATTCACGGCAACTCAATCACCTTCTGCCTTACGTATGCTCATCCGTATTGCTTTGGTTTTTGAGCCCTAATGGTTCACTTTGTGAGTCTGATATCCCAAGATATTGTTCAGTTCATGTGGTTCCACGAAACGAAGAGACTGCAAGATGGTCATTGCTTCCCCGGTAAATACTAACGTGATCCGACGAAAAGAGTGAGGCGGGGGGCGGGGGGGGGGGGGGGGGGGGGGAGTGCTGGAAGTCGGGACAAAACAAGGCACTACCCACTTAGAATTTGTTACTTTCAATCCATCAACGAATATTATAATTGCAGCTATCCACTTCATATGCACGCTTGTCGTGAACATACTGTTCGTGTTTTGGGAGCACATGCATCTTACAGACGGGAAGCAAGTAGACAGGAAAAAGAAATTACCATAAGACGGTTTGTCCAGTGAACAGGGTACTAAAGTAGAGCCTGTTGAGAGTAGTCGATGCTATTCAACAGTTGGCTTTTTGAATAAGGAATGGATAACTTTCACGGCTGAGATCCTCTAGACTTACTAATTTATCAGCAAATATAGAATCCAAAATTTGGATATTTTGGACTATAAATTTCTGAACTAAGTACTTGCGTCAAATATGGAGAGGCATTTCCGCTGCTCCGAAGACCAGATTGTAACGAAGCGGTTCTGTATTTTTACTAATTTGGTGAGTGCTGCCGTGATGCTACTGTCATAAAATATCGAGCTGTATACAATGAACGTCGTCCCTTGAAGTGCACTCCAATAAATTTGTGTCAGCGAGCGGAGCTCTTATCCCTTCTTCTAGCCTCTGGAGAAAAGTCTAAATGGGCGTAGCACATCAGCCCTGAGTCGTATGTCAGTTCGAATGTGTTGTAATTTGTGGTAATTTACAACTTACCTTCTGAAGATGTCTTTTCCTTTTACGACTATGCACGAACTAGAAATCGACGTTACTGACTGCAACAGGAAGTAAACCATAAATTCTTTTATGAGTATGTTAATTCTTAAACATATTAAAGGTAGTAATTATGACGTAGTAATAAGGTGCAGATTCTTTCAAATGGTAAAGATCCTTGCAAAATAATTAAATAAATAAATAAATAAATGGAAAACGTTGGAAATACAATATTTCGTGGTATTTAAAACCAGTAGCATCTGTTTTCCTGTCTTTTTCTCAGTTGCCACAGAAACTCAGACAATAAATCATTCAGAACAGCAACCACCACGAAGTCACTGATTTATTAGTTGGCTTTGATTATCAATATTGGGGTATTATGCAATAAAATATTACAAATATTCTCACATCCGTTGCATAAAACTGAAATACATTAATTACGCTGTAGACATAATTATTTCTTCTTCGCATATTTTTTTACCTAATTTCAGTATGATCTCGACTGCCTTGTGTGAGGCCCGTCACAAGATTTGTAGAGATCTTTCGACACCACAACTGCATTCAAATTCCCTATTAGATATTGCATTATCTCTACGTGTTACAAACCAGGATCATGGAACCATTACTTCCGTATGGAGGACTGCAAGACTGACTGGGAGGATTGTTTTGCGCTCTCTCGTTGTCACGTCAAGTCGCTGGTTGGCTCCACGTATATGGCTGCTATTATAAAGAAACGGCCATTGGAATGGAGTGTTTCCCCTGCGACCCATATAAAATATACAGAAGTACACATTTATCTAGCATAAATTGCAAATAGATAACGTGACATATAAAATTGCTTAGAAACGTGCATTGTGTAACACGTTATTTAAATTCTGTATATTGACGTGTTTTCACCTGTGGTGGTTTAGGTTCAAAAATGGTTCAAATGGCTCTGAGCACTATGGGACTTAACATCTGTGGTCATCAGTCCCCTAGAACTTAGAACTACTTAAACCTAACTAACATAAGGACATCACACACATCCATGCCCGAGGCAGGACTCGAACCTGCGACCGTAGCAGTCGCGGGTGGTTTAGGCGTGGACGGTTGTATTATAGTGCGAATGTCAAAGGCATCAGGCATCAGCGAAAGAGACGAAGAAGTGGTAACGAAGATAAGGTGAGATGACTTGGACAGTAGCAGATTTACAACAGCGGACGTATATCGATATTGTATTTGTATTGTAATGTTTGTGGAGTCAAATACCACAACAGTGCTGCCTGAGTCACAGGCAAGACTCATTGCGTATAGAGCCATGATCTAGAGTACACAGATATCATAAAAAATTGTGAGGTTGTCAATAAAGACTAAAATTTTGTAGTTCACAACTCCTCTAAAAGTCTCTCCACCGAGGTAATTTCATATAAAAAGTACATCTGACTACCGGGGACGTAAACTGTTTGACAGGCAGGACACATCTGCGCTCTTCTACTTCAGTGACTTACGAAAGCACTGTGTACATTAACGGATGCTACGAACTAGAAGAGAGAGATTGGATGAGACCATGTTGGACACAAGCCAAAGGCAAAGGCAATTACACACAATGAAAGTGTCGTCTGTCAGCTACAGCTGATGTCGTCAGTGCTCGATGTTGTTCTGTGGGCGAGCGCGGTGTTGCTTTAGACAAACAGACAAGACAAACGTGACGCAAGCATCGGAGATTAACAATTGTTATCAGGCTAACAGCTCACAGATTCACATCATTTTCACTTCGAGACCATTTCCAACATGCTCTCGTTGTAACACAATTTTACCAGAAGGAAACCTGCCCAATCTTTTATGTTCAATGTAGAAAATTAAATCTCTATGTACTCTACAGTAGCTGCCCATAAACGGAAATAGACTCAATGAGAGAGTAACGGCGGTAACACTGCCATAAAGAGAATACCGATCCACGGGCATATTTGTTGACGTGCGTGCGGAAGGAAAACATTCTTGCTTGATGATGTGAGTCAGACTGTGATCGAGTCTTCGCAGCGGATTAATTACTGTTGATGTGTGTGTGTACTTTTCGTGCGGTCGTCCACGTTGGTTGAGACAAATTATGTGCTGGTCTGCAGTCTACACCTCAGAGTAAACTACACGCTCCTAGCCAAAAAACTGTAACATGTTACAGACAGATGAAGCAAAATACTCCCCCCTTTAGGTTAACGGATGGCTGTGGCGACAGCAAGGGCATCCAGCCACAAAGCTAAAGTAAATGAGGCAGATCATGTAAACATTGGAACCAGTATAAAGATATAAAGAAGGGCTATCAAGTTGCAGAATCTGTAGAATTCATCTGCAGTTTTAAATATGTATTAATTATACACTTCTCTTTAGTATCTCCAAATCTCCCGTTTGTATAATCAGAAGACATGAAATCGCTACCTACCTTAATGATCATAAAGTACTGCAGTGCATTTGTAGCGATTGGTGAATTCTTCGTCTCAAGAAGTCACATTGCGCATTGTCGAATATCCCAAATAATAATGCTTATATAACAGCGATTACACGATGCATTTAAGCATTTATTTAATGAAGTGCGTCACTTTAATCTTTGCGTACGTGCAAGCCAATCGATCTTCAGCGTACCACGCTTGACAGTATTGGAAATCACTCTTTTACAGTCGCTCTTGGCGCAGCAGTAGTTTACGTGCTTGGTGGGGCTTCCTTCAGTTGCCTCCGAAACTTCTCTATTGTTGTTGTTGTGGTCTTCAGTCCTGAGACTGGTTTGATGCAGCTCTCCATGCTACTCTATCCTGTGCAAGCTTTTTCATCTCCCAGTACCTACTGCAACCTACATCCTTCTGAATCTGCTTAGTGTATTCATCTCTTGGTCTCCCTCTACGATTTTTACCCTCCACGCTCCCCTCCAATACTAAATTGGTGATCCCTTGGTGCCTCAGAACATGTCCTACCAACCGATCCCTTCTTCTGGTCAAGTTGTGCCACAAACTTCTCTTCTCCCCAATCCTATTCAATACTTCCTCATTAGTTATGTGATCTACCAATCTAATCTTCAGCATTCTTCTGTAGCACCACATTTCGAAAGCTTCTATTCTCTTCTTGTCCAAACTATTTATCGTCCATGTTTCACTTCCATACATGGCTACACTCCATACGAATACTTTCAGAAATGACTTCCTGACACTTAAATCAATACTGGATGTTAACAAATTTCTCTTCTTCAGAAACGCTTTCCTTGCCATTGCCAGTCTACATTTTATATCCTCTCTACTTCGACCATCATCAGTTATTTTGCTCCCCAAATAGCAAAACTCCTTTACTACTTTAAGTGCCTCATTTCCTAATCTAATTCCCTCAGCATCACCCGACTTAATTAGACTACATTCCATTATCCTTGTTTTGCTTTTGTTGATGTTCATCTTATATCCTCCTTTCAAGACACTGTCCATTCCATTCAACTGCTCTTCCAAGTCCTTTGCTGTCTCTGACAGAATTACAATGTCATCGGCGAACCTCAAAGTTTTTATTTCTACTCCATGAATTTTAATACCTACTCCGAATTTTTCTTTTGTTTCCTTTACTGCTTGCTCAATATACAGATTGAACAACATCGGGGAGAGGCTACAACCCTGTCTTACTCCCTTCCCAACAACTGCTTCCCTTTCATGTCCCTCGACTCTTATAACTGCCATCTGGTTTCTGTACAAATTGTAGATAGCCTTTCGCTCCCTGTATTTTACCCCTGCCACCTTTAGAATATTATGGTTCATAAACTCCACTTTACATTCATCTGCTGGCAACGGGATCCCATGAGTACAGCGAAGATAGAGGGAAAGAATGTCAGGATTTAACGGCCGGTGAACGGAGAGGTCTCCAGGGGAGGGGAGAGGACTCATGCTCTCACTGGAAAAGCGTGGGAAAGGAAATCTGGCGCGTTTTCAAAAAATGGCTCCAACCACTATGGGAGTTAACATCTGAAGTCATCAGTCCCCTAGACTTAGAACTACTTAAACCTAACTAACCTAAGGGCATCACACACATCCGTGCCGGAGGCAGAATTCGAACCTGCGACCGTAGCAGAAGCGCGATTCCGGACTGAAGCGCCTAGAACCGCTCGGCCACAGCGGCCGGCTGACGTGTTTTCTTTCTACAAAAACCATCCCAGCAATTCCCGTTAGACATTTAGGAAAACCACAGAAAACCTAAATCCGGATATCCAAATGGGCATTCTATCCTCCGTTTACCTGAATACGAGTCCAGTGTCTTAGTCAACGCTCTATCTCGCTCACCGTGAACGTACAAATGTCAACCAGAACGGGCAGTAGTTCATAAATACATCATTAGTTTTCCTTCTGCCTTCTACCGATCACAATCCCTGTAATAACCCTTAACACTTCAATTTTTTGTCCCATGTTTGCTTGGGGAGTCCACCGGGGCTGGGAGACTGTCTTAGAACAAAAACTGCTTTTAGTCTGAGGAAAAAAGAGAAATTTATTGTTGGTGCACTTTTCATGTAAGTGAAGCTAACCAACCTTGCTCTCTATTTTTAAGTTTTTGCTGCATTAATACTGTATAGCGTAAAGTAGATCACACTGAAGTTCGCCTCTTAGCTCGAGGAGTCACCATGATAAGCCACCAGGATGCTAAAAGTTTTTCGTGTCGCTGTCAAAGGGAAACTATTATCATCCACCTCCATCGCCCCTCCCCCCACACGGTCCCCGACACGCACACATATACGAAAATAGTTTCAAAACGTTTATTTTGGAATGAGAAATGTCCATTAGCCTCTGGCTTTGCTTACATCGCGACCACGCGTCATTAGAAATAAAGGATAGAAAACCTCGCAGGATGTCATAGTCGCCGCGCGGGATTAGCCGAGCGGTCTGAAGGCGCTGCAGTCACAGACTGTGCGGCTGGTCTTGGCGGAGGTTCGAGTCCTCCCTCGGGCATGGGTGTGTGTGTGTTTGTCCTTAGGATAATTTTGGTTAAGTAGTGTGTAAGCTTAGGGACTGATGACCTTAGCAGTTACGTCCCATAAGATTTCACACACATTTGAACATTTTTTTTTTTATGTCATAGTCAGTAAGCGAAATAGTTCATCAAACTGTTTCTGCCGTAAAGCAAACTATTGTCACTAGCGTTTTCTCACGTAATGTATTGGTGTGTAGGATACAACAGAAAGTCCAGTGTACCTCTGTTATGAAATATTCACTACGCTTTTACAAAAAAAATACTGTATTCTCCTGAAAAGAAGAAACCAATAATGCATGAGAAAATTCTTTCCGTTCTAATGTGAACAAGCGGTCACACAATTATTTACAAGAATTATTAGAACATGTTCTTTCACGAAAGTCACGTCTTCTAGACAACTGACGGAGACTTCGACGCTCGGTTGGAAAACGAGCTTACATTCATAACACAGCACAGAACTTTGTGTTCTTCCATTTCAGTGACTGTAATAGGAGTTTGAATGTTTGTTATTTCGTTTGTTCAGCGTCTCATGAATACTTTTTGTTAGTAATCGCGTTAGCTGTTGCTTTGTTTACGAGTGACAAACCTGTACTTATAACTACTGATTATTAATTTCCATCTCATCTCATCACATACATCATACAGAATCAGTATACCTATATACACAGCGTGTTCTATTTTATTCTTATTTACATAAGCAATTTGCATTCGATGACAACAGGGTTTCAGACAAAACTTGATGCAGACTAACAGGGTCTCACAGAAGTCATTTTGCTTCTGCGATCGGTGAAAATGTAATCAACCATTTATGATAGAAAATTCCATTTTATTGCATTTTATGATTATACGCTAAAAAAGAAGTTACTTTTGCCTCAATTTTGTTTCCGCTACATATAAGGCGCAGCTGTAATTTGTGAGAATAGATTTAACTTCATATTTGATAAGGACCCTGCGGCGGCGCTTTTACGTTCGTGCATTAACTGCACCTATCTGTTAAATCGTTGCAGAAGATCGCCGGTAGGAAACCCGTACTGCAACTCACAACAAGCTGCATACAACGTAACTTTTCTAAGAATCGGGAAAATGTCTTAATTTTGAATGAAAGGTAGAAATACTTTTGTATATTCTGAGCCTTGAGATGTACACGTTCACTGCCAAGCCCGTGCTGATCTTAACACAGTCATGCACAAACCCTTTCATTCACATTATCAATGTTTATGGTGACGTATTTCCCGAAATCTGAACAGTTACTAAGCACGGATTGTTCTTAAATGAAAATGCTCGCCATACCATTATCTATCTCTAATGCACTCAAGTTTTTAGTCGCCTACCTCCTCAATATGCCACGCGGAGCTACTGTCTTTTCTCATACACAAAATTACTTTAAAAAATCCGTACTTTCTAAAAAACAGACAGGAATAAATATGCCTTTACTTTAAAACGCTTTAGGAACATGTAGCACAACTAAAACCGGAAAATAAAAAGAATACTCCGTTCTGATAGGTCAGTTTTCTTTAAGGCCAATGGAAAGCATTACTCTCCCGCGCTTTTCATGACTAACCAATCAACAAATAACACACTTGCTAACTGTACTTTTTCCCGACACAAATATTTAAAATTTTAATAATTTGTTTATACTTTACGTTATTAACTATTTTCATTTTCACTCGAATTGCCTTTCCTTTTACCATAAAGTTACTTAACATATTATGATACAAAATTCCCCGTTGTCTGCATTCACACTGTCTTAAAACTTTCTCACCTAGTTCGTAAAGCGTTCATCAGTAGAAGAATGATCTACATATTTACTGCCGGCCGGAGTGGCCGAGCGGTTCTAGGCGCTACAGTCTGGAACCGCGCGACCGCTACGGTCGCAGGTTCGAATCCTGCCTCGGGTATGGATGTCCTCAGGCTAGTTAGGTTTAAGTAGTTCTAAGTTCTAGGGGACTGATGACCACAGCAGTTAAGTCCCATACTGCTCAGAGCCATTTGAACCAATTTTACATATTTATTTTAGACCGCCTTCGCGCATTATTCACACTAGTGAAAGCATATAGAAAACTGTACAAACATAAATAAACAAAAAATCCGTCAAGAAATAAACAGAAAAATTCACAAAAACATTCTCTTGACCTGTTTCTTAAATGTTTCTGTGCGCTACTGGACTCTGGCGGCCAAAATACTTAACTACATTATAGTTCTTTCTCTTTAGTCTTGTCCGCTACTGTCCTCTAGCAGATAAAAATCAGAACAATGTACTCGACTGAACCCGCTTCAGACCATCTGTCAATGTACACGCAAGAGTCATTCTCCCGATACACAGGCCCTAGACAGGAGCGATATTAGGTGTCACGCCTCTACCCGTAAACCTGTACACGAAAAACTAATCAACATGAGAAAACTTTTAATACGAATGCACCTTTTCAAACGTTAACCATCGGAATCTTTTCTAGAAACGAAGCACGAGGAGGTTCCGCGAGCGAACTACGCAGGTTGTGTGACTTTATTAAGGTCAATTGTTTTTCAATATGCGAGCTTCCGCTTGAACAGTAAGTGTTTTGAAGATGTTCAGTGCTACAATCGTTTTGCCTACAAGGTATAATGCCTCTGATGAATTTTGTTACAGTTGCTGGTAACATTGTAGGGGTTATTTCAGCACATGCTTTTCCTTATAAGCTGTTCCATGTGGTCGCGTTTTGTAATATACAGGCGCATTATTTACAGATGAATGGAAATGTTAGTGGAACTGACATTACAGAAGATCAATTTCGTTTCCGGAGAAATGCAAGAACACGCGAGGGAATACTGAGACTACGATTTCTCTCAGGTGGTAGACTGACGGAAGATAAAGCTAAAATTACAGTAATTATAGATTTACAGAAAGATTTTGACAATGTTGACTGGAATACACTCTTTGAAATTCTGAAGGTAGCTCGTATAAAAAACAGGAAGCGAAAGGTTATATACATGTGGAAGACCTCCCACGTCCTCTTATTCCTCAAACCCGACAAACCCCCTTCTGCCGCCTCTTTCTATCGTCCCATCTGCCTCACCTCCGTCTTCAGTAAAGTCTTTGACTCCATCCTCTCCCACCGCATCCATCAGCACCTTGCTCAACACCACCTCCTCCCCCTTACCCAGTGTGGCTTCCGACCCTCCTTCTCTGCTGAAGACCAACTCCTCAACCTCGTTCACCTTCTGTCCCTCCAGCTCAACTCCCGTCGCTCCGCCATTTTTGTTTCCCTTGACCTCCAAAACGCCTATGACCGTGTATGGCATCCTGGTCTCCAAACCTACGCCCTGCCTATCAATTTTGTCCATCTGGTCGCTTCCTTCCTCTCGCACCGTCCTTCCTATGTCACCCTCCACAACACCAACTCCCGTATCTTTTATCCCAAGGCTGGCGTCCCCTAAGGTTCTGTCCTCTCCCCTCTCCTTTATCTCTTGTATACGGCTGATATGCCCAAGCCACCCCCACCAGTCCACCTTCTCCAGTATGCTGATGACATCGCCTTCCTGGCTCTCTATCCTACCCTTCAACGGTCTCCACGTACCTTCCAAACCCACCTTAACCAGTTCACCACTTGGTGTAACCAGTGGTTCCTCCATCTCAACCCCTCCAAAACCCAGGCAATCATCATAGGCCGCACCAATCGCTCCTTTCGCCTCCATGATTTCTACCTCACCCTTTATGGTCGTCCCATCCAGCTCACCCCCACCCTGAAATACCTTGGCCTCACCCTCGACCGACACCTCGCCTGGACCACTCATCTCCGGACCGTCCAGCAGAAACCCCATTCCCGCCTCCGCCTTCTGAAACTCCTGTCTGACCGGACATGGGGATTGAATCCTTCTATCATCCTCCACACCTACAAATGCCTCATCTGTCCTATCCTCTGCTATGCCAGCGTTGCCTGGATCTCTGCCCCCACCCGCTTTTACAAGGCCCTCCAAATCCTTGAACGCCATGTGCTCTGCCTTGCCTTCCGTATCCGCCTTCCTTCCCCCACACGGCTCCTGTATGACCTGATCCCCTTCCCCCACCTCCTCCTGTTCCTCCAACATCTCCGCATCCTTTACATTGTCCGCAGGCTTGATCCCCCCACCTGCTGGTTTCCTCCTTCCTCTCCATCCCCCACCTGTTGCCGCGGCTCTATCGCTGTATCCCTCCCTCTCTCCACCTCCACAACCTCCATCTGCTTCATCAGGGCAATTTCCAACGCCTCCCCCTCCCGGATGACGAACTTCGCCATGACATCTACCCTTCCTTCCAACTATATCTGGCCTTGTTCCCCCCCCCCCCTCCCCAGGGTCCCCTTTTTCCTCTTGCCTCCTTCTCCCAGAGCGGATTTTCCTCCTTCTCCCCCTTCCCCTGAGACCCTGCACTCCATACTTGCCTCTTTCCTTCCCACATCCCTCCCTACCTGGCCCTCTTCAGCGCACCCCCCTCTCATCTCCCCCATCTCTTCCCCTCCCTCCCTTCTTCCGGCCTCCCTCATCTCCTTGCCCCTGGCAGATCCTCTGTTTTGATCATCGTCAGTGTGCCACATCAGTGTTGTGTTTAGTGCTGTTTCTCCTGTGCTTCAAGAGGTGTGATTTAAGTTGTGTACTGCCTTGAGGTTCGCCATCAGTGTTTGTTATGTGCTACGACATCCGTCGATACCTTTTATGCTCCAGTCATACTGTGCCTTGTGTTCTTTTAATTGTCGCAGTGTGTGGCCCTTTGTGTGTGCTACTTTTAAACAGTTTTTTATCTCCATTTTTGCAGTCACCCCGTTTTTTTTGTCTATTGCCTTCCATGATGTTCCCCCTTTTTTATATCTATGTTCACCATATTCTCTCCTTTGTTATTTTTAAATGTCTTCTATTGTTTGTTCTATGTCTTTCAGCTGAAGAGCAGCGCATATGCTGCTGCCAGCCCGCCCCGATGGGGAATTGAAATACAATAAAGAAAGAAAAAAAAAGGTTATATGCAACGTCTACAGACACTAGACTGCATTTGTAAGAATCGATGTTTATGACAGGGAAGCACTAGTTAACAAAAGACTGAATTCTAAAGATTAGATGTATATAGATTATTAATCAGGTCCTGAATCGAAGCCGGCCGGAGTGGCCGAGCGGTTCTGGGCGCTACAGTCCGGAGCCGAGCGACCGCAACGGTCGCAGGTTCGAATCCTGCCTCGGTCACGGATGTGTGTGATGTCCTTAGGTTAGTTAGGTTTAATTAGTTCTAAGTTCTAGGCGACTGATGACCTTAGAAGTTAAGTCGCATAGTGCTCAGAGCCATCATGAATCGAATGGGGTAAAAAACCAATTTCGAGACAACTTGACTGAAAGAACAGGTCATTTGACAGGACAGAAATCTTATGAAAGTCAACTCGCTCTGTTCGAGCATGAGATCCAGAGTGCCGTGTACCATGGCTCCCAGGTTGATGCTGTGTTCCTTCATTTCAAGAAGTATTTTAATACAGATCCGTACCACCGCTTAATGAACAAAAAACGAACAAAGCCAATATCTGATAGTGCTTGTGATTGGCTTCAGGACTTTCTTGAAGACTTCAACAAGTCGTTTTAACTGAACAAAATAGACATATGTAAAGGTGTTTTGAGCAGTGCCCTAAGGAAGCATGATAGGACGACTACTGTTTGCAATATAATTGGAAATGGTATATTGGTAGCATTAAAAACTCCATTAAACTATTTGCAGACAATTCAGTTGTCTGTTGGACAACTGCAAACCCAGGAGGCTGTAGTGAATTGCAGGACGGCCTACAGATTGCCGACGATTGGTGCAGGAAGTGAGTATTTACCTCAAACGTTAATAAACATAACATACTGTATATAAACAAATGAATCAATTACTGTTTGATTACACTAATAGCAAATGCAATTTGTTTAGGAGTAGTCATCCGGAGTGACCTAATGTGGACCTATCATACAAAGTAAATTGTACGAACAGCAGCGTCGTTAAAAAACCTTTGTTTTCTTTTCTTTTCTTTTTTTAAGTCTCAGTCTTCTACCTGGTTTGATGCGGCCCACAACGAATTCCTCTTCTGTCAAACCTCTTCATCTCTGACAAAGGGACCCTCCACACTGTAAATCACGGATTTTGATGCGCTTCAAATATGTTGTAGAGGCACTCCCCCTGAGTACCTGCCTATCCGGTTCCTTAGCGACGGGCCTTGGTTTTTGAGAAAATCGATTTTGAAGTTCATTGCATAGTTTGTATATCTGTAACATTACATACGTTCCGCGAAAGTCAGGGTAGCGCAGCGGTAAAGGCTTACGGCTACCGCGCTGGAGGTACCGTGTTCGAATCCTGCTCATGTACTTTCTCTTTTTTTTCAAAATCGACCGAATTTTTCAATTTTATTTCAAAGAATGTCAACAATGTAATGTGTGCGAAACTATAAAGATATATTCAGTTAATAATTTTTTTAAACATTCATTCCGTTTGTGGTTCGCAGTTGGAGTTCCAAATGTTCGTACAACGGTCGCTTCTTGTATTACCTGAAATCGATCTATTCCCATTATCGTTTCCTCTACCGTGAATACCGTTAACCGTAACGGGAACCCCAACTCCCATTTGCGGCCAATGAGGATGCGAATTGCATTCCTTTAAGTTCGCATCTAACTACAGCGTCAGTTACTCGCAAAGCGTGCTTAGTGCAGTGTGTTAGAAAAATTCTGTGAAATGGAAGAAGTGTTAATGCATTAGTGCAGCCATAAGAAGATCCACAAGTAGAGGAGTTGAACCAAGAATCAAAAGGCGAAATCATAAATGCCATTAAATACGCCGAAAATCTACTCCGTGAGGGGAATTTTTTTTTTTTTAATCTCATTTTGTCCGCTTATGTTCGTTACATCTGCTCGGGGCTAACGTCGTAAGACATCCGTTTAAGTTCGTTGAAGATCGATTAACTCAGTTTTTTTTTATTACAGAGGGCACGTAACCCTCTGACCGAACACGCTGAGCTACCGTGCCGGCGATTCGAACACGGTACCCCCAGTGCGGTAGCCATGAACCTCAACCGCTGCGCTACGCTGACTTGCTCTGAACGTATGTAATGTTACGGATATACAAAGTGCGCAATGAACTTCAAAATCGATTTTTTTTCAAAAACCAAGGCCCGTAGCTAAAAAAAAGAAATAAAAAACGGATATCTAGGTACCCAGGGTAAGTGCCTCTACAACATATTTGAAGCGCACCAAAATCCGTGATTTACAGTATGGAGGGTCCCCGTGTGAGTAGCACCTGCAACCTACGACCTCAGTTATTTGCTGGATGCATTCCAGTCTCTGTCTTCCTCTACAGTTTTTGCCCTCTGCAGGTCCCTCTAGTACCATGGAAGTTCTTCCCTGATGTCTTAAGACACATCCTATCATCCTGTTCCTTCTCCTTCTCAGTGTTTTCCACATATTCTTTAGCTCTCCGATTCTGCGCAGAACCTCCTCATTCATTACCTTGTCTGTCAACCTAATTTTCAACAATCGTTTGTAGCACCACATCTCAAATGCTTCCATTGTCTTCTGTTCCGGTTTTCCCCTCAGTCCAAGTTTCACTACCATACAATGCTGTGCTAGAAACGTTCATTCTCGGAAAATTATTCCTCACAGTAAGGCCTATGTTTGATACTAGTAGACTTCTCTGACCAGGAATGTCATTTTTGCCAATGCTGGTCTCCTTTTAATGTCCTTCTTGCTCCGCCCGTCATTGGTTATGTTGCTGCCTTAGTAGCAGTGTCCTTAACCCCATCTGTATTCGTGCCCATCAGTCCTAATGTTAAGTTTCGCGCTGTTCTCGTTTCTGCTGGTTCAAATGGCTCTGAGCACTATGCGACTTAACTTCTGAGGTCATCAGTCGCCTAGAACTTTGAACTAATTAAACCTAACTAACCTAAGGACATCACACACATCCACGCCCGAGGGAGGATTCGAACCTGCGACCGTAGCGGTCGCTCGGCTCCAGACTGTAGCGCCTAGAACCGCACGGCCACTCCGGCCGGCTCGTTTCTGCTACTTCTCATTACTTTCGCCTTTCTTCGATTTACTCTCATCTCTATTCTGCACTCATTAGACTGTTCATTTCGTTCAGCAGATCCTGTAATTTTTCTTCACTTTCACTCAGGATAGCAATGTCATCAGAGAATCGTATCGTTAGTATCCTTTCACCTTGAATTTTAATTCCACTCCTGAAATTTTCTTCTATTTCCATCACTGCTTCTTCGATGTACAGTTTGAACAGAAGGGGTGAAAGACTACATCCCGGTCTAGTCCGAGAACTTCGTTCTTGGTCGTCCACTCTTGTTATTCCCTCTGGGTTCCTGTAAATAGTCTATTATATATTATCTGTCTATTCCTATAGTTTATCCCTATTTTCCTCAGAATTTCGAACATCTTGCACCATTTTACATTCTCTAACACTTTTCCCAGGTCGACAGATCCTATGAACGTCTCTTGATTTTTCTTTAGTCTTGCATCCATTATCAACCGCAACGTCAGAATTGCCTCTCTGGTGCCTTTACCATTGTCATCTAACACATTCTCAATTTTCTTTTCCATTCTTCTGTATATTATTCTTTTCAGCAACTTGGAGGCATCAGCTGTCAAGCTGACTGTGCGATAGCTCTCGCACTCGTCAGCTCAGTCTTCGGAATTGTGTGGATGATATTTTTCCGAAAGTCAGACGGTATTTCGCTAGACTCACATATTCTACACATCAACGTGAATAGTCGTTTTGTTGCCACTTTCTGCAATGATTTTGGAAATTCTGATGGGATTTTATCTATCCCTTCTACCTTATTTGATCGTAAGTCCTTCAAGGCTCCCTTGGATTCTAATACTGGATCCCCTATCTCTGCTAAATCGACTCCTGTTTCTTCTTCTATCACATCAGACCTATCTTTCCCTTCATATAGACCTTCTATGTACTCTTTCATCTACCCGCTCTCTCCTCTGCATTTAACTATTGAACTCTTAATGTTACCAACCTTGCTTTTAATTTCACCGAATGTTGTTTCGATTTTCCTATATGATGAGTCAGTCCTCCCGACAATCATTTCTTTCTAGATTTCTCAAATTTTTACTAATCAAAGACGCTACGCCTAGATCAGGAGTGTATTTATTTCCAATCACCATCTGAAATTACTGTTAACCAAATGTCATTCTTCTGCTGTTCCATTCGCTAATCGAACAGGAGACCGATAAATAACGGCTGCAGAAGCGTCCTGCGTCAGGCACTGCAGATAGGCTTTAACAGCAGGAAGGGGCAGACCCTGGTGCCCACACTCTCAATAACACCAACGCGGTGCTTTCTAATGGAGCGGTCTGCATTAACAGACCATCACTTTGTGTTCGTGAGACACTGCGGAGAGGTTCTAGTATTGAGCAGTGAAACTAAGTCTAGTGATTGGACGCTTACTCCTATTTTCGACGACAAACTAGTGGTGTAAGAATTTCTTTTACACTTGGGTTATTATTGCCTGCCGTGCTTCTGACCTGTGTTCGACTGAGAAAACTGCAAGACGTTGGAAATCAGCTTTCTTAATGGATACACGATACGCATAATTTTCCCTATTTTATATAGAGTGGCACTTACAATTGCGAGACGATTTGCCGATGTTAAAAGGTACGAAGGGATCCAAATAAATACACATAAATTCCTTCCCCCCCCCCCTGCGACAATCATTTCAATATTTTCAGGAATTTTGAAATTAATGAAAAATAATCAGCAGTTGCTGGACTTTTGACCCCTGAAAGTGCTTGTTCTGATAATATATTAAAAGCATGTGTACAATCACCCTCTTTCGTTGACAGTCATTTATATTGACCACTGATAATAACGGGATTACGTTCAGTGCCGTTGCTGAAAAATAATAATTTGCTTCCGGGCTTCATCTGAATAACATTTATATTTAAAATAGCAGAAAATTAGAGTCTTTTGTATGTATATACCAAACATTTTTCATTACAAACTAGTCGTAGCAAACTTCGACGACACGCTAGGTGATATCCAAAAATTTTCATCTTCTCTCAGGGCATTGCAATCAGACCAAACAGAGAAAGGATGAGTCTTGCGAAATAGTACCACACCCATTGGTAAAGTAAGTGTGCCCGTTGTATCGTAGCACTTCGTTTCTTCGTTATTAGAGACGCTACATGTTTTATTACATCCGTATCTCTACTCACTATAGTCACTAGGGAGGGAGTGGCATCTTTGTACCACCAACTACTAATCATCATCGCCAGCATCTGTTGCTGGATAAAGGCACATGACACGCTTCAGCATTCAAAGAGGTCTTCAGCTATATCACTCGTGTTGCTCCAGCTTGCTTTATTATGTCGTACAGTCGCCTTGCGTTAGGTAATCTTCTTGACCTTTTCTTGCATTTTGGAGCCATTCGAGTACTTGCTTGGTCCATCGAACACTCAGTCGCCTGACTATACCCAATTCCATTTCGTTTCCACTTTACCCACAATGATGCCTTCCACCTCAGTTCATTCCCCTACTCAGTTTGTTTTCCCTTCTCCCCCGGTAATGCCCAACATGTTTCTATTCGCTTCTGGCTGAGAAATTCTAAATCTTTGTATGTTGTTCATATTTAAATGTTATCTTCCATTTTTATGCTTTGCATTTCAGTCTTGATAAATCTATTTAGTTTACAAGAAGGCGTCGAAGTGATTTTTACTTTCCTCTTTTCTTCTAATGGCGTTCATCTTCCTGCTACTAGCTGTCATCGGACCCATACTCATCAATTATTCTTATGACTTATATCCTAATTTTTTTCATGTGCTCAATATACATTAATTTCGTCTTATTACAATTTAGTCTAAATCATAATTTGAATCTTGCTCTGTTAAGGCCTTCCATTCGTCTACCGACAACATAGGCAACACATCAATATCCTCCGCAGAACACAGTTCGCTCAAATGTATTCCTTTAACAAGTATCCCTTCTGTCTCCTAGTTTAGGTAGGTGAAAACTTGTAAGTTGTATACTCAGTTGCTACTTTCAGCATTTAATTAATTATTTTACGGTTCAATCATTTTCGCTTTCCATTTACCATGGGGCTAATGCAGAGATGCAAGTCTGCACCAAATATCGGTTACGAACAACTTAGTTGTCTTCGTCGGCGGTCTGTGACGTATCCTAGGTGTCATCTTTGAATTCAGGATGAAATTACCAATTGGGTCATGGGCCACTTCGCTGCTCATGTTGTGGATGAATTTGATGAAGTCCCAACGTTGCGTTATTCTCCATCTTCTTCACGTCTGCATATACCGTATATTTCTCAACATATGCACGCTGTTGATGAACATATTTCTCCCAACGAGAGACCAGTTTGTTCATTCTTAACAAGAGAATGTTTGACAAGATTTGACGAAGCCACAACCTCCCCTCTGCTTGCACCGCTTCATTACTGTCAAAGTGAAGTGCTCGAAGGCGTTCTTTAAATTTTGGAAGCAGATGAAAATCAGATAGGACCAAGTCGGGAATCTAAGGAGGATGATGGATCACAGTGGACCCCAGGCGTCGGTTTGTTGCAGATGTCACGGCGCTCTTGTGTGGTCTGGCTGGAGGTAGAGGGTGCTCCGTGTGTGGACTACCGCTTCGAATTCGTGCTTTCGGTTTTCTGAAGGTCTCGCAGTAATTTTCAGAGTTCATGGTGCGTTTGGGCACGAATTCCAAATGCACAACACCTTGAACATCCCAGAAGAGTGTGAAAATGAGTTTCCCTGCCGATGGCATGGTCTTGAACATTTTTGGCGTTGGTGATCCTTTGTGGTAGAATCCCACTGATGCTCTTTTGTTTTCGGGCTCAAAATGGTGAGCCCACCTTTCATCGCCCTCACGATGTTGCTAAGAAATCCATCACTTTCACTGGCAAAAACCAAACGAAGTTGTTGACAGACGTTCAATCTCCTCTGTTTAACGTCAGAAATGCGCATTCGAGCCACCCACTTTGTTCAAAGTTTTCTGTACCACAGTTCTGTAATGATGGCCTGTACACGCTCTCGTGAAATGCCACGCGTACTTGAGAGCTGTGTCTGAGTTATCTGACGATTTTCTCCAGTGAACTAATCAACCCGATTTCGATGAGTCTCGTTGGCGCCATATGCCTTCGTCCGTTCCGAATTCTGTCACACATATTGAGGTTAGCACCAGCATTTCCTTCATTAGGTAAGAACAGCCCAACGTCTCAGATTACTGAGGTTGACACAATTATCACCACACATAGCTTTCATTCTTCTACAGATCTCAATCGGCGACACGTTTTTTTGGGGTTAGAAACTCGATTACAACCCGCTCTCCCTGAGGCATCAATATGTTACGTGCTGCAAATCGGAGCCGTGTAGCGGCAAGGGGTTGCAACTTGCGTTGCATAACATGTAATACCTCAACTGATATTGACGACAGAATAAAAATTTCGGAGGCAAAATCATTCACGACGAACTTTTAATTCCTGCCCAACTATTTTCTTGATTTGCATCGCGAATTTGTTGTAAATTTCACGTGGTGGACACGCGTCTCACATGTGGTTACCGGGTCTTTGTAAGACGAGCATGTGTCAAGGTTCAGTACAGAATTTGCTTGATATCAGTTCATCTGAATAGTAATACAGCCAGTTTATTCACAGTTCCTATTTACTGGCCGTCGTAAACGCTTGCGAGTTTATAGATCCCGCTTTTGTCTGTTTTTCCTACGTTATGGAACTTCGTGTGTTACGTGTTTTCTGTAGGTCAGCAATAAACATGGCTTTATGATCTACTCACTTTCCTGAAGTCAGTTATATGAATTACATTCCAATATTCCTTGCACTCATTTATTTGCTTAAATGATTTAGGCCGACTTTTACTCTTCAGTCTGAATGTGACTACTTAATGAGAAGGTATTACTTGGGTTGCAGTTGCTGGAATTCACTGATTTTCTTACTCCAATTTACGACAGCAATAGTAGTAATCACTACCAACATTACACTTTATATCTGAGTGCATGACTCACAGCAGGAAAGATAGATTCTGGTTCTGATGCATGTGTTAGAGACGCAGTACTTTGTTCTTAAGAAAGTGCGTTAATTCAGCGATTTATATTTGCCTATTATTATACAAACTGGTTTCACATACCCATTTACACTGCAACCTTATATTAGCCACATTGCTTAAACGCTTTTATGCTCTCTGATATAATGGTACATTTGCTTATGTTCACCTAAATTCAATTTTCCCTGTGCCCTGACCACTAAAATTAGTTGCACTAAAAAAGTAAATCTTCATTTCCTAGGTAACTTTCTAAAAACTCTTTACAGTCATATTGCTTTACTAAATTAAATTCAGTGTTCGAAAATTTGTATATGACGGAGTATTTTTCTTAAATCAAGGAATTCCGGATTTATTTTTAGTGGTAATCCGTTTCTGAGTAAAACCTAGCAGGATGCTTATAAACTTCCTCTGGCGCTGCTGGGAATAACGTGACTGGGTTGGAATCTTTGAGTCTGTCTCCTCTTTCAATTCCAAATTCCCCGTCGTCCTCATAAAATGTGACAGAAGCTACAACGTTGATATATGTGTAGTCATATTCTTAAATATGTACACTGAGCCAAATATTTGTATCTCAAAAAGTGTCTGCACAGATTTCACTGAAGCTGTATAAAAGTTATCTCAGAATATGTTAATATTGGAAGGCCCAACGATACCGACCGGCCGCGCTGTCATTCTCAACCCAGAGGCGTCACTGAATACAGATACGGAGGGGCATGTGGTCAGCACAACGCTCTCCCGGCCGTATGTCAGTTTACGAGAGCGCAGCCGCTGCTTCTCAATCAAATAGCTCCTCAGTTCTACAAGGGCTGAGTGCACCCCGCTTGCCAACAGCGCTCGGCAGACCGGCTGGTCACCCGTCCAAGTGCTAGCCCAGTTCGACAGCGCTTAACTTCGGTCATCTGACGGGAACCAGTGTTACCACTGCGGCAAGGCCGTTGGCTGTGAATGTCAGGTAGGGTGATAATTTAGAAAAGTTAAAATCTTCTATTTGTTACACCGAGTCACATTCTTCTCCAATTTCTTGTTACGATAGGTGCTTATAATAGTTTCGACAACGAAACTTTGTCTCTAATCCTGGCAGATGTAAAGTATGCTAGCGGTAAGACACTATCAATGCCTTCTATGCGCAATATCAATGAAAATACTATGACAGTGCTGCTAAAGCAGAGAGATATTGAACACAGCCTTCAGAAATTCCCTCGTCAAAGAAGACGAAGTAAATATTTCACATTTTGTATTTAGAACAACTACCGGCATGAGAAGATATTCTCGGAGTAGGCAATCAGCTTAAATCACTTAATAAATGCAAGTCTTCTGCCCCAACTGTATACCAATTAGGTTCCTTACAGAAGATGCTGATGCAGTAGCTCCATACTTAAAATCACACAGCCGCTCGCTCGACCAAAGATCCGTACCCATAGACTGGAAAGTTGCACCAATCACACCAATATCCGGAATGGGCAGTAGGAGTAATCCATTAAATTACAGGACCGTATCATTAACGTCGATATGCAGTGGGATTTTCGAACATATGTTGAATTCGAACATTATGGATTACCTTGAAGAGAACCGGTCTATTGACACACAGTCAACACGGATTTAGAGAACATCGTTCTTGTGAAACACAACTAGCTCTATACTCATACGAAGTTTTGAGTGCTATCGACCAGGTATTTCTCACTAATTCCGTATTTCTAGAATTCCAAAAGACTTTTGACACTGTACCTCACAAGCCGGTTGTAATCAAACTACGTGGTATTGGAATATCGTCTCAGTTACGCGACTGGGTCAATTATTTTCTGTCAGAGAAGTCACAGTTCTTAGTAATTGACTGAAGGTCATCAAGTAAGAGAGAATTGGTTCTGCCATTCGATTTAGAAGGCAATCTGAGCAGCCGTCTTAGGTTGTTTGCAGATGGTTTATCCTCCAGTAAAGTCATCAGAAGATCAAAAAAAATTGCAAAATGATTTAGAAAATATATCAGTATGGTGCGAAAAATTGGCAATCGACAGCAAATAGTGGAAAGTGTGAGATCATCGACATTAGTGCTCAAAGGAATTCGTTAAACTTCGGTTACATGATAAATGAGTCAAATCTAAATGTCTCAAATTCAACTAAATACCTAGGAATTACAATTACGGGCAACTTAAATTTGAAAGAACACTTAGAAAATGTTGTGGGGAAGGCGAACCAAGGACTCCGTTTTATTGTCAGAAAAATTAAAAGATGCAACATATCTACTAAAGAGACTGCCTACACTACATTTGTCCGTCCTCTTTTGCAGTACTGCTGCGTGATATATGATCCTTACGAGAAGGGATTAACGGAATACATCGAGAAAGTCCGAAGAAAGGCAGCACGTTTTGTATTATCGATAAATAAGGATAAGAGCGTCACAGAGGAATTTCTCGTTGTGGTGGGATCATCTTACGATATTTGAACCATCAACTTTTTCCTCCGAATGCGAAAATATTTTTCTTTTTTTTTACTCCAACCTACGTAGAGAGAAACTATTGTCATAATAAAACAAAGGAAATTAGAGTTCCCACCGAAGGATATAGATTTTCGTTTCTCCCGCGCGCTGTTCGTGAGTGGAATAGTAGAGAATTATTGTGAAGGTGGACTAATGAAACCTTTGCCAGGCACTTACGTGTCATTCAGAGTATCCATGTACACATAGATGTATATGTAAATGCAGATGTATGTTTCTGCTGGAATCTTCTTGAAGAATGTATGGTGTCGCGAGTTAGCTAAACGCTGACGCTGGTAATTGATATACACCGCACCGTCCTGATATTTTATTGTCACCACGCCGTCCTGTTATTTTGTTGACGTCTTGGAAATTGTGTGTTTTGACCTTCCCACTTCGAAGCCAGGTTTTTCTATACTTTTGGGAGATAATGTCGCGAAGAGAAAAATGACAGACTGTACTGTAGAACTTTTTTATGTTTTGTCAGTTTCTTTGTGTGCAAAGTTAACATTTACACTACTGTTCTAGTTTACTGAAAATTTCTGCCGCCGTTGATATTATTTTAACACTGCGTAAGTTTGTTTCGAAATAGTTTTCCTCCAACTACAATTACCTCTATTGGAACACTATTAATTCTCGGCGTCTTTAGTGTCTTCGTACCTCGAATGCTTTAGTACACCCCATCAAATGGTGTTTTTGCACGAACATCCATGTTTTTATTATTAATTGTCAGTACTTCTGATTCATCTCCTGAATTAAGCAAATCAATGTTGTTGCGTTTTAAATTTTCTTTGCTTTACTCTCCCAAGAGAGGTGAAAAGAACACTGCTTATATGGGTAAATAACTGCCACAGACAGTCATCTGGAACGAACATGTTAAATTTAATGGACTAGAAATTTGCAAAAGTCAGCAATCTTCTGATGCTGTTCGCAATCAAAGAATACTGTTACGCATAAACAATAAACCAGTCACATGTGAGTATCTTTAACGTATTCGTGATGAAATTTTGTTTTCGAATTTATTGTCCAAAATCTTACATTTCGCGTACGCATAGAAATGAAATTGTCGTTAATGGGACCGCGACACTTTCAAACGGAAGGAAAATTCCATTCAATATAATTATTCCAGAATGAAATTTTCACGCCGCGCCGGATTAGCCTAGCGGTCTGGGGCTCTGCAGTCAAGGACTCTGCGGCTGGTCCCGGCGGAGGTTCGAGTCCTTCCTCGGGCATGGGTGTGTGTGTTTGTCCTTAGGATAATTTAGGTTACGTAGTGTGTGAGCTTAGGGAGTGATGACCTTAGCAATTAAGTCCCATAAGATTTTATAAAGAAAAAACAATTTTCAGACTGCAGCGGAGTGTGGGCTGATATGAAACTTCGTGGCAGATTGAAACTGTGTGCCGGACCGAGATTCGAACTCGGGTCCTTTGCTTTTCGCGGGCAAGTGCTCTACCGACTTATCTACCCAAGGACGACTCACGCCCGGCCTTCACAACTTCAATACCGCGAGTACCTCGTCTCCACCCCTCCCTACTTCACAGTAGCTCTCCACCAGACCTTGCAGAACTAGTACTTCTAGAAGAAAGTTCTACAAGGTCTGCAGGAGAGCTTCTGCGAAGTTTGCAAGGTAGGAGACGAGGTACTGGCGGAGTTGAAGTTGTCAGGGCGGGGCCTGAATTGTGCTTGGGTAGATCATTCGGTACAGCACTTGCTCGCGAAAGACAAAGGGCCCGAGTTCGCATCTCAGTCGGGCATACACTTTTAATTTACCAGGAATTTTCAATGTAATTATTTTTCTCGGGATTTTTTTTTATTTCTATGATTCGTAACGCGTCGTTAATTAACTGTTACTCCTTGCTGCCAGATGGCAGTCGTAAGAGTCGATGGACATGAAAGGGAAGCAGTGGTTGGGAAGGGAGTGAGACAGGGTTGTAGCCTCTCCCCAATGTTATTCAATCTGTATATTGAGCAAGCAGTGAAGGAAACAAAAGAAAAATTCGGAGTAGGTATTAAAATCCATGGAGAAGAAATAAAAACTTTGAGGTTCGCCGATGACATTGTAATTCTGTCAGAGACAGCAAAGGACTTGGAAGAGCAGTTGAACGGAATGGACATTGTCTTGAAAGGAGGATATATGATGAACATCAGCAAAAGCAAAACAAGGATAATGGAATGTAGTGGAATTAAGTCGGGTGATGCTGGAGGAATTAGATTAGGAAATGAGACACTTAAAGTAGTAAAGGAGTTTTGCTATTTGGGGAGCAAAATAACTGATGATGGTCGAAGTAGAGAAGATATAAAATGTAGACTAGCAATGCAGAGGAAAGAGTTTCTGAAGAAGAGAAATTTGTTAACATCGAGTATAGATTTAAGTGTCAGGAAGTCGTTTCTGAAAGTATTTGTATGGAGTGTAGCCATATATGGAAGTGAAACATAGACGATAAATAGTTTGGACAGGAAGAGAATAGAAGCTTTCGAAATGTGGTGCTACAGAAGAATGCTGAAGATTAGATGGTTATATCACATAACTAATGAGGAGGTATTGAATAGAATTGGGGAGAAGAGGAGTTTGTGGCACAACTTGACGAGAAGAAGGGACCGGTTGGTCGGACATGTTCTGAGGCATCAAGGGATCACAAATTTAGCATTGCAGCGTGGAGGGTAAAAACTGTAGAGGGAGACCAAGAGATGAATACGCTAAGCAGATTCAGAAGGATGTAGGTTGCAGTAGGTACTGAGAGATGAAGAAACTTGCACAGGATAGGGTAGCATGGAGAGCTGCATCAAACCAGTCTCAGGACTGAAGACCACAACAACAACAAACTCCTTGCTACCGATATTACGGTCTCTAAATTTCTTTGGTGTCTGCAAAATGCGGAGACAGCTTTTTTCACTGGGGCATTGCAGTTCCTGTGTCATCTAGAAACATGGGACAGACACAACACGCATTCAGACGAACATAACAGTCCTCTTCCAGCAGAACTAGTTCTGGTCTTTCATTTTTCACGTAAACGAGCTCTATTCAGTTTCGTCCGTGATAAAATGAGAGATTTGCTTACAAATTCTGACAGGCAGTTCTTTTTATGGCCGTTCGCCATTAGTGGCGTTTGAACTCGCCGACTCGGGTGCTGCAGTTTCGCTGCTGCTAAAAATACCCGTGTGCTTCTCTACGACAGAAGGGCACACGTGTAGGCGTCTGGCCGGCCAGTAGCCGCGACGTTGACCGGTGACGCCTCTCAGCACTCATAAGACCGACGTTTACTCCTGTTACCGGTTTTACGGTCGCCACCATTCCTGTGGTACCTGCGGACTAGCCGTGAGGAAGCGTTTGCAGTCGCCGCAAATCAAGGTTCATTGCCAGGCTGCCTGCTGAGCAGCAAGAGGACGGCGTTTTATTATGATTTATTTATTCTGTGAAAGTCTCCTCAAAACGAAAAAAATCCATTTACTGCTAATACTATTAATTAAATGTTTTGCTCTCTGGTAGGCAGTTAATGAGCATGTCATGAAGCCATGACACGTCATATACATTGGTAGTTACGAGTCTGTAATGAATCCGGTAAAAAAAGAAATAAATATAAAGAGTAAAACTAAGTGATTAATAATTTAAGAATCGGGACAAATCACACTGACGACAGCAGGAGTATAATAATGGCATGTTATCACACAATTTTTTGTCTTAAAGTTAAAACAGAATTCCTGCTGCGTCGAATAAAATTGTTTCACCCGAGATATAAGTTACTTGACAAATTCAGGAACAGAAACAGTTGTCGGAAAGAGGAAAAGCCCGGTGAAGTAGGAGTGAGATTTCATTAAACTGGAATGATTTGCGTAACGGGAGGATTGATAATCGGACTTCGTAAATAGAAAAGTTCGGCTTGTGAAAGAGGTAAATGTAGAGTGGTATCGCCATGCCACCTAACCAACCACTTCCAACGGCTCAGATAGCTGCAAACATATCAAGGCACCACAATTACTATCACAGGATCATATGTTCATAGAAGCGAATGAAACAAAACAAAAAATGGTTCAAATGGCTCTGAGCACTATGGGACTTAACTTCTGAGGTTATCAGTCCCATAGAACTTAAAACTACTCGAACCTAACTAACCTAAGGACATCACACACATCCATGCCCGAGGCAGGATTCGAACCTGCGATCGTAGCGGTCGCGCGGTTCCAGACTGTAGCGCCCAGAACCGCTCGGCCACTGCGGCCGACGAAACAAAACATTTCTAATTATTAAATACATTACAAAACATTAAGCAGATGAGTTCTTTCTACATTCATTGGACAGAACGAACAAGGAGCAAAAGACAAGTGATGATTCTATATTAAATCTACATCAATTTTCTGGAAACAAATGGTATTTGAATTTTTTCCAACGATTATAATATATACGCTAGCGATTAAGTCTCAGGAAAATCATTATAGCTTTGTCTTTAAATAACGATGCGTTACAGTTCTAAATAAAATATCTGCTACCAAACCGATCAGTTACTAACATTAGGAGTTTACCAGTTTTATAATGCCTGAATGTATCGAAGTTAGCGCGTTATTCTGAAACAAAGACTGTATCGAGCAATACACACATCAGAAAAGTTTTGCATCACCCCGGCTCCCAGAAATGATGAAGATAGACCTTGACTGTGGATATTTTATCACATACACAGTCCCTTTGACTGTTCAGAGATATCACTAAGCCCGCCCAAGGATGAAAACAACCATGCATGACCAGCGCCTATTAGACGGAGGGGGTCTGACAGCCGATCAGTTCCAAACATTTCACCAGGAAGAAGGTATACGGCTCGTATTGTCTGTAGTTCAACCATGCCTAGACGGCAAATACCGGGGTTCGATCGCACCCGCATTGTTACTTTGTGGCAGGAAGGGCTCTCAACAAGGGAAGTGTCCAGGCATTTCGGAATGAACCGAAGCGATGTTGTTCGGACACGGAGGAGATACAGAGAGACAGGAGCTGTCGAAGACATGCTTCGCTCAGGCCGCCCTAGGGCTAGTACTGCAGTGGATGACCGCTACCTACGGATTATGGCTCGGAGGATCCCTGACAGCAGCGCCACCATGTTGAATAATGCTTTTCGTGCAGTCACAGGACGTCGTGTTTCGACTCAAACTGTGCGCAATAGGCTGCATGAGGCGCACCTTCAGTCCCGACGTCCATGGCGAGGTCCATCTTTGCAACCACGACACCATGCAGCGCGGTAGAGATGAACCCAACAACATGCCGAATGAATCGCTCAGGATTGGCATCACGTTCTCTTTACCGATGAGTTTTGCATATGCTTTCAACCACACAATCGTCGGAGACGTGTTTGGAGGCAACCCAGTCAGGCTGCACGCCTTAGACATACAGTCCAGCGAGTGAAGCAAGGTGAAGATTCCCTGCTGTTTTGGGGTGGTATTATGTGGTGGCCGTCGTACGCCGCTGGTGGTCATGGAAGGCGCCGTAACGGCTGTGTAGTACGTGAATGCCATCCTCCGACCGATAGTGCAACCATATCGGCAGCACATTGGTGCCTCCATCGTGCATACCTTGTGAATGACTTCCTTCAGAATAATGACATCGCTTGACTAGAGTGTCCAGCATGTTCTCCAGACATGAAAGCTATCGAACATGACTGGAATAGATTGAAAAGGTCTGTTTATGGACGACGTGACTCACTAACCACTCTGAGGGATCTACGCTGAATCGCCGTTGAGAAGTGGAACAATCTGGACTAACAGTGCCTTGAAGAACTTGTGGATAGTATGCCACGACGAAAACAGGCACACATCAGTGCAAGAGGACGTGCTACTGGGTATTACAGATACCGGTGTGTACAGCAATCTTTTCCACCACCTTTGAAGGTCTCGCTGTATGGTGATACAACATGCAATGTGTGGTTTTCATGAGCAATAAAAAGAGCAGAAATGATGTTTATGTTGATCTCTGTTCCAATTTTCTGTACAGGTTCCGAAACTCTCGGAACCGAGGTGATGCAAAACGTTTTTTGATGTGCGTACATTGTTGCCTGATTATGTGTATGTTAATAGCATCACTGTACATGTTCGTATACTGAGCCGTTGACCATGCTATAGATGCCACGTTTTGTAGCGTAATAGTTTCTAATATTTATAACATAATCCACCAAGTACGCTGTACCATTGAACGATCTATGGTTTTGCTTTTTTTTTATTTGTGTTTAAAAGACTTACCGTTAGCCGTTTCTACAACTTCAAAATGTATTTCAGTTTATTTAACTTAAGAGTTTCCATAACATTCGTGTAATAGAGTAATTAATTGACAGTTTTATAATAATTTGTTTTCTATTACGAGAGAATGTGCTTCAGAATTATAATAAAATACTGGGTGAAGTTACTGAAAATATAGATTACAATGCTGTTTACCACATACAGGACAGTTCGAGATACCCTGCCTGACCTATAATGAGACTGTAATGCCATACTTCAGGTCCAAACTTGATGCCATGACATTGCCAGGTACATTGTGACTGGATGTGAAAAATAGTTAATGTCTTACGTAAGACTGTGATTCACTTGTTTACCACACTTATATTTATAGGACCACATATACGTACAGTGATAAGTAATTATGCATTATATTTTAAAATTGTAGCTTTAATATTCACCATAAAATGCTTTAAAAATTAGTGCTTAGTGATTTTAACCGTTTACCATATTGCACGTCTTTTCCGACAGCAGAAATTGAATAATCTTGTTACATATTGTATACGTGTTCTGCAGATAATGATCTCTGGATTGAAACTAGTGGCAGTATTGTAAAACCACCAGCTTGTGTCACTAATTAACATAAATATGTCATTTCTTTTGCGTTCCGTTCTTCAACTGATTCTAATATACAGACGGAACTAAATTTTTCGAGTAGTTAATAAACACACATCGAAATTAAAAGAAATAGAAAATTGTATCAAAGATTAAAGTCCAGTCAAGATTTATGTGCAACTAGATCATAACAGAAAACGCTTCAAAGACTCTAGAAATGATATAAGAGAGGTTTCCCAATAATATGCGAGAAGGGAAGCAAAAATGATTCACAGAGATATGAGTACCCGCAGGAGAGGCTTATAAAAAAAATATGAGAAACAGGTGAAGATAATAACTACCGATCCATATTTTTGTTACACGTGTTTTCAAGAAAAAAACCGGGAAAGGATCTATATAACACAGTAGTAGTTCATTTTAATAAAATTTTATGTTTATGGTGTCATTTGTATCACATAAATGAGTGACACAATGTAAAAATAAACTTTCTTGAGGTATATGTGAAATGCATCCGAGTTATAATATGATGTTTTTCCTGAGGAACGGAAATAGTTATAAACAAGCGGCTTGTTTTAAAATACGTGTGCCACCGTTGCGAATACGTGACAGAAATGGCAGCACTGTACGGCACACACAATTCTAGTGGTAGCGGCGAGAAAGAGGACCATCTGTTTGTTGCGATACCGACTTAAATTTATCAACAGTTCAGTTCAGACATGTAATTCCAGTGTCACAGATATGTTTAGTGTGAGTCTGTGGGAGCGACAGTTCAAAGAAGACAGACCGTAGTGCTACAACAAACAATAAAGTCACACACCAGCCAGTGTGACGACATGATTGAACGTGTGGAGAAAGTTGTTTTAAAGGATAGCCGAAAGAGTGTGGAACACATCGCCTCCAAATTCGACATTTCCGTGGGATCTGTGCACACAATCCTGCATGAAAAGCTGAAAGTGCGAAAAAAGTGTCCTCCATGCAGCTGCCACGTATTCTGACAAATGAAACAAGGCTGTTTGTGTGTCATCTTGCCAGGAACTTTGACTCTTGATGACGCCATTAATGTGACTTCCTTTTTAATCGACTGTGACACTGGAAGGTAAATGCGCGCCATTTTTCAATCCTGAAACGAGGTGCCCGTCAGCTTAATAGAAGCACACACATTCACCTCCACCAAAATCCTTTGGGTAAGCGAAGTGTTGAAAAAATAAAGGTGGCCATGTTGTACTCCAAAGGCAACAGGTGCATCCTACAAAGATATTTTTAAGAACAAACTCCTTCCAGCATGTCCGAAAACGCGACGCTCCAGTTTCTTCGTGACAGCAACATTGAAGTGATTTCTCAAGTTACCTTATGTCCTGACCTGGTACGTAGCGACTTTAGGATGTTCGCAAACTTAAAGACTCTCTCAGTTGTTGCACATTCACTTTCCATGGTGCTATTACGTCAGTCATTTTTCAAAGGCCAAATCACACCTCTAAAATAAGCGTTCGCAGCAGCCACTTAATCATGATGTCGACATTGTGAGGAAGGTGTAACGGCTGCAGAGAGATTAACTCGGGAAATTTTGTGTGATTAGTTTATGAGATAAAACATTTGAGATATTATACCTTGAATGCACCTCGTATTGCAGTATACCTCGCGACGACATTTCCGATACCAAAGTTGCTTATTTCTCAGAATAAATCTTATTGCCTGAGGCGCTGTTCCATTTTATAAATCCTGCTCAGTTGACCAGACAAAATTTTCTTCCTTGTACGATATACACAACTGCCCATTGAAATTGCTACACCAAGATGAAATGCAGATGATGAACGAGTATTCATTGGATAAATATATTATACTAGATCTGACATGTGAATACATTTTCAAGCAATTTGGGTGCATAGATCCTGAGAAATCAGTACCCAGAACAACCACCTCTGGCCGTAATAACGGCCTTGATACGCCTGGGCATTGAGTCAAAAGGAACTTGGATGGCGTGTACAGGTACAGCTGCACATGCAGCATCAACACGATACCACAGCTCATCAAGAGTAGTGACTGGCGTATTGCGACGAGCCAGTTGCTCGGCCACCATTGACCAGACGTTTTCAATTGGTGGGAGATCTGGAGAATGTGTTGGCCAGGGCAGCAGTCGAACATATTCAGTATCCAGAAAGGCCCGTATAGGACCTGCAACATGCGGTCGTGCATTATACTGCTGAAATGTAGGATTTCGCAGGGATCAAATGAAGGGTGGAGCCACGGGTCTAACACATCTGAAATGCAACGTCCACTGTTCAAAGTGCCGTCAATGCGAACAAGAGGTGACCGAGATGGGCAACCAATGGCACCCCATACCATCACACCGGGTGATACGCCAGTATGGCGATGACGAACACACGCTTCCAATGTGCGTTCACCGCGATGTCGCCAAACACGGATACTACCATCATGATGCTATAAACAGAACATGAATTCATCTGAAAAATTGACGTTTTGCCATTCGTGCACCCAGGTTCGTCGTGGAGTACACCATCGCAGGCGCTCCTGTCTGTGACGCAGTGTCAAGGGTAACCGGAGCCATGGTCTCCGAGCTGAAAGTCCATGCTGCTGCAAACGTCGTCGAACGGTTTGTGCAGATGGTTGTTGTCTTACAAACGTCCCCATCTGTTGACTCAGGGATCGAGACGTGGCTGCACGATCAGTTACAGCCATGCTGATAAGATGCCTGTCATCTCGTCTGCTAGTGATACGAGGCCGTTGGGATCCGGCACAGCGTTCCGTATTACCCGCCTGAACCCACCAATTCCATATTCTGCTAACAGTCATTGGATTTCGACCAACGCGAGCAGCAATGTCGCGATACGATAAACCGCAATCGTGATAGGCTACAATCCGACCTTTATCAAAGTCGGAAACGTGATGGTATGCATTTCTCCTCCTTACACGAGGCATCACAACAACGTTTCACCAGGCAACGCCGGTCAACTGCTGTTTGTGTATGAGAAATCGGTTGGAAACTTTACTCATGTCAGCAAGTTGTAGGTGTCGCCACCGGCGCCAACCTTGTGTGAATGCTCTGAAAAACTAATCATTTGCATATCACACATCTTGTTCCTGTCGGTTAAATTTCGCATCTGTAGCACGTCATCTTCGTGGTGTAGCAGTTTTAATGGGCAGTAGTGTAAATATTAGTTTTTAAATAGTAATTATATGTTTTTGATAAGCACATAAAATTTTATATTCATATCTCTTTACCACATGGTGTGGTTTTCCTGCTGTATTATGTTTTCACAGTGTCTGTTATCTTTTGCCGGCCGCGGTGGCCGTGCGGTTCTAGGCGCTGCAGTCCGGAACCGCACGACCGCTACGGTCGCAAGTTCGAATCCTGCCTCGGGCATGGATGTGTGTGATGTCCTTAGGTTAGTTAGGTTTAAGTAGTTCTAAGTTCTAGGGGACTGATGACCTAAGATGTTAAGTCCCATAGTGCTCTGAGCCATTTGAACCATTTTTTTGTTATCTTTTACAGGTTGTCATCTGAAACCACATACAAGTTAATGTCGATAAAACATTGATGCAAAAAATACGATTTCGAATCAGTTATGGCTATGCCTGAAATTAATTAATTTTATGTGAAAGGGTGTGTGTGTCTGTGTGTTTACAAGATGAAAGGAAAACGTAAGTGAAACATAATGTAAATAGACACACACACACACACACACACACACGCACACACATATATATATATATATATATATATATATATATATATATATATATATATATATATAAATTAACTTCAGGCATAGCCATAACAGTTTCTAAATCGTGATTTTTGCGTAAATATTTTGTCTACATTACATTGTATGTGCTTACAGATGATATGTGAAAGAAAACAGACACTATAAAAACATAATACAGCAGGAGAACCACACATGTGGTAAAAAGGTATGAGTACGTAATTTTATGTGCTCTTCAAAAATCTGTAATTACTATTGAAAAACTTATATTTTCATGTATATAAACAGTAAAGAACATTCTTTATGTTTAACAGCCATAAATAAAAAAGACCACCGATGCTGCCGCAACTGTTGTGAAACATGTTTGGGATAGAAAGCAAAATTGTATTTTGCTAAAGGGGGACCCCATCCAAAAACATTTGTAAAGTGGGTGGAATAAGCACAGAAAAAAGATTAGTACAAAATAAAGGACTGGAAAACAATAAGAGAAATATACTCTCACTCCGATTATATACTGATGTTCTGATAACGAAGTGTGGGAAATGAAACATTTGATTTAAATTCATCTCTTTCATAGGTTTTGGGAGGACTTAAAGACGAGAAAAACAAATAGCGGAGTGCGAGACAGGCAGAGAAATTAAAAGTAAATGTGTAATTTAACACGATAAATGATAAAAATGTAATTTAAAGAAGAAGAGCCGTGCTTATTTCATTATTTTTGGGAGGATGAAGTAAAAGGGCAAGGGAGATGAGAGAGTAAGAGAGAGTGGAAAAATGAGGGGGGTGAGGAGGAGAAATTATTTCTCTGAAAATACTTTCTGTGACATTAGAAACCACACCTTTCGCTTTCTTTATCTTTGAACAAAAACATTTGAATTATAGTGGAGCCTATATGCACTAAGGACAAGTATTTCCTTACTCTTACAGTCGTTTGCACAGTTTGGGTAACCATTTTCCTAAATTTCACCGTCGCATCTCATCCTGTGCTATCACAAGGAGAAGTAAAAAGTGTGATGACATTCCTGTCATACGACAAACCGAATTAATCCATTCTCCGTAGTGAAGAACGCTTTCTTCCTCTCGCAACATTTTCCTACAGTACAAATATTCACAAGCATATTTTTCAACGAGAGTGGAAAACTAAACCAGCTAAATGAGACACTGTTTTATTCAACTCATTAATATGATGCAAATTTTATTATGCTAATTATAACAACGCCCAAGACGGATTATTATTGACCACGGGAATTTTTAACTATTTTAACGCACGTGTGATTGCTCTACCTTGACCTGCTTTTATTTTTTATTTCTTTCGTTTCTAATTTTATCTGTCATTAACATATCTGCGTCAGTGATACATCATCTAAGAGTATGGTATGCCAACCACAGTAGTTATTAGAAGAATACAACTGGAGCTGTCAAATTCTAGAATGGACAGACACTGAACTATAAAAATAGATATATAGTGCAAAATTTACTTCATTTTGGAAATCTCAAAGAAAGGACAGGAAAGTGCTAGACTTGCCCTCTTACTGGGAACTGTTCCTGTATTTATGTAAACTAATTTGGGAAAATTATGGATATAAAAAGTAGTTTGAACATGCTTTTCCGATTTCCAATGGAGATTCCGTAACTTAAAGTAGTAATAACACTAGCCTAAAATGTAGAAAGACAAAAATAATACCTACTATTCCATTAACTTCGGTGAACTGCACCTCCACTAAACATTTAAGCCTACACAAAGTTATCTGGCAGGGAACAGGAGTAGGTCACCAGCTGACAATACTTCAACAATTGGTTAAGCTTATTGAAAATTATGTGCTGAGAGCTACTTCAAATAATTAAACGATAACTTAAGATGTACCTGCAACAAAAATATAGGAACCTCCTATTTTGTTCATTGAACAGCGATTGTTTTCGCTTATAAATAAGTTCGTGTTGTCAATCAGAAATACTATAAGCCAGTAAACGTAATGTCATGTTGGTATAAGAATTCCCAGAACAGTGCCTACATGAGCTTCGTGAATTACAACCATGTACGGTCTGAATGGTTCGCTTCTGGAGAAAGTAATTGTTTCTTCTTGAGCTGATTTTGTCCAAAATCCCATATAACAGCAAAGAACGAAACAATCGATAATAAACTAGTCTTACTGAACAACGAAGAGCTGACTGAACAGCTATCAACATTTGTACTCAGGATGTTTCGGAAATCATGAAACTGAAGCTTCACAAGAGTTTTATTTTGTGGCCTAACTCCTAAGACTCAGGGACCTTCTCCCTCATAAATTGTGCCACCTTTCCAAGCGTGTTCAATGCTAGTGTGAATAGAATTATGTACAAGAAACCGGACACACAGCTTCTTTCGGAATAACGGCAATCTTGGTGTGCAGACCAAATGGATACTGCGCTGTGTGTTTACTTTTGTAAGTATAGTCCAATTCTGTGGTGCTGTGCCAGATTCTGCTAGTGTGCGTAAGGTAACAAGCTATAGATTTTGAAATTTTTCCTGCATGTTCATGATGCACTGGAGATTTTCTTTTCTCTTAAGTAAGTTCTCTTTCCTTTCTATACGTTTTTATGATGAATGGGTTACATATCAAGTTACTTTTGGCATCGATTTTCCATTTTGAAAGGCTTTATGATGATGGGTTACATGTTCAGCTACTTTTACATAAGTTCCTGTTACTTTTAGTGTATTTTACCTTTGTAGTCGCACGACGTAGAATCAAGCTCCTTCCCCTATTTATCAGAGAGTGTTTCATTGTTTTTTAGGCCATCGGACGATCCCCTAAAAACGCGAAAATTGTTTTTCATATTAAATAACTTTGCAACTAAGACTGTCTTTATTCTGAAATAATTCAAAACCTGTTCCTGTATCACACAATGGAATGGTAGAACTTTTTCCACGTACTTTGTTCTATTGCAATGCAGAGTAGATTTATCGAATAAGAACCAAGAGTTGCTTGTCTCAATAACATGATAAGATGTCATCGAGTAACTGTCACGAACCTGTAACAAGTATGCCAGTATCATAACCTTCTGCATGCAATCGACGTAATTCATTAAACAATGTCAGTTGAAGTAGCGCCCCAAGTGTGGAACCCTGAGAGGTAACACACACTACAGAAGCCCAGACGTATACAGATTTCCTGCAACATGACACTGTGGAACTGTTACAGTTACCATTTTTCAGGTAATAATGGATGACACCAGCATAGTCCCTCACCCTCAATTCCATAATGATTTAATGAAGATATGGCAACACATCAGTTGTAAGTTATCAAAGCAGCTGCTAAGGAAAACAAGCTACCGAACAGCTGCAGTTTTTCCGATCCATAACTGCTACTACACTAATGGCCTTTAAAATTGCTATACCACGAATATGACGTGCTACAGACGCGAAATATAACCGATAGGAACAAGATGCTGTGATATGCAAATGATTAGTTTTTCAGAGCATTCACACAAGGTTGGCGCCGGTAGCGACACCTACAACTTGCTGACATGAGGAAAGTTTCCAACCCATTTCTCATACTCAAACAGCAGTTGACCGGCGTTGCTTGGTGAAACGTTGTTGTGATGCCTCGTGTAAGGAGGAGAAATGCGTACCATCACGTTTCCGACTTTGATAAAGGTCGAATTGTAGCCTATTGCGATTGCGGTTTATCGTATCGCGACACTGCTGCTCGCGTTGGTCGAGATCCAATGACTGTTAGCAGGATATGGAATCGGTGGGTTCAGGAGGGTAATACGAAACGCCGTGCTGGATCGACACCCCCGGGATAACAAGGCCGCCCAGCAGTGTTAGTGACGTCACACTAAGTGGCCCATAGCCGACACAGCAGTCCACAGACACCTCCGTACAGACGCGCATGATTCTAACGATCTTCTGTCCGTCATACAGAAAGGAGCGAACTAATCGATAATTCGAACCAAATACCAAATTATATATATTCTTGTAAACAGCATAAAGATTCATAACGAAATACCGATTACATATACGGGCAGGAATAAGTTTAATCGATTGAGGAACTTTGCCACTATTTTATAATTGTCAGAACACTATTTAGCTTTAAAACTCGCATACAAATGCCAACTGACAGCAGGACTTAACATTTTCAAGCTATTACACTGAAAGTAAATTATCTTAAACACTGTCATACATAGCGAAACCCTCACAACTTTCGTTTACAATAAGGTAACAAGAGTTCGCTTTATCTCATAAAATACATGACTATTGTGGATCTACTCATGTGTTCATGGTGACAGCTCTTTTCAAGAATTTTTACAAGTGTATCCCCAGTAATAAAGAATGGAAACAAAAGATAGATATCAAATATTCTTCTTTTAACATAGACATCACTGAACACAAGATTCTGTCTTGCACTGTGATACTAAGGGACTGCTCTTTCCTTTAAGAAAAGCCTGACAATTTGAAGTTCACTCTGCTATTGAAGATACACTTCTTGAAACAATTTTAAAAATGTTATGAAAGGTAAGGAAATGATAAACAACCAAGTGCATTACATGTAAGAATGTGAGCAAAAGCTGAGGCTCTCTTTACTTACCATTTTCAATCTCTCTACAGCTTATTTCCTTTCCACGTAGAAATCACCAACTAGAAATCACCAACTGCAAGTCTCATTATTGCTGTCTGTTACTAACAAAGTGCTTTTCTATTTAGAAAACCTGAGAATTTGATGTTCATTCTGGTACTGAAGATCAACACTTTTCATAGGAGTTGTAGAACCTATTCCTGCCCGTATACGTAATCGGTATTTCGTTATGAACCTTTATGCTGTTTACAAGAATATATATAATTTGGTCTTTGGTTCGAATTATAGTTCGCTCCTTTCTGTATGACGAACAGAAGGTCGTTAGCATCAGGCGCGTTTGTACGGAGGTGTCCGTGGACTGCTGCGTCGGCTATGGGCCGCTTAGTGTGACGTCACTAACACTGCTGGGCGGCCTTGTTATCCCGGGGGTGTCGGCTGGATCCCAACGGCCTCGTATCACTAGCAGTCGAGATAACAGGCACCTTATCTGCATGACTGTAAAGGATCGTGCAGCCACGTCTCGATCCCTGAGTCAACAGATGGGGACGTTTGCAAGACAACAACCATCTGAACGAACAGTTCGACGACGTTTGCAGCAGCATGGACTATCAGCTCGGAGGCCATGGCTGCGGTTACCCTTGACGCTGTATCACAGACAGGAGCGCCTGCGATGGTGTACTCAACGACGAACCTGGGGACACGAATGCCAAAACGTCATTTTTTCGGATGAATCCAGGTTTTGTTTACAGCATCATGATGGTAGTATCCGTGTTTGGCGACATCGCAGTGAACGCACATTGGAAACGTGTATTCGTCATCACCATACTGGCGTATCACCCGGCGTGATGGTATGGGGTGCATTGGTTACACGTCTCGGTCACCTCCTGTTCGCATTGACGGCACTTTGAACAGTGGACTTTACATTTCAGATGTGTTACGACCCGTGGCTCTACCCTTCATTCGATCCCTGCGAAACCCTACATTTCAGCAGGATAATGCAAGACCGCGTGTTGCAGGTCCTATACGGGCCCTTCTGGATACAGAAAACGTTCGACTGCTGCCCTGGCCAACACATCTCTCACTAATTGAAAACGTCTGGTCTACGGTGGCCGAGCAACTGGCTCGTCACAATACGCCAGTCACTGCTCTTGATTAACTGTGGTATCGTGTTGAAGCTGCGTGGTGAGCTGTACCTGTACACGCCATCCAAGCTCTGTTTGACTCAGTCCCTAAATGTAAGTAAATTTCAATTTAGCTGTTATTTAATCATCCCTCAAAAGTTAAGGTGAGGTCGCCGCTTCATATTTATACTATTTCGGTATTACTTAAGAGTTGGGATTTGAGCGTAGTCTGTAACTAATGTTCACATAATTGCATAATAGCGTCGTTTAATGGGACCACGTGCTGTACCCCGTCGAGATTACATGGACATTCGTGACCATAACCCCGAGCTACTAAAGTAAGTCTCCCAAAGACCAGTGACCCGCATTACGGGAAAGTATGTCATTTGGACATATATCAACATGGATAAACTTATAGAAGCAAATGAATTTGTTATTATATCGAAATCTTTCATTTGCTCCTGTCCTATATCGTCCAAATAAGTCACTTTATCTTTTTCCGATTTCGTAACGAATTTTTCAAGTTTGTACATGGTGATGTTACCTGGGAAATCGATAGTTTCCGTGTCTTTTTGTCGTTCCAGTTCTGCTCTATTTTTCTACATAAAATTTTTCAATTGAAAGAAGAGCTTAAGAGCAATAATATCTGCAGACAAGTAAATGTGCTCAAGAGCTATCTTGGAGGATTTATTACGCCTATCAAAAATGTGAATCGTGTTCAGCGAGCAAGTAATTTGCAGGAGTTACGACTAATTTGGTACATGTCGAGCACTTCAACGTTTCGGATAAAACAGTGATCACTAGATTATTTTGCTAGTTACTACATAATTCAGCAGTCCGTCATTATAATTATTCAAATGGTTCAAATGGCTCTAAGCACTATGGGACTTAACATTTGAGGTCATCAGTCCCTTAGACTTAGAACTACGTAAACCTAACTAACCTAAGGACATCACATACATCCATGCCCGAGGCAGGATTCGAGCCTGCGACCGTAGCAGCAGCGCGGTTCCGGACTGAAGAGCCTAGAACCGCTCGGCCACAGCGGCCGGCGATAATTAGTCGATAATTTTCTTACAAATATTGTGATAGCCTATAGGCAATAAATTAAGAGCGAACAACGCTGACTGCGAGGCGTTGCATTGAAATGTGCCTCCAATAAATTTAGGTCAGAAAGGGCAAACAACGAAGCCAAAATCTCATTAAACGCTGTACTGGATACTGGGTTGCAGCAACCAATAGCTACTGCAGTCGTAGAATGAAGAAAATAAAATAGGGGGGATAAAACATACGCTACCGGAAAAAAATTAATAGACGCGGAACGACGACGTCGATTTTGTAAGGATGACGGCGTATTCCACCAAGAGGATAGTATATGTACTGATAATGGTTTGAACGTCGTCCGCCAACAGATAGCGTAGTGGCATTGCTACCAGAGCATCATCTATGTCTACATCTACATCTGCATGGTTACTCTGCAAATCATACTTAAGTGCCTGGCAGAGGGTTCATCGAACCATTTTCATACTACTTCTCTACCATTCCACTCTCGAATGACGCGTGGGAAAAAGGAACACCTTAATCTTTCCGTTCGAGCTCTGACTTCTCTTATTATGATGATCATTTCTTCCTACGTAGGTGGGTGTCAACAAAATATTTTCGCATTCGGAAGAGAAAGTTGGTGATTGAAATTTCGTAAATAGATCTCGCCGCAAAGAAAACCGCCTTTGTTTCAGTGACTGCCACCCCAACTCGCGTATCATATCAGTGACACTCTCACCCCTATTGCGCGATAACATGAAACGGGTTGCCCTTCTTTGCACTTTTTCGATGTCCTCCGTCAATCCTACATGGTAAGGATCCCACACCGCGTAGCAATATTCCGGCAGAGGACGGACAAGTGTATTGTAGGCACTCTCTTTAGTGGGTTTGTCGCATCTTCTAAGTGTTCTGCCAACAAAGCGCAGTCTCTGTTTCGGCTTCCCCACAATATTATCTATGTGGTCTTTCCAATTTAAATGGCTCGTAACTGTAATTCCTAGCTATTTAGTCGAATTGACAGCCTTTAGATTTGTGCGATTTATCGTATACCCAAAATTCATCGGATTTCTTTTAGTTCAAATGTCTCTGAGCACTATGGGGCTTAACTTCTGAGGCCATCAGACCCCTAGAACTTAGAGCTACTTAAACCTAAGTAGCCTAAGGACCTCACACACATCCATGCTCGAGGCAGGATTCGAACCTGCGACCGGAGCGGTCGCGCGGTTCCAGATTGGAGCGCCTAGAACCGCTCGGTTTCTTTTAGTACCCATGTGGATGACCTCGCACTTTTCTTTGTTTAGTGCCAAATGCCACTTTTCGCCCCATACAGAAATTCTCTCTAGATCATTTTGTAGTTGGAATTGATCGTCTGATGATTTTACTAGACGGTAAAGTACAGCGTAATCTGCAAACAGTCTAAGGGGACTACCGTTCAATAGGGAGTGCTCACAGCCTTAAGGCTCAGTGTAGTGTGAACGTATGAAACAAGCAGGCTACCATGCTACATAGACGCATTCGCGCTTCCTACAAAGGCAACTGGGAGAGTTTGAATGGGGTCAAATTGTGGCCTTGCGAGTGGCGGGATGGTCCATTCGGAGAACTGTCACACGAGCTGAACGTGCTGCGTCAGTTGTGCGACGATGCTGGTATCAGCTACATAGACGCATTCGCGCTTCCTACAAAGGCAACTGGGAGAGTTTGAATGGGGTCAAATTGTGGCCTTGCGAGTGGCGGGATGGTCCATTCGGAGAACTGTCACACGAGCTGAACGTGCTGCGTCAGTTGTGCGACGATGCTGGTATCAGCAGTCACGTGACCGTTCTCACACCTGTAGTCGAGATTTTGGACGTCCACGCAGCACAGACACCCGCTAAGTTCGTCGTATTACAAGGACAGCAGTGGCAGATCGCACGGATACCACAGCACAGATAAGAGGACTTGTGAGCCCAGACGTGTGAACAAGAACTGTTGCGGACCGGCTATTAGCAGGGGTACTACGGTCACGTAGACCTCTAGCCCGTCCTTCAACCACGCCACATGCCGGCCAGGTTGGCCGAGCGGTTCTAGGCGCTACAGTCTAGAACCGCACGACCGCTACGGTCGCAGGTGCGAATCCTGCCGCGGGCATGGGTGTGTGTGATGTCCTTAGGTTAGTTAGCTTTAAGTAATTATAAGTTCTAGGGGACTGATGACCTCAGAAGTTAAGTCCCATAGTGCTCAGAGCCATTTGAACCATCAAGCCAACCACGCCACAGCATCGACGCACACGGCTCGACTGGTGCCGTCAGAGGTTCACTTGGAAGATGGAATGGCGCGCCGTGGTCTTCAGAGATAAATGCAGATTCTTCCTCCCCGCAAGTGACGGTCGTTTGCGTGTACGACGCGGACCTGGTGAGCACTGTCTAGTAGAGTGTACTCGAGCAAGACACACGCCCCCCCCCCCCCCCCCTCCCCCCAGATCTTATACTTTTGGGGTGCTATAAGCTACAACTCTCGTTCACGTTTGGGTTTTCGGAGGAGATGCTAACCAGCGCTTGGTACATGCAAAATGTTGTTAGACTCGTTCTTCTGCCATTCTTGTATTCACAGGCAGATGACCAGCATTCCCAACACGATAATGCTCGTTTGCTCGCTCACATACTGCCTGTGCTCGGCAAGACGTGTAGCAACTTCGATGGCCAGCACGATCTCCAGACTTGTCTCAATCGAGCACAGGTAGGATATGATGGGATCAGCAGCGACTCGCGCTACTCGTCTACCACAACTCTTACAGAAGCACGTGGACAAGTTCAAAAATGGCTCTTAGCACTATGGGGCTTAACAGCTGTGGTCATCAGTCCCCTAGAACTTAGAACTACTTAAACCTAACTAACCTATGGACATCACACACATCCATGCCCGAGGCAGGATTCGAACCTGCGACCGTAGCAGTCCCGCGGTTCCGGACTGCGCGCCTAGAACCGCGAGACCACCGCGGCCGGCGTGGACAAGTCGAGCTGGAGTGACGTAACGTATCCCAGGACAGTATTCGACATCTGTACGATCTACTCGACGCCAGAGACAGCGCCTGCATTGCCAGGCGTGGAGGCTAAGCCACATATTAATATGGGTGTTTCAGCATGGGTCGATACCTGGTATCTATTGATCTGTAAATATAATCATTTCATGTACTCCATATACTCTTGAGTGAATCTGAAACTTCTGAAAGAGTGTACTAACTTGTTCCGGCTGTGTATCTAGAAGTACTTCCAAAGACTTCGATGCTTCAGAAAGATGTTGTAACACCATAATTAATACTGTAAATATTTTCTACTTATTAATTCTGTTCAGTTTCAAGTATGTATTTTTAGTATGTAATGTCTTTAACCTATTGTAATGATGTGGAAAGTTGTATAAAATGTTTTCCGTTTACTGTTAAAATTCTTTGTATTAATTGGAGGAAAATGTTATATAATTATGTGGCTTTTGTATCAACTTGTTAATGTATTTAAATATTAAGACTTTTTAAAAGATGTTTGTTTACAATTATGTAACATACCTAGGAACTTGCATTGTGTAAAATGAAAAGCAACAGTACTTTCCATTTGCAACGGAAGTGAGTTGACGCGCGACAAAATGTGGTTGGCGCGGGCTAAAAGGTGGAATAGGGGTCAGTCGGCAGTTAGCTACTGGACAGTTCTGATCTGGTCTGAGCAGCAAGTGAGTGAACAGCGCAAATGCCGAGGGTAGCATCCAGTACATGGAGTAACATGGAAAGGCATCGGATTTGTGTACGGCTATAAAATGGTGCTCTATTAATGAAACAGGCTCTAATTTTGGAAGTATCGTCTCCAAGAAGAAGGTAATAGAGCAAATTACATCCAGAGGAAAGACCAGGTAGCCACCATGTACCCGCCACCAATATTGCGCCATCATTTCAGCAAATCAGAGGTCAGATTTATGTCAAAGTATGAACTAGTACATTTAATTGTTGTTTAATTTGCAATAATCAGGCAAATTATGTGAAAGTTGTGTCCGATCCTTGATTTGGTTCCTCTCACGATACCTCTTAGGATCCACTCCACATTAATACTGACATTCGAGAATCTTGTTTGTTAAAAATTGATGAAAATGAATATTTGTTTATTTTCACAATTCTGAATGCAAAAAGACATCTAGAGATACTGTGGTTTAAACTGAAGTTAAGGGAGGAAGTAAGTGTTGCATTTATGAAAACTTCCATGGTGATTAATTTGCTTTGTTTCGAAGTGTTTGTGCTTCAAAGATTAACTGCATTAAATTACTGGTTGTATTAATGGCAATAAGACAGCACTTTGTCTTGAAGTTAATTAGAGTGTAAATGCACTTTAAGTCTTACTTAAAATTATATAGAGAAAATTGCCGGCATTAACTGTTTTAAAAACCATGCAAGGTGAGTGAAATTAGTGAAAGAATAATACCAAATTTGCATCTTAAAAATTGTCTCAGAAAAGTGTGTTTAGTTTACTTTATAGTAATGGACAGCTTAAGGGTCCCCAATTTTGAGTTGCTTAAAATGAATAAACCTGCTTGTATAATGAATATATTAATTGCAGTTGAAATAAATTTTGAATTCCGTGTACTTTGTGTGACGAAAATTGGAAAGCCAGTTCGAGAGCCCCCACCAACAATTTTGCTTATTGAAGATAAAGTTACTGCAATTGCCCTTATCCATAAAAAACAGAAACAATATTACTTCTTAATGAGTGTAAAAATCCTATCGCAAGTGACTTTTAATTATATGTGTACTATTTGGAAAGTTACTGTTGAAATAGGACTAAGTCCATGTCCATTTCTGGTTTAATATTGACTTTCATAAGTTTTGGTGATCACGTAATTCGTATGCAACAAAGTAATTACTATTGAGAACAAATAAGCTGTTAACTGTTTCTATGAGAACTTAGATATCCTGGTAGCATCACTGTACCATTTATCCGATTACAGTAGAGTTCATTGCACTTCGTTGGGAAACAAGCAATAGTAGCTTTCCTTTATTATAACTCTATACAGATTATATAAAGTTAATGTTTCACATTAGTATGCCTAACTAGGCTGGCGACAGTTTTTATTTCATTTAAGCATACTTGGTTACTTTAAAAATTTCCCAAATTTCAATCTTTAGCTTTCTGGTTTCTTCTACAGCACTAAATTCAGGTTAGATAAGCCAAATTCATTAGATAACTCACGGTCTATTTACTAAAATCCTCCCAGAGGGTAACATTAACTGCGTCGTAATACCATGTTGATATAACATGTGACGCAGTGTAGTGTTATAATGTGGCAGCTGGTAACAATATTTTTCGGTAATATTACCAATCAATTCGCCAGGATATTGATACATGATTAACACGATGCACTTGATCTTTATTTTGCATTGCCAATGTCGTAATGAACTACGTTGTGCATTACGCTATATTTGATATCCTCTATTTTTGTCTTAAGAGATTTTCTTGCTGCAGAGCGTAGTTGGATTGGTTTTGCTTTAACGGATCGTTTGTTTCTGCGACTGTTTGTTTTTCGGTTGAGTAATGAACAACTATCTACTTTGAACGTCTATATTTGTGAAATTATTGGTCATACTGACATAACCTTCAAAATAACTCATCAGTTGTGTTATTTGTATGCGAAGTTCTGAATCCAATATGGACAGTGAATTATTTAGTCTCTTTGAGATGATCACGTTTTACGATAGATGAGAAAAAAGAAGGAAGGTTAGTTTTCAATATAGACCGCCGTCATCCTGCACATGAGTGCACCACACTGAGTTCCAGTTTCGATTATTGCCCTCGCTTTCCCAGGACGCCAACCACGATATTGTAAAGTAACTGCAAACCATTCGATTAGCAAGTCATCTGCACTTGATAAAGTAAATACGAGTTACATGACTTTTTCATCTCCTCTAGTGGCTTTCTGCGTTATTGTGGCGTGGGGATTTCAGTGTGAAACAGTACTGGATAAATTACTTGCCAACAAACAATAAATTCACACCTCAGCCCATCGTCATTTCCCCCTTCTTAAATCGTCAGTATTACCTAGGCTGTCCGAAACTGGAACAGCACAAGCTTTGTGCGTAAGGGGGAAATCCTTCCCGTGCCTCAGGCGTAAGTGATCTACGGATCTCATGGAATTACATTTTCCTGGAAACATACTTAGTCTCAAGTTTATGTTTGATAGGAATGAAAGCTGAAGTAAAATTGGCGTAAATTTGCATTCACTACTTCAGCTTCTATCCTTATAAGAGGTAAAGTAGAGACTCAATATGTCTCCTGGAAAATGTAGTTTTATAAGGCTATTTTATTAGGAGGTGACTTGATGTGCGTTCTGCATTTGTGTTACAGGTTGTAAAGACAGCTACCAACCACAAAGTGGATGACACTTTTCTTTAACACAATTACCTTTATCGGTTTTGAACTTTTACGTTATCAGATGGCTGTATTGTATTTGCTGAACGAGCTAGAATCGTGTGTTGAGTGTCAAGTGCCCTATAATTAAACCGTTTCAAACAGACAAATTTTCGAAAAGGAAACGAAAATTGAATATAAACTTACGCAAGAATATTGTGTGAATGTATAACACTAGTAGTTACAGTAATGGTTTCCTAGTTGTTTTGAAAACTTGAATTTCTTCGTTGCAGCATGAAATGATGTGTTCAAAGAAATAAAAAAAAACTGGCAACGAAAGTCACGTCATTTTCTCAAAGACAGTTCACTTAGAATGAATATTTCAATTTTGGTAGGACGATACCGAGTTGCTATGTTGTCAAGTTCACGCACAGTTCGTGTGGTGGTGACAAACACATGTTACTTCAGTATGACCACGTGTATACAGGGTGTTTGAAGAAAAAAGAAAAAACAGAGTCCAATATGCATACAGGAGATAGTATGTGTCAGAACTAGAAAAGGATTTCTGTTGTCCGGAAACAAATAATTTTTGAGATATAGAATAGAGTATGGAGAACGTTCAGTACTCAATGTTTAGACAGTCTTTCTGTTCATTTATTATTTTGTGACGTTTATGGCACACTGTCCGTCTGAAAATATATCTGTATTCCACGGGCAGTTTGCATCTCAGATGAGAACATCAACGTTTTAATGCGTTCAGTTTGTCAGTGCATTAGAAGCTCGTGAAGTAGAACTGTAAACAAAAGCCCTTTGGATTTCTGGATTACGAAATGTTGAGTTCAGTGTGGCAGACATTATTGACTGTACAGGGAATTGTAAACATCAAGCTCTTTTTCCGTTTTAAGTGACGGTACACAATAGTGCTTCATGAAGCAAACAGGGACCTCTCTGGTGCAGCTGGTTTACTCATTCGTTGGTCGAGACGGTGATCACACAGCAGTCAAAGGTATTCCGCGTTCTCCGTTTCAGCAGATCCAGTTGAGTTACAACTTTGCGGCAGGATTTTCAACCTGTGTGGCATAATGATCTCCTATAGCACTATTGACCTTCGTGGTAGCATCACTTGTCGTTTTGCTTTTTAACCTATGGTTCGAGAAATGCGCCGTCTATGTGCCTCACATTCCAACGACGTTGAGTGAAATGCGACAGCGCGCAATAAAAGCAGTAAATGCAGAAATTTCCTGTGCGCCCGGTGAGGTGGGTGTAAACGATTCTGAAAGATACATGAAAACTTTGATCCTAAACGCAACTGTAAACCTTATTGTTAGACTGCATGTGCACACTTGTAAATAATATTCCCTTGTAAAGCTGAATGGAATTTACGAAAAAAAATCCATATGGTTCTATATTGATTTATGTAGAAGTGTAGTTTGCAGCTACATCTACGAACATACTCTGCAGATAGAATGTGAAAGGCAAGGCGGAGGGTACTTGTAAGGGAAGTGCACCAGTTCGAAAGGTTAAAACCGACTGGAAACACGTTTGAAATACAGCGTTGTACCTGTCAGAATAGCTCTCAACGTCATTCATCTGTAAAACTACGTGTGCGTCCGCTACCGCCATCCGAAAGTCTGCGTATTAAGTCCCCCTGAGGCAGCTGTACAAGCAGTACGAGCGTGACCGCTACAGCGTGTGGCGTGTGGTAGTAAAGCGCACGTACTGACGTCAGACATGAGTAGGCTGAAGCCAGTTAACGTACAAAGGAATTACAGACCTTGGCTGCGAGTGGGTACTGATTGAAATGAATGGGGAAAGTTGAAAATTCGTGCCAGACCGCGATTCGAACCAGGCTCTCCTGCTTACAAGGCAGATGTTGTGACCACTGAGCGATCCAGACACGGTGGTCTCGGCAACTGCACTAACTACCATTGCACGCATCCCGTCAGACCAAATTCTCAGCTTATCCACACACTGCAACTGTAGGGCCTCTTGCCCATTATCCTCATTACTTGCTGAACACACACCACAAATATACGTGAACGTTAATAAAATCTACAGACTGCAGGGACAGATTCGTAACTACAAAAGGAGCAAGAAAGGTCCTATGAATATGCATCCGGAAATGGACGGTGTGCGTGCAAAGACATCAAATCGTCCCAGAACGCAGTAGAGAGCTGCGTAGCGCTCTCGTCACAACAGATGCTCAAAGTGGCCTCCCTTAGATTATGATACGAGTAGTAGCGGTTTGTTAAAATTCATGGTGAAACAACCAGATGGCATTTATTTTGCACAGTTCGCTACTCGCGGCATGACCGAAAGAACAGACACCACACATATACACGTGAACATTAATGAAACCGATTGCCGGAGGTTCCACCATGAGCTTTAACAATCATTTGGCGGCTAAATATCCCCACCTGTAAACATACATAGCTAATAGCTGTTCTCATGCAGGATACATGTAATCGTACATCGCTTAAACCAAACTGGCGGGCCACTTGCTTGCAGCATGTACTAGGTTTCGTCTCAATATCCTTTAGAGCCGGTCCTCCAAATCTTGTGTACGCAGATGCTGCCACCTCCCCGCACGGTCATCTATCTGGAAGGACCCATGATCACACAAACGCCCAAAAAAGTCTTGAAATGTTGTATGATGCGGTTGATGTCTTTGAAGGTACTTGTTTTGGTATAGCCGTGCTGCCTCTCGACCGTTTCCATCTCCTACGCCGTGCACAAATACCACCTCGATTTGTTCCCGACATGAATACAGTACCATTCTCCTGCTTACAGTACGCTGTGTCAATCATACAGCCTGCAAAACACAAGGAAAACACGGTACGTGGCCAGGAACTGTCATTCATCAGTGTCACCCCTGTATGAGACAACAAGTGTTTGGCGCACTATTTACATCGGTTCCTGCTGCTACAATGGCGGGTTATCAAGATTTAAGTGAGTTTCAACGTGGTGCTATATTATGCGCACGAGCTATGAAACACAGCATCTACCTTACGACCATTTCACGACTGTGCCGTGAATATCAGGAAGCAGGTAAAACGTCGAATCTCCAACATCGCTGCGGCCGGAAAAGCATCCTGCAAGAACGGGACCAACGACGACTGAACAGAATAGTTCAACGCGACAGAAGTGCAACCCTTCCGCAAATTTCAGCAGATTTCAATGATGGGCCATCAACAAGTGTCAGCGTACGATCCATTCAACGAAACATCATCGATATGGGCTTTCGGAGCCGATGGCGCACACGTGTACGTTTGAGGACTGCACGACACAAAGCTTTACGCCTCACCTGGGCCTATCAACACTGACATTGAACTGTTGATGACTGGAAACATGTTGTTTGGTCAGTTGAGACTTGTTTCAAATTGTATCGAGCGGATGGTCTTGTACGGGTATGGAGAGAACCTCTTGAATTCATGGACCCTGCATGTCATCAGGGGACTGTTCAAGCTGGTGGAGGCTCTGTAATGGTGCGGGGCTTGTGCAGTTGGGTGATATGGGACCCCTGATACGTCTAGATACGACTCTCACAGGTGACACGTATGTAAGCATCCGGTCTGATAACCTGTATCCATTCATGTCCATTGTGCATTCCGACGGACTTGGGCAAATCCAGCAGGACAGTGCGACACCTCACATTTCGAGAATTGCTATAGATGCTCCAGGAACAGTCTTCTGAGTTTAAACAATTCCACTGGCCACCAATCTCTCCAGACATGAATATTATTGAGCATATCTGGAATGCCTTTCAAAGTGCTGTTCAGAAGAGATCTCCACCCTTCCTTACTCTTGCGGATTTATGGACAGTTCTGCAGGATTAATGGCGTCAATTCCCACCAACATTACTTCAGACATTAGTCGAGTCCATGCCCCATTGTATTGCAGCACTTCTGGGTGCTGGTGGGGGCCTACATGATATTAGGCAAGTGTACCAGTTTCTTTGGTTCTTGAGTGTATAATCAAGGCTAGACGGCAAATGATCTCTTCATTGTAGACGTACAGTAGGCTCGAACTTGTATGGGAATCGGCGAAATGCCGTGAGTAATGAAGATAACGGGAAAGGAGCAGTATATTAGTAGTGTGTGGACAAGTTGAGAATTTGTCCCTGACAAGAGGCATGCTAGGGTAGTCCGTGCAGCTGCAGTGACCCACTATGTCCAGCTGGCTCAGTGGTCAGAGCATCTGCCTAGCAGCAGGAGACCCGGGTTCGAATAGCGAACCTGCTGCACTAAAATGTACACTTGACAACAAAAAAAGTGGGTCACTGCCGAATACAACCAACGTAACATAGCTGTGTTGCAGGTCCTCTAAACACCAAACCCCAGTGGGGTACAGTCGTTTGATTACACACAATGGGTACTACTACAGACTACTAGAGACCAAAGGTCTTTATGGCAGTCAGTCTAAGCGTCAACTAATATCGTCATATAAAACATATTAGAAAACACGTTCTTAGTGATGAGACACCCCATAACACTCATAAACTAACCTTAATTACAACAAGTGACATTCCAAAAGTTCTGAGAAAACAGATTATTTTACATATATCGTACAGTAATCCTTAGTCAAAATTAAATACTTGAGACAATATATGGAGTTACAAAGCTGTACGGCAATTGGAAAAAAGTTTTTCGCTCTCGAAAAGGTTTTCCATCCACGTGCTGAACGTCGCTCAACGGCGAGTGGCTCTGGAAAATGGATATTGGACGAACCAGTAAAAAAACGCAATTAACGGTAACAAGCATGCTACGGAAATCTCAACATTATCAGCGAATCACCAGTAATATCATTGTTGTCGTAACACATCAACAGCTACATGTACACAAATTTGAACTTTAAATGACATGACCAATGTCGTCGTTCTGGACCTGGATTCAAACCCAGCACCCGTAGCCATTGCTGACCAAGCTAAGCTTTGTTTGTGCCTTATTGAGACCCGATCACTAGGTATAAACAGACGTGAAGCATAGACGTTTGCACCAGTATCAGTTATCAATTCAGATCCTGAAAATAAATGAAAATGTTTGTACTGAACTGGGAATCCTGTCATAACAGTTATCTTCCTGGGAACTACCCCCAACGACGTTTAATATGGTGTCATTCACAAGGAACAAGGTAGGCTCATGTTTAAAATTGAAATGGCATCATGTAAAGCTTGTGACAGGGATGCGAACCCAGCACCTAATCGGATTGTTAACGAAGTACCTAAAATCAGAAGTTAAATATCAAATGTTTTCAGCAATAGCGTGATGTGGGAACCTTAAATGACGATGGAATTGTTTTTGCCTGACTGGGATTCGAACCTAGCATCTAGCGCCGTCGTTTCTAGCCAGGAACAGACAATAAATAGCTATTGTTGGTTCACCAGTAGCGAGATGTGCGCATGTTTAGCTCGATATCAGGCGACGAAAAGTTCTGTGCTGAATGGAATTCAAACACCGCACACGTGGTCAGGAAGACACTTTAACTATCAAATTCTTTTCCAATAATAGCTAGGAGTGGCATGTTTGTACTTTCAATGAAGTGATGGAAAATACTCTGATGGCTAGAAGTTGAATCCACAACATGTCGTCGTTGGTGATCACAACGAACACAACGTCAAACCCAAATCCGTTTTCGTCAGTAGGATGGAGAGGAATTTATGAACTTGAAAAGATGTAAGGGAACGTTTGATCTTCTAATGTTGTGATAAAAAGCTCATCATGTGGCTGTGAGTTGAAACGAACACGTTACAGCTGACAACGCACGAAGAGACGTTGAAAATGCAACTATTTTTCGCTAGTAGTTCGGAGTGCACATGCTAGGGCTTGAAATGAAATAATGAATGTGTTTTGCTGATCAGGATTCGAAACCAGATAGGTGTCTTTCGAGAAGGCCTAGAAGAGTTTGCAATCTGGGGTAACACTGTGAAATCGAGTTCGAATCCCAGTCCAGCACCTTTCAACCTCTCAGTTTCAAATAAAGTAAGAGCCTTGTGAACTTACATGGCCATTGGTTCATTAAATGAAATACGTTTTCTAGTTTACGACGGCTTGCTGGTGACAAAGTCTCTGCCTTCCGGGGTTTCTCCATCTGTCACAGCTCAAACGAATGTCTCTCTGCCCCAGGCGGCAGCGAAGGGATGTTACCTTCACTGCGGATATTGAACTACGGAGCTTCCTGGCGTTCTGAACTTGCTGTTACTAGAGGTGAAGGAGAGTTATTTGTGTGTGTTAAAAATCCACGCCTGACGTGAGATACGAACCTACACGTTTTACACATCAAAACAAGATTAATCCACCAGACGACAGAACCCCCTGCCAAGCACATAATTATGAATTGCAGAGTATTCATTTAGATGCAGATGTCAAGGGACGGGTAACAGGAAGGAGAGCGGGATTTGGGAATGAATAGAAGTGCAGAAGTGCTAAATATAAGCGTGAAATGCTTGCAAAGTATTGCTTACTTAGCTGTGTGCCACAGTTAGTTTTATCTTAGAATGGAGAGATAAGGAAGGACTGTTTTCAGAACGAAGAAATGGGTTATATGGAAGGGGAGATCAAAGAATACGGTTTCATAGGTGTTGAGAGGAATGATAGAGAGTAAAGATAGCAGCAATTAAAAGAGAAAATGTAGCGTCAATGGAAACGCTAGATTTGTTTATAAAGTTTTGGGGGAATGGAATAGAAGGGCACTTGCGGCGATAGTGTCAGAGAGAGAGAGAGAGTGTGTTAGAGAGAATAGAGGAGATATTAACAACGAGTAAACATAATATGAAATCGTTTGTGTATTGTGTGGAGGACGGAGGGTGCATTCATGGATGTAGGGGAAGAGAGAGATGTATTTGAAATAACAAAAACTACTGTGACAGAGTCCATCTACGCTGATTAGTTTGTAAGTATCTAGACAGGGTACAAATGAAATCAAAATAGAATATTTAATAAACTGTATATTCAAAAGAAACCCACTTGAATTAAAAAGGCAAGTCAAAGGAAAACTAACCTATATTGTATCTTTTCTGTTGCCACGCGATCTTCCACTAGCTCCCAATGAGGAAAAATGACGAAAAAGAAGACATAACAAAACATTTTTAGGACTCTAATATTTTATCCAGAATCCTTCATTATTTTGTACTTCTATCATGCGTCTTGGCATAGCATGTATAAGCCGACGGACGCAACAGCCTGAAGAAGCAACTTCCTCCCAGGCTTCCAGGACCCAGTTCCAAAGAGCGTCCGCAATAGTTGGTTGGTTTCGTCGCCAGTTCTCTGTAAATGTTCTGGCGACCTCTGCCATATCAGCCGCCCGTGGCGGACAGTCCATGACGTAGAGGTCAATCGTGGAGAGCCCCTGCTGAACAAATGCAGACTTGTGAATGGGTTCAAAATGGTTCAAATGGCTCTGAGCACTATGGGACTTAACATCTGTGGTCATCAGTCCCCTAGAACTTAGAACTACTTAAACCTAACTAACCTAAGGACATCACACACTTCCATGCCCGAGGCAGGAATCGAACCTGCGACCGTAGCAGTCACGCGGTTCCGGACTGAGCGCCTTAACCGCGAGACCACCGCGGCCGGCTTTTGAATGGGAGAATGGTCGTCTTGCAAAGTGACGTCCACTTCTGCGTACAGCATTCGCACTGACGGAAGCATCACATTTTCCATTATGTGGGCATACTGCACGCTGTCCGGAGTTCCTTCTATCCTGTGAAGAGTTCTCGCCCCTCTCGCTGAAATCCAACCCCAGCAGGTAACAGATAGCCGGCCACTTCTTCTCGTCGTGGTTACATATTCGCGTAGACGGCGAGTCCCTTGCGGCCTGTAAACGATTCGCTACTGGTGGAAAACACCTTCTCATCAGTGAAAATGACGTTGTCCCACGACACCCTCAGATGGAGCTCCGCAAATCATAGCCGGTATAAAACGTTGTCTTCGCTGTGCTCTTGTTTCGCGGCGGATCGTCGTGTATGCAGTACCGCGTTCCTCAGCCTTCGGCGAATCGTGTCACTGGAGCCTGGGAAGTTGGTCTCCAGCCGCAACTGCTTCGCGTTCAGAAAGGGATTTTCTCTGCTCCTAGACACTAGGTCCCTGTTTTCCTGCTGTGAGCTCACTCTCTTCCTGCCTGAGCCAGGAGCCCTGTTGATGGTGCCTCTTTCAATGCAGATCCTCCTCCATCTCGTTGCAGTGGTATGTGGTACGCCATACCGTCTGCCAGCTTCTCTGATGGAACATCCTCCTTCTTCAATGAGAGTGACGACTCTATCTCGAATAGACCTCTCCCAGTGAGCCATTAACGCAGAAAGCCTGATGTGTATTTCTGCTTGCCGCTCTTATACTGATGCCAGGAGGGGAGGTAAACATATTTACGTCAAACGGAGCGGCAGAGGCAGAGGCAAGCGGCGCAGCCGTGCTGGCTCGTCCCGGGCTGTTGGCCCACCAACGCCGCCGCCAGCCAGCTCGCTCACTTCCGTCTCGCCTCTGCCAGCCTGGCTGGCCCGTAGCTCGCGAGCCGCGGCTAGTACAGACCCGGGCCGTAAGGCCACGATCACCCCTTGAAGGATCAAACGTTACACCTAACCTATCCAAGTCTGTAGTATAACCTCACGCAGCTACAGCTATTATGTTATAACATGTGCAGGCACACCTAAACTTGACGATTCATTCAAATATTCGTCGAAGAATACATTCAAAAATACATTCATTTTAAGCATAGCTACCACAAAATATTTCACCTAGCTAGCAATAGCATGACGCAGGAAGCTATTCTTTCTTGTAAGCGCTCTGTATTAGATGTAGTCTTAAGAAAACGTGTATTCAACCACGACAACTAAGCGGAATGTAAAAGTACACAGGTTTGTGTATATAATACACGTTTCGTGCACTTATAACATGTACTCAGTGTGTCTGAAACAATACGTGCTGCACGACGGAAATTACTTTCTGCTGAGGCACTTCATTTACGTCTCAATGATACACGACTACTAGAGAACATTGCTCTTTACGGCAGTCAGTCCACTTGTAAATTAACACCATGATATCGCAGATATTAGGCAACACGTTACTAGGAATGAGAGAGGCCTTAAGGTTTGCAACCAAACATGCTACTACTAGCCACTAATGAATAAGAATTTGATTATTAACGTGTCTTCATAACCAAGTGAGTGGCATTCGACTCTCAGTCAGCATAGACGTTTTCGTCGCCTTATTTCTAGTTAAACGTGTGCACATCTCTCTAATGGTGGACCAACATTGGACATTTCTCGTCTGTTCCTGGTTAGACAACGACGGCGGTAGGCGCCGGGTTCGAATCCCGGTCAGGCAATACAACTTCAGTCGTCATTTAAGGTTCCAACCCCACTACAGGTGACAAACAGTGATATCTACATTCTGATTTTACGTACTTATTCAACAATCCGATTAGTTCCTGGCGTCGCATCCTTGTCGCCAGCATTACATGATGGCATTTCAGTTTTAAACATTTGCATCCTTTGTTCCTTGACAATGCAACAATATACAACGTCTTTCGAGGTTAATTACCAAGAGGGTAATTGTCATGTTAGGGTTCCTGGTTTCGTACAAACATTATCGTCATTTACGTTCAAGTTGAGAATTGATAACTGATACTGTTGCAAACTTCAATATTTGACGTCTCGTTCTGCCTAGTAATCGAGTCTCGATAAGGCACAAAGCTTTGCTTGGTTAACAATGGCTTTACGTCCTGGGTTTGCATCCGGATCCAGAACGAAGACGTTGGTGATGTCATTTAAAGTACAACTTTGTGTACAAGTAACTGTTGGTGAGTAATGTGAACAATGATATTACTTGTGATTCGCTGTTAATGTTGGGATTTCCGTAGAGTGCTTGCCGCAGTTAATCACGTTTTCTTTTAACTGCTTAGTATTACATAAAGTTGATGCGAAACCACTCCTCGTTGAACGTTGACCGACGTTCAGCATGTGTTGGGTAAACCTTTTAGACAGCAAAGAACGTGTTTCCAATTGCCATACAACTTTATAAATCCATATACTGTCTCAAATATTTAATTGTACCTAAGGATTACTGAACGGTTTATATGACAAAATTAGTTGTCCCATAACGTTTGAACTGTCACTTATTGTAATTAAGTTTAGTTTACATACGTCAAGGACTGTCTGATCTCTTCTGTACTATCGTGGTGCTACTTTGCATCTGGACGGACTGTCATAAAGACCGGTGTTCTCTAGTAGTCTCTAGCGGTACCCATTGTGTATCTTGCAACGACTGTACTATGGAGGGTTGCGGCGATGTGCAACACAGTATGCTATGTTGGTTGCATACATTCAGGTGCAGTCTACACATTGGAATTCAGGCGTGACCCACTTTCCTTGCTGTCGAGTGTACGTCAAACTAACACTTCGGATAATGAAGATGTAATTGGAGTGACGGATGAGAGCTTGCACGCCTGTTGTGTGACATAACGCAAAAATACTCTGGGGATTTAACAATATCACATATCAACACACTGTATATGGATAGTGATTGTGAGTCTGACGGTGGAGAAGAAATTGCACATGGGTATGAGAGTTCAAGCAGTTCTGGAACGTTCTCGCCAGCAAATGAAGGAAATGCAGAGCAAAGTGAATACGTACCTTTACCCCAAAAAATATCAGGATCCTCCTGTAATCTCCCCACGGAAAATTACCCTCTACCACGCAATAATTAATAATGGTCAATCAAATCATCCACATTTATTCACTTTTGAAAAGTATCTGATCGGATTTTCTAGTAATATATGCGCCGACAGCTCGTCGACGCCCAGGTATTTTTCTAGTACGTTTATTCTTTGGAATAACAGAGATACATATATGTATTCTCCATGGTTATTATAGACGGATAACTAGGACAGCTTCGGAAGTACCTGTTGGAAGATTGTCGGGTTGCTAAAAGAGACATATTTGCTCTTCTTCTCGCTAAAGCGAGCTATTAACGTTTGTGCCACTAGCGGGTTATTTGAAGAGAGAGAGAAAAATTGTAAACGCAAATTAAGTAAGACTGGGAATGAACAGAAAACGGAACATGGTATGGAGATGGATTGAATATACAATTTTCCTCAGAAATAAGGTTTGTGACCCTTTTATTCTAGAGTGAATGACGAATGAGTTCTCTGTCTGAATCATTGATGATTGTCTTGGCCCTGTAATTAGTGGGGAAGTTTCAGTTGTGACGAAGAGAGCCTGCAATCACCGAGATTTTTTAAAATCGTCCAAAAAGGCTTCGGACACATCTGAAATTCTAAATCTGTCGTAAAATGAACGAATTGTTCAAACGATCGATTTTCCCAACTGAATGCAGCGCTTAACAATAATAATAGATATAAAGATCTTTTACAGCAAGCCAGCCGCTGAATATTAAGACGAAGGGCTCCACCAGAGATTCTATTGGGCTGAGTTCACGTAATGAAATATTATATTTAAAACTGTATATAGATAAAGGACAGAGAGAGAGAGAGCGAACGAAATTAGGGAAAATACGCAGAATCCTCCATTAGTATAATTGTTTGCCTGTCTTATCACGGATCAGCCTAAAGATAAAACAGGAGGCCCTTACTTTACTGTACAGGTTTATGTGTGAGAGACATTACACCAAGTTAGCGGCAAGCTACATTCACATACTTTCATCATTTACAGTATAATCCATTATACTCCGTCCCGCAGTGCATGGATTACCCAGCATTGGACACTATTCATAAAAGTTATTTTAATTGCGGATACCAGTTTTACAGAAAACTTGTTAACCGACATAAGTGCATCCGCTCGAAATCCACATGGAGTATAATTGAAGATTTTGTGACGCGCAAAAGGCGAGACCCAGGCCACATTTAGTGAAACAAAACATCAGAATTGAAGGCTGTAAAAGAATCTGTCATAGCATAATTTGATCAAGACAGAGCCTATATCAGTAGTCCACGGTTGGCACATTCAAGCGTGGAATCTGGAAGCTGCGAGGACAGTTACTGTGGACAACTGGACAATTTTGAGCTTCTTTGCATTCCGTCAGTGGCTTCATAGAAGAATGTGACATTTCGTCGAGGCATATCACTGCGCTCATGTCGCGCAGAGAGAATGAAGAAGGCAGCAGAAACATTCGTGGCAGGTGTGAATATGTTCGTTAAAGACAAAAACATTGTAAAGGCATATGTGTGGAATCGTGAATAGACACAATTTTTTAATGAACTGTCGTCTTCTCAAACACTATCACACAGAGGTGAAAAATCAACAGCTGGTGAGCTACGATCTGTCGATAGTCCACACACAGTTACACAATAGGCATGGCTGTTTCGATGGATGGTAGGTTAGTGAACAAGCCTCACAGTTGTTTGCAGGAAGCACAGGGGACGTTTGCTCAGAACGCTCCAAAGAAACTGTCAGCAGTGTGTCCAGCGAACATCCATATTGAAGCAAGTAAAAGCTTTTTCAGTTCGGTCCGCTGTGAACATGTTGGTGAGAATGGTCTGTCATTCTGTGATTCATGGTCAGCACACTAAGTTTACGTCTGATAGAAGAACACTATACAATCAAGTACTGGCAATCTCTGAATATATGTTTATTTAGACTGTAGAAACTCTATTATCGATTTCACATTACGTGATACTCTGCAGTTCACAGTTAAGTACCTGGAAGGGTGTTCCTCGAACCACCTTCGAGCTATGTCTCTATCGTTTCACTCCCGAACAGTGCGCAGGAAAAACGAACACTTAAATCTTAATGTGCGAGCTCTGATTTCTCTTGTTTTCCTACGATGAATATTCTTCGTTATGTAGACTGGCGCCAACAAAGTATTTTCAAACTCTGAGCAGAAAATTGTTGATTGAAATTTTATGAGAATATCCTGCCCCAACGAAAAACGCATTTGATTTAATGATTGCCATCCCATTTCACGTATCATTTCAGTGGCACTCTCTCCTTTATTTCACGAAAATACAAATCACGTTGCTCTTCGTTGAACTTTTTCTATGTCCTCCGTCGATCCTATGTGATGCTGTTCCCACATTGCACAGCAGTACTGCAGAAAGGCATTATAAGTGTAGTGTAGATAGTCTCTTTAGCAGACATGTTGCATTTTCTCAGCTATCTGCCAATAAATCGTAGTGTTTAGTTTGCTTTACTCACATCATTATCTATGTGATCATTCCAACTTAAATTATTCGTAATTTTAATTCCTGGGCATTTGGTTAAATTTACAGCCTTTAGATTTGTCTCATTTATCGTGTAGCGGAGTTTTGTGGATTTCTTTTGGTATTCATGAGGATGACTTCCCGTTTCTTATTTTTTGAGTCAATTTGCACTTTTCGCACTATATAGGTATTTTGTCTAAATATTTTTGCAATTCGTTTTGAGCATTTGATGACTTTATAAGACGATAAATAAGTGCATCATTCCAAATAATCTAAGAGTGCTACACAGATTGTCTCCCAAATCGTTTATGTGATCAGGAACAACAGAGGACCTATAACACTTCTTTGGGGGAGATATTACTTCTCTTTTTCTCGATGACTTTCCATCAGTTATTACGAACTGTGACCTTTCTGACGGGAAATGACGAATTCAGTAGCACAAGTGAGACGCTAGTCCATAGGCACGCGATTTGTTTAGAAGTCGCTTGTTAGGTACCGTGTCAAAAGCCTTCCGAAAACCTAAAAATATGGTATCAATTTGACATTCCTTGTCAATACCACTCATTACTTTGTGATAATGAAGAGACAGTACTGTTTCACAAGAACGATATTTTCTGAATCTGCGTTGGCTGTTTGTCAATAAATCGTTTTCTTCGAGATAACTCATAATGTTCGAACACAGTATATGTTCCAAAATCCTACTGCAAGTCGACATTACCAGTATGAGTCTGAAATGCAGCGGATTACTCCTATTTACTTTCTTGGATACTGATGTGACTTGTGCAACTTTCCAGTCTTTCAGTGCGCATCTATCAACGAGACCTAATTTGTATATGATTGCTAAATATGGAGCACACTCTGAAAGAAACCTTACTGAGTCAGTCAGGACCGGATGTATTGCCTTTATTAAGTGATTTAAGCCACTCCGCTGTACCGACGATATCTATTTGTAAGCTACTCACGTTGTCAGTTCCTCTTTGGAATATTTACTTCGTTTTCTTGGTCGAGAATACTGCAACCTACACGGTCGTAAAACGATCTGAACCTCTGAATCGGGCCCTCCACTCAGCTCTTAAAAAAAAAAATGGTTCAAATGGCTCTGAGCACTATGCGACTTAACTTCTGAGGTCATCAGTCGCCTAGAACTTAGAACTAATTAAACCTAACTAACCTAAGGACATCACACACATCCATGCCCGAGGCAGGATTCGAACCTGCGACCGTAGCGGTCGCTCGGTTGCAGACTATAGCGCTTAGAACCGCACGGCCACTACAGGCCGGCACTCAGCTCTTATCAAAGGACAACAGTCGGTTCTGCCGACGATGGCACAGCTGCTGAGCTCTGCCTTCATCTCGCAAGCACGACTGGCAGTTTTTACTTAAACCTGCAGCAGGCAAACAGGAAATTAAGTGGAAGGGCTGTACAGATTGGAGTTTACATCACTCACCATTGTTTATTTACGAGAAATAATTAAAATCAGATACAGTGACAGAATTAGAAACAACACTCTGAACTTTTCTAATCTAAGAACTTCCACACCCTGTCTAAACAAGGCAATAGTTAAAGACATAAGCTGTGTCCGAAAGCGGTTCATAGATTTCAGACTCAAAATTTCCCCCTTCATGAACCACACCTCAGAAAATGCTTCAGCAAATGAACAAATAATTAATATTTGGCGACAGATGTTGCTTTTAGACAAAACAGAAGAATAACTCACCTCAAGAGGTTAAAAAATTAATAGCTATACCGGAAGACAGAGTAACTTACAGCTGCTACGAGACAACTGGGGAACGAAAATTGTTAAGATATAAGCACACCTCGAAGGGCATCTAGATAATTTAATAAATAAACAGTTGCCCAAATTTATAAAGCTGCCTTCAAGCAGACAGAGCAAGCTTCCATAAATCTCCCACCAATAAGCAGTTAAGTAATTAGCAAGAGAACGAGTGTGCACAGATTGAAATAACAGCTTTGAGACAGACAGGGCAAATTCTCTTAAGGTATACCAAAGAAAACACAGTAGGACAGAGGTCCTGATTGATATGGATTCTAAAAGTCCTTGACAGGATTGCAGAAGTATGTGGCGCCAGATATCTACGCGCAGTTCAAGTAATTCCCTCAAATTACTGGGTGGTGGTTTATGGGCACACAGTTGGCGTCCAATATGAGTTAGAATGGGAGCAGATCAGGCATATTTGCTGCCCAAGACGTCAGTGTGAGTTCACTACAATGCTTCTCACACCACTACGGCACGATTCTGACTTTGCAACACAGACAGTTATTCTGCTGGAAGGTATCATCGACGTAAGCGGAGACTTCAAGTACGAAGAGGTGCAGGTGGTCCACAATAATGTTCACGAAGTTCACAGCTGTCGTGGTGCCTTCGATTACCACCAAAGGTCCCGTGGAACCCAACTCAGTTTTCCCCATAGCATAATTCTGCCCTCAGCGGCCTGCATCTGTGACGCGGTGCATGTTTCGTACAGCCATTCACCCGGATGACGGCGTGTAAGGTCCCAGCCATCGACCTGGTGTAGCAAGAAATGCGATTCATCCGAGAGACGAAACGTTTCTATTGATCCACGGCGGAAACTCAGTGACGCTGTGCCCACCTCAGTCATAACTGACGACGTTGTCGGGTCAACACAGTTAGGACGTAGGGGTCATGTGATATGGAGCTCCATGTTCAACAATGGCCTATAAACGGCGTGCTCCGAAACACTTTTGCCTGCACCAGCATTGTACTATGTCGTTAATTCCGCCATAAATCGCTGCCTGTCCTGAATTACGCAGTGGAGGATCCTACAAATTCTACGTTTTGTGGCCGGCCTGTGTGACCGAGCGGTTCTAGGCGCATCAGTCTGGTACCGCGCGACCACTACGGTCGGTCGCAGGTTCGAATCCTGCCTCGGCATGGATGTGTGTGATGTCCTTAGGTTAGTCAGGTTTAACTAGTTCTAAGTTAAGGGGACTGATGACCTCCGATGATTTGAATCATCTACATTTTGTGAAGAGAAGCCTTCGACCAGTACCTTACGGCCTAATTGTTATTTCACCATCCTTCAACCATTTTCCATAGGTGCTCCCGACAGTAGCACGCCAACAGGTGACGAGCTTCACCGCTTCAGCGATTTTCGTTTCCAGCCGCTGCGCCACAGCAATGTTCCCCTTTGTCACTATTAGTGAAGTTCCACATTTGCGACCCCTATCTTCGCTATAATGGTTGCCCATTCGTCTCTCTTCCGCTTAAATTGTTCCTTACCGCGTCATCTGCCCGCAACACCACCATGAGGCAATCATCACCGTTGTGGCCAGTGGTCATAATGTTTTGAGTCATCAGTGCATGTCGATCGAAATGTTGTAGCATGCTTGCAATCTCATTATGGACACTTGGAAAATCTGCCTGAGGAAAGCAAGCTATACGTTCTGGACAATTTTAACGTAAGCGATTTGTCACTGAAACTGGAATTATCTTGCAGGTCAATCAGTTACGTCTGCACACGCACAGTACGCTTTCAGCTGAAACGGCAAACGGTCTCAAAAATAATTCGAAAAGAGATGCAAGACTGTGTCCCCAAAATGTTTTTAGAACTATCTTTTTAACTCTTGCAATGCCACAATGAACTCTTCAAACCCCGCGCTTTCTTTAACGCCAGTGAGCTTAGGGAACTGGACTGTCTTTGTCAGAATGTGTCCCTTCTACAACTCGATTTTCTTTTAAGTTAAATCGCATCATATCAGAAATAAGTTGTTTCTTACCTTCCAATGTCTTACTGTGTGCAGTATGTCGTCAAGTCCAATTAAAATGCAAAGTCTGCAATCCACTGCAGATCTTCTAATTTTCGTTACTGCATTCATTTTTCATTCATAAATTAAACTACAGCGAGATTTAAATCGAAAAATCGTTGCATGTCCCTTGATTTAACCAATGTACTCTGCATTAATAGCCGGCCGTTGTGACCGAGCGGTTCTAGGAGCTTCAGTCCTGAACCACGCGGCTGCTACGGTCGCAGGTTCGAATTCTGCCTCGAGCATGAATGTGCGTGATGTCCTTGGATTAGTTAGGTTTAAGTAGTTCTAAGTCCAGTGGACTGATAACATCAGATGTTAAGTCCCATAGTGCTTAGAGCCATTTGAACCATTAACACGTGAAGTCTCCATACACTTCGTTCATTTCCATTGAATGCTGTTGCAACTGACGATGGAGAGGTGCGACTTCAGGAATTTTACTACTCATACCACTAGTTTCTGAAAGTTGTCCGTGCTCGCAAATTCAGCCCAAAGTACTTCTTGATGTGCAGAACAATGAATCCTTTGTGTCTACCGCTGTAATTTTTTGCTCTTTCATTGTCTTCTAAACGTTTAAATTCTGTCCGCATGGTACTTTAATATCGTTTCGCAGCAAATAAGCGGTACCTGCCGCTTATGCGAACTGAGAATTCTCATACCTTTCTTCTGTCATTTCCATTCATTTTAAAGGATTGTGACGATAGATCGCTAGACTCCCTCCTTTTGCGCAAACAACCAATGGACTTGTGAACGTCCTTCAAACCACAAACGAATAGCGAAGGCTAACACCAAGATTGTGCCGAAATGAAGAAAACCGTGCCGACCGCAAAATGCAGCACCGCAACGCTAAATGAAATGTCACGCTGTGTCGGGTACTTCCGAGAAGGACCGAGAGAAGCCGAGTGAGTGGCCGGGCCACACACGCTGCACGCGTCGAGTACGGCACGTGCCGTGGCCGGCCCTGTGCGACAGCAACGGAAGGCAGACTCTTTCGTTGGCGGTCCAGCCGACAGCGAGCCGGTCCAAACAAAACAAACAAACAAAATCCTATATGATACAGTGGTCGGTGCATGCGTTGTCACAGGCGCGGATACTTCACATTGCTATTAAAACGAAAGTCTGTGCCCAGTAATCACTCAAAAATGCAAGAAATTAAAAAAGTAAACTAGTATCCATACAGATAACTGAAAATGGCTCTCTCCTGTTTGAAGCTCGAAAATATAATTCGCAAACGAACGGTTTACTCGTCCTACCTGCAGCAGCTACGGAAGGTGGAAACTCTCGCTGGCGGTCTAACCGATACTACACCTACGCTAACATATTCGTGGCAAAAGTCCAGATACGATGTTGATGCTTCTGCCCTTAACGCGTACTCTTATATTACTATGTTTTGCTATTGTTATTGTTAGAAAAATCTTTATTCAGTCGGTAGTCGAAATTTTGAAATGAAAGTTATTGTGGATGTCGCGTAATAAATATTTCGCGTGAAGCGCTGTTGCGACACAGGCCAAGAATATTGTGGAAACTAAGCCACTGAATATTACAAATAATGTTATTAAAGAATACGGCCGACTGACTACATCAAATGAGAGGGCACGTATATTCGCGAATGAGTGGTCAAAAAATAAAGAAAGTGTTAATACTGTGTAGGAAATAAGTCTTAGATATAGTTACTCTTGTACACACTCAAATGTATGCGAACATACGAACTGGATAGATGCAAGTACATTTTGAGTGCAGTCATCCCCCGTGGCCTTGATAAAAAGAATTACAGTTAAATGCATTTATTCATCTTAGAATGTAAATGCGTGGACTTCGAAATTAAATGAAAAGAAAGACTGCAGGTTCTGAATGTCACGGCAAATACATTGAAATGGACGGTAGCGGCCACGTAAGGAAAAAGATGAACAAATTCACGTACCTCTATTGTTGAGCAGCGTCGCCGTGAAGACCGTCGCCTTCATCTAAATTCTCTGCATAAAATTAAAATAATAGTAATAATTTTCCAGAATTTCAGGAGCTGCGACCCATGGTATCACAAAAGAAGAAGTCGCTCTGCTTCAAAATCACGTTCATTATTTAACCCAATTTTATTAGTAAGAAAAATGGCACAACACGTCTTAACACTAGGACAGGATAACAGCGAAAGGGTAACTTATTTTGAAACTAGTAAACGAAGAGCGTAAAGCTTCGTTTGTTCAGCAGCTGCTTTACGCATTAATCTCTGGTAGTTGAACTAGTGTCTACATATTCATAAAAGAATTTTATATAATTCCTTTACATGTCGCATCATTTGACAGTGTGGTCACTGGCTTTCGATAGTGGAATATTGCAGTACGGATACACGAAAGACAATGTAGCACGTCCACATGTGTTTTTAATCCTTCGCTGGAGCTCCACATTTTCACTTTGATGACGACCAAAGGAAGCGCGTTCTACAACACAGCGTCAACCAGTTCGGAAAATACGGACAGGTACGTACTGCATTTGCTGATATATTATATTGTTTGCAGCAAATGTCATGTAGCGTTTTGCTGTATAATACCTCATCTACGTTTGCGGATCAGCTGGTCATAACTGTCTTTTACTTGGTATTATTTCATCAGCGACTTGTGCTTCTCTAGTCTTTAGATTCCTTTTTCCTCGAACATATCTTGCATACAGCTGTGGAGTTTTACAAATAGATAATCATGATTGGTGGTAGAACATGAACAGCTTCGTATTGTAAATGCATTTTGCACTCGGTTTCAGCCATTCGAGCTGGGATATTTCCCTTGGTAACGTTGTACAACAGTTTAGATTTTCTTCCCATTCCGATCGCGTATGGAGTGTCAAAGAATGGGTGCTTATATACCTTCGTGCTGTTCTGATTAGCCTAATTTTGTTTCACTCTTTTGGCTACGACTGGCGGCATGCGACCATTCCATTTCATGTCCCTAGAAATGGAATCTACATGAGTTGGCTCATTTCACTGTAAGTAATCTTGTGAAAGCGTGCCAGTTTTTTACGAAACACCCTGAATTTGTGTTAGCTTCTCTTTTGTAGGAACAGTTGACAAAGGCGCAAGTGCCGAAACCAATCGCCAGTGCAAAATAAAATAAATAATCTTGTACATGGCACCACGTTCAGAGACCGTGAGTAGTTACAATTGAAAGAAAATCAGGCCTCGGTCACTATTTTTAACAAATTAACCTGGTTTCGACACTGCTAGGGGTGTCTTCCTAAGAATTTAAATCAAAGAATGATTTATATTCTATAACACGGTCGCAGAATTATGACTAAATCGTATGATAGGGTATAAGTACGGAATCGTCGTGAAAGACTGGCAGTACTTATATGTCATTTCTAAAATAATAAGTATGCAGTCCGTTTTGCAACGTGCACCACGCAAAACGAGCAGCCCTTAGTGGCTCGCCATCACAGTTTTCTTTATCTTTAATATTTTTGTGACTAATGCCCTTTTGGCATATTTATTGTTTATAAATGATATACAAGTACTGCCAGTCTTTCACGACGATTCCGTACTTATACCCTATTATACGATTTAGACATAATTCTGTCACCATGTTATAGAATATAAACGATTCTTTGATTTAAGATCTGAGGAAGACACTCCTAGCAGTGTCGAAACCAGGTTAATTTGTTGAAAATAGCGACCGAGGGCTGATTTTCTTTCAATTGTAAAATAAATAAATTTATTCGAAGTGAACGGCCTTCGAAGAAATGGTACTAAATTTATTGAGGATGCGGTGCCCGACAGCAAGACGTGAACTTAGGACAAGAGACTGCCTAATAGACACGTAGGCGAACAGCTCTGCTCGCCGCAACCAGCAGACAGCAGGCTGACTGCACGTGTGCCGCCCTGGACGGCTCAGCGCAGCGCAGGCGGCCTAGCTAGCTCGGTTCAGTGCCCGCAGCCAGCCGCCCAGACTCGCGGAAGCGGCGCCCGCCTCTCCTCCACTTCCTCCCATGGAGACCCACGGCTGCCCGGAACATTGGGGGCTTTTACCCTCACATCACTGCGTTAGCAGACTACTTAGGGCAGCTGAACATACTGGCTGGTTATAATTACAGTGCAGCTACTCAGAGAGGTCCAGTGTGGGCTGAAATTATCGGCCGGCCGGGGTGGTCGAGCGGTTCTAGGCTCAACAGTCTGGAACCGAGCGACCGCTACGATCGCAGGTTCGAATCCTGCCTCGGGCATGGGTGTGTGTGATGTCCTTACGTTGGTTAGGTTTAAGTATTTCTAAGTTCTAGGGGACTGATGACCTCAGCAGTTAAGTCCCATAGTGCTCAGAAGCATTTGAACCATTTTTGAAATTATCGTATGACAGTGAAACTTGACGGATGTTCTAATGCGTTAATGCGGCACCGATGTACATTGCAAAAAATTAGTTCAAATTTTCTCCACCAGAGGCAAATCTGGCGCTATATGGTTTCAGTCGACGTCTCTGGTGCTCGTATTGAACAAATTGTGTAAGTGGTAGTTAATAACAACATCAACATTATGCCTTCCTCACTTGTTTGACCTATTTCTCCCACGTCCCATTCCTAATCCATCACGTACGGAAAGATTCATCTTCGTCTTTCTTGTATTCACAGCGCCAGATTTTCACCTAGTGGCCAAAATTGGCAACAATTATTCTCCAGCGTAAATCGGTTCCTCGTTAACGCTTTAGAATAATACCAAGTTTTGCTCCCATCTGTAATGAAAGCCCACACAGGACCTCTGCCAGTAGGTGAACTTTACTTATAACCACCCAGCAGCAGAAAAAGGCAGCTCACACGCTTTCTGCTTAAAAGAAATTGCACACCGGAATGTAGTGCGGAAATGACTACTAGACATCACGAGAGAGGAATCAGCCAGTGCTGTCGTCAGTAGAGAAGTAATAATAGCAGAATGGGTCGGTCAGAAGAACTTGATGATACAAATTTTTGTTACTCAATGTATTTCATCTGAGTAGCAAATCCATCATGCACATTTCAATCCATGTACAGCTTTGCAAGCTGACTGTTACTTACGTGATTGTGATGTGGGAATGCGAAGCAACATCCACAGCTAAAAGAAGACGAGGCAAATCTCATGCACTGGCGGACAGGGACCGTCGAAAACAATGGTTCAAATGGCTCTGAGCACTATGGGACGCAACTTCTGAGGTCATCAGTCCCCTAGACTTAGAACTACTTAAACCAAACTAACCTAAGGACATCACACACATCCATGCCCAATGCAGGATTCGAACCTGCGACTGTAGCGGTCACGCGGTTGCAGACTGAAGCGCCTAGAACCCGCTCGGCCAACCCGGCCGGCGGTGCCGTCGAGCATTGCTATAGTGCCTACAGTGAAATACAGGAGGTGATGTTATAGTATGGGGTGTTCACTGTGGTTAGCCTGTAGTCCCCTTCTTGTACTTAAGAGAACGGTAAATGGCGAAGGACATGACTACATTTTACAGTGTTGTGTGCTGTGTACAGTAGGGGAATAGCTCGAAGACGATATTGCCTGACAAAGCAAGTTGTAATAAAGCAGCATTTGTGAGGCAATGGTTTATCGACAATAACATTGCTGAACCCATGAGGACACATTTAGGATCAACTAAAAAGTCGACTTTGGTCCACACCTCAGCAATCAACTTCATCACCTTCTCTGGTTTCGAATCTTCAGGAACAACAGGCTGCCATTCCTCTAGGGACATTAAGGCACCTCATTAAAAATGTCCACAGAGTTCAAGCCACGGTAAAAGGGTGAAAGGTAGAGGCATATACTTCATTAATATCCACTAACAGGTGTCCGGATACCTTTGGCCAAATAGTGTGAACGGACGTGTTCATTTGTAGGTTGACTCCTGTACACAATGGCCAGTGCGCAAAGAGAGGAAGTCGGCTGAAAATATGACAGTTATATTAAAATTCCTATTATGACCTTGTCGTGAAACGTGTGAGCGTCCCAATAAAACATACGATTACATATCAGTGTTCACTACATCCAAGTAATTAACTCTTTTTCGGAAAGCATCAGTATAGTACTGTTGCTGTTCGGAACAACAACACGTTTCGTAGCAGTTCTACACACAAAATTTTCATGGTTGTGACAGAAACATAAACGTGTGAGTTCTGCAGACAGAAACTAGTCTGCTCACGGCTACCAGCTAACAAGACGTCATACCCCTGCGCCTTCTTCAGTCCACCAAGCCCATATGAGAAGTCGATGCCACTAAGACTCCACCGGAATTGAACTTTACGTCGTCTTCCTGGAAAATGAGAGAGAATCCTGGGCAGGTGTCACGTTCTGATAGGTCAACACTTCTTAATGCCAGCCAATCCCAAGGCAACCACACTTTTCTCTGTCTACTTTTACTATTAATTTTAAATGTTTGATAATATTACAGTTCGGGTTTCTCGTCTCAGTCAGAATTGTCTGTCTTAGTTTATTTTCTGTTACTGACGTATTACTCTAATTATCTCTGTACTGTCATGTGCTGACGCTGTGCTTGGCGCACCGCATTTCGTAGTCAGCCGCTGGGAGGACCGGTTGATGTGCTCCGACCTTCAGGGTGGTCATTTCCGACAATGTTCGGCATCTTTGATTTCCAAGTACCATCGCTAGCTGCTCTTGCCAGCCGCCCTGCCCATTACAGAAAACTCAAAGCAAAAATTCCAGGATCCTAGCTTCTTTTATATGTCTTAATAGCTGGACGGGAGGATTGCATCGTTACAGTCTACTACGCGTTCACACATACTGTTCAGTCTATTCACTTCCGGGGAAAAGCTTTCACAATGTAATGCGTCAGCATCCTCAAATTCATTGTATTTGCACACAAGCAAGGAACGCGTGCGGGACACTACTAGTGACTCCTAGTTATGCTGGCAATCTGGTAACCGCAAACCGAATTTGTGCAGTGAAAACGTTTAACTCGGAAACGCTTAACATCAAATAATACTTACGTCCCCACGAAATACCATGCGTTTTCATGTATTCTTTTTCTTTTAGCGCGAAACAGAAATCACCCAACACGAATCCATTTCGACTCTCAGACAAACAAATGTCGCTGCTTTCCGTCGCCAGGTCGAAACCCGCATGTATTTACTTAGTTTTTACGGTGGACTGAACAAGTGAACACTGGTTTCTACTGTTCCTACACTGCGCAACAAAATTAAAGGATCAGTATTTTGAAACCCCGTTAACTGCTACTCATTGCGTAGCAAAAGTGTGAAAGTTGGCTCAGAGATATCAACGGTGCAAAATCGTAGCGCCCTGAGACATCGCCCCTGAACACGGCGACGCTCCAAACAGCAAGGTGTCCACACATACGGGGAGAAAGGCCACAGCTCAAAAGTGCATGTGAGCTGTGAAGTGGGTCAATGGTGTCACATTGGCACCAAACTTCACCACAATCCTGCCCAGGGCCTTCGCGAACGTGTCGCACTATGAGAAGGTCACCACTGACCCTCTTACCCACATCTCACCCCTTCTCCTGACGCCTCTGCGATGGAGGTCAGAGTCGCGACAACCGGCCGTGAAATCACTCGGTTTTCATATGGGTGGCCGAGGAAAACATGCAAGCCGGTTCGAATCCTGGTGTTGGAAAAACGTTCACTGTCAGTATTTCGCTGGTAAGGGAAGGAGAGATGGTGGTGTGAAGTTCCTGACTGCCATACTTTGCGCCAGTGTCCTCGTTCAAATACCAAACCTCTCCGTAGTGTCTCATGAAGTGAGGGCATGAGACACCGTTGATGGTGATCCGTCCATCGGAAGGGGACGTTATACTCTGCAGCTCCATTGTAGCTATTCGAGAGTAGCAGGCTATGTGCCGCCATCCGGTTTCACCCTCTCCGTTCTCTCATCACCATCACCATACAGCACAAACATTACACTCCACACACACACACACACACACACACACACACACACACACACACCGTCGCTCAGAATCGAGGGAAAGTGTTAGGCAACCGCTCTTACAAAGTTTTGGTACGGTTTGCCTGCCTTCAGGCGATACAGCAGCCGCTGAGCTGAATTTGTTTCGATGATCCTAATAGGTATACAGGGTGGTCCATTGATCGTGACCGGGCCAAACATCTCACGAAATAAGCTTTAAACGAAAAAATTATACAGAACGAAATTTGTCTAGCTTGAAGGGGGAAACCAGATGGCGATATGGTTGGCCCGTTGGATGGCGCCGTCATTGGTCAAACGGATATCAACTGCGTTTTTTTAAATAGGAACAACCATTTTTATCACATATTCGTCCAGTACATAAAGAAATATGAATGTTTTAGTTGGACCACTTTTTTCGCTTTGTGATAAATGGCGCTGCAATAGTCACAAACATATGGCTCACAATTTTAGACGAACAGTTGGTAACAGGTAGGTTTTTTAAATTAAAATATAGAACATAGGTACGTTTGAACATTTTATTTCGGTTGTTCCAATGTGATGCATGTACCTTTGTGAACTTATCATTTCTGAGAACGCATGCAGTTACAGCGTGATTACCTGTAAATACCACATTAATGCAATAAATGCTCAAAATGATGTCCGTCAACCTCAATGCATTTGGTAATACGTGTAACGACATTCCTCTCAATAGCGACTAGTTCGCCTTCCGTAATGTTCGCACATGCATTGACAATGGGCTGACGCCTGTTGTCGGGCGTTGTCGGTGGATCACGATAGCAAATATCCTTCAACTTTCCCTACAGAAAGAAATCCGGGGACGTCAGATCCGGTGAACGTGCTGACATGGTATGGTGCTTCGACGACCAATCCACCTGTCATCAAATATGCTATTCAATACCGCTTCAACCGCACGCGAGCTATGTGCCGGACACCCATCATGTTGGAAGTACATCGCCATTCTGTCATGCAGTGAAACATCTAGTAGTAACATCGGCAGAACATTACGTAGGAAATCAGCATACATTGCACCATTTAGATTGCCATCGATAAAATGGGGGTCAATTATCCTTTCTCCCATAATGCCGCACCATACATTAACCCGCCAAGATCGCTGATGTTCCACTTGTCGCAGCCATCGTGGATTTTCCGTTGCCCAACAGTGCATATTATGCCGGTTTACGTTACCGCTGTTGGTGAATGACGCTTCGTCGCTAAATAGAACGCGTGCAGAAAAATCTGTCATCGTTCCGTAATTTCTCTTGTGCCCAGTGGCAGAACTGTACACGACGTTCAGAGTCGTCGCCATGCAATCCCGGTGCACAGAAATATGGTACGGGTGCAATCGATGTTGATGTAGCATTCTCAACACCGACGTTTTTGAGATTCCAGATTCTCGCGCAATTTGTCTGCTACTGATGTGCAGATTAGCCGCGACAGCAGCTAAAACACCTACTTTGGCATCATCATTTGTTGCAGGTCGTGGTTGACGTTTCACATATGGCTGAACACTTCCTGTTTCCTTAAATAACGTAACTATCCGGCGAACGGTCCGGACACTTGGATGATGTCGTCCAGGATACCTAGCAGCATACATAGAACACGGCCGTTGGGCATTTTGATCACAATAGCCATACATCAACACGATATCGACCATTTCCGCAATTGGTAAACGGTCCATTTTAACCCGGGTAATGTACCACGAATAAAATACCGTCCGCACTGGCGGAATGTTACGAGATACCACGTACTTATGTTACTGTCACAGCGCCATCTATCTCAAAGCGAAAAAAGTGGTCCAACTAAAACATTCACATTTCTTTACGTACTACACGAATATGAAATAAAAATGGGGGTTCCTATTTAAAAAACGCAGTTGAGATCCGTTTGACCTATGGCAGCGCCATCCAGCGGGCCAACCATAGCGCCATCTGGTTTCCCCCTTCAAGCTAGACGAGTTTCGTTGTTTGTAGCTGTTTCGTTTGATGCTTATTTCGTGAGACATTTGACCCGGTCACTATCAATGGACCACCCTGTATATAGTGTTGATCGATCAACAAAGTTGCTTGAGTGGCACTGAGGGTGTTATCCACTGGAGGGTCTTAGCCAGGTTTTTGCCGTTTTATTCACGCAGCTGTTAATGTTGCACTTCCCCGTGATCACACCACAGGAGGGCGGAAAACAGGAAGGTTAAAAAGCATACTTACCCATTTGTGCTTCGGCTCATGTTCAGATTTTGCCGAATGGTTTTTAACGGTCTCTAGTCGGTCAGCCCTGTACACCACAGAGAAAACTACGGTCGCGCCGCGCTCCAGACGGTCGCTTTCACGTTCAATGGAGACACAGCCCCACCATTCCCTTAGAGAAGGAGTAAACACCCGAGGGCGTCAGCAGTGCCATGCGATATCAAGAACTTCTTCCTGTTGATCATCGCATTGCGAAGTGTCGTTTTCAACTGCGAAATATTTGGGAATCAACGTCCCAAGCGAAGGAATGGTTTCATTGACGACCATTATGCCACCCCCTGAGTCGTTTGCGTGCCGATTATGAGAGGCACAGTGTCTGAATTTTTTTCCTCGGCCTACTATAAGAAATCCACGTGATTTCAACGCTGGCTGGAGCTGTTCTGACCCCCATCGCAGAGACGTCAAGAGAAGAGGTGAAATGTGGTTAAGGAGGACTGTGACGATCTTCTCATCGCGCGACATGTCCACTATTGCATTGGGCAGAATTGTGAAATTTGGTGCCAATGTGACATCATTAACCCACATTTACCCTCATGGGTAGACCCCTTGCTGTTCGAAGTGTCGCCGACCCCCAAGGATGATATCGCAGCACCCAACTCATTTGCGCCATTACAGAGGAAACTTGTAGTCACCTATGAGTGCAATTTCAAACTTACACGTCGCAGTGGGAAGTAATTACGAGGTTTTGAAAAAGTGATGCTTCAATTCTGTTGCAGAGTGTAATTTACCGCTTATACTAGGGTGTCGTCGTTGTCAAAACAGTTCCGCAAGTTTTCGAATTCAGTGGTGGGTGTCTGGAAGTCTGTGAATTGTAGCCGACATCAGTTAATTTTGCGTCATACTTGATTTTAAATTATTTATTTCTTAAGTTTTTTACTCGCTGTGTCAGAGAACATGGCACTAAAACAAACCGCTGTTTCTTAAAATACAGGGTGATTCAAAAAGAATACCACAACTTTAGGAATTTAAAACTCTGCAACGACAAAAGGCAGAGCTAAGCACTATCTGTCGGCGAATTAAGGGAGCTATAAAGTTTCATTTAGTTGTACATTTGTTCGCTTGAGGCGCTGTCGACTAGGCGTCAGCGTCAGTTGATGCTAAGATGGCGACCGCTCAACAGAAAGCTTTTTGTGTTATTGAGTACGGCAGAAGTGAATCGACGACAGTTGTTCAGCGTGCATTTCGAACGAAGTATGGTGTTAAACCTCCTGATAGGTGGTGTATTAAACGTCGGTATAAACAGTTTACAGAGAATGGGTGTTTGTGCAAAGGAAAAAGTTCTGGACGGCCGAGAACGAGTGATGAAAATGTAGCACGCATCCAGCAAGCATTTGTTCGCAGCCCAGGAAAATCGACTCGCAGAGCTAGCAGAGAGCTGCAAATTCCACAATCAACTGTATGGAGAGTCCTACGAAAAAGGTTAGTTATGTAACCTGAACGTCAACTACCCGAGGCGATGGATCAGCCGCCAGGCAGCCCGTGACAGAGCACTTCATCACTGGCCTCCAAGAAGCCCTGATCTTACCCCCTGCGATTTTTTCTTATGGGGGAATGTTAAGGATATGGTGTTTCGGCCACCTCTCCCAGCCACCATTGATGATTTGAAACGAGAAATAACAGCAGCTATCCAAACTGTTACGCCTGATATGCTACAGAGAGTGTGGAACGAGTTGGAGTATCGGGTTGATATTGCTCGAGTGTCTGGAGGGGGCCATATTGAACATCTCTGAACTTGTTTTTGAGTGAAAAAAAACCTTTTTAAATACTCTTTGTAATGATGTACAGCAGAAGGTTATATTATGTTTCTTGCATTAAATACACATTTTTAAAGTTGTGGTATTCTTTTTGAATCACCCTGTATAATTAATGGCATAAACGCCTACATGGTAATAAATCTTTCAGTAGCGAAGATCGCAAAAATTTGTCTTTATTTTTGACAACCTTTTTTTTATTGAGCGTGTTGATTGTGATTTACAGCCTCTTGCCATGTTGTCAATACGGCAGATAAAATAAAGCATTTCATAAAAGGGATATTGAGAAATATAACATTTACAGCTAAAAATCACCTTGTATGTAAGCTCACAGATGACTATTGATTCTTAAAAATCGCAATATACAGTTTTAATAACAACATAACATGAGGCTCTAACTCATAATGAACACGTCTAATAACAAAAAACCAGCTGTCGAAAATAAATACAAGCTTATGCGATCTTGGTTACTGAATTTTTTTTTACCGAGTAAAACAGATCACTTCTGCTAATTTCTCAATGTGAGAAAATTCAACCAAGTAAACACAGTTGAAAGGAAGCGATACGAGATGAAAGAATATCTATTAAAAATGGGCTCTAAAACGCTTATCTATAAGAGCAGTAACCACTTCTTCACCTTCGATACTGTTAGACACACCTCTTCTACTGTAAGCTCTTTTATTTCCATATTTTGGGAGGAGGTGCTGTGGACCAAAACAAGAAAAAAGTGTCTGGTGTACATGGGCTCTAAAATGCATACAGTAAGAGCCGCAAGCACTTGTTCAGTACAAGAGTTGTGTCTGACAGGACTGAAGATTGGCGAGTGCTCTTAGGTCTTAAGGTATGTACTTCAGAGCTCACGTTCAGTGGACATTATTTTCTTGTCCACACTACTACCTCTCAAAATATGGAAAGCAAAGAACTTGCAGTGGAAAAGTTTTGTTTCGTAGTATCAAAGATGAAGATCCGGTCATAGCTCTTGGGATATGCAAAAGCGCACATATTTACTAGACTTTTTTGCGTCTAGTATAGTGTGTGGAAGTCTGTGAATTGTTGTCGGTATCAGTTAATTTTGCGTCAGATTTGACTTGTATTTTTCGTTACTTAAATCTTTTACTGAGCGTGTGAGAGAACATGGGTGGATATAAAATTGGTATTTCTTAAAACATGCAAGGTGTATCATAATTAACGGCGTAAACACTATTGAAAGTTTTTACCAAGTAAATTTTTAACATCGAATAGAGATTGAAATGACATGATGTCTTTTCTGAAAGTATTTGTGCGGAGTGTAGTCTTGTATGGAAATGAAACATCGACCATAAACAGTCTAGACAAGAAGAGAAGATCTGGAAATGCGATGCTACAGAAGAATGCTGAAGATTAAATGTGTATATCATGATACTAATGAGGAGATACTGAGTAGAATTGGGGAGAAAAGACTTTTATGGCACAATCAGACTAGAAGAGGGGCTCGGTTGATAGAACAAATTCTGAGACAACAAGGGATCACCAGTGTAGTACAGGAGTGAAGTGTGTGGGGAAAAATCGTAGAAGCATACCAAGGGATGAATACAGTAAGCAGATTCGGAAAGATATAAGTTACTCTGGTTATCCGGAGATGAAGAGGTCTGCACAGGATAGAGTACCATGGAGAGCTGCATCTCAAGCAGTCTTTGGACTGAAGATCACAACAGCAACACATCGTCTACTTTAAACTGTATGCGTTAACACCATTAGTCATGATACACCCTGTATACCAAGTTGCTTAAAGCAGAACACGAAAAATGGTGATAAAACTCGACGGCATCTAAAACTTAGTTTTTCCGCATGCAACGTTTAAAGAAATATATTGGTCCACTCATCTATGGGTTAAATGTTTTGTTATGTAATTTAGAGCACGTTGAGGAAAACTTGATAAATTCAATGTGTAACACTAACACGCATTGTCACGTATCCACAACACTGATAAGATGAAAAATATTCTAATTTTTATATAATTAAAATCTATAAAAAAAGTTGTTAATGAATTATGAAGGTTTTCTAAATATATTATATAGTTTTACGTCAAAAAGTAAAATAGCTAGTTCATGTATAAGGTCAGTCTAGAGTGTAGAGGATGTAACGATAAGAAGGGAAAATCAAGGGCGGGAGGGGAAGTCCCCCTGTGGTACGGAGGCGCTTAGCCGCCAAATAAATGATGGAAACCATGGCATGAATGCGTGCCAGAGGAGAGCAGAGATAGTCGAACCAAACTCATCGAGTAGTTGAAGACTGTACTGTATTGAAGCTCTGAATTATTGTTCATAAAAACGCCGTATGTGAGCCATAAACGGAAAGAGTCTGCATTTACTGCATAAACGACGATATCCGGCTCAGTGCTTCTTGTGGTGACAAGGCAGGCAGAGTACTATTAGTATTTAACTTTGCAGTTTCATGGATCAGTCTTTCTGATAACAGACAGGATATTGTATGTGTTACTTCAGACATCTTCGTGGACAAGTATTAATCCATTTCAAAATACATGGTCCTGGATACTCCTCCATATCCTAAAGCTGAAGCCTTAGTGTCACAATACTGATGATACAACACAAACCTGTAATGACAAAAGACTGTCAGGTCTCCAAATTAATTTAATTTCAGTACAGTTGAGAATTTTCAAAGAAAGTTTAATACCTTGTACTTAAAAAAATCTACATTCCTAGCAGGATTTTAAATGTTGTGATTACTTTATAAAATTGTTTGATGTGCTATACCTTTGTGACTATCAGCGCTGCATCACCGTTGTTATCCCGTTATTGCTTCCACTCGTCTACAGTGGCGTCAGAAACAATATCGCTCAAGCTCTGAAAAGTGAAAGCACTACACATTATAAATAAGACATCGTTTCATTGAAGTTTCATTACTAGTTTCAGTGAAGTGAAGTATTGTTATTTTTTAACTATATTGGTGAGCCAAAATATCATGTCGACCTGCTTAATAGCATGTTGGTCTCTCTGTGAAATGTCCGCAGCTCGTGGTCGTGCGGTAGCGTTCTCGCTTCCCACGCCCGGTTTCCCGGGTTCGATTCCTGGCTGGGTCAGGGATTTTCTCTGCCTCGTGATGACTGGGTGTTGTGTGATGTCCTTACGTTGGTTAGGTTTAAGTAGTTCTAAGTTCTAGGGGACTGATGACCATAGCTGTTAAGTTCCATAGTGCTCAGAGCCATTTGAACCCTTTTTCTCTGTGAAATATAATACAGCAGCAATCCTGCGTGACTGTTGAGGCGTTATATGGCACTAGCTTCTACGCACAGCTCAATGATGCCCGTAAATTATGGGACAGTGGTATATGGGCGAAGAACTGGCGTTCGCTAGCGTCCCAGATGTACTCCACCTGGTTCACATCAGACGAATTTGGTGGCCTGGACATTAACGTAACCTACCTCCCACAACATAGGCCAAGGTTTGGAGTCACAACTGCAGTTCGCTTACACAGTCTCTGCTCTGGCCTCCATCTTTCCCCCTGTCGCCTCTTGTCAGGAAGAATATGCGTGCGCCCTCATCTTGTGTCCCCCGTCCTCGGGCCTGCCTCGCTCTCTCCTTTGCACCCAAGGCCTCAATATAACGTGTGGTTTTTCGCCGCCTGTTCCTGGATATCCAGGTTTGGACACGGCTTACAATGACGGCTCTACAATCGACGGACAAACTGGTTTTGTCTGCACACATGCAGCATGCAGTGAACTATACTTCCTACGGAACAGATCCAATGTATTCTCTGCAGAATTGGTGGCCATTGCTCAGTCCCTTAACCACTTTCGTTCTGGCACTGGTGACTCATTCTTAATTGGCAGTGACCCCTTGACAAGTCTTCCAGCTGTTACGAGTGGCCGGCCGCGGTGGTCTAGCGGTTCTAGGCGCGCAGTCCGGAACCGCGCGACTTCTACGGTCGCAGGTTCGAACCCTGCCTCGGGCGTGGATGTGTGTGATGTCCTTAGGTTAGTTAGGTTTAAGTAGTTCTAAATTCTAGGGGACTGATGACCACAGATGTTAAGTCCCACAGTGCTCAGAGCCATTTGAACCATTTTGTTACCAGTGCTAACCTTCGACACCCATTGGTTGTGACTATCTAGGATTCCCTGTAGAGCCCCACGGTCGGTCGTCTTGTATCGGACCCTTGCCACGCTGGGATCTCAGGGAACGAAGATGCTGACCAGTTGGCCAGCTTGTCTACCAGAATGCCGACTTTTGAGGTGGGGCTACCAGATCCAGACTTTCAGTCGACTCTGTGTTGACAATTGCTGGAGGCTGGGAATGCGGATTGGTGTGCCCTGGTTTCTCCAAATAAACTGCGAACCATAAAGGAAACCGTGACCATGTGTCAGTGTTCCCTTAGTGCTTTTCACAGGGAATCTGCTATCCTGTCGGTTTCTCATTGACTAGCACGGCTGACCCACGGCCACATCCTCCGACGTAAGACTCCTTCCCAGCTGAAACCGTTGTTCCTATTGAGAATCTAAATGAGTATTTCGCCACGTATGTATCTTTACTTGATCAACGCACAAGGGTGCAAACCATCGATTCTCTTGAAGTATCAGTAGTTGGCAGTGACGAAAAACCTTTTCAGCAACAGGTAAGGCCTAACGCGGTCCGAAACTTAATTGGGCGAAATTGTTCGGCCGGTGCAGTGTAGGACAATATAGCAATGAAAATGATCAATAATCTCGTCGATCCTGTACTGTCCAAAATATTGGATAATTTTTACCATTTTTTGACCTCCAGCATCTCTCCAAAAGCCTCGAACTGGGGCTCACTAAACAATTACCCCAGATGGAATATGCTAGACAGCCTTCCGACTACAGGCCCATTTGAATTCTACCTTTAGAATACATAATTCACTAACAGCTCACTAATTAACACCAAATAGCTTTTTAAATGAACACCAGTCCGGTTCCCTGCAAAATCGCAGCAAGACGACTGTTCTTATAAAATTGACTGGCGAACAGAAACTAACCATGTACAAACAACAGGCAGTTCAGTAACCTCAACACTTGTCGTTGCTGTAAGTGTACACATAATCAACAACTATAAAGCTGTACAGAATGCAATGAATGAATAAAGTGTAAAGCGGGCTTGCCAAATGTATAAATTATTACAACGATAAAATTTAATAACTAAAAACATGAATAAAGTTAAATTTAAAATTGTTAATAGAAAATGGTTAAGTAATAAAATGTGATTCTGAAACGCTTTTGTGCTTATTTTTGGTAAAAATAACATACGCAAGAACAAGCTTACGGAGCTTATAAAATGATATAAAGTTGATATAATAACTAGGGAAAGAAGCATGCCCCTACGGATTACCTCTCTTGATATGCCGCACATCAGATCAGCACATGTGTGAATGTTCCCCTAGTAAACCCTGTCCTTCAGGTAGCCCCACAAACAGAAATCACAGGGAATGAGATCAGTGATCGTGCTGGTGAAGCGTTTGGAAACGATAGGCTGATAATTCGATCGTTTCCAAATGTGTTTCGGAGAAGCAGATGAACTTCACGTGCGATGTACCTTGGGGCCCCATCTTACATGAAAACTGTTGAACTCAAGGCGTCTCTCTCCTGTAGGGTGGGTATGACATGCTGGTGAAGCACATCGCAGTAATGCTGGCCAGTCAAACCGCACGTCCTTGGTCTTGAGCGCCAGACTGTTCAAAAAAGAAAGGGCCAATAATGAAAGTAGCCGCAAAGCCGCACCATACGGTGACACCTTCGCCATACAGAGGAACTTCATGCACAATGCCTGGAGGTGAAGATCCTCACACTCGGCAATTCTGTGTATTCAACTCACCCACCAGAGGAAAAAGAACTTCGTCTGTCAATAGGACGGTCCAGGGACAGCCCACCTCAACTTCAATCCTTGCTAGAAAGTAGAGAACAAAATCAACCAATCGTTTTGAGTCCTGTGTTGCTAGCTGCTGTGCGATATGGATTTTTTGTGGATACCATTTGAGAATGGTTCGGAACATCATCCGTACGGTGGACTACGGGATGTTCAACTGTCGTGACGCAGCATGCGCCCTACCAGACGATCTGGAATTGCGCGCAACGTTGTCTGTCATAGCAACAGCGACCTCATCAACCACCTGTGGTGCAACCTGTCGTCGGCCTTCCGGTAGCCACGCCCAGTTCTCCAGTTGATTCTAACATCTTTATCGTGCTCCTTGCAGCAGGTGGAGAAAGAGGACCCTTTCGTAATCCTTTCACCCAACGATATTCTCGAGGCACAGCTGCCGAAGTACTGTTGTTTTGATGATGCAGATTCACCAATAATGCCCCATTCCTTTTGTCACTTGGTTTTACTTAAAAATCGCCACTGTGGTCCATTATGCATTTTTTACAAAATTATTGTCACCTTTGATATGTAGTAACCGTTTTTGAATACAGCTTTTGTAGCCTTTGGCTGTTGAGCACTTTTGTCCGCTGCCAGGCCGTCCCATTGTGGGGAATTGAAATAAAAATAAAAAATAAAATTAATCTGACTCATCCTCTGTCATGCCAGTGTTGCATAGATATCCGCTCCACCCAAGTCCCTCCAGATCTCTCAGTCCCTACACCTACACACATTCTATGTTATATACCAACGCTACTTCCACCAACTTCCTTTCCCAGGAAATGAGACCCTTCCTGATATTTATCCCTCCTGCAACTTTAACCCTTCCGCGCTCATCCCACTCCACATGAGGGCTCCTCTCTCCTTTTTTCTCTCTGCACACACTCCTATCCTTTTCTTCTTGTGCCACTACCCTCGCCCCACACCATTTCTTCTCCTCACCCTTTGTCCTTCCCACTATCTGCTGCATCTCCTACCTATCGTCTCCAAAGTTTCCCCACCTAACAGACCCCAATCTCCTCAACTAACCCCTCCATCCCTGAACATCTATGGACCATATTCTCTCCTTGTGGGATACTTTTTCACCAAGTGCAGGACCTTCAGATGTTAAGTGAAAGTGCAGTGCTCCAGTGATTTTTTTTTTTTTTCATAAAAGAATTTCAGCTCTTCGCAACTATGTTTCTAAAATTGTATACATTCTTCGTCTCTTGAGCTGTCCGCCATTAACCTTTTTAACTTAAAACGTGAACAGTCTTCATAATTCCATTCTTCTATCACCTTAGTTATCTTTTTATGAATACTCTTAACTAAAGAGCGGAGTATGGTATAGCTGACAGCCAATCTCCCCCCCCCCCCCCCCATATGGGGCTTGCGGTATGAGATAACAGTAAAAAACTTTTTAATATAAAACATTATCAAATGACACAAAGTAGGCACTGGTTAAAAATCGTTTTGCTTTTTGGACACTTTTGCGGGCCTGAGATTTTTGGTTTCATTTCACCTTCTTGCTGCAAATCTAATGATGGTTATTGCTGACCGAAACCTGTAGTGTAAGGACCAAACGTTTTGTGAAAACTGATAAAAAAAAAAAGAAACTGATTCTAAACTTCATGGATCACCGTTTTAATCCGGAACCATGTCGCAGCTTATGAAACTGATATTTAGTTTTCCCACCGTCGCGTCGACTGTCTTATGTCGCTCTCCAGGGATCCATTTCTGTTACGTTACGTTCTCCTTGCCAGAAGATGGTTTACCATCTCGATCTTCGTTATCTAGATTTTTTTGACAACAATGCAAGCCTAGCGCCATCTAACCATTGCGACATACGATGGTACATAGCTGCGGTAATCTTCCGCTAGCTTAGCACTTCCATTGACAGCGTTCTTCCCTTCAAGTACGGAAATTGACTTATCGCACTATACCCCATTTTATGAAAGGCCTGCTCTACTTTGTCTTGGCTTGTCTGGCAGCATCGACATTCCTGCGACCGGCAGATTTTAATGTGTACCAAGACGGCGGAATATACTTCAAACATACACGAAATTAATTACATAACTTAATTTTTTTCAGACGATACGCTGACAGTACTAAAAGTAGTTCCCCTAAAGAAATTGTAATAAGAATCATGTAATATCGTATAATTACGCCCCTTGACTTGATAATCGCATGGATTCGGTTAAGAAGTGATTCCACAACATCGTGCAGGTAAGTCGCATCCAGGTTAAGCCACTCGCTGAGGATTTGATCGCGCATTCCATCAAACTGCGGGGTTCTGATGTCGGCACTTTACCCGCTGTTCCAACATGTCCCACAGATTTTCTCTGGCATGCAAGTTAGGTTATTTTTCAGGACAGTCGATGTGTAATGGGATGGGCGGTGTGTTCTGAAGATGAGTCACACATTCCTGCAGCCCGACGAACGGTGAATGTGAGAGCAATGGCCTCTTTCGAGGTGACCGACTCTCAATGTTTATTCCATGCAGTTCCCGTCCCAATGTCCTCTCGCTAACAGACTGAGATGGACCTACATTCACTGCTTGCAACAATTCTGTGGGATTTTGATTTACAAGCTGTGAAACGCGTCTCCGGTCCCTCTCAGTCAGGGTCTCTTTCCGACCACAATTCTGGCGTCGTGTTTCGCGGCCGCTTGTTCTACATCACTGCTTGTAGACACGTTAAACAGTTTGCCTCAAAATGCCAACAAATCCAGTAACCTCACACACCGCATGAACATGGGCCATACACTGTGAGACCTGAGTTTCTCCTGGCGTATACAACTTTCAGCGATGCTGACTCCACAAAAAGTGTTGAGACAAAGACCAACAGCCTCCGGCAGAAAAGTGGTTTGTCGCAGGACACTATCGAGAGTCTTAACACCTATAGTGCTGTTCCCCCTAGCTTATATGACCTTCCGAAGGTTCACAAGGCAGGGGTTCCTTTCCGTTCTATAGTAAGTAATATCGGCGCTCTGACATATCGTGTAGCCAAACATCTTGCGTGTCTGTTGAGTCCAAAATTAGGTCGGTGTGAACATAATATCACGAACTAAGCTAATTTTTACGTCGTTTGGATAGATTGATATTTTAGTGAGTTTCGATGTGGTCTCTCTCTTCACTCGTGTTCCTATGTCTGATTCGTTGCGGTTAATCGAGGCTAGGTTTGGTGCTGAATTAAATAACCTCTTTCGGCATGTGTTGACATCCACTTACTTTTTATTCACTGACCAGTATTACGAGCAGACAGATGGAGTTGCGGTGGGTAGTCCATTGTCGCCTGTGATCGCAAATTTGTTTATGGAAGACTTCGAGGAACGTGCATTGGATTCGCCGCCTTTGAAACCCGCCTGTTTCTTTAGATATGTTGACGATACCTTTGTTGTTTGGCCTCATGGTAGGGAGAATTTGAATGCCTTTCTAGAACATCTGAACTCGATCCATCCTAACTTACATACTAATAGTTGTCACCATCCGACTCAGCGTGGAGGGGTACTTCGTGCCTTCGTGCACAGGGTCCATGTCGTTTCCGACGCTGAGACTTTGCCAGCTGAACTGCCACATCTGGAAGTTACGTTTCGTCAAAATGGTTATAGTGATAGACAGATTGAACGTGCGTTGCGCTATCGTGTGATTGATGATAATTCTGAGTCGACACCTAAGTCTTCGGCCTTTTTGCCTTACGTAGTAAACAGTTCCAACAAGATCGGTCGTATTTTACGCAAATAAGATGTAAAATGTGTTTTTCGACCTCCATCTAAGAGAGCTTTTGAGTTCTGTTAAGGATGATCTTGGTCTGCGTATGACGGGTGTATATCGCATTCCTTGTAGCTGCGGCATGGCATACATTAGTCAAACCACCAGGACCGTGGAGGACCGATGTACTGAGCATAAATGGCACACACGATTACAGCAGCCAAGTAGATCTGCTATTGCCGAACATTGCTTGGATACTGCTCACCTTATGTTATATAACAACATCGAGATATTGGCATACCCGTCCAGCTATTGGGACGGTGTTATTAAGGAGGCAGTTGAGATTAAATTAGCAAGCAACCTTGTTAACAGCGATGGAGGTTTTTGTTTAAACTCTGTTTGGAATCTGGCTCTCTCCCTTGTCAAAAAACCGGAGGGACAGAGTCAATGCTACCCCACCTGCGAATTCGTAGTCTCACTATCGATACCTCTGACTTTCGTCATCTTTGGTGGCACCAGTGTTCAGTGTGTGTTATTTTTCCTGCATCAGTCCGAGAACCGAGGTTTTAAATTTGCATGTACGTCGCCTGTCTGTTGCAGTTGCCTTGAAAATAGCGGGGTGATCCCCCATCGAAATATCGGCGGTCGGCGAAAGTGTTACCTGGCTGAATTCCCAGAAATTATTTGAATGGGCCATACACTATTGTCCCATTTTGCCACACTGTCACATCCTTATACTTAGCCATGGGTACGTGCAATGTACGTTAGAAACATTACTGTCTGATCGCTACCGCCTTATGCTCACGTAAAGCGGGTGTGCTCGCGGTTGAGCGTGCCCCTTCTGTAACGATTCATCTGTGAGTGCGCTGTGGGTTGACTAATTTTTGTACATTGAAACATTTTTCCTAACATTCGGACAGTGACTGATCGCCTGTTACCTTCCGTTATACCGTTTTTCCCATTGTGTGTAAGTGTAACACGCTAGTGACATTTACGTGTAAACGCGGCCTGCTACCGCACTGCTGAGCACTGGTGAGGACCACAGCGTTGGCGACCGTGAACCGCAGGCAGCTGGCCGCGCCGCGCTTCTGGCCCCCGACCAACCTGCGGCCCTTGAGAAGCGACCGCGAGGCCGCGGGCCACACAGGCAGTGCCCATTAAGCCCATGAATAATCCGCACCGGCAATGAGTTTTTTGAGCGTAGCTATTTCGGCAACAAGGGATTTCAGCGCGCAAATTATCCAAAATTGGACACTTTATGGACGCATCGCCCGCAGCCAGGCGTCGTTAAGGCGAGGTCTTCCTGCTCGGCACCTGCTGGATTTAGGTTGGGGAACCCTTCTTACGTTTAGAGCTGTCCATTCATCAAATATTGGTACACAGTCGTGAAGATCAGAGACTGGTATCCTAGAATAGCATCCCGGATGCGAATTATGGCTGAATGAATATTTCATTTAAATAAAGTACTGGTCATTAAATCTGCACCAGTGATATTGGACATTGCTGCCTTACAAATAAGATCATTTTGTTACTTTTTTGTAACTTAGCTACATCCGATTAAGAGTCGTAATGATTCATTTTCCATCAATGTTTCCGAATGCAAAGGCAGGTTAAGGCGAACCGCGGCTATGGATTGCAAGGGTAATTCAGACCTCTTGTACAGGCACTCCTTGTCGGAAATGGGGCGTCCGACCTTTTTCGAGTACAAAGCCTTTTTGGCGCACTAACATTGGCGGAAGGTACCCTTTGTGGAACGTAGAGACCACCAACTCAGATTTAGAATTTTAAACTTGAACATGGGAAGAATATACTCGTGCAATGATCAGCCAGAACATGACCAACTACCTAATCGCCGGTATGTCCATCTATGGTACGGATAACAGCGACGATGCACAGTGGCATGGAAGCAATGAGGCCCTGGTAGATCGCTGGAAGGAGATGGCACCACATGTGCACACACAAGTCACGTAATTGCTGTAAATTCCGGGAAGGGACCGATAAGCTCTGACGTCACGTTCAGTCACATCCCAGATGTGTTAGATCGGGATCAGATCTCTCGAGTTGGGAGACCAGCACGTCAACTGGAACTCACCACTGCGTTCCTCGAACCACTGCGTCACACTCCTGGCCTTGGGACATGGAGCATGATCTTTTTGAAAAATGCCACTGTCATCGGGAAACATGATCCTCATGAACGGGTGTACATGGTCTGAAACCCCTTGTACGATACTCCTTGGCCGGCATGATGCCGTGCAAGGGCTCTACTGGGCTCATGGATTCCCACGTGAATGCTCCTCAGAGCATAATGGAGCCGCCACCATGTTGTTCCGTCCCGCAATACAGGTCTCAAGGAGCTGTTCCCCTGCAATACGACGGGCTCGCGTCCTCTCGTCGACTGATGAAGAAGGTATCGGGACTTATCAGACAATGAAACGCTCTGTCACAGCGCCAACGTCCAGTGCCGATGGTCAGGTGCTCCTTTCAGTCATAGTTGCCGATGTCGTGGTGATAAGATTAGCACATGAGCGGGTCGTCCACTGCGGATGCCCACCGTCAGGAGTGCACTTTGCCCAACATTAATATATGATGTTTTTCGGCCACAGTCCGCCGCGTGTCTTGTTCTGCCAGTCTGTCCAGGCTACGGCGTCCGACATCTGTAATGAGGGATGGCCGCCCAACCCCACGACTCCTGGACGTGGTTTCACCTCGGTTTCGCCACGTGTTGAAGACACTCACTACAGCACTCCTCGAACACCGTCAAGTTGTGCAGTTTCCGATATGCTCGTACCGAGCCTCCAGACCATCATAATCTGCCGTCGGTCAAACTCAGATATATTGCGAGCCTTCCCCATTCTAAACACGGACAGTACGCTCATTGATAGTACGAGGGTCACTCCAAAAGAAATGCACACAATTTTTTTGAAATCCATCTTTTATTGTACATGTTTGAAAGTTTTACAGTGTGTAGATACATCCTTTAGGAACAACATTTTCATTTCTCCACATAATTTTAATCCCTCTCAACTGCCTTACGCCATATTGGAACCATTGCTTCTATACCCGTATGGTAAAATTCTGGACCAACCTGTTGATGCCACTGTTTGGCAGCATGCACAATGTTTCATCACGTGTCACACTTCTTCCAAGAAATTCATCTCCATCATTCTCGTACTGTTCCAAATGTTCGCTGCATACCGTTTTTCTTGTTTCTTTGTGAGCCACTGTCAACATCCTGGGAACCCACCTGGCACAAACCTTCTTTAACGCCAACACTTCAAACCTTGTTCCACAAAGAGAGTCTTTCAGTTTCCCAAAGAGATGATACATGGAGCCAGGTCAGGAGTGTAACGCGGGTGTTTCAGTTGTCTATCCGAGTTTTGTGATCGCTTCCATGGTTTTTTGACTGACACGTGGCCGTGCATTGTCGTGCAACAGCAAAACATCCTGCTTTTGTCGATGTGGTCGAACACGACTCAGTCGAGATTGAAGTTTCTTCCGTGTCGTCACTTATGCATCAGAATTTGTGGTGGTTCCACTTGGCATGATGTCCACAAGCAAGAGTCCTTCGGAATCGAAAAACACCGTAACCATAACTTTTCCAGCAGAAGGTGTGGTTTTTAATTTTTTTTTCTTGGGTGAATTTGCATGATGCCACTCCATTGATAGCCTCTTCGTATCTGGTGAAAAATGATGGAGCCATGTTTCATCACGTGTCACCATTCTTCCAAGAAATTCATCTCCACCATTCTCGTACTATTCCAAAAGTTTGCTGCATACCATTTTCCTTGTTTCTTTGTCAGCCACTGTCAAAATCCTGGGAACCCATTTGGCACAAACCTTTTTTAACACCAACACGTTCAGTATTCTGCAAACACTTCCTTACCCTATCCCAACGTAGCGTTACAATTCGTTCACTGCGATGCGTCTGTCAGCATTCACCAATTCGTTAACTCCCTGCACATTGTCTGGAGTGTGTGCAGTAGGAGGCCTGCCGCTGCGAGGACAATCCTCAATATTGCCGTGTCCGCTTTCATCACGTAACCTGCTTGCCCACCGATTAATGTACTGCGGTCGACAGCAGCATCTCCATACACTTTTTTCAACCTCTTGTGGATGTTTCCCACTGTCTCGTTTTCACAGCACAGGAACTCTATGACAGCACGTTGCATCTGACGAACGTCAAGTGTAGCAGCCACCTTGAAGACATGCTGTGACGGCGCCACTCACGGGAACTGGTTGAACTAAGTATGAAAACAAGAGGGAGGATGTATATACACAATGTAAGACGTTCACACATGCAGAATTAAAAGTTTTTTTTTACAAAAATAGTGTGCATTTCTTTTGGAGTGACCCTCTTACATGCACCGTGCGTGTGTCTATTAGTCATTCCTGGCCATGTGACGCTGCTATCGTGTCGAGCGGCTTATATTGATAGCAGGTCAGCGGTCATAATGTTCTGGCTGACCAGTGTACTTATTACCGCTGAAAGGAGCCACCAAAACTAATCATTTCTGGTCTAAAACTTTTTCATTATTATTATCACATTTTGCATTATTTCGGTGATATTATGAAGAATGGTTCCTGGAAATGAGATCGTAAAAAAAAAAGAAAGAAAGAAATTTTCCAGGACAATCGATGCTCTTAGTGCTACATTGAGGGAAAAATTTGTCCTTACGTTTGCAATTTCAAAACTTATAAAAAAATTATAAAATGCCACATTTTCTGGTAATGTTTACGGTAACAGTTGCTCAAACTCCTAAATATAGTCCTATCATCTTTTGCGCACTTAATTAAGGGGAGTTATGGGAATCTTCTATGTCATCTCGCATTGTACAAAACTGTTGATGCACAGCACCTTTGATGCGCAACAAAAAATGATCAAAGGGAACTAGTTCTACAGACAGTGATAGCCAAGTTACTGACCTTCTTCTGCCACTCCGATGTCAAAATATTTGATTTAACGAACATCTTACCAACAAGTAAAAATGTTCTATTCATCCATCCTGTTCCAACCACATTAAAAAACACTGTTGCTGGTGGATCTTCTAGAAACTCTGTCAGTGCATTCTGAAAAAATTTAGAGCGCCGCTCGGCATTTAATTATTCACTAAAATTAACTATAACATGGATAAGTTCAAGTGACACTTATGGTCCAGACGTTGTTGTTATCTTGTTGACGTAACCAATAAGGACATTCTTCCGACTAGCAGTGAAGATTGTGGAAATTTACCTCGACATTAGATTTGCATGTGGCTTCATCAGTCCAAAGTATGACAGTCGTGAAGTGTATATTTTTCTTTTGAAACGAAGTGGCAATTCTTTCATTTGTGACAAATGAACAAGGATGTTGTACGACCAGAAAAAGCACTCAATTAGTATGCTCAAAAAATTACTTATTCAAGACTCACCAATCATGTGCTAGCATTCTATGCAAATTATCGCCCGCCTAACGTCAGACAACTAGTTCAAAAACATTCATCCGCTGGTAGCGAATAGAAACGGCCGCACAGCTTCACGCGGCCAATTGTTGGATTTGCCACCAATTACCAGTTGCTATCAGACATCGAACCAGCCGCCATAGGACAGATTTCACGTGGTTACAGTAACAACACTGTGCGTTATTAGCAGAGTCAGAACTTAGTGACTGTCACCGACAACGAAATAAGGCGGGAGCTACTAATCACCATTCACTAAAGCTACGTTTAGAGCAAAGCTCAGAACTTTAACATCAGTGCCACGCCTTCACGTCATCATCATCTCACTAAAGCTGAGTTTCTGCTGTGATATGCTTTCAGTAAATTATTGTTAATTGCTACTCATTGTGTCACCCCCTCAATGTAACATCTGTCTTCTGAATGGAGAGGGTTTCTTTACTGATGCTTTTATGTTGGACACCAAACTTACCTGGTGAATACAGCAGATACTGGTGACGAAGATGCGTAGGAATTAACACTATAAAGTGGCCATGAGGATTAACAAGGATTATTGCCGGTGCACAACCTGCCTATGAGGAATTACCAAGAACAGAACATTGCCAGTAACATGTAAACTATGACAATCAAAATACAAAATAACTGCCTAGTGCAAGTGAAAATTTTTGTGGCGACACATTATTTTACAGCACGGCGTTCTAAAACGTATTTGGACTGTACAATTTTTACATTTTCTGGCTGCTAATACCGTTTTCTTTTCCGGAAGATTACTTACGTTTTAATATACTGTTCTGACTGGTTACTTTTTTCATAAATGGCTCAATCCGTGTCGGTGCAGATCATGATCTTTCTACTGCAACAGCTACCCATGGCACAAGGCTACTTGTGGCGCTGTCGGTCAGGCTAGAAGGCGAGAACCAACATGGCCAAGAAAACTTTAAGATGCCACCACCACCATTTCTAGCTTTGACCGGAAAATACAAGCCGGCCCAATTACGTCTCCATAATAGATCAACAGTTCAACACACACAAATTATCAGGTGATGTTCAGCACAAAGCGTTTCTTCTTTGCTAACACAGGAACCGAAATTTTTAACGTGATTCAAAAGCTATATCCTGAAGTTAATCCGGTGACTCTTCCATATTCAGAAATGAAAGATAAGTTAGAATCTTATCTTAAGGCAGAAGTCCACAGGGCAGCAGCCATCCACAAACTTTTCGGTGCTTTAAAAATTCAATTCAGTTTTATTAAGAGTGGATAGCACAATGACAGTAACAACTGATTGCAAATTTCTGTGCGAAAATGACAAATTCAATACATCTTATACTGATTCTCTCATTCGTGACGTGACTGTAATGTAATCGCCTGATAATAAGTTAAAAAAAGACCTTCTTAGGTCGATTAAACCACCGTTGCAAGACATATCGAATTCAATATGGCTACATGAACAGACGCTACTAAGCTGACGCTCTTCACTATGAAGACGCTAGGGTGTTTTGGATGAGTCAAACACAGCACATAGCAACGATCCATGAGAGCAACTGTGTGGATGACAGCATGAAAACGAGATCGAACCAACAGAACATAGGTTCAATAGAGTAAATCTATGTTTATGTGCACACTATGGTGTTAATCACAAAGTGCGATGACTGTTTCTTCTGAAAGACGAAAAACAGTTACTGCAAAAGGATAGGTCCCAGATCCGAAGTGTGTAACATGGAACAAATCAGGCAACGTAATAAGGTGCTCAGAAATACGAAAGTGATTCCTCATAAAAATTTAAATGCTATTAAAAATTAAAATGATAATATTAATAACATTTCGTGGGGAAAACATAAGATGAATGCTATGTTCTCAGCAAATGGAATGATTTATCTGTGACACTCAGAGTTAATAAAGTGACACTGAACTTTCAAACTGACACAGACTCTTCAATTTCATTAATTTTCAGGCGTACAAGGAATTCGGATTGTTGAAATTGACTGAATTTTAAAATTTGCTATTTAGGTATAGCGACCAACAAATATCTGTTTAAGGACAGTTCACAGTATACGTTGTATACAAGCAGTTTACGAAACAGGTCAGATCTATAGTAGAAAACTTACACAAGCCAATAAACTTACTGGGCCTTGATTTATATACTATGTTTCAGAATCGATGCAGGCGCGAATGTGATACACATTAAAGCTCCTAAAAAAGTTGTTGCAAGACTTGTAAAAATATAATCGATTTTTTTCTGCAACAACATGTAACATCGAGACATGACATTGAGCCTGAACACCGTGCGAAAATTCTGTGAAGCACGCAATATTCCATTTGCATCAAAGGGCAAAGCGAAACAGAAATTTGACCGTCTATAAGAGAGTGTCATTGCAAAAATCCATTACCAGTAGCCAATGGACATCGTCAGTCATTGTGTCCAAAAAAACGAATAGCACATTATGGATCTGCGGTGATTTCAATGCAACAGTCAATGCGCAATCTATCCAATTCCAAAACTGGATAGCCGGCCAGTGTGGGAGAGGGTTCTAGGCGCTCCAGTCTGCAACCGCGCGACCGCTGCGATCGCAGGTTCGAATCCTGTCTCGGGCATGGGTGTGTGTGATGCCCTTAGGTTAGTTAGGTTTAAGTAGTTCTAAGTTCAAGGGGACTGATGACCTCGGAAGTTAAGTCCCATAGTACTCAGAGCCATTTGAAACAACTGAACCAAAACTGGATACATTAATGTCTAAAGTAGCTCGTGGTATATATTTTGCTAAACGTGATTTGAAGCAGGTCAACTTACAAATACTGCTGGGTGAGGACATGCACATAATATCACTCATAAGTGGCCTGTTTAAACAAAACTTCCAGTACAAGAGATTGCCATTTGGGATTGCAAGTGCACTTAGACTGTTTCAGCGATACTTAGAACAATTAATTTGGAACGCTCCCAGCACTATGAACTACCTGTCTCAGGGAAAAATCCCACGGAACTGTTACAAAATTCATAAAGGTTTTACAGGAGTCTAACTTTAAGTGTAAATAAAGAGTTCATATTCATCCACTGAGAAGCACAATACGTAGGGTACATACTGTCACGAAACGGTGTCAGATCGACGTTGCAACACGTTGAAGCAATAAAAAACCTTTCTGCTCCTAAACATTCGAAGCACTTACATTCTGTACTGGGCCAAACTGATCACTGCAGAAAGTTCATATCACATGCAGCATCCATAAGTGAACTTCTTCACAAGATGTGCTGGAGTCAATGATCAGGTGGCCATTATCATGCACAGAAAGGGATATAAATATTGCGTACCAATCAAAGAAATAGAAATGCTCTCAAACATCATGCACAGAGTTCAAACGTATTATGGTGTCACAATACAACACATAAACCAAATGAAGTCGTCTCGCGTGCATGAACATACAGACAGAACTTGCAGGAGTTTACTTTCTCAGGCTCACGTGACGTCTGTGCAGCCTGCCCTCTTGGGGACCTGCAGTCGTATCCGCCAGCCGTCCCTGGCTTTGCTACCAGCAGTGGGGCTCAGCTACCGACAACGTCCAGATGTACCTGTATGTAATATTCAGCAGACCATCTGACGGTGTGTGTCGGGGGATACTTTCGGTACTACAGCCTGATTGCTAATTCCCTGTTCAGCACGTGCATGGCGCGCGGGAAGAATGAGTGTCGGCAACCCTCTGTATTAGCTCTAGTTCTCGAATTTACTTGTCTTTGACATTTCGCGAGATGTATCTCAGAGGAAGTAATATGTTGTCCGACTCTCTCCGGAAGTTCCTCTCTCTAAATTTGAATAGTAAACCTAGCTGTGATGCACAAAGCCTCCCCTGTAAAGTCTGCCACTGGAGATTGTTGAGCATCTCTGTAACACTCTCGCGCCGACTACTCGCAGCTCTTCGTTGGATCTTCTCTACCTCTCCCGAATAAGATTTTCACTCTGCAGCGGATTGTGCGCTGATATGAAACTTCCTGGCAGATTAAAACTGTGTGCCGAACCGAGACTCGAACTCGGGACCTTTGCCTTTTGCGGGCAAGTGCTCTGGCAGAATTGAAGCTGTGAGGACGAGTCGTGAGACTGCTTGGGTAGCTCAGATGGTAGAGCACTTGCCCGCGAAAGGCAACGGTCACGAGTGCGAGTCTCGGTCCGGCACACAGTTTTAATCTGCCAGGAAGTTTCTCTATCTCTTCTATCAGTCCTACCTGGTAAGGATCCCATATTAATGACCAATATTCAAGAACCGGTCGAGCAAGCTTCTTGTAAGCCACTTCCTTTGTGTATCAGTTACGTTTCCTTAAGATTCTTCCAGTGAATCTGTCTGACATTTGCTTTTCCTACTACTTGTTTTATGTGGTCTGTTTTATTTGGTCATTTCACTTCAGGTGGCGCCGGATAGTTACTCCTATGTATTTTAAGATAGGTACTGTTTCCAGCAATTTGAGCTCAATAGTATAGTTGTACAGTAGAGGATTTCTTTTCCTATGTATGTGCAATATGTTACATTTATTTATGTTCAGGGTCTGCTTTCAGAACCTGCACCACTCATCAATCCTCTGTAGTTAGTCTGCAAATCGGTACTGCCTTCTGGCGTTGCTACTTTTTATAGACGACTGCATCATCTGCGAACTGCCACAAATAACTTCCGACTTTTTCTACTACGTCATTTAACGTCATTTACGTACAATTCAAACAGTGACGGTCCTATCAGTCCAGAAATTACGTTTACATCTGTCGATTTTGTTCTCTTAAGAGCGACGTGTTGAGTTCTATCTGCAAGGAAGTCTTGAATAATCCAGTCACAAATCTTGTTCAATACTCGGAAAGCCCGTATTATTTTTTCTGCACTAAATGGCAGTGCGGGACGGAGTCAAAAAACACAGCATCTGCCTGACCGCCATTGCTTGCAGCGCCATGGATCTCACGGAGGAAAGGAGCAAGTTGAGTTTTGCAAGATCTTTGCGGAATCCATATTTATTTTTATGGAGGATTTTTTTGCTCTGCGAAAACGTCATAATGCTTTACCATAAAACATATCACATAACTCCACAACGGATTCGCGTCAAGAATGTACGTCTATAATTTTGTTCATCTGTCGTACGAGCCCTCTAGAAAGGGGGAATCAGCTGCGATTTTTTCCAGTCGCTAGGTACTCTTCGTGGCTCCAGCGATCTACGATACACTGCTTGCAGAACGACAGCAAGTTCTTTCCCATAATCTTTGCAGTATCTTACAGGTATCTCATCTAGTCCAGATGTCTCTCCACTACCAAGCTATCGCAGTTGCTTTCCTGTTCCGCGATCGATTATCTGAACATCTACCGTTTCTTCGTTCGTCCTATGTTTGAAAGGAGGCACCGTATTACGATCTTCCATCGTGAAACACTTTCTAAAGACTGAATTCCGTATTTCGGCCTTTTCTCTGTTATCTTCCATTTCGGTGACAGTATGATCACTAATCACTAAGCGACTAAACCGAGGATTTCGAACCGCTCACTGAGTTTACGTAAGATCAAAACGTGATAGCGTTTTTAGTTAGATCGGTTGACGAAATTTAGCTTTAGAAACTACTTAATACATGAGTCACTGCTCTCGCTACGCTTATTTTCACCCTTTTCAACGTTTCGTTCTCATCCATATTTTGGTTTCTCTTGAATCAGTGATGAACCTCTCTTAGTTTACGTAAGAGTTTTCTAGCATAGCTATTAATCCAGGGTGGATTCTTTTCATCCCTTAAGGCCTTGCTCGAAACGTACTTGTCTAAGGCATAGTGAATGATGCTTTCGAATTTTTTGGATGACTACGCCAGCCTGTCTGACCATCGCCGCCTCACCGAGATTTTGGGTACGGGTCCCCTCTGGTGCAGTGAACAAATGCCAGGGCAAACCAGGGGGATCAGCATGTACGCACTTACCAAATAGTGCTCGTCAGTAAGCATAGGAGCGTGAAGCCAATGAAGCAATCTTCATAAGGTTCCTCTTCCAGGGGCAGGATGCTACGTCCGCCTTCGGATGCGGTACACAGCTCGCCACGGAACATGGGCACCTCCAGCATGGCACCACATAGTTACATTTTGTCGCCACATTGATGGCGCACGTAACAGTGGCCATACTAAGCTTCCGCCATAAGTGATATCCACCCGCCATATTTATTGTCTGAAGCCACGGTGGACTATATGCTGCTTCCGCCGACGTCAATAATCCAGCTGTGATCAATGTAAAAATTAGTGATAGTGTAAAATTTGGTATAAAATTTTTTTATTCTATTCCAGATGATAAAGAAATGTTCAAAAGTGTGTGAATTCCTAAGGGACCAAACTGCTGAGGTCATCGGTCGCTGGACTTACACACTACTTAATCTAACTTACACTAACTTACGCTAAGAACAATACATACACCAATGCCAGAGGGAGGACTCGAACCTCCGGCGGGAGGGGCCGCGCAGTCCGTGTCATGACGCCTCAAACCACGCGGCCACTCTGCGCCCCAACGATAATTAGATATGAAAGAATTGATACTCCGGTGGGTGCTACTTTGGCATTCTTGAGAATAAATTTTTATGACGTCGTGTAGTTCGTCGTACTGTATAATATATGGTGACGTCAGTTTTATTGCAGATATTGAAATATCTCGAAAACTACGCATTGCATAAAAGAAAGTGAATCTTGAAATATGTTACATTCGCTATAGGAAAGAGTATGACGTGAAAATATTTTCCATTCCTCCGACCCTCTCCGGGGAGAGGAGTGGGGGTCGACAACTTCAAAATCTTGAATTACACGACAGCTTGGGTGGCCGAGCGGTTCTAGGAGCTAAAGTCTGGAACCGCGCGACCGCTACGGTCGCAGGTTCGAATCCTGCCTCGGGCATGGATGTGTGTGACGTCCTTAGGTTAGTTAGGTTTAAGTAGTTCTAAGTTCTAGGGGACTGATGACCTCAGCCGTTAAGTCCCATAGTGCTCAGAGCCATTTGAACCATTTTTGAATTACACCTTTCAGTTTTGTTACACTTTCAGATTCCACAGGAAAATTATACAGAATTGATGTTACTATTTTTTAAGTATGTGCGTTCCCAATATTTCTCAGACAAAGCATGGCCAAAAGCACTAAGTGGTTTACGTACGGTAGTCACAGCTTTTGCTCGTATTTTCCTCGTTACTGGTCTTTCTAATGTGGATAAAATTCAGAAGACGTTGGAGAGAATTAGAGACAATCCTACCAGTAGGTTATGGGTAGATGCTCTTGTTTATTCCACAATCAGCATTCATCCCTTCGTAAGATCGCAAAGAGAAGGAGATTGGTTGGTAGACATGTATTGCTTAAATCGTATGTTTCCATACGTTTTTGCAACCAGACACTGGAATTATGCAAGCTGTGGGATAATTCACGTACTAGAAATGGAAAATACATTACCAGAAGATATGAAAATTCTTCTAAGAAAAGGAGCACACTTGTCGATACAAGCCCGGGTTTTGGAATTCTGTATCTCTTGACCAGTTTTTTGAACAGACTTAAATCCATTATGGGAAAGCGAAAGAGGTTCTCGTAGAGACGACAATATGTCCTGACCAAATAGTTGGATGGATACTCTCACAGCGCACATGTAATGAAGTCTCCATATGAGTGGATCTAATGTTTGAAACTTCAAGAGTAAGAGCAGCCACTTCTCATAAAGAGAAGGCAAATTGTAGACAAACTTTAGAAGTGCACTACAATAAGAAAATACAATTCGCTCCTTCACAACACATGTATCCTTTGCTAATTGAAGAAGGTAATACTGTCAACATTATCACTGACAAGGAAGACAATAAGAGAGTAAATGTTCACGATGCTTTAGCTATTGGTGACAGAATGGCCACCCCTTTCAAAAACAAATTACTTACCGGAGTTTAAGGTACGATTCACAAAGAAGTAACAACCATGGCTATAATGAAGTAAAGCATTACAGATGAAAAAAATTATGATTCAGTAAAGATATATGCTTGCTTATTAGTTATCTCTCAACGAAGGAAGATGAATTTGTTAGAAGATCTTAAATATGAACTGTCTTCAGTTCCGTTGTCAATATTATACAGTAATACCAGTTCTGCTAAAGAAACTTGCTGTCACTACTTCAGTAGCTAATTCTCCAGATGCTCGACATATTGATGGCAGTGCTTTGATGTATGACACGAAATGGCCAACTGGTTCTATTGTGTCTCACCTCCAATCCATCGTGATAAATGTTGTGAAAGGAGACTACGACACATATATTGTTTTCACAGTTACGAGACTCCATTTACTAAAAACAGTGAACGAGAAAGACGCCTGTCTGCTGGTGCTGTTAAGCAGATACCCCAACACTTCCTACCCGAAATGTTTTTTAAGCAGCATCCAAATCAAGTACACTTCATAAACAAGAAGAAGTTATTCATTATTCGCTCATGGGGAAGCTGATGTTACACTATTTTCCTGTGCTCTACGCATGGTTTTGCAATGTGGTAAGAAGAACGTCCAGATCGTTAGCGAAAATATAGGCCTAGACCAGTTTGTTTTAATATTATAGTTCTATTGAAAACGAATACTTCCTGTAGTTTTTACTGTGAAGAGATTTAATGGACACACAGTTGTCATTAAAGCAATTGCCAATAATCCGGGTGACAAATGTTAGAATATTCTTGGAGTACATGCTTTAACAGGATGTGATTCCAGAATGGCAAAGCTGCTGCATGTCCTTGTAGCAGAGACATGAAAACTTTTGGCTTGGTATTAATAGGCGAGATTCGCATTGATCACCAACAAATAGTGAAAGTTGGACATAAGCTTTTTTTGTTTAACAATGGACTACGTGAATCAATCTGCAATGCCAACTGTTTACAACCAGATAAAGAAATCTCTCCTAACCTTAAGTTACTTCCAAGAATAGATGAAGTACTGCAAAACCACATAAAATGTGCTCACTTGCAAGAAATTTACTGGAAATCATTAGAGCAGTTGTCGGCTCCTTAAACGTTTCCGTAGAAAATGACTCATGGATATGCTTAAGGAGAAGGAGTTCTGTATTCCCACCTGAACTGATGGAATTAGTAACATACAAATGTATGAAATGCGATCGAAGTAACTGCAGTTGCGAATCTTGTAACTTATCTTGTACAACATATTGTTAATGTGCGTCGTCAGAGATATGTGTGCGCCGGCCGAAGTGGCCGTGCGGTTAAAGGCGCTGGCTGCAGTCTGGAACCGCAAGACCGCTACGGTCGCAGGTTCGAATCCTGCCTCGGGCATTGATGTTTGTGATGTCCTGAGGTTAGTTAGGTTTAACTAGTTCTAAGTTCTAGGGGACTAATGACCTCAGCAGTTGAGTCCCATAGTGCTCAGAGCCTTTTAGAGATATGTGTATTTTCTCAGCGACCAGAAGTAGCATGGATTGCGTCAGCAGTTATGAAAGTGATGCTGAAGATGATGACAATTTGACATTTGACACACTTGAATAAAAGTTTGATTGGTACAGCAACATAGACTACAAAAAATATAACATTAAACAAAAAAGTGAAGGCAATGTTTTAATATTACATATCTTTGATGACAAAGTTTTTCATGTTAGACACATAACAGTACAGTAATCTTCTGGCATACAAAACTGGAATGCAGTTGTGAATGTAAAATTGTAAACACACAGCACCTTATAAAAACTTATTAGTTTTAGCTAAAGAATAATTAATCATTTTTCTGTATTCTATGGAACATTTCAAAATCTTGAATAAAATTAGGTCATAAAAGCTGATGAATAATGTCAAAGTGTTACCCAAGTTACCCAACAAAATTAGCAACCCTGAGTTTCCCTTTATCATATACAAAAATAAAAAATGTTGTACCGAATATTGCTGTTGGGGTGTGAAACAGCCCGACTACAGACAATTAGTTCGGAAACGACCATTCATCCGCAAGTAACGGATAAAAGTGGACGCACAGTTTCACACGGACAGTTGGTGCATTTGCCTTGAGATACCAGCTGCCATCAGTTACCGCACGAGCAGTAATCGGATAGCTGCCACGTTCTTATAGTCATCACAGGATGTCACAGTTTGCCTTATTAAGAGAGCCAGCCAGAACTTAGAGACTGTCACCGACAGCAGAACCAGGCTGGAACTACTATTACGTTAATTATTCACCAGTAAACTCTGGCTCTTTAAGGAATCGACTCCCATGTATAAAACCGCTTCAAGCATCTGATTACCCTAGAAACGAGTTTATGTGTTAAATATGTGACGTTAAGCGTGTAAGCGAGAAAAAGCTTAGAAAAACATTTTAAATTATGCTTTAAGTTTGTGGGAAGTCGCTAGTGCTCTCATTATGAAACCTTGGATGCACGTAGTATGGGTAGTATTTGAGCTCCATTTAAAGCAAAAGCAGGTTTTTTCACGCATCTCAATATTTATGGCGGCAAGCCTCCTGAACTACGTGTCGCACCATTATACGAGTATAATTTGTGCATGTACGTTCTGTGACGTATATACGTACTGCCTTCCAAGTGTGTTGCGAAAAGAATTAGTAGTGAAGCAGTAAATCAAAACGTCATGTCTGGTGAAGTCTTACTACACGAAAAGCAAAAATGTAGTCAGCGATAAACATTTTCCCTTTCAACATTTTGTGGGGGCTGTTAGTGAGGAAAACTTGCTTATGCGTAAGTTTGTTGGAGATAAATAATTGATGAACGAAGTCCGGTTATTTGATCTTAGTAGTTGCGCTGCCTCAAGACAAACACACAGTTTCTAATGTACTACTTGTCTAATTGTTTTAAACTTTTAACATGATATTATACCTCTTAACGAGTAGATTAAGACAGCATTTTAAATTTTTAAACTCGGTCAGGAATTGCGCGAGATGTTTAAAATGAAATGAAATATTTGCTGCCCCTGGAAGCCGTTGTCTAGTATTTGGTGCCCGGGTTAGTCGCTTAGCACTGTGGACCATTCACTGGAGTTAGATTTAGACGACTGTTCAGGACTTCAATATAAGTGCCATGCATTCCTGTCATCATCATACTAAAGCTCTATCATCATCATCATCACAGTAAAGCTGAGTATTTGTACAGACATGGTTTCAGTAAATAATTGTCACTTCTTGCTCATTTTGTTGCCAACATTGTTTGTGTTGTGGTAAACTCCTGCTCTGGGCGAGACTTGCTGCGTAGAGTCGCGCCACCTCAATACGGTAACTGCTTCCTGCGGTAGACGGTTCGTTTCATGCTACGTTTATGTTCAGCACCAAACATGTTTTATTAATGCAACAGAGCGAATACTCTTCTTCACTTCGTGCGCCGTTATCCAGTTCACAGTATTTCATTTCATGGCTGTTGTTCTTTCATGCTTGTAAATACTTTCCGGACAGCATCCCGTATTTCCTTGGCGCATCGGCAAAGTAATCTGTGCTCATACTGTCTACCAATTCTCAGTGTGCCGGCCTCGGCGACCGATCGGTTCTAGGCGCTACAGTCTGGAACCGCGCGACCGCTACGGTCCCAGGTTCGAATACTGCCTGCATGTGTGTGATGTCCTTAGGTTAGTTAGGTTTAAGTAGTTCTAAGTTCTAGGGGACTGGTGACCTCAGAAGTTAAGTTCCATAGTGCTCAGAGCCATTTGAGCCATTTTTTTTATTTCCCAGTGTGTACGTTTCGGGTAATTTGCAAGGTGTAGTGGTTCAACTTTGAGTTTACAGAAATTTTCCTGTTGAGAGCGCAGTTACAATAACGCTCTAACTTATGCTGTTAAGTCTCGATTATGTATATCCTCCCATGATATTGCCCAGTCATTGTTTTTTGTATTTTGTTCAACATTGTTTCATTATTTGCTTCCTAATAACTTGTCGTATATCTATCGTCTTCATGATAATCTTAGCCGCGATATGTATTTGGATATCAGCGCACCGAGGAGTGCTAGTTCAGCAAGTTTCGCAGAAAAACGTTCGTGAAGTTTGGGAAGTAGGGGATAACTTGCTGCCGGAAGTAAAGCTGGGAGGTCGGGTCGTAAGTCGTGGTTGGGAAGCTCCGTTGGTAGGGCACTTGCTCGCAAAACACAAAGTTCCCGTGTTCGTGTTTCACTGCTGCACACAATTTCAGTCTGTCAGGAAGTTTCATGTATTTTGATGTTCGACGAAAAAAGGGTTTTAGGTGTCTTAGTCTATGTGGGATGTGCCGCACATCTATTGGTGGGTTAAGGCACGGATGAGATTGTTCACTTTCGAGATGGGCTGTTAGGCTGTCAGGTTGCTTTACCCATTGGTCTAAATTGCTCTCAGCAATATGGGACTTAATATCTGAGGTCATCAGTCCCCTAGAACTTACAACTACCTAATCCTAACTAACCTAAGGACATCACACACATCCATGCCCGAGGCAGGATTCGAACCTGCGACGGTAGCAGTCGTGCTGTTCCGGACTGAAGTGCCTAGAACCACTCGGCCACACTGGCCGGCGATCCAAGGTTCGGCTAGCCGCATGGACAGTTGCTCCACCCTGTTCGAAGGAACCGTAGGTCTTTTCCTTCTCTGTTAATGCGGTCACAAATTCACATCCAATTGTATCCACTCGTCTGGGAACCTTCTATTTGCCACATCCTGTACGTTTGCTGCACACAATTGCAATCTCTGGCGTAATGAATGTCGTACACACCGCAGTACATCTGGTGTAATGTCGCCGCAGGCTGCCACAATACGTTGTTTCATATCCTCTGGGGTTGTAGGCACATCACGGTACAAATTCTCCTTTAACGTACCCCACAGAAAGAAGTCCAGAGGTGTAAGATCAGGAGAACGGGCTGGCCAATTTATGCGTCCTCCACGTCCTATGAAACGCCCGTCGAACATCCTGTCAAGGGTCAGCCTAGTGTTAATTGCGGAATGTGCAGGTGCACCATCATGCTGATACCACATACGTCGACGCGTTTCCAGTGGGACATGTCAGGACACACTCTATTCCACTCTGTAATTGGAAACGGAAACCACGTGTGTACGTGTACCTCACCCCTCATGGTAATGTACATGTGCGTCAGTGAAAAAGACCAATAAAAAGGTGTTAGCATGTGGACGTAATGTGCTGTTCCAGTCTCTTCTGTACCTAAGGTACATCACCGTTCCCTTTGGATCCCTACGTAATTCGGTGCTCTCCGATACAAGTGATCGAACAGTGGAGGAGTGCTACTCAATCGTCAACTTTAGGTTACAATATCTCCGGATGTAATTAACATTTTACAATGCAACAAACGGCTCTGATTACATATTTGTTTATATGTTCATATGTGCTAACAAAACTAACGGGGTTCCATTTAAAAAAAACGTAGGTTTGTGTTAAAAAACATACTTCCGTGCATTTTTTTATGGTTTGTATTAACCAATTACACTAGCCCCTCTCCTCACGATCGGTCTGTGGAATCGGTTCGTCAGTATTTGATGTGGTTTACGAAATATATCCAGGGGTAACGTTAGGTGACCCACCCTGTATAATGCTTTGGCTGTACTGATAAAGTTCGTGAGTTTTAGGTTGCATATGTGATCTTGGCTGATGACACGGCATAATCCTGCTGTTATCGTTTTCACTACTTTGCTGTTTCTTGTGGCACTCGTACGATCTAATTCTATAGTTCGACTTATGAGACGTATACGTTTGCTACAAACATTCTCTAAATGTCAGTTAAGTTTCTCGCACTGTGTTCTTGCACGGATGCTCGTAAATCTATTCGGATTTCATTGTTCTCGACAGTGGTGCGCTATATATTGGACCCTGATGTCGATGTTTAAGCGTTTCATTGTCAGGAGCTGTTTTAGTCGTCTGCTTCTCTGCATTTCTTATCCTTTACGGATGTGCGCGACGTTTAGTTTCTTTTCATTAAGTTTTGTCCCGGATGCGAGTTCGTGCTATTACTTGTAATACCTTTTCTGTTTCATTTTAATTTGCGGTTATGAAAACAACGTCGTTCTCGTATTCTCTACTACCGGTTATTTATTACACGCCTATGCAATCCTTGCAAATTCATTGCCATGGTGGCCAGGTGGTCCAATTGTTATTACAAACAGCGGCATCGACGCAGTTCAGCCCTGTCCAGCGAAGTTTTTGATCTTTATTATGAAGCCACCTTATATTGGACGTGCTATTTTTTGATACGTCACATATTATGCCTGTAAAGTTATTTGGAAAACCGTAACTTGCATGCGTCTCAGAAGAAAATAGTGATCTATTGAAGATAATGCGTTATCTGTAGAGATGATATTTTTGTAATCACATGCCGTCTATAATATCGTCCGGTTTTTCTTGCTCTATTAGCCGGAATCGAGCGAGATCAGAGCGTACCGGCAGACGGGCCGATGGCGTCAACGCAGACACACACAACAGGGACGACTGACAACACAGAACACACTGCAAAACAGCGATATCAGAGAGCAAACCAAATCGAACACCCCGACGTAGCAACTATTAGCGACTAGAGCAACGATGATTAGAGAAACGACGAGGAGCGCTGTCGGAATACGACTACGGTCTTAGCCTTCTTTTTTTCTTTATTGTACTTCCATTCCCATCCGGGGCAGGCTGGCATCATATGCAATGCTCTTCAGCCGAAAGGCATAGAACATACAATACAAGACATTTAAAAATAACAAAGGAGAAAATATGGTGTACATAGATATAAAAAAAGGGGGAACTTTATGGAAGACAATAGACAAAAACAAGGTGACTGTAAAATGGAGATAAAAACCGTAAAGAAGTAGTGCACACAAAAAACCACACACTGGGGCAATTAAAAGGACACAAGGCGAAGTATGACCGGAATATAAAAGTATCGACGGACGGTGTAGCACATAACAATCACTGACAGTAACCTTATGTACAAGACCAGCACACAATTAAAATCACAGCTCTTAACGCACAGAACAGCACCAAACACAACACTGACCTAGCACACTGATAACGATGAGCAAAACACAGGATCTGCCAGGGGCATGGAGATGAGGGAGGAGGGAATAAGGGTGGGAGGGGGGTAGAGAGGGGACGGGAGGGGGCTCCTCGAAGAGGGCTGGGGAGGGGAGGACGTGGGAGAGACACAGTTGAGGAGGGGGTGCAAATACTCTGGGGAGGGGGAGGAGGAAAATCCGCTCTGGGAAGAGGGGAGAGGAAAAGGGGGCCCTGGGGAGGGGAGGGAACAAGGTCACGTTACAGTTAGAAGGAAGGGTAGATGTCACAGCGAAGCTCAACATCCGGGAGGGGGAGGTGCTGGAAATTGCCCTGATGAAGGAGATGGAGGGGGTGGAGGTGGAGAGAGGGAGGGATACAGCAATAGAGGCACAGCAAGAGGTGGGGGGTGGAGAGGAAGGAAGAAACCAAGGGGTGGGGGGGATCAAGCCTAAAGACAGTGTAAAGGATGTGGAGATGTTCGAGGAAAAGGAGGAGGTGGGGGAAGGGGATGAGGTCATACAGGAGCCATGTGGGGGAAGAAAGGCGGATATAGAAGGCAAGGCATGGCGTTCGAGGATTTGGAGGACCTTGTAAAAGTGAGTAGGTGCGGACATCCTGGCAATGCTGGCATAACAGAGGATAGGACAGATGAGGGATTTGTATGTGTGGAGGATGGTGGAAGTACGTAATCCCTATGTCCGGCCAGACAGGAGTTTCAGGAGGCAGAGGTGGGAATGGGCTTTATGCTGGATGGTCAGGAGGTCCAGGTGAGGTGACAGACCAGGGTGATGCCAAAATGTCTCAAAGTGGGGGTGAGCTGGATGGGTTGACCATAAAGGGTGAGGTAGAAGTCATGGAGATGGAAGAAGCCAGTTGTGTGGCCTATGGTGATTGCCTGGGTTTTGGAAGCTTGAGACAAAGAAACCAATGGTGACACCAAGTGGTGATCTGGTCGAGGTGGGTTTGCAGGGTGCATTGGAACTGTTGAAGGGTAGGATAGAGAGCCAGGAAGGAGGTGTCATTAGCATGTTGGAGAAGGTGGAAGGTGGGGGTGGCTTGGCCATTTCAGCAGTATACAGGAGAGGGGAGAGGACGGAGCCATAGGGGACGCCAACAGTGGGATAAAAGATACAGGAGTTGGAGTTGTGGCGGATTACATAGGAAGGATGGTGTGAGAGGAAGGAAGCGACCAGATGGACAAAATTGATAGGCAGGGTGTACGTTTGGAGTTTAAAGAGGAGACCGGGATGCCACATATGGTCATAGGCATTTTGGAGATCAAAGAAAACAAAACTGGTGGAGTGACGGGAGTTACACTGGAGGGAGAGAAGGTGAACTAGGTTAAGGAGTTGGTCTTCAGTGAAGAAGGAGGGTCGGAAGCCACACTGAGTGAGGGGGAGGAGGTGGTGTTGATTAAGGTGCTGATGGATACGATGGGAGAGGATGGATTCAAAGATCTTACTGAAGACAGATGTGAGGCAGATGGGACAATAGGAAGAGGCGACAGATGGGGGTTTGTTGGGTTTGAGGAATAAGAGGACATGTGAAGTCTTCCACATGTCGGGGTAGAAGCCGGTAGACAGGATGACGTTATAGAGATGAGCAAGCACAGTCAGGAAGGAGAAGGGGCTTTCTCTAAGGTGGCAGTAGGTGACACAGTCGTGACCAGGGGTGTGTTGCGTTTGGACTGGAGGAGATGTTTAATGTCTTTTGCTGTGATTGGAGTGTTGATGTCGGAGGGTGGCAACTGCCCCAAGTACTGGAGACCAGGACCAAGTGGAGCTACTGAGGTATCAGTGTGTTCCATGGCGGTGGGGAGAAGAGAATGATCAAAGTTGGAATCATCAGGGATGGAGAAGGCCTCAGAAAGGTGAGAAGCGAGGTGGCTGGCATTACTAAGGTTTTTGGGAAGGGGGTAATGGGGTGTGGAATGGGAACCAGTAAGGCGATGGAAGGTGGAACAGTACTTGGAGGAGTTGATAGGGAGGGTGGCGTTGAGTACAGGTCTGGCGCCAGTCCCGGCGTTTCTTTGTTGTAATAAGGTTCCGTATGTGTCACTGTATTTGCCAGTGGTTTTGGAGTGTATCCCTGTCACAAGTGCACAGGAATTAGTGGTAGACGCTGCAGGATTCACAGAGGAGAAGGACAGCCTGCAGAGGGAGAGTGGGGCAGTGAGAGTGGATAGTTTTAGTAGGAACATGGGCCTCCACAGCATCAGTAATTACCTTCTGAAGGAAGGAAAAGGCATGGATGATGTCATCAGGATGGTGATATATAAGAGGGTGACTTTCGACCTGGTTAGCATCCCAGTTGGCACACTGGGAGGTCTTAGTCCCTGCGCTGCCGGCTTTATAGGACCACCATGAGCGCCAATAGGACTGCGCAGCAGGCGTGGCCAGCGCATAGCGCTGTGGCGGCGACAGCAGGGCTCGCAGATTATAAGAGCGCCGCCTAGCGGCTGTCCTCTGTGTACAAGCTGTCTGGCAGGATGTCAAAATTGCCAGACTGGGATACCAGATCCCTCCTCCCTGAAATGGATGCGTAGGGCCTGAATCATCCTGGACAATGTTTTGGGAGGTGAGTGTGTGGTTTCTCACCAGTGGAGACCGCCAGCTAGGAGAAGGAACATGGGACATAGGGCACTGTCCTGGGAACTGCACTGTGGGGGATGACAGCTCAGCAGATGGAGGCTATGTTGATATTTAGACCTTCATACCCGTGTACACAGATACTGTCGATGCTGTCCTGGAGAACAAATGGTACTTGTGAGGTGGAGGGACATTTGAGGTCAGGAACTCTTAACTTAGAGCAATCCACTGTTGGAGGTATAGGCTATAGGTGCCGACAGAGTTGGCTCATGTGCCGACGCTCTAAACCTCTTGGGGTATCAACCATTGTAAAGCACTGCTCATAAGTGGCCACTATTGTAGCCAGCATCCATGAGGGTTTTGCCCCATAGGAACGTGCCGCAACAGTTGAACTAGTAAGATATCATCCAGTGTGTCAGGTCTGGGGTTTCATGTGTTGACACGCTAGGAGATGGAAGAGGGTACATGGCTGTCGGCCACAGAGGAGTTCTGGTGAGCTGCAGCCATGGACAGGGGTGGACCTGTAGGTTCTCAACAACATTGTGAGTGCTGCTGTAGTGGTAGACAGCCTTCAGCATTTATTGCTTAAATGCACACACCATCTGCTCTCTTTCGTCGTTGGTGGAGGGGTGAAACGGAGGGCTATGCAGGTGTTTCATAGCGTTGGCGGTGTAGAGCTCTTCAAAGGCTGAAGCTGTAAATTGGGGCCCATTGTCAGTGACAATGTTGCAAGGAAGCCTTTAATGCTGAGAATATGAAGAATATGGAAGAAGCCAGTTGTGTGGCCTATGGTGATTGCCTGGGTTTTGGAAGCTTGAGACAAAGAAACCAATGGTGACACCAAGTGGTGATCTGGTCGAGGTGGGTTTGCAGGGTGCATTGGAACTGTTGAAGGGTAGGATAGAGAGCCAGGAAGGAGGTGTCATTAGCATGTTGGAGAAGGTGGAAGGTGGGGGTGGCTTGGCCATTTCAGCAGTATACAGGAGAGGGGAGAGGACGGAGCCATAGGGGACGCCAGCAGTGGGATAAAAGATACAGGAGTTGGAGTTGTGGCGGGTTACATAGGAAGGATGGTGTGAGAGGAAGGAAGCGACCAGATGGACAAAATTGATAGGCAGGGTGTACGTTTGGAGTAGCTGCGGTGGTGGGCGCCATACTGACCACATGGGGTTAATTTGAATAAGCGCCCTCGAACATGAGCCACAAAGATCCTAGGATGGGGCCAACAATGTCGAGATGAATGCGACACCAAGGGCAGTGGACTGAGGTGGAGCAGCCTCTTAGTGAGCACATGGAGGACAGTAGTGCACCACAACCTCCACATCCTTGTTCAGTCTGGGCCAATATCCATGTTACTTGGGAAGGTATTTCCTCCATCACATGCCCCAATCCCTGCAATGGAGGAGGTCCAAGTCGTGAATGAGTCAGGTTGTTGAGATAACAACACGTTGGTTACCCTCCTCTACGTCCAACAGCAGCACTTTGGAGATGACAGACAAATGATGAAAGACTCAAGCTCAGGCCTGGAGCCCAGGATCAGAAGACTTCAAGAAATAAGTGGGCTACCCATGGAGGACATAGTGCACAACACGCCACGAGATAGTGTCATAGCGCATATCAGCCGCCACGTGAGTAGCAGTAACAGGAAACTAATTAAAGATGTGTTGTCCTGCCACGTTGATATGAAAACAGCAGATTTCCAGTTGGCCAAACGCTGGGTCTGCGCCTGAGGGTAAACACAAGATGGTATCCGCGTTTAGGTGTTGTGCAATAGGTTTGTACTTGATGGAGTAATTGTAGAACCTAAGGAAAAGAATCGATGCTAAGGCCTTTGGGCCATATACACTGCCAGCTGGTGTGGCCGAGAGGTTCTAGGTGCTTCAGTCTGGAATCGCGTGATCGCTACAGTCGCAGTTTCTAATCCTGCCTCGGGCATGGATGTGTGTGATGTCCTTAGCTTAGTTAGGTTTAAGTAGTTCTAAGTTCTAGGCGACTGATGACCTCAGATGTTAAGTCCCATAGTGCTCAGTGCCATATGAACCATTTTGAACCATCCATATTGGAAGCCAAGAGTGTGGCACAAAAAATGATACGAATGGTCTATGATCAGTAACGAGGGTAAATAGGTACACATGGAATTTCTTCACGGCAAATATGACCGCCAACGCCTGTGTCTTGATTTGGGAGCAATTACGTTGGGGAGGCGTCAGCGTTTTGGATGAATAGGCAATAAGTTACTCTCCACCATCAAACAATACCATAGGAAGGTGCGTCCACAGCCCAAAGAAGGGGGCGTGACAAGAAAAAGGGGCTAAGGCAGTAAGCAGAACGTAACAAGCACTTCAGCTACATGAAGGCCTGCTCACAGTCCTCCAACCACTGAAACGGAATGCCTTGTTTCCGCAACTGGTTGAGTGGACACAGAATGTGTGCTGCCTGTGGAAGGAACTTAAATCAATAATTCACTTTGCCTGTAAAAGCCTGCAACTTCTGAAGGTCTTGGGGACTTGGGAGAGAGTCAGTAGCAGAAACTTTACAGTCAGTAGGCTGAATCCCGTCTTTGGTGAGAAAATATCCTAGGTACTCCACTTGATCCTAAAGAACCTGATATTTGTGTAGATGGCACTTTACCCCCGTAACATGCAACATAGTAAAGAGGGTACATAGGTTATGCAGGTGGTCTGGACGCGTAGCACCTATACAGTTAACTTATCAAGACAATTGGTAGACGCTGTGATGGACGTGGTTACTGTTCCAAGTATCTCTGGAAGATCGCTGGAGCAAAAGAGATCCCAAAAGGCAAACGCTTGTATTTTTACAAATGCGTATTGATGACAACAATGCGTTACAATTCATTGATTGGAATCTCTAAATAACTATTAGCAAGGTCTATTTTAGAAAAACATTCACCTCCAACTAGTTTTGAGAGGAAGTCATCTTGACATGGCACAGGATAGATTTCCACCAGAGCTTCCTCCACAAAGCAGGAGGGAGTCATTTGGCTTCTGGAATAAGACCAGAGGGTTAGCCCAAGAACTACTTGTGACCGGTTCTATGACCCCACCGTCCTGAAGACGATCGGGATCGAGGTTAAGGGCCATCCATAAAAAAGACTAGAAGAGGACGCGTTTGACAGAAACAGGGCACCGAATCTGGTCGTATAGAAATATGTGTCTCAAAATTGGTGGCGCACCCCAGGTCAAGCTCAAATAGAGACGCTAAAGAGGCATAAATGTCATTAGGTTCCTGGAAGGTGACAGTCTGAGACGACCAGAACTTCTTCTGTGATGGAGAACCCAGCGAGAAAGCATCCAAGTCGAAAATGTTACCAGCTGAATGACTGTTCACAACATACAGCGGCAGTAGCTGCGTAAGAATCGAGCACTGAGGGGAATAGAGCTGTCACCATACGCAACCAGCTTGCGAGAGGGTGGGCCAACGCTGGGTCATCTAGACGCGTATATGTCAGGAGAAAGACCAGGGAAACCGTCGCACCCGTGTCGACTCGGAAACAGACGTCCTGACGAGGAATCGTAAGATCAATAAACAATTTAGGGCCGCAAGGATTTCCCTGGGGAAAGATGGACAGAAGTTCATGCGCCGTCCCTTGACGCAAGTTAGGAGTGGTGTTGAACTGACTGGATGCCTGCTGGCAGGCAGTTCGGAGATGTCCATCCTTTCCACAACGAGTACAGTGTGCCCAGATATCAGGGCAGTCTGCACGGTGATGCGTCACAAAACAATCAGGGCAAGATGGCAGACCCGCCGTTTGCTCCGCCGCGGCTGGACTGGTTGCTGAATGTGATGACTCACGACGACGCCGTCGGGAAGAAAGCTTGCGAGAATTCCGTCCACGTATTGGTGGTTGGACCGCTGCAATTTGGGGGCGGACCATAAGATGTTCGTTTGCTGCCTGCTCGATCTCGAAAGAGTGCCCGATTTTCAGTGTGTCGTCCACAGAAGTATTGCCTAGCTTGATGGCTGAAGTGTGGACTTCTGGATCGGGAGCCAGTTGGACCACTGCGTCACGTGTCAGGGAATCGCCATATGAGGTTTTGCAAGACGGGTTGACACAGGTGAATTCACAACGACGGCTCAGACCTTGCAAATCCATCACCCACAGAGATAGGCCTGGCACAGTTGCATGTGATACTGATGGAACTCGAGGCGCGATGCGACCACGTGGAACAATTCTGTATAGTAGTTCGAGAGTAACGAACACATTTCCTCGAAAGTGATTACAACCAGGTTTGAGAGGGGAGCCAACTTCTTGAGAAAAATGTATCCCTGAGTATCCCAAGAAAGAAAGAGCGATTGCTGGAGAGCGTTATCAGAACCCGAAAAGAGCTGTTTCAGCCGCTGTAAATACCTGTCCCACTCCAACTTCGTATAATTAAACGGCGGAAATGCGGGTGGGTGGGACTCCGCCTGGGACTTGATCACAGCCTGGACGTGTTGTGAACCTTGTACCTGTAACTGTTCTGACGGGAGCTGAATTTCCTGATGCGAAAGGTCCGTTTCCTGCTAGAACTGTTGTTGCAATTGCCGCTGCGGGAGCAGCTGTTGGTGTTACTGTCCCACGAACTGTACAAGTTTTGCGTCCATAACGTACTGTTCACATTTTACCTCATCGCCAATTCTAGTAACCGGAGCGCACCGGCCGACGGGGTCAATGGGGAATCGCCGGTACAGCTCAGACACAACAGTGGCGAATAACAGCACAGAACACACGGAGGAAAACAGAGACCAGAGAGCGAACCAAATCGGATACCAAGGCATAGAACTAACAGCGACCAGAGCAAGGACGAATAGAGACACGGTCACGAGCGTTGCCGGAACACGAATGCGCTTTGAGCCCCGGCGCTGCCACCGTGAGCGCCGATAGGCCAGCGCGGTTGGTGTGGCCAGCTCACGCCGCTGTGGCGGCGACAGCAGCGCTGGCAGGTTGTAGCGGCGCCGACTAGCGGCTGTCCTCTACGTCCTTACCCTCTGGCGGGCTGTCAGAATTGTCGGACCGGGATACCAGACCTACAATAGATAGATGTTGACGCATCACGTTGTCCCTGTTATTTTTAACCTACTTGCCTTAATAAAGGCTATAATTTTCCATTCACTATATAATGAAATAAATGCCATAAAATTTCCGATTGTTGTTGCATTTGCTGTTTTCGGGGTTCTTCCTTCTAAAAAATATTCAGAATATTTGTAACGACTCAGTTATTCTTTGTATACATTCAACAGTGTGTTTTGCGTGTTGTTCAAATGGCTCTGAGCACTATGGGACTTAACTTCTGAGGTCATCAGTCCCCTAGAACTTAGAACTACTTAAACCTAACCACCCTAAGGACATCACACACATCCATGTCCGAGGCAGGATTCGAACGTGCGACCGTAGCGGTCGCGCGGTTCCAGACTGTGGCGTCTAGAACCGCTCGGCTACTCCGGCCGGCTGCGTGTTGCCTTTGAATATCTGGCACTGATTTGCCGGTGGGTCATTTTGACCAGCCGATTTGTTCAGGGGCTCTGCGCTACCGTGACCTCTTCGTAAGAGTCGGTTATTAACTTGCTCTCCTGCTGTGTGTAGTTTCCCTTATCTTAGCACATTCTTCTATATTTCTTCTCTATTAACCCAAAGTAGCGTCCTTTTTTTTTTTTTTTTTTTGGCCGTTGTTCCATAACCGTTTTTAATTTCTTAATCTCTCATGATGCAGTATACTAACGATTCTTATTTGTCAACTGTGTTTTGTGTTCTTGCCATTACTTGGTATTTGTCCTGATTTTTCTTCTTTAGAGTTCAGATTTTGGCCCTTTTTGTATCTTTACATAGTTTCCTTTTGTCGAAGAGTCGAGGTAGTGGAGTTTGCGCAGGCATCCGCATCGAAATTCCATAGTTCTCTTGTGTTATTGCCCTTCGTCTTTTGAACAGTGTGTTAAGTGTTCTTTATCCTACTCTCAGTAAATTTTAGTGGCCAATATGAACTAAACTGCCTTTCACACTCTCCGCAAGTGAATATTTTACGACATTATTCGTCATAGAAGTGTGTTACGTTAAATTTCATTGGTCCTTTAGTGCGGTAACGCTTCTCAGGGTTTGTGCTGGAAACATATACATTGCAGTCTGAAAATGTTATGGTCCACAATTTGCACTGCAGTACTTCGCTTTTGACGTTTTTGACTTGTATATAGTATCAACATGAATTGTCGAATAATTCGTGATATTCGTGAATCGGACGCTGCTCGGAGTTTAACTTACCACGTGTCGTATAGCTTACTTCCTTTCATTCTGTTCTCCAGCTCTCTTACAGTTAAGCTACCTAAGCGCAACTCACGATCCGCCCTCGCAGCTTCCACAGATTCACTGTTATATAAGTCCTTATTTTGGGCCTAAAATGCACACTACAACTAGGACACAATGTTTTCGAGCAAAATTGCAAGCACCGTCCTTCTCAAGGGCTTTGTGTATTATCAATAAACGGTAAAAGCGTTAAAATATTGAACAGTTACCGGCAGATTACTTGTATTTGTTTCAACAAAACTTCTCGTACAACCATGTAAATCGGAAAAATGAGGAGTGAATTCCTGTAGTATGTAGGTGCCTGCAGCGTTAATGCTGCCGAAAGCCAAATACTTTATATTCTAGTTCTGATGGATGTTACTTCAAAGTATGGTGTGAAAACATCCCAATAACAGTTTCACTACCTCGTGGCTGCCGTATCCATTAACACCAAGAAGTAAGCTGCGCCCAACGTTAGTATTCGGCCGTTGTAACATTCAGTCCGCAGCTCTGTGGCCTACAGCCTGAAGAGACTGCCAGCACTGACTAATACAATGCGTTCCAAATCTTCGGGGTCAGATTTACACAGACTATTCAAAATCACAAACTGAGTGTTTTGAAATGAGGATCCAATGGTCGGTATGAATACTTCGAGTGGTGTGAAGTTCTGCATGAGCGGCCCACGTCTTTGTAGACTGCTATTCTCTCTGACCAAATGTTGCGAAATCGAGAATGCTGGCGCTATCTCGACAAGCCATACAGTGACGTCTCTGTTGTGTCGACGGTATTCATGGTCATGACTGATTGTAGAAGACGGAACATTAGTCACTGCAAGACATTGAAGACATGCATTTAATACGTCGTAAAATAGGATGTGGTACCGAGAAAGTAAGACATACGTACAGAGAATAGATTCACAGCTGGCATCCTAACTGGAAGAAATTCATCACCGTGAATAGACTCAGAGAACTGTCTCCTTGAAGCTACAGAGACTTGATCAAAGTAATCGACAAAAAATAGTTCACACTCTGGAAGATGGTGTTGAATCGTACGGTAAAAGATTCATCAATAAGCATCTGTCAAGTTACCCGTGAGTGCACTGTTCAAACAACGTGGTGTGAAGTGCACTGGTACACCATCTGTTACACTCATGAGCCAAAACATTATGATCACTGCCCACCGTGAGACAGAAACCCGCCTAGCAGAGTTGCTGGCGGGGCAAACGAGATACAGGCATCGCGTGGCGTGCTTACGAGTTCTAGCGACCGTCTCCGGCGGGGAGCGAGTTACTATTTCAAACCAGTTCAACAATTATTCTTAAATGCGCGTTTAAATACACGCAGGCTCTCGATAACACACTACAAGATTAAGACCTTTAGTGGGTGCTTTTTCATTGACGTATTGGTTTCACGTGTGTCCAGAGGAGCTGCGCGTTTGCCATCTGTGACGGGTAACTCAACTAATGGGACGTCACTACTTCGGTGGGGGCCCGTATTTCTCGTGGGCCCTGGTTGCTGGCACGCGACATGATAAGGAATGGGTATAAGCGGAGTGGAGTCGGATGCGGATATGTAGTTTGTTTTGTACCTAATTTTTTTAATAATCTGTGTTTTAAGTATCTATATTCTGTGTAGCTTTTAGTTCACATAGATGTAACCAGTCTGATGTTTTAGTTTACACAGATGCATTACTCGTTGCAGTTATTTTTAGTTAAACCTTGCGCTCTTTTTGTTTTGATAACTCTTGCATCTATTGTAAATATCTCTAGCCTGTTCTGCTCTACGGTTCCTTCAAGATAAATTTATAACTCTTCTATTTGATCTATTTCTGGTTCTATGCATTTAGGTGAGTTATTTGTATTTGTCATGTACTTAATTTTTCCAGTTAAAAATGACGTTCTGAGAGATGTTATACTAGTTTTCCGTTCCAGAAGGCTTTTTTGATTAGCTGGCAGAGGCTGCAAGTAAGATGGGGCTGGACGTTTTAGCTGTTAGTGACATTCGAGTAAGGGGTGAGAAAGAAGAGGAAGTGGGAGAATACAAGGTCTACCTGTCAGGAGTCAAAGCAGGAATAGCACAATGGGGTGTAGGGCTTTACATCAGGAAAGAAAGGGAACCCAGCGTAGTTGCAATAAGGTATGTAAACGAACGACTGATGTCGATAGATTTGACAGTGTCTAGCAAGAAAATTAGGATTGTGTCAGTATATTCGCATTGTGAAGGGGCAGATCAAGATAAGATGGATAGTTTTTATGAGGCACTCAGTGATGTAGTTGTTAGAGTAAAGGACAAGGACAGTGTTCAGCTCATGGGTGATTTTAACGCCAGGATTGGAAATCGAACAGAAGGGTATGAAAAGGTTATGGGTAAATTTGGAGAGGATATGGAGGCCAACAGGAACGGGAAACAACTCTTGGATTTCTGTGCCAGTATGGGCTTAGTAATCACAAACTCCTTTTTTAAACATAAGAACATTCATCGGTATACTTGGGAAGGCAGGGGAACCAGATCTGTCATTGACTATATAATAACAGATCAGGAATTCAGGAAGGCTGTGAGGGACACACGTGTATTCAGGGGATTCTTTGATGACACTGATCATTATTTAATCTGCAGTGAAATTGGGATTGTGAGGCCGAAAGTGCAGGAGGTCAGGGCCATATGTAGGAGGATAAGAGTGGAGAAACTTCAGGATAAGGAAATCAGGCACAAGTACATAACAGCGATCTCAGAATGGTACCAGTTAGTTGAATGTAGTCAATTACAGTCATTGGAAAAGGAATGGACAAGGTACAGGGACACAGTACTAGAAGTGGCTAAAAAATGTCTTGGAACAGTAGTGTGTAAAAGTAGGATGAAGCAAACAGCTTGGTGGAATGATACAGTCAAGACAGCCTGTAAAAGGAAAAAGAAGGCGTATCAAAAATGGCTACACACCAGAACCCAGGTAGACAGAGAAAGTTATGTTGAAGAAAGAAACAAAGCCAAACAGATAATTGCAACATCCAAGAAGAAATCGTGGGAAGACTTTGGAAACAGGTTGGAGACTATGGGTCAAGCTGCTGGAAAACCATTCTGGAGTGTATTTAGCAGTCTTCGAAAGGGAGGTAAGAAGGAAATGACAAGTATTTTGGTGAATCCTGTGGATGCCTTGGGCAGATGGAGGGAATATTTTGAAGAGTTGCTCAATGTAGGTGAAAATGCGATCAGTAATGTTTCAGATTTCGAGGTAGAATGGAATAGGAATGATGATGGAAATAGGATCACATTTGAGGAAGTGGAAAAAATGGTCAATAGATTGCAGTACAATAAAGCGGCTGGGGTGGATGAAATTAAGTCAGAACTCATCGAATACAGTGGAATGTCAGGTCTTAAATGGCTACACAGGATAATTGAAATGGCCTGGGAGTCGGGACAGGTTCCATCAGACTGGACAAAAGCAGTAATCACACCAATCTTTAAACATGGAAACGGAAAAGATTGTAACAACTACAGAGGTATCTCTTTAATCAGCGTTGTGGGTAAAATCTTCTCAGGTATTGTTGAAAGGAAAGTGCGAGTATTAGTTGAGGACCAATTGGATGAAAATCAGTGTGGGTTTAGGCCTCTTAGAGGTTGTCAGGACCAGATCTTTAGCTTACGGCAATAATGAGTGGAACAGGGATTTGTTTCTATGCTTTATAGATCTAGAAAAGGCATATGACCGGGTTCCTAGGAGGAAGTTATTGTCTGTTCTACAAGATTATGGAATAGTAGGCAAACTTTTGCAAGCAATTAAAGGTCTTTACATGGATAGTCAGGCAGCAGTTAGAGTTGACGGTAAATTGAGTTCATGGTTCAGAGTAGTTTCAGGGGTAAGACAAGGCTGCAACCTGTCCCACTGTTGTTCATATTATTTATGGATCATATGTTGAAAACAATAGACTGGCTGGGTGAGATTAAGATATGTGAACACAAAATAAGCAGTCTTGCATATGCGGATGACTTAGTTGTGATGGCAGATTCGATTGAAAGTTTGCAAAGTAATATTTCAGAGCTAGATCAGAAATGTAAGGACTATGGTATGAAGATTAGCATCTCCAAAACGAAAGTAATGTCAGTGGGAAAGAAATATAAACCGATTGAGTGCCAAATAGGAGGAACAAAGTTAGAACAGGTGGACGGTTTCAAGTACTTAGGATGCATATTCTCACAGGATGGCAACATAGTGAAAGAGCTGGAAGCGAGGTGTAGCAAAGCTAATGCAGTGAGCGCTCAGCTACGATCTAGTCTCTTCTGCAAGAAGGAAGTCAGTACCAAGACTACGTTATCTGTGCAGCGTTCAATCTTTCGACCAACTTTGTTGTACGGGAGCGAAAGCTGGGTGGATTCAGATTACCTTATCAACAAGGTTGAGGCTACGGATATGAAAGTAGCTAGGATGATTGCAGGTACTAGTAGATGGGATCAATGGCAGGAGGGTGTCCACAATGTGGAAATCAAAGAAAAACTGGGAATGAACGCTATAGATGTAGCAGTCAGGGCGAACAGGCTTAGATGGCGGGGTCATGTTGCACGCATGGGAGAAGCAAGATTACCCAAGAGACTCATGGATTCAGCAGTAGAGGGTAGGAGGAGTCTGGGCAGACCGAGGAGAAGGTACCTGGATTCGGTTAAGAATGATTTTGAAGTAATAGGTTTAACATCAGAAGAGGCACCAATGTTAGCACTGAATAGGGGATCATGGAGGAACTGTATAAGGGGGGCTATGCTCCAGACTGAACGCTGAAAGGCATAATCAGTCTTAAATGATGATGATGATGATGATGATGATGATGATGATGCTTCTGCCAAATTCTCTAAAAGCGTTGCAAACTCCGCTACAAAAGCTACACAGTTATCTTTAATCCTATTCGATGTCCTTCCTAGAACACTTTTTCCATTTTGTGATATTTAGCAGAAAATTTGAGACCCCTAAAGTTTTTGTGAACCACAGCTAAATAATGAAGACAAAGAGTCGCTCGGTTTTCTTACACCAGTTGTTATGTGCAACAGCGTAAACATTTCTCCTGTAAATTTCACTTTAGATGTCACGTTTTTTAGATTCACGTATTATTTTAATTACGTATAAGCCTGTAGCGCTCACATTCTTCTTTATGCGAAAAGTGGCAGCTGTCTGTGAATAATGATAAATGTGAGATCATCTATATGAGCACGATAAGAATTGCGTTAAATTTCCGCTACACCATAACTCACAAAAATTTAAAGGTATCAATCCAACCAAATACCTAGGGATTACAGTTACAACTTAAATTGGAACGATACATAGAGAATGTCGTGGAGATTGTAAATCAAAGACAGCCTTTTATTAGTGAAACACTTAGAAGATGTAACAGCTCTACATTTACAAACTGCCTATTGGCTCCTGTCTCGGGTTCTTCGGCCGACGTTCATCTAATGATTTTACTGAAGTTTCGCCAGCACGAGTGGCTGGCATTGTCAAAGGTTCACCCTCCATTGCCGGTGGTGAACTGGAGCCGAGCTTTTTTTTTTTTTTTTTTTTTTTTTTTTTTTTTACTATTCATTTCCGCTCCTAAAGGGAGGCGGATGGGCCGCTGGAGAGCTTGTTGCTCTATTGGGGCCAGAGATGAGGGTATTACATTTTGGTTTTCTTTATTTATTTTGTACTTATTGCTAAATTACATACTAATTACAATTTTCTTAAAATATTGTTTGATCATATATAAATGTTTTGTTATCTTAAGAACTAATTACAAATTTTCAAGCAAAGGAGGTAGAAATAGAATTAGAAATGGAGATAGGGGTGACAGTGGAGGCGGATTTATGTGCCATTTTGTTGCACTTGAACGTTTTGTTGCAATCGATTAGGTCGAGTTTATGGTGGCGGGCGGTCGGGGTTCAGTGCCTGGAGGTGGGAGGGGGTGGGAGTGTCGTTATTCTGTATGTGTAATTGTCTTGCGTGTTCGTGTTGGTGTATTGTGTCAGGAAAGATGTGGAGGGTGTTGTTTATGATTGTTCTTGGTGGGTAGGTGTATTTGTGTTTTGGTTTGTTTCTGTGTCTGGTTCTGTGTGTGTATATTGTGTGTAGGTCAGGACGGGAGGTGAGGATGGTTTTCCCATAGCGGGCTCTCAGGATGGCTAGCCTTGTTTGAACGGGGGTGACTTTAGCTTCCTCAAAGACCTCTTGTCTGGGGGTGGAGGGTGGGAGGCGAAGGATGCTGCGTAGTATTCGTCTCTCGGTGCGGAAGATTCTTTCAGCTTGGGTTTTGGAGATGCAGGCGAGAGGCGCTGCTGCGTATTCAAACAGTGGGCGGACGAACGTTTTGTAGGTGTTTACAGCTGTCCTGTCACTGCAGCCTGTAAATTTTCCTTGAACACGTCGTATGAGTTGTTGTCGTTGACGTACTTTGCTGAGGGTCTCCTTAATATGGTTGTTCAGGTTGAGATACTTGTCGAGGTGGACGCCCAGGTATTTTGCATTGGGAGAGGGGAGGAGCTGGGTGCCCCACAGCGTGAGGGAGATGTGGTCGGGAGCCGAGCTCGCGGCCGCAGACTATATGTACCTGGAGCGCCAACGTCCGAGGGCTTCTCCGCGGTCATTTCCGGTGCGGTTCTCCTCTTGCTACCTGCGACGGTCGTTCGCTGCAGTACGGGAAGCCAGGATCCGTTTACCTTAGGGCTTTCCTCTTTCTTGTTAAAACTGTTCGCGTGTTTTTGTATTTCCACAGTTTCTCTGAACAAGCGCGTGTGATAGTGCTTCTCTACAGCCAGAACTTCCGTGTCGACGAATTTTATTACGTGGTCGGTCTCACTCAGTGCGTGCTCTGCCACAGCCAATTTCTCCACCTGCCCCAACCTGCAATGTCGCTTGTGCTCTTTGATCCTGGTGTTAATTGATCGTCTAGTCATTCCGACTTAAGCTTTTCCGTATGTGCATGGTATACGGTATATTCCCGACATTCCAAGTGGGTCCCTTTTCTCCTTCGCCGATCTAAGACACTCGTTGTTCTTCTTTGTTTTGAAAATCGTCTTTAAGCCATGTTTGCGTAATATGCGGCCGATTCTGTCTGTCACTCTGGGAATGTATGGCAGAAAGGCCGTACCCAACATTTCTTTTTCTGATTCCGTACTTCGCCGAGTGTTTGCTTCTGTTACACTTCTAATATAATTTGTGGAGTACCCATTGCTTCTCAGAACACTTTCCAGGTGTTGCATTTCTCCTCTGACGAGACAATTTTCAAACCGACAAAGAAGATCAAAGAGTGTCTTAGATCGGCGAAGGAAAAAAGGGACCCACTTGGAATGTCGGGAATATCCCGTATACCATGCACATACGGAAAATTTTATGTCGGAATGACTGGACGATCAGTTAACACCAGGATCAAAGAGCATAAGCGACATTGCAGGTTGGGGCAGCTGGAGAAATTTGCTGTGACAGAGCACGCACTGAGTGAGACCGACCACGTAAAAAAATTCGCCGACACGGAAGTTCTGGCTGTAGAGAAGCACTATCACACGCGCTTGTTCAGAGAAACTGTGGAAATACAAAAACACGCGAACAATTTTAACAAGAAAGAGGAAAGCCCTAAGGTAAACGGATCCTGGCTTCCCGTACTGCAGCGAACGACCGTCGCAGGTAGCAAGAGGAGAACCGAACCGGAAATGACCGCGGAGAAGCCCTCGGACGTTGGCGCGCCAGGTACATATAGTCTGCGGCCGCGAGCTCGGCTCCAGTTCACCACCGGCAGTGGAGGGTGAACCTTTGACAATGCCAGCCACTCGTGCTGGCGAAACTTCAGTAAAATCATTAGATGAACGTCGGCCGAAGAACCCGAGACAGGAGCCAATAGGCAGTTTGTCAACAAGTGGCCACGAAAGCCTTAACAATTTTGTAGGTCTACGTTTGTCCGTCCTCTGCAGAATTATTGCTGTGTGGTAAGGAATATGCTAATCCTATAGGGTTGACGGAGGACATCGAAACAAATCAAAAGACGGGCAGCTCGTTCTGTATTATCACAAAACAGGGGAGAGAGTGTCACGAATAAGATAAGTGAGTTGGGCAGGCAATCACTAAAACATAGGCGTTTTTCGTTGCAGCGAGATTTTTTCAAGAAATTGCAGTCACGAACTTTCTCCGATGAACGTGAGAGGATTGATCATCGTAATAAAATAAGAGCAATAAGAATGCATGCAGGAAGGTCTAAGAGTTCATTTTAGCCATGCGCTGTTAGAGAGTAGAATGGTAGAGAAGTTATCTGAAGGTGGTTCGAAGAACCCTTTGGCAGGCGCTTGATTGTCAATTGCGGAATAGTCATGTACTTATATATGTTGATGTAGACTGCTCCATTAGACTTGATTCCATTTTGGACAGCGATGGTTTTCGTCCACTTGGCTACTCACGCTACACCGTTGACACGATGGCTATAAAACGCCATTTGTCGTGAAGACAGGAACCTGTCCCTCAGTTACAGCAGCTATCTGCAATTCAGCTGGTCATAGCTGAATTTTACGTACAAAAGTCACTAATACGTTACGATGAATAGAAGTAAATGCTGTGATTGCAAATCTCCGTCTCATAATTCATTAATTTTTGTGTATTCCAGAATTCAGTCCAATAAAGCTACAGACATAGTACTCACATATACAGTCGTACGACAGGTAAAAATTCAATTACCACATTCCAAAATCTGAAGGTACATACTTAATATTTTTGCAAGCGCTAGTGCGTAGTCTTTAACAATAGGCCTACTGAAACTCTAGTGCCACACAGAGTAGCACGCCAGAAGATAGGACAAAAGGAAACCGTCGATAAAATGGAGTAGCATCTAGTAGACTGTTTTCTGCATCTGAAAGGGGAGAACCATGCAACAAGCTGTCGTGAGTTTGTAGTGGAAAAATTAAAATCAGACATGGATCAGCATTCAACCCTTTGTGCGACGTTTTGAACAAGACCAGTGTCGCCCGCTGAGTGCTGCGACTGATCGCACCAACTCAAAAAGGCGGCCAAACCGAAGCGTCCGCAGGAATGCTGCAGCATTGTCACGCCATTCCAGATGACTTTTATAGCCACGATCGGGCACTGGGTGCATCACTACAACCCAAAGGTAAGGGTGCAAAGGCAGAAGTGGAAACATGAGGATTCACTACCGGCGAAAAGGCGAAGGCCAGTCATCATAGGGCACGGTGGTGCTGAGTGTTTTTCTGGACTGTCACGACATGAGATGGAAATCTCAAAAAGTATTCCTCATGAAACGCCTCATTTCATTCTACACAGCCCACGGTCACAGATGCTTCTTCTCTGCGCTTCCAGATGGCGCCTCATTTCCGGTATTCTCGTGACATGGCACACAGAGACGTCTTGTTGTTTCCTCCGATGAAGAAATCATTGCGTGGCAGGCATTTCGAATAAGATGACGAGATGATTTTTGAGATGCAACGCTTCCTGAACAGCCAAAAATTCTGACTTCTGCAACCAAGGACTGCGATAAGCCATCTGTCATTGGGAAAACATATCACGTTCGAGGGTGAATATGCAGAGAAGGACTAACATCACCGCCAGATTTCATGGTACCAGATGAACTTTTTTCGACGTGTCGAATGAAACATTATGACTGTCCTCTGTACAAACTTAAAGTATATTTCTGGACGTCACATATCGCATTTAAACATGGAACTCATCGCTAGCATTCAATATATCCTACCTATATTCACTTTCAAAAATCGTCTGTTTCAACGTATGTAGATTGATGGCGTCACCAATCTGAGCTCTGACGTCTTGAAGGTCACACACTTCAGTGGAGTAAACCTGATACTCTTGGTATAGCCGCAAGTGAGGAAATCTTGGCTTGTGAAGAGCGGCCCCTCCCTCCCACTCGCCCCAATATCTCCGAACCAGATATTAGCCTTTTGGGCTACAGTATGTCTGTTCCAGAATATCACGAGGATATTATGGTTCCCCAATTACGGCTATATGTCTGCATGCATACATTTTATACATAATGTAAAGTTACAAAAGAAAAGCACTAATTTATTTGGTTCACCACGTTTTGGCTTACAAGGCCATCATCACGTCAACTATCGTCGTCAGAGAGGGCGCAGTATTGATCAATAAAGTTGAAAAAGACGTTACGCATTGAGAGTGACGGGAAAAATGAGAGCAAATGTCATTGTCGACACCGCATGAGTAACCTTATTATGTTTAAGCAGTAAATAAGTATGAATGGAATAAACCAGAAATACAGTAATACTAAACATCGAAAAAGCAGTGTGTGTGTGTGTGTGTGTGTGTGTGTGTGTGTGTGTGTGTGTTTGTGTGTGTGCCTGCGCGCGAAGATGAGTGGGAAGGGAGGACAACGTTAGCGAAGAATTACGCTCTACAGACGAGATGTTGTACACATGATAAAACAACCTACTCGTGTTGTCCTATACAACAGTTTAAATTAACAATAACTATAAAATAAGACAAGACAAGAACTCCGATAAACGCTGAAGAGGTACTGTAAATGGAAGATGACGCAGAAAAAGACTAATTTTGTATTTGATGGTAACAAACATTTGTGTATACAACAAAGTTTTTGTTACTATTGTCACACTGCATTTTATTTAATCTTTACGTTTTTCAACGTCCGTTATTTTGTCTCCCAGATAACAAAAGTTCTCCACCAATTTTAGATTCCCATTGCGTACAACTGAATTTCCTCAGTCTCAGCTGATTTAATTCTGCAGCACTCAATTACCATTTTCTACTTTTGTCGATGTTCATCTTATAAGCTCTCTTAAAATCAATAACTCTTTGGTTCTACTGACCTTCCAAGTTGTCTCTGACAGAATTAAGGTGTGATCGGCAAACGTAAATGTTGTTTCTTCTGCCTGACCTTTAATTCCCATACAAATTTCTCTTTATTTTTTATTCTCTTTATTTTTTATTCCAGTTGCAGATCGCTGTTTTTTTATCTAATTTGCATATAAAAAATTCATAATCCGTAACTGGAAAAAAGCATATAAATAATTTCCTGAATCATTGGGAAACTCTTGCTGTGACTACCTCCTCGGTTTCTTGTACTGCTTGCTCTATGCTGTGACTACCTCCTCGGTTTCTTGTACTGCTTGCTCTACGTACAGATCAAATAACGTTGAAAGGTAGGCTACATCTCTCTCTCACTTCCTTTTTAACAACTGCCTCATTTTCACGTCTTTCTAATCTTAAAACTGCAATGACTTCTGTAGAAGTCATAGGTAACATTTTCTCCTTGATGACTTCAAAGTTTCAATAAGTGATTCCGTTCAACAGTGTCAAAAGCTATGAATCCTGTTTTTCTTATTTTTCCGTCTGTTCTCTAAGGTAATTCGTAATGTAAGAATAATCTCAGTCGGTGGACGTATGTGACTTGAACCTGTAACGTGCGCGTGGGGCACATAATACTCCTTAAAGCCTGTACTATGGTAAGTGAACGGGCTTCACCTTACGAGAAAGGATCTTCGTATAGATATCGACCGCGTGTACCTGAAAGGTGACAAATCAGACTTAGACCCACTCTGTAATAACAATTATCCGTCAAGCGAGTTCGAAATGCAATTGGACGTCAGGATGGACCAAAAGCAACACTGAAGATGCTACCAATTTGATGATAATACGGTCGCCAGCCTAATTAGGCATTAACTGAGTTTCTTCCCTGTACAAGTTGATGTATATTCATGCAAAACAACACGTAGTAACACTGCATATTATAGTAAACTTTTAGAACCAGAAAATCTATTGAACTGATAGATTCACGTTCTGTACTGATATGGAAAAACCATGAATACGTAACACTACACTATAATGTATACTACAAAGCTTCGTACTCTCTATTGATCTGATTAAAATCGGGCATAGGTTACCCTAGAAATAGCACTTTCGAGTCACACACTAAATTTCAATTTTGATAAAGATAAAACACTGATAAATTTTGACTTATATATTGGCCTTAACTTTTTCTGGTCAAACCAATGTGGAACACTTCAGCGAAATTATAATGCGTTCAAGGTTTCCAGTATATGAGTTACTACTCTTTTTATCTTATTTACTTCTCATTTAAATACCTTTATATCTGTCTCGAAATAATTAAACTTCATTGCTATATCAATATTAAAGTTATCTTTCAACTTCGTTAGACCTTCGTTATTCATTTACTGGTTCATTAACAAAATAGTTCTTTAAACACCATTCTAACATAACTAAGTCTGCAAGGAATTATTATTAACACAAAATTTAATTTTTCATTTCGGGACACTCGGATTGCGCAACATTTGGAAAGGACCCTGTCTAGGTTAGTTGTGAGGATAATTAAATGAGGGGAAAGTTCTAATAAAATTTAGGTTATTATTGAACAGTTCACTCTATGGTCCATACGACTACAGTACCAAAAGTTTCAACCTGCTTGTATCGATGCGGCGGTTGGCGAGCGGCGATAGGGCGAGGCACAGAGCACACATACAACCACAGCTATGGCTCTTGACGTATCGGCACTTTAATTCTTCTTAGCGTCGCAATACTTTTCCATTTAGTGCCTATGGAATTTTGCCGTTCTGTGAGGGCGTTGCAACAGCATACCCGAGGCTCAGTGAAACTACGTCTTCCAGGAGAGCCTCCTCGCTCCAGAAGATGTTGCTCAGACCAATGCCAAACTCCAACTACTATTGCTGAGCCCGTTGTGCCGTGCAATGCCCGTGCGCATTTTCCCGCGCTCGCCTGCCATCCACCTTTTACCGCTCCCTGACAGACCGGGTATTCACCCGAGGTTTTGCATTCTACGTATCCTAACACATTGTCTACGTATGGACCAGACGCACATTTACAATTTTAAACATCTTACAACAGTTTCAAAATTTGTTACATTTCAATTCTATCACAATATTACTTGACATTTGACATAAACATTAATCTTCACATTGAAACTTGTTTACAGTTTTCTTAACACAATGGCATGAAACAAAAAACAAATGAAATCAGAACCTCAATTACTCAAGTTTAACGAAAAGTCAGATGGAAAAAAAAATTACTTATATGTACAATAGTACAGCGTCGTTGTTGTTACAAACCCAACGAGAACTCTTGACTTTTCCATGGGTTCTATCCTTTTTTAATTCTGCTGCATTGAGTGGCAAGCGAGAATATTATTGCTGTTATATGACTGCTTCAGTCGACCGATGAGCTATTATAAGGAACAAACTGCTCCCACGGACATTGCTCGCGGTCCAGCGAGGCACCTCGCATCTGGTACTGCCTGCCCCCGAGCCACGGGCTCTGTCTGGTGGCCACTGTGCCCCGTGCTAAGGCACGGCGATTCCGACTTGTAGCCGAGGCGGTGGCAACTACTCACCATTGATGGTAAAGATGTGCTCGGTGAGTGATCTAAAGGGATTACGCGAGTCAGTATACTCCATAGCACTACCAAAGCTCCATGACTGTCCTGCTAAACTAGCCGAATCACCTTTACCGCTGTCAGTACTTCTGTCCGCAAGTCGAAAACGGTATACGACATACTAAGTTCTGCAGTTTCTTTATTGTGCCCTAAAGAATTATCTGTTGTTCTTTTCATGTGCATTTATAAATTGTTTTGCCTGGAAGATTTAGGTAAGGGCAAACGTCTTGTTCTTCTAAACAAAGTCTTCTAGTATATGTTCCCTGTTATTTCTGATATTGTGGTGTCACCACCAGACACCACACTTGCTAGGTGGTAGCCTTTAAATCGGCCGCGGTCTGCTAGTATACGTCGGACCCGCGTGTCGCCACTATCAGTGATTGCAGACCGAGCGCCGCCACACGGCAGGTCTAGAGAGACGTCCTAGCACTCGCCCCAGTTGTACAGCCGACTTTGCTAGCGATGGTTCACTGACAAATTACTCTCTCATTCGCCGAGACGATAGTTAGCATAGCCTTCAGCTACGTCATTTGCTACGACCTAGCAAGGCGCCTTTATCATTTGCTATTTATCTTGTGATGCATGTACCGTCAAGAGCGATGTTCATCAATTATGGATTAAAGTTAAGTATTCCAGAAGCTACGTACCTTTTTTGCTAGTCTCAAGACATTGTCCTGTTGCAGACCTCACGCCAGCCTGCGTGAGCTTAACGCGTGCCTTTCGGCTACCGGTCATAGTGGATTGGCTGTCTGGCCAGACCACAACAGATATCCCCTGCCACGTTCACCACTGATAAATGAATCTTAATTTTTGGCTTCATTTCACATTAATATTTGAAAATCAAGGAAGAGAAAGCGTAGAGAGAAGATGGTGTCTCGATACAAATTACTCAAAGGAAGAGAACCCGAAAATTGGAAAAAAGTTGTAATTGTTTTACTTCAAAACAGTGAAAAACTTAAGACATAAAAGATCAAACGTCTATAAGCCTCCTCACCGTAATATACAGGATATTCATTAAATTTACCATCTAAAACTTGGAAATGAATATTAGATTCAAATTAGACAAAGTAACAAGCTGTGATCAACAAGCGAAACAAGACTGAACAGATGTTTTCGTCATACAAATCTCATTTTCTTTTTACGTAACTAGCCTGAAATATAACTGAATCGTACCGCAAGAGTCATATCTAATTACAATGCACACGCTTTCAAGTGCTCACTTGTAGATAATTCTTTATCCAATACATCCATATATCGTCTCCAACTACAATTATTTACCCAGAAGCAGGACAGCAGCTGAAAAAGTTAAGAAATCTAAGTAATATCTCAGAATAGCAGCATTTCTATGTTATTGGTGCCTATTGCTTTACATCTGCGTCACAGCTGCTGAGAATCAGATTATTCGAATATAAAGAACAAAACATACTGCAGTTTTACATCCTTAAATTTACATTACACCAGTCGCTTCCACAGGCGACGAATATAATGCGAACTCATTCATTTTACAGTGACTCTCGAACAGGATTTCCATGTGTTCTCGACATTAAAACAGGAGCGTAAATTTCAAATATCTACAGAACTACTGGTGATGTGAGAAGCACACATCTAAAAGGCAGTTCATTATCCGGCGTTCAAGCGTCTTCGCGAATTACTGCTGTGTTTTAGTACAGTAGCACGCAATACGGCATTGAAACCAGTCGTTTGAGCACATTCTGGCCGCAATATATTCGATGCTTGCTAGGTTTGCGCGAATTAATAGGGCAAGGTATGTGTTGGAAATGTACGCTTTCTTACTGCAAGCAGCCCATAAATGTGGCAACCTTGCCTGCAGGGCGTTGTTAACGACGAATGCGGAACGTGTGGCTTACAGAGGTGGTACGACAGCCATAACAGGTGTTGGTAGCATGAAGGCATTCCTGTGGCATCACTGCTAACGGTTGTATTCGCAAGAGCTTCTGTTAAACGACCGTTGTAATTGAGAGACTCAAATTTAAGGCCACAAAAAAGAAGTGGTGTGTACGATGACACAATGGATGTTGATTCATACAGTACCGGTATTACAGAAGAACGGCCGTTTAGTATTATGGAAACTGAAGTTAATTGTAGTCTGACAACGGCTTGGCCAGCAAGAGGCGGAGAAGGATATAGAGGCCATTTGGTAGAAAACAGCCACTAAATACGGGAAAGTACGAGGGATAATCGTAAAATTTGAACCATCACCTGGAAGATACACACACTACTGGCCATTAAAACTGTTACAGCAGGAAGAAATGCAGATGATAAACGGGTATTGATTGGACAAATATATTATACTAGAACTGACATGTCGTTACATTTTCACGCAATTTGGATCCGTAGATCCTGAGAAATCATTACCCAGAACAACCACCTCTGGCCGTAATAACGTCCTTGATTCGCCTGGGCATTGAGTCAAACAGAGCTTGGATGACATGTAAAGGTACAGCTGCCCATGCAGCTTCAACACGATACCACAGTTCATCAAGAGTAGTGACGAGCCAGTTGCTCGGCCACCATTGACCATACGTTTTCAATTGGTGAGAGATCTGGAGAATGTGCTGGCCAGGGCAGCAGTCGAACATTACCTGTATCCAGAAAGGCCCGTACGGGACCTGCAACATGCGGTCGTGCATTATCCTGCTGAAATGTAGGATTTCGCAGGGATCGAATGAAGGGTAGAGCCACGGGTCGCATCACATCTGAAATGTAAGGTCCACTGTTCAAAGAGTCGTCAATGCGAACAAGAGGTGACCGAGACATGTAACCAATGGCACCCCATACCGTCACGCCGGGTGATACGCCAGTATGGCGATGACGAATACACGCTTCCAATGTGCGTTCACCGCGATGTCGCCAAATACGGATACTACCATCATGATGCTGTAAACAGAACCTGGATTCATCCGAAAAAATGACGTTTTGCCATTCGTGCACCCAGGTTCGTCGTTGAGTACACCATCGCAGGTGCTCCTGTCTGTGATACAACGTCAAGGGTAACCGCAGCCATGGTCTCCGAGCTGATAGTCCATGCTGCTGCAAACGTTGACTAACTGTTCGTGCAGATGGTTGTTGTCTTGCAAACGTCCCAATCGAGGCGTGGCTGCACGATCCGTTACAGCCATGCGGATACGATGCCTGTCATCTCGATTGCTAGTGAGACGAGGCCGTTGGGATCCAGCACGGCGTTCCGTATTACCCTCCTGAACCCACCGATTCCATATTCTGCTAACAGTCATTGGATCTCGACCAACGCGAGCAGCAATGTCGCGATACGATGTACCGCAATCGCGATAGGCTACAATTCGACCTTTATCAAAGTTGGAAACGTGATGCTACGCATTTCTCCTCCTTACACGAGGCATCACAACAACGTTTCACCAGTCAACGCCGGTCAGCTGCTGTTTGTGTATGAGAAATCGGTTGGAAACTTTCTTCATGTCAGTACATTGTAGGTGTCGCCACCGGCGCCAATCTTGTGTGAATGCTCTGTAAAGCTAATCATTTGCATTTTACAGCATCTTCTTCCTGGCAGTTATATTTCGCGTCTGTAGCACGTCATCTTCGTGGTGTAGACATTTTAAAGGCCAATAGTATAATAATCACGTAGTTCTATTTTGTCGAAAACTGACTTTTGAGCCCATGGCAGAACGCAGAATGTAGGTTGACAAACTCTCCCATCTCGTTTTGGTTGTAGGGCACCACCACCCGAAGGAAGTTTCAGCAGTTGGGACATCAAAAGGCGGAGGCTAATGTAGAGCGTGAACTAGCTGTCTGGAGACGAACCCTGAAGTGACTGTTTGCTGTTATTCTCTGTGTAAGAATCAATCACATAATTAATTTTTTGTTTGTATGTGTGTACGTATCTGAAGTCCTGGTAAGCACTAAAATACCCCTACTACGTTACCGTAGCTCGCTGCTAAATGAGCCAAAACAGAAAAAATTTACCTCTCTGTCAACGTGCTGGGTGGTTACAGTTAACGTGCAGCTACTTACAGAGCTCTTCTGTGGCCTGTAATTACCATGTAGATATTCTAATGCGTTGATGTGGAACAGATTCAAGCTGAAAAAATTAGTTCCAATTTTAGCCATCAGGTGCGAATCTGGCGCTGTACAGCACCTCGTCGGCTTTTCCGATGCTCACATTGAACAAAGTGTGTAGGTGGCTATTAATAAAAACATCAACAATATTCCTTTCTCAATTGTTTGACCTTTTCTACTCACGTCCCGTCCCTAACGCATTACATATGGAAACATTTATATAAGTTGTTTATGTGAATGTGTCGTGTCTGTTCTTTTGGGCGTGTCATAAACGTGGTGTCTGTTCTTTTGGGCATGTCACAAACAACAGACACCACGCATTCATACAACTTATTCTCCTCGACGGGCTAGGAATTCACCACCTTTAGGACAGATGCACAACTACTTTCGACCTCATGTAACAATTTCAAAGTAGGAAGCATGAAAGACATGGGTGGGGACTACGGTTAGGTGCCTCTACGAGAGAATGTCGGTCAGCCGAGGGGCGTGATGAGGTAGTCTACATAGCGCTTAGAAACGCTGTGCCTGCATGAAAAAAAAAAAAAAGTGCTTAACGCACTTGCCCACTAAACAGGATAACGTAAACCTCCATTTTTTTTTAACTCGTCGCCGCTGATTTGCATGAAGTCTCGATGGGTCTGACATCAATATTCCTTCTCTTTCCTTTCCTTTCCTTTCCTTTCTCTCTCCCCCCCCCCCCCCCCCCTCTCACCATCAATTTACAATAATATTTGTATACGTCTTTCTTGCGTTCCCAGCGCCAAATTTGAATCTGGATGCCAAAATGGAAAGTAATATTTTTCCATCGTAAAGCGGTTTATATTCACGTATTCAAACATTTACCACTTTTCGTTGCCATACAATACTTATAACCCACACTACACCTCTGTTAGTAGTTGCACCTTACGCGTAACCAAGTAGTACTAAGCCACTTTGTTTTAGCTTCTCTAGCGGCGTTCTATGGTACTGTGGCGCCAGGATTTCAATGTGTAACAGTCCTGTAGATGTACCTGCAAACAAAGAAAATAAATCAATTTCGTACATTTATTTTTTTGAAGAAGATAATTGAAATTTGGTGAAGAATCCTTATAAGCAATTATCAATGGCAGTAAGATGCGAAAACCCATAGCATTGCGTTAATGGTATACAGATTGATTGCATGATAATGTTACATACTTTCTTGGATGATGGAGAAGGGTACATGTAGCAGTTTTGAGGTGAGGGGAGCTGGTCCGAAAACGACCGATTTGAAAGCTACAAGCGAAATTTGATCTGATAACTCTGAGAGTGGAATACACTTGCTTGTGCTGTTGTTGCTGAAATTGTAGGATGGGAAACTTACAGAGGTGACAGTATGCAACAAAACAAGAATGAAGTATCTAGTAAACATGGGCTCTAAAATTGACATCTTAGGAGCTATGAACACTTTTTCATCCTCGGTACTGTGATACATGCCTCTTCTACTGCAAGCTCTTTGGTACCATGTTTTTGGAGGAGGTAGTATGGATCAGAGCAAGGAAAAAGTGTAGTAAGCAAGTGCGTATCTTAAGACTTATGAGCACTTGTTCATCTTCGCTATCGTGAAACACATCTCTTCCACTGAACACTTGCCCATAGGTCTTAAGCTATGCAGCTTAGAGCTTATACGCTCGCTCGATGTCGTTTTCAACTTGTTGGATCCATGGTACATTCTTCAATCTTAGCTTTCTAATGTCTGCTGCCAGATTTGATAATTTCGCTCTTACTTTACAGGATTTCAATCTGTATCTGTTCTCCGTGTCTTCTGGGCCAAGAATTTACCTGATAGTCTTTCGTTCTTCTTCCAGTATGATTTCCGGATAGCATTTTCTGTTGACAATTAAAGTTTCGCTTGCGTACAGAGCTTCTGGACGCGTTACTGTAACCTAGTGTCTCGTCTTTGTTTGTGTGGGCATGCACTTTTTGTTGCAAATGTCACGCGTTCTCCTGTACATTCTGCTGAGCTTCTGTAGTCAAACTCTCTGTGCTTCCTTTTCTAGCCTAGTTGCTTCTATGATCTCAAGATTCTTAAAAGTGTCTGACCGTCTTGGTTCACCCGTACTTCGCCATAATTTTCTGAAAGTTAAATTTAGGGAGGAGGGGGGAGGGGAGATTGGTATGTCATAACTTGTTTGGGCGATACTCTGTGTTCTTCCTCACGTGTGGACAATGATTTGTCCTTTCTTGAAATAACGTTAGTGAAAAACAGATTTTTTTTTTATTTCATACTCAAAGTAAACGCATGTTACAAGTCGCTGGAATGCGGTAGAAAATGTACGTTGTATCATTGATAACGCGCATTCTTGTTGCGGCAGTTAGTTTATTCGAAGTCTTGTATTACTCTCAATATTTTATAAAGTCGCATATCGAGAAACCTTTCATTCAGATACCTCGCTATAGAAGAGACGCACGTGTCAATGTTTCATGTGTGTGTGTGTGTGTGTACTAGTTTTATTATGCTGGATGGGTGATCATGAGTGGGTCTGTGTGTGGTTATGTGAAAATCCGTGGTATATGGTGTTTTTCTTGTAGGAGATACCCTGCAAGCGATCTTTGGATAGTGTTGCATTTTATATCCTCTTTTATATTCTTTGCATCTTATTTCAAATGTTCTGCTGATATGTCCTAACAAGCACAGAGCATCGTAGCTGTTACACTGAAGCAGGTAATTATCAGTTTTATATTTTTTTTTTCATTGTCAGCCTGCTTCTTTAATCATTTATGTATGGAGTTATTCCCGTGGTAGGCTAGTTTTGTTCCTTGTTTCCTTAGTTACGAATTCTATGTAACAGTTTTATTTCCTTAAGTGACTGTTGTAATGGTACTTGAATTACGTAACCGTTGCGGCACCTCACCTCAACCTCTCGACACCAGCAATATTCTACTGTGTTTCTGTAAAGTAGTTAACATATTTCTGAGACAACATTCAGATTTTATTTCATTAATGTAGAGGTACTTTGATACATCGATATGTTTATATTGCAATGATATTATTCTTATGTGTATTCTTTCTTTTGTCACTATGATCTTTGATGTACTTGTAACTCTGATTTTTGGGCGCGTAAGTGGTTATTAGAGAGTCAAGTCTTGGTCGTCATGTTGAAAAGACGCAAATTGTAGTCAGTTTATGAAATGTGAACTTCAACAGTGGGGAAGATATTTTCAAGTATGTTTTATATTGTGAAGTGATGTTGCAACAAAAGTAACAAAAAAGAAGTGTAACTTAAATTCGGAGTGCTGATTACTTTTTTACATTACTATTGTCTTAACTTGCAAAAGTTTAATCTTCAAGAATGGTTTATGAAACACATCTATAAAGCTTTTGAATATCGCAGAATAACATCTTGGCCTCCTTGCATCCGAGCTTGGAATCATCACTACCTAGATTTTCGACTATTGAGCCATGAGTTCACAACGAGACCAGCGTGGGAAACACGAAAAGATGAGTGCCTAGTTTATCCATATTTCATGAAATGACTTTATTAACTGTGCTCTAATGGCACCTGCCACATAATATAACTTTGTTGTCGCCCGAAAATGCAATATTTAGCCGCGTGAGCAACACTTTAGACTGTGTACCAGCTTACCTGTTGACCGGTCTTGTATAGTGGCGTTGTTGTTTATGCCTGTGTTCACATTGAGTGTTTTAGGTTCCTGGATTTGTATGATGTTTTGCTTTACTTGTCTCTCTCGATTCAATTTTATTTCTCTCTGGATTTTGTTATTAAGTCTTGTAACTAGAAATTCTTGGTATCCAAGTTAGGACAGATGAATAACAGAAGCTGCCACGGCCACCGAAATCGCAACAAAAACCCAATTGACATTTAACTAGAATTAAGTTATCCAGTACACCTGGGTTAGAATTTCAAAAGGGTTGTTCGACGGAGGATGCTATTTACACATGCTATTTATACATTCTCTCACCAAACATTAGAAGCCTTAAATAATAAAATAATGCCAGTTGGTGTTTTTTGTGATATTTCCAAGATGTCTGATTGCGTAGTTCATGATAATCTCTTAGAAAAATGTATGTCTCATGAAATCGATTTCTTTACGCATAACTTATTTTAATCAAACTTAACAAACAGAATGCAAAATGTGGTGCTGAATGATTCAAGGTTGAAAGCAGAGAAAATTTTAGCGATTGGGAGGAAATCACGAAAGCAGTCTCACAAGGATCAATTTTGGGTCTACTCTTTTCCCTATGTATGTGGGTGACTTCTCACGTAATATTCATCAAACAGAACTGGTACTTTTTGCAGAGGATTATAATAAATACCGTTAGAGGCAAAGCAACAGAAGAGATTTTTAATGATGTTTTTCATGGAATTATTACGTGGTTCACTAAAAACAGACGCTCTCATAATTTTGAAATAAAAACACACCATTTTCAGTTCTGTGCAACAAATAGAGATATACCAACAATTGATGTAGCACGAACAGCATTCAATAAACAATGTAGAATACACCAAAATTTTGGGTGTTAACACTGATGAAAAACCAAACTGGAAGAAGCATATTATTGAGCTGCTGAAACAATAAAACTCAGCTACTTTTGTTCTTCGTATAATTGCAAGATTTGGTAACAAAGGAATCAACTTCCTCACATATTTTATCGTATTTACACTCAACAACATCTGATGGAATATTTTTCTGGCGTAACTCGTTCCTTAGAAGGAAAGTATTGATTGCAACAGAGCGAACACTAAGAATAATATTGGTGTTCACTTGTGGTCGTAATATAAGTACTTCTTAAAGGAGTTAGGCTTTTTAACTGACTCGGTTCACACAATTTCAGTAAAAGAATTTTTCAAATGAACTATTGAACTTGTAACTAACTAAATAAAATGGCATTCCGTGCGATGAAAACAAAGTACACGAAGCAAAAGTTTTTTTTTTTAAATATGTGCTGTGAAGCCGTGAAAGCCCAAGGAATATCAACCGGCCGCCGTGTCGTGCTCTGCTTTGCGGCATCAAGAGGTAGCGATTAGACGGGTATGTGGTCAACACATCGGTCTCCCGGCCGTTTTGTGGACTTTCCAGATGGTGGAGCCGCTACCACTCGGTCAAGTAGCTTTTCAGTTGGTATCACGAGGCTGAGTGCACCCCGTACAAAGGAGAAATCCTTAGCAGCACCGGGAATCGAACCCAGATACTCCGTTTGGCTGTATCTACGCTGACCTCTCAGCTATGGGGACGGACTCATGAGGCGAAAGTTGTTTTCAAAACATACCGGGAATCGAACCCAGGATCCTCTGTTTGGCTGTATCTACGCTGACCACTCAGCTATGGGGGCGGACTCACGAGGCGAAAGTTATTTTCGAAACATAAAAACGACAATATACTCTGTGTGAGTGAAGCGCTGTGTAGTGTATAACCAAAACCTGCGTTTGCAAGAATGTTAGGAACTGAAGTAGCAGCCAGGAAACGTGAGTAATGATGGTAACTTAAAACATGGGAACTGATTAATAATAGTAATTTTAAGCATGAGAACTGTGTTCGCCAAACAGATTTATAAGAAAAACCACAAATATTGCCGGAATGCTGAAAATGCTTTAAAGTAAAATGAAAAGAGTCTAGTCTAAATAAGATTTTAACTATAGTTGCAGAGATTTACCACACTACTTGTGAAACTACGACTGTGGAAAAAAGGCTAAAAGACAACATATACTGTCGAAACGGTATTCTCAAAGTTTTCTTTGTCATTTCCTCGTACATCCCTTATCGAAATGCAGAAGGGAGTGACGCAGCAGCGTGCAACCCCAAGTCCCATTACAAAATAATCATGGCGGAAGTATGTGCTCATCGTCCGTCAGCTGTTCCCTCAAGGATGCCGGCTCCTCTCACCGTACAACTGGTTTACGGCAGTCGTTCACCATTTCTCTGTGGCCAGCGAAGACCCATGTTGCCTTAAAATTCTATATTCAGTTTTACTGGGCGGAACTATCGTAATAGATACAGAAAAATTAGGCCTTATACATGTTTACGTGTTTGCTTCATCTACTGGCCGAAATGCTGTTGTTGAAAAACGAAAATGCCATTATTTGCTCTAGGAGAGTCGCAAAACGTGTGAAAATTCAAGGTCGAAAGCATCCTCTTAAGGAATTGAGAGATCCTCAAATTTTATGGCGTGTTACAAAGTGCCCCATGCACTCGTAGAGCTAAGAATCCCGCAGTCCATTTGCCATGACTGCATAATGATGTGACAGACGGTGGTGTCGAGGATTGCCGTGGTTCAGTCCTACTCTTTTACATAGAAGTTGATTCTTTTTGCCAATTTTGAAGCTGGTTCTGGGATATCTCCCACGTTTATCTAAACATGTAGTAGCCTTCGGCTACACTTCACCTCACCAACTTAAAAAAAGGGTCTTTAATAACTCATTAGCCAACACGAAAACGTACAGAGCATGAAAGTAAGGCAACAAATCAATTAACGTGCTGAGATGTGAAGTCATAGTGTCTTGCTTTTGCCGTTATAGCAATGATGCGACTGTATAATCAGAAAACAAAGAAATTGCGCCTGCAGTGTAGGAACGTGCGGCTCATTCGAGTTAATCGACGGATGAGAATCAAATATCTCGCACCAGAACTGGACGTCTCTGTTGGTAGTACTGACACGCTCGTCCACCGGTGCGAGCACTCAGAGATGAGAGCCCGCTGAATTCCTTACCGTCTAACAAAAGACCATAAAGACCAATGAAGGGCTACCTGTGCCGAATTTCTTCACGTTTTGAGGCTGATCGTGACAATTTTTTTTTGTCGAAGATCGTCACATAACTTAGTCGGACTGTTCTTCCTCACCCACAGTACAGACCGAACCCACGACTTCCGAGCTCCATCTGCTTGGCCCAATGAAGGATGCACTCCGGCAGAAAGCAGTACGAGGATGACGGGGGGATTACTTATGCAGCTGATGCAATTGGTTCCGACGCCAACCAGTAGAGTGGTACCATGCAGGTATACAGGCCCTCCCAGAAAGTTGGCGTATGTCCGTCGCAATGAACGGAGATTATGTTGAAAAACGGAGTTTTGTGGCCAGAAGAGTGGGGAATAATATGGTGTATTAGAATCCTAAATAAAACCAGTCTCCTTTGAGAAAAAAGTGGTTGCCTGGGTATTAACAACCGCTTCAGCTGTATTTTAGTGCTTTATTACTGCAGTACAACCGGTTTAGTGGCGTTGAAGCCAAATCTTCAGGAGACATACGATTAAAACATTAGAGCGGAAAAGCTCGGAATCTTTTTTCCCAACATGTATGACAGAGCATGCGGCGGCGTCCCCTGTACGCGGTTCCACATAGATCGGAGAAGCGATCACTATGGTGCGGTTTATTTTGGAGCCATCCACTAATCCATGACATACCGTCTTTTAGAGGTGTTTTGTACTGACGGACAACGAATGTTGGTAAAACAGATTCCTCCAAAGTTATAATCATATGTTGCCTGAAGATGTAGCTTTAACACCACGACGCCGGTAGTGGTAGAGTAATAAAGGGCTAAAATACAGCTGAAGTGGTTATTAATACCCCAAATTAATACTCATAGCTGTGGTTGTCCCACCACAAGGTTGCCTGCAAAAATGATTGAATTACTTATTGAATGCCCCTCGTCAAAATTAATATCCTTCATGGATGCAGGTGTTCGTCACACTACGCTATACAACTTCTGTTAACGTAGGCCTAGACTCCACATTGTGCAGCGCATATGAGGCGAAAAACTCTCAGAAGGCGGTGCCCAGATGCCCGGCCAGAACTATGACTGTGTCGCGGCGTGTACTGGACGTGTTTGGACGCTTCATCCTGTACCACTCTCTTTCTCCCTGAAAACCCAACCCCAAACTCCCAGTGGGACTGACGAGACAGCAAGTCACTGCCCTGGGCCTCTCTCCAGATCCTGGCTTGTAATGGACCCAGTTAAACTACAGAAAATATCACCTGCAAACCATCCTCTAGGAAAGAGAAGGAAGTATTAAGCAGATTGCTTAATCCTGACAATCACTGACGTTACCTGTTACAAGGGTTAAATATTATGTCAATTGATGGGAATAGAATTCAGGTAGTAATGACCTGAAGTCAGTTATGTATGACTAGACTGATGCGTATCAGCGACAGGTGTCAGTTAGGGGAATCTGATACTCGTCGCTGATGGGATGACATTTTATGGCCTTTGTTCCACAACTTTGCATTCTCGATCAGTAGTTATCTGGACCTTGAGATCTGTTACACTGCTCTGAGCTTGTTATCAGGATGTTTTTCTCCACATAGTATAAAACCCTAGTTAGGACACAACTGAATGAAGTGCATTATTTGTTAAAATTTGTGGCGATTTTTACCCGATAAGCACTTATTATTCGACTGAATTCCCTTCTGGAATTTAAAACGCGATTTGATAAATTTACAGCGTGTTTCAAAATGTTTGACGATTTCAGATTTCAATAGCGAGAACTAAAAAACAAGATAAACGACGGTGGCGTCGTATGTTAGTAGTGCAGAGTGTCAAGTTTCATCTCATATGCAAGTGATTACTCGTATCGTATTGGTCGAGGGAACATCGGGCGCTCGGGGTGGAGCACTATTTTCGCTACTGCGAATCTGCCGTACACGTTCAACGTGCCCTTCGTAAGCATTTCATGATTGAGCCGCGATAGCCAATTTCTGCTCTTGGAACACGCAACGAGACGTTGCAATTTTTCCGTGAAGAGTTTGGTAAGCGCATAGTAGTGTCGAATGGCCGCCTCGCTCGAATAACTTAACCGTACTTGTCTTTTACCTGTGGAGTTACTGTCGGCGAGAGTGTATTCCGACAGGCCGAGAAGCTTGCAACAGCTAAAAGATCGAATTCACGATGAAATTTCCAAAATTCCTCCAGAATTTATGAAATATGTGTTGAAAAACTGGGTGAAACGCCTGGAGCATTGTGTAGTCGCAAGAGGTCGTCATTTGCCCGATGTAGTATTTCCTAAGTTATTAGACCGGATGCAAAAGCCGCTAACCACACGACACGCGAAACTGACATAATAGCGATAAATTCGTCCCATCCAAACTATTAAAGACTTTATTTCTTTTCTAAAACTAAATAAAAAATAATTCATTACACTGTATTAATGGCTTAAATTTGTGGATATGTTTTATACGTTAAAGTCTTAAGTAAAATATTGACTTAGCGGTTTTTGCACCCGATTTATCCAGTTATCGGGTTTTGCAGATGTATCGATCCTATTACAAAACAAACATTCGGTTGCCAAACACGCTATTTGGTGATATGTTAGCAATGACAGAAAGGTGGATTTTAATTATTGCAAATATAAACAGAAGTCTGAAAATTCTACAAAATTGGCATATAAAAATACGAAGGTGACATTATTTTACCATGAAAAGTGACTTACTTAACGTCAAAAAAAGAACAGCTACGAATGCTCAACATTACGTTTTGTTTTTTAAAAAAATAGACCATCGCGTTTTCGATATCAGAAGATATTGTAGGAAATAAACTAAGCTCCAAATTGAATCTTAATAAAGCCAACAAAATTTTATAAAATTGTAAAATTCTCGGAAAGTTACGTCTTAGTTAAAACAGCGACAGAAATTATAGAAAACGAAATTAGTTGAAAATTGCCTTTAGGTGATATCGACCTCAACACTGCTCGTCAACTCAAAACCGCTTCCATCATCTTCTGATGGCTGGCAGCGGCAGGAGCGACTCTAGAAGTGCTTTCCAGCTCATCTAACACGTTGGTGTAGAATTTGAGTTTGTCGTTGGTCGCCCAGTCTTCACCAAAGTGGAGGTCCAAAACCTTTTTGACGTCTCCGCTCTTCCCATCATCAGCTTTAAAGTTGTAGAATGGCTCTCCACGAACTAGACAATTCTTCTTCATTTTGATTTTCGTGAACACGAATTTTTTGGCTTTTTTTTATCTGGAAATGCCAGTTACCAGTAACTTTCACTAATATTTCCACATGTGTCATGACAATTAGTGTCAACACAGTTTTCATTGCATAACATTTATTTAATAATACTGCACTTTTCATGTTCTTACCATTGCGTTTTGCAAACCCTTCTTTTCCACTGATCAGGACGCCTCTTCCTTTTCCCAGAAGGGACCGTCGCGCTTGGTCTCGTTCTGGTCTTTTGCAACTACTTCGACGTTTTACGGAATTCCTACTATCTCAATTAGTCCCACTTCGTTTGTAACATCTTCTCCATCTAAACCGCCCAAAATATCACTTATTTCCTTCAGAACACTCACTCAAATACAAAATTCGAATGGCTCTGAGCACAGTGGGACTTAACATCTGAGGTCATCCGTCCCCTAGACTTAGAACTACTTAAGCCTAACTAACCTAAGGACATCACACACATCCATGCCCGAGGCAGGGTTCGAACCTGCGACCGTAGCAGCAGCGCGGTTCCGGACTGAAGCGCCTTGAACCGCTCGGCCACAGCGGCCGGCACCCAAATACAATTAACATGCTACTGACCAGCTGAACCTTGCTTACCAGCATACATTTCGACAACTCACCGGTAGCCAGAGCTTCATTATTGCTTATGTGTTCGCTACAGTGCAGCCAACCTAATTCTGAATGAGAAAAACATCCCTACTAATCGTAACAAAGTAAAACGTAGCTTTGAGTGTACATATTGGCAAGTCTGATGTTAGTTGGCATTCCTTGCATCCAGATATGGCACGGCGACCGCTTTGTCTATTGAAGCAAGCGGGTTTGCAAATGCTCGACATTTACCGGGTTTAGCACCCGAAGACAACGTGCAGTTGGTGGCTTTTACAGCCGAACACGAGTTTCTGCAGCCAGTTTCAATGCTCTGTAGCGGGTTTTGCACCCTGAAACCTACTGTGTCGGCGCTGAAACAATGAATGTTGTAGTATACTCAACTCAAAATCGACAAAAAATGCATTTAGCGGCTTTTGCATCTGGGCTGCTCAAGTAAACCTAAACAACGTTGTACTTCGACTGAAATGTTCGGCTTTGTTTTGCGATTACTTAGTGCGTTATTCAAACCTGAAATGCTCAGCCGCGCGGGTTTAGCCGAGCGGTCTTAGGCGCTGCAGTCATGGACTGTGCGGCTAATCCCGGCGGAGGTTCGAGTCCTCCCTCGGGCATGGGCGTGTGTGATGTCCTAAGGTTAGTTCGGTTTGATTAGTTCTAAGTTCTAGGCGACTGATGACCTCAGAAGTTAAGTCGCATAGTGCTCAGAGCCATTTGAACCATTTGAACACCCTGTATTATTGTGACAGGCTGTCCTTGTCTACACAGCCTGCAGTACGCGATCAGCGTCCGGCAGCTGGTGCCGTAACGTCGGCGATATGCGAGTGCTGCACTGGCCTCTGGGCGAGGTGCGGCCCGCAGCGGCCAGCCTGCGCAGGCGCGCTGCCGCCCGCAGCCAGATCCCCTAGCGCAGCGCCGCGCCGCACCGCCGGCGCAGCTCGTGACGTTTTATGCGCTGCCGGGTTTCCGCGGACAGCTCGGCAAAAAAGCTCCACGTCCGGACGAGTTACTGCCGTGCTTTAATTAGGATTTTTTCGTGAATGCGATTAATGGAACACGCTGGTGTATAATCGCTTTTAATTATTCCGCTATCGGCAGCAGAACCCGTCTCGAAACACCTGATGACGCGCTCTCAGAGTGTCGGGCGATATTTATTTTATTAAATACGAGAATAATTCGTCGCGCTTGGACCAAATTGAGGTGTACAAGGTCCACTGTCCACTCGCTTCGGCGACCCTTCCCCCCGGTCCGCATATCTGCTACAGCTGCTTCCGGAGTAGCACTTGTCTGCAGCACAAGTTGATAGAAACCTTACGAACGCAAGACCCTTACGCGTTCCACACCACTATTTCTGTAGAAATATTTGATAAACCGTATTTACTTGGCGTCTCTCTCAAAAATTACTTAATTCACTATTTTAGAACCGGTGCGCCATAACAAATAAAATGTCCTACCATGCACACAGTTTGACTACTGGTCAGAGAATGTGAATAGCTTCATATAGGAGATAAATAGGCAAACACACACACACACACACACACACACACACACACACGCTGCTACAGATATACTACCTACTACTGTATAACTGTATTCTGCAGGAGGAATAATGATTGCGTAAATCCACTGTGCTCGCTAGGATTAGTGTAATCTAATTGAGCCGTGCGTGGCTCGTGTTCCCGCCATAATGTATTTTACACTCTGTTTTTAACGTACTTCCACCTCACTCCGTTAATTTAAATTACTACTGTCACTGAGTTGCTGCTTTGCCTGACCGTGAGCGGCGTTAGTAGCACGTATCGATATATCCCCTCTCGTAGTATCTTTGCTCGACTGCTATTTCTTCCCGGTCGTTGTCTGTCGTAAGGGAGTTCGGGGTTGCGAGTTCGGATAGCGAGTTCGAGTCTGCCAGTCAGTTGGAACGCGTCTGGAGCGCAGTCCGGACCTGCCAGTAGTGGAGTTGCAATGCAGCACTAGTGCAGTCGGGTTGGAGCAGCACTGACCCCTGCGTCGACATGGCTCGCCCGGCCATTGCCGCCACGCATCACTTGAGCTGGGCCACAGTCTTGGTGGATCGTCGGTCGGTCGTCCAACCGGACGACGCGTTTTGGCTCGCCGATCGTTCATGAGTCGGCTGTGTGTGTGTGTGTGTGTGTGTGTGTGTGTGTGTGTGTGTGTGTGTGTGTGTGTGTGTGTGCGCGCGCATCGACTCCCGATTTGTCTTCGTGCGTGCTTAGTTATTGTTGGGTATCGTTCAGTTCTTCGAGCAAGTGTTGTCAGGTTGCGTGTGTAGTTGGCGTTATTTGCACTGGCGCCTATTTTAGATGTTGTCGGCATTCTGACTGCGGACCGGGGAAGTTATCTCAGCGCGGTGCAGTCGGCTTGGTTCGATGCCGGTCACTGCGCAGTCTCGGAGCGAGTGTGGAGCTGTCCGATCGCTTCGAGCTTCGTGTTTCACCGACTCAGGACGTCAAACTTCAGTAGTGGTTTCAACTACCCAAGTCACATCCATTCGTGTTGTGGTAGTTCGCTGTTGGGGAGGTTTTCCTGTGAGCAACACCGAGTGTTTCTATTGCTGAAATTTAGCCGCCATACGGTGCAATTAACTATATTGGTTGACTACAATTCGAGTGCACCAGCGGAATTTTCTGCCTTGTGGCCGTTAGTGTTCCGGTTACCTGCCCTGGCCACTAACGTAATTTCAGGCAGCGTCTCTTCCTCACCTGTTGTCGCTGTCCAACATGGTGTGTAATTTTGACAGCTAATACATACATCATTGTGGACTATCACGTTAGTACCGTGGTGTTTGAGTTCTCGTGTACTGATTGATGGCAAAGCAAGTCGTTGTGTCGGTCGGTCCGTGACTGTCCCTTGGTTGGGTTCGCACGCATTAAGTTTAGTTGGACTCACCACCTGCCTCGCTTAAGTGAAGGAGGGCAGACCGATCCACTGGAGATTCCTGAGTGCCGTTCTCCTAATTATCCTTTTGGAAGTGTTAATGTTGTTGTAATTTAACTGTATTTTATATTTTTAATTTGGCAAGGTTAGTTGTGGCCCTTCAGCCCTGGAAACATGTTCTCAGAGTTTCCTTCAGATCCAAACATTATCGCCTTCTGCTCTTGAAAGGTTATTGTAATTTCCTCTGAAAGACTTTACAAGTTATTGTGGGCCTTCCGCCGTTGGTGTTGCAAAAGGAAATTTTTAAGCTTAATGTATTGTTTTACCGATTGTTGCAGTATATATTTCCTTAATTTGCAGAATTTAAATTTGCGGCATTCAGCCATCTTATTTTGCGTTTGTTTATCTCTTTGTGTGCACCTTGTGGGCTATCAGCCCTGTTAGCATCTTAAAACATTGTGTTCTTCTGCCTTCAGTAATCATCATAGTATATTTGGAATTTTGAAGATTTAACCCGAGGCCTTCAGCCGCTGCGCATGCTGATCTCATATATGTATACGATTTATCTTATTCGTAAATTTAAGTGTGTGTCATATCTTTTCAAAACTGAACTTATTCTGAAGCATCTGTTTGAAGGCCTTCAGCCGCGAAGTAAGTTTAATTCTTTCAAAAGTGTATTTGCGAACTAAATGACAATAGATTACAGTTGTGAAATGAATCTGACCGCAACTCCCTTCTCCCTGTCCACAATTACCTGTTAGCCCTGCGTGATTTAGCGGACGTATCACTAATCTTTGCTGTCCCTGCGGGAGCGACAAGTATGAATTTCTTATACATTCCTAGAGTCCCCACTTAATGTTGTTTCTTGAAACTTTTTAAGTGGGCTTTCGGGGCATAGTTCACGTCTGTCTTCAAGCATCTGCCAGTGTTTCAGCACCTCTGTGACCATCTCCCACGAGTCAAATAAACCTTATCTTACAAACCGTCCAGACGTTGAACGTCACCTGTTACTCCTACATAGTAGGCTCCCATACACTTGAGCAACCTTCTAGAACGAGTTGCACGAGCCTTTCTTAAACAATCGTATTTGTATACTGCATCTCCCCAGTGTCTTTCCAATGAACGTGCGACTAAGCTTACTGATTATTAAACTCCACATCCCTACACAGTGTTACATCCAGACACTTATATGAGTTAATTGATTGCAGCAGTGACTCTTTTATATTGTTAAGCAGCGTATGTTACAGCTTATCGTTTTGTGAATGCACATATTTTCATTTCTAAAGACTTAAAGCGAATTACCAGTCTTCACAGCATTCCCAAAACTTATTAACATCTTACTGATAGATGAGCTTACATACAATCCCGAAACCAGCTCAAATTCCAGAGTAGGGTCAAGTACACAGTAACAACTAGATGCACAACACCTTGCTCAGGAAGTCGTCAATATAGGCACAGTAACAGAAACGGGTGACAGATCTGCAGAACCGACTCAGGCCTATGTGCTCCATCATATTAAGTGATACTACAGTCTGTGCCAGAAAACTTTTCCGCGGATTCCTGAGGTGGCTGCCACAAGAAAATTTTTATCAGAAAACTGGACATCTTATTTCGTCAGCCTCCCAATAATGCACTGTGCTTCTCAGTGTACACACAATGCAAGTTACTTGTGATGGTCACTATGTAGAGTCAGTTTTCCTCGGATGGCAGTCTGCCAAACAGTTCCATTGCTGTAAACACATAGGCTCGTGTCAAACTATTTAAAACCCTTTTCTCTGTACTAAAACGTCATCTCGTAAAACACCTAAAATATTAGAATATACACATAAACGACGTTCCGGCTGTACCCTGCATAGTTGATGTTCTGAAGCAGTTCAGCAATATGAGCAGAGGGGACGGCGACAGGCTCCAGACGCCCAGGTTGCCAGAGATACCAGTACATCGGGCCAAGTGTGATTTCGGCGGAGCGACCTCATCGGACAATGCCACGGTTGGTTAAAGAAACAAAAGATGCAGAAATGGCGCCTCTTTTCCGTCACTTACAGCAGGGAAACACCGCTTCCATTATCTTAGCGCCGATTTGCATTGTGTTACTAACTGGCAGCACGCCGCAAAATAAGGTTGTCATACGTCCGGGATTTTCGGCGACGTCCGGGGGCCTCCTAGGAGAGGGGGGGGGGGGGGGGGGGAGGGGAGAAATTCTATTTATTGGAAATGAATTTATTTTAATAAATCTTGGTTAACATTCACTGAATGACGACTGGTGGGTAGAAAATCAACGGGAAGCGTGCATAGACGCACTCGCGTATACATGTTTTCCATCAAAAGCACCGCGCCGCCGTCCCGCCCGCTATACATTTGTGCGCAGGCACATGGCCGTGGCGCAAAGATAATATAACGATCTTGCAGGGAAACCGATTTATGTAAGTTTGTATCACATTCATCAAGATTTTTAACTCGTTACGTTTATTTTATCTTCTGTCTATTTCTTTTAATTGTGTACATTGGCATAATAACGCTGTTAAGCGCCCTGGAACCAATATAATAACTGCCTATCTCTTGTTTGCAGCTGCAAAGTGCCAAAACATAAATGCATATTTAGTCACGATTTGAAAAACAAATATACAGTGTCAGAAAGAGGAAATCTTGAATGGAAAGTTGCCCGCACAACCTTTGTTCAACAACTATTTCGGTTGCAAATATGGGGGTTCTGACACAAATGATCACGTAAACACAAAAGAAGCACAAGGATAATTCTAAACGCCAGGCTAATGACTCAAACACCACCACATTCTCTGAACAGCTGCTCAGGAGAAAAATATTAAATATTTTACGTGTTTTATCTGGTCTTCTCCCGACACAAATATGCTCAGATCGTCTTTAAATGTCGACAAGAAGGAACCGGTGACCATCGAGCAATTTGTCGTCGACAAACTATACGTGTCAGCGAAAATATTCCGAGTTGATCCAAATGTCCGGCGTTTACGAAGTCATTGTCTGGGTTCGGTAGTTTGAGTGGCAATGTAATTGCGATATATTCAGTTTGTTACACAGTGTTGGGAATAGATACATCTGTAGACAATGGTATTTTTATCTTTGATTTGATGTAACGATGACATCTATGATCTTTGTGACTGTAAATATGGAGAGTGACATCAGGAATAAGTGCCCACTACTGACATCACGACATAGAAATTAGTGCCGAAATCGTGAATCTTCTATGATTTGCTACTGTAACATCACAACTTTAGTATACATTCTCCAGGCAATACCAGGACAGCCCACTGCGGTGATGCAACATCTACTGATTGCGTAGACGGGGTAAGTCTGGCTGCACATTCACGTCACATTTTTTGCAGTTTCTTTTCGTAAACGTAATTGCATTCATTATTGTGCGCTATACTGCCATTGTAGCTTTTCTGCTGTCGCTTTAACGGATTACCATATCAGATCTTTACACTACGCCTCCCTCTTGTTTCTAACTGGTGTTGTCATCTGTGAATTGTTTATAAAACTACGTACTGCCTTGGCCCACTCAAGACAACTGCAAATCGCCTCACGATGCCTGACACAGGAAACGCCGATGACAACGATCAGTTTCAGTACCTGAAAAGGTTACGGCCGAGAACATGGTAACATTAGAAGCATATTGAAAGATGTACTGGGTGACAGTTACTGAACTGTATGAAATAAAATCGTCATAACATCTGAAAGGTTTGCGTTAGGACGTTCAAACTGGACGTTGGCTGCGGGGCATGATGGTAATGAGTATGCGCTGTATGGTTTGGTTTAGCGACGAAGCCCACTTTCATTTGGATGGGTTTGTCAATAAGCAAAATTGGCGCATTTGGGGGACTAAGAATCAGCTTTTCACGATCGGCAAGTCTCTTCAACCTCAACGGATGACTGTGTGGTGTGCAACGTCCAGTCATGGAATAATCGGTGCGATTTCCTTGATGGCACGGTACCTACTGAACGGTATGCCACCATATTCTCCGGATCTGAACACATAAGATTCCTTTTTGTGGGTCTGTATTAAAGACAAGGTGTACAGCAATAACACCATAACCATTGTTGAGCTGTAAACAGCCATTCAATGGTCATCGACAGCATCGATGTTCCGACACTTAAGTGGGCCATGCAGAATTTCGCTATTCGCCTGCGCCACATCATCACCAATGATGGCAGGCGTATCGAACATGTTAAACCTAAATGAGAATATCAGTAGGACGTTTACGTGTTAAATAAAAAGTGTGAACGCTCGTAGTTTGTAACTAATTTACGTTTTTTAATACAGTTCGATAATTGTCATCTTGTACATCACGTATAATTATCACTGCCGGGAAACAAACCAGAAACATAACCGAGTAGCACGACTGATCCCAGAATATTGTTCAAGGATGTGGGACCCGTCTCAAATAGGACCAGCGCGGGATGTTAAACATATATAGAGAAGGGCAGCATGAATATTCACAGTTTTTTCTGACCCGCAGGAGAGTGTTGCGGAGATGTTGAAAGAACTGAACAGGCAGATTCTAGAACATAGACGGAAACCATCCCGAGAATGTCTACCAACATAGTTTCAACAACAGGCTTTAAAAGATGACCCGATGAATACGCTACAACCACCTACATATCGCTCCCATTGGACAAGATTAGATGAATGACAGTAGCATATTTCTAGGTTCATCTTTTAAAGCCGGTTGTTGAAACTATGTCTACTAACAGCTTCAACAACCGGTTTCAAAAGATGGCCCTAGGAATGTGCTACAACCACCAGCATATCACTCCCATTGGACGAGATTATGAATTACAGTACGCACAGAGGCATATAAACAATCTTTCTTTCCACGTTCCATTCGCGAGTGGAAGGGGGAAGAAGCGCTAATAACTGGTAGGATAGGATGTACCCTCTGCCATACACTTCACTGTGGTTCGCAAAGTGTAGTTGTAGATGCAGAAAAATGCCTACTAAGTTCGCTGCTGAAAAACTATATAAGGCAAGGAAGAAGAAGGGTAAAACAACAAGAAATTCCTGACGCTAAAACATAGCTTCTCATAAACAGTACCATACATTGCTCGTAAAACGGAAACAAAACTTATCTTTTGTTGTGACCGTTTTGTATATAATACCGCGGTGACAATATGTCGTGCACAGCAATAGTTAAACTTGTGAACATCTGTGTAGATGACTGGTCATTTAAAACATTCATAATAAGAAACACATTCATCACAAGAACTCCAAAAGTACTAAAGCCAAATACATTGAATAGTGTCAATAACTGTAAATTGAGTACCATGACGGCTCGTCTTTTCAACAGTCTGTTATTATTAAGCTATTACTCTATAAAGCATACCATATTTACTACCAAAATCCTCCATATTCCTGTTCTCTGTAATATTATCATTAATAAAGAAATTTAAATTAAAAATATACCACCATGCTTTACTAATACATATGTAAAGCTGTTTTCCATGTTTCCCTGTGGAGTAACGTTGTGAGGAGGGGTATATTAGTGTTTAACGTCCCGTCGACAACGGGGTCATTAGAGACGGAGCAGACGCTCGGATTAGGGAAGGATGTTGAAGGCAATCGGCCGTGCCCTTTCAAAGGAACCATCCCGGCGTTTGCGTGAAACGATTTTTGGAAATCACGGAAAACCTAAATCAGGATAAACGTAACCTCCATCCCATGTTCGGAGTGCGGGATTTCAGCTGGTCTATTTCCAATAATAAAATACAAACAGCCGTTATTTTGGTTTTATTTGTTAGACAACCAGTTTCGGCGTTACAGCTGAAGACGGCAAGATGTAATGCCGAAACTGGTTGCCTAACAAATAAAATCAAAATAACGGTCGGTGGTATTTTATTATTGTAAATCAGGATGTCCGGAGACGGGTGTGAACCGCCGTCCTTCCGAATGCGAGTTTATTGTGCTAACCAACCACTGCGCCACTTCGCCCGGTTAACGACGTTTGGAAGCGATTGATTTGTTGACGTGTCGATTGCACGCCCTCCGCGCGCCACTGCATACACATTCGCATTCTTTCGTAAGTCGAATTTTTCAGTTTATTATCTTGTCGCCAAGTCTGATTACTGCTTCTATTTGTGTAACACACATTATTGTGTTGCATTACATATCATTGCCACGGGCCGCCGTCACCCACAATGACTCTACGCTTGACTACAAAAGAAAAATTATACTAGCAAGTAAAAGAGCCATTTATCCAAACAGGACGTTTAATTTCAATAAAAATTGAAATTTTAATCACATATATCTCTTTGTTACACTCCTGCTGTGGTCGCTGTGATGTATTCCGCTTCCGAACAATTAGCCTTCGGAAGAATTAAGTACAAACGAAAAAAATCATCTCATTCATTCCTTTTATACATAAAGGATAAGTTACGTTATTACGGTACCAGTCGGGCAGTGGAATGATGCATATCAGGTGGCTCGGGAAGTATAGATGTAAACCTATTGGGAGAAGTATAAGGCGTGATGTTGCTCATCTTTGGAACCTTACCAGGGAAACAGGAAAGAAATATGAGGTACAGATTATGTGATAAAGAACAATGCTTGTATCAATAAAATTTCGGTTCCTTTTTATGAGTTAGTGTGTTAAATTTCTACTTTCGTATGACTGATTAGTCCCATTGCTTCGACAAGGACATCCGTGACATACGTCATAATCTATGCCCCCTAGACGCCTAGTGACGGGAAATAGCTAATGACTTAGGGAGTACCAAAAGTAAGGTTATTAAGCTCATGACACAACCTACCACAGCACAATAACTTTGTACAGGTGGTGTCCCACAGCTTGTAAATATTTGAAGAGACTCCTGTTCAATAACTACCAAGGGCTGCTTAGGTAATAAACCTTTAGGCACTACCAGTTTCAATACAGAAGCACTGTGTTAATGCGTTTTACCATTGAAGACAGTTTCAGTGGTGCAGCATGTTTATTTTTTTGGCGACACAAGTAGAATGATAGAGTACAGGCTTATATAAAGAATTTTATGACACCAGACGACAATCGACTGATCGGAACTGCTAGTGGAAGAAATGTTTATTCCATCTGCGGCTCTCGGTGACCCTTAGTGTACCTTTAAATCAAATTATATGGACAGTTAAGCTACAGAACAATCATACAAATTAGCAGAAACACTAAATAACTTGTTCTAACGCCGAAAGGCGTCTCAGATAAAACTCACAAAAGCTCCATTGTGAACTATTTCAGTAACGTAATAAGTGGACAAACAAATGCTTCAGTATGAGCTTGGAACTCATCCGCCTTCAACATGCTAATAGTTACTTCGTGGTATACAGAACGTGACCATCTGGTCGATGTCACCAACAACCAGATTACTCGTACTAACGAAACTGACACGAAAAAGTTCGAGCAAAATAATAAGTTCACAAGACAAAATTTATCTCTTTCCCTCACCGAAAAACAATGGTCGCTGTAGAGACCTGAAGATGGTGCAAAATTGGTGCCAGGTAGATACAGGACCCTCTATCACTGTAGTAAGTCATGACAATGAAACGTTTTGCTACACAGTGTAATGTTCAACATGAATTCGTAAACTTTGAATATAAGAATTCAACTGCGAGAGTTTGTTGCAAAATGTGACTGTGAGAAAGAAAGATGGAAGTGCCTATCTTGTTCCCTGTCCGTTTAAACATTCGTAATGACAAGAATACTCTCTGAATTAAACATTGTGAATCATTAAACTTTTAAACTGATTAACTAGAACTGGAAAAACTTAATGTTCCTTTTTTTATTTAGTTTTGAGTTACATGTTGCACAATGGAAACACCGTGACACTGCTCTCGTCTTGAAACAGCGTCGCATTTGCTGAGCTACAACAAACTCCTCAATTGTGACTGGAGCAATGTGTTCTCTTTTTTTTTTTTTAAAAAAATGGCATACTAAGTTCATGACAAAGTCGTATTAGTAAAAATCATAACTCATATTTTGACATGGACTTCGGCTGTGGACAATGACTTGAGATAAATTATAATATCAAATGTAATTTAAAAGTTCTGTGTTGAAAAATTATCTCTTTCTTTGCTTCAGAAACACTACTACATAATCCTACGTCCAACTTCAAATTGAAAATCAGGCGTTGCTGACCCTATACTCTTGAGTCCCGAAGATAAAACAAATGAGGAAACATGTTTCCAGTGTTATTTTTATTAGTCTTACGCATAATTAGATTCATGATTACATCACTTGTATTTTTATTTTTCGTACAGTGTAAAACATTTGAGATACACGTATGTGGAGTTCACGTCTCAACTGGTAAATAAATAATACATTGAAAAATATATTGAAGTTTTTGTTGAACTTTTACGAAACAATGGTTTTTAGTCACACATAAATTAACATTACACATCTTGCACACGGTTCTGGTGAGGGATTTTCAACCTTCAAAGTGACATTTGGAAGCATTTTTTGCATCTACTTAATCGTATTGGGGAAGGTGATCAATCCGGTCATATCGAGTTGGCTTCCTTGGCATGGAAACAACTTTTCTTCTTTTGGGTTTATTGGTTTATTGTCTTCATTTCTCCTGAACTGTCAGGGTTCATCCAAGGTTATTGCTTTGGAGAGTTGTGAGGAACTTCTGACATGAGAACACTTTATCAGTACATTAGTCAAATTCAGTTTGAAGTTTATTAGGGTTAGTCTGTTACTCTTTGGTACTTTATCTTTTGCACAGGTTCTTTTGTACATAATCCAGCAATTAATAATAGCTAAATCAGTAAAATGGTTAAATTATCTGATTGTCCATTTTCTTGTGCTGATATTTCGTAACTTTAAATACTTGTCCGGAATCATAGTATCACTGATGAGCGGCATATCAAGTAGCCTACTCCAGTACATCTTGGCTTGTGGTAGCTTGTGAGTACCCATTAGAATTTCAACCCCAACAAAGGAAAGAATTTCGTTCATATTTGTGTTTAAATTCTTCTTATTACTTTGAGCATGATATATGATATTCTTATCATATTGTGATCTTCTTATCCCTTAACATACCATCCGTCAGATTTTCGAAATTATCTTCACCTTGTTCCCTGTTTTCCATTTTTGAGCAAGTCCATTGTAACTTATGTTTACCTCCACTGTTCTCCGACATACCAGGCGTAGGGTCTTCTATTTCGAATTCTGGGTGTTCAGTAGTGACTGCATATTCAGGGACAGCCTTATCGCTCGAAAATTGTTGACTCTCATCGTCTGAAAGTGAACTGAAATCACTCTCCTCCAGCATCAGAAGTATTTCTTCATTGTTGATTACTGAAAATAACGCCATAAATTAATTTTTGATGTTTAAACAATCGACATCAACTACTGGATAATTATGAGGATTTCCTCACACAATACCATAAGAACTGAAAGTTTACAATGAATTAGATGCAGAAAAGAGTTAAGGTTGAGACCAGAAGTACATATACGTGTACTTCGACTTTCGATGTCCTCTGTATTCACAATAAGAGATAATTTTACGAAAAGATATATACCAGTCACATTTGTGACTATCTTTACAGATGTAAAACAAAAAAGAAAGTAAATTTAACATATAGAATCAGGTATTATTTTGAATTACCTTAGGAGCGCGCGCCGTGTGTAGCCATTTTGCTGGTCGGTATCTTCAAAACATCACAATGGGCAGATTGTGGTGCAATCTAGTGGCGTGGACTGAAACTACAAAACTTCCACAAACGTGTACTAGAGGTCTGCAGTCGATATAAACTGTTCATGCACTTTATGGAATAAAACCGCGAAGTCCACATATGTGGACCCACGGAGTGAGGAAGCTATCCTCAAGTCACTGGACGTCTGAAACAAGAATACCTAAGTAAAAGCTTCCGCAAGTACAGAATTTAAAATCAATTACCTTAAATTAAATCCTCTTTTATTACTCATTAAAATAATAATAATAAAATATTCTCCTCAAAATGCTATAATCTCTTCCCTCGTCTCAAATAATTAACCAGTAAATCAACATGTTCCACTTCCTCAGAATAAAACTGCAGCCGTACCACTCAGCCTGTGCCGTACCGCTCATGAAACATCGCTGCCGACTAATGTATCTCCTCATCTCACGATTAACAGTGGGCGCCATCTCCAGCGCATCTTGCAAAGCATAGATGGTTCAAGCAAGCCTCCAGGCGTCACAGCATCTCTTATTACACTGCAGGTATATAATTTCAAGCAGTACAAAAGGCGGTTACGCGTTCATGACGTCCAAATACTAGAGAAATGCAAATGAAATTATCCACATCGCCCTATCAACGTGAGTATGTGACAAAAGGATTTTCCCATGACCACAACGTGAATGAAACTGTCCAATTTTTTGTGTATAAAGACTGTCCAACGTGCGTACAAGGTGTGGTGTAGCATTCGCAGCCACGTAACACGACGTTAGAACGGAGGTCGTAAAAGATTCTAGCGCACAAGCAACACAAAGAGTGTCATGCCTTGTGAGTGACAATCGATTTGAAACCCGACATGAATTGTTACTGTCGATGAATACAAATCCATCTTCATCATTTACGAGAGAATACTTCGAAGGGAAGTACACACTATTGATACTGAGTGTCGGGTTCCTTAAAGGGCCATTATCCACACTGGCGCCTAGAACTGATTTCTTGAATGGGCCAAAAATCTCAGGAACTTGACAGTAGGAGGCTGTAGTGTGCTCCAACGAGTCGCAGTTCTATCCCTATTCAACTAATGGAATGCACGGCGTACTCCTACTGCACCATGAGACATTTAAACCGCATTGTGTGGATCGTACAGATCAGACCGAAAATGGTGCGGTGGTGTGTTGGGTGTATTTCTCGTACCATGACTTCGGTCACTCTTTCATCTTACAAATGGTTCAAATGGCTCTGAGCACTATGGGACTTAACATCTGAGGTCATCAGTCCCCTAGACTTAGAGCTACTTAAACCTAACTAACCTGAGGACAGCACACACATCCATACCCCAGCCAGTACTCGAACCTGCGACCGTAGCCGTCGCGCGGTTCCACACTGAAGCGCCTAGAACCGCTCGGCCACACCGGCCGGCCTTTCATCTTACAGTGACCATGAACAAGGACGTTTAGTAAGGCATTCTAGGTGACCAAATGGCCCTTTCTTCTACATCTTCATGATGAATATGTTGTGGACACTCCCGTCTTTCGAGTTGAAAATAGCTGTGTTCATAGCGCTGAAGATATACGTTCCTGGTTCGACTGACCTGTAATATCACATAATCCCATACTAATAGAAAGTGTCCGAGAATACTTGCATCCATGGATGAAGCATAACAATCAGTATAACTATAAAACGGTAGCCCAGTACTGAACGACGACTTATCTTAGATAGCAGCTGAGTGGAATGGATAATGCCTTGAAAGGACGATATAAAGCGAACATAAGAAAAAGGACACGAGACACTTAAAATAATAGATGAACTTTGCAATATGGGGAACAAAATAACTGATGATGGTAGAAATACATAGGATAGTCTGGCAATGGCAAGAAAAGCCTTTCTGAAGAAAAGAAATTTGAATGGAGTGTAGTCACTTGTGGAAGTGAAATATGAACAATAAACAGTTTAGAAAAGTAAGGAATAAAAGCTTTTGAAATGTGGTGCTGCAGCAGAATGCTGAAGATTAGACGAGTAGATCATGTAACTAATGAGGAGGTACTGGATAGAACTGAGGAGAAAAGAAATGTGTGGCACGACCTGACTAGAAGAAGCGATCGGTTGGCAGGGCACATTCTGAGACATCAAGCGATCACCAGTTCAGTATTGAAATGTGTGGGACAGGGGTAAAAGTGGTGAATAGGGAAGAAGAGATGAATACAGTAAGGAGGTTAAGAAGGACGTAAGTTGAGTAGTTGAAACTTCCTGCCGGCCGGGGTGGCCGAGAGGTTCTAGGCGCTACAGTCTGGAACCACGCGACCGCTACGGTCGCAGGTTCGAATCATGCCTCGGGCATGGATGTGTGTGCTGTCCTTAGGTTAGTTAGGTTTAAGTAGTTCTAAGTTCTAGGGGACTGATGACCTCAGAAGTTGAGTCCCATAGTGCTCAGAGCCATTTGACCCATGTTTTGAAACTTCCTGACAGATTAAAACTGTGTGCCGGACCAAGTTCGAGTCTCGGACCAGCACACAGTTTTAATCTGTCACGAATTTTCACATCAGCGCACACTCCGCTGCATTGTGAAATTCTCATTCTGGAAACATCCCCTAGCTGTGGCTAAGCCATGTGTCCGCAATATCCTTTCTTCCAGGAGTGCTAGTTCTGCAAGGTTCGCAGAAGAGCTGCTGTGAAGTTTGGAATGTAGGAGACTGGCAGAATTGAAGCTGTGAGGACGGGTCGTGAGTCGTGCTTGGGTAACTCAGTTGGTAGAGCGCTTGCCCGCGAAAGGCAAAGGCCGCGATTTCGAGTCTCGGTCCGGCACACAGTTTTAATCTACCAGGAAGTATCATATCAGCGCACACTCCGCTGCAGAGTGACAATCTCGTTCTGGAGTTGAGTAGTTGTTCGGATATGAAGAGGCTTGCATGGGATGGAGTAGGATGGAAAGTTGCATCAACCCAGTCCTCGGACTGAAGATCAAAACAACAACATGGGATGTAAACGTCAATGATTTCCTTAAAGTGTGAATAAAATACCCAGAGAAAATTACGGACTTTCTTTCTAACCGAACTTAATCCTTTATCGGAGCTAGAGGTGGTACTAGACGGCGCTGTGTGATGTCTTCGGGATAGGGGAAGAGGTGTGACTAATTCCTTTTTTGGGTGTGAGTTTAATCCTGAAGATGTTGACTATCAGAAACGAGGGCAGTACAACAGAGTGATAACATAGTGACGCGACAGTGTAGTTGGCGACGGAAGTCGCGTGAGGACGCGGCAGCGGATCGGTGTCAGTTTTATACCTGGTGCGCAGCGGCCTTCCCTGCCGCTGTTGCGCTGCCTGGGTAACCTTTCGGTCGCCCCCGCTGCCCCTTCGCAGCCGTGAAATGCGAGCAGCGCGGAGCGGTGCATGCTGAGGCACGGCGCACGACAGCGAGGGACGGGGACCTTGCGCGCCGCCCAAGGTCGGCCGCGCGGCCAACGCCCCGCCGGTCACTCCACCCGCCCCGCTTCCTCTCTGCCCACCCCCTCCCCAGCCCCTCCCCACTCCTCTCCTCTCTCAATCCCACTCCCCCGATCTCGATCGCATCGGCTCGCTCCGCGCTGCGCCAGATAGATTCACGGGGGCGTCGCGCCGCCATCTTCGCGGCCGGTCCGCCGCCCGCAGCTTCCCCCACCCCCCTACCGCCGCCCCCGACGTATTCCCTCATGCGGATGTCACGCTGCCAGGTAGCTAGCCTGGCATTTGCATGACCTCGCCAGGTGACCTCATAACCGCGAGCGGCCGGCATTCCTCGCAGCGGACACTACCGTCGCCTTACCCGACACGTCTGTCCCCGCTCCCGCTTATCGCCCTAGGTGTTCGGAAAAGTAATTTCTTCCCTAGCGTGTGCTATTTGTCGTTCGTGCAACATACTGCAATGGCTTCACCTAAATACATACTACGTACGTCTAGTCGACTTTGGTTATCACAGCAACCAGCTATTATCCGAAGTTGCAGTGCAAACAGCTTATAGAGTGACGGGAAGAGTTCGTTAGCGGTTTCTAGCCTCTCACACTAGGATACAAACTGTCTCCGATGGTAGACGAGTGCCGCAGAGGTCACAGTTTTCTTCTTTTCTCCTTAGTAACATATTGACGAACGACTGTCACATTACAGCTCCAACTACTCCCCATTCTCTGTGATTTTCTGCCTTCTTCAGTCTCCTCTTTTGTTGTTTCTTTCTTCCTGATAGGCATCCTAGTAAATTTCTTACTTTAATTATAAAGACTTTTTAAAAATGCTTTGATCCCATTTAGTTTCTATTTCGTTCTCCAGAAACACGAAATATTTATTAGGTTTATATGTACTCATTCACATTATCTTGTGTATTACCTCCGTATGTAGATAATTTTTCCCTAATTATTTTTTGTTTCCTATCAACCTTTCATCCTATACTACGACCGTATTTTTCGTTCTTATTTACTTCGTAAGGCTTCAGTTGAATCCATACACTATTCATGGTTTCATCATTATTGTCTATCCAATAGAACCACTGTAATATTGTCTTGCGATCAAGACACCTTGACAATGAACCAGATAAACAAATACAATAAACATTATTATTGTTATTATTATCATTAATGATATTATTGTTATTATTTTCTGGTGATTGCACAAGTACAGCAGACAATCAGTTGCCGAAACAATTTGGGGCTCTTGGTGTTCGGGTAACTGATATTTTGGGTGATCGACCGTCTATGAAAAAAATGTACCACCATCATGTGAGCAATATGAAATTAAGGATGAGACATACGTAATCATCTTTTGGATATTGCTGCTCTCCTTTTTTCCCGTGACATTTGAGAGAACTGGTGAGGTATCCCGCCATATGGAAGACACTGCTTGTTTTACATTCCTCAACATGTTTCAGCACTTCCTGCGCTATCATCAGTGAGATGCTTTTATTTTCCAGTCTGAAAATTGTTACGATAGAGTTACAATGAAATCTCCATCTAAAGTTATTCATATGTATATGAAGACGTGGTAACTGTGCGTACCACACATTATACGTTTTTATTGTGGCACAAATTATGCCTAGGATACAAGCTTGAATTATAAACATTACTATCTTAAATTGTGTTAATAAGGTGTATTTATGCTGGTAGATTAGTGATTGCGACACGTTTTCTTAGAGTCTGTCTTCAACAAAAGAAAACAAACAATTTCTGTTTCTCTTCCATTTTAGATTGAAACAGTGTTATTTATCTTTTTATTTACGATTTTTTGTTCTTCTAGCCTCCCTTCCACTTATTTGCGAAGTCTTAAGGCAATTATTCTCTTCATAACATAAGACCTGAAGGCTTCACACGCATATATATTTATTTATTTATTTTCAAGTTTCTGTTGTCATTTATCGTGTCATTGCGGCACTTAGCTGTTCATTTGTTTTGTTGCGCGTTTCTTGATGGGTGGCACGCTGATTTCAATCTAGAAAGGGAGAGAGATACAAAAAGAGTGTGTGTGTGGGGGGATGGGTGGACAGGGAGGGGGGGGGGGGTAATGGTGAGATGGGGGTTATTTAAAACATTCTTTCATTGTGGCAATTAATTTTTTATGACTTCGTCATCCGTCAGTAACTGATAATCAGGGTCATTGACAATATAGCCGCGTGGGATTAGCCGAACGGTTTTATGCGCTGCGGTCATGGACTGTGCGGCTGGTCCCTGCGGAGGTTCGAGTCCTCCCTCGGGCATGGGTGTGTGTGTTTGTCCTTAGGATAATTTAGATTAAGTAGTGTGTACGCTTAGGGACTGATGACCTTAGCAGTTAAGTCCCATAAGATTTCACACACATTTGAACATTTTTTTTTTTTTTTTTTTTGACATTATATTCCAGCCAGTCTGGATGTTTCCCTGGTCACAATTTTCACATCCTGAAGATTCTTTAATCAGCCCGGCCAGCTGAGACAGAAATTGGCTGTTTGGTGGATCTTTTAGTCTCGTAATGCACCACGGATTCTTAGACTTTCCTATGATCAAAACGGATAAGCCACGCGTTCCAGTAACATTTCCGTGTATCATAGCAGTGACGCGAGATTCTCTCGCATGATAACCAGTTGCTAACGTTTCTGTCTTGGAAACTAGGGATTTTGTTAGCATTTTCTTCCAGTACAAACCAGTTTCGTCTGCATTGTAGACACTGTTTTGGTTATAGCCATCATTATCGACCAATTTATTAACAGCGTCTTTATAATGTCCAGCTGCTTCAGCCCAACCGACGGTTTTTCACCTTGAATGTCCTGTTCCCTAATTCCATGTGTAGATCTGAAAAGCATGAATCAACCGTTAGACGCTTTAAAATCAGCGTGGCCCGCTAGTATCTTATTTCACGCGCTTTTTCACAAATCAAAGTGCCACCTATTGGATATGCTTGACTACATACCCGCATGAAACACGTATAAACTACAGTCTCTAAAACCTTGTTTCTGCCATGTTCAGCGTTGTTCTGAGTAAGATTCCGTCTTTACTGTCAATTTGACTCACAAATTTTTTAATGGCATCACTACTATTTTTTAACAACAAATAATTTTTAACTTAAAATATTTTTAATGCCTGGACTGCAGTTTCGTGTCTTAAACAATTAAAGCACGATAACCAATTTCTGTGGCCTTCTACAATCATCTTCAGATTGTACATAAATCTGAAGATGGTTGTAGAAGGCAACAGAAATTCGTTATCGTGCTTTAACTGTGCTGTCCTTGTAGACAGCATCTTTCAGCTGTCCCCGAAGAAAAAAATCTACTGGCGTCAAATCTGGGGTACGGGCCAGCCAAGGTACAGGTCCTCCGAGTCCAGTCCAACGATTTGGAAACAATTCGTGAAGACATGCTGTGGTGTTTCGTGCACTATGGGCTGGACAACCATCATGTTGGTACCACAGGTTCCTTCTAGTCTGAAGAGGAACGTCTTGTACCATCCGTGGAAGATGGTCTGTTAGGAGACTGCGATACTTGTCCGCGTTCAGTGTGCCGTCTATGAAAGCTGAGTTTGAATGAGGTCACGTAATAGGGCTCCGAGAAGCTAGATGTTCCTTCTGCAATACTGCAGAAGGACTTGGCAGCAACTTAGCCACTGGATTTGATTACTGACGACGGTGGTCACGAGACTACGTTAGCAAGAAAACTGGGCTCCAGAGAGTCACTATCCCACACCATTACACTCCATAGACGCTGACGTTTCAACTGACGAAGCCGAAGGGTATTGTCAACAGACCAATAGTGCATTATTAGGTGGTTTACCCGGTCATGGTTGGAAAATGTGGCTTTAGCACTAAACCAGATACATGGTACATCTGGAGTGTCATGTCGTAATTCACATGTACAGGAGACAACACGGTTCTCACGATCGTTTTCATGCAGCTCTCTGTCGTCACTTTTTTCCTTCTGTTACTACGACTTTCACGTGACTGGTTGAAGAGATTGATAAAAAATTGTCGAGATGGTTGACATCTGTTCTTGTATCTTACCACATACGCCATACAAGAACGTACTGCAGTCTTCCTACACACTCATACACCATGAGCATGTCGGCTTTCTCTGCTTTGGTAAATCCCATTGTCCACTCACGACCTACTGCTTGGACTATCATACTTTATCTGACTAGCTAGTCGCAATGCAATCGAGGAAAATGCAGTCTCACTGTAAGCAAAGATAACATCGTACCTAGCAACTACGCAAGTTGAATGTCGCAAACAAGTTATCGTGTGGAAATTTTTTAAAATACGATATTTCGTAAACGCATCGCACTAGAATCCTGCAGCAAACACCATTCTAACTTTAATTTGATCATATCAATAGGCACTGTTCCACTTAAAAAGAGTGTTTGTTTGCCCAAACAATACATTTCTTAAGTACTATTACAATCTGTTTATTGCCTGACAATACGAGCCTTTAAGTTCCAATCCATTCTATAAAACCGCACATCAATAAACTTTCCATTTCAGCAATATTCGCTGTGCAAGTTTTAGGCGACTCACCGTGTATTTTGTGTATATGATATATTGTATTAATCTGGCAGAAAAAAATCGCAGTACCAAGAAGAAGCTGTGTGACATAAACGAAACTTGGTAGGTGTGGCTCTACATTTGAAAGATGATGTCTATTATAATTTCAGTTGCATAAGAGTGGCACTAGTAACGCCACTGTGAAGATGGAACTAAGGTTTGATTTAAATACGAGCTGCGAGGGTCGTGAACGGTAGTTAGCTTCGAGACTGGGCGTGGTGAGTTAATGTTATTCAAGAATGCTTTTAAGGCGACAAAGACACCGTTATCAACATCTTACTGAGTTTGAATGAGGTCACGTAATAGGGCTCCGAGAAGCTAGATGTTCCTTCTGCAAGACTGCAGAAGGACTTGGCAGCAACTTAGCCACTGGATTTGATTACTGACGACGGTGGTCACGAGACTACGTTAGCAAGAAGACTGGGCTCCAGAGAGTCACGTGACACTACCGAGAGGGAAGACCATCGTGTTCGGCGTATGCCAGTGTCGCAACGTACAGCATCTGCAGAAGCAATCTGAGCAGCAGTTGGCACCACAGTGACACAAAGAACTGTTAAATATCGGTTACTTCAGCTCCTAAATAGACTCCCTATAGCGCCCGTTTCACTGACCCTAAACCACCGTCATTTGTGACCGTAGGGGCGTTAAGTGAGAGTTCATTGAAGGGTAGGATGGAGGTCTTGCATGTTTTCCGATGAAAGCTCGTTCTCCCTCGGAGCCATCGATGGCCGTGTGTTGGTTAGACAGGCGACTAGTTGAGGGCCTGCAGCCAGCCTGTCAGTGTGCTAGACACGTTGGACCTATAATTGGAGCTACGGTCTGGCGTGCGATTTCGTAAGACAGCAGAACCACTTTCGTGGTTATCCCATGTACCCTCTCTGCAAGTAAGTACGTCGATCTGATTATTCTCCAATGGAGTAAATATGGGGCATCATCGGTCGACAGCTCCAGCGTCATCCACAGACAGTGTTAACCGTCCATAAACTGACATCAGGCACCTGTACGGCACAATTCATGCACGTTTGCATACTTGCATGCAACATTTTGGCGGATACAGCGGTTATTAATATACCAGCATTTCACTGTTGCATTGGCTTATCCCGCGCTTACATTAGCCTGTGATCTTGCAATGTTAATCACTTAAATGTATTACCTAGACTAATTTATTCCCGAAATTGCATTACTGTACGAAGTTATATTTTGGTTTTGCGATTTTTTCTGTCAGTGTATAATGTATAAGGAGAAGTAAAATCTTTTACTATTGCTCTCCTCATATATTTTGTTTATCCACTATACATTGTTTTATGTCCTACTTCACGGTACAAAATTTTCTTAGGATCCTTTGCTCTATTTCTTTGCAGCTCTGAGGATGGTTATAGAAAATAACCCAAAATTGGAATCGTGCTTTAATTGTTTAAAGGAAAAAATTGCCGTCCAGTCATTTAAAAAAAACATTTAAATTAAAAAAATTTTGGTCCCCTACTCCTCCCTGACAGTGTCAGGCTTCACTATTATTTTTAATATGCGATTTCGTAGCATGCCAGTCACCTTATTCTTCAAGTAACTTGACTCACTAGCACAGATTTTCAACTGGTCTATTTTTTCGTTTTATCGGAAACACTGAAAACAACACGTTTACGCTTACTCACCATTGCGAACCTCAGCAGGATGCTACAACCGATGACCCACACGCCGCTGACTCGTGCCGGAGGCTCAAAGCAAAGCATGCGATAGTTCATTGTTGGCAGGGAAAACAAAGGGCTACAGCGCCACGCCAAATAACTACCGGCTGTTAGCGGAAGTGTATGGAGCGAAAATTTAAATGCACTGACAGGAAATCTTTCGGTTAACTTGTGTTTCCTTTGATCGATATTTGCATAATCCATGGCTCTGAGCACTATGGGACTTAACAGCTGAGGTCATCAGTCCCCTAGAACTTAGAACTACTTAAACCTAACTAACCTGAGGACATCATACACATCCATGCCCGAGGCAGGATTCGAACCTGCGACCGTAGCGGTCGCTCGATTCCAGACTGAAGCGCCTAGAACCGCTCGTCCACTACGGCCGGCTGCATAATCCATGTTCTACTGTAATTAACCTTGGTCAGCTCTCTGTGGGAACAACACTCTTTCTCGTGAAGTATTACCTTCGGCAATGAATTCCTTCTAGTCAATATAGACTGTGGCGAAAGTTTGGTGTGTACGTTTGTTCAGCTCTGCTGGCTCTATACAGGGTGAGGCATTTGAAACTCTTTATCGGAGTATTTGCCGAAATACACATCGGATTAAAAAATAGTGGTAATAAACGTTGTTCACCTCGATGAGGGACATTCATTAATAAAAAGCTCGACTCCCCCTCCCCCCCCGCCCCACCCCCCAGCACCAACCCTGGAGGCGGGAAGGTAGGAACCCCTATTTTTTACTGCAGGTTTGGACGTTCCGTGAAAAAATATGTAACTTTTGTATGACACATTTCTTTCTTTTCATGACAGATGATGCTGTAATTTGGAGCGATAATTGTTGTAAACAGTAACATCTCACAAAGATACACAACCGATTAGGAAAATCAAAGTACTTTACTTGATATTTGGGAAAATGCTATCCCCCCACAAAGCGTTTATATACTACATTTAGCGTTACCAAGTAACAACGACGTGGACGTAGTACTAATGTGTTCCCTTCGGTGTGCTTGATTTTGGTGAGTCCCCTTGCCTCTCACAATCTCGGGATGCTTCATTATTGTGAGTCCCCTTGCCTCTCACAAGTGTTTCAGTGCAGCAAATGTTCTAAATGTTGTCCGTTGTTTTTAATACACATTGCATCTCTGCATCTGAATGACAATCCGACATGTATTAGTGTCTCTGCGCTAATGTTGCACATTCATTGATAATTTGCTGCCACATATCTTCGGGGTTGTCGGTACAGCCACGGAAACTCCCACAGAAACATATCGGCAGAAGTCAAATCGGGTGAACGTAAGATTAATAAAATTTCATTCATCGGAGAAAAGTACCTGTGAAATGAAATTATCATTGACTGTCAGTTGTTCCTGTACCCAGTTGCAGAAATTCAGGCGATTGTGAAAATCGTCACCATGCAGCTGTTGATACAGCGATAAATGAAATGGATGTCATTTATGTGCATGCAACATGCGTAGAACACTTCATGCGAAATTCCTAAACATCGAGCAATTTGCGAGAAATAATGTGAGGATTACGTTTGTCACAGGTCGCGTCGGACTCTTTCTCTAGGTTCAACACTTGCAGTTTCAGTGAAAGGCGAACAACACTGCGAAGCACCGTTGCAGACGGAACATTCTTATCGGGAACAGAGAAGCGTATCTTTAACGAGTTTCATCAACATTTTTATGAGCCTTAAAATACGTCGCAATGATGGCGACCCTCGATGCCGTCGTTAACGACGTGACCGCGTAGTGAGCGCCTGATCAAGTTTTGAGCCTCATTCGATTGTGTGAGGTGTCACGTGACAGCATTATCAAAAATATCGAAAAAGTACTTGGACTGTCTTAATCGGAAGTGTATTTATTTGAGATAGTACCGTTTTCAACAAGTGTCACCTCATTTCCAAGTTTGCCGATTACAGCGCCATCTGTCGCGAAACGAAAGAAATGTTTCTTACAAAAGTTACATTTTTTTTACCGGAGGATCCAAATCTGCAATAAACAATAGGGGTTCCTATTTCTGATTTCAAAGTCAACCCCCTCCTGCCCCCAGAGGTGGTGCAGGGGGTGGAGCGTTATGATAATAGATATCCCTCTTCGAGATGAACAACTTTTACTGCCACTGTTTTTTAATCTGATGTATATTTCGCCAAATATTTCAACAAACAGTTTTAAATGTCTCTCCCTGTATATTGCTGCAACCATACATCACCAACGATAATGAACTGGTTTTCAAGACAGCACCACCAAAGTAAAGGGTGTTTCAAAAACATTCATCTGATTTCACCAGCCATATCTTCTGAGACAAAACAGAAACTCGGGATTTAATTAAATTTAACATACGAGTAAAGAAATATTTTCAAAAGAACCCTCTTACCGGATGAGAATATAGCTCTAGCTTACATGCACACACACACACACACACACACACACACACACACACACACACACACACACACACACAGCCTTCGGGTGCATTTTAAAATACGTTCAAGCTCGCTTTTCATTTACCTCTCAGAAATGTTCAATGTTCTCTGCGACAGGCGCATGAGAAACATCCAGATCATAGTCAAACATGTCCCATAAATTTCCGAGCATAAAAAAATGTTCAAATGTGTGTGAAATCTAATGGGACTTAACTGCTAAGGTCATCGGTCCCTAAGCTTACACACTACTTAATCTGACTTAAACTAACTTACGCTATGGGCAACACACACCCCCCTGCCCAAGGGAGGACTCGAACCTCCGACGGGGGGAGCCGCGCGGACCGTGACAAGACGCCATACACCGCGTCAAGGACAATGTGGTGGGGAGGCGGGATCTGCTAACTTCCAACTTTATTCGGCGATTGCGAGAATATCTCCGTGAACACCATCCACACAGGGAAAGATGGCCAGCCGTAATCATAAACTCTTCACATGAGCGATGTGCCAAAATATATAAATAACCTAGCTGCATCAGTATGGGACACTGTTTGGTATACTTTGATGTATAGGACAGAACAGACGTACTGCACGGTAATCTATCTGCGTCACAATCTAGTATATGGTACTTACAAAATAGCGGAGAGGTAGTTTAGCGATGCTAGAGAAATTGGAAAGCATTCTGTTGTGTCACTGGCTGGCGTTAAAATTACGAAACAAGTGGTAAAACTGCTAAAACTGATCGCACTATTAGCTGTAGTGCTTATTACAGTACATTGTCCCATATCAATGGTGTCTTCCCCATCCAATCCGTCCACTGGTATGGTGTTGATTACCATATAGTGATAACTGTCATGTATAATTTTGGTATCTGAAACGATTGTGAGCGAGCAGCGATGGTGTAAGCTCTATCGCAGAAGTTAAGGTAGTATCTCTGAGCCGCGCGAGGCCGCAGTGGAGTAGATAGTGTTTAGCTTTGGTAGAGAGGGCAGTAAAAGTTTAACTGTGTTAGAGTAGAGCTGATACTGTTCAGCAGTGTTGCAGTGAGGATACACGGGCAGATAATGTTAAGCAGTGTTAGAATGAGGAAGCTAACAATTTTAAACTGTGTTAGAGTGAGGAAACAATGGTAATATTATATTTGACTTTTAAAGTCTCAATTTATCAATGATTTTTTTTTTTTTTTTTTTTTTTTTTTTTTTTTTTTTTTTTGTAAAGGAGGAAGTCTATTGGAATATCAGGTAAATTCTATAATGACGTTACCTTGTTTTTTTTTCACTATTTCTGCATCATCGCACTAACTTGGTTATTGTACTGAGAGTTGCTAGATTTGATAGATAGGAAAGTGTACTGATTGGACATTAAGTAGTTCATTAAATTTAAAATCTGCCTTGAACACTTTTTCTCAATATACAAAACACATAGTGTTGTCATTTATGCACATATTTTATTACCGATCTTATCTTACAATTTTTAATGGATCATGCAACCAAGTGTGTTCCAAAAACAATCCAATTTGCAATTAATAGAGAACTCATTGCACCTCTCAGGTTTCTCTGCGTAGATACAGTAATTTGCAGCTTTAGAATAGCGGCGCGCAACACAGAGCAGCACTGCAATGCATTATCCAGATTTGCGCAAAATAGAGGTAACGAGAAAATAATTTGATTTTTCATTTATTCAATCCAATTTTACGAAACCATTTACTCTAGGTTTCATTTCAAAGTTCATTATTTGGGCAGTCTATGCTGTTCAAAATTTTTGCCGTCAGATTAATAATTTTTGCAGTATAAAATACTCCCCTTTTCATTATGACAATTGATTATTATTACAATGCAGCTTTGTTTTCACATTACCACAGTACAAGTTTCATTGCGACAACAGCTCATTTATTATGACAGATCAGAGCTTACAATCAGAAACACAGCCCTTCAGACATATTTTTATTTATTTAGATAACTTTCAATTTTTTTCTGTTTTATTTTATTTTATTTTTATTTTTATTTTTTATTTTTTTATTTTCTGTACAGCACGAGCAACGTACGAATATTTTGAGAAACAGTCAGGAATTGTGTACTGCTCCGACTTACATTAATTATTATTGTATTTAAGCGCAACACATATTTTGCTAATGCTGTGTTTTGCCTTTCAGCTTTGACATTATCGTTCTCGATGTTGTCTTTTGAATCTGTGATTTGTTCGTATATTTCTCTATTATAATGCCACGTACTATCTTTGTTTGCAAATCACTCACTACAACTAATTCTCAAAAATCTGATTTGCAAAATGCAACATACAGCAACAATACCTTGGCTGATCATTCTATTGGTACTAATGGTAACCATATTTATGAAGTAATAATGCAAAATACTGTGTTTTTGCAACCGGATAGTCAGTACACGAACATTGTAGACACTCTTGATTCTGACGTGACTCAACATTCCAATAATAATATTTGTCGTAATACTCATCTTTTTTCTGAGAATAGTAATTGCACACAGATAAATATGCAACATTGACTGCCTTTGACACAATCCGATACCCAGCCGCGACAAAAGCTTTACGACAGTTCTGGTACGTTCTCTGACTACCAACAATCTACATTCTTTTCCTCAGTCAGATTATAAACGCCTGTTGCAAGCTATTAAGACATTATCTGACGAAAATAATAATCGTTTTGATGAACAAGCCAGTCGTTTTGCTGATGAAATTCAGACGTTTTGCTGACGAAACTAAAAACAGTAACGAGACTTTTACTAAGCAAATTCAAGAATTTTATGATAAACGTTCTAAAAATCATGAATCTCGTACAGAACGTTTTGATGCACAGGTTACTCATTTGGAAGAGCTTAATCAAAAATTCGAAGAGCAAAAAAATCTTTAAATGCGCTTCGTGACAATCAGAAAGCACTCTCTGGCGAATTAAAAGACCGTTACAAAGCTTTAACACAGCATATAAACAATGTTGCACCAGAGGTTACCAATGTCATATCTCGTTTACGCGAACTAACTACAGCTCATAACAACATTAATCAACGTGTGTCACACAGAGAAGTAGCCGTTGATGAACAATTTTATACCACCTCTGAAGCTCAGCGGCAGGACTAAGCCCTACTTCTTGCTACAATTAGAAAGTCGGTACCCAGTGAAATTGTTGCCACTCTGCAAAAGAAAACGCGTTGTCATGCTGTACAGTTACAGTCACTTAAAAGATGACACTACCAAAATTCACGACCAGTACGACAATCTAATGTCAGAAGGAATATTTGCTGAAAGCTACAATTTCTTTTTCTCAGGACCTATTGTCATTGCAAGTGTTTTGTGTACAGTATTCGATATTTTATACTTATGGCTGTGAGGTGTTTTTCGTGTGGGAGACAACTGATGTAGACAGAACAGGGAATTTTATTTTAGTGTATGTCAGATGAGTTGTGTTATGAAGTTTATTACTAGCTTTTGTAATTCATGATGATGGTTACTGATGATATTTAATGAGGTACATGATTATGATTTATGTGGTTGACATATATGATGTATTATGTGAGGTTACTGATGAGATTATGATAATGATGATGATGATGAATAATACTGAGGTAATAGTTAGGGCTCTGGGACCCTGTTTTCGTTGAAGTCGATTTTTATTTCACATTATGATATTTCTGGTTTATAAGTCTAAAATATGAGTTTGCATCAGTCATGGGAAGTTGATGATAGTAACTGTTCTACAGCTATTTGCTACTACACTGAAGTTGTCACTTTCTTGAGATTTTTATGCAACCCTGGATTTACATGGTATTTTTTTTTCTTTCCTCTGTGAGAGCAACACAACAGGCTACAGCCATGCTACATCTTACAGCAATGCTCCTTTCTGGCCTAATTTCCTCTATGGAATTTTCTGTGACTATGCAATTTTCTGTCACTTGTCCAAAGCACTTGACTGGGTGAACCATGACATTATGTTACAGAAATTACAGTTCTATAGTATAAATGGAATAGCATATGAGTGGTTTAAGCTGTACCTATAGAACAGGAAGCAAAAAGTTTCTTTATATGAGTCAATTGATTTAAATAAGTTTGCCATTTCATCCAACTGGGGTGAAATTACATTAGATGTTCCAAAGGGATCAATCATGAGTCCCCTTCTGTTCCTGGTATATGTGAATGACCTCCCTCCCCATCTGAAACAGGAAGCTGAAATGACACTGTTTGCTGACGATATAAGCATCATTATTAATCTGGTAAAAGGAACTCCAATTCAAAATGATACATATAAGGTCTTTGGAAAAGTCATTAATTGGTTTTCTGCAAATGGGCTTGCTCTAAAATTTGAAAAAACACAGTACATCCAATTTTCTGCTGCAAAAAGTACAGTTCCTTCAATGTAATACATTAACAGAAGTCAGTAGACAGGGTAGAGCATACTAAGTTTTTGGGTGTATACATATATGAGAATCTTAATTGCAAAATTCGTATTTTGGATCTTCTAAAGCGACTATTTTCAGTAACTTTTGCAGTCAGAATAACTGCCAAATTTGAGGATAGAGAAATTAGTGAGCTAACATACTTTGCATACTTTCACTCTCGGATGTCATACGAAATAATATTTTGGGGTAACTCAACATTTAGACAAAAAGTATTCACTGCTCAAATGAAAGTGGTTAGAATAATGTGTGTAATTCATAGTCGCACATCTCGTAGGCATCTTTTTAAAAGATTGGGAATTCTTACAACAGACTCACAGTACATTTACTCACTAATGAAATTTGTTCTCAATAACATAGACCAGTTTAAAAACAACAGTGACATTCACGATTATAACACCAGAAAAAAGAGTTACACTATCCTTTACTCAACCTATCTTTGGCACAGAAAGGGGTAAAATATTCTGCTATAAAATTTTCGACAAATTACTAGATGAAATAAAATGTCTGACAGACAGCAGTAATAGCTTCAAAAATAAATTGAAATCATATCTGCTTGACAACACCTTCTATACCATAGATGAATTCTTTAATGGAAATAAATAAATCTATAAATATAGTATATGCATTTTATGCCATTTAAGGGAATGGTGTAAGTAATAGAAATATTAATCCTTATCTCTGTGTTACACACACACACACACACACACACACACACACACACACACACACACACGCACACGCACACACACACATATATATATATATATATATATATATATATATATATATATATATATTAAAAAACCTTGTTTCATACGTGCATTTCTTGTGCACTTGACACATTCCACATCATAACGCCTACTGTACTGTGCGATTTATCAATGGAACACGTAACTAACAAACTAACTATGTACCATGACATTTTTTCTTGCCTAATAATAACCTACTGCATTATCTTACGTATTTGTTCTTGTGGAAGCTATGGTTTTCTCATACGTACTGAATGAATTAGGAAACACATACACAACTTGACAGACAACATACGCACACAACTGATATTACTAAATCTAATTTGTGTTATCATTATCCATACTCATGCTTTGTCTTTTCAAGAATGTTGTATGCAGGTCATACTATGCTTTATTTGTTTTATTTATTGTAGTCACTTACATTATAGACTATGGCAGGCCTTAACAACTGGCCAGTTTTGTGCGCGAGTACTCGCGTCTGCTCAGGCACGTGCTCGCGAGCAGGTGCAAGGTGGAGGAGTAGGGAGGGAGGGGAGGGAGGGGAAATGCGCGCGCACGTTTGAATGTGATCTCGCGTTCTTAGCAGATTTAACCAGCCATCTCAATGCTTTTAACATTTTACTACAAGGTAAAGATCTGCTAATTACTCATTTCATAGATCAAATACAAGCTTTTAAAATGAAATTGACACTTTGGGTGAGTCAGCTGGAAACAGGAAACCTAGCTCATTTCCCTAAATTATCATCCATGCAAGATGTTCACAAAGACTGTGAACGTTATTCACATAGTTTAGTTGATCAGCGCTTTCAAGATCTGACAGCACTTGACAGTGATTTTGATCTGTTCTCTCCATATTCAGCGAATATTTAAGAGATTCGTCCTGAGCTGCAGCAAGAAATTATTGACCTGCAGTGTGACAGAGAATACAGAAACAAGTTTCATAACAAGAAAAACAAATGGTTCAAATGTCTCTGAGCACTATGGGACTCAACATCTGTGGTCATCAGTCCCCTAGAACTTAGAACTACTTAAACCTAACTAACCTAAGGACAACACACGCAATCATGCCCGAGGCAGGATTCGAACGTGCGACTGTAGCGGTCACGCGGTTCCAGACTGAAGCGCCTAGAACCGCACGGCCACACCGGCCGTCCAAGAAAAACATTTTAGAATTCTACAGACATTTCCTTCAGGATATATTTCCTCGTTTGCACAAACTGGCGGCTACAATAATATCAATGTTTGGTTTCACGTATGTTTGTGAACAACTGTTCTATGCAATGAAATGTAACAAAACGCGCCTGAGAAACGCATTGTCTGATCGAAATTTAAACTGCACGCTGCGCCTAAAATGCACAAGAACAATTACTCTGAACATAGACGCAATTGTAAAGGGCAAAAAGTACAAGATAACCGAGAATCCCACACTTCAGTGACACCTTTTATTGTGTAACAGTCCACAAATTAATGCGAATGTAGAGGCATACACTAAGCTAATAAAATTATGTGGCATGTGTACATTCTCCTTTATTTGTTTCATTTGTCACAGTAATAATTCGTGAGTGATATCCCTGCAGGTGGCCGCGGATTTACATTGACTGGCGGCAGCTGTTGTGTGCCCCACGTGACTTTCCCCACTCTCCCCTCTGGTCCGCTAGTGGGGGTAGCCTGCTCGCGCTGCTCCGTGCTCACGCCTTGCTGCCACAGCTTGCTCCACGAGCACATATGTTGTGAAGCCCTGAACTATGGTATATATTTTCTTTGATGTTCATGGTAAACCTTAGTCTTGCAATTTTTTTTATCATTAGCAGTTTATGGTGAACCTTAGTCTTGCAATTTTTTTTTTTTTTTACCGCTAGAACATTTTTATCCTATACACTTAACTGTTACAGGCCCACCTTGGGCTTGTAAATGTTTCCTTTTTTGCCATCGTCTTCCCATAATTTTGTTAAGGACTGACAGATCTATATACTTCAGCAGCACAGTTCAGTCAGCTTGGTACATGCAGAAATAAATGGTAAGCACTCAGGTAATGGTCATGTGGCAGACTGTGTTTCATGGTTTTGCGTCTGATGAATTTTCAAAGTATGTGCTAATTCATTTTTTAACAAGTCTTACTGGATTGAGAATAGGTCAGGCTGTAACTTTGTCAGCAAATGGTATGATGTTTATGATAATCTGTGTGCATTTCTAGTATTACTATGAGTCTTCGTGATGTATTTCTTTTGAAGATATTATATTAAGGAGAGACTCTGTGTAGATGATGATGATATATTCTTGGGATTTCATGATGATTTTTTTCCTGGGTATAGTAGGTGTGAGTTACGGTTACTTTTTAAGTGATTTGCTGTTTTCCTAGACTTGATTTCTTTTTCTCTATGATGATTTGTTGTTGTATACCTAAATTCTTCTTGCCTGATGACTGCTCTTCTTCTGCTTTGTGATAATATTTATTTTGTCAAGTCTGATATATATTCATTATTTTGGCCCAATTCTTCTTGTTGATACACTAACTGGCACATGACAAATGACTTAAAATTACTTCTATCCACAGGTACAACAGGCCTAGTGCACTACACAAACGTTCCTTTTTCTCCTCATGTCCTATTTGTTCCTGTAGTTAGTGGAACTCCTATTTTTCCCTTACGTGTGTTTACTCTGCAAAGATAGTTAGCCTAGATGTTAGTATAAATATTTTTTTATGCTAACACAGAGATGTTCTTGCAACGATATGGGAAGTATCTTGTAGTAAAGTAACTATGTATGTGTACTTTGTAACCTACCCCTCACTTATCGACCTTAATGACAGTGAAAAATTAAACTGCATGTACCTAATGGAAATTTGGGAAAAGCAGTCGTCACCGAAGTTAATTTGTCGGTAAAGAGGGAGGAAAGGGTTACATCTAAATGTAAGGAAAAATGCAAATGAAATTGGTGAAAATTAATTTTGAGAAAAGGGTAAAATTAACAAAGAAAGTAAATGTGCGGTCGTTACATTAACAATTAATTGGCGTTAATTAGATATTTGAGATTTGGGGAAAATTACGGTCGCCAGTCCTATGGACAACTACTATAATAACTGAAAATGAAAGATTAACGAACTTATATTTAGCACTAAAAGTGTGGCAACTGAAGGTTGACACGTGTTGTCCGAAAACTGAATGTTTGTCAGAAGTAATAAGTTTCGCTACAATCTGACTTAATTTAGCAAAATAATTAATAAAACCGGAAAATTGAAAGTTAATTTAGTGACTGAAATTAATAGTGAGCTTTGTTTCTGAAGCACTACGAAATTCAGTAAAATAAGGTTAGTCTTGTGCTAACTCAACAATCATTTCAAAAGCTACTTGAATCTACGCAATTTAGAAATAAGAGATTTAACTTTGAACCTGAATTAAATGATTCTGAACAATTAAGAATAGTAAAATTTACTACGTACCATGCTGAGCTGCAGTCACAGGTATGCTAAAATATGGTAACAAAACTCGCACTCTTAATTTGTGCCTGTGTATTCTAAATATTGTAGCCAGCTATAAATACCTTAACTGAACTTTTGAAATGAAAGCAGTGAAATCGAATAATATTACTTTAATGCTGACGTCTGAATTTCAACGACACTCGGGTTCCTTCCGGAAAAGGAAGGGACCTTGCTTGGTAATGCAATTGGGACAATGAGCAACAAATCTTCATGCTAAGTTGTTGTAATTTAATGAGATAAATTTAACAGTTTGAAAAGCTGAGGTCTGCCCTACAGTTCTACAACTTTACGTGCTTTTAGTCTTCCTTGTTGGTTGATTGAAGGTTTGCAGTCGTCGATCGGGGAGGTGGCGACAGTCACTCATTGTCGGCCGTCGCTGTTGAAGAAGCTGGATGTTGGAGCGCCTTCTTCTCAACACTGTCACCAGGCGAAACGGGCTCTTGATGTGCACCAGCTAATGCTTGCCGTCAGCGACACCGTGTCAGAAACTATCATAGCGAGTCGAGCGGAATTACATGCCAGACCCCGAAAGCGCGGCAACTCGCGGGAGCATCACGCAACACACCTCTCCACTGCTCTACTCCAGCCAGACTCCCTCTGCTCTGCCCGCTCTCCACGCGGCAGAGTTACCACTCCCAAAGATCCTAAACATTTTGGTTCTCCACACGACCTATCGATGTATTCGTTCGATAGCATAGTTTTCCCTAGGCAAGACCCAGCGTAAAAATACAAATAGTATTTACAAAACAAACTAACTGTTTCGCTTCTGAATGATTCTCCCTTTCCACCAGAAGTTGTTTGGAGATTGAAACCAAGTGGTCCGGTGCCTCCTAGACTTTATGGTCTACCAAAGGTCCACAAGAAAGATGACCCTCTACGCCCCATAGTGAGTAACATAGGCTCTCCGACCTATGACGTTGCCAAACATCTGGCATCATTGTTGAGGCCTCTTGTGGGAAAATGTACTCACCACATAAGAAACTCAGCTGACTTCATTAGTAAACTGAAATCATTGAAAATGAACCCGTCTGATATATTAGTTAGTTTTGATGTGGTGGCTTTATTTACAAAGGTTCCCCTTCCAGAATCTCTACAACTTATTGAAAGAAGTTTTGACAAAGAGATTTCAGCTTTATTTAAACATGTTCTGACCTCCACATATTTCTTATTTAACAATGAATTTTTTGAACAGACGGACGGAGTCGCCATGCGTAGTCCCTTATCCCCTCTGGTGGCCAATTTATTTATGGAAGACTTCGAGGAGAAGGCGCTTGAATCTGCTGACTTGAAACCCACGGTATTCTGGAGGTATGTTGATGACACCTTTGTAGTTTGGCCCAATGGTGAAGACAACTTGAAAGACTTCTTAAGATATCTGAACTCCCTCCATGATCAAATAAAGTTCACAATGGAAATTGAAAATGAGAGATGCCTTCCATTCTTGGATGTTTTGGTTCGGCGCAGAGAGGATGGCACTTTGGGACATGAAGTGTATAGGACGCCGACACACACCGATCTGTATTTACGTGCAAATAGCTGCACCATCCTGCCCAGACAATGAGTGTTCTCCGAACTTTGACTCACAGAGCGCATATTATTTCTGACGAAAGCAGTCTGCAAGATGAACTTTCCCACTTACAAAGAGTGTTTGAAGACAATGGGTACTTTCCACAACAAATACAGAGGGCACTGAAAATGAAACCGAAAGAGGCCACGAGGAAAGCAGAAGAAGATGAAGAAACCTTTAAATCGATGGCCTTCCTGCCATAGATGGGTAGCCTCTCATCAAAAACAGGACGCATTCTCGGCAGACACAAAATAAAAGTGATTTTTCGTCCTCCACCTAAGACAGCTGCACTCGTGGGCTCCGTCAAAGATGATTTGCTGCTCCGAAAATCTGGAGTTAACAAAATTCCATGTGAATGTGGCCTCTCTTACATCGGACATACAACTCGTACTGTCCAAGAAAGATGTACAGAACACCAGAGGTACACACGACTTTTACAACCTAACAAGTCGGCCGTGGCAGAGCACTGTATTGATAATGGTCACAGTCCGTTGTATGACAACGTCGAAATTTTGGCAACTACATCGTCATTTTGGGACTCGATAGTAAAGGAGGCAATTGAAATTCGCTTGACGACGAACTTAATTAATAGAGACAGTGGTTTCAATCTTGATAAATCCTGGAATCCGGCACTTGCTGTAATAAACTCGCAAAGACGTCGTCACAGTGCAGCTCACAATGATATATCGATATGCCAACAAAGATCAACTGTGGAGTCACAGATACAACTCGCGCAATATGCACGTCTCTGCCGCCGACCAACGTCTCTGGCGCATTTGCATCTGTGGCCGGATGCGCAGTCGCGCGGTACAACAGTATAAAGGGACGAAGCAAGCACTGGAGCGGCAGTCTTGCGGCTCACTCTGAAGATGGCTGAACGTTTTACAGCCGAAATATTAGAAGAAGAAGGAGATTTCTTGCGGCTGCACACCCGAAACTTAATGGAACAAACTAATTATACATCGACATAAATGCATATATATATATATATATATATATATATATATATATATATATATATTCAGAGAAGTATACATTCAGAGAAGTTGTAACGCCGGAAATGCATATCCTTCTATTTCCATCTATTGTACTATAGATTTTTCCTTATTTTGTTACCTGAAGATATGACATTTCTGTGTCTCTATATATTGTAATTGTTTTGTTAATTGTATATATATATATATATATATATATATATATATATATATATATATATATATATACAATTATATATATATATATACAATTATATATATATATATATATATATATATATATATATATATATATATATATATATATATATATATATATATATACAATTATATATATATATATATATATACAATTAACAAAACAATTACAATATATAGAGACACAGAAATGTCATATCTTCAGGTAACAAAATAAGGAAAAATCTATAGTACAATAGATGGAAATAGAAGGATATGCATTTCCGGCGTTACAACTTCTCTGAATGTATACAACAACTATTTTATAGAACTGTGTTACTCATGTTACCAAATGTGACACACTTTGCTCTTGATAACTATTTTTCACATACCATCAATACAACTTGGTATGCACCGATTCTGGTCATACTGCAACTAAGTTTACAAATAACACCGAATGTAACATAGTGTTCCCATGCCATTTGTATCTACTATCACATATTGGACTTTATGTATACTCTTTTTTTGCTGATTTTGCTGCCTTGATTATCTGCTTAGCTTTAAGCCACTTCTTTAGTGTAAGATGTACTCCAGTCTGATATTTTTTGCTCTTTAAGGTCAAAAACACTGTTCGCACATTACTCTGACTTGTGGACTTTGTAAATGCTTTTGATAAACTGATTATTTGCTAAGTTTTAAGCCATTTCGTATGTGTTAAGACGTACTGCATTCTGTTTTTTTTTTTCTCTCTTTAAGGTAATATCTTTCTCATTATGTTTCTAGATGTAGTATGTATACTAGTTCACCATTGTATTTCATCGCCAGGATGTACGCTCTTGTTTTACATAAATGGAAATGTCGTGTGGCTAGGGCCTCCCGTCGGGTAGACCGTTCGCCTGGTGCAGGTCTTTCGATTTGACGCCACTTCGGCGATCTGCGCGTCGATGGGGATGAAATGATGATGATTAGGACAACACAACACCCATTCCCTGAGCGGAGAAAATCTCCGACCCAGCCAGGAATCGACCCCGGGCCCTTAGGATTGACAGTCTGTCACGCTGACCACTCAGCTACCGGGGCGGACTTGTTTTACATGAAGCATTTCTACTGTATTAGCACTCTGCACAGTTGTTGAAATATTTTCACTGGGAGCCACAGTTAGCTCCCGTATTTTATTTGAAGCAAAAGGATTTGAATATCAAATACTTCTGATGATGGTACCAATGGGACTGCAAGATTGTTGAAACTTCCTGGCAGATTACAACTGTGTGCCCGACCGAGACTCGAACTCGGGACCTTTGCCTTTCGCGGGCAAGTGCTCTACCATCTGAGCTACCGAAGCACGACTCACGCCCGGTACTCACAGCTTTACTTTTGCCAGTATCTCGTCTCCTACCTTCCAAACTTTACAGAAGCTCTCCTGCGAACCTTGCAGAACTAGCACTCCTGAAAGAAAGGATAGCTTCTGTAAAGCTTGGAAGGTAGGAGACGACATACTGGCAGAAGTAAAGCTGTGAGTACCGGGCGTGAGTCGTGCTTCGGTAGCTCAGATGGTAGAGCACTTGCCAGTGAAAGGCAAAGGTCCCGAGTTCGAGTCTCGGTCGGGTACACAGTTTTAATCTGCCAGGAAGTTTCATATCAGCGCACAATCCGCTGCAGAGTGAAAATCTCATTCTGGAAACATCCCCCAGGCTGTGGCTAAGCCACGTCTCCGCAATATCCTTTCTTTCAGGAGTGCTAGTTCTGCAAGGTTCACAGGAGAGCTTCTGTAAAGTTTGGAAGGTAGGAGACGAGATACTGGCAAAAGTAAAGCTGTGAGTACCGGGCGTGAGTCGTGCTTCGGTAGCTCAGATGGTAGAGCACATGCCCGCGAAAGGCAAAGGTCCCGAGTTCGAGTCTCGGTCGGGCACACAGTTTTAATCTGCCAGGAAGTTTCATATCAGCGCACACTCCGCTGCAGAGTGAAAATCTCATTCTGCAAGATTGTTCTTCACTACTCAGTTCTGACAAATGCTTCTGATGTTGGTGCCAGTGGGACTGCGAGATTGTCCTTCACTGGCTAGTTCTATCAAATACTTCTGATGTTGGTGCCAGTGGGACTGCGAGATTGCCCTTCACTGGCCAGTTTTATCAAATACCTCTGATGTTGGTGCCCATGGAACTGCCAGATGGCCTGCACTGGACTGTTCTACCAAACACTTCTGATGACAGTGCCAGTGGGTCTGCAAGATTGTTCCTCTGTGCTTTTCAGATAATGTTTTTACTATCTTTGCGCGACTGCAAGATTTTCCCTTAATGTGTCATATAGTTTGCCTGCACACTTATGGCTGACAGTTATTTACTTCTCTGATGACACTTTTTGTACTTACGACGCTACTATGTGCAGTGCATATATGCATTCTCTTGGCTCTCTGTACTAACAGTCTACACATATAATGGAGTGTGCACTACTGTGAGTGTAGCCTAATATTAGGAAATACTATACTTGTAACTTCTATTTATTTCTAGCAATGATTTGTACCTCTTTTCAGTTATGTAACTGTTCATGTCCAACAATGATTTGTACCTATATTCAGTTATGCAAGTGTTTATGTCCAGCAATAATTAGTACACATTTTCTGTCATGTATTGTTTTATTATTACCTGTGTTCATGTCTTTAAACTTTTGTACGCACCTTTCTTCATCTTTCTATCATAATATTGTTTTAATAAAGTAAAATTTCCCGGTCTTAACCATGCCACTGACATCAACTCGCCTGTGATATTTTGGTCCATCACACCACATGGTAATGATAGGTGTTATGTACAATTTTAGGATCTGAATCGATTGTGAGCGAGCAGCAATGTTGTAAGCTGTATCACAGAAGTTAAGCTAGTATCTCTGAGCTGCACGAGGGAGCAGTGGAGCAGACAATGTTTAGCTTTGGTACAGAGAGCAGTAAAAGTTCACCTGTGTTGGAGTAGAGCTGATTATGTTAAGCAGTTTTGGAGTGAGGAAGCACAAGCAGATAATGTTAAGCAGTGTCAAAGTGAGGTAGCTGACAATGTTAAGCTGTGTTAGAGTGAGGAAGCAGTGGCAATATTATATTTGAAATTTAAAGTCTCAATTTATCAATGAATTTTTTGTAAAGGAGGAATATCAGGTAGATGTTATAATGATGCTACCTTTTTCTTCATTATTGCTGCATCATCGGACTAACTTGGTTACTGTAGTGAAAGTTGCTAGATTTGAAAGCTAGGAAAGTGTATTGTTTGGATGTTAAGAAGTTCATTAAATTTAAAATCTGACTTGAACACATTTTCTCAATATACAAAAAACATAGTGTTGTCACTTATGTGTATATTTCATTATATTACCAACTTTTATCTTATTATTTTTAATGTATCACGCAAACAAGTGTGTTCGAAAAACAGCTTGATTGGCGATGAACAGAGAAGTCATTGCACATCTTTAGTGTCTCTGTTTAGGAACAGTAATTTACAGCTTTAGCATAGCGGCGCACAAGACTGACCAGTACTGTAAAGTATTATCCAGATTTGTCCAGAATTTAGGTAAGGAGAAAAATTTTGATTTTCTTATTTATTCAATCAGGGCCAACTTATGTTATTCAGAGACAGTTTTTGTGATCAATTTTTCAAAACCAATTACCCTGGGTTTCATGTCAAAGATCATTATTCAGGCAGTTTATACTGTTCAAAATTCTTGCAATCAGATTGATAACTTTTACAGCATGAAATACTTCCCTTTTGATTATGACAATTAATTACTATTACAATGCAGCTTTGCTTTCACTTTATGGCAGTACAAGTTTCGTTGCATCGGTACTTAATTTACTATCAGAGCTCAAAATTTACAATCAGAAACAGTACATCAGTCTATATTTTTATTTATTTAGATAACTCTGAATAATGCTTGACTGACACCACTTGTTTGAGACGGAGTGGCCTTGATGGCACACTGGACATCTGCTACTTGTTACTGTGGAACATAGGATTAAATCTAAAGGTCATCACCTTCAGACATTTATTTGGAAGCGTTCTTCAATAAAGCAGACTCGTGCTATTTCCACATGCTACTATGCCTTCCACACTTTTTACGCCAATAAGGTAATAGCACCTCTTTTTACTTCTATTACACCACACATGTTGTAAATAGCACCATCCAGCGATGCTCATCACCAGAATAATGATCATGTACTTGATTGCAAAATGAGGAAACAATGTTTTTCAAAATAAAACACTGAGACATCTGTTACTCTGTCACTGGAGAAGATGAAATTGACTGTATAGGTCATCACCTTCGGATAGCTGTTTGGAAATGCTCAACAATGCCACAAACCCTTTCCATATGTTGCGATGCCTTCCACATTTTTGTCAAAGAGAAGCATCGACTGTGTGTTTTATTTCTACCATCTTCTGTGATTTGAGAACCCCACAGCTGACGTTATATGTTGTTTTGCCTTCAGTGACAGCGAATGGATTGAAACAAGTTAATGTCTGTTTAGCACTTGACACAGACCTCGAAGGCATCCTAGAAAAACAAAGTGTATGGTCGCATACACAGCTGTAGCCATACACCGCGTGGATGAGTTACAGCTGAAAAACAATGTATTAAACTACTTATAAAAGAAGAACACAGTAACATACACTCATCATTGATAGTCTATTGGATATGGTGTCCCTCCACGACAGACAATAAAACTTTACGCATGTCTGTGTGAGCAACAACGGCTCAAATGGAGCAGTACTTGTATATGTAGTATGCCTGATTTCAACATGCAGACAATATTTGTTTTCCGATACTTTTCGGAAGAGAGACATGCAGTAAAATCTTACATGGGGTTCTATTATGAGGGTTGGAACTTAAATAGTGGCAACAACCGATAGTAGCACAACCGATACAAAAGAGTTACATGTTGCACCTGTTACTGTCCTTCAAAGTAGTCATCAGCGTTGTGTATAACACATTGATAGTGATGTCGAAGGCGTAGCATACAGTTAGCATAGCTTGTTCTATTGACGGTGCGAATGGAGCGGTCGAAAGTTAAGGTGATTCTCGTGTACGACTGTGATGGTGTTGTCCTAACACATTCCATTCCTCCATGGCAGACCGTCAATGTACAGTACTACTGTTCGTTTTTGGAGCATCACCTGTGACCAGCTTTGTGAAAGAAGCTGCGACACTTTCTGCATAACCTACCCATAATTTTGCACGACAATGCGCAGGCGCATACAGCGCAAGCTGTGGCTGCTCTGTTCAGTCGATGGGACTGGGAAGTACTGTACCATCCCCCATACTCCCCCGACTTAAGTCCTTGTGACTTTTATTTTATTCCAAAGATGAAGGAACCACTTCCTGGCATTCGCTTCAGAACTGTTCCAGCGATTAGACAGGCAGTAGACAGCTTCATTCACACTATCAACAGAACAGACCTTCGACATAGCTGGAAACTGGTTCTACACAACGCTGGTGACTACTTTGAAGGACAGTAACAGGTTCAAACACATAACTCTTTTGTAACGGTTGTGAATAAATAGTTGCCACTATTTAGGTTCCAAACCTCGTACAAGGAGTGGTATTACTCATTAAAGTTTGGAGGCAGGTAGTTCATAGCTTTTTATGCTCTCTGGATGTTACAAATAGCGATGAGGACTGCTCTCGAATGCAATTATTAAATGTATAGATGCTGATCTGTATCAGTTTTTCATACGTCTGAATTGAATGAAATGCCCTCGTGCGTGACAATTTGTAATTTGAACATGTGGAATGCCCTCACCTACACCGATTTTGCTCACAAAATTAACAGGAATCGACTGTATCTATTCTCATGGAATGATGACTCCTTTTGTTATTACTGTCATGATTTAATATTTAAAACTAGGTGTTACTGCAAGTCCCGTGTTATTTCATACTTCATAACCTCTAATCACAAAGTAGATACCAGCTGAATTATAGCTCGTCGCGGGACTTCCAAATGATAGTGTTGTTCCAGATTAGTGAATAGGTTCCAAAAAACAATGTGTTCAGTGATGATAAAACTGCATATGAAACTAGAATGCAGGAATCTGTTACTATTATGAATGATGTCCTGTTGGATGACAGAAACTTTACACACATGTCGCTAGAGACAAGTTGTGAGCAAAAAATATCCGATGTCGTCATGCATATGATACCTGCTTTCAGTGTATAAGAGGAATCGTATATGGTGACATTAGAAGATTCTATTACAAGACATGCCCTCACGAACTGTTTCGTAAACGCTAGTGCAATACATCAGCGCACTGTTTAAACTGGATCTGTCACAGTGTACAAAACAACAACTTCCTCTTGAAATATAGCTTGTTGCTGTCAAATGTAAAATGATTGTGTTTCTTCCGACAAATGAGCAAATGGCGTGAAAGGCTATATTCTGTAATGTTATTTCATGTTTCTGAAATGTCTGTGATGCACATATGCATGACAATATATTTACAGACACTGTGAGGGACACTCTCAATCCATGTTATTTTGTTCACCAAGCTGAAAGAAATCTCTATTCTCTGCAGCCTGATCATCTGTAATAAGCAGCAGTGCTGTAGCATTTTTTCACTTTGTTGGATGTTGCAAAACAACGGGAGGGGAAGAGAGAGATGTGAATTGTATCCTACAGTCGAATTTAGAAATGATACCGATTTTGCTCATGAAACTATAAAATGGACTACACCTGTTTTCATGGAAAGGGGACATATATTATCATCGCAGTTGTCCTTTTATTTTAGACGCTCGTTTATAGGAGGTGTGTCGATGTTAAATACAAGTGGTCTCCATCGCAGCAAGGCTGGCGGCGCGGTATGTCTGCAGCGTGGGTCCAGTGTGGGAAGCAGTGCTGCTTGGCGCATACACAAACAAGTCACAGTCTGAGTAGCTCTCATTTGTCTCACTTTATTGAGGGGGCATTGAGGTCCATTGTTTATGTCGGCATTGTTAGTGCAGACTGACCATCTGGACCATGCAGCCACGTGCTTTGCCTGGGATGCATTGTTCTGAAGACTCTGCATCCAGATACAGCGGGGGAGGGGCTTAGGTGAGAATAGTCAGTGCACAGAAGCGCACAGAAGCGATAGCAACTGGCTCTTTGAAGAGGGTTCTCCAGAATTTCGATGTTGTTCCAGTCTTTCTGAAAAATACGTTTAACACACTGCAAGAAGCTTCCATCTGTGGCAGAGTCCCGAAGACAGTAGATCACTTCGACCATATATCACTTCCACCAGACTGATCTCTTTTAGGCCCACCAGCAGCAAGACAGAAGAGGCCTGTATCCCTGCATATGGTGACGACAGGGAGGCACGAGGGGTGGTACAGACAGCAGGTAAGAGTGGCTCTAAGTAGAGAAGTTCGTGACCACACATCAGTGACAACATATGAGCAGCTACTGCCCCTCTCTCCTGTTGCAACCTTTTGGGATATTGATTTTCGCCCATCCCCAGTACGTTTGTTGCATTATGACCCGTTGAGTACGAGTGCTGCTTTTCTTACACAACAATTTCGATGTGTGATTAGAACAGTGAAGTATTTTCCATCAGTTGTGGTAGCGTGTATTGGCTTTCCTGAATTTCGATTACATGGGCTGCTGGGTGATTGTTGAGCAACACAGCAGGAGGCGTCTGTAGCGAACTCTGACGTCAAATGGCGATAGACAGAGTTCTCAGCATGCATCCTCAACTGTCAACACTTGCACGTGTAGCCTAGGGGTAGCGTCAATGAGTAATAGCCTACAAGGTCCTTGGTCCCAGGTTCGAGGCCTGCCATCACTTAAATTTTGATTAATAACCAGCATTTTCAGCCAAAGACTTCCGGAATAAGAAGTTACCCTCGTTCTTCCAATGGCAAAGGAGTGGACAGAGGTTGAGGGCACTCTCTTACTCTTGGGGTGGGAAAGTACCCCTAAGGGCGGAAGAATTGGCAGTGAGCAATGGCAAGAGGATGCATAAGGCAAGGAAATCACTGGATTAAAGACATATAAAGTGTATTCACAGAATATGTGGCCTGTAACTGAAGAAGTGTCATGATCTTGTCATTGGCAAAAGATATCTGAATAGCCCCCCTTCGGATCTCTGGGAGGGGAATGCCAAGAGGAAGGTGACCACGAGAAAAAGATTCTTAACAAAACGAAAGGATAGCGTTCTACGAGCTAGGGCGTGATGTGTCAGAAGCATGAACGTGGTAAACAAGCTAGAAAATCTGGAAAGGGATATGTAGAGGCTCAAATGATTCAAATGGCTCTGAGCACTATGGGACTTAACTTCTGAGGTCATCAGTCCCCTAGAACTTCGAACTACTTAAACCTAACTAACCTAAGGACATCACACACATCCATGCCCGAAGCAGGATTCGAACCTGCGACCGTAGTGGTCGCGCGGTTCCAGACTGTAGCGCCTAGAACCGCTCGGCCACCCCGTCCGAGCTGTAAAGGCTCAATCTAGATACAGTGAAGTGAAATGGAAAGAAGATTAGGATTTATGGTTAGATTAGTATACAGTAACATGAACAGTAGCAGAAAATGGTACAAAATGTGGAATCTTATGGGACTTAACTGCTAATGTCATCAGTCTCTAAGCTTACACACTACTTAACCTAAATTATCCTAACACACACACCCATGCCCGAGGGAGGACTCGAACCTCCGCCGGGACCAGCCGCACAGTCCATGACTGCAGTGCCTCAGACCGCTCGGCTAATCCCACGCGGCATGGTCCAAAAGGAGCAGGATTCGTTATGAGTAGGGAGGTCGGGCAGGGAGTGTGTTACTGTGAAAAATTCCGTGATAGGGTTGCTCTGATTAGAATCGACAGCAAAACAACACCGACAACGATAGTTCAGATACATATTCCGACGTCGCAAGCTGAAGATGAAGAGATAGAGAAAGTATATGAGGATATAGAAAGGATAGCGTCCGTCCATAAGGGAAGATGAAAATCTAGTAGTCATGAGGAGCTGGAATGCAGTTCTAGGGGAAGGAGTAGAAGAATGGCTTAGAGGAGAATATGGGATTTGGACAAGGAATGAGAGAGGAGAAAGACTTTTTGAGTCCAGTAATAAATTTCAGCCAGTTACAGCGAATACTCTGTTCAAGAATCACAAGACGAGGAGGTACACTTAGAAAGGGCTGGGTGATATGGGCAGATTTTAGCCATATTACATCATGGTCAGACAGATTCCGAAATCAGATATTGGATTGTAAGGCGTGCCCAGGAGCAGATATAAACTCAGATCACAATGTAGTAGTAATGAAGAGTAAGTTGCAGTTTAAGAGACTAATCACGAGGAAGCAATAAGCATAGAATTGGGATACAGAAATACCAAGGAATGACGAGATACACTTGAAGTTCTCTAAGGCTATACATACAGCAATACGGAATAGCTCAGTAGGCAGTAAAATTGAATATAAATGGGCGTCTCTAAAAGGGGCAATCAGGAAGTTGGAAAGAAAAACATAGGTACAGAGAAAGTAACTGCGATGAAAATCATCAGTAACAGAAGAAAACCTTCAGTCGATCGATGAAAGAAGGAAGTACAAAAACGTTCAGGGAAACTCAGGAATAGAGAAGTAAAAGTCACTGAGGAATGAAATAAATAGGAAGTGTAAGAAAACTAAGACGAAACGGCTGTCTGGAAAATGTGACGAAATCGAAAAAGAAATGATTGTCGCAAGGACTGACTCAGCATACAGGAATTTCAAAGCAACCTTCAGAGAAATCAAAAGCGAGGCGGTAACATTAAGAGTGCAACAGGAATTCCATTGTTAAATGCAGTGGAGAGAGTGGTTAGGTGGAAAGGGACATTGAAGGCCTCTAGGAGTTGGGAGGTTTGTCTGATGTGATAGAAGAGTCGATTTAGAAGAGATAGGAGCTCTAGTATTGGAATCAGAGTTTAAAAGAGCATTGGAGGATTTAAGATCAAATAAGACAGAAGGGATAGATAACTTTCCAACAGGATTTCTAAAATCAGGAAGTGGCAACAAGACGAATATACACGTTGGTGTGTAGAATGTATGAGTCTGGCGACATACTTTTTGACTTTTGGAAAAATATTATCCACAATTCCAAAGACTGCAAGAGCAGTGCAAGAATTATTGAACAATCAGCTTAACAGCCTCTGCATCCAAGTTACTGACAAGAAGAATATATAGCAGAATTGAGGATGTGTCAGATGACGACCAGTTTGGATTTATAAACAGTAAAGGCACGAGAAAGGCAATTCTGACGTTGCGGTTGATAGTGAAGGCAAGACTAAAGAAGAATCAAGACACGTTCATAGGATTTATTGACCTGGAAAACATATTATCGCACTATCTGCCGCTATACCTTAAAAGGATGGTCTGCTTCACGATAAGCTCCACGACAGACTTTTTCGCATTCGGTTGCATGCCGTCATATTCCATCAGTCCTCATCACCCCGTTATAGTAATATGGGTCTGTATACATCCTCTAAGAATGGATACATAGATGAACGTCAAGCTCGGTTTGTAACTCCAACGAGTTCGCGTTCGACCTTGATGGTGCGAACGGTTGTGATCACTGTGGAGCACCATTTTTCTACCGGTGTTCATGCTGCAAGATGAAGGCTTTTTTTAAATCATTTCTTTAACGTCGACGATGTCCATTGTGTGAAGTATAAAACAGACGTCTCATAGAAGATTGATCTCTGCACCTCCTGGACACTCATTTTCTGTCGTCGTCCTGGTGTATATGGTGAGTCATTAGCAACTAATATTTTTCCTGTCATAATTGTTAACACAACAATTCCAAATGAGCCTTACTAGAGATTGAATTTGTGACCTCGCACTCGAAGGGTTTCTTGTAAGAATTTTCCTAGCATACTTTGTTGACAGAATTTCATGTGAATGTGCTTCATATACTTTATCCTCGTCGATCTGATCCGTCTTATCCATTCCTCGGGTGGTTCTGCTCCGACATCGAGAGCCACCTCTCTTTATTCTGTATTATATAAGAAAATAAAGTGACGAAAAAATTTTGAGTCAGTCTTGGAGGCGAGATGAGAAAAGTAAATGCTTAACTCGACTGATAGATAAAAGCAAGTGAAACGAATACGATTCCAAGTCTGGCACAAATATTCATTAGTCACAGCCTATTCAGTTCTGAATCAATTGAGAAGAGCCCCTCTATCAGAAGAGTTATAACTAGTGAGATCATTGCTGAAAAATCAATGCTGATACATTCATCCGGATCAGTTTTTGTACCCGCAACCAAATTGCAAGTCTTCCATCTAACGTTCGCCATTGCTATGAATAACACACGAGCTGAGATAAATATTAAGGCACTTCTTTGTGAAGAAATATGAGTAGTGCAAACTTTGCATGTAATTGCCTATAAGCTTACATCCCCATCGCTTGCCAATTAACTAAGGAGCGCGCTGCTCATAACGCCTCTAGACCGGTGCCATCAAGATTGTGCTGTCAGCCTCATGGTTTTCATATTCTCGTCCTGCCGCCTATTACGGCCTCTCGGCTGCTCACGCAGCTGCTACCGATCTGCACACGATCCTCGAAGAAGAGCTCTTTCGGTATCTGAAGTCTGTATTTTTATATCATTTTGCAGAGGATAAGTCATTGACTTTAGAAGTTGACATATGACTTTGTGCAACGCACCTGAAATACGATACCGTAGCTATTAAATATTCATTTCGTGTTCATTAGCTACTGATGGGACATTTTCGTCGTAAAGCTTGATAACTGAGGGTAATCGTAATCGGTTCGGTGCCAGGATGTACAGGCTTGGCGTGTTCTCAGCCGGGACTGCTCGTATCGTGTTGCTGATGTCTTCTTTGCATTATCTGTAGATGGTACGTCTGAACTGTAGCTCGTCAACTGCCAAGTGGACAGCTAATCATTTAGACAAAATATCATTATTGTACTAAACTCGCCATTAAAACATGGCACTAAATAACAAAATACGTACCGCAGGGATAGGCGACTCGCTCTCGTTTCCCGTGTAGACTCCACTCAGCAGCAGCTGTCTCAACTCATCCTCCGCTAGGACTCTCTTTACATTATTACTCTGTTTTATGAGTACTTTCACAACGTAAAAGTTAAAATTCAAAGAGAACTCTACTGCACACAAATCTTTGTTTATTATTATGATGCATTAAATTCTTCTAAGCATTCTCAGTTGTCTCTCGCCATAGGCGGCGACCTGCATATTAGTAATGACTGCAGTTCCTGTTGTATGCTTGGTTATCTACTGGTGCCCTACATTTCATCTCCATTATCGTTGGTGGTCACAGATTTCCAGTTCTTCAAATAATCTAATTCTCTCGGTTGCCTAGTCTTCCCCTGTACAGACACTGAAAGACAAAAGTTGTGCAGTATTCCATTGGCGCTAATTTCTGCCATATAGTTGTCCGGGAAATATGTTCAGAAGCGAGGATAATTCGTGAACAGTTGCAAGACATAACATATTTCACTGCCTGCAAACGTTATAACATACGCTGACGAAAAACCATCGCAACACCAAGAAGAAGTTGTGCAACATAAACACATCTTGGTAGGCGTACTTCTACATCAGGAAGATGATGTCTAAGATAAATTCGAGCTAGTCGCACAAAAGTGTCGTTAGTAGCGCCACTTTGAGGATGCACATCAGGTTCGCTTTGAATACACCCTGTAACTGTCATGACAGTTAGTTACCTTTGAGACTGAACGTGGGGAATTCATGTTAGTCAAGAATGCCTTTAAGGCGACAAAGACGTCATTATCAGTAGCTTACTGAGTATGAACAAAGTCGTGTAACAGAGATATGAGAAGCTGGCTGCTCCTTCTGCGATACTGCAAAATGAGTTGGCACGAATGTAGACGCTGTACATGACTGCTGGCAGTAGTGGTCGCAAAAAGACCGGGTTCCACACGACCACTTGGCACTATAGAGATGTGTTCCGCGTATCGTACTGCATCTGCAGCAGCAATTCCAGAAGAAATTGTCACCAAAGTAACACAAAAAACTGTTACAAGCTGGTTTCTTCCAGGACAGGTCCTCGCCAGATGCCCTGTAGCGTCCATTTCACTGACCCCCACACCTCCGCCATTTGCAACTTCGGTAGTGCCAAGCAGAGCTCACTGAAGGGCAGGGTGGAGGTTTGTTGTATTTTCTGGTAAAAGTTGGTTCTGCCTGGGTGCCAATGATGGCCGTGTGTTGATTACGAGGAGGCAAGGTGACTGCCTGCAATCAACGAGTCTGTATGCTACACGCACTGGGCCCGCACTTGGGGTTATGGTCTGTGATGCAATTTCGTATGACAGCAGGAGCACTGTCGTGGTTTTCTCACGCACCCTGACGGTAAATCTGCACGTCAATCTAGTGATTCTACCTGTTATGCTACCATTCATGAACAGCATAAAATGCAGTATTTTCCAACAGGATAACGCTTGCCCACATACCGCTGTTGTGGCCCAGGACTCTCTAAGCAGTGTTGACATGTTGCCTTGGCCTTCTCGTTCACCAGATCTGCCTCTAGTCGAGTACGTATGGGACATCATCGGACAACAACTCCACCGTCATCCACAAACAGCATAAACCATCCCTGTATTGACCCACCAAGCGCAAGAGGCATGGAGCTCTATCCCACTACCTGACATCCAGTACCTGTGCAACACAATTCATGTACGTTGCCATGCTTGAATTCAGCATCCTGGCGGTTACACCGATTATTGATAAACCAGCACTTAATATTTGCAGTATCTTACTTCACACTTACGTTAGCCTGTGTGTTGCGATGTTACTCACTTAAACGTGTTACCTAGATAAATGTATTCCCGAAATTTCATTACTCTATATTAATTATTCTATGGTGCTGCGAATACTTTTCGTCTGTGTAATTGCTAAAATGCAGTTCTGTTCGTGTGTGGTATGGATATTTCTGGGAACACTATGTTTTCACTCATACCTACTCTATGAATTGTAGAGGAATTATACAGCATAGCCAAAAGAAAAATTATGAAACACTCCCACTAAAACAGATTTGTGATATGTTTGCGAAGACATCCACAAATTATTAACGTGACAATGTTGGGATTAAGGGTGGGGAACTATACTCGACGACCAAGATTCAGAACGTTGAATATACACTCCCGGAAATGGAAAAAAGAACACATTGACGCCGGTGTGACAGACCCACCATACTTGCTCCGGACACTGCGAGAGGGCTGTACAAGCAATGATCACACGCACGGCACAGCGGACACACCAGGAACCGCGGTGTTGGCCGTCGAATGGCGCTAGCTGCGCAGCATTTGTGCACCGCCGCCGTCAGTGTCAGCCAGTTTGCCGTGGCATACGGAGCTCCATCGCAGTCTTTAACACTGGTAGCATGCCGCGACAGCGTGGACGTGAACCGTATGTGCAGTTGACGGACTTTGAGCGAGGGCGTATAGTGGGCATGCGGGAGACCGGGTGGACGTACCGCCGAATTGCTCAACACGTGGGGCGTGAGGTCTCCACAGTACATCGATGTTGTCGCCAGTGGTCGGCGGAAGGTGCACGTGCCCGTCGACCTGGGACCGGACGGCAGCGACGCACGGATGCACGCCAAGACCGTAGGATCCTACGCAGTGCCGTAGGGGACCGCACCGCCACTTCCCAGAAAATTAGGGACACTGTTGCTCCTGGGGTATCGGCGAGGACCATTCGCAACCGTCTCCATGAAGCTGGGCTACGGTCCCGCACACCGTTAGGCCGTCTTCCGCTCACGCCCCAACATCGTGCAGCCCGCCTCCAGTGGTGTCGTGACAGGCGTGAATGGAGGGACGAATGGAGACGTGTCGTCTTCAGCGATGAGAGTCGCTTCTGCCTTGGTGCCAATGATGGTCGTATGCGTGTTTGGCGCCGTGCAGGTGAGCGCCACAATCAGGACTGCATACGACCGAGGCACACAGGGCCAACACCCGGCATCATGGTGTGGGGAGCGATCTCCTACACTGGCCGTACACCACTGGTGATCGTCGAGGGGACACTGAATACTGCACGGTACATCCAAACCGTCATCGAACCCATCGTTCTACCATTCCTAGACCGGCAAGGGAACTTGCTGTTCCAACAGGACAATGCACGTCCGCATGTATCCCGTGCCACCCAACGTGCTCTAGAAGGTGTAAGTCAACTACCCTGGCCAGCAAGATCTCCGGATGTGTCCCCCATTGAGCATGTTTGGAACTGGATGAAGCGTCGTCTCACGCGGTCTGCACGTCCAGCACGAACGCTGGTCCAACTGAGGCGCCAGGTGGAAATGGCATGGCAAGCCGTTCCACAGGACTACATCCAGCATCTCTACGATCGTCTCCATGGGAGAATAGCAGCCTGCATTGCTGCGAAAGGTGGATATACACTGTACTAGTGCCGACATTGTGCATGCTCTGTTGCCTGTGTCTATGTGCCTGTGGTTCTGTCAGTGTGATCATGTGATGTATCTGACCCCAGGAATGTGTCAATAAGGTTTCCCCTTCCTGGGACAATGAATTAACGATGTTCTTATTTCAATTTCCAGGAGTGTATCTTACACGTAAATGTGAAGCAGTAATGACATTGCAAAATTACGTGGAGAGCGTCGGTAAATGAGTCATGAGTCGTAAAACCATCAGTCAGGAGAGATGGCTTTGCTTTGGAACTGTAGAGTATCTTATCTGGAATATGGTTTCGTCATTTAAATATAAGTCAAACACCGTGAACTAAGCGTCTTTGGCGAAAGTTCTGTACCCACAGTAATTAACATTTCAACTAATATGAATTTATGTACTTGGTAACAAGTGATATATGCAGAAAAGGATCGATGTATGTATAACGACCATAAGTGACTTCATGCATCGTAAGTGTTACAGCACACAACCGTGGTTAGCGGTGAACACATGAAAATCTCGTGCTACTTGGCCTAGGCACTGCCGAGCTGGCCTGCGCCATGCGAGTGAGCTTAGCCGTCTCTGCAACGATGATAGGTGTTTGTAGCCCGCGGAATCTGAGACGGTCGGCAGCCTTACCGGATGTAAGACGACAGTTATGTGCACACTGGGGTGGGGAAAGTATTCGAGAGCGTTAGGTGTTGCTGATGTAGGACTTCGCTGATGCATGGAGGTCAGGAAAGTAAGAGGGCCGTATACAAGAATTCACGGTTTCGTTTTCAGTTTTTACCACTTTTTGTTGATTTCTTTCGTGGCCAGAGTATTTCGATGCATTTAGCAAGCAGAGACAATGTAATAGAACACTGAGCTATCGTCTAACTGTAAGTGCTGTTACACAACAGACAGACTGCCAACGTATTATTGTAGCTAATAATCAGTATTTATTTCCATGAAAAATAAATGTGTTCAGATTTTGGTGTGATTCTTGGCTAATTTAGCTTTGAAAGATTATCCTGCTTTGTCGTTATGGAGTTTTACTTTATATGGAAATTGAAAGAAACCTACGGCGGCGCACTGTTGTTTTGTCTACAGGAAAATGTCCACTCATCTCTCGATGATTTCTTCTTCTTCATTCCACACTGCCCTTTTGAAAGAGGTTGGCGGTTTCTCGACTGGAGAAGGTTTAGCAGAACCAGTACCCCTAAATAAATCTAAGTGATGGCTCAAATGTTTCTCTACTTTCTGGTTTTACCATTATTAAATAAAGGAAGTCGTAGTACGAAAACTCCGATATGTTGTTGCTTCACCGATACATCCAAACTGCCAACGATGTAATTGGAAGTGTAATTTCGATAGTGATATGTAACCAGTCACTTTCAATAGCCAGTTTATGATATGCGCCTTACCTGCCACAGACCAGTTGATGGTGCGTTGACTAAGTGGTGTACGTTTTATTGTCCGTTGGTTGGGCTTTCGAACCTTACTGACTGCAGTTCGTAATGCTGCAGGGTATTCATCATTAGTGTTGCAGTCGTAACTATTAGAACCTTGTCTCGCAGTGCAAAGCGTAGTTGGCCTACCTTCATTGACGCTGCACCTGCACTTCACAACATACAACACACTAATACACATATACAAAATTTCAATTTATCTGTGGGACAGTTGAGAACTTCTCCCAGAAATAACATACTTCTAATCATTCTGTTCCGACCACTGTTTTTGGGAGGTTTTCCTTGACTGACATGCGAATCGCGCAACTGGTAAATCCCTTCCATTTATTCCCAGTTGGGAAGCACTGTACCCCATTTGCCTGGCAATCGTTTGCATAGACTCTATAACAAGCTGTATCTCAAGCAGCCCGATCTATTCCTTGGTACAGAGAGAAAATTGGACAAAAAGAAAGATCGAGTAAGTCATATTATTCTAGACTGACCGATTAAAAGAGTGGAGCACCCAAAAGAGTTGGAGAGAATGATATGAAACATAAGGGCTTGTGTTGAGTGGTATATTATGTTACTTCAGTACTTAAAAATTGAATCAAATTTAGAAAGGATTTGGCAGTAGCCACGCACTTATCAGCATGACGTTCTATCCCGTGTGGCTTAGATTAACACATTGAGTCGGTCGAGAGGGTGTCACGATAGCTTTGTTTTCTCTTCTGAGGAAAGAAGGCCCAGAACTGTTATAACTGGCCCTTGATATCCTGGATACTGCCACTGGGATGGAGTTGACGTGCGAATTGGCTCCACACATTTTCTATCAAGGACAGATCTGGGGAACTCATTCGCCAAGGGATTACCAAGTCATAGAGACATATGCGATGTGTGGACAAGCACTGTTCTGTTGAAAAATAGCGTCACGGTAGTGTCACATGGGACGACGCAGGTTGTCTGTGACATTACAGTGCCATTTCAGAGTTCCCTCAGTGACTATCAGCTCTGAATAGAAGTCTTTCCCAGTGACTTCCCACATCAAGAAGCCAGGAGTAACGCCATTGTGACTCCCTAAAACAATGAAAGAATGGGACTTCTCCCCTGGCTGCCATCATATTGGTGACGATGTTCATACAAGATAGTGCAGAACCGCGATACATTGCTGAATACAATGTGACCCCACTCAGCAGCAACCCAAGCTTCCTGGTCACTCCAAAAGGAGCAGTTCCGGTTTCTTTCATGGTTGCCCACACATGGGTCTGTAATTCCATGTTCTGGCTGCTGCTAGTCTCTGACCAGCAGTTCGAGATGTCGCAGAATATTGCAGGCAGTCCATTACACCGACTCGGATGGTAGGAGCATATGTGAAGGCGATATGATGCGCATAGTGCAGTCAGATTATACGACGAGTATGGCTGCCTCCTCCTCCCATGCGGTCCAACATCAGGGCAATATCACACCCAAACTCAAAACTCGAAACTCCTCCCGCACAGGCCATGAAGGCCCAAATGTACCGACCGGCCGCCATGTCATCCTCAGCCCACAGGCATCACTGGATGCGGATATGAATGGGCATGTGGTCAGCACACTGCTCTCCCGGCCGTATGTCAGTTTCCGAGACCGGAGCCGCTACTTCTCAATCAAGTAGCTCCTCAGTTTGCCTCACAAAGGCTGAGTGCACCCCGCTCGCCAACAGCGCTCGGCTGACCGGATGGTCACCCATGCAAGTGCTAGCCCAGCCCGACAGCGGTTAACTTCGGTGATCTTTATACACCCTACCAGGCCTGGTAAAAACAGCAAAGACGAACAACACTAACGTTCTGTGGTAGCTGTTCTAGATGCCACAGAGAATTACGACTCTAATCAGTTACATACCCTACTATACTTTGCTCGTGCAAGAAGTTACATTGATATCTGCCCAAGTCTTTTGGGTGATTCACTGTTTTGTCAGGCAGTGTATGTACATTTAACTAATAAACTGTGACATACAATAAAACTTCCAAATTTTTTTTAGAAATACGTCGTATTAGAACTGAATTGAAACTAGCTCACATCCTCTGGCTGTGACCAACATTCTTCAGTGGCTTCCTTTGGTTATAAGGTAAATACTGATACTCGAAATTCCCATTCAGTGTATTTCCAGTGGAGACTCTCTGTGCCCCACTTACTGCTCGCCTGGTGTTGGGCTGAAATCTACCTGACTCTACTGTACGTTACTTGAAGAATGACCAGTACACAAAAAAAATGTAGCCTTGCTGGGAATCGATCTTAATTGGCCAACAACTGTGTTCTAACAGTCCCATAACGTGGCATATACTGCACATCTTTTCTTAGCACGAACTTTCAGTGTGTGTTACGTCTCACGAACATAAAGAACAAGGTCATAGATGTTTCACAGCTACAGATTTATAGATCACGCAGTTCTGATTACTTTTTGCTTTTAATGACCTGCACTTACACTTGTACATGACAGGAAGAAACGTGCATACATCTTGAGGTAATTTACTCCTCTCATTTTATTTATGTTTTGTAGCCTATTCTTTACAACATTTACCCCGAGTTTTAGAACTTAGCCTCCAACAGTCTAGTTCTGTTCTGTCGCGTTTCCACCAATAACTTAGCAATAATAGGGAAATATTGCAAAATATATTATTATATTTTACCAACTTTTGATCTAATACTACCATTTGTCATAGCTAAATGCTTCCATTTACGTGAAGATGAAACTTCACCATTTCTATCCTTGATCATCAACTTCAGTGCACATTTCAAACTTCCTTTTTCAGTGCACTGTATCTTGTTCTGAAACTGAAGCTTATTTTTCATCTCTGTGAGCATGCAGACTGTTTATTTATTCTTTAGATGAGATTATAAGTTCTTTGTTTGCCATCACTTTGTACAGAGTTATCTATTTACCATAGTCAGCTGATGGACTGATAATTTAGCCTCTGTGACATAATTTTTTTTTCACCTTCCACAAAGGGACCATATGACTGGTAAACAGAAACGCGAATTTCAGGTGTCAGTAACGTATTTAATGCCCAAATCACTAAATCTCTACACTATTTCCTTGTAAGTGAAAGATTTATGAAGAAATTTACCAGGATTAGAATATCTTATTGATTTATTGTTTGATTTGTATTATTCCCATTTACTCAGTATAGTTATTTTCATTTTTACCACTTTCTTCTCCACGAATTCCCAACAAACTCTCATTCAGTTCTTTAATACATTTAATCTAGACATATGTGAACTCAGCATTATGTTTGTTATTTATTCCTGCATCTCATCAATCAGGGCTTACTAAATTTGATTATATCTATAATGTTTGAATATAAATATTTATATTGTCATTAGAATAAGCCTCACTTTCAACACTATGCTCAATAAAGCAAACTCATATTCGGAGTCAAAAACATTATATTCCACATCTTTAAATTATTGTCCAAATGCTATCTTGCTTACTCTTCCTTGTTAATATATTCAATACTCATTGAAGTCAATAGCTTATCACATTTATAGGAATACTTTTCCAAATAATGATTCACATGGGTCAACAGAATTATGGACAAGTCTACAAAGTCATTTGAACATTCTTCAGGTTTGATGACAGCTTGTCTGAAGAAGAAGCTTTGAATCTCAAACCACCAATCAACCTAATCTTCGTATTTTCGTTTTCACACAAAACTTTTCGGTTTCTTTGTCAGCAAGTGAATGGGTTTTTTATCATACCACCAAACTTCCACAAAATAGTGGGCGTTTATGCAGTTATGTAAACACAAGTCCACTGAAAATTTATTGGCTTCTCACATTTACAGACTAGGTAAAAGAACTTTGCAGTAAGATGATTGTGGTAACGAACTTTCTTCTTTAATGAAACAGACATGGTGTGGTACTTTTATATTAATTTCATATCATAAGACATTGATTTCATTGGGTCCATATCTAAATACATTCCATCAGTTTATCTTAAACAAACTGAAAATTTCCATTGCGTACTTGTTTCACAATATCATATAGAATCTTGTAATGTGCAACAGTTTTCCTGAAATAGTAACACCTTCTGACTGTGATATTTCAGTTTCCTGGCACATATGTTGCAAATACCTCTCAGGTTTGCTGTCAGATAATACTGTGTAAATCTCATAATATCTTACTGAAGCAAACGTTCAACATCTTAGCTTGGTGCTTGTTGGTGCTCACTACTGCAGTTGCTGTTAAGGGGCAATGACAGAATTTATCTGGGTCATATTCTGGAATTTCATATTTTCGGTACTTTATTGTAGTAGCAATGTGGAGTATTGGTATTTCCTTATAATCATTCATCAAGTAATTCCTTATTATCTCTGAACCCTGTTATAGATATAAATTTAGATTATCTTAAATCCAGCAGTACTGAGCTTTATAAACTTGCTTGTAGTGTAATATATTTGAATGATTTTCAATCAGAGTTTGTAGAGGATGCACATTAAACTGTTCATCAAATGAATTTCAGCTTACAGAAAATATTGGTTTAGTTCAGTTTTTGGATGTTTGAAATAGAACAGAATGCCAATAATCACTCACTGTCACATCAGTTTGTCAATAACTATTTTGAAATTTTGTAAGTCTCTGAATATTTATGGAGCAAGATATAACTGCAGTTTTACAGTTCTGTTTTGTATAAGCTTACTTTGATTTTATTTTCAAATGTACAGCAGTATGTGATGGACCTTTCAATGAAATTCAAATACATGTACCTGAAGTGCAAGTACTCTATTTAAACATCATACAGATCTTTCTTGAAATTCAGTTATTCTTCTTAATATCTTTCTCAACCTATGAATACGTTTTCATTTGTGTTTCTCACGTGACTGTGTCAGTAACAGAGAAAATGAACTTTTTCTTTCTGGTTGTTATTGGATAACTGAAAACTATAAAACAGTATCATGTCAGCTAAGTAATTTAACAATCCTTGGTTTCTCTTCTATCATCTTGGATATGGTTTGTTGAGTAAATGAAATGAAATGCTTGGGATTAAACAAACATTTTTTATTCTCGACTTTGAATGATTATAATCAGTCAAAGAAGTTTTCCCAAATACATACTTTTTACTGTTACATCTTGTAAAAGTTTCATGCATAAAAACGTTGCTAAACATTTTCCTTCTTGAAACTGCTGAATGTCATTTTTCTTTCCCTAAAAAATCTTTTTAAGAGAGTTCTCTTCAAACTATTTGCAAAATTTCAACTTTTCTACCCATGTTTCTGTAGGTGTAGAGATAAGATTCCTGTTGAACTATAAATATTTTGTCATTTCTCATAACAAAAGAGTAACGAAGCACAAAGTGAAGATTTTGTTCATGACATGAAATCTCTGTACTTTGAGTACATTACAGAAAGTTGAGCATTTAATTATTTTATTCAGAATAGCATCAACTACTTTGTCAACAACTGAGTCAACACTTAACAATTTTGTAATGAACAGTTAATCTAAAGGCATAAAAATGTAGTAATGAAAACTGATGATAGATAATCAATGCATCTTTCTCTTTCACTCTCTCTCTCTCTCTCACTCTCTCTCTGTTCACCTCAATCAAGATTGAAATTTTTCTACATACACCTATTTTGCACTGAAAGTCCTTTGGCAGAATCTATGTTCTTTTGCTGTAGTGGGATGTTTTCCATTTGCCTCAATAGAGGAGGCTGAGTACAGTTCAAACTGAATATTGAGAACATTTTGTAATAGTAGTTTTTCTGCTCATTTTAAAAATATATTGGTATTTAATTGTGACTAACTCTACAAATGTTGTATGTACTTTGGCTCATATTCTTCTTATATTTACATAACAGTAAACGGAAATCTGTGTTCAATATTACAAAAATTCACAGCAATCATAATTATCAAATTATTTTTATTTTGTGGTAGTAGTTTACTCCTAATTTCTTGATTAACGCTCTCAAGTCAACAGGTGCCAGAGCATTGAGGCTAGCACTATCTCTCCTTCTTTACAGTGATTAAAACATTAGCTATATTTTTTAACAATTTTTTCCTTACTCTCTGTAATTCTACAAATTTAGTGTACAGCTTGTGAAATCACTGTGTCTGACTGGTTTGTGTGGTTTAAATAATAGTTTGTTTAGTCTCCTAACAGCTATGTGAATGTTCTTATTGAATACTTCTTCACTGGGCTACAATTAAATTATGTTTATGTTGTATAATATATCAATTGGTTAAAATTTTATGACATTAACAAAGTAGGATAGTAAGAGATCTATCTTTGTAAACATTTATGTCATTTTGTACCTATTATATGTTTTGTGTCAAAATTTTCATATACGCTAAAACATAATGTAAATAAATACTTATGACTAACTATTAACCTTCTTCCATACCATCTGCTCTTTCTATACACAACATTTGATAAGTTCTTCATGATATACCTTTGGTTTATGTTTATACATTAGACAAAAGTTTCGATTAAACATTCTAACTACTGCAATGTTCACATTTGCATAGTGTGTATCCAATGACCAACTGCATATGTTGACTACTGTTACAATAATACTTAAAAATTGCATTTAGTAAATGGATAAGTCTCTGCACATCTCAGTAACATATTTTAGCTTACGAAATTATTTAGCTCAAAGACAGATATGAAATAAGGCACACAGATAATCGACAGTAAGTATGGTAAAATAGTAAAGCATTTTTTAGAGGAAAATATACAATTTTATTACCAAACTGATGTCTGGAAATCACAAACTAAACGCCGTTTCTCAGTAAGAAACCACTTCATCTTGTGTATAATGGCACGAAAAACTAATAACAATAAAGTGGCACCTGATTTAAATATTATTAGAGTGCTTGTTGCATAATAGCTGAAAATTTCAATCTAAAACACATAAAAAGTATCTACAATGTAATGAAAATACGTTACATTATTGTCATTTGCTAGGATGCGTATGTGCAACCTCTGCATTACTGCAAGGTAATCATATATTTTACGTCGTTTTTTGTGATAATTCTCACACCCAGTCAATCGCCGGAAAATTTCGGTGAAATTAGGAGATTTTTGTAGAAATTTACACACTTTAACTTTTGGTGAAGAAGATTTTGACGATTTTGTAGCACAATGAGAGTATGAGCGAAATTCCGAGCGAAAATTAGAGAAGCGAGGTTGTCCACATATACTCTGTGTCTAGAAACTATATATTGAAAATGACCGAAAGCATCCCTAGGGCCTAACGAATTTATTGTTTAATGTGATTCAGTTGCCAGATATTGCACAAAATAGCGTGTATGGCTATGTCTGCAGACCGTTGTAAAGCTGTATGAATATCTAGGTTTCAAAAAATATTCCTCTTATATCAAATAAGTCTGACGTTGAATTAGCCGCGTGGGATTAGCCGAGCGGTCTCGGGCGCTGCAGTCATGGACTGTGGGGTTGGTCCCGGTGGAGGTTCGAGTCCTGCCTCGGGCATGGGTGTGTGTGTTTGTCCTTAGGATAATTTAGGTTAAGTAGTGTGTAAGCTTAGGGACTGATGACCTTTGCAGTTAAGTCCCATAAGATTTCACACACATTTGAACATTTTTTTTTTTATTTTGACGTTGAATTGTTTACCAAGCACCTTACGTCTTTCATACCTTCCTATTCTTTTGCGAAGCTGTAGACACATATTCTTAGGACTACAGTCAAATCACTCATCCATCTCCCTCATATTTCACAACAAAAGAGTAACAACATTATTGCACTTGTAGAAGAAACGTTGATTGCTCTTCGCAGGAACACGAATCGTTGTATGGACTACACATGATCTAAGCTTTTTTTCCCCACCGAGCAGTGGAGAATAGTCAGTTCCATTTACGGTGTATAGTTAAAACACTTTTGACCTAAATAAATTCCAGTGGCACATGATCTATTTTTTGCAGGGTGACCAACGTGACGATTGGCATTATACTGTCTTTCTTTTTGTGCCGTAATTGAATCTATGTTAGGCCATCCTGTCTGACCGAAGAATGAAAAGCTGTGACGCTGATACAATGGAACGTACATTCACGACCTGGGATGGCTCTATTAAAGTGAATAGGATGCTGAAGATTGAAGATGCAGCTGTTGACGGGAGGCTATCGTGACCAGAATGAGCGCCGCGTGGTGCCGTCACGGCGAACCAATATGGAATTAGTGGACAAAGAACCGGTTTATTTATTCGTTGGTACCATCTGTCTCTCTTGAAAAGCTTTCGTGCAAACACAACGAAACAAGCAGAACACAAAGTCTGGCGTTTAATGAACAGTTAGTCTCCGTTTGTCACACACGCTATTGGTTCGCAAGTGTTTTGCCGAAAGCTGTCTTGAACAGCTAGTTAGACAGGCTACAAGCAAGAAAAATATTTTAGACCAAGCAACTACAAAAAGTTTCAGTACAGAGACGGGGATTTTTGATCATGATGTCATCACAGCGACGATGGCTGCTAAATTTACTAAAATGACCAAGACGCCAGGAGATTATTTACGCTACAAAAAGCAGTAAGGCGTTGTTAGCATCCCACTTAGACAGTGAATGGACATCATATAGTTCCAATACGAAGTAAAGAGGAATTACGAGCAAGTTTAAACTGACTAGATCGCGCCGTGGATAACTATTTATCTATAAATGAGTTAAGAACGGTAAAGATGCAGAGTGTTTAATAATAAAATTCGCAAAATGCTGAGAAAGTAAACAGTGTTGAGTTGTCGGTTCAAAATAGAAGGTACTAATATCGGAGGCAAAAGTTAGTAGAAATCGTGCGTCTGTAATAAGGTCCAAGCGTGAAGCAAACAACAACTGTATACCTTAGTTAAAGATTATGCCGAGAACCCGACAATATTCTGGTCTACCTAAAATTGCCTTCTATCAAATCACTGGTCGGCCAGTCTGGTGAGGCAGTAGGAGATAGCGAAAGGAAAACGGAAGTTTTAAATTACGCATTTAATAAATCATTCAAGCAGGAGAATCGTACAAATTACCATCGTTTGACTGTCACACAGAGTCACGCATGGATGACACACTAACAGGCATCCTTAGCATAGGATAGGACCATACAAAAATGAAGACACATTCATAGTATTTGTCGATCTGGAAGAAGCGTCTGGCGATATAAAAATATAAAATAGTGCAATATGATCAAAATTCTAGAAGAAATGGGAGTAAGCTACAGCGATGTTCGGTATGTAGAAGAACCAAGAGAGAAAAGTAAGAATTGAAGACCAAGAACGAAGAGTTCGGACTGAACAGGGTGTAAAACAGGGATGTAGTTTTTCACGCCTCCTATTCAGTCAACACACCGAAAAAGCAATGAAAGGAAAGTTCAAGAGTGGGATTAAAAATTGAGGGTTAAAGAATGTGAATGATAAAATCACTGATGACTTTTCTATCGTCAGTGAAAGTGAAGGAAAATTACTTTATATGTTGAATAAAATGAACAATTTAATGAGTTCAGATTATAAACTGATAATAAACTGAAGGAAGAGCAAAATAAAGAAGAGCAGCATAAATGATATTAGCGGTAATATCAAAACTAGGGACCACGAAGTATATGGAATGAAGGAATCTTGCTACATTGGAAGAACAGTAACAGATGTCGGACGAAAGAGAGAGGGCATACTGTACTGTTAATCAGAGTGTCACGTACGATTGCTAAAGTGTTTCAGAATCTCAAACTTAATCATCAGAAACAAGAATGGGATGACAGCAGCAGCGGAACCCTGCAGCTCACACGAGACACAGGCAAGCAGCACCTGCAGCCACGAGACTGCAGCTGTAATTCTCTATGGAAACCCCCTGCTGGCAGCTTCCGGAATCACTAGAGACGGAGGCGTAGATTCCTTACTTTATCAGTCCACAAACTTTTCAACATCCTTTTGTAGGATAACATCTCAAACGCTTCGAACCTCTTTCTTTCTGGTTGTTCCCCAGTCCATGATTTGTTACCACAAAATGCTGTGCTGCAAACGCACTTTTTCTGAAAGGCTGATGTTTAATATTGAAGGACTACTCTTGGCCATGGATACCGTCTTTGCGTGTCATTATCTGCTTTAAATCCAGAACTGGCGAAGAAAGGAATGTACGAAAAACACTGACAAAAACCGACTGGATGACAGGACATTTGTTAAGACATCAGGCAATAACTTCCTTGGCACCTGATGCAGCTGCAGAGAGTGAAAACTGTAGAAGAAGACTGAGACTAGAATACATCCAACATTATTATTATTATCACGAGGACTATTGGGAAAGTAAGTTCCGATTGATTGCGAAACGAAAACCACTTAAAATCCGATAAAGCTTTGCACAGATATGTCTCCAGTGCGCCTGTCGATCATGTCACTTCGCTCTTTTCAGATCTGAGGGCACAGTGAACAAGTAAAGATGCCCAGAAAATAGTGTATCCCGCCAAGTACAAGGGCCAGGTGAGAGATTTCGCCTGAAGCTATGCAGCCCACATAACTGTCATGTGTTTCCTTCTTGAAGACAATTCTCAGCCACATTCTTCAGTGCCAATGAAGATGCTCCTGCAGCGTTTTCGATGGGAAGTGTTTAATCACTCACAATGCATTCCATACGTCGCTCCCTCTGAGTTTCATCTCTGCTCACATCAACCGCTAGCTATGAAGACAACATTTTGGCACAGACAACGAGTTTGGTACGAAGCTACGACAAACGTCTTAATCGGAGTGGCGACTGTGGGGATAAGTAGGTGGAAGATGAAGCGAACTGTTTCATGTCAAACATTTTTTATTTTCACAGTGGTTTTCATTTCGTGGCCGATCGGATGTCTCTTTCCGAATACCACTTGTAGTATTAATCGTACGTAAATTACACATCACTTTAGAAATGAAATGTGTACATAATTTACAAAGTTACAGACAATTATTTATATAATTTATCACATCCGCTGTAGTATCCAGGGTGACAGATGACAGGTTACTCATGCTCACATGATGCAAGTACGGGAGTATGACTAACACCTTCTATACATGAATATATTTGGAGTTATTTCTGTCTTACTCAAACGCCACGCATTGATGCTTCGACTCATAGAAATACCAAATAGTGGGGATACTGACCTCTACGTTTCATCTGCTGTTGAAAATAGTGCCAGATATTTGTTATGGAATTAAGATTGAGTGATTTAGTGTGCCAGTCGAACTGCAATAGAGTGTCTGTGTGTTTGTCAGACTAGGGACGCATGCGCACAGCCCTGCAAGCAAGGTAGTCGTCATCCTACATGCCTTCCTAAGAGAGAGTCTCCATTCCTTCCAAGTTAATTATGTAAATGTAGACCAGATATGGCTCAAATTCAAAGATACAATATCGACAGCAATATATAGATTGGGGCTGATTCACCATGGTACACAAAACACATCAGAACACTGTTGCGGAAGCAACGACAAAAACATGCAAAATTCAGAAGAACACAAAGTCCCCAAGACTGGCTAAGTTTCACGGAAGCTCGAAATTTAGCGCGGACGAGATGCTTTTAATAGTTTCCACAATGAAACAAAATGTGGTAGAAAACCCAAATAGATTCTGGTCGTATGTAAAGTACACCAGTGGCAAAAACCAGTCAATGCCGTCACTGCGCGATAGCGATGGAAATGTTACCGATGCCACTAAAGCGGAGTTACTAAATACAGTTTTCCGTAATTCCTTCACGAAAGACGACGAAGTAAATATTCCAGTATTCGAAACCAGACCAGCTGTTTGCATGAGTGACATGAAAGTTGGTATCTTAGATGTTGCGAAACAACTCAAATCACTTAAGAAAGGCAAGTCTTCCGGTCCAGTTGGTGTACCAGCCAGGTTCCTTTCAGAATATTCAGACACAATAGCGCCTTTCTTAGTAATCATACACAACCGCTCCCTTTACGAAAGGTCTGTTCCTAAAGACTGGAAAGTAGCACTGGTCACATCAATATTCAAGTATAGAAATAGGAGTAACCAATTGAATTACCGACCCATATCACTGACCTCAATTTGCAGTAGGTTTCTGGAACATATACTGTACTCTAGCATTATGAATCACCTTGAAGAAAATGACTTATTGATACATAACCAACCCGGATTCAGAAAATATCGTTCTTGTGCAACACAGCTAGCTCTTTATCCCCATGAAGTAACGAGTGCTGTCGAGAATGGATGTCAGATCGATTCCACATTCCTATATGTCCAGAAGGCTTTTGATACCGTTCCCCACAAGCGACTATTAATGAAATTGCATGCATATGGAGTATCGTTTCAGTTGTGTGATTGGATTCGTCATTTCCTCTCAGCGAGGTCACATTCCGTAGTGGTGGACAGTAAATCATCGAGTAGAACAAAAGTGATATCTGGCGTTCCGCAAGGTAGTGTCATAGGCTCTCTGCTGTTCCTGATTTAGATAAATGATCTAGGAGATAATCTGAGCAGCCCCTTTCGATTGTTTGCAAGATGACGCTGTAATTTACCGTCTAGTAAAATCATCAGATGATCAACTCGAATTACAAAATTATCTAAGAGGGATATCTGTATGGTGCGAAAAGTGGCAATTGGCACTAAACAAAGAAATGTGCGAGGTCATCCATATGGGTACGAAAAGAAATACGATAAATTTTGGGTATACGATAAATCGTACAAATCTAAGGGCTGTCAATTCGACTAAGTACCTAGGAATTACAATTACGAGCAACTTAAATTGGAAAGAACACGTAGATAAAATTGTGGGGAAGGCGAAACAAAGACTGCGCTCTGTTGGCAGAACACTTAGAAGATGCGACAAACACACTAAAGAGACAGTTTACATTACACTTGTCCGTCCTCTGCTGGAATATTGCTGCTCGGTGTGCGATCCTTATCAGGTAGGATTGACGGAAGACATCGAAAAAGTGCAAAGAAGGGCAGCTCGTTTCATTTTATCGCGCAATACGGGTAAGAGTATCACTGATATGATACGCGAATTGGGGTGGCAATCACTGACACAAAGGCGGTTTTCTTTACGGCGAGATCTATTTACGAAGTTTCAATCACCAACTTTCTCTTCCGAATGTGAAAATATTTTGTTCACACCCACCTACGTAGGGAGAAATGATCATCGTAATAAAATAAGACAATTAGAGCTCGAACGGAAAGATTTAGGTATTCCTTTTTTCCACGCGCCATTCGAGAGTGGAATGCTAGAGAAGCAGTATGAAAATGGTTCTATGAACCCTCTGCCAGGCACTTAAGTGTGAATTGCAGAGTAACCATGTAGATGAAGATGTAGATGAACGTGAGTCACCACCATAGCATATTCATCATGGACATGCAGAAGGAAGGCACCGATAATGTTGAAACAAGCAACTTGGATAACGTTCCTTGCAACCAAAAGCACAGACCGAAGTGATGTTACGAAAAACACCCCCGAAACATAACATACTCTTATAACAAAATAAAATAGTCGTCTGTTGTGAGATAAACTTCTGTGCATTCTACTTCTTTACTACAACTGTATCTGCGTATATTGAAACATAAATGGCCTACTGTGTACGGTGCTAGTGCGGAAAGAAAAAAAGACTGGAAAAGAGCTTGCTTTTTCTTTATAAGGAATTGTGAGGAGGAAAGTGGTCGTTTGTAAAGACTGTTTTACTGTTTTGTCGTTTTATTTCATTTACTTCATGATTTTCTTCCTGTAATATTTTTCTCGGGTCTTCCTAATAACGATGTCAGACGATGAAAAAAAAAAGGCAGCTGCAGAATACATCTCGCTAAAACTTCTGTTCTCTCCTCCTCGTCGAACTGAGATTATTATGAAGATGGGAGGTGGTATTACACGGTATTAGCAAGATATATCCTGTGGGTGACTATTTTTTTTTTTTTTTGTCTGATGTAATAAGGAAGGCATGAGAAAAATTTCATAACAAGGCATTCACTAAATAAATTAAAGACAATGAGAGAAACAGTAACACAGCCATTACCGAACGATCACTTCCCTTCTCATAATTCCCTATAAAGAAAAGAAAATCTCTTTTTCCAGTCTTCTTTTTCCCCGCAGTTGCGCCGTGCACCGTACCCTGCGGACCATGTAGCCCTTCATATATGTAGACACAACTGCGCTAAAGAAGTGCTGAGTAGTTTATCTCATGACACATAAGCGAATATTTTACGCCGTGTTACAGTAAGGCAGAAGTATAATCGAATATATCGTTATAGAACGGAAGCGCTATAACAAAAATTTGTATGAAAGGGCCCCGTGCAGAATCGCGGTTTGGTGGGCTCTTACTGTTCGGTTCATATTTCAACTGGGAACATAAGGTAAAAAGAGGTAAAACTGTTTTTATTTAGACCGGAATAGAGGCCATTTGTAAAGCCATTAGAACATCTGTCTTACTGTAGCTATGTTACAGTATATTAAGGCAGGTTTGAACGACAAGCCTGAGTTGACGCCCAGGAAAATTGAACGAAACGATTATGTCACTTTGCAAAAGATTTCAGTTTGGCTGAAATAATGCTCAGCTAACGCGCAATGTTTAAATTTTACGTGTAAAAATAAGCAAATAACACAACTTTGTAGGAGGTGTTTGAAGTACGCCATATCTACACCTTGAACGAATCGGTTCAAACTTTGCACGAAGGTAGGTAAGTGAATAAAGTCAAAAGAAATTTTTTTGTTCACTAATCTTTATCCGTTGTCGAGAAACGATCGTTGTAAGTCGAGGTAAATGTAGAACGTAAAATTCGGTCTTACGTGAACTGAATGCGCAGAAAAATTTGAAAGTGAATAACAAAATCCAGTGCCATACGGATTTTACGTACAAAAAAATACATTTTTGTGAGTTGTTCTTACATGCACAATTTCTGTTTCACACTTGGCGGATCGGTTCAGATTTTGAAAGAAGATAAACAAATACATGTCATTAATGGTAGTCTTGTTGGTTTTGAAAGCTTTATCCGCTGCCACCATACAAGCACATGGAAAATGCTCCTACCATAGCACAAAAAAGACAAACATGTCCTGGGCACAGTTAAGGATGTAAAAGAAGGGAACTAGCGTTTCGCCTTAACTGGCAGTTTCAAAGACATTTAAATGAAAGTATCTTGACATATTCGTGATTTTTTGCGAGTTATCCTACATGCACAGAGCAGTGAACTCTGTTAGCTGCAGGGTGTTGGCACAACTGCATCTCGATCCGGTGCCCAAAAGCCAGAAGATTCGCAGGCTATTGTAAACAGCATATGGCTTAAGAGCATACTTGTAATAGCTACAAAGTTTTCCTGTGGGGATAAAATTTCTGTAGGTGGATTTGTTCCTGGGTGGGAAGGGGACGCAAAGGCGGATTCTGGGAGGTGGCACACACGGGAACACATGCTCCCCCACCCTGCCACCCACACAATTCGAGAGAGAGAGAGAGAGAGAGAGAGAGAGAGAGAGAAGAGGGAGACAGTGAATCTCGGCATAATCACAATTTTTACTTACAGTCAGCATGTAATTGTGAGTTTAAAAAATACAGAAAGCCTAATTAACGCAATGTTATAAGTGTGACTTGTTGCGTTAAGCCTTCCTGATTCTTTCTTTGTCAGAATTTAAAATAGAAGTACAATAAAAGATGACGTCGTTTATCGTTTCGTCATTGCGTAGAGGATAAATGAGCTATCGTTTAGGTTTTACTCGCTTTGGAAGTAAAGTTAAACCTTCTACTTTGTGAAAAATTTGCATATTTCTAGAATTTCGTTCAAGCTCAAACATTCATATATTTCCGGCAAATATTTTATCTCTCTCTTCCTTGTTAGTAAGAAATAGTACGTTGTTTTATGCGTCTTGGCATTTCGCCAAACTCCTATTGTTGACAAATAGTACGTTGTGTCGTGTTTGGCGTTTTTATGACTAACCAGCGTATTTCAGTCATGATATAGCACTTCAATTGTTTTTGAAGGGGACAGTAAGTAACCCATAAGGTACCAATAATACAAATGTGAAAGTAACTCTGCCTGTCACATTTTCACGGCAGAACCATTAAATCGAAATTGATGAAGTTTGGTATGGAGATAGCGTGAACTCTAGGAAAAAAAACACGTTACTTAAAAAAATTAAACCAGAAGGCAGAGGTGATAACAGTCGACAACAGTGAATCAAGGCAACAAAATCTTTGTCGGTAGTGCACTCTTTTACAATACGTTGCGGAGGCGATAAGAGCTACATCAGATTGGAAAGTACGAAACTATAGATCTCAAAAGATCTACCCAGAAGTCTACGAGAGCATATGTTTAGCTTTTACGGTTTACCCATAACAGTTTTTGTCTCCCGATTGAAACTGGCGCCACGAATCCGAAAGACATCACAGAAGTGGTGATTGTGGGTGAACTATAAAAGTTTTCGCGGAATTTTTTGTTCAGCTTTTTGAGCTCTGTATTGTACTATGAAATAAAATTATGAACCAAATAGTAGTTATGCAGCGTGTTGCTGCAGCCAGAACTCTTTACTTTATATAGTGGATTACGTTTAAACGGCGGAACTAATTCATGCGATGTGTCAGTGGAGGGGACGGCGCACATCGTGAGCTGCACTTCGCAGATATCTACTCATCATAACAATACTACTGATAAGCGACCGAATCCGTGGGTAAAAGTTAATTGAATATATAAATAAACATACTTACTAATCGATGGAGAACTTTCAGAAATGCTTATAGATGGCACTCTGTTTACGTGGCACTGTAGAGTTATGTTTTGAACAGACCAACAGACGCCATTTTCAGACACAGTCTGTAGAAGAGTACTACCGTCTGCCATTGTTCATATCTTTTCTCAAGCATTTGTTAAATTAAATGTCATTAAGACTCCTTACAACTTAACTACAAAGAATCAGACATGTACAAAAATTACTGTCGCAAAACTTTAGATAATGATAAAGAGCATGTTTTACAAAGTATGTACAGTCTCCCTTGTTCCGTAGCTTTGAAGGGGGAGCTACAAATTTGGCAACAAATGGACGAGAATGTGCCAAAATCTCCAGTAGAGACCTATAAAACAGCAACGGCACTGCCAAATATTAAAGTCTTGTGTCAACTGTGCTCATTTCCTGTAACGACCAGCACTGCGGAGAAATCTTTCTCAACCTTAAGCCGTCTGAAGACATATCTTCTCAGCAGAATGACAGAAGATTGTTTAAATGTACTGGCACTGATACATATCCACCAAGATATTGCATCAACAATTAACGATGAGAAAGTGTTGCATCTCTTCTGTAGGAAATGTAAGAGGAAACTTTCAATGCATCACACATAATAATGACTGACATAAAGTTATGACTGTAACAAAATTATATTCGACAGTAATTAAATTAATTTATGATGTGTGTGTGTGTGTGTGTGTGTGTGTGTGTGTGTGTGTGTGTGTGTGTGTCTATCTATCTGTCTGTATTTATTTTAAAATTAGACTCACAATGCCTATAAAGGCATGTTCAGGCGTCTAGCTCCCCCTCTCCCTACCCCAAGAAAAAAATTATGTATCCGTCCAGAGGGGACGCAAAAACAATTTAGCACGAATATGTCAATATGTATTGATTTAAATGTCTTTGAAGCTGTTAGATAAGTCAAAAAGCTAGTTCCCTTGTTCTACATCACTTGCTGAGGACATACTCCATTTTCTATGCTATGATAGACGTATTTTTCAGTCTGGTTTAGGTATAGACGATATACGCTTAGTCCCGTACTGGCGCCTTGTGGGCATCCGACCAGCCCGCCATCTATCGCCGCGGCAGCGAGATCTGGTTCCGGCAACTGCTAGCAGAGGGTGCCCACAGAGCAGCGCAGCTCCAGTTTTCTGGCTGCCGGCTGCTGCTTGTCTATGTCTCGTGTGACCTGCAGGATCGGAAAACCGACCTGTTAAAACCGCTAACGTTACTTTAGTTCCATTTTTCGGTATTTGTTTGGCCTCGGCTATAACTGGATTTCTTATATTTTACCAATAAGAGTAAAAAAAATCGGAATATGGATTAGCTATAGCAACAATGCAAAAATTTTTCGTGTGTAAATAAACCTTTCGTGAAAAAAGATGTAATTTTTTAGATGTAAAATTTCAGTTATTTTGAAACGTTATCACAGTAAATGAGAAAATCGATCGCTGCTATTTTAACAACAATATTGACAAGATCTAGCAAAAAACACAGGGCATACGAACTGTCACATTATTGCTGAGACAATGTCTCCATTGGCATGTGTTGTGGCCTGCACCCGGTCTATACGATAGTTTGTCTCTGTTTTCGCCGGACGTTTGTTGTGCTGCAGAATGGTCCCAACATTACTCTGGAAATATTTTTAAAAAGTTACGTAACAGTGAAGTACAGTGCTTCATTTGCTTTAAAAGGTTGAAGATTTGTCTGCCATTACTATGAAATAATAAAAGAGAAGGAGATTATAGTAACAGTAATAAAACGAAATTCATTCGTAATGCACAATAAAAATAGAAAGTACTCGATCCGCTGCCGGTGTCTACATAATATACCTTTATCTGCTTGTAACCCTTCAAAATGGCAATTTATCATGAAAAACAGACATCTTCAACTTCGGTTTCCACCCTTTACCACGACCATTCGTAATGCTCAAATACTGATATTGTCACTGCTTACAATATGATTTTTGAGCAGACTTTAAGAAAATTTGAGTCAGTACGAGAATATTGATTTTTCTCTGGTAATCAACTACTTTCCACTTTTCGAGGATAGCAGCAATCGGTGGACAGATGTTTCTTCAAACGGAGATTACCAAAATTTTTCAATCTTTGCTCGATTTCTACGTTTCTTACAGGAAATAACAGGAATAAAAAACCGAAAAATTACCGGTATTTCATAAACCGCTTATTTTGAGTGGTTTTAGCGATTAGATAAAACTGGTGTGAAGAAAATATATATACATAGACGAAAACCAGTTGTTTCAGAGATAGCCACCATTCCTAATGTGAGCTACAGAGTTCCGCTGCTATTGCCAGACCGTTCTCGATACTGATGATCTAGTTTTAAGATTCCTCGACAAGTTTAGCAATCGCACGTGACATCATGATTAACGATGCAGTGCTTGTATCCTCTTGTGAATCCATTACATCAGAAAAAGTAAGAACGGCTGTAAGCAAAGGGAGGAGCGGGCGCGGGGAAATGGAAAATCGACAGCATGGACTTAGTACAGGTTTGGTATATTTAAAACTCCATTTTCAGTCCATCGTGTATTTTCACTTCGTCCGTTTTAAGTTCTACTACAGCACATCATATGGACACTCATTATCATCATTCGTAGGACTGCAGTCTCCAAAGGTATAGTTTAGGCTGTTCTTTTTCAGATATGATTACTCGGTCTTATAACTGAAACAAAGTTCTCACGTATCATGTCTGTTAAAGTAATTAGTTGATGTTACTGGCAGCGATCACTTGAAGACACCGTGATGTTGTCTTCGATGAACGACGAAGGTATCACAGCTGTCGCTGGAAAGGAATCGAGATTGACAGAAAAATCAAAGACCCGAGATCAAATAGCGCAGCTATTGCTACGAATGGCGCCCATTCTATTGTAATGTCCCCACAGAAAATACCCTCTACCACGCACCAATTAATCATTTTCAATCAAACCATCCGCATTCATTCACTTTGGAAAAGTTATCTGATCTGATTTTCTCGTAGTATATGCGGCGACAGCTCGACGACGCCAAAGTATTTTCTAGTGCGTTTATTCTTTGAAATAACAGAGATGCATATATGCGTTCTCCATGGTTGTTAGAGTGGTAACGAGGACAGCTTCTGGAGTATCTGTTGAGGGATTGACGTGTTTCTGAGAGATACATATTCTGCTTTTCTTCTCGCAAAAGCGAGCTAGTTAACATTTATGCCGCTAGCGGTTTGTTTGAAGAGAAGGAGACTGTAAACGGAAAATAATTAAGACGTGGAATCACCGGAGATCTGGACGTGTAATGGAGATGGCTTTAATACACAATTTCATTCATAAATAAGGTTTGTGACTTTTTTGTTCTGAAGTGAATGAACGAATGAGTTTTTTCTGAATCATTTGATGATCTCGTTGGCCCTGTAATTAGTGGGGAAGTTTCAGCTGTGTCGAAGAGAGCCTGCAATCACTGAGTCTGCGTTAAATCGTCCAAAAAGGCTTCGTACACGTCTGGAATTCGCAATCTTTCGTAAAAGGAACAAATTGTCCACACGATTGACTCTCCCGACTGAATGCAGTGTTTAACAGTAATAATGAATTTAAACTATAGTTTGTAGGAAGTGGCCGGGGAGGGGGGGGGGGGGGGGGGGTGAGGGGCTAATCTGGGGGTGTGGTGTACTTTTTATGTTTTGAAGGATAAATGGTGTAGCCACAAAAAATTTTCAGATCCGGCCATATTAAAAACATGTGTAATACTAACTTTTAAAATGTTTTCTTGAAAGAAAAAATACCTGAATACAATATATCATTTCCTTTCCCTGATACTACGCGGGAGGGGATGGGGGAGAGGTGCGGGCCCCCTTTGCCCATAGGTGTGGGCACCTTTACTTGGTACCTTCCTCTTTTTCTTATCTAGTAAAAAATTACCTGCACTGTGAAAAAGTACTGTAAGCCGTGAATATTTATTAGACATATTGTGGAATAATTGCGACCTATTTTTGTTTTAAACTACAACGCGGTCGATAAACTGTACCAAAAGGAGACATACAGAAGTCAGTATGAAAAATACAGGAGAAAATCAGGCCAATCTACTAAATCATCACTATGCAGATTTTGAAAATCTTGATGGTGTGGTCTTGGAAAATGCACTGTGTCCCTGAAGGGCACTACATATACAGTACACCATCGGCTCTCTAGTAGCAGCTACGATAGCAAATAACGAAATTTGTCTTATTATGCTATACAATATATTGATAGAAAAAAAATCCTGTTCAGTTGCTATTAATTTGTTACTTATTGCACGAACGGTATCGAAGCCTAAAGCATCCTCTTCAGGGTGCTACGATCACATACGTCAAACAAACACACGAGAGCATGTCGCACTGTCAAATCGGCCGAAGGGTTTGCTAGTCCTACGACCCCCTACGTTTGTTTGACTTGGGTGTGACCCCTGTGACTGACTGGCCCGACCGCTACACATTTATGTCTCCATAACTGTTTCGTAGCAACCTGTAGATGATGCTTTAGGCTTCGATACCGATCGTGCAATAAGTAACAATAGCAACTGAACGGGATTTTTTATTCTACAGTCCGATTAAAATTACTTGATAGGTGATGTCTGTCACTTGCCACTGCATTGTTGCCACTTCCACTGCTGGCTACACAAACCCGGTAAGTCACTTTGCAAATGCTGTTAAAGGGAAACGCAGTGCAATGTCGGAAGCGGCCGCCTCGAGGATTGATGGAGGTGGTATATGCTTTGTCGGCGTCTATTTTTCAGTGACCAACGACTGAACTGCAGCAGACGCGTTTTGTAGGCCTGAATTTAAACTCATGCCCTATGCTAACCACAACCTCGTGACGTGCATTGTATCCCAGTGGCCGGTAATTAACGGAGGAACTAAGATCACCATCGCTTTGTATATGGTGTTTAAGGCTAGCTTGTACGAGCAAACTGAAGACAGAAAAAATTCATAATATGTTTTTAATAGCCATCTTCCGCAGCAAAATTTCAGTTTTAGCGATAAACGCAAACTGCAATTTCTCACTGTCACTGGTTACCCGAAACTACCCTCACACTTGCTACAGAGGGTGCAGCGTTACCAAGCGACGAGCAGTCCTGGTTGGCACTTGCTTGAATATTACAGGCGACACAAGCAGATTGTAATCAAAGTCGTTTCATTAGATTTACAAAAATAAAAACTGTTGTTAGATTTACAGAAATAGAAAACGTCGTTCTGTCTCATGAGATTCGAACCTTCGACCTTATACACGTCAACCTGATGCGATACCACTACGCTACGTCATTACATTAGAAATAGCTGCTGTATTTATGACTCTGGAGCCCCTGTAGCGGCCATTAACAGCTTTCGAAATTCGGCTTCATCAAATGTCGTGGGAAGCTTATTTGAAGTAAGCTGATCCTGTGATTACAATAACTCTACAAATGACGCTGAATCTTGTGCGAAAGGATCCAGTAGTGTTTGGTTAGTGCTGTACATGAAACGTGTGTATTTCGTTAACATATGTGTGTGTGTATTTTGCTTTCGGTGTGGTTAGCATATGTGATCAAATATGAAATAAAAGAGCCAGTCGCAACATTCGGGATCCAAATACATCGAGTTAGAAAGCCGGACAAGGATATGGAAGTGAATTAATTGTTGGGGCAATTTGGCAACGGCGAACGGTCCGGACGTAACGTTGACCGCTCTGATTAGAGGAAACCAGCTACAGCATGTCAACTATCAAGTACTTTTAATCTGACTGCATCATATCTTCCTCAGTTGCAGACCTTCGCCTGATCGAATATTCTATACAAGTTCATAGGAAAAATACAGGAATAAATTTGTAGGTGATCTGAGGATGTACAGGGCGCGAAAGTATCGTGCGTAATGACACAACTTCGAAATTCCCGGTCTACGTTCACTGAATAGTTTTCTTCAGAATGGACCATGTCCATGACTCTCAGTCCGCCGATTAGAGGGAATCGAAGGTTTTATTGCGGCAATCCTAGACCTGTGTCTGAAATACTCCTCATTCGTAGTACTAAAGGCCACTGTCGCGGTATGTGTTGCTCACCTAGTGCTGCTACCCTCGTCTTCCTGCTGAAAGACGACACCGATGTTGCCATCCCTGTTATTCTATATTCACAGCTGATGTCCGTTACTACAGTATTCCCTGTCACATCTGTAAGTGCCACAAGTTAGAATATACTATTGTCACGTTGCCACTTTTCTCTGAAACTGTCAACCTACATACTTCAGAATATTTTTATGCTCATTTCCCTTGCTGAAGTAGTCGATCACTGACGCTGCGTAACAGCTACAATCGAGATTCAGTACCTCCAGTGACTGTTCCTTTTACTGCTTTCTGTTCACTTTTCTTTTTAGCACAGTGAAGGGGCTGCACAGCGGGGAACCTACGAGGTGGCTAGCAAAAAGTAAGGATCTTTTTACGAGGAGTTGGCTACCACAAAAACGTTCAGAATCTGAGGCGAAGTCGCAGCCTCAGGTAGACAGACAGGCATTCAGCTCCCTCGTCTCACGCCCTCCAGGCGGGACATGCGATGGTCAATATCTCTCAGAAAAAGCACAGTACTCTTCATGGAAACCTTTTAGCAACGTCGGAGATCTATAGCCGAGTGTCACTTCCCAGAAGTTTGCGTGTGAATCTTCGTTGCCTGAGGAGCGACGCCACAAAATAAAGTTCGCTTTAAATCCCGGAATCCAGCATTCTGGTTGGTTCTTACTGTTATTTTCCGCAGAGCAGCCAGTTTCATGTCATGCCTACGTGTTAGCTATCTCATAGATCTGTTTAGAAACTGTACCATGTGGTGGGAGAGATTTTCTGCCTTCCTTCCCGCCTCAGAGTACTTTTGTTTAGAAATCCACGACAGTAAGAGACTGTGTAAAACATTTACTGGAATGAATTCGCAGTGTCTGCCACGACTGGCTGGAGTTCCAGCTCTGGTGAAAAGTAACAGAGCTGTAGAGCGTTCAGAAAGAGAACATTTCACGTTAGGAGAGTGCAGAGTGCACTACATATTAGGAGACGCAGGAGTGAACTCTTCTCGTTAGGCTCTTGCGGATTAATGACTTACCGCTGGGAAATCAGGGAGTAAGGGCTTGTTGTTAGGTGAGCTTTGTGGTCGCAGAGAAGGGAACTTCCTCTCGAATTCTGAGGACAGAAAGAGAGTTGGACTCTGAGTATCCATCTGTTGCTGCCACTGCCTCTCTAAGACTATGGTAAGATGCTCCATCATTGCGGTTCACTCATCAAGCGATATCAGCCATACCTTTCAGGAACCAGTTCTTCCATTTTAATTTTTTCTTCGCCAGCTAGTTTGGTTTCAAAGTACGCTCTGGCGATCTCACTGGAATTCGATCATATTTCTTAGAGATCTTCGTGAAATTTACAGCAACGATTATAGCCGGTAGTCATATTCGTGTATTATTCGCATAACTTTGCATTTTAATCGTGCCCTCCCACCTGTGCCATGGTTAGAGTGCATCATTAGAATTATTTTATCCATATTTATCTCAGTGAGTAACTCAAGTATTTTACTTTGCGATAGTAAATCTGATTCTTATAGTGACTACTAACTTTTGTTACAAATTAGACAATTCCTCCTCTATTAATATGTCTACGGGCATGGAATGGTACCCGTACTATTATGTTTGATTGGACCACTCCTGTTACTTATACGCCGGCCGATGTGGCCGAGCGGTTCTAGGCGCTTTAGTCTGGAACCGCCCGACCGCAACGGTCGCAGGTTCGAATCCTGCCTCGGGCATGGTGTGTGTGATGTCCTTAGGTTAGTTAGGTTTAAGTAGTTCTAAGTTCTAGGGGACTGACGACCTCAGATGTTGTCCCATAGTGCTCAGAGCCATTTGAACCATTTTTCAGCCTCCACTTACTTATCATTCAGTAAGATGTTTCCACTTCACGACATTATTATTTCATTTACTTAATTTACATGATCATATGGGGCTCTTCCCTTCAGTGTAAGTCAGCAGAAATCGCAGTTTAACATCGAGGTGTACGCACAACACGACCGACACCCAACACTATGGTTATCCCGTTCACAATTTAACAGAAAGCGTTGGGTTGTGCTAGTTCTTTAAAGGGTATCGGACTACTCAGACGATGAATACGTTGACGTGCTTAAAGCCTTTGACCAGTCACCCTGGAAACCAGACCTCTCTGTCATCTTGTGTGTACTGGTTTCAAAAATGGTTCAAATGGCTCTGAGCACTATGCGACTTAACTTCTGAGGTCATCAGTCACCTAGAACTTAGAACTACTTAAACCTAACTAACCTAAGGACATCACACACATCCATGCCCTAGGCAGGATTCGAACCTGCGACCGGAGCGGTGGCTCCGCTCCAGACTGTAGCGCCCAGAACTACACGGCCACTCCGGCCGGCTGCACTGGTTTAGTTCGGTCTTAATTGAGATATGGCATACAGTAATATCTTTCGCTACACCTTCCAGAAGTTAGGGGGGCGTCGCCAGATAATCAACTATACGCCATTATATACAGTACCAGCATGGCCAGAAGCTTCTCTATTGTTTTTGTACGCTAGTCGCAATTAGACGCGTAGCACACGCCTCAGTATATTTCTATAACATTTGCGACAGAGTTAGCTTCCACACACTGGCTACAAATCCCACTGTTGTAGCGAGAATGTCGCTGTGATGCGCGCATGCAGTAAACACTAGGGGAAGTATATAAATGTAAGTGGCTAAACTGATGAGGTCGTCACTTAACTTCGATCACTTAGCTTCGACTCACAAATTTGTAGTTCTCAGCTATCTCCTACAAACATGAGGTGTTGTAGTTCAGATGGCTCTGAGCACTATGGGACTTAACTACTGAGGTCATCAGTCCCCTAGAACTTAGAACTACTTAAACCTAACTAACCTAAGGACATCACACACATCCATGCCCGAGGCAGGATTCGAACCTGCGACCGTAGCGGCCACGCGGTTCCAAACTGACGCGCTTAGAACCGCACGGCCACACCGGCCGGCGGTGTTGTAGTATTCGAGTTTAATTTAAGTAAAGGGTTTCTGCTGAGAACCGTGAGAACCACATTCCTTTTCAGAATTATTTATGTTATCGTACTGCCATGATTTGTACATCGTCCGTGGAGCTTGTCTGCTTATGCTCGGGCAGTTACAAAGCCCTCACTACAGCTTTACTCTGAGTCTGCAGCACATTATGGACATAAACTATAATTCATCAACCTCATCTGCCGTTGTCTCCAACTCCAGAACAGATTTTGCGATTGCGTCTCTGAAACAGGTTACTTTGTCGGACTGAGTCTGTCATTCGACGTTCGACACCTACAGCTACCAACAGAAACTTGGTGCAGGGAAAATGAAACTAGAAGCTAAGCGACTGTAAAATCGTAGTACTGCGATTGTTCAATGTTACTGCTCCAACTATACAGGGTGGTCCATTGATAGTGACCGGGCCAAATATCGCACGAAATAAGCATGAAACGAAAAAACTACAAAGAACGAAACTCGTGTAGCTTGAAGGGGGCAACCAGATAGCGCTATGGTTGGCCCGCTAGATGGCGCTGCCATAGGTCAAACGGATCTCAACTGCGTTTTTTTTTAATAGGAACCCCAATTTTTATTACATATTCGTGTAGTACGTAAAGAAATATGAATGTTTTAGTTGGACCACTTTTTTCGCTTTGTGATAGATGGCACCGTAATAGTCACAAACGTATAAGTATATGGTATCACGTCACATTCCGCCAGTGCGGACGGTATTTGTTTCATGATACATTACCCATGTTAAAATGGACCGTTTACCAATTGCGGAAAAGGTCGATTTCGTGTTCGTGTATGGCTATTGTGATCAAAATGCCCAACGGGCGTGTGCTATGTATGTCGCTCTGTGTCCTGGACGACATCATCCAAGTGTCCGGACCGTTCGCCGGATAGTTACGTTATTTAAGGAAACAGGAAGTGTTCAGCCACACGTGAAACGTCAACCACGACCTGCAACAAAGGATGATGCCCAAGTAGGTGTTTAAGCTGCTGTCGTGGCTAATCCGCACATCAGCAGCAGACAAATTGCGCGAGAATCGGGAATCTCAAAAACATCGGTGTTAAGAATGCTACATCAACATCGATTGCACCCGTACCATACTTCTAAGCACCGGCGACGACTCTGAACGTCGTGTACAGTTCTGCCACTGGGCGCAAGAGAAATTACGGGCCGATGACAGATTTATTTCACGCGTTCTAATTAGCGACGAAGCGTCATTCATCAACAGCGGTAACGTAAACCGGCATAATATGCACTATTGGGCAACGGAAAATCCACAATGGCTGCGATAAGTGGAACATAAGCGACCTTGGCGGGTTAATGTATGGTGCGGCATTATGGGAGGAAGGATAGTTGGCCCCCATTTTATCGATGGCAATCTAAATGGTGCAGTGTATGCTGATTTCCTACGTAATGTTCTACCGATGTTACTACATGAAATTTCACTGCATGACAGAATGGCGATGTACTTCCAACATGATGGATGTCCGGCACATAGCTCGCGTGCGGTTGAAGTGTTATTGAATAGCATATTTCATGACAAGTGGATTGGTCGTCGAAGCACCATACCATGGCCCGCACGTTCACCGGATCTGACGTCCCCGGATTTCTTTCTGTGGGGAAAGTTGAAGGATATTTACTATCGTGATTCACCGACAAAGCCTGACAACATGCGTCAGCGCATTCTCAATGCATGTGCGAGCATTACGGAAGGCGAACTACTCGCTGTTGAGAGGGATGTCGTTACACGTATTGCCAAATGCATTGAGGTTGACGGACATCCTTTTGAGCATTTATTGCATTAATGTGATATTTACAGGTAATCACGCTGTAACAGCATGCGTTCTCAGAAATGATAAGTTCACAAAGGTACATGTATCACATTGAACAACCGAAATAAAATTTTCAAACGTACCTACGTTCTGTATTTTAATTTAAAAAACCTACCTGTTACCAACTGTTCGTCTAAAATGGTGAGCCATGTGTTTGTGACTATTACAGCGCCATCTATCACAAAGCGAAAAAATGGTCCAACTAAAACATTCATATTTCTTTGCGTACTACACGAGAATGTAATAAAAAATGGGGGTTCCTATTTTAAAAAAACGCAGTTTATATCCCTTTGACTTATGGCAGCGCCATCTAGCGGGCCAACCATAGCGCCATCTGGTTTCCCCTTCAAGCTAGACAAGTTTCGTTCTTTGTAGTTTTTTCGTTTCACGCTTATTTCGTGAGATATTTGTCCCAGTCACGATCAAGGAACCACCCTGTGTAAGGCCAGTAGCACACATATTCAATGAATGGTCTACATTATACGATGATACAATTATGGCACCGACATGTCTTCCCCCGTGTCTCTAAAAGTCCAAGGAGCTCCCTGCTTTCCTGAAAATAATTTCAAAAGAGGCGCTCCTGTACCTTCACCGGGTTGTTTTTCATATAGCTGTGGTGAAAGGTGCTCTTCTCTGTAGGATGTTTGGTCACTAGTCCTCTTCTGCACGGATGGTACTTTTGCTAATGCTGAGTAGTTATCGAGGAGTATCGCTTAACACGGGAAACATTTTAGTGATCCCTGAAAATGTCCCTTTAGCCTTATCAACTAGGATTTTTTTGAGAAAATCATATTTCTGCCATTATCTGGACAACTGTTTGTTTATATGCTATCAGTTTAGATTATTATAATGACCTTCAACGGAGAAAAACGTTTTTTCTCCTGTGACGATGATTGTAATAATCCAAACAGGTAGAGAATAAACATCATAAGCGCGTGACTGCGTGTGAGATCGCTCTCTAAGTTTTCATCTATTTTTAGGTTTCAGATATATATTTTAACTGTTTTTGTGATAATATTTACTATATAAGTGACTTATTAGTGGTTTCTTCATTCACCTCTGCATTTCTTGTGTTGTGGCCTGATATTTGTGAGTGTTTCGTGTCGAGCAACTTAACCTCTTACACGTGTTTACATTCCGCGCTGACCAGTTGCAGCTGTAGCGGCGCATCGAAAGCTAAGTACTAATTAATTGTTTGTGTATAGTAGTTTATTTAGGAACTTTAGTAGTCTTCAACCGGTGTTCTTGGTGTTTTCTGGTGAAATAACTTCAGAAGAAATTTTTGCGAACTGCTTTCAGTTCGTTACTGTCATTAGACGTTTGATTTTCTTTCTGTGTTAGTATTTTGTTATATTCTCATTTGTTGTTGATTAATACTGTCAGTAATAGTAGTACTTCCCTTGTAGAGCAAGTTTGTGATAATTGTAGTCAGTTTTTAACATCTTCTTATTGTAGTAGCGGAACTTAGATAAAGTTGTTTTCTTGTTTCAATAATTGTAAAATTTTACCATGAGTGAGAAGTGTGGGCTTTGCCGTAGGTTCGTGAGTAGTGGATTGCGGTGTGAGACTTGTTCGAAGTATTTTCACTGGGGGGAATGCAGTGGGGAAGCCAGTGGGCATTCTGGTGAGATCCTCTCCTGGAACTGCAGGTTATGTAGCAAGAGTAAGTTGATAGAGGAGCAGGAGCGTAAGATCTGTGCCCTTCAGGTGCAGTTGAAAAACGCACAGGAGGAGCTAGATAGGATGAGGAGGGAGAAGGGGGTTGGGGAATGGGAGCTGGCTGTTGGCAAGAGATCTGCTAGGAGAAGGAGATTTTCAGATAGTTTTACTATTGGTGTTTGTAATAGATATGACCAACTGTCAGAGTCTAGTGGAGAGGAATCTCTAGTAGCTGTAGATGTAGGAAGTATGCAGCAGACCTCAGCAGTTACGGTGGCTAGGACAGTTGCAAAGTCTAAGAGAAAGAAGAAGGTTCTGCTGTTAGGTAGTTCTCATGGTAGAGGTGTAGGCCAGCAGTTGCAGGAAGTTTTGGGGAGTGAGTACCAGGTCACCAGCATTGTGAAGCCTAATGCAGGATTGGCTCAGGTGACTTTTAACATAGGTGGGTTATGTAGGGATTTTACTAAAGAGGATCAGGTAGTGATTGTGGGTGGGGCTGGTAATAGTATTGATAGGGATGGGGAGTATGACATAGATGGTGACCTGGAAAAGATAGCCACTCAGACTGGCAACACGAATATGCATTTCGTGGAACTGTTTCAGCGTCACGATCGGCCTCATCTTAATACAGCCGTCAGGCGTAATAACATGAGACTTGGGGGTGCGCTGATGACAGAAGGCATGAGTCACATTTCAGTGGTGTCGGTGGAGTCTATCAGTAGGACGGGATTCACTAGACATGGCCTGCACCTCAACAGGTATGGGAAGGGGAGGTTGGCGAAACTTATAGGTGACAGCATAGGTGGGGGTGGTGGGATCACTCATGGGAAAATTCCGGTAGTTGTGGGTGTTAGAGCTGTACCTTTTTTAGATTGAAGTCAGCTGATAGGTATTCCTGCTTAAGGGAAGTCTCTCTAACAAAGAAACCACTTTCTACAAAGCTTGGGTATCCGATTAATGAGGGAATTAGTATATTTCATCAAAATATACAAGGTATTAGAGATAAAGTTAGTGAACTGCTTATAGATGTTGACTCTGAAATTATTGGGATATCTGAACACTTCTTAAATAAGGAGATAATTCAGAGGCTTCCTTTACCAGGATACAGGTTGGCTGGCAGCTTTTCTAGGAGCTCTTTGCGGTGTGGGGGAGTAGCCATGTATGTGAAAAACGGTATCCCATTTGAGTCAATTGATGTTTCAAAGTACTGCACTGAAAAGGTGTTTGAATGTTGTGCAGGTGTGGTTAAATTTAGTGGAGCTAAACTTCTTACTGTTGTTATTTATAGATCCCCAGACTCCGATTTCACAACATTTTTGCTAAAGCTAGAGGAGGTTCTTGGTTCACTTTATAGGAAATACAAAAAGTTAGTGATATGTGGTGACTTCAATATTAATTGTATAAGTGACTGTGCAAGGAAAAGGATGCTGGTAGACCTCCTTAATTCATATAATCTTATGCAAACCGTATTCTTTCCAACTAGAGTGCAAGGGAACAGTAGAACAACCATAGATAATATTTTTGTTCATTCGTCATTATTAGAAGGGCATTCTGTTAGCAAAAAGGTGAATGGCCTTTCAGATCATGATGCACAAATTTTAAGTCTAAAAGATTTTTGTGCTGCAACACATGTTAAATATAGTTACCAACTTTTTAGGAAAGCTGATCCAGTTGCTGTACAGACTTTTGTAAACCTCATCAAGGAACAAGAGTGGCAAGATGTTTATAGTGCTGATACAGTAGACGATAAATATAACGCTTTCCTGAAGACTTTTCTCGTGCTCTTTGAAAGTTGCTTTCCGTTAGAACGTTCAAAAGAGGGTACTAGCACAAACAGGCAGCCTGGGTGGCTGACTAAAGGGATAAGAATATCTTGTAGAACAAAGTGGCAATTATATCAAAACGTTAGAAACAGTCAAAATCTAAATGCAGCAGCCCATTACAAACTGTATTGTAAGGTGCTTAAAAAAGTTATTAGGAAGGCAAAAAGTATGTGGTATGCAGATAGAATAGCTAAGTCTCAGGATAAAATTAAAACCATATGGTCAGTCGTAAAGGAAGTGGCTGGTCTGGAGAGACAGGTCGAGAATATAGAATCAGTGCGTAGTGGGGATGTCCGTGTTACTGATAAGTCGCAAATATGCACAGTACTTAATAATCACTTTCTGAATATAGCAGGTGAACTAAATAGAAACCTAGTCCCAACAGGGAATCATATAGCGCTCTTAGAAAAAAGTGTTCCGAGACTGTTAACTGAAATGCTTCTCCATGATACTGACAAGAGGGAGATTGAGTTAATAATTAAATCACTAAAGACCAAGAACTCTCATGGATATGACGGGGTATCTAGCAGAATACTGAAGTATTGTTCCACGTATGTTAGCTCAGTACTTAGCCATATCTGTAACTTTTCCTTTAGGAGTGGTCGGTTTCCTGACCGATTAAAGTACTCGGTAGTGAAGCCACTTTATAAAAAGGGAGACAGGGATAATGTTGACAATTATAGACCTATTTCTATGCCATCGGTGTTTGCTAAAGTTATCGAGAGGGTTGTATATACAAGGTTACTGCAGCATTTAAATTCACATAATTTGCTGTCAAATGTACAGTTTGGTTTTAGAAATGGCTTAACAACTGAAAATGCTATAGTCTCTTTTCTCTGTGAGGTTTTGGACGGATTAAATAAAAGGTTGCGAACGTTAGGTGTTTTCTTTGATTTAACGAAGGCTTTTGACTGTGTTGACCACAAAATATTACTGCAGAAGTTGGAACATTATGGAGTAAGGGGAGTAGCTTACAATTGGTTCGCCTCCTACTTTAAGAACAGAAAGCAGAAGGTATTCCTCCGCAATATTGAGAGTGGTAATGATGTTCAGTCCCAATGGGGCACTGTTAAATGGGGCGTTCCCCAAGGGTCGGTGCTGGGGCCACTGCTGTTTCTTGTTTATGTAAATGATATGCCTTCTAGTATTACAGGTGATTCAAAAATATTTCTGTTTGCTGATGACACCACCTTGGTAGTGAAGGATCTTGTGTGTAATATTGAAACATTATCAAATAATGTAGTCCATGATATAAGTTCGTGGCTTGTGGAAAATAATTTGATGCTAAATCACAGTAAGACTCAGTTTTTACAGTTTCTAACCCACAATTCAACAAGAACTGACATTTTAATCAGACAGAATGGGCATGTTATAAGCGAGACGGAACAGTTCAAGTTCCTAGGCGTACGGATAGATAGTAAGCTGTTGTGGAAAGCCCATGTTCAGGATCTTGTTCAGAAACTAAATGCCGCTTTATTTACCATTAGAACAGTATCTGAAATAAGTGACATTTCAACACGAAAAGTAGTATACTTCGCATATTTTCATACGCTTATGTCATATGGTATTATTTTTTGGGGTAATTCTTCTGATTCAAAAAGGGTATTTTTGGCTCAAAAACGGGCTGTTCGAGCTATGTATGGTGTAAGTTCGAAAACCTCTTGTCGACCCCTATTCAATAGTCTGGGAATTTTGACATTGCCCTCACAGTATGTTTTTTCTTTAATGTCGTTTGTTGTTAGCAATATTAGCTTATTCCCAAGAGTTAGCAGCTTTCACTCAGTTAATACTAGGCAGAAATCAAATCTGCATGTTGAATGCACTTCCTTGACTCTTGTGCAGAAAGGAGTGCAGTATTCTGCTGCATCCATTTTCAATAAGCTACCACAAGAACTCAAAAATCTTAGCAGTAGCCCAAACACTTTTAAGTCTAAACTGAAGAGTTTCCTCATGGCTCACTCCTTCTATTCTGTCGAGGAGCTCCTGGAAGAGCTAAAAAATTAAGCAAATTCTAGTGTTACATTCTTGACTTTCTTTATTTAAACTAACGACTTGTCGCCTGAATATGTTTCTTATATTTCATTTTATCTGTTTCTACAATCGTGTTATAATTTCATGTATTGACTCGTTCCATGACCATGGAGACTTCTCCTAAATGTTGGTCCCACGGAACAATAAATAAATAAATAAAAAAAATAAATAAATATAGTTCTACAGCTGATGACAAAAATACCTTTATTTCTGGTTATCTAACAGCTGTAGACAGTCAGCTAGAAAAGGTCTATAGCAATTTATTAATAGTCTTCATTATCTCTTTTAGTGCACAAGGAATTGTAACATCACTGTTGATATACGGGACTCTAACGATGCAAAATTGTACTGTGTGTGCTCGAAATACGTGAAACAGCGGTGATGCCGTTAAATGTACGACAGTGTTGTTGTTCACAGATATTCATGCTTTTCCTTTTTTGTTGTTGTTGTTGTTGTTGTGATTAGTGTTATAGTCTTCAGTCTGAGGGCTCTTTTGATGTTTCTCTTCATGTCAGTCCACCCTGTGCAGGTTATCTCTGCTTAGCTACTGGAAACTTCACCCACTTGAACCTACTTTATATATTCAGCCTTGGTCTTCCTCTGCAATTTTCGCCCTACACACTTACTTTCATTACCAAATTGAAGGTTTTCCTTGGTGCCTCAGAATGTGTTCCACGAGCCGCTCGCTTCTATCAGTCAAGTTGTGCCTTAAACTTATCTTTTCCCGAGTTCTATTGAGTACCTCCTCATTAGCTATACGATCTATTCATCTAATCTTCAACTTTCTTCTGTTGCACCACATTTCAAAAGCTTGTATTCTCTTCTTGTCTGAATTCCTTATTGTCCAATTTTCACTTCCGTTCGGCGCTCTACTCCAGAAAAATACTTTGAGAAGAGACTTAAACTAACTGATGTTAGCAAATTTCAGTTTTTCAGACATGCTTTATTTGCTATTGCCGGCCTTCATTTTATGTTCTTTCTGCTTAGGTCACCATCAGTTATTTTCCTACCCAAACAGCAACAGCATACATTTCATTATCCTCGCTTCACTTTTCTCGGTGTTTATCTTACGACCTCTTTTCAAGCATCCATCGATTTCGTTTCACTGCTCCTCCGAGTCCCATGTGATCTTTGACGGAATTACAATGTCGTCGACAAATTTCAATTTTTTTAATTTCTTCTCTCTAAATTTAATTCCCTTTCCAAATTTCTCCTGGTTTCCTTTCCTGGTACAGACTAAATAAAATCGAGGATAGACTAAGTTCGTCTCTCAGCCGCTTCCCAAACTACTGCTTCCTTTTCCGTCCTTCTGTTCTTATAAGTGGAGCTGGTAACTTCTAGATACCTTCGGTCACTGTATTTAGTCTCTTCTACTCTCAGAATTTGAAAGAGCATGTCCCTTCAACATTGCAAAAGCTTACTCTGAATCCGCAGTCGGTATAAACTGTCTTTCTTTCAACCTATCATCTAAGATAAGACGTAGGCTCAGTGTTGTTACGCTACATTTCTTCAAAATCTAAACTGAACAGTCCCGTAATCGGCTTTTCCATTCGTCTGTAAGAATTCATGTCAGTATCTGCCAACCATGGGTATTAAACTGGTATTTTGGTGGCACTCACACCTAAAAATGCGAAGAAATTGGAAAAGAATTGGTCGTCGGGAAGACTGATTCAGTGAATAGAAAGGTCAAAATCTCTTTTGATGAAATTAGAGGTACGGTTGGGAAAATTAAGAATGCAGTGTGTATTCTTCTGTTAAACGCGAAAGAGACAGTGGACAGATGGAAGGAGCACACCGAGCGCCACTACTAGGGGACGACTTGTCTGATGCCGTGATTCTGAAAGAACTGGGGTCGATAAGGATGATATAGGGAATAAAGGGTTACAGTCAAAGTTTAATATAACGTCGGAAGACTTGCCATCATATAAAGGAGAAGGAATTGATAATATTCCGACGGCATACCTGACATTTTCAAATTGGTGTATAGAAGCTATGACCGTAGACATTCTATCAGAATTTCGGCAATATGTCGCCCACACAATCCTGAAGATAGCAAGGGCTAGTAACTATGTGAGCAATCGCACAGTCAGTTTAACGGCTCTTGCATCCATGTTAACAAAGAGTACGGTACACAAGAATGAAGAAGATAATTATGGATCTGTTAGATGTCTATCAGTTTGCCTTTGGGAAATTTAAGGGCTGCAGTGAGGCAGTTCTTACGTTGCGACCGATAATGAAAGCAACACTTAAGAAAAATCAAGTCACGTTCATAGATTCTCTAGACCTGGAGAAAACGTTTGACATTGTAAAATCGTGCAAGGTGTTCGTAGTTAGAATGGAAGATCAATAACGAAGAGTTCGGATTAAGAACGGTGTATGACAGAGATGTAGCCTTTCGCCTCAAAAATCCATACTTCGAAGAAACAATGACAGAAATCAAAGAAAGGTTCAAGACTGGGATTAAAATTGAAGATGAAACGACATTCTCAGTGAAAGAAAAGAAGACTTACTGGACGTGTTGAGTGAAACGAACAGTGTAACGAGTAAAGAATATGGATTGAGAGTAAAGCGAAGAAAGACTATAGTCGGCCGGTGGGGCCGAGCGGTTCTAGACCCCTACGGCCTACGGTGGCAGGTTCGAATCCTGCCTCGGGCATGGATGCGTGTGATGTCCTTAGGTTAGTTAGGTTTAAGTAGTTCTAAGTTCTAGGGGACTGATGACCTCAGATGTTAAGTCCCATAGTGCTCAGAGCCATTTGAACCATTTTTTGGAAGACTGTAGTAATAAGGAGTAGCAGAAATGAGGTTACTGGTAACCGTAACATAAAACCTGGGGACCACGAAGTAAACGACGTTAAATAATTCTGCGAATTGGAAACATAATAGTACAAGAGGGCTGAAAGTAGGAAAACGTAAAAAGCAGATTAGAGCATGCTAGGTGTGTATTCATTGCCAAGAGATGTCTGCTGCCATCAAACATCATCTTTGATTTGAGGAAGAAAGTTTTGAGAATGCACGTTTGAAGCACAACATTGTATGGTGGAAAATCTGGGACTGTGGGGGCATCGGAAAAGAAGAGAATCTAAGTCGTTGAAATGTTGTGCGACGGAAGAATGTTGAAAATTGGGTGGACTGATAAGGTAAATAAGGTAAGTAATGAGAAGATTCTCCTAAGAGTCAACGCAGAATGGTACGTATGACAAATAATGACAAGGAAAACGGACAAACGTTAGGACATCAGGAAATAGCTTCCACGATACTAGAGGGAGTTGTAGGGAGCAAATCTCTAGGGGAAGACAGGGACCGGAACATACCCAATAAACAATTGAGGACGTAGAGTGCAAGTGGTATTATTTCGAACCAATCAAATACTGAATACCTCCCTCTCCCACCCCATGCAAAAAAAGCCTCCCTCATCCACTGCAGTTTCATATTTCCTCATTTCTTCGGTTCAGTTCAACATCTCCTGAGTTTTTGTCGGATATCTACTGGGCTTTTTGTTTTTTACTTATTGGTCCACTGCTGTCTTCACTTTTTTTATCACACGAAGCTACCCATTCGTCTTCTGTGGTATTCCGTTCCGCGGTTTCATTTAATCGTTGCCTTACACTCTCTTTGAAACTCTCAACAACCTCGGATTCTTTTAATCTCTCCAGGTCTCATTTCCTTAATTTTGTACCTTTTTGTAACTTGTACCGTTTTAATCCACAACTCATAACCAATAAATTATGGCCAGAGTCAACGTCTTCCTGTAGAAATATTCTATACTGTAAAATCCGCTTTCGAAATACCTGTTTTATCATTATATAATCTACCTATACATTTCACAAGTCAAGTTATGTATTCACTGATAGGAAATTATGTCAGCAAGGTGTATCTGAATTTTCATTTACGCTCGTTGGTTAAACGTTGTGCAAGTAAGTGATTCCTGTGCCATGTTGTTCTTAAAGTAAATCCAGATAGTGTTAAAACTGTCACGATTCAGTATTCTCAGTTTATAAGTGGGTTATTTGGTCAGAGCAGATTTTATAGTCGTTCTTACATGTACTCAGAATTAAAAAACTAGATGCCTTACAAATTCTGTGCAATAAGTTATGCTGCACCAGTACCTGAGAACGGGTTCCCGTTTTTTGTGGATGTTGCTTTACCGGCTGTGGTCACGACTACGACACACACACACATACACACACACTCACACACACACACACACACACACACACACACGGATCTTCTGTTTCTTAAACCGTGTTGGCAAATAAGCTCATAATAGACAATTTTCAAGAGCTAATTTGCGTTTTTCAGTTTGAACAAGGTAACAGCTCCTCGAGGGTGATTCTGAAATTCAAACACGAGCGTAAACTCTGACCATTTTATTTTATTAATTTGCTCCCAGATATTTTAATTTGCATTCGATGTAATCACTATTGCGGAAAGGGTTACATTGTCCTATTCAGTGTATTCCGCCCATTCGTTATTCGACATACAGACGGTAGAGCCCTGTTAAATTATCTGGAGTAAGGCTGTGCAATGATTAAAGTAATATTTCTGTAAGGAAAGAACCACAGAAGTGTACGATCATCAGTAGAAATACGACACTATCTGAGACTGTGATTGTAGTTTAACTGTGACGTACGATATTGAAGCACTACTCAAACATCGTTCCGCGCCTACAGCACTTCCAAACCGGTGTCTGGTGGCGATGACGGTTGCAGTGGTGCCAACGGAGGGAGTAGTATCTCAAATACGTACTTGGTGATGTATTCAAAATAGCTTTCGGTAGACAATATAATGGTAGCTGTTGTTACTAAGGACTCATAACGCCTTCAGTTGTCCAGATGATAGATATGATTATTCTGAGAGAGCTGGCATTGTCTCCAAAGTCTATCTTAGTAAACATTGTAGACGGTGGTGCTACGGACGGCGATGCTTCGTCGGTCCTGGAGTGAACCCTCCAGATCAGCGGTCAGTGGCGATACCGAGGCTGTGCATCTCGGCTGAATCAGGTACGTACGCAGACCGCGACATCTGACCGGACCGACGCAGGCTCCTGAAGTGCTTCTTTATCAGATCGATCAACTCCCTCAGAGACATTTTTAGCATCTTCTCATAAGTCTTCTCCACCATTTCCTGGAACCATACATATTATCATAATTAGTACGAACACTTTGTTATTCACTACACTCAGATGCAGATCCAGGGTTCGGTTCCGGGGGAACGACCACAATTTGTTACTGTCTCCCCCAATAACCGTCTCCCCCATGCACCCCCACTCCCTGCAAATATTACTTGGGGTGAGGCACAATTTCAATGTCCCACAGATGGATATGTTAGTAACAACAATAAAACATACAAAATATTTTAATATAGCGATAATAATAGTAGTAACTGTTTACCTCTGTATTTCGTATATTGCTTTAGAGTAAAACTCGAGAAACTGCTTTCCGAGAAATGTTGCATTTGAAAAGCATTTATTCAGAATTTAAGAACATAGTTTATGCAGTTAATTTGAGGACTACACTGCTCTACAAAACTTAAGGACAAGTTAGATAAAGTAACACAACATGATAACTACTTGGAGAAAATGAATGAAATTGTGGGAGAATGTGGCCAAGGGTCTCTCAGTCGTGCACAGAACGTTGTGCGCCAAATGGCGTGAGATCAGCGTGTCTGTAGCTCCAAATAGGGCTGACCACACAACACTAGACAGTTGAGTACACGGAAAAAGACAGCTTATGTGAATCAGGGAGCAGTTACGTACACTGCGGTGATGTTTTTCATTACAACATGGCCTGCAGACAACGTTTAGATGACTTTCCTGCAGACAACGTTTGGGTGACTTCACGCAGGGAAGAATCATCGGGAAAACGGAAGAAGGATGGAGTGTGACGAGTGTAGCCGAGGATTTCAGCGTTCTTCACAGCACTGTTTCATGTGCATGAGGAGCCTTCTGAACCACAGGCATTGCTGCACGAAGAAGAGGAGGTGATCCACCACGGTCAATTACAGATACATTGTGCAAGAGGCGAGAAGGGACGCCCTCAAACAGCTGATGTAATTGCAACTAAGTGTAACAGGTCAACAAGACACACAATATGACGGTCCATAGTTGCTCGTCGACTGCTTGGTAAGGGTCTCTTTGCCCAGCTGGGAACATGTAACCCACCCAGACACATTGTCGAATATGATCGTTTTTTAGTCCAGATGTTATGCTGTGGGGTGCCTGACCTGCAAATATTTGAACATGGTACACTGACCACTCTATGTCACTATGACACTGTACTCCTTTCGCTGATGAATGTTTTCAAGGGCACATTCAGCCAGTACTTCCTTTTCATGGATGAAAATGTGTGGCCGCCTCAAACATCGCAGGTGGAAGATATTAATCGAATAGACTGGTCTGCCCATTCACACAGCTTAAATCCCAATGAGCATGCGGGGATGCGTTGGGTAGACGTACTACAGCATGTATGCACTGGCAACAGTTGAACAGTTGTCAGTCGTGCTGGTGGAGACGTGGAATGCTCTACCACAAGAACTCTTTACCACATTGTGGCCAGCATTGGAGCACATTGCAGACCATGCCCTGCTGTCTGTGGTGATCACACGCAATATTAAGAACCAGGACTCGTCTTTCGTAACGTTGAGAGGACCATCAGATGTCACAGTGGCTTCAGTGTAATTATTGTCTTCGAATAACAGTCTCATTTTTGTTCATCTCATGGGTGTTTGCTAGTATTACCTTCTGCACTATTCTGTAGCAGTCCATTCTACGTAAAGTGCAGGTTTCATCGAGCTCTGTCACTTCACAGTGATACATCAGACGAAAGTTAGTACCGTCCTTAAGTTCTGGACACCAGTGTATAATAGTAACAGGCACTAACAACTTTGATGTTATAATATACACAACATAAAATCGAAACGCAGTTTCATTAGTATGATCACTACACCTTGAAACGTCCCCTTTGAACAATTTATATATGACTGTGCTTAAACTGACACACAATATTTTGTTAGCGCAACGCAATCTGACTTTCAAAATTCCCTACAAAAGAATGGCCCTGACTAACATTAAACTATACCTTTCACAAATCACTTACCTCACAAAAATCTTCGCTGCTCAAGCTACTGCAATACAGCGAGCGCCACTACTGCCAGCTAAATAAAAGATTCAAACTACTGAAGGCACTAACTACTGATAGGGATAGTTAGCAAATGAAAGATATTAATAGAGAACAAACAATGTATTTACCTTGATATCATCATATATAAATATAGCAGTTCATGACAAATTTCAAAACTCCGCCATCTCTCTCCCCACATCCACCACTGCTGGCGGCTCACCTCCAACTGCGCAACGCTACGCGCTGTTCACAGCCAGCTGCCTAACACTACAATGGCGAGTATTACAACAATGCAAAGCAGCCACAGACTGCACACAGCACAGCCAGTGATTTTCATATTGAGCGCTACGTAACATTGCCAATAAGAAAACATAAACAGCCTACTTACATAGAGAAAACATAAACAGCCTACTTACATAGCCCCCATGCTCCCCACAAAAATTTTTACAAATTGGTTTGGGCAGTGGCCAATACAGAATTGAAAAAATTTTTCATAATTACAATAACAAAGAAATCAAATGCACACACTTATTGATACAATGTTGGTCAAAAGCTAAAATTTTCTCACAGTCCATAAAGATAGTCCTAATCATTCATCATAATAGTAATTACAGTTTTTTTTCACAAAGTCTCATTAGTAAAAGAAATTGCACACAGAAGTAGTGGATTTCCATGCAGTCTTGAAGAAGTAGCGTTGTCCTTCCAACGGAAAGACAGTGCTGACTCTTGACATGCTGACAGATAATGGGCCACAACAGAGCAAACCCACAGCAGAGTCATTCGAAGTTTGGAAGAATATAGGTAGGTAGGTCATCACAGAGCAGACCCACTGTAGTCCTGGTAGAGATTACGGTATTGGTGGGCCACCAAAGATGTAGACCCACTGTAGTCCTTGTAGAGACGGCCAGCAGTCATCTGTTGCAAATGTGCAGGTGCACAATCACCATCGAAGAGTCTTGCAGAGAATATAGCAAGTCCTTAAACCACCACTTGTGCACTCACAACGTTTTTGGAATTGTCCTTAGAACCAGCAATGCTGTTATCCAGTCCCTTGCTGAATTATTAACACACGTGCAAACACTATCAGTCCCTACTTCTCACATATTGTCCATGTACTATGACCAACAGAAACGTGTGCAGTGAAATGTTACTTAATTTGAAGAACTGGTAACAATTACAATTTTATAACATGAGAATACAATAACAAAGGTACACAATACATCATTAAAGAACATAATAATACAGATAACATTTATAGTACAGGCTTTACAAAGAATAGAAATAGACATATACGTCAGTGTTACAGGAATTATGACATGAGTACATACATAGAAGATCAGAATAATTATTGAAACATCAACTTCACACATGAGCATTTAAACAGAATGAATAATGTCTAACATCTTTACAAAGTAAATAACATATTATTAATGCCAATTATATTTGAGGATAACAGTATTCCTCATCATAGTGAATGTAGCTTAATATTAAAAGAGAAAAAAATTCTATGAAACTACACAGAGACAGGAAGAAAACAAATACACAAGGGTACACAAACACATAGTGGGATAACACCAATAGGAAAGGACAGGGTTCGTTTTCAGTGTAACATGTGGTACTGCAGTCCAACCCAAAACTTCATATATCTTTCCTCTTATTTCATCCTTTGTTTCCACCAAAAAAATTCTATCTAAGCATGCTTTCTGTATTTATATGTTCACACATTTCTTACCTCAACATTTATTTCCAAGAAAATCCTACCTAAACCTGTTTTCTCAATGCATTTCTTCCAGTTCATCGCAACTCATTCTCTTAGAGGCTACCCCCTCTTAAGCTAACTTAAATCTACTGAGCTCAGATGATAAACTAAGGGACGAGGCAATGCAGCATCACATAACAAATCAACACAAACAGCAATGCAAAAAATGCAAATTGGCAAAGCTAGCAGCATAAATGAGCAAAAGTCAAATTCAATAACACTATGCCTGGCAAACAGCAGCAACTTATACCTAAACATGACATAGCGCAAGCAGAAAAAATATTACACTAAAACGGCCATGTCTAATACCTATGTCACATCTTAACATTAGAGTGATGCATCACAATTTATTCTACAAAAGAAATTACCAAGTACTTGAAAAGAAAATTATGTGTTACTGTTACTAGTTCCTTCTTATTGTTCTTTCCTTTCCAAGTGCTCCTTTTTTTAAAGAATGTGGATCATAAAATAATTATTTAATAGATCTGTTGACAGAAAGTGTTCACATTAGCAAATGCATTTCATTTTATAAAAGCAATGCTGCAACACAGCTGAAAAACAGGTATCAAATGAAATAAGCAATTACGCAAACCAAAGCATAAAAATATCATTCAATAGTCATGTGACATTTCATAAGTTAGTAGAAATTCTCTCAACTCTCGTAGAAAGACGCTTGTCGTAATGAGGTGTGCAGATGTAAAAATATTTCTCGTCATTTCATTAGGCATTTCAGTAAATATCAGAAAGTACGATATGTTTCCAAGTAATTAGCGTGTCGGATTTGCGATGCTTTCTCTAAAGGAATGACAATGGCCAGGATAATGGCCTCCCTTTTTTTTTTTTTTTTCCTTCCTGTGCTCTGAAAGGCACGCGCTAATGACTTTTTCTCCAGGCGTCTGACACAGCTGGGTGCCCACGACGCATTACGTGCAGGTGGTCACTTAACTTTCGTACGGAAATATTTACGACAGCAATTTTCGCTAAAGTGACAGTCTCACATAAAAATACTTCACAGGTCAAGAATTAGCGTTGCAAATCTGTAGAAACAAAATCCTATGAATATAACAGTGTCCAAAAAATGTTCAGTGGCATTGTGATACATTCACACATGATTCACACATGTCATAACTCTTAAAGTACGATTCTTGGTTTCCAACATCCTTTTTCACAAGTCAAGAGTCCCTACCCACTATTCATTACTCCTTACCTTATTACACATATACGTATCCATCGACACTCGTCAATATTTCGTCATTATAAATATGAAGCATAATCAAATAACTCATATAGCCTCAGCCTATTAATCGTAAACATGCCTCAGCAGCATAATACACATCGTCGTCGTAAAAATAACATCATAACACTTCAGTCAAATCTCAAAATCGTCGTAGCTTCCTCCAATAATTTCTAAGCCTAAAAAAATTCTCTGCTCATGTCAAAAGTGTCAGCTGCCTCAAACGTACTTTAAAAATCATGATCTCATACCAAATACATCATTCAAAGCTCTCATAGTATCACAATGGTTCTGAAAAAATATGAGCATTTCACAAAGTACAGACAAAATACAATTTCGTAAGTGTGAAGTAATCCCACTCTGTAATTGCGTAAACATATGTCACTGATGTAATAAAAATAAATGTTTGTCTCTCTCAGTTAAATGATCAGATAGCTGTGTAATTCTGTCTTAGAGAAATATGGTACCGATGTGTAAAGTTGTATAAGCAAATACCATATTAGCTAGGGCTCCTTGTGCTTGCTAAACACATGGTACACAAAGTAGGCGTGTACCCCCCTGAGGATTAATGTAATTATACCCTCAGGTGTTACAGATTACACCAATGGAATGAAATATATCACGGAAAACTTTCTTTGTAGTTCAAAAATCTTTAAAAATATATGTTTTAAGTACAAAATTAATCACTGAAATGCGTGTCCTGTAGCGCTAAATGTGCATCTTGTTGTAAGATAATCTCTGTGGAAGTGTCGTAGTTATTTTCCTCCGAAAGCTAAGTTCTGCAGAAGTCAATGTACTTACCTCATGATAAACAAAAATGAAATGCTTTGCGTATAGATATCGTAGTTATTATGCTTATTGGCGTGATGAAGAAAGTACTGTACAGTAACGTATTGTTATGCCACGAAAAAGGCTGTCTCATTGTTGCTATACCACAAAAGTTACTACTAAAACATATTTTACTTTGCAGAAGAATTCAGAAAACTGTGCAGATATAAAACAGAAACACCGCAAAATCAACATTGTAAATTGTCACTCATTAGTAGCGTCGTGATAAAAATCGTGTAGCTGTCACATAAACTAACATCTGTGTCATCTGGTATCTCACAGAAAGTACTTTAAATCCAGAATGTATTTTCAAGTAAACCAAAATGTTGCATTAAAATCTCATTAGCAGTACCAGATATAATGTTATTTTTCTCGGAGCCAGCCGGCGCACGTGTATGCCTGCGGTGCGAGTCATTGTCTGTCTCTTTGTTGCCGCGCGTCGTTACTGGGATTAGGAGGCCTAACTTCCACAAATTCGCCTTGCCGAGAGGGCCCTGCTCTGTTTGAATCCCGCCAGTTCTGATGCAATTCAGGTCTGTCGTTTTGTCGGTAGTTTACACAGTTTCTTTCGTGTCGGTCATGTGGTGGAGAATTTCTCCCTGAATCGTAACTGCGCGCTGAACTGTTGCGTCTGAAATTATTCTGTCTCCCTTGATAATAATTATTTTGGTTCCCATATTGTCTGTTTCTCTGATTGTCTCTGTGATAGTCATTACTGCGGAGAGGTGATCTTTCCCTGTAGTTATTACTACTCTGCCAACGGTTGTCATACGGGTGGTGTCTGTTTTGGTCACGATTTGTGTTGTGAGAATAGCCTTGTCGTGTCAAGTTATTACTTCTTTCATCGCGGAATTGCGACGGATGTGACCTGTAATTGTTGTGTTCCTGCTTTCGCGTTCCGCGATTGTCAGTGTCAATTTCTAATTCTTGTAAAAGTCCCTGAAATGCTTCAATGTCGTCTTTGCAACGTCCTGCCAAAATAATATGTCGTAAATGTTCAGGCAGTTTGATTAAGCAAATGCGGATGAGTTCTGAGGGGCTGTATGGGTTTGTCAGGTACTGATTCTTGTGCAACATGTCTTCAAAATATTTCACAAGACTGGAAAATTCAGACTGTTCAAAGTGTTTCATCATCATGATGCTATGTTTTACACAGTCTTGTGTGGCTTGAGACCAATATGCTGAGAGGAAGGCATGGTAAAATTCTCCCTCACTGTGGCAATCGTGAATGACCGATCGCATTCTTACAGCTGGTTCATTCTCTAAGTAGCCACACATAAATTCTAATCTGTGTTCTAACGACCAGTTGGGAGGAAAACAATGCGAGAATTGATGGAGCCATGCTTGTGGATGAATGTCGTTGCCATAATTCTTAAATGTTTTGAATTTACGTGTAGTAATGAACAGCTTATAGTCAAAATCGTCATGTCGGCGAGTCGCATATCGGTCATTGTTAGGTCGTGTCGGCCGTTCCATCTCACAATTCGGTGCACATTGCCAATTTCTTTCATAACTTCCGAAATGCCCTGTGTTATTATTTTGTGGCTGTTCCGTATTTCTGTGTCCCTCTTCCCGTATTGGGGCGCGAGTATCCTCTGAAATACGTAATTCTTGTACTACTTGTGCCAACTGATCTTGCACTTCCCGGATTTCTCTTTTGTACTGTGTATTGATTTGATTTTGATTTTGTTTGAATTTTCTAATTTCTACATACTCTTCAGTGTCAGTGAAGGCTACAGGTGTTGTGTTATTCAGATCATCATCTACCTTTGTAGATAAGTTAGTGAACTGATCTGAAAGTTCTGCTACTTTATCCGATAGTGAAATTATTTCCTCTGTATGTTTTTCTGAACCAAGTTTCAGAGTATCTACTGTGTCCTTTAAGTTTTCCTGAGTTTTTGCAAGTTGCGTAACCGAATCGGTAGATGCAACTGAGTCAATTTTAGCTTGCAAGGTGTTGTGATTTTCATGAACAATAGTTTGCAGTTCTTTTATGGCTGCTTCATGATTCTGTAATGCATTTTCATGACGCGAAAAAATAGGTTGGAAATGCTCACAAATTTGTGTTTTTACGTCATTACAGACTTTTTGACATTTCGATTCAATGTGATGTAACTCAGTAGTTAAATCCTCACGTGTTTGTTCAAGAGTTTGCTCCAATGAGTCTAACTTTTGAAGATTCTGTTCCATTGTGTCTAACTTTTTAAGATTCTGCTGTGTTTGTCTCTGATTTTGTTCCATTGTGTGTAACTGTTGCTGTGTTTGTTTCTGATTTTGTTCAAGCGTTGTGTCTAACTTTTGTAGCCTTTGTCCCATTTGTTGCATTAACTGTAATAACAATGCACTGGTGTCTGAAACATGTTCCTCAGTGCTTTTCGGCAGTGAATTTGCACCGGCAACATTCACATTTTGACAAGCGGAAAACGTGTCTTGACTCATTTGAAAAAACGGTGAGGACGCAAAACCTGAATCTACAGTGTTTGCAAAATTGTGTCCTATCATTTCGGATTCCTGAGGCGAGCTGTTGCGACCGATCGATCGATAATGCTTCCCTCTTCACTAATTGTTTCACTGTCCACGCCATTGTTTGCCGCCCGCTCCATTTCCCTATGCACAATTATCAAATTACTACTTTGAACATCAGTTAATTCATTACTCGGTGGCGCTAACACACTGCTTTCATTTTCACTGTCATTTCTCAGTTTACTTTGGAGCCTAGTATTACGTTTTTCACACGCCATTATTGTTACAGTATTTCACACGACAACACAGAAAAACACAATTTGAAGAGCAAAAATAAAATAACATAGCAATGGAAATAATGTCTACTTAATTGCCAGCGCAGCTGCGAAATACTTGGTGCAAATCTACATGCATGCCACAACTGTTTTACTGTACAACAATGAAAGACTGCAACTACAAAGGAGATTCTCTCTACAGTTACGCGCTAGCAATAAACAAAATCTACACTAATTACACAAACTACAAGAAAAAAAATCAGAAGACTCCAGTGAGGTATCCTAGGCCAAGGGTCGACATATGAAACGTCCCCTTTGAACAATTTATATATGACTGTGCTTAAACTGACACACAATATTTTGTTAGCGCAACGCAATCTGACTTTCAAAATTCCCTACAAAAGAATGGCCCTGACTAACATTAAACTATACCTTTCACAAATCACTTACCTCACAAAAATCTTCGCTGCTCAAGCTACTGCAATACAGCGAGCGCCACTACTGCCAGCTAAATAAAAGATTCAAACTACTGAAGGCACTAACTACTGATAGGGATAGTTAGCAAATGAAAGATATTAATAGAGAACAAACAATGTATTTACCTTGATATCATCATATATAAATATAGCAGTTCATGACAAATTTCAAAACTCCGCCATCTCTCTCCCCACATCCACCACTGCTGGCGGCTCACCTCCAACTGCGCAACGCTACGCGCTGTTCACAGCCAGCTGCCTAACACTACAATGGCGAGTATTACAACAATGCAAAGCAGCCACAGACTGCACACAGCACAGCCAGTGATTTTCATATTGAGCGCTACGTAACATTGCCAATAAGAAAACATAAACAGCCTACTTACATAGAGAAAACATAAACAGCCTACTTACAACCTTGCGCTATGAGTGCAAATACATGGCTCTATGCCTGGAGACTATAGGTGTACGAGTGTGTAAATAAAGGGAATCCTGTTTTCAGCCGCGTAATATTGGGAGGACATGAAAGAGAAGCAGTGGTTGGGAAGGGAGTGAGACAGGGTTGTAGCCTATCCCCGATGTTATTCAATCTGTATACTGAGCAAGCAGTAAAGGAAACAAATGAAAAAATCGGAGTAGGTATTAAAATCCATGGAGAAGAAATAAAAACTTGAAGGTTCGCCGATGAGATTGTAATTCTGTCAGAGACAGCAAAGCACTTGGAGGAGCAGTTAAACGGACTGGACAGTGTCTTGAAAGGAGGATATAAGATGAACATCAACAAAAGCAAAACGAGGGTAATGGAATGTAGTCGAGATAACTCGGGTGATGCTGAGGGATTTAGATTAGGAAATGAGACACTTAAAGTAGTAAAGCAGTTTTGCTATTTGGGGAGCAAAATAACTGATGATAGTCGAAGTAGAGAGGATATAAAATGTAGCCTGGCAATGGCAAGGAAAGCGATTCTGAAGAAGTGACATTTGTTAACATCGAGTATAGATTTAAGTGTCAGGAAGTCGTTTCTGAAAGTATTTGTATGGAGTGTAGCCATGTATGAAAATGAAACAAAGACGATAAATAGTTTGGACAAGAAGAGAATAGAAGCTTTTGAAATGTGGTGCTACAGAAGAATGCTGAAGATTAGATGGGTAGGTCACTTAATTAATGAGGAGGTATTGAATAGAATTGGGGAGAAGAGCAGTTTGTAGCACAACTTGACTAGAAGAAGGGATCGTTTGGTAGGACATGTTCTAAGGCATCAAGGGATCACCAGTTTAGTATTGGAGTGCAGCGTGGAGGGTAAAAATCGTAGAGGGAGACCAAGAGATGAATACACTAAGAAGATTCAGAAGGATGCTGGCTGCAGTACATACTGGGAGATGAAGCAGCTCACACAGGATAGAGTAGCATGGAGAGCTGCATCAGACCAGTCTCAGGACTGAAGACCACATCAACAACATTATTGGGAAAGTAATCTTCCAGTTTTTTTCATTTGCCCTGGTGTAAAATGTGTTTCTCTCATGCCTCCTTTAATCTGAACATTCACATGCTGACCAGTCTACCAACACCCCTCCAATGAGAGGGTTGCCGACTCATCTTACTGTGTGTGGGCATATTGTGACTTCAAGTTGGACACTGTTTGTGCCCAGTCTTGTGGCAGCTTTCACCATGCCAAAACAGATAGGAAAAGGATGTAGTGTGGGGTGGCAGGTAGTGGTTGGGACTAGCAGGTAGCAGTGCACCAGAGGACAGACACATCTAGACCATGGGTCCAACTGCTATAAAATTGTGCAGACAAAATCCACCCATTCACAGGCCGGTCAGTCCAGCAGTACCCCCCTCCAATGAGCAGATCTACCAAGACATGTTTGTCTTTGTGTGGGAAATTTTATAGTGGCTAGGTCCATGATCTGAGTGCATTGGCTCCACTGGTGCACCGCTACCTGCTGGATGTGACCGCTACCTTCCATCCCACTGTTCACCTTTTACCCTTCTATTTTGACATGGTAAAAGCTGCATGCCACACTACTGGGCGCAGGTAAGGTCCACTGCGCAATTGCAGTGTGCCCATAGACAGTAAGAGGAAGAAGGGGGTGGGGGAGGGGGAAGGCTGTTGACAGACTGATCAGCCTGTGAGTGGGCAGCTAAAGGCAAACATGTTGTAGCATACTGCATGAGGTGACTGGTTGGCCAGTGTGAATGGGCAGCTTAAACTCAGCTCCCTGTGATTTATCAGTACTACCTGGGGGTTTACAAACTGTGTCAGACTGGTTGTTAATAACAGATGTGGTCAGCCTGGTAATATGCATGTTTAACTGGGTAGGATGTTACCTGTCAGGGTGTAAACCCATGCACATGAACAACCTCTCAGACTAACATTTGAAAAGTGTGTTAAACAAAGGATGGAATTTTTTTCTATTTCTGAAGTTCATAGCTTCCATGCTGCTTTACTCTCCAAAAGCTGGTTGAAAAATTTAGCAAATCATATACAGAAAAAATGTAAGTGCTTGTTCTGCAATGTGTTTTGGGATCCCTCCCTCTCCTTCTTGGCTCCATGCCCGATAATGCTGGTGGCTATATACTTCTCACACTTAAAGAAAAAGATGCAACTTATTAATGTTTAGTATGAATCCGTATTTATAAATTAATTATTGTGAATATTAAATGACTCGTTCCACATCATTACGATTTACTGTGTAAATTATCCAAGGAACTTGAAAGTAACTAACAAGTTTGCAGTAAATGCTATGATTCAATGCACCATTTTCTCTCAATGCCGCTAATTTTTATAAGCGTATCACGAGTGATTTTTTAGCCCCCCTAAGGCCCATCAGATTAAAAATTAAAGAAAGAAAGAGGAAGTACAAGTTACGCAAGTAAAACTGTTTTACATTTATTATGCTGTCGTCCGACAAACGAGGTCCCATGTCAAAATTGGTACCTCATGATAGTAACAAAAGTAAGAACATTCGCTGCCAGATGCAGCAATGAATGAGACACACCACACGCTGCCACTGCTGAAAGAGTACATACTTAAGTCAAAGTGCAGTGCCACATAGCCCAGTCTGCAGACAGTGCTTATGACGACAGCGTCGACTTAGTTGGAACCAACAACGGAAGTTGTTTTATAAAGCACAAGTCAATATCGAACTATATAGTCAATTGTACTTGGCTTCAGCCTTTCCCATATAGTGAGTATTGTTGCCATATAGTGAGTATTGTTTGAATTTGGAGGACAGGCGACTGCGCACAGTGGAACTGTCGAAGGAACGATTCCTGTCTCGAGGTAGGTTATGTTAGAGAAATTACAATTCTATGGTGTAAATGGAACAGCCTATGAGTGGTTAAAGTCATGTCTACAGAATAGGAAGCAAAACGTCTCTTCATATGCTTCAAGTGATTCAAAGGAGTTTGCCACTTCATCTAACTGAGATGAAATTATGTTAGGTGTTCCACAAGGTTCGATCATGGATCCCCTCCTGTTCTTAATATATGTGAATGACCTCCCTTCCTATGTGAAACAAGATGCTGAAAAGACACTGTTTGCTGATGATACAAGCATAATTATTAATCCAGTAAAAGAAGGTCCGATAGAAAATGATGCAAATAAGGTCTTTGGAAAAGTTATTAATTGGTTTTCTACGAATGGGCTTGCTCTGAACCTTGAAAAAACACAGTACATCCAATTTTCTGCTACAAAAAGAATAATTCCTTCAATAAACATAACACAACAAAAGAAGCCAGTAGCCGGGGTAGAGCATACTAAGTTTTTGGGAGAACGTGTAGATGAGAATCTTAATTGGAAAAGTCATATTTTGGATCTCCTAAAACGACTGGGTTCAGCAACTTTTGCAATCTGAATAATTGCCAATTTTGAGGATGTAGAAACTAGTAAGCTAACTTACTTTGCATACTTTCACTCTCTGATGTCATATGGAATAATATTCTGGGGCAAGTTAACACTTAGGCAAATGGTATTCTATGCTGAAAAGAAAGTAGTTAGAAAAATGTGTGGGGTTCACAGAAGCACACCTTGTAGGCATCTGTTTAAAAGGTTACTGCTTCACAGTACATTTACTCAGCAATGAAATTTTTTCTCAACAACATGGACCAGTCTAAAATCAACAGTGACATTCATGATTACAATACTAGAAAAAAGAAAGACCTTTACGATACTTTACTTAACCTATCTTTGGCACAGAAAGGGGTAAATATGCTGTTATAAAACTTTTTGATAAATTACCAGATGAAATAAAATGTTTGACAGACAGCAGTAATAGTTTCAAAAGCAAATTGAAATCATACCTCCCTGACAACTCCTTCTATACGATAGATGAATTCTTGAATATGAGTTAATAAATGTGGAGATATAATACATGCATTTTGTGCCATTTAAGGGAATGGGATAGATAATATCAGTATTTAGGTATAACACTATAATGTAAAAAAAAGAAAACTTGTTTCCTGTGCGCATTTCTTGTGCATTTGACACGTTCCACATCATAACGGTTTTTCCGTGCTATTGATCAATGGAACATGTAACCAACTAACTAACTCTTATCAGTGAGGGTAGGTTTCAGATCAGTGATAGTTCTGCACAGTTCTCAGAGAGCATCATCGCCTTGCTTGGCGTGTGCAGATTTGTACCAGACGGAAGATAGATATCCACAAGTGTAACAGAGAACTGTCTATACCATTATTGAAGAATTAATTAAATGTTTGGTGTATGTTCTTTCGGACATATAATTACGGCAAGTATCGCCAATGGTCACTTCAGTGCAGATGCACACCACACTCGAAATCTTAGGGGAATAGGCGAAATACCACGAGTAGTGAGTGTAGTGGGCAAGGCGCACAACGTCAGTAGTGTGTGGATAAGCTGAGAGTTTGGGTCTGACAGGACGCATGCTAGGGCCGTCCGTGCAGTTGCGATGATCACTCCGTCTGGCTGGCGCAATGATCAACGCATCTGCTTAGTAAGCAGGAGGCCTGGATCTGAATCCCGGCCTGGCACAAATTTCAAACTTTCCTCATTGATTTAAATAAATGCCCACTAGCAGCTAATGTCATTAATTCCTTTGTGGTTTAGTTTATAGTGGCTGTATGATGAAAATGGTGTGCGTTCTTTCATATTCAATTTCTCAATTTAACATCAGCACCTTCTGTGCTCGCGATGGCCTATGCCATTTAATTTACAGAGAAACGCTACACTTTGTGCGTGGGGCTGGTCAGAATGGCTGCTGCACCCTGGAAAAGTTCGGGGCGCGAATTGTGAATTTTTAAAGTTGTATTCCCGCTACGGCTGCCAGGCAGTAGAGGCTAGCCCCGTCGATGTGCTAATCGAGTAAGCCACTGGACGGTAATGTCGACATGACAAAACACTCCGGGGAGACGGGAGTTTGCGACACCGGTCAATGCTTAAGCGAATGGAACAGCTAACACAGCTTGACCAAGAGTGAAGTAATATTTTGTAACTCGAGCATTTCTGTGCTCCTGCTACATGTTGCAAATTTAGCTGGTCCTAGCAACCAGCGCTCGGGGTAGAGCGTGCCATTTAAAGCAGACAGAACAAGTAAAAGGAAGAAAACTTCCTCGTCCCCATCCAGTAGGACTGCACAGAAGTATAGCCACAAGGATATAAATAATCGAGCTTAGGGTTCAAGGCATTCAGTCGAGCAGCCATTCAGTCTGCATCTAAAACTGGAGAGAATGAAGGGCTTTTGAGTCTCCCAGAAACCACGACCCACCATTGGTGATGAATATTGACTGACTACCTGCGCACTGCTTCTCTCATCGAGCTCCGACGATGTGTGCCTATCTGTGACGACTTGAAAAACTGGAATGCTCCCAGCATCCGCCCTCTGGGGGACTTTCACAGACGGACTGCAAGCTGTCTACAGTCTGGCTGGGGGAGGCGTGCCCTCGCATCCTACTAACCGCATAGGCGTCATTGGCCGTTAGTCCTAGTCGACTCCTGGCTGGATGCGGGGACGGGTGGTGGCAGAGGGGGTGACCAGGGAAAATGCTGCTGGGCAACGGACAACTGTTGTCGGCTACTGCATCCAAGCACATGACATGTGGACAACGAGTAAGCAGAGGGGAGCCTAGCTGGCAAGACTTCGGAGGACCTGGCCGAGCCACGCTCGTCCTACACAGCTGGCGACAAGCATGGCACCGCGCCTCTTTTTGGGCTGCTCGGCGTGGCGGCAGCTGCCGCCCGTGACCCAGGGCAACGGACGTCAGTGCGTTCCACAAGTGGGTGAGCTTGCGAACACATAATACGGCCATGTGGACAGCCGGAGTACTATATAAGGCTGCTTGAATAAACACATGTCAATATTACCACTGTTTAACAATACGCCAGGGCATAAATCTGCCCTTTCCCTCACCATTTCTCTCACCCAACCTGAAATGTAGCAGTCCGGAATAGCCTGGATCGTCACATAGCGTAAACAAACTTTGTGTGACCCAGATCAGTCATTCCTCACATTTGAGCTATTACCTTATCGGGGATAAAATGAAATTCTTTGAGTTGTAAAAGCAGGATTGGTACTATCATGGTGCTCTGTGTAAATAAAATTAATTCCAAACTCTTATCTCTCATCACAGTTTAATCCAATTGCAGTCTAAAATTTTCACGTACAAGCTCTGACGACTATAATAATGCCACAAAAACCAGATCTTGTATTTATTACCAAACTCATACATATTGTGGCTCTATATGAAGAAATAAATAAGCTTAATCTCGGCTTGCAACGAGTAAGGCCTAATATTTTAAAAGAACAAGGTAATTATTCCAGTTTTCTTCACAAATTACAGGTCACAACCGCAGGGGTGAAGTTCAGGACGTTTCTATGTTACTAGGACCGAAGTAGCATCCCCACATGTAGACTTCACAACTCATGACCGAGGCTTTAAGCAAGCAATTAAGATTCTCATTCACAGACGAACCGGTCAGCAGTTAGAACATCAATAATAAACTATATTAGCAACTAATTTCTCAATTTGTAGAATTGACAAGTAAATGCGTGGGCTCTAAGACTATGGTTCAAATGGCTCTGAGCACTATGGGACTTAACTGCTGAGCTCATCAGTCCCCTAGAACTTAGAACTACTTAAACCTAACTAACCTAAGAACATCACACACATCCATGCCCGAGGCAGGATTCGAACCTGCGTCCGTAGCGGTCGCGCGGTTCCAGACTGTAGCACCTAGAACCGCTCGGCCATTACGGCCGGCTGGGCTCTAAGACTGTTTTTCAGTGAATGAAGAAATTATCTTCAGACTGTAAAAATCCTAACAAAGTGCAATTTCTTAGACATTGCTCAGCCAACGCACTGGGAACGCGTTTTAACACAAAAAAGTCGCAGCTTGGGTACTTGAGCAGGCAAACTGTTGCTTCGTAAAGCCACTTCTCACCATTAATCTCTGCCTTGCTGAAATCTGTCTTTATTTCATCCCCTAGCAGCCAAGACACCGTCGTGTGTAGCCTCTTTCACCACCGATCACTGCTCCGCGGGACTCAACCTCAATTTGCATCGAGCAGCTAAGCCGACGTCAGGTGCAGCCTCAGCTCGCCACAGACTACTGCCTTGCGGGACTCGCCATTCATAAACAGTAATTCCCCAGATGGACTTTGTCTCAGAAGAAACATTCCAGTATTTAACGTCACTGAGTAGCTTTCAGCTTAAATTACAGTTTCAGTGATATATTAGCAATCTTCTGATACTTAATGCAAGTGGTATTGTTCTTTGCTATCTGGGCATATCAATTAAAGTGTGCTGCTCCCTATGGTTACAACACATAATAATGACTCGGACTGAATCAGAAGGGTCGTCGCAGCGACTGGAGTGTCAGTACTTTTGATATTTCGTATTTGCCGACTGGAACTCTCCCACTCCAATACACTGCTTGGAACTGTTTCTAATCTTTAGTGTGTTTATCACTACATTCGTGTGTTATAATTGTCCTCTATCTCATTTCATTACGGCGCTGCAGGAATTGGACAGCTCAGTATAGGTAACACTTTAGAAACGAAAATTCGACAACAACAGCTTCTTTGGAAAACGTTGTCCAACCTGGACGATGCCGTACCCCACGCTGCCTCCACTGTTGTCAGGCTTCAATGAGGAACTGAAACCAACGTTAGCCTAAATCACAAGGATGGAATAGCAGTTTGTGACCTCCAACATTCACGGTCAGACTCAACGTGAAGATCTCCTACTTGCATATTCTGGTGCTAAAGTGTATCAACCTCACCAGCTGTGTAGACCAGGTGGTGATCCTAGTAAATTAACATAAGACGGGCGTTCAATAAGTAACGCAACACATTTTTTTCTCGGACAGTTTCGGTTGAAAAAGTGCAGAATTTTCTGTGGGAATTCATGTAATACTTTAGCTTCAGCTCTTATAGTTTCGTGACGTTCCGATTGGTGGCGGCGCTACTTATAGACGTCTGTAACGGAAGTGTGTTCCAGGCAGAGAGCTGACATTGAGTTTATTTTGGCTGAAAACCAGAGCAGCGCTATGCAGGATGTCTACGAAGACCTGGCAGTGAACAAAAGCACGGCGAGTCGTTGGGCGAGGCGTCTGTCATCATCCTAGCAAGTTCGCGCAAACCTGACGGATCTCCCTCGTGCCTGCCGGCCGCGCAAATTTGTGACTCCTGCAGTGTCGGAACGTGTGACATTCTCACTCGAGGTGATTAAAGGATCACAATCAAACACCCCGCTGTACAACTGGACGTCTCTGTTGGTTATGCAGAAACACTGGTCCACAAGTTGAAGTACTTAAATGTGTGTGCCCGCTAGGTTCTTCACCGCCTAACAGAAGACCATAAGGAGCAATGAAGAACCATTTATGCGTAATCACTTGCACGTTACGAGGCTAATCGTAACATTTTTTCTCGAACATCGTCTCAGGCGATGAGACATGGGTCCATCATCTCGAACCGTAAACAAAACGGCAATCCATGGAGTGGCGCCTCCTCCACTCCTCAGAAGGAGTTCGAAGTCGCACCCTCAGCCGGTAACGTCAAGGCGACACTGTTCTCGGACTATGAAGGGATTATTCTGTTTTATGTTCTCTCTCATGGTGCAACGATCAACTCTGAAGTGAACTGTGCTACCCCCAGGAGACTGAAGAAACGATTGCAGCGTGATCATCGCTACAAAAGTGAAAACGAAGTTTATCTTCTTCACGACAACCCAAGACCCCACAAAAGTCTGAGAACTCGAGGGGAGCTCACAAAACTTCATTGGACTCTTCCTCCTCATCCATACTACAGGCCGGATCTCGCATCTTCCGACTTCCATCTGTTTGGCACAATGAAGGATGCACTCCCTGGGAAGCAGTTGTGGATGATGGGGAGATTATTGATGCAGCAAGACGTTGGCTCTAACGTCGACCAGTAGAGTGGTAGAATGTAGGCATACTGGTCCTCGCAGTTAGGTGATGTAAGGCCATCGCATAAAACGGAGACTATGTTGAAAGATGTGCACTCGAATCCTGAACAAAACCATCTTGCTTTCAGAAAGAAATTGTTGCATTGCTTATGGGAAGCACATCGTACATTCAGTTGAAGAACCAGCTAAACGTCTACTGTGCTACACTTAATGTCCTCAGTGCAACTACATACTTTAAACAATTCTTGACGTCATTCACTACATTGCAGACGCTCTGCCAGTCCTTCAGACTTGTGAAAGAAATCGAGCCTGCAGCACTTCCATCGCCACAAGGCTATTATCCACCATATGGGCACAACCACTCTAAAGATTCCCAATTACATACGCATTTCTTGTCGATAATATTACGTTCCCATTGTGGCATCAGTTCAGGAAACCAATTCCTTACAGAAAGGATTATCTGACAATTGTAATGATTCATTTTCTGTACCAGTTAACAATTTGCGTGCGGTAACATTTGGGATGATTTCCTACCTGATGCACACAGAGGCTCTGTGGGATCTTCCAATCCGCTAAATGTCAGTGTCGCTTCATTATTTGAAGGGTTAGCTAACTGTTTGTCACACATCAGTGAACTTGTACCCCAAGAGTTTTCGACTGCAGAAATAACACCATTAGTAGTGCCGTTGTTCCCATCTCTGGGTGACGTTCTGCCCACATCTCCGGTTGGGGTATCCCAATCAGCAGTCTGTTTGGACTTTTTAATTCGGGAAGTGGACCAGTCAACATCCAAGTGTTGCACATTGGACTCTCTTAGGCGCAAAAACTGAAGAGCGTCGAAGTGTTGGACACCCTCAGCACTACTCTGTGTTACCAATGCTGAAGACAGTACGTTCACAGACAGGGCCAGTGGCGCAGATTCAAGTCGTTATACAATAATGCGCTATGTCATTCGGGGACCCGAGTAGGCGATTCATAAGTCTGTAAACGCTGATGCTACTTCTTCTATAATAGTTCCCAGCCATCCTGAAACATGATTAAGACGGGACCACCACCGGCATCACAAGACTGGCTGGCGTACGTCGCTTGTAAACTAATACAGTGGTCAGTGTACACACGCCGACAGGACAAATCGCTTAAATATAACCTGGGATCGCTCCACGGAACTCGCAGCAGTAGCATCACCGCTCACGGCGTCTGTATCGTCACCAGAGGCACTACAATGGCGGAACTACTTCAGTAGGCATCCGCTATCTTTCGTCCTTACCAAATGCACCTAACTCCGTTGTTGCAAACGCGCTATTTTGTACAAGCTCTGCAGTCTGTGCTGCTAACTGTGAGCAATTAACTGCTCCATATCAAATGGTTCAAATGACTCTGAGCACTATGGGACTTAACATCTGAGGTCATCAGTTCCCTAGAACTTAGAACTACTTAATCCTAACTAACCTAAGGACATCACACACATCCTTACCCGAGGCAGGATTTGAACGTGCGACCGTAGCGGTCGCGCGGTTCCGGACTGAAGCGCCTAGAACCGTTCGGCCACATCGATCGGCTGCACCATATCCAAACGACTTTCTTGTCCAAGGCGGTTTCAATAATTCTTCAGTGGCACCCTTACCAACGGCTGGACTCATCACAGTAGCTGCCGTCGACCTTTGACAGATAGGAGGCCACTGCAGTCCGTAGTCAATATTCTCCTATTGTTCAGTTGGGTCAGCCAGATCACAACTATGTCACTCTGATATGCACACCCTTCCATCCAAGGCAATTTCAAGACGTTTCACAAACTTCTGCAACTCTTCTTGATGCCAAAATCATTAATCCCAAGGACTCTGACACGCAACTTGGTCTGACGTCTTTGAATGGTGTCCCTTGCTGTCACAATTACACATCCTACGGACATGCAATGTTTTCAGGGAGCAGTATCTGCACAAAACAAGACTCCACCCCGCAGCACACGTAACGATCGGCCTCTCAAGACTCCTCAGGTTCATACCACCACGGCCACCAACAGGGACTGCTGCATACCGGCACGAACTCCATGGCCTACTGACACGACTTTCCCGGTTCTTCACTTGCTCCGTCTTGAAAATTCAGAGGAAACGACTCCCTCACCAATGCCCTTGTTTAGCGTTGGCCTTCAATGACACATATTCTGCAGTTGTCTTTTTTCAGTTCTGCTCTGAACAGTCCCCGTCGACACTAAACCCAGCATTTGTGGCTCGTGGACAGCTGTAGCAAACCAACGGGCTCTAATCGACCTTGAGACCGATCACGACCACAGGGACAAGTACACAGCCCCTGAGAGCACCTACACTGATGCTTTCAACTGAATTGGCTCCAGAGCAACACATCCATTGGAAACTCCCCAGTGACACCAGTCTCTACATCAGTGGGACGGCTATTGCATCGCATTACAATCAATGCGGAACAGTTTCCATACTGAGAGGCATCCACCGCCTGCATCGCAACACTACATGGTGTACGTCGCTTGTAAATAAATACAGTAGTCAGTGTATACACCCCTAAATGACGTTTCGTAATAAGTGGTACAGAATTTTATATGTTGAAGTATTTAATTTGTGAGTTCATTGTGCGTGAGAAATGTGGTACAAAAATGAAACTAAGAATGGTCACAAGTGTTGCTTGTCCTATAAATTGTATGTGAGTGTTGCTGGCGTATTTTAGATGTGGAAATACTGCAGTGTACATCATAAATTTTTTAGTTAAATCTTTTTGAACATGGCACAAAAAATTCAGATATTTTCGATTGTTCTGAGGACAGCCAAAATAATTGCTATTAGTATACTAAGATGTTATCCGTTCTTTCGAACATATCCGAAAGAACAGATACCATCTTAGTATAGATATAGTTAAGGCTCACCAGCCACTTGACATCTTCTTCTTCTGTGCGAATGCACAAACAGTGCCCGAAGTCTTACGGGAATCGGCAAAGCGCCGCGAGTAATGAGTATAATGGGCGGGGGCACTACGAATGTAGTGCGCGACAATATGTTGAGAATGTGGGTTTCGCGGGAGGCGAGTCAGAGATAAATCCCTGCAGTCGCGCTATCCTATGTGTCCTCGGTGGCTCAGATGGATCGCCGGCACGGCAACTCAGCGTGTTCGGTCAGAGAGCTGGTTGGCCTCTGTAATAAAAAAAAAAACTGAGTCAAACGATCAACAAACGAACTTCACCGGATGTCATGTGATGTCCGCAACGAACAAACACAACGATCAACAACGAACAAAATGAAAAAAAAGGGATGGATAGAGAGTCTTCCATGTAAGCATGAGATCCCGGGTTCGAGTCCCGATCGGGGCACACATTTTTGTCTGTCCCCGTTGACGTATGTCAACGCCTGTAAGCAGCTAACGGTGTTAATTTCATTGTAATTGCTATGGGGTTACATTGCGACTGGCTGTTTCATTTCAATGGCTGCTAAAATACTGAACTGTAGCTGCAGAACGGGGGAGGATATGGACGGGGACCGGGAATGCGAGGAAGAGAGCGTGGCTTGACACGTGATGATGATGATATTGATGGGAGTCATGATGTCATTTGTAAAGGTGATGACTCCACTGTTAAGAGGACAGGGCTTGTGATGTCACAATTGTAAGCAAAGTGAGTTAGATCCGGCAAAGTTACACTACTACCGTACAGATATTTTCAGGAGTGTCCGCGACAGAATCGTAAACCTCTGATGTAATACAATCAAGTGGTTTCAATTCCGTCACTAACTCAGGTTGAAGGTAGCTTGTAAAGTTACCAGCCAAAATTTTGGAACAAGAAATATTGCTGTGCCGGATGCACACACGATAGGTGATGGAATAAGTACACTACTGGCCATTGAAATTGCTACACTACGAAGATGACGTGCTGCAGACGCGAAATTTAACCGACAGGAAGAAGATGCTGTGTTATGCAAATGATTAGGTGTTTCAGAGCATTCGCACCAGGCTGGCGCCGGTGGCGACACCTACAACGTGGAGACATTAGGAAAGTTTCCAACCGATATCGCATACACAAACAAGAGTTGACCGGCGTTGCCTGGTGAAACGTTGTTGTGATGCCTCGTGTAAGGGGGAGAAATGCGTGCCAACACGTTTCCGATTTTGATAAAGGTTGGATTCTAGCCTCTGGCGATCGTGGTTTATCGTATCGCGACATTGCTGCTCACGTTCGTCGAGATCCAATGACTGTTAGCAGAATATGGAATCGGTGGGTTCAGGAGAGTAATACGGAACGCCGTGCTGGATCCCAACGGCCTCGTATCACTAGCAGTCGAGATGACAGGCATCTTATCCTCATGGCTGTAACGGATCGTGTAGCCACGTATCGATCCCTGAGTCAACAGATGGGGACGTTTGCAAGACAACAACCATCTGCACGGACAGTTGATCGACGTTTGCAGCAGCATGGACTATCAGCTCGGAGACCATGGCCGCGGTTACCCTTGACGCTGCATCACAGGCACAACGACGAATCTGGCTGCACGAATGGCAAAACATCATTTTTTCGGATGAGTCCAGGTTCTGTTTTCAGCATCATGATGGTCGCATCCGTGTTTGGCGACATCGCACTGAACGCACATTGGAAGCGTATATTCGTCATCGCCATAGTGGCGTATCACCCTGCGTGATGGTATGGGGTGTCATTGGTTACACGTCTCGGTCACCTCTTGCTCGCATTGATGGCACTTTGAACAGTGGACGTTACATGTCAGATGTGTTACGACCCGTGGCTCTACCATTCATTCGATCCCTGCGAAACCCTAAATTTCAGCAGGATAATGCACGACCGCATGTTGCAGGTCCTGTACGGGCCTTTCTGGATACAGAAAATGTTCGACTGCTGCCCTGGCCAGCACATTCTCCAGATCTCTCACCAATTGAAAACGTCTGGTCAATGGTGGCCGAGCAACTGGCTCGTCCCAATACACCAGTCACTACTCTTGATGAACTGTGGTATCGTGTTGAAGCTGCATGGGCAGCTGTACCTGTACACGACATCCAAGCTCTATTTGTCTCAATGCCCAGGCGTAACAAGGCCGTTATTACGGCCAGAGGTTGTTGTTCCGGGTACTGATTTCTCATGATCTATGCACATAAATTGCGTGAAAATGTATTCACATGTCAGTTCTAGTATAATATATTTGTCCAATAAATACCCGTTTATCATCTGCATTTCTTCTTGGTGTAGCAATTTTAATGGTCAGTAGTGTAGTAACCTTACAACCTAATCGCGAATCAAACGTGGTGAAGCACTTGCAAGAAATGGACAGCGATTGTAGTAGCCAGAAACGCTCTCCCAGAACCAATACTGGAACCTTTACTTGATGAACCAAAAGCGGAATTAGGAAATCAGTCTGCTGAGAACCGCATCTAGGAGTGCAGTGTAAACGTAGTAGCTGTGAGGCAGTCCCACCTTCCCCGCAGTCCTCAGCCAGGTGGCGAGCAGCCTTTCCCTCAGGCCGCGCCCGGTGGCAGGATGGGAGGAGGGCTGCGCCGCCGCGGCGCCGGTCCCCAGCGCCACGCCCACTACGGCGCTCACCGCCTGCGACACAGCGCCCCTCCGCGCCGCCCTGGCTGGCGGAAAAGTCTCCGTCCCGTCCGCTGCAACACCGCGGGAGACAGCGTGTACAAAAAAGGGAACTGCCGCCGCACAGGGAGGTAGGTTAAGGGGAGCTGGAATGCTCTATCCCTACAATGCCGAATTTAGTGCCTTGGCTTCCCTGTATTTCAAGAACCGCTGTAGCCATTGACATGAAAATTTTACAGGACATTAACTGTATATTCTGAATATACTGAACAACAATAATTGTATTTCAGCCACTGCTTTCGCAAATACAATTTTTTAACTACACAGTTAAAATATTGTGTACTTTTTTGTACATTACCCTAAATAATTTTAATTATACATAACATTATATTCATATGTATGTTATTACTCCCTGAAAATTTGAATACTCTACTCGAAGTACTCGAAGTCGTTTCTGAGATTTAGGGAATAATGCAACAGAAAATGTAAATTTTCAGAATGGCTTCAAAAGTTTCAAAAGACTGTAACTCAATATTCGCTAAATTTTTTATTTTTAGTCACTCAGAAGCACCTTGCTCCGTACTGTATACCATCCTCTTCATCTTTTTCGAAGTTTTTTCTTCTTTTCTTCTTCCTGGACTCCTTAGTGGCCAACTGCACTGCATACTCTGCTTTACCAGTGTTAATATTTTCCATCCGTTCAAGTTCTCTGATGCAGTTTGCGTCAGGGTTAATTCCCATATGCTGTAGCACTTTAACTCACCAGTGTTGCCATCATTAAAAGCAATAACAGCATCTCTGATCCCTCATTTTAGTGTCTTCATTCCAACAAAAACTTTTTTGGTAAGCGAGTCCATATAAGATTACTGAACGACTCATTTTGAGTCTGACCATGCTGACACTTCTTCAGTAAATCAGGATTTGCCAGGTCTCCGTAAACAGGTTTTATGACATCCATAACTGCTGCTGGGATGGAATGTTTATGGCCGTATGAACTGTTTGAGTACTGGGCATTGCGGTAATTGCACCATGAATCATGTCCAGGAGGGCAAAGGTGGTTATTGGTTTTTCATCAATTGACAGTCTGTGGAAGAAGGTAGCCCATACTGCCTGCTTCATTTTCAACATCCTCACTATTATTTCTAATGGTCATTCCATAATACTGCTGTAGTTCATCAATCATTTTGTCTGTCAGCCTGTCTCTTATGGTTTTACCATCAGAAAGTTTCTTGTCTCTCAAATTTTGTTTCAACTTCCTCAACCTGGTGCCCATTCTCTTCTAGACATGACCTTTATAGCACAGCAATCCACAGCCTTCTATATAAATAATTACCGATTTTATTAGATCTGGAAGGAATGCACGTAAAAATTTTATCACATTAAAAAAAAAAAAAAAAATATTACCCACGTGAGTTTATAAGTGATATATATATCATTGTATTTGGAAAATTGCGAATTTCATAATGAGATAAAAATGCGCAAAGGTTAAAAACATTTCCTTTCTAATTCCCCTTAAAGCCAACTGGTGCTAAAGCAGGGCACTGCGAGGAGACGAGATGTCTCTGGAGACTCCTGGCTCTGGGCCAGGTGTGCACATCTTCATCTCACTGTCTCACAGTTCAGTGCAAAATGTTCAAATGTGTGTGAAATCTTATGGGACTTAACTGCTAAGGTCATCAGTCAGTCCCTAAGCTTACACACTACTTAACCTAAATTATCCTAAGAACAAACACACACACCCATGCCCGAGGGAGGACTCGAACCTCCGCCAGGACCAGCCGCACAGTCCGGGACTGCAGCGCCTTAGGCCGCTCAGGTTTCAGTGCAACCATGCAACAGCATGTACTGGTTCTAATACACTGCCGAAAAAAAATGCAGTACCCTCACGACCTGCGTTCAGTGACAACGGTAACGTGTACATATTGAGGGGTTGTAATGTTAGCAATTCATTTGTCATAGTCACTAGCGACGAGATGCCACTGAGATATCCTGTCTGTGCGCCTTTGTTTTGACACAGCAAGCAGTATTGTTCTGAGTTTAGAAGTGAACAGTGCCTGCAACATTCATGCTAGGGTACAACAACGCCCCCCTGATGAGAACATACTCCTGATAGACAGCTGTGTGGGTATATGCGAAGCTTGATGGATGTATGAATGGACTGCTGTACATGTGGGATAGAATGTAACGGTGGGGTGTCGCTCCTTTCAGCAGTGGTCTGTGGAACATTCCCATACCCCCAGACCTGGTTCTGGTCATCTGCATAATACAGATGCACGTCAGCATCGACATGACATACGAGCAGCAGTGCCCAACGGAACATCATCCATGGAAGAAGTCTGGACACATGTTGCAGCTGATGTATCTCTAATAACAACTTAGAACCGCCCGCTTATAGTAGGACTAAGATCACGTCTGCCATTTGTCAGGCTACCAATGACAGCACAAGACCCCCGAGCAAGGCTATTCTGATGTCATGAAAGAATCGACTGAGGAGTGGAAATTTCCTCTGTTGTCTTCATTGATGAGAGTTGGTTCTGTCTGTATGTGAGCGATAGACGGACACGTGTGCGGCATAGACCTGATGAATGGCCTATTCTGGAGTGCATTTGCCCACGACACACCCATGTCCAATCCCAGGCTTAATGGTCTGGGCAGCTGTCAGTTACAACTTGGGATCACATTTGGAGTTTCTGTATGCTCAAGCAACCAGTGCTAATTACAATGCACAATTTGTTATCGCCGTGATACTGCCTTCAGCAAAAGGGTGATGTACTCTTACAGGAGAACAGTGCACATCCACATACAGCTGATGTGATGCAACGTGCTCTTCGAGGTGTACAACAACTGCCCTGACCAGCATGGTCACCTTCTCTCGCCAGTTGAACACATGTGGAAAGTAATGAAGCGGGAAGTTATTCATCCTCCATTGCCAAAATGTGACAAAAGGTACAAGACGCTTGGGACAATGTATCTAGGGTGCCATTTGGCATCTTTATGATTATTTACATGCGAGAGTACACGCCTGCGTTGCAGCCAGAGAGCGGTACACTATGTACTGATGTGATTGTTTGGGCATCCTATACTGTGACACAGCCGGCCGCTGTGGGCGAGCGGTTCTAGGCGCTTCAGTCCGGAACCGCGCTCCTGCTACGGTCGCAGGTTCGAATCCTGCCTCGGACATGGATGTGTGTGATGTCCTTAGGTTAGTTAGGTTTAAGTAGTTCTAAGTCTAGGGGACTGATGACCTCGGATATTAAGTCCCATAGTGCTTAGAGCCATTTGAACCATTTTACTGTGACATATATACTTCATTTGGTCGGAATTTGTTGTCATATACTCCTACGATGATGAACTACCTATCAGATCACCTACCAATAAAATGACCCTCTCCTTGAGGGTGCTGCATTTTTCTTTCCGGCCTTATAGTTTGAGATTGTTTCTGTGTACATCACCTTCACTGGTGTGGAGTCTTGCTTCTGGTGATCATTGTTTGTTATTTTCTCCCCACCCACCTCCGCAATTTAATAAGTTTCTGTCGTTCTGCTTTTAACGTACCGTGAATGCTTAGGATCATAAGACAGTAACAATAAAATACTATGCCTTACCAAAAGGATAAACAACCCAGAAGACATGGCAGGATGTCAATGTAGCTTGATACATGTGCATTTCATCAGTGATTGCTTTCCTGATTGGAGTTTCATCTCTATGTAACAATCGTGCTGCTCATTTTTAGTGATGTTGCCAGGCCTGACGGAGATTGTAAGGGATGTAAAAAGCTGTGCTGTGAAAGACACGGAGAAGCTGCATATTCGTGTGAGACAGCGCTATCGGCAACTTATTTTAAAAAGAGTCTCGTGGTGGATCTCAGTTTGGCTGGCTGATCGAATCGTACAGTATCCAGATTTGTGGGGCATTTGTCTGTGACAGTGACCAGATGTTGGGCTGCGTGCAGAGGTGAGCGCAGGCATATTCGCCACCAAGGTTCCAGTCGATCACGCCTGACCACCACAAACGAGGATCACCATGTTGTACAGCAAGAACATCGTAGCCCTTCCATATTGCACCTGTTATCAGAGAACAACTAATTGACTCCCCGCAACGCTCTGTGCCATCGAAGAATGGCAACAGACGGACTAGTGATATACTGTCCCCTGAGAAGGCTAGCGTTAGCACTTCAACATAAACGGCTGCATTTAGAATGGTGTTGTGACTGGAAAGCAAGGACTGACGATGATTGCCATTTCATTGTGTTCAGCAGCGAATCATGGTTCCACACTAACCAGGACGACCATCGGGGGGACTATGGCGGCGATCTGGGGAGAGGGCCCATTTTCCAATGTTTGGAGAGACACAGCAAGTTACTCGTTCCTTAATGATGTGGGGTGCCATTTTTCAACAGGTAATTACTAGTACATATATGTCATGTTTATCTATGATCTGTTTGCTTGATGTTGAGGCTACCATTAACAGCACGATCCCATGATCTGGCCCCAACAGAACAGGTATGGGTCCCAACATGTTTGCATCTAGCTCGGACCTCAACACTGTCTCAAGGCCAATATCCAGGATATCAAGGACCAGACACAATGTCTTGCCATATTACCTTCTTGACACTGTAGTCACAGAAATTATACATCTTCTCAATCCGTGATGTTCCATTTCGTTCCCTCCATTTCTTCTGGGTGTTTATTTTTTTGAACTGTGTATGTAAAATATTCGAGTATAATAATAGTAAAGATAATTTGTTTCCATTCGAGGTTAGGACATACCTATAGTACAACTTGCAACAAACTGCTGTTCATAAAAAAAATCAAGTTTATGTGCCATGCAACTGATTTAAGAACTGTAATAACAACGAACTATCATAACCTTGTCGTCATAATTTACACTTATAAAATAGCACTGTACAGTCACTTTTACTAGTATTCTGCTTATCTTTACAACTGCGAGCACAGGCCCAACAAAACGTGTTTATCTCTCTCAGTCGTTTCTCTTTGCGAGAGCTAGTATTTTCTTTGTAGAGGATCAGTCTCTTTCTGTCTTCTGTACTCATCTCCCTGAAATCAACGGGGCCAGCCTATAGATAGCTGTGCCGGATTTAGTTATGCAGCATTAATGATCTGGTACTGATAGTCTGCAAATGGGTGCCTTTTTCTGACTGGAATGATTTTTACAGCCCCCCCCCCCAACCCCCAAATGATGCTGGTAGTACATTCACTTTAGTAAGCAGGAAGTATCATAGATTAAAACCAGCTCGCAATTTTATCAAACGCCTTGCGATTTTCATGACAGTTTTCATTCTTCAAACGTTACCTGAGAAAATTGGTAATTGATTCATATATTAAACAATTTTAGGAGATTGACCTGCAGTGGTGAGGAGAGGGGGAAGGGAGGTGGGAGGGTATGCAGAGGCATACTGCCGTTGCTGTTTACGTGGTGCTAAGCGTGAGAAATGCAAATGAGAGAGCGCCCATCGTTTTTCAGATATATTTACACAGGAAAGATCCACGTTTAACTATGGCAGCCCGCTTTCTGTTGAAGCATTGAAGATTCTGGAACTGAAGTGAGAGAAAATTTCACCTATGTAAGCATTGATAGTGGTGTCGTCCGCTGCGTGCTTCAAGGCGAATATTTGTGCATGCAACTGCATCTGCGATCGAAAACTACTTCTGAACCTTCAGACGTTCCAAAGTAGATGCAGAGTGCAGCACTGCGTCACCCAAACGTAAGTGTTCTTTCTCAGGAATCTAGACGGTCTGCGCCTACCTCTATATTGTCTCTATTCCTTTGAACGGCAGAAAAAATGTTGTCAAGTGAAGCTTAAGAATAGCACGATAAAAGTACCATATTTAGAAGCTGACTGCTATTGAAGATAGTATTACAGGTTGTAGATATCTCCTTTGATGTATAAAATGCCTTTAAACCGCTCTAGATAATGTCTAGTACACATCGTCGAAGTGGAGAATGAAATCCCTATACCCAGAATGGGATAGGACAAGGAAAGCATGGAAGGGCGAACCCAGAATAGCAGTGTCATTTGTCGTTTGGTTGGTTACATTTATTTAACCACCACATAATAGATTGAATAAATAGACACAATAATCAAAAATATATATGAGCGACAATGTAAGGCTAATTAGTTGCTTGCAGCAATAATCAGCTTTAGCAAATGATTTTGCCTTATCAAGCCTCAAAACACACTGCCAGAACAAATATAAAACAACAGTTTCTTTTAACTTCTTTCCTTATGATACAGAAGCTGCTCAAAGGGCAACGGCAATGATATCTTTCAAACAATTTAAGAAAATATTACTTAATGCTTTCAAAGGATTTTCGGAAAACTAACTAATTTTTTTTTAAATTCAAACGGGCCCTTTATACACAAAAGGACAAACACACTGCTAAAATCAACATAAAATCTACCGAAAATATTATAAATTACCAAAACGGATTAAGGTTGTCCACATGTGAGGCACGTACAATCCCAACTTATGCTCAACTCAGTAATTATGGTTAAATGATTTTGAAGTATTCGCGAAAATAATAATCGAGACAATACCTTGCGCTTAAGCAAGTTTAGAAAAAACTTAGCTACACGAAAACCATAACATAGGCAATACAAGCATATCCCGAAGGACATCTATAACTTAAAGAAAAACTTTAAATAAGGTTCCATAGATCATAACATTAAGTAATAAAGCCACTACTCTACTTAAAATTCATTGGCAGGCATCGCAAACCAGAGCGCTAAGATAATCGCCGATGCGCCCCAGAGGCGGCCAGTGAACACCAAAGCGACGAGTAAAAGCAACAAGCCCCAGTGGCCACCAGCAGCTGAAAAACCGGCTGCGAAGCTCACCTCTTATGTGAAACAAAGGCCAAACACATAAGTTCAGCAAATACGGATGGCCACCTTCTCGAGAAATGGCTAGTGTAAGGCCTGCAGAATGAGACTTTCACTCTGCAGTCGAGTGCAGATTAGAACTGTGTGCCGGACCGTGACTCGAACTCGGGACCTGGGAGAATTGAAGCTGTGAGGACGGCTCCTGAGTAGAGCTTGGGTAGCTCAGATGGTAGAGCACTTGCCCGCGAAAGGTAAAGGTCCCGGGTTCGCGTCTTGGTCAGGCACGCAGTTTTAATCTACCAGGAAGTTTTAGTATAAGGTTTCTTAGTATGCCACCAAATTCCAAAAATTTATCTTTGACCAAATTTATAAAATATCAAGAATGAATAATAATGGAGAAGGAAAGTCTCTTAAACCATTTAGCTGAATAAAACTTGATACAAGAAAATTTAATAAACGCCCAGAGTGTAAGATCTGACAGTAATTAGGCAACCAACACGGCAAGGAATCTTGAGTGAACCAAACAGTTAAGTAAGGAAGCCGACAAGTTTACCTCTACGAGGCGGTACTTAATAATTAGATCTTACAAGCAGTGTTTTTCTCCGTGGTAATCTACAACACAATTTTAACACATATATTAAATACAGGAAATTTCTGCTAAAGCAAACAAAACATGAATTTAACCTGCAAAATTTTTGCCACAGCTTATTGCCATAACACTCTCCAAGGATACTACAGCACAAAAAAGCTGACGGCCGTGTCAGTTGGAAAATCTAACATTAAGGTTGACCAATGAATTTAGTCGTTCACACTGCGTATAGCCAACCAAATATACTACAGTGAAGCTCTCAGTGGTAAACAGAAATCTCCAATACAGGCGTATGCAGCCAAACATTCGACTCATCAGAAATATAAATAATCTGAAACAACAGAGTCTTAACCCAGATAATTGCGCTCAAAGAAATATTTCAGTTATCCATTAAGCGCAGGCAATATAAGTTGGCGTATCGTAGTGTGAAAAATACTGACCATAAACGTACAGTGTCGCAGATATATGATAATCCTCGAAATATCCAGTGTGACACCCAGTCCCGCAGAGCATGGAGTATCGAAGGCGGAGAAATCAGCGGGCGTGGACAGAAGGACGCCTTACTCAGCTCAGTGTTGTACTCGTAGTTCCGTTTCACCAGTTACACCGACCCGTGACATAAACAGAACTCAGCCATCTGTCGCTGCTGCCTGGTTCTTACTGCCCCACCAACGCTGCTCAACGCCTACTTGAGGAATCGCTCTGCCAGAGATAATCTGCGACAAGCTACAGTCGATTCGCGCTGCCAATAGTAGCGCCAGTGAATTATGGCCGAAATCAAGGCACACGAAATCGATTGCGAGCCCCCACGGCTCAGGGAGAAAGGGAGGAGAAAATTCTCACTAATATGTCAAAGCGGTAGGTGGATCAAAACAAAATGACCAGACACTCTGTGACCAAAATGGTACTGAAACAGAGGATGACAGACTAAAGACCGAAATAATGAATGTCTTTTTCCAAAGCTGTTTCACAGAGGAAAACTGCACTGTAGTTCCTTCTCTAGATTGTCGCACAGATGACAAAATGGTAGATATCGAAATAGACGACAGAGGGATAGAGAAACAATTAAAATAGCTCAAAAGAGGAAAGGCCGCTGGACCTGATGGGATACCAGTTCGATTTTACACAGAGTACGAGAACGAACTTGCCCCCCTTCTTGCAGCGGTGTACCGTAGGTCTCTAGAAGAGTGTAGCGTTCCAAAGGATTGGAAAAGGGCACAGGTTATCCCCGTTTTCAAGAAGGGGCGTCGAACAGATGTGCAGAACTATAGACCTATATCTCTAACGTCGATCAGTTGTAGAATTTTGGAACACGTATTATGTTCGAGTATAATGACTTTTCTGGAGACTAGAAATCTGTAGGAATAAGCATGGGTTTCGAAAAAGACGGTCGTCCACGAGACTCAGAGGGCCATAGACACGGGTTCACAGGTAGATGTCGTGTTTCTTGACTTCCGCAAGGCGTTCGATTCAGTTCCCCACAGTCGTTTAATGAACAAAGTAAGAGCATATGGACTATCAGACCAATTATGTGATTGGATTGAGGAGTTCCTAGATAACAGAACACAGCATGTCATTCTCAATGGAGAGAAGTCTTCCGAAGTGAGAGTGATTTCAGGTGTGCCGCAGGGGAGTGTCATAGGGCCGTTGTAATTCAAAATATACATAAATGACCTGGTGGATGACATCGGAAGTTCACTGAGGCTTTTTGCAGACGTTGCTGTGGTGTATCGAGAGGTTGTAACATTGGAAAATTGTACTGAAATGCAGGAGGATCTGCAGCGAATTGACGCATGGTGCAGGGAATGGCAATTCAATCTCAATGTAGACAAGTGTAATTTGCTGCGAATACATAGAAAGAGGCCAGACCAACGTGTGGTTCCTGAAGAGGGGCAGCAGCCTTTTCAGTAGTTGCAAGGGCAACAGTCTGGATGATTGACTGATCTGGCCTTGTAACAATAACCAAAACGGCCTTGCTGTGCTGGTACTGCGAACGGCTGAAAGCAAGGGGAAACTACAGCCGTAATTTTTCCCGAGGGCATGCAGCTTTACTGTATGATTACATGATGATGGCGTCCTCTTGGGTAAAATATTCCGGAGGTAAAATAGTCCCCCATTCGGATCTCCGGGCGGGGACTATTCAAGAGGATGTCGTTATCAGGAGAAAGAAAACTGGCGTTCTACGGATCGGAGCGTGGAATGTCAGATCCCTTAATCGGGCAGGTAGGTTAGAAAATTTAAAAAGGGAAATGGATAGGTTAAAGTTAGATATAGTGGGAATTAGTGAAGTTCGGTGGCAGGAGGAACAAGACTTCTGGTCAGGTGACTACAGGGTTATAAACACAAAATCAAATAGGGGTAATGCAGGAGTAGGTTTAATAATGAATAGGAAAATAGGAATGCGGGTAAGCTACTACAAACAGCATAGTGAACGCATTATTGTGGCCAAGATAGATACGAAGCCCACGCCTACTACAGTAGTACAAGTTTATATGCCAACTAGCTCTGCAGATGACGAAGAAATTGAAGAAATGTATGATGAAATAAAAGAAATTATTCAGATTGTGAAGGGAGACGAAAATTTAATAGTCATGGGTGACTGGAATTCGAGTGTAGGAAAAGGGAGAGAAGGAAACATAGTAGGTGAATATGGATTGGGGGACAGAAATGAAAGAGGAAGCCGCCTGGTCGAATTTTGCACAGAGCACAACATAATCATAACTAACACTTGGTTTAAGAATCATGAAAGAAGGTTGTATACATGGAAGAACCCTGGAGATACTAAAAGGTATCAGATAGATTATATAATGGTAAGACAGAGATTTAGGAACCAGGTTTTAAATTGTAAGACATTTCCAGGGGCAGATGTGGACTCTGACCACAATCTATTGGTTATGACATGTAGATTAAAACTGAAGAAACTGCAAAAAGGTGGGAATTTAAGGAGATGGGACCTGGATAAACTAAAAGAACCAGAGGTTGTATAGAGATTCAGGGAGAGCATAAGGGAGCAATTGACAGGAATGGGGGAAATAAATACAGTAGAAGAAGAATGGGTAGCTTTGAGGGATGAAGTAGTGAAGGCAGCAGAGGATCAAGTAGGTAAAAAGACGAGGGCTAGTAGAAATCCTTGGGTAACAGAAGAAATATTGAATTTAATTGATGAAAGGAGAAAATATAAAAATGCAGTAAGTGAAACAGGCAAAAAGGAATACAAACGTCTCAAAAATGAGATCGACAGGAAGTGCAAAATGGCTAAGCAGGGATGGCTAGAGGACAAATGTAAGGATGTAGAGGCCTATCTCACTAGGGGTAAGATAGATACCGCCTACAGGAAAATTAGAGAGACCTTTGGAGATAAGAGAACGACTTGTATGAATATCAAGAGCTCAGATGGAAACCCAGTTCTAAGCAAAGAAGGGAAAGCAGAAAGGTGGAAGGAGTATATAGAGGGTCTATACAAGGGCGATGTACTTGAGGACAATATTATGGAAATGGAAGAGGATGTAGATGAAGATGAAATGGGAGATATGATATTGCGCGAAGAGTTTGACAGAGCACTGAAAGACCTGAGTCGAAAGAAGGCCCCCGGAGTAGACAATATTCCATTGGAACTACTGACGGCCGTGGGAGAGCCAGTCCTGACAAAACTCTACCATCTGGTGAGCAAGATGTATGAAACAGGCGAAATACCCTCAGACTTCAAGAAGAATATAATAATTCCAATCCCAAAGAAAGCAGGTGTTGACAGATGTGAAAATTACCGAACTATCAGCTTAATAAGTCACAGCTGCAAAATACTAACACGAATTCTTTACAGACGAATGGAAAAACTAGTAGAAGCCAACCTCGGGGAAGATCAGTTTGGATTCCGTAGAAACACTGGAACACGTGAGGCAATACTGACCTTACGACTTATCTTAGAAGAAAGATTAAGGAAAGGCAAACCTACGTTTCTAGCATTTGTAGACTTAGAGAAAGCTTTTGACAATGTTGACTGGAATACTCTCTTTCAAATTCTAAAGGTGGCAGGGGTAAATTACAGGGAGCGAAAGGCTATTTACAATTTGTACAGAAACCAGATGGCAGTTATAAGAGTCGAGGGACATGAAAGGGAAGCAGTGGTTGGGAAGGGAGTAAGACAGGGTTGTAGCCTCTCCCCGATGTTGTTCAATCTGTATATTGAGCAAGCAGTAAAGGAAACAATAGGAAAATTCGGGGTAGGTATTAAAATTCATGGAGAAGAAATAAAAACTTTGAGGTTCGCCGATGACATTGTGATTCTGTCAGAGACAGCAAAGGACTTGGAAGAGCAGTTGAATGGAATGGACAGTGTCTTGAAAGGAGGATATAAGATGAACATCAACAAAAGCAAAACAAGGATAATGGAATGTAGTCTAATTAAGTCGGGTGATGCTGAGGGAATTAGATTAGGAAATGAGGCACTTAAAGTAGTAAAGGAGTTTTGCTGTTTGGGGAGCAAAATAACTGATGATGGTCGAAGTAGAGAGGATATAAAATGTAGGCTGGCAATGGCAAGGAAAGCGTTTCTGAAGAAGAGAAATTTGTTAACATCCAGTATTGATTTAAGTGTCAGGAAGTCATTTCTGAAAGTATTCGTATGGAGTGTAGCCATGCATGGAAGTGAAACATGGACGATAAATAGTTTGGACAAGAAGAGAATAGAAGCTTTCGAAATGTGGTGCTACAGAAGAATGCTGAAGATTAGATGGGTAGATCACATAACTAATGAGGAAGTATTGAATAGGATTGGTGAGAAGAGAAGTTTGTGGCACAACTTGACCAGAAGAAGGGATCGGTTGGTAGGACATGTTCTGAGGCATCAAGGGATCACCAGTTTAGTATTGGAGGGCAGCGTGGAGGGTAAAAATCGTAGAGGGAGACCAAGAGATAAATACACTAAGCAGATTCAGAAGGATGTAGGTTGCAGTAGGTACTGGGAGATGAAAAAGCTTGCACAGGATAGAGTAGCATGGAGAGCTGCATCAAACCAGTCTCAGGACTGAAGACCACAACAACAACAACAACATAGAAAGAAAGATCCCTTATCATTTAGCTACAATATAGTAGGTCAGCTACTGGAAGCAATTAATTCCATAAATTATCTGGGAGTACGCATTAGGAGTGATTTAAAATGGAATGATCATATATAGTTGATCGTTGGTAAAGCAGATGCCAGACTGAGATTCATTGGAAGAATCCTAAGGAAGTGCAATCCGAAAACAAAGGAAGTAGGTTACAGTACGCTTGTTCGCCCACTGCTTGAATACTGCTCAGCAGTGTGGGATCCGTACCAGATAGGGTCGATAGAAGAGATAGAGAAGATCCAACGGAGAGCAGCGCGCTTCGTTACAGGATCATTTAGTAATCGCGAAAGCGTTACGGAGATGATAGATAAACTCCAGTGGAAGACTCTGCAGGAGAGACGCTCAGTAGCTCGGTACGGGCTTTTGTTGAAGTTTCGAGAACATACCTTCACCGAAGAGTCAACCAGTATATTGCTCCTTCCTAAGTATATCTCGCGAAGAGACCATGAGGATAAAATCAGAGAGATTAGAGCCCCCACAGAAGCATACCGACATTCCTTCTTTCCACGAACAATACGAGACTGGAATAGAAGGGAGAACCGATAGAGGTACTCAGGGTCCCCTCCGCCACACACCTTCAGGTGGCTTGCGGAGTATGGATGTAGATGTAAATGATTCCCATTGCACAGTAAACCGTAAGTGGGTAACGAATTCACGCAGAGGAGTTGAAACGTATAGTGCAAGAAAAACCATTGGGACTGTAATTGCAGTAAAGACTTCATTTCCCCTTCAGTCTTGAACCGCGCGACCGCTACGATCGCAGGTTCGAATCCTGCCACGGTCATGGATGTGTGTGATGTCCTTAGGTTAGTTAGGTTTAAGTTGTTATAAGTCCTAGGGGACTGATGACCTCAGATGTTAAGTCCCATAGTGCTCAGAGCCATTTGAACGCTTTTTCATTTCCCCCTCTTCAGTTTCATTGGAACTAAAATAATGCGTCTCGTCGATATTCACTAGCAGATGTATCACACCTCAGCATACTACCAGGTTAGGTGAACAATCTAATGCGCCCTGTGTATTTCACCCGGTTAGAGAACGAAACCGAGTGTCGGAGATACATACACCTCTATGTCATTTCATACCTATTGCGTACGTGAAGCATGGTCGCAAGAACATAGAAATTTCAATTAATAACACTTGGAAATGAATTTTACAGAACTATTCATAAAAGTGGTTCAAATGGCACTAAGCACTATGGGACTTAACAGCTGAGGTCATCAGTCCCCTAGACTTAGAACTATAAAACCTAACTGACCTAATGACATCACACACATCCATGCCCGAGGCAGGATTCGAACCTACGACAGTAGCAGCAGCGCGGTTCCGGACTGAAGCGCCTACAACCGCTCGGTCATAGTGACCGGCACACAGAATTATTAAAATGTCATATACGTATAACAGAGCAGATACAATTTAATTACAGTGACATGACAAAATTCATAGGATACCTCCTAATATCGTGTCGGACTTCATTTCGCCCGGCATACAGCACTAACTCGACGTCGCATGGACTGAACAAGTCTGAACTCCCCTGCAGATATATTGCGCCATGATGCCTCTGTAAATGTCCATAATTGCGAAAGTGTTGCCAGTGCAGGATTTTGTGCACGAAATGACCTCTCGATTATGTGCCATAATTGTCGGATGGAATTCATGCCGGGCGATGTGGGTGGCAAAATCATCCTCTCAAACTGTCCACAATGTTCTTTAAACCAATCGTGAACAGCTGTTGCCCTGTGACATGGCGCATTGTCATCCATAAAATTTCCGTCATTGTTTGGGAACCGGTAGCAGAACACAATCAGTTTCAGTAAATGATCAGTTCATTTGGAGTAGAAGACCCTGTCCATTCCATGTAAATACAGCCCGAACCATTACGCAGCCAACGCCAGCTTCCACAGTGCCTTCTTGACAACTTGAGTCCATGGATTCGTAGGGTTTGCACCACACTCGAAGCCTATCGTCAATTCTTAGCAACTGAAATCGGAACTGATCTGACCACGCCACGATTTTCCAGTCACCTAAGGTGCAACCGGTACAGTCATGGCCCCAGAAGAGGCGCTGCAAGCGATGTCGTGCTGTAGGCAAAGGCATTCGCGTCGGTTGTCTGCTACCATAGCAGCCCATTAACAGCAAAGTTCGCCGACTCTGTCCCAACGGATACGTTAGCTGTACGTCCCACATTGATTTCTGCAATTATTTCACAGAGAGTTGCTTGTCTGTTAGCACTGAAAACTCTACTCAAACATTGCTTCTCTCGGTCGTTAAGTGAAGGCCGTCGAACACTGCGTTGTCCGTGGCGAGAAGTAATACCTGAAATTTTGTATTCTCAGCACATTGTTGACACTATGGATAGAATTCATTAACGATTTCCGAACTGGAATGTCCCATGCGTCTAGCTCTAACACCTATTCCGCGTTCGAACTTTGTTTATTTCCATTGTGCGGCCGTAATCACGCGGGAAACCTTTCCGCATGAACCACCCGAGTATAAATGACAGCTTTGCCAATGCAGTGCCTTTTATACCTTGTGTACGCCATACTACTGCCGTCTGTAATGAGCATAACGCTATCTCATGACTGTTGTCACCTATGTGTATACTAACATAAATTTAATTTCCAATTTATTCTTGACTTACTTGTGATACACTGACCGACTAACATACTATCAAAAGCCACGTATGTGTGGTTAACCAACACGTTTAAGTAACACAGCTGGTTAGCATCACCACCTAGAGTGCGACCGAAATGTTGAAGCATTTTAATTGGCTTATACTCGAAGAAGGACGCAACAGAATTAGAAACGTATTTCCTGGTAGAAATGATGAATGCTCCTCAGTATCCTACGAAACTTTCCCTTTGAATTCACTTTGATGAAATCAGGCAAACAACAGCTCGCGCTCCTGTCATTCTCACCACGCTCCACTCGTAAATGCAACGGTAAGAAACCTTAATACATGGTCAAAGAAAATGCACCCTCCACAGCGATTCGCAGAGAGCAGCTGTTGATCAAGGATCAAGAGCGACGGTGTCACAATGCCAGTCTGCTACTTGCTAGCAGTTACAATGAAACAAGATTGTTCACGTATTCTACAGCCGCTACAGCAATACATAATCTTATCAAATAACTCAGCTGCAGAAAGTCTTCCAGTGTGTATGTAAAATTTAGTTTATCTTGTTTTGTAATTCAGTTGCAAAGTTAGGGAAGGCTGCTAGTAGCTGTTGCGCACCTCATCTCTCAATATTACTCTAATCCTCTTCAGAAGTTTTATCTTACTGGAAATAAAAGGGATAAGTGAAATTCGACACGATCTGACGTGAGTGTCACTGTATCAACGCAGGAACTTGAAAAAGCAAATAAGCAAATAAATGCTTGCATCCTTAAAAGTAATACTTTGCGTTTCAATTATACAGTTTATATCAAAGAAGAAATGCTTACCACCTTCCAGCAAATATTAAAACCTACCTAATGGCCATCGAGGTAAGGTGTGGTTATTAATAAAACCTAATATCTACTAGAAAAATTCCACACATCATATGCAACAATGTGAGGGAGAAAAAGCGGTTGGCCGAAAAGCGCGAAAACATCTGAGTACTACATTAATGAAAAATCCGTTAAGAAATTTAAAGCACTTCAGAGATGGTCTGATACTTGGTTCGATTGATAGCGAAGCTGAGATCCTGACTGCTCTGCTTCTGGCAAATATGGTAGAAAATTAGAGGAAAAATAATGTATCTAATGTCGTTATGACTGAAGTGTATCTGACAAGAAACATCGTATGAAACGTCTAGTCAATGGAGCTTGACTTAATTTCAGGATTGAATTCAGAGTAAGGAAAAAGACACTACGAAATTCCCTGTAGGCAAAATGTGAAGTGTGTGGAGGTCGCTTATTAGAATTAAACCTTTCATTTAAATACTTGTAACGTGTCAAAATGTTAGGTCCTCAATTTTTATTTAATTAAATGCATTTTCAGTCTTAATTTTATGATAGTTGATTTGTGGCACCGGGACGTAGAATGCTATATTTTCGTTGGTTATTCTATGTTTTTCTCATTCATAGTTTATCCAAGGTTGTCCATTCCTGGATACTTGAAAGTAGTCTAATCCAGTATCTTTTGGCGATGGTGTGATCATTATGACAGGTATTCAGCAACAGCCACATGTCCTGCGGGTACCCGTGACAAGTTTCAACACAGCGGTTTCGATTGCTTTATGTATGCTGATGCCGTTGATCATTGCTGATTCTTCCGCCCTTCAGGTGCAGATTTCCACCCAAAGGGCAAAACTTCTCCGTGAAACTTCTCCGCTCTCTTTTAATAAAATTTTTTGCAGAACGAGAGTGACTCTTTACCTCGGAAGTCTTGATGACTTTCATTGAGAATTTAGGTAGTGACTGGATTCGAACCCTGGACATAGAACGTTAAAATTACCTCTCTAAAGCGCTGCCACTAGACCACGGGTGAACCCGAGAAAGTCAAATTATGCTACAGGCCCTCGGGCACCAGCCCGCATCTCGTGGTCGTGCGGTAGCGTTCTCGCTTCCCACGCCCGAGTTCCCGGGTTCGATTCCCGGCGGGGTTAGGGATTTTCTCTGCCTCGTGATGGCTGTGTGTTGCGTGCTGTCCTAAGGTTAGTTAGGTTTAAGTAGTTCTAAGTTCTAGGGGACTGATATGACCATAGATGTTAAGTCCCATAGTGCTCAGAGCCATTTGAACCATTTGAACCTCGGGCACCCACTTTCACAGAGTTTTCTGTTTCACTACTAAATACAGGGTATATCAACAAAATCATCCGATTTCGCACGTCTATATTTCTGAAACGAATAAACATATACAATGAATTTTGTTTTTTTAAGAACGGGGGACTCAAAAAAATTTTTTTCTTTGTTTTTCATTGGCGTTCAATATGCCCCCCCCCTGAATTGCACGGCATATGTCACTGCGATATTCAATTTGTTCCCAAAGTGCAGCGAGTATATCTTGAGTTACAACTTCCACAGCTGCTCTTATGCAATGCCTCAGCTCATTCATCTCATTCATTAATGTTCGTATCGGAGGCACATAAACACATAAACAGAGGTTTTTGTACCCCCCCCCTCCCGCCCCCCCCCCCCTCCGCCCCCCGCCGTCCGCAGCTCGTGGTCGTGCGGTAGCGTTCTCGCTTCCCACACCCGGGTTCGATTCCCGGCGGGGTCAGAACTTTCTCTGCCTCGTGATGACTGGGTGTGGTGTGCTGTCCTTAGGTTAGTTAGGTTTAAGTAGTTCTAAGTTCTAGGGGACTGATGACGATAGATGTTAAGTCCCATAGTGCTCAGAGCCATTTGAATCATTTTATAAAACCCCGCCGCCAAGAAGTAATCACATACAGTTAGGTCTGGTGACCTTGGAGTCAGTAACTTTAAGGCTGAACCATTTGGTCCATTAGGCCGGTCCATCGTTCAGTAATCCTTTGATTTGAAAATTCCCACACTTCCAGATGCCATTGTGTCGGTGTCCCATCCTGTTGGTAAATGAAGTTGCTCAGTCTCCAGCTGTGAGAAAAGAAAGCTCTCGAGCATATCCAGAAATGTGCTTCCTATGACAGGGTTATCAGCAAAGAAAACTGGACCATACATATTTTCCTGTGAAACTGTACAATACACATTAAATTTTGGAATGTCCCTCTCATGTTGTACAACTTCATGTTGTTGTTCCGTATCCCATATGCTCACATTTTGACGGTTCATCTAACCATTTAAAAGGAATGTTGCCTCGTCACGAAGCACCAAGTTTGGAAGAAAACTGTCATCCTCCATCTTGCCAAGAACGAAATTACAGAACTCCACACGTTGTTGTTCGTCACCTTCATGAAGAGCTTGCAGTAGCTGAATTTTGTCTGGTTTCATGTGTAAACGTTGACGTAACACACACCAGACGAACATCGGGGGGTATGTTGAGCTGTCGAGCTGCAAGGCGATCGGATTTCTGCGGACTCCTTTTGAAACTATGGCGGATGCGTTCGGCGTCAGTGTCAGACACTCGGGGACGGCCCGGTGATTTGCCTTTACACAAACAATCTGTTTCTCGGAATTGCACATGCCATCGCCTAATGCTCTGTGCTGTAGTAGGATCCACACCGTACCTAGCACGATGTCACGCTGTACAGTTATTACTGACCCGCACTGCTCAAAAACGTAGAACGCAAAACGGTTTCTGTTATCCCGACACTATTTTTACGAGAACTGAAGTGGGCGCACATTGCTGCCACCTAGCGGGAACCATGTGAAACTCGAGAGTTTGCTCCTTCCAACAGTACGTTGTTCATGCACATCTCTCAAATAACATAATAGTTATGATTTTCTTTAAAAATCGGTTGTTTCTTTTTGACACATCCTGTGGTACGACCTACATTTCAGATGAAAATTCCTTCGTAATCCATGCTGTTTCCCTCTACAGCACTCATTGCCTTCAGAAAAGCATAACCATAAAATATATTCTACACTTTCTGAATAAAAGGACGTGGTTACAAGCATACTTAATTAAAGACGTATGCAGTTTAATCTAAATGCTCGCAATGGCTTGTGTTTGTAATCTGCAGTGACAGCGAGTTTAAAATACGTGAAACGGATGCTGATCCCAAGTAAAATGCATCGAAAGCTCATGGGCTACTTAAAGGCAGAAGTGAAAGTGCTGATATGCACTGAATATCCCCAGTGTGTTGATCTCTTATCCAGTGTAAAGCTCTCTTATAAGCTACTTAAGAGCCCCAACCGACGATAAAAACAGAAGAAGTGAAGGCTTAATCAGCGGCATTTAGCGTGCGGCCACTCGAGAACCCTAACAGCCTGTAGGGACACGGACTTGTAGTTTTGTTGCTGTTAATCTGCGTATGAATAAAGATTAACGGTTTCAACGAACGCAAAAACAGGATGGAGCTGTGCGTAGCTGTGCATATTAACGACGCTGAGAGGTGCGGCCTGTAAAATTCTGCTGCTGCTTAGGCAAATGAACTGGAGTACGTGGATTTGCATAGTAATTAATTCAAAGTGTGTCCCTTTCCAGGTGGCGCCTAAGCCGACGCAACGGACACAGGTACGTATTTTGCGGTTGGGTGGATCTCTCGTGTTCACCAGAAGTCGATTTTGACATCAGTCATAACATTACACATCGTACCGTTTCACTTTGTTATGTTCCAGCAGATATTGTGAGTGAACTATGTAACTGAAGACAAGCACCTACCAGGTATTTATTCCTGTTCAACTTCTTTGAAATTCATGTACAATTACTACTATATTCTACTATATATACATCTCTACTGCGCAAGTGACACTACGGTCTGTGGCGGCACAACTATCTTTTCCCACTTCCCTGTTCTGTTCGCAAATGGAACGTGGGAAGAATAGTTACTGGTAGACCTCCGTATCAGCTAATTTTTTGAATTTTCTCGTTCTGCTCAATACGCAAGACGCGTTTGTAATTTTTTGTCCGACTCTTCCGGAACATACTCTTGGAGTTTCAGTATTAAACGTACAGGATGTGGCAAATAGAAGGTTCCCAGACGAGTGGATACAATTGGATGTGAATTTGTGACCGCATTAACGGAGAAGGAAAAGACCTACGGTTCCTTCGAACAGGGTGGAGCAACTGTCCATGCAGCTAGCCGAACCTTGAATCGCCGGCCAGTGTGGCCGAGTGGTTCTAGGCGCTTCAGTCTGGAACCGCGCGACCGCTACGGTCGCAGCTTCGAATCCTGCCTCGGGCATGGATATGTGTGATGTCCTTAGGTTAGATAGGTTTAAGTAGTTCTAAATTCTAGGGTACTCATGACCTCAGATGTTATGTCCAATGGTGCTCAGAGCCATTTGAACCATTTTTTGAACCTTGGGTCACATTTACACAACGTTAGCAGAGATTAGTCTCATCGCGGCTCTGACTGGCCACTCAGGTTACCTGATCTGTCAGTGTGCGATTACTTTGTGTGGGGAGCCCTCAAATCTACTGTGTATCGCAACAGTCCTCATCCTCCATCTGTGACGCACAGTGCTTCTTTCGTAGCGCCTGCAACTGGAGTTTTTTTTAACATGTCCGTAACGTTCTCACGTTGATTCAGCGATCCCGTGACGAAACGCTACGCTCTCTTTTGTTAACCCAACCTGGTAACCGTACCAAACACGACAAATGTTATAAAAGGCACTTCTTTCGTGAATGAATTACATTTCGATGAGATACTTGCACTGTATCTCGTAATGGTTTTTGCTTTAGCTACAACTTTTATGTGTGCATTCCACTTCAAGTCGTTCCGAATCGCTGCTCCTAGGTATTTTACGGTAATTACTTTTTTCAGCGATTTGTCGCTAATAGTGTAATAGAACAGTAGTGTCTATCTTCGCCTGTTACTGCGCGGCACTTTGCACTGACGTACGTTTAGGTTCAACTACCGACCACTGCAGCAGTCATCGATTGTCCGCATGTTTCGCTGCAACTCGCTGCCTCCTTATAGATAAGTGCATCTTCTACCAACAGACCGACGGAATTTCCAACGTTATCCACTAGATTATTTAAATATTTCGTAAAGATCCTTTTGCATTTCTTTTGGGTACTTCTGAATTACACATACGCTAGTCGATTTTATTCTGTTCATAGGCAACGCCCTGAATTTCACCTGTAAGAAGTCCTGAATCCAATCACAATTATGGTTCCAAATCCGGTATGCACATACATCGCTCACGAAAAGACAGCGAAGAACTGTATTAAATGCATTGTTGAAGTAAAGGGAGACGGTGTTAGCCTGTGGATGACATCGGAAGTTCACTGAGGCTTTTTGCGGATGATGCTGTGTTATATCGAGAGGTTGTAACATTGGAAAATTGTACTGAAATGCAGGAGGATCTGCAGCGAATTCACGCATGGTGCAGGGAATGGCAATTGAATCTCAATGTAGACAAGTGTAATGTGCTGCGAATACATAGAAAGAAAGATCCCTTATCATTTAGCTACAATATAGCAGGTCAGCAACTGGAAGCAGTTAATTCCATAAATTATCTGGGAGTACGCATTAGGAGTGATTTAAAATTGAATGATCATATAAAGTTGATCGTTGGTAAAGCAGATGCCAGACTGAGATTCATTGGAAGAATCCTAAGGAAATGCAATCCGAAAACAAAGGAAGTAGGTTACAGTACGCTTGTTCGCCCACTGCTTGAATACTGCTCAGCAGTGTGGGATCCGTACCAGATAGGGTTGATAGAAGAGATAGAGAAGCCCCAACGGAGAGCAGCGCGTTTCGTTACAGGATCATTTAGTAATCGCGAAAGCGTTACGCAGATGACAGATAAACTGCAGTGGAAGACTCTGCAGGAGAGACGCTCAGTAGCTCAGTACAGGCTTTTGTTGAAGTTTCGAGAACGTACCTTCACCGAAGAGTCAACCAGTATATTGCTCCCTCCTACGAATATCTCGCGAAGAGACCATGAGGATAAAATCAGAGAGATTAGGGCCCACACAGAAGCATACCGACAACCCTTTCCACGAACAATACGAAGCTGGAATAGAGGGGAGAACCGATAGAGGTACTCAAGATACCCTCCGCCATACACCGTCAGGTGGCTTGCGGAGTATGGATGTAGATGTAGACATGGTGTCTACGGCGACTGTGGATCCCATGGACAGAACAGAGTGAGCTCGGTTTCGCTAGATCTCTCGCTTGTGGAACACGTGTTGATTTTTGTTGAGGTGACTTGGATGTCAGAGAACGTAATGATATGTGATCATAAAAGAAGTATGATAATTCTACAATATCTTGACGTCAGTAATAAAGGCCCACAATTATGTGCAGCTCCAATACCTCCTTTCTTGAAATCATGAAAGATCAGTATCTTTTTTGACAGTGGTTGGGTATACATTGTTGTTTCGGAGACCTATGGTAACTACTGGAAGAGAAGCAAGTTAGTAGGAAGGAAATGGGCTTTAGAAACCGAATTTACATTTAAATGACTTTGAAAAGCGCAAGTGGACTAGAAAATCCGTAACTTTGCAACTCATGTTGTCACGTGCCACGTCCCCTTGTGGATGAGAACGCCATTATCATCTGGCAAGCCACACCTAGCTTACCTATGACGACATTCCTATTCCAAGAAACTACACATCATTTCTTGGAATAGTGGTGGTCGTTAAAATGTAACAGCCAGTTACAGTGCAACGTACTAAGTGGCTATTAAGACGAAACAGGCAGTCTAATATACTCCCAGAGCAGCCCACTTGCCTATAATCGAAGTATCCGACCGATCGGAATTTTTTGCACCATTTTTACAAGTATTTATCCAAAAATGAATTCGATCTCCATGCCACACTTGGTGTACGGCACAATGGAAATTCTGATTAAGTATTTTTCACATCAAAATTGTTCTATGATGCTTTTCCAGTTTCACAATGTTAATTCAGCGTCAAAAACTTATATAAAAATGCTACGACAACACAATGATTGTGTAAATATTATTCCCACGTCTTGTAAGAAAAAAAAATCAGCAACACGTATAGACACAAGTTTATGAGTGTGTCAAGTGTGGCATCTCCATGTCTGTAATAAATAAAGACTGTTGATAACTTTTCTGAGACTGTTATTAGTGGCTCTTACATCAAACAGACATCACCTGACAAATTTTCAGCTTTTTTAACAAGGACGAATTTAGAGTGGAAGAAGATAATGTATCATATTCTACACTAAAATCACATAATCGATCATACGGATTGATATAGCTTTTTGTTATAAACCATCTGACATACCCAGGTTCACTCAGGGAGTTGATACGAGACTGTGTAGTAGTTGGAATAAAGGGATAAGCTTTAAAGTATAAGAGGTAAAAAAAAAATATTCAAAACATATTCTAACTACTTACAATACTTGTTAAAGTATGAGGTAAAATATTTTTATTCAAAACGTATTATATCTATTTACAATACTTGTCTATGAACAACGTTTTTCATTTTGTTATACGGGCTACATATGTACAAATTTTTCGAATTTCCGACTCAAGATCAAGCTATGCACAGCTTGTCTTGAGAGAAGCAGGAATCTTTGAGGTCGATGCTGCTACATTTTAAAGACTGTTCCTGCGCTTTGTCAGTTGTAAAACTGTAGGCTAATTTGATTGGAAATTTCAGTCCTTTAAATTGGAATGGCAGTTCAACAGAGATCAGTGGCATTCTGGGGATAAATAGTGTATCCTTTGTATTTTTCGGTCATAATTTCCACTGCGATAATGTTATTCGATACGTATTTTATGATTATCCTTGTTCCATTACTTAGTTTTGGTGAGTTGAAATTTCTGAGTAGTATGATCGGAGATCCAATTTTAAGTCGAAAGCAATGTAATTACATTCCTGGTACTTTCAGATACTTTAGAAATTCTGTAGGAAAGTTCACACTTTCTTCAACGTTTACGGTCGTGTCTATCGATTCAAATATTCTCTCTCTACCGGGAATTTTCTTTTGAACATTGAAGTTGATATCGTCGACAATATTATTTTTAGTTGCCAAATATCCGATCGGGATTGGTAGGGTTGTGAACAATGTTTGGATAAATTTGGCTGATTTTCAGCTATGTTGCAGAAATCACTGTCGAGTTTAATTAGCCCTATCGTCTGGTCAGAAGATTATGTGCATTCGCTTGTTTGTAAAAGTTGTTGAGCAAAATATGCTGTTGCTTCATCTTTCCATAGTTCCACTCTCATAAGTCTTTGTTTGTAGCAGTATTTGTATGTGTGGCCAGAGATGTGATTTTTTTAAAGCATGCATTTATCTCGTCTGCTGATGTTGACTTGTGGATAAGTGGAAGTGTTTGTCGAAATCTCCTAAGGGTATGAGTAGAGCTCCTCCCATCACTTCAGATGTTCCTCGCAAGTCTTGTAATGTTCTGTCCATGGCTTCGAGTGATTTTTCGTGTGCCACTGTGCATCAGTCCCAGACGATAATTTTAGCTTGCTTTAGAAGTTCATCCGACCCAGACGCTCTTGAAATTTTGCATAATGGGAATTATTCTTTGGCTTTATTCAACGTTGGTTGTAGGGCGGAATGGGCAGTTCGTCCTCCTTCCGTAAGTATGGCTGCAACGCCAGATGATGCAGTGCAAGTGCGATGTGTTGTTTAGCATGTATTTACGCCAGCAATAGATGTATTAGAAACGCTTTCCCGGTGTGTCCGTGTAAATAATTCCGCCAGTGTTGTTCTCAGTCCGGTCCGTGATAACGTTTTAAATTGTCTTTTGATTGTCGCTAACGAGTGGTTTGTTGAGAGCAATGTATTTAAGTAGTTGTTGATGTTGCAGCTTTTTTCCTTTTTAATTTCAAAGTTTAGGACACTGATAGCATCTTCCCGTGGTACTTGAATCCAAAGTTGTACTAAGGTCTGGATGTTCATTGTTAAACAATTGTCCTGTAACGAATGAGTGTTTCATTGAAGATGTCACCGTTGCACTCGATGGTCAGTTCAGGATGAGCTTGTCGGGTTTGGTACAGTATGTCATCACTCATACTCTCTTTGAAGGAGTCCCGTAACTGTCTTGCATTCGATGGGTTGGGCTACATGTTCTTAGAATTATGGCAAATTCAGTCTTATTCAAAGAATCCGTTCCGCTTTTACTCTTGCATACAACCAGGAATTGACGGAATAAACAGTGAGTGTTGAGAATGTGATCGTATGTTTCATTGTCTCTGGTCACTAAGCAGTAAGCATAGAACTCCTTGGAAGTGAGTTATTTGTTTGTTTCTACCCCTGTTTCAGATTGAATTTGTTTCACATCAAAATGATATCCGTCCTCTCCGTGCAGAAATTTTGATGGATGTCGGAGGCCATCATATGGATGGTGTGCTTCTGCAATGCATTGTAGTCTTGCGCTTTCATTGCCCCCTATTACGATAGCGACTTAGTCTATCCGATGTCCATTAAATCGCCGTTACTGTTCCCCATGTGGCCTTTGTCGACTCGAATTATAAAATCACGTTCATCAGGAATCATTCGATCTAGTGCTGTTTTAAATATGAGAACCAGTTGATTGTATTCGTGTGGGGTCCTCTGTACATCTCATACTACTTCTCGTCTCAGTCCACTGATATTTGTTCATCGTTGATCAATTTCTGTTTCTTGCCGGCCGGAGTGGCCGTGCGGTTCTAGGCGCTGCAGTCTGGAACCGAGCGACCGCTACGGTCGCAGGTTCGAATCCTGCCTCGGGCATGGATGTGTGTGATTTCCTTAGGTTAGTTAGGTTTAATTAGTTCTAAGTTCTAGGCGACTGATGACCACAGAAGTTAAGTCGCATAGTGCTCAGAGCCATTTGAACCAATTTCTGTTTCTTCATTTTCGATGAAAAACATAATCGATTTCGTCTCTGTTAGTGTTAATCGAAATGACACTGAAAGATGTCATTTGGAATCAGGCTTCGTACGCTTTTGTATTTTGGACAAAAGTTTTGACTCTGGAGTTTGCCCAGTCAAGTACGGTCAAAATTCCCTTGGAGGTGCGTGCTGCAATTCTTGATTTTTTAACCGGTTCATTTAATTGTTCTTCTGTTTCTCTGGTTCTCTCAGTGTTCACTCTAGTTCGTTGGGAAGTGAAGCCTGCTTCGTGCTCTTCATCTGTTTAGTTTTGTCGCTATTGTTTTCGCCGTTTAGAACTGGCGATATTGCCTCTTTTACATTGGGCACTTTTTATTAACTTTTTATTAACAAATACACTAAGTACACTTCATTCTTCTTTCACAATTTTTTCGATTTATATTCAGTCACTGTATCACTTTGACTACTGACACTTTTTATTCGCTCACCGCTCTACTTTATCGGTTCGTCCCTCCGTCACTGAAAAGAAACTGATTTGCGAATCCTCGACGGGTTTTGTTTTATATTCCCCTATCAATGGATTGCCCGACCAGTGGCGAATTCCAGAACATACCAAAAAGGCTTCAAATGGCCCACTATGTTCCAGAAAATCCTACAACATTCGAGAGCATTCTGGAACGTTCCACAATGATCTTGGATGTTCCAGAATGTTCTAGAATGTTCTGGAACGTTCTAGAAATTTCTAGAGGACGAAACTCCATACCTTCAAAAGTACTACCTTCAAGTAAAAACGGGAACCTTCTCCAAGGATGGATGATAGATAGCTATCACAACATACGAGGGTCATTCAATAATTAAAGGGACAAATTGGTCTGGCGAAAAACTGTTAGTAGGGAAAGTTTGGTATTTTTATGGCACAGCCATGGCATTCTTTTCTGGGGCTCAAAATATCAACACAATTTTCAAATTCCAGCTAAGATTTTTCTAACTTAAGAAAATAAAAAGCTTGGTGCATCTATTCACCTGTAGAGATGGCTGAATAGGAACAGCTGTGTTATTCTCATTCTCTTCTGTTTATTAAACTTGGGAGTGAATAGGGACATTTCAAAATCTGGTTCAGGTCTGGGAGATAGGGTTTTGAAGCTTTCAACTACTGTAAAACAGGGTGATAGAAACTGTCTTCAAAAATTTGTCTAGTCCAAATATCTTATGCAATACAAAAAATAAAAATATTGCAAATATTGTGGGTTTTTACATTGTTTCGAGAAAAAAATTGTTGTATCTCTAATTGTTTTATTTTAACATTGTTTGTTAATATATTAAGTCACTGAGATAAGTTTAAAAATAATATCTCTGAATGCAGAAGTAGTACCCCAGGAAGTAAGAAAGAGCTTTTGAACATTTCCTTGAATGGACAATGACTAATCATGTATTAAAATAAACTTGGTTATTATTAGTCTTGTTTTTTTTTTAAATGTATACATAACCTTTGATCATAAATGATAAATTTTACATACAAACATTCTATGGGACTGCTTACTTTTTCCATATACTTTCATAACAGCATAATCTTCTGGGTTGAGAATAGTGCCAGGCGGTTCTTAATATCCATCAAATTCTTGGTCTTCTTCACAAGAAACAATGAATATTATTGTTTCCACAGTTCCCATAAATTGTGAAAACGCAGGCCGACGTTTTCAGTGTGCCGAAACACAAGTCACATCGAAGTATATCTTAAGACTGAACTTTAGGTTAATGAAGCGGGATTGCAAATTAGCATACTATATAATTAAAGTACAACACATTTTTGGTTTGATAGTTACAAACAAAGCTCGAGGTGGGGAAATATAAATGTGTGGTGTGAGATGAGAACACATAAAGCACCCAAGAACAGCAATGAACGTTATCGTTTGTGTGGTCCCAGTGTTATGGGATGGGACTGCACAAAGTTGCATGGGCGCACAGAACTCGAAATATTTGAGTACCACACATTCACTTGTCAACACTAGTGTGACACTGTACTCTTTCCGTTTGGGCGTTTTTTCAGAGTGGCATTCGGCATTTTATGGACGACACTGTGCGACCACATCGAACTGTGCAAGTGGAGGAGCTCTTGGAATGAGAGAATATTCAGCGAATTGACTGATCCGCTAATCACCAAACTTAAAAACCATGGATCACTTGAAGGTTGCATTGGGGAAAAATACCGCAAAATGACCACATGCACCAATAACCATCCAGCAGTTGTCAACGTGCTGGTCGAGGTATGGAACACTCCACTGTAAAAACGTGTTATCAACAATATGGCCAACATGGAAGCACATTGCAGAGCATGCACTGCTATCTGAGAAAATGTCCCACCCTTTGCAGGGGACAACCAAAAATTTGGTGGATGAATAATACAGGAACCACATTATACTATATATACCAGGTGATTATAACTAAAGTTAAACACTGTAGAAATAACACCATTGGTCAGAATGACGTCAGATTACTACAGAACATTTTTGGAGAAGAGAAAAACGTAAGGCAGATGAAAACAAAATATTGCGAAAATTGATCAATAGATGGCGCTGTATGTGTCAGAATACGTAAATGAAATCACCTGTCATACGCTCCACAAATTGAAGTTGGTATAAATATGTCGGGTACATGGCTTTGCCTCCTTTTGCATCTGCGATGTTTGCCATGACTGTCTCAATGCTGGATCCCACTCTTCTTGTAAAGCTCTGTTACAAGACTGATGACTGTACACACGACGCTCTGCAGAAGTTCCAGACACTGAAGAGCTTGAAAAAAGGCGTTGGTCCGATGACTGCCGTCGGTCTGGAGAAAATGATTCGGAAATTCGAAAAGACGGGTTCTTTTGGTGTCAGTCTGGCAGAGAGAGGAAACGAATTGATTAGACGTCAGTGGAAGCAGTGGCCATGGCAATGCAGAAGGAGACGAGTGGTGGTGTGCAAACGTGTAGTGCATGGAAAATTGCCCGAACATTGGACATACGCCTGAGCATGGTGTGTAAAATCCTACGAAACATCCTTCTTTGGTGTCCATTCAAAATTACCCATGCACACGAGTTGCTTCCTGTTGACCTGCCAGCAAGAGAGACCATTGCCTTAGAATTTCGTGCTCGCATGGAAGTGGACAGTGATTGGCCATGGACGATTTTGTGGAGAGACAAAGCCCACGTCCATCTGACGGGATATGTCAAAACACAGAATTGTCGAATACGGGCAACAGAAAATCCACATGCAAATCAACCGGTGCCACTTCATCCTGAAAAGGTCACTGTGTGATGAGGGTTTACGGCATCATTAATCATAGAGCCGTACTTTTTCGAAGAGAAACGTTCTTCTGGTCGTGTTACCTGTACAGTCACTGGAAAGTTCTGTGAATGTCTTTTGTGCAACCACGTCATTCCAGCTCCCAAACAACGTGAAGATGTGAATGGGATCAATTTAATGCAAGATGGCACACCTCCACACATTGCAAATCCAGTTAATCAGCAACTGAAGTGCCATCTCGGGAATGCTAGAATTATCAGACGCCATTTCCCTACAGCCTGACCATCCCGATCACCTGATTGTAATCTGTGTGACTTCTGGATGTGAGGCTATCAGAAAGATGCTGTGTTCAGAGTTCCAGGTACAAACTTGGCTGCATTGAAGGTACGCATTGTGCACCATATGCTGAACATGACTCCAGAAAAACTTTGATCAGCTGTGGAATATGCTGTTTTTGTCGATTTCAACTTATTGCAGAAAATGGTGGACAGGATATTTAACATGTTTCATGCTAATCACACGGATTTGATTTTGATTGATAACTTTTATGCGGTTTTTGGCCTCAGGACAATTGAAAACCGATGTGATTGATGCTTTTTATATGGCTTTTGGCCTCAGGACAATTAAAAACCGATTTTACCAATCCGATATGATATGACGTTTCCATGGTGGATGGGCTTACGTAACTGACAGTATCACACCTGCACACCCATGCACACTGAACAGCACAGTTCGCTTAGCATCAAATGTACACCTACGGCATTGTTGTGAGATTCATTTGTGATTTGTAGCTGACCACTATTAAATTATGATGCTTACAGCGCCATCTATTGCTACATTTTGTAATTCTATTTTTCTCCTGCCATGCATTTTCCCCCTTCTCCAATAATATTCTGTTGCAATTTTACGTCATTCTGACCAGTGGTGTTATTTCTACAGCGGTTTGAAAGTTTAAGTTTAATTATAATCACCCTGTACTCCAATTTTTGATACTATACAAGAATTAGAAATTACTGCATATGACGAAAACGCCAATTTTATGCAATTCAATATATCTTTTTCGACAGTTATTTTATAAATGACTTGATAAAATTTTGTCTTTAATAAATAATGAACAAAACAGAGATCAGTCAATTCTACTCATTCCCTATGCATGAGAAATTACAATATGATCTAAATATGCCTAAAAGGATACAGAAATTAACAGCTGATCTAGTAGAAATGGATTCTTGTAAATTCAAATGAATTTAAAAATAAATTAAGGGTATAAATATCTATTAACTGTAATCAATGTTTTTTTTCAAAATATGCTTGAGCTATTCCAGTTAAAGATAAAACCAGTGAAAGTGTCATTGATTTTTTTGAAACTATCTTAATGCAAAGAAGCCCAAGAAATTTACAAACAGATAATGGCAAAGAAATCTATACTAAAGAATTTTAAAAAGTTATTAAAAAGTATAATATTAATCATTACTCTACTTTTATCAATGTGAGAGCATCTGCTGTTGAAAGATTTAACAACAAACTAAGAGAAAAAATGTGTGAGAGATTTGCTCTTCAATGTAATTATAAATGGATAGATATGGTCTTGAAGTTAATCGATGAATACAATTATAAAAAAGCATCCAACAATAATAATAAGCCAGCAGAAGTTAATGACAAAAAATATGAGCTAGGTGTCATTGTATCTATTGGCAATACTAAATGTAGAGTTTTTGCTAAAGTTGGAATTAGTGAACTTAAAGGAATTTTTGGAAAAGTTTTTAAAACCAACTCGTCAACAGAATTTTTTTTAGACTGAAGATGTTAGTCAAGGTAATCCATCTACATACAAATTAAAGGCTTTGTATGGAGAAAAAAGTAAAAGGAAAACAGTTTCCAAATGTATATCTAGCTGAGAAATGGTAATAACGTATATTTTTAATGGTTGGGATAAGTAATTCACATAATAACTGGATAAATAAAGATTCTTAAATCTGGTAAAAGTTGCTGTTCAGTGTATCCATTAATTAGTAAAAACTAAAATCTGTAAAAATTAGTATTCTGATTCCATTCTTCTTTCATTCTATTGTATGTGTTTACTAAGTTTGGATTATATTCTATCCTTATTACTTCTTCATAGTATGGATGTGTATCTGCAAGCATATTTACTTGTGTCCGATGCCGTCTTCCTTCACATCTAATCACACAGTAATCATACACAAATTCATTATCAAAAAATCAAACAGCAACAATCATATCTCTCAAATCAGTATTTTCAGTTGTTACAAATACATATGGCTGCAATTGATTTATTTGTTAAATAACACTTCCTCCTGTTCTCTGAAGTTCTGAATTTATTCATTACATTAGTTCACCCAAAAAAACACAGCCATTTCTTTATTAATTTGTAAATCTTCGATTTGTTCTTGTAAATTTTCAATTGTTGGTTGTAGTTTGTATGCACCATGTAATCGAAGTTATGGTAAAACTTCCTTAGTTACAGATTTAGTAAATCTTTCCATAAGAGGCAACTTGAATTAAATATTGGCTAGTGCACGCCAGATTCATTATAAGTTAGACCTGGTACTTTGCTAGACCTATATATATTTTCATATTTTATTTTTTCATCAGTGTCATTACATTTCTGAACAGCATCATCAGTATCTGTATACTCCAATATTTCTACAACATCTTTATCTTTAAGCCATGGATTATTCTTTTCAACAATTATCACAAGAACTTCTTTATTGTTATAAGGAATCCAGTTGGTATTCTGAAATACATTCATTAACGGTGCTACAACTGAAGTAGGTGTGCTGCAAGTTGGAAGCAATCTTGAGCCTGCCTCATCTGGCACTGGTTCCATTTAAGGAAAATAACTTTTTTAGACTTTTATTTTTATTAACAACAATTTTATATATAAATTTATCGTACAATAAAACGAGAATATAAACAGTTTCATATCTTCTATCTGTTTGTTATCCTTCTACTGATGTATCCAATTTAAAAATTAGTTAACTGATGAGAATGTGAGTTATTTATAGAATCTAAATGGAGAATAAATAAGTGTTGTTTATGTATACTATGAAAACCGATGTAAGTTAAGTACTATGGAACTTAATTTTTTACTTTTTCAGCATGTGTCTCACCAGATGTTATTATTTCATAAAGTTTCATTCTTTTTTGGAGATACTTTTATATTTTTCTAAGAAAAATAGTTATTATAAATGAAGAGCCTAAAAGCAAGTGATTTAAAAGCTAGGGGATTGCAAATAGTAATAAAAAGTTATCCTCCACTGAGGAAACAACAATTTATTGGTCTTAATAACGATAATAGTATTGACAAAAATAATAATAGTGATAATAATAAAGACAATAACATTAATAACAACTATATTAACAATAAGAATGAGGAGTATGATCTAAAGAACAAAAATGTATTCATATAATTCATCTTATGTGTAAAAATTTATATTTTGACCAGTTACATGAATTGTGTTTAAAAATTCAATTGTAGTTGTTAATTATATTAAAAATACTGTGATTGGCCATATGTATAAAAAAAAGAAAAGTTATCTGAAAAATTTATGAAGGCATTTCAGGATAAAGTAAATTGAGAATATACATCAAATCATCAAAAATTATCTGATGATTTTATAAGATAATTTCAGGTTAAAGTAAACTTTACTATTATATCATATTGTAACATATATCTGAAAATTTCATGAGAGCATTTGAGGATAATGGAAGTTGGCTATGTGTACCATGTTATAAAAAACTGTCTGAAGATTTTGTAAGAGAATTTCAAGATAAAATCGATTGGAGTAATATCTCGTGTAATCAAGACTTACCTAATGACTTTAAGAGAGCATTTCAAGACAAATTAGATAGAGACTTTAGCTCAACATTTCAGAATTCATCTGATGATTATATGAGAGAATTTCAAGATAAATTAAATCGGGATGAAATATGAAGTGAAGAGGAACTATCAGAAATTTTAATAGAGAATTTAAAAGTGAAATTCATTGGAAAAAAATTTACACTGTCAAATTTTTCTGAATCTTCCAAACAAAAAATACTGAACCTAATAAAATAATGGATCAGTTTGAAGGTAATGATTATTCTATGTGTTTAAATGATCAAAACTACCAATTTGATAAAACAAAATATAATCATATTTTTCATAAAGAATGTATTGATACATGGTTAGTAGCTTATTCTTCTTGTCCAGCATGTAGAAGTGTTATTCATAAATATGTAGGATGGCTCGATTTTTATGAAGACTCATTATATCATGAGTTAAATGGTCTTGTGTGCAATCATTTAGAGTGTTGAAATAATTGTGGCACCAAACTGTTCTTAAAGTTTCTTCAAACGTTTGGTACAAATATATTGAAGTAGGATTTTTCACACTTTAGGCATCTATCATCGATTCTATGCTCCCTTTATAAATTTTTCCATAGTGCTCTAATGACTTAATAATTATGTTCAAATTTTTCATCAAATAAATTTAAAATGACTAAAGTTGATCTTAATTTCTGATCAAATTTTTGGGGAACAATGTCAGGTAGTAAAGTGTCTATTTCACTTTTTCTTCTTTGTATTATTCACTTGGCATTATCAACTATTCCATTTTAATTTGCTCTATGTTTGTTCTAATTTCGTTTATGATTCCTCCATGTAGGGTATTTGACCCTGATCCATCTCCTTAATTTTTTATTCTCCATGTTTACGAATAGATGGTAAAATGTATTGCTAAACCTAATCCTGAAACGTCTTCTCTTAATCTCATTTTTGATTTGCAGATTAATGAATACAGATCAGGCTCACTAATTTGTGTCTGATGAAATGCTACCCCTAAAATCCTTATACTAACATACTCTGCCTCTCTTGTGTTTGTAAATTCCAAAAGTTTAGCCATATTAATTTTATTAGTTATGTGAATTTGTTTTAATAAAAATTCTGTAATATTTTAAATTTTTAAATCTGCACAAATAAAGGATCATCTAATACTGGTGTTTGTGACAATACTAATTGGTGATGGTAGGAGCAAAGCAATGAAATATTTAAATGATTATCGACATGTAACTGTTCAGGTTGATACATAACTTACTGAAACAAATTGTATTTAGATGAGCATTAATGAATTACAGGACATACGCAAGCTTGAAATAAATGTTGAGTTAAGAGAAAGAAACTTACATTATTATAAATAGACATATATGTGGTGCAAAAGATATAAATACCCTCTATAGAACAAGTGTTAGAAGTGGAATAAAAAAACATAAAATGGCGTTATAAAGGCGCAACTAAAAATATATTTCAAGTAGCAAAGTTTGCATTTCATTTCTGGCATAAATATATTGACGTTCAGTTCCATCAAAATAAAAATAATCCTGTTATTTTCATTAGAAATAAAAGATGAGTATATCATTGTGAAATATATGCTCACTATAGTCCAAAGGATCTAGATGAAAATGATAATGTGTAAGATCAGGCCATTCTTTCAACTGTGAATAATGATCCAGTGGAAATACATATGAATGACAAACTGTTGTAGTACATGGAGACTGCTGGGAATTCACAATAAGATAAAAAACCATATCAGAAGTTTTGGTTCATGTAGTTGGACATGCATAACGTTCAGAACACAAAGATGCTGATGAAGGATAAATGTAGCCAAACTACAATGATTCACATTTAGAATTATCTCAAGATGATATTGATGCTATTCAAAGCCTATGTGGTAGAAACTGTTGACAAAAACAGCTATCTATACCAAGCAGAATTCCAGATGTTTCATCTGGACCGGCTGAATCTTTATATCAAATTAAGAAGTTCGATCACTTGTTATTTTTGAATGGAATTTTAATACATTTTATGAAAAGTTGGTATGGATAGCTACTGATATCAAATCAAAGCAAATAGTTAGTTGGTTATCATTTTTACACAAGATTTAAACAAATGTATGGAATGTATCAAAGACCAGACAGTGAAATTGTTTTATTTGTTAACAACATGATGTATTTGATATATTTGTGTACATTACAGTTAATACTAGGATGCCATAAGACAACATCTAGTATGAGATTACATCAAGATTTTAAATTGAATTCTAAAGTAAACTAGTATACAGGAAAACATTTTTAGTCTGTAATGAACTTTTATATGTGGAGATAGATGAATACTGTTTTAAATGTAAAAGACAAGATGTCACAAAAATGTAATTCCGAGGAGTGAATACTGGAATAATTTCTGCATTTAGGTATCTCAATGGATTCTTATATTTTTTTTCATGCATGGCACATTCTATGAATTAAATGAATCCACAAAAAATAGCTAGATCAGGTGCAACTGATTTAACTTTATTTGGTATTGATTGCAGCAAATCATCAGCATTTTCTCCTAAGGTCATAAGTATACTAAAAGATACATTGTAAAAAATGGAACTGTTTTGCTTTTTTCCAATAAAATTTTTTCTATATAAATAGAACAGGTACAATCTAAACTGAGATGTGAATTGACAATTTTACATCACAGAAATTTACAAAAAATGGTTGTAGGACAATGTGTAGACAATATATAAATGAATATCCCGCATGAGTATCGAACAATAAACGAATTTATTGTGTGTGTGGAATAAAAATATCTATATGTTGTTATAAAAATCATTTACAATGAATACCAGTGAAGAACATTCAAGGACATAGTTGCTGATGAAAAATGATGAGTAGACTGGGAGTAATAACACAAAAAAGTGTTGATTGTCAAGAGACAACATAAATAGAATGTTTTTAGCCAGATCTGTTGGGTAAAGACAGCCATATAAGTAGATGTAAGAAATTTACTGGAGAATATATCATATATAAAAATTCTGGCTGAAGCTAATTTAAAATCCTTTGATAAAAATTTTCATATTAACTAAGTAACTAAAATGGAGCAATTCACGATTTCCCTACTTTCTGATTATTATAGAAGGAATAACTACCTGATTACAACACATTAAAAAAAGGGGCTACAGTAAGTTTAAATAATCAGAATTAATTACTTTAAATATTTACAAGATTTTCCATTTCATTAAGAATTATTCCAAAACATAAGAACAAAGCCAAAATGTGTAGGCTGAGGAAACGACCAACAAGACAACAAAAAATAATAAGACCCACTGATAAATAAACTATTTCAGAAAGAATTAGAGAAAAAACTGTCAAAAAGATTTATTTGAGATTAAACAAATAGAATCTAAATTTAATGAAAAAATTTAATCTTGGTCTGTTGACTGTAAATTTAACTCTAACAGTGTTAATATTAGTATACACAATACTGTTAGTGAGAAAATGATTATATAATGTAACCACTTAATTCTGTGGTAGAAGTAGATAAAAGGAGAAATAACTCTAAAAAAGGAGGTAAGTTCAACACAAAAACGGTAAATCAAAAACGTTTTTTTTTCAATTGCTACAGAATACAAAGCATCAAATAATACTAAAGAATCTGTTCAAGTTTTATGCAATAAAAATGGAGATATATTAAGGGGACCAGATCCTGGTTCAGGTCGAAAAAATCGATTTTCGGTTTTCATTATATTTCGATATATTAAGGTTTTATTTAAGTACCCTGAAAAGGATTTTACTGAAAAAAATTTAAAGAGCATTTTCCTACCATGTATGTTTATGTGCCATGCCCACTTTTCTGTCACCCACTTTTCTGTATATATTTTTGATCTTTGTATCCACTACATTGCATGTTGGGGATTTTTTTTACTCCTGAGTGTGTTGGCTGTGCTTGGAATGCAACAGTCGGTTCTATTTTTGTTTCTGCTGTTTGTAAACAAAACGCAGTGAGTTTTGTTCAAGTGTGATTGCGAGTAGTTGTTATACTTATTACTGTAGTGCTTGTTTACATGTGTTATGTTGTGTTTATTGAAGTTGACGAAAAGTAAAGGCATTTAGAAAAAAACGACCATTTAGAGGAAACGAGTTTAGAAAGGTTTCTGTACAAGAGGTTATGTCACCTGGCAACTATGTTTCTAATTGTAATTCTTCAACAAGTGCATCATAGAAGAAGCTCTCACAATTTCAAGAGAGTTACAACGAATTTTCTGTAACTGACAAGGGGTGCAGTAACATAATTATAAATTTGAGAATATTATCAGATGTAAATTCTAAATTTGTACAATGCAGACAGTGTGGTGAGTCACAGAGTGTGAAAATTTGTGAGAGTGCCAGCAGGAGAAAAGGCCTAGCAATTGCTTTGGATTTAATTTGCACTAAATGCTCTACTGTGATTTCATTTATGAGTTCTTCAAAACCAGATGCAAGCAGCTCTTATAAAATCAACACTAGATTAGTTTATACCCTACAATCCATTGGCAAAGGCATGGCTGCAGGCAGGACATTTGGTTCAGTGATGAAGTTACATCAACCACCAAATAAATTTGAAAAACTCACAACAATATTAGAGAAAGCTGTATGTGAGGTGAGTGAGGAAAGCATGAAACTGGCTGCTAGGGAAGCAGTGGAAGAAAATGATGGACATAAAGATATCACAGTTGCACTTGATGCAAGTTGGCAGAAAAGAGGATACACTTCTCTGAATGGAGTAGTGACTGCCACAAGTGTAGACACCGGTAGAGTGTTCGATGTGGAAATAATGTCTAAATCTTTCAAATGTTGTAAAGTCAATGAATATAAAGAAGACAACTGTGTGGCTAATTTTAAAGGAACAAGTGGTGGTACAGACGTTCATGGAGTACAACAAATATTTCATCACTCCATAGAAACAAGAGGTATACAGTACAGAAGATATTTGGGCATACAACAATGTGGTGATTTGTAAGCCATAAGGAGATGCCATTATTAGCAAAATAGAACAAGGGAACAAAGCTGAGAAAACTAACTGTTGATAGGAGAGGAAAAACTTAGAAGATGGAAACTTGTCAACCGGACAGGGTCGGTTAGCTAAAACTGAAATAGAAAACTTTCAGGTATACTATGGGCAGGCAATTAGGAGAAAGAAAGAAAATCTGGAGGCAAGGAAGACAGACGTTTGGGCCATATTCGTCGGTAAGTCCTCTACTGATAATAAGCCACGTCATGGATTGTGTCCATTGGGAGAAACTTCATGGTGCAAATAAAATAGAGCTCAGGCAACTGGAGAATCTTATTCTCACCAGCATTCTGTTCCTGCTGCTGTTATTACAGCAATTAAAGTTATTTTCATAGACTTGGCTCATCCTTAACTTCTAAGGACATGTCTGCATGGACAGACACAGAACCCAAATCAATGTTTTGACAGCATAATTTGAAACCGCCTTCTTAAAACTGTATTTGTAGGCATGCATACAATGAAACTAGGAGTTCGTGATGCTGTTAGTACATTCAGTTATGGTAATATTGGTAAGTGTTGGGTACTGAAAAAGCTGGGAATTAATCCTGCAACATTGCAATAAAATAAGGATAGCTGATGCAGACAGGTCTGCATCTAATATGGGCAAGAAAGCAAGACAAACATCCAGGAAGGGGAAAAAGAAGCTGGAAGACCTGCTAGAGGCCAAAGAAAGGCCATCATATGCAGCAGAACAGTTTTAATTAACTGTAAGTAACAAATTTCAGAAGTTTTTTCTTTAAAGTAAATTTCCCACAAACTCAAATTTTCAGTACATATGCCCCATTATATCAGAAAGTATCATAGATAAATGAATGAAATTTTCAGAGACTATGCATAGCATAAAAACCACCTCTGGTACTACATTCATTAATATTTCCCCATTAGGAAGTTCACAAATAATATTTTCTGCCAAAAAACCTTAATATTTTTTGTTAATAAATTTAAAAAAATATTTCTTAAAAACTATAAATTGGATAAAGTAGATTTTAGTATAGTTGACTCTATTAGCATCATGTAACATACAGGAAAAGTATTAAGTTCCTGCATCAAATAGTTTTTTTTCAGAAATGGGCCAAATACTTACCTAAATTAACAGCAGTTAGATATGCAGGGTGTGGTCCCCTTAACATCTGATGAGTCTATTGGTATTGCAAATACTACATTTAATATTCAAAGGTCAGCAATTCCAAGAAGGGGCAAAGGTAATAAAGTAATAAATTTAGCTGATGGGGAACAGACAAAAAACGCATTATTAGACTAAATAATAGTGGTAACCCGTGTTGCCCCAGAGTAATAATGGTTGCATTAATATATCACCCAAATTTAATCTTAGACAGAGAACTAATTACTGGCAAAATTAAGAAAATTAGAAAAGGAGATATACAGATTACAAAAAGAGCAAACCAAAATATTATGTAAGCAATTAGGCAAATACAGCGAAGAAGGATTTGCTCTGAATGATATTACAAATGTTGAGCAACTATTGTACACTGTGAAAATACTAATTCAGTCATCTATTGTGGTCCTGAGAAAACAATGAGAGTATATCTGCATAAAAATCGCAACCATTCTCATGTCATTAACACTATATCAGCATTCTAATAATCATCACATTTTTGTGGTAAATGTAGCAAAACATCTAACATGAAAGACATAAATGCAAGATAGAAGGAAAATATGTTTATTACGCAATGCTGCAGCACACAACACCGATGAAAATAGAATATTTTGTGAAAAATGTCATACATGCTGTGATAATGAAGAATTTTTAAACAATCACCAAGAATATTTACTATTAAAAACAGTCCTGATCACGATTTATTTATCAAGGTGACCGGTTTCGACCACTACTGTGGTCATCTTCAGACCATTGATCAGAAACCTCTTTCTGTTGGAAAATCACTACTCCAATAGAAAGAGGTACCTGCTCAATGGTCTGAAGATGACTACAGTAGTGGTCGAAACCGGTCACCTTCATAAATAAATCGTGATCAAGACTGTTTTTAATAGTAAATATTTGTAAGACATTGATCACTGCCTGTCCCATAATGTATTCAAAAGTTTGCGATACAGCTTATAACTGTGAAGAATGTAAAAGGATTTGTTTGAGATCTAAAGTACATAACTGTGACTGTTAAAGATGTAGAAACTGTGGTCTAGAAGTCGATATTTAAAATAAAAAAACGTTACATGCAATAGAAAATAAAAAGAGATTGTGAATGAAAAAAAAATTAGTGAAGAATATATAGTCAAAGTCTGTCAAAAATCTAGTAAAAATTGTTGTATGGTAATGGCAAACCAAAAAAATATTATATTTTTGAATGCTCAAGGTACAACAATATAGTCACAGGAAAAGAAGATGGTTGTAAAAACCGATCCCCAAAGAGAAGTTATTGTACCTATACTGAAAAATGCAAATGGTCTGATTATGAAACTTAAGAACGAACAGGAATACACATTCCAAATATCATAATATTTCACAGTTTAAATTGTGATACTGTTTATTAATTTAAGAATTCTGTAGATGGATGATATGTAATGAACATTATGATTATAGATTTATAGCTCACTCTGCTAAAGGATATGATTCACAATTTATTCTAAAGTATTGTTCTGAAAATACGGTAAAGCCATGTACTATCTACACAGGAATTAAATTTATGATTTTAGAGATAAAACAGTTGGGTTTAAAAACTATAGATGGTAGCAGTTTTGTACAAAAATCACTCAGCACTTTTCCAAAATCATTTGATATGAAAGAGCTTAAGAAAAGGATACTCTCACATTTGTTCAGCAGGAAGGAACACGAAAATTATGTAGAGGCAGTTGCTGATATTGAATATTATTGTGCTGTTATTATAAAACCGAAACAGGAAATATTTCTCAAATGATGTAGTCAAAAACTTAAAGAAAATTGTGTGTTCAGCATGAAGAAAGAAATTACTGAATATTGCAATTCTCATGTAGATATGTTACAGACATGTTGTTTAGAACTAAGCAAACAGTTCCTAGATATAGCTAATATAGATCCATTCAATCATTTAACAATTTCTCCAGTTTGTATGGCTATATACAGATCTAAATATTTACCTACTAGAAGAATTCTTGTATTGGATAGAGAACAAAACGAAAATTATAATAATGAATCTAGTTTAGACAATAAATATATTTAACTTCCTCTAGATAGTGATGAAGTAAATATGCCTTTGATAAGGAAACAAATACTGTTAACACCATGCATGTTTTTGGCATGGTTGTAAAAAGCATTTTAAAACTGAAATAATTAACAGCAAAAATCTAGAAACAATTGTAGGGAAGCAGCCTACTCACGCTGTAGTAAATTCACATCAGTTTCCATTGTGTGCCAGCCAGTCTGCTGTAACTAGCTCTGACGTCATAAATGTTGCGCAATACCTTAAAAATCAAGCAAATGAACTAAAACTTTTCTAGCATGTCAGAAATAATACTAAATTAATGTGTGTTAAATATCAGTTCGATAACTTCAGCCATTTCCGAAATTTGGACGTTTTTCTAGAAAAATCATTGGCGCAACAGAAAAGAGCTAGAGACTTCAAAATTTATATTTAGATTCATCTTTCATAATGATTTAATAAAAACAGTACTTTGGATTTCACAAATTAAGACTTTAGTGGAAATTCATGATTTTGTGATTTTCATCTCAAAACTGAAGGAAGCAAGATAGATTAAGTAGGCTAGTAAATAAGGCTAGGATGTTTAGATTTAAATAGGTTGGAGGTCCGCTATGACTATGAAGATGTGTAAAGTTTCTTTTTAATACCTATACAATTATAGCGATAGCGGATCTCAAAAGGGACAGTTCAGAGCTCATCTGCTGCGTGCAGGGTAACTAGATTAATTCTCTCGCCCAAAGTATTTAACTTAGCCACGTCAAAATTTTATTATCAATACTTACCTGCGTGCTGAATGCACGTTTAAATTAAGAGCTTCTTCGGCCATCAGCCAAAGAAGCTATAAATTATTATGTAACTTGAAGTGGTGCGTTACTAGCCCAGCGGCTAGTCGGGAGAGCGGATTTAATCAGGCGTTCCCTTCGCCGTCCGCACCGCGGCTTTATATATAAGAACACTGCGCGAGGAAGGAAGGCCCCAGTTCTCTCCAGACGCTGAAGGACACGCCATCGGTGTCGGTAGTCGCGTCGCATCAGTGTATCTGCTACCAACAGCCTCGGGTGCCGTATTAAGTTACTAGAGATACGCGGAACTATGAAAACATTATATGTGAAGTGTTAATTCGGGAATGATTTTCATAATCTAGCTTCAGTTTGCGTATTGTCGTATTTTTCACGTGCCGTCGCGGGACAGACATTCTACCAAATATTTAGCGTGGCGTTTGATGAAGTATTTTCATCAAATTATGGCGAGCATTCTTTTTAACATTTGATTCGGACAATTATAGTTGCATCAGCGCATTAGACTCTGAACTGTTCTGTTAGTTAGGTTGTAGGGATACTTGTGTTGTTTATCAGTGAATTTCAGAATATACTCAACTATTTTGGAAAACCGTTTTTGATTAGAAATCCCGGACAATCTCCTAATTCCTCAGAGCTATAAGCTGCAGCTATAAGAACATTCTCAGGTAAAGTGGGCACTAGGATATCTATTTACTGACTCCAAGTTTTATTAAATCACTTTCTGGGGGTCACGGAGTAAATAGAGAGCCAGTGTTGAGAACGGCAAAAGACAGCAATAACAACATTCTAATAGCTAGAAACTGATTTCTACATGCAAGCGTTTATGCAGCAAATTATTATTGTTACAAACTTAAATATCCGCCGCCCCACATATGGTGCATCGGCCGGGAAATCAACTAAGTGAAAGTGATTTTTAACTATTCGGATTCGCGAGTGAAATGCGACACGCAACTGAGTATAAAACAGTGAATGTGTTACGTGTGCAAGTGGACGACGCAATTGGATTAACAACGCATCTGGATTGACGGAGCTGGCACTGAGTCTAGCGGTGCTGCCGGCATCGCGAGAAGCCAGTCTCGCCGCACCGCAGTCGTCCCCTGGAGCAGCCGGCGCAGAGCCTGCTTTTGCGGGCCACGCAAACACTCAACAGCCGTCGGAGAGCCGTCTGCAGTTCAACGTGCCACGTCGCATCAGGAATCCTGGTACGCCGCGCCGGCAACGCCCTACGTCGTGCAGAAGGAACTAAGTTAAGTGAAAAGCTGTTAAAAATTTTACTAACCTGCACTAAAAGACTGTCGGCGATGGAACCGCCAAAAGAAACTGAGGTTAAACTTAAATCAGAACCTATGTCTGTTGAAAGAACTGTAAATCCAGACAACGGTTCAAGTGTAAATATGCTTGAAAGTAGTAATGTTAAGGTGAAATATGAAGTATTGTCTCCTGACAGTAGTGTGGGAAGGGGCAATGATTCAATAATAGAGACCCCTGTAGTAAAGTGGAAAGTAGAAATTGTAAATTTATTGGATGATAGTTTCTCTGATGAATTAAAAATGAAACAGTCATCAGAGATGGTAGAGTTTAAGAAGGAGAAGTTAGATATGACTAATCAATCAGAAGTTTCATTTGGTTTTAATGATTCTGGTATTGGAGCTAGTTTTTCGTCACCTGAGTGTGATAAAAAGCCAGCTCGTGAGCAACCCAAAGATGCTGGGGCTGTGGATCTAAATGTTATATTACAAGCAATAGCTGCCAGTAATGCACAAATGACAGCTGAATTAAAGTCTGAAATGGTGGCCAATCAAACAAATTTTAATATGCGGTTTGAGGCAATGGACAATAAATTAGAATCCAATAATGCTGAATTAAAGTCTGAAATAAGTGAACAGGTCAAAAGCAGTAATGCTGAGTTAAAGTTTGAAATAACTGAGGTCAAAAACAGCAATGCTGAATTAAAGTCTGAGATTGTGGCCAGCCAAACAAATTTTAATAAACGATTGGAGGTAATGGACGATACTTTCAAGGCTGGTTGCAATAAGTTGAAAGAAGATCTAGACAGTTTGAATTATAAAATTGATTGCAATCATGAGGATATTAAGAAAAAGGTTGCTCAACAATTTTCTGAAATGTATAAGACAATAAAATCCGAAGTCGCTGAGGTTCGCAAAGACTTCCAAATGGAAGATGCGAAGCTGGAGCACAAGTTAACAGAAAAGATCGAGGCGGAGTCTGAACTGTGCTCAGATAGATTTAAAGATGTTAATATAAAAGTAAACATATGTCAAGCAGAAGTAGAAGCAATCAAAACTGACACTACTCATATTGTGCAAAGAGTAGATAATGTTGAAATGAAAGTAGAAAATATAAGTACTAACATTGCTAACATTGAGAGTAAAGTAGCTTCAGTAACTTCTGGTAATGGTAATGTACAACAAGTTGTAGCTGCAAATGCCGCTTTTATCGGGTGTCGGCAGTTCTTGCGGTTCGATCCAGATAAAAATATCCATCCGCTAGATTTCTGGAACGATTTTGAAGATGTGATTCCACCAACTTGGTCTGAGCGAGAGAAAATCTCATTTATTAGAAGTCATTTAGCAGGTGACGCCATGCGTTGGTCAGCTGATGTTATGTTGAAGTGTAAAACATTAGCGGAGTTTAAAACAGCTTTCATTAATGAGTATTGGTCTAGTAACAAGCAAAATGAAGTGTTGAGAGAATTTTGGAGTGGGAAACGCTTCAATGCAGGCAAGGAATCAATTAAAGAGTTTGCTAGGTCATGGATTTCACGTTTGTCACATTTGGCGGAAAAGCTAAAACCAGAAATGATTATACTAGGTCTGGAAGCTAAACTGCCATGGTACTGGCAAACTAGAATTATATCAGCCCCTAGAGACAATCTGGAACGTTTCATTGAGTATTTGGAACGTGTAGAACGTGTTGCTGCCAATGAGGAGCAAGCACGTAATAACCGTAATGCCAATAACAATAATAGTAATTTTAGGAACGAGCAAAATGGCAATGTAAACATCAGAACAGTAGGTGTTCACCATCCTAAGAGAGGTAGGAATTGGGGAAATAATTATCAGAACCAACAATGGCATCCAAGGGATAATAATTTTGTTCCAAACAGAAATATGCATGTAAACAACAGTATGGAAAGTAAGGCTATGCCAGCTAACTATAATGAAAATAAAGGAAACAGTAGTAGACCTAGGCAGGAAAACTAGTTCCCGTCTATGAGGACACTGGCGCTCACCAGGCGGTTACTTTTCCTATGCCAGTAGTTAAGGGAATTGGTAAGACAGATCAGAATACTCAAACTGAACATGTGGATGAAGAGTCGGTAGCACCTAAGGATACAACAGAAATATTAGATCACTCACAGTATTTGATAGATACCGTGTTAGAAATGCTTTCTAAGTGGGAAGAGAAAGAGAAGGCGCAGCAGTGTAACAGTAGGGATGAGCTACAAAATACTGAATTGACAGGTGAAGAAGCAGAAGAAATTCATGCTTATATTCACAATGAGGATGATGTGCTCTTATCTAAAGTGCCTGTGCAGGATGCTGATAATGTACTAATAGATTTAGGACAGGAGATAAGTGGGAATGTAGAGGGTATGCTGTTTGGGGTCAATGAACCCAGTAGCTGTGACCAGTTGTCACTTGAGAAGGAAACCGACGATAATGGTGAAAGTGGTTTAGCTGTAACTAATGTTATGCCCGGTCTGGAGGCGCAGAATCGCTCAGACTACAGTAATTTGGGTCATGTTCAGCAAACTAAATGTAATGAAGTCGTGCGGTGTTTCGATTTAAAATTAATAGACCGACTGGAAAAGGCAGCTGAAAATGTAATTCAGGAAACCCCTACACACTGTGACCTAAATGTAATGAAGACAGATGTTGATCACTTTAGTTGGAGACAAATCCAAAAGGAACTACTAGATGAATGTGAGGAACCACCTGTACAACCTAGAATAAGCCACCCTATAATAATAGTAAATATGTTGGGTATCAATGTACGTTGTCTCTTAGACAGTGGAAGTGAGGTGAGTGCAATATCGCAGTCCTTCTTTGATGCATTACCTGGTAAAGACAAGCTTACAGTAATGAAGGTATCAGGACTAAGAATAATTGGTGCTACTGGCAAGGTTTCAAAAACGGTAAAGCAAGAAGCTTTGCTGCCCTTTAACATTAATGGTAATTTAATTGATCATCCATGTTTAATTGTAAACAATCTCAGTATTGAGGTTTTAATTGGCATAGATTTCTTGTCGAAATATCAGAGTGTTGTTGATTTTGAAAGAAGCCAGTTAAAAATGGTCTTGCCAATAACCGGAGTAATTACAGTCCCTTTTAGTGATAAACATGTAGTAACTGATCATGAAACTTGGGAGCTGCCTATACGAGTTCTGAAAAACAGGAGATATTGGGACGAAGGTGTTAATCGTAATGACAATAAGCTGAACACAGAAGAAGAAGAAGAAGCAATTATTTTAGACAAAATAGAAGCTAAATTGCAGGAAATCGATAGGATTTCAGACAAGCAAAAGGAAGAACTGAGACAGGTTCTAAAAAGGCATCATAAAGTATTTTCAGATCGACGTGGCAGATTCATAGGTAGCCAATGAATGCTGTAGGGAGGAGGTTGTTCTGTAACCTCTACACAGTGTGGCAGCTGTGCAGTCCCAGCTGTGTGAGATCTTCTTTCCCTTTCAGGTCTCACTCATTCTTCATCTTTCCTATCTCAAAAATTTCGACCTCTTCTTTCCAGACATGAAAATTTTCCGTTATGACTATCAATACAGCATTAAGCTAATGAATGCTGTAGGGAGGAGGTTGTTCTGTAACCTCTACACAGTGTGGCAGCTGTGCAGTCCCAGCTGTGTGAGATCTTCTTTCCCTTTCAGGTCTCACTCATTCTTCATCTTTCCTATCCCCAAAAATTTCGACCTCTTCTTTCCAGACATGAAAATTTTCTGTCATGGCTATCAAGCCATGAGTTATGTAACCATTCTATCTACCGATTAGTGACAAAAAAAATACCTAATGTGACAAACCTAATAGTGACAAACAGTAGAGAAGTATGACGTAATGAAGATATAAAAGGTATTTGAGTAACAATTATGTATAGTACCCTGGTAATATAATAAGCATAAAGTGTTGTTTTATTGGAATGGTCCACCAACAATAATTTAAAAAGATGTATGAATTCATGTACAAGCAGGATCTGAAGTGGTAGTGAAACCTAGTGTATGCTTGAGAGCTAACTAATAAATAGTAAAAGAGATTGCTTAGTGTTATGAAAAATATGCAGATAAGTTGTAAGGATAAACTCACCTTGTGTAGCCAGGAATAGCAGTGTAATAGAATTGAGCAAGTGTTTGTGGTTGAGACGTGAAGGACACGTCCCTGAAGTATTTATAAGGTTGGAGCTGACCATTATTTTAGTGTTGTGTGTGACAGGATACACCTACACGTATTGAGGTTATGAGTTGGAGGCGTGAATGCGACCATAGGTACCCTTATGTCAGATGAGACAGAGCAGCTCATGGTGTCCTATAGGTTTAAGGAATATAGCATTACGCTAGTCCATAATTATTTGATGCAGTTTAGTGGTAGGTCCGAGAGAGACTACCTGAGGTTTCAGCGTCCGATCGAGTGGAAATGGATTGCCACGTGAGCAAACTGATCAGCTGCAATACACTAAAGATATGAAATAAATGTGCTATCCTATGCTTTAAATATTAATAGAGTGAGTGTTAAATAAGTACATACACTAACAAAATAAATAAATAACATACTGACAGACGTGAAACATAATTTTAGCTCAGCATGATTACACTTCAAAGTAAGTACCTAATTGTAGATGTGGAACTGGCAACAGCAGAGGACCAATAAGTGGATTTAGTAGTCAACTAAACGTAGTGTGTTTTGAACACTCACAACTGTACTATTACCAAAAGTTACTCACATGTACAAAGAAGCTGAGAAAACAACCACTAATCATACTCATACTATCTCTAAGAATAAAGTAATCAAAGATGAGTCAGTTAAGTGCTTAAAATGCAAATGTATCAAGGATGTACCGAGCATTGGTTCAGTGTTCCGGCCCAGAACTAATAAATTCAGATTAAATAGGATTTATGATTATATGCCTTGAGCATAAAATTTTCTCTTGTAAGTGACTAACGGCGTTTTGAGCCAATTGTTGACCGATTTTATGACAGTTAAGTAACAGTAAGAGTAAAATTGAGAAAGGTTCTGTTAACTTTGTTCCAGCAACATATTGGAGGAGAAAATGTATATATCCCCATTTCATTGTGACCCACCCTTAGATTTTAAGTGAACAGAGTCTGAGGCACTCTTTTTGTTTGTTCTACAGGACAAACCAGATAATGGCAGCCTGGTAGCTGCGTGAAAGCGTGGAGTGACTTGGACACAACTCACAGTGACCCCTCCCCCTTCCCCCATGTAATTTAGAGAGAATGTGAAGGACGCACACCATAGCAACTTCCCCTCCTATACCCTTGTGAATGAAAGTGTAGGACGCCAGCCAAAGCGGCTACAACCACGTGTGTAAAAATTATTTGTGAACTTTTTCTTTCAGGTTTAGAAAAGACTGTTAAGAGATAATCATCTGTTTATGTGTCATGTTATTTTCTTTGAATTTGTGTATGTAAAAATGTATTTAATGGATCTAAGATTTTCATAATTTTTCAATTTGTATGTGTTTGTTTGTCTAAGGCAATATGTATGCCAAAATATTTCATGACTTTGCTTTAAAAATGTGAGTAATGACATTGTTTAAAAGGCAGTGAACATGCCTACAATTTAAATAATTAATGTAGGTAATCAGTTTTCTTTAATGTTTCTACAGGTTTATATTTCAATTTTGAATTTTCATAGGGAGTTAAACTGTACTCTAGCTTCCCTTTTTGTAATTAAATTTTTTTTTTCATTCATTAACATTCATAAACAAAAAATTTAAGTAGAGGGTGATGTAGGGAAGCAGCCTACTCACGCTGTAATAAATTCACATCAGTTTCCGTTGTGTGCCAGCCAGTCTGCTGTAACTAGCTCTGACGTCATAAATGTTGCGCAATACCTTAAAAATCAAGCAAATGAACTAAAACTTTTCTAGCATGTCAGAAATAATATTAAATTGATGTGTGTTAAATATCAGTTCGATAACTTCAGCCATTTCCGAGATTTGGACGTTTTTCTGGAAAAATCATTGGCGCAACAGAAAAGAGCTAGAGACTTCAAAATTTATATTTAGATTCATCTTTCATAATGATTTAATAAAAATAGTACTTTGGATTTCACAAATTAAGATTTTAGTAGAAATTCATGATTTTGTGGTTTTCATCTCAAAACTGAAGGAAGCAAGATAGATTAAGTAGGCTAGTAAATAAGGCTAGGATGTTTAGATTTAAATAGGTTGGAGGTCCGCTATGATTATGAAAATGTGTAAAGTTTCTTTTTAATACCTATAAAATTATAGCGATAGCGGATCTCAACAGGGCCAGTTCAGAGCTCATCTAGTGCGTGCAGGGCAATTAAATTAATTCTCTCGCCGAAAGTATTTAACTTAGCCACGTCAGAATTTTATTATCAATACTTACCTGCGTGCTGAATGCACGTTTAAATTAAGAGCTTCTTCGGCCATCAGCCAAAGAAGCTATAAATTATTATGTAACTTGAAGTGGTGCGTTACTAGCCCAGCGGCTAGTCGGGAGAGCGGATTTAATCAGGCGTTCCCTTCGCCGTCCGCACCGCGGCTTTATATATAAGAACACTGCGCGAGGAAGGAAGGCCCCAGTTCTCTCCAGACGCTGAAGGACACGCCATCGGTGTCGGTAGTCGCGTCGCATCAGTGTATCTGCTACCAACAGCCTCGGGTGCCGTATTAAGTTACTAGAGATACGCGGAACTATGAAAACATTATATGTGAAGTGTTAATTCGGGAATGATTTTCATAATCTAGCTTCAGTTTGCGTATTGTCGTATTTTTCACGTGCCGTCGCGGGACAGACATTCTACCAAATATTTAGCGTGGCGTTTGATGAAGTATTTTCATCAAATTATGGCGAGCATTCTTTTTAACATTTGATTCGGACAATTATAGTTGCATCAGCGCATTAGACTCTGAACTGTTCTGTTAGTTAGGTTGTAGGGATACTTGTGTTGTTTATCAGTGAATTTCAGAATATACTCAACTATTTTGGAAAACCGTTTTTGATTAGAAATCCCGGACAATCTCCTAATTCCTCAGAGCTATAAGCTGCAGCTATAAGAACATTCTCAGGTAAAGTGGGCACTCGGATATCTATTTACTGGCTCCAAGTTTTATTAAATCACTTTCTGGGGGTCACGGAGTAAATAGAGAGCCAGTGTTGAGAACGGCAAAAGACAGCAGTAACAACATTCTAAAAGCTAGAAACTGATTCTACATGCAAGCGTTTATCCAGCAAACATAATTCATTTAATTATTGTTCTTTAAACTTATCCGCCGCCCCACACAATGGCGGATTAATATAAAAAGACACTAAGAAAAAGTACAGAAATACGAAACTCAGGATATAATTCAGCAGATATGTGGAAATGTAACTGTATTTAGTCAGCAGTGTATAAAAAATTTAATGAATGAAAACAGATACATGAAGCTGTCAAACTACAGAATCCAGGAGATGCTTGTTTATGGTGTCACAAAAATACAATGAAAAGAAGAGCTAAAGCAGATAGTGTTAAACACAAAAATAAGATATACTTATGTCTGCAGTCTCTAGCCAACTGCACATTATCTTGATTATTATCATGTAGGTCATCCAACAAAAATATGTAAGGCAAGATGTTGTTCTAAAAATTTTTATGGGCTTATAAAATGTAAAATAGTGGCACCTAGAGGATTGTATCATCCTGTTTAACCTGTACAAGTCAAGTGTGAAAAAAAAGGAAGAACTGTTGTTTCCTTTATGTGTAGAATATGCAGAAGAAAAAAAATGTAATCACAGAGATGATGAAAGAAGTTTTATTGGAATTTAGAGAACTGTTGAATTAAATGAGCTATAGGAAAACGATTTAAGATTTTAGATATCTATCAGGTGTGTAATTTTAGAAATAAAAGAAACATGTTTTTCAAAAAGTATGTGAAAACTTTATGACAATGGTATTAGAAACCAGCTGCCATAAGTTTGAAAATAACGAGATGTATATCAAAAAAGTGAAAGAAAAAATGGATATTGACTTATATCTTCAGAAGGTAAAAGAAAATCCAGAAAAAGAGCTGTTGCTAAGATATATCTAACAATGGAAAATCCAGAACAGTATGTAACAATATTATTAGAAGAAAGGTTGCTACTCACCATATAGCGGAGATGCTGAGTCACAGAAAGGCACAACAAAAAGACTCTCACAATTAAATCTTTTGGGCATTGGCCTTCATCAACAACAGACACACATAGGCACACACACAGACTCACTCACGCCAACGCAAGTTACACACATGACTGCAGTCTCAGGCAATTGACACCATACTGCCACACTCCCACAAACACAGCTCACACACATGACTGCAGTCTCAGGCAAACTGAAACCACACTGGCAGTGTGGTTGCAGTTGCCTGAGTCTTCAGTCGTCTGTGTGACTTGCGTTTGTGTGAGCGAGTGTGTGTGTGTGTGTGTGTGTGTGTGTGTGTGTGTGTGTGTGTGTGTGTGTGTGTGTGTGTGTGTGTGTCTGTTGTTGACGAAGGCCAGTGTCCAAAAGCTTTAATTGTGAGAGTCTTTTTGTTGTGGTTTTCTGCAACTCAGCATCTCTGCTATATGGTGAGTAGCAACATTTCTTCTCATAATATTGTAAGATAAATCTAAATTCGTTATGGGGAAAATTTGGACAACAACAAATATGAGATGCTATTTCATGATTGATTGCGTAACATAGATATAAATTTTATTAATGACAATAAGGATCAGATGAAGTACAATTTCAAGGAACTACTATGTGAAAAATAACACAGCTACAAAATGTAATATTTTTCCAGTAGCATTCACTACATGCAATGCAAGACCCAGATTATATGATACGTTTCATAAGTTAGGAAAAGCTGCTCTATATTTTGATAAGGCAGTATAGTATACATTGATTGTGGCGCAAATATTGTGGAAACCCTAAGTGAGTGAACTGATAAATTAAAAAGTATCTGGGTTATGGGTTGGGCTTCAACTGGACCTAAAAGTTCTTATTTTGAGAAAAAATTATAGAGATATTGAGATGAAAATAAAACGATTCACTTTAAACTTTAAGAATATTCAAAAGCTGAATGGTGAATATCTGTGATAAGGTTAACTGAAGATGAAGTGAAAGAAAAAAGTATAGTTAAAGTACAACCAAATTACTAGAGATGTAACCACTAAAAATTTAATCAAGAAGCAAGTTAAGAGAAGATTCTCATTTCAGTGTGATAAAAGGATGGCTTTAGAAAATTATGATACAGTTCTCAAGACTGGAGTTCATGTATAATCTTAAAATGACAGTTCATCTGCCGCATAATGAAGTATGACGTGACGCCACAAATAGCACCGAAATTCGCAGTATAATAGAAAAGAAACTGGCAATAAATAACACCGAAATTGATAAAAAATAGCACAGAAAGAAAAGAAACTCCGGAACTGGAGAAAAATAAAAATAAAATTCGAGGAAAATAACACGGAAAAAGAAAAAAGCACGGAAGATGACAAAATAAAATAACAGAGAATTGGGCAATATAATGGGGCTTAGTGTGAAAAAAACAACACCGAAGTCGGTGAAAGATAACAGAGCATTTGGTAAAAAAATAACGCCGAATTCGGCAAAAAAATGGCCATAAAATAAAACTATTTTTTTCTATCCCTACGTTTTTATCACTGTTGTATCGAATTTGGTGACTATTTGTGCTTAGGTGTAACAGATTAGGTGTCACTTGTTGGGACTGAAGATTATTTCCAAATGCAGCATCTCTTTCGTAGTACCTGACACAGGAATAATTGTTTTTCTCTGTTGTTCATGTTTGTGGCTACACAAGGATGGTCGTAGTTTGTACATGGCGGATGCACCAGACATTGTCCAAATAACGCCGAATTTGGCAAAAAATGGCCATAAAATAAAACGATTTTTTTCCTATCCCTCCGTATTTATCACTGTTGTATCGAATTTGGTGACTATTTGTGCTTAGGTGTAACAGATTAGGTGTCACTTGTTGGGACTGACGATAATTTCCAAATGCAGCATCTCTTTCGTAGTACCTGACACAGGAATAATTGTTTTTTTTTTTCTATTGTTCATGTTCGCGGCTACACAAGGATGGTCAGAGTTTTTACATGGCGGGTGCACCAGACACTGTCCAACGAGTCGGTAGGTGTACCATCTGAAAATCAGCAGACTAGACTACTGTGCTACAGAGCTTTACGAACCACTGGAAAGGCCATTAAATTGGGCGCAAGAACTGTGCACAAAAGACAGTTAAGATTTACAGAGCCATCGCCGCGACTATGAAAATCCTATTCAACAACAGGTGGAATAATAGTTATTATTTTAAAAGGAATAACTACTAACTTTATATCCAAGCGAGAGATTGCAAGTACTTTCTTCATAAGTCACTGCAGACGCAAAGGAGCAAAACAAAGATAAAACACTATCGCCGTTTCCAATAGGAAGGCATGAACGCGGGACGATAAACGGCTCGATTCGCAGTATGCAGCATTCGGAATGGCTCTGTAGATGTGGTGGGACGCCCTTGGAAGCGAGTGGCCGGCCACTTGCAAAGTCATTGCCGTCATCTGTCTAGCTCACTGACAATTTATCAATATTTTATGTGGTATTGTTTCTCCATGTCTGTTCCTCTCATTTTCGTTAATAAATCGTGAATAGGATATCTCTCAGTCGGCCAGAGGAAAGCTCTGTTTTGATGGAATACGTCGAGAAGAAGAAGCGAATTTTTAATTTAGCAGTCATAAATTTTCCTGTCGCCAGTTCACATCGTGAGGTAATGGCTCACCGTTACACGGAGATAGGATAACAGGAGAAAAAATCAGCCAAGAATCTCTCTGGCGTAGAAGTCGAATACGTTGGCCAGTAAGGAGTCGTACCGCCTCTATTACTACGGGAAAGGTGCCTAAACGTGGTGAGCAGCCGGTATGGTACTCTTAATTGAAAGAGTACATGGAACAATTAATATTATTTTGTCTTAGTCTTGTAAGTTTAATGCCATGAGAAGCAAACTTACATTTAAGCCAATGCTGGTCACAAACGCTGGTGACGTGAAATGTTGCAATCAGTGAAAACATACAACAAGAATTAGAGTACGACTTAATGGGAGATCGTGTTCCTGGGTCACAAATGTACTTATTTTTCTACGTTGTCTCCTCTTCCAAAGGAAGTACATCTGGAAGACTGGCTAAAACTGAATAAAAACTACTTTCTGAATTTCGTATTTAAAAAGTTATTACCACCGGTCAAGGTCGTGTACGTGTACGACTCTACATTTGCGTACACTAGATGTTTGAAGGTTAATAGATGAGCCCCAGTAGCTCACACAGTACAGAGATTGACTATCATGCCAAGGGGCTTAGAATCTAATCCGAGCGAAGACAAATTCCCCCCCACTGAACCATGGACCTTGCCGTTGGTCGGATGGCATGCGTGCCTCAATGACACAGATAGCCGTACTGTAGTGCAATCACAACTGAAGGGTACCTGTTGAAAGGCCAGACAAAAGTGTGGTTTCTGAAGAGGGGCAGCAGCCTTTTCAGTAGTTGCAGAGGCAACAGTCTGGATGATTGACTGACCTGGCCTTGTAACATAAACCAAAACGGTCTTGCTGTGATGGTACTGCGAACGGCTGAAAGCAAGGGGAAACTACAGCCACAATTTTTCCCGGGGGCATGCAGCTTTACTGTATGGTTAAATGATGATGGCGTCGTGTTGGGTAAAATATTCCGGAGGTAAAATAGTCCCCCATTCGGATCTCTGGTTGGGGACTACTCAGGAACATGTCGTTATCAGAAGAAACAAAACTGGCGTTCTACAGATCGGAGCGTGGAATGTCACATCCCTTAATCGAACAGGTAGGTTAGAATATTGAAAACGGAAATGGATAAAGTTAGATATACTGGGAATTAGTGAAGTTCAGTGGCAGGAGGAACATGACTTCTGGTCGGGTGAATACAGATTTATAAATACAAAATCAAATAGGGGTAGTGCAGGAGTAGGGTTAATAATGTATAAAAAAATAGGAACGTGGGTAAGCTACTACGAACAGCATAGTGAACGCATTGTTGTAGTCAAGTTAGACACGTAGCTGACGCCTGTCACAGTAGTACAAGTTTATATGCCAACTAGCTCCACAGATGACGAAGAGATTGAAGAAATGTATGATGAGATGTATGATGATTATCCTGATAGTGAAGGGAGACGAAAATTTAATAGCCATGGTGGTCTGGAATTCGATGGTAGGAAAAGGAAGGGAAGAATAAGTTGTAGGTGAATAAGGAATGGGGATAAGGAATGAAAGAGGAAGCCGCCATGTAGAATTTTGCGCACAGCATAACTTTGTCATAGCTAACACTTGGTTTAAGAATCATGAAAGAAGGTTGTATACTTGGTAGAGACCTGGAAACACTCGAAGGTTTGAGATAGATTATATGATGGTATGACAAAGATTTAGGAACCAGGTTTTAAATTGTAAGATTTCCAGGGGCATATTTGACTCTGACCATAATCTATTGGTTATGAACTGTAGATTAAAACTGAAGAAACTGCAAAAAGGTGGGAATTTAAGGAGGTGGACCTAGGTAAACTGAGAGAACCAGAAGTTGTAGAGAGTTTCAGAGAGAGCACTATGGAACAAGTGACATGAACGGGGGGAAGAAATACAGCAGATGAAGAATGGGTAACTTTGTGAAATGAAGGCAGCAGAGGATCAAGTAGGTAAAAAGATGAAGGCTAGTAGAAATCCTTGGGTAACAGAAGAGATATTGAATTTAATTGATGAAAGGAGAAAACATAAAAATACAGTAAATGAAGCAGACAAAAAGGAATACAAACGTCTCAAAAATGAGATCGACAGGAAGTGCAAAATAGCTAAGGAGGGATAGCTAAAGAACAAATGTGGGGATGTAGAGGCATATAACACTAGGGGTAAGATAGATACTGCCTATAGGAAAATTAAAGAGAAGTTGTAGAGAGAAAAGAGAACCACGTGTATGAATATCAAGACCTTAGATGGAAAACCAGTTCCAAGCAAAGAAGGGAAGGCGGGAAAGTGGAAGGAGTATGTGGAGGGTCTATACAAGGGCGATGTACTTGAGGGCAATGTTATGGAGGTGGGAAAGGATGTAGATGAAGATGAAATGGGAAATATGATACTGCGTGAAGACTTTGACAGAGCACTGAAGGACCTAAGTCGAAACACGGCCCCAGGAGCAGACAACATTCCATTGGAGCTACTGACAGCCTTGGGAGAGACAGTCCTGACAAAACTCTACCGTCTGGTGAGCTAGATGTATGAGACAGGCGAAATACTCTCACACTTCAAGAAGAACATAATAATTTCAATCCCAAAGAAAGTAGGTGTTCACAGGTGTGAAAATTACCAAACTATCAGTTCACACGGCAGCAAAATACTAACACGAATTCCTTACAGACGAATGGAAAAACTGATGGAAGCCGATCTTGAGGAAGATCAGTTTCGATTCTGTAGAAATGTTGGAACACGTGAGGCAATAGTGAGCCTCCGACTTATCCTAGAAGATAGATTAAGGAAAGGCAAACCGACGTTTCTAGCATTTGTAGACTTAGAGAAAGCTTTTGACAATGTTGACTGGAATACTCTCTTTCAAATACTAAAGATGGCAGGCGTCAAATACATGGTGCAAAAGGCTATTTACAATTTGTCCAGAAACCAGACGGCAGTTATAATAGTGGAGGGGCGTGAAAGGAAAGCAGTGTTTGGGAAGGAAGTGAGACAGGATTGTAGCCTATCCCCGATGTTATTCAATCTATATATTGAGCAAGCAGTAAAGGAAACGAAGAAAAATTTGGAGTAGGAATTAAAATCCATTGAGAAGATAAACAATCTTTAAGGTTCGGCGATGACATTGTAATTCGGTCAGAGACAGCAGAGGACTTGCAAGAGCAGTTGAAGGGAATGGATAGTGTTTTGAAAGGAGGATATAAGATGAACATCAACAAAAGCAAAAAAATGATAATGAAATGTAGTCGAATTAAATCGGGTGATGCTGAGGGAATTAGATTAGGAAATGAGACACTTAAAGTAGTTAAGGAGTTTTGCTATTTGGGGAGCAAAGTAACTGATGATGGTCGAAGTAGAGAGGATATAAAATGTACATTGGCAATGGTAAGGAAAGCCTTTCTGAAGAAGAGAAATTTGTTAACATCGAGTATAGGTTTAAGTGTCAGGAAGACATTTCTGAAAGTATTTGCATGGAGTGTATCCATGTATGAAAGCGAAACATGGACGATAAATAGTTTAGAGAAGAAGAGAATAGAAGCTTTCGAAATGTGGTGCTACAGAGGAATGTTGAGTATTAGATGGGTAGATCTCCTGAGATACTGAATAGGATTGGGAAGAAGAGAGATTTCTGGCACAACTTGACTAGAAGAAGGGATCTGTTGGTAGGACACGTTCTGAGGCATCAAGGGATCACCAATTTAGTATTGGAGGGCAGCGTGGAGGATAAAAATCGTGGAGGGAGGCCAAGAGATGTATAAACTAAGCAGATTCAAAAGGATGTAAGTGGCAGTAGGTACTTGGAGATGAATAGACTTGCACAGGTTAGAGCAGCATGGAGAGCCGCATCAAACCAGTCTTAGGACTGAAGACCACAACAACAACAGATGTAAACACTGCAGATGCACCAAGAATTGAAGAATCAATATCGTTAAAAGATAGTGATGTAACAGGTAATAATCCCCAGCGTATTCACAAGTGTCATAAATGAGCTGAAAGGTTAAACGTTTCTTTGAGACAGTATATGTTAACATAGATTGTTCTTTCAGGGTTATACTTCCGAAAGTATAAGGTGGTGTGTCTTACGTTCTGTCATCGTCCATTATCGAAATATAGAGTTTCAATAAAGTGATTGAAAGGAGGCGGCATGAAATACCTCACGGCAAATATCTACATACTGCGCTCATTGTTGCTTTTGATATGGTACTACTGCAATGCAAGTACACAGAAAATGGTGTAGCGAGTTCAGATGTTGACCTTGTCAAACGTTACTCTGTAAATGTTCTATATATTAACATACATTGTTTCAAATAGTGGAAAGTTCAGGCTGTATTATCAACAACAGTTTGAAAAGGTTAAATTGCTGCTCACCGCAAAGATGACGCCTTAAATTGCAGACAGGCACAACGAAAAGACTGTTACACAATGAGCCTTCGGTCTAAGCCTTCCTCAGAGGAGAAACACACACACATTTACTCAAGCAAGCACACCTCACGCAGCTCACTGTGTAACAGTCTTTCCGCTGTACCTGTCTGCAACTCAATGTGTCATCTTTATGGGGAGTAGCAATTTATCCATTTCATAATAGTGTCCATATAATGTCTCAAAAATATTTAGGTTTCTGCCAAACAATACCTCATCTTGTGAATTCGCTGGTCATAGTCGTCTGAGAAGTGGTATGCTTCTTTAGTTTTTAGAGACTATTCTTCGAACATCGACAGTAGACAGATGCCGAGTTTTACAGCAAATGAACCTCGATGACTCGTAGAACATCCTCAGCCCCATGTTTTAAAACAGTTTTAATGCGGTTTTAGGCATTCGAGCTGTTTCCAGTGAGTAGATTCCAACCGTGAGTTGCGATCCGAAAAGTTTGTAAAATACTTATTTGTCACGAAATGAAGCTATCTGAACACTTGAGGGAGACCTGTGACCTTTGTATTGGATTAGATTACAAAAATCAAAGTCTAGGTCATATGCAACATTACTAAAACTGCTAATAGTATTTGGTTTTGCAACCATCATCAGATCTAGTGGTAACAGCAGTGACAAATAAGCACATAGTTAGTAAAAGTGAATTGACTACGTGCCTACATATCGCTGCTGTAGTCATTAGATCTGATGATGGCTGCAAAGCCGAAACTGGTAACAAAGTTTAATAATAGAGCATGTGACCAAGGTATTGATTTTTTATAATCTAATCTGTAGGTGCCATAATGACGTCGTTGGACTCAAAATGTTTCCAAGGCACAATTATCTGTTGACATTGGAACAGCAAAGGAAAAGAGACTGCCAAATCTGGTGAATAGTATGGATGTTTAAAACTTGTGCTTAAAATAACCATAAATTTCCTCACCTCAAAAGCACGTCAAGGGCCAAGTACTCGAATATTGTCGTGATGAAAAATTACATTTTTCTCAAGGCTTTTCTTACATGCCCAACTGTTTCACATGACAAGAGTAGTATTCACAGTAATTTCTTACCTTACAGACGCTGGGGCAAAGATAGGCGTATCTTCAGCGTCAGTATCGAGATTCCACAGTGTCACTGTGTTTAGAGGGTATCTAAAACTCTCTTTCGTTTCAGTGGAATGGGTTGTCGGATATCTTAAATACAGAGTCTGACATTGACTTGTTCGTTTTTGGCAACTACGTTGCTGACAGTTAAGATTTCAACACTACGAAGGATAACAAATGAGCGCATATACAGTTCAGTAGGAAGAATACATGATTAAATTAACAGGGGTTTTTCGGGGGGGGTGGGGCTGAATGGGGGGGGGGGTACAAAGAACTAAGTTTAGTAGGCAGAGCTACCACCTTTGCTAGATACAACAGCTTTAATCCGAACGGGTATCAAGCGGAATAGAGCTTGGATGATAGACACGGATACAACGTTCCATGCTGATTTAATACTGTGGCAGAGGTCATCAACCGTAATGCTTGCGAGTAGTGACGCTCCAGTCTGGACAATGCATGGCCAGATATTTTCAATGGACGACAGATGCAGAGAATATTCAGTCCAGGACTGCAGTCGAACACACTTATGGTTTACATAGACAAGGACAGGATGGAAAACATGCATTCTTGCATTATTGTGTTGAAAATGACATCACGGAGCCGTCCGGTGTGGCCGAGCGGTTCTAGGCGCTTCAGTCTAGAACCGCGCGACCACTACGGTTGGAGGTTCGAATCCTGCCTCGGGCATGGTTGTGTGTGATGTCCTTAGGTTAGTCAGGTTTAAGTAGTTCTAAGTTCTAGGGGACTGATGACCTCAGATGTTAAGTCCCATAGTGCTCAGAGCCATTTGAACCAATTGACGTCACGGACAGTTGGAAGATAGGGCACAGCTACCAGCTATAAGACTTCAGAATTATTACTGCTGCTATACAGATTACTTGCTACGCAAACCAGAGGAGATCGTGTTGTGTATGCAGTGGCAATGCATATCGACAACGTAGGTACTGGTCCGTATGGCAATGACAAATGCTGTCTGGCAATCTTACTTCGCAGCTTCCGCACACGTATACGTCCATAGCAATGCTGTTCACAGAACCACGATGTCCCGCCACTCCCGTGTCCTGTGTATTGTCATTGGGCGCACCACTGGAAGACATCGAAGCAGTTCAGAGGCGGGCTGCTAGATTCGTTGCAGGTAGGTTCGAACAATACGTAAGTGTTATAGAAAAGCTTCGGGAAGGCGACGTTCTTTTCGAGAAACGCTACTGAGAAAATGTAGAGAACCGACATTTGAAGCTGGCTGCCGAACGATTCTACTGCCGCTAACATTCACTGCGAGTAAGGACCACGAAGATAAGGTACGAGCTAGTAGGGCTTATGTGGTGACATATAGGCAGTCATTTTGACCTCGCTGTATCTGCGAGTGGAACAGGAAAGAAGTAGTGGTACATTGTACCCTCCGCCAAGCACCTAATGTGGCTTGCGGGGTATCTGTATAGATACGTCAACGGAAGACGAGCGGTGGTCGCCTTAGTGACAATCTGTGGTGCTCCAGATATCGTCGCATACTTGTCTTGCAAAAAAAAAAATATATAAATAAATAAATAAATAAATAAATGAAAACAAAATAAAAAAATAAAAATAAAAAAATAAAAAATGGCGTGATGACTGTATGGGGAGAGATCAGGACTATGGGGTGGGTGCTCGAGAGTCTCCCACTTGAGTTGCCGTTAACTTCTACGTTTCGACGTCTGCGATATAGGAGGCGTACATTATCATGAAGCAACAGCACCCTTTGTCGTATTTCTACCGGACAACGGCGGTTTTCGACATACGTGCTGCACCATAAACAGTTTCCATTGTCCGATGCCTGTCTACTGATATTTGTCTTTCGCATCCAAAAAACGAATAACAGCACGTTGGTACTCTTCGATTGCATTTGATAATAACGTCGGAATGCCACACTAACCCCTTGCCAACATGTCATTGTTTATACAACTAAGACTCCTATAAGTACGAGCTGGCTCATCTGCCATTTTTTTTCCCCAGAGCTCTGAAGTGTAAACGTTCTGCGGTGTTATAGGATATGCGTCACGGTATTTTAGCACAAAATTAGGATGGTTTTGCTGCCATAAACTGTTCTAACCATTCTAGAAGTGGGCTTAGATGGTTCGTTTCTCAGAAGATTCGGAGATAAGAAAGAAACGGACTGTTAACTGTCGTCGCGAAAACTGGGAACCTGGGCGGAGCGCACAGTTATTTATTGTAAATAAATAATATTTACCATGCAATATTGAATAGTAAAAATCGCATGTGATATTCGAATGTAGGTTTCTGTTTAGCTGGTTTGAAAGTACTACCTCTTAACAGAGATTCTGCCTGTAGGGAGTTAGCAGCCCCAAAATATCATAACACTGCAAAACATTCCAGAACATAAAGTATTTAGAGTACAATATGTGTGTCTTATAGTATATTGACAGTCATTAATCAAATACAAGCCACGATCGCTTAAAACTTTTATTCAGATGGCCGTTTACGGCAGAATTAAACTGCCGTCATCGGATCTGTATCACAATAGTAATCATAACACTCCAGAAGTATTTGCTATTTTTAAAGATGAGAAAGCTCGCCAGTTCCACTATCGCCACTTCACAATAGGGACACATAACGTAAAACATTAAGCTCCTGGGTTGATAGGGCCTAGGTCATGTCAAAAACTATACTCAGTTTAATTCTGTCCAAACCTGCCGTGTAAGTAAAAGTTGTAAGCGATTTTTGCTTGTATTTCAAAAATGTAATTGATATCAGATCACCCCCAGAAGTCACAATGACGAACTTTGATACTGACAGTGCTTCTGCAGTAAAGTGTAGTGCAGTGCTGTCCAAGTGTATAGAATGGTTTGAAAGTCAAGAAGCCTTTAGTACGTAGGGCTTTACCTTGAGATAGGCATTTGGTATTGTCCGAGATAGGTACGTCATATCATACAAGAAAAGCTATTATACAAAAACATATTCAATTATATATCAACATAAGAGGAAATATATATAAGCTCAAAAAACATAGATTGGCAGTTTAGCAGAATCAGCAGGTCAAAATCTTTATTTATATAGTTCATTTATAGTTCTTGTAAATGCTCACTTACAAAAATCTTTCACACCCACACATGCACTCACTCACACACACACACACACACACACACACACACACACACGCACACACACACATGCACATGCACACAAACAAATTAACACAAAACGTATTCCCTTTTGAAATGTGTGAAATCGTGTAGATTGTCGAGGCCTCAAATTAACTGAGATAGTTTATGGAGCTCTGAGTAGTATATTCAGATATATAATTTGCGTGTTTGACAAAAGAATGCCTATCAAATTTTCAGACAGAAAGTGAGGAACTCACTACTTAAATAAAGTTAGGGAGTTTTGATAAATGTCAAACTTGTGTTTTGATTTTCATGTGAAGGTGTTCCTTAGCATGCTTCCACATTGTCTTGTGTTAATTATGTATATGTAAGCAATCTTTAGTGCAGTGTTTTCACAGCTGTTAATTTCTGTGATTAGCTTAAGTCTTTTAGTTAACCTCACTCTAAGAGTTTTTAATCATGATTAAAACAACAGTAAGATTTTATTTGTAGTACTCAGTTACTTACAAGAATTAAAGAAAAATCCAAGAAACAAGAAATTACATACACACTTTGTAGACTCTCTGGTTGAGCCTCACAGACAAGATGGCTGGAAGAGATTAAAATTAACAGCAGTCCCAACTGTTTTTGATGTGCCTAGTCCTCTGCAAAATCTGTCCAATAAGTGTAATAAAGGAATTGACTTACCAAAACCAGGTACACTTTTGCACACAACTTCAACAGCATGAAAATCTGAAGTAAGTGAAATTGTATTGTGCATGTTTTCTTTTTATCATTATTCAGGGTACAGTAAAAATGCGATTAACCATCACTCTTTAAACCGTCAGTTTCTGTCAACCGTCACTGCTGTAACAGCATAATAATACTGTAATAACAGAATGCTCTAAAGTGCAGTGACACATTCGCTTTGGTTATTTACTCTATTTTAGTGGGAAGTGAATGTACCCGCCCACCGTAGAATGGTACATAAAATATGACCTTCAGTTGACGTACTAACACATCTCCCACTTTTCTTGTCTTTGTCTCACTTATGAGTCAACAATCACCACTGGATCGGTGTCCAGTTGTGGTGAGAAGACTGTAATTGTCGCAGTGTATCTAGGGCGCTGTGCCGTGCTACGTGTTTTCCACTTGAATAAGACTTATTGACTAATATTTTACACTACCGTATTTAGTGCAGGTGTGTGTGATACAGTGACTTGATAAAATGTCTGAAAAACGTAAACGTGTTGTTTTAGAACTTAATCAAAAACTTGAAATTATAAAACGCTTAAGAATTTGAATGCTCTCCCTGCACAATACTACGCCCAGAAGAATGCTTGGATTGATCAATCAATTTTTTCTGACTGGTTTCACAAACAATTTGTACCTTAAGTTAGAGCACATTTGGCTGAAAAAAAGTTGCCACAGAAAGCGCTATTGCTAGTAGACAATGCCCCAACGCACTCTACTTGTGAAATGAAAAGTGATGATGGCTACATAACATGTCTCTTCCTTCCAGCAAACACAACTTCACTTATACAGCCCATGGATCAGGGAATCATCGAAAACATGAAACATCGTTATAGAAAAATATTTATCGACAGTTTGCTATCATCTGATGAATCAACATCTGTAAAAGAGTTTTGGAGGTCTTACAGTGTTAAAGATGCCATTTTCAATGTCGCCAGCGCATGGAGTAATTTGTCAGTGTCAAATCTCAAGAACGGCTGGAATAAACCTTGGCCTCAACCTAGAGGTGAAGAATCGGAGGAACCTGAGTGTGTGACAGTTGACGAGATGGTCAATTTGAGCAATAATTTACAAATCAGCACAAATTTGACGTCAGAAGAAGTATCAGATTGGTTAGAGTGTGACAAAGTGGGCGGGGGTTTTCAAATTTTGAGTGATGACGAAATTGTTGCCAGCGTTAAGTGCCTCCAAAGAAGAAGAAGAAGGGGCTGAAGAAGACGAGTCTTCAAACCATGAAGAAAAACAAACTATTAGCCACTCAGAGGCCGAAACAGTGCTGGCCAAGTGTATAGAATGGTTTGAAAGTCAAGAAGAGGCTAATGCAACGCAGGCACTACTGCTCCAAAAAATACGAAATATTGCCATGGTGAAAGCCGAACATCAAAAAGGCAGAAGAAATTGACTGACTATTTCCAAGCTAGATAAACTATTTCACCTGTAAGTTTACAGTACAGTACAGTACTGTACATTACGTATTTTGCAACTTTCGTAGCTACTGTACGGGTATTTTTATCATGTAATAAATAGTTTTATTTGCTATTACAATCGTGTTTAATTTGTTTTCGCTCCGAAATATTGTTATATTACTATGAGAGTGATATGTGTCTATACATAAAATAATTGATTGATGTTATGTTTTGGAGGAATACTGTGTTTCTGTTATCCATCTATTCGCTCAACCATCACGACCACGGTCCCGAAGATGGCGGTTAAACGAGTTTCCACTGTATTTAATTTTTCTGTATTTAAGTAGTGGGAGGAAATAATTTAAAGTGTTTTTCCATATCCAACTCCATTCAAATATGACCCTAATTCCATCATTCATTTAAACTTCATTCTTACAGATACTTGTAATTTTTCTTATTTTAGTAAATGTATTTTGTTGTTGTTGTGGTTTTCAGTTCAGAGACTGGTTTGACGCAGTTCTTCATGCTACTCTATCCTGTGCAAGCCTCTTCATCCCTAAATAACTACTGGAACCTACAGTCTTTTGAACCTGCTTACTGTATTCATCTCTTGGTCTCGCTCTACAGTTTTCAACCCCCTCCCCCCCACACACACTTACGTCCAATACTAAATTGGTAATCCCTTGATGTTTCAGAGTGTGTCCTATCAACCAATCGCTCCTTTTGGTCAAGATAAATGTCTAAGTAGTAAAACATTTTGAAACACAAAATCTGACTATTATACCTATTGCACATGCTTATTATCATTTTTATTATTATATCTAAAGTTAAACAGCACAAATTACACCTGTTCACTATATTCACACAGGTTGCTTTCATTCAGAATTTAAATTTTGATTATTGACTGTTTCATGTCTTCGGTTTTAACTGTTGTTGCACATTTATTCATCATATTTATCCCTAGTTATACGTTTATCTAGGGATAGAGAGTGATCTAATACGATGAATAAATACGCAACAACGGTTAAAACCGAAGACATGAAACAGTCAATAATCAAAATTTAAGTTCTGAATGAAGGCAACCTGTGTGAATATAATGAACAGGAGTTATTTGTGCCCTTTAATATTAGGTATAATAATGATAATAAGCAGGTGCAATAGGTATAATAGTCATACTTCATGGGCTAAAGTGTGATATTGGACACCTCTAAAATCTTAGTTGCAGTAACTGACTGACCTGTAGTGCAGAATGAGGTTTAGCTTGGATTTAGAGGCAACAGTTTGGAAGTGAGATGGCGAAGCCAGCAAATGCGAAAGCCAAATACAGGCAGTGGTAAGTGAAATGGCTGGTTTAGAAGCATAATATTTACATCTGCACCATTCCTAAAAATGCAAGAGCAGTCCAATACGTAACATAATATTTACTGATTTTGTGTCGCAAAATGTTTAACAAAATATTCTTAGTACCAAAATTACATAGGTAGAGGGGAAGATCAACACAATGTATTTAAATGTGTATGGTTGGGGTAAGAGGATAAATTCAGTTTCTTTTGTGTGTGTTCCAAAAAGGCTAATTTTTTTCATTTTTAGCACCCATCCTTTCAAAATTCATGATGATACTACCCGCTTCCACAAGATAACTTACTACATTTTCTACTTACTATTCTTCTTACAAATAAAATAAATCTAATTCATTAATATATTCATAAATATTCTGGTTTTTCGGGTGTGTTTGTTGTGATTGCAATTGTTGTGTAATTGGTGAATGTAAAAAATAACATTTATGCAAGAAAGACTTTCTAGAAGCATTTTTCTTACAAAGACTTTCTAAAATGTCTTCATGATAATCTAATTTTAAAAAACAAAACAAAGTAATGTTTTTTCTTTACAAGTCACTGCTTTTTTTCGACATGTTAGCATACCCATGACAATGAGTCCCATTTCTCCTAACCAATATGTAGAATACCAAACATAGGAATGGGAGTTTTCTGCTCACCACAATGAGAAGTTGTTGAGCTACGACAGGCACTATTCACATGCTAGCTTTTTGCGGAGGAGGAGATTAGTGTTTAATATCCCATCGACAATGAGGTCATTAGAGAGAGAGCATAAGCTCGGATTAGCGTAGGATGGGGAAGGAAACCAGTTGTACCCTTTTAAAGAAACCATTCTGGTATTTGCCCGAAATGATTTAGAGAAATCACAGAAAACCTAAATCCCTCCAGAGATGGGTTTGAAATGCCATCCTCCCAAATGCGAGTCCAGTGTGCTAACCACTGTGCTACCTCACTCGGTAGCTTTCGGCCATAGACCTTTGTCCAGCATAGAAAACACACACACACACACACACACACACACACACACACACACACACACACACACACACACACACACATATTCATTCACCCACCTCACACACACGACTGCTATCTCCAGCTGTGGAGGCCAGACTTCAGTTAGCAGTCGTGTGTGTGAGCTGGGTGAATGCGTGTACTTGTGTTTCCTACAGCAGACCAACTTCTTACGGTCAAAAGCTAGTATCTGGCTAATCTTTTGTATGTTCCTGTTGCAGCTCAACAACTCCTGTTTGTGGTGAGTAGCAAACTCTGGTTCCCATATTGTAGTCATTCCATCTTGCATTTTCCATTGTTCAATACGTAGTGTATGTTCACATACATTAATTTTTTTTCAGGAATTTCCAAGCTACAGTCATACACAGAATATTCCAGATGTTTTTAGTGTGAAGCAATCTATTAACATGACTGCAATATTGCCTTCAAATGAAGAAACAGCTCTAAATTCTTGTCTCATCTTCACAACTGAAATAAATTGATATGTACATTCCATTTTACTAAAATTTGCCCCTTAGTGTCCACATATAGCAAATTTGAAAAGAAAGAATGCAAAATAGTGATGTAACAATTTTTAACAGATTAAAATGTTAAAAAAACTTATAATGCAATATTAATCCACATTTGTAATTATAGCCAAAATTGATTGGATGTGAATGAATTATTTTGTAGACAAAATATATTTTTATTGAAGTGTCACATTATTAGTAACATTCTTGTATATTTAAACATAATTTGTTTACTATTTCAGTACAACATGTTTAATAATATAAGTGATGTTTCCTTTGATATTGTAATGCAATTTTTTTTGTACATATGCATTTTCTTTTGCATTTCTACCCTGCAGAAACAGAATCAGTGGCTGCATTAAGGCGAAGAGTAGAAGAAATGGAGGCAGAAAATCAGAAGTTAAATAAAGAAGTGGAAGAAGACAAGGAAAGTTTCTCATTTCTCTCAGAGAAACAATTTTCCAATGCAAGAAAAAAAATCCAAATGCTATTACACAGTGGTCTGAGGCAGGTATTATAAAACGACTCAAATTAGGTTTTCTGTTGAGGAAGGCAGGATATAGTTATTTGAGAGGTACTAAACATACATCACGATCGTACAGCACTCTGAACTGGCGAATGCATGGGTTATAAAAGTAGATTTTGATGTTATTAATTCACTGATGACTCTTCTTCAAACTAAAGTTGAAACAATGGATGAAAATGATAGAATGTGCTGTATGAGCATTGATGAGATGGAAATTTGTGGTACAAAGGATTTTGATAACATAGGCAAGAAGTTTGTAGCAAATGTTAAATTAGGTCCTAAAGAAGGTTTAGAAATGCCATGGAAGCAGATTGTGGCCCATGAAATAAATGGTCCATCTGCTAATGGGTCAGAAATGAAGACACTTGTATTGTCCACTGTCCAGGCTGCTACAGCTATAGGGTTAAAAGCTAAAGCTCAGATATGGGGAGCAGCAATAAGACTTTGTGGAATCTTTCAGGTGTGAATGTTAATAGAAGTGACAGAAATACTTCATTCACAGCACACGATTAGGAAACAGTATATGTTCTTGCTGGTCCACCACATTTATTAAAGAATATTCGTTCTGCTTTCTCATCTCATGTTTTTACTTTACAAGAAGATATTTGGATTAAGGTCTCTGCATTACTTACATAAGGAGCATCTGTTTCCTTCATATTTTGCTAAAAGAATGTTGAAACTGCAGTTCAGTTGTTTTCTGTAAAAACTGCTGCAGCTTTGGAAAAAGCAGTATGTCTCTGACAAATATACAAGGATGAACTAACCGCTTCATGGCGGATATGAGTAATCCATTACAATAAAGGATCCATTATTCAAAGGAATAAAGAGAGGAAGTTTGAGCTCCTTGAAAGTGTTGTGAATATCTTCCAGAACATAGAATTCGACAAAGGTTGGAAGCCTGTGTAAACAGGTGTCATATTATCAACAATCAGTGTTATGAATCTTGCAAAGGAACTCTTAAGTATGAAATATGAATTCCTAATGCCTGGACGATTTTCCCAGGATACCTTAGAAAATGTGTTTTCACAGATAAAGAAAAAAGCTGGAATGAAACCATCTGCTTTACAAGTGAAGAGAGTAATAAAGATGATTTGTGTTTCACAATTTGTTTCTGATGTGCAAAACACAAATTATGGTTCAGACAGTGATATTTATTTACTGGATTATTTTAGTCTCAATAAGTGTACTAAATCTGGTGAAGGCAGACAAAATGATCTCATAATGTCTGGCAATGAAGAAGAGAATGATACAGAAGATATAGAGGCTTAAACAGTTGCATGTGACTTGTCACTTCCAGTTGAATATGATATGTATTATATTGCTGTAGCTACTGAGAATACTATTTTGAAGTGTAAAATATATGAATCTTGCATGGATGTTACTAATTGTATCAAAGATCTAGAAATGCCTAAAATAAAAGAAAATATCACATATCTCACAAAATACTCAGATTTAGGAGGACTTAAGGAGCCATGAACTGGTATTTACAGGGTGTGTAAAGAAACTGAAATTCTTTTGCAAGACTCTAAGGAATCCCTTTTAGCAGGAGAATTATGTGTAAATGAACACTTTGTTGAAAAAGTTCACATTATTTGAATGTAAGATGTAGAGGCATTTCAAAACATCTGTTTGAAGTAAAGGAACGAAATGAGTCTTGAATCTGCCTCAGTATATAAGAAGCAGAAAATGCATGAGTTCTATATTTCATAATTACTGTTCATATGCACATGCATTTAAAATTAAGAGTTTTATTGCGTGTTACATATACTGTGTATCATGTTTAATTTTTAGAAGGAAAGTTATTATGAAATCTGTAATATTGTACACTTTTTTCATGAAAATAACTTTTTAACAATACATGACAGCTTTATAATTTATGTTATGCTACCATAGTTCAGGATTTGTACCTGTAACTATTATCAAATAAAATTTAAAGAATTGTTAAGTATAATAACTGTCTTTTGAATATATTTTTAATCATGTTTTTAATTAACATATGTAGTATTTTTAAGTTATTATAATGTAATGCACACTGCTGTAAGCAATAATTTTGTGATAAATGAACGAAACCAGTAGCTATTAGCCCAATAAATAAACAGCTTTCGGTTCAACAACATGAAGTGTGATGGAAAAGAAGGATTGTTATGGCTCCAACATGACCTCAGCAGTTGAAAGGGACCTAAAGCAGGAAAAAAGAAAATAAGGTGGAATGTCAGCATGATGGCACCAACTGCATGAATAGCATGAACGGCTAAAATTTACAAAGGGCTGTCAGTGCTCTAAGATGGCAGAACAGCTGTTTCGTGAATCAATGTTTCATATGATTTGTGTATTTTAATTAAATCATGGGACTGGAGAGGTGGATGGGAGAAGATAAGTGATCTTTCTTAGACAAAGATCAGTACCCACATTTCAACATTGAGGAAAATTAAGCTTAATGAGAAGCTCAGACAGGCAGGTGCTACAGATGTCAAAAATCATGATGCACAGCTAGTTACAGTATATTACATAGCCCCATACAGTAATGCAAAACAGTCCTCTGAAACAGTGCATTCAATTAATGATTTAATAGTCGCAAATTTTGGGGAAAGCTTGCAACAGACTGCAATGAGGTGTACAGGGAACCTAATGCTAATTTAAAATTTAACCTGATTCATGATACCTTTGTGCATATATTTGATAACAGTTTCCCTAAGAAAACAGTGAAACATAATTATAAGAAACCATATAAAAAAGTCTTGGCTTACTAAATGAATAATAATATCTTGTAAACAGAAAAGGAAAACTTATATTTTATTTATGAGGAGTAATGATCCAGAAACAATGCAACATTGTAAAAACTACTACACTCTATTAAGAAAATTTATTAAAAATCCAGAAGTATGTGCATTATTCTGAGATTAGCGCTTCTTATAATAAAATTAAAACCATCCAGTATATTGTTAAAACTGAAACAGGACAACCGAGAGCCCAGGAAGACTGTATTTCTGTCCAACTCAATGAAAGGTTAGTTAACAAAAAGTCAGAGGCAGAAAATATGTTAATAATCACTTTTAACCATTGTACAGAAAATAGGATCCAACTGTTCATTACAAAATGCAAGGCTGTATTTGGAGGAGGCAGTACCTATGCAATTTGATAAAACTGAATTTCTACCCATCACGCCTACTGATATTAGGAAAATAATAAACCCAATCAAAAGTAAAAGCTCACTTGAAATTGATGGCATTTCCAACAGAGTATTAAAAGCTTGTTCCCAAGTGATAAGTAGGATTCTCAAACACAAACACATACCAAAAAAAGTTTTGCATCACGTCGGTTCCGAGAGTTATGGAACCTGTACAGAAAATTGGAATAGAGATCAACATAAATACCATTTGCGCCCTTTTTATTGCTCATGAAAACCACACATTGCATGTTGTACCACCATATAGCGAGACCTTCAGAGGTAGTGGTACATATTTCTGTGCACAGCGGTACCTCTAATACCTAGTAGCACTTCCTCTTGCATTGATGCGTGCCTGTATTATTCATGGCATACGATTTACTAGTTCATCAAGGCACTGTTGGTCCAGATTGTCCCACTTCTCAACGGCGATTCGGCGTGGATCCCTCAGAGTATTTGGTAGGTCACGTCGTCCATAAACAGCCCTTTTCAATCCATCCTAGGCATGTTCGATAGGGTTCATGTCTGGAGAACATGCTGGCCACTTAAGTCGAGCGATGTTGTTATCCTGAACGAAGTCATTCACAAGAAGTGCACGATGGGGGCACGAATTGTCATCTATCAAGACGAATGCCTTGCCAATATGCTGACGATATGGTTGCACTATCGGTCGGAGGATGGCATTCACTTATCGTATAGCCATTACGACGCAGTCCATAAGCACCAGCAGTATACATCGGCCCCACATAATGCCACCCCAAAACAGCAGGGAGTCTTCACCTTACTGCATTCACTGGACAGTGTGCCTAAGGCGTTCAGCTTGACCGGTTTGCCTCCAAACACATCTCCGACGGATGTCTGGTTGAAGGCATATGCGACACTCATCGTTGAAGAGAATGTGATGCCAATCCTGAGTGGTCCATTCGGCATTTTGTTGGGCCCATCAGTACCGCACCGCATAGTGTAGTGGTTGCAAAGATGGACCTCACATTGCGCATCATGCAGCCCATTGCGCACGGTTTGAGTCATAACACGACGTCCTGTGGCTGCCCTAAAAGCATTATTCAACATGATGGCGTTGCTGTCAGGGTTCCTCCGAGCGATAATTCGTAGGTAGCGATCATCCCCAGCAGTAGCAGCCATTGGGCGGTCTGAACGAGGCATGTCATCGACAGGTTCCTGTGTCTCTGTATCTCCTTCATGTCCGAACAACATCGCTTTGGTTCACTCCGAGACGTCTGTTCACTTCCCCTTTTTGAGACCTTCCAGGCACAAAGTAACAATGCGGACTCGATTGAACCGCAGTGTTGACCGTCTAGGCATGGTTGAATCACAGACACACGAGCCATGTTCCACCTTCCTGGTGGAACGACTGGAACTGATGGACTATCGGGTCATCTCCGTCTAGTAGACGCTGGACATGCATGGTTGCTTACATCTTTGGGCGGGTTTAGTGAAATCTCTGAACAGTCAAGGGAACTGTGTCTGTGATACAATACCTACAGTCAACGTGTTGGACCATCTCTGCCCCTTACGGTAACAGTTATTCAGCTTGGCACTGTGTGACAGAGTTGTTGGATGTCCTGCAGAGAGATATCCTGCAAAATTCTGTCCAATTGGCGAGTTAGACTGTCAAAGTCCCGAGCTGGTTGGACGGCCCTGCCATAATGCTCGAAACATTTTCAACTGGGGCAGATCCGGCGACCTTGGTGGTCAAGGAAGGGGTTGGCAACCATCAAGGCAAGCAAAAGAAACTCCCGCTGTGTGCGGTCGGGCATTATCTCGCTGAAACGTAGCCAAAGATGGCTTTCCATCGAGGGTAAGAACAAAGAGCGTAGAATATCGTCGACGTACCGCTGTGCTATAACAGTACCACGGGTGGCAACCAAATTGGTCCTGCTATGAAAAGAAATGGCACCCCAGATCATCACTACATGGTGGGCGATAGTAAGGTTGGTATCCCATCACTGTCCAGGGCGTCTCCAGATACGTCTTCGGCCTGTAGAAGTAGCCATATATACAGGGAGGGGTAAATAATAGTGGGAAGGACGAGTGGATACAACAGGACGTGAATTTGTGGCAGCATTAACAGGAAAATACCTACAGTTACTTCCAACAGAATGGAGCAACTGCCCATAGAGCTGGCCATACCTTGGTGCATATTAAAATAGTCTTCACGCCTGACATAGTTGTTAGCAGAGGTGAGTCTGGTCACGGCCCTAGCTGGCCATCCAGCTCACCTGATCTGTCAGTATGGGATTACTTTGTCTGAGAAGCCTTTGAGTCTAAGGTGCATCACAACAACCTTCGTAGTCTTCAAGAACTGCAGGAGGTCATTTCGGATGAGACTGAAGCAATTCCAGTTTCCAGCTTCGATCTGGCTTCTGAAACTTGCTGAGCAGGACCCAAAAGGGCCAAGAGGAGAATTGCGGTCACTTTCAACATCTGCTATGGTCAGGTTAGTACTGTATTTACTTTCCTCTGCGGTGTTTCTATGTATCCTGGAACTCTGTTCTCTGGGCCACTTTTATTTGGCTCGCCCTGTATAACGTTTTTCGTAGCTTTTTACTTAAATAGCATACATACAGTGGTTCGACATTGTTCAATAAATGAATAATTTTACGCTACTGACCATTATAATTGCTGCACCAAGAAGAAATTTAGGTGATAAACGGGTATTCATTGGACAAATATATATACTAGAACTGACGTGTGATTACACAGCTGCCCATGCAGCTTCAACACAACACCACAGTTCATCAAGTGTAGCGACTGGCGTATTGTGACGAGCCAGTTGCTCGGCCACCATTGACCAGACGTTTTCAATTGGTGAGAGATCTGGAGAATGTGTTAGCCAGAGCAGGAGTCGAACATTTTCTGTATCCAGAAAGGCCCTTACAGGACCTGCAACATGCGGTCGTGTATTATCCTGCTGAAATGTGGGGTTTCGCAGGGATCGAATGAAGGGTAGAGCCAAGGGTCTTAACACATCTGAAATGCAACGTCCACTGTTCAAAGTGCCGTCAATGCGAACAACAGGTGACCGAGACGTGTAACCAATGGCGCCTCATACCATCAGGCCGGGTGATATGCCAGTACGGCGATGACGAATGCACGCTTCCAATGTGCTTTCACCGCGATGTCGCCAAACACGGATGTGACCATCATGATGCTGTAAACAGAACCTGGATTCATCCGAAACAATGACGTTTTGCCATTCATGCACCCAAGTTCGTCGTCGAGTACACCATCGCAGGCGTTCCTGTCTGTGATGCAGCATCAGGGTAACCGCAGCCATCGTCTCCGAGCTGAAAGTCAATGCTGCTGCAAACGCCGTGGAACTGTTCGTGCAGATGGTTGTTGTCTTGCAAGCGTCGCCATCTGTTGACTCAGGGATCGAGACGAGGCTGCACGATCCGTTACAGCCATGCGGATAAGATGCCTGTCATCTCGACTGCTAGTGATACGAGGCCATTGGGATCCAGCACGGTGTTCCGTACACCCTCCTGAACCCAACGATTCCATATTCTGCTAACAGTAATTGGATCTCGACCAACGCGAGCAGCAATGTCGCGACCCGATAAACCGCAATCGCGATAGGCTACAATCCGACCGTTATCAAAGTCGGAAACGTGATGGTACGCATTTCTCCTCCTTACACGAGGCATCACAACAACGTTTCACCAGGCAACGCTGGTGTATGAGAAGTCGGTTGGAAACTTTCCTACACGTTGTAGGTGTCGCTACCGACGCCAACCTTGTGTTAATGCTCTGAAAAGCTAATCATTTGCATATCACAGCATCTTCTTCCTGTCGGTTAAATTTCGCGTCTGTAGCACGTCATCTTCGTGGTGTAGCAATTTTAATGGCCAGTAGTGTATTAAAAGTCGAGAATGACCTCTATCAAAAATGATATATGATAGGGAACCTCAACGCAGTACACAGTAGCCGAAAGGTACGGATCCTCTTCGGGTTTCATCCCCCATCCCCTCTCCTTTTCATTTTGCTATATTACTAATCTACAACACAAAACAAGTTTTGTACCGCAGCAAGCGCTCACCACAGCCAGCGTTCGACAGTAGTAGTCGAAGCAGACGGCGTGACCGAAGTGAGTGAGGCAGTGTGTGCAGTACTTACGGAGAGCGTGGCCGGCGTGTAGGCAGCAGAGCGCGACCACACAGCAGGCCGCTACCACCGGCATGGCTTGACGTCGCGTCGCGTCGCCCTGGCTGCAGCGCCGCCACTGACTGTGGGCTCTGCGCGGCGGCGGCGGCGGCGGCGGCCGCAGCGTACCGTGGGCGGGCATTCTACAGGCAGACACAGGCCGCACGCGACACAGCAGCTGTCCCGCGCTGCCCTCGCAGCTCACCGCCTCTGTCCGACACGTCCCCTGTGCGAACACTCCCTCACCGGTCCTCCTTCAGTTTGCTATTACTAGATCGACTGTGTCGCCCACTAAACCTATCTAATGCGCTGCAGTCATGGACTGTGCGGCTGGTCCCGGCGGAGGTTCGTGTCCTCCCTCGGGCGTGGGTGTGTGTGTTTGTCCTTAGGATAATTTAGATTAAGTAGTGTGTAAGCTTAGGGACTGATGACCTTAGCAGTTAAGTCCCATAAGATTTCACACACATTTGAACATTTTTGTGACTAAAGCTAATAATGGACGCCACGAGGAATCAACGCCTTAACTTTCACTCTCCGCGCTGTGATGTGGCTGCACCAAGATTTCTTCTCCATAGGTCTCTTTTTACAGTCCACTACAAAATAGCCTCTTCAGATTTTTGCATCGTCAGTTATTTTAGAATTTTTTTGCTGAAAATAATCGGAAAGGAGTAAGGAAGTTTCGTATGTAACGTCCCGAAAACGGAACACGAAGTTGAATATGGGTAGGAAAGGGTTGCCACTCGAGCGAGCCTCTTCGAGGAAACCATATCGGCAGGCTAGGGAAATCACGGAAAATCTTCATCTCATGAAGTGAATCTCAACCGTTTTCCTCCTTGTGATGGAACTCGTCAGTGACACACTTTTATTTTTAGTATACAATACGATACCTACAATGAAGTCATCTTCAGTTCCAATGAAACTTTTCACACAGTACTGATTTTTTATTTTCATTTACGTTAAAACAGATGAGAAAAAATTTGTTCACATTCAAATATAAAAATATGTACTGAAAAATTGTTTCAGACGGAAGATTGTAATAGGAAAGCCTGTTATACCTAAAGGCCGATAGAAACACATGACATGTTTTGGTCGGTAATTCAGTCTAGTAATTGATTTTAGTATCACACGAATAAATACTCACTGAATACGGCTATAAGCAGTTTCCACCATTTTCTGCAATTTTTGTTATTGTTAGACGTGAGATTGTGTTCTATGCGCTGTTTAACATATAAAGCTATTTGGAAGACATTGTTAATTTCTTCCGATACAGAATTATATGGCGAGTAAAATGCTGTATCTCTTTAGAACTACTGTATTCATATAACATTCTGATGATTAAGCCATACTTTGCCGATCTTACACCATCTTGCACCTTCAAACAGAAGACAGTCTTTTACCATGGAACTTACGATACTTGCAAATGAACTGAGTTTCTTCAATGTCTTCATAATTTTCCAATCTTTGAAACGGAAGTTGGTTTTAGTTCCCAGTAGCTTACATCTCAATTTATATTTAACTCGTAACTGGTTTTTGATCGTGTTTCTGCTTAATTTGATTACGCTTACTGATTATTGATGTGTAGTACAGTAATAACGCAACAGAGAGACGATTATTTACAATATTAACAAGACTTTGCAAGTTTCAATAGAATACTTGTTCCTAGGTACATGAGCATTTTCTACATCGGAACATATTTCGATTTAGAAAAACCTTAATTACCTGCTGTATTTTTTGTAATTTCAAAAAAAGGCAGCAGACATAAAAATTTAATATCGTCATTTAAAATGGAATAAGCCAATATGTTGAACTTGTTTTACGGGCCTGCCTAGAGATGAAAGTTTAAAATACAACACTTTCTCCTATTAAAAATAAGGCTAAACTTATTTTATTATTGAAGAACACCCATAAGGACTATTCTACTACTATTGTTTTATGATCATTTATAGCGTTTAACGTGTCAATTATTAAAACTATAAATTAGGCATAAAATTTTCTTTCCTTTTATGGGCAGGTTTCAAATGACATGATTGTGTAGGTAAATACATTCCTCACCTCTTTGCATTTTTCGCGCCTTTTCAGTTGTTGTTAGACGAATTTTGTTGTTGGGAAGAATATGTTGTGAGCCAATCTAGCGTTAAGGGCGGACATGATTCTTGAAAAGTGTTTGTATTTGAAGATCTTGCGTGAGATGATGTGTTCTTCAAAAGGAAACGTTAAAAGATATAAATAATTACGAGAAAAAGTTTCGCAATTAAACATTTCTAAAGTCAAGGCATATCCACAATCACGACCCTGAGAATAAACTTACTTAGTAAGATGAGTAGGTCTCACATTACAGAAATGACCGTAGGGATCAGATTCCAGAATCCAGTACTGTTGTTCAGGGCTAGGTAACTGCGGAGGCGGCTTGCCGTTGACCTGCTAAGTATCATGTGTGTTCCTCTTTCGTGTGGGTGACTGGGCTGAGAGATTGAACAGTGCAGTGTTGTGAAACTTCCTGGCAGATTAAAACTGTGTGCCCGACCGAGACTCGAACTCGGGACCTTTGCCTTTCGCGGGCAAGTGCTCTACCATCTGAGCTACCGAAGCACGACTCACGCCCGGTTCTCACAGCTTTACTTCTGCCAGTATCTCGTCTCCAACCTTCCAAACTTTACAGAAGCTCTCCTGCGAACCTTGCAGAACTAGCACTCCTGAAAGAAATGATACTGCGGAGACATGGCTTAGCTCAGATGGTAGAGCAGTTGCCCACGAAAGGCAAAGGTCCCGAGTTCGAGTCTCGGTCGGGCACACAGTTTCAAGCAGCCAGGAAGTTTCATATCAGCGCACACTCCGTTGCAGAGTGAAAATCTCATTCTGGAAGCATCCCTCAGGCTGTGGCTAAGCCATGTCTCCGGAGTATCCTTTCTTTCAGGAGTGCTAGTTCTGCAAGGTTCACAGGAGAGCTTCTGTAAAGTTTGGAAGGTTGGAGACGAGATACTGGCAGAAGTAGAGCTATGAGGATCGGACGTGGGTCGTGCTTCGGTAGCTCAGATGGTAGAGCACTTGCCCGCGAAAGGCAAAGGTCCCGAGTTCGAGTCTCGGTCGAGCACACAGTTTTAATCTGCCAGGAAGTTTCATATCAGCGCACACTCCGTTGCAGAGTGAAAATCTCATTCTGGAAGCATCCCTCAGGCTGTGGCTAAGCCATGTCTCCGGAGTATCCTTTCTTTCAGGAGTGCTAGTTCTGCAAGGTTCACAGGAGAGCTTCTGTAAAGTTTGGAAGGTTGGAGACGAGATACTGGCAGAAGTAAAGCTGTGAGGACCGGGCGTGGGTCGTGCTTCGGTAGCTCAGATGGTAGAGCACTTGCCCGCGAAAGGCAAAGGTCCCGAGTTCGAGTCTCGGTCGAGCACACAGTTTTAATCTGCCAGGAAGTTTCATATCAGCGCACACTCCGTTGCAGAGTGAAAATCTCATTCTGGAGTGCAGTGTTGTGTTTGTGTTTTCAGCCAACGGAAGGTAGTGAGAGATGGAGTCCCTGTACCGACACACCGCCCACTCCTATCTAAGAGCGCCAGTCGGGCGCCGGCAGCTGTGGCCGAGCGGTTCTAAGTGCTTCAGTCCAGAACCGCGCAGCTGCTGCGCTCGCAGGTTCGAATCCTGCCTCGAGCATGGGTGTGTGTGATGTCCTTAGGTTAGTTAGGTTTAAGTAGTTCTAAGTCTAGGGGACTGATGACCTCAGATGTTAAGTCCCATAGTGCTCAAAGCCATCTGAACCGTTTTTTGAGCCAGTCGCGCCGCCCAACTTAAGAGTCGCTAGTCGACGAAGAGGTCACCATCAAGAGTCTCACACGGCCTCACTCCATATACTGCCGGCGGGTTTCAGTTATTTCCCAGGACACCAGCCAAACAATATTTTACTTCACCTCTTCGACCGTAGTGAGACAACGAAAATTTCTTCCTGCACCAGGATGAGAAGTTGTCACTTCCCAGACGGGCGTCACCGTACAAGAATGCGCTTACAGCCTGAAATGGGCAAGAGCGGTATCGCTGAAATCATACAGCTGATTTTACTTGTACAACCATTCCTTCTGAAGAGTACTTCAATCTCCACATAACGCCGCGCTATGTTTTTCAGACACGAGAGACTGTTGCAGCACATTTATTTTCGTTCTCGCATTTACCTTAACAACGCTGAGTCGTAGATGTAATTTTATCCGTCACTCCTGGTTTATTTCATTTCGAGCAGTCTTTTGTACGTATGGAAACTGGCAAACTGCAGTTTCGGTAAGTCAGCTCAACGTTAGGAGGAAGGGAATCGGATCAGAGGTATTCAAGCAGTGTAGTGTGTTCAAACTATCTTAGGGTCCAGGACACTCTTAATTATTTTCCTGAAACCGATTCAGAGGAGAGAAAATCATTGCAGACACAACATGCTTGTAATACTCGAAAAACGGGTATTGAAGTAAGTCCTAGTTTTGGAAAGTGAGTTCCCAAATATCGCTACTGCATCAGTCAAATGGTCGGAACTGCGAAAAAGATGGGTCACATGTTTTATCAATAGCCAATGTTATTTTTTATCTTTTCTGAAATTATTGCTCAAATGTGATGTGACGTAACACGCTGTGTCGAACGTGGCGGAGTGGGAGTCAAGTGGTTTTATACTGACCGTCATGCTGTGTGCATTTCAGGGAACGCAAAGATCTGGGGAACTACGAAACCGGCCGATCCGAACAGGTGTCCATATGGTGCGTGGGAGAAATAGACGAGAGGTTTACTGACAATAAAAAATATATTACAGGGAAATAATAGCATAACGTTGAACGCGAAAAGAGATTATAGAAATTTTGAAGCGGCGGAGAAGATAGTACAGCGTATTAGGCTACATGAAGAACGAGAAAGAGAGAGAGAGACATGTTGAGTTGTTGGGGTCTGAAGTGCTTTTCCTTTTATCAGTCTTCTGCCTGTTTTGATACAACCTGCAATGAAATTCTTTCCTGTACCAATTTCTTCACTTGCACCTAATTTCCCCTGTTATATGTTGAAGATATACCAGTTTCTGTCTTACCCTACCGTCTGTACCCTCTACGACTTCCTCCGGTACCACGGAAATTATTCCTTGATGTCTTAATGCCTATACTGTCATCCTGTCCATTCTTCTTGTCATTGTTTCCTATATATTCTTCTCCTCGTTGATTCTACAGGGAACCTCCTAATTTCTGATCAGTCCATCTAATTTTCAGCAAACATCTGTAACACATCTCAAACGCTTCGATTCTCTTCTTTACAGTTTCTCTACAGTCCATGATTTATTCCCGTGTAATTCTTTGCTCAAAGCGTACAGTTTTCCTCTAGTTAACGCCTTTGTTTGAGGTTAGGATTGCCCTGTTCGTTAGGATTGCCCTATTTGACTGTGACAGTTTGCTTTTTGACTTTTTGCTTCGGCTGTCATGTATTATTTTGTGTCTACACAAACAGAATTCATTCATTTAGTCCACTTCGTGGTCCACAGTTTTGATGTTTAAATTATTGCTATTCTCATTTCTGTTACTTACTACTTTCGTCTCCCTTCCGTTTACTGTCATTCGTAGAGCTTGCTAATTAGGCTGTGTATTTCGCCCAACAGGTCCTGCAGTTATTTCTTATCCTAAGGATAATAGAGTCATTAGCGAATCGTATCACTGACATCCTTTCACTCTGCATTTTAATCCTACTCTTGGATATTCTTTTTATTTCCTCCATGTTCCTTCGAAGTCCAGATTGAACAGCAGGGGCGAAAGACTGCATCCCTGTCTTGTAGACCTTCCAACCCGACCTCTACGTTGTTGGTCTTCCCTTCATATTTTTTTTCCCTTTTGGCTTTGCACATCTTGCATATTATCCAAATGGTTCAAATGGCTCTGAGCACTATGGGACTTAACATCTGTGAGCATCAGTCCCCTATAACTTAGAACTACTTAAACCTAACTAACCTAAGGACATCACACACATCCATGCCCGAGGCAGGATTCGAACCTGCGACCGTAGCCGTCACGCGGCTCCAGACTGAAGCGCCTAGAACCGCGAGACCACCGCGGCCGGCGCACATTTGGCATATTATCCGTCTTTGTCTATAGTTCGCATGTAATTTCCTGAGGATTTCGAACATTTTGCACCATTTTACTGTGTCGACAGATCGTATGAGAGTTTCTTGGTTTTTCTTCATTTTTGCTTCCAATATCAAGCAAAACACCAGAACTGCCCCTTTCTTGCCTCTGTCTTTCCTTAAACCTAACCTCATCGTTATATTACTGAAACTAAATTCTCTTTTTAGCCTCCAGTGTATTCTTCTTGTTAGCAATTTGGTTGCATGAACCGTTAACCTGATTATGCAACAGTTCTCGCACTTACCTTCCCTTCCCATCTTCGTGATTGTGTGGGTCATATTTTTCTGAAAGTCTCCATTCTACAAACCAGTTTGAATAGCCATTCGGTTGTCACTTCCGCCAACAATTAAAAAAAAGTCCTTACGAATATTTTCTTTGCCTTACGTCTTATTTTCTCGTAAGATCTGTTAAGCTCTGACTGTAATTATGGATCCCCTGTGTCTTTCTTTTGACTCTCATTTCTTCCTTTTTTTGGATAAGATTAAGTTACGTTATATCTTTATTGATCCAGGTAATCATATGGTACACAAATGGTACATTCTCCTGTGTAAGTCAATGTATAAAAGCACACAGTATTAAATGATTTAAATTTGCATTAGTTGCACCATTTTTACATTAATTGTACATTAAAGTGTAATATATACAATATATCATACACTTGTAAGGAAAACATACTGTAAAAGCAGTAAGAGCATAAACTGTACAGGTAGATAGATGTATGTGTTACAGTAACATCACAAAGGTACTAAAGGGCTTAACATTTATACGATACGTCACTATGATACATACACAATTGTTTAGTGTACTTCCTAAAGAAACTTGTGGAACCAGTGATGAGTCAAGTATGCTTTAGCGGCTGACCTGAACTTCGACTACTCATTCATTGATTAGTTTTTTTCCCATAATGCCAGGTATCCTTTTTTATTGAGGTTGGTGTTCACTGATTCTATATGAAAGTCTCCTATTTGGCTAGAGCTATGGAGGTAAATATTTTCATTTTTTCCTTTGAGAGAGGGATTTTGCACTTGCGTTATTCTTATAATCCTTGTGGCTCAATGAGCTTTTGGCTGACAGAAAAGTTCACAAGAAAATAAATCCATATATCAGTTCTGGTCTGTATAGGATAGTAGACGGTTTTCAAATAAACTTTGTTGCGGCATACTTCTAATATTCTCATTAAGTAGCATGCAGTGCTGAATTTCTTATAGATTTTGTCAGCATTTCCATTTCTGTAACCAATAACTAGCACACTAGTACAATCAGCGTGCTGAATTGTGTCCTCGCAGAAATTTTTAAGGTGATTCACTTAAAATAGAAATAGGAGGGTATCCTAGTACTGAACCTTGTGGAACTCCATATTTAATGTTTTCATCGTCTGAACAATGTTGAATTAATTTGTTGAAGCCTTAGTGTAGCACTTCAACCACTTTCTTTCGTCCACTTAGGTATGATTTTACCTGTTTGTTGAATGTTCCTGTAATCGGAATATTATTAACCTTAAGCAATAGTTCAGTGTGACTTATGATACAGAAAGCTTTAGAGGAACCTAGGGATATTTCAATGACATTTTCACCATTATCTGGTTTTCTAAGTACTTCACCTGAAAGTTCAGAATTTTATGTATCAGTTAACGGGCCTTTCCTGAAGCCAGTAAATAGTACTTTGTACTTTTCCAGAAGATATGCTACTCTTCTTTAAAAACAAATCTGTTATTTTAGAGATTACAGATAGTGGAGCAATGGGCAGGAAGTCACCCACTTCGCCCTGTTTACCTTTTTTGAACAGTGGTTTGAGTGGCATTTTTAAGCATCACTGAAAAATTCCAGTTGGAAATGAACTGTTACATAGTTGAGCTTATGGTTCAGTAATGAAATCTCCACATTTTTGTAGTGGTTAATTTTTAATATTCCGATGAATGACAGAACTTCTTTCTGGGTTTCTGGAAATAGACAAAGTAGGCTCAAATGGTTCAAATGGCTCTGAGCACTATGCGACTTAACTTCTGAAGTTATCAGTCGCCTAGAACGTAGAACTAATTAAACCTAACTAACCTAAGGACATCACACACATCCATGCCCGAGGCAGGATTCGAACCTGCGACCGTAGTGGTCGCTCGGTTCCAGACTGTAGCGCCTAGAACCACACGGCCACTCCGGCCGGCAATAAAGTAGGATTTAGGTTTGTATTTACAGAGGATACCAAAATGTTTTTAATGTGAAGTTTGATTTCTGTAACTGCTCGCTTACATTGCTAAAATGAGTACTGAACACATTTGATACTCTTTGGGGATCAGTAATTTCTATACCACTGTGGTTCTATTTAATATTGGAATTTTATGGAGAATTATTATCAGTTTGCTTTTTCACATTTGTTGAAATATGAGTGCTATTCGTTAGATATTACGGAAGATTTGGTGATCTCATATGATCTTTGCTTTTCAGCACATGACATTTTTATACCCGCTGTCAACTAGTGTTTCTTATGTTAAGCCCACAAGATGCGATCTTCTGTCTTTTAACTGGAAATGACATGCTACAATAATGTGAGAAAAGTCCATAAATACAGGGTGCGGCAGCGTTCATAGCGTAATTTGACTTGCGTAGTACAATGACGTACTGCTGGAATGCGCGCGCCAGCTCGTGCCGCATTCGTGTACTAATGAGCTGCCATTTCGAGTGTGGCAGTGATATGGAGCGGTGGAGTGCACAGCATCGTGCCTTTGCTGTTGAAAGTTACTTCAAGAATAACGACTCCGTTATTGCTACCCAGCGTCTGTTTCGGCAACATTTCAACTTGGGACGTAATGGGAAAGTTCCAGATGGACGAACCATTGTGAGGTGGGTACGTGCATTTCGAACAACAGGTTCTGTTTGCAATGGCAAACTGGGAAGAAGTGAAAGAACTGTACGGACACCAGAAGCCGTGGAAAATGTTCATGCTGCACTATTGCGTAGCCCAAAAAGATCAGTTCGTGTCATGTGCAAACTGTGCATATATCCGACCGCTCATTCAGGAGAATATTGTACGAAGATCTCCATTTTCCCCTATATAAGCTGCAGATTGTTCAGGAAATTAGGCCTCGCGATTGTGTTTCACGCGAAAAATTCTGCTTTACCATGCGTGATCTCCTTCGCCACAATCCACAATGGTTGCACACCATCCTGATGTCAGATGAAGCTCATTTGGAATTATGTGGTTCAGTGAATAAACAGAATAAGCGTTATTGGAGTGATGTAAACCTGCATGAACTGCACATCAAGCCCTTGCACAGTTCTCGTGTCACAGTGTGTTGTGGAGTTGCTTCCTTTGGGATTATTGGCCCTTACTTCTTTGAGGATGACAGCGGTGTGGCTGTAACTGTCACCAGTGAACGCTACCTAAAGATGCTGCTAGACTTCGTTCTACCCCAATTAGGTGTGGTAGATGTGAATGTGGGACAATTATGGTTTCAACAAGATGGAGCGACTTCGCATACAGCCAGAATTTGCATGGATTTTTTGCGACAGACATTTCCTGGTAGAGTAATTTCCCGTTTTGGTGACATTTCCTGGCCGCTTCGCTCACCTGACCTTTCATGTACAGACATTTTCCTTTGGGGCTACCTGAAGCATGAAGTGTTCCGAACACGTTGTGCCCCAATTTATGAGTTGAAGGATCGCTTCAGAACTGCCGTCGGCAATGTCCCAAGGAATACGTTACGCCGAGTTACGGAAAGCTTCCAATACCACCTAGATGAATGTGTTGTGCAGAGGGGGCATCATTTGACAGCAGTCATATTCAAAATGTAATCCACACAATGGACAATGACTTACACATTAGTAAATGGCATACCTTTAACTATTAATTGACATGAGAGGTAATAAATAAATTACAGTTACTGCCTGATGCTGTGTTTTTAATATCCTACTATGAACGCTGCCGCACCCTGTATATTGTACTTCTCATTTGTGTTTCACGTCTGTACACTTAAACCATATTTCGTTCGTCAGTAAATTACTAAAGTACTTAATGCTATGGTTTCTGAAGTTTCTTCCAGCTTTCACTGTTTCTGTTCGCACAGTTAAGCTCAATATTGAGGGTATTTCAAAAAGCTGTGCATAGTGTTCATTCAAACCTGTTAATATTCCTAGCTGTCTGTTCGTGACTTTCCTTGTTTATTAGTGTTTATTAGTGTGTAGTGGTGCTGGATACATTTCTAACCCTGGTGGGGGAATATATAATTGGGAGCAAATGGTATATTTCATTTCTATATCTTTCGAATCTTCATTGAAGTCAATGTTAAAATCTCGATATATTACAACTTTTTTGATCAGGTCCCTGACATTGACAAGACTAGCTTCAAGTTTGTTAAAGAATAGTTTTATGTTCGGGTCTAGATTTCTGTACCGGCAAATTATGTTTGACAGAGTTAAGCTGAACACCAGAACTTTGAAAATCATCTTGTTTTCTTAACTAAGTAGTGATATCAGTCGATATTTGGTCCGGAGTACTCCTTACAATCCACTATCTGATATCTAGCCTCCGTCTCACCACCCGGATGATATTTTCCCATATTTTCAGGCCTTTCCTGAGTATACCTCCTTCTCCTGTGGTTTTTTAAGAATATAGTCACTATTACTAGCTGAAATTGATTGCGGAATTCATTTAGCCATTCACCTATCTCATTCCTGCTACCAAGTTCATATTGTCAGATTTTCATCCTACTTTACATACTGTGATACCCACTCATTATGTTCATATGCTTTCTCTATCTCTTTGTCGTCTGCTTTTGACGTTGGCACGTATAACTGGAGTGTTGTTGTTGACGTTGGGTGGTTATTTGTCGTGGCAAGAATAATCCCATTACTTGTTGCTCGCCATCCACCCTACCTTCACATTCATGACAAATACTACTCTAGTTACAGCATTTCCTGCTGCTGTTGATATTACCCTATATTTGTCTGATGAGAAATCCTTATCTTCTTTCCGTTTCACTTCACTGATCCGTGCTATATCTAATCTGAACTTTTGCGCTTCCTCTTCAGATTTTCTAGCTTCCCTGCCATGATCCCTACCACGATCAGAGTTCTGACATTCCACACTATTACTCATATACTGTAACGATTAAAGAGGATAATACTGAAACTGGTCTCTGATTACTTGCAAAAACAAATACGATCTGAAGATGTAGGAGAAAGAATCAAATTAGTGAATCAAATTACCGAAATTCGTGATAAATATTGGGTTGGGACGTAAGTTCGTAGCGTTTTTGTTTGCATATTTGTATTCCGGTTGCTCCTACGGGTTTTTTTTATAGATGTTATTTTTTATTTGCAGTTCATTGGTGCTACTGAGCTTACATATTATTATTTTGCCATTTGGAGATGGTGAGTGGAGCTCTGGGGGCTAGAAAATGGATTGCCAAGTGGAGAAATCGGAACATTGCAGTCTTCTTCTTCGGTTTGAGTTCTGTAGAAGGATGACAGGAGCGGAGGCACCCACAAACATTTGCGCCGTGTATGTGCATAATACCATTGGACAGAGCACCGCAATAAAATGGTTTTCTCGTTTTAGGTAGGGTCGTTTTCATATTGATAACTCTCCAGGTTCGGGTTTGATGAGGATCCACAATGATCCACGTCCGTGCAATCGAGAGCTCGTAGATGTGTGAACTGTGAACATTCCACCACAATGCGACATTTTCATGTAGTGGGTGAGGTTCAAAAATCGGATGTATGGGTATCGCATACTCTAAGCCAGAACCACAAAAATCAGTGGCTGGCTGTATGCACATCCCTGCTTGCTCGTTATGAATCGGCTCGTGAATAACACCGACCATTCCTGTCCTGTGTAGTTACTGGAGATGAGAAACGACGTCTTTATACAAGGGTAATCCCAAACGTAAGGTCTCCTATTTTTTATAAGTACATAGACCTGTTTGTTTCGACAATGGTTTTCATCACTTTACAGCTTGAACATTTAGCTATTTTTCGACATCGTCACCATTTCTGTCGGTGCATTTTTGTAGACGCTGTGGCAGTTTTTGTATGCCCATGTCATACCAGCTCGCCGCCATGCTGTTCAGAAAGTTATGAACCACTTCTTTTACCTCGTCGTCGGAGCTGAATCGCTGGGACCACAATTAACGGTAACAGGTACTGTGAGACTCTGAAAAACTCAAACGAGCAATTCAGAACCGGAGAAGAGGAATGTTGAGCAAAGGCGTACACATTCTCCATGACAACGCTCGCCCACACATCCCTCGGCAAACCGTTGCACTCCTGCAAAAGTTTCAGTGGAACATAATCACCCACCCACCCTATAGTCCTGACTTGGCGACCACTTCCTAGGTTAAAAGAACATTTGGCCGGAAAGCGATTCCACACAGACGACGAGGTGAAAGAAGAGGGTCATAACTTTCTGAACAGCATGGCGGCGAGCTGGTATGGCATGGGTATACAAAAACTGCTACAGCGTCTACAAAAATGCGTCGGCAGAAATGGTGATTATGTCGAAAAATACCTCAAAGTTCAAGCTGTAAACTGATGTAAACCACTGTAGAAATAAACAGGTCAAGCTGTATAAAAAATAGGAGACCTTACTTTTGGGATTACCCTCGAACTAACACAAGGAAAAGAAAGGAGTGGTTGAGCCCGAAAAAAGCAGCTACTCCCCGTACAAAGACGTGCCCGAATCCATAGAACATAATGTTATTCATCTGGCAACGATGTAGTGTGTTAGGAATTGCCTACCCGAGATCTAAGCACGATTGCTGACATTTATTGTAACAACTGAGAGGTCTTGCAGTCGCAGTCTAAGAACAACGACGAGGAAGACTGAAGTGATGCTACTCCACAATAACGCACGCCCGTATTCTGGTAGACTTACAAAAAAACTGTACACGAGCTGGGTTATGAAGTCATTATGCGCCCACCTTATTCACTTGATCCTGTACCTTCAGATTTTTGCCTTTTTCGTTCTCTATCAGATAACCTTCAGGGAACTTCCCGGATGAAAACACGCTCCAAGCGTGGCTCGACGCGTTCTTCAAATCAAAAGCATGTGGTTTCTACAGTCGCAAAGGTACCCCAGAGTGGGAAGACTGTTGTAAACAGTGAAGGAGAATATATATTATTGATGAATAAAGGCTCTGTCATATGGATCTGTTGTGTTTATTAAACTTATGGAAAAAAAGTAAGAGCTTATGCACCATCCCAATAATTTTGCCTTTTGGCAGGTCTGTGTGCTATTGCTGAAACCGTTTCTAAGTGAAGGTACATACCATGTTCTTAACTTTTTGCCCGTATTTAACGATAATTGTACTACACGAACGAATGTAGGTATTAAAATAAAACCTATGGCCAAATAATTGCAACCCTACGCGACAAACTCTCGCGAGGACAGAGATTGCTAGGAATATACACGGTGTAAATTTTAAGTTGACAAACCAGAATAACTCTAAAAATAAGCTTCACACAAAAAATATGTAGAATACAAAGTTGATTATTTTCGAGGGGGACATCTGCTGTTGCTAAAATTAGCCTGCCACCCCTCTGGGGGTGGGGCGGGAGGCAACTTTAAACTTTCAAATGGGAACCCCCATGTTTTATTGTAGAATCAGATTCTACATAAAGAACTACGTACATTTGTCTTAAAAATTTGTTTTGATTCTCGGTAGTTACTTCGTAAATTTTGGTTCACTAAAATTAAAGCTCTCCCTCTCTCCCCATAGGGTGGGGTTTGAGAGAGAGGAATTAGAGTTTTACAAATGTTGAGCCAAACAAACCGCATCCGAATCTGCGGAAAAAATTAATATTTAGGTCAACATTTGTAAAACTCCAATTCCTCTCTCTCAAACCCCACCCTAGGGGAGAGAGGGAGAGTTTTAGTTTTAGCGAAACAAAATTTATGAAGTAAATAAGTATTTTTTATTTATCCGTAACCATTTTCCACACAAAAATGAGAACATGGATTTTCTTGAATTACAGCTCCAACTACCAAGAATCAAAACAAATGTTTAAGACAAAATGTACGTAGTTCTTTATATAGAATCTGATTCTGCAATAAAACATGGGGGTTCCCATTTGGAATTTTAAAGTTGCATCCCGCTTCACCCCCAGGGGCTGCGGTGGCGGGCTAATTTTAGCAGCAGCAGATGTCCCCCTCGAAAATAATCAACTTTGGATTGTATGCATTTTTTCGTGTGAAGCTTATTTTTCGACTTATTCTGGTTTGTCAACAAAAAATTTACACCCTGTATACTGTATGCCCGTGACGTTCTTTGAATCAGGAAATGTGCTTACGTGCAGCAAGACATGTATCTGCATCCACATGGTCAGTGCGATGTTGTGCGGATAACATCGACTGTTAACACTGCGACCATTGTCGTGGCTTCCCTTGACGCCTCAGCAGGGACAGTGGTGCGACCAACGACAACACTGAACATAAAGAGTGGCAGACGAGTCTCGATTATGCGTACAGCATCATGACGGACATGTATCCACGTGTGGAGTTTCCGAGGAGGATGGACACTGCCACATCGCATTCGTCCCTGTCATGTGTACCCAGTATCTGGTGTGATGCAACAGTGTGCAGCTGGGTACGCTACGTAACAACCTCTGTACTCATAGCTGGTAATTCGGACACAAGGGCTACACCACTGACGCACTTAAGCGAATAGCTGTGCTCTATCTTCAATGTCCGCGAGATGTTACCCTTCATTAAGAGCGCATGGTGCCCGTAGCACATCTGATCGTTCTCGATACAGGAGCAGTGTGATCTGCTGAACTTGCATACATGCAAATCCTGTCAATGGGTTGCCAAGACACTGACGCCCTAATTTTCGGCAGCGATTACCACTGATAAACGCCTGTTGAAGCAGCTTGGAATGACGTCCCTTATATTCAAACTCAGTTCCACTTCAAGGGCAGCCTGATTGGAGCCGTTGTTACTGCCAGAGTTGCTAGCCCTGTGTACTAACTCTACCCTTTCTATTTCACCAAATCATCTACAAAGTTAATGTATTCTTTCTCCTAGTACTGTATGGGTGCAGTAAGGAAAATTCCGTTATTTGGTGTCCTTTTTGGTGCTGAAATTTTAATAGCCAAAATCATATCATAATTCGGTGACAAAAAAAGCCTTGTAAGTGTTACAGCTCTAAATTGAAAAAGTGTACGAACGCAACTGAAAAACAGTTTTATCCAGCTCAACTGAACATTGTTTAGAAGAGAATTTACTTTATTTGCTTGTGTGGAACCGCTTGATACGCTTTGTGTCATTCCGAGAAGCCGTACGAAAAATAATCATCATCTTCAGGAGCTAATGCACATTAGTCTGCTGAGGTAAACGACCAAACTTATTCGAAAACCACTGTAGTCAATACCACGACACGACACTGAATTCGTACATATCTGTTATAAAGTCTGTTGAAAGCTTTCCGTGTTGGGCTATTAATCCACTTGCTAGCAGAATTTTGCTCAATAGAAGATATATTTTCTTTCATAGTCTACGTGATTTTCAGCCACTTGGCTGGTACATGTACATCATTTTCGGAACAGGCGTATTGTTCACCCAATCTAAGTGATTTATCCTGTTTGTCTATACTTCTGAATACATTTGCTTCTACTTCGTATCTGTAGTTTCACCATTATACACCGAGATAACAAAAGTTATGGAATAGCGATATACATATATATACAGATGGTGGTAGTATCGCGTACACAGCATCTAGAAGGACGGAGCTGTCATGTGTACTATGGTGATCCATGTGAACAGGTTTCCGGAGTGATTTTGCCAGCACAACAGGTATTAGCAGACTTCTTTCGTAAATCTTTAGGGAATTCAGTATTCCCAGACCCATAGTGTCAAGACTGCGGTGAGAATACCAAATTTCAGGCATTACTTCTCACCACGGACAACGCAGTGGCCGACAGTCTTCACTTAAAGACCGGGAGTAGCAACGTTTGCGTACAGCATCACCGCATGAAATAACGGCAAAAATCAATGTTGGAGCTACGACGTATGTATCCCTGTGTGTCAATTTCAGTTAGTTGGAGCCGATGGTAGGGCTCGAGTGTGTGGCAGACCCCACGAAACCATGGACTCAAGTAGTGATCAAGGCACTGTACAAGCTGCTGGTGGCCCCTTAATGGTGTGGACAGTGTCTGCATGGAACGGACTGGGTCCTCTGCTCCAGCTGAACTAATCATTGGCCGAAAATGGTTATGTTCCGCAACTTGGAGACCTTTTGCAGCCATTCAACGAAGAAATTCTTATGGATGACAAGGCGTCGTTCATTTGGCCACAACTATTGTCAGTCAGTTTGAAGAACATACTGGACAATTCGAATGAATGATTTGGACACCCAGATCGCGCGACATGAACTTCATCGAGCATTAATGAGACATAATCGAGAGGTTAGTTCGTGCAGAAAATCCTGCACCGGCAACACTATCACGATTATGGACGGATATGAAGACAACGTGGGTCATTATTTCTGCAGGTTACTTCCAACGACTTGTTCAGTCCACGGCACGTCGAGTAGTTGCACTACGCTGGGCAAAAGGAAGTCCCACAGGATTCGAGGAGGTGTCCAACGACAATTCTTACCTCAGTACAAATTCTCTCTCTCTTACTACGTGAGTAACCTGTCGTTCCAGAAATTCTCAGTCTTGCCGTACGGAGATTGTTTTTTAAAACATTTGCCATACGTAGAGACAACCACGGCCTTAAATAATTTAACCATACTCGCTATTTACTCTTTTACTTCTGTATAATGCACCATTGAGACATGAAATCTCATTTCTTTTTTGTTACAGACTTCCTCACATTTCGTGACAGTGTAATTGAGTTGCACCAAAATTGTTGAGCGTCAGTCAAATATTAGAAGTACTGTGAGGTGCCGGGGGTGGAGAAGAGTTTGTACCTCTTTAATTCAGACGAATTTTGCATGAGAACGAGACATGCACTCGACCCCCTCCTTATCTATTAGCTAATTAATTATGAATACAACGGTAACGGAAGGAAAGGATGGTGGACCCTGCTAGTTAGTAAAATAAGAAGTGCACACTCAAATAATTTAATAAAAATTGTAATCTACTTAAAAAAAGAGAACTTTATCATAAGAAAAAACAGGAAATGGGATTCTGCCTATATCTACGAAATGATATGTGGATTAAATATTACAATGGGATTTATTATACATCAGGACATATATGCACATGATTGTCGACAAACACAGTAAGTTAAAGGATAGGGTATACTGAAATATTATGAGATTAAGAGTTGGCTTGAGAACAAGGGGCTCCCACTCTCTGTGATGCAGTAGATTGACGATAATGACTGCAGGTCCTAATGAATCAAATATTAATCTCCCGACTATATAGCAGTATCGCAATTAGCAGTGAGAGCTCAAATGGGATCACATGGAGAAACAAAAAAGGTGGACTTGTAGCAAAGCGAGCGCGCGTGCTGCAGAGGGATTCAGTATAAAACTGATAAAGTCCTACAATGCCGGAGCCGAAAAATACTGTACGAGTACTGAAATCTGCAACACGTTGTCGGTAGGCAGCGTCCTGATGATGTAGGCGCCGACTTCTGCCGTGCAGCGACTCTATATCGACCCCTGGCCGCGAAGGCTGTCCGAGAATTCAAGTTCTTTCGAAAACGAGCGATCAAGTTGCAAGACCGTCCGACTCCGAGGAAGATCAGATCCCGAATCTCTTGCCCGCGCAACGCAACTTTGCTCTAATCCCTACTCTCCTCGAAAACCGCAAATCAGCATTCAGTTCTGAGTCCAAAATTCCCCCACACTGTCTCAGAACATCATTCACGCCAAAAGCCACTGTTCCCTCCAATCTCGAGCAGGGTTTTATGACATCAACTAGCCTCAGTTTAAGTTGACCAATCATGCCTCTGCTATTCAGCTAAGGGCACTAAACTTGCCATTTGACCGGCTATGTGAACAACCTGCCTAGACCACCGGCCATCCGGCGCCAGACAGTCGCACCGAGCAGGGTACGGTCCACAAGTATTCTCAGAATCAAGAGGACAATGCAGTCAGTCGGTGCCAGGAGTCTTCGTTCCGGACGCGTCGGAACGGTAAATACATAAGGTGCGGCGACAGATGTCTCGCAGGTCGTTTCACCCTGCGTACAATAGGCGAAACTCGACCGAAATCTGTCGTTCCACCAGGCGCTTAAGCCCATTGTACGAACCCTCAGAATTCGGGGAAGTGCCGCCCCCAACTGGAAATGCAGTGTGCCACGCCCTCCGATGCTCGCCTCGCACAGGCCACACAGGGAAGTAAAGCAACATGTTTAGGAATCAATTGAAAAGTAGTTTTTGAGCTCTCAGTACAAATACTCTCATTAAAAAACATTATTCGGTCTGTTACTACCGTGCTATGACCTAGAACATTAATAAAATTGATGAAAATGAGCGGTGACATGCAAAAGAGGGCATGGAACCTCTCAGTAAGACATTTGGTATTTCTCGATTTATTACTATCAAGTTTCCTTGTACTGATGCGAAAGATCAGAAAAAATGTTAAAGCAGTCTAGCTGGACGCTTCTGCATCTACAAAGCCAGGAAAACAATAGTTTGTATAATTTTCCGTAGTGGGAAGGAGAAGTTCTACTCTTCCAAGCAGCACTGTGCAATCTACAAACCGGGTAATTCGACCATGTCATCTGGGAATTTAGTACTAAGAAAACAGCGTACAGCTACATACTCTTAAACTACCAAAAGTGGGGATTGCTGTTTAAAATATAATCCTGTAAGACAAAAAATAAGAGCATAATGCTCAAAAACAGAGACTGGTATCCGTACGAACGATGAAGAAACTTTTTAATGATATTTGCCGAGTCTAGTAACATTTGTTACTATTTTTTTCAGTTAAATGACATTACTTGAAAAACTTAATTTCTAGCGCTTTCGTGTATATTATATTTCACACACTATTTTAATTAATGTTTCTTGCACGTGATAGTAACAAAAGGGATCAGCATTGCTCTAGAAGAAACTGGATTACAAGAAAATCTTTCAAACATCAGCAAGAACATTCTGTTGTAGTCCGAAAAGTTAGAGTACTTAGGTTGCTTGATGAGGCTCTACATTCACTTTCTGAACAAACATCTTTATTTTTTCCCGAAAATTAGAAGAATGTGAATGAAGAATAAAAAGAGAAATTTTATCAGTCCGCTAGGGTTAAGGGTAACGATACCAGGGCCCTAGGAATGCCAATAAGATGTGAGACCAATGCTGGTCACTTCCCTGAGATGTACAATTGGCAGTTTATCGAGGAAAAAGCCATGTTAGACACTTGAAGGAAGGAGAGATAGGAAATATAAGCCTGCTGACACATCATACGCAATCAACGGATGTTTTCATTCTTATCCTTCAATAAAACCTAAGGTCATATTGAGAATCAAATTATGTTTTTAATACAGCGCCTTCTGCAAAACAGAATGTTTGTCCTTTTTTTCCTTCTTCTCCCAAACATCTTTCGACAGTTATTGTTTGCATTAGATGTTTTAAAAGAAGAGATAAAGGAAGTACAGGCCTAAGCCAATTGATACATACTATAGAATGAAAAGATTTCTTCGTATTTATACTTGAGTAGCACCTATGATCACAGTTAAATATTCAACTTGGTTTTTAAACCTCACCTTCCGAAAAACCAAATTTTTGTCGATTTTTACCTGTTCACGCAAGCATCATTCGACATTCACATGTCATCCATCCTCGGTGGGTGTCTTTTATTTCTGTACAGGAAAAAAACTGCAACTCGCTCAAGGACAAGGTAATTTTATTGACAAGTGAGGTGACAGCTTGTTCATCACTGTAGGAGCACAATGATGAGTCAAGACAAAAATGATTCAAATGGCTCTGAGCACTATGGGACTTAACTTCTGAGGTCATCAGTCCCCTAGAACTTAGAACTACTTAAACCTAACTAACCTAAGGACATCACACACATCCATGCCCGAAGCAGAATTCGCACCTGCGACCGTAGCGGTCGTGTGGTTCCAGACTGTAGCGCCTAGAACCGCTCGGCCACTCCGGCCGGCTTGAGTCAAGACACTATGACCAAGTAGCTAATACCATGTTTGTCCACATCTGGAATGTTATACAACAGCGATCCTGCCTGGCATAAATCCGACAGGTCCGTGGTTGGTTTCCAAAGGTATGTGGCACAAGGTGTTTATGCACACGCCACACAAGTGTCATAAATTATGGGCCGGTGGTTTATAGACGGGGAGCTGGTACCCAACAGCATCCCAGATATGTTCCGTCTGTGTACTGTGTGTATTGAACCGGGGACCTAGAAACGATGGAGAGGTTTCGTCCACTGGAGTCCTCTGTGGTTCACAACCCGACGACAGACTACAGCAGTAAATCCACCCCACTGCGTCCCACACCGAACCTAGGGTTATTTTGCGGTTCGGTCCCCAGTGGATCTTCCTCCCCCCTCCCCCCCTCCCCCCTCCCCTCTCCCCCGGGAACGTTTCATACCAGACGAGTGTAGCCCCATATGATTGCTTGGTAGAGTCTGTGGATGGTTTTTAAGACAGTTTTCGATCTGCCTTGGCGAATGCGGGCTGGTTCCCCTTATTCCACTTCAGTTACACTACGTTGGCGATTGCTGTGCAAACACTTTCTCCACTTACACCATAATAACTCTACCACACAGACAATGGGGTTACAGCCATCTGGTGTGAAACGTTCCTGAGACGGGGGGGGGGGGGGGGTTGCTGGGGGCCACACCGCACGATAACCCTGGGTTTGGTGTGGGGTGGCGGTGGGGTGAGTGGCCTGCTGTAGCCCGTCGTGGGGTTGTGAACCATTGAGGGCTATGGTGGTGACAAAGCCTCTCTGTCGTTTCCAGGTCCCCAGTTCCGTACAATACAATACAATACAATACAAGCAGAACCAGCCCGCATTCGCCAAGGTAGATGGAAAACCACCTTAAAAACCATCCTAAGGCTGGATGGCACCCTGGACCTCGACACTAATCCTCCAAGTGGATTTGTGCCAAGAACTGGCATGCAGTCAAGGTGTGGCTAGCTGGGTGGGCATGTCCCATCTGGTTCACCTCTTGTGTATTTGGTGGTCAAGACATCAATGTCAGCTCACTATCACACTCCTAAAACCATTGTAGCACGATTTTGGCCTTGTGACGTGGGAGGTTATCCTGCTGGAAGAGGCCATCGCAGTTGGGGAAGATGTCAAGATGAAGGGATGCAGGTAGTCTACAATAATATTCACGTGGTCTACAGCTGTCTTGGTGCCTTCGATTACTGACACAGTGTAACCTCCCCCTCACTTATCGACCTTAATGACAGTGAAAAATGAAACCGCGTGTACCTAATGGGAATTTTGGAAAAGCAATCGTCACCGAAGTTAACCTGTCGGTAAAGAGGGAGGAAAGGGTTACATCTAAATGAAAGGAAAAATGCAAGTGAAACTGGTGGAAATTAATTTTGAAAAGGGGTAAAGTTAATGAAGAAAGTAAATGTGCGGCCGTTACGTTAACAATTAACTAGCGGTAATTAGATATTTGAGATTTGGGGGAAATTACGGTCGCCAGTCCTAAGGACAATTACTATAGTAACTGAAAAAGAAAGGTAATTACACATATAATTAGCACTAGAAGCGTGGCAACTGAAGGTTGACACGTGTAGTGTGAAAACTGAAAGTTTGTCAGAAGTAATAAATTTCGCTACACTCTGACTTAATTTAGCAAAAGAATTAATAAAACTTGAAAATCGAAAGTTAATTTAGTGACTGAAGTTAATAGTGAGCTTTCTTTCTGAAGCACATCGACATTCAGTAAAATAAGGTTAGTCTTGGACTACCTCAACAATCATTTCAAAAGCTACTTGAATCTACGCAATTTAGAAATAAGAGAATTAACTTTGAACTTGAATTAAATGATTCTGAACAATTAACAATAGTAAAATTTAGTATGTACCAAGCTGAGCTGCAGTCACAGGTAACTAAAATACGGTAACAAAACTCGCACTCTTAATTTGTGCTTGTGCAATCTAAATATTGTAGCCAGCTGAACTTTGAAATTAAAGCAGTGAAATCGAATGATGCTGGCGTTTCAATTTCAACGACCCTCGGGCTCATTTCGGAAAAGGAAGGGACCCTGCTTGGCAATGCAATTGGGACAATGAGCAACAAAGGTTCATGCTAAGTTGCTGTAATTTTGCGAGGCAAATGGAACAATTTGAAAAGCTGAGGTCTGCCATACAGTTCTGAAACTTTACGTGCTTTTAGTCTTCCTTGTTGGTTGACTGAAGGTTTGAAGCCGTCGATCGAGGAGGTGGCGACAGTCACTCATTGTCGGCCGTCGCTGTTGCAGAAGCTGGATGTTGGCGCGCCTTCTTCTCGACACGGTCACCAGGCGAAACGGGCTCTCGATGTGCACCAGCTAATGCTTCCCGTCCGCGACACCATGTCAGAAACTATCATCGCGAGTCGAGCGCAATTACATGCTGCCAAACCCCGAAAGCGCGGCAACTCGCGGGAGCGTCACACCACACACCTGCTCCACTCGCTACCCCAGCCAGACTCCGCCCGCCCTGCCGCGCTCCACGCGGCAGAGTTAACACTACCAAAGATCCTACACACTCTGATTCTTCACACGACCTATCGATGTAATCGTTCGATAGCAGTTTTCCCTAGGCAAGACCCAGCGTAAAAATACAAATAATATTTACGAAACAAACCAATTATACATCGACATAAATGCATAAATATATATATATACAAATAGTAAAACAATTACAATATGTAAAGACACAGAAATGTCATATATTCAGGTAACAAAAATAAGGAAAACAAATTATAGTACAATAGATGGAAATAGGAGGATATGCATTTCCGGCGTTACACGTGCCCCACATTATCTGAGGATGTTCGTGTAACGTAAACAGACTCAGAAAATGTCCAAAAAAAAAAAAAAGAAACAGCGGAAATGCATATGCTCAAAACATCAACAAAATTTAGCATTCGCCTAATTAACCATAAACCAATTTTTAGACGATAATAATGGAGTGGAGACACTCCTAATCTTATTCCACTCTGTCATCTTGATCAAAATAAAACAGGTTGACAACATATTAAAATTCATAGAAAACAATAAACATGGTTTAGCTATTCTAAAAATCTAAATTCCTAGCAGTATCAAGAAATGGAATACTATTTACAATAATCAGATTACATGGTCATAGAAAACACGTATATCAAAATACGCAAATAAACAATTAAATAGACTACACATTTTATATAACCTTTTCATAATTAATATTCTCGTCACGAGAATCTATTTAACGCTAAACAAGAAAATAATGTACAGCAGATCGACAAAAACATAAATATTAACAGCAGAATTCTTTCAGCTGTCCAGGAAGAAAAACAATTCCGCCTTCCGTACCCGCAAGTACAAAGAATGCCGACTGCGGCATAAGAGCCGACAGCGGCACAAGAGCCGACAGCGGCTTCGCCTCGCCAGTATTGTTGCGCCCGCCTGTGCGGCACGCTTGATCTCTCTCGCCCTTGTAACGGCATTTCCAGAACGTCCGTTGCACCGAATTCTTTCGGTAAAACTCACTCCCGAGTAATCTGAAGGAGTCCATAAACACTATCACAGTAGATAACTCAACACTGTCCATCATCACACGCATGTACTAGCCTGAAACTTAAAACAGCGTCTAAGTACATCGGCAATGACTAGTAAAACACATATTCATGAAATCTTACAGCTAGTTACAAAATCATATTTACATTGATTAATCTACTGTGACTCAGCTGAAAACTTAAACTAGCAGCTTGGATTTTTCAATTGATAAATAATCACTCTCTCTTAAATCATTTAGTCAAAATTAATTACTTATTAATTACAACTTCTTTAATGACCTTGGTCAGTCAAAAGCATGGCAATCTAGCAAATCGTTAAATCTTACACTCTATTTTACATACTGTATAAATTACCCATTCTGTGGTATTAATCAATCCTAGGTTGGTACAATTTCAGGTCTACAATGTTCCGTATACCTAATAGTTTTCCAGAGCTTGGATACTCTAAGCAATAAGCATTTGTGTGAGGTATACCAATGACTTTATATGGTCCATTATAAACAAACTTAAATTTAGAGATTTCATTGTCTATCTCGCTCGATTTCTCATGAGCTTTTACAAGTACTAAGTCTCCGATTGCAAACTTAGCAAAACGCACTTTAGCGTCATGACGACGTATGCGAGCATCGGCTTTTAGCTTAATTACTTCTCGCAAACGATCTTTTTTCACACCAATACTAATGTTAATCCGTGGAGGGAATTTGATTATCTCTTCCAATTCACTTTCTACACTTTTGTCAATGCCGAAATTCCTCATGTTACGGCAGTTCAAACTCATTCCTATGTCAATGTCATCCGGCCAGTTAACAATGTGTATAGGCTGGTATTGCCTATGCACACCGTCTCCTGCCTCGTCAAAGCTAACTACTATTGCTTTATCTTGTGACGTACATGTCAAAGTTTTGCTTTCGCAATTAATCACTGCACGGTACTTTAATAGCCAATCTAACCCGATAATTACTTCCGTAGTTAAGTCTGGCACGACGACAAACTGTTGTTCAAATCGTGCCCCACAAATCTCAAGTTGACAAAAATCTGTTTCGTAACCGGTTTACTGGCCTTCCCAGTAGCACCGATAATTTTCACTCCTGTTACTGGCATAACTACGATGCCAGGTCTGTCTTTCTGTAACTCAAATATTTTCCCAGATACAACACTCAATTCTGCACCGGTGTCAATCAACACGTTTAGTTGTAGGTCGTGCATATTAACAGACACTACTACCCGTCTACACTTGTCCTCGACTGTTTCTTTATTTCCCCACAGTAAATCCTCATCTATATCCAGGTCATTCCAGAAAAAAACATCCAGCTTTGATCCTAAATTCGGCTTATCTGGCGGCTTTTTCAGCCTCTGTTCACATACAGTTTTAATTTCAACACGTTTGTCCTGAGGCTTTGTCTGTAGCTTCGCCTCCAATACCGAAACCTTTTCCTGTAACTCGTCAACTAGCGAGTGTTGCTTTGCTATCAATTCACTAACTGTCACCTTCGCTGATTCCTCTTTAGCCAGATTGATCTCATCTGCCAATCTACCTGGAGAAATGTGCCCAGTAGTGTCTGCAATTACTTCCTCTAGATCTGCGTAACCCACACTGTTATCGTCTGACCGTATAACATCAGCTCTAACCTCATACACACTGTAATCTACGTGGTTTTCTACCAATCGTGTCCGGCTATCACTAAAGTTTTCGCAATCTTTCTCCTTCATACTTTCGCAATGTTTAAACTGGAGGTTTGCGTCGGATGGGTCGGCTACTTCTACCACCGAAACTTTCGGTAAGGTCTGCCGGTTAGGGCCAGAACTTTCCGCTACTACTTCAACATCCAACTCTTGCGGGACGAAACACGACCAATCTTGCTCGTGCTCCCCATTAACATCAACTATTTCTAGTAAAGTCTGCCGGTTAGGGCCAGAACTTTCTATCATTTCACAAACACTATCTTCCTGCGGGACGAGACGCGGAAAATCCTGCACGCGCTCCCCATAAACACTTCTCCCATACAGGCCCCTATAATCTCTTAGTTCGTCGTATAAGCGACCGAACTGCCTTAACCAGACCTCATCCCTCTCTGCATCCCCTCGCTCGATGACGGACGTTTTATCCGACATCTGATCTTCTCTCAACACTTGCGAATCATTCTTAAACTCAATCTCCAGTTCCGCTGTGGGTATTACAGCTGCCACTTTATAATCGATTTCCGGAACACTACTTAAATTGTTTTCACTGACAGTGAATGTACTTCCTACTGCCGTGTATACAGCTGATCTACTACTTGTGGGCACAGTCCTTTCTCCTAACACTGGCACACTCTCCCGCCGTTGATTATTCCACACGAAATTTTAATATCGACGACACCTGGGTTTTCTCCCGCTATTGGGCCGCCAAAATTTCTCCACGCCCGGTCGGCCCCTCACCGGCGCGGCTAATGGTTTCCCTGTCTCGTCCCAGCAGATACGCTCTCCGGATGCTGCTGAGGCGGCTTATCACACCCTCTGACGTTATTACTATTGCGCGAAGCCCGTATCACGCTAGTATGATACTGGTTTCCGTTATTCCTGTTATTATTTGCATTGTACCGATTGTTATTACGGTCCGAACCATTATTGTTATTGCTGCCATGGTTGCGGTATGCATTATTCCCATGGTTATCGTTGTTGTGGTTGCTGTGGTACCCGTTGTTGTTACCACGGCCTCTACCACTGTCGCGATTATTGCGCCAATTGTCCTCGTCCTCAACTCTTTCCAGGAAATCATTGATTGTCCTGTAATTGCTTCCTACGTAGCGTTTTGTATCATCTGGAAGCTTTTTGTAGAGTTCCCAGACTATTTCGGATTCCGTGCGGCGATCACGCAAGTATGCCAACTTGCGGATCCAGCCCTCACAAAACTCCTTCATCGAATCGCGCGAATTCGCATCGAAAGGCCTCGACACGACAAATTCGCACCAGACACTTTGCTGTTTTTGCTCTGACCAGTATTCAGCCAGAAACAAATTTTTAAATTCGTCAAAAGTCAGGTCCGTAATGTTGAGGTTTAAGCCCCAACGCTTGGCATCACCAGCCAACACATCAATAATCGCATTAATTTTTCTCTCATTAGTCCATGATCTGGGTAAAACTCTTTCACAATTCTTAATGAAATCCGTCGCGTGTATACCGCCTTTTTTCAAGGGGTCGAACCGCTCCTCTTTCGTCAACAATTCCGAACTATGTGCATAGATTGGCACATAGCTCTGTTTTTCGTCAAGTTTCTTTTCTAATTCCGGCACTCTCGTAATTACTTGGCAAGTGGTTGTCGCAAGCGTTTCTACTTCCCTTTTTTTCTCTTTGCAGGTATTAGCCTGCTTCGTCACTTTGGTATCTACTTCGGATACTAAAGCCTTTAAAGTTTCCACCTTCTTTTGATCCTCTTTTTTCACTAATTGAATTTGTTCCGTCACCTTATTCTCGATGATCGGAGCAACTGATTCCTACACTTTTCCCGATTCTGCTAATTTCGGAATAAAAACGAGTATTTATGCTCGCAATTTCCGCCTGAACGCCTATCATTTCCTGTTTAAGATTACCGATTTCGCTATTAATCACAACAATATCTTCTCTGATTTTATCAACTTTTGTGTTAACAACTCCAACATTGTTGTTAACAACATTAATAGCTTTGTTGTGACTGTCTAGCTTTCGTTCAATTTTTTCAGACTGAGCTTCTTGTTTGGCCGATTGACTCTTGATTTCGTTAATCAAAACATTCAATAAATCAGTTAAATTCCCGGAAACTACCGGTTTTACTTCCGTAGCGGCTTCCTCTTTAATTGTCCCCCCGTATTCGTCATCAAGGGATTCGCATTTGATTTTCATTTCCGACTCCGAAACATTTTCTAAAGTGTGGAATTCCATTTCTGCTCTTTGTTGCGTTTCGGCGGTCGCGTCTTTCATGCTAGCCGCCTGCCCCTGAACAATGGGTACCGCGGTGCGCGTTCCCCACTGTTCGACCGATTGTTCCTTATCCAAGCCTACCAAATTTTGGTAATTGTTGCCTTCACTCATTTTAATAATTTTCAATATAAATGCCAAATCTCAAATCTAATTAGGATTCCTCACACTAATATTCTCGCTGACGTATCGACCATTTCTTAACCAGTACTTTGTTACGAGATTTGTACAATGCAAAATTCGTGTCCAGAACAACCTCAAATTTGAAGATTGTCCTGTCACCAGGTCGCCACGTGTAACCTCCCCCTCACTTATCGTCCTTAATGACAGTGAAAAATGAAACCGCGTGTACCTAATGGGAATTTTGGAAAAGCAATCGTCACCGAAGTTAACCTGTCGGTAAAGAGGGAGGAAAGGGTTACATCTAAATGAAAGGAAAAATGCAAATGAAACTGGTGGAAATTAATTTTGAAAAGGGGTAAAGTTAATGAAGAAAGTAAATGTGCGGCCGTTACGTTAACAATTAACTAGCGGTAATTAGATATTTGAGATTTGGGGGAAATTACGGTCGCCAGTCCTAAGGACAATTACTATAGTAACTGAAAAAGAAAGGTAATTACACATATAATTAGCACTAGAAGCGTGGCAACTGAAGGTTGACACGTGTAGTGTGAAAACTGAAAGTTTGTCAGAAGTAATAAATTTCGCTACACTCTGACTTAATTTAGCAAAAGAATTAATAAAACTTGAAAATCGAAAGTTAATTTAGTGACTGAAGTTAATAGTGAGCTTTCTTTCTGAAGCACATCGACATTCAGTAAAATAAGGTTAGTCTTGGACTACCTCAACAATCATTTCAAAAGCTACTTGAATCTACGCAATTTAGAAATAAGAGAATTAACTTTGAACTTGAATTAAATGATTCTGAACAATTAACAATAGTAAAATTTAGTATGTACCAAGCTGAGCTGCAGTCACAGGTAACTAAAATACGGTAACAAAACTCGCACTCTTAATTTGTGCTTGTGCAATCTAAATATTGTAGCCAGCTGAACTTTGAAATTAAAGCAGTGAAATCGAATGATGCTGGCGTTTCAATTTCAACGACCCTCGGGCTCATTTCGGAAAAGGAAGGGACCCTGCTTGGCAATGCAATTGGGACAATGAGCAACAAAGGTTCATGCTAAGTTGCTGTAATTTTGCGAGGCAAATGGAACAATTTGAAAAGCTGAGGTCTGCCATACAGTTCTGAAACTTTACGTGCTTTTAGTCTTCCTTGTTGGTTGATTGAAGGTTTGAAGCCGTCGATCGAGGAGGTGGCGACAGTCACTCATTGTCGGCCGTCGCTGTTGCAGAAGCTGGATGTTGGCGCGCCTTCTTCTCGACACGGTCACCAGGCGAAACGGGATCTCGATGTGCACCAGCTGATGCTTCCCGTCCGCGACACCATGTCAGAAACTATCATCGCGAGTCGAGCGCAATTACATGCTGCCAAACCCCGAAAGCGCGGCAACTCGCGGGAGCGTCACACCACACACCTGCTCCACTCGCTACCCCAGCCAGACTCCGCCCGCCCTGCCGCGCTCCACGCGGCAGAGTTAACACTACCAAAGATCCTACACACTCTGATTCTTCACACGACCTATCGATGTAATCGTTCGATAGCAGTTTTCCCTAGGCAAGACCCAGCGTAAAAATACAAATAATATTTACGAAACAAACCAATTATACATCGACATAAATGCATAAATATATATATATACAAATAGTAAAACAATTACAATATGTAAAGACACAGAAATGTCATATATTCAGGTAACAAAAATAAGGAAAACAAATTATAGTACAATAGATGGAAATAGGAGGATATGCATTTCCGGCGTTACAACAGGTCCCATGGAAGCGCAGGTGAATGTCCCCCTTAACATAATAGTGCTCCAGCAGCCTACAACCACATTGCATAGGTGCTCACGACACCAGAACACCAACAGCCGACCTGCTTTGCCGTTTCCGAGATGATCGTTCCCATGTGCGTGCCATAACTATCTGCTCTTTGTCAGTTTCGCTTATGATATTGAATTTCCACATTTTCGGCTCGTATAGACACTAGAAATGGTTTCTCATTCGAATCTCCCGGTCGTCAGTGGTCATTATGTTTTTTGCTCACCAGTGTATATGACAGCAAATTCAGACTTAATGAAACACACAGCGATCAGTAACGTGTGGAATGGCATGGTGTGGTAGACTATAACGAGCATCTTATGCTTTCTCTTGCAATGCGGCAAAGGTTCTTGTGGGCCTTGGAGAACGAATAAGTTTCCGCTGCACCGCTTCATCGTGTCCCATACGTGTTCAGTTGGCGAGGCAACTTGTGATATTGCTGACAAGGGCAGTTGCTGCACACCAAGAAGAGCACGTTGCGCCGCAGTTGCAACATGCGGACGTGCATTTTCCTGCTTAAAAAAGACATCACCTTCCTGTGGCAGTAGCACGAAGATAACAGCCTTTGGAGTGTAGCGCTCACAGGTTACTTTGCCCTAAGGCTACACGAAATATGACGGCGAATTGTGAACGATGGCCCCCCACACTATGAAGCCTCGAATGGAATCTGTGTGTGGCAGGCGAATGCACTCTGGAATAGGCACCTCGCCAGGTCTATGACCATCACTCGCATACAGACCGAACCTATTCTCTCCACTGAAGACAACTCTCCAGTCAACTCTTGCACACCATCAGGGCAGCCGTGCCTGGTGATGAGGGGGTGCTAGTGGTAGGCAGGTCAGAGGTACATGTGATCTTAATTTTGCTGCAAACAATCGTTTCCCAATGGTCCCTAATGACACAGCAGGCGAGACGTGTACCTGGATTTCGTCCTTGAATGACAATTGGTCGATCATCGCTTCTCACATGATGGTTCGATCTTGACGTGTGTCAGTACTACGCAGAGCTCTAGAATCTGATCTAAATGTAAGGAAAAGTTTCACAAAGCAACGACACACCACCTATACACCATCCCAACGTGTGCAGCGATCCCTCGATGCCTTCATCCATCTTCCCGGAGGTCTACAGTGCGACCCTGTTTAAACAGCTGACGCAGTTCAGCAGGAGTACTTACTCGTCGGTGATGGCATCGTTTTACCCTAGAACATATGTGTCAACTCTAAACGAACCACTGCTACTGCCTGCAGACTCAAAGGAGAGGGACCACAAACAGGCCTCCTGAGCTCCATGTGATCGCCGATGACCGCGACGAATGAATCCCTAACGCCACAACCCCTGAGTATGCGCATACTATTTCCTGGTGCTACTGAACAAACTCCTCGAATGTGTCCCATTTTCATCCATCAGTGTACATACTGATCATACAATGCCGGCTTTCACGACCAGTATATGCGTCAAAAGCGATTAGTGACTTACCGTCTTCAGGTTGTGTCCCAAGCATGTTTCTGCGCCTAAAGTCTCCAGCAGGCATGCATCAGTGGAAAAGAACGTACTACTGGGTGTTAGAGGTACCGGTGTGTGCAGAAATTTGGACCATCACCTCTCAAGGTCTCGCTGTATGGTGGTACAACATGCAATGTGTGGTTTTCATGAGCAAAATAAAGGGGCGGAAATGATGTTTGTGTTGATATCTATTCCAGTTTCCTGTACAGGTTCTGGAATTGTCGGAACCGAGGTGATGCGAACCTTTTTTTGATGTCTGTATTATTGGCCTTGACATTAAGTTAGATGGGCAAGCATGGTTGTTGTTATTACATGTCACTAACAATCTTTTGGTATCCCGACACTTCTGTACTTTCATTGTACAGGTATCACTTACGCTCCTTGTAAGATGTATGTCAGTTATTCATAACATGTTCACGTCGCAGCGTTGCCGAAAACTTCATTCCTGCTGAGATGTAAGCTATTGTTTTGTAGATCAACTGTGTAACTCCACACGTAGAGAGCTCAAACAACACCGACAACATGTGAACAGCTATGCACATCATACAGGTGACCACCAAAGATACTCTACTGACAACTTTCACAAATATACTATACTTACCGTGGAACGCATCTTCTATCGTTCTGGATGCAGTTCTTTAAAAAAATTTGCCAATATTTTCTTAGGGAATATCATATTTTGGTAATATTGCATTATTTGTATCTCATTAAGTGGGTGAATAGCGTATCGTGCCATTATGTTGTGCATTTGTTCTAAAGCTTTCCTTCCTTGCTGAAGTTCTCCTGTGTTGTGCGTCTCCAGTAGAGGCTGTTTGTTTCGTTGAGGACCTTAAGATCAGTTTCAGTATCATCTGGGTAGCAGTTTTCTTCTATGAGCTGATAAACAAGAGAGATCGCTGCACTGTCACTGTTTAAGTCTCCGAACTTTTCAAAGTATCTAGCTTCAAAATTTCTGCTTGTTTGACCTACGTAAAAGGATTGATATAAGCTTCTCGTTAACGGTAGTTGTCAGCTTGTCTAAATTCATCTGCAGAGGTGTCGTTAGTTAGAGATATTCACCATGTTCCTCACTCTGTTGACTTTGTTTGTTGCTGGTGGTAGTTTATTCTTGGTATTTATGGCTCTCATTTGCTTTCTGTGTACAAGTGAGTTTATCTAATGGGGTTCTGTTAAGTCAGTGTAGCACCTATCTAAAAGTTGAGTGTTTTTGTTTCCGTGGGTGACTGGACTGGTTGTGAATGGATACATTTTCGGTTGTGAGTTTCTTGTATATTACAAAATTAATATTTGTTGTTCATTCTGTGTTTTTTTAGTTTCACATTCACGTTTGTCTCGATATCGAATCTAAATTTTGTTTGGACCGTGCCAATACAACTATGTAGTTCTTCTATCCAGTTGTCTGTTTCATCTACTAAGTAAATAATGATACCTACATAGCGATCGCAGTGAATAATTTTGTACCGCTTTGCAAATACAATTTCAGTGAATATTCTCTTTTCCATACATCTCAGTGCGAAAGATGATAGCGCAGATCGGCTTGAGGCCGGATGCAAGAGGGCAGTGTTCCCGAGTAGGCGGCGCGTTGGAGCCACCTGGTTTGAGCGGGCGGTCATTGATTCACTGCTACTGGAGAAATTCACCGACTACGAAGCAAACTGCACTTGTGAGATTGGCGGGAGGTGAACCGAACGGTTCCTGTGTGCGGAATTCCCGGGGCAAACGGATCTTTAGGAGGCCGTTCATAATGTAAGGGGCTATTACGGTGGGAAGCACAACTGGTGGTGATGTAAGAATAAAATCACAACTAATAAAATTACGAAATAGTGAATAGTATTGATGAAAAAGAAAAATACGGCGAGGAATGTCGTTTAACGGCGTTCTCCGTAAGTGAACTAGAATATTAGCTGTAGACGATGAATGAAGTATAAATTTTTTTTCTTGAAAAGATAATAATTTCGAAATGCTTTAGCGGATCCTAACGAACAAGGCATCCTTTGACAGCGGGTGACCAAAGCTATCGAAAGGCAGTATCAAAATTTTATGCAGTATCAAAATTTTATTAAATAAGGGAATTTGAATAATATACTGGGATTTTGAGTCTGACGATTAACAAAGCAGTTCAGGTATAGAAAATTTGAAAAACAGGAAGGGATAATCAGCACGGAAATACTCAGTTCTTCTTAGGTGGAAATGCACAATATCAAAAAATAATTAATGTAGAGTAACGAAATATAGGGAATACATTCGTCTAGGTAACATATTTAAATGATTAACATAGCAAATCATAGGTTAAAGTAAGTTGCAGATATGCCATTTCAAATATGATATACGGGTACGTTAATAACTGGTGCAACCGCTAGAATGTTTAATTCAAGCATTCAAAAGTGCATGAATCGTGTTGTACAGGTACCAGATGTCAGTTTGTGGGATGGAGTTCCATGCTTGTTGCACTTGGTCGGTCAGTACAGGGGCGGTTAATGCTGGTTGTGGATGACGGTGGAGTTGTCGTCCGATGATGTCCCATATGTATTCGAGTGGAGGCAGATCTGGTAGTCGAGCAGGTCAAGGCAACGTGTCGACACTCTGTAGCACATGCTGGGTTACAACAGCGTTATGGTGTTGGGAATTACTCCCTGAAATGCTGTTCAAGAATTGCACTACAGCAGATCCGAAAGGCCGACTGACATTCAAATATGCAGCCGGAGTGCGTGGGGTAACCACGAGAGTGCTCCTGCTGTCATGCGAAATCGCATCCCAGGCCATAGCTCCAGGTGTGTTTAGCACGCACACATGCAAAAGTGCATGAATCGTGTTGTACAGGTACCAGTCGTTCCACCAGGCGCTTAAGCCCATTGTACGAACCCTCAGAATTCGGGGAAGTGCAGCCCCCAACTGGAAATGCAGTGTGCCGCGCCCTCCGATGCTCGCCTCGCACAGGCCACACACTAACACACGGCCATCACTGTCACTGAGGGAGAACCGGTTTCCCTCAGAAACGCAACATACCTCCACCCTGGCATCTAGTGAGCTCTCGCTTGACACCATTGCAGTCTCAATTAGCAGTGGTTTGGGGTTCGTGGAACGCACGCTACAGGGCGCCTGGCTCGGAGCTTTCCTTGAAGTAACTGACTGGTAACATCACTTAACACTTCCGGGCTGATATACCGTGGTCCATAATAAGACCCTCCCCTGACGTTTCGCCTTCGACTGCGGAAGGCATCCTCCGAGGACAATCGGCGAACTGCAACGATAGCGCGAGTGAGCATCGTATATATAAACCATCCAGAGGGTGCCGTTGTCAATCACGTGACGTCGGGCGTACTATGATCTCTGATATTGCCAACTTTATCAATTGAAATTAATCGATTGTCACGCTGTTGCTGCAATGTTGACATCCATATCTTATCCAGCTTAATGCCTTCATCTTTTCTATTAAAATTATTCCAATGTTTGGCAATATCAATGGCCTCTCAGTAAATTCGCGCATAATAATGCGACGTCTTATCTATGACGGTATTATCCGGCTTATGTGCGTATGTGCAGAGAGGTCGTTGAGATTGCCAAACATTGGAATAATATAGGGAAGGCATTAAGCTGGATAAGATATGGATGTCATCATTGCAGCAACAGCGTGACAATCAATTAATTTCTATTGAGAAAGTTGGCAACATCAGAGATCACAGCACAACCGGCGTCACGTGACTGACAGCGGCGCCCTATGGATGACATACACTCCTGGAAATTGAAATAAGAACACCGTGAATTCATTGTCCCAGGAAGGGGAAACTTTATTGACACATTCCTGGGGTCAGATACATCACATGATCACACTGACAGAACCACAGGCACATAGACACAGGCAACAGAGCATGCACAATGTCGGCACTAGTACAGTGTATATCCACCTTTCGCAGCAATGCAGGCTGCTATTCTCCAATGGAGACGATCGTAGAAATGCTGGATGTAGTCCTGTGGAACGGCTTGCCATGCCATTTCCACCTGGCGCCTCAGTTGGACCAGCGTTCGTGCTGGACGTGCAGACCGCGTGAGACGACGCTTCATCCAGTCCCAAACATGCTCAATGGGGGACAGATCCGGAGATCTTGATGGCCAGGGTAGTTGACTTACACCTTCTAGAGCACGTTGGGTGGCACGGGATACATGCGGACGTGCATTGTCCTGTTGGAACAGCAAGTTCCCTTGCCGGTCTAGGAATGGTAGAACGATGGGTTCGATGACGGTTTGGATGTACCGTGCACTATTCAGTGTCCCCTCGACAATCACCAGTGGTGTACGGCCAGTGTAGGAGATCGCTCCCCACACCATGATGCCGGGTGTTGGTCCTGTGTGCCTCGGTCGTATGCAGTCCTGATTGTGGCGCTCACCTGCACGGCGCCAAACACGCATACGACCATCATTGGCACCAAGGCAGAAGCGACTCTCATCGCTGAAGACGACAAGTCTCCATTCGTCCCTCCATTCACGCCTGTCGCGACACCACTGGAGGCGGGCTGCACGATGTTGGGGCGTGAGCGGAAGACGGCCTAACGGTGTGCGGGACCGTAGCCCAGCTTCATGGAGACGGTTGCGAATGGTCCTCGCCGATACCCCAGGAGCAACAGTGTCCCTAATTTGCTGGGAAGTGGCGGTGCGGTCCCCTACGGCACTGCGTAGGATCCTACGGTTTTGGCGTGCATCCGTGCGTCACTGCGGTCCGGTCCCAAGTCGACGGGCACGTGCACCTTCCGCCGACCACTGGCGACAACATCGATGTACTGTGGAGACCTCACGCCCCACGTGTTGAGTAATTCGGCGGTACGTCCACCCGGCCTCCCGCATGCCCACTATACGCCCTCGCTCAAAGTCCGTCAACTGCACATACGGTTCACGTCCACGCTGTCGCGGCATGCTACCAGTGTTAAAGACTGCGATGGAGCTCCGTATGCCACGGCAAACTGGCTGACACTGACGGCGGCGGTGCACAAATGCTGCGCAGCTAGCGCCATTCGACGGCCAACACCGCGGTTCGTGGTGTGTCCGCTGTGCCGTGCGTGTGATCATTGCTTGTACAGCCCTCTCGCAGTGTCCGGAGCAAGTATGGTGGGTCTGACACACCGGTGTCAATGTGTTCTTTTTTCCATTTCCAGGAGTGTATATACGGCGCTCTCGTTGCAGTCCGCCGATTGTCCTCGGAGGATGCCTTCCGCAGTCGAAGGCGAAACGTCAGGGAGAGTCTTATGTATGGACCACGGCATCTCAGCCCGGAAGTGTTAAGTGATGAGCCGGCCGGTGTGGCCGTGCGGTTCTAGGCGCTTCAGTCTGGAACCGCGTGACGGCTACGGTCGCAGGTTCGAATCCTGCCTCGGGCATGGATGTGTGTGATGTCCTCAGGTTAGTTAGGTTTAAGTAGTTCTAAGTTCTAGGGGACTGATGACCACAGATGTTAAGTCCCATAGTGCTCAGAGCCATTTGTTAAGTGATGACAATACCTGCCATGAAAGCCTTCATTCTACGACTGGTAACAGTTCTTTGTGTCATTGTGGTGCCAAATGCTGCTCTAATTGCAGATACAGTACGATGCGCCAGAGCCACATGCCGAATACGATGGTCTTCCTTTTCGGTAGTGCCACATGGCCGCCTGGTGTCCCGTCTTCCTCTGACCGTACATTCTCATGACCACCGTCACTAGAAGTCATGTACTGAGGCTACATTCCTGCAAAGTCTTTCTGCAGCATCGCAGAAGAAACATCCAACTTCTCGTAGCTCTATTACACAACCTCATTCACACTCAGAGAGGTGTTCATAACGGCCTCTTTGTCGCCTTCTTGGCTAACATAAACTAACCACGCCCAGTCTCAAAGGTAACTGAAGCACACGACCGTAATAGCGTGTATTCAGAGCATACCTGATTTGGCTTCTCATAATGGGGCTACTAGCACCATTCTTATGCCATTTTTCCGATGTAGAAACACGCCTATCAATTTTCGATTATGTCCCAAAACTTCTTCTTAGTGCCATGATTTCCTTTCGTCAGTGTTGTTAGGAGGTAGCAGTAATTTGGACTCATACAGTAAGCCCCAAATGAAGTGCTCGACAAGAAAGGACACCTCACAACACCTCTAGACATTGTAGTCCTGTATAATGTTAACATTTGTTGTAATGATAAGTTTTATTATAGTTTTTATTCATTTGAAAGTTCAGGCGGGACAGGGGAGAAATAACATGGAATGTTTACCTGTCAATCACAATGAAATTGACAAATTGTAAAATGGTAGAGGAAGCTTCGCATATGCAAAAGTTGTGTAATGTACGAGAAGTTAGATATGTATTGTAGCTAGTCATCAATGGCCTATACTTCCTATCGGAAGATTCTACTGACATCACCGCTTTCGTTGGTGACTCTAGAGTCCAGTGCAAGAGCCCACTTGACACTCACAAGTGAGGCAGGAGCATAAGAACCCGGAAGCAGGATTCGTGGGAGGCGCTCGTCTACCCGCTCGTTTCACACGAAAACTGTCGTGGAACTTGCTGCCGTTCTTCACGAATTTCCTGCAGCTGCTGCGGTTTTCTGTGAGCTCCTCCCACTTATCACAGTCACTATTAAATGCGTTCATGTCACACTTTGTAAGTATGATATTTAGGTTTTTATATTGGTAACGCCACGTAGCGCTCTGTATGAAAATCACTGGCTGTGCTGTGTGCAGTCTGTGGCTTGTTTGCATTGTCGTTGGCTATTGTAGTGTTGGGCTGTTGGCTGTTAACAGCGCGTAGCGTTGCGCAGTTGGAGGTGAGCCACCAGCAGTGGTGGATGTGGGGAAGTGAGATGGCGCATTTTTGAGAGCGGATGATCTGGACGTGTGTCCATCAGAAGAGGTACATTTGTAGGAATGGATGTCATGAACTGCTGTATATATATTATCATTTTTGAACACTATTAAGGTATATACGTTGTTTGTTCTCTATCAAAATCTTTCATTTGCTAACTATGCCTATCAGTAGTTAGTGCCTTCAGTAGTTTGAATCTTTTATTTAGCTGGCAGTAGTGGCGCTCGCTGTATTGCAGTAGTTCAAGTAACGAAGATTTTTGTGAGGTAAGTGATTTGTGAAAGGCATAGGTTAATGTTAGTCAGGGCCATTCTTTTGTAGGGATTACTGAAAATCAGATTGCGTTGCGCCAAAAATATTGTGTGTCAGTTTAAGCACAGTCCTGTACAACTTTTCTAACGAGACGTTTCATATGGTGACCCTGCCAGTATACCTCAAGGGAATTTTCTGATTTTTTCTTGTAGTTTGTGTACTTAGTGTAGCTATTGTTTATTGCTAGTGCATAATTATACAGAGAATTTCCTTTGTAGTTGTAGTTTTTCATTGTTGTACAGTAAAACACTAGTGGCATGCATGTAGATTTGCACCAAGCATTTCGCAGCTGCGCTTGTAATTAGCTAGACATTATTTTCAGTGATATGTTAATATCTTTTCTTATTTTGTTCTTCAAAGTGTGCTTTTCTGTGTTGTTGTGTGAAATATTGTGACAATAATGGCTTGTGAAAAACGTAATACTAGGCTCCAAAGTAAACTGAGAAATGACAGTGAAGACGAAAGCAGTGTGTTAGCACCACCGTGTAATGAATTAACTAATGTTCAAACTAGTAATTTGGTAATTGTGCATAGGGAAATGGAGTGGGCGGCAAATAATGGTGTAGACAGTGAAACAAGAAGTGAACAGGGAAGCATTATCGATTGATCGGTCAGCAACAGCTCGCCTCAGGAATCCGAAATGACAGAACACAATATTGCAAATACTGTAGACTCAGGTTTTGGGTCCTCACCGTTTTCTCAAATAAGTCAAGAAACATTTTCTGCTCGTCAAAATGTGAATGTTGCTGGTGCAAATGCACTGCCGAAAAGCATAGAGGAACAGATTCCAGACACTAATACATTATTATTGCAATTAATGCAGCAAATGAAACAAAATCAGAGACAAACACAGCAACAGTTAGACACAATGGAACAAAATCTTCAAAAGTTAGACACAATGGAACACAATCAGAGACAAACACACCAGAAGCTTCAAAAATTAGACACAATGGAAAAAATCTTCAAAAGTTAGACACAATGGAACAAAATCAGAGACAAACAGAGCAACAGTTAGACACAATGGAACAAAATCTTCGGAAGCTAGACACCACGCTTGAACAAACAGTTGAAGATTTAACTACTGAGTTGCATAAAATAGAAGCGAAATGTCAAAAAGTTTGTAATGACGTAAAAACACAAATTTGTGAGCATTTCCTACCTATTTTTTCGCGTCATGAAAATTCATTACAGAATTACGAAGCAGCCGTAAAGGAACTGCAAACTATTGTTCATGAAAATCACGACACCTTGCAAGCTAAAATTGACTCAGTTGCATCTATCGATTCGGTTACGCAACTTGAAAAAACTCAGGAAAACTTAAAGGTTGCAGTAGATACTCTGAAAATTGGTTTAGAAAAACACATGGAGGAAATCAGTTCATTATCAGAGAAAGTAGTTGAACTTTCGGATCAGCTAAATAATTTATCTACGAAGGTAGATGATAATCTGAATGACACAAAACCGATAGTCTTTAATGACACAGAAGAGTGCGAACAAATTAGGAAGTTCAAACAAAACCAGAATCAAATTAATACGCAACACCAAAGACAAATCCGGGAAGTACAAGATCAGTTGACACAGGTAATACAAGAATTACATATTTCAGAGTACACTCGCGCTCCAATATGGGAAGAGGGACATAGAAATACGGAACAGCCACTAAATAACAACACAGCGCATTTCGGAAATTATGAAAGAATTGGCAAGGTGCACCGAATTTAGAAATGGAACCGCCGACACGACGTAACAATGACTGATATGCTACTCGCTGACATAATGATTTTGACTATAAGCTGTTCATTGCTACATGTAAATTCAAAACATTTAAGAATTCTGGCAACGACATTCATCCACAAGTGTGGCTACATCAATTCTCTCATTGTTCTCCTCCCAACTGGTCATTAGAGCACAGATTAGAATTTATGTGTGGCTACTTAGAGAATGAACCAGCTGAAAGAATGCGATCAGTCATTCACGATTGTCACAGTGAAGGAGAATTTTATCATGCCTTCCTCTCAGCATATTGGTCTCAAGATACACAAGACTGAGTAAAACATAGCATCATAATGATGAAACATTTCGAACAATCTGAATTTTCCAGTCTTGTGAAATATTTTGAAAACATGTTGCACAAGAATCAGTACCTGTCAAACCCATACAGCCCCTCAGAACTCATCTGCATTTGCTTAATCAAATTACCTGAACATTTACGACATATTATTTTGGGAGGACGTTGCAAAGACGACATTGAAACTTTGCAGGGATTCTTACAAGAATTAGAAATTGACACTGACAATCGCGGAACGCGAAAACAGTTACACAACAATTACATGTCACATCCGTCGCAATTCCGCGATGAAAGAAATAATAACTGGACACGACAAGGCTATTCTCACAAGACAAATTGTGACCAAAACAGACACCACCCGTATGACAACCGTTGGCAGAGTAGTAATAATTACAGGGAAAGATAACCTCTCCGTGGTAGTGACTATCACAGAGACAATCAAAGAAACAGACAGTATGGGAACCAAAATAATTATTATCAAGGGAGACAGAATAACTTCAAACGCAACGGTTCAGTGCGCAGCTACGATTCAGGGAGAAATTCTCCACTATGTGACCGACAAGAAAGAAACTATGGAACCTACCAACATGACGACAGACGATACAATCATTACGACAGACCTGAATTTCACCAGAACTGGCGGGATTCAAACAGGGCTGGGCCCTCTCGGCAAGGTGAATTTGTAGAAGTTAGGTCTCCAAATCCCAATAACGACGTGCGCCAACATAGAGACAGACAATGACTCGCACCGCTGGCAGCCACGTGCGCTGGCTGGCTCAGAGAAAAATAACATAGGCGCTAACCTTGAGAAAATTTCCAGTATTCTTTACCGACATATACCGCATGATAATTGCGTTCAAGTTGAAACTCTGAGTACTATAAAGAGTAAGGGATTGCACCACATCTCACATGTAAAACGTTTTATTGAAAGATAATCTTTTTTTTAACTTAGTCTTTGCCATAAAACTTTTCATTTCACGCTACTAGTACAATTTGTCACACTGAGAAACTCTTAACATGCAACAATGTTTTGAAGTTAACTATCCAGTCTAGAACCTAGCGAACATTTTTAAACAGAAATTACGAATGCATTGTTATAGTGAACAGACGACACATTGTTATTGTGTGTTTACATTCTTGCTTGTTAGTTGCACGATTACGTAACGACTATAGGGCTTACATACTTAGAACATATACAGGTACTGCTAATGAGATTTTAATGCAACATTTTGGTTTACTTGAAAAGACATTCTTTATTTGAGGTACATTCTGTGAGATTAAAGATGACTTAGCATTTAGTTTCTTTGACAGCTACACGATTATATCACAACGCTCCTAATGTGTGACACAATTTAAATTGTTGCTTTTGTGCTATATCTACTTTATATCAGCACAGTTTTTTCTGAATTCTGCTGGAAAGTAAGACATGTTTTAGTAGTAACTTTTGTGGTATAGCTACAACGAGACAGCCTTTTTTGTAGCACAACAATACGTTACAGTGTAGTGCTTTCTTGATCACATAACTGTACATAATAACTACGATATCTATACACATAGCATTTCGCTTTTGTTTATTATGAGGTAAGTACATTGACTTCTGCAGAACTTAGCTTTCGGAGGACAATAACTACGACACTTCCACAGAGATTATGTTACAGCAAGATGCACATTTAGCGTTAAAGGACACATATTTGAGTGATTAATTTTGTACTTAAAACATTTATTTTTAAAGATTTTTGAATTACAATGATACAAAAGTTTTCTGTGATACATTTCATTCCATTGCTGTAATCTGTAACACCTGAGGGTATAATTACATTAATCCTCAGGTGGGTACACGCTTACTTTGTGTACCATGTGTGTGACAAGCACAAGTAGCCCTAGCTAATATGGTATTTGCTTATACAACTTTACACATCGGTACCGTATTTCTCCAACACAGGTTTACACAGCTGCCTGATTATTTAACAGAGAAACAAACATTTTTTATTACATCAGTGACAGATGTTTACGTAATTACACAGTTGGATAACTTCACATTTATGAAATTGCATTTTGTTTGTACTTTGTGAACTGCTCATATTTTTTCAGAACCATTGTGATAATATGAGAGCTTAGAATGATGTATTTGGTAAGGGATCATGATTTTTGAAGTATGTTTGAGGTAGATGACTTTATTGAAGGTCTTGAAATTATTGAAAGAAGCTGTGACGATTCTGAGATGTGATTGATCTGTTATGATGTTATTATTGTGATGACGATGTGTATTATGCTGTTGAGGTATGTTTATGATCAATAAGCTGAGAATCGTACTTTAAGAGTTATGAAATGTGTGTACATGCGTGAATGTATCAGAATGCCGCCGAAAATTTTTTGGACTCTGTTATATTGATAGGATTTTGTTTCAACACATTTGTAACGCAAATTCTCGAGCTGTGAAATTTTTATATGAGACTGTCACTGCTGTCATAAATATTTTGGTAAGAAAGTTAAGTGACCACCTTCACGTAATGCGTCGTGGGCACCCAGCTGCATCACAGTCGCCTGGAAAAAAGCCATTAGTGTGTGCCTTTCAGAGGCACAGGTGGAGAAAAAAAAAGAGCCATTATCCTCGCTATTGACATTTCTTTGTAGAAATCATCGCAAATACGACACACTCAAACTTGGAGCACATGCTTTGTGCTACTTACTGAAATGCTAATGAACTGATGGGAAATATTCTTACATCTGCACACCTGATTATGACAAGTGTCTTTCTACGAGAGTAGAGAGAATTTCTACTAACTTATGAAATGCCACATGACTATTGAATTATATTTTTATGCTTCGCTTTAGATAGTTGCTTATTTCATTTGATATCTGGTTTCCAGCTGTGTTACAGCATTCGTTTTATGAAATAAAATTAAATGCATTTGCTAATGTGAAAACTTTCTGTCAACAGATCTATTAAATAATAATTTTATGATCCACATTCTTCAAAAAAGGAGCACTTGGAATGGAAAGAACAATAAGAAGAGATTAATAAAAGTAACTGCATACATAATTTTCTTTTCAACTACTTGGTAGTGCACCACTTTAATAATATAGACATTAAGATGTGAATATACATTTCTCTTATCTGCATTGTTGTCTTTAGTATACTACTTTTTTTCTGCTTGTGGGTTTGTCATGTTTAGAGATAAGTTATTACATTTACTGCTGCTTGCTTTGCCAATTTGCATTTCTTTGTCATTGATGTTATTGTTAATTGTTTTGTGGTGCTGCATTGCCTCGACCCTTAGTTTAGCATCTGAGATCAGTAGATTTAAGTTAGCTTAAGATGGGGTAGGCTATATATGAGAACGAGTTGTGATGAATTGGATGAAATGCATTGAGAAGCTATAAGAAAATGGTTTGCCCAAAAAAAGTATTTTGAAAGAGGATATGAACAAAAAGTAGCATTTAGGGACAACAGGTTTAGGTAGAATTTTCTTGGAAATAAATGATGAGGTAAGATAATGGAAAATAAATAATGAGGTAAGAAATATGTGAACATAGAAATACAGAAAGCATGCTTGGATAGGATTTTTTTGGTGGAAACAAATGTTGAAATAAGAGGAAAGATCTATGGAAAGAAGTTTTGGATTGGACTGCAGTACCAGATGTTACACTGAAAACGAACCCTGTCTTTCCTTTTGTATTATTCCGCTATGTGTTTATATACCATTGTGTATTTGCCTTTTTCCTGTCTTTATGTGTTTAGCTAATATGATTTATGTTGTAGAATTTTTCAAATAATATGTTATTTACTTTGTAAAGATGTTAGACATTATTAATTCTGCTCTGTTTCAATGCTCATATGTGAAATTAATGTTTCAAAAACTATTATCATTGTTTTAATTATTTACTTATGTCATAATTCCTGTAACACTGATGTACATGTTTATTTCTATTCTTTTGTAAAGCCTGTATTACTACAAATTTTATCTGTATTATTATGTTTTTAATGATGTTTTCTGTATTTCTGTAATTGTATTCTCATGTTATAAAATTGTAATTGACATCAGTTTATCACATTAAATAACAAGTAAGCATTCGTTACACTGCACACATTTCTGTTGGTCATAGTATATGCACAATATGTGAAAAGAAAGAGGACTGTTAGTGCTCCCACGTGTGTTGATAATTCAGCAAGGGACTGGTTAACAGCATTGTTGGTTCTAAGGATAATTCCAAAAACTTTGTGAGTGCACAAGTGGTGGTTCATGGACTTGCTATATTCTCTGCAAGACTCTTCGATGGTGATTGTGCACCTGCACAGTCGCAACAGATGGCTGCTGGCCATCTCTACAAGGATTACAGTGGGTCTGCACCTTTGATGACCCACCAAACCATTATTTCTACAAGGACTGCAGTGGGTCTGCACCTTTGATAACCCACCAATACCATTATTTCTACAAGGACTGAAGTGGGTCTGCACCTCTGGTGGCCCACCAATACCATACTCTCTACCAGGACTACAGTGGGTCTGCTCTGTGATGACCTACCTACCAATATTCTTGAACTTGGACTGACTCTGCTGTGGGTTTGCTCTGTTGTGGCCCATTACCTGTCTGCATGTCAAGAGTCAGCACTGTCTTTCCGTTGGAAGCACAACACTGCTTGTTCACGACTGCATGGAAATCCACTACTTCAGTATGCATTTTCTTTTACTGCTCAGACTTTGAAAAAAAATACTGCTATTTTACTGTGATGAATGATCAGGACTGTCTTTATGGACTGTGAGAAAATTTTAGCTTTTGACCAACATTGTATCAATAAGTGTGTGCATTTGATTTCTTTGTTATTGTAATTATGAAAAAAATTTTCAAATCTCTATTGGCCACTGCCCAAAACAATTTGTAATTTTTTTTTTTTTTTTTTGTGGGGAGCATGGGGGCTGTGTAAGTAGGCTGTTTAGGTTTTTATATTGGTAACGCCACGTAACGCTCTGTATGAAAATCACTGGCTGTGCTGTGTGCAGTGTGTGGCTGGTTTGCATTGTTGTTGGCTATTGTAGTGTTGGGCTGTTGGCTGTTAACAGCGCGTAGCGTTGCGCAGTTGGAGGTGAGCCGCCAGCAGTGGTGGATGTGGGGAAGTGAGATGGCGCATTTGTGAGAGCGGATGATCTGGACGTGTGTCCATCAGAAACAGTACATTTGTAAGAGTGGATGTCATGAACTGCTGTATATATATTATCATTTTTGAACACTATTAAGGTAAATACATTGTTTGTTCCCTATCGAAATCTTTCATTTGCTAACTATGCCTATCAGTAGTTCAAGTATCGAAGATTTTTGTGATGTAAGTGATTTGTGAAAGGTATAGGTTAATGTTACTCAGGGCCATTCTTTTGTAGGGATTACTGAAAGTCAGATTGCGTTGCGCCAAAAATTTTGTGTGTCAGTTTAAGCACAGTCTTGTACAATTTTTCTAAGGGGACGTTTCAACTTGACCCAATCTTTAAAGCGCAGTACAGGTCTTCCAACTAATCTCTTGGAAAGTTTTTTTTTTTTTTTGTCATCAGTCTACTGACTGGTTTGATGCGGCCCACCACGAATTCCTTTCCTGTGCTAACCTCTTCACCTGACAGTAGCACTTGCAACCTACGTCCTCAATTATTTGATTGACATATTCCAATCTCTGTCTTCCTCTACAGTTTTTGCCCTCTACAGCTCCCTCTAGTACCATGGAAGTCATTCCCTCATGTCTTAGCAGATGTCCTATCATCCTGTCCCTTCTCCTTATCAGTGTTTTCCACATATTCCTTTCCTCTCCGATTCTGCGTAGAACCTGCTCATTCCTTACTTTATCAGTCCACCTAATTTTCAACATTCGTCTATAGCACCACATCTCAAATGCTTCGATTCTCTTCTGTTCCGGTTTTCCCACAGTCCATGTTTCATTACCATACAATGCTGTACTCCAGACGTACATCCTCAGAAATTTCTTCCTCAAATTAAGGCCGGTATTTGATATTAGTAGACTTCTCTTGGCCAGAAATGCCTTTTTTGCCATAGCGAGTCTGCTTTTGATGTCCTCCTTGCTCCGTCCGTCACTGGTTATTTTATGCGTAGGTAGCAGAATTCCTTAACTTCAGTGACTTCGTGACCATCAATCCTGATGTTAAGTTTCTCGCTGTTCTCTCTTCTACTACTTATCATTACCTTCGTCTTTCTCCGATTTACTCTCAAACCATACTGTGTACTCATTAAACTGTTCATTCCGTTCAGCAGATCATTTAATTCTTCTTCACTTTCATTCAGGATAGCAATGTCATCAGCGAATCGTATCATTGATATCCTTTCACCTTGTATTTTAATTCCACTCCTGAACCTTTCTTTTATTTCCATCATTGCTTCCTCGATGTACAGATTGAAGAGTAGGGGCGAAAGGCTACAGCCTTGTCTTACACCCTTCTTAATACGAGCACTTCGTTCTTGATCGTCCACTCTTATTATTCCCTCTTGGTAATTATACATATTGTATATGACCCGTCTCTCCCTATAGCTTACCCCTACTTTTTTCAGAATCTCGAACATCTTGCACCATTTTATATTGTCGAACGCTTTTTCCAGGTCGACAAATCCTATGAAAGTGTCTTGATTTTTCTTTAGCCTTGCTTCCATTATTAGCTGTAGCGTCAGAATTGCCTCTCTCGTCCCTTTACTTTTCCTAAAGCCAAACTGATCGTCACCTAGCGCATTCTCAATTTTCTTTTGCCGAAAGTCGGATGGTATAGCGCCAGACTCATATATTCTACACACCAACGTCAATAGTCGTTTTGTTGCCACTTCCCCCAATGATTTTAGAAATTCAGATGGAATGTTATCTATCCCTTCTGCCTTATTTGACCGTAATTCCTCCAAAGCTCTTTTAAATTCCGATTCTAATACTGGATCCCCTATCTCTTCTAAATCGACTCCTGTTTCTTCTTCTATCACATCAGACAAATCTTCACCCTAATAGAGGCTTTCAGTGTATTCTTTCCACCTATCTGCTCTCTCCTCTGCATTTAACAGTGGAATTCCCGTTGCACTCTTAATGTCACCACCGTTGCTTTTAATGTCACCAAAGGTTGTTTTGACTTTCCTGTATGCTGAGTCTGTCCTTCCGACAATCATATCTTTTTCGATGTCTTCACATTTCTCCTGCAGCCATTTCGTCTTAGCTTCCCTGCACTTCCTGTTTATTTCATTCCTCAGCGACTTGTATTTCTGTATTCCTGATTTTCCCGGAACACGTTTGTACCTCCTCCTTCCATCAATCAACTGAAGTATTTCTCCTGTTACCCATGGTTTCTTCGCAGCTACTTTCTTTGTACCTATGTTTTCCTTCCCAACTTCTGTGATGGCCCTTTTTACAGATGTCCATTCCTCTTGAACTTATAAAGGCACATTTGCATGCCGAGCGTGAGTTTCCGCGGAAACGCGAAATATTAATTAAATAAATAATCAGTGACAAATAAATAAAGCCTATGGCACACAACTGCAGCGCTGCGTCGCTGATAAAACAAAAGCACAATTACGTTACTCTTATGTTTGATTAAGAAAGAGAGAGCTCTGGTAGAAGTGGGTGCGAGAAGCACGTATTTTATTTTATTGTCTGGCACACCGCCATATTTCATGTTATAGAAGAATACTGCGAGTTGCAACCACACTAGGCACTCGATTCTGTAAAGGATTATATTTATAAAAGTAAGTAGGATTATGAACTGTAGGCTTATTCATTGAATATATCTGATTTAACTAACTGTGTAACTTTTTTATGTTTAGTAGACAATCAACTCTGTACGACGTATTGGCAGGGCTGGCAAATTATTGTAATATTGAGATTTAGATTATGAGTCCGCACCTACCGCAGCAGTCTTTGGAAACGATTTAATTACGAAGTCCGATTATTCAGTTTTATTTCACGGTCAACTACGAGTAACATTGCCTTTACGAAAAAGCCATTGTCAAGCGTCTGATACCGAATAATCAAACGTCCACGTTCCAGATAAGCAAACACAATTGCAATCACAATCACCATCATACAGATAGAATAATCAATATCTAAATAACAATATATTTTCATTTATTTATTTTATTTATTTTATATTGGCGACCGCGACAGGACTTGTTATTTTGTCATTTGTTACATTGTTCTCTTTGTTTCATGTAAAAAATCAACTTTCTGGACCTGGACGTCAATGTATGAGAGATAACAAAATCTGAAGATATTTTCCAATTCTGAAATTTTGCGGGAAGACGCAATGAAACTTCCAGCAAAATAAGGTAAGACGCAGCATCTTTGCATTGGTAGGCTTGACCAGACGTATAATTCAGTGTATTAGCTTTTCAGTTAATTCTGTAGTGTTTCTTTTCTGCATAACAGTTTCAGTGATAAATTTCATTCTCAGTACTTTTCCCTAAACAATAACGTATGCAACAATACCAATACACGAGTGTACAATATGGCCGACTTCTGTACGATATCATGTAACATGGCCAGCAGCCATTACCAATAATCTAAAATTCAGTTTATATTTTTAAATTAACAGACAGCCATTGTTGCTACGAGCGATTCATGCTCAACTACATTTTATTTTAAAATCAGTGTCAAAAATTTTCTTGAAACATATATCACGTGTGGCATGGTAATAACTAGAAAACAATACGCAAAAATGGAACAGCAAGGACGTACTATTCAGACGCAATCCGACTCGGACGTGAGACAAGTGTTAGAAAATGACTTTACGACAGCAACCGGTAGTGACGATTCATCAAACATTGACGCAAGTGTTGACGAAAATTTTGACGATAGGCCGTCCACTACAAAAATTTCAAAATCTCAATCAGAGCCCATGTTAATGCATGACGTCACGTCTAATGACGCGGCGGGGGCAGAGACCTTGCAAACGGTAAACATTGCCGACATGTTACAAATGCTAATGAAACAAAACGCCGAAAACATGGCAACCTTAAAGGCACAATTAGAGACACAAAATGAACAGTTAAAAACACAAAATGACGAAATCAAATCTGATCTCATAGCAATCAAGATAGGTAATGACACTTTATGTAAGCGTGTGGAACTTATAGACGCCACACTGACCAAACAGATGACCGAACTCAGTACTAAATTTTCCCAGCTCAATACGAGACAAGAAAAGACTACAACTGACGTAGCACATTTACAGACACAAGTAAAAAACTTTAATGTCACGTGTGAAGTTCTTACTGAACAAATTCAAGCATATCCTTCAGTACATGACAATCTTGAAAAACGAATTACTGACGTACAGAATAAATTTGACAATGTTGAACAACACCTGACTGACATCTTACAATCAGATGCCACAGCTCATTTTCAAAATATTAATAAAGAATTTCATGATTGGGTTGAGAACAAAGACAAACATTTTGATAGATGCTTATGTGAAAATTTACCAACAATTGTGCACGACTCCGTAGCGCAATACATTACTAATAACAAACAGCTGATCAGTGACGCAGTACAATCCGTCACTGCACCCATGAGACAATTCACCGATCAACTACAGTCTGAATGTAACGAAAATATCAGTCAAAATGTACAGTTCAGAAACCAATATACATTCGAGTATGATACACACATTCCGCACACGACAAATACACAAGAACAAAACACACCACGACTACAACACATACCACGATGTGGAAACACAAACACAAGCTATTATCATGGTAAACCACAGCAACATTATCGTAATTACTCGCCAGCTGAACATACCAGTAATTACAGTGGAATAAATCCATATCACAATGCGAAGGAAGATGAAAGCTTAATGAAACACAGGCAATTTCAGATTTTTATCCCAGAAAAACGAACCATTCATCCGGTGATTTTTCTTAAATCTTTTAGTAACGCATTTCCACGCACTTGGAGTGACCGGAAAAAGATTTCATATATTGTCGGTTATATCCAAGGCGATGCAGCTGTCTGGGCATACAGTCAAGCTGACGTATGTACCACGTACAGTCAGTTTGAGCGTGCTTTTCTGGACAAATTCTGGTCGCAATCCGTCCAGGAGCGACTCAGAAGACAAATTTTAGAACCTGAAACTTTTAACAGTAAAAATGGTAACTTACGCAGATATTTTGAAAAATACTTGAACATGGGACATTTTTTAGACGAACCAGTCGCAACGCGTGATATACTCCGAGCGTTGAAGGCCAGATTGCCTTTCAACATTAAGGAAAAACTTCTACATATCCCGGATGACGATTCAGATTATTTTTTAACAGCTTTAGATTCGGTTGACATGTTACTTGAAGATCAGCGCTTCGCGCGGCAAAACAGCAGCCACAATGTTTACACTAGTGGTATGCAAAACATGCAGGCTTGCCAACACAATTCTGGCGCGCCCACAGTTGGATACGCGGTACAACAAAAACAGCAAACTCACATGCCGTCTCAGTACGGAAATCAAAATCAACACGCGTATTCCAATACAAACAATAGTTACAACAGTAATAACATTTCATGCGGCAATCCATACAAAAGGCACCGCGGTAATAACTACAACGGTAACAACGGATACAAAGGTAATAACAAAAACACAAACAGAAATAGAAATAATAATAACTACGAGCCAAGACAGCATCAAGGTTGGACTCGTAACGATCAGTACTTTCATTCAAACCCTGCTTTACCACAGCAGCCACCAGGTCAAAATTGGAGCATACCTTACGACCGACAGGTAAGTTATAATGCGCAACAGCAACAACAACCGCAAAAGTTTGGAGATCATAATAGGCAATATCCGAATGTGAATATAATAGAAATGACACATGATGCACAACCTCAATCTGTGTCAGTACCTAGTACAAATGATAATCCAACAAACTAGAAACAGTCACTACTTTGCCCCAGGTCGTGGCTGAAGAATTCTTGGGGGGCGACTTCAATGTTAATCAGTTATTTGACACCACACTTGAACAACAGAATAATGATATGCCGAGTAATTCTAAACAAAAACTACCTGTTTTATTTATAAGATACAACCACAATAACAATATATCAGATGAACTTTTACAAGACAGTACACAATGTCGTTTAAACACAAATGAAATTGTTTTAGCATCTACTACTGGTGTAGTAGGTGGGATTCCAATTACTATTATCCTAGATACAGGTGCAGCTGTGAGCGTTTTGTCTTTTAATTTCTATAAAAAGATGTGTGAATTGGAACCTGTGCCTGAGTTTCCTGCCCAAAACTGTAAAATAACTACTGCACTAGGTAATAAGTCATGTAGGGTTACGAAGCAAGTTTTTGTAAACGTTAAAATAGGTAATGGAACCGTACAATGGCCATTCCTGGTTGTACAAAACCTTGTGACAAATTGCACATTAGGAATAGATATTATGAGCGAGAAGGACTGCATTATAGACTTCTCCAAAGGTAAATGTATTTTAAATGATAAAGGCAGTGTAATTATTATTGATTTGGACAGGAGAACTCTAAAGCATGACAAACACTGTACAGGGTACAAGGTTCAGTTAGTACTTGACAATGACATTTAAGACATGCAAACACACTCATCTGACACAGAGCTAATGGACTTGAAAACATTGCTTGATCATAAGATAAGTGAAGCTACAGCTCTCAGTGTACATGAACGTATAAAACTACAGGAAGTGTTATCCAAATATTTACAAGTTTTTACCAAACGATTAGGTATTATCAACACGTATGTGTACAAGATTGAAGTTAAGCCTCACAAGATCTTCTACCATAAGACATATAACGTACCGTTATCTCAACGACCTGCTGTGTGGCAAGAATTAAAACAAATGTTAGACTGGAAGGTCATTGAACCATCCACCTCACCTTATTGTAGTCCTCTACTTGTTGTCAAAAAATCAAATGGAAGCATTAGGTTAGTGTTAGATGCACGAGCTATTAATGAAATAATTTTACCGGTTCACACAAAACCTGAAAATTTAGAAGAGCAATTACAGAAATTTCTAGATGCAAAATATTTTTCCACAATAGATCTCGCTAATTCGTTTTGGCAGGTGGGTATCACTCCTGATTCTCGGAAATATACTGCATTTATGTTCGGGGGGCGAACCTATCAGTTTTGTGTTCTACCCTTCGGACTGAATGTCAGCTCTGGGGTATTCATTACAGCCCTGGATACCGTGCTTGGCGACGATTTAGTTGAGACAGTCACACACTATGTAGATGATATACTGATAGCTACACAATCTTGGAATGAACACGTTGACACACTTCAAAGAATTTTAGAAAAATTTGCACAAGCTGGAGTCACAGCCAACCTAAGAAAATCAAAATTTGGTTGCAGTGAGATAAAGTATTTAGGACATATCATTAATTCACAGGGCATACGTCCGGATCCCAGTAAATTAGATGCTATCAGAAACTTTCCTAGCCCTCGAACGAAAAAGCAGTTAAAATCATTCCTTGGGCTATGTTCATTTTTCAGACGTTTTTTGCCACAACCACTTTTGAACAGTAAACATCTGCTAAATCTACTCAGAAAGAATCAAGTTTGGATCTGGTCGGAACAGTGCCAGAATGACTTTAATACAATTAAACATGCTTTAGTGAATGCTAACATTTTGAGCCATCCAGATTTCAATTTAGATTTTTGTATGACTTGTGACGCTTCACGTACTGGCTTGGGCTGTTGCTTATTTCAAGTTGTAAAGAATAAAGAGGAGGAACAGATAAGAATTATTGGGTTTGCGAGTCGCACTCTAACTGAATGTGAGCGTACATACTCCACTACTGAGTTAGAAACACTTTCCATAGTATGGGCATTCAAGAAATTCAATTATTATTTATTTGGAAAACATACGGTAATTTACACCGATCACCGGGCCCTGACATGTTTGTTAACTTGTAAACTTGTACATCCTAGACTATCACGATGGGCAGTTACACTTCAGAACTACTCTTTTGAAATTAAGTACATAATAGGTAAGGACAACATCATTGCAGACACTTTGTCTAGACTTCCACAAGGTATGAATGATACCAACAGTGACTTAGAAAATATAAATGACTACAGGATTCTCTTAATGCAAGACAAGCAGTATCACCAATATTATATTGATATGTGCAGAAACATGGCTGAATTACAAAAATATGGTCCTCACTGGTATAAAATAATAACATTACTGGTAGAAAAACACAATCATCCTTTGACTAAGTATTACAAGTTACACAATGATGTGTTATTTTACCGCCGACATCCAAATGCTACTAACTGGTGTGTATGCATTCCCAAAGAGTCTGAACATAATCTAATTTGGCACACACACTTAGTTTGGGGTCATTATGGGACGAAAAAGTGTTTGGCAAAGCTCAGCACATACTGTTATTTTAGCAATATGAGAAGAAAAATTTACAGGGAACTGAAAACATGTGTCATATGTCAAAAATCAAAACCTCAGAATTTATCCACAAAAACAGATTTACATTCTATTTTACCTAGTAAACCCCTGGAAATTCTGTGTACTGACATCAGTGGACCGCATCCAGCAAGCTCTGGAGGCGTCAAATATATCTTAGCTTTTTACGATATATTTTCTAAACATGTAAAACTTTATTCTTTAAAATCCGCCACTGCAAATGCTATAATACGAAGATTCTCAAGTGATTACCTGACGCACGTGGGAAAACCTAAAGCAATTCTATCAGATAATGCAGCATACTACTCTGGGTACAAATGGAGAAATTTCTTGAAGGACAATAACATTAAAAGTATATTTATTTCGAGGTTTAGTCCACAATGTAACGCGACTGAGAGACTTTTCCGAGAATTAAATCGATTCATGAGGACCTATATTTCATCAAAACATACTAATTGGGTGTCCTACCTAAGTCTTTTCGAAGACGTACACAATAACTTAAATATTTACGATACGAATTACACACCTAACGAGATCATGTTCAATTGCAAACAGAACGATCAGTGGATAGAACCATTACCTAAGTTGTCAGACAAGGAAATCACACCTGAACAGAAAATAAAAGAAGTATTGACTACATTGACACATCACGCACAAATACGAAACAAACATCACAGAGACATAATAAAAAGAAAACAAAAATTCGAGGTAGGAATGCTTGTACTACTTCGTACTCATCATAAATCTGTAGCACTCAAACGACGCAACGCTAAGTGGCTCTGCTATATGAAGGACCTTATATAATTGTTAACATACCGCATCCTGGTGCGTATCTGTTACAACATCCTAGAACTAACAAAATTATTGGGCTATACGCACACCGAGATCTTAGAGCATTTCATGCTGAATAATGTCAAAGTCATACCCATCAAAATATTGCTAAGCAACTCGAAAAACTCTGTTGTTACAACACAGATAATAAGTAGTATAGAAATTTTCATTTCAGCGGTTCCAGTGACGCAGTTGAAGACAGAAGAACTCTTCTTTCAGCGCGCGCCTCCACCTGAAAGACGGAATATTAAAGTAAAATTTATGTTTACGTAGCAGTGGATGACATATTAATTTTCACGGAACATTTGTTACTGAAGGTACCACTGGCTTGGTGTGACACCTGACGAACTGACAGATGTCATCTGTGAAGCGATCTTTTACTTTGAGAAATAGATTAGACGCACATCTCTCAACACGAAAAGTATCTATCAGTAGTCAAGGCCACACAGACACTCTACACACACGCACAAAACGCGAGGAATCGAACATTTTCTCTCTCTTACTATTTTGAATATTTATTGAGTAGTGAAAACGCCTGGTCTTGCCTACTGATGTAATGAATGTTGTGTCTAACCTATCTTAATTTCAGATGACATCACAAAAAAACATCGATAATATCCCAGCAAAACCGCTAAAGAGGATGTAAATATCTGCAATTCATGTAATCAAATGTGACACAATGTAATAACCTATAGCGATGTAATGATGATGTAAACATGTTTATGTGCAACTATATTATGTTTATGCTAAGAAAATATGTGACGTGTGTATGTATAATTACTTATTTTTTTAACGGATGTATAGTGTAACTGTTACTATGTAAAAATTTGAACAAAACGAGTGCCAAAAAAAGACATTGCATAGTGAACCACTGTTCACGGACATTAACGAACATTACTAACTCTGCAACTACGCGGAAACCTATGTGAAAGAAACTGTTAATGCCATTCATTATGCAGCGTATCAATGTAAACGCGATGAACGATTTCCTTGATTAATAACTACGAACATTTAGGTGAGCTATATTCAGCAAAAAACTGAAAATGTGAAGTGCATAATTCGTGCATCGTCTAGTGACATTACTACAGTACCCAACTTCAAGATGTTAACTGAATTAAATGGACACAAAGTGCCTATCCAGAAAACAACACGACGGGTGGAAGAATTTTGGTTGGAACTTCAGGGAATGAAATGTACTCGAAATGTGACGGACACTCTTACCTGGACTGTCCAAGGATCGACGCCAGCTATGTGCCGTCCGAGGTTCTGCAGCCAAGCTTCCACGGAATGTAAAAAACGAACTGCACGTGGACCAATTACTCGACGGGTCACGTCTGATCTGTAATAAGCAATGCTTTTAGTCACAACGAGCGGCATCACTACGACTATAATGGAAATGAGAAATGGACACGCTTATGTATTAATCACGTTGTTATACAACGATGTTACTGTGATCAAAAAACTTTACCACGACGATACTAACCTGTAAAAAATTATTGTGCAGCGGATGAATATGAGCTGTAATAACGACAGGATGTGTATAGGTCAACGCACCTGAAAAATACGGACATTTTTCTTTGAAGTATTTCAAAACAATACTATGTAACTGAGAACATTCAACAATCTAAGTTGTATTGTGTTATAACAAATATTGTAAATTTAAAACTAAGTTACCTGTCATAGAATGTAGTCTTCATATGTAATCTTGGTTGAATATTTTCTTTGTGCAACGACTGAAAATCGCGCGCACACGAACAATATGATCTGCAATACTGTGCCGCGTGATCTAACTGTACGATATAACGGCAGTGCCGCAGTTACACAGACGCTTCTGCGCATGCGCACACTCTATCTGCCAACATAAGAACTTTTACGGCGCACCCGCGTCATTCAAATTTTGTATATAATGTGTATAATGTGTAATGTAAGTCATGTAAATAGTTGTAGATAACTTAGATTTTCTTGTGCCTTTAGGTGAATTGCTCGCCTGCAGGTGTGTCCTTTCGCCTCGCAATTCAGGGGGCAATATAAAGGCACATTTGCATGCCGAGCGTGAGTTTCCGCGGAAACGCGAAATATTAATTAAATAAATAATCAGTGACAAATAAATAAAGCCTATGGCACACAACTGCAGCGCTGTGTCGCTGATAAAACAAAAGCACAATTACGTTACTCTTATGTTTGATTAAGAAAGAGAGAGCTCTGGTAGAAGTGGGTGCGAGAAGCACGTATTTTATTTTATTGTCTGGCACACCGCCATATTTCATGTTATAGAAGAATACTGCGAGTTGCAACCACACTAGGCACTCGATTCTGTAAAGGATTATATTTATAAAAGTAAGTAGGATTATGAACTGTAGGCTTATTCATTGAATATATCTGATTTAACTAACTGTGTAACTTTTTTATGTTTAGTAGACAATCACCTCTGTACGACGTATTGGCATGGCTGGCAAATTATTGTAATATTGAGATTTAGATTATGAGTCCGCACCTACCGCAGCAGTCTTTGGAAACAATTTAATTACGAAGTCCGATTATTCAGTTTTATTTCACGGTCAACTACGAGTAACATTGCCTTTACGAAAAAGCCATTGTCAAGCGTCTGATACCGAATAATCAAACGTCCACTTTCCAGATAAGCAAACACAATTGCAATCACAATCACCATCATACAGATAGAATAATCAATATCTAAATAACAATATATTTTTTTTTACTTATTTTATTTATTTTATAAACTGTACTGCCTACTGCACTATTCCTTATTGCTGCATCTATAGCGTTAGAGAACTTCAAACGTATCTCGTCATTCCTTAGTACTTTCGTATCCCACTTCTTTGCGTATTGATTCTTCCTGACTAATGTCTTGAACTTCAGCCTACTCTTCATCACTATTATATTGTGATCTGAGTCTATGTCTGCTGCTGGATACGCCTTACAATCCAGTATCTGATTTCGGAATCTCTGTCTGACCATGATGTAATCTAATTGAAATCTTCCCGTATCTCCCGGCCTTTTCCAAGTATACCTCCTCCTCTTGTGATTCTTGAACAGGGTATTCGCTATTACTAGCTGAAACTTGTTACCGAACTCAATTTGTCTTTCTCCTCTTTCATTCCTTGTCCCAAGCCCATATTCTCCTGTAACCTTTTCTTCTACTCCTTCCCCTACAACTGCATTCCAGTCGCCCATGACAGATTTTCGTCCCCCTTTACATACTGCATTACCCTTTCAATAACCTCATACACTTTCTCTATCTGTTTATCTTCAGCTTGCGTAGTCGGCATGTATACCTGAACTATTGTTGTCAGTGCTGGTCTGCTGTCGATTCTGATTAGAACAACCCAGTCACTGAACTGTTCACAGTAACATACCCTCTGCCCTACCTTCCTATTCATAACGAATCCTACACCTGTTATACCATTTTCTGCTTCTGTTGATATTACCCGATACTCATCTGACCAGAAATCAATGTCTTCCTTCCGCTTCACTTCACTGACCCCTACTATATCTAGATTGAGCCTTTGCATTTCCCTTTTCAGATTTTCTAGTTTCCCTACCACGTTCAAGTTTCTGACATTCCACGCCCCGACTCGTAGAACGTTATCCTTTCGTTGATTATTCAATCTTTTTCTCACGGTAACCTTGTAAGTAGGCTGTTTAGGTTCTTATATTGGTAACGCCACCTGTGTGCAGTCTGTGGCTAGTTTGCATTGTTGTCTGCCATTGTAGTGTTGGGCAGCGGCAGCTGGATGCGAACAGCGCGTAGCATTGCGCAGTTGGAGGTGAGCCGCCAGCAGTGGTGGATGTGGGGAGAGAGATGGCGGAGTTTTGAAATTTGTCATGAACTGCTATATTTATATATGATGATATCAAGGTAAATACATTGTTTGTTCTCTATTAATATCTTTCATTTGCTAACTATCCCTATAAGTAGTTAGTGCCTTCCATAGTTTCAATCTTTTGTTTAGCTGGCAGTAGTGGCGCTCGCTGTATTGCAGTAGCTTGAGTAGTGAAGATTTTTGTAAGGTAAGTGATTTGTGAAAGGTATAGTTTAATGTTACTCAGGGCCATTCTTTTGCAGGAATTTTTGAAAGTCAGATTGCGTTGCGCTAAAAATATTGTATGTCAGTTTAAGGACAGTCATGTATAATTCTTCAAAGGGGACGTTACATATGTTGACACTTAGCCGAGGATACCTCACTGGAATCTTCTGATTTTTTCTTGTAGTTTGTGTAATTATTGTAGATTTTGTTTATTGCTAGCGCGTAATTATAGAGAGAATTTCCATTGTAGTTGTAGTTTCTCGTTGTTGTACAGTAAAACAGGTGTGGCATGCATGTAGATTGAACCAATTATTTCGCAGCTGCGCTTTAAATTAAGTAGACATTATATCCATTGCTATGTTATTTTATTTTGCTCTTCAAATTGAGCTTTTCTGTGTTATCGTGTGAAATATTGTGACAATTATGGCGTGTGAAAAACGTAATACTAGGCTCCAAAGTAAACTGAGAAATGACAGTGAAGACGAAAGCAGTGTGTTAGCGCCGCAGAGTAATGAATTAACTAATGTTCAAAGTAGTAATTTGGTAATTGCGCATAGGGAAATGGAGCGGGCGGCAAACAATGGTGTAGACAGTGAAACAGGTAGTGAACAGGGAAGCGTTATCGATCGATTGGTCGGCAACAGCTCGCCTCAGGAATCGGGAATGACAGAACACAATATTGCAAATACTGCAGACTCAGGTTTTGGGTTCTCACCGTTTTCTCAAATGAGTCAAGACACATTTTCCGCTTGTCAAAATGTTAATGTTGCCGGTGCAACTTCACTGCCGAAAAGCACTGAGGAACATGTTTCAGACACCAGTGCATTGTTATTACAATTAATGCAACATATGGGACAAAAGCTTGAAAAGTTAGACACACTGGAACAAAATCAGAGACAAACACAACAACTGCTTCAAAAGTTAGACTCATTGGAACAAACTCTTGAACAAACGCGTGAAGATTTAACTACTGAGTTACATAACATTGAATCGAAATGTCAAAAAGTCTGTAATGACGTAAAAACTCAAATTTGTGAGCATTTTCAACCTATTTTTTCGCGGCATGAAAATGCATTACAGAATCACGAAGCAGACATAAAAGAACTGCAAATTATTGTTCATGAAAATCATGAGACCTTGCAAGCTAAATTTGACTCAGTTGCATCTACCGATTCGGTTACGCAACTTGCAAAAACTCAGGAAAACTTTAAGGACACAGTAGATACTCTGAAACTTGGTTCAGAAAAACACACTGAAGAAATAAGTACACTATCGGAGAAAGTAGCCCAACTTTCGGATCAGGTCACTAACTTATCTACAAAGGTAGATGATGATCAGAATGACACAAGACCCGTAGCCTTCACTGACACAGAAGAGTATGAACAAATAAGAAAATTCAAAAAAAATCAGAATCAAATTAATACACAACACCAAAGAGAAATCCGGGAAGTGCAAGATCAGCTGACAAAGGTAATACAAGAATTACGCATTTCAGAGGACACTCGCGCTCCAACACGGGATGAGGGACTTAGAAACACGGAAAAGCCGCAAAATAATAACACAGGGCATTTCGGAAGTTATGAAAGAAATTGGCAATGTGCACCGAATTTTGAGATGGAACGGCCGACACGACCTAACAATGACCGATATGCGACTCGCCGACATGATGATTTTGACTATAAGCTATTCATTACTACACGTAAATTCAAAACGTTTAAGAATTCTGCCAACGACATTCATCCACAAGCGTGACTCCATCAATTCTCTCATTGTTTTCCTCCCAGTTGGTCATTGGAGCACAGGTTAGAATTTATGTGTGGCTACTTGGAGAATGAACCAGCTGTAAGAATGCAATCGGTCATTCACGATTGTCACAGTGAAGGAGATTTTTATCATACCTTCCTCTCAGCATATTGGTCTCAAGCTACACAAGACCGAGTAAAACATAGCATCATAATGATGAAACATTTCGAACAATCTGAATTCTCCAGTCTTGTGAAATATTTTGAAGACATGTTGCACAAAAATCAGTACCTGTCAAACCCATACAGCCCCTCAGAACTCATACGCATTTGCTTAATCAAATTACCTGAACATTTACGACATATTATTTTAGCAGGACGTTGCAAAGACGACATTGAAGCTTTTCAGGGACTGTTACAAGAACTGGAAAGTGACACTGACAATCGCGGAATGCAGGAGCACAACAATTACAGATCACATCAGTCGCAATTCCGCGATGAAAGAAATAATAACTGGACGCGACAAGGCTATTCTCACAACACAAATCGTGACCGAAACAGACACCACCCGTATTACAACCGTTGGCAGAGTAGTAATAATTACAGGGAAAGATCACCTCTCCGCGGTAGTGACTATCACAGAGACAATCAGAGAAACAGACAATTTGGGAACCAAAATAATTATTATCAAGGGAGACAGAATAACTTTAGACGCAACGGTCCAGCACGCAGTTACGATTCAGGGAGAAATTCTCCACCACTTAACCGACAAGAAAGAAACTACAGGAACTACCGACAAAACGACAGACCTGAATTCCATCAGAACTGGCGAGCTTCAAACAGTCACGGTGAATTTGTAGAAGTTAGGTCTCCTAATTCCAATAACGGCGCGCGCCAACAAAGAGACAGACAATGACTCGCACAGCAGGCAGCCGCGTGCGCCCGCTGGCTCCGAGAAAAATAACATAAGACGCTAGCCTTGAGAAAAATTTTAGCATTCCTTACCGACGTATAAAACATGACAATTGCTTTTCAGTTGAAAGTCTGCGTACTAGGAAGAGCAAAGGGTTACATGACATTTCACATGTAAAACCATTTATTGAGAGATAATCTCCTTTTTAACTTAGTCTTTACTATAAAACTTTTCACTTCACATTACTAATATGCTTTGTCAGACTTAGAATCTGTTAACATACAACAATGTTTGAAGTTAAATATCCAATCAAGAACCAAGAGAACTTATTTAAACAGAAATGACGAATGCATTGTTATAGTGAACAGATGCTGCAGTGTTATTGTGTGTGTACATTCTTGCTTGTTAGTTGCACGATTATGGAACGACTATAAGGCTTACATACTTAGAACATTTCCCAGTACTGGTAATGAGATTTTAATGCAACATTTTGGGTTGACCTGAAAATATATTCTGGATTTAAAGTACTTTCTGTGAGATACCAGATGACACAGTGTTAGTTTATGTGACAGTTACACGATTTTATCACGACACTACTAATGAGTGACAATTTACAATGTTGCTTTTGTAGTGTTTCTGTTTTATTTCTGCACAGTTTTTCTGTTTTATTCTGCAAAGTAAAACATGTTTTAGTAGTAACTTTTGTGGTATAGCTACAATGAGATTGCCTTTTCCGTAGCACAACAATACGTTACAGCACAGTACTTTCCTCATCACGGCAATAAGCGTAATAACTAAGACATTTATACGCAAAGCATTTCACTTTTGTGTATTGTGAGGTAAGTACATTGACTTCTGCAGAACTTAGCTTTCGGAGGACGATAACTACGACACTTCCACACAGATTATGTTGCAACAAGACGCACATTTGGCGCTACAGTACACGTATTTGAGTGATTAATTTTGTACTTAAAACATTTATTTTTAAAGATTTTTGAATTACAAAGAAAGTTTTCCGTGATACATTTCATTCGATTGCTGTAATCTGTAACACCTGAGGGTATAATTACATTAATCCTCCGGGGGGTACACGCTTACTTTGTGTACCATGTGTGTGGCAACCACAAGGAACCCTAGCTAATATGGTATTTGCTTATACAACTTTACACATTGGTACCATATTTCTCTAACACACAAATTACACAGCTATCTGATTATTTAACTGAGAGATAAACATTTTTTTTTACTACGTCAGTGCCAGATGTTTACGTAATTACACAGTCGGGTATTTTGTCTGTACTTTGTGAACTGTTCATATATTTTCGGAACCATTGTGATACTACGAGAGCTTTGAATGATGTATTTGGTATGAGATCATGATTTTTAAAGTACGTTTGAGGCAGCTGACACTTTTGACATGAGCAGAGAATTTTTTTAGGCTTAGAAATTATTGGAGGAAGTTACGACGATTTTGAGATTTGACTGAAGTGTTATGATGTTATTATTACGACGACGATGTGTATTATGTTGTTGAGGAATGTTTATTATGCTACATATTTCTCATGATGAAATATTGAATAAGTGTCGACGAATATGTATATGTATAATGAAGTAAGGAATAATGAGTAGTGTTTAGGGACTCTGATTTATGAAAAGGATGTTGGAAACCAAGAAACGTACTTTAAGAGTTATGAAATGTGTGTGTATATGCGTGAATGTATTACAATGCAGACGAAAATTTTTTTGGACACTGTTATATCAATAGCATTTTGTTTCTACAGATTTGTAACGCAAATTCTTGACCTGTGAAATATTTTTATGTGAGACTGTCACTGTAGCGGAAACTGCTGTCGTAAATATTTCCGTAAGAAAGTTAAGTGACCACCTGCACGTAATGCGTCGCAGACACCCACCTGGGCGACAGCCGCCCGAAAAAAAAGCCATTAGCCTTTCAGTGGCACAGGTAGAACAAAAAAAAAGGGGAGGCCATTATCCTCGGGTACTGTGGAGCTCGTAATTTATGATATTTACTGAAATGCCTAATGAAATGACGAGAAATATTTTTACATCTGCACACCTGATTACGACAAGCGTCTTTCTACGAGAGTTGAGAGCTACTGACTTACAAAATGCCACATAGCTATTGAATGATGTTTTTATGCTTTGGTTTGCGTAATTGCTTATTTCATTTGATACCTGTTTTTCAGCTGTGTTACAGCATTAGTTTAATAAAATAAACTTAGATGCATTTGCTAATGTGAACACTTTCTGTCAACAGATCTATTAAATGATAATTTTGTAATCCACATTCTTTAAAAAAAGGAGCACTTGTAAAGGAAAGAACAATAAGAAGGGACTAGTAACAGTAACTGGACACATAATTTTCTTTTCAAGTACATGGTAATATTTCTCTTACAATAAGTTGTTGTGGTGCACCACTTTAATTAGTTAGACATTAAGATGTGATTATACATTTCCCTTATCTGCATTGTTATCTTTAGTGTACTATTTTTTCTGCTTGAGCTATGTCATGTTTAGGTACAAGTTACTGCTGTTTGCCAGGCATAGTGTTACTGAATTTGACTTTCTGTTACTCTGCTAAGCCAGTTTTACTACTCATTTATTTTTATTGTTACTGCACATTGGCTCATATTAGTTGTAATGTTGCATTGCTTGGTAATTTAGATTTACTGTAGATTGCTTTGCAAATTTCCATTTTTTTGTCATTGCTGTTTGTGTTAATTGTTTTGTGCTGCTGCATTGCCTCGTCCCTTAGTTTAGCATCTGAGCTCAGTAGATTTAAGTTAGCTTAAGAGGGGGTAGCCTCTAAGAGAATGAGTTGCGATGAATTTGAAGAAATGCACTGAGAGGCTATACGAGAAAAGTACAGAAAGCAGGTATAGATAGAACGTTTGGAAATAATGAAGAACGAAGGGAGATCTCCAAGAAGTAAAGAAAGTTTTGTTTGCAAAATACTGCAGTAAAACAAACCCTGTCCTTTCCTTTTGTATTATTCCGCTATATGTTTGTGTACCCTTGTGTATTTGTGTTCATCCTGTCTTTATGTGTTTATCTGATACGATTTAAGTTGTAGAATTTTTCTAATACTCAGCTACATTCACTATGATGAGGAATACTGTTATCCTCAAATATACTTGGCATTAATAATATGTTATTTACCTTGTAAATATGCTTAGACATTATTTATTCTGTTTTGTTTTAATGCTCATGTGTAAAGTTGATGTTCCAAAAGTTATTCTGATCTTTTATGTATCTACTTATCTCATAATTCCTGTAACACTGATGTATATGTTATTTCGATTCTGTTGTAAAGCCTGTACTACTAATGTTATCTGTATTGTTATGTTCTTTAATGATGTATTTTGTACCTTTGTTATTGTATTCTTATGTTATAAAGTTGTAATTGTCACCAGTTCATGATATTATTAACTTGTTAGTTACATTTCACTGCACACGTTTCTGTTGGTCATAGTATATGGACAATATGTGAGAAGTAGGGACTGTTAGTGTTTGCACGTGCGTTAATAATTCAGCAAGGAACTGGATAACAGCATTGCTGGTCCTAAGGACAATTTCAAAAACTTTGTGAGTGCACAAGTGGTGGTTTATGGACTTGCTATATTCTCTGCACGACTCTTCGATGGTGATTGTGCACCTGCACAGTCGCAACAGATGGCTGCTAGCTTTCTCTACAAGGACTACAGTGGGTCTACACCTTTGATGACTCACCAATACCATTATTTCTACGAGGACTGCAGTGGGTCTGCACCTCTGGTGGCCCACCAATACCGTAATCTCTACCAGGACTACAGTGCGTCTGCTCTGTGATGACCTACCTACCAATATTCTTCAAAACTTCGAATGACTCTGCTGTGGGTTTGCTCTGTTGTGACCCATTACTTGTCTGCATGTCAAGAGTCAGCACTGTCTTTCCGTTGGAAGGACAACACTACTTCTTCAAAACTGTATGGAAATCCACTACTTCCGTGTGCATTTTCTTCTATTGCTCAGACTTCGAGAAAAACACTACTATTTTTCCGTAATGAACAATCAGGACTGTCTTTATGGACTGTGAGAAAATTTTAGCTTTTGACCAACATTGTATCAATAAGTGTGTGCCTTTGATTTCTTTGTTATTTTAATTGTGAAAAAATTTTAACAAATATGTATTGGCCAGTGCCCAAAAAAATTTGTAAAATTTTTTGTGGGGAGCATGGGGGCTATGTAAGTAGGCTGTTTAGGTTCTTATATTGGTAACGCCACCTGTGTGCAGTCTGTGGCTAGTTTGCATTGTTGTCTGCCATTGTAGTGTTGGGCAGCGGCAGCTGGATGCGAACAGTGCGTAGCGTTGCGCAGTTGGAGGTGAGCCGCCAGCAGTGGTGGATGTGGGGAGAGAGATGGCGGAGTTTTGAAATTTGTCATGAACTGCTATATTTATATATGATGATATCAAGGTAAATACATTGTTTGTTCTCTATTAATATCTTTCGTTTGCTAACTATCCCTATCAGTAGTTAGTGCCTTCCATAGTTTGAATCTTTTGTTTAGCTGGCAGTAGTGGCGCTCGCTGTATTGCAGTAGCTTGAGTAGCGAAGATTTTTGTGAGGTAAGTGATTTGTGAAAGGTATAGTTTAATGTTACTCAGCGCCATTCTTTTGCAGGGATTTTTGAAAGTCAGATTGCGTTGCGCTAAAAATATTGTATGTCAGTTTAAGGACAGTCATGTATAAATTGTTAAAAGGGGACGTTTCAACCTCCCTCTTGGCAGTCCCCTCCCGGAGATCCTAATGGGGGACTATTCCGGAATCTTTTGCCAATGGAGAGATCATCATGACACTTCTTCAAATACAGGCCACATGTCGTGCGGATACACGTTACGTGTCTTTAATGCAGTGCATCCTCATGTCGTTGATCATTGCTGATTCTTCCGCCTTTAGGGGCAATTTCCCACCCCTAGGACAAGAGAGTGCCCTGAACCTCTATCCAATCCTCCGCCCTCTTTGACAAGGCCGTTGGCAGAATGAGGCTGACTTCTTATGCCGGAAGTCTTCGGCCGCCAATGCTGATTATTTATCAAAATTTAGTCAGTGGCGGGGATCGAACCTGGGGCCGAAGACGTTTTGATTATGAATCAAAGACGCTACCCCTAGACCACGGGTACTACCTGTAGTACTGTCTCACTAAGCAGTCTACATCGAGAAACACGATGTAGGTGTCCCAGCCACTAAAGGCGACGTTCCTTGAGAGTGGCGGTGATACTTGGTAGCTTCGCAGTAGTCAGAACTGTCTCATTTGTCTCATGGTCCCTCCTAAGTATGCATAAAATAGTTTGTAAGCTCAGCATATGAGAGGTATTCTGCTTACGTTCTCGTTTGGAGTATGATGTTCAGGTCCCAGTGCGATAAAACGGGCTGCTCAGAATATATGCTTGAAATTGAGTATATTTACGGTCACCGTGAGGTGTTTGTTCTCACATACTACTGTGAAGAGCTTCCCGAAAGATTTGTGTTGGTCTGTGTCAGTATGTTGTATGTGTTCAACGAGCAAGTATCTATGATGAAGAGAAACCTCGTGGAAGTGCGATATATCAGGCATTTCTAAACGTTATTGCAAAAAGTCTAGGAATGTAAAACTTTTTCATGTTTTCAAAGACTTTTCTTCAGTGGAATTTTCAGATTCTGACACTGGAATGAAACGTAGTGTTCTAAATTTGTATTAGTTCATGGAGTCGTGATATTTTTCACGATGGGTTCAACAGACTTATGATTATTTCCTGGAACACCACGAACTGTGGATAACCAAGAAAACATATATAATCTCCAGCAAAGGAGTCCCTGATATGAAAATTAAATATCTCACAGACTAAGATGGCTGATGATTGAAGCAAAAGGTATATTTATTGTGAAAACTACACTCCTGGAAATGGAAAAAAGAACACATTGACACCGGTGTGTCAGACCCACCATACTTGCTCCGGACACTGCGAGAGGGCTGTACAAGCAATGATCACACGCACGGCACAGCGGACACACCACGAACCACGGTGTTGGCCGTCGAATGGCGCTAGCTGCGCAGCATTTGTGCACCGCCGCCGTCAGTGTCAGCCAGTTTGCCGTGGCATACGGTGCTCCATCGCAGTCTTTAACACTGGTAGCATGCCGCGACAGCGTGGACGTGAACCGTATGTGCAGTTGACGGACTTTGAGCGAGGGCGTATAGTGGGCATGCGGGAGGCCGGGTGGACGTACCGCCGAATTGCTCAACACGTGGGGCGTGAGGTCTCCACAGTACATCGCTGTTGTCACCAGTGGTCGGCGGAAGGTGCACGTGCCCGTCGACCTGGGACCGGACCGCAGCGACGCACGGATGCACACCAAGACCGTAGGATCCTACGCAGTGCTGTAGGGGACCGCACCGCCACTTCCCAGCAAATTAGGGACACTGTTGCTCCTGGAGTATCGGCGAGGACCATTCGCAACCGTCTCCATGAAGCTGGGCTACGGTCCCGCACACCGTTAGGCCGTCTTCCGCTCACGCCCCAACATCGTGCAGCCCGCCTCCAGTGGTGTCGCGACAGGCGTGAATGGAGGGACGAATGGAGACGTGTCGTCTTCAGCGATGAGAGTCGCTTCTGCCTTGGTGCCAATGATGGTCGTATGCGTGTTTGGCGCCGTGCAGGTGAGCGCCACAATCTGGACTGCATACGACCGAGGCACACAGGGCCAACACCCGGCATCATGGTGTGGGGAGCGATCTCCTACACTGGCCGTACACCACTGGTGATCGTCGAGGGGACACTGAATAGTGCACGGTACATCCAAACCGTCATCGAACCCATCGTTCTACCATTCCTAGACCGGCAAGGGAACTTGCTGTTCCAACAGGACAATGCACGTCCGCATGTATCCCGTGCCACCCAACGTGCTCTAGAAGGTGTAAGTCAACTACCCTGGCCAGCAAGATCTCCGGATCTGTCCCCCATTGAGCATGTTTGGGACTGGATGAAGCGTCGTCTCACGCGGTCTGCACGTCCAGCACGAACGCTGGTCCAACTGAGGCGCCAGGTGGAAATGGCATGGCAAGCCGTTCCACAGGACTACATCCAGCATCTCTACGATCGTCTCCATGGGACAATAGCAGCCTGCATTGCTGCGAAAGGTGGATATACACTGTACTAGTGCCGACATTGTGCATGCTCTGTTGCCTGTGTCTATGTGCCTGTGGTTCTGTCAGTGTGATCATGTGATGTATCTGACCCCAGGAATGTGTCAATAAAGTTTCCCCTTCCTGGGACAATGAATTCACGGTGTTCTTATTTCAATTTCCAGGAGTGTATATGAATTCTGTACAGAAGTTACGCAGAAATTTCGAAATAGTTCGAAAAGCTGTAGACAAATAACGATGTACGCTGCGCAGCTCGTACAGTATCAGCGTGTATGAATGAACTCTTCCTCTGCAGCAGACTTGGCAGTCACGTCATAAACTTTTCGAAATGTATACCGCTCGCGGTAAGAAGGTGCCGCAATCGAGCAATGAAATTTGTCGCCGCGTGCTGCAGTGTCTCTACGAAAACTGATTCAGGTGCCACATAGATCGTCGATTCTAGTTCGTCCAACGTGGTGGGATGATTCCAGTAGACAGTGTCTCTCAATGTGCCCCACAAGAAATAGTCACAAGAAGTTCAAATGTCTCTGAGCATTATGGGACTTAACATCTAACGTCATCTGTCCACTTGTACTTAGAACTACTTAAACCTAACTAACCTAAGGACATCACACACATCCATGCCCGAGGCAGGATTCGAGCCTGCGACCGTAGCGGTCGCGCGGTTCCAAACTGAAGCGCCTAGAACCTCTCGGCCACACCGACTAGCCACAAGAAAACAGATAGGGCGAATACGGAGGCAATCCATCCCTGTGCCGGTAAATTTGCAATACACCGAAGCAATGACTCTGTTACGAATGTATTCATCAAGAAAGCGAAATATCTTTTCGCTGTGATGAGAACTGGTCCCAGCTTCCATGAACCACTCGGTGCCTGGTCGATCCTCAAACGCCAGTTGTGTGACGACAAATTGTTCCAATAAAGCCTCTGCTGCGTACCTCAGCCTAAACAGTAGCTTTGTTAGAATACAGAGGTTTAGATTTACAGAAACGGAGATTTTCGGAACCCCAGAATCGCAGTTTCGTTTATTCATGACTCCATTTAGGTTGAAGTGTGCTTTCTCAGTGAACCAGACGTAGCCGACAACAAATTATTCATTACCAGTTACTGTGAGAGTCTTGTTATCAAAGTCAGTCGTCTAACGCACATCTCATACATGTACGATCTGGAGGCTTTTGTTTTTGAATGTAAATTTGTGTAGGCCTGTCCCAGTACTTACTGTGTGCTGGAACGCTTCAATCCAGTCTCCGTCGCAATTCTTCGGACTTCTTTCCTATCATTTTAATGAACAATTTCGGAAACAGTGGAGACGTTTTCAGGGGTAACTGCAGTTCGCCTGGGGCCAACATACCCCGCTAGATCATCAGCCACGCTGCCTGTCCGTTGGAATTTGGCGAAGAGCTTGGGGTATAGTTTTCGTGAGGGGACCTCTAGGAACATTAAATTGTGTTTCAAAACTTCGCCTTGTTGCCTTACCAATGTGTTCTAACGTGCTGTATTCCAGTATCAGACAACGTGTTATTCGATGGAATATAAGATTTCAGTCTCTTTCTTCGATGCGCTAGCGTCCTTTCACATTTCAACGGTGGAACTGATGCGCTAAGCTGCGGCGCAGTACGTAATTACAGCGACATCTATTAGCAGCTTTTGTAAATATTCGAATCTTCTGTATAAAAGTATTACAACTTTCAAAATTAACATACTGTATATTGCGCTCGTCTATCGGTCTCAATTCCATTTTCAGTTCAGGAACTCCTTCGCTGGACACCCTGTATCAATCTGTCGTGGCAGTCACGGCTTGTATATTTTTGTGAAATGAACAATTCCTTCAGTAAACTGTAGCCACGGTAATTTGATACCGACCATATCCTGTCTGCAGTTTAAACCATTCTTTCCAGTTTAGGTCAGTAACTGGACTATGTGATACATGTGTCGAATTCCCCAGTCGCAAAGGTAGCCCACGAACATTAAATCTGCTCACAAACTTTTATTTAGTCCTTTCTGCACATAGTGTTGCTTATACAGTCGATGAGTACTTTCTCCTTGCGGGTCGCATATGATATTCATTAATTAACGACCAAAGGATTGAAAGTAATATAAAAAGTAGCCTGAAACACACTAAGACAAAAATATTTAATATTTTATGGGTATAATTATTGATAAACATACGTCGAAACTTAATCAGAGTAACCAATTTTTTATAAACTGATTACACAAAGTAATTCTTCCAGCTCATATGTTCTTGAAGAGTTACCTTAAAAGAAATACACGTTCAAGTCGACTTGCCATCTTTTCATAATTAAGTGTAATGAACAGAAAAATACATTTCTTGGAGAATTCATTTCGTTGAAAATGAGGGTAATATTTGATAGAGAAATGACAGCTGACTTGATGTGTAGGTGCAACAGCGAGATACATCACATAATAGGGTTCATAATTTATCAAATGCAGAAATAGGTAGCATGCCCGATAATATTCCGTTAATTACAAGAATCCATAGCAATTATCTGGTTACATAGTGCCACAAATGTGATGCACATTGCAGTCCACAAAGTACGAGGGTATGGGTAACTGTGTATACTATGGAAGATAGCTGTCAGGATCTGTAGCTGAGAACACCAGAGACAGGAGATGTAGAGTCTACAGTCTTCGTCTCAGGTAACCACGATATGGATTCGTCTGGTCTCTAGTTTCAAACAACGGCAATAGTACAAAGGAAGAATTAACAGCTCTGTAAACGCCCCTTCTTGGATATCATTTGGCAGTTCACTACTAATTTAATCACTTTAGAAATCTCACAGGTTTATGTGTGTAGCAATCCGACGTGAAGATTTAAAATTACCGGGAAAGAAGAGTGGCTAAAGTAAAGTTCAATTATCACTGCCACTACCCCCCCCCCCCCCCTCCCTCCAACCACACCATCACCTCCAATCTCTCTCTCTCTCTCTCTCTCTCTCTCTCTCTCTTTCTCTCCCCCTCTGTCTCTCTCCCTGTCTCTCACGCATATTTAAGCAATTTTACCATTCAAGTAGTAATGCTATAAGGTAGCTGTTTTCTGAAATTATTTGCAAGTTAAATACAGTGTCGTAAGATGAATAATGGACCAGGATATGGATCGATACATCCATAGCTAGTGAAGTTTGGTCCACCGAAATTGTTGGAGATGCTAAGGAGGCTGTTTGAAAGAGTATTGGATGGAGAAGTTGTGTGGGGTCCACTTGTACGTGAAGCCCGATTTTTTAATATATTTCATGCAAAATGACATGAAATGGTTATCTCATGTAGAAGAGATTGTATCTTTGACACCACTGAACCAACGATGTTGCCTGAGGGGCAGAATCGATTGGGAGCGCTCATAGCGCAGTAGCAGTTGCCGTCGCCCTCTGTTTAAGGTAGAATGTAAGACTTTAAGCTGGTGACTAGCTGTGAGAATTCAGCTGTTGGCCTATGGACGCAGCAAAATACAGTTCTGTAAGGTAACGAAATATTGTATATTTAGTTTTAAGTATGTCTTTTGCTAATTTTACAGTACTGACCCTTGAATGTAGGAACCAAGTATTTTCCATCAGATTTAATGTATAGGTTGATTAGGCATACCCGATTTGTAATATTTTGTGTGTTTTGTAATCCTGATACAGACAAGATAGATTCTGGAACCTGTTTTGTCAAACGATGTCAGCCTTTCGTCATGTAACAACCCAAGTATTGTTAACTACGTCAGTAAGTGAGAATTGTAGAACAGTTGAGAAGTTCACTGATTTTGAAGTTAACGTAAAATGTTCCATATCAGATTTTGTGAAGGAGAGACTTTATTTTGAACACAAGTTTCAAATTGAAGCATTCGGTCTTAGCATATCCTCTTGTCAGTACCTCATCCTCTTCCATATCGTGATTTTTTTTAATCCATTGGGTATTTTTTGAAAGAAATCGTTTTTCAATTAGAGTCAGAAAAAATTGAATGTGCAAGAATCAGAAGAGTATTAATGTTTGTAACAGCTTAATTGCGGGCAGTAATGCACAGTGCTGAGCCAATATCCAACATTATCACTGAACATTTGCAAGGTTATTCATTTATCAACTACTCTACTGACATTATCTGTATGAAGCTATATTACCACCAACATTGCACTTCGCTGAGGCAAGACTGAATATTTTGTATGCCTACTGCGCAGAGAACAGAATTCCAAGATTACATTCGTTGCCACTAAAGAGCTAAGGAAAATGTATTTCACTGTTTATTTGCATAGGGAATTTTATCAGTTAATAGCACAGGGCCATTGAGCTCGGTGCTCACGAGACTGAGTAAATTTTAGAGAGATTGATTTGATTGTAGGCATTATGTACTGGTTTTGCAGATTAAGTTGTTTAATTTTTCTTTGGATTACAGTAAACCTGATTAAACACACTATTTGCTCAACAACAGGTTATACAGTAACTTTCAGTAAGACAAACATTACGCATTGTGTATTCATAACAAACACAAGACTCTCGAAAAGAAAGTTACAGTAACAAATACAAGACTCTCAAAAGGAAGTTTCAAAGTTGTTCCACCAGAATGGAAAACATGTTACACAACGCCGGTGCAAAAGAAAGGATCACGTAATACCCAAATTATTAAAGAGGCTGGGCAGTGATGCCTTCCATTGTAAGACTCTACTCGAAGGTACTGAAAGGTCTGGAGGTCTGGCAGAGAAAGAACCCTGTCCCAAGCAGCAAGAAGAGCAAGTAGGGCTCCGAGCAGGAAGGTTGCCAATGGACATTTTCACAATGAAACCAATAGGTGAAAAACGCACAAGAGTAGATTGGAGACGCATGTTGCTTTGCTTGACCTAGAGAAATGGTATGATAATGTACCACCAACAAACTGTGGTAAAAGTGGAAAGAGACAGAACTGGATTAAAGATTGCTCAAGGCTTTTATGAAATTATATGAAAATAACACAGCGAGAATAAGGACGGGGAATAGTTGGACGGAAGAATTCGAGAGGGATAAAGGTCTGCGGCAGGAAGGTGACGATATCCAACAAAAATAGCTGACACGGTTTGGCCATGTGAATCGGATGCATGAAAAAAAGGATACTAAATAGGATACTACGATGGATACCGTCACAGAGGAAGAAAAGGGGTCACCCACGACGTAACTGGCAAAATTATGTGGAGGAGGCAGTAGAAGCAAGGTGTATGATCCGTGAGGGAGGTCAATTCAGAAGAAGGCGGAGACTGGGAGCGGAGAAACGGCTCCAGCCGTAGACAATCCAGAAGGAAAGGTACAGAAATACAGAGCATAATCATTCTGTACTTTATGCGACGAGTTGTCAGAATAATGCGGAATGCGGAAGATAGTGACGAGACACGAAACATGTTATGGCTGACACTGACCTAATCTCATTTTCCACTTACATGGAAAAGAATGGAAGGAACGTCACCAAAAATACCGGCCATTAACTTCACATACACACAAAACATTAAGTTCAGCAAATCATTAATTTACGTGATTTACACGGTCGTAAGCAAATCAGATGAAGACCTGTAGAAGGCCAGTTAACGAAATAACAGCAAGCCTACAAATGAAGTAGAGGGTGAAGTGTTTCAGCATATATTAAGAAAACTAGATGTTTGCGCTGATATTGAAATTCAGGAATCAAACACGGCAGGTGTAAATAAGATGAACACCAAAACAGAACTATAAAACAACTTGAAACTCACTACCGACGGGAAATTAGTTGAAGAAGGGAATTGTGGATATATATGAATGACTTGTCTAAAAAGGAACCAACGATAATCTTACTTGACGTTGGTTATGTTGATGATGATAATGCGTTGGTTTGGGCGCACGGCAGCAGGTTCTTTAGCACCCATCCCAAAATTTTATGAGACGAGTGTAGAAAAAGCTTTCGTGACTGTCCGATTGCCCAGCAGGATCTATAGGAATCCATGAAGCTGATTTTAATAGTGATAATTCAGGTAATGTGATGTGCTGTCCGCAGGAATCTTTGTTAACTGGGGCAGAAGCATGCTATCTACATTTATTTTTCGTATTTTGCAGACGGACGTCCAAAATTCTTTCCAAAAACTCAGTGAAAGTGGAAATATGCACAGTCTAGCCAATAAGTTCACAACTAACTCTTCACTTAATAGTATGTATGTCCACAACGATCTTCTTGCGGGTGTAAATGACTAGCCGTTACGATTTTCTTTCGATGAAAGCAGACACTCCAACATTGATGCTCGGAATAAACACAGAGTAATATTTGTTGTCTACATTGCCTCCCAAGTCATGTGACAGTGAGTACGCATTATGACAGTAATTGCTCTGCCGAGTTTGGATGCCATTTCATCTCTAGTGCAAGCAGATCAAGTTGAAAGTAGCGGGAATTTAGTTCACGTGTCTTTAGTAATGAAAGCAATTTGCAATAAATCTTTGGAATGAACTATCCTTAAGGCTTTGAGGAGACAAGTGCAAGGGCATTTAACATGTTTGACAGAAGCGTCACATCTCAGATGTTGCTTTATTTTTTGTCAAGAAAAGAAGTTTTAGGCGTTGTACCGCACTTGAACGTATTGTAGAGTCTCAGTCTTATTAAATTGTGGTGCGATGCCGTTGCGAAATGACCTCTCAGTATGCCAAAATGGAAGTGACTCAAAAAAACTGCGTATTTGAAAGCTGTGACACGCACCAAATTAGTGAATTTTGCTTGACCACTATTTTTTATCTGTTTTTTCTTCATTCATTTTTTGTCTTTGTACATAGTAGGTAAGGCCATAACGACATTTTACATTTTACGGCATTAACTCATGTATACAATCACCTACAGACTTCTAACTGTCATGCTGTACAGTGTTTGGGACACTTTCTAGGTCGAACTTGTTCTTTATTCATGTCCTGGTACCATATGTTTAGTCTTCGTCCATCTGTGGGGTAACCTAAATATTAATCGCACATGCAAAGGGTAGGGATGTGTTCTGGGCAGAGAGGGGAAATCGAGTGTTGTGTGGCATCTATCATCTCCTTCAGCTTCGATGTCAAATCCCGAATCATTAATAATTTTTTCTTGTTTTCAATATATATTTACGACAGGTGCTGCCAGCCGTGTTTAAAATTGTTTCTTATTCTGAATGTCAGCATTGACATCGAATACATCACTCGTTAGATTTAGCGCCTGTACTGCCACTTCACATTGAGGTCTCACGGAAAGTAGATCTTCTACACCCCCCCCCCCCCCCCCACCTCTTTTTTCTCGCATTGAACCGAATCGGACGTAAAACAGTAATAGTGCTCAAATTAATTCTCGAAAAAATAACTTTGTAAATGAGTATTAACGCAAAGTCACTTTGGACGTCACTGCGCAGAACTTCATAACATGTTATTAGGCATTTTAAATGGCGGAACTCAAATGGGTCTTCAACGGAACTGAACGGGATGGAACGTAAATAGCATCTTCTACTGACATCGGAAAACCAGTTTTATCAGTAATAAATACTTACTACGTACGCTTTAGGTATTTAAATAGACAGTATTGATGTTGCATTGTCATCTTTTTTAATAGTTCTTTATGAACCGGCTTTCGGGTTTGTAGGCCATCCTCAGGCAACTTAATACTAAACAAATCACGGAGGTATAATACCGCTGTGAAACCGATAGTCTATACAGCATCAGTGGGAGTTGACAACTACACTCCTGGAAATGGAAAAAAGAACACATTGACACCGGTGTGTCAGACCCACCATACTTGCTCCGGACACTGCGAGAGGGCTGTACAAGCAATGATCACACGCACGGCACAGCGGACACACCAGGAACCGCGGTGTTGGCCGTCGAATGGCGCTAGCTGCGCAGCATTTGTGCACCGCCGCCGTCAGTGTCAGCCAGTTTGCCGTGGCATACGGAGCTCCATCGCAGTCTTTAACACTGGTAGCATGCCGCGACAGCGTGGACGTGAACCGTATGTGCAGTTGACGGACTTTGAGCGAGGGCGTATAGTGGGCATGCTGGAGGCCGGGTGGACGTACCGCCGAATTGCTCAACACGTGGGGCGTGAGGTCTTCCTGGGACAATGAATTCACGGTGTTCTTATTTCAATTTCCAGGAGTGTATATAAAAGTTGCTTTCCGAAGACATGTGACTATTACGAATATATATCGATACAGAAACGAAGCACAGTTAAATTCACAAAGAAACACAAAGCATATAAATCTTATGTTTTCAGAGCTCCCTCGGGAATTTAATTACGCTTGTGTTACTGTACCGATAAATAGTCATAAAATGGCACATACATTTGGAAAACCATATTTGTACATCTATGAACTCTCGCTGATAATATATGGACTACCTGGTCAGTATTAAGTTATCTGACGATGGCATAGAAACCGGAAAGTCGCTTTATAAGGGACAAGTAGAAAATTATTATTGTGAAGAACCAATACAGTGTATTTAATTAAGTTTTTAATATGTGTACTTCCTCCAAGTAGCGACGGAATATTCCGTAAATATTAATATATCTTTATTACCTTATTGTTAAGCACAAGATTGTTGGTTATATGGCCTTTGTTAGTTTTCCAGATAACAGGCTGTCGTTGCGAAAAATAAAGAAATAAATAAATAAAAATGAATAGATCACTACGCTCCTTCCTCAACATCAGACTGTGAGAACTGAAATTTGCTTTACAATACCTGCACAATGAAGAAGCCAATACTTCGCACGAATAAGAACATTAGAAGACGTTGAGTAGTGTCGGCTCGTGTCGATTTCTCTTCCAGGCGACTTCCTCGGCTCGGTTCCTCCTTTGATCGTCAGATGGTGCTGCCGCCGCGCCGCGGGCGGTGGGCCGAATTTTCGCGGCGTGCGAGTTTCGTTTGGACAGTGCTGGGAGGAAGTTACGGCTCGTATCTGAAGCGGTCGGGATGACGGTCGGCCGATTGTGCGGGATGTGATCAAAGGCTCCATTCCGCGAGAGGCTGATAGTTAATGGTTTTCCATAGAAAGTGTATTGCCGCCGCCGTCCATTGTGTTGCCGTCCGTCGAAGTGTCCTCTTGGTAACAAGCTGTCAGTTGCCGACTCGCTTGCAGCCTTTTCCCTTGCCTTTGATTTCATCAGGAACGACCGTTGGTTTGTCGCTCGGTAATCTCAGCGGACGATGTGTATTGGGTATCTCGGCCGCTTCTGGGTTCTGTGTGCCCCTGATTACTTGCAATTCGTCCCTGTTGCTGCACAGTGACTGGTTTTAGTATTGTTTAAGTTGCTTGTGATACTGGTTTTTGGTGGGTCTGTTAATGAGTCCAACTATAAGAGTCCGGCTGGGATAGACAGGGCAATTATTGCGCCGTGTGGTTAAACCCTTTTTAAAAATTATGTTTTAGAACTACATTGGCCATCCAGTAGGATGTTTCGCTAGCCCCAGCCGCACAGGGACACTAGTGTCACGTAAAAAGGTAGGAAGATTTTTCTGTTTAGAAAAAAGACAAAAAGCAGATTACAGAGTACCTGACGGCTCAGCACAAAAGTTTTGTCTCAAGTACAGATAGTGTTGAGGATCAGTGGACAAAGTTAAAAACCATCGAACAATATGCGTTAGATGAGTATCTGCCAAGCAAGATCGTAAGAGATGGAAAAGAACCACCGTGGTACAACAACCGAGTTAGGAAACTGCTGCAGAAGCAAAGGGAACTTCACAGCAAAACTGCCTTGCAGACAAACAAAAATTACGCGAAGCGAAATGTACTGTGAGGAGGGCTATGCGAAAGGCGTTCAATGAATTCGAAAGTAAAGTTGTATGTACTGACTTGGCAGAAAATCCTAAGAAATTTTGGTCTTATGTCAAAGCGGTAGGTGGATCAAAACAAAATGTTCAGACACTCTGCGACCAAAATGGTACTGAAACAGAGGATGACAGACTAAAGACCGAAATACTAAATGTCTTTTTCCAAAGCTGTTTCACAGAGGAAGACTGCACTGTAGTTCCTTCTCTAGATTGTCGCACAGATGACAAAAGTGGTAGATATCGAAATAGACGACAGAGGGATAGAGAAACAATTAAAATCGCTCAAAAGAGGAAAGGCCGCTGGATACCAGTTCGATTTTACACAGAGTACACGAAGTAACTTGCCCCCCTTCCTGCAGCGCTGTACCGTAGGTCTCTAGAAGAGCGTAGCGTTCCAAAGGATTGGAAAAGGGCACAGGTCATCCCCGTTTTCAAGAAGGGACGTCGAACAGATGTGCAGAACTATAGACCTGTATCTCTAACGTCGGTTAGTTGTAGAATTTCGGAACAGGTATTATGTTCGAGTATAATGACTTTTCTGGAGACTAGATCTTTACTCTGTAGGAATCAGCATGGGTTTCGAAAAAGACGGTCGTGTGAAACCTAGCTCGCGCTATTCGTCCACGAGACTCAGAGGGCCATAGACACGGGTTCACAGGTAGATGCCGTGTTTCTTGACTTCCGCAAGGCGTTCGATACAGTTCCCCACAGTCGTTTAATGAACAAAGTAAGAGCATATGGACTATCAGACCAATTGTGTGATTGGACTGAAGAATTCCTATATAACAGAACGTAGCATGTCATTCTCAATGAAGAGAAGTCTTTCGAAGTAGGAGTGATTTCAGGTGTGCCGCAGGGGAGTGTCATAGGACCGTTGCTATTCACAATATACATAAATGACCTTGTGGATGACATCGGAAGTTCACTGAGGCTTTTTGCAGATGATGCTGTGGTGTATCGAGAGGTTGTAACAATGGAAAATTGTACTGAAATGCAGGAGGATCTGCAGCGAATAGAAGCATGGTGCAGGGAATGGCAATTGAATCTCAATGTAGACAAGTGTAATGTGCTGCGAATACATAGAAAGAAAGATCCCTTATCATTTAACTACAAAATAGCAGGTCAGCAACTGGAAGCAGTTAATTCCATAAATTATCTGGGAGTACGAATTAGGAGTGATTTAAAATGGAATGATCATATAAAGTTGATCGTCAGTAAAGCAGATGCCAGACTGAGATTCATTGGAAGAATCCTAAGGAAATGCAATCCGAAAACAAAGGAAGTAGGTTACAGTACGCTTGTTCGCCCACTGCTTGAATACTGCTCAGAAGTGTGGAATCCGTACCAGATAGGGTTGATGGAAGAGATAGAGAGGATCCAACGGAGAGCATCGCGCTTCGTTACATGATCATTTAGTAATAGCGAAAGCGTTACGGAGATGATAGGTAAACTCCAGAACTCCAGTGGAAGACTCTGCAGGAGAGGCGCTCAGTAGCTCGGTACGGGCTTTTGTTAAAGTTTCGAGAACATACCTTCACCGAAGAGTCAAGCAGTATATTGCTGCCTCCTACGTACATCTCGCGAAGAGACCATGAGGATAAAATCAGAGAGATTAGAGCCCACACAGAGGCATACCGACGATCCTTCTTTCGACGAACAATACGAGACTGGAATAGAAGGGAGAACCGATAGAGGTACTCAGGGTACCCTCCGCCACACACCGTCAGGTGGCTTGCGGAGTATGGATGTAGATGTAGATGTAGAATGTGGACTGTTGATGAATGCCCTATATTGGTAAGGTGCAGTATTTGTACCTAGTGAAAAATTCGAATGAGCAATCTATCTTAACGCTGTCCGAGTACTGGATTTGTGGAGGCAACTTGCAGTAATTACCTTGGATTAATCTTGTGTTTAAATACTACCATATATATATATATATATATATATATATATATATATATATATATATATATTCAGGGTTCTGGAGTCAAAAAAATTTATTGCAGTAATTTCAAATTATTTCTTGGGGTTAAGTGTTATATTCTTATTTAAATGTTTGTCGTTTTGTTAAAAAAAAAAGGGAATAAATTTGCAGACGGTTCAAGTGGTGAATTATTCTTGTGTTTTACGTGGTTACTGTCTAATATTAACATCAGGTTGTCAGTTTTTCAGGCTGGGCTAGTTAGCCATATTGTGTGTTGATCCAGATTGTCGTAGTCCGAATAGCCAATAAACGATGTGTCTCACCATCTGGTCGACTTGTCGACGGGAGTGGATCTTGTTGAAATTTTTTTAAAGAGAGCTTTAAAGTAAATTCTAAGCCTTCTGGCGCTCTGTGATTATTGATGTTGATCTAGTGGCAATTTTTTTTTTTTTAAAAAAAAAGGGGGGGCTGGATTTCAAACCAAATTTTTAAGTCCTTCCTGCGCTCTGTGATTATTCGTTGTTGTTAACTGGTCTTTCGCTTCATTTCATTGTAAAGGAAATTTTTAAATGTGTTCACGAAATAAATCTAGATGTTGTCAACCACAAGTGATGCGGAACCTAGGCCTTGGCCCTTTCATAAATTCCTGCCGCCACCAATGAAAATCATTTAATAAGCACTGATTTCCTTTAAAACAAGACTTTTTAACATTGCAAAAACTAGGTCTATAGCTCTATTTAAGAAGGACGATTAAGTATTTAGAAAGAAAACAAAACACATAGGACGAAGTAAAGTGGCGCTATGTATTGCCTTCTAAATTTTGTTCAGTGAGATTGCATTTGTATATTTTCTCGAGCTAATAAACATTCACCTATTTAAATGTTTGGGTGGCCCCTCTATTCTTTCACTTCTCAGGCAGTGTGGAAAATGTACGATATGGCCTTCGACTAAACATTCCTTATGAGGTTTGGTTTAGCCATTAATAAATTCTACTATCATTACTAGTTTCTGCAGTAATCTTTGTGAGGATACATTCGCCCCCATCATATCCGTTGTGCTGTATATACGGATTCGTAACCTAACTTCCACCGTTCAGTGCTTGACTACTCGACGTGGCGTTGTGTTGACGTACCGTCCATTGTGAATGCGCCAGCTTTTGACGGCGACGTTCCCTTGCGTTCCGTGACGTTCCACTGACACTTGCTGAGGTACGGTCTTTACCGTTGAACAGAAAGTAGTGGTGAATGAATATGCTGTTTGCTGGCTACGTTGTCTGACTTTCGTCGATTTAAGGCCCACAGTGTTAAGAGTGTTTGAGTGACGATTGCAGCCAACTCGAATCGTTCTCAGAAACAGGTAAAATGGTTTGTATTGTCAGTATCTTATAAACGTAGGTAGAGGAGGGTACTCAAGTAACCACGTGCAGAGTGTGATAAAGAGATTCTGTGTGTGTTGCGGAGTTCACGTGGCGCAACTAACACTTACCAGAGAATTACTGTTTACTGCATAATGGCTCAGACTGTGTACAGTGCTCAGTTAACAACGATTGACGGTAACTAATACCAGAACTTTTCGATTCCGTTGTGCTTCACTGCTTTGATAAACTTAGAAATGACGTCACGCACCACTCTGTGCAGCAGTCAAAACTGTTCACTTCGGTAATTTTATGGCACTGTAGTCCTTTTTTGACGTCATTGTATTCCAGTTCAGGTTGCTAACCCAAGCTGCACTGGAAAATAGACTTTGACTCAAATCGGTCGGTTAAGCCGTCGGCACGCGGGACACGGCAGCTAACTTTGACGTGCATGCGGACGGTATATCCAACGTCACGAGCCACGGCGCCGTCGGCAAACGGGACGAGCTGGTTAATGTGATTTTGCGCTCTCGGCGGTGTAGACTTTATTTGGCTCGCAGACCACACAATTTGTTCTTGAAAATGGACTTGCGTGAAATTCCTACGTCATCCCTATTAAAACGCACGTTTCGTATCATGACCATACGTTGTTCTGCCTGTGGCATACATAAATAAAAATTTCAATATCCGTGAACGTGTAACAAGAGAAAAATGAAAGACACGTGTCGGCTCAGCAAGGACATCAGCTTATAAAAGTTCACCAAATCGAACAAACTCTCTCCAGACAGGCTATCAAATATTACAGAAATTGTTTCAATTACTTTCACTGGGAAGGCCCACAGCCTTTTAGGAAACACAAGAGTGAAAAAGAAAATTGTTTGCAACAAGATCCGAACCGTCTACCGTTACACTTCCGGTCTGATGACGTAGGACCTTATCCGAGTATGCTACTTGTATGCTGAAACTCTGCTACTAAACATTCCGTATTTAACGTTACAGTCTTCTGTAGGCTTTAATCGCCGAAATATTACTGGCATTTAACTATAAGAAATCCTAACAAGAGTGACGCGTTTTCATTAATCTTCAGTGATTCGTTGCCCTTAAACGGTTTACTTTCGTAACACTCAATCTATAACGAAAAAATAATTACAAAAATTTTTCACCATCAGTTCGACGTTTCCCGTCATTTTATTACAACAAATCATTACAGTAGTGATTCGTTCTCGAGGCATGCAATGTGCTGGCGCTTAGAAACAACATATACTTGTAGGGTGTAACGTATAACATAACACCCGCGGGATGCAGGCTTCTGCAAAGCGCGAGAAACACAGTATGGCGCGTCGCTTTCTGCTTGTGACGTAAAGCTGTCGGCACACGGACCGTGCAACCGAACGTTGAGCGTTGAGCGTGCCGAGTTTCTGACGTCATAGCGTGGAATAGCACGCTCGGGAGTCTTTCCGAACGTGCAGAGCAATATCTGGCATGTCAGATATTCTGAGCGTGCGTCTGAGCGTTGACCAATGAGATGGCACAACGCCACCTACGTCAGATGCACGCCGTCTCCCTTCAGTACAGAGTTGTGAGGCGCCATATTGGCATTCATTTCAAGTGTATACGTATATATGGCGTCTCTGAGCACCAGGAAATTGAGAATCACTGGAAAACCCTTTGATAATTGTGTGATTCGTTCCAATAAAATAATGAGAAACATTATATTAGTGGCAAAATAATTATTGTAACTTGCGTATTGTGACAGTAGGCTATTTGAAGGCAGCGACACACTGAAGAGCAGCGCAAAACGCATTGTTCTTCGTACAATTTGTTATCATTAAATTTCAGTTAGTATCATATCTACGATTAAAGTTTTCAGCAAATTAGATCTTGAAAGGCAGATGTTGGTTTAGCGTAATGAGGAGTGTCACTGTCCCTAAATGTGTCATTTTGTTGGGGCAGTGGTTCGCATCTTGACACAGCTAAATTTTTTTCCTAACTTTCGCGTTTTTATTAGGTTCTGATATTTTATTATTAGTTTAATATAAGTATATACTATAATATTTGATGTTACGTAAATACAAGTTCACCTTTTTTGAGGGGTGACTTTGTTCGATTGAATTAATCTAATGGACAGCTTGCGCTAGCTGTATTACGATATTTTGTTCCTTTTTCTTTTACGCTTCGTAATTCACATGTTGCAAAGATTCTGCTACTGGGTAAGAACCATGATCAAGTAAGACTGACCTTGGGATTTTACTAAAATGTGGGAATGATGAAATAACGTTTATCTTATGCGGAGAAGTATTCCAGATTCGTAACGCAGTGTTTGTAACGGAACTTTTATAAGCCTGTGTCTCTACTGATTGGACATGGTACTTTCCTTTTCGTGGACGATGGAGGAAAAGTGCGTTTTAATAGAGCTAACGTGGGAATTTCACGCGCGCCCGTTGACTAGCGGGTGTGATGTACGAGCTAGAAACATCCCTCAACTGCCGCTGGAGTGCGATGCGATCGCGTATACCACGTTGGGGCCCACGTACCGTATGCACAAGTCGCATCGTTCCTGAGCGTTCAGCAGCACGTTGAACTTGGCACGCTCAACGCTAACGCTCGACAGCACGGTCCGTGTGCCGACGGCTTAAGGACCGTCTTGCTTCCTATTGGTTCTTCATGCGGCACTCAGAACTTCTTTTATATTTCACGCGACGAAGTGGCTTCTCAGCGTGAAGCAGCAGTAAGTGACATCACAAAACTCGTAGAGCGCCAAATCGATATTAGGACCTCGCACCACGTGCCGACGGCGTTAAGCTGTTGGCACATGGATCGTGCAACCGAACGTTGAGCGTTGAGTGTGCCGAGTTTCTGACGTCATAGCATGGAATAACACGTTCGGGAGTCTTTCCGAACGTGCAGAGCAATATCTAGCATGTCAGATATTCTGAGCGTGCGTCTGAGCGTTGACCAATGAGATGGCACAACGCCGCCTATGTCATACGCACATCGTCTCCCTTCAGTACGGAGTTGTGAGGCGCCATATTGGCATTCATTTCAAGCCTTTACATAGATAGGCCGTTTCTGGGCACCAGAAAATTGAGAATCACTGGAAAACCCGTTGTTAACTGTGTGATTCGTTCCAATAAAATAATGAGCAACATCATATTCCTGGCAAAAGAATTATTGTAACTTGTGTATTATGACAGTATGCTATTTGAAGAGAGCGAACGCTGAAGATCCGCCCAAAATGCATTGTTCTTGGTACAATTTGTTATAATTAAATTTCAATTAGTAAGATATCTACGATTAAGGTTTTCAGCAAGTGCTAACATGCTACGATTGAGTTTCGATAGTGTGTTGTTGGTTTAGCAAAGTTAGCCGGCACGGTAGCTCAGCGTGTTCGGTCAGAGGGCTGCGTGCTCTCTGTAATAAAAAAACTGAGTCTAGGAACCAACAATCAGTTTGAGCGGATGTCTTGTGACGTCCACCCAGACCAAACGCAGCGAACTATATCGAACAAAATAAGTAAAAAAAAAAAAAAAGTGAGTAGCGTCAGTGATCCATCTGAAGTAGCACGTTTGGGCAGTGGTTCATGGCCTGACGCTTCCATATTTTTTCCTAACATTAGCGTTTTTATTAGGTTCTGATAGTTTATTATTAGTTTAATATAAGTATATACTATAATATTTGATGTGATGTAACTATAACTTCACCTGTTTTTGAGGGGTGACTTTGTTCGATTGGCTTAATCTATATGACAGCTTGTACTACTTGTATAAAGATATTTTGCTCCTTTTTCTTTTACGCTTCGTAATTCACATGTTGCAATGATTCTGCTACTGGGTAGGAACAGTGATCAGGTAAGGCTGATCAGGGGTTTCGCTAAAATGTAGGTATGATGAAATAATGTTTATCTTATGTGGAGAAGTATTGCAAATTCGTATCACACTGTTTGTAATGGAACTTTTATAGGCCTGTGTACTTATTGATTGAACATGGTACTTTCCTTTTCGTGGACGATGGAGGAAATGTGCGTTTTAATAGAGCTAACGTGGGAATTTAATGGGCACCCGTTAAGTAAACAGTGTGATTTACGAGCTTGAAACATCCCGCAACTGCCCCTAGAGTGTGTTGTGATCGCGTATACCACATTGGGGCCCATGTACCGTATGCACAAGTTGCATCTTTTCTGAGTGTTCAGTAGCACGTTGAACTTAGCGCGCTCAACGTTGACGTCTGACAGCACGGTCCATGTGCCGATGGCTTTACTGAGCAAACAGCAGCCTGGCGTGTTGCGTGATATTGAGAGGTGGCATGAGACCCCTCTCATATTTCTATCTTACTCTGAGTAATTCGATTTTCCTCTCTAATTGTATGCAGTGAAAAGTTGCTATTGCTTCACATGCGGACTTCCCACACAGCATCTGTCGTCACCCGGGTGGTGCGGTGACAGGCAGGTTCTGCTGATCTTGAAAGGGTTAAGCCGACAGATGTGAGGGAGTCGAGTGGATGCTTTCCAGGCCGCCATTGTCATAAGAGCGGCGGCGACACGCCCACAGGGGCCTGACGGAGCAGCTGGGTTAGAGATTCTGTTACTGCACAGAAACTTAGTGAAAACGCTTCTGGCGGGCTGCCAGCGAGGCATTGGAATGACTTGTGTTCGCAGGCAGTCTTGGCGGGCAAATTCCCGCGTTTTCTGCAAAATCATAACTGTGATTGGCTTACTCAGGGGATAGCTCTGTGACGTAGCAAAATAGGCGCAGAAATTGGCGCCAAGTATCTCCACTGGTGGAATAGTAGTACGTCGGCAATAGAGTGGAATTTTCCGCCGGTTTTCGAGTTGCTGATTGGAACGTTTAACTACGGCCACTGTCATAGGGGCGGGAATGTTCTGTGTTTGGCTTGTATGGGTGCTCTTGAGGGGAGTCGGCTCTCGCCTTTCGGTCAGAGTAGATTATAAGACTGAGCTCTCGCTGCTCTGGACAGCCTGCCTTCCGTTGGCTGTCTAATATACGTTTACTTAATTGTAACTGTTTGACTAAGTTGCTGGAGTTTCGGCTTCAACATAACTTTCCAAGTACAGTTGGCAATTGAACGTTCTGCGTACAAGCGGCCTATGTTGTCTGTATTGAGCAGTTTTGGCTAAAGTTGACTGTATCGGAGTTACTGTGTGACTTCGCTTGTTAAAATCAATCACTCTACCGTCAGTGATTGTGTGGTGTGCCTTCTTTGTCTCCCATAGAGGCGCATTTGTATTTCTAGGAAGTCTTTAGTCTGGAACAACCAGACCAGGATAATTTGTTTCGGGCTATACTCAATACATTATCATCACCACGACGGGATGTCGAAGCAACCAGCCATCGCCTCAGGTACGCCAGATCGTGTTCTTGCAGTTCAGAAGACAGCTCTGTAATGTATGTCCGCAGCACCGGCAGATTAGGGAATTTTGCTAGGTGATAATCAGAGCTCAGCAGAGTGCGCCTGTTCGTCTTTTCTAACTTTGTTCTGTCTTGGGTGTTCATTGTCTGAGTTCTCACTACTGTAGCAGCAATTAATATTGGGTCAGCTCGGTGTTTCTCTTAAGATTTGAGTTGCAAGGAATTGGCTCCACATACCACTTGGTCATAAATGTCACAATCTAGTTTGTGGACAACTTCACCTTCACAGCATTTATTTGAGTATCCAGTTTGATGTATTGCAAATGTTTGATGTGTTTTGTTTATTATTTTGAGTTCAGTCATAATAAATCAAATTGTTATTTTGGACAGAACTTTCATTCCGTTAATCGGCAGAGCAACCCTTTCATTTCTCACTACGTTAATGAAACTTTCCTTTATTTAATTAATTTCTATCAAATTAAATTATTGCAGGTGCCAAACTCTTTTCTACTCCACTTGCAGGGTCGAATAGAGTCAGTTCGTGTTTCTTCTTAATCCATGTGCAACAGCAAAAGTCGGGGGGCTTAGTGCGTCATTTACATATGAAGATTCTAGAAGAAATCATCTTATGCATACTGATACTGTAGCAAGTGTCGTCGATGTACCTGCAGACCTCACTCTTACGATCTTGCCGTCCCTATTTAGAAAGAAGGAAAAAAGTGAGCGAGGTCGACGCTCCCAGGTGACAACCGTAGAGGCTCGCTGTGAGGGAATTCTGCAGTCAGCCGGGCGGTTTGTGGCCGGCCGTGCCGGGCTGGCTGGCGTCCTGCGCAGCCCCGCGCTGTCCGCGTGTCAGCACCCCGGCCATCACCTCGGCCACGTCCTGCGCCATGCGGTGACCGACCGCGCCGCCGCCGATCCCCAGACGGCTCAGGAGGCCCTTCAGCACGGAGACCGCCCTGTGGACGGCGTCCAGCACGCGCATCACGATGCCCAGCCCGAATCTGTCGTCCGGCTCGCGAGCTGGCAGCAGTCGGGACAACGACGGCGACCAGTTGCCGTAGATGCGGAAGCTCGGCGCCAGTTCGTCGCCCTTCTCTCGCCCCCCGGCACCGCCGGCGGACCGCCTCGCCCCCTCGGACTTGCTGCCGTGCGCCCCCCTGGCACCGAACTTGCTCGAACGGCTCTTTGGCCCGTGGGTTGCGACTCGGTGCGTATTCGGCACGGCAGGGGGAGGCGGCCGCCTTACCTTCAGCGAGAGGGGGTCCGAGAAAGCGGTCTCGGCGCTGGTCTCGTAGTCCAAGTCGAGGCTGCGCACCCCCGGCTCGTCGTACCGCTTCCCCCCGGTCGTAGGCAGCTCGGCCGCCGGCGCGCCTGCCGTCGAGCTTTCCGCTGCGTTCGCCGCCGCCGCCGTCGAGTTTTCCGCCGCCTTCGCCGCCTCCGCCGACGAGTAGAAGGTTAGCAGAACGGCGGCCGCCGCCGGCGTGTCCACCCTGGATGCCCTCACCGCCTCGGACCCGCCCTTCTGGTGAAGCTCCATGGCCAGCTGTGACACGTCCAACAGCAGCTGCGCCATCACGTCCATCAGCTCTGTCGGGACCTCCTCGCTTCCTGCAAAGGTTACGTCCTGCATATGATATGCTGATATCTTATGCTCGAGTATACAGTAGACATATGGGAACTGGACGTTGGCACACAACAACACCGATCCAGGCTAAGAAACTTCTAAAGACATCGTGGCAGAATCCTTTTTGTCTTGTCATGCTGTAACACCACAATAGGTGTCGTTACATGACTAAAGAAATGAGTGCAAAAACAAATCTCCATACTACCTGACATATAATATTCCAAAATTCAATCAATCTTCATGCAACTGATTAATCTCTGCTCTCACAACTGCATGCCTGTAAAGGCAATATAAGTCGAAACATTTCTTTTCAGTCGTATGGCCATGTCCTATGTCCTGATTTCCATTTCTCAGTCTTCCTGAAAGTGTGTGGTCAAGCGTGAATGAATTAAATGAAGTAGCAGACGGACCAGAGAAGTGGTGGGTTTCCTAATCTTCTACCAACTTAACCCTTTCGTGAGCCGTGGGAAACATGCTTCCCACTACAATGAACTCGCTCATAGGTCCATGGGATTCACAGTTCCCACTTCTGTACGGTGCTGCCACCTATTGAACAGTATAGGGTACTACCTCCAATCGCAAGTTCGCGCCGTTTTTCCTGTAACTTCGCACAGAGGCATTGTATAGCTGAGTGTTGCTCTGTAGGGAGCCTTTGAGTGCTGTTTGCGTGACATTTTGTGATTTTTTCCTCAAAGCTATAGTATAAGGTAAATACTTTTGATTTACCAAAATTTATGAAGGAAAACGTAAAACTGGAACTAGGAGAATTCTAGTTTGAAACAAAAGGAGCCACTTCTGCAGTAAAAGGGATGGATAAGGGTCCAGTCACTTTGCTGTCCGCAATTCATGACCCATGAGAAACAGAAACAAGGATGGTACTAGTACAGAGATTTCTTGTCCTGAAGTTGTGGCAGAATGCAACAAAATAATGGGTGGTGTCGATAAGTTTGATTAATTACGAGAAAGGTATGCTATTGGCAGACGTTCTGTAAAATGGTGGCACAGAATATTTTATTTCCTGATGGACGTTGCTGCAGTGAACAGTTTTATCCTGTGGAAAATAAGTAAAGGAGAAAGTGGACAGCATGATCAGCTCACATACAGGATCCATCTAGCCAGACAATTGATCGCTCGCTTCTCATCCCAAAAAAGGCGTGGACAAAAACCTGTCTTTCTGGCAAAAAGGGGTAAAGTACCTCAAGATTTTCGTTATGTGGCTGTAGGGGGGCGTCAACCCATTTTAGGAGAAACTTACTGGGCGTGCCGTCATTGTAGTACCAAAGCCTCGAAAAAGAGCACTCGCTGTGTTTGTACATATTGGCAAATACCACTTTGCATAGACCCATGTTTCAGAAAATTTCATGGCAAGTAATTGTGAACAATCATTGTAACAAGAGAAGTAAATTTATCAAATAAATACGACATATATTGAAAAAGTTATTTTTGTCATTTAACTCCACGGAAGGGCAGTGGGAAGAATACTTCCCACCTTGTTGTGTGACCTCACTTTCACAGTTGGAGCAAATTTGATATTCTGTATGATAAATATACCTATCTGTTAATTACTATCTGCTCTCCATTCATTAAAAAAACTGCTCAATAATTTTGCCCACTAAAGGGTTAAACGGTGTCGTTGGAAGGCACAGAGCAGGAACAGGAGGGTTTGGCCAAAGACGAGTAAAGCAGAAACGTATTTTCGTAGCAGAGGTTGGTCATGGGCCTCCCCACCTCCTCCGGCGGTTCGAATAGAGCTCCGCGCGACGGTTACACGGAGTTGCTCGGAAGGCAGGTAAGCGACCACACGTTCCTTCAGAACGTCTGCGCCGAATGAAGGACAAAAAGGTATTTGAATGTGTTAATAATTTTTAATCTCAACAGTTGCTTCTCTTACCTATTTTGAATTACCATTTAGGTTATGGTTACAGTTTTGGTACAGTTAATCAGTGGCATAATAAGATGATTTCTGCTAGTCCAACCACGCGATCCCTAGATTCAAATCGTAACCCTGGCCTTGACAATTTCGACTTGCCATATTATTTTATGTGTGGTGGACTTTTAAATTATCAGTAAAAATTGTATCAAGCGTACATTTGGCAAAGAATGAATCGATTTGATTCGAAGTTTTTCATGCAAAGGTATGCAGCCACCCAAAATCCCGCTCGATGCCAACCACGAGGTACGAACAACACTTTTTACAAAAATGCTATCAACATTTTCTTCGGCATGTGGATTTAGTGCACGTGAGTGTTTGTGTTTCGAAAGTGAGCAGGGACAACGTGCTCTCCAGATCTCCCACACCCCACAGGACCCGCCATATTAAAGTGAAAGTGAGGCCATAGGTTCGTTTATATAAATGTATCAAGAATGTTTTGTCTATCTATTAAATACAAAAGACTACTGTTATCGTACGAAATCTTAGCCAAAATAAAGATTTTATCATTTGAAGCTATATCCGTACTCGTTTAATTTATCCCATTTCAATATGTTTGAAAATAGTCATTTGTTTCATGGTGATTATGCTACTAAAATACATAGTTCTTGGCACAATTGTAGCTAACGGGACTTAGTTTTCTCTGAATGCTCCATAGTAATTCATTGCGTTATCCGTTGCGACTTTTATAAACTTAATCTGTGAAGGTATTGTTCCCTAAAATTTAGATGGGCCTAAACCACTTTTCAACCAACAGGCAAAGTTATTCACATGACCTTACGTTACGTTACAATGTTACTCCCGAGATGTACCACTGTGTTTGTCGGTTACACCAACGAGCTACAAGTCATTGCTCCAACTTACATGATATTTAGTTATTTCTTACAACTTTTCCACATGGGATAATGTTGCACACCTCAAATTAATGATAGGGGATCATGAGCGAAGATGGGTGATGCCGACTAGCCCATAGAGGTGGCAGTTAATGTCATTGTCACTGCCCGGGGACTCTGAGTGGTCGAGCTTGCACTGGCAAAGTATACGCCAGGCGAAAGCATCCATTGTAATTCCCATAATACCGTACCTGACGGCTGGCGATGGGTGCTGCCAGAGACTGCCGTCATTTCAGTGTCCTACCAGTACAAGGTTGCGTTACCTCCATTAGTACCTATAGTATTTAATAACCTAAAACAGACAGACTCGTAAAAACTATACAGAATGTTTAAAACAGGAGAGCCAGCCATGGTATAATAAATGACTGATGACAAGAGAATGCATTTTAATACTATCAAATTTACCTCCTTGAGGACTGCTGCTTTACCTTGGTGAGGAGGCTTTTGCACTCTGCTATGACCCAGAGAGTTATGCTAACAGTGCCACACTAGCCATTCAGGTCTGTTGGGCAAAAGGCAGACGAAGAGTAGTCCATGACTTAGGATGGGGGGTGGGGGAGGGGGAGAGGGCACAGGAGGAAGCTCAAGAAGGGGGAGGACAGAAGGGAGGAGGCAGCTCTTAGTCGCAGAGAAACCGAATCTCCTAAGCACCCTTGAAGAAAAACAGGGAAGGACACCCTACAAAACCTGGAGAGATGGATCCAAAGCCACTGTGAAGCCAGCCACCTACATCTACATCTACATTTATACTCCGCAAGCCACCCAACGGTGTGTGGCGGAGGGCACTTTACGTGCCACTGTCATTACCTCCCTTTCCTGTTCCAGTCGCGTATGGTTCGCGGGAAGAACGACTGTCTGAAAGCCTCCGTGCGCGCTCTAATCTCTCTAATTTTACATTCGTGATCTCCTCTGGAGGTATAAGTAGGGGGAAGCAATATATTCGATACCTCATCCAGAAACGCACCCTCTAGAAACCTGGCGAGCAATCTACACCGCGATGCAGAGCGCCTCTCTTGCAAAGTCTGCCACTTGAGTTTATTAAACATCTCCGTAACGCTATCACGGTTACCAAATAACCCTGTGACGAAACGCGCCGCTCTTCTTTGGATCTTCTCTATCTCCTCCGTCAAACCGATCTGGTACGGATCCCATACTGATGAGCAATACTCAAGTATAGGTCGAACGAGTGTTTTGTAAGCCACCTCCTTTGTTGACGGACTACATTTTCTAGGCACTCTCCCAATGAATCTCAACGTGGTACCCGCCTTACCAACAATTAATTTTATATGATCATTCCACTTCAAATCGTTCCGCACGCATACTCCCAAATATTTTACAGAAGTAACTGCTACCAGTGTTTGTTCCGCTATCATATAATCATACAATAAAGGATCCTTCTTTCTATGTATTCGTAATACATTACATTACCGGTCCCCTCCCAGCGGATTAGTATCGAGGTCCGGTGTGCCGGCCAGTCTGTGGATGGTTTTTAAGGTACCTAAGGTAGACCCTAAAAATGCTCAAAATTGGCAGCCGCTCCACCTACCTATCCTGGGTACAGGTCGGTACCCTGTAACCAACGAACTACATTACTCATAAAAATCAAGTGGAAAAACGGAGTCATACATTTAGGACTATCACAGACCATAAAAAGATGGAAATTAAGAGGACTGAGAAAATTTAGAAAATAGCTGAATGGAATGTCGAAGATGAGCAGTAAAGAAGAATAATTAACAAAGGAATGAAACACTTCAAAAATTGATATAGCTATAAAATAAAAAACAACAAAGTAGAAAACACAAGGCTCTAAAGAATGAATATATAATGGTATGTAGTGGAGTTAGATAGAACTAGACGGGAAAGTCCTGCAGTTACAGTTATGCAGTTATGTTCAACATGGTTGCAAACGTATACGTTCATAAATGAAAGACTGATACATGTAAAGACACTGAGTGATCTGGTGAATATAACTGATGTGAGTCCTTCAAAAGAGCTAAATCGAGAGGACGCGCATGCAACGTATGACGACTAATGGTATACTTAAAATAGTATAGAAAATAAATGCTGGAGATTTAAATGCAAGGATAAGTAAATTTCCATAGCCCGCCCGGTTAGCCGTGCGATCTAACGCACTGCTTTCCGGGCGGGAAGGCGCGCCGGTCCCCGCCCAGCGGATTAGTATCGAGGTCCGGTGTGCCGGCCAGTCTGTGGATGGTTTTTAAAGGGGTTTTCTGTCTGCCTCGGCGAATGCGGGCTGGTTCCCCTTATCCTGGATCAGTTACACTATGTCGGCGATTGCTGCCCAAACACTTTCTCCACGTACGCGTACACCATAATTACTCTACCACGTTACTCTCGTCTGATGTGAGACGTTCCAGGAGGGGGGGAGGGGGGGCTCCACTGGGGGCCACACCGCACAATAACGGTGGGTTCGGTGTGGGGCGGCGGTGGGGTGAGTGGACTGCTGTAGCCTGTTGTCAGGTTGTGAACTACTGAGGGCTACGGTGGGGATGAATCATCTCCGTCGTTTCTAGGCTCCCAGTTCTATACATTGCAATGCAAATTTACCATTAAAGCAATAGTGCGACCACATGTACAACATACTAAAGGCTGTAAAGAAGATCAGCTAAGATATTTTGTACGTTCAATCACTGAAGAATAACAAAGTTCTTTCTTCTCTCTGAAGCTATTCACAAATTTACCGAAGCGTTTAGAAGCATTCTCTGTGAAATGGAGTGCACCTACAAAGCGAAAAAATGCACGAGAGAAGAGGAGGAACTGGGAAGGAAGCTTTCACGAATAGCAGAATAGGAAAAACGAAGGAAGGAATAATAATTTTAGGATCGATACAAGAACACGGTTATGGGCAACAAAAAGCAGAGTAACCACCTCCACATACACAAAATAACTGGAAGAACTTTGATGGAGGAAACGACAACCAACACTTAAAGTGGAACTGGAGAGAACCGGACAGGAGACAACAAGAAGTCGAAATTGTGGAGGTGCGGCCTCCGATCCAGCAGCTGAATATGGTGATGGACCGTGGGCCAGTTATTAACAGAAGAAGAAGAAGATATAAATTCAAATTAGGTTAGGAGTACTTTTTTAGATTTGGATTGCTATTATTAGTATAGTATGTGGTTACCTTTCACAAATAATTTGTGCCATTCCAGGGTTGCAATGCTCATTGTGGTGTCATTCACCTCAGAAGAATCGAAGTGGGGCTCGAATCTTCGTACTTGCTCGTCTTAGGACCATTACATTGAGAAAGAAGAGGGGAGGATGGGTTAATCATATGGAGCAGTCTGGTAACAGATAATAAGTTACAAAATTATGCAGAAAGTTATTTCCCAGTGTTCTGCCTATCTGTCTCATAGAAGCAGAACATTTATCATTCTATTCCCACTGTGGAGGATTTGTGTCTTTGTCTTCCCAGAACTTTGTCACCTACGCGCTTTTAATCTGCGTCATTTTTGTTCGTCTGTGTTGCTGCAACTGTCAAGCTAATGCCGTGTGTTTGTTAGTGTTTTCGATGGAGGTCGTATTGTGTCCACAGAGTGGATGGGTTTCTGACGCTATATCAGCTGTTGTGTTTGGTTGACGCTAGGATAGCGTAGGGAGCCCTTCGATGAGTGTTTCTTGTGAATACCTGTCGTCACAGTACATGCGCGAGACAATCTGTTTCTTTTTCTAGGAGGCATAATTGATGGCACAGACAGTGTGAGTCACTCAGAGAGGCAGTACATGTAGCAGCGTCAAAAGACAAAGTAGACAAAAATGAGAATCTTACGAAAGACAGCATGAGCGACAGGAATTTTTATCTTGTATACTAACGGTTGGAGGAGATTTGAGCACACCATATTATAATTTTTGCATGGAAGAAAATGTGTGTCATGTCATTAGTAAACAACCATAAGTTTCAGGGAGAAAGAGAAACGCAGTGCAGTGGGACGAATCATGTTTGTTCTATACCACCATGTGTCTGAGAGAGGGCACCTGCCAAACTAAACCGAGCACATCGTCACCAGGGTGACTGACATCCATGGAAGACATAGGTGCTTTATGTTAAAAGATATGAAACCACTCAAACTAGCGTAAGTTTAGCAAATAGTAGTATTTTGGTGTACACAATATACCACCCATTACTTATTTAGGCCAGATGGACACTAGCGAATGAAATCTACCAGTCATTGTTTGTTGTGTGTGTGTGTGTGTGTGTGTGTGTGTGTGTGTGTCTACAGGTTGCGCCGATGTCATCAGAGCATGTATCGAGACACACGTAACGCTCAACTTTGTTTGTATAGTACCTAGATAATCGACGTGGATGCTCCGTAGTTTAGCAGTTGTTGTTGAAAGTCAGTTATTCAGAGCATTTGGGATAAGAGTAATTGTAGCTCAGTGGTGAAGGGAAATGTCAAACATGACCTTAGGTCATTGTTCATGGAAGATGGAAATTGGGGATGTGATAGTTCTGTAAGTGCTCGCTGGATCGTGGGCAGTGATACACACACACACTACAGACCGTACCCTCATTTCATGTTTGTAACCGTTTACGTATATATAGGGTGATTCAGCTGCCCTTACCTACGGGTGTTCAGCGACCTGCAATGCCTTTAGAAACCACACGTGAGATTTTCATATTCTCTCGCTCCTACAGAAAAAAATGGTCCGGAAACTTCTGAAGGAAACGGAATTTAGTTAAATTTTGTACTGGGATTCGTTTTCGCTGGCGACCGCAGTTTTAGAATTATTCAAGAAAAACGAGCTTGAACGTCACTTTTGTACATTTTTCTTTACTAATTTTGAGACGGCGTTCTCCAGCGAAAATGCATCCCAGTACAAAATTTAAATTATTACTGACATTGGTAGGGTTAAATTACACCAGACGTGGCACGCTTCTTAGCAGGAAGAATTTAAGCGTGATTTACCCATCACAGAACCGTTTTGCTATAGGACTATGATTGTTAAAATCTGTGATCAAGTGAATTATCAGAATCTATTACAGAAGTGGCAGTTTGTTTTAACCACGTTGTAAATTTTCCAGGTTCGTCGCTGCGGAACGTGGTGTCACAGTGAAGTTGCCTTTTATCCTACACGGGAACGACGGTGTGGCAGCAAGCGGGATATTGGAAAAAATCGGCAAGGAAGCACTGGAAACTATTTCGAAGAAATAAAAACGTGTTGTGGCTGTATCATATAAACTGGAATTAGCTTACATTAAAACAGCTGTTCTAATGGAAGAGCTGCCTGCACCACAGCAGCAGTTTAGTGTAGACGACTATCACCTTTTGGATTTAACGCTAGATTTTGTCGGGATTTTCAACGAAGTGCAAATGTGCGACTACCAAATATCAAACTACAGCTTCTGCGCGGAGGGAGACCGCCAGGTAAACAGCAATGTGTTTGTGGACAAGGATAAGATATACTCATGCTCATAAATTAAGTATAATGCTGATATATGGTGAAACAACGCTCTGGTGGGCTGTTTTCGGGTTTAAATCACCTCGGGGTATGACGATGCAGTGCATTTGACCTGCGGTCGTCGCACGGTGGCGTTAGCAGCGGTCCGCGTACGCAGAGGTGTGTTGGTGCATATCAGAGTACGGCGCACCGAGTAACGTTTTCAGACGTGCTAATGGTGACTGTGGGTTGCAAATGGCTCAAAGAACACATATTGATGACGTTATGAGGAGTGGAATATTAGGGCGACTGGGGGCTGGTCAAATACAGCAGGTCGTAGCATGGGGCCTCCGTTTGCCACAAAGTATGATCTCAAGATTATGGCAACTATTCCAGCAGACAGGATACGTGTCCAGGCGCTACAGTACCGGACGTCAACAGTGTACAACATCACAAGAAGACCGATATCTCACCATCAGTGCCCGCAGACGGTCGCGGAGTACTGCAGGTAACCTTTCTCGGGACATTACCGCAGCCACTGGAACAGTTGTCTCCAGACACACAGTCTACAGACGACTGAACAGACATGGTCTATTCGCCCGGAGGCCTGCAAGGTGCATTCCACTGACCCCTGGTCACAGGAGAACCCGTAAAGCCTGGTGTCAAGAACACAGCACATGGTCAATGCAACAGTGGTCCCAGGTTATGTTCACGGACGGGTCCAGATATAGTCTGAACAGTGATTCTCGCCGGGTTCTCATCTGGCGTGAACCAGGAACCAGATACCAACCCCTTAATTTCCTTGAAAGGGATCTGTATGGAGTTCGTGGTTTGATGGTGTGGGGTGGGACTATGACTGGTGCAAGCATGTACACCCCTGCATGTCTTTGACAGAGGAACTGTAAGAGGGCGTCATTTTACACCAGTATGTCCGCCTTTTCAGGGGTGCAGTGGGTCCCATCTCTTTTCCACATGCCGGTAGGTGAATACCGGGCTGGTCCCCACGTTCCGCCTTAGTTGCACGACTCGCAGACATGTGAACACGTTCGCACTATTCCACGAATTACACTACTCACAGACAGCAGGGTACACTAATTCCGCCCGGGGGGTACGGAGTGGCGGCAGGAAGGGCATCCGGTCACCCCTTTCCACTAACCTTGCCAAATCTGTTCCTAATAATGCCGACCCTGCGCCAGCGCGGGACATGGCACCAGTGACAGAAAGAAAGAAATTAGGTCCCACCTTCCTCCTGATGGATGATAACGCATGGCCCCACTGAGCTGCCATCGTGGAGGAGTATCTTGAAACAGAAGATATCAGGCGACTGGAGTGCCCTGTCTGTTCTCCAGACCTAAATCCCATTGAGCATGTCTGGGATGCTCTCGGTCGACGTATCGCTGCACGTCTTCAAACCCCTACGGCACTTTAGGAGGTCCGACAGGCATTGATGCAAGAATGGGAGCCTATACCCCACCAGCTGCTCGACCACCTGATCCAGAGTCTGCCAACCCCTTGTGCGGCATGTGTACTTGCACTTGGCGATCATATCCCATATTGATGTCGGGGTACATGCGAAGGAAATAGTGGCGTTTTGTAGCACATGTGTTTCGGGACGGTTTTCTCAACTTATCGCCAAAACCGCGGACTTAGAGATCTGTGTCTATGTGTTCCCTATGTGCCTATGCTATTAGCGCCAGTTCTGTGCAGTGCCACGTTGGATGGCACCACGTTTTGCAATTATCCTTCATTTATGAGTATGAGTGTAGCTGGAAAGGACTGCTTAACGTGGATGGCCTCCTGTTCTAGACAAAAGATATATAATGAAATTATATGTAAATCACAGTTCGGGGGTAAACAAAGTTATTGGTAACCACCTTATAGATTTTATAATGAGAAATAATTTTGGACACACCATCAGTACGTCGATCAAAGTGCCAGTGGTCGATTGCTACTTGTATTCAAGGTCCCTTGCGCACTCCTCTGTAGATATTACAATCCCAGTCCTCCAATACGTAAAAACTGATGTGCACACAGGGTCCGGAAAGTGAAAGTGAACTCGCTCCCTTGCGTTTAATTCTCCAGTAGACGCAGCTTGTCTGTTGTTGCTAAGTGAGAGACCCGCCTGTTCTCTAGTCGCACCAGCAGATACCAACAAGCACGGTGCCAAGTCGTCGGTTCTCAGTTTCTCAATCTTGGCTGATACCAAAGAGAGCCATGCAGATCTGACCTGTCTCTCAAGTTGCACTTGCAGGTCGCAGTAGGCATCATATTGCCGTGCTGAGTCGTCAGTTCTCCGATTCCACTGCTGCTGCAAGTGACGCATTTTGATTCCAGTTCAGGGCAGTTGCAGATCGATAATGGTCATTTAACCGTGCTGGGTCTGTTTATACATGTAGGTAGTGGACCTTAACAGCATTGAAATACGTCCAAATTTCTTTCAGAGCCAAGGCCTTAATAGAGTTCAGTTTAAATCATGCTGGAACCAGTAAACCCTAAATGTAGCACACTCAAGGCTAGATTAGCATTTTTCGATGAGTGGCGTCTTACTGCTAAGCAAGGACCGGATGAGCTAATTGAAGCGAGGAACATTTACACCGGTAATAGTGATAAAACAGTGTGTTTTCATTGTGATGGTGTTTTGAAGTATTGGCATGAAAAGGATGATCCATGGACAACACGCGCTCTGTGCTTCTCCAAATGTATGTTTCTTATTCGTGGTAAGGGCGCTGACTTTGTGAATACTATCTATCGGGCGAATACTGCGATAATTACGGCAAACGAGTCTTACATATTAAACTTGAGTCAGATGTTGTTAAAAAAGCAGTGTCGTCTGGACAGCGTGCAGCTGAGGGTGCTCAACAGTGGAAAATTCGCTTCTGGGACGAAGTGGGTGCAATCTTCCATGCATGTGGAGACGTTACTACCTGTGTTACATGTGCACTCTCCATTTCCTCGTGTTTTGAATACTGGGGACCTACAGCATCTACAGTTATTCATTCAATGTAATTAAGACAATATTAGGGAATAGTGTTGTTTTTAATAAATGTCTTTTTCTTTCCTAAGCAAGTTAGCGCATGCATCTATTTCAGTTAGTCACACTAACCACGAACTTTACGATGTGTTATAAATATCTGTTAATAAGTGCTATACAAAGTGACTGAATATTATACAGCAACTTGTAGACTATAAAGTACAGATCTTATTTGGAAATTCGAATTAGCAAATAGTACTTATTCGTACATGCTGTTATTGTGACTTAATACGGTAGGTTGGCTAAAGTGCTATAGGCAGGGTGTTTCCATAAAATCGTGTAAGAATGTAACAGGGCATACACAATGCTCCACTAAACAACTTGAGGTAGGGAACATGTGCTCAGAGAAGGCAGCTTAAGGAGATATGGAAGTAAACTTATAACTTATCTACCGCGTTGTCTAGCATTAATGTTTTCCAACTTATTTAAAACTAACATTCATACAAGTTTTCCCAAATGTGCTGTTTATTTACATGTACATTCTTTATTCCGTGTAAGAAAACAAGCAGATATGTGGGCCGGCGTTGTAAGCGACAATCTCATTGGGCATACACTATGTGATCAAAAGTATCCGGGTACCCCCAAAAACATACGTTTTTCATATTGGGTGCATTGTGCTGCCACCTACTACCAGGTGCTCTATATCAGCCACCTCATTGTGCTGCCACCTACTACCAGGTGCTCGATATCAGCGACCTCATTAGTCGTTAGACATCGTGAGAGAGCAGAATGGGACGCTCCGCGGACTTCGAACGTGGTCAGGCGATTAGGTGTCACTTGTGTCATATGTCTGTAAGCGAGATTTTCACACAACTAAACATCCCTATGTCCACTGTTTCCGATGTGATAGTGAAGTGGAAACGTGAAGGGACACGTACACGGATAGGTCGACCTCGTCTGTTGACTGCCAGAGACTGCTGACAGTTGAAGAGGGTCGTAATGTGTAATAGGCAGACATCTATCCAGATCATCACACAGGAATTCCAAACTGCATCAGGATCCACTCCAATTACTACGAAAGTTAGCGGCAGGTGAGAAAACTTGGATTTCATGGTGGAGCGGCTGCTCATAAGCCACACATCACACCGGTAAATGCCAAACAACGCCTCGCTTGGTATAAGCAGCGTATACATTGGACGATTGAACGAACAGTGGGAAAACGTTGTGTGAAGTGACGAATCACGCTACACAATGTGGCGATCCGATATCAGGTTGTGAGTATGGCGAATGCACGGTGAACGTCATCTGCCAGCGTGTGTAGTGCCAACAATAAAATTCGGAGGCGGTGGTGTTATGGCGTGGTCGTGTTTTTCATGGAGGGGGCTTGCACCCCTTGTTGTTCTGCGTAGCACTATCACAGCACAGGCCAACAACGATGTTTTAAGCACCTTCTTGCTTCCCACTGCTGAAGAGCAATTAGGAGATGGCAATTGCATCTTTCAATACGATCGAGCACCTGTTCATAAATAACGGCCTGTAGCAGAGCGGTTACACGACAATAACATTCCTGTAAACGACTGGCCTGCAGAGAGTTCTCACCTGAAACCTATGGAATACCTTTGGGATGTTTTGGAACGCCGACTTCGTGCCAGGCCTCACCGACCGACATCGATACCTCTCCTCAGTGCAGCACTCCTTGAAGAATGGGCTGCCATTCCCCAAGAAGCCTTCCAGCACCTGACTGAACGTATACCTGCGAGAGTGGAAGCTGTCATCAAGGATAAGAGTGGGCCAACACCATAATGAATTCCAGCATTACCGATGGAGGGCATCACAAACTTGTAAGTCATTTTCAGCCAGGTGTCCGGATACTTTTGATCACATAGTGTACCTTCTGCCTGACCGTCTGAATGGCCACCTGTACTTGAGGTTTGTACAAAGATTTCTGCTTGAGTTGTTGGAGAACGTACCTTTGGCTGTTCGTGAGAGGATGTCTCTACAACATGACTGTGCACCACCTCACTTCAGTGTGGATGCTCACAGCCATCTCAATGCTGTATTTCCTGGTCTCAGGACTGGAAGGGGAGGTCCTACTCCATGGTCTGCGGGGTCACCTGACGTGAATCCCATTGATTATTTCCCATCGGCGTATCTAATGTCACTTGTGTATGAGACCCCAGTGCATACGGAGATGGAATTAGTCGCCAGAATTTTAGCTGCTTGTGCTGTGATTCGAAACGCATCAGGGATGTTTGTCAGGGTGCGTCAGAATCTTGTTCGCCGATGTCATGCTTGCATTGAGGCTGATGGCCATCAATGTCAGCACATTTTGTAAGACACAGTGTCAGTGATGGTCTTTGCAGTTAACTGTAACTAATGGAAATAAAAAATACACAGAAATGTGATTTAATTCCCGTTATCTTCTTAAGCTGGCTTCTCCGATCCCAAGTTCCCCACGTCAACTTGTTCAGTGGAGCATCCTCTATGTCCTGTTAAATTTTTGCACACTCTCACGGAAACACCCTGCATACAGCCATCCACGTTAGCTTTGTGATGTATTATATCGATTGTAGGCAATTAAAACCTCATAACTCCTTTTTGTTAAATTTTGCAGGTGAAGCAAAAACGGTTTCTTAAAAAATAATATAAAGTGATAGAGAAAGTTGCTACATGTGTGTTTGTTAGAAGCCTAGTTATTGACAGATTAGAGAAATCTATGCACTTTCAAATCTCTCTTTGGTTATAGAGTTACTAGTTACTGGAATTACGAGTGTTCACAGACAGATGGAGTTTCGAGATTTTCATTGCCTACCATCCGACATGCAGAAGACATAGTTTGAGTAGTTGTCAGCAGTATTTAGATGCTACTGCCACATGAACATCGCCCTCGTCGTTTTGTTGACGAATATTGTCAGCATTATGCTACGTGTGTGTTTGTGATGGTTTAGTTGGCTACAGGTTTGATTTTCGTGTGCCATGGTGTCCACAAATGCAACTGCACAGATTTAATGAACACTTTACGTCGTCGCTGCCACATGACCATAGCAATTTCAAGGCTGCTGAATTACTCTTAGAATATTGTGAGCAATAATATTGGACAAATACAGCCTATAAAGCTTGTAGGGAGCCTTCTGACTGCAAAATGCTGTTATTGTGCTTAGCTTTCTGTAGGCCTATGTCATTTGTAATAATAGCAGTAACTGGCAATGAATAGCTTCGTTTGTATTTTTCCTTGTGAATAACACAATGCATTGTCTTCGTCCCTACTAAAATGTGGGAATATATACTTTGAGGATGTTTTGTATCTTACATCAAGATTAAGCTTATTTAGTTATATTCAGGCTGCCTATTTGTCTGCTTAGCTGACATGCATTTGTCTGCAGTTTGAATCTGATTGGGTAGTTTCACAAAATAAAATTATTAGGCCTACTTCTAATATGTAAGCTGTTATTCGGCAACGGAATCTATCCCTGTGGCACCTGCTTTAGAATTTTGAGACACTAAATTTGACGAGTAAGTGCATATGTGGAATTTAAATCGCATCTTCTTTTGGGCTGCAGATATATGCGATGTCAGATTAATTTATTTGAGTTTTATAGCATTTTTTTTCATGTATTAACCTCAACCAGGAATGTCAACATCACACTTTTTGCATGGCCTACCTATTTCCTAGACATTTTAGAGTTTTTTCAACATCATACGTGTGGGAAACAATTAATTTACAACTCTGTTGCTTTTACTAGCATATGTCTGTGTGCAAACTGCTGTTATTGTACAATATCTCATCAAGCCTGCCTCATTTGTAACAATAGCAATTATTGCCAACTTATAACACCATTTACATAGTTTCTAGTCAGCAGCACGATGCTTTCTCTCTGTGTCTCCAAAAAAAAAAAAAAATGCTTCAGAACTCCTTATAAATGCGGAAATAATTTATTTGACGGTGTGTTGTGAGTGGGCATAAATAGTAACATTCAGTCTATCTATTTTCTGCTTCTGTAAGACTTTTTTTTCAGTCATAAACCTGATCAGGGTCGTCTTACGACATGAAGGTTTAGGCCTAAATTCTTAAATGTCAACTGTTATTAGGCATTGCTATTTAGCGTTAGGGGCATACTTTAGAATTTTCAACACTAATTTGGCGAACATGTACATATGTGGAAATTAACTCGCAGTTTCTTTTACAATGCAGACGTTTTTTGCAGTATTGTGACATCACATTAATTGATTTTAGTCCTACAGCGCTATTCATGTATTACCCTCCGTTACCGATGTAAATATCTAATTTTAGTCACTGCTGAGGCATTTTACAAACATTTTTGAAATTTTTTAACATCTTAAACGCAGAAAATAATTAATTTTCGACGTTGTTGAGTTTTTTAACTGTGCAATAATCTATTGGTTGTGGAACAAAATCGTGCTACAGAGAACAAACTTGCTTGTTTTACATTGGAGCCATATGCTGGTGTCGCTAAGCACTCGTTCACTACAGTGCAGAAATCTGCTGATGACAGGGGCAAGCTGGATGTGAGTGTGGACTTGCTTTTATTTGTGTTCAGGGTTTATGGTGTGGTATCAAGGCAAAAGACTCATTTTCCATAAATACAAATTCCTGTTTTTTTGTTTACATTTTATTGGTTTTTCATTATTTGTGGAGAAATATGTTATCTATTTGTTCCAATATTCTAAGGCAAACGATTTATAGCTTCCAATCAAAGCTACTAATGTTTCTGGTGAGTCAATCATTAAACGAATTTTTAGAAGTCAGTTATGCAAATACAGCTGACAATTTTTTTTGGCATTTCAGATACCTTACCATATTTGACTGTTGAGCATTGGGTGGTGGATGGTTTGACAGGCCCCTCTCCTCACCACCTGTCTCCTCCCTTGCACATCCCAACCCGCCTCTCCCCTCCCCTGTGCTTTTCTACCCTCCTCTCTCCTCCCGTGCCCTCCCATACTCTCCTCTCCCCTCCCCTGCCCTCCCACACCCTCCCCTCCCCTCTCCTACCTTCTCCTCCATGGCCTCGGCATGTAGTCAGATGTGGTGGTACTGATGTCACGATTCCTGTATTGGCCTTGTAAACAAGAATGTGCTGTTCCTCTTGTCAGCAACTGCATGCCCCTCCGCTCCTCTCCCAAACCTTGGCATTTGTGGTTTTGAGTATGGCCTTGGAGAGAAGGGAGTGCTGATGCTGACCTCAGCAATATGTGACTTGCACAATTGTCTCATCCATCAAATGACACCGCAGATACAAATCTGCTGATGTTGATGTCAGTGTTTCTTGGGCCTGTATGCCCACTGCCACACATTTGCGACACCCTTCTCAACTTAATCTGCACATACGTCCAAGGCAGAAGGGGTGCAGCGTTTTACTGACAAATGTCATCACACAGTCAAGTTCATTGTCAGTCTGACTCCATTTAGCAATCAATGCAAGAATATCATTACCCTTTCCATCCATAAAGTTTCATTTCGTTTCACCTTCCACATCTGAGTACTTTACCTTTCCTTTCAGGTGTCGTGGGTAATTTAGACTACATTTCATGTCTTTCAAATAACACTTGTACGATCTGGAAACATAAATATATATATGAATCATCCGTTATGTTGTGAGTGCACATCCTCATAAAGATGATTGGGAATGGAAAAGGAACAAAAAAAAGAAGGAAAAAAATGGAAGTGGCTATGCACACACGTCCTGCTGGTACATGAAAACCAGGCATGGTTGTGATATGTATAGCGCGTTTTGACAGCTAAGGAGGAGGGAAGGTCATAGTCGGTTGAGCTCAAAGAATGGTGAACGAGTGTCGTGGTGTTGTCAATAGATGGTGGCACTTTTGAGGCTTGGTGATTGGAGGACACTGTGAGCATGAAAAACACCATGTCTACAGAAGAGTGAGCTGGAGTATGATTTGCAAAACCCAGATGCTCGAATCATTGGCAGACAACGATGAGGAGGAAACAAATGTGGCTGAGCTGAGTGACCTGCATAAGCATTAAATATGACTAACTTCAATATAATCTGATCCCAACTAGTTACAGAAAAGGCAATAACATAGTTATAAAGAAACAAATAAGATGAGTTTTTTAAAGACAAATATTTTGTAACTATAATGACTCTGGAAATTAATATCTCGACAGTGTCTCTCACAAATTAAGTTTCTTCTGATAGGTCTCGAGGAGCACTTTTAGAATATGATAGTTGATTCTCAGTAAACATTGTGTGTTTTAAATGACAATCAGGTTATGCATTTCCTACAAAAAATCTGAATTTTCATCTAAATTCCTACGTATTATAAAAAATGTGCACATAGGTGTGCGTATGTATGTATGTATGTATGTATGTTCCACATCTCCTTTTAAACGACTGGACCGATTTCAGTGAAACTTGGTGTAATTATGACTTATTGTCTGGAAAGAATCGTTGTAAGAGTAAGAATCACCTAACTATCAAAGGGGGTAGGGCTGGGGGTAAAAAAAGCAATGCAATATAGCCGATGATGAGTAATTACCCATACATTAGTGATCCAGTATTTTAGGATGAGAGTACTTAGTGACTTCCAACGAACTTTACACATAATTTCAAATCTTTCTGAAACTTTTTCAAAATGTTCAAATGTTTGTGAAATCTTATGGAACTTAACTGCTAAGGTCATCAGTCCCTAAGCTTACACACAACTTAACCTAAATTATCCAAAGGACAAACACACACACCCATGCACGAGGGAGGACTCGAACCTCCGCCGAGACCAGCCGCACAGTCCATGACTGCAGCGCCTCGGACCGCTCGTCTAATCCCGCGCGGCTGAAACTTTTTCTCGCGGACAATCCCCACTTACTACATTTTCACTGCTCCTGCAGTAAACCGATGCTTGAAACATAATATTTTAATTTATTACTTCTATACTACTAACGGTTTTCCTGACACATATTTCAGGCAGTATTCACACATAATACTGAATGTAATAGTAAAATTATATCATTGTACGACACATAGTTCAGGAAATATGACATCAAATACTAAGACGCATTGAAAACTGCCGCATTATACATGAAGTTTTCATTTATTACTTCTTTACTACTAACTCTACTAGCACCACATTTTGCAGACAATAGCCACATATGCCACTGAATGTACCTGATCCACAAAATTATATCATTTTACAGCACATAGTCTAACAGATAGGACCTCATAAACGTTGAGCTGTGGGATAATTAAACTGGAAGGCGATACAGGTGAAATATGTGTGAACCGTCGCGGCTCTCTGGATATCGACCCTTGCCCCCTGTTTTGATCTCTGGTCGTTGGTTGGGACTCGATCGCGATGTGCCACGTTCTGGCGGGAGAAAAAGGGGTCGCTGCAGAGAGGTCCATAATCTGCTGGTACACTGTTCGCCAGCTGTGAGGCAGTTGGGTTAGAGAGGCCTTAATTGTGTCTACCGTTGTGTGCGACGGTGTTACTGGAGTCCACCCCGTGCACGAAATTCATATATAATACAAGCTTTATTTGTTTTATACGATTCAGACCCTTTAACACAATTTTGGAACGTTTGCTTTAAGAGCTTGTGCTTTCCAAGGGGTCACTAAATTCTGCGTTAAGGAAAGGGATTTTAATTTTGTATATTAACATTACTTCAGGCTGCATATTGAGGCTGGTATATTTTTATTGTTGTATTTTTATATTTATGAAAGAAAAACGCGTCGATATGTTAATGCCTTCTGACCGAGGCAGCGTGCGTGGCTGATCCATGACGTCTGTTGATGTAAGCCCTCCAAAGTTGGTCCCATGTTTTACCATTGCTGCGAGGAGGGTTGGCGATCTCTAGGGTGTACAGCCTGTACACGGCATCATCGGTAAAAACTACTTCCTTACTTCCTTACAGTCTGGAACCGCGCTACCGCTACGGTCGCGGGTTCGAATCCTGCCTCGGGCATGGATGTGTGTGCTGTCTGTAGGTTAGTTACGTTTAAATAGTTCTAAGTCTAGGGGACTGATGACCTCAGATATTAAGTCCCATAGTGCTCAGAGCCTTTTTTTTTTTGCGTCCTTCACATTGTTAGTCTGTGTTTCACCTGCTCTTCGGCCATTATCAGTTATTCTGCTGCCGAGCCAGCAGAATTCATCAACTCCTAAAAGAACTGTATCGCCAAATCTGATTTAATTCAACAATTTTCTTTCGAGTGGACCCACAGCTTACTCGAAGTATAAGAACAACTTTTTTTTTAAGTATAAGTTTTTTGTTGCACTATTTATTTGTTTTCTCGTAGTGATGATGATGTTTGGCTTGTGTGGCACTCAAATGCGCTGTAATCAGCGCCCGTACAAAGTCCATTTTTTACACAGTAACGAATGATGATGATGATGACAACACAAACACCCAGTCGCAGGGCAGAGAATATCCCCAACCCGGCCGGGAATCAACCCGGGACTGCGTGATCGAGAGGCAGCAACGCTAGCCACTAGACCACGAGTTGCGGACATTTGCTCGTTGTGATACATGTTACACGAAGAACCCGTTTCGGCGTTTTGCCATTATGGAGTGTACCTGTGAAGGTGGGACAATAGGTATAATAATATTCTTTACGTGTATAGTCTGTGTATACATATGGCACCTTATGCTTACGTCTAAGCTGGTATGACGTGGTCCATATGGTGTCTTAGGGCGTACACGTCGGTTGTTTTTTTCTTACGGTATGGTCAGGTTATTTTTATGTTTATTTCTTTGCATGATCTTCTAAAGTTATTTTTGATACAATTTTGACCATATCATACCAGCTACGGGGCAAGGACAAAGTGCCATATGTAGACATAGACAAACGTAGGCGTCAGGAGCAGTATTATAGCCATTGTGTCATCTCCACGGGTACGTTTGAAAATGACGAAACGTCGAAACAAGCTCGCGTGTAACGTATGCCACTAGAAGTAAATAAACAATTAGTGCAGCAGGAAGTTGTATTTAAAATAAAAATGTAGTTCCGAGTTAATTCGATTACATAACATTATGCTTGTTTAACTTCTGTTGATAGTCATTTCACAAGACATTATCAGTTCCAAAAACACCATGAGCCATCTGTGTTTCATCGTACGCCACCTTTCGGCCCCTTGACCGACGTGTAGAAAGAATTCAATTCAATATCATGATAAGTCTGGAATTGACGAACGAAGGGGTCACGTTGTTGAACCATTAGTCTGTTGATACCACTTGGCCAACTGCCTTGCCGCAGTGGTAACACGGGTTCCCGTCATATCACCGAAGTTAAGCGCTATCGAGCTGGGCTAGCACTTTGATGGGTGACCATCCTGTCTGTCGAGCGCTGTGGGCAAGCGGGATGCACTCAGCCCTTGTGAGGCAAACTGAGGAGCTACTTGATTCAAAAGTAGCGGCTCCGCTCTCGTAAACTGACATACGCCGGGAGAGCGGTGAGCTGACCACACGCCCCTCCGTAACCGCATCCAGTGACGTCTGTGACACGGCGGCCTGTCGGTAGGGTTCGACCTTCACGGCCTGTTCGGGGAGGGTTGGGGGGGAGTGGGGGGGGGGGCGGGGAAGGGAGCTTAGTTTTATTGATACCAGTTACTAAATGCTGGCCCAACTTCGACTGCACACGAGATTGGGTTCTTGCTACTCGTCGAAGATGGCGAAGTGAACCGGCGAAACGGTCAAAAGTAAAATAAAATTTGGAATACAGAAGGCTGAAGGTGTTCTTCATTTGACGTTGCATGCTGAACAGCCGAATTCGCCCAACCCTGCGGTATAAAGATGGACTTGGAAAGATTATCATTATCATTTAGCTATAATATAGCAGGTCAGCAACTGGAAGCAGTTAATTCCATAAATCTGGGAGTACGCATTAGGAGTGATTTAAAATGGAATGATCATATAAAGTTGATCGTCGGTAAAGCAGATGCCAGACTGAGATTCACTGGAATAATCCTGAGGAAATGGAATCCGAAAACAAAGGAAGTAGGTTACAGTACACTTGTTCGCCCACTGCTTGAATACTGCTCAGCAGTGTGGGATCCATACCAGATAGCGTTGATAGAAGAGATAGAGAATATCCAACGGAGAGCAGCGCGCTTCGTTACAGGATCATTTAGTAATCGCGAAAGCGTTACGGAGATGACAGGTAAACTCCAGTGGAAGACTCTGCAGGAGAGACGATCAGTAGCTCGGTACGGGCTTTTGTTGAAGTTTCGAGAACATACCTTCACCGAGGAGTGAAGCAGTATATTCCTCCCTCCTACGTATATCTCGCGAAGGGACCATGAGGATAAAATCAGAGAGATTAGAGCCCACACAGAGGCGTACCGACAATCCTTCTTTCCACGAACAATGCGAGAGTGGAATAGAAGGTACTCAAGGTACTCTCCGCCACACACTGTCAGGTAGCTTGCGGAGTATGGATGTAGATGTAGATTATCAATTCCGTTCAATTGCTCTTCCGAAAATTACTGTGTCATTGGCAAAACTCAAAGTTTTGTTTCTTTCTGTTTCTTCTCTCTCCGTTAACTGTCACTCCCTTTGGGAATAGCTGTTGAGGAATGAAGCGACACGTCATCTGGTTACACTCCGTATTACGCGAACGGCCGTCGAAAGCAGCATCCGGACTTACTGTTAGCTGCTGGCGGCGCTGGAGCCACGGCAGCCGGTGGAGCTCCCGCGGCGGCGGCCGTCGCTGTCGTCGCCTCGCCAGAGGGCCGGCCCAGCGCCCTCGCCGGCGCCCCGGGGCGCGCCGCGGCCAGCGGCAGCGCGAGCGCCAGCGCGCAGCACAGCGCCAGCCCCTGCCCCAGCCTCATGCCGCGGCGGCCGCGCCTGCTCTGCCCGGCCCGCACCTTAAAACGCCGGCGCTCGTTTCGCGGCTCGTCAACCGCCTTAACGACTGCTACGTTCAACACACACCGGCTCCTCCTGGTGCTCCCTAGAGCTCGGACGGCCGGCCGCAGCAGCCGCGGTGCTAGCCAACTTTCCGAGAAATCTCGAACTGAAGCGTTCTTAATGCCTAACTAAAATGTAGATGGTGGTGGTTTGATGAGTTTTCTGCATCTTTGTTGCGTAACGTCACTACAAACACACGCTTCAGCACGTCAGTAACTTCCGCACGGTGTGTCACTGCTTCCCAACATTGGTCGACCAAACTTGAATCATACGTAGAAAGAACTGCTGCATGCAGAATGTAATTGAAAGGAATTCGCATTGAGACGAATAGAGGTTACACTGAAGTCTCTGTGATTTATGATGGTCCCGTGCACATTACAAAAGGCGGACCGTGCTTCTGAGAAAGGTGTGTGATCACCACGAACAGTAGTCAATGCTCTGCAACGTATCACTAGGCTGATAAGGAGTTCTTGAGGTAGGGGGTTCCATTCCACGACCAGCGCAATTCATCGGCCGGTGTGGCCGAGCGGTTCTAGGCGCTACAGTCTGGAACCCCGTGACCGCTACTGTCGCAGATTCGAATCCTGCCTCGGGCATGGATGTGTCCTTAGGTTCGTTAGGTTTAAGTAGTTCTAAGTTCTAGGGGACTGATGACCTCAGCAGTTAAGTCCCATAGTGCTCAGAGCCATTTGAACCATTTTTGAACCAGCGCAATTCAGAACGAAATTTCAGTGAATTACAAACATCAGCTGTGTACAGAACGTTGATAGAAATCAACGGGGAGAGTTGAAAATATATGCCCGACAGAGATTCGAACCCAGGATCTCCTCCTTACTAGGTAGGCGCTCTAACCTCCCCTTTTTTTGTTCATCTCATTTTGTTCTGCATTGTTCGTTGACTTTGTTCAGGGCGGACGTCCGATGACACCCGTTCAGGTTCTTCTTTGATCCGTTCACTCAGATTTTTTTTGTTACAGAAGTAGCTACCCCCTGACCGAACACGCTGAGCTACCGTGCCGGCATATCCAGCTACTACGCTACCGATTCCGCTATACACGGAAATAGCCGCTAAGCCACCGAGGACCCAGGAATTAGCGTGCCTGAGTGGACTTATCCCAAGCACGCTCCCCAGCAGACCCACATTCTCCACACGCTACGATGATGATGTTAGCTTTGTGGGGCGCGCAACTGCGCACTCATCAGCGCCCGTACAAAATCCCAAATTTTTCACAGTCCAATGTTTACACAATCAAAACTAGCCACGGTCACGAATGATAATGATTATAGATAACGGTGAAATGATGAGGATAACAAAATGGTTCAAATGGCTCTAAGCACTATGGGACATAACATCTGAGGTCATTAGCCCTCTAGACTTAGAACTACTTAAACCTAACCAACCTAAGGACATCACACACATCCATGCCCGAGACAGGGTTCGAACCTGCGACCGTAGCAGCAGCGCGGTTCCGGACTGAAGCGCCTAGTACCGCCCGGCCACAGAGGCCGGCGATGAGGACAACACAAACACCCAGTCCCCTGGCAGAGAAAAATCGCCAACCCTGCCGGGAATCGAACCCGGGACCCCGTGATCCAGGTGCAACAACACTAGCTACTAGACCACGACCTGCGGACACCACACACTTGCCCATTACTCTCAATCCTCGTGGCAAGGCCTATTCCCGCATGATTTAGAGCGTGCGTGTGCTTTCGTACAGAAATGATCCTTGGCTTGTGATCGCCGTAATTATATGTGTGTCTGAAACAACAGACACCATGGTCGATCGTGACAGCCGTGAAGAACGAAATTTCAATTAATTACAAACATCACCTCTTTACGGGGCGTTGATACAAATCAACGGGGAGAGTTGAAATACTTATCCCAAGTACGTCCCCCGCCCCCCACCGCACCTGATCTTTGTAATTCACTGAAATTTCTATCTTGACGGGGTCACTATCCACGATCGTGTCTGTTCTTTCAGACATATCCGAAAGAACAGACACCTTACACAAACGATTAAGTGCTGCTGGATCGTCGTCGGTGCACGTGCACGAGCTGCAGTACGCCCCTCCAATGCATCCTGTACATCGTCGGTGGGACTTCAGTCGGCGGAACGTGCAGGCCAGTCCATTCGCCAAATACCCTCTCCTTCCAAGAGCTCCTCCACCTGCACCGGGGCCGGCCGAAGTGGCCGTGCGGTTCTAGGCGCTGCAGTCTGGAACCGCGAGACCGCTACGGTCGCAGGTTCGAATCCTGCCTCGGGCATGGATGTGTGTGATGTCTTTAGGTTAGTTAGGTTTAAGTAATTCTAAGTTCTAGGGGACTGATGACCACGGCAGTCAAGTCCCATAGTGCTCAGAGCCATTTTTGAACCTGCACCGGTCGACAGGGTCGCGCACTGTCGTGCATAAAAGTCAAGTCACTGCCGAACGCACTCCTGAAAAGACACACATACGGAAGGAGCACACCGCCACAATAACGTTTACCGGTTATTGGATCGTGTTAAAAGATTTGGAGGTTAGTACACCCATGAAACATTATGCCTCCAGTTGGTACAGCACTCGCTTGCGAAAGGCAAAGGTCACGTGTTCGAGTCTCGGTCCGGCACACAGTTTTAATCTGCCAGGAACTTTCAGAATGTCTCCCCACACCACAACATCCGTACCACCAAAATAATCGCGTCAGACAGTATTCCTCGGTGCATTACGTGTCCCCTCCTCTCGCCATATGAGGCTACTACTCACACTGAAACCGCTCGCATTCGGGAAGAGCATGCGGCCTCAATACTTGTTGGTTCGGTCTCCCTGCTCTTGGCACCATCGCAGACTGTGCTGTCGATATGCGGATGTCAACGGATCACAACGTAGCGCTCTTGTGGCAAAGAGACCACCCGTGCAGTCGCCTTGCCATTGTGGAACATGAGACTGCATGCCTTGCAGTTCAAATGGCTCTGAGCACTATTGGACTCAACATCTGGGGTCATCAGTCCCCTAGAACTAACTAACCTAAGGACATCACACACATCCATGCCCGAGGCAGGATTCGAACCTGCGACCGTAGCGGTCGTGCGGTTCCAGACTGAAGCGCCAAGAACCGCTTGGCTACACCGGCCGGCTGCCTTGCAGTCCTGTTAAATGTTTTAATTGCACCTGCTGTTCCACGTACCTCCGCTTTTGCCTGTTTCACAGTTTACTGAATTTTCTGTTTTTCTGTTACTGGCATTTGCATCACTGCTGACTGGTTTCGGAATTCTGGTTCGCCCTATAAATCGTTGTTTCTGCCGCTCCCTTCGTTTTGCTCACTCAACACACACTTTCATCCACGTTGTGACGTGGCGACGATGTTTTCCTGCTTCTCTTGCATGTGATATAAATGTTCGATACATTTCTTCTTGAACCATCAAAAACTTTGGATACCCTGTCTACGGAAACACACACCATACGAGGACCAACAATTCACTTACTCCTGACGTAATGCACTCGCACTTTCACAGAACGCTCTTCTGAACACGACTGACACGTACAACACATTGAGAACATTGTGTTCGTCATCACACACTATATCGCAATCTGCATTTATGATGAAGCATGCATTTCGTGCGATGTTGCCATATTTTTGTCCAGTCCCTTTATGTGAATGTAGAGTTTTCTCGTGTGACATGGTACATTTAAAATCATTAGTGATTGGCTTGATGATAGTTCACAGCTAACAAAACCAAGAATAATACACTTCTTGCCGCCTCTGTAGTCGAGGTCACTAAGGCACGTCTTTGCGGAGGCGCCCAGTTTGGAAAGCAGTCGCTTCGAATCGTAACGTACTAAGAATTTTTCACATTTAACATTTGGTCGGCGAAGGCTCACTGATGACCGTACATTGCGCCACTGCCCTTGATTCAGTTCCAAACCTCTCCTCATTTTCTCGTGGAGTGGCACTGCTGACTGTGATCCTTCCGTCGGATGGACGAGCACGGTGCTCCGCTGGTGCTACTCGAGAGGATAGGAATGCATGGAAATAGACAGCTGTGAGCGAGAGAAGAACGCCCTTTCCAGTTAGGCTGCTGAAGCCGCATCTTGTGGTCTCCCACCTAACAATGCTATCGAGTCTTTTTTTAACAACGATGAAAGAAGAACTACAAACATTCGTGCATAATAAAAATAGGCAGCTATATTTATAACGTATTTAGCAAATTGTGTCTCACGAAAGGTTTCGATAGCTCTTGAAGTAAGCTGTTTATGTCAGAAAGTATCCACAGTGCTCTTTAATACGCCGAAACCAGCTCTTTATCGAATTTACAACATATTATCATCCTGTCCCTTGTTCTTGTCACTGTTTTCGAGATATTTCTTTCCTTTCCTTTCTACCCAAGATTCATAAGCAAGGGGTCTCCCTTCGTCAAATCATGAGTAATTTGGGTGCTCCTACCTACAATCTAGCCAAGTATTTAGCATCTGTTCTTGGACCTCACGTCGGTAAATAAGAACATCATATTCCCAATTCTATGTTGTTTATTCAGAGATTGAAGTCCTTGTCTCTTAGTCCCTGGGATTTGTTCGTGAGTTTTGATGTCGTGTCGCTTTTTACCCGGGTTCCTCTGGAAGAATCCTTGCAATAAATTGGTGAAAAACTGGATGAGGAAACAACCAAGCATTGTCGCCATGTGCTGACGTCGACATACTTTTTATTCAATGACAAATATTTTGAACAGACTGACGGAGTGGCTATGGGGAGCCCATTGTCCCCAATAGTCGCCAATCTTTTTATGGAGGATTTTGAGGACATGGCGCTGAAGATGGCGTCTTTCAAACGAACCTGTTTCTGGAGGTACGTTGACTATACGTTTATGGTGTGGCCTCATGGGAGAGAAGCTCTTGACCACCTCCTAGATCATTTTAATTCCCTGCAGTCTAGCATCAAGTTTACCATGGAGGTGGAAAGTGATGGCAAACTTCCGTTTCTGGATGTTCTGGTGTACAGGAAGGATGATGGTACACTGGGACACAGTGTTTGTCGAAAGCCTACACACACGGACCGTTACCTGCATGCTTCTAGCTGTCATCCATCGTTCCAGCGTACGGCAGTCCTGCGGACGTTGGCGAGAAGAGCTTATGCCATTTCAGACGGGGAAAGCTTGACACAAGAATTGGACCACCTTAAGGTTGTGTTCAAGCAGAATGGCTATACAGATAAACAGATCCGTCGTGCTTTCCAGTTTGGACCTTCGCTTGAACCACTAGAAGATACCTGCAAATCGGTGGCTTTTCTACCTTTTGCTGGGAGCATTCCCCCGAAGATAGGAAGAATTCTAAAAAGATATCATATCAAAAGTGTTTTTTATCCGCCAGCCAAGATTAGAGCTCTTCTTGGCTCTGTTAAGGATGACTTGGGTTTCAGGAAGCCCGGTGTGTACAAGGTCCCTTGCCACTGTGGGAAGGCTTATATTGGTCAGATAATCAGGACCATTCAGGACCGATGTGTTGAGCACCAGCGGCACACACGGTTGCTTCAGCCTGAGAAATCTGCAGTGGCGGAGCACTGTCTCACCGAGGGACATAGAGTGCTATATGACGAGACACAAATGGTTGCCCCTGCATCTCGCTATTGGGACTGTGTTATAAAAGAATCCATAGAGATTCGTTTATCTGATAATCTTATTAATAGAGACAATGGTTACCTTTTAAGTAAGACCCGGAGTTATCAGCTCTCCGTCCGTCGGAATAATTTTTAATTTTTGATAGCGATATCTCGATCTCACCTGTTTCCACCAGTGGCGGCGCGTCATGTTCCCTTGCGCTAGAGGGTAGTTACTTCACCTTCTCGCGCACGCATTGTGGGCCTTCTGCGGCCTATATAGGGGCCGACGCTTGCGCTGAGAAGTCAGTTCCGGCGAGATCGTGTACCAGTACTCTCATCTGAAGATGGCAGCCAGTTGGACTGCGGAAATATTGTGTCCGTTTGCACACCCGAGAAGAATATTGAAAGGGTACAGTACCGTCCGACATTGAAAATAGGTACAACATTCCTCGTTATTCTTGTCAGAGCAACATATTTTTTGTAATAATAACTCAATTTCACTTAATACACCGAAGCCGGATACCAGTGTAGGAAAGAATGACAATTTATTTATTTAATTGATCACATGTGCACTCCCACAAAATAAATCCCTACATCCAATCTGGTGAGATCTGCGAAATGAATGAATGTATGGTCGTCTGCTAACCGCAGATAGTGAATGTTCAATATATGATCATCTTTGAGAGGGTCCTTTGGTCACCTTTGGTGGAACCAAAGAGATGAAATTTACCTGAGCTTTGAGCGCCTGAAATGTGGCTGACCAATGGGTATCATGATCTTCCCCCACCTCGACAGAGGTGCGAGATGACCCGAAGAAGGGCCATGTTTCAGCATTCTGGCGCTGGATCTCGTGTTGGTAAGACCTGTCTTAGGTTTGCTCCGTAAAGACAAAAGAGTGGATAGAATGGTATGCATGTAGAATACTTAAGAGTAGTTAGGAATAATAATTTCTCTATTTCAGGAACTTTTGTGGGGAGAATTAAATGTCAGGCAGGTAATATTAAGGGGACCGTAGTAATCTTCGGAAGTGACCAACGGTCACTATGAAACCACGTGTAGCAATAAGTTGAAATACTTCCGAGTGCATAAGTTAAGCTGAATTACTGGCGTGTGAACTATAAGTTGGAAATATTTAAGAAATGGTGTGTGAAGGACTTGAAATTAGAGACGAGTACTTCCACGTGGTGAGTACTGTGTGAGTCTCAATCTGTGTGTGAGACAAAGGATAAAGAGAAGTACTCGTCCATGGTATCAGTTGAGGACTCGCGTGTGTGACGAATATGTTCTTAATATTACTTTGCGTGTTATGTTTCCGTGTGACGCTTGATTCAAACTATAATACTCTGAGAGTGAAGCAAGGTGAGTCAGCTGTCTATCCAGCAACGCCACTTGGCTTGAATTGCACAGGAAGACGTGCATATATCCTCCAGAGTTCATAGTAGGAAAGAAAAGCTACGAAGTGGGGCAGTGTCGTGTGAAACTTGGATGAATTCTAATTGAAGTGGGAAAGCTGAAAGTGATGTCATTATAACGTTGTGACTATTCCTTGTGTTGTACTCCATGTTGCCATTGTGGTGTATTTCATGTAATTTAAGTATGTGTGGTTTGCATGGGAGAGAAGCAAGATAGGTTCAGAGGTAGTAGGTTATGCATGTTCCTTTTGTTCCGCTCGGTCTGGAGGAAATTTTCGTGATGATGGGTGTGAGAGTCGAAGTGTGAGATATAGCAAAAAGATCCACCATCCTATCCAGAAAGTGCACTGTAGTGTTAGATAATTACGAGACCATAAGATAGAGAATGTAAGGCCATGCCCACTGGGCGGAGTTTCTCATGTGCAATTGTTGTAGAAAATGTAATGGTGTGTTTAGGTTATAGAATTTATCGGAATAAAAAAGATAGTGAAAAGAAAAAGATTGGTGGCCTTTTCCTTCGAATTGTATGTTCTCATGATATCCAGAATTTATAATGTGTGCGCCATTCATATTCAGTGCGATGACCACGTGTTGATCAAAGCCGTTAAATAAGTAAGAAAATGTGGTATTGCCAGTGCGTAGTGAACAGGCAGAGTTGTGTAAATTACTAATAGTCAGATGTGTGTTTCCGTTTCCGTTGTGTAATATTCAAACAGGAGAATAATTTGTAACTTAATTGTGAGTACTAGAGCTCATGTTACTCGATAAATAAGAATGAATCCACTCGCTTGGCAGACCACTCATCTTGCAGGCCTGACTGCTTGATGCCTCAGTATTAGCAAGGCATGTGGGTGCCTCTCAATATTATCAATTATTATGCTGGGAAAGCCTTCGTAATCATATTCCTTTCCTCTTCGATTCTACACATAACGTCTTCATTCCTTACCTTATCGGTCCACCTAATTTTCAACATTCGTCTGTAGTACCATATCTCAAATGCTTCAATTCTCTTCTGTTACGGTTTCGAACTCTTCATATTTCACTACCATACAATGTTGTGCTCCAAACGCACATTCTCAGAAATTTATTCCTCATATTAAGGACTATGTTTGATACTAGTAGATGTCTCTTGGCCAGGAATGCCCTTTTCGCCAGTGCTAGTCTGCTTTTAATGTCTTTCTTTCTTTGTCCATCATTGGTTATTTTGCTACGTAGGTAGTAGCACTCCTCAACCTCATCTACTTGCCACCATCAATCCTGATGTTAAGTTTCCCGCTGTTCTAATTTCTGCTACTTCTCATTACTTTCGTCTTTCTTCGATTTACTCTCAACTCACATTCTGTACTCATTAAACTGTTCATTCCATTCTGCAGATCATGTAAATCTTCTTCACTTTCATTGAGGATAGCGATGTCATCAGCGAATCGTATCACTGATATCCTTTCACTACGATTGTTAATTCCACTCTTGAGCCTTTCTTTTATTTCCATCATTGCTTCTTCGATGTGTACACTGAACAGTAGGGATGAAATTTTTACACCTGTTTTAATCCGAGCACTTCGTTGTTGGTTGTCCACTCTTATTATTCCCTCCTGGCTCTTGACTCTCTTTTCATCCCTATAGCTTACCCTTATTTTGCTCAGAAATTCCTTAGTGTTGCTTCTATTATCAACGGCAACGTCAGAATTGCCTCTCGGACAATAATTTTTCTAGTATACCTCCTCCTCTTGCGATTCTTGAACAGAGTATTTGCTATTACTAGCTGAAATTTATTACAGAACTCAATTAGTCTTTCTACTGTCTCATTCCTTGTCCCAAGCCCATATTCTCCTGTAACCATTTCTGCTACTTCTTTCCATAAACCCCATTCCAGTCCCCCATGACTGTTACATTTTCATCTGACTTTATATTCTGGATTACCCTTTCAGTATCCTCACATACTTCTTCTTCAGCTTGCGGCGTTGGCATGTATACCTCAAATGTCGTTGTCGGTGTTGGTTTGCTGTCGATTCTGATAAGGGTTTTCTGTCAATTCTGATAAGAAAAACCCTATCCCTGAACTGTTCAAAGTAACACACTCTCTGCCCTAGCTTCCTATTCATAACGAATCCTACTCCCGTCATACGATTTTCTGCTGATGTTGATATCACCCAATAGTCATCTGACAAATCCTTGTCTTCTTTGCATTTCACCTCGATGACCCCTACTACATCTAGATTGAGCCTTTCTATTTCTCTTTTCAGATTTTCTAGCTTCCCTGCTACATTCATTCTTGGTCGTCCACTCTTATTATTCCCTCTTGGCTCTTGTCTCTCTCTTTTTATCCCTATAGCTTACCCTTATTTTTCTCCACGCTACGATTCGTAGAACGTTAGCTTTTCGTTGATTATTGTCTCTTTTTCTCACGGTCACCTTCCCCTTGACAGTTCCCTCCCGGAGATCCAAATGGGGTACTACTCAGGAATCTTTTGCCGATGGAGAGATAATCATGACACTTTTTCAGTTACAGACCACATGTTCTGTGGATACACGTATGTGTCTTTAATGCAGTGGTTTCCATTGCCTTCTGCATCTTCATGCCCTTGATTATTGCTAATTCTTCCGCCTTTAGATGCAGTTTCCTACCCCAAAGTCAAGAGAGTGCACTGTCCTCTCATCGCACTCTTCGACCAGGCCGTTGGCAGAGTGACTGTGAGTTCTTATGACGGAAGTCTTTGGCCGCCAATACTGATTATTAATCAAAATTAAGCGTTGGTTTCGAACCCGGGACAGAGAACGTTTTGATTGCTAGTCAGAGAGGCTACCTTTTTCTTAAAACTTTTTATTTGAATACAGCGAACAACGGGGAAGAAATGGGACGAGGGAAGTTCGCACATGACTTGCCTGCTTGTCAGTCCAACACCGCGGTCATATTTCTTCTTCTTCTTTCGGTTTTTTAGTGCCACAGTCAGTCACAGGTTGGAGGAGGCAACGTGGGCAGCGATCGAATTCTGAGGCCTGGCCACGATGCCTACTCCTTCACGCCCCCGTGCTGTACCCTCACACCGCTCATATTAATTTTACTTATTTATGTATTTCATTTCTTCGCGCACATATATACAGAGGAAAACAAACTAAAATTAGTCCACCCATCCGGAACTCTGGAAATCCCGCAAGGTGATACAGGATGGAAGGCGGGCCGAGTCCAGGGTGTAGGCGCGTCATGCGAATTGGTCGGGCACCTGCCACTCTGGGAACACACAAATTAAGCAGAGGTGTGGTAAAAACGCTGTTAAGGTACTTGGCAAAACACACGCTGAAGTGGACTGACAAGGCAGCCAGTCCACAGTGACGGGTAGCCGAAAGAAAGGCACGCGTACACACACACGCCGACGGGCGTCAAGTACTGGAACAGGCTACGTAATTAATGCTATGAAGAAAAGTACGTAGCTGGATTAATACTTATCTTTAATCAATCATTGTGGTACATCGCTCTTGACTATACACAGGAGACTTTAATTACAATCACTGTAAGGCTAATGGCGCCTTGCTAGTTCGTAGCCATTAACTTAGCTGAAGGCTATTCTGTCTCTCGGTTAATGAGAGAGAAAGGCTTCGTACATCTAGTCGCTAGCTAGGTCGTCCGTACAACTGGGGCGAGTGCTTGTTCGTATCACGAGACCTGCCTTGTGGTGGCGCTAGGTCTGCGATCACACAGTGGCGACACGCGGGTCCGACATGTACTAAATGGACCGCGGCCGATTTAATCTACCACCTAGCAAGTGTGGTGTCTGGCGGTGACACCACATTCCTCCCCCGCAAATCGGCGAACGGTCGTGAGATAAGGCTTCCGCCCGCCGTGGGGAGGACCACATGTTGACGTATGCGATGAGGTGGGAAACCTAACAACAGGCGAGGCTGTGCCACCCGCACCCGGCCATTCGGTCCGAGGGGAGCTAGGAAACGCCTGAAAAACTAGTCCAGGGTGCACGTCAACATGCGGTGTATGCGCCCGTAAAGAGACAGGAGGAGCCGAAGGGTCGACCTCCATTGCGTCGGGGTATCCGACGCGCGAAGACGCCATGTGGCGGAGCGGGCAAGAGTTCCATGGCGGAGGACAGCTGGTCATGGGAAGCGATCGGCGGCGCGTGATCCAGGGAGGCGCTTGGCGGCTGCAGCGAAGCGTCGAATGCGGGCGGCGCCGGCGGTAGAACAGGCGGCTGCGGCGGCGGCGGCTGCTGCGGCGGCGCGTCGCCATGGGGCAAAATGGAAGGCATCGTCGGTAACACCTGGGGATGAGGCGAGCCAGTAGATGGGTCCCCAGGGCGCTGACCGGACGGCACCGTCGCTGAAAGCAGACGGGGAGCGGCAGAACCCGTGCGACGACAGAGGCGCAGCTGATTGAGATGCCGACGCACCTCACCAGAGGCCCCCAAAACCAAATACATCGCGCGGCCGAGGCAGCGAAGAATGCGCCCTGCGAGCCAACGCCGTGAACCTCGATAGTTGCGATAAAATACAACGTCGCCTGGAGCAAAAGCAGGAGTCTGCCGCTGCACAGGAACCTGATGCGGCGGATGCAGCAAAGACATCAAAGTGCGATGAGGACGACCGTGGAGCAACTCAGCCGGCGAGCGACCATCTCGGGGCTGAGAGCGATACGAAGACAAAAAGAGCAACAATGCGTCCTCCCGAGAATGCGACTCGTTCAATTTCAACATCTGTGACTTGAAAGTCCGGACCAATCGTTCAGCGGCACCGTTTGACTGAGGCGAAAACGGCGCGGATGTCAGATGTTGAGTACCATTGGCCTGGCAGAATGACTGAAATTCTGCGGACATGAATTGTGGGCCATTGTCGGAAACAATAGTCTGCGGAAGACCTTCAATGCAAAAGATAGCAGACAACGCTTGGATGGTGGCGGAGGACGTCGTGGAAGACATCCGGACAACAAAAGGAAAATTACTGAAGGCATCGACCAGAACCAACCATCGAGCATTCCAGAATGGACCAGCAAAATCAATGTGCAAGCGTTGCCAAGGGGAAGTGGCTTTTGGCCATGCAAAGACTTTCCGCGGCGGTGCGGATTGTTGTTCGGCACACACCATGCAAGAAGAACACATAGTCGTAATCGCAGCATCGATTCCGAACCAAGTACAGTGCTGACGAGCAAGTTGTTTCGTTCGCACTATACCCCAATGTCCTTGGTGGAGAAGCCGTAAAACAGAGGACTGTAACGAACGTGGGATCACGACTCTGGACTGATCATTATCAGAATGCAACAACAAAACACCACGTCCAACAAAAAGTCTCTCCTTGTGAGCAAAAAATCGGCGAACCAACGGATCCTCGATCCGAGACTTAGACACAGGCCATTGCGTAGCAAGAAAACGCAAAACAGTAGCAAGGACAGGGTCAGCAGCTGTGGCTGTAGCTACAGGACGAAAATCAATCGGAAACGATTCGACCACTTCATCGGTTTCCGAATCAATGAACATGCAAGCAAGTTCGGAAGAATCGAATGCTTTATCCTCAGCAACAGGCAAACGGGACAACGCATCGGCGTTTCCGTGCTGAGCAGTGGACCGATACAAGATATCGTAGCGGTACTGCGAGAGGAAAATAGACCAGCGAATGAATTTCTGCGCTGTACGTGGAGGTACAGGCTTGTTCGGATGAAAAAGCGATGTCAAAGGTTTGTGGTCTGTGATGATGGTGAAGTGACGACCATACAAGAAATCATGGAACTTAGTAACACCAAACATGAGAGCCAAAGCTTCTTTCTCTATCTGCGAGTAATTTCTTTGCGCAGACGAGAGCAATTTGGACGCAAAGGCAATAGGGCGATCATGCGAGCCAACTTTGTGCGCAAGCACAGCACCGATCCCGAAATCCGATGCATCTACCATCAACAAAAGGGGTTTCTGGGGATCGAAAGGCGTGAGGCAAGTATTAGAAAGCAACGCCGATTTAAACTGGCGAAAGGCGCGTTCGCATTCCGTCGTCCAGACGAACGGAACACCTTTACGGCGTAAGCGATGAAGCGGAGCTGAAATAGAAGAGGCATTGCGCACATCCACTCACACCTTGTGATTCTACATTGTTCAATGTTCTTGCGACCTCATGACGCAATGCGTGAGGAACACTGCGCGCTCTGAAAAATTTCGGTTGTGCGTTGACCTTCAGTTCCAATTGTGCTTCACAGTGTTTAGCGCAACCTAAGTCCGGTGCAAAAATGTCTACAAATTCGTCACATAAGCGAGAAACACTGTCTGAAGGCACAGTTGGATTCACTGATAGGACCTGATTTACAAGAGACATGTTAAACAACTGAAATAAATCTAAACCAAACAAGTTCACTGCAGAAGAAGAACGAAGAACGTAAAATGACACAAGTTTTGTTTGTCCCTTATATGTTGCAAGAAGAGTGCACTGTCCTAACACAGGAATTGTCTGTCCGGAATATGTAGTTAGCTTAATATTTGCGGAACGCAACAGAGGTTTGCCCAGGTGTTTGTACGTGTCGTGATTGAGCAATGAAACTGCAGCTCCGGTATCGAGCTGGAATGGTATGACCTTGCCATTAAAGTCCAAATCTACAAAACGTTTACTGTCCTGCTGACGACAAGAGCGACTGTCTCGTGCAATTTGAACAGACACTGGTACAGAATCACTTGCTAATTGACGTGATTTCCGGCGACGTTGACGCACTCTGTTTGTGGGACGATCACAGTCACTATTAGAGAAAGTGTCACTGGACGAAGTGGAATTAACGACATGAATGTCCATTGGCGAAGGTCCACGAGCCTGAGTGTCCTTGGTTCGATTCCGGCGCGAAGCAAAGGGCCTGGAATGATTGTGATTGTCTGATCTGAGCTTTTTCTGGCAAACACTTTGAACATGTCCTTTCCTATTGCAGAAAAAGCAAATAGCTTGGCGTGACGGGCAATGTTCACGCGAATGTCTAGTAGCACACCGCGGGCATGATTTCACTGCATTTGTGGGCTGGCGCGGCACACGTGGCTTACAGCGCGGCGGCAGCTGCGATTGTTTGCGCGAGGGCAGTTGACCGGGCCGCGCAGCTCGCCCGGCAGTCTGGTTAATGTTACACACTGCTGGCGAAGTTTCAAAAGATTCCTGAGCACAGTCAAGTGTGTCTTGTCTATCTAATATGTCGATCACTTGTTGAAGGGAGGGATTAACTAGTTTCAATATTTGCTCCCGTATGCGAACATCAGAAACGTTCTGTGCAATTGCATCACGTACCATTGTATCTGAATAAGAAAGACCACAGTCACACTCAAAGGCACAGTCCCTAGTAAGTCCTTGCAATGTTGCTACCCACTCCCTATTAGTTTGACCGGCCGTACGTTTTGTACGAAAAAACGTATACCGTTTTGCAACCACATTAACTGTGTCTTTGAAATAGGCATCTAAAGCAGACAAAATTTCCGCGTAGGACAGAGTTGCTACGTCGCGTCGGGGAAACAATTTCACTATCACACGGTATGTGGCCACACCGACACAAGAAAGCAAAAACGGCTGCCGCTCATTACCTTGAATTCTGTATGCGGCGAGGTGGAAGGCAAACTGGCGGGACCATTCCCGCCAAGTCTCGTGGGTCGGGTCGTAGGGCCTAAAAGGCGGTGCAACGGCAGGTTGTGGCTGTGGTACCGGTGAAGCGGCGGCGGCCGCATCGGTTTGAATGGCACGTTGACCCTGGACGAGCTGTCCAAGGGCATCCAATAACGTCTGCGTCTGCTGATTCTGCAAGCGATAAAATTCGGACAGTACATCTGGCGAAGCCATGACAAGTAAATGTAAGCAAAGTAAAACACAAGATCCTTTGTAGACTCGTCGCCAATGAAGTGGACTGACAAGGCAGCCAGTCCACAGTGACGGGTAGCCGAAAGAAAGGCACGCGTACACACACACGCCGACGGGCGTCAAGTACTGGAACAGGCTACGTAATTAATGCTATGAAGAAAAGTACGTAGCTGGATTAATACTTATCTTTAATCAATCATTGTGGTACATCGCTCTTGACTATACACAGGAGACTTTAATTACAATCACTGTAAGGCTAATGGCGCCTTGCTAGTTCGTAGCCATTAACTTAGCTGAAGGCTATTCTGTCTCTCGGCTAATGAGAGAGAAAGGCTTCGTACATCTAGTCGCTAGCTAGGTCGTCCGTACAACTGGGGCGAGTGCTTGTTCGTATCATGAGACCTGCCTTGTGGTGGCGCTAGGTCTGCGATCACACAGTGGCGACACGCGGGTCCGACATGTACTAAATGGACCGCGGCCGATTTAATCTACCACCTAGCAAGTGTGGTGTCTGGCGGTGACACCACACACGCGATAACGGGAACTGTGCACAACCGCTACATGTGCGGTCTACAAGTATTGCAAGAACTGAAAGCGCGAGTGAGGAGCATCTCGTTATAGATATGCGAATGTCCAGCCCTTAATGCAGAGGACTGTCCGAGACTTCGTTGCAAGAAAGTATTCGGGTTCAATAACATGTCGCGGCACCCGTAGGAAACAGGCGACCATTTGTCGCCCCAACAACCAGACATCCGCAACGACTACACAGTTGAATCGGTGATGATCATGGTCGACACTACGACATACGGCGCAGAGGGGAGAGTCCGCCAGACGTATGGCACGGAGCAGCTGATTAGCTGGACACTTCCCACCGGTCGTGTAATTCCAAGTCGATCTGATATGCGTCGGAAAGAAGCTATGATGAATTTGTCACCGAATCACAGTCCACCGCAACAATGGGAACTTGCGTTCTACGACGTAGAAATTCTTCGCCCGCAGTCGTGGGAGTTCGGCGCGAGTAGGAGTTCCATACAGAAGGCCGCAATGTGTGCAAATGCGGGCCTGATACCACCGACCGGGACCAGCGGAGAGAGGGATACTGGCACAAGAACGGCAAGTAAATGGTGCGTAACCGATGCCTCGACACTGCGCCATTGTTTGTGCATAGTAGTCATGTAAAGTGCTGCCGCACGATAGCGGACGATTGTAAGACCAAGCCCTCCTGCACGTGTGCCACATCGTACTTTGAAGATGGACCCAGACATACGAAAATATATGAAAGCCACTTCAATACAGCGCCCTATCGTAGTCGGCCGCGGTAGAATCTACGCAGTATGAACCGTTCTGGATGCTACATACGCATTCAGGTAGGCAACACGCTGCAAAGGATCGAGGCGGTGTAGGGAGCTGTGACTCATCATCATGCGGGTAATTCTCAAAACTTGACGGAAGTTGACCGCCGCTCTACGGCTCGTCGAGGACGTAAAGGTGATCCCAAGACATCGGAGCTGTTGGAAACAGGGCAGGGGCGCCAGATCTTCCGGGAGTAGCCCGTGACCAACAGACAGCGCCAGTGATTTACGCACATTCATCACACTTCCAGCCGCTCTCTGATGAGCTGTGATGGTGTCGAGGATCCGTGCGACCTCTTCCCGAGAACGAACCAGCGGCAGGAGGTCATCTGCGTAAGCCCGATATTGGAACGCGTAACCGCGTAAGAAGAATCGAGAGAGCGGCGTGGTCAGCAGGCTTATGAGCGGCTCCAGTGGCACTGCATAAAAGTACATGAACAGGGGGCAGCTTTGTCGGACCAACCGTTGAATCGGTATCGGACACGCCACATGCCCATTGACCTGGACCAACGGACGCGCGCTGTTAAACAGCCGCCGAAGGACACTGATGAACCGGGCAGGGAATCCCATCCGTTCTAACACAGAATATAGGAAGAAGTGGAGTACCCTGTCAAACGCGGTGTCAAACTCTACGGCGACAATCATCGCAGGAAGTCCGCACGGCTCTGCCAGCGCAAACACGTCACGACAGTCTCCAGTTGCTGTCTGGACGTTAACTGTGCCACCTGGTGCATTTTGCGTGGTGTAGAGGGCTCGTGGTAAGAGGGATCTGAAACTGGCAGCCAATAACCGCGCAAAAATCTTGTAACGAGTATTTAATAAGATAATATGGCGGTAGTGGCCCGTAGTAATTCCAGGTGTCGGTTTATGAACGGGAACAATAATACCCTAGACGATAGCTGGCGAAATCGCAGCTGCATACGTGATCAGTTCATTATACATCTTCGTACATCGTGTGGACATGAGACCACAGAACGTACAATAGAATTCACCAGGGACTCTCTCGATGCCTGGTGACTTGCACAGTGCACCCCTGAAGATAGCGGTAGTGTCATCCTCGGTGATGAAAGGTTCCAATTACGTAACCCCCTCCTCAAATGTGGGGTGCGCGGTATGGTAGACCCGGCGATAGTGTTCGACAAAGCTATCGACTATGTCTGTTTGGGAAGTGACTCGCTGCGCACTATGATCTACGAGTGCGGTGGCTAAGTTTTGCAGCCGGCTGGTTTGGCCGAGCGGTTCTAGGCGCTTCAGCGTGTAACCACAGGACCAAATGGTTCAAATGGCTCGCGCGGTTGGCCGGCCGTTGTGGCCGAGCGGTTCTAGGCACTTCAGTCTGGAACCACGCGACCGCTACGGTCGCAGATTCGAATCCTGCCTCGGGCATGGATGTGTGTGATGTCGTTAGGTGAGTTAGGTTTGAGTAGTTCTAAGTTCTAGGGGACTGATGACCTCAGATGTTAAGTCCCACAGTGCTCAGAGCCATTTGAACCATTTTTTCGTTTTTTTTTTTTTTTTTTTACTAGGGTTTGCCTGCGCTGTCTGCGATCGTGCACAGTATGATGTATGGAGGGATCCTACCGCTACACCACATCAGGTTTGCGAACAGACGCGATAGCCCGCTGTACTTTTCGGCGAGTTATCGCTAGTAGCTTCGCCTTAATCATGCTGTGTTCAGTTTGTGCTCCCCGGGAAGGTGGCTGACCATCAAGGTCGCGGAGGGCGCAGAAGTAGAAGTCTGTAGAGTGCCTGTGCCAAGCGGCCACCTCCCTGATGTAAGTGATGAATGTGCGCCGAAGCATCGGTTTGACGTATTTCAGCCACCAATTCACGGCGGATGCGTAGGATCGGAGGCGTTGTTCGCATCTTGTTCATTTCTCAGAGATACGTTGGTGACAATCAGGATGCTGAGTGTTGAGTTTCCATGGTGCTTCACTCCTCCAAACCTCCTGGCAGGGAGCCTTCCAGGTATCCCGTAGGGCTCGTTGTAGAATTCGGGTACTGATCTTTCCGGCCCAGTACGCAGTCAAAGTTCCCTCCAAAGAGAAGATGTTATTGTCGACCTAAGAACAGTGGGATAATCTCATCAGCATAAAATTGTGCTCTTTCACACCTACGTCCAGTACCAGAAGGCCCATAGACATTAATGACACCCGTGGAGTGAATCGTTAAAGCCATATCTTTTGAAGATGGGAGATAGACTATGTCGTCAATTAGGATGCTTTCGCGTACCAGTACATAGACCGCCACTCCACGGCCAAGATGATCCCCATGAGAGGCATAGAAGTCATACCCTGCTATCCGGGGTAGTGCTGCTGAATGCGCCTTCCGTAACAGTGCAATGTCTAGTTCAGAAGCCAATACCATTTCTGTCAGAAGACGGATCCTGATCGGCGCGCGGATGTCGTTGACATTCAGTGTCGCGATACGCTATGCATGGAACTGTGCACTACCACGGTAGGGGGCTGCATGTCGCTGCTGTGAAGATGCGGGAGCTCACGGCAGCAGTAGTTGCCGGCACCCCTCGCTCGGCGCAGAAGTTGACATCATCAGGTCGCCTCCCCTAATGGTTCGAATGGCTCTGAGCACTATGGGACTTAACATCTGAGGTCATCACTCCCCTAGAACTTAGAACTACTTAAACCTAACTAACCCAAGGACATCACACACATCCATGCCCGAGGCAGGATTTGTACCTGCGACCGTAGCCGTCACGCGGTTCCAGACTGTAGCGCCTAGGACCGCTCAGCCACTTCGGCCGGCCAGATCGGCTAGTACCGTTCCTTCTTTGCTAGCGGCTTCAGAGGTGGGAACATTCCGTTCAGTCGATGCGCGTGCCACTGAGGGTCTCTGTTCCACGTCCACTGTCCAAGGTTTCAGACGCAACATTTAGTGTATCATTAGAACGTCGTATGGCACCTCCTTTTGCGTCGTTTAGGGGAACCTTGTTTTCGCAATCGTCTTTCTTTTCTCGAAGACGGGAGGGAGTCGCACCGGTCAGGCAGGGACGCCGCCGTCGGGACAACCAGAGAGTCGACCAAGGAGTTACGTTCGATATCAGCGTCGGCCACAGACGCAGCCGGAGCAATCACTGGAACTGAGGACATGGCTTAAGTCACATCGACAGTCACCTCGTTCGCAACCTGTTCGGGAAGGAGCGTCACACTGTCCATCAGCTGTTTACGTAATTCCGAGAGCCGCCTCGCGGACGGCAGCGACTTAGCGCCGTCGCATATCTGATCGGAAGTCCCGTAGACGTCGAGGAAAGTACGACTCCTCCAGTTGGTAGCTGTGTTATCAATCAATGCAGACTTTCAGATCCGATGTGTCCCTCTTTTCCACATCCAGAATAAGTACGCGGCTGTCCGTCGTACATGATTACGGCCCGACGTCCGCTGATGACCAGATAAGACGGACATGGTGCGCAGATCATAACCCGTTAATAACAGGGTATGCGCGGAAGTGGACCCAGCGTTCTGCCATATGATCATGAACAGCACCGTGTGGCCGGAAAGGCGCTATGACGTCCTTTGTAGGTACCAAGAATGGCAGATCGAACACGCGAATAGTTCTAACGCCTAATCCTGCATGTTCGACTTTGATCACGCCGATGTTCAAATGGTTCAAATGGCTCTAAGCACTATGGGACGACATCTGAGGTCATCAGTCCCCTAGACTTGGAACTACTTAAACCTAACCAACCTAAGGACATCACACATATCCATGTCCGAGGCAGGATTCGAACCTGCGACTGTAGCAGCAGCGTGGTTCAGGACTTAAACGCCTAGAACCGCTCGTCCACAGCGGCCGGCCACGCTCATGTTACCGTCAGTGTGACAGAAACGGAGCTCTGTTTGATCGTATTCAAAACACTCTTGCACGCAGTGACAATTATAATTAAAAAAAAAAAAACGGCATTGCTGAGAATCGAGAGGTGGATACCCAGAAGTTCATATGGCGGGATCTTCCCTCCTCACGGAGGAAAAGTTCCACATATAAAGCATTCGGTCGTGCGAATTCCGAGCAAAAGTTGAAACGTAATGTCGATTTCCTGAACTTATTTGCCATGATCTCAGCGCGTGAAGTCCGCACGCACGCGAAGTCGCAACGTAAACAAACATTAGCTCACATGCCCCGCAGGCGGAAGTATGGCAAGTCCACTCCGGGAGGCCGCTGAAGATAGACTCACCCTAGACTATGGGTCTTTCCGTCATACGCAAAAACTATATACCTTATAATTGTTGTTACTGTTATCATTATTTTTATTATGTGGCCAACTGAGGACACCGTAAAATAGCTAGTTTATGAAATCACATTCTTTTCCAGTTTTTTTTCTTTCCAATACATCTTACTTCTTTCTCCCTGTTGCTCTCTTCTTTCTTCTGTCCATGCCCCTCCTCTGTTCTTTAGTGTTTTCTTTCGGAAACTCTTGACTTTTGTACCTTTTCCCTGAATTAGTGTCTGTTTTCTGCGTCTTTTTCTGTTATTTCCAAATCTTGCAGAGCTTCATTAACTTCTATGAACCATGCAAATTGGGGTTTTGGATTTTTTTTAAAACTGAATATTTTTTGTCATTCTGTAGTTACCCATTTTTTAAGTTGCCATAAAATGTAATTCACTGCTTTCTCAATGTATCTATTGTATCCTCAGTTTTTTCCTACACCTCCTTGTTGCTTCTCAATTTAGAAATCCGATTTTCATACTTTTGATCCCAAATTCTTCTATTTATTTTTATTTCTTCTGCAAATCATTTAACTATTTAACTGTGTTTATGGCGACACATTCTGAGGCAAAAGACATCCAGTCTTTATCACAGCATTGTAACGCCTCAGTTTTGTATTAGTAGATAAGGATCTTTTATTGTATGAGTTCTTCGTTAAGTGTAATACCATTTCAACTTGTCTAGCTCCAATTATATTAGCTGCTTTGTCCGGAGGATATCACTGGATTGTTTCTCCCAACTATTTAAATTCTGACACTTTCTTTATTTTTCGTGTTTCAGAGCATCTTTAACGCTGGATGTGTATATGACATTTTCTAAATAAATTTATAATCCAGTTTTTTCTGTTACCTCTTGGAAAATGTTTATCTGTTTCGTTGTATCTTGTAGGGCCTCTCCTGCGATAGCTAAATCATCAACGAAAGCTAAGTAGTCAGTTTCAAAGCTCTATCCCTTTCTTCCGAGTTTCACTTTATTTATTCCCTCTCGTTCTGTTCTTTTTCTCCATTCTCACAATTTTTTTTTTTCAGAACGCAATTGAATAATGGTAGAAACAGCCCATCTCTATGCCTCACATTCGTCTTAATTTCGAAAGTTTTTAACATATCACCTAAACATTGTCATTGTTGACAAACTACAGACTCTTCGGGAACATTAAAAAGTGTATATTTGTGATGAAATCACAGGCTTTTTGAAAAATCAGTAAATAAGACGTAATGAATTTGTGAAAAGTTTCCTATACTTGGTTACGAGCCTTAGGTTTAATATCTGCTCGACTTATGATCGTCGTTTCCTGAACGCTCTGGGGTATTCCTCCATTTATAATCTATTTCGTAAAATTTTTGACAGTATTTTATACGTTACTGCGAGCAGATATATCCCTTTATAATTATTTACATCTCTTTCGTCACCCTCTTTGTGTAATGTGCTATTTTCCAAGCTTCTGGTGTTTCATCAGTCTCCCAGATGTCTACGACTGCTTTTTGTAGTGGCCTTAAGCCGTCGGCACACGGACCGTGCTGTCGAACGTTAACGTTGAGCGTGCCAAGTTCAACGTGGTGCTCAACGCTCAGGAACGATGCGACTTGTGCATACGGTACGTGGGCCCCAACGTGGTATACGCGATCGCAACGCACTCCAGCGGCTGTTGAGGGATGTTTCTAGTTCGTGAACAACACAGTTTACTCAACGGGCGCGCGTAAAATTCCCACGTTAGCTCTATTAAAACTGACATTTCCTCCATTGTCCACGAAAGGGAAAGTACCATGTCCAATCAATAAGGACACAGGCTTATAAAAGTTCCATTACAACCAGTGCGGTACGGGTTTGGAATACTTCTCCGTATAGGATAAACATTATTTCATCATTCCCACATTTTAGTAAAACCCAAAGGTCAGTGTTACTTGATCACTGTTCCTACCCAGTAGCAGAATCATTGAAACATGTGAATTACGAAGCGTAAAAGAAAAAGGAGCAAAATATCTTTATACAAGTAGCGCAAACTGTCCTGTAGATTAAGCCAATCGAACAAAGTCACCCCTCAAAAAAAAATTTTAGTATATACTTATATTAAACTAATAAAAAAATATGAGGACCTAACCAAAATGTGAATGTTAGGAAAAAAAATTGGAACTGTCAAGCCGCGAACCACTGCCCCAACAAGCAAATCTATATAGGATAGTGACGCTACTCATCACGCTTTTTTTTAAATCTCATTTTATTCGTTTTATCTGCTCGGGGCGGGCGTCGAAAGACAGCCGTTTCAGTTCGTTGTTGATCCATTAACTCAGTTTTTTTATTACAGAGGCCAGTTAGCGCTGAGTTCCCGGGGCGGCTATGCTAAACCAACAACACAGTTCTTATATCTAATCATACACTCTTACCGACTGCTGAAAACCTTAATCGTAGATATCTTACTAATTGAAATTTAATTATAACCAATTGTACCAAGAACAATGCGTTTTGGGTGGATCTTCAGTGTGTCGCTGCCTTCAAATAGCCTACTCTCATAATACGCAAGTTACAATAATTCTTTTGCCACGAATATGATGTTTCTCATTATTTTATTGGAACGAATCACAAAGCTAACAACGGGTTTTCCAGTGATTCTCAATTTACTGGTGCTCAGAAACGGCATATATACATATAGGCTTGAAATGAATGCCAATACGGCGCCTCACAACTCTGTACCGAAGGGAGACGGTGTGCGTGTGACGTAGGTGGCATTGTGCCATCTCATTGGTCAACGCTAAGACTCACGCTCAGAATATCTGACATGCCAGATATTGCTCTGCACGTTCGGAAAGACTCCCGAACGTGCTATTTCACGCTATGACGTCAGAAACTCGGCACGCTCAACGCTCAACGTTCGGATGCACGGTCCGTGTGCCGACGGCTTTAGTGTTCTGTCACAAATATTTTTCCACATTTCTGCAACTACGTTGTCTTCCTCGGAGCTTTCTTGTTTTAAGTTCTTTAATAATAATGAATTTCGCGGAAATTTGGCGATTTTGAATCTTTGTACTCTACTTTTCATTTTATATGTAATAGCCACGGGAATACCCAAAATGAATCATGGCCATTATTACACGGTTTACTGCGTGTTACAAGGCGCTGTCCTCTTCTGAAGTGCTTCTTCACCGCTGCCCTAACGATAACAACACCACGGCAAGCCGTCATGTCGTGTGTACTGTTTGTTTATTTATTTATTTTTAATGCAGACATGAATTCCTTGTCAGTACAATTTCAAACATACACATTTTTGTTGTTTCTTAAAAAAAACTTAGTATTTAGTATGTGTTTTACCTAGATGAAAAAGATCCTCAAAATACCTGAAAGATTCCCTTCTGCAGTATAAATTTAGCATTGCACACAGAAGTGTAAAACGAAACTTGTACATTGTCATTATAGCCGTAATACCTCCACCGGTATCTTATGTTGGATCGTTACTGTACGATGGCTGAACAATAAAATATCTTGATGGCGATTCATCTCTACGATTTTTGAAGGCTGTTGTTATTCTAAACTGAGGTGAACTAGGATAATACTGCTGGCATGAAGGAAGTGCATCTCATGGTAAACTATCGAAAAGTATTATGAACTATTTCAAACTTTGGTAAAAAGAAGTTTCAAATAGTCGTCCACTGCATGCGGACAGTATTAACAAAGGTCTTCGTAACGCAACAGAGCACCTAGTTTCATTGCTGATGCAAGGCATTTTGTCTAGAAAGCCTGTATCGACAATGTTCAGAGTTCTAATGGTTAGGGAATACTTTCAAAATGTAGAAAGACAGTGACCTGGTCGACCAGCTAAACGTTGTAGCTGGAGCCATCACTACCTTGGCCTACTACTCAAGTATATTATTGACTTAAACCAGAATATGTTCTGGGTATGTAAATATACTCGATGTGCAAAAAGTACGTGGGGCGTTTAGAGGAGATAAAAATAAACAGATAAAAATAAAGATTTCTTTATATGACAAAAACATCACAGGCACATCGGGTCCCCGCTGGGGGTACATAACGGTTTTGTCGCTGGTGATATATAGAAACGTTGTTCTATCTGCCCTGTGGTAAACATTGTGTTATAGATGTCACTGAAAACGTAGCTCGTTTACATTAATGAACAACTGGCAACTGCATGCTAATGATTGTCTAACACACTCAAAACGTCCGCCTGCTTAGCTGGATGGTAGCGTGCTTACCTTACATACACTGGGCCCGGGTTCGATTCCCGGCCAGGATGGAGATCTTGTCCGCTCGTGGACTGGGTGTTGTGTTACTCTCACCGTAATTTCATCCTCATCATCGTTCACAAGTCGCCCAATGTGGCGCCGACTGAAGTAAGACTTGCACTTAGCGGCCGAACTCGACTGGGACCTCTCGGCCAACAATGCCATACAATCATTTCATTTATACTCAAAACAACCTAATGTTTCACCAATAATCGCTGCAGCTTCAACCAAACGAACAACTTGTTCTTGTGGAGTGTCTGTCATTGCCCCTATATCTACATCTATATACATAGTCCGCAAGCCACCTTACGGCCCATGGCAATGTATCGAGTGACATTGATAGCCATTTCCTTCCCTGTTTCATTCGCAAATAGAGCGAGTAAAAAACTACTATCTATAATCCTCCGTACAAGCACTAATTTCTCTCGCAACATCTTCATCGTCCTAATGCGAAATATACGTTGGCGGAATTAGAATTGATATGCAATCGGCCTTTAATGTCGGTTCTCTAAATTTTTGCCATACTGATTCGTGAAAAGAGGCCCTCTTCCCTTCAGTGATTCCCATTTGAGCACACGGAGCACCTCCGTACTACTTGCTTGCTGATCGAACCTACTGGCAACAAATCTAGCATCCATCTTCTGAATTGCTTCGATGTCGCTCTATATTCCGGCTGGGGGGGGGAGTCACTTAACACTCTGGCAGAACCCAAGAATGTACTAGCGTTCTATACGCCATCTACTTTACAGATGAGCTACACTTTCCCAAAATTCTCCCAACAGAACGAACTAGACCATTCTTCCCAACTACCAAACTGTCGCGCTCATTCGATTTCATATTGCTTTGCCACGTTACACCTAGATATTTAATCGATGTGACTGTGTCATTCAGCACACGTGTAATGCTGTATTCGAACGCTACAATATTGTTTTTCCTACACATCCGCACTACCTTATATTTTTCCACATTTTGAGAAAGCTGCCATTTACCTCACCAATTAGGAATTCTGTCTAAGCGATCCAGTATCCTCTTAGAGTCGCTCAATGACTACACCTCCATGTACACCACAGCATTATCATAAAACAGCCACGAACTGCCGCTCACTCTGTCAGGTCATTTTTGTATACAGAGAATAAGAGTTGTCCTGTCACATTTCCCTGGGGAATTTGTGATGATACCCTTGAGTCAAATGAAGACTCGCCATCGAGGACAACATACTGTGCGCTACTACTTAAGAAGTCTTCGATCCACTCACATTTCTGGGTATCTATTCCGTACGTTCGTATCTTTCATAAGTCTGCAGTGGGGCCCTGTGTCAAACGTTTTCCGGAAACGTAGGACTGTGGAATCTGCCTGTTGCCCTTCATCCATGGTTCACAGGACATCATTTCAGAAAAGGAAAAGCTCAGTTTTGCACAAGACATGCTTTCCAAATTCATGCTGATTTGTGGTCGGATGCTTTTCTCCCTAAAGGAAATTTATTACATTCGAACTGAGAATGTGTTCAAAAATTCTGCAGCAAATCGATGTTAAGGATATTGCTCTGTAATTATGCAGGTTATTTCTTTTACGATTCGTATATACCTCAGTCACCTGCGCTTTCTTCCAGTCGCTTGGGACTTTGCGCTCAGCGAGAAGTTTGCGATAAATGCAAACTAAGTAGGGAGTCAATACCGCAGGATATTCTCTGTAAAACCGAACTGGTATTCCGTCTGGACCTGACGCCCTATGTGTTTTCAATGCCTATTGCTATGTCGTCTGTACGGGAATCTGTGTGACAAAGGACGGTATGTTTGTTCGCTTCCTTGCGTGAATGATTTCTTAAATGTGAAATGTCAAAAGCTTCAGCTTTGCTTTTCCTGTCTTGTATTGGCACCCCAGACTAGTTGGCCAGCGGTGGGACAGAAGCCTTCGACTTGCTTAGTGATTTTTTATATGATCAGATCTCAACAGGGTCTTCCACTAAGGTATGACGATGGAAACTGTTGTATGCTTCGCACATTGATCGTCTTACGGACGCACAAATTCCCGCTAACTTTTACCTGTCAACATCTGTGCGACCTTTCTTGAACAGAGAGTGCTACCATTCCGTTATTTCTGCATTTTCCGAATTACGTTATTAAACCACGGAGGGTCATTCTCATCCTTAATTCAATTAGTTGGTACGTACGTTTCTGTTTAAACTTTGCCCATGACTCCTCTACGTGCGTCTTATTGGAACTAAATGATGTCCATTCACTGTCTGAGTGGGATACTAACAAATGCTTATCTCCTTTTTCTAGCATAAATACTCATTTAGTATATTTGATGGATTTATTAACCGCAGTAGCTATGGTGATATCATGATCAATAATCGCTGTATTTATACTGCCAATGTCAGTAAGCTCATTCCAGCTTGTAGCTACAGCGTCTAAAATATTTTCATTGCCTGTGGGTTATCTAACTAGTTGTTCAAGGCAATTTCAGGAAAACGTGTTCAAAAGTACTTCACAAGACTGTTTGTCCATACCAAATGCAGTAAATCCATAGATGTCCCTGTTTATACTCGCTAGATTAAAGTTGCCAAGTAATACTGCAAGGTTTGTGTATCTCCGTGCTACTGACAGTATACGTATCTTGAATGATTGTACATCTGCTACGGCGGAATCAGGTGGCCGGTGAAAACATCCGATAATTTATTTCACTCAGACCTACTACTCGTGTCCAGATAACCTGACAGTCACAATCAGTTTCCGACCTCGCACACCAAACGCTTGTCTTACCCCCCCCCCCCCCCCCGCCCCCTCCCCTATCCCTCACACCCACACAGTTAAATCCATAGACAGTGAGCAACATGTTCAGTCACCTGCACTTGGTTGTTAGCATCGTGATATGTCTGTTTTCGAATAACTCTGTTGTTGTATAACTTACACGGAAAATCATTAGCAGGTGGGACTTGACGAAAACCAATGATGATGAAAAGATCAATTACTTTATTGGTATTTATAAATAATCACATGTGTCTCGAAGTTTACCAAAGAGCGTTGGTTTCCATGAGCACTATATAAATGTCGTCTATTGCAAAAGTGATTAGATCTTTCTTTCACAGAACGCTGTGATATGGTCACATGATTAAATGATTCATATTACGTCGAGACATGTGAGAATGCTGGTATACATCGTGGGTTGGAAGGGAGTTACGGTGAAAGCTTGTTGCAAGTATAAAAAAGCAGTCTTGTATTCACCGTGACGACACACGTAACCTGCCGGAAGTGTATCAGAAGATGATGTAACTTGTGCTTTATGAAAGAACTGCATCATGATAATGTCTGAGAGTGGAAAGTAAGCTTAATAAAAACTGTTGAGAATCGGTTCTCTTTTTGTACATTCTTCTTCTACTTCTTCTTGCTACGCCTGTTGCCAACTTCCTACGAAAGATTTTTTGAAAAGTGTTCTGAACTTCACTTACCTCCTCCAGCAACGCCGATAAGCGCTTATAAAGTGTTCAACTTTCAGAAATTTGAAAGTAAGTGGTGAAAATTACATAACATACTATCAAAAATCGAGGAATTGTGAAGTTTTATAAACTAGGCAGTCGCATCCGGGATGTTTCCTGTTTCCGTACGTAATGCCTATGTTTAGAGGATAAAAGCGTGATGCCTTAAACTTGAAGTTGATACCTCCGTTTATTTTTGGAAATTCGCTAGGTGTAACGAGATAGCACTCAGTATCATTATTAGCAAAAAAATCATTCGCAATCTATGTATCAAGATATTCGTGTTGCAGGTTTTCGTCATTCATTATTAACTGTTACTCAATTTTTTTGTGAACCAGTGGAGTATGTGTCTAAAAGTACTTGAAACTCGTTAAAATGACGTACAAACTCACTGACTGTTAATATTAACGCTTGTAGATATCGCTTACAGTCATAATATCAGCGGCGGCAGATTAGCTTGTCATGCGTTCTACATTATATCAGCAAGTTCTAAAAGCATAAACGTAATAAAGATGAAACTAATAATATAAAAAAAGGATGGCCTGCAGATAAAATAGCTGAGTTAGAAGTTCGTATTTTCTGAAGTGTTAACTGTGTGGGAGCTGAGTTTTTCACCTGGTCTGAAAATGCCTGCCAGGAGCGCCGTTACTTAAAGGACAAGAAGCGTTAAAACTGCCGTAAATCGGCACGGGAATAAAGTTGTTAATTTCTGCCTTGAACAAAACGCTCTTCACTTGGCGCTGCAGCAATTAACAGTTTTATACCTGCACGAATTTGTGGCCATGTTCACTTTTGCTCTCGTTTGCAGCTCAGTTTATGATGCGTCCAATCCTTGTCAAGTGTGCCAATAGTATTATGCAAGGAATCGGAAGATCTCAATTTAGGGGGAATGTGCATGTGAACTCACGTATCTGGAATGAGTGAAAAATTCTCGCGGGGACTGTGAAGTTTCCATGGGGTAATGGTAACCGTTATGATTGGGATACTGGCTGTGACCATGTCAGTTGACCAGTATCATCACAATAGTATTCAATATTTGTTCATGGTAATGGCGGTCACCACGACTAGGGTAATGACAGTCGCCATAAAAACTGGGAGTTGTTACCCCTAGTAGAATCCACTTTTATATGATCAAAGATTTTCTGTGATATTACAGCAACACAGTTAAGAAAAACTGAATTTGAACATGCAGAAAAAAATTATTTGAATATAAAATAGTGACACATTGGGTAATTTGTCACAATTCCATTTCATGCTTAACTGTAACTGACGAAGTACTGGAAACTTTGGCACCGTTTGCTACAGTGTAACAATGTGCCCCATGCACTCAATGTGTATTAAATTCGAATATTGAAATTACTGTTCGGTATCTTACTTCTTCAAACTGTCATTTAATGTACACTGTGTGACAGCAAATATTAGCATTATCAAAAGAAGATGGCAAACGTTATCTACTGTAAGATAAAGTTTTTATTCTGTCATGAGCTCACATAAAGTTCAACTGACTTTGAAAAGCAAATGCGTATTAGTACTGTTCAGTAAGTTATTTCATAGACGTGTCTTGTACTTTGTACTATGAGACAGCATAAGCCAGTCATCACATAGTGTTCCTTCACTTGTGATTTAGACCACTAGTGCTACACGTGTCTCTACAGTTGAAGAACATTCGTGCCGTACAGAGCTGTCTTCAAGTGAAAGTGGCTAATTGGATTTTTGTTGTACGGTAATTTACAGTTATGTCTACTAATATTTTGTCTCAACGGTAATATGATGTTGAAGTCGTGATCAGGGAAACAGTTAAGGTCGTATTTAAAATCGTAAGTAATCTCATAATACTCGAAAAGTGATCAACAACAGAAAAGTTAATCAGAAATGCAACATTAAACTACTGGCGAGAGTACAGTCTGTTATGTTAAAGTTCAAGAAAATTGTCCTGTTAGCAATAATACAAGCAATCAGTTTGCGAGAAAAATATGAAATATAAATTACTAACAAAAATGCCCTCTCTGAAAAGTACTTCACAGTTGAAATGTTAATTGTATAACACGTAAATTATAAATGGTCTATCTGTTTGTGCAATGAATAAATGATGCGCTGCTGCTATGTCCAAACTACTGCGGCTGCTGCTGGTATGGTAGTTAAGACATAAGAATTCAAACTACTAGCAACGCGATGTGCATTGCATACTTTAAACTATAGAATCATCCACAAAACTTCCTTGCTGGTAAATCTCATTGCTGCAAAGAACATTGTCGATTAAAGTTCTGTTACTGAGAAAGTCGGGAAAACAGAATTACATATGTGAAACATGAAATAAAGAGACTAATGTTGATTGATGGAAAAACAGTAAAATAATTGTATTAACAAGACTTTACAGCACTAAGACAAAATATTTTAATACATGAAATATTAAAAATTCACGTTACGTTAATAATGGAAAAACCTGAACAAATTCTCTTTACTTTCTTACAAACATGTGTGCTATCCATCTTTCAAGAAAGCTCAGTAAATCACACATTATTACGTTAGCATAAAAATTTCTATTTATAAATCACTGACCAAATTAATTGCTACGCTTGGATGTCTCGGCAAATGGGTTCAAAAATGGCTCTGAGCACTATGGGACTCAACTGCTGAGGTCATTAGTCCCCTAGAACTTAGAACTAGTTAAATCTAACTAACCTAAGGACATCACAAACATCCATGCCCGAGGCAGGATTCGAACCTGCGACCGTAGCGGCCTTGCGGTTCCAGACTGCAGCGCCTTTAACCGCACGGCCACTTCGGCCGGCTGCTCGGCAAATGGGCTACGATAGTGTCTTTTGAAGTCCTCTGAATGAATTTACAAAATATCTCTCCATTAATGAAAAATTATGTAAGAAAATTACTGCCAGCACACAGCATGATCTCAACAGTCTTACTCGATAACAAATTGCAACTCGACACTTCCTCTTTCTCCCCAAGGCTGCACTCCACGCACAAGCAAAGGTTCTACTAACAGTCTGTCGCAGTACCACCTCATGGCACAGATGTTGCCTACTATTACCCAGGTGCTACTGAAGCTTCACTTTTCCGTGTGACATCCAAAATTTTACCGAAATTACAATTTTCTGTATAAAACAAAACCCTTACACCAAGTCCATTTCACCTTTTTGCCCCGGTACATCAGACTCTTCTGACTCGTTACGTCCTGGACGAGCCCGCCGATACATACAGCTCTGCCCTCGTGCCAGTGCCTGCCCATCCGGCCACAGGTGTGTCAGCCGCTTCCACAGTACCGCAGCGCTGGACACCAGATGATGTTGCCGGTTCCCCTCTGTGGCCTGACAGACTTCTAGTGCAGCGCTGCCCTAGGAAGGCTCGGTACAACGCCGCTACTGCTCTCAAGCAGGCAGACCCGCTCTCTGCTTCGACAGCGAGCGCCAGAGCAGCACTGCTGCGGACAGATGGGCAGGAGGGAAGACCAGCACGATGCAAAAATCACTTGGGGCACAGAAGAAATTCTTTACGCCTATGTACTTTGATAAACAATACAGACAATTGAAATGAAAATTTAAATGTAGTTCCCGACCAATGTGGTACAAAGCTCCGGCTCTGCTCATTGAAAATGGAATGCATAGAGAACAAAGATCGCGACTAACTGTTTAGATTTAATGGCTGGCAAAGTAATCAGATGTAATTGGTTGCTTCATTTTAATGGCTGGGCCGGCCGGAGTGGCCGAGCGGTTCTAGGCGCTACATCTGGAACCGCGCGACCGCTACGGTCGCAGGTTCGAATCCTGCCTAGGGCATGGATGTGTGTGATGTCCTTAGGTTAGTTAGGTTTAAGTAGTTCTAAGTTCTAGGGGACTGATGACCTTAGAAGTTGAGTCCCATAGTGCCCAGAGCCATTTTTAATGGCTAGTAAAATACTCGGCTGTCATTAGCTGCTTCATTTTAATCGCTGACAAAACTGTAGTTTATTATAGGAAAATTTAAATATTTGTATGTGTGTGTGTGTGTGTGTGTGTGAGTGTATGTGTATATGTGTGTGCATGCGTGTGTTACTGTGCTCGTGTGTCAAGTTGTGTCGAAATTTCAGACAAGTCAAAACTTGACGAAGTTGTGTTCTTTTGGCGAAGTCGTGTCAGGGTCCTGCGAAATCAGCAAGGTCACAGAGAAGTCGAAATTTGACAAACGCTGCCCTTCGCGTCTCCACCTGCCGTAGGTAGCTTCCAGAGATGCAGATATTCCGCAATTGCCGAAGGGAATGATATCGTCCTTGACGTAGAAGATCTTAGATTGGCTGTATCGTTTTGATGGCTGATAAGATACAGGGCTTTGATTGGGAGATCAAAATGTGTGTGTGTATGTGTGTGTGTGTGTGTGTGTGTGTGTGTGTGTGTGTGTGTGTGTGTGTGCGTGTGAAGGATTAGGAGCTCTCTGACGGGCTGCGTGATTTGGCTTGAGACGGTGTTGAACACGTAAAATACGGCATTTTGATTGAGATATCGAAATATGTCTCTTAGATTTCTAGCTCTCTGATTGGCGCTACAGTCTGGAAACGCGCGGCCGCTACGGTTGCAGATTCGAAACCTGCCTCGGGCATGGATGTGTGTGATGTCCTTAGGTTGGTTAGGTTTAAGTAGTTGTAAGTTCTAGGAAACTGATGACCGTAGCATTTAAGTCCCATAGTACTCAGAGCCATTTGAACCATTCTCTGATTGGCGAAGGGGCATAGCTTAAGAATAATCTGTGTTTGGTCGCTAGGGTACTACACTGTGATTGGGAGATCTACACATGGGCGTGTTTTCTTAAACTCTCACTGACTGGACTACCTCCAAAGAAGTGGACGTGGCTTAGGGGAGGAAAGTGGCAAAATGACATCATAGAAATAAGGTGTCGCAGAAAGTTGGCATGGCTTATGACGTCACGGGTACGGTACTTACATGCGCAAGAGACGTCTTGATAAATGTGACTCATAACTTTTCCAAGCTGATAAGATTAATGTTTTGCCAATATTGCTTAAACATGACCTGGAATCATAAGATTGACTTCTACTGTTCGTAACATTCAACTATATGCTGAGGAAGCTATTTCTTTCATCATATTGAATGGATTTTGTTTGTTTATCGAGGCTACTGAGAGAAACAGAATAATGTGTTTTATTTCTGTTACTCTTATATAAACAATATCACCACTCATCGTAATTACAAGGCTCGTGCTGAGAAACCATTAGATGAAAGATTAAGCCCTAGTTAATTTGGCAATAAATCGTTAAGTCACCCAGTTCTCAGAATGCTTGGCATTCTGTGTGACTATATGATAGAAACCATTTCACTATGGATTCATTTCTCGTAGTAAGAAGTAATATGTAACTCGCATAGTCCTACCGACACAGAGCTCACCTTGTGAACATAATTTGATAATCATTTAACACATAGGGCGATATTAGCAGGAATGGACAGCGTGAAAAGGGGAGTCAACTAGGAATTCGTTTCAACAACTGAACATTTAATATATAGCTTTCCGTCTCTACACTTAAAATATTCGTTACAAACATAAGTCCACCAAGATCCCTTATATAAGAAAGATTTGTTGTTGTTATGGTCTTCAGTCCTGAGGCTGGTTTGATGCAGCTCTCTATGCTACTTTATCCTGTGCAAGCCTCTTCATCTCCCAGTACGTACTGCAGCCTACATCCTTCTGAAAAGAAAGATTTATCTTATTCATTAAATGATCTGCAATACGTGTGGGATTTGACGGTTTGGAAATTAATGAAATACAGGGTTTGTTCATCTCGAATAATCAGTCACACAAAGAATGAGGAGTAGTAAGTTCATCACACCTAGCAAAACCTGATAATTTCTTTACACTTTGAACCAAGGAACGATCATCATCCATGTACGGATTCGTTATAATTATTACAACTAGTGCTGTATAATTAAAGAGAGAGCCTTTAAAAAGACAAGGACAGAGCCACTCTGCGAAGTAAAATGCTGGGTCGTTATAATTTACCTTTCGCTACTTGAACCAATGTAGGCGGAAAACTATTTACCGCATGGGTACAGGCACAGCAATGTAGGTCTAAAGCACAAGCATCAGTATGCATTACGGCTGCACAGATTCAAAAAGGTGAGCAGGTCTTTTTACTCGTAAAGCTGTCTAAGCAAAATAACAGCAGTCGTGGTGCTGCTCTTTGCGAGTATCGACGCATTAACCGAATACGGAGAGGCGCTCTTTCCGCTCTGGACTTGAAGAACTTGATTCGGAAGTTCAAATTAACTGGCTATTTGGGAATTGCTTCTGGGAAAGGCCGACGTGCAATTTCACCATAAATTGTTGAAGACGCTGCTGTTACCGTGGCTGTGAATAGTGGACGCTACGTGCGATCTTCAAGCAGTGCACGAGTTGTGTCGCAACAGCTGAACATTCAATGGTTCGCCATTAGAAAAGTGCTGCGAACAATTCTGAAACGGTGCGGTTCCAGGCAGTCGTGGATGCAGATAGTAGTCACGTGGAATAACGTTTGTACCCTGTAACGTATAAAACAAGCTTCGCATTTAATAAATGTTACCCTCTCATATGGAAATAACATTTCGTTTCTATCAATTGTTTATTTGTTATTTCTCTCCTGGGAGTTCTTACAAGTGTTTCCACAAAGTTTCATTGTCCTACGATTAGTTATTTTTCATGGGGGGGGGGGGCTCTCAAGTAGCGGAACGCTGCACACTCATCTAATAAAATGTTACTGAGAAAATCGTAAGCATGCATATGCAGAACAAAGTCATTCACATTACATGCTATGACAAATCACTACTCCAAGAAGACACTGGCATTGCTTCATTATATCTAAACCTCAAATATCAAACTTTGCAACAAATAACACACTGATCCCATATGGTCGGTAACGTACCAAGGATAAATCATATCTGCAAGAACGTGAATTTAATTAGATTGAGAGTTCGTGCATCACTAAAGGCATTGATACTTTCCAGCTCGACACAAAAGCTTTAACTTACCCACAACGACTGACACCCTGGCGTGCACAAAGCAACCTGACATAAACTAGATCATATTACAGTTGGCCACAAGAGTGTCTGAAAAAACCAGCCTCCAGGTGACCGTTGAAGACTGTGACTGGTTTTTAAGCAAGGAGGAGGATCGCGCCATCGGCTTGCCAATACAGTGGGCACGAAAAAAGCGAGAAGATTCTGGATTTCAGTATGCTGTGTTAGAGGACGTCTATGAAATGGAGATATTGAACGTCGTATTGCTATCCCCTGAACCAAGGAAACATCTATGATCTACCACACTACGTCTGAAAAATGCTCACTTACACATCCATGCCGTAGAGTCAGACGTTCTTGTTGTAGTAAAGGAACGTGGAGAGGGGTTACTGATCTCAAATTAAAGAAAACAGAATCGGTCCAGTGTACCCTATTCCCAAGTGTCTGTACAACATCATACAAGACACATACCTTTCTTCCCATTGCTACTTGGGAAAAATTTGCACAAGCAGCAATTTTATTGTAAATAATTAGGAACAAGGGAGTTTTTCTGTTTGTACAGACATACAATTGATTAGAGTTTCAGAAAAATTGGATAAGTTTTTCAAGAGAAAGAGCTTCACAAATTGAGCAAGTCAGTAACAGGTTGGTCCACCTCTGCCCCTTATGCAAGCATTTATTCAGCTTGCCATCTCGTCGGAGGGCCCTTCCTATAATGCTCCAAACGTTCTCAGTCGGGAGAGATCAGGCGACCTTGCTGGATAAGGCAGGGTTTGGCAAGCACGAAGGAAAGCAATAGAAACTCTCGTTGTGTGCGGGCGGTCATTATCTTGCTGAAATGTAAGCCCAGGATGGCTTTCCGTGAAGGGCAAGAACACTTACCATTGTGCTTACCAGAGTGCTGCGGATGACAACCATAAGGGTTGTGTTATGAAAAAGAATGGCACCTGAGGTCATCACTCCTGGTATACACGAATTGAGCGCCTGTGGTACTCCGAATTGCGATGCAAAGTTCCTTCGCCGGGCACTGAGGCGACTACAGCGTTACAGTTACGAATATGGATGGCCATTAGCTATAAAATGGAATAACGACAATGAAAATGATGGTTATGTGATTAAATGACCCAGAAATTTCACTTTTGCTGCACCTGAAATCAGTTGTTGTAGATACAATGTCACCCCGTGCAAGTTCAATGCTTGTAAAAAGTGGCCAAGTATCTCATTATGCTGTTCCACGACTGTTATCCAATCAATACCACGTCTATATAAAGGATACATAACTTTCTTTCTCAATTCCTCCTGGATCATAGGGTTTAATCGCTGTATGAAATAGCAGATGACACATCCAACCCAAATGACAGCTTCTGACACTGGGAACAGCGGACGAAGCATCAAATGGCGTGTGTTGGGGGCACAATGGATGTAACTCGTTCTGCCAATAGTTTTTCGGAGATCCACTGAAACTAGCTTCCTTACTCTGTAAAAATGGTGTGAAAGCTCGTAGATCGCCTCTAGTTGGTCTGTCTCGGTTTCTGCTATTGTGTTTATTTTCCAAGAGTAAAGAACTAACCATTTCTTAGGCACGTAAAGAAGTATGGTATTGTAAGAAGAGGTGGCTGGTTCAGTCACCCTTTGTGTAACCATACATCGGATCTCTTCTTCCACTTTTTTCTTGTAAATTAAGGGGAGGGGACAGGGACACACAAAAAGTTTTCTGTTCTCCTTGATCTGTAGCATGTATACAAAATTAGTAATCGTGGAAGAAAGTTCTGAAAATACATCCCGGTGAGAGTTGAGTATACGTCTCTACTGATCCCGCAAACTAGTAGAAGCTATGTGACTGATCTGTTGCTTCAACAAACCTCCCATCTTAATTTACAACAATTTGGTATTGGTTCAGGAAATCTAGGCCCAGAATCGTGTCAACAGACAGGCAGGTGCAACGAAGAAGTTCACACTCAACACAACAGACTGATGCAGAAACCCAATATTTACTTTTTCTTTACCTTCACACTCTTTCCGCTTGCATCGTCTCTAACTCTTGTTGTTTTGAAGTAACACAAGCCACTCGCTTCCCTGTGTACACACACCAAATCCCCTACTTCCCTTTATCACAGAAACACGACTCCTTGTACCTAGGATACACTCTACAGACTTACCACTAATATTTACATTTAGAAGTGGGTATCCACCTACACAAACACTCTCCTCTTCCTTTAAAAGTGCCTCTCTATTGTCCTCTAACTGAACATACAATGATGTGATGTTCTGTTCACAAGGTGTGGAATTATTCAGTCCAAAAATGTATAGTCACATACTAGAGTTATCAATACCTCCTTCATTTGAGATGTTCCTAGGATTTGCTCATTGAACCTATTATGCTCCCACCAATGGCTTTTCCATCAGTTACAGTCCATCTATGATTAGTCAGGCATGCGGAATACTGCCACCGCCATTTTCTCCATTCCATTACATGATTGTTTAGAAGACCATTATTTCCCATCTGTCGCGCCAGCTTACGCGTCACGATACCTAGACCACACATGAACTGTTGCATTAAATTTAGTAAAAGTCTGATGTCCATATTTGAACCTGCGATAACAATTTCTCTGTACAATCAAGTTGTAAGCTTAGTCAGAGATCTTTGGTGTGACGTCACGTGTGCTGCACTGCTGTTGAAATAGCTCGTTAATATTTTATAAATTTTAGACTTCATTTAATTATTTTAAAGTTTATTTGTTTTAATATTTGCCGTAAAAGTAACTTATTAATGGATTTTCATTAATCTCAGTCTTTCTTCCTGTGTTATTGACTCGAGTGGTCTATTATTTGTGAGTCTGCTTCCGTCGTTCGTCTAAGCCTCGTGCCTTAGTAGTGTGTTTACATTTTGCGGCGTGCACTGCAGCTGTAGCGGATATAAGCTAACGTAAGTACTGATAAACTTATTTGTGCTCTGTAATACAGTTATTAAATATAATAAATTTCAGCGGTGTTGCGTGCCGTTTGTGGCGAAATAACGACTTAATAAACTTTTGTAATTGTTCGCCCGCTGTGTTTTGTAGAGTTTTCAGTATGTAGAAGTCGTTTAGTAAATTTCGTGCTTTAGTTTTCAACTGACGTTTATTATTCTTTCTAGTGAAATATTTCAGTAAAATTTTCATTTAGTGTTTTAACTTCGCTTAGTGTTACAGTGGTTGTTTTAATTTTTTGGTTTTAGCCAATAATTTTGTGAAGTTTTGCTGGTATTGGTATTGGCTGTGTTGTAGTAGTATTAATACAAGTAGCTGCTTTCTTAGCAGGCAGAGAATTTCGAGACCATTATTGTTAGTTCTTAAATAGTTCTACTGGTGTAACTGAACTTTGGTAACGTAGACGTATAGTTTTTTTCAGTAACTGTAAAATTTTACCATGAGTGAAAAGTGTGGGCTCTGTCGTAGGTTTGTGAGTAGTGGATTACGGTGTGGGATTTGTTCAAAGTATTTTCATTGGGGAGGAATGCATTGGGGAAGCCAGTGGTCATTTTAGGGAGATCCTCTCCTGGGAATGTAGAATCTGTAGTAGAAACAAATTAATAAAGGAGCAGGAGCGTAAGATCTGTGCCCTTCAGGTGCAGTTACAATGCGCAAAGGAGGAGCTAGATAGGTTGAGGGTGAAAGGTGGTGGGGAATGGGAACTGGTAGTTGGCAAGAAGGTAGCTAGGAAGAGGTGGTATTCAGACAGTTTTACTTTGCATACATGCAATAGATACGACCAACTGTCAGAGTTGAGTGGAGAGGAGCCTCGTGTAGCCGTAGATGTAGGTAACTTGCAGCAGTCCTCAGCAATTAGGAGGCCTAGGTTAGTTGCAGAAAGAAGGTTCTGCTGCTAGGTGGTTCGCACGGTAGAGGTGTGTGCCAGCAGTTGCAGGAAGTGTTGGGGAGTGAGTACCATGTCACCAGCATTGTGAAGCCTAGTGCAGGGTCGGCTCAGGTGACTGAAAGCATAGGGGAGTTATGTAAGAATTTTACGAAAGAGGATCAGGTAGTGATAGTGGGTGGAGCAGGGAACAGTCTCAATAGGGACGGGGAATATGATGTCAGTGGTGACTTGGTTAACATAGCTACTCAAACTGGTGGCACTAATGTGCATTTCGTGCAACTGTTTCACCGTCATGATCGGCCCCAGCTTAATGCGGCTGTTAGGCGCGTTAATGTGGGGCTGGGGAGGGCACTGATGGCGGAGGGCATGGATCACATCTCAGTGGTGCCAGTTGGGTCTATCAGTAGATGTGGTTTCACTAGGCATGGCCTGCACCTCAATAGGTATGGGAAGGGGAGGCTGTCTAAGCTTATAGGTGACACTGTTGTGGGTGGTGGTGGTAGTGGTATCTCTCATAGAAAAATTCCTGTAGTAGCTGGTGTTAGAGCTGATAGGTATACCTGCTTAAAGGAAGTGCCTCTAACTAAGGGCTCACCTCCAGAAGATGTAATGTTTCCAAGTAGAGAAGGAATTAGCATATTTCATCAAAATATAAGAGGTATTAGAGATAAAGTTAGTGAACTGCTAATAGACGTTAACTCTGAAATTATTGGTATATCAGAGCACCACTTAAATAATTTGATAATTCAGAGGCTTCCTTTACCAGGCTACAGATTAGCTGGCTGTTTCTCAAGGAGTTCCTTGCGGGGTGGGGGAGTGGCTCTGTACGTAAAAAAACAGTATTTCATTTCAGTACATAGATGTATCACGACACTGCACTGAACAGATATTTGAAAGTTGTGCAGCATTGGCTGAATTTAGTGAAACTAAACTTCTAATTGCTGTTGTTTATAGGTCCCCTAACTCCGACTTCAGAGCATTTTTGCTTAAGCTAGAGGGTTCCTGATTCACTTTGTAGGAAGTACCAGAAAGTAGTTATGTGGTGACTTCAACACTAATTTTGTACATGATTGTGTAAGAAAAAGGATGTTTGTAGATCTCCTAAATTCATATGAACTGATGCAAACTGTGTTTTTTCCAACTGGGGTGCAGGGGAACAGTAGCACAGTCATAGATAATAGTTTTATTCATTCTTCATTACTAGATGGGCATTCTGTTAGTAAAAGTGTGAATGGCCTTTCAGACAATGATGCACAAATTTTAACACTAAAACGTTTTTGTACTCAAACCAATGTCGTATTTAATTACAAACTACGTAGGAAAGTTAATACAACAGCAATAGAGTTTTTCAACACTTGTCAAAGAACAACAGTGGCAAGATGTTTATAGTGCCGATAATATAGATGATAAATACAATGCTTTCCATAACACATTTCTCATGCTCTTTGAGAGTTGCTTTGCATTAGAACATTCTAAACGGGGTACTAGCAGTAATGGACAGCCTGGTTGGCTGACTAGTGGGATAAGGATATCATGTAGAACAAAGCGTGAATTATATCAAAATGTTAGTAGTCACAATCAAGCTACAGTAGCGCATTACGAACAGTATTGTAAGGTGCTTAAAATGTTATTAGCAAGGCAAAGTATGTGGTATGCAAATAGAATAGCTAATTCACAGGATAAAATTAAAGCCATATGGTCAGTTGTGAAGGAAGTGTCTGGTCAGCAGCACAAGGTTGATGATATAAAGTCAGTTCGCAGTAATAATATTTCTGTTACTGAGAAATCAGATATATGTACAGTATTTAACAACCATTTTCTGAGCATTGCTGGTGAATTAAATAAAAATTTAGTTTCTACAGAAAGTCATATAAATTTCTTAGCAAATGCCTTTGCGAGATTGACGTCTGAAATAATCCTCTGTGATACAGACGAGAGATTGAGTCAATAATTAAATCACAGAAGACTAAGGATTCTCATAGTTATGATGGAGTGTCTAGTAGAATATTAAAGTACTGTGCTGCACATGTTAGCCCTGTATTTAGCCATATTTGTAATTTTTCCTTTAGGAATGGTCAGTTTCCTGATCGATTAAAGTACTCAGTAGTAAAGCCGCTTTATAAAAAAGGAGAAAGAGACAATTTAGATAACTTTAGACCTAGTTCTATGCCATCAGTGTTTGCAAAAGTTATCGAAAAGGCTGTGTATGTAAGGTTAATTATTCATTTTATATCACACGATTTGCTATCAATTGTATAGTTCTGCTTTATAAGTCGTTTGACAATTGAAAATGCTATATTCTCTTTTCTCTGTGAGGTACTGGATGGGCTAAACAAAAAGTTTCGATCTCTTGGCGTATTTGATTTAACAAGGCATTTGACTGTTGATCTCACAATATTGCTCCAGAAGTTGGACCATTACAGAATAAGGGGAGTAGCTCACAATTGGTTCACCTCTTACTTTAGCAACAGGCAGCAAAAGGTCATTATTAACAATGTTGATAACGGCTGTGATGTGGGATCTGAGTGGGGTATTGTCAAGTGGGGGGTGCCCCAGGGATCAGTGTTGGGGCTGCTCCTGTTCCTTACTTATATAAGTGATATGTCCTCTAGTATTATGGGTAACTCTAAAATATTTCTGTTTGCTGATGACACTAGCTTGGTAGTAAAGGATATTGTGTGCAACATTGACTCAGTTTCAAGTAGTGCAGTACATGACCTCAGTTCATGGCTTGTAGAAAATAAACTAACGTTAAATCGCAGTAAAACTCAGTTTTTACAGTTTCTAACACACAATTCAACAAAACTTGACGTTTTAATCTCACAGAACGGGCATGTGATTAGTGAAGATGAACAGTTCAAGTTCCTAGGTGTTCAGATAGATAGTAAGATGTCGTGGAAAGCCCATGTTCAGGATCTTGTTCAAAGACTTAATAGTCTCATTTTCACTACTTGAACGGTATCGAAAGTGAGTGATACTTCGACACGTAAATTAGTCTACTTTGCTTATTTTCATTCACTTATGTCGTATGGTATTATGTTTTGGGATAACTCTTCCCATTCTAGAAGGATATTTTTGCCTCAGAAACGGGCGGTTCGGGCAATAAGTGGTGAGAGTTCACGAACCTCTTGTCGGCCTCTGTTCACGAGTCTGGGTATTTTGACATTGGCCTCTCAATATGTATATTCCTTATTGTCGTTTCTTGTTGCCAATATTAGTTTATTTCCAACAATAAGCAGCTTTCACTCGGTTAATACTCGGCAGAAATCAAACCTCCAGTTGGATCGGACTTCCTTAACTCTTGTGCAAAAAGGTGTGCAGTATACTGCTGCATTCATTTTCAATAAGCTGTCACTCGAATTCAAAAATCTTAGCAGTAATCCACGCGCTTTCAAATCGAAACTGAAGTTTCCTAGTGGGTCACTCCTTCTATTCTGTCGAGGAGTTCCTTGAAAAATTAAGCTGATTCTCATTGTATTGCTGATAGCGTTTGCTTAAACGTATGGACTGATTTTCTTTCAGGTTCATGAACATTTATTTTTATCTGTTATTACTTTTATGTTGTAAGTTCACGTACTGACACGTTCCACGACCTTGGAGATTTGCTCCTCAATTTGGTCATACGGAACTTGACATGTAAATAAAATAAACAAATCCTATCAATTCTGGGGGTCATATGGCGTGTCCAGGTACTGATTCTTCTTTTCTTTAAAGGAGAGGATGGGTTTTTAATAACTGGGAGTCACTATATACCTTCATCATCAGAATACTACGGTTATGTTGGTTCTGCATACTTCTTGACCAAAATTCCTCCACGAACGTATTTCTAAAGTCCCAGTGTTTTACAGTCTCTCATTACTATGTGCATGCATGCCATTGCCTCCTCTCCCATGTGGCCAAAAAAAAAAATTTGTTTTCAGTGACAGCCTCCATGATATGGATAACATGTTAGCAAACAGATCAATCCACATACGTGGATGTTGGTGCAAGTAGGATCTGAGAAAAGACTATACCTTTTCACCATAAAAAATGCTTTCTGTTATTTGCTTCATCAAACTCACTCAGTGGCTCGAACTTATTTGTCTCTTCATGCACTAGCATATCGTAAGTTTAGCGCAATCTCTCCTCTAATTTACACATTTCTTCAGATTCATCTAGCGTTCTTCTACGCTCATAATTTTGTCCACAGTTCATGTCTGCCCCGTTTTATAGCGTTTCATTGCCATGAAATGCGATGTGATGGCATTCGCAAAATTCCTCTCACTTTGTGCAATTTATTTCACCCTGTTCTGTTTGAATCGAAGCAACAATACTTCTTCGCTTTCAGATACTGTAACTGGATGAGTTCGATCTGCATCCAGCTCATCCCTAAGTGACAAGTGTTTCACCACTGGTGTGAGACTCTAGTTGATCTGCGGTCTCACTCACTTCCTCATCTCAATGTTTCAGGACCTGAGCATGCCATTACACTTGATGGCAAACGTAACACCTAAACTTGTTCCTTATTTAGTTATGAGAGGAAAACCTAACACCTAAACTTGCTTTTTATTTACTTACGAGAGAACTTCTTGTGCTCTTACAAGGTAACTGAAGCTAGTACAGCACACTTTAGTAAATCATTTTGCAGTGCCTCCAGTGATGGAATGCACATTGTGCACAAAATTTAATGTTTCCAAACAGGAATACTGCAACACTAAGTGATGGTATAAGCCACCACATAAAAGCGGTCCGCTACTTTTCGAGGCTCTCTGTAAGAGAAAAAGCTTACTTTTTGCTAATAGTTGCATAAACATAACCCGGTCGTGAAAACGATTGGTTTCTGCTGTCCACGACGTTCAATTAATCTGCAGTGAAAGCCACCTCTTTCACCATACTGAATGGATTTTGTTGGATTACCGAGGTTACTCAGGCAATTGTGATAAAATGAACAATTTCGCCACTTACCGTTACTGCAAGACCCATACTGAAAACCAATAAATGAAAGACTGAGGTATAGTTAGTTAAGTAACAATCGCATTAAGCCATGCAACAGATATAACACTTGGGTTTATGTACGAACATATAGTAGCAACCGCTTCTCTATGAATTTTTCTTATCCTAAGAGGAATATTCGTACTATCAGAGAGGTCTCTTGTAGAACGTAATTTCACAATTATTTAACACATAAACAGTATTGGTAAAAGTGATGAGCTTAAAAAGCGTGGACCAACTAAGAACCGCAATCAGCAACTCAACATTTATTATAGAGAACTCCCACTCCACACCGAAAAGGTTTGTTACATCATGAATGTAAGACTTCTAAGGTCCCTTACATAAGGAAGTTTTTATCTCATTAATTAGATGACCAGGAAGAACTGTAGGATTTGATGCTTTGGAAATTAATAAAAGGAAGAGGGCCAATTCATCCTTAATAAGCAATTAAATAAATAGACGAGAAATACTAAACCTGATTATTTGAACAAAATGAGAACCAAAAATCGATTGTCATGCTTGAAGGGATTCAGTATACTCAGTGTAATTAGTACAGTGCAGTTACAAGGAGCCTACGATAAGACAAGGGAAGGATGAAGCCACTCCGCGAAGTAAAACATTAATTCCAAAAAAATCTGTTCACTGAAAATTGTAAGATGCACATAGGGATTTGTAACACACAGCGAGTTGTGCGCTCTCTAATAGGAAGAATCTTTAAGTGTAAAATCCAGATTAGGAAACACGTTGTTGCAGTGACACAAAAAATGGGTTCACAGTACTGGGCATGAAATGTGGAGACATGAAATCAAAGGACTGCACTTGAATGTAACGAGGGAGGATCACTGCAGCCTACTAGGTGAAAGAATAGTAGATGTAAATTTGAAGTACAAGAGAACAGTATGGTGAACCATCACTCACGATGTACACAGAATGTCCGCTGTTCAAGAATAAATTCATTCATGTTTCATGCCACCTCAAAATAACTCTACAAAGGCATTGATACTGAGGAATCATATCAAAACATGAAAATATAAAACTTAACAAAAACCAGCATACCAAGACCACGTGGTCAATAAGACTAATGATAACGCATATCTGTAAGATCAGGCCTGACATGTGACTTTAATTACATTGAAAGTGATAGCCTCCCTAAAAGCGTTAATAATTAGTAGCTCGGAATGAAAGCATCGATTTACTCACATCTTCTGGCATCCTAGCCTGCACAAAGCAACCTAACTTAGTCTAGGTCATGTTCCATAGGAAAAAGAATGCAGTACGACAAACCACTGCAAGACTGACTCAAACCAGCCTCTAAGCGAGAGTTGAAGACACTGCCCCATTTTTTTCGAGGAGGAGGTTGGTGCCTTTGGGCTGTAGAGTGGACACAAGAAAGTGGGAAAACTCTAGATTTGTAGCATGCTCTATAAGAGGACATCTATGAAACGGAAGTATTTAGGTTGATACTGCTACGCTCTGAACCAAGGAAACATATCTTACCCTTACCATTACATTTAAACAACAACAGACATTCGGTGCGTGGTAAGGGACGAGAAAAGGGGTTGCTAATCTGAAATGAAATGAAACTGAACTGCTGCATTGTATCCTTTCCCTAGTGATCTGTATAACTTCAACTAGACAGCAGAGACAACAACATTGGCAATCCATGGAATCTTAAATCATGAAAGGAGGTGAAAAGACATACCACGCTAAACGAATGTGAACAAAGTGGGCCAGAATCGCTATAGCAACACTGCTGCTATGTACAAAATTACTAAAATTGAAAGACTTCTTGCTGCTTCGTGCTGCCTTGATAAATATTACCATAAATACTGACGTATTAACAACGCATTGCAAGTACAGGCATTACCTTTCAAGTGAAATAAACTTTCAGAGTTATTGCGCTACAAAAGTCGTATTCGAATAATAGATATTATTGTCTCAGCAGAAAAGACTCACCGCGTTTTTCTTTCTTTTTTTTTTTAAAAAAAAAGAGCTAGTTTACATAGCGGGGGTTTAAACATACATTCTGTAATCACGACAATATCTACAGTAAGATAGAGGGTAATGCGTGTTTTGCACGTCTTTGGACCGGCGTTCCAGCATCTCTAGTATACATGTGGTGGTCTACTGCAGTGTGACAGTCTTCCACAATGTTAAATGATTTACAGAATTAATAAATCGTGCGTACTCTATCTTCAGAATGCAGTTACATGTGAGATAAATGTCTATCAGTAAGTAAAGACACATTCGGTAAGCATGTAAACACTATAAAAAAATTTATTCTTCCCCTGACTTTCTGTCGGAGTTACTGTATGCTGAATACCTTTCTACTCATATGGTTTTTATGGATGATATTCATGTAACATTATCTTTTCGGGATTCTACAATCCTACAAGATACCAGAAGCGTGTAGTACTACTGGCAGCACCCTTTCGGTGTTACCTGGCGTTAAACACTTATTTGTACAAAAAAAAACATATGCTTGTGTATGTATTCATTCCAACCTTCTGTTAGTCCACTTCCTCCTGTCCCCTCACTCTGTCCATCTCCTCCTCCCCTCTCTCTGTCTAACTCATCCTCCGCCTCTTTCCGTCCATCTCCTCCTCTCCCTTTTATCCTCCAACCCCTCTCGCTGTTCGTTTCCTCTCTTCCCATCTCGTCCTACTTGTCGCCTTGTGGTCCCTTGGTCGCTCCTGCCCTGTATGTGGATGATTTCTGCATTTGGGTTAGTTCTTCCTCGATGGCATCTGCAGAACGGCTGCTCCAAGTAGCTATACGGCGTGCCTCTGCATGGACCCTCTCACACGGGTTTCAATTCTCTCCTCTAATATTGCGGATGGTCCACTTCTGCCGCCGTACTACGATCCACCCTGATCCAGAGCTTATCTCGATGCACAACGATTGCCTGTCGTCCCACAGTTTCGTGTCCTGGGTCTTCTTTTCGATAACAAGCTCACTTGGCTGCCCCATATCAGACTCCTGAAGGTAGGGTATTTCCGTAAACTCAATGTCCTTCACTTCCTTGCCCACTCCTCTTGGAGTGCGGACCGATCCCTCCTTCTCCGTCTTTATCGTGCTCTAGTTCTGTCTCGCTTGGACTATGGTTGTCAAGTTTATGGTTCAGCTGCTCCTTCCACACTGCACGTGCTGGATCCAGTGCACCATCGTGGTATCCGTTTGGCCACTGGTGCCTTCCCTACTAGCCCTGTTGATAGTCTCCTGGTTGAAGCTGGGATCTCCCCCTCCCCTTTCTGTTCGGCGGTCCCAGCTTCTGGTGTCTTATGCACTCGCTATCCGTTCCTCTCCCACTCATCCTTCCTATTCTATCCTGTTCCCAGACCATGGGCGTCGCCCACCCGTCCCCCACCCACGGACGGGTTTACCGGTTGGGCTCCGCCTTGCGTCTCTTTGCCATGATTTTCAGCTTCCTTCTTTGTCCTGTCTTCCTCGCTCCCTCCCCTCCACCTCCCCCCTTGGTTAGTTCCTTAGCCTCGAATTCGGATGGATCTCCACAGAGGTCCGAAAGACTCCATCCCCCCCCCCCCCCCCCCCCTGGTGGTGTTCCGTTCCTTTTTCCGCCAAATTTTATGGGAGTTTGGGGATGCTGTTGTTTTCTACACTGATGGCTCTAAATCTGCTGATCATGTGGGGTATGCCTTCACGTCCTCTGTCGGAACGGAAAATCATCTGCTGCCACCAACATGTGGGGTGTTTACTGTGGAATTGATGGCAATTTCCCAGGCCCTTACCTTTACTAAACAGTCCCAACACAACTGCGTTTTGTTATGTATGGACTCGATGAGTGGCCTTCTTGCTATTGACTGGTGTTTTTCGCGCCATCCCTTGGTCTCTGCCATCCATGACCATCTCGCTGATATTCACCGTGCTGCTTGTTCCATTGACTTCCTTTCGATCCCTGGCCATGTGGGTATCTCGGGTAATGAGCTCGCTGATCGTTTGGTTGGGGGAGCAGTCACATACCCCCCGTTTTCTGTAACGCCTCCTGCAGCGGATTTACGGCTTCACATCAAATCCCACTTGGCACAGTCATGGGCCAATTCTTGGGAGGCTACTCCCCTGTCTAGTAAACTTCGTGTGATTAAGGTGACACCAGGCCAGTGGCGTTCTTCCTTTCGCTTCTCCCGAAAGGACTCGACCACACTGTGTCGTCTCCGCATTGGCCATACCAGGCTGACCCATGGTTTTCTTTTGCGTGATGAGCCACCCCCACTTAGTGCTTGTGGAGCCTTCCAGTCACTAGCCCACATTTTGGTTGAATGCCCCCTTCTTTCGACTCTGCGTGCTAAGTACAGACTCCCCCACACTTTACCTTTGATGCTGGCTGACGATTCCTGGATGGTCTCTCTGGTTCTCGGTTTCCTCTGGGAAAGTGGTTTTTATTCTCAGTTTTAAGGTTTTTACTCTCTCTTTGGTACTGGGGTTGGGTGGTGAGTGTTTGGGTGTCTCCCACTGTAAGCAGTGTTCGGAGATTCCCGATTCACCTCCCTGACTTCTTTTCTTCCCCTTTTACTCTGTTTTTACCCTTTTTTAAGGATTGGTTAGTCTCCTTTTCCCATACGTACTTCTACATTCTAGCGGTTGTACCTTTTAAGTCACAAGTGGTCTTGCCTATGCTGCTTCAGCATAGCGTTGGGTTCGTTCTCTTGCTGACTTCCCTCATTTTGTTTTTACCATTGACAACATGACTGTCCTTTTACGTTTTTAGCTTTTTCCCTTTTATTGTTCTGACTTTCTTGAGATGTCCCATTAGCAGAATGGACCATATTTGAAACAAGGGACTGATGACCTTGCTGTTTGGTCCCATAAACCTCAAACAACCAACCATCTCGTCCTCCTCCATCTCTCTGTCCATCTCCTCCTCCTCCATCTCTCTGTTCGTCTCCTCCACTCCTTATCTGTGTCCATATCATCCTTTCCCTTTTTTATCCGTCCATCTCCTCCTTCCCCCTTCTCTCTCCAAGTTATCCCTCCAATCCCAATAGGAGGCTGGTGGTTCTTACTACCACAGTATTTCTTTCCAGACCGCAACTAAAACATGTAGCAAATTTCGCTGAAGTCGTTCCAGGGGTCATGACGAGCCTTTTACCCATAGCTTTGCGCACATAAACACATTCTAAATATATTTCAACCGTATTTAACATATTCCACATGTATTTGTACACACATTTCACCTGTATCTTGCGAATTTCGCCCTGCTGTTTCATTTTCACGCATCACAATGTTTATTACGTTGTATCTCCTGAACTACATCCCGTACACTGATATCATTTTGAACGTACATTCAGTGGTATATGTGGCTATTGTCTGCAAAATGTGTTTTCAATAGAGTTAGTAGTAAAGAAGCAGTAAATTAAAACATCATAGATGACTCCGCAGTTTCTCACGCATCTCAGTGTCTGACGAAATATCGTAAAATGATAGATTTTTGTAGGTACATTGAGCAGCATATGTCGATACTGCTACCGAATTTTCTGCGAATAGAGCAAGTATAAAGTAGTAATATATTAAATCGTCATACATGATGTAGCAGTTTTTCACGCATTTCAGTGTTTGTGACATATCTCCTGAACTGTGTGCAGTACAGTGACATGATATTGCTGGTACATTCACTGATATATCTGAATACTATCTACAAAATGTGTCAAAAATAAAGTTGGTAGTAAAGAAGTTACAAAACAGAACGTCATGCTTCACGTGGAAGTTTTATTGCAAGGGCTGCGAAAATCGTAAGCTATAAACGTTTTCCCTTTCATCATATTGTGGTTGCATAAAAATTTCTCAGTTTACTTGCTGCGTCAAATACGAATAAAATCCCAAGCTTTCGATGACTGCCTCAGTCAGCTTCGTCAGGGGTAAAACAGATTTTTTTTCTTTATTGAGTTTTGATTCCCCCGAAGGAGGCGGGCTGGCAGCAGCTTAGTACGACGCTCTTCAGCCTGCAGAATTTGTTGTAAAAAAATGAAGATAATAAATAATAAAAGCAGGTGATAAAATCAGTGACTTAAATGGTAAAATGATGGAAAATTGTGGAACTTAAAACAAAAAACAAAGGGTCGATGATGCTAATAAAATACACAGAAAGCAGACAGGTAAGATAATAGACAATTAAAAAAAACGGCGACATTCTGGTTTCTGTTCACAAGAAATATAACATTTACACCCAACGACAACATGATTTCTGTTTGCAACAATTTGGAAAGATGCACAACACTGAACACTCACTTGGGCAGATGGGGGGAACCTGGACAGATGGTCAGAAAGAAAAGGGGGGAAGGAGAGGAAAAAACGAAGTGGGAGGAGGGGGGGAAAGGAGCCGATGGAGGACGAGGTCCCATAAGAGGGGGTGTAGGGGCTGGGAAAGGAGATGAAGGGTGTAGAGATGGAGGGTAGGGGGGACACAACAGTGAAAGGGTGGAAGAGGGGGTTGGAGAGGAGAGGAGAGGAGCAACCAGGGGATGAGGCTGATCAAGGCAGCGGGAGGTGTAGAATATGCGGATATGTTTGATGAATAGGAGCAGATGGGGGAAAGGAATCAGGTCATAGAGGATCCGTGTGGGGGATGGGAGGCATATATGGAAGGTGAGACGGAGTGCATGGCACTCGAGGATGTGGAGGGACTTATAGAATTTGGAGGGGTGCAAATCCAGGCGGGACTGGCATAACAGAGGATGGGACATATTAAGGATTTGTAGGTGTGAAGGGATATGTACCCGTGGTCTAGGGGTACAGCCGGCATGGTGGCTCAGCGTGTTCGGTCAGAGGGCTAGGTGCCCTCTGTAATAAAAAAACTGAGTTAATGGATCAACAACGAACTGAAACGGGTGTCTTTCGACGTCCGCCCAGAGCAGATACAACGAGCAAAAACGAACAAAATGAGATTAAAAAAAAAAGGGGTAGCGTCTTTGATTCATAATGAAAACGTCTTCGGTCCCAGGTTCGATCCCCGCCACTGCCTAAATTTTTGATAAATAATCAGCATTGGCGGCCGAAGACTTCCGGCATAAGAAGTCAGCCTCATTCTGCCAACGGCCTTGTCAAAGAGGGCGAAGGAGCGGATAGAGGTTCAGCGCACTCTCTTGTCCTAGGGGTGGGAAATTGCCCCTAAAGGCGGAAGAATCAGCAATGATCAACGACATGAGGATGCAGAAGGCAATGAAAACCACTGCATTAAAGACACGTAATGTGTATCCAGAGGACCTGTGGCCTGTATTTGAAGAAGTGTCATGATGATCTCTCCATTGGCAAAAGATTCCGGAATAGTCCCCCATTCGGATCTCCGGGAGGGGACTGCCAAGTGGGAGGTTAAAAAGAGAAAAAGACTGAATAATCAACGAAAGGATAACGTTCTTCGAGTCGGGGCGTGGAATGTCAGAAGCTTGAACGTGGTAGGGAAACTAGAAAATCTGAAAAGGGAAATGCAAAGGCTCAATCTAGATATAGTAGGGGTCAGTGAAGTGAAGTGGAAGGAAGACAAGGATTTCTGGTCAGATGAGTATCGGGTAATATCAACAGCAGCAGAAAATGGTATAACAGGTGTAGGATTCGTTATGAATAGGAAGGTAGGGCAGAGGGTGTGTTACTGTGAACAGTTCAGTGACCAGGTTCTTCTAATCAGAATCGACAGCAGACCAGCACCGACAACGATAGTTCAGGTATACATGCCGACGTCGCAAGCTGAAGATGAACAGATAGAGAAAGTGTATGAGGATATTGAAAGGGTCGTGCAGTATGTAAAGGGGGACGAAAATCTAATAGTCATGGGCGACTGGAATGCAGTTGTAGGGGAAGGAGTAGAAGAAAAGGTTACTGGAGAATGCGGGCTTGGGACAAGGAACGAAAGAGGAGAAAGACTAATTGAGTTCTGTAACAAGTTTCAGCTAGTAACAGCGAATACCCTGTTCAAGAATCACAAGAGGGGAAGGTATACTTGGAAAAGGCCGGGAGATACGGGAAGATTTCAATTAGATTACATCATGGTCAGACAGAGATTCCGAAATCAGATACTGGATTGTAAGGCGTACCCAGGAGCAGATATAGACTCACATCACAATATAGTAGTGATGAAGAGTAGGCTGAAGCTCAAGACATTAGTCAGGAAGAATTAATACGCAAAGAAGTGGGATACGGAAGTACTAAGGAATGACGAGATACGTTTGAAGTTCTCTAACGCTATAGATACAGCAATAAGGAATAGCACAGTAGGCAGTACAGTTGAAGAGGAATGGACATCTCTAAAAAGGGCCATGACAGAAGTTGGGAAGGAAAACATAGGTACAAAGAAGGTAGCTGCGAAGAAACCATGGGTAACAGAAGAAATAATTCAGTTGATTGATGAAAGGAGGAAGTACAAACATGTTCCGGGAAAATCAGGAATACAGAAATATAAGTCGCTGAGGAATGAAATAAATAGGAAGTGCAGGGAAGCTAAGACGAAATGGCTGCAGGAAAAATGTGAAGACATCGAAAAAGATATGATCGTCGGAAGGACAGACTCAGCATACAGGAAAGTCAAAACAACCTTTGGTGACATTAAAAGCAATGGTGGTAACATTGAGAGTGCAACGGGAATTCCACTGTTAAATGCAGAGGAGAGAGCAGATAGGTGGAAAGAATACATTGAAAGCCTCTGTGACGGTGAAGATTTGTCTGATGTGATAGAAGAAGAAACAGGAGTCGATTTAGAAGAGATAGGGGATCCAGTATTAGAATCGGAATTTAAAAGAGCTTTGGAGGACTTACGGTCAAATAAGGCAGAAGGGATAGATAACATTCCATCAGAATTTCTAAAATCATTGGGGGAAGTGGCAACAAAACGACTATTCACGTTGGTGTGTAGAATATATGAGTCTGGCGATATACCATCTGACTTTCGGAAAAGCATCATCCACACAATTCCGAAGACGGCAAGAGCTGACAAGTGCGAGAATTATCGCACAATCAGCTTAACAGCTCATGCATCGAAGCTGCTTACAAGAGTAATACACAGAAGAATGGAAAAGGAAATTGAGAATGCGCTAGGTGACGATCAGTTTGGCTTTAGGAAAAGTAAATGGACGAGAGAGGCAATTCTGACGTTACGGCTAATAATGGAAGCAAGGCTAAAGAAAAATCAAGACACTTTTATAGGATTTGTCGACCTGGAAAAAGCGTTCGACAATATAAAATGGTGCAAACTGTTCGAGATTCTGAAAAAAGTAGGGGTAAGCTATAGGGAGTGACGGGTCATATACAATATGTACAACAACCAAGATGGAATAATAAGAGTGGACGATCAAGAACGAAGTGCTCGTATTAAGAAGGGTGTAAGACAAGACTGTAGCCTTTCGCCCTTACTCTTCAATCTGTACATCGAGGAAGCAATGATGGAAATAAAAGAAAGGTTCAGGACTGGAATTAAAATACAAGGTGAAAGGATATCAATGATACGATTCGCTGATGACATTGCTATCCTGAGAGAAAGTGAAGAAGAATTAAATGATCTGCTGAACGGAATGAACAGTCTAATGAGTACACTGTATGGTTTGAGCGTAAATCGGAGAAAGACGAAGGTAATGAGAAGTAGTAGAAATGAGAACAGCGAGAAACTTAACATCAGGATTGATGGTCACGAAGTCAATGAAGTTAAGGAATTCTGCTACCTAGGCAGTAAAATAACCAATGACGGACGGAGCAAGGAGGACATCAAAAGCAGACTCGCTATGGCAAAAAGGCATTTCTGGCCAAGAGAAGTCTACTAATATCAAATACCGGCCTTAATTTGAGGAAGAAATTTCTGAGGATGTACGTCTGGAGTACAGCATTGTATGGTAGTGAAACATGGACTGTGGGAAAACCAGAACAGAAGAGAATCGAAGCATTTGAGATGTGGTGCTATAGACGAATGTTGAAAATTAGGTGGACTGATAAGGCAAGGAATGAGGAGGTTCTACGCAGAATCGGAGAGGGAAGGAATATGAGGAAAACACTGATAAGGAGAAGGGACAGGATGATAGGACATCTGCGAAGACATGAGGGAATGACTTCCATGGTACTAGAGGGAGCTGTAGAGGGCAAAAACTGTAGAGGAAGACAGAGATTGGAATATGTCAAGCAAATAATTGAGGACGTAAAAAAAAAGTGTGAAGGATGGTAGAGGGGTTCAACCCTTATGTCCGGCCAAAGAGGAATATGAGGAGTCGGAGGTGGTTGTGGGCTTGGATTGGATGGAGTAGAGCTGAGGGATCCAGGTGAGATGATGGTCAATGGTGAGGCCAAGGTAGGTGAGAGTGGAGGAGAGGCGGACAGGACGGGCACAGATGGTAATGGAGAAATCCAGGAGTCAGAAAGACCAAGTGGTACAACCTATGATGTTTGCCTGGGTCTTGGAAGGATTGATTTTCAGGAGCCACTGGTTACACCATGTGGCAAAAAGGTCAAGGTGATTCTGGAGAAGGCGTTGGGACTCTTGAAGGGTAGAAGCGAGGGCAAGGAATGCAATGTCATCAGCATACCGACGGAGGTGTACTGGAGGGTGGGGGGGAAGGGGTAGGGGCATATCTGCTGTGGTTTACAGGAGTACAGGAGGTAGAGGAGAGGGGAGAGGACAGAGCCCTGGGGCACACCTGCAGAGGGATGGAAGGTGTGGGAATCGTCGTTATGGATGGAAACGTAGGAGGGGCGGCAGGAGAGGAAGGAGGCAATCAGATGGATGTAGTTGACAGTAAGGGCGCAGGTTTGGAGTTTAAACAGGAGACTGGGATGCCAGACACAGTCGTAGGCCTTTCCAAGGTCAAGAGAGACAAAATGGTGGAGCAACAGGAGTTAAGCTGGAGGGAGAGGAGATGAGTGAGGTATAGGAGTCGGTCATCAGCAGAGAAGGAAGGTCGAAAGCCACATTGGGTGTCGGGGAGGAGGTGGTTTTGGTGGAATTGGTGATGGATGCGCCGGGTAAGGATGGATTCCAAGATCTTGCTGAACACCGAGGTGAGACACATACGAATATAGGAAGAGGCATCAGGTGGAGGCTTGTTGGATTTGGAGAACATAAGGATATGGGAGGTGATCCACAGGTCAGAGTAGAAGCCAGTGGCAAGGATATTGTAGAGGGTGGCAAGGACTGAGAGGAAGGAGGGAGGGCAGAGTTTGAGCTGGTGTGTAAAACTGTCTTGGACCGCTTTTATAAGCAGTGGACGGCTTCTCATCGGCTGGGTGACGTCATGATGAAAACGGCGCGTACTGAGGTGGCGGTCTCTATGTCCATAGATTTTGTCTGCGCGCTTTATCCAGCGTTGCTTGCAGCGCCATCCATCGCAACAGACGAAGAACTGCGAGGAATGTAAAAAGTCTCCCTCTGTGCTCTTTCTTTATCAACTGCGCGCTTCCATGTATTGATGAGTGCACATCCGGAGTCTCTGTTGAAATTATTTTCACATACTCTAATTTTAACTGCTTCCCTGATGACAGAGTGTAACCTCCCTCTCACTTATCGACCTTAATGACAGTGAAAAATGAAACCGCGTGTACCTAATGGGAATTTTGGAAAAGCAATCGTCACCGGAGTTAACCTGTCGGTAAAGAGGGAGGAAAGGGTTACATCTAAATGAAAGGAAAAATGCAAGTGAAACTGGTGGAAATCAATTTTGAAATAGGGATAAAGTTAATAAAGAAAGTAAATGTGCGGCCGTTACGTTAACAATCAACTAGCGGTAATTAGATATTTGAGATTTGGGGGAAATTACGGTCGCCAGTCCTAAGGACAATTACTATAATAACTGAAAAAGAAAGGTTATTACACATATAATTAGCACTAGAAGCGTGGCAACTGAAGGTTGACACGTGTAGTGTGAAAACTGAAAGTTTGTCAGAATAAATAAGTTTCGCTACACTTAATTTAGCAAAAGAATTAATGAAACCGGAAAATCGAAAGTTAATTTAGTGACTGAAGTTAATAGTGAACTTTCTTTCTGAAGCACATCGAAATACAGTTAGTCTTGGACTACCTCAACAATCATTTCTAAAGCTACTTGAATCTACGCAATTTAGAAAGAAGAGATTTAACTTTGAACTTGAATTGAACGATTCTGAACAATTAACAATAGTAAAATTTAGTACGTACCAAGCTGAGCTGCAGTCACAGGTAAGTTAAAATACGGTAACAAAACTCGCACTTTTAATTTGTGCTTCTGTAATCTAACTATTGTAGCCAGCTAATGCTTAAATTGAACTTTGAAATTAAAGCAGTAAAATGGAATTATGCTGGCGTTTGAATTTCTACGACACTCGGGTTCATTTCGGAAAAGGAAGGGACCCTGCTTGGCAATGCAATTGGGACAATGAGCAACAAAGGTTCATGCTACGTTGCTGTAATTTTGCGAGGCAAATGGAACAATTTGAAAAGCTGAGGTCTGCCATACAGTTCTGAAACTTTACGTGCCTTTAGTCTTCCTTGTTGGTTGATTGAAGGTTTGAAGCCGTCGATCGAGGAGGTGGCGTCAGTCACTCATTGTCGGCCGTCGCTGTTGCAGAAGCTGGATGTTGGCGCGCCTTCTTCTTGACACGGTCACCAGGCGAAACGGGCTCTTGATGTGCGCCAGCTAATGCTTCCCGTCCGCGACACCATGTCAGAAACTATCATCGCGAGTCGAGCGCAATTACATGCTGCCAAACCCCGAAAGCGCGGCAACTCGCGGGAGCGTCACACAACACACCTGCTCCACTCGCTACTCCAGCCAGACTCCCTCTGCCCGCGCTCCACGCGGCAGAGTTAACACTACCAAAGATCCTACACACTTTGATTCTTCACACGACCCATCGATGTAATCGTTCGATAGCAGTTTTCCCTAGGCAAGACCCAGCGTAAAAATACAAATAATATTTACGAAACAAACCAATTATACATCGACATAAGTGCATAAATATATATACAAACAGTAAAACAATTACAATATATAAAGAGACAGAAATGTCATATCTTGAGGTAACAAAACAAGGAAAAAAATAATAGTACAATAGATGGAAATAGGAGGATATGCATTTCCGGCGTTACACGTGCCCCACATTGTCTGAGGATGTTCGTGTAACGTAAACAGACTCAGAAAATGTCCAAAAAAAAAGAAACAGCGGAAATGCATATGCTCAAAACATCAACAAAATTTAGTATTCGCCTAATTAACCATAAACCAATTTTTAGACAATAATAATTGAGTGGAGACACTCCTAATCTTATTCCACTCTGTCATCTTGCACAAAATAAAACAGGTTGACAACATATCAAAATTCATAGAAAACATAGAAAATGGTTTAGCTATTCCAAAATCATTAAAATTCGTAACACTATAAGAAATGGAGTACTATTTGCAAAATTAAACAGAGTACATGGTCATAAAAAACAGGTATATCAAAATATGCAAATTAATGATTAATTACATAGAATACACATTTTTATGTAACCTTTTCATAATTAATTTTCTCGTCATGTCCAATTAACGCTAAACAAGAAAATAATATACAGCAGATCGAAAAAAACATAAATATTGACAGCAGAGTTCTTCCACTTCAGCTGTCCGGGAAGAAAAGCAACTCCACATTCCGTACTCGCAAGTACAAAGAATGCCGACAGCGGCACAAGAGCCAACAGCGGCACAAGAGCCGACAGCGGCTCGCCTCGCCAGTATTGTTGCGCCCACGTGTGCGGCACGCTTGATCTCACTCGCCCTTGTGACGGCGTTTCCAGATCGTCCGTTTCACTGAATTCTTTCGGAAAAACTCACTCCCGAGTAATCTCAAGGAGTCCATAAACACTATCACAGTGGATAACTCAACACTGTCCATCATCACACGCATGTACTAGCCTGAAACTTAAAACAGCGTCTAAGTACATCGGCAATGACTAGTAAATCACATATTTATGATATCTTACAGCTATTTACAAAATCATATTTACATTCCTTAATCTACTGTGACTCAGCTGAAAACTTAAACTAGCAGCTTGGATTTTTCAGTTGATTAGATCATGATTAAATTGATTAAAATTAAATTGATTAATCAAAATTAATTACTTATTAATTACAACTTCTTTAATGACCGTGGTCAGTCAAAAGCATGGCAATCTAGCAAATCGTTAAATCTTACACTCTATTTTACATACTGTATAAATTACCCATTGTGTGGTATTAATCGATCCTAGGTCGGTACAATTTCAAGTCTACAATGTTCCGTATACCTAATAGTTTTCCAGAGCTTGGATACTCTAAGCAATAAGCATTTGTGTGAGGTATACCAATGACTTTATATGGTCCATTATAAACAAACTTAAATTTAGAGATTTCATTGTCTATCTCGCTCGATTTCTCATGAGCTTTTACAAGTACTAAGTCTCCGATTGCAAACTTAGCAAAACGCACTTTAGCGTCATGACGACGTATGCGAGCATCGGCTTTTAGCTTCATTACTTCTCGCAAACGATCTTTTTTCACACAAATACTAATGTCAATCCGTGGAGGGAATTTGATTATCTCTTCCACTAAACTTTTACTTCTGTCACCCAACAGGATTTCCTCTGGAGAAAATCCCGTAGATTCATGTCTCAAGGTGTTCATAATTCTCTCAAATACTGCTACATATTTGCCCCATGCCCTATGGTTGTGATGGCAATAGGTACGGCAAAGTCGGCCTAGCTCGCGCATATACCTCTCAGCGGGATTCCCAGCCGGACAATAAGCTGAAATATGGATCACCTCGACCCCATTACTTTCCATGCCTTCATTCCACAACTAAGAAGTAAATTGTGCCCCATTGTCTGATAGAATCGCCTTGGGCTTACCAATATGAACAAAATAATCGTTCACAAGCTTGCTATAGACCGCTTTGGCTGTAGCTTTCCTAATCGGGTATAGTTTGATGAACTTCGAAAAAGCTTCTAGCACTACTAAAATGTAGGCGAAGTTTCCTGATGACTTGGGCAAAGGTCCGTACAAGTCCACACACAGTAATTCAAAGGTGTCGTTAGGCCTTATACTTTGCATAGGACCACGACTCGTACAGTTGGTAACCTTCACCTTCTGACATAAATCGCAAGTTTTCACTCTGTCAGTAACGCGTTTTAACATGTTGTTAAAATGCGCTACTTTACTCAGCTTTTCCGTGCATTTCTTTGGTCCACAGTGACCATACGCCAAATGGTAGTAGTCAATTATTTCCGTGACGTATTTGGTGGGCCAGCATACCCGCCAAATATTACTATCTTCACTCTTACATATGTACAAGATATGATCGTATATCTTGTAATACTTCCTTAATTTTTCTCCTTCTGGACTCCTTTCGTCATATCGGGTTTTCACCATTTTTAAACAACCGTCCTCGTTCTGATGACAACGTAGATTCTTACAGATGTTCATTATTAATTTACGTCCCTCAACTTCTTGAAAATAGTATAATTTGACCACTCCATCTGACTCATCTTTCAATATCTCTTGATTAGACTCGGGCAAACGCGACAGCGCATCCGCTACGCAATTGTCGGTCCCTTTTACGTAACAGATGTCATAGTTAAATTGCTGTAAAAACAGCGACCACCTAGTCAGTCTTTCGTGAAGTAGTTTACAATCCTTCAGATAAGTGAGCGCCTTATGGTCCGTATGAATAATCACCTTACGGTCCCATAGGTAACCCTTGAACTTCTTGAATCCCCACACGATAGCGAGACACTCTTTCTCAGAAATCGTGTAGTTTCGCTCACTTTTTGATAAAGTTCGACTCGCGAACGCTATCGTCCGGTGTTCCTTATCCTCTCCTTTACCAACTTCTTGGAACAGTTCTACCCCCACCCCATAATTCGACGAATCCGTTCCCAGATGGAAGGGTAGCGATAAATGAGGATGAAATAGTATGTTAGATCTTAACAACTCGTCTTTTAATCTCTCGAAAGCGGCCTGACACCCGTCAGTCCACACAAACGGAACATTTTTGCGTAAGAGGTTATTCAAATTTTCATCATTAAACACTTGTCCTTTTACAAATTTACGGTAAAATCCTGTGAGCCCTAGAAAACTTTTTAACTGTTTCCTAGACTTGGGTGGAGGACAATTCCCTATTGCCTCTAGTTTCTCTGGGTCCTTTGTAATACCAGCAGTGGTAATTACATGCCCTAAAAATTTCAGTTCCTGCTTCACAAATTCGCATTTCTTTAGCTTTAGAGTCATTCCGCCACGGCGCAATGCTCTAAAAACTTCATCTAACAGGTCACAATGGTCATGCCAAGTGGTATTGGCCAACAATAGGTCGTCAACATACACAGTTAATCTTGAACTCAAAGCCGGTCCTAGCACTTTATCTAGGGCCCTGATGAATACGGACACAGATATATTAAGTCCAAACGGCAGTACTCTATATTGATAACACCTGCCCGCAAACAAGAAGGCGGTGTATGGCCTAGATTCTTCTTAGAGTTCTATTTGCCAGTAACTAGCCGTCAGATCGAGGCTAGTCATGAATTTAACGTCATGAAAACGTTGCAAAATATCCTCCATACTCTCTGGTCTGTCTGTTTCACGTTGAACGACCCTATTCAACGTGCGTGCGTCAATCACAATACGCACACTACCATCCCGTTTTGCTACAATGACCAAACCGTTATTATATGGACTCGTACTTCTTTCAATCACTCCCCATTCGATCATCTTATCTATCTCCCGTTGCACTGCTTCCTTTTTGGACAGCGGTATAGCATACGGTCTCACGAAGAATGGTTCGTGCGGAATCACATGCAACTTGCATTTATATCCTTCCACAAGTCCCGGTTTGTCTGAAATCACACTCTTATTCTTCATTATTACTTCATACAGGCCTCGTCTTTGTTCGTGTGTTACGTTTGACACACCGTCCACAATACTTTCCAATTCACTTTCTACACTATTGTCAATGCCGAGATTCCTCACATTACAGTAGTTCAAATTCATACCTACGTCAATAGCATCCGGCCAGTTAACAATGTGCATAGGCTGGTATTGCCTATGCACACCGTCTCCTGCCTCGTCAAAACTAACTACTATTGTTTTATCTTGTGACGTACATGCCAAAGTTTTGCTTTCGCAATTAATCACTGCACGGTACTTTAATAGCCAATCTAACCCGATAATTACTTCCGTAGTTAAGTCTGGCACGACGACAAACTCTTGCTCAAATCGTGCCCCACATATCTCGAAGTTGACAAAATCTGTTTTGTGACCGGTTTACTGGCCTTCCCAGTAGCACCGATAATTTTCACTCCTGTTACTGGCATAACTACGATGCCAGGTCTGTCTTTCAGTAACTCAAATATTTTCCCAGATACAGCACTCAATTCTGCACCGGTGTCAATCAACACGTTTAGTTGTAGTTCGTGCATATTAACAGACACTACTATCTGTCTACACTTATCCTCGACGGTTTCTTTATTTTCCCACAGTAAATCCTCGTCTATATCCAGGTCATTCCAGAAAAAACCATCCGGCTTTGATCCTAAATCCGGTTTATCTGGCGGCTTTTTCAGCCTCTGTTCACATACAGTTTTAATTTCGACACGTCTGTCCTGAGGCTTAGTCTGTAGCTTCGCCTCCAATACCGAAACCTTTTACTGTAACCCGTCAACTAGTGAGTGTTGCTTTGCTATCAATTCACTAATTGTCACCTTCGTTGATTCCTCTTTAGTCAGATTGATCTCATCTGCCAATCTACCTGGAGAAATATGCCCAGTAGTATCTGCAATTACTTCCTCTAGATCTGCGCAACCCACACTGCTATCGTCTGAGCGTATAATGTCAGCTCTAACCTCATACACGCTGTAATCTATGTGCTTTTCTACCAATCGTGTCCGGCTATCACTAAAATTTTCGTAATCTTTCTCCTTAATACTCTCGCAATGTTTAAACTGGAGGTTTGCGTCGGATGGGTCGGCTACTTCTACCACTATAACTTTCGGTAAAGTCTGCCGGTTAGGGCCAGAACTTTCTATCATTTCACAAACACTATCTTCCTGTGGGACGAGACGCGGCAACTCCTGCTCGCGCTCCCCATAAACACTTCTCCCGTACAGGCCCCTATAATCTCTTAGTTCGTCGTATAAGCGACCGAACTGCCTTAACCAGACCTCCTCCCTCTCTGCATCCCCTCGCTCAATGACGGACGTGTTATCCGACATCTGATCTTCTCTCAACAATTGCGAATCATACTTAAACTCAATCTCCAGTTCTGCTGTGGGTATTACAGCTGCCACTTTATAATCGATTTCCGGAACACTACTTAAATTGTTCTCACTGACAGTGTATGTACTTTCTACTGCCGTGTATACAGCTGATCTACTACTTGTGGGCGCACTCCTTTCTCCTAACACTGGCACACTCTCCCGCCGTTGATTATTCCACACCGAATTTTCATAACGACGACACCTCGGTTTTCTGCTGTTATTGGGCCGCCAAAACTTCTCCACGCCCGCTCGGCCCCTCACCGGCGCGGCTAATGGTTTCCCTGTCTCGTCCCAGCAGATACGCTCTCCGGATGCTGCTGAGGCGGCTTATCACACCCTCTGACGTTATTACTATTGCGCGAAGCCCGTATCACGCTAGTATGATACTGGTTTCCGTCATTCCTGTTATTATTTGCTTTGTACCGATTGTTATTACGATCCGAACCATTATTGTTATTGCTGCCATGGTTGCGGTATGCATTATCCCATGGTTATCGTTGTTGTGGTTGCTGTGGTACCCGTTGTTGTTACCACGGCCTCTACCACTGTCGCGATTATTGCGCCAATTGTCCTCGTCCTCCACTCTTTCCAGGAAATCATTGATTGTCCTGTAATTGCTTCCTACGTAGCGTTTTGTATCATCTGGAAGCTTCATGTAGAGTTCCCAGACTATTTCGGATTCCGAGCGGCGATCACGCAAGTATTCCAACTTGCAGATCCAGCCCTCACAAAACTCCTTCATCGAACCGCGCGAATTCGCATCGAAAGGCCTCGATACGACAAATTCGCGCCAGACACTTTGCTGTTTTTGCTCTGACCAGTATTCAGCCAGAAACAAACTTTTAAATTCGTCAAAAGCCAGGTTCGTAATGTTGAGGTTTAAGCCCCAACGCTTGGCATCACCAGCCAATACATCAATAATCGCATTAATTTTTCTCTCATCAGTCCATGATCTGGGTAAAACTCTTCCACAATTCTTAATGAAATCCGTCGCGTGTATACCGCCTTCTTTCAAGGGGTCGAACCGCTCCTCTTTCGTCAACAATTCCGAACTATGTGCATAGATTGGCACATAGCTCTATTTTTCGTCAAGTTTCTTTTCTAATTCCGACACTCTCGTAATTACTTGGCAAGTGGTTGTCGCAAGCGTTTCCACTTCCCTCTTTTTCTCTTCGCAGGTATTAGCCTGCTTCGTCACTTTGGTATCTACTTCGGATACTAAAGCCTTTAAAGTTTCCACCTTCTTTTGATCCTCTTTTTTCACTAATTGAATTTGTTCCGTCACCTTATTCTCGATGATCGGAGCAACTGATTCTCCTACACTTTTCTCGATTCTGCTAATTTCGGAATAAAAACGAGTATTTATGCTCGCAATTTCCGCCTGAACGCCTATCATTTCCTGTTTAAGATTACTGATTTCGCTATTAATCACAACAATATCTTCTTTGATTTTATCAACTTTTGTGTTAACAACTCCAACATTGTTGTTAACAACATTAATAGCTTTGTTGTGACTGTCTAGCTTTCGTTCAATTTTTTCAGACTGAGCTTCTTGCTTGGCCGATTGACTCTTGATTTCGTTAATCAAAACATTCAATAAATCAGTTAAATTCCCGGAAACTACCGGTTTTACTTCCGTAGCGGCTTCCTCTTTAATTGTCCCCCCGTATTCGTCATCAAGGGATTCGCATTTGATTTTCACTTCCGACTCCGAAACATTTTCTAAAGTGTGGAATTCCATTTCTGCTCTTTGTTGAGTTTCGGCGGTCGCGTCTTTCATGTTAGCCGCTTGTCCCTGAACAATGGGTACCGCGGTGCGCGTTCCCCACTGTTCGACCAATTGTTCCTTATCCAAGCCTACCAAATTTTGGTAATTGTTGCCTTCACCCATTTTAATAATTTTCAATATAAATGCCAAATCTCAATCTAATTAGGATTCCTCACACTAATATTCTCGCTGACGTATCGACCATTTCGTAACCAGTACTTCGTTACGAGATTTGTACAATGCAAAATTCGTGTCCAGAACAACCTCAAATTTGAAGATTGTCCTGTCACGGTCGCCACGTGTAACATCCCCCTCACTTATCGACCTTAATGACAGTGAAAAATGAAACCGCGTGTACCTAATGGGAATTTTGGAAAAGCAATCGTCACCGAAGTTAACCTGTCGGTAAAGAGGGAGGAAAGGGTTACATCTAAATGAAAGGAAAAATGCAAGTGAAACTGGTGGAAATCAATTTTGAAATAGGGATAAAGTTAATAAAGAAAGTAAATGTGTGGCCGTTACGTTAACAATCAACTAGCGGTAATTAGATATTTGAGATTTGGGGGAAATTACGGTCGCCAGTCCTATGGACAATTACTATAATAACTGAAAAAGAAAGGTTATTACACATATAATTAGCACTAGAAGCGTGGCAACTGAAGGTTGACACGTGTAGTGTGAAAACTGAAAGTTTGTCAGAAGTAATAAATTTCGCTACACTTAATTTAGCAAAAGAATTAATGAAACCGGAAAATCGAAAGTTAATTTAGTGACTGAAGTTAATAGTGAGCTTTCTTTCTGAAGCACATCGAAATACAGTTAGTCTTGGACTACCTCAACAATCATTTCTAAAGCTACTTGAATCTATGCAATTTAGAAAGAAGAGATTTAACTTTGAACTTGAATTAAACGATTCTGAACAATTAACAATAGTAAAATTTAGTACGTACCAAGCTGAGCTGCAGTCACAGGTAAGTTAAAATATGGTAACAAAACTCGCACTCTTAATTTGTGCTTGTGTAATCTAACTATTGTAGCCAGCTAATGCTTTAATTGAACTTTGAAATTAAAGCAGTAAAATGGAATTATGCTGGCGTTTGAATTTCTACGACACTCGGGTTCATTTCGGAAAAGGAAGGGACCCTGCTTGGCAATGCAATTGGGACAATGAGCAACAAAGGTTCATGCTAAGTTGCTGTAATTTTGCGAGGCAAATGGAACAATGTGAAAAGCTGAGGTCTGCCATACAGTTCTGAAACTTTACGTGCCTTTAGTCTTCCTTGTTGGTTGATTGAAGGTTTGAAGCCGTCGATCGAGGAGGTGGCGACAGTCACTCATTGTCGGCCGTCGCTGTTGCAGAAGCTGGATGTTGGCGCGCCTTCTTCTTGACACGGTCACCAGGCGAAACGGGCTCTTGATGTGCGCCAGCTAATGCTTCCCGTCCGCGACACCATGTCAGAAACTATCATCGCGGGTCGAGCGCAATTACATGCTGCCAAACCCCGAAAGCGCGGCAACTCGCGGGAGCGTCACACAACACACCTGCTCCACTCGCTACTCCAGCCAGACTCCCTCTGCCCGCGCTCCACGCGGCAGAGTTAACACTACCAAAGATCCTACACACTTTGATTCTTCACACGACCCATCGATGTAATCGTTCGATAGCAGTTTTCCCTAGGCAAGACCCAGCGTAAAAATACAAATAATATTTACGAAACAAACCAATTATACATCGACATAAGTGCATAAATATATATATATATATATATATATATATATATATATATACAAACAGTAAAACAATTACAATATATAAAGAGACAGAAATGTCATATCTTGAGGTAACAAAACAAGGAAAAAATAATAGTACAATAGATGGAAATAGGAGGATATGCATTTCCGGCGTTACAAGAGTCCCAATAGTCTGAAGCGTGAACAAGTATTCTTGTTTCATCGAATAAAATCCTATGTATATTTAACAAACTGTGCTCAGCCACCGCTGATTTTTTTAGATACCTGTATTTCAGGTGACGCTGATGTTCCATACAGCGATCGGCAACAGTTCTTACAGACTCGCCCAGATAATATTTGCCACACTTGCAAGGAATGTTGTAAATTCCCAGTACTCTCAGGCCGAGATTATCTTTCACGGGTCGCAACATTTCCTTAATCTTCCTGGGTGGCCGGAAGACCGCTCTGATTCCCTGTCAGCTCAGGAGTCTACCGATCTTGCGGGTCGTTGCGCCGTAGAATGGTAACCGTGCGATGTGTTGGTCCTCTTGATCTGTTCTAACAGCGTCTTTCCTAGGTTTCTTCGCCAGAATAGATCTGATATCACGGTCAGAAATCCATTTTTTCCGAATACCGGCGTAAATTGGTTAATCTCTTTATCCGAAATAGTCCTTGCTCTATGTACCAAGGTATTCAGCATAGCTCTCTTCTGAGCTGGGTGGTGAAAAGTTGTAAGTAGGCTGTTTAGGTTTTTTTATTGGTAACGCCACCTCTGTATGAAAATCACTGGCTGTGCTGTGTGCAGTCTGTGGCTGCTTTGCATTGTTGTAATACTCGCCATTGTAGTGTTAGGCAGCTGGCTGTGAACAACGCGTAGCGTTGCGCAGTTGGAGGTGAGCCGCCAGCAGTGGTGGATGTGGGGAGAGAGATGGCGGAGATTTGTAATTTGTCATGAACTGCTATATTTATATATGATGATATCAAGGTAAATACATTGTTTGTTCTCTACTAATATCTTTCATTTGCTAACTATCCCTATCAGTAGTTAGTGCCTTCCATAGTTTGAATCTTTTATTTAGCTGGCAGTAGTGGCGCTCGCTGTATTGCAGTAGCTTGAGTAGCGAAGATTTTTGTGAGGTAAGTGATTTGTGAAAGGTATAGTTTAATGTTAGTCAGGGCCATTCTTTTGTAGGATTTTTGAAAGTCAGATTGCGTTGCGCTAAAAAAAATATTGTGTGTCAGTTTAAGCACAGTCGTGTATAATTGTTCAAAGGGGACGTTTTAAAGCACGTGCGTTACATATAAATCTGTATTCGTCGGTTTTCTGTACACAGGATGTCCGAGACGTCCATCTGATTTTCGCTCCATCGGCACATCTAAGAAGGGTAACTTCCCATCCTTCTCCATCTCCACTGTAAATATTATGTTCTGGTGTATACCACTCAAATGACCAACAAACTGCTGCAGTGCCTCATTGCCATGTGGCGAGATTAAAAATGTATTGTCAACATACCTCAAGAAGCAGGATGGACGTAAGGGAGCACTATTCAACGCTCGTTCTTCGAAATCCTCCACGAAAAAGTTAGCTATGGCTGTGACAGTGGCGAACCCATGGTTGTTCCGTCAGTCATTTCATAATATTTTCCACCATACAAACGGTCGGTAGTCTTCAGAGTGTGTTGAAATAACTTCAGTATTTCAGGAGAGAAATGATCAGCCAACAGTTTTAACGTATCTTCCACCGGTACCTTTGTAAACAAAGAGACCACATCTAGGCTGATCATGTCATTCGGACCTATCCTAATCTGCTTTATGATGTCAACAAACATTTTTGAGTTATTAATATGATGCCTGCAGTGGGCGACTATAGGTGCTAATAATTTGGTTAAGTATTTTGCCAACCGATATGTAGACGAGATGTGGCTCAAATTCAGAGATATAGTAGCAACAGCAATTGAGAGTTTCGTACCTCATAAATTGGTAAGAGATGGAACTGATCCGCCATGGTACACAAAACAGGTCCGAACGCTGTTGAAGAGGCAACGGAAAAGCATGCGAAGTTCAGAAGAACGCGAAATCCCGAAGATTGGCTAAAATTTACAGACGCGCGAAATTTGGCAAGGACTTCAATGCGAGATGCCTTTAATAGGTTCCACAACGAAACATTGTCTCGAAATTTGGTAGAAAATCCGAAGAAATTCTGGTCGTATGTAAAGTACACAAGCGGCAAGACGCAGTCAATACCTTTGCTGCGCAGTGCCGATGGTACTGTTACCGACGACTGTGCCGCTAAAGCGGAGTTATTGAACGTAGTTTTCCGAAATTCCTTCACCAGGGAAGACGAATGGAATATTCCAGAATTTGAAACACGAACAGCTGCTAGCATGAGGTTCTTAGAAGTAGATACCTTAAGGGTTGCGAAGCAACTCAAATCGCTTGATACGGGCAAGTCTTCAGGTCCAGATTGTATACCGATTAGGTTCCTTTCAGATTACGCTGATACAATAGCCCCCTACTTAGCAATCATATACAACCGCTCGCTCACCGATAGATCTGAACCTACAGATTGGAAAATTGCGCAGGTCGCACCAGTGTTTAAGAAGGGTAGTAAGAGTAATCCATCGAACTACAGACCTATATCATTGACGTCGGTTTACAGTAGGGTTTTGGAGCATATACTATATTCAAACATTATGAATCACCTCGAAGGGAACAATCTATTGATACGTAATCAGCATGGTTTCAGAAAACATCGTTCCCACGACGTAATGGCCGCTATCGACAGGGGATCTCAAGTTGATTCCGTATTACTAGATTTCCGGAAAGCTTTTGACACCGTTCCTCATAAGCGACTTCTAATCAAGCTGCGGGCCTATGGGATATCGTCTCAGTTGTGCGACTGGATTCGTGATTTCCTGTCAGGAAGGTCGCAGTTCGTAGTAATAGACGGCAGATCATCGAGTAAAACCGAAGTGATATCAGGTGTTCCCCAGGGAAGCGTCCTGGGACCTCTGCTGTTCCTGATCTATGTAAATGACCTGGGTGACAATCTGAGCAGTTCTCTTAGGTTGTTCGCAGATGATGCTGTAATTTACCGTCTAGTAAGGTCATCCGAAGACCAGTATCAGTTGCAAAGCGATTTAGAAAAGATTGCTGTATGGTGTGGCAGGTGGCAGTTGACGCTAAATAACGAAAAGTGTGACGTGATTCACATGAGTTCCAAAAGAAGTCCGCTGGAATTGATTACTCGATAAATAGTACAATTCTCAAGGCTGTCAATTCAACTAAGTACCTGGGTGTTAAAATTACGACCAACTTCAGTTGGAAAGACCACACAGATAATATTGTGGGGAAGACGAGCCAAAGGTTGCGTTTCATTGGCAGGATGCTTAGAAGATGCAACAAGTCCACTAAAGAGACAGATTACACTACACTCGTTCGTCCTCTGTTAGAATATTGCTGCGCGGTGTGGGATCCTTCCCAGGTGGGATTGACGGAGGACATCGAAAGGGTGCAAAAAAGGGCAGCTTGTTTTGTATTATCACGTAATAGGGGAGAGAGTGTGGCAGATATGATACGCGAGTGGGGATGGAAGTCATTAAAGCAAAGACGTTTTTCGTCGCGGTGAGATCTATTTACGAAATTTCAGTCACCAACTTTCTATTCCGAATGCGAAAATATTTTGTTGAGCCCAACCTACATAGGTAGGAATGATCACCAAAATAAAATAAGAGAAATCAGAGCTCGAACAGAAAGGTTTAGGTGTTCGTTTTTCCCGCGCGCTGTTCGGGAGTGGAATGGTAGGGAGACAGTATGATTGTGGTTCGATGAACCCTCTGCCAAGCACTTAAATGTGAATCGCAGAGTAATCGTGTAGATGTAGATGTAGATGCATGTAGATGTAGGAGACCCGATAGCACTAACAATAGGTCTCAACGGGACCCCATCCTTATGGAACTTACGTAGACTGTATAACCTGGGTGACCTTGGTGCTCTTAGTCGTAGATTCTCCACTAGTTCTTCTGGGAGGCCAGAGTTCTTCAGTAGCTCCCCTGTCTTCCTGCTAAGTGCTGCTGTGGGTCCACGGCAGCCAGTTTTACAGTTTTATCCCTGACGAATATGACGGAGGTAGTCATCGAAAGCTCGGGATTTTATCCAAATTTGACGCGGAACCGAGAACATTTTATGCAAGGACTCCATCGCGAAAGACTTCGTAGTCATCATATTGTGGTGGTTCTCAGCGAGAAAAACTTTCGTTGCGGTTTGAAATTATGTGTGAAGTTTGTTGCAAGTCACTAGTGGTCTCATTCTCAAACACTGCGTGAATAAAGCACGTGTTTTCACCCGTAATTGACTACACTACTTTTTCACCCGTACTCCTTTGATAGGTAGATCTATAATTCTAAGCTATCTCTATTCCAAATTTCATCCAAATCTGTCGAGCCTGAAGGAGAATAACACACACACACTAACAAGCGTTCCCGTGTATAATGTATATCAGATAAAGCAACGTATTTAAAATGATGTACACCTGCAAAGAAAGCCATCATATAAAAAGCAGCAGAGTGGTAACACTTTTTTTTTAATTACCGCGTTTTAGAAAGATGGTTTTACTTGCATGAAAATTGACCAGACGTTACTAGATATAAAAAGTATTTCGGTCACAAATTTTTTTCCAATATAATTTAACAGCATTAAGATAGCATGAGAAAGAAGGGAGGAACGGACTTAAGCGTTTAAGGGCGCGTCGACGTCAGAGTTATTGTTAGAGATGAAAACAAGGTAGAACTAGACAAGAACGGAGAAGGAAATCTTATTGAATCTTTTTGAGGAAATTCGCCTTTAGTGATTTAGAGAAACCATGGAAATATAACTGTGAAACATATTCCTTACCAATAAGACTAGTGTCTTAACTGCTTTGACTCGTGCTCGACCAACACGTAGAGGGAAACTGCGAAATTAATTTAACGATTACTCCTATTGTATCAAAATAGTACCATTACATTTCCAATAAATGAGAAGACTAGCGACTACCAGACCACTTTTCAAAGCTGGATAGAGATAATGTGATAAACTGTGCTTTCCATTGACCTGTATAGCTATGGAATGCGCATTTATTTCAAGAGAGATTGAGCCTGTTAGAGATGTTAGCTTAGCACTGTGCCCACATATGGCAACTGCCAGCGTCTCTGGCGGTAGAAAATAACACACAGCGTCTGTGATTGGTACGAGGCGGCCGTCCCGTCTATCATCAGAGGATGCGATGCGTGGAATAACTATACACATTTGGCGCCGTATCAGGCTCAACCTTGTCGTAGAAGAATGTAATCAATTGGAACTAAATGATTCTGTCATAAACGTGATGTCTCCAGTTTACTTCTTGAACAGTTCTTTCATTAAGTTAACTCTACCACTTGATCAACGACCTGCGACGGGCCCCATGAAGATGATTGTATCTCTTCTCGCCTATAAAACCGACGGTAATGTATATTTACGGTGGCTGAGGTTAGATTGGTATCGATCAAAAAAGAGCTGGTGGGTTGCTCGTGGGTGGAATGTGTATTTGGTCAGCAGATGAGTGACTTTTCTCATGAAGCACAGAAAACTAAATACTAATTTCAAAACGAAAAATATGCTCCTCAGACCTAAGATTATTAAGAGTGAAATGATGTCATAAAGCAGAGCGTAACATTTTTATGTATATGTATGTATGTATGATAATATGTTATCTAATTCATCTTAAAATATGTATTTTATGTGAACTATCAATTGAGAAAGAGGTGGACATCCCTCAAAAGGATTGGGTACCACGGGGAGTCTCGGGTACCAAGAAACTACGCTTTGAATACATTTTCACAGATGGATCAAAGGGCAGCCTAATAACACAACCAATTTCCGATTCGCCCTACGGCTATAACATCCAGTAAATCTGCCGAAGAGGACGTATACCTATGAATGAGTCTTGTATTTTTTTCTTGTTTCTATTTCAGGTACGAGGAACTGTAAATATTTAATTGAAATCACTTGTTTTATTGTATTACTGAAATACGAATGTATAAAACATGTACAAAGAGAGAAATCGCCTTGTATGATCTAATGTGATAAGAGACAAGTTACGCGATATAATTTGATACCTTAGAATGATTTTTTGTGTTTAAAGACAATTTTATATTATTACTATAGCTGAAAAAGCCGAACGAAAGACCATTTCGTATTACTGTAAAAACTGATACACGAGAGAACCACGTTCGAGGTGATCGAATCTCAAAGAAACATGGACAATAATGAATACTAAGGCTTAACGTACCCAAGAACACTGACACAAGTGAGAGACAGTATGCAACAAACATTTTGTGAAATGAGTCATTGGGTTCAATCGTGTGTGAACTGCACAGACTTCTCCCAAGGAGCAGCGAAGAGTTACGATAAATAGTTTCGGTGACAGATGAATATCATGATCTCTGCAGAAAAGCAGTAGATATGTAAGAGTGATCTTGTCTTATCACTTTGTGATATCTGTACTTTTTTAGAGTTCAGTAGAGCTTGGGCAGATGGGAGTATGTCCGTTCATTAATTAATAATAACCATTCAAGTGAAGTCATCGGTATACACAATTATTATCGTCCTGTGGCATCTTTTACTGCATCGAAGGCGAAGGAGTTTAGCTGTTTCTCGAGGGTGCAAAAGGAGGTAAGTGAAAACAGATTAATTCCTGGCTGGCTTGGACTGTGTGAATATTGCCGATTGCTCGGTACGTAAAAATTAAGCGAGTATAGTTCGTATCCTTTTCAAGAGCTTGCGGTCTCTAACTTTCCGACTTCACGTTCAAAACATAAAAGGGATAATACTTTTCTGCAGATCAACTCACCAGAGAAGCCCTTGCTTCCCGTATACCGATCTGAAGCGAGATAGGTATTTTTTTCTAGATCGTGAAACTAACCATAGCCATGAAATATCGCACTGGGAAATAACCCTTTCGTATCTCTCCCGCTTATGTGAATCCCTGTTGTGCTGCGACTAAAGAGTCCATTGAGAATCATCCTCAAATTGCGGGTGAAGCTGATTTTAGAAATTATTAAATTATTTTTCTGTCACCAAGCAGTGCACAATTTTTCGATATTCGTCAGCAAACGCAAGTCACACAGCAGGAGACTTTTCAGTGTCTTGAGGCAGCATAACTCACCATGCGCAAATACCCACATTATGTTCATCCAGTATTTGAGACTTAGAGCACTTAACAACTTGCAACGAATTTTACACGTAATTTCAAACCTACAGGAAAGTTTCTCGCTGTGAGCATCCATAAAATGATGAAAGATAGGACGTTTATGGGTTACTATATTTTCGCTGTTGATGCTGAAAAACAGTCGCTTAAGGTTGTTGTTGTTGTTCTTGTTGTGGTCTTCAGTCCTGAGACTGGTTTGATGCAGCTCTCCATGCTACTCTATCCTGTGCAAGCTTCTTCATCTCCCAGTACCTACTGCAACCTACATCCTTATACAGTAAAGCTGCATGTCCTCGGGAGAAATTACGGCTGTAGTTTCCCCTTGCTTTCAGCCGTTCGCGATACCAGCACAGCAAGGCCGTTTTGGTTAATGTTACAAGGCCAGATCAGTCAATCATCCAGACTGTTGCCCCTGCAACTACTGAAAAGGCTGCTGCCCCTCTTCAGGAACCATGTGTTTGTCTGGCCTCTCAACAGATATCCCTCCGTTGTGGTTGCACCTACGATACGGCCATCTGTATCGCTGAGGCACGCAAGCCTCCTCACCAACGGCAAGGTCCATGGTTCATGGGGGGTCGCTTAAGGTATAACGTTGTAATTTATTAGTTTTTTTACTATTAATTCTGTTTGCAACACATTTTGCAGATAGTGTCCACATATGTTACTGCACGTGACTGCCAAACTTTATCAGTGTATGACACGTAGTTCGGGAGACATGAAGCAGTAATCATTGGGATGTGTGAACAACCAGCTCTTGCTTAAAACTTAGCCCAAAGTACCCAGACTATTTTAACCCAGTGTTTGATAATGAGCACTTACCGAATTCCAATAGACTTTAAATATAATTTCAGACCTTTATGAGAATTTAGACTTTCTCGGCGAATCTCGATGATGAAGTCTTCTCGGGTTATCAGCCGAGCCAAGGCGCTGTTATGCGTCAGCGCTTGAACAAGTTTCGTACTTGTCATCTTCCTCTGAAGGTAACAAGTACCCGAGGAGACTTCAGAAATTTCAGACGTTTTCTAAACTTTTTCTCTCTTACATGCTTATTTATTATTAATAATTTCTTTGACTCCAGCCGGCCGGTGTGGCCGTGCGTTTCTAGGCGCTTCAGTCTGGAACCGCGTGACCGCTACGGTCGCAGGTTCGAATCCTGCCTCGGGCATGGATGTGTGTGCTGTCCCTAGGTTAGCTATGTTTAAGTAGTTCTAAGTTCTAGGGGACTGATGGCCACAGATGTTAAGTCCCATAGTGCTCAGAGCCATTTGAACCATTTTTTCTTTGACTCCTTATGTGGAGCATAGGGTTGCAACAAAGGATCGCCATCTTGCTCTGTCTTCTGCTATTCTTTGCTGATGGCCTTCTGCTTCAACTGACCGTCTCCATGTCTTTTGGGCGTGCCTCGTCTCCGTCGTCCACCTTTGCAATTATCTGCCTCCCAAGCTTAAGCTCTGCAGTGCTGTTATTTGCCCTCATGTCTTTAGTTTTTTGGGCGTTAATTTTCAAGCCAACTTCCTTCGCTGCAGATTTCCTAGATGTGTCCCATTGCTTCAATTCATTCCTCTCACTTTATCTATTGCTTGCGCCATTACAAGATTAAGTACTATGTTTAAAAGTATCGGTGAGAGCATGCAACCTGCTTAACTCCTGTTTTCACTGATATTGGATCTGAAAGCAGACCTTCATGTTGAATCTGGCATGTGTAGTTTGCATACATGCACTTGATGAGAGATATTATTTTCTTGGGGATTCCAAAAGTTCGTAGCGAACTCCAAATTATTGTTCTAGTTATACCTTTCAAAGTCTACACACTTAAGGTCAAATATTTAACACATTATCTCATTTGTAATCAGACGTGAACTGTTTTACACGTGAGAGTTCGGTTCGTTAAAGAACCAGCGGTGGGTAAGCTGCTAATCTGATGAGGCAGCATGTAGGTCAAAAGACGCACTGAAATGTAATTCGCTATTCCTTCAGAAGAATAACGTGGGATTTGAGAAAGTTATTCAGAGTCTTCCCACAAAATATTCCATTTCATTTAATATACGGAATGTTTTTATTTGAGAAAGAGAAACTTCTATTCTAACTTTTCTTTCTAGTCGAATCGTACAAGCACACAATACTGACTTGACATTACGCATTTTACTTTATTTCGACTATACCCTGCAGCCACAGCCTTCACACATATAGGAATCTTCTCACTGCAGTAACAGCATCAACGTCGCAGCCATCGTCGGAAGCCAGAAAGGAGTGTCACAACATTGACCCGCTGTTCTTCTCGTTTACGGCGACTGTGCTGCTCATGGGTACTGACAAAGTACTTGGACAAGGAAATCAGGTCTTCAGACGACAGTGAACGATCGTGTTCCGTAGATCCAAATCCTGATCTATTTTTCACAGTAGCTTTCTTTAATGTCAATGAATTCAATCCACCGTTTTCACGGTAAGTATATTCCACCCCTGAGGTGGGATTCTAGAAGGTACACAGCTGCCATAAGATTTTCATGCGTCTGGAAACGTTTTCCATCCACAAATTTCTTTAAATATGAAAAAATGTGAGTCAGTGGCTGCCAGGCCTGTAGATAAGTTGGACATTTGAACAATTTGCATCTCAATACTATCAGTTTTCCAACAACGAATTGCCTTTGAGAGCAGCAAAGTTGTCCTGATTTCTCATAGCAAATATCCTATTTTGAAGCAGAAACCAATAGATTCAGAATACTTCTCTTTCCCTTCCCCAGCTTTCGAGCCACTGGAAGCCCATCGTCAGATAGTGGTTATCTAAAAGCATTTCATATTTTACACTAATTATACGAGGGCTGTTCATGTATTAAGCTCCAAGTGGCTGTTTATAAAAGAAAAATTTATAAAGAAACGTATACATATTCTTTACTTCCATGTTGACATTATTTCTCCCCTTAGACACGACCGAAATTCAAATATGTCTTACCGTGATACAAGCATCCTTATCCCTCCATCAAAGAATGGCGTCTCCTGCTTGTTCAACCAGCAGTTAGCATCTCCCTTGACCTCAGTGTCAATGGTGAGGTGATGAGTAGCCAGCCGGGTCTTCATATTTGGGGCATGATGAATGTTGCTTGGTGCCAAGTCCGGACTAAAGGGACAACGTTTGAAAGTCCCCAGAGTTTTTCCATCGTTCGATTCGCAGTATGGGGTTTGGAGGTGGAAGGGGCGGATACGTATTGTCGTGGACGAGAATTATTCCTTCCTTAATCACCACGCGCCGTATATTCTGGGTTGGCCTTCGGAGCTACGTTAAGAGTCTCACTATAAACCTGTGATTCCACAGTAGTTTCACGCGTCTCTCTCATGAAATCTGTTGTCCAAATTCCATTACGTTCCCAAAAAAACTGAACCCACCATTTTGCGACTTTAAAGCGTCTGCTTGAAATTTTTAGGCTTGTTAGGAGACTGTGAATCCACCTTTTGGACTTTTCCTTAGTTTCGGAGTTCACTTACTGGAACCATATCTCGTCCACAGTCATATCTGTTCAAAAATTCCTTCCTCTTTTCTTGCTGTTGTTGGAGGAATGTCACGGCCGAAGCAGTTTTGTGAACATCTAATAGACATTTTGGAATCCACCGTGCAAAAAGTTAATAGCAACCTGACCTCTTTGTGACAATGTTAGAGAGGCAGATCTTCGGATGGTTTGGAAATTGCGAACCGATGTCGCGCACACACAATTTCGTCGACTTGTTACGAGTTCATCAGTCACATCTGTAGGTCGTCTTTGAACTATTTCATTAGGCACATCTGTGCGGCCCACCATGAATTTTCTGCTCCACTACCTCACAACACCACCAATGATAGACCCATTCCGACACACACTAAACAGTTGACAGTAGTGACCCTTCCTGCTTGCAGGAAGTGAATGACAGCTGGGCGAAAATGCAGTAGCACCGCCCATTTCAATCGTTTACCGCCTACACACTAACGAGTGCAGTAGGAAGCAGACTGACACAAGGTTACCTTCAAAGTATCTTTTTCCTACCACGCAAGCGGCATGAAGTTACAAGCGTTTATTTTTAATAAACATTAGGAAGTTTTGAATAGCTCTCGCAGATAGCCGCTGGAGCCGTAGAGAAAATTGGAATTATGTAGGTTGTGTTGCTTTTCGCTCATAAGTAAGGAATTGCTTTGTTGTTCTGATACTTCGATAAGTATCCCCTGAGACCTTAAAACGATTCTTTACACACCAGAGCGGAAAACACTGCACCTGGATTAACGACTCATGTACAAGTATTTACGTTGCCTATTCGCAAAGTAAGGTCCGATCGGTCGCAAAATGGAAAGGCCTGCGAAAATCAAAAATGTTTTGTTTGTAACAGTTAGCTACACTTCCAGGTACTTCTCTACATAGTCACCACTCCGATTTAGACATTTGTCGTAGCCCGTACCAACTTTCCAATACCCTCGTCATAGAAGCAAGGCGCCCGTGCTTCTTGCCAATTCTCTATGCCGGTCTACAGCCCGTTGTTTGTGCCAGAACGTTGTCTTCATAGCTAGCGATTCATGTGAGCAGAGATGGAACTCAGGAAGAGTCAATTACGGGCTCTACTGCGGGTGATCAAGCACTTCCCGTCGGAAACGTTGCAGGAGCATCTTCATCGCCCCTTGAGAGTGCGGCCGAGAATTGTCATGCAGAAGGAAACGTATGACAGTTATGTTATGTGAGTTGCAAGACATCAGGCGAAATCTCACACCAGGCCCTCCTACTTGGCGGGAGACACCAGTGTTATCAGCACGTTTATGTGCACACTATGCGCTCAGGACTAAAAAGAGCGGCGTGACGCAAGCGACAGGCATACTAGAGACACTCCCCAACACATCTGTGCAGTGATTTATTTTAAGGGAAACAAATCGGATCGTCCGTCCGGCTAAATCAACAATACCAATAAAAATTCTAAAAACATCGGAAATTAATATGAATTGCAGAAGCTTAAAACACTTGAAAAGCTCTTCCCATCTATAGCATAACCTACCACACACCAACATTCACGATAATAAATGAAAAGAACCTGTTCTCTTGGAATTAGAAAAAATTTACAAGAGGAAAATTTATGCCCAGCGTGCTACCAGCAACCTTCATATGCATAGTTAATCTTGTCCTTCTTTAACTTAAAGTTCTTGACCAAAGTTTTCTCTCCATGACGATCTGCACCGTGTAATGGTCAGGAAAGAACAGTCTCTTAATGATAATCACTTAAGGAACCATGCTTTTAAACAAACGAGTCGATACTGCAGTTCTACAATAATCACTTCATTGTATTGGATGGCTGTCCGTCAATCTTGTAGCAACCAGGTCGCGGTGTCATTAGATGACCACCTTGACTCAGCAGCTGCAGTATCACACGCTCTCTGCTTTGCTGCGTCGGTTTTTTAGAAGCAGCTACCTCGTACTGGATTGCTATAACATATTTTAGTACAAACGTATAAGCACTTATACGCATACAAGGTCGCCGTGTGGTCTAAATCGCATTGCCACGGTTCGCGCGGGTCCCCGCGTCGGAGGTTCGAGTCCTCCCTTGGGCATGGGTTTGTGTGTTGTCCTTAGTGTAAGTTAGTTTAAGATAAAGTAGTGTTAAGCCTAGGGACCGACGACCTCAGCAGTTTGGTCCCATAGTACTTACCAAAATTTCCAAATTTATCCGCATACAATTTTGAATTAATTTCCTTCGCAATGTAAGATTATTTACGTAACTTAGGAAACACGTGGAGGTGGCAAGTAGACTAAAAACATGTCAAACATTGTTGAGGGAGATCAACAAACGAGTACAATAAGCAGGTTCAGATGCATGTGGGTTGCAATAACTGTTCGGGGAAGAAGAGCCTTGCACGGGATGGAATAGCGCATAGAGCGGCACCGAACTAGTTTTCAGACTGAATTCTACAACAAGTGTAGTGGAAATTTCAGTTGGGCATAACTTTTAATTAAATTGTCTCCCACTAAAAGTGGAGCATTAGCATCACCAAATCAAAAATATGACCCTAAATAATGAATGTAAGTGGACAACAGTTTAATGGACGTTTTGGAATGTACGGACACCTCCCACACATTTGGTATTTACAAAATATACGTGCGCTGAGAATAAAGCAAAGAAAAATAGAAAAAAGAAAACTATTTATTAACAGGAATTGGAGTCTAACAGACGGAATAGTTCCAAATTCCTATGTCACACAGTCAGATTGCGGAATTAGGTGGAGAAACATATTAACTTGCCAAGAATGGAGTCCAATTTTTGGTACAGCAAAAGGTTGGAGTTACAAGTTGTAGCGCACTCAATAATTGTTCATTCAATATCGACGAATTTTTCTTTGATTTTGGCACATGAATTGGAACTCGACAGGCAAGCTCATTCACGTTTGCTGGCGTAATTATCAGACATCAAGCATTGGTGTCTACCTGCAGAAAGCAAGCAAGTGGCACCAGCATGTCGGAAATGCAGTGGCTACAATTTCTGAATTCATTACAGAAATTTCTAATTGCTCGTCCATTAAAAGCACTCAAAAAACACTGCCAAGTTATTTTCTTCCTACTAACGTCCAGCAACATGTCGCAAGATTCCATCCCATAGCCTTGCTTACGAAATGGTTATTTCAGTCCATAAGTTTATAAAAAAGTGTCATTGTATCTCCTAAGATCAGACAGCGACTGTAGAAACGCCTTCTATACTTTCCCTTAATTGTTCTTGTTGTTGCGGTCTTGTTCAAAGACTTGATGAACCTCTCTGCACTAGCTTATCCTACGCACATCCCCGCATGACTCCTGCAACCTACATCCATCTGAAACTCCTTACTCTAGTCAAACCTTCGTCTCCCTATACAACTTTTATCCTTCACACTTTCCTTTATTACTACACAGACAATTCTTTGCTACTTCAGGATGCCCCCAAGGGGGTCCACAACTCTTTTGTGGACACGTGCGTGGCGAGCACGGGGCCCCGAGCTATTGCAGCCTTCTTTCTCTCCAGGGCTGCATTTCCTTCCCCTTCCCCCCTTTCCCCTCCTTGCTCCTTTCCCGTCGCCCTCTCCTCTCCCTCTCTTGGTGTCCTTGCTTAGGTAGGCCCCACAATCCTCCTGGTTCTGTTGGTTTTACAATTCGGCTTTGTTGCGTAATCATCTCCTCCTTTTGGCATTCCTTGGTCCCCCTCTGGGGTTTGACCTCAATTCCAAAATTTCTCCTCCATAGTGTGAGCCATTTAGGGAAGAGCACCTTACCTTGTGTCTCCGACGTGTGCCCTCCTAGTACATTCCACCTTTTCTTTCATGTCGTTGTCTGATGCTAGGGTGCATAGCCAGCACGGTAGCCAGCCCATGTGGTGGGGTCGCTGTGTACCCTTTTGGTTGAGCCCCATGAACACACAGGGATCACACTTCTGATACCTGAGCTGTGACCTCCTCATGCATGCCTTGGAGTGGTTGCTCGTCATCCTGGAGCATTGGAACTCCCGGCAATGGCCCCCATGCCAGGTGGCCCTTGCTGTGGCTGGGTGGCGCCCGTGAGTAGAGCCCCTGATCGAAATGGGTGGTATCAGGGCGGACACTATGCAAATGAAACGCATACGGGTCCAGACCGCTGGCCGTTCTTCTGCGGCCGTCTCTCTGCGTGGAACTGATTCTTCAAGTGCTGCTTCTCTTGCCCTTTCGGCCTTCCATTCCATGGCTACCCCCTGGAAAGAGGGTCAGGCCCGTTGGCTCGGGGCGAAACCTTTCCCCTGTTATCTAGTTGGCACCAGGACTGATGGAGATACTTTCACCAATACTAAACCTTTATTCTTTGTGGAACACATTGAAGACAAGTTTGGCGAAGTGGACTCCCTGAGCAAGATGCAGTCGGGTTCGTTGCTGATCAAAACTATTTCAGCTGCCCAATCTGCGGCCCTCCGTGCCTGTACCCATCTTGGCACAATTCCTGTGTCCATTACCCCCACCAGTCTCTAAATATGGTAGAAGGTGTGATTTTTCACATGGACCTCATCCTTCAAACTGATGAGGAACTTCAGGACAATCTCGGACGGCAGGGTGTTCACTTTGTTTGGCATGTTCAGAAGGGTCCTAAAGACAATCGCATTGATACTGGTGCCTTTATCCTGGCTGTTGAAGGGGATAGCCTCCCTGAGAAAGTTAAGATAATGGTTTATTGATGTGATGTGAAGCTGTACATCCCACCTCCTATGAGGTGTTTTAAGTGCTTGCGTTTTGGACACGTCTTCCCACTGTTCACAGGCCCCGCTCTGTGGTGACTGTGGACGTCCATTCCATGAGGGGAGTCCCCGTGTTCCCCCTCCTGTGTGTGTAAATTGTCATGGTAGTCATTCTCCACGTTCACCAGATTGCCCAGTATATAAGAAGGAAAAGAAGATACAGGAGTATAAGTCCCTCGATCGTTTAACCTACAGAGGCCTGTAAGAAATATACACGTCCACACCCTGTGTCCATGACATCTAGTTGCGCCTTGGTTACATCTTCACCCCTTCCTCCCCCTTCCTTACCCCCATCCCGAACCCCTCTCCTCCCTCCCTCCCCTGCGGCTCCCACACCTTCTCCTCTGGGCGCTGCTCCCCCTCCGCAGCTGGAGAACTGTCCCACTCCTTCGGCGTCTGCCGGTCAAGGGCGCCTCTCCCGGGATGCCCCTTCCCAGCACCTTCCAGGCCAAAGGTCTGCTGCCGCGCGACGACCGCGAGAGCCGCGGTCTGTCGGCCCCCAGGTCGCCCAGTCTCTTTCTGTTCCTGATCTTGCTGCAGCTGGCTCCTTTATGCCACACAGCCCTCCTCGATCTCAGCCTGAAAAGAAGAAGAAGCATAAGTCCCAGGACAAAGAGCCTCTGGTGTCACCAGAGGTCCCTTCCCCGACTTCACAACCGGATTCTGACCTGTCGTTCATGGATGTCGCCCCCTCCTTGTCGGTGATCGGTGGGAACCCGGTGGTATGACTGGCTTTAGCGTGTTCAGCCCCCATTTAAATCATCGTTCTGTGGTTCTCCAATGGAATTGTAATGGATACTATCGTCACCTTCCGGAATTGAAATCCCTTCTTTCGTCTTACTCTGCAGCTTGTGTGGTTCTCCAGGAATCTCATTTTACTGATTCTCACTCACCGACCCTCCGTGGGTTCCGTGTTTTCTGTCTAAATAAGGTCGGACCCCTGCGGGCTTCTGGTGGCGTTTGTACGTTGATTTGTGCAGACATTGCTAGCATGTGGATTCCTCTTCAAACTACATTGGAAGCGGTTGCTGTTAGGGTCCACCTAGACACTGCGGTCACAGTTTGCAATCTTTATCTCCCTCCTGACAGGACTCTTACACCTGCTGCCTTAACTGCCCGTCTTCAGCAACGTCCTCCTGTCTTCCTCCTCCTTGGGGATTTTAATGCTCATCATCCCCTGTGGGGCAGTGCCTTTCCACCTAGACGAGGTCTTCTTATAGACCAGTTTATTGCAGACCACGACTTGTGTCTTCTTAATGATGGCTCCCCTACTCATTTCAGTGGCGGCCATGGTACGTTTTCTGCCATTGATCTTTCTCTTATTCTCCCTCTCTCCTCCCTTCATTACACTGGTCGCCACACGACGACTTTTGTGATAGCGACCATTTCCCGTTGATTATCTCGCTCCCTTCCCGCTCCCCGATGGACAGGTTACCTCGTCGGTTTTTCCAACGCGCTGATTGGCCTCTATACACTGCACAGGTTGTTTTCTCCCTCTTTGTCGGGTTGTATTGATGACGTCCTACGTGACGTGTCTGACCCGATTGTTCGCGCTGCTAACCTTGCTGTCCCGCGCTCGTCTGGACCATTTCGTCGCCGGCAAGTCCCATGGTGGAGTACGGCCATTGCTATTGCCATCCGTGATCGCCGTCGAGCTTTGCAACACTTTAAGAGGCACCCATCTGTAGCCAGCCTTACTACCTTTAAACGCCTTCGCGCTAAAGCCCGTTATTTAATCAAACAGAGCAAGCGGATATGTTGAGAACGATTCGTTTCTTCCCTTGGTTCTACTGTCCCTCTGTCACGGGTATGGGCTACACTTCGCTCGCTCAAAGGTTGCCATCGGCAGTCCACCCTCCCAGGCCTTCACCTCCCAGATGGCCTTTGTATGGACCCATTAGTTCTTGCAGAACATCTTGCGACCCATTTTGCAGTGGCATCAGCATCAGCCTCCTATCCAGCTGCTTTCCTTCACCAGAAACAGCGGGCTGAAGCTTCCATCTTATGTTCTACCCCTTGTGAGTCAGAATCTTACAACGAACCTTTTACTGAATGGGAATTTTTTTCTGCTCTATCTTCTTCTCATGATGCGGCCCCTGGCCCAGATTCCATTCATAACCAACTGCTTCCACATCTCAGTGCTCCACAACGGCAACATCATCTTCGGGTGTTTAACCGTATCTGGCTCCAGGGTGACTTCCCTTCTCAGTGGAGGGATAGCATCGTGGTTCCTGTCCTTAAGCCTGGTAAGAACCCCCTATCTGTTGACAGCTATCGGCCAATTAGTTTGACCAACGTTGTTTGTAAGTTACTTGAACAGATGGTAGCCCGTTGGCTCAATTGGGTCCTCGAATCTCGGGATCTATTGTCCCCTTACCAGTGTGGCTTTCGAGAGGGACAGTCTCCAATCGATCATTTACTTCGCTTGGAATCCGCAGTTCGGCAGGCTTTTTCCCAGCGCCGCCATTTGGTTGCAGTGTTTTTTGACCTTCGCAAGGCCTATGACATGGCCTGGCGCCATCACATCTTACTTACCCTTCATCAGTGGGGTTTTCAGGGCCCACTCCCGATTTTTATCCGCCAGTTCCTGTTCCAACGGTCATTCAGATTTCGAGTTGGTACTGTTTTTAGTTCTCCACGGACCCAGGAGATGGGCATCCCACAGGGTTCTGTCTTGAGTGTCCCTCTTTTCCTCATTGCTATAGATGAACTTGTGGCCTCTGTCGGTCATTTGGTCGCCCCTGCCCTGTATGTGGATGATTTCTGCATTTGGGTTGGTTCCTCTTCGATGGCATCTGCAGAGCGGCAGCTCCAGGGAGCTACACGGTGTGCTTCTGCATGGACCCTCTCACACGGGTTTCAATTCTCTCCTCTAAAATCGCGGGTGGTCCGCTTCTGTCGCTGTACTACGATCCACCACGATCCAGAACTCTATCTCGATGCCCAACGATTGCCTGTGGTCCCACAGTTTCGTTTCCTGGGTTTTATTTTTGACAACAAGCTCACTTGGCTGTCCCATATCAGACATCTGAATGTTTCCATATCAGACATCTGAATGTTTCCATAAACTCAATGTCCTTCGCTTCCTTGCCCACTCCTCTTGGTGTGCGGACTGTTCCCTCCTTCTCCATCTTTATCGTGCTCTAGTTCTGTCTCGCTTGGACTATGGTTGTCAAGTTTATGGTTCAGCTACTCCTTCCACACTGCACGTGCTCGATCCAGTCCACCATCGTGGTATCAGTTTGGCCACTGGTGCCTTCCCTACTAGCCCTGCTGATATTCTCCTGGTTGAAGCTGGGATTCCCCCCCCCCCTTTCTGTTCGGCGGTCCCAGGTTCTGGTGTCTTATGCACTCGCTACCCTTTCCTCTTCCACTCATCCTTCCTATTCTATCCTGTTCCCAGACCATGGACGTCGCCCGCCCGACTCCCGCCCTCGGGCGGGTTTGCCGGTTGGGCTCCGCCTTGCGTCTCTTTGCCGTGATTTTCAGCTTCCTTCTTTGTCCTGCCTACCTCGCTCCCTCCCCTCCACCTCCCCCCCCCCCCCCCTTGGTTGGTTCCTCGGACTCGAATTCGGATGGATCTCCGCCGAGGTCCGAAAGATTCCATCCTCCCCGGTGGTGTTCCGTTCCTTTTTCCGCCAAATTTTATGGGAGTTTTGGGATGCTGTTGTTTTTTACACTGATGGCTCTAAATCTGCTGATCATGTGGGGTATGCCTTCACGTCCTCTGTTGGAACGGAAAATCATCTGCTGCCACCTTCATGTGGAATTGATGGCAATTTCCCAGGCCCTTACGTTTATTAAACAGTCCCCACACAACCGCGTTTTGTTATGTACGGACTCAATGAGTGGCCTTCTTGCTATTGACTGGTGTTTTTCGCGCCATCCCTTGGTCTCTGCCATCCATGACCATCTCGCTGATACTCACCGTGCTGCTTGTTCCATTGACTTCATTTCGGTCCCTGGCCATGTGGGTATCCCAGGTAATGAGCTCGCTGATCGTTTGGCTGGGGGAGCAGTCACTTACCCCCCATTTTCTGTAACCCCTCCTGCAGCGGATTTACGGCTTCACATCAAATCCCACTTCGCACAGTCATGGACCCCCCTCACGGGGGTAGTTAGCGCCTGCGTCCGGAGACGGACGGTTCCACGACCTATAATCGTGGTCTTTTTGGTTTTTCACTTCTCGTTTCTTCCTTCCTTTTGTTGGTTCCTTTCCTTGCTCTTCTCGACCTCACTGTCTTCCTTACTCTTTCCCTTGACTTCTCCTTGCCTTCTCATTGCCTTTTTCTCCTTGCCTTCTCATTGCCTTTTTCTCCTTGCCTTCTCATTGCCTTTTTCTCCTTGCCTTCTCATTGCCTTTTTCTCCTTGCCTTCTCATTGCCTTTTTTTCCTTGCCTTCTCCTTGCCTTTTTCTCCTTGCCTTCTCATTACCTTCTTCTCCTTGCCTTCTCTGGTCTCCGCCTCGGCGTTTGAGACAGTCTGTCCTCTTTCTCCCTCTCTCTCTTCTTTTTCCTCTTCTACCTTCCTCCCTGTGCGTGCCTGAAGGCCGACCCACGCGTTTGCACGCGTAGCCGGTGACGGGGTAACGCGTAATTCCCCGCCCTGGGTAGACATGTAAGGCACGCGCGTACCCCCTGGTAAAGGCCAGGCCCGGGGAGGGGTGATTGCCTGAGCTGATACCTTCTGACCATGCCGATTGGTCCCTCCGTCTGTTTCTCGGGAGGTGTGACCTGAGGTGTAAACATTCACCTAAGGCGGGAGTGCCCTCTGAGAGGGTCCCCACAAGGAAGGAGCGCGCCATCGGAGACGCTGGCAATCATGGGGGATTCCTCCGCAATGGATTCTACTCCATCTCTTTCGACTTCGACTCAAAAACGGAAACGTGACCAGCCAACAGTGACAAAAGTACTACCGCCTGCCCCACAGTTCCTCGTAGTTTCTCGATCTGAGGACGGAAAGGATTTTTCCTCTGTCAACCCTTTCGTTATTCAGAAGGGCGTAGATGCCATAGCCGGATCTGTCAAATCTTGTACCAGGTTGCGAAACGGCACCTTATTACTAGAAACTGAGAGTGCCTTTCAGGCACAAAAACTGCTTCGGGCCACCCTCCTGTACACGTTCCCTGTCCGGGTGGAGGCCCACCGAACTTTGAACTCGTCTCGTGGTGTAGTTTATACTAGCTCCATCGACGGATTGACTGATGAGGAGCTTCAATCATTCCTCGCTGAGCAGGGCGTGACGGCTGTCCATAGGGTCATGAAAAAGGTCAACAATGACCTTGTACCGACCCGGACACTTTTCTTGACCTTCGATAGTGTTAAGCTGCCATCGCGCATCAAGGCGGGCTACGAGGTTATTTCTGTTCGCCCCTATGTCCCGACACCTACGCGCTGCTACCAGTGTCAGCGTTTCAATCACACTAGACAGTCTTGTTCCAATGCGGCTAAATGTGTCACTTGTGGCAGGGATGCCCATGAGGGTGACTGTCCACCTCCGTCTCCTCGTTGTGTGAACTGTCAGGGTGACCATGCCGCATCCTCCCGCGACTGTCCTGTCTATAAGGAAGAACGCTGTATCCAAGAAATTCGGGTCAAAGAGAAAGTGTCCACCTCGGCTGCTCGCAAGCTATTGGCTAGTAGGAAGCCCACGCTGCTCCCAGCGGGGAAATACAGTACTGTCCTCGCCTCTCCTCGGACTACCCGGGAGGTAGCAACCCAGACATGCGATCTGACCTTCAGCACCACGGTCGTCCGTTCGGCCAGTGCTAAGATCGCGCGGTCGACGTCTCCTCTTCCTCCCATCACCCCACAGACACGAGCACCTTCCTCAGCTTCTGCTAAGACGAAGACATCGAAGTCAGATGCACGGGCCTTCAAGAAGGAACCATCCCGTGCAGACTTCCTCCGTACCTCGACCTCCCAGCCTTCGACCGGTACTTCCACTACACGTCCTTCCAAAAAGGCGCATAGGAAGCACAGTTCTCCTTCTCCGCCACGGCGCATTCCTTCTCCTGCGCCACCCAGCGGTTGCCGCCCCAGGCCGTCATCTGTTTCGCCTGGCCGCACCGCTGGTAGCCGTACATCTGGCCGTTCACTGGCGGAGGAAGCTCCCCCTCCCGGCCATCCTCCCGAGATGGCCGATGACCCTATAGACCACATGGACGATGACTGTCCGCCTACTGATAGCGGCGGCAGTGCTCGCTCGAAGCCAGGCCCTAAGCGGCCTTCGAGGTGACCACTTCTCTCATCTTCCTTTTCTTACGATGGCACTTATTCACTGGAATATTCGCAGCATTCGCTCCAACCGAGAGGACTTGAAGTTGCTGCTCCGCTTGCACCGTCCGCTCGTCGTAGCCCTCCAGGAAACGAAGCTACGCCCATGCGATCAAATTGCCTTGGCACACTACACCTCTGTGCGTTTTGACCTACCCCCTGTGGTAGGTATCCCAGCTCATGGAGGGGTTATGTTGCTGGTCCGGGATGATATTTACTACGATCCCATCACGTTGCACACCGGCTTGCAGGCAGTTGCCATCCGCGTTACTCTCCCCACTTTTACGTTTTCCTTTTGTACCGTTTACACTCCATCGTCATCTGCCGTTACCAGGGCAGACGTGATGCAACTTATTGCTCAGCTACCTGCACCATTTTTGTTAACTGGAGACTTCAATGCCCACCATCCCCTTTGGGGCTCTCCAGCATCCTGCCCGAGGGGCTCCTTGTTAGCAGACCTTTTCAACCAGCTCGATCTTGTCTGCCTCAATACTGGCGCCCCTACTTTTCTTTCGGACACATCTCACACCTATTCCCATTTAGACCTCTCTATATGTACTCCCCAACTTGCACGCCGGTTTGAGTGGTATGCACTTTCTGATACATATTCGAGCGACCACTTCCCGTGTGTTATCCATCTCCTGCAGCATACCCCCTCTCCGTGCTTCTCTAATTGGACCATCTCCAAGGCAGACTGGGGGCTCTTCTCTTCCAGGGCGACCTTTCAGGATCAAACCTTTACAAGCTGCGATCGTCAGGTCGCACACCTCACGGAAGTCATTCTCGCTGCTGCTGAATATTCCATCCCTCACCCTCCTTCTTCTCCACGTCGCGTACCGGTCCCCTGGTGGACCGCGGCATGTAGAGACGCTTTACGTGCTCGTCGACGTGCTTTACGCACATTTAAACGCCACCCTACAGTGGCGAATTGTATCAATTATAAACGATTACGTGCTCAGTGTCGTCGTATTATCAAAGAAAGCAAGAAAGCCAGCTGGGCTGCTTTCACAAGCACCTTCAACAGTTTTACTCCTTCTTCTGTTATCTGGGGTAGCCTGCGCCGGCTATCTGGCACTAAGGTCCACTCACCAGTTTCTGGCTTGAAGGTCGCGAATGACGTCCTTGTAGCCCCTGAGGCTGTCTCCAATGCCTTCGGCCGCTTTTTCGCAGAGGTTTCGAGCTCCGCTCATTACCACCCTGCCTTCCTCCCCCGCAAACAGGCAGAGGAGGCTAGGCCACCTAACTTCCGCTCCTCGAATTGTGAAAGTTATAATGCCCCATTCACCATGCGGGAACTCGAAAACGCACTTGACCGATCACGGTCCTCTGCTCCAGGGCCAGATTCTATTCATATTCAGATGCTGAAGAACCTTTCTCCTGCGGGTAAAGGTTTTCTTCTTCGTACATACAATCGCATCTGGATTGAGGGACATGTTCCCGCATGCTGGCGTGAGTCTATTGTTGTCCCGATTCCTAAGCCGGGGAAGGACAAGCACTTTCCTTCCAGTTATCGACCTATCTCGCTTACCAGCTGTGTCTGTAAAGTGATGGAGCGAATGGTTAACTCTCGATTGGTTTGGCTGCTCGAGTCTCGACGCCTACTTACCAATGTACAATGTGGATTTCGTAGGCGCCGCTCTGCTGTTGACCATCTGGTTACCTTGTCGACCTTCATTATGAATAACTTCTTGCGGAAGCGCCCGACCGCGGCTGTGTTCTTTGATTTGGAGAAGGCTTACGACACCTGTTGGAAGGCGGGCATTCTCCACACCATGCATACATGGGGCCTTCGCGGTCGCCTCCCTCTTTTTATTCGTTCCTTTTTAATGGATCGACAGTTCAGGGTACGTGTGGGTTCTGTCCTGTCCGACACCTTTCGCCAGGAGAATGGGGTGCCACAGGGCTCAGTCTTGAGCGTCGCTCTCTTCGCCATCGCGATCAATCCAATAATGGATTGCCTCCCAGCTGATGTATCAGGCTCCCTTTTCGTGGACGATTTTACCATCTATTGCAGCGCGCAGTGTACACGTGTCCTGGAGCGCTGTCTTCAGCGTTCTCTTGACCGTCTTTACTCCTGGAGCGTCGCCAATGGCTTCCGTTTTTCTGCCGAGAAGACGGTCTGTATTAACTTCTGGCGCTACAAAGAGTTTCTCCCACCGTCCTTACGACTCGGTCCCGTTGCTCTCCCAATCGTGGAGACAACCAAATTTTTAGGCCTTACATTTGACAGGAAACTTAGCTGGTCTCCACATGTGTCATATTTGGCCGCCCGTTGTACCCGTTCTTTAAATGTCCTCCGTGTTCTCAGTGGTCTGTCGTGGGGAGCGGATCGAACCGTCCTACTTCGTCTATATCGGTCGATCGTCCGCTCCAAGCTGGATTATGGGAGCTTCGTATACTCCTCTGCACGGCCATCCATCTTACGCCGCCTCAACTCCATACAACATCGGGGTTTACGACTTGCGATCGGAGCATTTTATACCAGTCCCGTAGAGAGTCTTCATGCTGACGCTGGCGAATTGCCACTCACCTACCGGCGCGATATACTGCTTTGTCGGTATGCCTGTCGGCTACTGTCAATGCCCGACCATCCGTCTTATCGTTCCTTTTTTGACGACTCTCTTGACCGTCAATACGGGTTGTATGTCTCTGCCCTGCTACCCCCTGGAGTTCACTTTCGTCGCCTCCTTCAACACCTTAATTTTTCACTCCCTGCAACCTTTCGAGTGGGCGAGAGCCGCACGCCACCTTGGCTCCAGGCTCAGGTCCGCGTTCACCTTGACCTCAGCTCGCTCCCAAAAGAGGTCACCCCCGGTTCGGTCTACCACTCCCGTTTTTTGGAACTTCGTTCGAAGTTCATCGACATGACTTTCATTTATACAGATGGCTCTAAGACCAATGACGGGGTCGGGTGTTGCTTTATTATCGAGGCACAAAGTTTCAAATACCGGCTCCATGGCCATTGTTCTGTCTTCACAGCTGAGCTCTTTGCCCTCTACCAGGCTGTTCTTTACATCTGCCGCCACCGACATTCTGCTTATGTCATCTGCTCAGATTCCCTGAGCGCCATCCAGAGCCTCAGTGATCCGTACCCGGTTCACCCTTTCGTACACCGGATCCAACGCTCTCTTCAGCAGCTGGTGGACGTCGGTTCTCCAGTTAGCTTTATGTGGGTTCCTGGCCATGTCGGTATCCCTGGGAACGAAGCTGCAGATGCCGCGGCCAAGGCTGCGGTCCTCCAGCCTCGGACAGCTTTTTGTTGCGTCCCTTCGTCCGATTTTGGCAGGGTGATTTGTCGGCGCATCTTATCTCTGTGGCATGCCGATTGGGCTGCACTTACCGACAACAAGCTTCGGGCCTTAAAACCTCTTCCCGTGGCTTGGACGTCCTCCTCACGCCCTTCTCGGCGGGAGGAGGTCGTTTTAGCCCGGTTAAGAATTGGACACTGCCGGTTCAGCCATCACCATCTGCTGACGGCTGCGCCGGCGCCGTTCTGCCCATGTGGGCACTTGCTGACGGTTAGACACATTTTAATGTCCTGTCCAGATCTTAACACACTGCGCCTCGATCTTAACCTGCCAAATACTTTCGATGCCATTTTAGCGGATGACCCACGAGCAGCTGCTCGTGTTCTTCGTTTTATCAATTTGACAAACCTCGCTAAGGACATTTGATGATGCTGTTTTTTAATCCTATGCCTGTCAGTCTGTCTTTTATCGTGTTTTCCCTTTTAGTTGTTGTGGTCAACTTGTGCCTCGCGGTGTATTCTTAGAGTAGTCAGGGCGCTAATGACCATTGAAGTTGTGCGCCCTAAAACCACAAAAAAAAAAAAAAAGTCATGGACCAATTTTTGGGAGGCTACTCCCCTGTCTAGTAAACTTCGTGCGATTAAGGTGACACCAGGCCCGTGGCGTTCTTCCTTTCGCCTCTCCCGAAAGGACTCGACCACACTGTGTCGTCTCCGCATTGGCCATACCAGGCTGACCCATGGTTTTCTTTTGCGTGATGGGCCACCCCCACTTTGTGCTTGTGGAGCCTTCCAGTCAGTAGCCCACATTTTGGTTGAATGTCCCCCTTCTTTTGGCTCTGCGTGCTAAGTACAGACTCCCCCACACTTTACATTTGATGTTGGCTGACGATTCCAGGATTGTCTCTCTGGTTATCGGTTTCCTCCAGGAAAGTGGTTTTTATTCTCAGTTTTAAGGTTTTTACTCTCTCTTTGATATTGGGGCTGGGCGGTGAGTGTTTGGGTGTCTCCCACTGTAAGCAGTGTTCGGAGATTCCCGATTCACCTCCCTGACCGAAATCTTTTCTTCCCCTTTTACTCTGTTTTACCCTTTTTTTTTTAAGGATTGGTTAGTCTCCTTTTCCCATACGTACTTCTACATTCTAGCAGTTGTACCTTTTAAGACACAGGTGGTCTTGCCTATGCTGCTTCAGCATAGCGTTGGGTTCGTTCTCTTGCTGACTTCCCTCAATTTGTTTTTACCATTGACAACATGACTGCCCCTTTACGTTTTTAGCCGTTTTCTTTTTATTGTTCTGACTTTCCTGAGATGTCACATTGGCGGAATGGACCACATTTGCAACAAGGGACTGATGACTTTGCTGTTTGGTCCCTTAAACCTCAAACAACCAACCAACCAATTACTTCCCCCCCCAGGGGGTCCACAACTCTTTTGTGGATACGTGCATAGCAAGCACGGGACCCAGAGCTAATGTGGCCCTCCTTCCTTTCCGGGCTGCATACCTCCCTTTTCCGCATCCTTCCCTATCCCCCGTCTTCGACCCCCCCCCCCCCCCCCCCGCCCCTCACCTCTGGCTCTTTCCTTCCCTTTCTCCCCCTCTGGGAGTATGGTTTGTGCCTACGTCCGGAGACAGACGCTCGTGAATGTCACACATTCTTTGCCTTCTCTGCTTGTATGTTTTCATCCTTCCTTTGTCCTTCTTTATTCCTTTCCTCTTCTCTTTGCCCTTTTCTCCGCTTCGGCGTTTGAGACCCCTCTTCTTTCCTTTCCCTTTCTCTTTTTTCCTCCCTGTGCATGTCTGAAGGCCGACCCACGCACTTCCATGCGTAGGCGGTGACGGGGTAACGCGTAATTCCCTGCCCCGGGTAGACAGGTAGGACACGTACGTACCCCCTGGTAACGGCCAGGCCCAGGGAGGGGTGATTACCCGAGCTGATACCTTCCGAAAGTGCCGATTGGTCCCTCCGTCCGTTTGTCGGGAGGTGTGCCCTGAGGTGTGAACAACCACCTAAGGCGGGAGTGCCCTCAGAGAGGGCCCCCACAAGGGAGGAGCGCGCCATCGGAAACGCCGGTAATCATGGGGCATTCTTCCGCAATGGTTTCCTCACCTTCCACTATGTCTGCTCACAAGCATAAGTTCACTGAGTCTCAGCTACAGACAGTTCTTCCATCGTTGCCACAGTTCCTTGTTGTTTCTCGGTCTGACGAAGGTCACGACTTCTCCACGGTCAACCCTTTCATTATTCAGAAAGGTGTCGACGCAATTGCAGGTCCTGTAAAGTCTTGTTCCAGATTACGGAATGGCACCCTGTTGTTAGAAACAGTCAGTGCCCTCCAGGCACAAAAATTGCTGCGTACCTCACTACTACACACCTACCCTGTCCGGGTGGAACCGCAGCGTACATTAAATTCCTCGCATGGAGTCGGTTATACACGCTCCCTCGATGGATTGTCTGACGAAGACATTCAGCACTACCTGTCTGACCAGGGCGTAACGGCTGTTCATAGGGTTATGAAAAGGGTTGACACGAACATCATTCCAACCCGCACTGTCTTCTTGACCTTTGACAAAGTTCAACTCCCATCGAAAATCAAAGCAGGCTTTGAGATAATTTCCGTTCGCCCTTACCTCCCAAACCCTACGCATTGCTATCGGTGTCAGCGGTTCAATCACACCAGCCAGTCCTGTTCCAATCCGGCCAAATGTGTTACATGTGGCAAGGATGCCCATGAGGGTGCTTGTCCACCTCCATCCCCTCGCTGCATCAATGTATGGGTGACCACGCTGCTTCTTCTCAAGATTGCCCCGTTTTTAAGGACGAGAAACTCATCCAGGAAATTAGGGTGAAGGAAAAGGTGTCGACTTTGCTGCTCGAAAATTATTCGCCAGTCGAAAGCCCACCGTGCCTCAGATAGGAAAATGCAGCACTGTCCTTGCTTCTCCTCGGCCAACAAAGGAGGCGGCCACGCAGACTTGCGACCTCACCTATAGTGCCACAGTCGTCAGATCGGCCAGCGCCAAGATCGCCCGTTCAACCTCACCACTTTCGCCTGCCCACTCTCTGGCTCTCCCTTCGTCGGGTTCTGCTAAATCTCGAGCCCAAAAGTCAGACACCAAGGCTTCGAAAAAAGAGCATACTCGTGAAGAGTTTTTACGTACCGCAACTTCCCAACCATCGGTTCCTCCTTCATCTAAACATCATACTTCCAAGAAGGCTACAAAGAAACCCAGTTCCTCTCCTTCTCCACCAAGGCGTGTCCCATCTACAGCACCACCTGGCGGAAATCGCCCTCGGCCGTCTTCTGTGTCGCCGAGGCGCACTGCTGGCGGCCGATCAACCAGCCGATCGCTGGTGGCAGGAGCTGCTCCTCCTAACCAACCTATGGATCAGGATCTTCTGCCTTCGGCTAAATGCCATTCCATGCTGTCGGTCGCAAGCTCTGAGCAGTCGTTGAGTTGACAGCAACCTTGGTCACATTCCTCCATTTTCTGTTCACCCTATGTCCATTATCCACTAGAATATCCGCGGTATTCGAGCCAATCGGGATGAATTGTCGATCCTCTTACGATCCTACTCGCCGGTCATCTTTTCTCTTCAGGAAACAAAGCTGCGTCCCCATGACCGCTTTGTTCTCCCTCATTTTCAGTCCGTCCGATATGATCTCCCCTCTGTTGAAGGCACTCCAGCCCATGGTGGACTCATGATTTTTCTCCATGAAACTCTCCATTATCACCCAATCCATTTAAACACTTCCTTCCAAGCTGTCGCCGTCCGTCTTTCCCTTTCTGGATACATGTTCTCTCTTTGTACTGTATACATTCCATCGTCCACACCAATGGCACGAGCTGATCTCCTTCATCTTCTTGGTCAACTTCCACCCCTCTATTTGCTGGTTGGGGACTTCAACGCCCACCACTCGCTTCGGGGATCTCCACATCCTTGTCCACGTGGCTCACTATTGCTAGACGTCTTCCACCAAGCGGATCTAGTTTGCCTCAACACTGGGGTCCCTACATTTTTGTCTGCCTCCACGACAAATTTATCTCATTTGGACCTTTCGGTCGGTACTGTTCCGCTAGCTCGGCGCCTCGAATGGTTCGCCCTTGATGATGCACACTCGAGTGACCACTTTTCATGTGTCCTTAGACTGCAGCCTCAACTGCCGTACATGCGCCCGCGACGCTGGAAGTTTGCCCAAGCTGATTGGACACTTTTTTCGTCTCTAGCGACATTCGATGACCGTCACTTTCCCGGCGTCGACGATAAGGTCACACATATTACCGACGTTATTCTTACAGCTGCGGAACATTCAATACCACGCACCTCCGAATTGCCCCGGCGCCCCCCAGTTCCTTGGTGGAACGAGGCGTGCCGTGATGCAATACGTGAGCGGCGACGTGCTCTCCACGTTTTCCGCCACCATCCTACTTTGGCCAACTGTCTCCGCTATAAGCAGTTCCGAGCGCGATGCCATCGTGTCATCCGCAAGCTGGAAATTCTTTATTAGCTCATTTAACACCTTCACTCCCTCCTCGGAAGTTTGGAGTCGGCTTCGACGGTTGTCAGGCGCGCCTAGTTTCTCCCCGGTCTCTGGGCTCACTGTCGCGCATGATACATTAGTGGACCCCGTCGCAATTTCTAACTCCTTAGGTCAGCAGTTTGCTGAGATTTCGAGCTCTTCAAATTACCCGCCAGCGTTTCTCCCGAAGAAACGTGCAGCGGAAGTGCGACCTCTTGCTTGCTCCACTCAAAATCGCGAAAGCTACAATACTGTTTTCTCCATGCGGGAACTACAACATGCACTCTTTTCTTCTCGCTCCTCCGCCCCACGACCGGATGGTATCCACGTCCAAATGTTGCTGCATTTATCAACCCATAGTCTGCGTTACCTCCTTCGCCTTTATAATCGAATTTGGACCGACGGTACTTTTCCCCTCTAGCTATCGCCCCATTTCTCTCACGAGTAATGTCTGTAAGGTTTTGGAGCGTATGGTGAATTACCGTTTAGCGTGGTGGCTGGAATCCCGCAGTCTTTTAACAGCTGCCCAATGCGGATTCCGAAAGCATCGTTCTGCAGTTGACCATCTTGCTGCTGTCTCCACTTATATCATGAACAATTTTCTCCGGAAACGCCCAACAGTAGCAATATTTTTTGATCTGGAGAGAGCATACGATACCTGTTGGAGGACAGGCATCCTCCGCACACTGTTCTCCTGGGGCTTTCGAGGTCGGCTGCCCCTTTTTCTTCGCGAATTTATGGCAGGGCGCACATTTAGAGTGTGGGTGAACACTACTCTCTCCCGTACTTTCTCCCAAGAAAACGTGGTACCCCAGGGCTCCGTGCTGAGTGTTGTACTGTTTGCCATTGCCATAAATTCAATTATGGATTGTCTCCTTCCTGATGTCTCGGGCTCCCTCTTTGTGGACGATTTTGCGATCCACTACAGCTCTCAACGGACCTGCCTTCTTGAACGACGTCTTCAAGGATGTCTCGATCGCCTCCACTCTTGGAGCATCGAAACCGGCTTCCGTTTTTCTCCCAGTAAGACCGTTTGTGTTAATTTTTGGCAACGGAAGGAGTTTCTTCCGCCCTCCTTACATCTAGATCCTGTCAACCTTCCGTTTTCAAACGTCGCTAAATTCTTGGGTCTTATGTTTGCTAATCCAGCCCATGACCTCTTTTTCGACGCCTCCTTTGATGTAGGGTATGCAGGCCGCCCCTCCTCCCTACTACCTCCAGGAGTCCGCTTCCGTCAACTGCTCCATTCTCTTTCCTTCCGCTTTCCTAAAACCTTCTTGACAACTTGGGGTACAGCACCGCCTTGGCTCCGTCCCCGGATCTGCCTGCTCCGTGATCTTTGTCGATTTCCCAAGGATGGTACCCTTTCACTTGTTTATCGTCGGGCATTTGCTGATCTATATGCACAAATGACGGACGCCACATTTCTTTACACCGACGGCTCGAAAACATCGTTAGGTGTAGGGAGTGCCTATATTGTTGGCGACACCCCAAATCCCTTCGGCTTCCCGACCAGTGTTCGGTTTATACTGCGGAGCTTTACGCTGTTCTCCAGGCTGTCCACTACATCCGCCGCCATCAGCGGATACAGTATGTTATTTGCTCAGATTCTCTCAGCTCTCCCCTCAGTCTCCAAGCTCTTTACCCTGTCCACCCTCTGGTCCTCCGGATTCAGGACTGTCTGCGCTTGCTCCACATGGGGGGCGTTTCGGTGGCGTTCCTCTGGCTCCCGGGACACGCTGGTATCTGTGGGAATGAGGCGGCCGATACAGCGACCTAGGCTGCAGTCTCTCTTCTTCGGCCAGCTATTCAATCGATTCCCTTCACCGATGTACGGAGCGTTTTATGTCGTCGAGTTGTTCTTTTATGGTACGCACGTTGGTCGACACTTCCCCATAATAAATTTCGGGACGTGGAAGCTCTTCCTTGTGCTTGGACCTCTTCCTCCCGAACGCATCGTCGAGAGGAGGTAATTTTAACTAGGCTCCGGATAGGGCACTGTCTTTTTAGCCATCGAAATCTTTTAAGCGGCGATCCTCCCCCAGTCTGTCCCCACTGCTCTCAGCTGTGGACGGTAAGACACCTTTTAATTGAGTGCCCCTATTTTAATCCGTTACGCTCCCGTCTACAGCTATCGCCTGATATATCATCGATTTTAGCAGTTGACACGCGCTGAGCCGACCGCGTTCTCAAGTTTATTAGTGCCAGTGAAATGACGTCAGTCATTTGAAGCTTTTTTTGGGGACAACCAACCCCTTTCTGTAGTGGATTTTTAAGCTTTCCTTCTGCTTTTAGTTTCTCCAATTTTATGACTTTCGTTCCCATTGCTGCTGGTTTTCAATATCGGTTTTTTACTGTTTCCTAAGTCTAGGACCGGGCGCTAATGACCATAGCAGTTTTACGCACTAAAACCAACACACACAAAAAATCCTTGTCCACGTGGCTCACTATTGCCGGACGTCTTTCACCAAGCGGATCTAGTTTGCCCCAACACTGGGGTCCCTACAGTTTTGTCTGCTTCCACGACAAATTTCTCTCATTTGGATCTTTCGGTCGGTACTGTTCCGCTAGCTCGGCGCTTCGAATGGTTTGCCCTTGATGATACACACTCAAGTGACCACTTTCCATGTGTCCTTAGACTGCAGCCTCAACTGCCATATATGCGCCCGCGACGCTGGAAGTTTTCCCAAGCAGATTGGACACTTTTTTCGTCTCTAGCGACATTCGATGACCGTCACTTTCCCAGCGACGACGATGAGGTCAGACATATTACCGACGTTATTCTTACAGCTGCGGAACGTTCAATACCACGCACCTCCGAATTGCCCCGGCGCCCCCCAGTTCCTTGGTGGAACGAGTCGTGCCGTCACGCAATACGTGAGCGGCGACGTGCTCTTCATGTTTTCCGCCACCATCCTACTTTGGCCCACTCTATCCGCTATAAGCAGTTCCGTGTGCGATGCCGTCGCGTCATCCGCGATAGCAAGAAGGCAAGCTGGAAATTCTTTATTCGCTCATTTAACACCTTCACTCCCTCCTCGGAAGTTTGGAGTCGGCTTCGACGGTTCTCAGACGCGCCTAGTTTCTCCCCGGTCTCTGGGCTCACTGTCGCGCATGATACATTAGTGAACCCCGTCGCAATTTCTAACTCCTTAGGTCAGCAGTTTGCTGAGATTTCGAGCTCTTCAAATTACCCGCCAGCGTTTCTCCCGAAGATACGTGCAGCGGAAGTGCGACCTCTTGCTTTCTCCTCTCAAAATCGCGAAAGCTACAATACTGTTTCCTCCACTCGGGAACTCCAACATGCACTCTCTTCTTCTCGCTCCTCCGCCCCAGGACCGGATGGTATCCACGTCCAAATGTTGCTGTATTTATCAAGCTATCGTCGTTCCTGTTCCGAAACCTGGGAAGGACAAACATCTCCCCTCTAGCTATCGCCCCATTTCTCTCACGAGTAGTGTATGTAAGGTTTTGGAGCGTATGGTGAATTGTCGTTTAGCTTGGTGGCTGGAGTCCCGCAGTCTTTTAACACCTGCCCAATGCGGATTCCGAAAGCATCGTTCTGTAGTTGATCATCTTGTTGCTCTCTCCACTTATATCATGAACAATTTTCTCCGGAAACGCCCAACAGTAGCAATATTTTATGATCTGGAGAGAGCATACGATACCTGTTGGAGGACAGGCATCCTCCGCACACTGTTCTCCTGGGGCTGTCGAGGTCGGCTGCCCCTTTTTCTTCGCGAATTTATGGCAGAGCGCACATTTAGAGTGCGGGTGAACACTACTCTCTCCCGTACTTACTCCCAAGAAAACGTGGTACCCCAGGGCTCCGTGCTGAGTGTTGTACTGTTTGCCATTGCCATAAATTCAATTATGGATTGTCTCCTTCCTGATGTCTCGGGCTCCCTCTTTGTGGACGATTTTGCGATCTACTACAGCTCTCAACGGACCAGCCTTCTTGAACGACGTCTTCAAGGATGTCTCGATCGCCTCCACTCTTGGAGCATCGAAACCAGCTTCCGGTTTTCTCCCAGTAAGACCGTTTGTGTTAATTTTTGGCGACGTAAGGAGTTTCTTCCTCCCTCCTTACATCTAGGTCCTGTCAACCTTCCGTTTTCGGACGTCGCTAAACTCTTGGGTCTTATGTTTGACAGAAAACTGTGCCGGTCCTCCCACCTATCTTTCGGCACGCTGTCTGCGATCCCTTAACACTCTCCGTGTCCTGAATGGTACCTCCTGGGGAGCGGACCGAGTGGTCCTTCTCCGCCTCTATCGCGCCTTAGTGCGCTCGAAACTGAACTATGGAAGCATAGTCTACTCCTCTGCTCGGCCGTCTACTCTTCGGCGTCTCGACTCTATCCACCACCGTGGATTACGTTTAGTGTCTGGAGCTTTTTACACCAGCCCTGTGGAAAGCCTTTATACTGAGACTGCTGAACCTCCGCTGTCCAATCGGCGAGCAGTCCTTCTGAGTCGTTATGCTAGCCATCTGCATTCCATGCCTGCTAATCCAGCCCATGACATTTTCTTCGACGCCTCCGTTGATGTAGGGTATGCAGGCTGCCCCCTCCCCCTACTACCACCGGGAGTCCGCTTCCGTCAACTGCTCCATTCTCTTTCCTTCCGCTTTCCTCAAACCTTCTTGACAACTTGGGGTACAGCACCGCCTTGGCACCGTCCCCGGATCTGCCTGCTCCGTGACTTTTGTCAGTTTCCCAAGGATGGTACCCCTTCACTTGTTTATCGTCGGGCATTTGCTGCTCTGTGTGCACAAATGAAGGAAGCCACATTTATTTAAACTGATAGCTCAAAAACATCGTTTGGTGTAGGGAGTGCCTATATTGTTGGCGACACCCCAAATCAATTTCGGCTTCCTGACCAGTGTTCGGTTTATACTGCGGAGCTTTACGCTGTTCTCCAGGCTGTCTACTACATCTACCGGCATCAGCGGATACAGTATGATATCTGTTCAGATTCTCTCAGCTCTCTCCTCAGTCTCTAAGCTCTTTACCCTGTCCACCCTCTGGTCCACAGTATTCAGGACTGTCTGCGCTTGCTCCACCTGGGGGGCGTCTCTGTGGCGTTCCTCTGGCTCCCGGGACACATTGGTATCTGTGGAAATGAGGCGGCCGATATAGCGGCCAAGGCTGCAGTCTCTCTTCTTCGGCCAGCTATTCAATCGATTCCCTTAGCCGATCTACGGAGCGTTTTATGTCGTCGTGTTGTTCTTTTATGGCACGCACATTGGTCGACACTTCCCCATAATAAATTGCTGGACGTGAAAGCTCTTCCTTGTGCTTGGACCTCTTCCTCCCGAACGCGTCGTCGGGTGGAGGTAATTTTAACTAGACTCCGGATAGGGCACTGTCTTTTTAGCCATCGACATCTTTTAAGCGGTGATCCTCCCCCACTCTGTCCCCACTGCTCTCAGCCGTGGACGGTAAAACACCTTTTAATTGAGTTCCCCTATTTTACTCCGCTACGCGCCCGTCTACAGCTGTCGCCTGATATATCGTCAATTTTAGCAGATGACACGCCCTCGGCCGATCGCGTTCTCGAGTTTCTTAGTGCCAGTGAAATGACGTTAGTCATTTGAAGCTTTTTTGGGGGACAACCAACCCCTTTCTGTAGTGGATTTTTAAGCCTTCCTTCTGCTTTTAGTTTCTCCAATTTTTTGAGTTTCGTTCCCATTGCTGCTGGTTTCCATTTTCTGTTTTTTACTGTTTCCTAAGTCACGGACCGGGCGCTAATGACCATAGCAGTTTTGCGCCCTAAAACCACAAAAAAAAACAACTACTTCAGGATGTGCCGTTTCAAGTGACCCCTTCCTTCAGTCAAATAGTGCTTTAAATTTCTTTTCTACCCTATTCTATTCAGTATGTCTTCATTAGCTAGACAATGTACTCGCTAATCTTCACTGTTCTTCCTCAGCTTTACATTTCAAAAGCATCTATTCTCTTCCTGTCTGAACTGTTTATTGTCCATGTTTAACTTCCGTACTATGGTGCATTCGAGGCAAATATCTTCGGAAAATACTTTTTCCGATTGCCACTCTGCATTGTATATTCTCTCTACTTGGCCGTCGTCAGCTATTTTGTTATGCAAATAGCGAAAGCCATTTACTACTTTTAGAACATACGTGATTCAGTGCTTCTCGTTTTTCCTTTACATAGTATTGTCTTCAAGTCCGTTTGCCTTGTACTGCCTCCTTTCATTCCTTCGGGCTTTCAGGCTTACCTTTTGTGCTTAGTACTGGCTTTCCATCTACTATGTTGATATTCTCACAACTGCTTCTCCTTCCTCAAGGATTTCTTTAATTTTTTTGTCCATTACCACTTTGCCATTTGGCACATTGACAATTACGTAAACATTTCTCTACTTTATTCATTTCAACCTTCAGTTCATAACCAATAAATTATGCTCAGAGTCAACACCTGCCCTTTTAAATATTCCATTTAAAGTCGGATTTAAAAGTTTGTTTCATTGTATTATAACCAGTCTGACAACTTCCAGTGCTTCCAATTCTATTTCACCTGTACAGTATTCTTCCATTATTCTTAAGCCAAATGTTAACTATGATGAAACTGTCTTATGTACAGAATTCTACAAGGTAGCTTCCTCTTTCATTATTTTCCTCCAGTTAATGTCCGCCTTCTCTTTTTCCTTCTCTTCCTTCTCCTACTAAAACATTCCAGTTCTTTATCATGATTAAATTTTCCTATTCCTTAACTACCTTAAACTGTTTTGTCTCAACATGCATTCCTTCAATGGCTTCATCTCTGGAGCTATCAGGCACATAAGTTTACTGAGTGTTGTCTACGATGATAAGTTCATTATGTCGTTCATAATATCCCACCCACATTTTTGTTCTCTTATTCATTGTTAGGCATGCCCTAATTACGCCTATTTGATTTTCTGTTGATAACCCTTGATCTTCCTTGTACAACACCTTACTAATTTGTACTACGAGAGTTGTCCGGAAAGTAAGTTCCGATCGGTCGCGAAATGGAAACCACAGTGAAAACGAGAAACGTTTTATTTGCAACAGTTAGGTACACCTTCCACCTACTTCTCTACACAGTCGCCGCTCCAACTTCGAGTTTTTTCGTAGTGTTGTGTCAACTTTCCAGTATCCTCGTCCTAGAAAGCAGCCGCCTGAGCTTTCGGCCAGTTATCTGCACTGGTCTGCAGCTCGTTGTCTGTGGAAAAATTTCGTCTTTATAGCCAGCGGTTCTTATAAGCACAGATAACTCAGGGGGAGCCAATTATGGATCAAACACTTCTCATCGGAAACGCTGCAGGAGCGTTTTTATTGCCCCTGCAGTGTGCAGCCGAGAATTGACATCAAGAAGGAACTGCTCGACAGTTATGTGGGCTGCATGACACAGGCGAAATCTCACACTACGCCCTCATACTTGGCGGGAGAAGTTATTCCCTATGCATCTTTAAGTGCTCATTGTTCACTCAAAACTGAAATGATCGACGCGACACGATCGGCGGGCATACTAGAGACACTGTCCAACCCATCTGTGCAAAACTTTTGCGGATTTTCTCTGTGGTTTCCATTTCTCGACCGATCGGATCTTACTTTCTGGACAACCCTCATGTAAATAACACCTGCCTATCCATTTCAGTTTTAAGATTCTGTACTCCAGGTACCCGATTAACGTATCCAAATTCCACGCTCCGCCTTTTAGAAGACGAAACACGTTTCTTCCTGAAGAAGACATCTTCCTAAGTATTCCCTGTCCGGAGTGCAGGAATATGTTATACAAGAGGATATCATCATGACTAAATCGTAGAGTAGAGATGTACGTTCTCGGGAAATATGACAGCTGTAAATTTTCCTCGTTTTTTGCTATTCACAGTCTCAACATACCAAAGCCATGTTGGCTAGTATTACAACACCAGACAGTTAACTATAAAGACTGATGCAACACCGCCTACTGCAAATTCTATTGCCTCTCTTCAGGAACTTAGTTTACAAAGTCTGCTCTCTTCCTGGGAACTAGTTGCTTCTACGGCACGGTTACCTGTGTTTTTGGGCTACGCAAGCCACCCTACCACGGCAAAGTCCGTGATTCATGGGAATCTCAAATGTACTGCATGTAACGACATGCCTTATCAGTTCCGGCTTCTGAGCTTCTTTATTTCTTTATGCTGGAATTGCGAAGGAGATACTTGTCTCATAACCCATAAAATTTATAACATTCTCTCTCCCAGTGGCATCAGTTTCCCACTTGTCTAGATAGCCTTAACAGTTATCGCAGTCCAGCTGGCACATCTCTTAACATAAGTAGCACGTAAAAAACCCATTCCACAAACTGTGGTCTCTATCAGATGAATATTACGGTGTATACCAAGTCTTCGCACAGCAGATATAGCCCTTCTATTTTTCCTCCGTGGTTTTTTCAATACACAATTTTTACAAAATGAATTATGCGGAAGTATCATTGCGATTTCTTAGGAAGAATAGTTTCAAGATTTGGAAAGCATTAAAGCACATCTGATGTGTCTTTGTACTTCTCCTTATTTTGTTACTTCACGGCTGTAGGAATTGAAAATAAGTTTAAAGAAATTGAGCCGTGCATGGCTCATGTTCGTTCCATCTATTATTCAACATCTTGTTTTTACCGTACTGCCACCTCGTCATTTTAATTTCAATTACTGATGTCCCTGAATTACTGTCTTGCCTGCCCGTGAGTGGCAGCAGCAGCGCGTATCGATATTAGACCTGCCGTATTATCTTTGCCTGACGGCTATTACTTCCCAGTCGTGGTGTGTCGTGGGGAGAGATCGGATCTGGAGCAGTTGGAGTTGGAGCGCGGCAGAATTGCAGTCGCGACGTAGCAGCAGTCGGGGACGGAGCGCTAGGGAGGCGCGGACAGCCAATACCCGCCGACCGTTCGCGACACAGGATGAACTGTCCAACAGACGGAGATGGCAGCGGGATAGACCGTTGGTCGCTCGTTCAGTTGGTCGCCTCTTTGGGCGACGTGTGTTTGGTCTTTTGACCGTTTCTGGGCTTCGCACTGGGTCATCTTTCTGGACGTGGCTCGGTTCCTTCTTGTGCGGAGACGTCGTGGCCGATGGGCAAGAGTTACCTCTGCCTGATTGGATCCGAGCCAGTGTGCCCGGAGAGCCGTGTCTCCCAGTTCCCGACGGACATCGGGTTGAGTCGGGTGGGAGCTGCAGTGAGCTCCGGATAGTCAACACTCGCCCGACCGTTGCTGAAACACATGGTTTGAGTGGCAACGACCTTAGTTGGTTGTTCGTCGGTCGCCTGGTCAGACGACATGTGTTTCGTCACCGACCATCTTTCGATTTTGTGTGTGTGTCCGCCTGTGATTTGTTCTAGTTGTTCATCGGTGATTCGTTTTACGAGTGTTAGTTTCTTGTGGCAGTGTTTCGTGGAACAATGTGTAGCCTGTGTCAATTCGACAGAGCAATGCTTTAAATGCTGTAATGCGGTTTGCGTACTGCAGTATATTAGGTTCCGACAGAGCAGCGAGTGAGTGTTTTCTTACTGTGTTGATGCTGTTCGCCACGGCGAGTAGTTCCACAGACGTTGCCATATTTCTGTAGTTATTGTGCCTTGGCTTATTAACAACCAATATTTGAAGATGGGTGTTGCTGGGCTCTTCGCCTCGTTGGCATTTGGCATTTTGGTTGTAGTGTTTTTGGTCTAGTGACCGAAATCAGGTAGTTGGTTTGTTCGTTGGCTGTCTGTCGATTGGGTTACCTTCCGATTTAGAGATTGTTGGTCAGGCTGCCTGTCTCACCTAAACGGGCGTTAGTGTCGCAATCCCAGGCGGACCCTTGGAAACTTCTGAGCGCCGTTCAGTATCTGTTACATAGTAACTTACCTCTTTGAGCTTTGGTATTTTGGTTAATGTGTGGCCTTCAGCCGAGTTTTATATATTCTGAATTAATGTTCCTGTCTTGCCCTTTTAGGCATAAGACAAATCTTTTAAGTCCTTTAGCCGTTAAATTATTGTGTTGATGTGTGGCCTTCAGCCGAGTTTTAATACCTCTTAAATTAATGTTCTTGTCTTGCTCGTAAGGCATAAGATTGTGGTACTTTTGCATGGTCCTTTAGCCAAATTTTGGATTCAGTGTTTTAAGATAAGGCCTTCAGCCTGTTTGGGTTGAAGATTTAGTAAATATTCTTGGGTGAAACCTCCAGATAACGTTGTATGTCAATTTCTTACTTAGGCCTTGCGTCTTGGATTTTGAGTGTGGTCTGCAGCCGATCTAAAATTACTCAAAGGAGGTCGATTAAAGTTTTGAGTGTTTTGCATCCTTGTTGTAATATTGTGTGTTGGTAAATAAAGTTTGCATGTTGAGTGCAAGTGAAGGAACTCATTTTGGCCCCTTTCCACAACCTAACCCACCCTGGCCTTCTAGCCCAGGCTTTCGAACTTCAAACCACTGTAGTGCTATTCTGGTTTTCTAAGATGCACGTTTATCCTGCTGGAAGATGTTACTGCCTTCGGGATAGAAATCAAGCAAGAAGGCATATGGTTGGTCCGCAAAAATGTTCACATAGTCCACACCTTTCACGATGCCTTACGTTAGCAGTACGGGCCCACGGAAGCAAATGTGAATGTCGCCCACAGCACAATAGTGTCCCCACCAGCATGCGTCTGTTGAGCAGTGTATTTTTCAAGCAGCCGTGTGTCTCGATGAGGACGTAAATGGACGCGACCGTCGACATGGTGTAACAATAAATTTGGTCCTTCCGACCAGGTGGCTCGTTTCCATTGACAGACGGTCCAAAATCGACAGCTTCATGCCCCCAGCAGTCGTAATTCACGATGCTGTTGGGGCAACATGGGAACACGTACGGATTGTCTGCTACAGAAGCCCATGTGCAACAATGCAAGCTGAGTGACGTGCTTCGATCCACTTGAGCCTGCACCAGCACCGTATTCTGTCAGATCTGTCACACGTTATTGCCTGTCGTGCTTTACAGACATCCAGATTCTGTGATGAGGAGGGGACGCTCTGCACTTCGTCGCCTACTTGTGGTTTCACCGACCTTCAATCACTTTCCACAGATACTCACGACAGCAATACGCGAACAGCCGACCAGATTCGCCATTTACGTAGCTTTCGTTTTCAGTCGCTGGGCCATATCAGTCAGCCATTTGTCACGGACGTTTATGTCAATCGACTTCCCCGAATTGAAAATCAGTGAACATGACACAAGAGTCACTAACCATTGAAAGAGGAAACTGGAAAAGGACCTGACCTGAGAAGTTAGATTATCGATGAAAAGACAGGTGGTTATGGCGGGAGATGGGAGACTAACGGTGATAAGGACTGAGTACTGGTAAGAGGTGTTGAAGAGGTAGTGGCGGCTAGGAGGAGAGGGGGGGGGGGGAGGGGAGGAGAGCGATGTGATCTACAGATTTGAAAGGAACAGGGGGGTGAGGGGCGACAGGGAAGGGGAAAAGGAGGTGGTGTGGTATGGGGAGAGACTGAGGAGGGAGCCCGTGGTGGATGGATAGTAGTATGGAAGGATTCAGAGTTGATTGCATGAATATACAGGGTTCCCAAAAAGAATTACCCGATTTTAAATAGAATTATTTATTAGGAAGAAGGGCTCAACACCAACAAATTGCATACTAAATTACGCAGAAAAGGCAGAAGTTTATAAATATCCATCATAAATGTTCAAAATGTCCTCCATTGGCTGCACGGGCATCTACGCGATAGCCAAATTCATTCCAAACTGAGCGTAAGGTGTCTTCTGTCACTAGAGCTACAACAACTGATATTCTGGTTTTTAGTTCATCGATGTCACGACGTAGGAAAGGAATGTAAACACATTGTTTAACACACCCCCACCAGAAGAAATCACATGGTGTTAAGTCAGGGGACCAAGGAGGCCAAGAGTGTAAAGCCTGGTCTCGCAGTCCTGTACGCCCTATCCAACGTTGAGGCACGTTGGCATTGAGGAAACTGCGCACATTTTAGTGCGAGTGCGGTAGTGCTTCATCTTGCTGATATATGAAATTGTCAGAGTCAAATTGTGGGAGTAACAACTTCCATAGCATTGCAAGATATGATTGTCCTGTTACGGTTTCTTCCTCAAAAAAGTAGGGTCCACAAACCTTGCTTTGCGAAACAGCACAAAAAACATTCATTTTTGTGAATCACGTTCGTGTTCAATGATTTCATGAGGATTTTCGAGCTCCCATGTACGCACATTACGACGGTGAACGTTACCGCTAATACGGAAAGTTGCCTCATAGCTGAATATAAACTGTGGCATTGAAGTGTCATCTTCCATGTCTTCTAGAATAGCACTGCTGAAGTCCACTCGCTTCACTTTGTCAGTATCTCGAAGAGCTTGTACCAGTTGTAATCGGTATGGTTTGAGGGCTAAACGACGCCGTAACACACGCCACACTGTCATGTGTGGCAACGCAGGTTCTGGGCCAGCATGACGCGTAGACTTGCGGGGGCTCCGCTCAAATGCTCGTCGGATTTGTTCCACTTTTTTTTTCAGGAACGCACGGCCGGCCAGGACTTTTGCCTTTACAGAGGCACCCTGTTTCTTCAGACGGTTTATACTACTGTCGAATGTTCTTTGGTGATGGTGGTTTGCCGGCCGCGGTGGTCTCGCGGTTCTAGGCGCGCAGTCCGGAACCGTGCGACTGCTACGGTCGCAGGTTCGAATCCTGCCTCGGGCATGGATGTGTGTGATGTCCTTAGGTTAGTTAGGTTTAAGTAGTTCTAAGTTCTACGGGACTGATGACCACAGCAGTTGAGTCCCATAGTGCTCAGAGCCATTTGATTCATTTTTGATGGTGGTTTAGCACGAAATCGAATATGAAACGCCCGGTGCACTGCGATCGTTGATTGATTACGACTAAATACGACCACGCTGATTACATCTGCCGCTGTTTCAGTTACCTAGTGACTTTTGACTCGGTATTATAAGTTAAAATCGGGTCATTCTTTTTGGGATGCCCTGTATGTTGGGGTGGAGTTCGTGGTTTGGGAGAGGGAGACGGCTTAAATTTCTTTGGGAGAGACAACAGACGGAGGGTTGGTGGGATGTGTTGGTAGAGGCATGGCAGCAGATTAGTATTGAGAAGGAGCGGGGATACAATAACATCACTGCAGTCGAGTTCACGGGTGGTGTAAGTTATTTGGAGGTGTTCGATATGAGCGGGGAGGGGTGGGAATTTAAAGATGTGAGAAAGGATATTTGTGTGGGAAGGTAAGCGGATGTGAAAAGCGAGACGGAAAGCAAGGTGTTCAGGGATCTGGAGGGGCTTATAGAACATGGGAGAGGGGGGGGGGGGGGGAAATCGTTGATTGATTACGACTAAATACGACCACGCTGATTACATCTGCCGCTGTTTCAGTTACCTAGTGACTTTTGACTCGGTATTATTACAAGTTAAAATCGTCATGCTAGCCAAGAACCTGCGTTGCCACACATGACAGTGTGGCATGTGTTACGGCGTCGTTTAGCCCTCAAACCATACCGATTACAACTGGTACAAGCTCTTCGAGATACTGACAAAGTGAAGCGAGTGATATCTATGCACATTTGCATAGCAGAGGATGGGATGGATCAGAGATTTGTATGTTTGAAGGACAGTGGAGTACAGTTAGTAGTTTTAGTTGTTTTGGTCTAAGATATTTTACTGTGTTGATTCCCCATTCACATCTGTTCCGCTAATATACTTTCCTCACCAAACCACACAGTTGCAAAGCCATCAGGCGGCGTCCAGGCAGTGACTCTCACACTTGAATATGTTTCAGGATAAAAATATTATCAACAGCGAGACGTGAAAATGTGCAGAATCAATAGCGTTCTCACTCAAGAAACATTAGAAAATATTTAAATGCTGTTAATATAGCTGTAAAGTTTATCTCGGCCATAAATAAGGATATACAATGCAAAATATGACGAAAGACAAAACTTAGTTCACTAAAGCAAAGAACACGGGGTATTCGAGTTACCAAGTGTTGGTTACTACCATCCTGAAACTATACTTTAAAGCAAAATTTCCGTAAACGTTATTAGTACCACTCCGACTATCTGGCTACCTATTGTGTCTCATTGCTAACACGATGTGGAACGAAGCATTCACTTCAACATCGCTGTCAATTCTTTTCGACTGGAACATAATGTCCACTTTCTTTGTAAAAAAAAGGAAAAAAAGGCAACAGGCCTTGCTTTATGTTAGCAGAAATAGGAGGTTAGGAAGGTAGCCTTTCTGGGATTATTTTCTAAAATTTTGCGAAATGTGGATGCATACCGCGTTTCAAGAATTTCTTCTTCTTTTATATTCTTGTCGATAACATGTTGATGCGATGCGAGTGAGTCGCAGCGAAACAATCGAAATGTGCAGGGCCAACTAGGAGATATATCGCACGCAGAGGGGCACGCTAAAAAAACTCTGTAATATTTTATTTAAAAAACAACATACATTCATGAATTTTTCTGAACAGCATTGACGTTTAATCAATACTTTAGGACCTAAGCATCATTTACAATTTATTTTAATTGAAACTGAAGAACAAGTAACAAGTCCCGTGACGTTATCTTACTATCATAAGATGTTACTCGTAAATGCCAAGCTACACCGACAAATTAGACGATACCGGAAGACCTTGCCTCCCTCGGAAAATAGCAGTTTTGCCATCCACGTACACTGCATACTCTGTCTTATGATGGAGAATGATTAGGAATTCAGAAGTATAATAACATAGTACATATAGTACATGAGTTGTAGGCATAGATGGCTGCCACGTGCAGGACCCGATTTCCTATTTCCGGTACTGCGAGGGATTTTTCCTTGGTGGGAGGACTGGAGAGCGCTGTATTCGACCTCGTAATGCCATTTGATGAGCTACTTGAACAAGTAGTAGGTTCAAAAAATGGTTAAAATGGCTCTGAGTACTATGGGACTTAACATCTGAGGTCATCAGTCCCCTAGAACTTAGAACTACTTAGAACTACAAGAGAATCATCTCATTTTTGGGTTTGTGGAATGAAAACTGAATCGAATCTAATCTCATGTAAACGGCGGCTGGTAGACGTCCCATGGGCCTTCACGGCCAGAGGAGCTTGCTATAGCAACAAATGTGAGTACATTAGTGAGGACTATTTGACAACGGTGTGTCAGTTAGTACTGAAAGTCTTGAAGAGCTCTGTTACTTATGAGTTGTAACCATAGCAAACTGATTTGTTTTTACGTATGTAACAGGCTAACGTCCATCTCGATGGCGCTGTCTCTGCTACTGTCATCGTTTTAAACTGGTATTCTGAAGTATTTTTAAGTACGAAAACATATTTAACGAAACTGTTTATGTGATTTAAAGGTTATTATCACAACAGAACGAACATCATCTGAATTTCAGAAATTTTATTTATTGGCATAACCTTCTACACTACACATCGATGAAGCTTCACAGGAATTCTATACGCTATGGGTTTGAACTGAAATATGTTTCCTCAATTTGCCGGTTACATTCTACATGTACATCTTCTACAACGGAAGAAAGAACACTGAAGGAATTAGACAATAACTTCCGTTGCGCTGACTGTACATTTGACAGTAAGTAACGAACTTGTACTTTTAAAAACTCTGTCCTGCAATATCACGGTAGGAAGTGTACAACGCAGAGCGTCTCTGGGCTTGTCTGGTAGTTCCACTTTGCACCATCAGGTAGAGCATCGTTCGTCACTTTCACCAGAGCGCCCGCTAGGTGGCTCTACTGATTCCATTCGCGACTGCGTAGACTCGATAGTATTTCCATTTTCATAGCGTAATTTTATTTTCTTTTGGTAAAATGCATAAAACAAACGACGAGCTCCGAAAGTAAAGTTATCTTCGTGGCGTTATAGAATCAAAAATTTAATAAACAAAATAGAAAAGATACTACGATTATTACCATTTAATGTCGTAACAAGTCATACTTGGAGGGTCCAATCGTTGTTTAGAAAAAACAGGTATGTAAAAACATATAAAGATTAAATATTAAGTTATTAAATATTAAAGACTCTTACCATTTAATTGAGCGACTAATCTTGTGGAATATAAATGCATTTCTTAAATTTTTGTCTGCTTCGGTGCGATAATCCGCGACTTACTCTTTCGAATGGGTGGCTGTGTGTGTGGGCTGTAATTGGGTACTTGGTGCAAACACTAGTGGTGCTATGTTTGTCGTACTCCAAGAAATGGACAGTGCTGCAAAGAAACGAGAGATTTGACCAAATACATTAGTGCCAAACACAGAACTACAAGGAAAATGTGCAAGCTGACGACACTTCCATATGTAAACGATTAATCAGGCAAAACGCCAAAAAAGACGATGTTTTAAATCAATAAAAGGACACGACGTGATAATGTGAATAAACATTTTTTAGTAGTTGCAAAGACGGACTTAAAATATCTTTAAAAAGTAAGTAACTACTTACCTGTAGATTTAAAGCAGCACTTTATTCTCTCGCTGGAATACTAATCCAGTCCCTTCGTTTGATTCGACTGTCACGTTTCCTTCGTAGTTTTGAGAACGGTGATTTAGTTATCGGTTGAGACCAGCACTTAAAATTCTGTCATACCTGTATTATGTCAGATTGTGGATCTAATTTGAAACGTCTATTTTTGGTGGTTTGCATACAGTAATATGTTTTAAACAAACCTTATTCACTAAAATGGGTATTTTATGACTTCGTCCTGAAAGGCTTCACATGAGCATTCTGTGTGTGGATCTGTGGTCTGCGTAGACGGCCTGCTGATACCAAGACAGTAACGTTCTGGGTTCGAGGCCGAGTGTGTCACGTAGTTTTAATCTGACTGGAAGATTCATCTTAGTGTCTATTTCCAATTTAATATTTGTTCAATACGTTCGCAGTACGTAATAATGTACATTTTGTCTACAAATAGGTGTTCGATAAAAGACGCGAATGTAACTCAAAGCAGGAGGAGAGCTGACAGCTCATGCCCTCAGGCTCTCACAAGAAATGGAAGTCTTACAGGTCGCAGTTTCCAGTTTGCTTCGGTTAAAAAGCACAGCCGTCTGTGTTTATAAATAGAGTTAAATATTTGAGGTATAATACCCTAAATTTTACAACATAACTCTTCCATAACGTCTGTACAAAACAAGTGTGTGCTGAAAAGCAATGTCTCCGACTTTTATGCAAGAACTCTTAAAGCTTTTAAAATACAACAACGTTTATCAATATTCTACATGTTCATTCTTCGTGTCTACATACTTATTTCTCAACATAGTCACCCATGGCAACGTACATACTCCTCCATCGAGAAACCAGTTTGTCGGTAGAACATTTGACTTTATTGACTGAGCCACAACCTCGCCTCTGGTTACACCACTTCATTACTATCAAAGTGAAATTTTCGAAGGTGTTCTTTAAGTTTTGGAAGCTACTGTCGTCCACTCCGAGCTCTGTTACACACGTTGAAGTTAGCACCACTGTTTCCTTTATTACGGCCACGAACAAACCAATGTGACATTGATTTTCACCGGTTATCGCATATTTTAACTAAATACTAATGACGATGCATATTTTAAAAATTTTGACGGGCGGTCTCTAGCTCGACCTAGTTTTGATGTCTCACAGACTGACTGCGACCTAGAACTGTGTGCAATCGCTGACCGAGAGGCCACTTGCTAGCGAAATCATTACAGAAAGAGGAACAGGAACAGGCAGACAGAATCATTGCTCCTGCGCCCGCGCTGCCGGTTAATCCCTTCCGATGTCATACCGAACGCGTCGGCAACAATTAAATTAAACTACGCAAGCTTTTAGTCGCACGGCTATTGTTTAAATTTAGCTTTCTATTTACTTGTACACAGTTGAACGTGTTTACGACGTGTAGTGTGTAATGTGTTGTGCGCGCGCCATGCTGCCCGAAAAAAGAAATGTCTTTTGGTGGATAGCTGGCCATCCTGGAACATTTACATATGACGCAATTGTTTTATATTGTCAAGTTCGCGGAAAAAAACGCTTCGTGCAAAAAAAGTTTCAAATAGACCATCATGTGAACAAAAGTCTTCATATCGCAGGAATGCAGATGAAAGGACCACGACAACAACTTCTGACAACAGAAAGTTGCAATAGCAGGGATTTGTCCAAAGGTAACGAAAAAAATCGATTTAACATGGATCTATGTGAAGCATTCATTGCAAGGAATATTCCTCTGCGCAAACTTAAAAACTCTATCCTCAAAGGCTTCCTGCGCAAATCTTCAAAATGTTCAAATGTGTGTGAATTCCTAAGGGACTAAACTGCTGAAGTCATCGTTCCCTAGACTTACACACTACTTAGACTAGCTTAAACTAACTTACGCTAAGAACAACACACACACCCATGCCTCAGGGAGGACTCGAACCTCCGGGGGGAGGAGCCGCGGAGTCCGTGACATGGCGCCTAAAACCGCGTGGCCACTCCGCGCGGCTGCGCAAATATTTCTCAAATCAAAATATACCAGATGAATAAACATTGCGTAAAAATTACATGCCGACAATTTACGTAAATGTTCTGGAAGAAATACGCAATGAACTCAAGGACAGCATTATCTGGATTTCAGCTGATGAAACTACACACTTGTGGCCGTTACATTGCAAATTTAATTGTTGGTGCTTTAAAAGAGGAGCCTTCTTCTTCCTATTTAGCGGACTGAAAAACTTGAAAAAGTAAATCAATCTACGATCGCCAGATTTGTGAATGAGGGTATTAGAAAAATATTTCCAGAATCTTCTGCAGATGAAAGGGTGTTTGTGTTTATTTCAAATGCTGCTCCCTGTATGATCAAAGCAGGAAAAGTCCTCCGAGTATTTTATCCCAATTTGATTCATGTGACGTACTTTGCTCATGGAGTACATCGCCTTGCTGAAGAAGTACGCTCCACGTGTGTGAATTTAAATAAACTGATTTTGTCCACAAAGAAAGTGTTTCTAAAGGTTCCTGCTCGCATCAAGACCTACAAAAAAGCTACCAAATGTGCCTTTACCTCCCGAACCAGTGGTAACTCGTTGGGATACGTGGGTCAAGGCTGTGTTTTACAGTGAACATTTCGTGCCATTAGAGGCGTAGTAAACGACTTCGATAGTGCAGAGCGTTTGGCAGTTTGCCAATGCAAGGAAGCTTTCAATTATTCTGGTATTAAAAAAGACATTGCTGTGATTAGCTCTTACTTTTCCCATATACCTGCAAGTAAGGTTTGGCGTTGAATGAATCAGTTCAGTTGATGAATAAAATTATTCTAGTGAACTCCTCGTTCGCGGAGGTATTCCCAAGAAAGCTTAAAGAAAAGTTTGAAAGTTTTTTAAACAATAACCCAGGCTTTGAACCCTTGTGCGAAATTGATAGTTTTATTAATGGGACGGGTAAACTTATACGAGAAACAGTGCCAACAGAGCACCCAAATTCAGATACTACCCAGTTAGTTGAGTTGATGTAGAAAGGTCATTTCCTGCTTATAAAAATGGTTTGAGTGGTCGAAGTCACAAACTTACTACTGAACATTTGGAACAGTACTTGGTCATTTATGTTTACAATAGTAGAAAAATTTAAAATAAATTGTAAATGATTCTTAGGTCCAAAAGCATTGATTAAACGTCAATGCTGTTCAGAAAAATTCATGATTGTATGTTGTTTTTTAAATAAAATATTAGTTTTTTCAGCGTGCCCCTGTGCGTGCGATACATCTCCTAGTTGGCCCTGTACATTTCGATTGTTTCGCTGCGACTCACTCGCATCGCATCAACTTGTTATCGACAAGAATACCAAAGAAGAAGAAATTCTTGAAACGCGGTATGCATCCACATTTCGCAAAATTTTAGAAAATAATCCCAGAAAGGCTACCTTCCTAACCTCTTCCACCAAGTATTCAGAAAATGAAATCAGCTTTCTAAATGTACAGACTTTTTTGCGTGGCTGGCGCTTTTCCTCGTGATTGATATGCACATGTTCGACTTTGAGATATAATGCACGCAGTGACCAACATGTTTCTTTATTATTTGATCTTGTATATTTCGACACTTTTCATGCATTTTAAGCATTTTTCACGCATATTTTAAAGTTTTTATGAAACATATAATCCGGTCTCTACTCGGAACCAAGAAAATTGAAAGAGAAAAAAATCATATTGTTAAGTGACCACTGAAGATGGTTTAGCATTAAACTAAATGCATCTGGTCTTAAGACATTTATTACACTTGCAAAAGTGGCAATTAACACATTCAACTTTTTTTTGTGTAGCTGCGGAAAACAGAGGCTGCAAAGAAAAGACAACATGTAAAAAATAATTCATTTCGGTCTTTGTTGTAATTAAGGCAATGAAGTGTGCATCACTTTTTTCTCTGCACTTTATGTGACCACGTCGGAGACCATTCAAACCTTTAAAGAAGACCACATTTTCTAGATCGGGTATTCTGATGTCATTTGGTGTGAGGCCATCAACGCGATGCGGTAAGACTATCGTGTAGTGGAGATGCTATATTCTGATGCACAAATCATATTAACAAATGTGAGAGAAATACTCGTAAACATGGTTTGGAACGGAGTTATTATCGATAATAAAAACTTATTTCATTTTATATAATAAACATAAATTAACATAATTATGTACGTGGTATATTTTTACTGTGTCGAAAGCAATTGATTTGGAACACGGATGGTGTATATTGACTGTTTTCCATGATAGCTACGAGTTTTATTTTCAGCTTCCAAACTATACTGTGCACATTATTTTATCGATGTTAATAGTGGTTCAGTTCCGTGATTTTGGATAGAGTTACTCGAACAAATAGGGCAACCTGACTCTTTTTATGCATAGGTTTATACTGTCTGAAGACACGTTTCATCCTCTTGCCTATCTTCAAGTGGTGTAACACGTCTGCGTCATCAGCACAAAGATTATGTCGACTACATTTTAATTGGTACTGTAATCCTGTGCGTAGTAACAATTCGTTTATGAACTACATTCCTAGAATTGTATACGAGGCTTCTCCAGAAAGTAAGTTCCAACTGGTCGCGAAATGGACACTACAATGAAAACCCGATGAAGTTTTGCACAGATGTGTTGGATAGTGTCTCTAGTATGACCGTCGATCGCATCAAGACGCTTTTTTCATTTGTGAGCGCATTGTGAGCGAGTAGAGGTGCCTAGAACAACGATGTCTGTCGCCAAGTAGGAGGGCACGCTGAGAGGCTTCACCTTAATGAATGCAGCCCACCTAACACCACTGCCACACACATCCTCCTTCATGGCAATTCTCAGCCGCACTCTGCAGGGGCAGTGAAGACGCTCCTGCAGCCTTTTCGATGGGAAGTGTTCGATCACCCACAACACAGCCCTAATTGGCTCGTCCTGAGTATCATGTCTGTTCACTTGAAACGCTGGATACGAAGACAACACTTGGGCTATAGACCAGCGTAGCGAATTATTGGAAAGCACAGGCGAACGATGGTGTTGGGAATTTGGTATAACGCTCCGATAAATGTCCAAGTCGTAGCTCGACTATGTAGAGACGTATCAGGAAAGTGTAGCTAATTCTTGCAAATAAAATGCTTCTGATTTTCACTGTGGTTTCCATTTAGCGACCGATCGGAACTTACTTTCTGAACAACCCTCGTATTTACATTTAATTAATATTTGAATTCTGTAATTTGCGTCACGTTTTTCCGCCTTGATATACGTAGCACGAGTACTTTGTTTCACGGATGTGGTGAAGCATTCACCTTGTGGCCAACTAATGCGTTTGTTTGAATCGGAAATTACAGCTACAGTCAAGTCATAGTCTTCTTACACATTCCAAAACTACTTCTGAAGTCAGTTACAAGGACGCGCTGAAAAGAAATTGGTCCAAATTTTTATGTGAAAACTGTTTAAGCTTTTTAAACAAAACTAAAGTTATAAACATTCCACATCATTATTCTTCACCCTGGTGACACACATTTTTCTCGCTGTAGGCGGAGCCACAACATTATCTTTGTTTGCACAGCTTCATCGCTCCTCAAAGGCATTATTTAGGTTTGGGAAACAGATGGAAATCGGATGTGGCCAAGTCTAGACTGAATGGAGGATGGTCGATGACAGGCATCGGACTGTCGTAGATGTCGCCGCGCTCCTGTGTGGTCTGGCACTGTCATTCTGACCATGTGTCGACGAACTCTTCGAATTCGAAACGCGATTACAGCAGGCTGTTTCTCACGCACCGACACAGTGGCGTTATAGAACAGTTCGGGGTCCTATAGCGGCAGAAGGCTGAAAATATGTGTACATGAAGGATAATGATGCAGAATGTTAATAGCGTTTGTTTTATTTACAAATCATTAAGAGTTTCCTCATAAAAAATTCTGAGGTATTACTTTTCAGGATGCCTTCGTATGTTCATATTCTCCATGTCGCCCTTTGGAACAGTAAACATTGCATTAAAATTCTTTTTGTTTTTATATAACTTTGCACACAAATTTTTAAATGCGCATAAATGTGCGCGAAAATGCTGAGATAGTTGCACTTTCAAGCAGCTGAGACGGCTGCGATCCGCTCACTGAGAACTGGTTCGCCGCGGTAGCGCACACACGGGCTCGGTGCTTCGTGCCCGGCCTCATTCTTCACGGAGCCTCGCTTCTGTGCATCAGACGTCCCATCTAGGTGCCTGACCGGTCTAGAATCGTTAATATGCATAACCAGCTCTTCCCGCGTGAAGTAATCTCTCCTACTACATGCTTCCTCTCGGAATGTCGGCGCTTTCAGCGTTGTAAGCGCCCTTAGAAACAAGAGACTGTTTCCCACTTTACTCTAGGCCGCGCAGTCATAAATTCGTCAAAAGGGCACACAACTTCTTATCTTAGAGCAATATGAATTAACTCTGAGTGGAAATTTGATATAAAACGTGAGAGTAAAAAACTTCTACCGTCTCAAAGACTCTAAGTTTGTCGTATGGGTTTGCATCCACTATTTCCTGTTGTTACTTCTTATGGGAAACTGTTTGTAGAGTTTTCATTACTGCCTCATTAGTTGACACCCTACTACTTCTACGTGGCTAACATTGCCTGGTAAGCAAATTCAGTTTATATCACAGACATCTATACCGTTCTGCAAAACTTGAAGAGAGCTAGATAAAGTGGCATTAACACATTAACAGCTCAGTGGAAATGAATCAGAGTGCGGTAGTTGCCACAGGTCTCGCAGTCGTCTTGGGAAAGTTCTACGTCACACGACATAAGGTCAGCACAAAATGGGGCTCGCCTCGCAACACGAGGCAATTGAAGTGACGGGAAAATGCAGTCCGTGTCATTTAGTGAGCAGTTACTGTGATGGTGCTCTTCATTGCAACATACTTCAAAGATATCGTCTGATTGACTTCATGCTGGGAAGACTCATTGGGAAACTAGGAGGAGGACGAAATGTAGCCGCCCGGTGTGGCCGAACGGTTCTAGGCGCTTCAGTCTGTAACCGCGCGACCACTACGGTCGCAGGTTCGAATCCTGCCTCGGGCATGGATGTGTGTGATGTCCTTAGGTTGGTTAGGTTTAAGTAGTTCTAAGTTCTAGGGGACTGATGACCTCAAATGTAAAGTCCCATAGTGCTCAGAGCCATTTGAACCATTTTTGAACGAAATGTAATGAGTGTAGCCCATGAGTTTGGTAATGCTCGCCGCATTGTTCTACGTGCATTGGGAGCATTCCGAACCACGGCTACTGCTGCCCGAAGGAGAGGAGATGGACGACCACGGTCCACCGCAGCAGCAGATAACCGCTACATTACGCAACAGGCAAGCAGGGGCCCATGTCAAACAGAAAGTGCAGTTGCAGCCACACTTAACAGGACAGTAAGGCACGCAGTACCACATTCCACAGTGCCACGGCGGCTTCATTGGGGTGGTCTCTCTGCCCGACGACTACTACTTTGTGTTCCGGCAGCATCGTTCCACATAGTGCCAACAGCCTAGGGACTGGGCCAATTAGGAGTGGAGTCGCGTGCTCTTCTTAATGAGAGCTGAATGAGACTTCGTAGTGATTCTGAAGGTGAGAGGTGAGAACAGGTAACACACCGAGGAATATTGTTTAACGTGATTGTTAGATTTTCGGATGTTCACCGTGTGGAGAGGCATAATGTTTCACTGGCGTACAGACTGAACGTGTTATACTCACCCGACAACCTTACTGTGGCATTGTACTCTTTACCCATGTGCGTCTCTTCGTTCTTACGGATGTCAGTGCGCGACCGCATCGAAAATTACAGGTGGAGGAGCTCTTGGAATGAGAGGATATTCTGCGAACGGACGGATCCTGTTCAGAATGCTTCGGAGAGACATATTGGAGCACGTCCACGTGCACCAAAGAACGTCCAGTGGTTGACAACTACGCTATTGGAGGAACGCGACGTCCTACCACAAGATCTGCCTACCAGCCTCTTGGTCAGCGTGGGAACACGTCGCGGAGCTTGCATCTGTGTCCGTGGCGATCACACACCGTACGAAGAAACAGTCCAGTCTTTTTAATGCCCAAGGAACCATCGCAAATCGCGGTGACTTCAGTCTTCAGTAGAAGTGTCATTTCTGTTCGTATCGTTGCTTATTTCTTCCAGTTACCTTCTCTACTATACAGTGACAGTTCTTACTATGTATGGTACGAGTCTCATCGAGATTAGTTACTTGGCAGTGAGGCATCATGCGAAAGTTACTTCCATCCTTATCACTAGGGCCGCCGAGTGGTCAATTTGACCACTTTTTATATTTTAACATTTTATTATTCGGTTAGTTTCTAATCTATGCTGTTGTGAGTTAATGACTTTTCCTAAATGTTTATGTAGATCATATAAATAGTCCAATGTTAATTTTATCTTCATTAGTTTTCTTTGAATGACCACTTATACTTAAAACCGCCGAGTGGTCACATTGACCACACTACATGTATATTTAAAAACAGATTATTTAAAGATTGTTGTGCGTCACTACCCCGGATTTATTCTCAGCACTCGTCAACAATGTACTAAATATGTTGGTTACTGAAGTTTATTCGGATTGTTTGAATTTAAAAGCTCAACAATGCAATATGTCATTTGTTTGCTATTGGGTTTCGCATAAAGACTGATTGAGTACTGGTCTCAAGCCGTAGTCATGGCTCAGATGTCACAGCGATACAAACCATGGCCACGGTCACTTTCATATGAAGAAACTGTCACATTTAGTATGAATCGGATGCTGAAAATGATTCTGAAATTGAGGAACTTGAGGAAGATTCTACAGATGATTACCAACCTGTCGCTAATGTGGAGAGTGACAGCTCCGAGACTGAAGATGAAGGTAATTTACATTCAATTATTATTACTATTATTATTGTTGTTGTTATTATTATTGTTATTATTATTATTGTTACTATTTGAATAATGATCACTATTACAATAGAGCTGACACTTCTACTGCTACTTCTGTTACTGCTATTTTGTTGTGTGATATATTATCATTATAATGAGTTGTAGCTTTCTAATTGTCTCTTTCCTCATGCAGTTGCTGTACCAGGACCAAGCAATAATATAAACAATGCTAGAGAAGGACCTACCCTGGGTAAAAGAACTGCACCTCCTGTAAGTGGACCAATACAGAATCGACGTAGAAGAGGAGAACGAAGTGAGGGTTCACTGCCAGAACCTGGCTCAAAACTCCTGGGGAAGGACGGATCACGGAGTGGACTGTAGCAGACTTCGGTGTTACTACTCCAGGTAGAATAGGTCAACAGAATATATTGAAAGAAACGCAGGGACCTACTCCACACGCAAAGCGGCACGTCTCAAATGATGATGTTTCGAGTGCCTGGCGCCTTTAAGTTGATCAATCAATGTTTAAATACATAAAGAAATGCACTGAAGCAGACGCACAACGGCTTCTTGGAAATGATTCTTGGAGTTTGCATTTAGAAGAATTAGATGCATTTATTGCTTTATTATATGTTCGTGGTGCGCTAGGTGCCAGATGTATTGAAGTAGATGAGTTGTGATCGAAACAGTGGGGAGCCCCATTTTTCACTGACAGAATGAGCAGAAACAGGTTTCGAGAAATTTTGAAATATCTGCGTTTTGATGAAAAAAATACATGGTCGAACGTTTGAAAAGTGAAAAATTTGCACTTATATCAACTACTTGGAACCATTTTATAGAAAACTGTCAGTTGAATTACATACCTGGATCAAATGTCACTGTGAACGAACAACTTTTCCCCAGCAGAACCAGGTGTCCATATTTGCAATATATGCCGAATAAGCCTGCTAAATTCGGAATCAAATTCTGGCTTCTAGCGGATGTAGAAACAAAATATCTTTGTAATGGGTTTCCTAATGTAGGAACGAACGAACAGAGGGCACCTAATGGGAAACTTCCATAACAAGTAGTAATGAAGTTGGTAGCATCATATCGCAATAAGGGGCGAAATGTGACTACTGAAAATTTTTTCACTACGGTCACACTTAGGGAGAGATTGGAAAAAGAGAAAACTAGTCTTGTCGGCACTATCAACCGTGCAAGAAAAGAAATCCCGGACACTATAAAAAAATGAAAATTCCTTTTTATACGTCTGATCTCTTGAAAAGGGAAGGTGGTACTCTGACTGTTTACCAAGGGAAAAAGAACAAAAATGTTCTCTTAACATATTCATGGGTACTTAGTTTCTCCAGTAAGATTAATTTCTATTAATTTTAAAACTACTGCAATACAATTAGTATGGTTGCAGAAAAATATTGCGAACATGTTCTTTAAAATTAGTAATATTATGTTCCCATTGTTGTTGTAAAATACTATGATACTGTTATTAAACGTAATTAAAGTGATACATTGTTATCAAGGTTATTAATATTTACATGAAACAGCACAGCATATACTTACAAAGAAAGTAGTCACTTTGACTACATCGGCGGTTCTAAGTATAGTACTAGTTCCGGCGGTTCTAGTGTTAAGGTTTGTCCCCCCGCCCCCCTCCCCTGCACATCTGCGTCTCCATATATTGTACTCCATAAGCCACTATACATGGAAAGATGGAGGGTACTTTACATAAATGTTGCAGACTTCCCGTCTTATTCCATCTACATCTCTACACCTACATCGTTACTCTGCAATTCTCACTTAAGTGCCTTTCAGAGGGTTCATCGAAACATTTTCATACTACTTCTCTACCATTCCACTTGAAACGTCCCCTTTGAACTATTCTACATGACTGTGCTTAAACTGACACACAATATTTTGTTAGCGCAACGCAATCTGACTTTCAAAATTCCCTACAAAAGAATGGCCCTGACTAACATTAAACTATACCTTTCACAAATCACTTACCTCACAAAAATCTTCGCTGCTCAAGCTACTGCAATACAGCGAGCGCCACTACTGCCAGCTAAATAAAAGATTCAAACTAAGGAAGGCACTAACTACTGATAGGGATAGTTAGCAAATGAAAGATATTAATAGAGAACAAACAATGTATTTACCTTGATATCATCATATATAAATATAGTGGTTCATGACAAATTACAAATCTCCGCCATCTCTCTCCCCACATCCACCACTGCTGGCGGCTCACCTCCAACTGCGCAACGCTACGCGCTGTTCACATCCAGCTGCCGCTGCCCAACACTACAATGGCAGACAACAATGCAAACTAGCCACAGACTGCACACAGCACAGCCAGTGATTTTCATATTGAGCGCTACGTAACGTTGCCAATAAGAAAACATAAACAGCCTACTTACATAGAGAAAACATAAACAGCCTACTTACATAGCCCCCATGCTCCCCACAAAAAATTTTACAAATTTTTTTTGGGCAGTGGCCAATAATGATTTGATAAAATTTTTCATAATTACAATAACAAAGAAATCAAATGCACACACTTATTGATACAATGTTGGTCAAAAGCTAAAATTTTCTCACAGTCCATAAAGATAGTCCTAATCATTCATCATAATAGTAATTACATTTTTTTTTTTTTTTTACAAAGTCTCATTAGTAAAAGAAATTGCACACAGAAGTAGTGGATTTCCATGCAGTCTTGAAGAAGTAGCGTTGTCCTCCCAACGGAAAGACAGTGCTGACTCTTGACATGCTGACAGATAATGGGCCACAACATAGCAAACCCACAGCAGAGTCATTCGACATTTTGAAGAGTATTGGTAGGTCATCACAGAGCAGACCCACTGTAGTCCTGGTAGAGATTATGGTGTTGGTGGGCCATCAAAGATGCAGACCCACTGTAGTCCTTGTAGAGATAATGGTATTGGTGGGCCACCAGAGGTGCAGACCCACTGTAGTCCTTGTAGAAATGTCCAGCAGCCATCTGTTGCGATTGTGCAGGTGCACATTCACCATCGAAGAGTCTTGCGGAGAACATAGCAAGTCCATAAACCACCACTTGTGCACTCACAAAGTTTCTGGAATTGTCGTTAGAACCAGCAATGCTGTTATCCAGTCCCTTGCTGAATCAGTAACACACGTGCAAACACTATCAGTCCCTACTGCTCACATATTGTCCATATACTATGACCAACAGAAACGTGTGCAGTGAAATGGAACTTACAAGTTACTTAATTTGATGAACTGGTGTCAAGTACAATTTTATAACATGAGAATACAATAACAAAGGTACAAAATACATCATTAAAAACATAATAATACAGATAACATTTGTAGTAATAGGGGCTTTACAAAAGAATAGAAAAAAACATATACATCAGTGTTACAGGAATTATGACATAAGTAAATACATAAAAGATCAGAATAACTTTCGAAACATCAACTTCACACATGAGCATTAACACAAAACAGAGTAAATAATGTCTAAACATCTTTACAAAGTAAATAACACATTATTAATGCCAATTGTATTTGAGGGTAACAGTATTCCTCATCATAGTGAATGTAACTTAGTATTAGAAGAGAAAAAAGTTCTATGAAACAGTACACAGAGACAGGAAGAAAACAAATACACAAAGGTACACAAACACATAGTGGGATAACACCAATAGGAAAGGACAGGGTTCGTTTTCAGTGTAACATGTGGTACTGCAGTCCAACCCAAAACTTCATATATCTTTCCTCTTATTTCATCCTTTGTTTCCACCAAAAAAATCCTATCCAAGCATGCTTTCTGTATTTATTTCACATATTTCTTACCTCATTATTTATTTCCAAGAAAATCCTACCTATACCTGCTTTCTGTACGTTTTTCGTATAGATTCTCAATGCATTTCTTCCAATTCATCGCAACTCATTCTCTTCTATAGTCTACCCCCTCTTAAGCTAACTTAAATCTACTGAGCTGAGATGCTAAACTAAGGGACGAGGCAATGCAGCAGCACAAAACAATTAACACAAACATCAATGACAAAAATACAAATGCCAAAGCAATTGCAATATTACAACTAATATAGGGCACTGTGCAGCAAAAATAAAAATAAATGAGTAGTAAAACTGGCTTAGCAGAGTAACACAAAGTCAAATTCAGTAACACTATGCCTGGCAAACAGCAGTAACTTATACCTAAACATGACATAGCTCAAGCAGAAAAAATAGTACACTAAAGATAACAATGCAGATAAGGGAAATGTATAATCACATCTTAATGTCTAAGTAATTAAAGTGGTGCACCATAACAAATTATTGTAAAAAAAAATATTACCATGTACTTGAAAAGAAAATTATGTGTTACTGTTACTAGTTCCTTCTTATTGTTCTTTCCTTTCCAAGTGCTCCTTTTTTAAAGAATGTGGATCATAAAATAATTATTTAATAGATCTGTTGACAGAAAGTGTTCACATTAGCAAATGCATTTCATTTTATAAAAGCAATGCTGCAACACAGCTGGAAACCAGATATCAAATGAAATAAGCAATTACGCAAACCAAAGCATAAAAACATCATTCAATAGCTATGTGGCATTTCGTAAGTCAGTAGCTCTCAATTCTCGTAGAAAGACACTTGTCATTATCAGGTTTGCAGATGTAAGAATATTTCCGAGGATAATGGCCTCCCCTTTTTTTTGTTCTACCTGTGCCGCTGAAAAGGGCTCGCAATAATGGCTTTTTCTCCAGGCGTCTGACACAGCTGGGTGCCCGCGACGCATTACGTGCAGGTGGTCACTTAACTTTCGTACGGAAATATTTACGACAGCAGTTTCCGCTACAGTGACAGTCTCACATAAAAATATTTCACAGGTCAAGAATTTGCGTTACAAATCTGTAGAAACAAAATGCTATTGATATAACAGTGTGCAAAAAAATTTTCGTCTGCATTGTAATACATTCACGCATATACACACACGTTTCATAACTCTTAAAGTACGTTTCTTGGTTTCCAACATCCTTTTCATAAATCAGAGTCCCTAAACACTACTCATTATTCCTTACCTCATTATACATATACATATTCGTCGACACTTCTTCAATATTTCATCATGAGAAATACGTAGCATAATAAACATTCCTCAACAACATAATACACATCGTCGTCGTAATAATAACATCATAACACCTCAGTCAAATCTCAAAAACGTCGTAGCTTTCTGCAATAATTTCAAACCCTAAAAGAAATTCTCTGCTCATTTCAATAGTGTCATCTACCTCAAACGTACTTTAAAATCATGCTCCCTTACCAAATACATCATTCAAAGCTCTCATAGTATCACAATGGTTCCGAAAAAATATGAGCATTTCACAAAGTACAGACTAAATACAATTTCATAAGTGTGAAGTTATCCAACTGTGTATTGCGTAAACATGTGTCACTGATGTAGTAAAAAATGTTTATCTCTCAGTTAAATGATCAGATAGCTGTGTAATTTGTGTGTTAGAGAAATATGGTACCGATGTGTAAAGTTGTATAAGCAAATACCATATTAGCTAGGGTTCCTTGTGGTTGCCACACACATGGTACACAAAGTAAGCGTGCACCCCCCTGAGGATAAATGTAATTATACCCTCAGGTGTTACAAATTACAGCAATGGAATGAAATGTATCACGGAAAACTTTCTTTGTAATTAAAAAATCTTTGAAAATAAGTGTTTTAAGTATAAGATTAATCACTCAAATGCGTGTCCTGTAGCGCTAAATGCGCGTCTTGCTGTAAGATAATTCTGTGGAACTGTCGTAGTTATCGTCCTCTGTAAGCAAAGTTCTGCTAAAGTCAATGTACTTACCTCATGATACACAAAAGTGAAATGCTTTGCGTATACATATCTTAGTTATTACGCTTATTGCCGTGATGAGGAAAGTACTGTACAGTAACGTATTGTTATGCCATGAAAAAGGCTGTCTCATTGTTGCTATACCACAAAAGTTACCACTAAAACATGTTTTTCTTCCTAGAAGAATTCAGAAAACTGTGCAGATATAAAACAGATACACCGCAAAAGCAACATTGTAAATCGTCACTCATTAGTAGCGTCGTGATAAAAATCGTGTAGCTGTCACATAAACTAACCTCTGTATCATCTGGTATCTCTCAGAAAGCACTTTAAATTCAGAATGTATTTTCAAATAAACCAAAATGTTGCATTAAAATCTCATTAGCAGTACTGGTAAATGTTCTAAGTATGTGAGCCTTATAGTCGTTACGTAATCGTGCAACAAACAAGCAAGAGTGTACACACACAATAACACTGTGACGTCTGTTCACTATAACAATGCATTCGTCATTTCTGTTTAAATAAGTTCTCTTGGTTCTTGATTGGATATTTAACTTCAAACATTGTTGTATGTTAACAGATTCTAAGTCTGACAAAGCATACTAGAAATGTGGAGTGAAAAGTTTTATGGCAAAGACAAAGTTAAAAAGCAGATTATCCCTCAATAAATGGTTTTACATGTGAAATGTGGTGTAAACCTTTACTCATCCTAGTACACAGCGTTTCAACTTCAAAGCAATTATCATGTTGTTTACATCGGTAAAGAATGCTAAATCTTTTCTCAAGGCTAGCGTCTTTGTTATTTTTCCCTGAGCCAGCGGCCGCACGCAGCTGCCTGCTGTGCGAGTCATTGTCTGTCTCTTTGTTGGCGCACGTCGTTATTGGGATTAGGAGACCTAACTTCTACAAATTCACTCTGACGAGAAGGCCCTGCTCTGTTCGAATCCCGCCAGTTCTGATGCAATTCAGATCTGTCGTTACGATCATATCGTCTGTCGTCATGTCGGTAGTTCCTGTAGTTTCTTTCTTGTCGGTCATGTGGTGGAGAATTTCTCCCGGAATCGTAACTGCGCGCTGAACTGTTGCGTCTGAAGTTATTTTGTCTCCCTTGATAATAATTGTTTTGGTTTCCATATTGTCTGTTTCTATGGTTATCTCTGTCATATTCATAATTACGGAAGTACGATCTTTCTCTGTAACTATTACTCTGCCAGTGGTTGTCATACGGGTGGTGTCTGTTTTGGTCACGATTTACGTTGTAAGAATAGCCTTTTCGTGTCCAGTTATTGTTTCTGTCATCACAGAATTGGGACGTATGTGACCTGAAGTGATTGTTTTCCTGTTTTCGCATCCGGCGACTGTCTGTGTCAATTTCTAATTCTTGTAAAAGTCCCTGAAATGCTTCAATGTCGTCTTTGCAACGTCCTGCTAAAATAATATGCCGTAAATGTTCAGGTAATTTGATTAAGCAAATGCGGATGAGTTCTGAGGGGCTGTATGGGTTTGACAGGTACTGATTCTTGTGCAACATGTCTTCAAAATATTTCACAAGACTGGAGAATTCAGATTGTTCGAAATGTTTCATCATTATGATACCATGTTTTACTCGGTCTTGTGTGGCTTGAGACCAATATGCTGAGAGGAAGGCATGGTAAAATTCTCCTTCACTGTGGCAATCGTGAATGACCGATCGCATTCTTACAGCTGGTTCATTCTCTAAGTAGCCACACATAAATTCTAATCTGTGCTCCAATGACCAGTTGGGAGGAAAACAATGAGAGAATTGATGGAGCCATGCTTGTGGATGAATGTCGTTGCCAGAATTCTTAAATGTTTTGAATTTACGTGTAGTAATGAACAGCTTATAGTCAAAATCATCATGTCGGCGAGTCGCATGTCGGTCATTGTTACGTCGTGTCGGCTGTTCAGTCTCAAAATTCGGTGCACATTGCCAATTTCTTTCATAATTTCCGAAATGCGCTGTGTTATTATTTTGTGGCTGTCCCGTATTTCTATGTCCCTCTTCCCGTATTAGGGCGCGAGTGTCCTCTGAAACACGTAATTCTTGTACTACTTGTGCCAACTGATCTTGCACTTCCCGGATTTCTCTTTTGTGCTGTGTATTGATTTGATTTTGATTCTGTTTGAATTTTCTAATTTGTTCATACTCTTCTGTGTCAGTGAAGGCTACAGGTGTTGTGTTATTCAGATCATCATCTACCTTTGTAGATAAGTTTGTGAACTGATCTGAAAGTTCTGCTACTTTATCCGATAGTGAAATTATTTCCTCTGTATGTTTTTCTGAACCAAGTTTCAGAGTATCTACTGTGTCCTTTAAGTTTTCCTGAGTTTTTGCAAGTTGCGTAACCGAATCGGTAGATGCAACTGAGTCAATTTTAGCTTGCAAGGTGTTGTGATTTTCATGAACAATAGTTTTCAGTTCTTTTATGGCTGCTTCATGATTCTGTAATGCATTTTCATGACGCGAAAAAATAGGTTGGAAATGCTCACAAATTTGTGTTTTTACGTCATTACAGACTTTTTGACATTTCGATTCAATGTGATGTAACTCAGTAGTTAAATCCTCACGTGTTTGTTCAAGAGTTTGTTCCAATGAGTCTAACTTTTGAAGATTTTGTTCCATTGCGTCTAACTTTTTAAGATTTTGTTCCATTGTGTCTAACTTTTGAAGCTTTTGCTGTGTTTGTCTCTGATTTTGTTCCATTGTGTCTAACTTTTGAAGCTTTTGCTGTGTTTGTCCCATTTGTTGTATTAATTGTAATAACAATGCATTGGTGTCTGAAACATGTTCCTCAGTGCTTTTCGGCAGTGAATTTGCACCGGAAACATTCACATTTTGACAAGCAGAAAATGTGTCTTGACTTATTTGAGAAAACGGTGAGGATCCAAAACCTGAATCTACAGTATTTGCGAGATCGTGTCGTGTCATTTCGGCTTCCTGAGGCGAGCTATTGCCGACCGATCGATCGATAATGCTTCCCTCTTCACTAGTTGTTTCACTGTCCACGCCATTGTTTGACGCCCGCTCCATTTCCCTGTGCACAGTTACCAAATTACTACTTTGAACATTAGTAAATTCATTACTCGGCGGCGCTGATAAGCTACGCTCGTCGTCACTATTATTTCTCAGTTTAGTTTGGAGCCTAGTGTTACGTTTTTCACACGCCATAATTGTCACAATATTTCACACGATAACACAGAAAAGCACAATTTGGAGTGCAAAAATAGGAGAACACATTAACATAGCACTGAAAATAATATGTAGTTAACTGCAAGCGTAGCTGCGAAATACTTGGTGCAAATCTACATGCATGCCACAACTGTTTTACTGTACAACAATGAAAGGCTACAACTGCAAAGGAGGTTCTCTCTACAATTACGCGCCAGCAATAAACAAAAGCTACACTAAATACACAAACTACAAGAAAAAATCAGAAGATTCCAGTGAGGTATCCTAGGCTAAGGGTCCACATATGAAACTTCCCCTTTTGAACAATTTATACATGACTGTGCTTAAACTGACACACAATATTTTGTTAGCGCAACGCAATCTGACTTTCAAAATTCCCTACAAAAGAATGGCCCTGACTAACATTAAACTATACCTTTCAAAAATCACTTACCTCACAAAAATCTTCGCTGCTCAAGCTACTGCAATACAGCGAGCGCCACTACTGCCAGCTAAATAAAAGATTCAAACTATGGAAGGCACTAACTACTGATAGGGATAGTTAGCAAATGAAAGATATTAATAGAGAACAAACAATGTATTTACCTTGATATCATCATATATAAATATAGTGGTTCATGACAAATTACAAATCTCCGCCATCTCTCTCCCCACATCCACCACTGCTGGCGGCTCACCTCCAACTGCGCAACGCTACGCGCTGTTCACATCCAGCTGCCGCTGCCCAACACTACAATGGCAGACAACAATGCAAACTAGCCACAGACTGCACACAGCACAGCCAGTGATTTTCATATTGAGCGCTACGTAACGTTGCCAATAAGAAAACATAAACAGCCTACTTACATAGAGAAAACATAAACAGCCTACTTACAGACTCTTGAATGGCACGTGGTAAAAAGAAACACTTAAATCTTTCCGTTCGAGCTCTGATTTCTCTTATTATGATGATCATTTCTCCCTACGTAGGTGGTGTCACCTATTGTCGATAATGTATCTTTGAATTTGAGCCATATCTGGTCTACACTTACATAATTAGCTTGAAAGGAATGGAGACTCTCGCTTGATACATTCCTAAGATTTATATATATATATATATATATATATATATATATATATATTATATATATACCGCTCTCTATTACATCAGGATTATTTGTGGGTAAGAGATCAAATGTGTTTTCGCAACCATTTACAATTCGTGTGGGTTTATGCACTAATTCAAGAAAATGGTTCAGATGGCTCTGAGCACAATGGGACTTAACATATGTGGTCGTCACTCCCCTAGAACGTAGAACTACTTAAACCTAACTAACCTAAGGACATCACACATATCCATGCCCGAGGCAGGATTCGAACCTGCGACCGGAGCGGTCACGCGGTTCCAGATTGAAGCGTCTAGAACCGCACGGCCACACCGGCCGGCTATGAACTAATTGTTCAAAGTAATTCTCAGAGAAAGCATTTCATATAATTTCTGAAGATGTTTTCTGCCTTCCACCGGCTTTGAACATGTATTTTCGCCAACAAATCGAGGGTAGATTGAAGTCTCTCCACCAATTATAACTGTATGAGTGGGGTACTTATTTGTAATGAGATTTAAGTATTCTTTGAACCGTTCAGCTATTATATCATCTGAGTGGGGGGGTCTGTAGAATTATTATTTTGGTACGGCTGTTGAGTGTAGCCCCTACCCATAGTAATTCGCAGGTACTATCTAGTTCAACTTCACTACAAGATAAACTACTACCAACAGACACAAACACACCACCACCTACTTTATTTAATCTATCCTTTCTGAAGACGGTTTTGCGCCTCTATAAAAATTTCGGCAGAATTTATCTCCGGCTTTAGCCAGCTTTCTGTTCCTATGACGATTTCAGCTTCAGTGCTTTCTAACAGAGTTTGAAGCTCTGGTACCTTACCGACACAGCTAAGACAATTTACAACTACAATACCGACTGTTGCTTGGCCGATTCTCGTCGTTTCTTTGCCCTGTACCCTTTGAGACTGGAGCCCTTTTTGATCTCTCTCGAGACTGTCTAACCTAAAAAAACGGCCCAGTCCACACCACACAGCCCCTGCTGCCCGCATAGCCGCCTCCGTAAACCGAGCGAGGGAAAAATAAGTCTGTATGTCTCTGTACGTTCTCTAACTGTCTCATCTCATTCTCGCATTCGTCACACGAGATGTACAAAGGCGGCAGCATAATGGTCGCACGGTCTTCCTACAAGACACCGTCACGAAGAGTACTATGTAGTATTTCGCGAGAACTGCTTTGTCATTCTTCCAAGGATTTCCATTTTAAATTCACATAGCCTTTCTGTTACACTTTCCCATGGACTTACCGACTTGTTACGATTCTAGTGGCTCCTCTTTACATCGTTCGATGTCTGTTATCATGCACCCTTGATAAGTACTCCAAACAGTAGAACAATACTCAATATCCGGTCGCACAGACGCGCTGAACTTTTCCAGAACCGTGTAACAAATCCGAGTCTCATTTTCACCGTCTCTAGTACTGATTTTACACGATCGTCTCATTTTAATCGCTAAATCCTTCATACGTCATGACGGAGAGAGGTGGCAAAGTGGCGACACTCGATTCACATTCGGGAGCATTGGGGTTCAAACCTCCGTCCGGCTTTGCGTGGTTTCCTTTCCTCTCCAGGGACACTGCCTTAACGAAGCACTGTCCGTGCAGACAGGAGGACTTGCTTGCACCAGTGATGCTGGGGACTATGTCGATGGTAGGTTAACTGCCGGTAGGGCTGCCCTATCCGAACAATCCCTGACTGAGGAACCAGACTGAGTGTGTGCTGCAGCGAGCTGTCATTACCCTCCCTTTCTTTGTGCGCAAGATTCGATGGATAAACTAAAGAACTCTGCCTATTGCTATCCTTAGTTATTCCCTTCCGATCGTCATCGGACGGTAGGAAGAATTCTGAGGCGTGATGAAGCCAGTCTTCCTAAGAGAAGAAAGCCCTGATCACAAGTCTGGTCCTCCATGTTGCGGGTTGTGCGATGGACGAGCTCTTCATGAGTAGAAAGATAGCCAGCTAAAAGATCCAGTGATATGCGCAGGTTTTCGGAAGTTTTAATGGAATTCGACGACGGAAACAAAAATAGACTTCGAATTTTTTATCTGTAATATACAGGGCATCGGAATAAGCAAGAGAGTTTAATGGATATAAGACTGCACAACATTGATGTACGTCTGCATTCCGAAATAAAAAGAAGAAAGGTACTGGTTGTGAATATCTGCTGGAGTTTGCCCATTATTTTAGTGGAGTGGATAAAAGCAGTAGGGTGAGAGCAGAACTATCTATCATCCTAAATAAACGGTGGTCAAAATACATCAAAAAAAGTTTTGCATCACCTCTGTTCCGACAGTTTCGTAAGCTGTACAGAAAATTGGAATAGAGATCGACATAAACATCATTTCAGCCCCTTTTATTGCTCATGAAAACCACACATTGCATGTTGTACCACCATACAGCGAGACCTTCAGATGTGGTGGTTGAAATTGCCGTACTCACCGATACCTCTAATACTCAGTAGCACGTTCTCTTGCATTCATTCATGCCTGTATTCGTCGTGGCATACTATTCACAAGTTCATCAAGGCACTGTTGGTCCGGATTATCTCATTCCTCAACGCCGATTCGGCGTAGATCCCCCAGAGTGGTTGGTGGGTCACGTCGTCCATAAACAACCCTTTTCAATCTATCCCAGGCATGTTCGATAGGGTTCATTTCTGGAGAACATGCTGGCCACTCCAGTCGAGCGATATCGTTATCCTGAAGAAAGTCATTCACAAGATGTGCACGATGGAGGTACGAAATGTCGTCCACGAAGACGAACGCCTCCTTAATATGCTGCCGATATGGTTGCACAATCGGTGGGAGGACGGAATTCACGTATCGTACAGCCATTGCGACGCCTTCCATGACCACCAGCGGCGTACGTCGGCCCCACGTAATGACACCCCAAAACATCTGGGAACCTCCACCTTGCTGCACTCGTTGGACAGTGTGTCTAAGACGTTCAGCCTACCCGGGTTGCCTCCAAACACGTCTCCGACGATTGTCTGGTTGAAGGCATATGCGACACTCATCGGTCAAGAGAACGTGATGCCAGTCCTCAGCGGTCCATTCGGCATGTTGTTGGGCCCATCTGTACCGCGCTGTACGGTGTCGTGGTTGCAAAGATGGAGTTCGCCATGGACATTGGGAATGAATTTGAGCATTATGCAGCCTATTGCACACAGTTTGAGTCGTAAGACGACGTCCTGTGGCTGCAAAAAAAGCATTATTCAGCATGGTGGCGTTGCTGTCAGGGTTCCTTCGAGCCATAATCCGTAGGTAGCGGTCATCCACTGCAATAGTAGACCTTGGGCGGCCTGAGTGAGGCATGTCATCGACAGTTCCTGTCTCTCTGTATCTCCATGTCATCACTTTGGTTCACTCTGAGACGCCTGGACACTTCCCTTGTTGAGAGCCCTTCCTGGAACAAAGTAACAATGCGGATGCGATCGAACCGCAGTGTTGAACGTCTAGGCATGGCTGAATCTCTGAACATCTCTGAACAGTCAAAGGGACTGTTCTGTTATACAATATCCACAGTCAACGTCTAGTTTCAGGAGTTCTGGGAACCGGGGTGATGCAAAACCTTTTTTGATGTGTGTATGTAACATGGCGGCAAGCAGTTTATGAAAAGTTGATAGGGCTCAATCTGAGAGCTTAATCCATGAATGAATGTAGCTATAGTGGAAAGTATGCTGCTACAGAAGACACGCCATTGAAGGTAAAAGAAGATTTTGAGCATTGGTTTAATAGAATGTAGCAAAGAAGGTGGAAAGGAAAAAAGAAGCTTATCTGACGTTCCTGAATGTGTGTGGTAACCCAAGTATAGATAAATATAAAAGTAAAAAGGGAAGCGTTAAAAAGGAAAAAAGTCATGGGAAGATAGATGTGAATATGACTGGCGGGACTCGTAGTGCTGAGGCAAGGAGAACAATCAAGTCAATGTGAGTGTCAAATACTGACAAGTTACATCATAATAATATTTGTCATTGTCAATGGACAAAATATTTTAAGGATTTATTGCAGGAAAATCGGCCTGAATTTTCTTATAGATGTGAGGTGAGGATGTAACAAGAGAACCCTGGCGTTTAGATATAAAGGTAACATGAAGAAGGCACCATGGTATGGAACAATATATGCAGTATTGGTGACCACCGAAATTTTTGAAGATACTAAGAAGGCTGTTTGAAATATTAAATGAATATGTTCCACGGAAATGGAAAATATGTTACATAATAACAGTGCATAAGAAAGGGTCATATAATGACACAAATAATTATAGGGGATTGACAGTGATGCCTTTTTTTTTTCTAAGATAGTACTCGAAGGTGATGAAAGATCTGCTAGAGAAAGAAGCCTGTCACAAGCAGCAAGAAGAGCAGACTCCGAGCAGGAAGGTTGATAATGAACAACATCTTCACAGTGAAACCATTACGTGAAAAACGCACAATGGTTGGACTGGAGATGCATGTGACACTGATCGACCTAGAAAAAGAATATGGTAATGTACCCATCAACGAATTGTGGGAAAAGTTGAAAGAGATAGTTGGTCTAGAGTTTGCTAAGAGTGGCTATGAAACTATATGAAAATAACACAACGGGAGAAATGATTGGGATTAGTTGCAAAAAAGAATTCGAGATGAAAAGAACAAATGAAAAGAACAAATGAAATGATCGTACGGCATTGTTGGCCGGGAGGCTCCATCCGGAGAAGTTTTGCTGCCGAGTGCAAATTTTATTTCAGTCGACGCTACATTGGGCGACTTGCGTGCCGGAGATGACGATGAAATGATGATGAGGACAACACAACACCCAGTTCACGAGCGAAGGAAATCTCCAACCCGACCGGGAATCGAATCCGGGCCTGCTTGCATGGGAGGCGAGCACGTTACCACCAAAATAAGCAGGCGGACAATTCTAGATGAATAAGGGTCTACGGCAGGCATGTGAACTGTCACCGACAGTCTTCAAGCTGTATCTAGGAGCACCCCTACAGACGTGGCATAGAAAATGCCAGGTTATCGGAGTGACAGCAGAGAACAGCAAGATATTTAGCCTGTATTTTGTGGACGATCAGATTCTAACATGAAGAAGCGTGAGTATTTGGTGGTTGGAACAGGAAAAGTAAATAATTTGGAGGAAGACGGAGAAGTAATTGCGGGTGTGAAAAAGGCAAAGTGTTTTATAAACGGGGTCAAGTAATGATGAAATAACTAGTAGGTTTAATAAAGGACGAGCTGTAACAGGTGCAATGAACTCTGTGTCACAAAAGATGGTAGGATAGATATGTTGGGATGGGCGCACGACAGCAAGGTCGTCAGTGCCCATGCGAAAACTGTTTGAGGGGAGTGTCAGAAAAAACTCGAAGCAGGAGTATAAAACAGCACGGAAAGTAAGAGGATCACAAGGTCGAAAACCATTTGTGTACTCAGACAGAATTACTAATCGAAGTATCATGCCATTATTAAAATATTAACGAAACGAAAGAAAGTGGAAGAAGGAGTTAAAACAATATATCAGATGGACGTGGCTTGCTGACCGCGAGAATAAAAAAAGGAGCAGCCAGCTACTTTGTAACCCACTAAAACCGCCAGCGTAAAAGATTAGGCCAGAGTCCAGACACATCACAAAACTTTAAAACTTTAGTCACACTTGTCTCATCATCAGCTAAAATAGAGGACAGATCTTCAGCGACATGTGCCTCTGCCCTCCCATCACGGTTTAAAGTGCAGTCTGTGAAAATATGGCGTACTGTGGTTTGCACTCCACAAAACAGCGAAGAAGAGAATGTATAAGGCTATAGTTCAGAAAAAAGAAATTAGTAGAAACTGTTCCACTGAGATGGGTTTTCTAAGACGAAACTCAAGCTGTAGTAGGTTAGATAGAATAAAAATGACCTGATCCCACAAAGGATGAAAATGGATAGAAATATCTGTGACGACGTCCAACAAAATTAGTCAGTGTGGTTTGGCCATGTGCGTAGGATGAATGGAGACATGCTACGCAATATGATACTACAATGGATTATACCCCAGTGGAAGAGAAGAGGTCGCCCACAACGCAACTGGCAAGATGACGTGGAGAGGCAATGGAAGCAAGAAATATGAACGTTGAGGATAGTCAAGACAGAAAAGACGGTGACTGGGGGCGGAGAAGCGCCGCCAGCAGTAGATAATTGGCAAGAAGAGGAATCAGTAGCTGCCTTATATCTGCTGTGGCGACTGCCCTGATGGTGAAGTGCGCTGGCTATCTACGTCACCCTCCCAGTCCAGTCCGAGCTCATGCTCCGTCTGTGATGACGTTAAATCTTAAGCTTTATTGTTTTATACTATCTGAACAAACTTAGCATCACCTGTTTCTTTTCTACATCAAGACCTCATAGATTAGCTTGAATACTAAATTGTTCGCTTTTAATGTTTCTGTTTGTTTTTCTGCGAAGATCCTGTACCAGCACATCGCCTGCTTCTTGCTTGAACGACTTTATCGCTCTTGCCCACTGAGACAGAGAACCACAATGCGCTCATAGATGGACAGGTAGCGTATGTCATCGTCATCCACACAAGATTGTTTCGCAGCTGAGAAGTTATTTGCTTTTGCTATATTGTAGTTTGTTATATCTACTGTCGTGTTGTTTTAACTGTCATTTCAGACACTTTGTCACTAGCACATCTTCAACATTGACCCCAGAACACTGCGAAATAAACGTCTCCAAAAACGTTTTGCACTTCTCTGACGACGTGTCTAGTTTGTGCTTTTTTCTTCTTTTTCTTTTTTCAGAGAGTTGCTATCGAGAGTGATCTAAGGCTGTGCAATATGTGGATAAGATTCTCTATCTCATTGCCCAGCCCTAGAGTCACAGTTCAAAGCAGGGGTACAACTATACTGACGAACCAAAACATTATGACCACCTCCTTAATAGCTTGTTTGTCCATCTTTGGAACGAAATACATCACTGATTCTGTATATCACGGACCGACAGTTTGTTGGTAGGTTTGTGGAGGTATGTAGCATTAGATGTTTACGCATAGGTCATGTAACACTAGGCAACAAAATAAAATGTTTTCCCTGTTACTCGGTTGAAAGCACATTCCTTACAGTAATACATATGAGCTGAATTCAGAATGCAGTCGGATTTGCTCTGGCACGTCAGGGAAACAAGCTACGTATGTGTGAAGATTGTCAAGGATAATGCTAATATCTTCGCTGAATTACGAATGTGAAAAATTTTAGGAAAATTAATGTGCGTACTTTGGGGTGAAAACACTAAATATTACAATTAAGAAGTGTATTTTAAGTATTTATTTACCTCTATTCCACAGACAAAGAAAGTGGATGTGCTTCGTATACAGAGTCTGCATTCTTCACAGAAGGGCCACAACCTTCAAATCACGGGAAATATTCTAATTACGCTCAAAGTACTCCTTGTTTCGTAGGTTTCCTTCATTCCCACAGCATAAGCAATAGAAATTGATGGTTTCTAGTTGACGTTGTAGAGTAGCGCAGTTTTAAGACTGCTTGAGCTAGAGTCAATAAATAGTCTCCACTATTCTGCTACGTATTCGTTATCTAGTTCCTTTATGAGTCATGTCACGTCATGACAGAAGCAAACACAGCGTTCAACAGCACAGTATTTTGAGAATTTCATGTGGCGATCTCCAAGATACGTAGCTGTAGCACCTCTCTCGAGTAAGCTCCATAAGCTCCACTCCTTCAGTCTGAGACCCAGCAAGGTTCGCTGGAGAGCTTCTGTGAAGTTTGGAAGGTAGGAGACGAGGCACTGGCAGAACTGAAGCTGTGACGACGAGTTGTGAGTCGTTCTTGGGTAGCTCAGTCGGTAGAGCAACTGTCCGCGAAAGGCAAAAGTCCCGAGATGGAGTCTAGGTCCGGCACATTTTTTAATCTGTCAGCAAGCTGCAGAGTGAGTATTTCATTTTGGAACCCAGCTGTTCAGACTTTTCTTTCAACAGAGGCAAATCGTGAACAAGGTCTTCCAATTCGGCTTGGCTGATCAAATGTGGCTTTTTAATGTCGTTGTCCGGATCATTAGTGTATTCCAAAGCTCCAGCATCACTGTCATTACTTTCTTGTTCATTGCATCGGACGAAGGAGAAATTCCCAAGCTGCGACATGGTCGCTAACTGAACAGTGACCCGAATATAGAATCAATTTCCTTTAGTTCATGTCTATGTTCAGAAATGTTTTGTCATCAGACTACGCTTTCGCTGTACGAGGTGCATTCAAGTTCTAAGGCCTCCGATTTTTTTTCTCCGGACTGGAAAGAGATAGAAACATGCGCATTGTTTTAAAATGAGGCCGCGTTCTTTGTCAACACATCCCAGAGATGGCAGCACCGTACAGCAGATGGAATTTTACCGCCAGCGGCGAGAATGAGAACTGTTTTAAATACTTAAAATGGCGACGTTTTCCTTACTTGAACAGCGTGCAATCATTCGTTTTCTGAATTTGCGTGGTGTGAAACCAATTGAAATTCATCGACAGTTGAAGGAGACATGTGGTGATGGAGTTATGGATGTGTCGAAAGTGCGTTCGTGGGTGCGACAGTTTAATGAACGCAGAACATCGTGTGACAACAAACCGAAACAACCTCGGGCTCGCACAAGCTGGTCTGACGACATGATCGAGAAAGTGGAGAGAATTGTTTTGGGGGGATCGCCGAATGACTGTTGAACAGATCGCCTCCAGAGTTGGCATTTCTGTAGGTTCTGTGCACACAATCCTGCATGACGACCTGAAAATGCGAAAAGTGTCATCCAGGTGGGTGCCACGAATGCTGACGGACGACCACACGGCTGCCCGTGTGGCATGTTGCCAAGCAATATTGACGCGCAACGACAGCATGAATGGGACTTTCTTTTCGTCGGTTGTGACGATGGATGAGACGTGGATGCCATTTTTCAATCCAGAAACAAAGCGCCAGTCAGCTCAATGGAAGCACACAGATTCACCGCCACCAAAAAAATTTCGATTAACCGCCAGTGCTGAAAAAATGGTGTCCATGTTCTGGGACAGCGAGGGCGTAATCCTTACCCATTGCGTTCCAAAGAGCACTACGGTAACAGGTGCATCCTACGAAAATGTTTTGAAGAACAAATTCCTTCCTGCACTGCAACAAAAATGTCCAGGAAGGGCTGGGCGTGTGCTGTTTCACCAAGACAACGCACCCGCACATCGAGCTAACGTTACGCAACAGTTTCTTCGTGATAACAACTTTGAAGTGATTCCTCATGCTCCCTACTCACCTGACCTGGCTCCTAGTGACTTTTGGCTTTTTCCAACAATGAAAGACACTCTCCGTGGCCGCACATTCACCAGCTGTGCTGCTATTGCCTCAGCGATTTTCCAGTGGTCAAAACAGACTCCTAAAGAAGCCTTCGCCGCTGCCATGGAATCATGGCGTCAGCATTGTGAAAAATGTGTACGTCTGCAGGGTGATTACGTCGAGAAGTAACGCCAGTTTCATCGATTTCGGGTGAGTAGTTAATTAGAAAAAAAAATCGGAGGCCTTAGAACTTGAATGCACCTCGTATAATGAGCATCTTAAGATGGTCATTAACTGGGTAACCTGTACCATGGGTCAAGGCTTTAGAGCAGAAAGACGATCCAGATACAAGATTTTTGAGTTGTTCTTCTTGCTGTACCCGGATTTGTTGGTCAAGCATAAATAGCAACCCGAGTGGTGATCTTTCTGCTTCCGCCAAGTCATGGTAACAGCGGAAGGCATTCGATTTTACTTACCTTTTAACCACTGGGTTAGGCCGGAGTAACAGACTGTGCAACAAAAATGAGAAGCCCAGAATTTAGTTTGATATCCGTTTTCACATCTGAATTAATGTTTGTAAACTACACACAACTTTCTGGTCATGTTCTTGCGCTGGTCGGGCGTCGTATACTCGTCGCAAATGTAGCAACAGCAGTCTGGACAACTTACATAACTGGGCCTGTTCACCTTTCGTTGACTGAATCACCATGTACCGAATCACCGAATCGTCTTGTACGAAATCACTTAAACGCATGTTACTGTGACTGTTGATTACTAAAACACAGAACCCCACTAGCACGAACTATTCTCTAGTCACCTCCAAATCAGGCTGATGGATGGACATGCTCGGGAACTAATTTTATAAAACATGTTGAAACGTACTTGCATGCTACAGCTTGCGGACTAGTTAGAACTTTTCGCGGACGGGCTACAACTTGTCAAAGTCTGCCTGTTTGTTTTTACTACTGCATGCTTATCTTTCCACAGACGCATAAAGAAGAGTAACCTTGAGAATACACACATACTCACAGAATCGTACATCAAACAAGGCTCGTTGATGCAGCTATATATTAACCCATGTAAAGGCTTTTAATACCATGTGCGTTTCAGCTACAACTTTAAATACAGACGTCCTGCAACATTTCTGATTGTAAAATCAGCATCAGCGCACCCTATCACATAACACTCGAGTTATTTCCAGCCGGTAGCAAATAACGGACCGCTGATATGCGTATGCGGTGATCGCGCGAGACAGGGACCCGGATGGATTTCATAGGATTTACATCAGGCAACTTTGGTAGCCGTGACATCAACGTGAGTTCACTATAATGCTTCTCAAACAACTGTAGCACGGTTCTGGCTCCGAGACACGGACAATTACACTGATGAAAAATGACACCGCCGTCGGGAAAGACATCAAACATGAAGAGATGCACGTGGTTCGCAGCTTTCAGTGTGTCTTCGATTACTACCACAGATCCCATGCAATCACAGAAGGATGTCTCCCATAGCATAACACTGATCCCACCAGTCTGCACCCGTGGCGTGCTGCACGTTCCGAACCGCCGTTCACCGCGATGAGGGTGTTTGTGGAGACGACCATCGACCTAGCGTAGGAAAAATGTGATTCACTCCAGGAACCGACACCTTCCCATTGATGGACGGTCGAATCCCGATGGTCGCGTGCCTACTGCAATCGTAATTGACGATGTAGTTTGGTCAACATGTGAACACGTGGCGGTGGTCCGCTGCGGAGCTCCATGTTCAACAATGTACTATGATCGGTCTGCTCCCAAACACTGAGCTCTTTCGGCAGAGATGCCACAGATCACCATCTATCCTACTTTGCACAGCAGACAAGCCTCCGAACTCGCGTTCAGTGAAGAGTCGCGGACGTCCAACCATTTGGTAGTTTCACTGTCCTCCTTCCTCTTTCCGTAAATGCTCACGACAGTAGTTCTTGAACATTCGACCAACTTCGTCGTTTTCGAGATACTCGTCCACAGGCTCTGCGTAATAATAATCTTATCTTTGTCAGAGTCGCTTTTCTCAATGGCTTTTCCCATTTGCAGCCCATGTCGTCGCTAGGAAGATCCCCCGTCCCTGTCTGCTCCGCTTAGGTACTTTTGTTATCGCGTCACGTGCCCGCAACGACACCTGGCGGCATCCGGCGTCGCTATGGTAAGTGGTCACAATGTTGTGGCTGTTCAGTGTACACCCATTGCAGCCCCTGTATATCTTTCTCCCCATCGCACACTATTTAAATATTATCCTGTCACCCACACATCGTTTCTCACAGCCAGTCTCCCTTTCCTCTCCCTCCCCCCCCCCCCCCCCCCCCCCGCAGAAAAAAATGGACACACACTGCATTACAACATTATCAACAACACTCTTCTTCCACTTACATCAAAAAGTGAAATAAAAATACTTTAAGAAAATCCATTTTAATTTAAGTACTTTCGGAAAGCAAAAATTTTCGTAGAATTATTTCCCTGATTTACCCACACATTAAACAACTGTTTGTGTGTAAATCAGTGCATTCAGCAAATACTTCACTGTAACCGAAAAACAATGCATTATAATTATACATCGTGTTTCTGTAAGAGCGTGCAGAAATGTGACAGGACATAGGGAATGGTCCACTGAACAATTTAAGGAAGGAACCTGAGGTAGGAAAAGCCAGCTTAAGAAGATATGGAAGTAAACTTGTCTACCGCTTTGTCTAGCTTTACTGTTTTCCAGCTTATTTGCAATTAACATGCGTACAAGTTTACTCGTACTGTCCTATTCACTTACTTCTAAATTCTTTGTTTCCTGCAAGGAGCCGGCCGAAGTGGCCGTGTGGTTAAAGGCGCTGCAGTCTGGAACCGCAAGACCGCTACGGTCGCAGGTTCGAATCCTGCCTCGGGCATGGATGTTTGTGATGTCCTTAGGTTAGTTAGGTTTAACTAGTTCTAAGTTCTAGGGGACTAATGACCTCAGCAGTTGAGTCCCATAGTGCTCAGAGCCATTTGAACCATCCTGCAAGGAAACAAGGACAAGCCTGATTACTAGGAAGTCATGATGCAGGTCGTGTTTACTTACTTGTGCATAAGGTGGCTCTGTTGTATCGTATTCACATTGCCCCATAACAGAACGTGCTATGAATCAACGACAGACCCATTCATTCCTAGCGCTATTCAGAGACGTACAGTACAACACGATGGACCAGTATTGGTCCAGTTTTGCAGAATTCACTGATATCCACCTTGTGTATGGGAAAGTACGTTGCAATGCTTTTGCTGCTGAAAGGCTGTACAGGGAACGATTTCCTAACAGGCATCATCCGTCACGATGCGTGTTTATTTCCCTCGATCGACGAATGCGGGAGGCTGGTTCACTGGAAAGAAGAAAAGAGGGACCTGGCAACATGAGGACCACTCCAGAAATATTTGTCAGGCTGCGTCAGAACCTTGTTCGCCGATTTCATGTTACCATTGAGGCTGATGGCCGTTAGTTTCAGCACATTTTCTAGGATACCGTACTACTCCTGTTTCTTATGAGAATTTGTGTAAGTGGCGTTCACTAAGTAATGCAACATATTTCTTTCTGAAAGCAGATCGGTTTTATACAGGATTCGTGGACACTATATTATTCCTCACTCTCTTGTCTACAAAACCCTACTTTTCACCATGATCTCCGTTCAGACCGACGGCCTTACACCTCGTTACTGGGAAGGCCTGTAAGCTCGCACGGTACCACTTTACTGGTCGACGTCGAAACCAACCATTTGCTCCATCAATAGTATCCCCATTGTCCACGTATCATTTCCCGCGGAGTGCATCCTTCATTGGGCCAAACAGATGGAAATCAGAAGGTGCAAGATCGGGGCTGTAAGGTGGATGAGGAAGTTCATTTCTGCGTAACTATGTTGCGACGGTGACAGGACTCAACGTGTTTTTGTTCACTGCTAGGACTCCGTAAACATTCTGCAACCACCTACGAATATGAATATCTGCGATGCAATGGTTTTCCGACAAAAAAAAAGACAGTTCTCAGCTTGCAACGTACCTCCGTTACAGGTACTATTTTGACGGCCACGTATAGCGCGACCACCTATCAGAACTTCACGAAATTATAGAGGCTAAACGGGGATCATTCTACGATGTCCAGCACCAAATTCTGCATTTTTTCAACCGAAATAGATCTATAAAAAGTGTTGCATCACTTATTAAAGGTCCCCCGTATTTACCTAGTGAGACAATCACCTTACATTGAGAATAATAACTTTGAAAATTAAATAATTAAAAGACTGGTTATTGTCATAAAACTGAAATGATATCTAATAGTGTACTGCAAGGGAAAACGGGAACAGACAAACGTACAGACAGCATGAATACCCACGTAAAAATGTAAACAGCTAGCGAAGTGTATGTGCTTAGTTGACTGAATTCTTTTCTCACTTACATGCAATTTTCCTCTTTTATATTTATGGAAGATGGTCTATTGATTTAGAAAAATCATTATTTCGCGCTATTTAATTTTCTACACATACGCCCTTATCTTCATCTTCAGTCTGAGAATGACTTCAAATTGGATGGCAAGGAGTACTTTTTACTGAAACTTACAGTGAACTCTGTTCCCATTCCATTCACGGATGAATTGCGGAAAGAATAACTGCACGTACGCCCCTGTTGTTTGCCTAATTTTATCTCTACGGGGGAGTTACATAGGGGTTGTCAACATACGCGGTTTCTGCGTTGAAAGCCACTATCGGAGTTCTCCAAGGACGCTCTTGAGAGATGTATGGAGTCTTATTTCAAGCGCCTGCCAATTAAGCTTTTTCAATGTTTTCGTTCCACCCTCTCAACAGCCAAACCAACTTGCCATCATCCGCGCCACCTCTTTCTCTTTTATATAAGAACATACAGGCTACAGTTGCAGGTTAACTTTATCGTTTACCTAGGTTTCAACGTTAGTAATAACGTCTTCTTTTGAACCTGCAAAAAGTTAATATTATAATGTGCTAGTAAATTATATTAGATATGGTCATCCTACAGGATGCAACGTGTAGTACTTACATAAAATATTATTTAAATGTCTGCCTAAAACAAGCCATGTCCTAAGTCAACTTTATAAAACTTGATGCATAACCATAAGGTTTTGTCACTTCTATTAAACAAGCTGTAGCAAATTCACTTTAAGCCCTCTGTGAGGCAGACCGCAAAGCCCCCGCGGTCCGCTGTCTCTAGCCACACGACGAGGCCCATACAACGGGCTTAAAGTGAATTTGCTACAGCTTGTTTAATAGAAATGACAAAACCTTATGGTTATGCATCAAGTTTTATACAGTTGACTTAGGACATGGCTTGTTTTAGGCAGACATTTAAATATTATTTTATGTAAGTACTACACGTTGCATCCTGTAGGATGACCATATCTAATATAATTTATTAGCGCATTATAATATTAACTTTTTGCAGGTTACTAATGTTGAAACCTAGGTAAACGATAAAGTTAACCTGCAATTGTTGGCTGTATAGTCTTATATAAACAATATCAGTTGCTGTCGCTGCATAAAAATGTTAAAAATTATGTCTTTCTCTTTTATCTCTTTCGAAAACCTCTTCATCCATTCACTTCTTTGCCTTCTTTCCTCCTTGTAAATGTATTGTATACTGCTCCTCTTTAGTAATTTCTTTTCAAATTATTGAATTCTGGTGTCTTTACTTCTGAACTGTCCTTTTTTTTGGATCGTCTCTAGTTTCATACTAGTTTCTTGTGCATCACTGTTGATCTTTTTTGCCCATTTAGAGGCGGAGTTTAATGATGTAACTGAAGAATTTTTTTCTCAGTCGGTTATCAACCGTTCTTGCTGTCCATGAAATCTAAGACGACGTTTCCACACTGTGCCCAATAACTTTTCGGTGCACCTGCATAGTTCCTCGTTTTTCCTATTCTTTCAAGTCCCATCGGCAGTCTGCTGAGGTCTTAGAATTTTCATAGGGATCTTCCTTTCTTACTTTTCAAGTTCTTCCAACTACCCCTTTTTATTTGAAATGAAACACTCAGAAGTGTAGGCTCCTTTTGGTCTATTTAACGGTATTATAGTGCCTTATTTTGGGCTTATTTCTTTACTGCCTTACCTCTTTACTGCTTTTATTCATTTGCCAGAGAATTTACATTCGATGTTTCAGCTTTCACAGATGCTGAGAGTATCGTGAAGCAATTTGTCGAAGTGTCCTTTCGTGCCCACTGTTACTTATACCCAGCGAGCGAGATGATGATTTGGTAAGGGATTTATTCGGCAGGACAGTGGTTCAGTTCTCAATCTGGACATCCAGATTCCATGATTTTCCCAAAAAACGGCGGGGTGGCTCCTTTCGAAAGGATTTCACCATTTCGTCGGGCATCCTTCCCGTATCCGAGTTTTCACTGTGTTCTTAATGACGTCGTCGTCGATGTGACGTTAAATCCTAATGTTCCTCTCTGTATTTCCGACAAACTGTTCTTGAGAGGCCATAGGCAGCAGGAAAGTTCATACTCTCATACTGCAAGGCCTAAGCTGCTATATTAATTTTTTCTAGTATGTTGCATAGAGACTTAAAAAAATAACGAAAGTGTAGAATTCAATTATGTTTTTATAACCTGTAAAGACTCCCAGTTAATTACATTTGTTTCTGGTGAAAGTTAAGTTTGACACAGACTTAAGAGCTCAATGAATCACTCTTCAAGTACATAGAATCATATCTGCCAGCCGAACATACTGCGACTTCGTAGGATTTCCCGGCCTAATAAGTCTTGAAAATCTCTTCAGGTTTGCTGCCGGATCCTAAAATCAACTCGATTCGATATTGCGGCCTTCCAACTGGCCGCCACCTTCAGGAGAATGCTGCTTCTGCTGATGAGTCCCGCTGAGCTCATCAGCAGAATCAGCTTTCTCCTGAAGATGGCGACTAGTTTGATCGCCGAATGATTTTAGGATCCGGCAGCAAACCCGAAGAGCCTTTCGAAGATGCCGTGTTTAGTGTCTTTAGCGTGGCTTTGGAAGCACTCACAAAACAAATTTTTAAACTCTACCACCATAGCGTGCTGTGGCCAAAAAAAATTGTTAATGTCCTGAATTTGTTCGAGATACGGGACTGCTATCTGAAATAAAATGAAAAGTTCCATTTTTGGCCTGGAATCTCTCCTGGGGACTTCGGCCGCCTGGTTCAAAACTTTTTATTTGACCCCAATTCAGCGACTTGCGCGTTGATGATAATGAAATGATGGCGAGAACAACACAGACACCCGGTTACGAGAAGAGAAAAATCCTCGACGTGGCTGGGAATCGCACCTGGGTGATGCGAGTGAGACAGCAATGCTAACCAAACAACCACGCGCTCCTGACAACGCTGTTTGTCGATCACCCTTTTTAACTGAACAGCGTCTTTAACGACTATGTTTAAATTATGATGTTATTCTCTTTTTTTCACGCCATTTTATACGCCACTTATGAGTATACTTGGTCATAGCTTTTGGCAGAAACACTTGTTCATCTCTAGTGCCTTTTGCCCAATACATACTGTTAACAGATGATAGTCATAATGTAGATTGATTTTTTTACCTAAACAAATGACTAAATGCCTCGTATATCTCTATCTCAGAAAAGAGAAGGCATCTCTTGACTAATTGATTTGACTATCTTCTCTACTTTTCCTTCCTACGCATTTGAATTATTCATTATTTTCTCCGTTCTTTCCTTTGGGCGAAAGGCACGGCTTACGTTCGGGTGCATTGCCCCGCTTACTTCAGCCTGTTACGTCCTTGCTTTTGTTGCAAGATGGTTTCTTTAATTCTGTGTTCATTACTTTCCTTTAAGAGTGAACCACGAACTGCGAAGCGTCGCTGTTCTCAACAATAGATGGTTGCCTGCAGCGACCCACGCCGTTGCTGGGCATCAGTCTGAGACGAGACGACTGGCGCGCGACGTGTAGGTGACCGTCCACAGTCGGCAGAATCTCAGGAGAACCGCGAAATGCAGTTCAGGGCGGCGGAGCAGTGGCGGTAGTCATAAGGTAAAACCGTCAGCAAACATCAGAGTCCTGTCAAATAAAAACATCAGTCAAATCGTTTGCACCTTTCTACAGACGCATAATATAACTTCTCATACGTGTATGTTTAATCGATATAGAGATGTTTCATGAATATGGATGTCACAAGAAGTAACACATTTTATAGGAATGCACGCTGTAAGCTGTCTTTTTGCCAGAAAACTAATTTGCCCTTTAAATCATAGGTGTTTTGGGTCTAGTGAAGCAGGGGATACAACCCGTGGGCTTTAAGCAATGACGTCATACATTAATCATAGATAGTAATGTCGACACTTCGAGTCATAGATAATAAAACAGTTCTGTGTTCCGGATAAGCGTTATCATTGTACACTAAAATAATTGAATGTGATTTTAAAGGAGATCGCTACATATTGCTGAAAATATTCATCGTGTGCATTTATTAAATTAATTGGTTGTTTCTAATTCATTCGGTACTTAATTTCATTCTTAGTGATACTGAGGTAATTTGGACTATTACTTTCCTGTTTTAGAACAATTTTTAGTATCTCATTTTCATTTGTAGGTATTGTTTTATCTGTTTCGATGAACCTTGATGATTTACGAGAGGCTATGGTCAAAAACATGTTGGCCACGATTTGTTTTTTGCAAATGTTTGGTCTGATTGCTGAGTGTGTTCGATGTCGTGAGTGCGGCGAACATATGCGCCTCACAAGTGTGTCTCGTCGCCGTGCTCACGACTTATTCGTATAGGGCTGCAGCAGAGATAGGCTGTGGCGATCCATTAGAAGAGGGACGTGCTTCGGAAAATCTAAGCTCGCCTTGAGAGACATTATGAAAATCACTGACTGTTAGTGTTGGAGATATCCTGTGTGGCTGTGTGTGCGTGAATGTCGTGTGAGTAAGCAAATAGTTGTGGATTGGTATTCTTTTTGTAGGGGAGTGTGTGGGGAGTACATGAAATATAGGGGGCCGTTGCGGGGGGGGGGGGGGGGGGGGTGTTATGGTCGGAACTGACGAATCACATTTTGGCAAAAAGAAGTTCAACCGAAGGAAGCAAGTTTTTTTTGGTGAGCTTAATTGAAGATCACGTTGCAGAGGGTTCCAATTGTAATTTCAGACGGGTTTTCTTCATATAGAGATTTAGGGGAAAGGGGTTATCAGCATCTCGTAGTGAATCACAATATTAAGTTCGGATCATTATCCACAGGGGCTTGCACAAATAGCATAGACGGTTATTGGTCAGCTGTGAAATCTCATATAGGGAAAGGGAAACGCCAGATTTCCATACTTCAAAGTCATCTAGACGAATATTCATGGATACATAGTATTCCCCAAACATATTGCCCGTTTAAATGTTTTATTAAACATGTTGTGCAAATGTACCGTCCGAAATATGTTAGCTAATTTCACATTAGGATGGGGTGGGGGGAGGATGAATGTGTGTGTCTGTACGTCTCTCTCTCTCTCTCTCTCTCTCTCTCTCTCTCTCTCTCTGTGTGTGTGTGTGTGTGTGTGTGTGTGTGTGTGTGTGTGTGTGTGTGTGTTTTCGTAATGTTGTGTGTGACGGTATATGATTTGTATTGATGTCTTTCTAGGCGAGCTTTGGTTCTTTTAGGAAGTTCCCGTCTGGTGAGTTCACTTTCCCATTTTCTTCTTTTACTGCATTTGACTATTTTGACGTATTTCATTGTTGCGTTACACCATTACGTATGTTTTCGTGTACTCCAGTAAGTAATAGAAATTTCGCAGCTGTCGTTCTTTTGTTTCCCAGCACTAGTATCAGCACAGATTTTTTCGAATCTGTACTTACAATATTGAAGGCGAAACAGCTGACACAACTGAAATTTGTATCCCGTCCTTCAGTTGACCTTTATCCTGACACTACGTATTCGAAAAGAACGACATACGTAACATTAATGAGATTTACGTATATATGTCAACTGGAGAGCAGGATACAAATGTCGCGTATAACGATATAGCTCAAGTAAAGAATGGGATACTATTAGCATCGAAGGCGAAAAAAACTACCCCTCAGTGAAGTACGGGATACAAATTGTGTATGTGTCGTCTTATTGTCTCTTCGCGTAGTTCAACTGAGGTACAGGTCGCAAATGTAACGTACGTCCATTTCCACGTTTTCGTTAGCAGTGTACATATATAGAGGTCAACGGAAGTATGGGATACAAATATTATGTACGTAGCTCGTTCTGCCATCGCTAGTACTAATATCTACGTAAGAACAGACCGTTAGTGATAGCGGAGGCGAAATAAACAACACTTGTAAAATTTGTATCCCGTGCTTCATTTAGGGTTTAGTGAAGCAGGGAATACATAGTTCAGCTGAGCAGCAGGACACTAATGCTAGTGAAAATGAAGAAATCGACGTACGCCAAACTTGTATCTCGTACTGCACTTAAGCAATACAGTTCGAATGAGGTTCGAGATACAACTCATATATATGTGACATGATGTATTCTTTGCTACCACTATTTTCCATCCATTTTTTCCCTTTCATTTTCCAGAGAAATAATACGATACAAACACGCGATATCATTAACGTGAAAATACTACTGGCCTTTATATATGTCAACTATATTTTTCGTCTCTCGTATTCCTTTGGTTCTGAACATTCTTGTCAGCTCTTTCATCTGTGTAATAAATGCTCTCTGGCCAATTCTGATGTCATTGGTCAAAGCCGACGGCTTGTATCTCCTGCTTCATTAGACCCGGTATTTTATCGACAAATGAAATTCGATTTAATATCGTTGTTTCTACTTGATTTGTATGATTAATTTGTCTTCTTTGCACCAGTGCATCTGGAATCCTCAGTCTCCGTAAAGTGCCGTCATATTTTCTTGTTTTTCTCACACATCTAGTACCCAAGTAACTCCTACAAGTAACTTGAATTAGTGCACATAATACGAGGGCTATTGGGAAAGTAAGGTCCGATCGGGCCCGAAATGCAAACCGCAGTGAACATCCGACGAAGCCTTGCACAGATGTGTTGGTCAGTGTCTGCAGTGTTTCCGTCGACCGCTTGGCATCGCTCTTTTCAGTTCTGTGAGCACAGTGACCACGTGAAGGTGCCTAGAAAATAGTGTCTCCCGCCAAGTATGAGGGCCTGGTGAGAGATTTCGCTTGATGTCGTGCAGCCCACATAACAAAACTGTCATCCGTTTCCTTCTTGATGACAGAGGTAATGAAGATGCTCTTGCCGCGTTTTTGATTGCGAAGTGTTTGATCACTCGTAAACAGCCCGCCATTTGCTCAGCCTGAGTTTCATCTCTGCTCACATGAACCGCTGCCTATGAATAAAACATTTTGGTATGGACAACGAGCTGCAGACCAGTGTTGAGAATTGGAGGAAAGCACAGGAGGCTGCCTTCAATGACGGGGGTATTGGAAATTTGGTACAACGCTACGACAAATGTCTAAGTCGGTGATGTGACTATGTAGAGAAGTAGCTGGAAAGTGTAGCTAACTGTTGTAAATAACACATTTTTTATTTTCACAGCGGTTTCGATTTCGTGACTGATAGGACCTCACTTTCCGAATAGCTCTCGTGTACTGAGTCCTCTTGCTGCCGACTTTGACCTTCAGATCTTACTTTGTGAAATAGACCTGAAACGAAAAGCCTCATTGCGTAATTCTGTGTTGTATTTACATAATATATAGCAGTACATAGTTTTGCACATGAGCTCTTGCCCCGTTGTGCGCTCCCTGGTCCCACACAGCAAGTATTCCATCCGACAACGAGTTCACTATGCGTCCCACACAAAGACGATGTGTCGCTGGTAATCTCGCGAATCGCCGAAGCACATCGCCTGTAGTCACTCGTTCTCTTCGATCCCACCACACACGAGCGATGTACCATGGAATTTTTACCAGTATTCGTAACGCTACTATGTCGAGACTTTCTTTTATGAAAAATAATCTGCAATGTTTAGCAAAACTTCTTATGGCGACTAACATTTGGTAATAAATTGGAGTTTAAATTAACTAAACAATTTGGAATGTTTTTCTTGGGAACTTAAAACTACCCAATAAACAAGTGTCACAGTCAAACTATATTCTTGTTTTTTGGCACTACAACCATAGATGGAACTTGAACTAACCTAATTTGCCTCCAGAAGTCTTTGTTCTTGGCTTTCCTCTTCCATCCACTGGTCTCCATCTTGGAAAGGTCAGCCAATGCGTTGTCGCCATCTTCCTCTTGGTCGGAAATTCCTTCTGGTGGAATACAATCTTCCTTTCAATATTATTTTGATCATTCTGTCACCTGCCTCCTCTCCATATGTGTAGACTAACATGTCCAATGACGTTTAATAAATTTTATTACGTTTCTTACCTTTATAAGCTATCGTACTCCATGGTTGTATCTTTCTCTGCAACTCACTGCCTCTCTCACAGGTCCATAAGTTTTTCTCACCATTTTTTTCAAATTCCATTTGGTTGTTTATATCCGCTTTTGTCATCTTCCACAGTTCTGTCTCGTATGTAACAACTGACGAAACAAAGAAACAGTATATTCTTAACTTCGTTGTTCTTACTATTACAGAATTCTTAATTACTTGCTAGTTCGTATAACGAGTCCTGATGCATTGTCTTATATTATTGCCGCTGGTTGAAAGGACACCTAAACATGGAAACGGGTAACACTTTTTAAAGATTTATTAAAGAAATTCAGATCATCAGCATCAGCCTTAGAATTGGACATTAACATGTGTTTTGCCTTCTTTCATTACAGTAAGCCCAAGTTTTGCTCCCTCTGTTTCCATTATCTCGCACATTTCTTTAAGAGTGTTAACATCGCTTGCCACAATCGCAGTATCTTCTGCATATGCACATTATCTGACTGGATTTCATCATTCTTACATCTTTGTTGCCTGTTTCTTGTATCACATTATGCGGCGATACTTACGTAAACAAAAGTTCCTGTAAGTGTCTTCAAGTTTGCGACTTCCTTCTTAAGGAAGTTTTTTCCATTTTCCCGAGTTCTCTTTTCTGTCTCATTTTTTGTTACGTTCCAAATAGTTTTTCTGTCGCTGCTGTAAGGATTTACAGTACTTTTAAATACGTGTTGTGCTAAGAGCACAATAAGGAGATTCAAGTCGCTGTCCGCCATTTCAGATTTAGGCTCTCCGTGATTTGTCGAAATCGCACGAGGCTAGAGCCAGGATGGTTTCTTTGAAAGATAACGGCGGATTTCCTTCCCTAACCTTCAACAGCCTGAAGTTGTGCTCAGTCTCTAATGACACAGTCGTAGATGAGATGTCAAACTTTAATCTTCCGTTATTTTATAAAATACGTTCTTCCTGATTCTAAGGGATATTCTGATTATATTTGTCTTCCGGGATGTATAAATATGTATTTAATCTACTTATACTTACTGTCTTACAGAATATACTATGTCTTTTATTCTCCCAAGCGTTTCGCAAACCCATCTTCACGTCCTCAATTGCTTCATACCATTGGGCACAACATTTACTCAAGTCTAGTCCGTTTCGTACTATCTAATTAATTGATGTTTGAGTTCTAATGCAGGGCAAAAGAAGTAAATAATTCGTATGTACTGAAGGATTTCTGAAACCAGATTTGATTATTTTAACGTAAGGAAAGATTTCACTTGAGTGACTTTTTTAAATAATATTTTCACTTTTTTGTCATAATTTATCCTTGCATCTCTTTGTCCTTTTCGACCCTTTCTTTCGAGCTCAATGGGCCCTTATCCTTTGGAGCTCCGGGACAATACCATGGTTTCCCCACTCTAGTGACGACCCTGCTACCAAGATGATAATTCACCAGCACACTGCACCCACCTCGTTAACTAATCGCCCCGTGTGGTAGGAATCACCCGAATAGAATGACCTGCGGTATCTGTCGACGTAAACACGACTGATGCTAGGGGAACTGGATAACTTAAGGAAGGACGCTGTCGAAGAGAGGTACAGGTTTCAGTTTGAAGGTCTATACCATTTTGTGGCAGCATGTCAAGACGGATCCAAGAATGTTACAATGCAATGGGTGTATCACCCAGGTGTTGATTTCACAGATGCGCAAAATTTTTGCTTTCGAGTAGCTTACCTTCATTATCTCCATTGCTTTATTTTTATATCACAGTATAGCGTAGTATTTCTTAGGCGTATCCTTTTATTCCATATTGCTTTTGAATCTAAGACCATAGGCTTTCGCAGATATGCAGGGGCTGCAATCCTTTTTTGAGCAACTTAATCTCTGTCGTGATTCGAATGAAACATTCGTGAGAGTTAACCACCATGGACACCGACTAGTTTATAGCAGAGGTCGCTGTAAACTATACTGGATTCCACGTGCAGACAGATGAGCCACAACATATCACTCACCATCTCAGTACTGAACTACATCACATGGTGAGCAGTTGTAGCATCTACATAGAAACAGCTCATCACTGTGGCGTACAGAAGCCACCATGATGCATAAGTACGCTCCTCACCGTGCCTCAAACGCTACAGAGATTAGCATTGGTCTAGGAATAATACCGCTGGAGAAGAAGCGTGGCAGAATCTGATCTGGGCTGGTTTGGCGAGTTACCCTGTGCTTCACCTGGTGCAAGTGTGAAAGCACAGAGATGACTACATGAGATGAAGCATCTGGCTCGCCAGCAATGCATCGTTTGGACTGAAAGCGGAGCGACGAGGGTGTAAATCAGACAGTAATGGCTTGTGATGCGCCAAAACATTTTTCATGAGCGCGTCACAATTTCTCAATTCGCCTTTCCTTATTACGTATTATAATTCATGTTCCTTTTTTCCTGTGTGTGTTTATTGTGATGTTTGATTATTTTATACTAATTTTTGCATGCAAATCGCTGTTGTAGATGTATGGCAAGCAATATGGATGGCCATCACGGGGTGAAGTCCCCTTCATCCCGTCAGAGAGAGAGCACCTCGTGTTCCTGCTGCTAACAAGTCGAGTACATCATTTGTTTGTTACATATTTTTACGAGCTTCAAACAGGAGCCACTGCAGTGATGTATAGGAACTGTGATTACTGTGTACGGATGCGAGTTAAGTTGGTGACCCTTCCCTCACAGCTCCAGGCTGCGTTGGCTTCCGTACACAGCTTGAGGCTGCTACCATGGGGCGTGACTGTGGGAGGTCGAACGCGGGGATGTGACGGACGTCCAGCACGTCTCAGGTGTCTCCCGATCGGTCCACTGCTGTGTCCGCCCCGGGCACTGCCTGCACTGAGGTTGACCCCCCTCGTATATTGCCCCGCAACTAATGTAAAACCAGAATTAAAAAGGCAAATCAAATTAGAATAATTACTCCCCACCGAAAAATAAATTTTATATCATTACCAGGCATTACCAGCACTATTAACGTAGACAATGAACTGCATGTTCATCGGAAGAAGAGGCCTCTACGAAAGCATCTCGCATTAGGCTGTGAGTGAGCAGATGCGCACCGAAATAAATGGAGTCTATTTTTATCGAGCTGTGTGTGGTATGGTGGTATGAGCTGTCTTTGGCAGAGACCCAGAAGAGCGCTTTGAGGAAAGAACAGTAGACAGTTGTGGATTACTCGAAATGCAGATACGGTTCTACATAATACCTGAGAGTGTGGCCGGCCAGAGTGGCCGAGCGGTTCTAGGGGCTACAGTCTGGAATCGCGCGACCGCTACGGTCGCAAGTTCGAATCCTGCCTTGGGCATGGATGTGTGTGATGTCCTTAGGTTAGTTAGGGTTAAGTCGTTCTAAGTTCTAGGGGACTGATGACCTCAGACGTTAAGTCCCATACTGCTCAGAGCCATTTTGAGAGTGTGATGAGGAACAGTAGAGCACAGGCCTGCGTGATGAAAAGTTTTAAGCAATGTGGGAACCGCTGTGGCTGGGTAACGTGTATAGGTTGTTCAAAAAAATGTGTCGTATGCTTTGGGGGGTGGTAGTACTCATCGTAACAAGAAAATGAAGTTCAATAAAGAAGGATCCAAAAATGCATACTTTCTGAGGTAAGTCCAATAAACATAGGCCCGGAAAGGCAAACTTTATGCGATAAACACGTGTCTACTAGAGGCGTTAAACGTGACGTCTATTGATGTCAATGCACCCATCTGCCCTGTGGCGTTACGCACCCTTTGAAGTACACCTGGTTGTTGTGGTACCTGTTGGCACGCATTAAAGACGAGACCTTATAGTGTTCGCACATCATTGATTGGCGTGAAATAGACCAATACCTTCAATTGTCCCCATTACCAGAAGTCTTGGGGGTTGAGACCTGGGGAACGAGCAGGCCAAGTATCATACGTTCACGCACACATTGTAACGAAAATGTGCCGGTGCGCCATCATGCATGAAGCACATTTGTATTCGTTCCTGCAGTGGCACAGTCACCAGCGAGGTAGTCAATACATCAATGAGAAACTCTAGATAATCCTCCCCAGTTAACCTTCGTGGTAGCATGTATAGCTCTACTAATCTATCGCAAAGTACACCTGCCCATATGTTGATTGAGAATCCGTGTTGATGTCCTCTTTCCTCAATTCATTGGGGATTTATATCTGCCCATACATGTTGGTTATGGAAATTCGCAACATCATCTCTTGTGAACCGTGCATCATCGGTAAGTAAAATATTGGATGTGAACAGTGGATATGCGGCACACCTCTGCAACAGCCTCTGACAGAACCGCCGTCTGCTATGACGATCCTGTGGCCTTAGCGCATGAACGCGTTGTAGATGCTAAGATAAGAGAGTGAGACATGCTTTTTGCTGCTTCTAATCGTCGGACACTGATCCCAGTGGTTTCTTCCATCGAACGTAGCACACGCTCCTCCATGTTAGGCGTGCGAGCTGTGCGGGCCCTTCCACTGTCGGTGTTCCGAGGTGCAGGGGTACCTGTGTCCCTCAGACGCTGGAAAAGTCTGCCGAACAGTTAACCAGACGGCACTCTGCGCGATGGATATTTTGCAGCATAGAGGACACGGGCTCGTACGCGACGTCCATTTGCTAAACCACATGCACAATATCATATCTGCCATTTCACTTGTCGAGTAGCAGGCTTCCACTGCAACCAAGAGTCGCGCAACCCTTCCTATAAACACGTGTTAATCTCGGAAAGTATGCGTTTCTGAACCCATGTTTATTGAACTTATTTTCCTTGTTTCAATGAGTACCACCACCTGTCAAAGTATTAGACTCTTTTTTTGAACATCCTCTATAATTTGGAAGCAGGAGAGAGAAAAATGGCTGTGTTTACAGAAAGCCATCCTCACCGGCCGTAGACAGAGACAGAAATAGAATAGTACACAGTTCTTCAGCATCCAGTTCCATGAAGTATGTTACTAGTTAACCACCTGAAATGAGAGTAAGGAAAGGACGGCAACGTCTGAAAAGACAACTTTTCACTGGTCAACTCTCAGAATACTTATTGTTCATAGTCAGCGATACGTCCTGAAAGAAAGACAAAGAGACACGAGTGTTACTTGTAGGAAGCAGATGGCGGTTCTACAACTAGGGGCTTCTCTACAGCCAGACGTCTCGTCTACCTAGCGTCTCTGCAGTCAGGTGCCTCTTCGAGCAGACTTGGTGATCGGGGGACTTGGGCACTTACTTGGCTGATCTGAATTGAGAGGCACATGCAAGCTGTTGGAACGAAACCAGTGACGGATTTTGCAGCCGCTTCAGCCTCCGCCTCCAGATTATTATGGTGAGATCTAGCTGCAGGAGCGAGACGAATTGTAGGGAAAACTGAGTCATTTTTTACTGGGAGTCTGTAATTTCAAGCTTCATTCTGAACACTTGATTGCAGTTTAGGCATCAATATGCTTTCTCGTCCGGCTATAGGGGTAAACGCATTCTCGTATGTAGCGCTTCCTCTCTTTAAGCAGTAACCCTTCGTCAGTCTCGGTACGACTCCCTCCGATATAACTGTTTTATCCTGAAACAAGTTCACTTGAATCGTATTTCAGATCCCTTATCCAGCCCTGCCATGGAATTAGCTTTTCACTGTCAAAGTTTGTCAAACGATTTATCACGCATTTTAATGTAATAAAATGAGTCCGTTGTGATTCTTTTTCAGTTTCGTAGGTAACGGATTTTTTCGTAGTTTTGGAGGGCAACGGCTTCATTATCTCCTAATTATGTCAGATAAATAGAGCCACTTTCATATGTGTAATTGTCATTGCAAGCATCCTCAGACAACGACCACTTACAACTTGGCGACTCTGCTCAGGATTCGTTTACTTACGAACTTCTGATGCGACGCCACGGTTATACCCGCGCAATTTTCCGGTTTCGACTTAAATTTTGTAGAAGGCTTTGCTTTTGCCAGCTCAGAAATCACTGAATTAACGAAAATACAGAAATGTTTTTATGTTTCTGGAGCGTAGCCATCTACTTATCTTTCAGTAAAGAGAGGCTGGTTTATGTCCATCGCTGTCCAGCTCAAGAATTATCGTTGAATATTTGGAGGGTATTTCACAAGTTTTCTATGTACTTTGCGTGTTTCGTGTTAGAACGGGATCGGATTGTGGTGAGTACTCGAGATATGAGAAATTATATTGTAGGTTCGCTAATTTTTATTCAAACGTTATGTGTGTTGAAGTTCAGAGATTCTGTCTATTAGGGCACGCCGAAATCAACCAGGGCGCGAGCTAGAAGTTTATCAAGTATGAATGAGGAAGAGCTTGTGCGTCTCTCGGAAAAGTGTTATTGGATGCTATCTGTTCACGACGTATGTTAATTACTTAAATCCTGACTGTGACTCCCTGAGTTCGAAGTCCCTGTACACAGAGTAGCGATATCTGAAGAAAATAGTCGCAGTAGCCGCCAGATAATCAAATAAGGTAAAAAATATTCTCTATTCGATTTAAGAAGTTGTGAAAAAGCATGCAAGCATAGATGGACTGAGTGCTGCAGATTCGTGATTAGTTCAGTCTGCAGAACAGTAGCTTCTTAGGATAAAGAGGCAGACTTCTTCCAAGTGTAGTGAGTTGGTTTACGTTGGTGGTCTTAATTAGATGTTTATCAGCAAGAAATTGCTTTAGGCAGCTGACAAAATAGCTGCTGAGCGCAAAGTATATAATCAGTATCTAAAAATTAACATAATCTCTTAGCGGTTAAATGCTAGTTATGTATATTTGTTCATTGTGGTTCTGAAGGGAGTAGCTCTCTTTGAACGCAAGAAAAATAGGTGGTATTCGTGATTGTTTCATAAAATATAAAGATAATTTTATATCTGAGCCGGCCGGTGTGGCCAAGCGGTTCTAGGCGCTTCAGTCTGTAACCACGCGACCGCTACGGTCGCAGGTTGGAATCCTGCCTCGGGCATGGATGTGTGCGTTGTCCTTAGGTTAGTAAGGTTTAAGTAGTTCTAAGTTCTAGGGGACTGATGACCTCACATGTTGAGTCCCACAGTGCTCACAGCAATTTTTTTTTAAATCTGATGCTATAATTTTATTGCTTACACTTTTGTCTTTAAAAAATATCTTTTACGTTCACGTCGGATGCTCCCTGTAACCACTGCAACAGGCGGAAGCACCTCTTGAAACCAGTACATTGGTCATCGGCGGAAATTCCCATAGCCCTCCCGCCGAATCTGTGACAAAATAATTTTGTTAGCCATTTTCTATCAAAATGCACAGGATAATTGAAAAATATTAAATTCTACCAAAATGGTGACGTGTTGAAAGAAATGTCGTTTCCTTCGCCCACAAAATCGAGACCAAAACTTGCATTGAAAACAGAATTTTGAAAACATCGCAGGACGACTACGTACGTCGGTAGAGAATTCAACTTAGAATGTCGGCATCAAATTCGGATCAAAATCGTACATGCTGTTCTTAAGTTACGTTTACCGACAATTTGAAAGGTATGGTTTCGAGAGAAACGCATTTAAAATTTACGAGTGCATTTTTTGTAGTCGAGTTAAATAGTGACCTCTAGTCAGTGATGCCTGGACCATACAGCATTCCTTCCAGATCGAAAAAGAGGTCCTCCTCCATCTTCTTGGTGGTCACGGAGGTCCTGCAGCTCTCTTGGGCAGCTTCTGTCAGCCGCTGCCCAGCTCGCTCGGCATGCTTTCCGTCCACTCTTGTACAGACGCTGTAAAAGTCTGGTTCATCTCAAGTTAGAGTAAGCAGTTGTTCAAATTACATGCTACCACACTGGCCACGATGTCGACTACTTTTTTTCCCGCTGTGAATGGTTTTCGGGGACACTTGTTCACAAATCGCCTTGTAACTCGATAACAGAGATTCTGGCGAACCTGGGATGAACACAAAAAACAGATATCCAAGAGAGTATTTCAAGAAGTAAAATCGATTTTTTGGAATTTTCAGAGGACTACTTCCTTCAGAGGATTACGAAAATGAATCAGAAAGAGGCATAGTGCTCAGTCTCGGGAAGTATACTCATAATTGTGAGTGAGACATTATGTGATTACCTTTACGATGTGGCATGTAACACGGAAAAAAGCTCAGAGAGTTGTAAGGAGCATTTAAAACAATTTACTGATCAGTTTTTGCTTGTTTTATGACAAAACGCCGAAATGTTCCATGAGCTTATTCACAATAACAAAGACACTTAGTTTCAGAATACCAACTTCGACTTCAAGGTTTTGCTACGAAACATACACGTTTTATTAAATTTGCGGACGGCAAAACTTCAGAAAAATAAATCAGATATAAAACACGTAAACAAGACTACAAAAATGTAAATATATGAACAAACAAGTATCAGGTCATAGTGGGAAGCTTTTAGAAAGGTTACTGATATCATAGTTCCATCAGAGCCCTATCTGAAGGGAACTTAAGCCACGTGGTAGCCTGTGGAGAGGGCTTTACGAGATCTTTCCAGTTCCCTTTAAAAAAATTTATCGGGCATTCATTAATAATGATTTCTGTTGTTTGTTCGATTGCGATACAGTTACAGTGTGTAAAATATTATTTTCATATTGGGATGCTTTGCAGCTTGCGTACCAGTCTTTGGTGCGGCTGAGGTGGGTCCACATTTTTCTTAGTATGCGCAACTTTTAGTCAGTTCGAGTTTCCAGGCCATATCCGGAAGGTAGTGATCTTCAAAATCGCGAGGAGTAGATCGGTGGGAGCTGTAGAAATCTCATAGCTATTTCCTAGATTGAAGCTTAGTATGTGAAAGTACACAACCTGTAGCCGTGTGAGATCGGATGATACTATATCAGACAAGAGATAATAGTACACTCAGAGTAACGTTTTCCTGGGACACAAAAGGCCGCCGAACTACATACCGCGTCTCTATCGGCCAGAGAGAACTGCGGATGAGTGTTGATGATAATCAACAAAAAATTAATCGTTCTGTTTGTCATTATCCATTATGTCACAACAAACTTTATTTGACTGTGTTCGGGTTATCTGTTCCAGGTTTTGCTAAATCTGACCATTGGTTTTTGCAATCCATGTCTTCGCAAAGGCATAGTAACATTCTGGGAAAGAAAGCTAACCGCAAACCTGCTTATTTCAACTGGCGTGTCTCCAATAGAGGAAAAAAGGGCTCGTCCGGGATTTGAACCCGGGACCTCTCGCCCCCTAAGCGAGAATCATACCCCTAGACCAACGAGCCGCGTGGGAGGTGAAAAGCCTTTCACCACATCACAATGTGTGACGGCACAGGCAGGCGGTCCAGATACGTGCAGAACACTGCTCTCCAGCCAGCTGCTATTCTCGTGTTCCGCTCTGCCCGCCTCACGCGAAGCCAAACTAGAGCTGTGCGGACCATCCACACACAACGAAGTTCATACACCAACGTGCCTACATTCTGATGAGAAGGTAGAAGATAGAGGTAGAAGGTTGTGCTGCAGAAGCTGATAAATAACAGTAATTTCCTCTGCTGTATAACGCGAAATAGGACAAAAAGTGAAATGGTCCCCACATGTTCAGTACTACTATCAAACCGTCAGTATACCGACTGTGTGAGGGCACGTATTGATCTATTGTCAATTGACAAATAGTATTGACGGCCTTCAAAATGTTCTGGTTACTCTCAATACATACTGAACGTGCGAGAGCGCATTTTGAAGGTGTGAGAATATTCTCCATTCAGAGGTTAATGAATCAACCACATAGCTTTAGTGTGTACTGTTTGTTTCCAATCCACCTTCGTGCATATCATTCCCAAGATTCTAATTTTTAAATAGTCTTTCAGCACACAACAATTTTAATAAACCTATGCACGGGTAAACATTGTATACACCACTTTATATAGTCAACGTAGAATTTTCTGTGACAATCCTTACTTTAATAATTTTAAAATATAGTATAGAATGGTGAATTACAAAGCAGTTTATAAAAACGAACGGTAAACAGAGCTTCTGACATGGAGGTGCAGCAGGAGAGAATTCAGCAGGCAGATTTTGGCGAGCTGTTAGAAACAGCGTCACAAAATGAAACCAATGTGCGGAACGAGCAAAGTCAGGAACAAGCTAATGATGAAGTGTTCGAAGTTGAATGTAGGAGATAAGAGTATATCAGAGATAGCACATGCAGTGCAGAGTTCAGAAAAAACAGGCCACGAAAGTCCAGCACAGAGTGATGCAACTTGTGAGCCCACATCTCAACCACACACAGCATTCCATCTGCAGAACTTGCTGATTGAACGATTCAAAAAGATACACGAGCAATTTAAGAAAAGCGAAGATAAATAAGGAAGAGTCATGGGAAAAATAACGCACGATTCAACAAGACTGAAGATATATTAAGGAAGAGAAACAAGAAAAAATGTGTGATTCAAGAAAAGTGGACATATATTGAGGAACAGAGACGAGAAAAATGATGAATTCATAAAAATGGATGGACTGTTTGAAAAAAAGAAAATAAACGGAAATTTATTCAAGAAAAACTAGGAAGAATTTAATAAAAGTGAAGAAAAGTGGATGCACAGTTTAAAGAAAATGAACAGCAAAGAAAATGAGCAGATAAAAACTGAACAAGACGACTGATGGCCAGGTTACCAAGGTAACCAACCATATCACGAAGACAATATATGAATAGGCACAAGAATTCAGTACGAAAATAGATACATTAACTCGGAATACTAAGGGAACTACAGACAGATTAGATAAAGATGTGGAATCCAGCAAGTCATGGAAGTAGGAGTACGCAAATTCACAGATGAATATGTTACGAAAATCGGAAGATCAAGTTGACGTGTTAACCGTCACCGCTGAGCATGTGTTAATATATAACGAAATGGCATCTGAAACGAAAGTACCAGAAAGTCAACGCGAGAAGGAAGAAATTGGAGATTTGGTACAGATAAAGTAATTGCAGGCCAACATTAACCGAAAGAACAGAGATGTTAGACGTGGTCATGAAAGTGAAGGAGAGTAGCAGAAATTCGAGTATGTAACTAGTCAAAGCAAAGAAGAAAGAAACAGACAGTAAGAAGAATTACAATATAACAGATGATGCTGTGTCAGGGGAGTTCTGTCACATTCAGCTTACCAGTAATCATCACCACAACCGCAGAAGTCTTATCATGCGAAAGAGATGAAGTCAGAAAACAGTTTCTATTTGTGCAGAAGTACGCATCATTTTTGGATGCTGCTGATCGCTTACGTTTAAAGATTTGGACTGAGGAGTTCCCAGGGCTTTACTGAGATCGTAGCCACCTGCTCTGAAAAGTAAGCGAAGAAGAAAAATTGTAGACAACCGCTCTGTTACCGATAAGACAAATGAGGCTTACAGTGGGCGAAAAGGTTTTGTTACGATCAAGAAACGCAGATACTTAAACGGCAAATTCCCCTATATATTTTGTGGACATTACGGCGTGTGGAAAATAGTTCATGACAACGTTGTAGAAATTGAAATTCTGCAGAGTCCCAGGTCCATTGGAAGTGCAGAGAGGCAAGAGCGCGAGTAATTGCTCTGGGATAACTACTAGGGCATGTAAACAATAAATAATTGTAGGAGGATATCAATTACTAACGTAGACCTCATCTGAGCTCCCAATCCAAAAGAATATTGAGATAACTGTGATCGAAAAATTTGTGTAACTGAATCAACTATCGTACAGTAAATTAAATATAAATATGAATATTGCAAAGAATTGAAAATTAACAAGAATGGAAGACCTCATATTAACTGAATGTGTATAGATGATTCTCTGAAGGAATATGAATCCAGTATGAATTGACAGTAATAAATGATTACTTAACTGTGCAGATGCAATGGTATTACTGGTAAATGTGAAAGGTCTTGTCAGTGGGTTTTTAAGTGTAATTATTAAATGAGAAATAAATTGTAAGAGCGGAATGCATTTATATTTTATGAGGATAGTTTTACTAACATATGTATTCTAAACTTTTTGAGGTCACATCGACCACGTCCACAGCTCGTGATCTAGTGGCTAGCGCTGCCGCCTCTGGCTCACGGGGTTCCGGGTTCGATTCCCCGCCGGGTTGGGGATTTTCTCTGCCCGGGAACTGGGTGTTCGCGTTGTCCTTATCATTTCATCATCATCATTCGTGACAGTGGCTAGATTGGACTGTGTAAAAAATTGGACTGATGACCGCGCAGTTGAGCGCCGCACAAACCATACATCATCATCACATCGACTGAACATTGGAAGAAGGCATGAGAGGGAGGCAGATGGCAGATGTAACAAGACAGGTTGGAAATAGTACAGCGGCAGTATGATACCGCTGTCGTCAGACTCATACGAGAAACGTGGCCAGCAGGTTGAATAGTTTAGGTTCATGCCGGCGGTCGGCGCTCGCCAGCCTAGACAACCCTCTGCATGAACAACGCAATAAATGCTTACCTGCTGCCGATGAATGAGCCTGTCTCACAGAGATTTCCGTCCCAAGAGATTTCCTGGAAACAACTGCTGCCTCGCCATAAGCGAGTGCACAGTTGAGTGAGTATCCTCAGACCTTACTACTACAAAACAAGCGTGCTCGAGCCGCCCTTCTTACGTACGGAAATGATTTCCAGTATCAAATGTTTACTCTACAGCAGAGATTGCGCTGTTATAAAACTTCCTGGAAGAATAAGACTGTGTGCCGGACCGATATTCGAACTCGTGACCTTGCCTTAAGCGGGCAAGTGCTCTACCGACTGAGTACTGAGTTACCCAAACACTACTGAGGCCCAGTGCTCACAGCCTCACTTCCGCCGATACCTCATCTCCTACCTACTAAACTTCACAGAAGTGCTCCTGTGAAAAGGTACTGGTGGAAGTAAGGCTGCGAGCACTGGTCCTGAGTAGTGCTTGAGTGGCTCAGTCGGTACAGCACTTACCCACGACAGGCAAAGGTCCGACACACAGTTTAATCTTCCAGGAAATTTCTGAAATGATGATATCATTTGGGGACAAGATGTAGTTTGTCAACGAACCATTACATGTTTCCCATGTAATAAATATATTGTTTGTTAATACAAAACGAACAGTGAGACATTTTTGTTGACTGAGAGGAGGTCACTGACCACTTCACACTTGGACACTAGTCACAATTCACAATGTTGATCGAATGAAAGGACCCTAACCACTCAGTTTTGAAGCACCTCGTGACATTATTCAGTAAGGAAGACTACAATGTCTCCACCAGATTCTACAGCTGCAATTGATAACTAATTTTGATCAGCTGTGATCTTCAACTTTTGTGAGATAGAGTATGGTCACCAGAATTGTGAACACAAACCTTATGATTTCATATTGTGTGTACAACAAAGACAAAAAGAAGAAACTTTATGCCCAGAACAATCTTGCATTGCAAACCATTTCACCTTCTTGTCAAACTGAGGCCAATGTGCCATAACGAACTAGGCATCCTGCCATGAACCTTGAACACAGTCTAATCTTGCACCTCTCATATCAAGCGAGTGACTTTGCCAGTCTCGTGTCACGGGCTTTTTTTTTCTGCCTCAGACCAACGACAGTTTTATGTGCTTCTTTTTAGCAATTACATAATGTACTTCGGTGTGTCTTACAAATTTTTGCATAACCTGTTGTCTTAATATGAACTTTATTAAGATTTTTCTGAAATTTTTTGTTGGTTTTAGCTTGTTTGAATATTATGTATTGAGAACATACGTATTTTGTAATGTTTGTGGTCATCAGTTTTGTATCGTTATTCACTTAAAATTTGTTCATCCCAATCGTAGTATTTCATACACAGTGTCACAAGTGTGCTTATTTTACACAAAATTGAATCTGATTATTTGTATATGCTCTATATTTACATTGTGTTATTCCAAGTGTGTTGGTGTATCTTGATTTGTGGAGATACATATACATTTTGAATTTTACATTCTCATTCTGTAAAGTATATTGCTGTATGTATCTCGAATTTTTTTGTATCTTAAACTACGTATATTATTACGTGATGATGTGCTTTCAAGATATTTACTATATTCCTTTGTCTTAACCTACACATGTAGCAAAAGCCTGAGCTAAGTATTGAAAATGATTTGAAGTGTGAATGAGTAATTCATCAATGTTTAAAGGCTGAGCAAAGAACTTAATATTACACTGCCAAGTCACTAGCTTCACAACTGATAAATACGTATGGGAAATGGATATATATCATAATCTTATTCTCCAAATCTGTCTTTACCTCCTCCTCCACCGCCTGTCTCTGCCCATTACCTCCTCCCCCAGTCTCTATTCATCACCTCTTCTCCCTCTCTCTGAGCTTGAACCATGGTTATTGTTATTGCAAACGAAGTCTCGTAAATGGATTAGTAAATCAGTTAGCTGCTGGATTCCTGAGGATAGTAGATTCAATAACAATAATTTACATAATTTTGATGTGCAGATGGATTCCACAGTTTCGGATGATTCAAATTCCGCAGTAGTATTCAAATCATAAGCCAAAAAGTCATTAATACAGTTACGCTGTGTTCTGTTAAAGGTCACTGCGGATAAGAAAACCAACAGTTTTTCTTGTATAAAGTTTTCGTTTAAATTTTGCATAAGTAAGCGGAATATCTTGGAGAAACATTTTGAGTAACGGTTTACTTCCCCTGCTATGGTAGTTAATACCGACAGCGAGAAAGAAAATGAAATAGCACATTTTCATAGCACAGCATTTTCTTTCCTGCAGTTGCTTTTAACAGAAAACCTGTTCATTGTTGCTTTATAAAATGTAAAGCCTATGCCCATCTTAATGTTCATTAGAGTGCTGTGTAAAAATCTGAAGTAAATTGGTCAAATATTTTCAAGATTTTTGCTAACAACTTTTCCGTATTATGTATTATGCCTGTATTTATACACTGAAGATACTGGTATGCGCATGGGTATTCAGATACAGAGGTATTTAAACAGACACAATACGACGCTGCGGTTGACAACGCCTACATAAGACAAGAGGTGTCTGGCGCAGTTGTTAGATCGGTTACTGCTGTTACAATGGCAGGTTAACAAGATTTAAGCGGATTTGAACGTGGTGCTATTGTCGGAGCACAAGAGATGCGACACATCTCCAAGGTAGCGATTAAGTGGGTATACGACCATTTCACGAGTGTACCGTGGATAGCAAGAATCCGGTAAAACATCAAATGTCCGACATCGCTGCTGCCGGAAAAGGACCCTGCAAGAAAGGGACCAACGACGACTGAAGAGAATCGTTCAGCGTAACAGAAGTGTAGCCCCTCCGCAAATTGCTGCGGATTTCAATGTTGGGCCATCAAAAAATGTCAGCATGCGAACCATTCAACGAAACACCATCCATATAGACTTTCGGAGCCGAAGGCTCACATGTCTACCCTTGATGATTGCACGACACAATGCTTTATGCCCCGCCTGGGCCCGTCAACAGCGACACTGGACTGTTGATGACTGGAAACATGTTGCCTGGTTGGACAAGTCTCGTTTCAAATTGTATCGAGCGGATGGTCGCATACGGTTCTGGAGACAACATCATGGATCCATGGACGTTGCAAGACAACATCATGAATCCATGGACATTGCAAGACAACATCATGAATCCATGGACGTTGCATGTCAGCAGGGTATTTTTCAGGCTATAGATCCTATATAAAACAACGAATTTCTGGTGCAGTTGTTAGATCGGTTACTGCCGCTACACTGGCAGGTAATCAAGATTTGAGTGAATTTGAAGATTGTGTAATAGTCAGCGTACTAGCGATGGGGCACAGCATCTCCGAGGTAGCGATGAAGGGGGCATTTTTCCGTACGACTAATTGGCGAGTGTCCCCTGAGTATCAGGAATCCGGTAAACATCAGATCTCCGACATCGCTGCGCCCGGAACAACATCCTGCAATAACGTGACAACGGCGACTGAAGAGAATCGTTCAACGTGGCAGAAGTGCTACCCTTCCGCAGATTGCTGCAGGTTTCAGTGATGGGCCATCAACTAGCGTCAGTGTGCGAACCATTTAACGAAACATTATCGATATGGGCTTTCGGAGCCGAAGGCCCACTCCTGTACCCTTATTGACTGCACGACGCAAAGCTTTACGCCTCGGCCGGCCGTTGTGGCCGAGCGGTTCTAGGCGCTACAGTCCGGAACCGCGTGACTGCTATGGTCGCAGGTTCGAATCGTGCTTCGGTCATGGATGTGTGTGATGTCCTTAGGTTAGTTAGGTTTAAGTAGTTCTAAGTTCTAGGGGACTGATGACCTCAGATGTTAAGTCTCATAGTGCTCAGAGCCAGTTGAACTATTTTACGCCTCGCCTGGGCCCGTCAACAGCGACAGTGGACTGTTGATGACTCGAAACATATTGCCAGATGGGACGAGTCTCGTTTCAAATTGTATCGAGCGGATAGACGTGTACGGGTATGGAGACAATCTCATGAATCCATGGAAAATGTGTGTGAGTTCCTAAGGGTCCAAACTGGTGAGCTCACCGGTCCCTAGACTTACATACTTCTTAAACGAACATAAACTAACTTATGCTAAGAACAACACACACACACCCATGCCCAAGGGAGGACTCGACCCTCAGACGGGAAGGGCCGCGCAATCCGTGACATGGCGCCTCGAACAGCGGGGCCACTCCGCACGACATGAACCCATGGACCCTGCATGTCAGCAGAGGACTGTTCAGGCTTGTGGAGGCTCTGTAATGGTGTGGGGCGTGTGCAGTTGTAGTGATATGGGACCCCTGGTACGTCTAGGTACGACTCTGACAGGTGATACGTGCGTAAGCATCCTGTCTGATCACCTGCATCCGTTCATGTCCATTGTGCATTCCGACGGACTTGGGGAATTACAGCAGGGCAATGCGACACCCCACACGTCCAGACGTCCAGAATTGCTACAGAGTGGCTCCAGGAACACTCTTCTGAGTCTAAACACTTCACTTCCGCTGGCCACCAAACTCCCCAGAAATGAACATTATTGAGCATGCCTGGGATGCCTTGCAGCGTGCTGTTCCGAGGAGAACTTCACCCCCACATACTCTTACGGATTTTTGGACAGCCCTGCAGTATTCATTGTGTGAGTTCCTTCCAGCACTACTTCAGACATTAGTCACGTCCATGCCACGTCGTGTTGTGGCACTTCTGCATGCTCGCGGGGTCCCTACACTAATTAGGCAGGTGTACCAGTTTCTTTGGCTCTTCAATGTGTATTATACATGTTGCATATGTAGTTTGTGTCTGAATGAGGAATATTTAATAGAGTATCGATTGAAAATTTGTAGTAATTTAGACAAGGATTTTCCAGTTTTTTAGTAAGAACGTTAAACAACATCTTTAGTTCATATCGTAGTAAATACTATGATTGACTGTGGGTCAGACTAAGAGTGGAATTTGTAAAGTCAATCTTGAAAGAAGAGTAAATGAGTTGTGAACGAGTACATTAAATAAGAAAGTAATGTTGATGTGTACTTTTGACAAAATCATAATTCAAACAAACAGTGCCTCGAAGGAGCACATAATCCCTCATCAGGACAAATTTTTTTTATGCGCTTTCACTGTACCAACTTCTGAGCACAACTGCATCTGCATAAATTTAAAAACAACAGGAAGGCTGATGTTTCACGACCATTTTCCCCAAACTGTCTCATCGCTGATGTAAAACTAGAATTAAAAACACAAATCAAATCAGAACATTTAATCCCCTCCGATAAACAAAACGTGCGTCAGTACCAGTGATTGCCAGTACTTAGCTAACATAGATTACATTTTCATATTGAATTGCATGTTCACCTAAATAAGAGGCTTCTATGAAAGCATCTTTCATTGGGCAGTGAACTAGCAGATGCACAGCAAGTCACAAAAGTCGCAAACAATACCACTCCATGAAAATTCGCAGAAGGGACTCTGACACCTGGGAGGGTCAGTGCCATGTGGTCAGGCTGGCTCGCCCTGTGAGGAGCCATTCTGGGTGCAGGATGCCAAAAGTAACAGTGTAGGCCTGTAGGGTGTATCCCCTGGTTGTGTTGGAACAGTGGAGTCTGTTTTTAATGAGCTGTGTATGGTAAGAGGGAGGGGCGGGGCGTGATTGGGTACAAGCTGTTTCTGGTACAGACCCAGAAGGGCACTTTGTGAACAGAACGGTAGACAGGCAGGAATCGTTGAAATACACAGGCTGCTACAGGTAATACCTGAGCGCGGAATGAGGAACAGCACAGTTAACAAGGCCTCCGAAGTGTGTGGGGCACTGCTACGGGGCCCAGGCAGTGCAGGACAAAAGTTTAACAAAATGTGAAAACCGCTACGATTGGGTAACAAAAATAATTTAGAAGTGGGAAACAGGGCTCAGCTTACAGAGGTCCATCCTTATTGGCAGAGACAGAAACAGAGACAGAGACAGAAAGCGAATAGGACACACTTTTTCATCAACCAGTATTGCAAAGCCTGTTTTTCGTTAACTACCTGAAATCAGAGTAAGTAATGGAGGTCAGCGTCTTTTAAAACAACTTTTCAATGGTCGACGCTCAGAATATTTGTCGTTTAGCAAATCAAAGTTACGTGATGAAATAAAAACGCAGAAACATGAGTCTTCCTGGTACGAAGCAGATGAGTCACCATCTCGGGCAGATGATTACAGCCACGTATCTCTTCAGCCGAGCGTCTCCGTGACTACGCAGCTCTTTAAGCAGACTTTATGAGCTGGGCACTTGTACATCAGAGTTGATCTTAAATGCAAATGCAAGTTTCTGGAACGAAATGATTGATCGATTTTCCAGTCACGTCAGCCGCCATCTGCAAATTATTATGGTGATATCTGGCTGCAGCAGCGAGACGAATTGTGGTGAACACAGAGTCGTTCTTACCGAGATTCGGTAATTTCAAGCTTCATTCTGAAGAATTGCTTGCAATTCAAGCGTCAGTATGCTTCAATTTTGCGCCATCGATGAGATACATATGCTTCTGCAACGCTATTTGTCGTTAAACACTAAACCTTCAGCAGTCACGATATGACTCCCGCAAGTACAATTGTTTTATCCAGATATGTGTTTATTGAATCATATTCCAGATCGTTTTTTCAGGCCAGCCAAGTCATTAGCTTATTTTCAACGTTTATGAAACAGTTTATCGTGCATTTAAATGTAAGAATCTGAATTACTTGTGATTCTTGATTAATTTGGTAGATAAAAAATTCCTTTACCACTGTTTTGTACGGCAATGATTTAATTGTATCAGATGAACAGGGCCACTTTCACTGTCATTAAAATTGCAAGCATCGTCAAACCGTTACCACTTACAGGCTGGTCTAGAGCCGCCATTTCTGTATCTGGATTATTGTCCATGGATAGCATCCAGTAGTTGCACGGTTAGAAGAACACTGATGCTACACTGCAAGTCGGAACTAGATGAGAACAGGGGGTGAGTCAGATATTCGATCTGAATATCACTGATATCTCTGAGGTCGTTTTTAAGTTGCTTATTTTGTCCTCACTGGTTAAGGACGTATGGATAGTTTTGGGAGAAACAGAAAGAGAACAGCGTTCTCTGTACATTTATTCAATCTTATGAGGAGCGTCCTTTCTTCAGCAGTAACAGTGGGGTTTTAAAGAGGCTACAAGCGAACACCTGGACAGGGAAATAATTTTTTGCTGTTGTAGTTAACTTCAGAGAAACTGATGGTGGCGGCAGATTTTTATTTCTGAACAGTCGCGGCCAACGTGTCTTTGAGGATAGTAAAATTTTGACACTCTCATAAAGCTCCTGTTTATGTGAACTGCCCCAAAGGAAAATAATCAACAAAGAGCAACAAAGAAAAGAAGAAGAGGGAAATGGGAGCTAAGTTTGATTCCTGATATCTGTTTCTTTCTATACTAAAAAGAATTGCAGATTTATTGTGAACAGGCACCTAAAAATTTCGTTACAGAAAACGTTCATAGTCCTAACTGAAATATCTGAAGCAGTAATTCAAGATGGACAGGTACTTGTGCTTAGTTATCAAAGTGTTACCTTCTCTTAGCTAACTAATACAGAACTAAGTGATCTCAGAAATACTGATACTCCTTTGAAAGGAAACGAGAATTGGATGTGGACTTAGAAGAGAGGTTACTGGTTTTCGTTCATAATTTCTAAAAGGAGAAAAAGAGCTACTTAAAGGTTATTAATTGCCTAATAATTAATAAAGTTGTATAGAATATTGACAATCCAGATTTTGCTTAATAACTTAATACGAAAAAGAGAGTATTAGTGCATTTGTCTCATACTAAAGGAAATCATAATGTAATTAGATGAATAGACCCTAGTTATTTCACTAGAGTGTTTATAGATTTTCAAAGATTTGTCGACTGAGTCTTACACCATTGTACTTCATCAGATTTACGTAAGTTTGTAAAATGACGCCTGGAAGAAAGAACCCAAAAGAGACTAGACCTTATTTTAAGGCAATTTTACAATACGAACTTTAAAAAAATGGTTATGAGATACCAATTACAAGCAATTTTTTCCTTGAATTCAAACAAGATACAGACTTAATGAAAATCGGTCTCTAGAAGATTAGACACAGATTCCTACACGGAACTAGACATTTGCCAAGTGAGTGCTGTCTGTTTGTATTAGACAGCTAATATTTTCGAGACGTGGTAACTAACTTCACAGCACGAAGTATGAACTATTGAATCTTTCATGAACTACGGGAGTGGTAGTGAGACTGAGGGTCACGGACTGCATTCGTACCGGATCGAGTATTTATGCGGCCAGCGGTTCTCAGCCTTATTTTGTCATAGTATGCAACTTGTAACGTTCCCTGGCAAACTCACGTTATATAAAAAAAAAAAAAAACAAGAGTTTATTTGTACCATATACGCCGCTCTGGGCAAGTTGTATATATCGTAATTATTGAACAAAAATATTACTGAATGTGGTGTAAAAGACATTTGTTATTCTCCTTATATTTTTTGGTTGTAATATTTCTCTGTATTTAGGATAGGAATTTTTCTGTATTTATTATGTGATTGTAAAATGTGTCAGTATTTGCGATAGCAGAGATATGTTGCCAGAAGAGAATAATATCGTCAATTTGCAAAGAAATGTTAATAGTCAGCAATACTATTTAAGCACAATGCATTATGTATTCTTTGGTCTTCTCTGTTCAGAAGTCATTGCGGTAGGACACTGTGAAAGAGTTTTTTACGAATGGGTAGACTTCTTTTGTCTCTGTCTGGACTTAGCCGCCATTAGACGATGCGTTACGAATTAATGTGAGTTGTATTGTTGTTTGATCTAAATATATTAGAGTTTATCAAAAGTGTGAATTATTTATGTAAATTAGCTTGCCCACGTCATCTATAAAATTTCTTTAAGAATTTTTCAGCATTTTTTTTAGCGGTGTTGCTGGGCTGTGCCGCGACCAACAATAGCAAACCCGTAAATCGGGAACAGATGCATAAAAATCAATGGTGAATTAAGAAATTGTTCTTCTTTTTCAGTGATCCTGTGGCTGATAAAATTTGAATTAATTATACGTTTGTGCATTCGTAGACGGATAGCTAATGTTAGTTAACATTGAAATTTAAACAGTTTGGTTCTTTCAAAATATCTTAAATGTGTAATGAAGTAGGTTTGATCAGTGATAAATGTCGGCTTGGCAATAATTAAAACATTTTCTGCTAATAGAGGTAATCTTGTGTTCTATGGCTAGTGCCGGGATAAAATTCAGTAAAAATATTTAACAAAAAACCCACTGCATCTGGAAGGTGTATGCCAAGGCCGAATGATTTAAAGGACTCAATTCTCAACCTAATACTCTTAACCAGTTCATATGAGTTCACGTAAATATTATTTTTTCTTTAAATGTACGTAATAATTAAGTAAGTAAAAATTTTTATTACCACACGAAAATAAGAGAGTGGTTCTACAACAAAGTTCGCACGAAAGAAAATTAACTTAAAAGCAAAAGATAAAATTTATTATTCTTCTTTAACGAAATTTCAAATCAGTCCCATTCATTACGACGGTTTCGTTAAATTGGCGCCCAACGTGGGGCTCGAATATGCAGTGGCCACTAAATACCCGTGAGATAACTTGGGAATTAATATAGTCGAACTTTGTTGCAGAACATTTAATAATTTTTCTATGTATTGTATGTATTGCATAACCAATATTGTGTGGTAATACCAGTGTATGATTTTTTGCATGAGAACACTATGTACCCAGAGGCAAGCTGAAGAAGAGAGCTCAATATTTCGAAAAATTAATTACCTACCACAATATCAGGGGGCAGCTGCACCCAAGATAGATCACCAAAAGGTAAAGCTACAGTGTAGTTGTCCTGTGGGTAGTAAAGTAGCCTCAGTGCAGTGTTCTCGGATCATTAGTGGTGTGCTTGTTGTTAGTACTTTGTTTTAAAATAACAGGACATTTAGGTAGTTAGTCATTGTAGTATATAGTAAATGTGTATTAGTTAATGTCCATTTCTTGTGTGATTATGTCAGTGAAACCTGAGTGTTAGGATATTTAGTTCAGATTTTATTTCTTTTGTTTACTATGGTTAGATTGCGTAGTCAGAAAGATATCAACATGGATAATGAGCAACAGTCAGTAAGTAGTGATACCGAGTTGGAAAGTGGGACACAAAGTAATGTTAGTGACGTAGTTCAGGAAGTACAATGTGAGAATCTGGGGGCAGAAGGACAAGAAATGTTGCCACTGCCACCCAGTGATTCAGTTGATAGCGGAAATACTGTGCCATCCGCAAGCACTGGACACGGACCAGAGAGTGGTGTGATGTCAGAAGTGCAATCATTAAGAGTTATGTTCGAGCGCATGCTCAATTTCCAAGCTGAATTTGTACATATGCAAGCAGAGCGTGACCAGAGATTGGTAGCTGAATTTGCATGCAAACAAGCAGAACGCGATAAAGAACGTGATGCTAAACAAGCAGAGCGTGATAAAGAACGTGATGCTAAACAAGCAGAGCGTGACCGACGCCTGCATGAGAGGGACTTGCAGTTGATGCAAACTTTAGAAGTTATGCAAAGTGAGCTTGTTAGTTTGAAACAAAAATATGAAACCATACCCAAAACAGTGCATGAATTAAGCGAAAGAGTAGACAGTATTCAAGTGGCTAACGCCAATATCGTAGAGGAAATTAGTGTCCTGACTAACAGAGTCGAGCAATTGGAAATTGACACAACTCAAGTAATTGAGGACAAAGTGATCGAACAAGTGCACAAAGTAGAAAATGAAGTCATAAAAGAAATAGATCAGAAAGTGCACGCCGCAATTGAGGCCAGAGATGTGGGCTCAAGTGCGGATGTGCAGGATCTAAAAAAGATAGTGCACAAAGACATTCCGCTGTGGCAGCGGAGTGTGGACCGTCGTCTTGCCGAAATGGAGCTTAGCTTGCGGCATGACGAGGCGCAGGCGTATGTCACGCCAGCCAGGTCCAACAATGATAGGCATATAAATACTGCAGTAAAAAATTGCGACTGCGAGACAGAACAGGCAACCAATGTAAGCGAAACAAATAAATGTCATTCCAAAGTAGTGATTGAAGAAAGCTTGATTAGGAACCGACAGTTTCAGATCTTTACAACGGAGAAGAGATCTGTTCACCCTGTAGTGTTTATCAAGGGATTTAGAAACATTTTGCCTAGCGTTTGGAGTCATACCCAGAAAATACAGTTCGTTATGTCTTACATACAAGGAGATGCTGCATTATGGGCAACCGAAGCAGCTGATAGTTGCGATACATATGAGCAATTTGAAAAAGCATTCTTGGCCAAATATTGGTCAACATGTATCCAGGAGAGATTACGGAAGGAGGTATATAATCCAGAGCCGTATTCTCCACGACTAGGCAATTTGCGAAAATATTTCGAGAAGTACATTAATAAGACCCGTTACTGGGACGAACAGATTTCATCCCGGGATTTGATCAGGCTTTTGAAATCACACTTGCCGATACATGTAAAGGAAAAGCTTATACACGTGCCTGAAAATGATATGGAACATTTCTTGTCTGTTCTGGACTCAATTGACCTGATTCAGGAGGACGTTAAGGCAGCCTCTGAACAGGCTAGAAGTAACGGAAATGGTTATAGAAATGGTAGAATTAACACGCCTCCACCAAGTAACGGAAACGGCGGAGGTAATAATAGGAGACAAGAGTATGCACAAAACGGAAATAGAGGTAGAGACCGGAACGGCAATAGTCCGCCGGTGAATAATGACCGGAAAAGGAGGTTCGATGACCGGTATGAGACAGGCCCACCAAGTAATAATAGATGGAAAAATGCCAGGGGGCCGAGCAACACTAATACTTATAATCATGCAAACCGAACTTGGCCGCAGAACCAGAGGCCCAGTCCGGACCGGCAAAACAGTGATAGGTATGACAATAACCGACCGCCACCACAAAATGCGCCAATTGCGCAACCGTGGCGGCCGACGCAACACAACGTGCACATAGTGGAGCTCTGTGACACAGAGCAGCCACGCCCATCCACTAGCAATAATTCAACAAACTAGATGCAGCCGAGATACGCTCTCCATCGTCGGCTGAGGTTTGGAGTGAGAGCAGCCCGACACAGAACAAAACACCGAACAAAATCTGTATCCTTAGGTATAATGACGGGGTACAGATTGGAGATGAATTAATAACTGAACCATCCACGTGCGTAAAGGAGCACAAAGACAAAGTACAAGCGATAATAGAGATCAAAATTAACAATATTGATGTGCAAGCGGTCGTAGATACAGGTGCTACTGTCAGTGTTATGAGTATGGACTTATTCAAAGTACTGGGAAAGGAAAGGCGTATGCTGACTTTTCCCGTGAATAATTGTAAAGTCACTGGAGCCATAAGTGCACAGCGACAATTAATTAAACTCCAAGTGCGGGTAGAGATGTATTTAGGGGATGAAGCCATAGCGTGCTCATTCCTGGTAGTAAAGGGTTTAAAGGTAGCCTGCATTTTGGGGGTAGATTTTTTAAGAGAAAGGGACGCAATAATCGACCTTTCTCGGGGAAAATTAAGCTTGATGAATGCTGGTAGGAGAATAGAATTGTCCATGCTCAGATCTGAAGAGGTACCTGTACCTAATTGTAATGATATTAATATAAAGTGTAGGAATCAGTCGATACTCCATTTAGACAATCATGGTCTAGGACAGAATCTCTATTATCCTGACGTACAAGGTGATCAATTAAAAGCAAATGTGGACGCACTTGTGAACAAAGTATCACAGTCCGAAAATTTGAACTCTATGCAACAGCAGGATTTGGTACAGTTATTATCTAATTATGCAGACGTATTTTCAGAACGACCAGGAATTGTTAAGGGATATCAGTACAATATCGAGGTGAAGCCTCACAAAACTTACTGTCGAGCCTCATACTCCATTCCTTGGCCCAAGAAGGAAAAAGTTTTTTTACGAACATTTGGAGAGTTAAATAAATTTTTCAGGTTATACATTGCATATAAACACACAAGATGGCCAGATCTGATACCTAAGTTTGTAGAAGTTCACAACGCAACCCCGCATGCTTCTACGGGGTATCCACCAAACGAGATTATAATGAATAATAATAGAGTTTTGAATGAGTGGCTGGCACCTTTGCCTAAGGTCCCAGTCATTCCTGAGCCTAAGGAAGAGAAGATAAGAAAAGCAGGGTGCAACCTTACCAGGTGCGCTCAGAAAAGGAAAGAAAAATATAATCGACATGTGACGAATAACCAAAAATTTAGTGTTGGGGACTTGGTACTCTTACGCAATCATCCTAAGTCCTCGGCATCCTTGAAACAGAATAGCAAGTGGCAATTGGTGTACAATGGACCTTTTAGAGTAGTAAGTGTGCCACATGAGTGTAGCTATCTCTTAGCAGATCCCCACTCAGGGAGAGTACGGGGACTGTATCCGTGTAAGGATGTAAAAGCATTCCTACAGTAAAAGACTAATAGTCCTATGTGGACACCATTCTTTTGTAAATAATGAACATTAATGATGTGTGATCTTTAGAGATAATGTACTAGTGTAGAAGTGTTTAGTTATAAGAATATGATTGACTTTCTCATGTGTATGGATATTTGTGTTATGTACTCTTTTAATTTGTGTTATCTAGAACATGCTCTAAATGTTTGCACAGATAATCTGATTAGTGCAATTATTTGTAGTGTTAAGCTGTGACAGAGTTCAATCAAAAAGAACATTTTAGTAATGATTAGTTAGTGTACTACATAATTCTCTACGTGCCCAAATTTGAAATATTTCTTGGCACAATCTTTTCTATTATGTGTATGTATGTAGATATGTGAAGTATTTCTAGTGCTCGTTTATGGGCTTTCGTCGTGTTTTTCTGTTTGTAGATGTTGAGGAAATTTGGATGAGTTGTTTTAATTTTTCCTGGTGTGCTCTTTATATCTAATGTTGAAATTTCTACAGATTTTGGGCTTTATAGAATTTGTGGGATGTTTTACATGAAATTCTGTGAATGGCTGGGTTGTTGTGTATGGTAATTTTCGAACTGCCTTTGTGGATCTTGTGTTTGAGGCTGTGTGCATTACGATATGCAAGGGCAACGTCGGTTTTGTTGAATAATTTATGAAGGTTGTTTGAGATATTTCCTAGATAAGTTGTGTTTAGATATGTTGTTTTCTTCTTTTTCATTGGGCGTGTTTATGGTTATTCATCATTTATATTTGGCCTTTTTGGTTCTGTTTTACTGTAGTATAATTTTGTTTCAATTTTGGGGTCATAATCGTCTTGCTGGGTTATGTGTTCTGAGATTTTTATTTCGTTGTGACTTGCTTCATCTCCTAGTGGAAAAATTTATTTTGTGGAAAGATGTGAGTTTGCGGGTTTTGGGGTACTATAAGCTGATGAAATGAAATGTCGTGTGACGAGGGCCTCCCGTCGGGTAGACCGTTCGCCTGGTGCAAGTCTTTCGATTTGACGCCACTTCGGCGACTTGCGCGTCGATGGGGATGAAATGATGATGATGAGGACAATACAATACCAGTCCCTGAGCGGAGAAAATCTCCGACCCAGCCGGGAATCGAACCCGGGCCCTTTGGAGTGACAGTCTGTCGCGCTGACCACTCAGCTACCGGGGGCGGACTATAAGCTGATAATACAGTCTGGGGGCACTATAAGCTGATAATACAGTCTGTTGTGGTAGGCTTTCTGCAAATTTCGCAGCACTGTTTGTTGTTTGTGTTCCTAATAGTTAAGTTGTGGAAGGTAATTGATTTGCAATTTCATGTTCTATACAAAATTTTATTTTGGAGGTAATTGATTCAGTGCTTTATGTATTTCGTCTACGTCAGTAAGGTTACAGTCTATAAGCATTAAAGTGTCATCTACATATCTGTAGCAGTGTAGCTACGTGATATTCATAATCCAGCGGAACCAAGGCTGATATCTTACATCAGACAATATGGAGCAAAATTATGGATCCAACGAGAAATTAACAGTTAACTATCTTATAAGAAACACCCAAACTAAGATACTATGTGTCTCATCTAAAATTAAGTAACCCCAAAATTGTAACACAGCTATACTACAGTAAAACACAACCAGAACATCCCAATATACATAAAGAAGTAACACTAAACATACACACAAAGAAAAAGATGAAAATAACATACTTAACCATAACTTATTTAGGAAACATCTCAAACAGCATTAACAAATTTTTCAACAAAATCGACATTGCTTTTGCGTATCAGAACAAGTACAGCCTCAAACACAAAATCCACAAAGGCAGCTCAAAATTTCCTATACACAATAACCCAGTCGTTTACAAAACCTCATGTAACACATGCCACAAATTCTACATACGACAAACCGGTAGAAACTTCAACATTAGATATACAGAGCACAGCACTGAAAGTGAGATTTCATATCCACATTTTTTCAACATCTACAAACAGAAAAACAGGATGTAAAGTCCATAAACAAAGCACTAGAAATCCTCCATATTACGCAAAATCTCTACTAAACTAAAATAAATTCCAGGCCAAAACACAATTAGAACCGAACTTGTAATTTCCAAGAATGCTTGCCTATCGGAACTGCGGGCTCCAAACGATAGATATCGAACGTGCGATTCTACATCGATCACGCGATTGTGATGGCGGGAGTTATGATAAATTGTTTGTGAGATGCTAGGAAAACCCAAACGATTTATGACGGCAGTGAGTGGGATGTCTGGTAATGCAGACATTTCTTCGGCCGATTGCCTCAAGTGGAAGAATCTAATTCCATACTTACGCAATGTAAAAATTTGTTTGGATTTTTATCGGATATGTGAAACTCTACCCATATTTTTTCGTGACATTGGCAGAGTCTACCCAGGTTATGGCAGGAAGGGAATGCTTCCCATAGAATACACATCAAATGGGCTTTCTTATGACGACAACGTCGACGACGAGTAAGCTAAGTAGTTTTCTTTGTAATTACAACTATTTTAGTAACGCTCTTCTTTTGTCGCTGCTCATAACGCCCGCCACCACAATCACGTGATCGATTTAGAGTCGCACGTTCGATGTCTATAGTTTGGAACCCGCGGCTCCAGTAGGCCAACATTCTTAGAAATTATCAACCTATAAAAGAATAAAAAAAAAACAAGCGAATGTCCGAACATCACTTATTTTACAATGATAAATATGTAAACATATAATATCTTTCCAGAATGAGATTTTCACTCTGCAGCGGAGTGTGCGCTGACATGAAACTTCCTGGCAGATTAAAAGTGTGTGCCAGACCGAGACTCGAACTCGGGACCTTTGCCTTTCGCGGGCAAGTGCTCTACCGACTGAGCTACACAGGAACGACTCATGCCCATTCCTCACAGCTTTACCTCTGCCAGTACCTCGTCTCCTACCTTCCAAACTTTACAGAAACTCTCCTGCGAACCTGCAGAACTAGCACTCCCGAAAGAAAGAGTATTGCGCAGACATGGCTTAGCCACAGCCTGGGGGCTACTTCGCAGGAGAGCTTCTGTAAAGTTTGGAAGGTAGGAGACGAGATACTGGCAGAAGTAAAGCTATGAGGACAGGGCGTGAGTCGTGCTTGGGTAGCTCACTGTGTAGAGCACTTGCCCGCGAAAGGCAAAGGTCCCGAGTTTGAGTCTCGGTCCGGCAGACAGTTTTAATCTACCAGGAAGTTTCATATAATACCTTTGATTCACTATCGTCTAAGCTGTAAACAGAAAAACAGCGTAAATAAAAACCGACTATAGTCAGATATATGTCCCCAGCGTATGTCTAATGAGAAAATAATAATTCTACAAAAAGGCAGGACATGGTAGCAATGGTATTTCATGTAAGTTCCACCAAACGAAGTGTTATGACTTTTCTGATCATAGTTACAGACGATCAGGTTATGTATTTAGAACGCACTTGATGACGCTATTATGCCGAAATGGGCTCATTGTGAATGATTTATAAAATACAAACCATATCAAGAGCAATGTATCTGGCTGTTACTCATAATAACCATGTCACTAGGAGACATATTTTGCATTGCGGGCCCCGAAGAACAAAAGTCATGTAATGTTATCGTAGCGGTGGATAAAACGTAGCACACTGTGCATAAGTTTGTCAGTGGAACATTTAAAATTAAAAAGGAGCGTGTGCACATGGCCGTGTCAGTGTGTGTAGTGCTCACAGGTCATTGTGAAGCCTTAAAAATGACAATATACGCTAAAATGCACATTTGCACATCTGTTTACATTTTACTGTGTATTTTGAGTTTTAAGAGTTAAGTATCATCTATCAATGGTACATATATGGACATGACCATGTGCCCAAGATGCTTTTTAATTGTAAATGTTTTATTTTTAATAAAATCTTGTATAAAGTGCTACATTTAAATCCACCATTACGACATGACATGAGGTTCTAACTCACTATGAATACGAGTACGTTTCATATCAAAAAATTTTTGATGGCCAGATGATGATGGTTACATCTGTCGGAACTGGTAAATAAAAAAAGAATTTATACGACTTTGGCTATAGAAAGTTTTTTTACTTAGATCACCGGTTAATAATATGATCGGTATGTATGCGGTCAATGGTGCCGCCCCACAGTCTGTATTGGGATTTGAGCAAAATGATTTGCAACCACTGAATTTCGAGGATTGCTTGCGATTTCTTGGATTCAGTTGAAGCCCTGTCTTGCAGTTATATAACGGAGATTTTGTTATTAGAGTACGTAACTAGCTTTAGATTTCCTGATTATGCATTCAGATACAGCTGTACTCCCTGGGCCTAAGGATGATAGAAACTATACCAGACTACAGAAATTACATCGTATATATAGAGGAAAAGTAGGAATATTCTAGAAGAATTCTTTCCGAGGTCAGACAGTCTTTAATAAATTCCTACCAGGGGAGAGAGAGAAATAAATACCAATGAACAGATGGCTGAACCAAATGTATCTCTTGAGTCTGCTAAAGACTGTTACACACTGAACCTTTTGGTTTTATACATTTGTGATCCGCCAAAGTAGAATCAACATCAGAAAATAATATTCATGCAAAATCTTATAGTAGTTTCTGCAGCATAAAGGGAACTGAGATTGATGGAGCAAATCGAATGCAACATGTCACAATACTTTCTCGACAAAGTTAGAAATCAGATTATAGCGCTCTTGGCGTTTCGAGAAAAAAAAAACTTAAGTTAACAAAGACAGAATGTTCAATACGTAATTCATCGGCGTTACTCAAAGTGCCAAGAGCTTCATAACTTTCTTTCCTCATAGTGCATCTAGACCTGTGATGGACAGAGCTGAATGTCTTCCAAGTGTCAGTTGAATAAGGAAAAGTGGTTGATCAAGTAACTATATGACCATTATGCTAACAAACAGAATCGCAGATAGTGCAGAAATTCATGTATTTTCGAGACTAAATTATACGAGTACAAGATTGCTATTGCAAGGAAGACGCAAAAATCAGATTAGTGCAGCTGAAAACAATATTTTTTCTACAAATAGAATGAAAACTAACAATCTCAGGTGATGACCACTGACTCTGCACGAAAGGACGTGCTAACTCTTAAAAAGTAAAAATCATCTTGAAAATTGTGTAACAGAACGATTGATCAATTATGTACACGTATAAAATGATGGAAAGGAAATAATAAGATCTAAAAATTGATGAGGTATGCATTTCAACTCCGAGAAGAAAGCTGCTGCAGCTAGAGGTAAGCAATACCGGGTAAAGCCAGGACGACAGTTATTTAGGTATTTAGTAATAAACTGGTACATGGTACCATCAAATAAAAGAAGGTATCAGAGTAAGAAATAAACCCACGCTTAAAAAGTCATATAACATAAAGAATAAATACTCCAAAATTCAATCTTACTGAAAGAGATAAGGCTAGTTCGTATTTTAGGCGAGAAGTTTCCTTCGTAACGAAAATCTTCGAAGATTGTTGACATATTTCAAGCGAGGTTCTCTGTCTCTGTCCTTTCGGTACTTTTTGGAAGCTTTCTCATCAGCTTTAGCTTTCGCACATAACACACAGAAAGACAAGAAGGAAAATAGTTTCTGCTGTCTTTAACTGACTATTCGAGGTATTCGTGAGTGGTACTGTACTGTGAAGAATAATTCTTCCAGTTCGTAATTCTGTTTTTGGTTATTCAGTTGATACAATATGGAAGAAAAGCCGAGATGCATACCGAATACGTAATGCTATTTATTTTCTTCTGTATATATTCCGTTCCACGCAATTTATATCGAAGAATGCGACCAGTCGAGGACACGAACCTAATGACACCTGTTGCCAACAGCTGGAACTGCTCCATGACCAGTTCCTTTCCGGGATGGCTTGGTGTCTGATTTGTTACTCCCTCTGTCCGTAAAGAAGTAAGGTTGATTGCTTATACACTCGTTGTCAAATAAACAAGTGAAACAGTCCTAGCACCTCCGTTTTGTGTTTGTTCCTTTTCTTTTTTATTTACTTGTGTATTCGATGGTTGATTTTTTTTATTACATCTTTGCGAGGAGATAAACAGTCAGTTTCACCAAAACTGCTTTGAATGCTTGGGATGAAATCGGGTTCATCAATAACTGATTTCAGCAGATTCTGTAATAAGTAACATTTGAGTTGGTAAACTGAAAGTGACGTAGCTACATGAGTAGCAGTAAACACAAATACCCCGAAATCCATCCGTACGTCAACTTTGATGGGCGGTTCTTCAATACTACAAAGTATCTGTTTCTCTGAATTTTAGTAAGTAGTGTCCAAACGGGGTGTTGTCAGTGGCGTAGCTACCATAGGGCTGAGCAGGGTAGTGCCCCACGGTCCCCTGGCTCAAGGGGCCCCTTGACCTCCATGAACGACGTTCGAAAATGTTAAATAATATATTAATTTAATCAGTAATTTTCGACTTTTAAATTTTTGGTCCCTGATCAACAAACCTCGAACAGTACGAACTGAAATCATATAAACCTCTCCCAGCTCCAGAACGTAAACATAATATGGTGTGTTGCTTGTCCGCTAAGACGTGGACCCTACCGCCTTTCGGGTGTTGTGGGTTGAAGTAGGAGTTGCCATGGCTGCTAATCTTTGCGAACTAACAGTGATTCGCCCTGAATTACTAGCAGTGCGTCTGACAGTACAGTGTGTGACCACATTTTGTTATGAAGTCTCTGCAATTAGACCCGGATGTACAGGGGGGTTGGGGTAAACCGGGGTTCTTGCCCCTGGCGCCAAGTTCAAGGCGCGCCAAATTCATATTCTTAAAGAAAAAAACCCGTTTCACAAAGCGCCTAGCATCCAGCTCACGTTGGTCAACCAGTTGTTCATATTATTTTGAAACGCGTCCCTGCTGGTTTTTGAACATTTCTGAACGCATTCAGAGTTCATTTCTGAACAAGTCATAAATTGAGTTTTGAAAGGGTGCATAGTGTACGTGATGCGTACATGATGTCTCTGCCAGGGGAATCCTAGTTTCATCTAGAAATAAAAAAACTTTCTCGCAGACAAAAGTGGATGGGGCTATACTAGCTGAGCCGAATAAATCCGAGCGGATGAATGACAATTGCTGTTTGTTTATGTGGTTGATTGGGTGTGCGAATGATCAGCGTTGTTATAATTATTAGCGAAATCCGTAGATTCGGACTACCAGAGTGGAAATAAAGACTAACGGGACTGATAGGTAAAGAAGCTGAGATATCCTCTCGATGTATCCAAGAAAATGAAACTTTGACAGAAATTTTTTGCCAGAGCGCTACACTACTAAGAGCCAGTTGTATAGTCCCGGTAAGCAGCCGTTTAAGTTCTACTCTCGGAACAGCAAGTAAAGGCGTTGTACGAACATGTCATAATGCCTAACTGGAGAATAAACTGGTGATAACTAAACTGATGATTCTGGCAGGTTCAATGAAGTTAACCGGAGAATAGTTTTGACAATGGTAGGAATAGTTACAGAATTAGTGAAGACAAGACTGTTTGTTAGAACGAGAAAGGAGAAGACACGGTGACATGACATAAATTATAGGGAAGAATATGATAATTCCAAATTTATATAAAAATTTCGTTCTACTACTTTTCGATCTCATGCTTCAGAAAACATTTTGCTTTTAGTAGGTTTAATAGGCATTTGATATTGATACATTGTGTCGTGTCATTTATGTAAACTTGGTAGATAAAAATGAAGATCTGTGCCAAAACAGTTTCGTGTATTTGGCGTGTCTTAAAATTGCTGTAATGTTAGAAAGGCCTATTTCATTTTATCTATCAGACTGTGGCAAAATAGACGTAATCAAGTCGAGAAACCACACCAGTCTTGGATACTATTCGTATTAAGACCTTCTTCATTATTAGACAACGACATTTTGATTTCTCATGTAGTAAAGCGTTCGACGAACTTTGATGAGGTAGTAGATTCTTCCGCAGAAAGGACAGCTCGCCGTGTAAAGCTGTAGCAAAATTAGAGAGAGAGAGAGAGAGAGGGAGAGGGAGAGAGAGAGAGAGAGAGAGAGAGAGAGAAAGTTGGGTCTAAGGATTGAAGAAGTGTGTACCGTGTTGCTTGTCTCACATCTTTATTGGTTTTATGCTAATAGGCAATAAAGACTGCAAATTTTCTGAAGAATTGTTACTGTACCGGTGACAAATAGTCCCACCCAGTATTAATTCCGAGATTTTTAAGAGGGGATAGGATGTCAAAGCAGCTGACTGGGAGCAGGAGAGGCACCATAGGACATCTTAATTTCCCCTGTCCTGGATATGGGCCTGATGTCTTGCATTACAAAATATATATGTTTAAATTCCACAGAGCGAAATACAGTGACGCGCGGTAGAAGAATGCTGTGTGAAGAGGCGTGGCTCTGCACTCTAGCACGCTTGAGACCAAATAACATGTCTTACATTTCCTCGAACATATATGTTTTATATATCAAAATTTCAGAAAGATGTGATCAACAAAATGAACATATTTTTGCAAAATCGATTATTTATAAAATTTTTGACGTCCTATCTCAAACGCTGGAGTGGGGGCAAGGAGGGGGGCGCGCGCGCCACTATCAAGGTTCGGAAATATCGTACATCCGCGGCTGTCTATAGTGTAATGTTACGGAACATTGTTGCTGCCCCGCGTCATCTCTAACGTCGAAAGCGATAGGTACTGCGTGCGAAACTGCAGGCCCTCCAAAGCACAGACCTTCTCTCCCCGCGCCTGCCAAGACTTGCTCCACATGGTCCCAGAATGCTCCGCGATAGCAAGGGGCACGTCGTAGCGGATAAGCAAGAATACGGCATTAAAGATGGTAACTCAACTGCTTACGTAGGGAATTCCCCTAAGCTAATGTTCCTTAACCACAGATCCCGTTGTAACCAACTGCACTCTGAATTTTATAAAACAAGAAGAGAAAATGTGGATCTTGGTCTTGGATTGTTTTGTGGTTAGTGCCAGTGATCGGCTCGTCATCCGTGTAGCAACAGCTCCATTGGTGACCTGTATGGCTGTATCCATCGGATTCAGATATTGAGGAAGTTAAAAAATTACCGTATGAGTTAAGAACGGTAAATACTGCATCCAGCGGCTTCACTTTCTTTCACACTCTTTTTCTCAACTGACATATGCTTTCCAACTGTCTGTTAAAGTAAGTATTTCCGTCGTTTTACCGTATTTTACTTCATTGTCTTGAAATCAATTACCACTTGCTGCTTTGTTGTTTCTTTGCCACTCGTCGTTTCTAAAAAGTATCTCCAAGTGTCCACATAACTATGAGCTAGCTGGCACGTCCGCCAGCCAGCGCAAAAGTGCCAGTAATACACTGAGTAGCCAAAGAAAATGGTACACCTGCCTAATATCGTGTAGGGACTCCGTGAGAACGAGGAAGTGGCGCAACACGACGTGGCATGGGCTCGACTAATGCCTGAAGAAGTGCTAGAGGGAACTGACACCATGAATCCTGCAGAACTGTACATAAATCCTTAAGAGTGTGTGGGGGTGAAGATCTCCGTTGAACAGCACGTTGCAAGGCATCCCATGTATGCTCAATAATGTTCATTTCTGGGGAGTTTGGTGGCTAGCTGAAGTGAAGTGTTTCAACTCAGAAGAGTGTTCCTGGAGCCACTCTGTAGCAATTCTGGACGTCTGGACGTGTGGGGTGTCGCATTGCCCTGCTGTGATTCCCCAAGTCCGTCGGAATGCACAATGGACATGAACGGATGCAGGTGATCAGACAGGATGCTTACGCACGTATCACCTGTCAGAGTCGTACCTAGACGTACCAGGGGTCCCATATCACTACAACTGCACACGCCCCACACCATTACAGAGCCTCCACAAGCCTGAACAGTCCTCTGCTGACATGCAGGGTCCATGGGTTCATATCGCGCGGAGTGGCCCCGCTGTTCGAGGCGCCATGTCACGGATTGCGCGGCCCTTCCCGTCGGAGGGTCGAGTCCTCCCTTGGGCATGGGCGTGTGTGTTGTTCTTAGCATAAGTTAGTTTATGTTAGTTTAGGAAGTATGTAAGTCTAGGGACCGATGAGCTCAGCAGTTTGGTCCCTTACAAATTCACACACATTTCCCATGGATTCATGATGTCGTCTCCATACCCGTACACGTTCATCCACTCGATACAATTTGAAACGAGACTCGTGCGACCAGGCAACATGTTGCCAGTCATCAACAGTGTTGAAGGACCCAGGCGAGGCCTAAAGCCTTCTGTGGTGCAGTCATCTAGGGTACATGAGTGGGCCTTTTGCTCCGAAAGCCCATATCGATAATGTTTCGTTGAATGGTTCGCACGCTGACACTTGTTGATGGTCCAGCAATGAAACCTGCAGCAATTTGCGGAAGGGTTACACTTCTATCACGTTGCACGATTCTCTTCAGTCGTCGTTGGTCCCGTTCTTGCAGGATCTTGCAGCGATGTCGGAGCTCTGATGTTTACCGGAATCCTGATATTCACGGTACAGTCGTGTAATAGTCGTACAGGAAAATCCCCACTTCATCGCTACTTCGGAGATGCTGTGCCCCATCGCTCATGCCCTGACTATAACACCACGTTCAAACTCACTTAAATCTTTATAACCTGCCATTGTAGCAACAGTAACGGATCTATCAACTGCACCAGACACCCGCTTTTTATATAGGCGTTGCCGACTGTAGCGCCGTATTCTGCTTGTTTACATTTCTCTGTATTTGAATACGCGTACCTATACTAGTTTCTTTGGTGCTTCAGTGTATTTGTCCGGTTTTAGATTTTTCGGTGTTGTCAGCGACATTACAGCACAACTTGTCTTATAATCATCTTGCTTGAGTGAACTCAAGAGGGCCAGCCGGTGTGGCCGAGCGGTTCTAGGCGCTTCAGTCTGGAACAGCGTGACCGCTACGGTCGCAGGTTCGAATCCTGCCTCGGGCATGGATGTGTGTGATGTCCTTAGGTTAGTTAGGTTTAAGTAGTTCTAAATTCTAGGGGACTGATGACCTCAGAATTTAAGTCCCATAGTGCTCAGAGCCATTTGAACATTTGAACACAAGAGGGCGGCTTTAAGTTCTACGTAAACAAGACGCAAATGAGGTAACAGCGAACGCGGACGTGTACATAGTGCAATGTTTGCATCGGGTTTATTTTTAACAACTTATAAAGCCAGAGCAGTGCAGTGCAATGAATATTCGACTCGAGCGTATACGGGTAGCCAAGCATCAGCACTGTTTGTGTGGTTTCCAAAGTTTTTGATGAAGTGAACTAAAATCATGGATTAAAAACAAGAAACCCACTGGTGCGTTTAAGCGAAAACAACGTCAGGAAGAAGATGAGAGTAAACAAAAATGGACCAAAAGTGACAACTGTTTTACTCAGGATTCTACAAGTACTTGCTCCCTATACATTGGTGTTGATTGTGAATCAGTCTGTGTGCCACCTGTTGAGATGCCTATTGAAGACGATCCGACAGTAGTTGCAGTGAAAAACTGCGACGACGCCACCGATCGTATCGATGACATCTGCATGGCATACGAAACAGGGAAAGAACTGTCGACCTTACACTCTTCGAAATGGTAAATAAAACTTTCCATGACAAGGGAAACTTCACGATCAAGACACTGAGTGGTAAAGAAAAATTTCTAATTCTTTATTAGAATTGCTACAGACTTGAGGACCATTACCTAAAGAGCACCTACAGGCCAACAAGTGTTTCAGTTTCCAAGCATGGATCAGTTAATCATTTTTGACTGTTATTCCATAAATCTAGATGCTGCATGTCGTGGACGTTGCTGGTTGTTTGCTTTGGAAAGGAATAATGTATGGTGTAGGGATAACCCGGACTGGAAGCAGTTATCAGAAAGAATTAAAGAACACAGTTTCTCAAGTCGCAATACGGAAGCATGTGCTGAGTACAAAGTTTGGAAAAAGAATGATACTATCGACAAGGAAGTGGAAAATAAAATTCGTAAAGAAGCATCATTTTGGAAAAAGATTCTTGCAAGGTCATTCGATATCATACTTACTCTAGCAAAAAGTTCATTGGCTTTCAAAGGACATCGAGATAATTTAGATCAGGAGGAGGTACGATAGCAATTTTTTATCTGTTGTAGAGCCTTGTCGCCCAGTATGATCACATTTTGCGGCAAGTTTTGGGTATGCCCAAAGTTAATTATTTTCACATCTAAGAATTTTTTTAGAATTTTATTTTTGTTTATTTTTTCAGTTGATTACATTTGACAACATTTTTAAAATCACACCTTTTTGTTTTTAGGATCTACAAGGTATATGAATCCAGCAGTTCAAAATGAAATTGTTGACTGCTTAGGGAATAAACTTGTAAATAAGCTGCTAGAACAAATTAGAGCATAGGCGTTTTTCGCCATCTTAGTGGACACTACACACAAAATATCGAAGACATATCAGCTAACCATTGTTCTGAGATATGCGGCAATAACCAGATAGGAAAATGGATAACCAAACGATATAGAAATAAAAGAATTATTTCTAGTCTTTTGTGCAGTCATTAAGCGCAGCAGATTTAATCAAGTAGGTGACTTACATTATTTTTTATGTAAAAAATACTGAATTAAAAAAATTTTGTTAGTTAAAGTTACGAGGGATCCAGCGTGAAGAGTGATGTTTATAATGTGTAAGTAGGCTGTTTAGGTTTTTATATTGGTAACGCCACGTAGCGCTCTGTATGAAAATCACTGGCAGTGCTGTGTGCAGTCTGTGGCTGGGTGGCATTGTTGTAATATTCGCTATTGTGGTGTTGGGCAGTTGGCTGTTAACAGCGCGTAGCGTTGCACAGTTGGAGGTGAGCCGCCAGCAGTGGTGGATGTGGGCAGAGAAATGGCGGAGTTTTGAGAGTGGATGATCTGGACAGAGACAGTAAATTTGTAAGATTGTGTCCTGTCATTTCGATATTCCTGAGGTGAGCTGTTGCCGACCGATCGATCGATAATTCTTCCCTGTTCACTAATTGTTTCACTGTCTACACCATTATTTGCAGCCCGCTCCATTTCCCTATACACAATTACCAAATTACTACTCTGAACATTAGTTACTTCATTACACGGTGGCGCTAACACACTGCTTTCGTCTTCACTGTCATTTCTCAGTTTACTTTGGAGCCTAGTGTTACGTTTTTCACACGCCATAATTATCACGTATTTCACACGATAACAAGAAAAGCACGATTTGAAGAGCAAAAATAGGAAAACACATAACATAGCACTGAAAATAATATCTAGTTAATTTCAAGCGCAGCTGCGAAATACTTGGTGCAAATCTACATGCATGCCACAACTGTTTTACTGTACAACAATGAAAAACTACAACTACAAAGGAAATTCTCTCTATAATTACGTGCTAGCAATAAACAATAGCTACGCTAATTACACAAACTACAAGAAAAAATCAGAAGATTCCAGTGAGGTATCCTCGGCTAAGGGTCGACATATGAAACCTCCCCTTAGAAAAATTATAAATGACTGTGCTTAAACTGACACACAATATTTTTAGCGCAACGCAATCCGACCCTCATCAATCCCTACAAAAGAATGGCCCTGACTAACATTAACCTATACCTTTCACAAATCGCTTACCTCACAAAAATCTTCGTTGCTCGAACTACTGCAATACAGCGAGCGCCACTACTGCCAGCTAAATAAAAGATTCAAACTACTGAAGGCACTAACTACTGATAGGCATAGTTAGCAAATGAAAGATTTTGATAGAGAACAAACAATGTATTTACCTTAATAGTGTTCAAAAGTCATAGTATATATAGCAGTTCATGACATCCATTCTTACAAATGTACTGTTTCTGATGGACACACGTCCAGATCACCCGCTCTCAAAACTCCGCCATTTCTCTCCCCACATCCACCACTTCTGGCGGCTCACCTCCAACTGTGCAACGCTACGCGCTGTGAACAGCCAACAGATCAACACTACAAAAGCGAATATTACAACAATGCCACCCAGCTACAGACTGCACACAGCACAGCCAGTGATTTTCATACAGAGTGCTACGTGGCGTTACCAATATAAAAACCTAAACAGCCTACTTACAAATGGTGTACTAAAACGGATTAAAAATATACAGCCAAATGAGGAGTATGTACATTGCGCCAGTCATAATTTGAATTTAGTTATAAATGATGCCGTTATCAGTTGTGGGGAAGTACAGATGTTTTCTCAACAATGCAAGAGCTACATATTTTTTTTCGAGAATACCATTAATCTTTGGGATCTACTGTCGAAATTCACCGACGAATCAGAAACCACTCTAAAACATTAAATCTGTTTAGGTTGGTTGGTTGGTTTGTGGGATTAATGGGACCAGACTGCTACGGTCATCGGTCCCTCCGTTTAGGTGGTCTAATAGAGTTAATTCGATATCTGCAATAAAACTTGATTTTTTATTTAAGCAGGTTATTACCAGAAATAATACTGAAGTGTCCCAGTAAATATGAGCGTAGCGAACCTGAAAGTATTTTAAAAAATGATAAATTTCGAGTTCGTATTCCTTTGCAGATTCATGCATCAAATATTAATGACAACAGTTATACACCCGAAATTTTACAAAAACGCTATATAGATTTGGACGTGGGAGGTAGAGCTTTGGCAGATGTTAAAAAAAATTGATATTTTATATAAATGATTTCAAATTATTCAACTTCAAAGCCAGTGGAACTGTAAAAAAATATTACATAGATCCCAATTTTCACGAAAAACGGCAAAAGAAAGTTAAAAAAAATTTTGACAAACTAGCTTCTGACCACCCATTTCGAAACAGGGAAGACATATTTAAGGTTAAAATTTCAAAAAATGTACTAGACACAATAATAGCTCAGTTAAAGACACGTTTTACTGGCATGAGTGCAGTGCATCAAATAATTAATTTCATAACACCATCATTTCTTGCTCAGTGTAGATGAGGCAACTTTATTCAAAAAATGTGATCGATTCCAAAGTAAATATGTTGATGTACTAGGCCATAATTTTCAATTTAAATGTATGAATACTTACCACTTTGTTTTATCTAAACTGTTTCCGACACGAACCTTTCACCAATTACGTAAGGAAATTGTACCTAAATATACAAAACTAGAATGTGACATTACGGAAGTGTTTACCGCAATTTCATTACTTTATACAACACCTCTCACTTCTGCAACAGCCGAAAGGTCATTCAGCAAATTAATAATTGAAGCTTTTTTAGGGAACAGCAACAATCGAAAAAAACCTGCATCAATCCTAGATCTAACATTACGTACTGATTATTTAGCAAAAACGAAATCCAGAAAAAGATTGTAGACTAAGCTGCTAAAATAAAATAATCTACTTCGTTTTATTGTCTACCTATGTTATTAACTGTAGTCTACTACAGCCACGAAAACATGGCCCCTGCCTTCGACGCTTACCGACAATTACCGATTGGAACATGTAGCTCTAAACGAAATCATGCTGATCGGTGCAGCGTCCTGAGCGCACTGGTTTAGCGAGAGTTAGTTGGCAGCACTGACAACAGCCCATCTCCGGACGCGCAAGTCCTGACTTGACGTTTCAAAAACGTTCAAATGTGTGTGAAATCTTATGGGACTTAACTGCTAAGGTCATCAGTCCGTAAGCTTACACACTCCTTAACCTAAATTATCCTAAGGACAAACACACACACATGCCCGAGGTAGGACTCGAACCTCCGTCGGGACCAGCCGCACAGTCTATGACTGCAGCGCCCTAGACCGCTCTGTTAATTCCGCGCCGCTTTGACGATTCCCAGCGTGTTTCGTGTCAAGGGGCCATGTTCCCTTGGCTAAGTAATACTTCTTAATTGTTTATTTTTACTAGCGTCTGCCCTACACTTCATAGGCTAGTGAGCACCAACATTGAATATTACCCAGCGGAATCCTTTTTCGGTATGAAAGTGGATGTGTCCTACGCAAATCGAACTGTATCCGTGTGCAAAACTTCATCCAAATCCAGCCAGTAGTTTTTGCGTGAAAACGTAACAAACTAACTTTCACGTTTATGACATTATTTGGAAGTACGATTAAATATTACCTGCTGCATTACATAAATAATTTACTTAGTAGTAAGCAGGTTTGCTTTATTATGCCATGCAGTGGGAGGTAAGAAGCTGCTGATGAAGCAGTTTTGTGCCTTCACAGTATTTAGTTTAGCTTAAATAGGGCTCCAATTTCAGTCATTCCATGGGGCCCTTCTTGGTTGCATAGCTACGCCACTCGATGCTGTGACTCACTTTTTGCCTTGCTACCATACTTTCTTTTTATTCCTGCACTTAATTCATCATCATCATTTAAGACTGATTATTCCTTTCAGCGTTCAGTCTGGACCATAGTCCCCCATATGAAATTCCTCCATGATCCCCTATTCAGTGCTAACATTGATGCCTCTTCTGATGTTACGCCTATTACTTCAAAATCATTCTTAACCGAATCCAGGTACCTTCTCCTTGGTCTACCCCGACTCCTCCTACCCTCTACTGCTGAACCCATGAGTCTCTTGGGTAACCTTGCTTCTCCCATGCGTGTAACATGCCCCCACCATCTAAGCCTGTTCGCCCTGACTGCTACATCTATAGAGTTCATTCCCAGTTTTTCTTTGGTTTCCTCATTGTGGACACCCTCCTGCCATTGATCCCATCTACTAGTACCTGCAATCATCCTAGCTACTTTCATATCCGTAACCTCAACCTTATTGATAAGGTAACCTGAATACACCCAGCTTTCGCTCCCATACAACAAAGTTGGTCGAAACATTGAACGGTGCACAGATAACTTAGTCTTGGTACTGACTTCCTTCTTGCAGAAGAGACTAGATCGTAGCTGAGCGCTCACTGCATTAGCTTTGCTACACCTTGCTTCCAGTTCTTTCACTATGTTGTCATCCTGTGAGAATATGCATCCTAAGTACTTGAAACTGTCCACCTGTTCTAACTTTGTTCCTCCTATTTGGCACTCAATCCGTTTATATCTCTTTCCCACTGACATTACTTTCGTTTTGGAGATGCTAATCTTCATACCATAGTCCTTACATTTCTGAGCTACCTCTGAAATATAACTTTGCAAACTTTCAATCGAATCTGCCATCACAACTAAGTCATCCGCATATGCGAGACTGCTTATTTTGTGTTCACATTCTTAATCTCACCCAGCCAGTTTATTGTTTTCAACATATGATCCATAAACAATATGAACAACAGTGGAGACAGGTTGCAGCCTTGTCTTACCCCTGAAACTACTCTGAACCATGAACTCAATTTACCGTCAACTCTAACTGCTGCCTGACTATCTATGTAAAGACCTTTAATTGCTTGCAAAAGTTTGCCTCCTATTCCGTAATCTCGTTGAACAGACAATAACTTCCTCCTAGGAACCCGGTCATATGCCTTTTCTAGATCTTTAAAGCATAGATACAATTCCCTGTTCCACTCGTAACACTTCTCCATTATTTGTCGTAAGCTAAAGATCTGGTCCTGACAACCTCTGAGAGGCCTAAACCCACACTGATTTTCATCCAATTTGTCCTCAATTAATACTCGCACTTTCCTTTCAACAATACCTGAGAAGATTTTACCCACAACGCTGATTAAAGAGATACCTCTGTAGTTGTTACAATCTTTTCTGTTTCCGTGTTTAAAGATTGGAGTGATTACTGCTTTCGTCCAGTCTGACGGAACCTGTCCTGACTCCCACGCCATTTCAATTATCCTGTGTAGCCATTTAAGACCTAACATTCCACTATATTTGATGAGTTCCGACTTAATTTCATCCACCCCAGCCGCTTTATTGCACTGCAATATATTGACCATTTTCTCCACTTCCTCAAATGTGATCCTATTTCCATCATCATTCCTATCCCATTGTACATCGAAATGTGAAACATTACTAATTGTATTTTCACCTACATTGAGCAACTCTTCAAAATATTCCCTCCATCTGCCCAAGGCATCAATAGGATTCACCAGCAGTTTTCCTGACCTGTCCAAAATACTTGTCATTTCCTTCTTACCTCCCTTTCGAAGACTGCTAATTACACTCCAGAATGGTCTTCCACCAGCTTGACCAAAAGTCTCCAACCTGTTCCCAAAGTCTTCGCAAGATTTCTTCTTGGATGCTGCAATTATCTGTTTGGCTTTGTTTCTTTCTTCAACATAACTTTCTCTGACTACCTGAGTTCTAGTATGTAGCCATTTTTGATACGCCATCTTTTTCCTTTTACAGGCTGCCTTGACTGTGTCATTCCACCAAGCTGTTTCCTTCATCCTACCTTTACACACTACTGTTCCAAGACATTCTTTAGCCACTTCTAGTACTGTGTCCCTGTACCTTGTCCATTCCTTTTCCAATGAGTGTAATTGACTACATTCAACTAACTTGTACCTTTCTGAGATCACTGTTATGTACCCCCCTGCGGGTTCGAGGGTTAGACTAAGCCCGCGTTATTCCTGCCTGTCGTAAGAGGCGACTAAAAGGAGTCTCACATGTTTCGGCCTTATGTGATGGTCCCCTCTCGGGTTTGACCTCCATCTTTCTAAATCATTCCGAAGAGCGAGCCAATTGGGGAAGGGCGCCTTACATGGTGCACTGTATCCGTCGTGCAATTAGACCTTTAGCCGGCTTTCTCGTCGTTGCAATGGCGTCCCGCTCGTTTTCGATCTCTTGGGTGAGGATACGTCCCTGGGTGCGATTACCACACTGCACTCTGCAGTGTTTCTTTTAACTGCGACGACGACCTTGGACAGTTTTGCACCTAAGATCCAGCACGGTAGCCAGTCCGTTGTGGTGGGGCCGCCATGTACCCTCTTGGTTGTAGCCCCCTGACAACGCAGGGATCGCTCTACTGATGCCTGCGCCGTTAACTCCCCACGTATGCCAAGGAGTAGATGCCTATCCTACTGGGGTATCGGGACTCCCGGCAACGGCCATCCTGCCAGGTGGCCTTTGCTGTGGCTGGGTGGCGCCCGTGGGGAGGGCCCTTGGTCGGAGTAGGTGGCATCAGGGCGGATGACCTGCAATGAAGCGTGGTACATCATCTCTCGCTGGCGGCCAGCCGCCAGCAGTCTCTAAGCGTTCTCGGGCTCAATTTAATGCTCAGAAGTACGATCCGAAAACGTTCCCCTCCCTGGCCACGCCGTGGGAAGAGCGTAAGTCTCAGGATGGAGGTACCAGTTATTCGCCCCGATTCATAGTTTGCACGAGAGCTGATGGGGAGACTTTTCTCTCCACAAAGCCTCAGTTCTTCGTCGAGCATTTACAGGACAAGTTTGGGGAGGTGGAGGGCTTGTCTAAAATGCGCTCTGGGTCAGTACTGATACAAACGGCATCCTCCGCCCAGTCACGCAGGTTACTTGCTTGTGACAAGTTGGGGGATGTTAACGTTACTATTACACCACATAAGAGTTTAAATATGATCCAGGGTGTTATTTTCCATAGGGACCTCCTTTTGCAGTCTGATGACGAGCTGCGCGCCAACTTAGAACGTAGAGGTGTTCATTTCGTCCAGCGCGTCCGTCGGGGTCCGAGGGACAATCAGGTTGCTACCGGTGCCTTCATCTTGGCCTTTGAGGGTGATACGTTACCGGAAAAGGTCAAAGTGATGGTCTACCGATGTGACGTCAAGCCCTATATCCCTCCTCCGATGCAGTGCTTCAAGTGCTGGAAGTTCGGCCATATGTCTTCCCGCTGCACTTCCAGCCTCACATGTCGAGATACCGGACGCCCATCTCATCCCGATACTCCATGTGCCCCGCCTCCCATCTGCGTCAACTGCAGGGAGCACCATTCACCTTGCTCGCCAGACTGCAGAGTGTTCCAGAAAGAGCGCAAAATCATGGAATATAAGACCCTGGACCGACTGACTTATACTGAGGCCAAAAGGAAATACGACCGATTACATCCAGTGAGAATGACATCTTCCTACGCCGCTGCTACAACACCTGTGCTCGCCCCATCAGTTTCGCGACTTCCGGCCGGATCGACGAGTGGTACAACTCCTCCTGCCCCCTTGCCAGTGGGGGGCTCTACCCACCGGGTTGCTCCTGTGCCACCTCCCTCAGGAGCAACACCATACCCCCATCGGGGATGTCGGTCCCCGCTTCTAAGCCGGCGAAGTGTCCAACTTCTTCGGCTTCCCACGCTCGCAAGGTGTCCCTTGGGTCCCTCCCTTCCCAGGTTTCCACCAGCGGTAAGGCTGACGACCGACAGTGGCGTAAGTGCCCACAATCTGCTGGTCGACGGGCTTCACGATCCTCCTCAGTCCCGGAGACTGAATCGGTGAAGCCCTCCCAGCCAGTTAAACCGAAGGAGCAGCGTGAGAAATCAAAGAAGAAGAGCACTAAGCCCAAGGAACTCGCAGTGGCAGCCACCCCGCCGCAACCTTCCAGCTCTGCGTCTGAGGACGAGGTGGAGATACTGGCGTCCGCTGAGGACCTCGATCTCGCCAGTCCCTCAGATGCCATGAATAGCACTAGCGCAGGTGCTCAATCGGAGGCAGCAGGTGACCCAGTGGCGTAATCTGCCTTCCTTGTCCCGTCACGCCTTTCCCAGCCATGGACAACACCATCCTCCAGTGGAACTGCTGCGGTTTCTTCCACCTTCTAGCTGAGCTCCGCCAACTTATCGGCCTTCATCCTTTCCTTTGCATTGCTCTGCAGGAAACTTGGTTTCCAGCTATGCGAACCCCCGCCCTCCTCGGCTATCGGGGTTATTTTAAGAACCGGGCAGCTTATGAAAGGGTGTCTGGTGGCGTCTGCATATATGTCCTTAACTCTCTTCACAGCGAGTTTGTACCTCTACAAACAGCTTTAGAGGCTGTCGCTGTTCGGGTGTGGACGCCACAGGTTATTACCGTCTGTAGTATTTACCTTCCACCGGATGGTGCTGTCGTGCAGCATGTCCTGGCTGCTCTGATAGCCCAACTGCCGCCAACTTTCATGTTGCTGGGCGATTTCAATGCCCACAACCCTCTATGGGGTGGGACTGTCTCCGATGACCGCGGTCGTGCCGTGGAGCATTTGTTGGCTCAGCTCGACCTTAGCCTCTTGAACACCGGTGCTCCCACGCACTTCAGTGTAGCCCATGGCTCGTTCTCGGCCATCGATCTCTCTCTTTGCAGCCTCATACTTGGCCCATCCCTCCACTGGAGAGTGCATCCTGACGTGTGTGGTAGTGACCATTTTCCCATCTATTTGTCACTGCCCCAGTGTCATTCTTCTGGGCGCCTGCCCCGCTGGGCTCTCCACGGGGCTGACTGGCCGGGTTTTACGTCCCCGGCAACCATTGAGTCTCCCCCACAGGGTGAGATTGACGAGGTGGTCCGTATGTTAACCACGTCAATCATTTCGGCGGCCGAGGCTGCCATTCCCCGCTCTTCTGGACTCCCTCGGAGGAAGGCTGTACCCTGGTGGTCGCTGGAGATTGCTGAGGCTATTCGCGACCGTAGGCGGGCCCTCCAGCGTCATAGGCGGCACCCGTCTCTCGAGACCCTCATCGCCTTTAAGAGGCTCCGTGCCTTCGCCCGTCGTCTTATTACACGGCGTAAGCAGGAATGCTGGGAGCGGTATGTCTCATCCTTGGGCTCCCGTGTCTCCCCCTCGCTCGTGTGGTCCCGGATACGGCGGATTTATGGACACCAGACCCCTCTGGGTGTCCCTGGGATCTCCTTGGACGGCGCTGTCTGCACGGACGCTGCCGCCATTGCTGAACACCTTGCTGCACACTTTGCTAAGAGCTCTGCGACTGCGACTTATCCCCCCGCCTTTCGCTCTCTCAAGGAGCGAGCCGAGCAGACGCCGTTATCGTTCCACACGCATCGTTCTGAAAAATACAATGCTCCTTTCAGCGAGAGGGAATTCCTCGCTTCCCTCGCCGATTGCCCTGATACAGCACCAGGACCGGACTGCATCCACGCACAGATGCTGAAGCATCTCTCCAGGGACTGCCAGAGACACATCCTCACCATCTTTAACCGCATTTGGAGCGAGGGCGTGTTCCCGTCGCAATGGCGAGAGGGTCTTATTGTCCCCATCTTGAAGCCCGGTGTGGACCCACTGGCGGTGGACAGCTATCGTCCCATTACCCTCACCAACGTTTTGTGCAAATTGCTCGAACCTATGGTGGGGCAGCGTTTGTGTTGGGTCCTTGAGTCGCGCGGTCTCCTCGCTCCATCCCAGGGTGGCTTCCGTCGGGGCCGGTCTGCCATGGACAATTTGGTGCGGCTGGAATCTGCTATTCGTACGGCCTTTGCCCGACGTCAGCATCTCGTTGCTGTATTTTTCGATCTGCGGAAGGCGTATGACACCACATGGAGGCATCACATCCTCGCCACGTTGCATGAGTGGGGTCTTCATGGTCGGCTCCCGGCTTTTCTTCAAAGCTTTTTACTGCGCCGCTCTTTCCGGGTGCAAGTCGGTGCCACCTCTAGTTCATCTTATATACAGGAAAATGGGGTCCCGCAGGGCTCAGTGTTGAGCATCTCCTTATTTCTAGTGGCCAGTAATGGTCTGGCTGCAGCAGTGGGGTCGTCGGTGTCTCCTTCTTTGTATGCCGACGACTTCTGCATCTCATTTAGCTCCACGACTACGGGAGTCGCCGAACACAGGCTGCAAGTCGCCGTTCGCAAGGCAGCATCATTGGCTCTGACTCATGGATTTCAGTTCTCTGCTGCCAAGACTCGAGTTATGCACTTCTGCAGGCGTTGGGCAGTCCACCCTCATCCTGAACTTTACCTCGACGGCCACCTGCTTGAAGTGGTGGACACTTGCCGCTTCTTGGGACTCGTGTTTGATGCCCAGCTCACATGGGTTCCTCATATTACTCAGCTGAAGCGCAAATGCTGGCGGCACCTCAACGCCCTCCGCTGCCTTAGCCACACGTCTTGGGGTGCAGATCGCTGCATGCTGCTGCGATTGTACAGAGCCCTTGTGCAGTCCCGGCTTGATTATGGGAACCTGGCCTATGGGTCTGCATCACCCTCAGTGTTGAAGTTGTTAGACCCCATACACCACTGTGGGGTTCGGCTTGCAACTGGTGCTTTCCGTACAAGCCCCGTGGATAGTCTACTGGTGGAGGCCGGGGTTCCCCCACTGCGGATTCGCCGCCATCGACTGCTCGCCGACTATGCTGTCACGTGCATTGCTCGCCTGGTCTTCCCAATTATCGCCTGCTTTTCCCTGCTGTGGTCCTCCATCTGCCCGAACGGCGACCTAGGTCTGGGCTTTCCATCGCTGTCTGCGTCCAGTCCCTGCTGTCGGAACTGGGCTCATTCCCTCTTCTGCCTCCCTTCCGGGTCCATGCACCTACGCCTCCCTGGTGTTTGCCCCAGCCATCCGTCCGTCTGGACTTGGCACAGGGACCCAAGGACTCGGTTCCGCCTGTGGCCCTCCGTCGCCGTTTTCTTGCGCTCCTCGCCTCATTTCCAGGCTGTGAGCCTGTCTACACTGATGGTTCCCTGGTTGATGGTCGCACTGCCTACGCTTTTGCTCACACTGCCCATGTTGAACAGCACTCCTTTCCGGCTGGCTGCAGTATTTTTACTGCAGAGCTGGTGGCCATATTGCACGCTCTTGAGCATATGCGTTCCTGCTCAGGTACGTCCATCGTCATTTGCAGTGACTCCCTGAGCAGCCTCCAGGCCATCGACCGCTGCTATCCCTCTTCTCCCCTGGTATCCTCTATTCGGGAGTCTGTTTCCACCATTACCCGCTCTGGTCGTTCGGTGGTCTTTGTTTGGACGCCAGGTCACGTTGGCATCCCGGGGAACGAACGTGTTAACAGGCTGGCCAAAGGGGCGATCGACGCCCCAGCTTTGGAGATCGGCCTCAAGGCTCGCGATCAGCAGCTGGTGTTGCGCCGTAAGGTGCTTGGGATGTGGTCTGCTGAGTGGCGAGGCAAGACAGCCACTAATAAACTGCGGGCTGTCAAGGAGACACCGATGTGTGGCGCTCCTCCCTGCGGTCTTCTCGCAGGGACTCTGTTATCCTGTGTCGGCTCCGCATCGGCCATACCTACCTGACACACGGCCATCTTTTGCGTCAGGAGGATCCCCCCCTGTGTCGGTGTGGGTCCCGGCTCACAGTCGCCCACATCTTGTTAGTGTGTCCCCGACTGCGCACCCTCCGGCAGTCTTTTAATCTCCCGGGCACTTTGCCTTTGGTTTTATGTGACAATGCCTCCATGGCTGACGACGTTTTAAATTTTATGCGTGGTAGTCCTTTTTATGGTTCCATTTAGGGAGGTCCTGCACCTTTCCCTTTGTGTGTCTCTTGTCCTCGAGTCTCTCATATTTGGTTGCAGATTTTAGTGTGTAGTCGGTTGGTTGACTCTTTGCCTTTTTTGTTGTCGTGGTCAGTCAACCAGTCTCCGATCATCTTCTTTTGTTCTGTTTCTTTTTGTCTGGTGTCTTCGTGTCTGTAGTGTTCATTACCGCATTTGTGTTCTTTTAGGGCCTGGGGGGGAGTCTCCTTCCCCTTGGGGTTTTACCTGCTTCGTGCATTTATGTCTCGCCTGTTTTTGGAATGGGGGACTGATGACCTTAGCTCTTTAGTCCCCCATAAACATCCCAACAACCACCACCACCACCACTGTTATGTACTTGTGTCTGATTTCCTTATCCTGAAGTTTCTCCACTCTTATCCTCCTACATATGGACCTGACCTGCTGCACTTTCGGCCTCACAATACCAATTTCACTGCAGATTAAATAGTGATCAGTGTCATCAAAGAATCCCCTGAATACACGTGTGTCTCTCACAGCCTTCCTGAATTCCTGATTTGTTATTACATAGTCAATGACAGTTCTGGTTCCCCAGTATACCGGTGAATGTTCTTATGTTTAAAAAAGGAGTTTGTGATTACTAAGCCCATACTGGCACAGAAATCCAAGAGTTGTTTCCCGTTCCTGTTGGCCTCCATATCCTCTCCAAATTTACCCATAACCTTTTCATACCCTTCTGTTCATTTCTAATCCTGGCATTAAAATCACCCATGAGCAGAACACTGTCCTTGTCCTTTACTCTAACAACTACGTCACTGAGTGCATCATAAAAACTATCCATCTTATCTTGATCTGCACTTAATTAAATTAATAAAAACGCAAGACTTTTATTAAAATAGCATTGTTTCGCAACTGCCAGAAAACGCCCTTACGACAGTGTATGTTGGTGATTACTGACTAGTAACGAGAGCATGATGGGCTGTGAATACTGAACCCATTTTCAAATCATCCAAATAGAAAAAAATGGTATATTCCGTAACAGTTTGCAATTCATGTTAAGATTGTACATAACAAATATATAAAAGTCAAGTTTTTCGATGAATATCGTAAGGACATACATAAAACCTCTGCGAATGTTCATAGAAAAACTTGACTTTGGTATATTTGTGTGTACAACCTTAACATGAATTGCATGCTTAAAAAACTGAATTTTGCAACTTTGCCTGTTTTCCACATCGAACTGGTTAACTCAAGCTGCTGTCCCGTTACTAACCCAATGTGTTGGAAATCTATGAAAAAATATGCTTGCAAAGACGCTTATGTAGATCAAAATGACAACACATGGACGACAGAGATATTACAACATCCAATTTCGTTCTATTGTTTTGGCGATGGTATTAAAATTAAATTTTCTCTTCTTAATGGATACATAAAATTCGTAAGTTCGTGAGTATGAAAAATAAGATGGAAGGAGCAGGTTAACTCCATAGACGTCAGCGATACTACGGTAGGCAATCCATGAGCTAAAATTCTGTAGCGGCAATGACTCCACGAGAGAAAGGTTGCCAGTTTTTCGGACGAACTATGACACATTACCCACATTACTGATGGGCAGATTTAAAAGGATTTCACATACAAGCTGCGAACCGCACCATAATCATTTATGAAATAAAAACTAGTTCCTGCGGGCTGAAAATATATTTCAGTGAACAATTGTAGCCTTATCTGGTCAGCGTCTGCTCAGCTAGGACATTATTACTGTTAAGAGCGCATTAAATGGCTACACGTTCTTTTAAAGGATATTGCAAGACATGGTAGGAGTTTGTGTCTGCAGAAAAGAATTGAAGATCTCGGCAATATTTTAGTTGGTAGCATCGGCAAAAGCCTCTCTCAGAGAATGTAATATTCTAAGCGCAAAGAGGATGAGTTTTTTTTGACAACACCAACAGTCGTGGTTGCCCACTGCATAATTATTTGCGAACTATAAAGCAATTAATCTCGGTATTTTAGTAACATTAGTCTGTATCCGACAACGTAGACTGTAGCTAAAGCAAATCTGATACGGCAGGACGATTTGTGAAACGTTTATATTTCGAAGTGTCAACGTTCTCCCCAAACGTGTGGTGCCAGAGTTCTATAAATTACCTTCGAGTGACATTCTCAGCAGTTTAGTCAGTACCGCCATTAGACTGTTTTTGTTTGCAGTGTTACATTTACGCGATCATGATTACGGCGTAAAAATGCCATTATCAAGTGTTTTAATGTTATACAGTGCCTAAGATGGCATCCTGTAGTATTTAAAATACACTATTAGACACATTGTCTAAGGGTCAATATTTTTGGTAAAAGCTTAGATGGTTTACTCAGTGATAAAACGAAGCAGTAGGCTTTTACCTTTAGACAATGAGTCTAATAGGGTATTTTAAATATGACAGTATGCCATCTTAGGCACTGTGTAACATTGAAACACTTGATAATGGTATTGTAAAGCCGAAATCATGATCGTGTAAATCTAACACTGCAAATATAAAACAGTCTAATGGCGGTACTGACTTTAAAGATATATATTATGACTGTGGCCCCACATTATGAAAAAATTGTTACATTCTCAGAACATTATAGAAGAAATGAAGGGTGTTGGGTTTAGTATAATTTACTGATTTTCTACAAGATTCATACATTTTATTTTGTAGTTAATCTTTGAAGCTTAGAAGCTAATAGAACGTTTTATGTCTCAACGCTGAGTGAGGTTCATGTATCATTTGTCTACCACGGTGTCCGATGTATTAATTTTCTTTCTCCGCACTTTCCAGTAGCGGCCTTGGTAAGAACAGGACACAATTCTTACTGCTCACTTTAAGCACACGTTGTAAACATAATATATGCATATCGGCGTGGTGTGCGACGCTGAGGGACGTAGTAATTCACGTGATGCTACGTGGACAGATGTATCGGACTATTAAAATCAAGATAAATTAACTTATAAGCGTTTCTCACTTGTATCTAGTAAACTGAATTGTAGTTAATGTGCAATTATGTCTTTTTCTACCGAAGATTGTTCTTAATATTGTGGCGTTTCGCGATTTTCCGATCTAAGCAACTGCGAAAGCCAATAAATAAAATACACTGACGCGCCTTTCTGTCGTGGGAGACTGCATTGCTGGTTACTGTGCCAAACGCACCTGCAAATTAACACGGTTTGAATTTAATTTATATGTCAAGTTCACAATTACTCTGTTGTTTATTAGCTATTCGTAAGCAACTGAAGTATTTTTCCTCGTCCCCGTCCCACCTTCTTCTTGTTTTCACTAGTCTTATTCTTTTAATTTTAGCTAATAACTATTTTATTTGCTGAATCAGGCGTTGGATGCTCAGTGCGACTTACGCGCACACTCGTTCACGCAGTAAGCGCTGCCAATAAGCGTTACCTATCATAGATTACCTATTGCATACATTTACGACAAAGCCATAGTAAATGTCAGCTGGATCCAGCGGCACGTGTGTTTTATTTAAAAAGTTTCATGGCAAGGCCCTATACCATTGGGGTAGAATCACATTTTGAAAAAAACGGATGTTGGAGCCAAAAGAGTCTTGTCTAGTACAAGACAAAGTGCATGTCAACCACAAATATCAACAGTTAATATGTTATACATATTGTTATATATGTTATACATATTAACTGTTGATATTTGTGGTTGACATGCACTTTGTCTTGTACTAGACAAGACTCTTTTGGCTCCAACATCCGTTTTTTTCAATATGTGATTCTGCTAGTATGTATGCTTTTCTAAAACAAAAAAATTGTAATTAGTTGTTCATCGATTTTGGTTCCTTTTCTAGTTGAAATTTGTAACTTTTTGTAATTATTTGTTCAATAGGTCAATTTCCCTTCTGAAGAAGCGAATTTATATTGACCAAATCCATGGTAAAGGGTTAATAAATCTTTACTTCTGGAACTGGATAGTTGTTATTATCCAATCCCATCAAGATTCTATAAGCTCCGTTGCTGAAGCGTAGTCATGTTTAAAATTCTAAAAAACGTGATAGGACGGGAAAATAACAGCCAACCAGTTGTAGAATTAAGGGTTCTGTTAACAATTTAACATGGTTTCAACAAAGATAAATTTGCCTTCTTCAGAAGGAAAATGGACTCTTAGAATCAACATAGTGGCAAAAACAGATGTTGGAGCCAAAAGAGTCTTGTATAGTACAGTGTGTGTCACGTTTAAAATTATAAAAATAGTTTGTAAAGTGTAAAACAGATTTTTTTAATTACGTGGACGTCACATGCGCTAATGACGTCAGATAAGTAACTGCAACTACAATGAGTCGACGAACGTCATGATAAGGCACTCGATGTGTAGGATTTTCAGCGTGCGGTGTTCAAAACAAGTCAACAACTTGTGTTAGCCAGTTTGGTGTAGAAAACATCGAAAGTTGCAAGATACAGTTTTTTTGTTTAATTCATGCCTGATTTTGAGTTACTTGAACCCATTTTCAAATCCCAACAGACAAAATGGTGTATCCGTAACAGCTTGCGAACCGCGTTAAGTCCGTACATACACAAATACCTAAGATAAGTTTCAAAGATAAGTTTTCTATGAATATAGATTGTACAAACATAATTTTGTATGTTTGCCCTGCCAGTGTTCATAGAAAAACTTGATTTTGATGTATGTGTATTTACAGTCGTAACATGTTTCGCTTGCTGTTACGGAATAAACCATTTTGACTTTTGAGATGATTTGAAAATGGGTTCAGGTAATCTGAAACTAGTCAGCCATTGAACAAAAAATCCGAATCTTCCAATTTTGACTGTTTTCTGCATCAAACTGTATATAACGTTCCTCGTCGGCTACTGAAGCCTAAGAAGTCCTATTAGAAGCAGGTTTCTGACAGCCGTCTATCTCTCAACAGACAGATGGTCGGTCGATCGGTACGTATCTGTGGAGGACCTTGGAAACCCGTTGGTTAAACTGTCGTGGTCGTCCTGTGCGGAGGCGTTGGAGATCGGTCCTAGACAGAATATTGATGACCTTGGAAACGAATTCTTATGTAATCCCCGGTATGAAGTGACCCGTGTGACATGCACCAATCGTCGTCCCATGTCCAAAGTCGGTTAACTCATGTGAAACTGCCATGTTGATTACACACCGTTCTACACAGGCGCCATATGTCGCACCTAGAAGGAAAGAACGAGCTACATAAACGGCCCTTTTTAAGATGGTCAAACTATTCCTTTGACTATTCGCCACAGAATGTCCTACACGCCATTAATAAAATCAGCGCGTTTGAGAGTCAACGCTTGCAATAAATCGCCGTCGCAATGCTATATTCTCAAATTGTCAGAAACCGATTCATTAGGCACAGTTTAAAGCAATTTGCTAAATTTTCAGTACTGTCCTTGTAAAAATGATTCCTGGGATTTTTTGAATTTCTTGACAGTGATAGACAAAAGTTTCATATCTTCAATAGTATGTAGGCATAAATTAAATTTTTGTACAACATCTGAAATACTACTAGTCAACCTGATTCGACAGCAGCCCTGAATACAGCAAAAAAATGGCTCTGAGCACTATGCGACTTAATATCTGAGGTCATCAGTCCCCTAGACTTAGAACTACTTAAACCTAACTAACTTAAGGACATCACACACATCCATGCCTGAGGCAGGATTCGAACCTGCGACCGTAGCAGCAGTGCGGTTACGGACTGAAGCGCCTAGAACAGCTCGGTCACAGCGGCCGGCGAATACAGCAGCATTGCTTCTTGTCACAAGTCTAATTGTATAATAAGTCTGGTATACAGCATCTAAATGCTAGCGTATTCATAAAACTATTTGTTAATTATAGACGCTTAATGTAGAATCTAGAGAGTTACAATTAATCGATAGACATTTCGCAAATTTTGCCCTGTTAATTGGCTACTTATTCTCAACGTTGAATATTATGAATTTCAGAGTGATATGAAGCTTAGATTTTAAACTAACTTCCTCGACCTCCTTACCACTCCGTCATATCTTCTCAAGCTTGTATTTATTGATTCAAAACTATCTTGAAGTACGTTGAAACCATCCTGTCTTTTCAGCCATTAGGAGGTGGTCCTATCACTGACAGTATACGACTTGTATTTCTCCCTGATAACATGGGTTTTTCTAGCTATACTCATGTAGATTTTATGATCTGCCAGTAAATTTACTTAGAACCAAACCCGCCACATCCGGTACGTTATTTATTCAGAATTATGCCTGCAATGATTAAAGCAAAGAATGCATTTTGGGGGCATTACGCATTTCATTTGCATTTGGCAATTTAGTTTAAATAGATTTCGTGGTCTCTCTAGACATCGAATACCGCATTACTACTTTAATAGCACTGCAGCTGATTCTTCTTCTTTTTTCCCTGCCATGGAGTACCACTGGGCACACAACAAAATATGGACAACTATCCTTACCCTTCTGACGTGTTAAGGTCGATGGCTCAATCCTAACTTCGAGGTCTCCGTGACGCTGCCTGTAAAGAGTACAAAGCAAGACAGCATTTTGACCGTGCTGCTCTGATCTGTCTCGGTACAAAGGGCGTTCGAATATTGGACAGACCTGGATGTCGTCTACATCTGTAACCCACTGAAAAACACACAATCATGGGTTGCCAAGAATCTGGTTCGCCACCATTCGCCAATCACTACGACTGATGATCTCTGGTATACTGTTAAACAGCGTGTAATGATGTGTCCGCTTCCATTTTGCCAGCTCAGCTCAACTCAGAGCCCATCCGACCTACAGTCATTCTCGGTGTCAGATGTCACAGCTCTGCGCACTAGTATTCACACCCTGGATAAATTTTAGCTCTGCAGACGATTGTGCGCTGATTCTGATGCATACATTCCGTGACTAGCGCTCCTGGAAAAAAGAATAATGTGGAGAAACGGCTTAGCTACAGTTTAGGTGATTGTCAGGGATGATTTTTCAGTATGCAGTTGAGTGCGCGTTGATTGAAATTTGCTGGTAGATTAGAACTATTTGCTGGACCGGGACTCGAACCTAGGACCTTTGCTTCTCTGCCTGGAATGCCAGGATTGAGTCCCGGTCGACAATACGGTTATATCTACCAGTAAGTTTCTTATTCATGCATTCCTCCCGTTGTTAAAAAAAGGGATGCAAAGCATCAGTAATAATTTTTCGTTTGCTAACCTTCCTGGTGTTGCAATTTTACCGGTCAGTGGCGTACTTGCTTTCATGAAAACAATAGACAGAACTATGTCTGCGAAAAGAAAAAGGAGGGGCACATACATATTAGGATGGGAAGTTAGTCGGCGCCGTTCTCTTTAACGTGACCATCTGCAAAACCTAATACAGTGAGATAGGGAAACCACTGGTGTTCAGAACTGAAGACGAGAGTATCTTTCGCATGATGTCGCGCTGGCAAGTAACATAGCTCGATGAGACTTGAACCATATATAGAAAGAAGTACTACAGTGTAATACAGAGGAAACTGAAGGAAATGTGCTGAAAGACAATAATTACACAGAAGTCAACACTATTTGTTATAGTCCCCTGAACATTATAAAAGGATTGTTAATAAGGTACGTGATCAGCACCGACAGACATGCATCCTCTGCAACTTACTACCACCCTGGCCGAAAGGTTGGTAAGGAGTTCTTATGGTAAGACATTCCAGTGCGGCTCAAAACTGCTGGTGCATTTGGACGTGCTACGTCTCCCCAATCCTAACCACACCTGCTCTAAGAGATTTAAGTCGAGGAAGGGATAAGACACTCCGTTCATTAAATATCCTTTTCGTTCAGAGAGCTCGTGCACCAGCGCTATTCGATGCGGGTGCACATTGTCATCCATAAAGGTTAGGTCTGGGCCGAATAAGTCCCTGAGAAGACGAACGTGGGTAAATGATACGGTGGCATATTAACGTTGTCCGCCCCCAGTAGCTGAACGGTAAGAGTGACGGATTGTCAATCCTCTGGACCCAGGTTCGATTCCCGGCTGGGTCGGGGAATTTAACTCCGCCCACGGACTGGGTGTTGTGCTGTTCTCATCATCATCCTATCGTATATATCGACTGCAGGTCGCCGACGTGGCGACAAATTAAAAGACCGGCACCCGGCTGTAACGCCGGAAATGCATATCCTCCTATTTCCATCTATTGCACTGCAAATTTTTTTCCTGATTTTTGTCACCTGAAGATATGACATTTCTGTCTCTTTATATATTGTAATTGTTTTACTGTTTGTATATATATATATATATATATGCATTTAAGTTGGTTTGTTTTGTGAATATTATTTGTATTTATACGCTGGGTCTGGCTTAGGGAAAACTATGCTATCGAACGAATACATCGATAGGTCGTGTGGAGAACCAAAGTGTTTAGGATCTTTGGTAGTGTTAACTCAGTCGCGCGGAGCGCGGGCAGAGGGGGGGTCTGGCTGGGGTGGTGCAGTGGAGCAAGTGTGTTGTGTGAAGCTCCCGCGAGTTGCTGCGCTTTCGGGGTTTGGCAGCATGTAATTGCGCTCGACTTGCGATGATAGTTTCTGACATGGTGTCGCGGACGGAAGCATTAGCTGGCGCACATGAAGAGCCCGTTTCGTCTGGTGACCGTGTCGAGAAGAAGGCGCGCCAACATCCAGCTTCCGCAACAGCGACGGCCGACAATGAGTGACTGTCGCTACCTCCTCGATCGACGGCTTCAAACCTTCAATCAACCAACAAGGAAGACTGGAAGCACGTAAAGTTTTAGAACTGTATGCAGACCTCAGCTTTTCAAACTTTTAAAATTGTTGCATCACAAAATTACGGCTACTTAGCATGAACCTTTGTTGCTCATTGTCCCAATTGCATTACCAAGCAGGGTCCCTTCCTTTTCCGGAATGAACCCGAGTGTTGTTGAAATTCAAACGCCAGCATTAAAGTAATATAATTCGATTTCACTGCTTTCATTTCAAAGTTCAGTTAAAGTATTCATAGCTGCTACAATATTTAGATTACACAAGCACAAATTAAGAGTGCGAGTTTTGTTACCGTATGTTAGCTTACCTGTGACTGCAGCTCAGCTTGGTACGTACTAAATTTTACTATTGTTAATTGTTCAGAATCATTTAATTCAAGTTCAAAGTTAAATCTCTTATTTCTAAATTGCGTAGATTCAAGTGGCTTTTGAAATGATTGTTGAGGTAGTCCAAGACTAACCATATTTTACTGAATTTCGATGTGCTTCAAAAAGAAAGCTCACTATTAACTTCAGTCACTAAATTAACTTTCGATTGTCCGGTTTTATTAATTCTTTTGCTAAATTAAGTCAGAGTGTAGCGAAATTTATTACTTCTGACAAACTTTCAGTTTTCACACTACACGTGTCAACCTTCAGTTGCCACGCTTCTAGTGCTAATTATATGTGTAATAACCTTTCTTTTTCAGTTACTATAGTAATTGTCCTTAGGACTGGCGACCGTAATTTCCCCCAAATCTCAAATATCTAATTACCGCTAGTTAGTTGTTAACGTAACGGACGCACATTTACTTTCTTTATTAACTTTACCCCTTTTCAAAATTAATTTCCACCAGTTTCATTTGCATTTTTCCATTCATTTAGATGTAACCCTTTCCTCCCTCTTTACCGACAAATTAACTTCGGTGACGATTGCTTTTCCCAAATATCCATTAGGTACACGCGGTTTAATTTTTCACTGTCATTAAGGTCGATAAGTGAGGGGGAGGTTACACGTGGCGACCTAGTGACAGGACAATCTTCAGATTTGAAGTTGTTCTGGACACGAATTTTGTATTGTGCAAATCTCGTAACAAAGTACTGATTACGAAATAGTCGATACGTCAGCGAGAATATTAGTGTGAGGAATCCTAATTAGATTTGAGATTTGTCATCTATATTGAAAATTATTAAAACGAGTGAAGGCAACAATTACCAAAATTTGGTAGACTTGGATACGGAACAATCGGTCGAACAGTGGGAAACGCGCACCGCGGTACCCATTGTTCAGGGGCAGGCGGCTAGCATGAAAGACGCCACCGCCGAAACGCAACAAAGAGCAGAAATGGAATTCCAAACTTTAGAAAATGTTTCGGAATCGGAAGTGAAAATCAAATCTGAATCCCTTGATGACGAATAAGGGGGGACAATTAAAGAGGAAGCCGCTACGGATGTAAAACCGGTAGTTTCCGGGAATTTAACTGATTTATTGAATGTTTTGATTAACGAAATCAAGAGTCAATCGGCAGAAATTAAAGCTCTGTCTGCCAAGCAAGAGGATCAGGCTGCCAAGCAAGAAGCTCAAGCAAGAAGCTCAGGCTGCCAAGCAAGTAGCTCAGTCTGAAAAAATTGAACGAAAGCTAGACAATCAGAACAACGCTATTAATGTTGTTAACAACAATGTTGGAGTTGTTAACAACAATGTTGGAGTTGTTAACACCAATGTTGGAGTTGTTAACAACAATGTTGGAGTTGTTAACACAAAAGTTGATAAAATCAAAGAAGATATTGTTGTAATTAATACCGAAATCGGTAATCTTAAACAGGAAATGATAGGCGTCCAGGCGGAAATTGCGAGCATAAATACTCGTTTTAATTCTGAAATTAGCAGAATCGAGAAAAGTGTAGGAGAATCAGTTGCTCCGATCATCGAGAATAAGGTGACGGAACAAATTCAATTAGTGAAAAAAGAGTATCAAAAGAAGGTAGAAACTTTAAAGGCTTTACTATCCGAAGTAGATACCAAAGTGACGAAGCAGGCTAATACCTGGAAAAAAAAGGGAAGTAGAAATGCTTGCGACAACCACTTGCCAAGTAATTACGAGAGTGTCGGAATTAGAAAAGAAACTTGACGAAAAACAGAGCTATGTGCCACTCTGTGCACAAAGTTCGGAATTGTTGACGAAAGAGGAGCGGTTCGACCCCTTGAAAACAGGCGGTATACACGCGACGGATTTCATTAAAAATTGTGAAAGAGTTTTACCCAGATCATGGACTAATGAGAGAAAAATTAATGCGGTTATTGAATGTGCTGGCTGGTGATGCCAAGCGTTGGGGCTTAAACCTCAACATTACGAACCTGACTTTTGACTAGTTTAAAAATTTGTTTCTGGCTGAATACTGGTCAGAGCAAAAACAGCAAAGTGTCTGGCGCGAATTTGTCGTATCGAGGCCTTTCGATGCGAATTCGCGCGGCTCGATGAAGGAGTTTTGTGAGAACTGGTTCCGCAAGTTGGAATATTTGCGTAATCGCCGCACGAAATCCGAAATAGTCTGGGAACTCTACAAAAAGCTTCCAGATGATACAAAACGCTACGTAGGAAGCAATTACAGGACAATCAATGATTTCCTGGAAAGAGTTGAGGACGAGGACAACTGGCGCAATAATCGCGACAGTGGTAGAGGCCGTGGTAACAACAACGGGTATCACAACAATGATAACCATGGGAATAGTGCATACCGCAATCTTGGCAGCAATAACAATAGTGGTTCGGGTCGTAATGACAATCGGTACAATGCAAATAATGACAGGAATGACGGAAACCAGTATCATACTAGCGTGATACGAGCTTTGCAGAATAGTAATAACGCCAGAGGGTGTGATCAGCCACCTCAGCAGCTCAGCAGCATCCGGGGAGCGTATCTGCTGGGACGAGACAGGGAAACCATTAGCCGCGCCGGTGAGGGGCCGACCGGGCGTGGAGAAATTTTGGAGGCCCAATAACAGGAGAAAACCCAGGTGTCGTCGTTACGAAATTTCCGTATGGAATATTCAACGGTGAGAGAGTGTGCCAGTGTTAAGAAAAAGGAGTGCGCCCACAAGTAGAAGATCAGCTGTAGACATGGCAGTAGAAAATACATTCACTGTAAGTGAGAACAATTTAAGTAGTGTTCCGGAAAACGATTATAAAGTGGCAGCTGAAACACCCACAGCGGAAATGGAGATTGAGTTTAAGAATGATTCGCAATTGTTGAGAGAAGGTCAGATGTCGGATAACACGTCCGTCATTGAGCGAGGGGATGCAGAGAGGGATGAGGTCTGGTTAAGGCAGTTTGGTCGCTTATACGACGAACTAAGAGATTATAGGGGCCTGTACGGGAGAAGTGTTTATGGGGAGCGCGGGCGGGATTTGCCGCGTCTCGTCCCACAGGAAGATAGTATTTGTGAAGTGATACAAAGTTCTGGCCCTAACCGGAAGACTTTACTAGAAATAGTTGATGTTAATGGGGAGCACGAGCAAGGTTCGTCGTGTTTCGTCCCGCAGGAGTTGGATGTTGAAGTAGTAAGGGAAAGTTCTGGCCCTAACCGGCAGACTTTACCGAAAGTTATAGTGGTAGAAGTAGCCGACCCATCCGACGCAAACCTCCAGTTTAAACATTGCGAGAGTATTAAGGAGAAAGATTACGAAAATTTTAGTGGTAGCCGGACATGATTGGTAGAAAAGCACGTAGATCTCAGCGTGTATGAGGTTAGAGCTGACATACGGTCAGACGGTAGCAGTGTGGGATGCGCAGATCCAGAGGAAGTAATTGCAGATACTAATGGGCACATTCCTCCAGGTAGATTGGCAGATGAGATCAATCTGACCAAAGTGGAATCAACGAAGGTGACAATTAATGAATTGATAGCAAAGCAACACTCACTAGTTGACGAGTTACAGGAAAAGGTTTCGGTATTGGAGGCGAAGCTACAGACTAAGCCTCAGGACAAACGTGTTGAAATTAAAACTGTATGTGAACAGAGGCTGAAAAGGCCGCCAGATAAGCCGGATTTAGGATCAAAGCCGGATGGTTTTTTCTGGAATGACCTGGATATAGACGAGGATTTACTGTGGGAAAATAAAGAAACGGTTGAGGACAAGTGTAGTGTCTGTTAATATGCACGACCTACAACTAAACGTTTTGATTGACACCGGTGGAGAATTGAGTGCTGTATCTGGGAAAATATTTGAGTTACTGAAAGACAGACCCGGCATCGTAGTTATGCCAGTAACAGGAGTGAAAATTATCGGTGCTACTGGGAAGGCCAGTAAACCGGTCACAAAACAGATTTTTGTCAACTTCGAGATTTGTGGGGCACGATTTGAACAAGGGTTTTTCGTCGTGCCAGACTTAACTACGGAAGTAATTATCGGGTTAGATTGGCTACTAAAGTACCCTGCGGTGATTAATTGCGAAAGCAAAACTTTGACATGTGCGTCACAAGAAAAAACAATAGTAGTTAGTTTTTATGAGGCAGGAGACGGTGTGATAGGCAATACCAGCCTATGCACATTGTTAAGTGGCCGGATGCCATTGACGTAGGTATGAATTTGAACTAATGTAATGTGAGGAATCTCGGCATTGACAATAGTGTAGAAAGTGAATTGGAAAGTATTGTAGACGGTGTGTCAAACGTAACACACGAACAAAGACGAGGCCTGTATGAAGTGATAATGAGGAATAAGAGTGTGTTTTCAGACAAACCGGGACTAGTGGAAGAGATAATCAAATTCCCTCCACGGATTGACATTAGGATTGGTGTGAAAAAAGATAGTTTGCGAGAAGTAATGAAGCTAAAAGCCGATGCTCGCATACTTCGTCATGAGGCTAAAGCGCGTTTTGCTAAGTTTGCAAAGGGAGACTTAGTACTTGTAAAAGCTCATGAGAAATCGAGCGAGATAGGCAATGAAATCTCTAAATTTAAGTTTGTTTATAATGGACCATATAAAGTCATTGGTGTACCTCACACAAACGCTTATTGCTCAGAGTATCCAAGCTCTGGAAAACTATTAGGTATACGGAACGTTGCCGGCCGAAGTGGCCGTGCGGTTAAAGGCGCTGCAGTCTGGAACCGCAAGACCGCTACGGTCGCAGGTTCGAATCCTGCCTCGGGCATGGATGTTTGTGATGTCCTTAGGTTAGTTAGGTTTAACTAGTTCTAAGTTCTAGGGGACTAATGACCTCAGCAGTTGAGTCCCATAGTGCTCAGAGCCATTTGCACCATTTATACGGAACATTGTAGACTTGAAATTGTACCAACCTAGGATTGATTAATACCACAGAATGGGTAATTTGTACAGTATGTAAATATAAAGTGTAAGATTTAAGGATGTGCCATGTTGCGATGCTTTTGCCTGACCTAGAGGTCATTAAAGAACTTGTAATTAATAAGTAATTAATTTTGATTAAATGATTTAAGAGGAATTGATTAATAATCAATTGAAAAATCCAAGCTGCTATTTTAAGTTTTCAGCTGAGTCACAGTAGATTAAGGAATGTAAATATGATTTTGTAACTAGCTGTAAGATTTCGTAAATATGTGATTTACTACTCATTGCCGATGTACTTAGACGCTGTTTTAAGTTTCAGGCTAGTACATGCGTGTGATGATGGACAGTGTTGAGTTATCCACTATGATAGTGTTAATGGACTCCTTGAGATTACTCAGGAGTGAGTTTTTCCGAAAGAATTCAGTGAAACGGACGTTCTGGAAATGCCGTTACACAGGCGAGTGAGATCAAGCGTGCTGCACAGGCGGGCGCAACAATACTGGCGAGGCGGAGCCGCTGTCGGTTCATGTGCCGCTGTCGGCATTCTTTGCACTTGCGAGTACGGAAGGCGGAATTGTTTTTCTTCCCGGACAACTGAAAGAATTCTGCTGTCAATATTTATGGTTTTTTTCGATCTGCTGAATATTATTTTCTTGTTTGGCGTTAATTGGACTCTCATGACGAGAATATTATTTGTGAAAAGGTTACATAAGAATGTGTATAATATGTAATTGATAATTATTTTGCGTATTTTGATCTACCTGTTTTTATGACCATGTACTCTGATTAATTTTGTAAATAGTATTCCATTTCTTGATAGTGTTAGGAATTTTGACGATTTTAGAACAGCTAAACCATTTTCTATGTTTTCTATGAATTTTAATATGTTGTCAACCTGTTTTATTTTGTGCAAGATGACAGAGTGGAATAAGATTAGGAGTGTCTCCATTCAATTATTATGGTCTAAAAATTGATTTATGGTTAATTAGACGAATGCTAAATTTTGTTGATGTTTTGAGCATATGCATTTCCGCTGTTTCTTTTTTGGGACATTTTCTGAGTCTGCTTAGGTTTCCCGAACATCCTCAGATAATGTGGGGCACGTGTAACGCCGGAAATGCATATCCTCCTATTTCCATCTATTGCACTGCAAATTTTTTTCCTTATTTTGTCACCTGAAGATATGACATTTCTGTCTCTTTATATATTGTAATTGTTTTACTGTTTGTATATATATATTTATGCATTTATGTTGGTTTGTTTTGTGAATATTATTTGTATTTATACGCTGGGTCTGGCCTAGGGTAAACTATGCTATCTAACGAATACATCGATGGGTCGTGTGGAGAACCAAAGTGTTTAGGATCTTTGGTAGTGTTAACTCAGTCGCGCGGAGCGCGGGCAGAGGGGGGGTCTGGCTGGGGTGGTGCAGTGGAGCAAGTGTGTTGTGTGAAGCTCCCGCGAGTTGCTGCGCTTTCGGGGTTTGGCAGCATGTAATTGCGCTCGACTTGCGATGATAGTTTCTGACATGGTGTCGCGGACGGAAGCATTAGCTGGCGCACATGAAGAGCCCGTTTCGTCTGGTGACCGTGTCGAGAAGAAGGCGCGCCAACATCCAGCTTCTGCAACAGCGACGGCCGACAATGAGTGACTGTCGCCACCTCCTCGATCGACGGCTTCAAACCTTCAATCAACCAACAAGGAAGACTGGAAGCACGTAAAGTTTTAGAACTGTATGGCAGACCTCAGCTTTTCAAACTTTTAAAATTGTTGCATCACAAAATTACGGCTACTTAGCATGAACCTTTGTTGCTCATTGTCCCAATTGCATTACCAAGCAGGGTCCCTTCCTTTTCCGGAATGAACTCGAGTGTTGTTGAAATTCAAACGCCAGCATTAAAGTAATATAATTCGAGTTCACTGCTTTCATTTCAAAGTTCAGTTAAGGTATTCATAGCTGGCTACAATATTTAGATTACACAAGCATAAATTAAGAGTGCGAGTTTTGTTACCGTATGTTAGCTTACCTGTGACTGCAGCTCAGCTTGGTACGTACTAAATTTTACTATTGTTAATTGTTCAGAATCATTTAATTCAAGTTCAAAGTTAAATCTCTTATTTCTAAATTGCGTAGATTCAAGTAGCTTTTGAAATGATTTTTGAGGTAGTCCAAGACTAACCGTATTTTACTGAATTTCGATGTGCTTCAAAAAGAAAGCTCACTATTAACTTCAGTCACTAAATTAACTTTCGATTTTCCGGTTTTATTAATTCTTTTGCTAAATTAAATCAGAGTGTAGCGAAATTTATTACTTCTGACAAACTATCAGTTTTCACACGACACGTGTCAACCTTCAGTTGCCACGCTTCTAGTGCTAATTATATGTGTAATAACCTTTCTTTTTCAGTTACTATAGTTATTGTCCTTAGGACTGGCGAACGTAATTTCCCCCAAATCTCAAATATCTAATTACAGCTAGTTAACTGTTAATGTAACGGCCGAACATTTACTTTCTTTATTAACTTTACCCCTTTTCAAAATTAATTTCCACCAGTTTCGTTTGCATTTTTCCTTTCATTTAGATGTAACCCTTTCCTCCCTCTTTACCGACAAATTAACTTCGGTGACGATTGCTTTTCCCAAATTTCCATTAGGTACACGCGGTTTAATTTTTCACTGTCATTAAGGTCGATAAGTGAGGGGGAAGTTACACGGCGAACGGTCTGTCCGACGGGGAGCCCTAGCCATACAATTTAATAAATAAATAATAACGTTGACCGGTGAGGCGACCGTCTTCAAAGATTTGGAGGTCAGTCCGACCGTGCAACATTACGCCTCCCCACACCGTAACACCTGAACAAACAAAACGACCATGTTCGACAGTGTAACTGAGTGCATTACATGTTCCTTCCTGTCCCCATGTGAGGGTAACGTCTAGAATCACCACTCGGACTGAACCTGCTGCCATCCGAGAAGAACACGCGAGCCCACTCTGGTCAGCCCAGTCCGTATGCTCTTCATACCATCGCAGACGGTCCCGCCAATGTGCTGGTATCAACGGAGCACAACGTACTGCTCGTCGGGCAAAGAGACCACCCCAGTGCAGTGGCCACGCCACTGTGGACAGTGAAACAGCACGCCTTGCAGTCTTGTCAAATGTGGTTGCAACTGCACCAGCTGTTTGACTGGGTCCCTTCTTACACGCTGTCATAACTGACCTTCGTCGACCACCTCCTCTGCTCCAGGCAGCAGTGTCTGTGGTTAGCTTCGTTCCAAATGTACGTAAAACAATGCTGTGAGCAGTACCAAACTCCTGAGCTACACTCGACACACTTTGTCTCTCTTCCAGTTTCCTGATGACTCTTCCCCATGTGAAGTAATCCACGTGTTATCTGAAGACCATGCTGTAATGAGGTACACCACCACAGCGTACCCTAACTGCTAGCCGATTGACAAACACTGTCTTCTCCCGTTCCTTCAACTGTCTCGTGTTGTGCGGGCAGCCCTGACCTCACTCCATGTGACGTCCAGGTTTCGGTGTACGACTAACAGACCTCTGTCAACGTACTTCCACACCTAGATTCACTCGCTTTTAGTATTTAACCTGTTACTATGTTGTGTTATTTAATCCATCTCGTCCTTAAGTACCGTAGAGACGTATACGAATGACTGCGGTAGAGCATAAATGCGAATCCCATGACTTAGTCACACACCCCTATCGAAAATATCCAGAAAGACGTTCACGGACATCGAAATCAACACTTGCGTGGCGCCCAGGAAGTTTGCGTTCGGAGCAGTCGGAATTGAATCGCTCTGCAGCACGTTCCACGATTTCCCTGAGTCGCAATCGGCCAGAGTCTGCACGGAGAGCCCACGACCGACCTCTTCCCGCGGCCTGCTGAACCCGGAAGGATCTTTCCAGCCCGTAAGAACGCCGAGGAGAGCTCTCGGCACGGCAGTGCGTGCGCGGGACCGGGAGAGTGGAGCGCAGACTCGGCCACCGGAGCACCGCATGCGCTGCGCTGGTACCGTTCCGTTTGCCAGTGAAAGTCTGGTCTGGCGTGCAGGGGGGATGGAGGAAGCGAGGCAGAGGGACAAAGAGAGAGAGAGAGAGAGAGAGAGAGAGAGAGAGAGAGAGAGAGAGAGAGAGCGGCGACCAGGCCAGACGAAGCCCGACCTTGGCATTTGGCGGCGTCTAGGCCGCGCATTCCTAGGCAGGGCACCAGCCACCAGACACCGCTCGCTGAAACCCTCTCCACCGCAGAGTCGCCAACCGCCGGTTGGAAGCGCAGTGCTCTTCCAGGAAGGGGGTGCCAGAGCTCAACGTCCCGTCGAGTTTTGATCAGTAGTGATGAGCATTGTCGCCATTGGGCAAGAAGCTGGAACAATTAAACGAGGCCTCCTATAGGACATCCTTCAAAGAAATAGGGGTCGTAACCTGCTCCCCCAGTAAAAGCATTTATATCTTTACTTACACTGCATGACAAAAAGAAAATGTAGCACCCATAAGACACGGTTAGATACCAGTGCAGCTTTCTACTTCGCAACACTGTAACTGTTTTGTTTGTGTCGTTCTTTTGTAGTGGTCTTTCATTCTAAACTTTCGTCCTTGTATGTATGGTCATGTGAACGTTCTCTCAGCTGGATGATGCAAGTGGTATAGGTAAACGCTATCCGATGAAATGACTCAAAATCCAACTAAAATTGTGTGAGTGTGCTACAATTAACCTTTACTAAAATAATTAGAAAACTTAAAACCGTATACTAAAGAAACCTGTGAAATTCTGTGTGGTGCAGTGCCGTGCACAATACTACTATGCGTGAAGTCACAATGCGTATCTTGCAGTACCTATGCACAGAACTAACAGAAAAAAAATTCTGCGTAAAATTAACAGACCCAGCTTTGAAAGAACAACTGCCAAAAATGTTTCTGTCAAAAGGGGCTGCAAATTTAAACACCAAAACTGACCAAGTACAATTCCGAACACTGAATGACACGCATGTGAATATCTAATACTGCAATATAAGAGTAAAAAAAATTGACACTGTGTGACAAAAGAAGTGACATCTGAACTAAATTTTAACTGAGCTGACCCTCATAACAACTTGAAATGCAAAGCTTGAATGTAAATATCTTCCTGTGTCACAAAAGTGATGTTACAGTGCCCCCGCGACTTACCTTGTGGCAACGGAGTCTCGGTACTGCTTGAAAGTGGTGAAAGTTAAAATGCTGCACATCAGAAAACCAGCTGAATAAAAACCTTGCCGAAGTACAATGCAAAGAAAAGCGACTAAGCTAAGCACATCATCATTTAGGCTTGTGTAACTGTGTTCCGCAGTGCTGTGACTCACGAATCCAAAAATAAAACTTAGAACTGGGACGGTGAAAGAAACTGAAATTACTGAATGATATAGAAGAGACAAGCATTTATAAACTGTATTATGAAACTCGCTCTTATCTGTTACAATAACCATCACAAAATACACTTTTTATAAGGAAATACATTTCTGCCGTATAACTCATTAATGGAATAGTAAAAGAGTGGTGAATCCGTAACTATGAGGGGAAACCATGTGAGCAGATAATCGAAAATCGAACTAACTGACCCTAATCAATAAAGAAAAATGGCAACGAAAGTTTACCTTTCTCAAACTGATCATAAATTACGCACGATCAAGCAATACAACGACAACATTACGAGACTAACTTCACACTTCTGAAATCAATCTTTACAAAACCATAGCTACAAAAATTAGCATCCTCTGCATTTGCATCTCTGTGTACTGCTAGTTATTCCTAGGCAGCTCAGCAGCATGACAAACACCAGGCGCTCTCATTTAATATTCTTGAAAGCTCGTACATAGGCAATGACAATACGTCTGACAACCAAAATCACATTGCTTGTACATACAACCTCTGTGGTATAACATATCGACTATTAAAGATTTCTGTCTGCAAAAGTATCCAATGTACAAGCATGAACTATGACGCATCAATATAAACAGTACTCACGTAACTCGTATCGAACACCAAAAATAAACTAGAAACCTTACCACACCACCTGCGGGTATGTAAACAAATAGCGTAGCAATTCTCTGTGACAGGTAGAACGACCACCAGACTGCGTTAGTGTTGTTGTTCATTGTTGTTACCAGGTCTCACAGGGTATATAAGAGACGTGAACGGCGCAGGACGTTGAGTCATCACTCTGAAGGACACAGAAATACTTCACTGTGGATTTCCATTTGGCCAGCAGGTGGAATCCTACAATATCCAGATTTATGAGCTACTCGGGTGTGATAGTGGCTCGCTGCTAGAGTGCGTATGAACGTGACGGCAGCCGTACTCCTATTCACGATTCCGGTCGACCACGTCTGAACACCACACCAGAGGATCGCCTTATTGTGCTCCAATCCAATCGTCACCGCTTCGCATCTGCGCCTCACACGCAAAAACAGCTGATGGCCTTCCTGCAACGTTTTGTGGCACCCTGCAGCGTTGGTCGGAATCTAGCAGCAGCTGGACCAGGGAATTACCGTCCAATGCGCAGACTGCTGTTAACACCACAAAACAAATGGCTGTGTTTGGAATGCTGTCTTGGCCGGGCCGTCCGATGTGGCCGTGCGGTTCTAGGCGCGTCAGTCTGGAATCGCGTGACCGCTACGGTCGCAGGTTCGAATCCTGCCTCGGGCATGGATGTGTGTGATGTCCTTAGGTTAGTTAGGTTTAAGTAGTTCTACGTTCTAGGGGACTGATGACCACAGATGTTGAGTCCCATAGTGCTCAGAGCCATTTGAACCATTTGTCTTGGCCGGAAACGCACGCCGATGCATGGCGTCGCATTGTGTTCAGCGATGAATGCCGGATCTCCACAGTCTCGTATGAACATAATCTGCGACTATGGCGCCGAGCTCGAGTGTTTTGAGAGTCACAGTGGCGTCACTCCTGGGTGCTATGGTGCGGGAAGCCATCGGGTATAGCTGCAGGTCACGATAGAGAACATTCATGGCACAACAGTACGTCACCGACATTCTGCACCCTCATACACTGTAGAGCCAAAGAAAGTGGCACACCTTGCTAATATCGTGTAGAGCCCCAGCGAGCACCGAGAAGTGCCGCAAAACGACGTGGAATCGAATCAACTAACGTCTGAAGTAGTGCTGGAGGGAATTGACACCATGAATCCTGCAGGACTGTCCATATATCCATAAGACAACGAGGGGATGGAGATCTCTTCTGAACAGAATGTTACAAGGCATCCCAGATATGCTCAATAATGTTCACGTCTGCTGAGTTTGGTGGCCAGCGGAAGTCTACAGAAGAGTGATCCTGGAGTCACTCTGTAGCAATTCTAGAAGTGTGGGATGTCGTATTGTCCTGCTGGAACTGCCCAAGTCCGCTGGAATGCACAATGGACACGAATGGGCGCAGGTGATCAGTCAGGATGCTTACGTACGTGACACCTGTCAGAGTCGTATATAGACGTATCAGGGGTCCCACATCATTCCAACTGCACACGCATCATACCATTACAGATCCTGCACCAGCTTGAACAGTCCCCTGCTGACGTGCAAGGTCCATGGATTCATGAGGTTGTCTCCATACCCGTCCGTGCACATCGGTATGCTCGATACAATTTGAAATGAGACTCGTCCGACCAGACAACATGTTTCCAGTCATAAATAGTCCAATGTTGGTGCTGACGGACTCAAGCGAGGCTTAAAGCTTTGTGTCGTGCAATCATCAAGGGTACATGAGTAAGTCTTCGGCTCCGAAAGCCCATATCGATATTTCGTTGAATGGTTCGCACGCTGACACTTGTTCAAGGCCCAGCTTTGAATTCTGCAGCAATTTGCGGAAGGGATGTACTTCCGTCACGTTGCACGATTCTTTCTAGTCGTCGTTGGTTCCGTTCTTGCAGGATCTCTTTCCGGCAGCAGCGATATTGGAGATCTGATGTTTACCGAATTCATGACATTCACGGTACATCCCCACTTCATCGCTACCTCGGAGATGCTGTGTCCCATCTCTCGTGCGTCAAACTCACTCAAATCTTGATAGCCTGCCATTGTAGCAACAGTAAGCGATATAACAACTGCGCCAGACGCTTGTTATCTTATATAAGCGTTGCCGACCGCAGCGCCGTTATCTACCTGTGTTGTATGTGTTGGGATAATCTATTTGTTTGAATAATGATGTCTATATGAGTTTCTTTGGCGCTTCAGTGTATGTTACTTCCTATGCAACTGTGTCGTCACGCCTTTTTTCAACAGGGCAGCGCTCCTCACCGAGCACGTGTCTACGTGGCGTCTGCATGTCGTTGAGGTACAGCCGTCGCCAGTAAGATCTTCAGATCTACGTCTACATCTACGTGATTACCATTCACAATAAAGTGCCTTGCAGAGGGGTCAATGAACCACCTTCAAACTGTCTCTCTACCGTTCCACTCTCGAACGGCGCGCGGGAAAACGAGCACTTAATTTTTCTGTGCGAGCCCTGATTTCTCTTATTTTATCGTGATGATCATTTCTCCCTATGTAGGTAGGTGCCAACAGAATGTTTTCGCAAGCGGAGGAGATAACTAGAGATTGAAATTTCATGAGAAGATCCCGTAGCAACGAAAAACGCCTTTGTTTCAAAGATGGCCACTCCACGTATCGTGTCTGTGGCACTATCTCACCTATTTCGCGATAATACAACACGAGCCGCCGTTTATTTTACTTTTTCGATGCCATCCATCGATCCCACCTGATGTGGATCCCATATCGCACAGTAATACTCCAGAATAGGGCGGACAAGCGTGGTGCAAGCAGTCTCTTTAGTACACCTGTTGCACCTTCTAAGTGTTCTGCCGCCCGCCTCCGGTAGCTATGTCGTCAGAGCGACAGAATGTCAATCCTAAGGACCTGGGTTCGATTCCTGACTGGGTCTGAGATTTTTCTCCGCTCAGGGACTGGGTGTTGTACTGTCCTCATCATCATTTCATCCCCATCGACTCGCAAGTCGTCCAAGTGGCGTCAAATCGCAATACTTGCACTCGGTGAACGGTCTACGCGACGGGAGGCCCTAGTCACACGACATTTTTAGTGTTCTGCCAATGAATCGCAGTCTTTCGTTTGCTCTACCCACAACATTATCTATGTGATCGTTCCAATTTACATTATTTGTAATTGTAATCCCTAAGTATTTAGTTGAATTAACACCCTTCAGATTTGTGTGACTTAGCGCGTATTCGAAATTTAGTGAATTTCTTTTAGTGAATAACTTCATACTTAGCTTTAGTCAGGATGAATTGCCACTTTTCGCACAATACAGGTATCTTATCTAAATCATTTTGTAATTCGTTTTGGTCATCTGATAACTTTACAAGAATGTAAATGACATCATCAAATGGCTCTGAGCACTATGGGACCCAACTTATGAGATCATCAGTCCCCTAGATCTTAGAACTACTTAACCTAAGGACATCAGAAACATCCATACCCGAGGCAGGATTCCAACATGCGACCGTAGCGGCCGCGCGTTTCGAGACTGAAGCGCCTAGAACCGTTCGGCCACCCAGGCCGGCAATGACAGCATCATCTGCAAACAATCTATGAGGGATACTGAGATTGTCTCCTATGTCGTTAATACAGAACAGGGACAACAGAGGGCCTAAAACTCTTCCTTGGGGAATGCCAGATATTTCTTCCATTTTACTCGACTACTTTTCATCTTTTACTACGAACTGTGACCTCTCTGACAGGAAATCATGAATCCAGTCGGACAACTGAGGCGATATTCCATAGGCACGCAGTTTGGTCAGAAAACGCTTGTGAGGAACGGTGTCGAAATCGTTTTGGAAATATAAAAATATGGAATCAATTTGACATCCCCTGTCGATAGCACTCATTACTTCATGGTGACTATTTGTCAATAAATCGTATTCTTCGAGGTGCTTCATAATCTTCGAATACAGTACATGATCCAAAACCCTACTGCAAATCTACGTTACTGATATGGGCCTGTAATTCAGCTGATTACTCCTACTATCCTTTTTGGGTATTGGTGTGTCCTGAGCAATTTTCCAGTCTTTAAGCACGGATCTTTCTGTGAGGGAGCGGTTGTATATAATTGCTAAATATGGAGCTATTGTATCAGCATACTCTTAGAGGAACCTGACTGGTATACAATCTGGACCGGAGGCCTTGCCTTCATTAAGTGATTTAAAGTGCTTTGCTACATCGAGGATATCTACTTCTATGTTTCTCATCTCGCCACTTGTTTGGAATTCTGGAATATTTTTTCGTCTTCTTTCGTGAATGAGTTTCAGAAATCCGAATTTAATACCTCTGCTTTAGTGGCACTGTCATCAGTGACTTTACCGTTGTTATCGCGCAGAGAAGGTATTGATTGCATCTTTCCACTGATGTGCTTTACGAATGACCAGAATCTCTTTGGGTTTTCTACCAGATTTCAAGACCAAGTTTCGTTATGGAAATTATTAAAAGTATCTCGCATTGAAGTACGCGCTATATTTCGAACTTCTGTAAAACTTTGCCAGTATTGGGGATTTTGTGTTCTTTTAAATTTGGCGTGCGTTTTTCGTTGCTTCTGCAATAGCGATCTGACCCGTTTTGTGTACCATGGGGGATCAGCACCATCACTTATTAATTTATGTGGTATATATTTTTCAATTTCTGTAGATACTGAATCTTTGAAATCGTTGCACAACTTTTCTACGCTTGCATGATCACAGCGGCGTTAAGAGCATTTTTATCAGCTTTTTGAAATACATATACTTCGCGTTTCTGTTTGATGGTTGTAGGTGTTAGGCATTCAGCCTAGCAGCAACTGCCTTGTGGTCGCTAATTCCTGCATTCGTCACGATATTCACTATCTCTCCAGGATATAATTTTCCGAGAAAGCATTCAGTGCAATTTTTTATGATGTGTTATGCCTTCCGCCGGCTTTAAACGTATAATTTTTCCATCATATCGAGGGTAGATTAAAGTCACTACCGACTATAACAGTATGAGTGGGGTACCTATTTGCAATGAGTCTCAAGTTTTCTTTGAACTCTTCAGCAACTATATCTTCTGAGTCGAAAGGGGGGAGAGGTCGGTAAAATGATCCAATTAATAGTTTAGTCCGATTGTCAAGTATAATCTCTTTCCATACTATTTCGCAGGAACAATCTACTTCAATTTCACTACAGGGCAAACTACTCCTGACAGCAATAAATACTGCACCACCAACAGTATGTAATCTATTCTTTCTGAACACTGTTAGATCGCTTGAAAAAAATTTCGGCTGATCTTATTTCCGGCTTTAGCCCACTTTCTGTACCTATAACTATTTCAGCTTCAGTGCTTTCTATTAGGGCTTGGAGCTCTGGCTCTTTCCCAACACAGCTACAATACCGATCGTTTCTACAACTACCCTACCGTGTTTTACCTGCCCCCTTTTAGATGGACGCCATTTCTGTGGTTTCCTGAGACCCTCTAACCTAAAATACCGCCCTGTCTATTCCACACAGCCCCCGCTACCAGAGTAGCTGCTTCCTGTGTGTAGTGCACTCCTGACCTATTAAGTGCAACCCGGAAACCCGCCACCCGATGGCGCAAGTCAAGGAATCTGCAGCCTAGACGGTCACAGAACCGCCCAAGCCGCTGATTTAGATCCTCCACTCGGCTCTGCACCAAAGGATCACAGTCGGTTTTGTCGACGATTCTGCAGATGGTGAGCTCTGCCTTAATCTCTCAAGCAAGACTGGCAGTCTTTACCGTTTCCGCTAGCCGCCCGAAACCAGAGAGAATCTCCTCCGATCCAAAGCGTCACACGTCATTGGTATCGACATGAGTCACCGCCTGCAGCTGGCTGCACCCTGTACTCTTCATGGCATCCGGAAGCACCCTTTCCAAATCCGGAATGACTCTCCCCGGTATGCACATGGAGTGCACGGTGGCTTCCTTCCCCTCCTTGGCAGCCATGTTCCTAAGGGGCACCATCAGGTGCCTAACATTGGAGCTCCCAATTACCAGCAAACCCACCCTCTGTGAAACCACAGAAATGGCGACCTCGAGAAGCTTCCTCTGAAATAGAGAGGACGACTGCATCCAGCTCAGAGACATCGTCAGCCACAGATAACGCCCGAAACCTGTTCTTCAAGCGAACCAGGGAGGCCCTATGATCGGCCCCTCGGAAAGTTTTCCACTGCCTGCCAGACTTGGGAATGATCTCCCACTCAATCACTGGTGAGGGGTCAACCTAAGTGCAGGCAGTACCCAGGGCGGCCACAACAGTAGACCGATCGGGAGACACATTGGACGTGCTCGACGTCCCTCGCATCCCCGCTTCCGACCCCCACAATGATGCCCCTTGGCAGCAGCCTCAAACTGTGTACAGAAGCAAACGCAGCCTGGAGCTGTGAGCAAAGGGTCACCAACTCAGCTCCCATCTGTACACAGCAATCACAGTTCCTCTCCATTACCGCAGTGGCTCCTGTTCGAAGCTCGTAAAAATACGTAAAAAACGAACGCTGTACTCGGTTTATTAGCAGCACGAATTCGAAGTGCTCTCTCACTAACGGTATATCCGACACTGAGCTATACTAACCAAAACAAACAAAAGCCTGTACGATACTACTCCTGACAGAAAATGTTTGACCAGCTGAGACGCCCACTTCCTCCCACTGCCAGCAGCCGGGATGTCGAGGACCAGCTACAGCAGTTGTGGGCCTGGTGCAACGTCATACTGACAAGTAGACTCTTACGGGCAAGGTGTTTGTAAATTTGACTCGATATTGTAATCATTGAAGTAACATTGCATGTCCTCTGAATCCACTTGCTTTCCTTCTCATTGCATTTTTTGTCAGGCAGTGTGTATCAATTTCCAAGTTTCACAGCTACGTTTCTGAAATTGAAGTTACTCGAAAACTAAGAGCGTCACAAAGCAAGGAATACTAGATTTAACAAGCTACTTTTAACACAGGGTACTTTTCAAGTGCTTGTGTTAGGAGCTGCCCACGTGGATCGGCTTGAGACCTGACCAGTAACGTTCAAGTCAGGCGCAAGCGCCCATTCACAGCCTAATCGCACCTGCCGTAAACAATAAAACCGACACATTTCATGATTGCGCGGGTAGAAGCAGCAAATCGCAGGAAGTTTTGTAAGGGGAGACAGAAAGGGAAAGGCGCCTCACTACGAAAAAAGAACACAGGACTTATTTCTCGAATGTAGGCGGAAACGTTTGGAAGAAACAGCGTTGCCCTTATTTACACGCTCGCATGGGCATAGTTTGATAAGTGCGCACTGTGTATTTATACAGTATGGGGAAAAATTGTGTCAGGAAATTTTAACCCCAGATTGCTGATGCCAGTAGGAACCAAAATTACCGATGTTGTGTAGGGCGACAATGCACCATTTTTAAACTACGGAAACTTGGCGCCACGCGTTCCGATTGGCCGTGGGATTGTCCTGTTGCCGTTCGTCGGTTGACGGGCAGCGATATGGTTATCGGCTGGAGCGTGGTGCGTAGCACCAAGTTTCCGTAGTTTAAAAATTGTGCGTTGTCGACTTACACAACATTGGTAATTTTGATCCTACTGGCATCAGCTACGCAGGGTTAAAATTTCGTCACACAGTTTTTCTCACCCTGTATTGTGCGAGTTATAATGTTACCAAAGTTGTGGAAGTTTGTTGCTGTTATAGTTCTTAAATTCATTACATGGTTTAGTTATTTTTCAAATTTTCTGACGTACGCTTTCAAAGGCTATATCTCTTCTGAATTGTAATATCTTGAACCTTATGCTAAGGCAATGTAACATTCACTGATGTAAATAATGTATTACTATTAGATTAAAATGATAACTAAACAATTTATTATTATTACATTAAAACATTACAAAGGGTGATCAGAAAATGTGTGAAATGCTTGTAGGGATGTTACAGGGCAGGTTGTACTGAGACATAAATGTTAAAAAATTCGATACGTTGCTCCGTTTCCGAGTTATTTAGCATAGAATTTAGCCAATCGGGGCGTCGCGCGCTCGCATTCAAGCGGCCTACCAGGGGCGGTGTTGCACAACGAGTGCTTTGTCTCGTTAGCTGAAACTTGAATTTAACGCGCGCGACGATCTGATTGGCTAACTTCAATGCTAAATAACTCGGAAACGGAGCAACGTATCGACTTTCTTTCTTAACATTTATATCTCAGTACAACCTGCTCTGTAACATCCCTACAAGCATTTCACACATTTTCTGACCACTCTGTATATGCAAGGTGTACAACTTTGCTTCCGCCGTTTTTCCCTCCAACATTTGAGGCTTTATTGAAACAAATTCGTTACACATGTATCATTTAAAGTATTTTCCATCGCTGGCCCCTACTTTCTCCCTTCTTTCGGGCAGTGTACGATTCCCGCGTTGAAAAAATTGTTCATCTTTTGAAGCGATCCACGAATCGATCCAATTTGTGACTTCTTCATCAGATCGGAAGTGATGGTCAGCCAGGCCATGCGCCATTGATCTAAACAGGTGAAAGTCAGAGGGAGCAATGTCTGGAGAACACTGCGGGTGTGGTAGGACTTCCCATTTTAACGTTTCCAAGTACGTTTTGACGTCTTTTTCAACGTGGGGTCGAGCGTCGTCGTGCTGCAAAATCACTTTATCGTGCCTCTCATTGTATCGCGATCGTTTGTCTTTCAATGCTCTGCTCAAACGCATTAATATCGTTCGATAACGAGCACCTGTGATTGTTTTATTTGGTTTTAACACCTCATAGTACACGACGCCGAGCTGGTCCCACCAAACGCAGAGCATGATCTTGGAGCCGCGAATATTCGGTTTGGCCGTCGACGTGGAAGCATGGCGGCGATATCCCCATGATTTTTTGCGTTTAGGGTTATAGAAATGAAACCATTTTTCGTCCCCGGTCACAATGCGATGCAGAAATCCCTTCCGTTTTTGCCTCTGAAGCAACTGTTCACAAACACACAAACGCCGTTCAACTTCTCTTAGTTTCAGCTCACACGGGACCCAAGTTCCATCTTTCTGAATCATGCCCATAGCCTTGAGACGTTTTTAAATGCCTTGCTGTGTCACTCCCACTAATCTTGTCAATCCTTCTTGAGTTTGACATGAGTCTTCACTCAGCAATGTCTCCAATTCTGTATCTTCGAAAACATTCTCTCTTCCACCACTATGCCGGTCTACGACATTAAAATCACCATTCTTGAAGCGTTGAAACCACTCACGACACGTTCTTTCACTGTTAGCGTTCTTACCGTACGTACTTGAGAGCATTCGATGAGATTCAACCGCTGTTTTCTTCTCGCAATTGACGAGAATTAGGTTTGTAAACTGACATTTTCAGTCAAGAACAACTTTATGATGCAGACACAAATCGACTAATGTTTGAATGAGTCTATGTTGACCGAGGTCCAAGCTAACTGCCTGATGTCTACGATCTGTTCCTTTCGATCGCTACTTACCGTTGTCGCCAACTGTCGGCAAACGGCGGTAGCAAAATTGTACTCCTTGTTTTATATTGATACTATTATTAAAATGGTACACACCTGTGACACGTTAAAAGTTGGGCTGATGAGAAGTTTCATTGGGGAGTGTGGGGGGGGGGGGGGGGGGGGGGAGACAGAGAAAGGAACAAAGTCTGATAATCCTCCCTCCCCTCACCGCACCCCCCCCCCCGCACCCCCCACACACACACCAAAGGAACCGAAATCTGTATCCGCGGCTACGGGAGGAGAGCATTCACGTTGTTGTCAGCCCGCATCAGGAGATTAGTTGGTCCGATGGATTTTTCGCTGACTGTTCCATTGCTGTGATTCGTGTTGACTAACGTTGGCGATAACGTCAGCTAATATGCGCAGCGGCCGCATTCCCATCACGCGACGGATCCTTCGCACAAGCGTCACTGAACGGCCACGGTCAGTTCGGTTCCGGAGACGGAATGCAACACCCGTCTCGGCCCCAGGACCTGGTCCCTATTAGTTGGTCTGAGGCTTCATTGTCTTCTCCATTTCGTGCCTGACTGTCAGACAGTCTAATTCACTGAGAAACGCCACGCAAATTAAATAATTAATTTCTTATAATTATAATGACATCTGTAACATCATGCTGACAATGCTATTTCTATTAAGTCTGCCAGATACTTACCAATCGAATGTATATTCTTTTGACATATATGAAGTGACTGTACGTGACGTCTGGTCCCTTAGCGTAGATCAAACAAAATATTGTAGGATGAATTCTGCAAGCAGCAGATTCTTCAATGACAATAGGGTACCACTAATCTCAACATTTTTCTCTTCCGCAACTTCAAGTGCTTAAACCGAGTAAGATTCTATTTGGAGCAGAAGAGATGGCCTGTTGTTGCAACATTGGATTCCTACGGAGTAGTACTGAGATTCAGTGCCCCGGCGAGCCATCTGTATCACGTTTTTTTTTCTGATCTCCATAAACCAACTAAGATAAATGCCTGTATTTTCCCTTCAAAAGGACACGCACGCTCGAATTTGTTAGTCATCGTTCTCTAATGTGAATTTGTCTGTAATGATATCGTCGGTGGCGGGATATTTAACCCTAATCTTCTTTCCTTCCATCGTACTTGACGAAAATGCAGTTCAAATCCGATTGTAATGTGTGTTTTCCGCAGTTTTCCTAAAGTGTTTCAGGTGAACTCCGGAAAAATTTTGGAAGACGTCGCCCACACTCTCGTCTGCAAAATTAACTTGCATCAGCTCAGCGGGTAATATACCAATGTAAAAAAGATAAAAGGTACAGCCTGTGGCGCAAACCCGTGGTCGCACTATCCGTCTGCCGATAGGTACAATGCAGTCTTTGCATCCTGCGCGGCATTAGTAGGGGTGGGGGTGGGAGGGGGTTGATAACGGCTTCTTCAACCCGGCGCTTCTACTCCCGGGAAATATCCCCGATACTCATTTTGACAGCAGGCTGACTGCACGTGGAGCCGTCCTAATGGGTTTGGAACGAGGAAATCTCCCCGCCTCCACATAGGAATGAACCAGGGATCTCCATGGCCCAAGACTAGTACTGTACCCACTACATCACACGGCCAATGATATACACCAGACTAACTGGTTATTTTCTAAATAACGAACAGTGCAAATTTATTAGATGCCAGTATTATTGTTACAGAAGTTATGAGAATAGGGTAAATATCTAATGTTTTGTATATACGTGCATTGGGATATGAAAATAAAACCACTTTATTTTGGAAACACGATTTCAGGACATGTAGAACGTACAGTGCCGTCCCTTCTTCTGAGGAAGGTTCCCCATCAAGACATTGTCTTGCCTATTCTTTGTAATGTTTCAAATATCAGAGGGAGTCAGATGGTGTACACCCAGAGACATTGCTATACCCTGCGATACAACGGAGTTAAAAGTAAGAAAATACTTCAGTAAAACTTTTGCTGATATATGATAGTACCTTCGTGTTGTTCAAAAACTTCAAATGCCACTAAGCACTATGGGACATAACATCTGAGGTCCTCAGTCCCGTAGACTTAGAACTACTTAAACCTAACTAACCTAAGGACATCATACACAGCCATACCCGAGGCAGGATTCGAACCTGTGACCGTAGCAGCAGCGCGGCAGGCCGTGTTCTTATATAAGGAACTATACACCTGCAAAGGCTTTATTGAGCATGACAACGATAGCGGAAGACTTCAATCGCACGAAATACTTCTTATTCGCTTTCCGTTTTAGTAATCTTACTTTTGTTACGACGGAATAGAGTTACTTTTTTAAGTCATTTCCGTGATATACTGGTTGTATAGATGTGACCCGCCACAACGCTCTCTCCTCTGAAATTTTTCCGAAAATACGACTTACACTCGACGTCTTCAATTATTTCTTACACTCAGGATGATTCAGGGATTATGGAGAAGGGCTAATGTATCAATTTGAGGTAAGGTCCGGAAACGATCGAGTCGAAAGTTATGAGTGAAAATCGTTCTGATACTTCTGACAGCGGAATTCATCTACTGGTATGTAGTTGCTAAAACTGTAGTGTAGGCAACGGACCAAAAAAAGAAAAAAATGTTCAGTAAGCATGAGCTCTAAAATTCTTATCTTAAGATCTGTGACCAGTTGTTCATCTTCGCTGGTTTGAAGTACATCTCTCCTACAGAACAAGTCCCATAGCTCTGTATTCATTTTGCAGCGCATATTTACTCAACTTTTTTCCTCGTTTTGGTCCGTACTGCTTCCCACAAAGATGTGGAAAGCAAAACGCTTGCAGTAGAAGACAAGTGTTTCACGCTATGGAAAACGAACAATCTGGTCAATACTCTCAAGGTATGCAGTTTACAGCCCATATTTTCCGGACATATATAATGCTTTGGTCCTTACTACCACCTCTGAAAGCTGCCTACCGTAAAATCGTAGCAACAGCAGTAGCGGTGCGTGTATTCCTCCTTCACAGATATCAGAAGGGGTTTTGCTTATAACTTTTGACTCTGTCGTTTCCGCGCCAGGGTCCCTTTCCTCAAATTGATACATTAGCTCTTCTCAATCAATTCTGAAAGTTTGTAGCTTCTTCACGGAATCAGCCTGTATATTCCTATCTCTGTCTACTCACACAGTTTGCGCCCTCTGATTTTTAGCATATTTTATTAACACTACCATTCAAAAGTTTACGTTTCCGCACAGTTCATGATGCACTTCCGTACGATACTCTTCCCCTTCGTACTTCCTTAGAGAATTCTTTCACGAGTAATTGGCCATATTTAAAACTACTGGACTTTCTTCTAGCGAAGAATTTCTTCCATTTTAACTTTTTTATTTGTCAGATTCATTGTCTCTCGAAAGGCTGCAGCTGTGATAATAATCATTTAAAAATAGAATTACGCTCCAGTTACGTTTTTCTAAAACGTAGCATGACGTGTTTCAGCTATATATCCCCATTTTTAAGTGCTGCTATTTACGTTAGTATGACACAGAAGCTAGACAAAAATATCGAAATACAGCAAAAAATGCATGCTTCAAGATAAATACAGATGGCGAAGTCTGCAGGTTGAGCTACGGCCACGAACGGCATCTGTGCGATCTCGTCAACACGTTGCAAGTGTCAATCGTGGCCTGAACAGTGTTCGGTGTAGTTCTGATTGTACTGAGTCGGAACTAAGCGAATTCGAACGGGGCAAACTGGTGGTGCTCGTATGGTGGGTGGTTTCATAATCAAGGTAGCCAAAGTGTTTGGTATTTTAAGACGCAAGTATCGAAGATTTGAACCACATACACGAAAAGCGGAAAAACGTGTTTCGCTACGCCACAAAGTGGATGGACGTATGAGTATAGTGAATGTCACGGACGGTTACTGAGGAGGATTGTGACGAAAGCTAAGAGGATAACAGCTGTAAAAGTCACTGCAGAGGTGATTGTCGCATTCAAGAAGCCTGTAAGCACCAAAGCAACGAAGGAAGCTCTATAAGCTTGCAATTGCAGGACGAGATGTAATTCCACAACCACTCATCAGCGATGTAAATGCCGTTGCAGTACACCCTGGTACCGAAGCTGGGCTATGAGACGATGTAAGAAAGCCATTTGGTCGGATGGGTCTTGTAGCAGACGGTTTCCAAATCTGGCCGATTTTTTGTCCCAAGAGCGAAAAATGGCAAGGGTTCGATGATGATTTGGGCAGCCATATCGTGGTATTCCTTGAAACCTATTCTTATTCTGCAGGGTCATATTACTGCCAAGCATTATGAGACAATTTTGGCTCACCAGGTCCATTCAGTGTTAAATGTTTACTCCCCCATGGTGATGCTGTGTTCTACAACGTCAGGGCCACAGGTCGCATAGTTTTTGTCGTCCAGGTCTGGTTTTGTGAGCATGAGGATGAATTTTCCCGTCTCCCCTTGTCACCATTGTCACCAGATCTCAGTATTGCTGAGCGTTTGTGGTCTACTTCGGAGGGATGAATGCGTGTCTGCAGCATACCTCCATCATCATTTCCTGAACTTGCCACTATTTTGCAAGAAGAATGGTGTAAGATTCGCTTGAAAACCATACAGGCCCTGTATTTATCCATTCCGAGATGAAATATTTGGCCAGGCGAACATCCACTACTGAGGAAAGCATTAATAGAATAAAAAGTCCGCATCAGTTTCCAGTAATTTCTTGTTTTTGCACGACCGGTTTCGAAGCCAAAAGCTTCATCTTCAGGTGCCACCAAATAATTATGTGTGGCGACTGGCCCAGTTAGTCATATGGGGTCACACCCACGTCAAACAGTCGTGACAACTACAAGGAAGCGGTTGCCGGTCCTACGCTCCCATACATTTGTTTAACGCGGTAGTGACCCCCCATGACTGACTGTCCGGACCACTACACTTTCAGGTTTCCATAATTTTTTCCTGACACCTGAAGACGAAGCTTTAGGCTTCGAAACCGATCGCGCAGTAAATAAGAAGTTACTGACAACTGAAGCGGATTTTCTAATTTTATATCGAAGCGCCAGAGAAACTGGTATAGGTGTGCGTATTCAAATACAGAGATACGTAAACAGGCAAAATACCGCACTGCAGTCGGGAGCGCCTGTATAAGACAAGTGTCTGACGCATTTGTTAGATCGGTTACTTTTGTTACAGTGGCAGGCTATCAAGCTTTAAATGAGTTTGAATGTGGTGCTATAGTCGGCGTACGAGCGATGGGGCACAGCATCTCTGAGGTAGCGATGAAGTGAAGATTTTCCCGTACGACTATTTCACGGGTGTTCCGTGAATATCAGGAATTCGGAAAAACATCTGATTTCCTACATCGCTGTTGCCGGAATACTCTTCTGAGTTTCAGCACTTCCGCTGGCAACTAAACTCCCCAAACATGAACATTATTGACCATGTCTGGGATGCCTTGCAATGTGCTGTTCAGCACAAATCTCCACCTCTTAGTACTCTTACAGATGTATGGACAACCCTGCAGGATTCATGGTGTCGTTTTTCTCCAGCACTACTTCACACATTAGTCGAGTCCATGCCACGTCTTGTTGCTGCACTTCTGCGTGCTCGCGGAGGCACTATACGATATTAGACAGGTATACCAGTTTCTTTGGCTCTTCAGTATATTAACATACCGAGAGGACTGGAAGCGGTTTTGAAAGCCAACTGTTTTCCTACGCCGTATTACGCACGGTATTGTGTTGCATTTTTGGTGTTTCTATACTTTTGTCCACCCCCTGTAGGTGATGTCGTCAGGTACGTTTTTCTACTGCTTTTCTTGTCCTGTAGTCGTATTTATATGGTTTTACTGTGATCGGTAGTCAGAAATATAATTTTGGGACTTTTTAGACGCTAATGTTAGGAATCAATACTGCAGCAATACCTTTATACCGTATTATTATTCTAGTCAAAGAAACAGTGTGAGTAATTATCTACTTGCGTGTGAATTTCTGCGCAACGAAGGCGGTGCAATATCTATAAGCCCATACGCAACGAAGACTGTTCCCTGACATTAGCATTCCAAGATCTACAATTTCCGATTTTCCGATAACAGTAAAGTCCTAAAAAGGCGGCTGTGGGACAAGAAAAGCATTAACAACACACTTATAGAGACGTCACATACGACACTAATGTGGCATTTTAAACTGGAAATAAATTCCTATAACGCGTTGCGATATCCATTAAAAAACGTAACTGGTGCAGTTCTCTCTCTGTCTGTTCTAGCCTACTTTTCGTGTTCTTTCTTGGGCCATACGCCTTATTTTTCTTGCAAAGTAGCGGAATTCCTACGTCTATTGTCATTCGTCCTCGCTTTCACAGAGGATGACAATGTTATTAGCGAATTTTGCTCTCTGTATTGTTTCACGCTAAATTTTTATCTCATCTATGAATTTCTCTTTCCTTACCTGAATACTAGAGAAGAGATCCCACATCCCTCCCCTGTGCGCTTTTTAACCAGGCAGTACGTAATATGTTAGAATACTGGCATCCCCAATACATGAGAGAATTCAGTGTTCAGATTCGTGGAACTATGAGGGCTGGTAACTTGTAGCAGTTCCAGGAAGTGTACAGAGAAGCGGCGCCGTGGCGACGCAATGGAGCGTGTCGGGCCCCCGGCTAGCACCACCTTGTTCCACAGCGCTTTTTACTCTTCTCTCTCTCAGTCTGTTACCGTTCCCCGGTGCTCGACAAAAACCCTGAAGCCTTTCCCTAAAGACCATCACGTCCGCAGGCGCTAATGTCACCTCGGGGCTGGACGATTCTTGCCGTACGTCCAATCAGCTGATTTTCCGTGTGATGACTTACGAAAAAAAGAGAAAAAAATGTGTGCAACACGTCTGGATACATAAGAGGCCTTATAAGTAAAGACTGCATTCAATGCTACCCGCCACCTTCTAGATGAACTTACCTTATAGATTGACGGCAAAAAGATCGCAACAGGAAAAATTAATTAATGTAGAGTAATGAGGTTTGGTTAATCTATTGGTTTAGGTACCATATTTAAGTGACTGACACTGCAAGATCACAGATTAATGTAACTGCGAGATAAGCCATTGAAAATGTGAAAAACTAGTACATTAATAACCAAGGGCGTACCCAGGATCTGAACTAGGGAGGGGGGGGGGGGGGGGGGAACGTCATACTAGTCTCAGGAAACAAGGACTCGAGACAACATACAGCACTTCTATTAAATAAAACAGTAAACCAGTGAAAAACTGCTTTAAATAAACATTTTAAATACAAGAATGCACTTGCACAATCCGAGAAAACATGCAGCATTTCTTATTAAATAAAACAGTAAACTAATAAAAAACTGCGAATATCTTCTAAGGGGGGGGGGGGGGGGGGCGCGCGCCTCTCGCTGGGTACGCCCATGTTAGTAACCGTTATATCCGCCATAAGGTTGAAAGTAAGCGTGAAAATGTACGTGCACTGTGTTGTACAGAGGTCGAATGTCAGTTTGTGGGATGGAATTCCATGTCTGTTACATTTGGTCAGTCAATCCAGGGACAGTTAATACTAGTTGTGGATGATTCTGGAGTTGTCGTCCAATGATGTCCCATATGCGCTCGATTGGAGACAGATCGGGTGATCTAGCAAGCGAAGGCAACCTGTCGACGCTCTGTAGAGCATGTTGGGTTACAGCATCGGATTTTGGGAGAGCGTTATCCTGTTGGAAAACATCTCCTGGAATGCTGTTCACGAATGGTAGCGCAGATAGGCTGAATCACCAGACTGACGTACAATTTTTCAGTCAGGGTGCGTGGAATAACAACGAGAGTGCCCGTGCTGTCGCACAATGTAGCACCCCAGACCATAACTCCAGTGCGACTGTGTTCCCCCTGAAAACAATGCCTACTCTTGGTAAAAATGACCTCCACCATCCCTCAAATGAGCTCTCGCTTGACCCCACTGAAGTTGCGAATGGCGGGGGTTTGGGGTCGGTGGGATGCAAGCAGCAGGACCTGAGGCTCAGAGCTATCCTTGAAGTAACCAGTTAGTAACAGTTCGTTACGTCACTGTGGTGCTGACTGCTGGTCAGGTTGCTGCTGCAGATACAGTGCGATGCGCCAGAGCCGTATACCGAACACGATGGTCTCCCCTCTAGGCAGTGTCACGTGCCCGTCAAAGACCCACTCTTCTTGCGACTGAACATTGTTGTGACTACCGCTGCCAGCAATAATGTACAGTGGCTACTTTCCTGCTAAGTCTTTCTGCAAAACAGCCGACGGAACATCCAGCATCTCGTAGGCCTGTTACACGACCTCATTCAAAATCAGTAGGATGTTGATAATGGCTCTTTGTCACCTTAAAGGCATTCTTGACCAACATCAATTTGTCAAGTCCAGTCTCAAAGGTAACTAACTCTCACAATCGTTAGGGCAAATTTTTAAAACAAACCTGATTTTCATGCCCCTAGTGCGCTACTAAAGTCATTCTTAAGCGACTGACGCGAAATTTTAATAGATATCATTTGTCAGACGTAGAAACACGCCTACCAAGTTTCGTTTATGTTGCAAAACTCTTTCTTTCTGTTGTCATTTATTTCTGTCATTGTATGTTCCGTTAGTTGGACTTCTCCTATTTGTTGTTCACGTTAATTTCTCTAACAGAGGTGGTATAGCTCTAATTTCACTTTACGGAAAACCAAAAACAAATAGCTTTTCCTTAAAAATGAAACATATGTAAGTAAGCTGTTTAGGTTTTTATGTTGGTAACGCCACGTAGTGCTCTGTATGAAAATCGCTGACTGCGCTGTGTGCAGTCTGTGGCTGGTTGGACTCATTGTTGGAATATATATTCGCTAGTGTAGTGTTGGGCAGTTGGGTGTGAACAGCGTAGCGTTGGGCAGTTGGAGGTGAGCCGCCAGCAGTGGTGAATGTGGGGAGGGAAGTGCCAGGTTACTATGAGCGGACGATCTGGACGTGTGTCCGTCAGAAAAAGGAAATTTGTGAGACTGGATGTCATGAACTGATATATATTATGACTTTTGAACACTGTTAAGGTAAATACATTGTTTGTTCTTTATCAAAACCTTTCATTTGCTAACTATGCCTATCAGTAGTTAGTGCCTTCAGTAGTTAGAATATTTTATTTTGCTGACAGTATTGGCGCTCGCTATATTGCAGTAGTTCGAGTAACGAAGATTTTTGTGAAGTAAGTGATTCATGAAAGGTATAGGTTATTGCTAGTCAGAGCAAATCTTTTGTAGGGATTACTGGAAATTAGATTGCGTTGCGCTAAAAATATTGTGTGTCAGTTTAGTGATGATCAGAATAAATAAAGAGAGAACTGTCTGAGTACCTTGAGGTTTGCTCAGCTGTTTGAAAATCAAATAACGTAAGAGTTTTTCCAGCACTGTCATTCTTTACATACAAAGGGCAAGTTTGACATACTTCGTAACAGAACAACGCGATTACGCACGCCAAGTGAACACAAGTACTATTTTACAAATATCTTTTGTTTAAAGAGTACTATAAATGTATGTAATTAATGCTTATCAATTACGTACAATTACTATGATTTTATTTCTGTGGTGTTTTTCGAATTAATTTTTTTTTATGCGGAGAACATTTGTGGCCGTGTTGGTCCAGCGGGTAGAGCATTAGACTCCAGCGCTGGTGATGCCGAGTTCAGGCCGGTTAGGAGCGGGGATCGTCCGCCGTTCCAGCCCCTCCAGGACGGTTCCAGTCCACTCACACTGCTGTCAAATGAATCCCGGGGCTTAAAAGGCGGCTGGTGCGATATGGTCGCCACCTTCCCTCTGCTAGTACCGCGGCAAAGAAGACCCGGGCCACAGATGTTACCTTTTAGCAGAATGTTTAGGGAACCCATTAAAAGCATTGTATGAAGTAAAGTGTATGCAGTCATACCCTGGTTACATTTGTGCTACAAGAGACTATGACTTGTAATCTGAAAAGACAAATTAGGGAATCTCTGGTTGGTGCAGGCGCGCTGGAGGTTGACGCACGCGCAAAAAGCAGTGAATCAGTTGGTATCAGAGAGGGCACACGGTAAGATGTGGCTGACCGGCTTATCGTGCGAGCTTGGAAGTGACCATAGAGGAGGCAAAACGGAAGTTGATTCTGCTCGTTCAAAAGAATATTAGCCTCATATGAACGGTAATGATGCGTAAATCTTTCTGGATTAACCGTTGCACGTAATGATGCCCTGATGCAAAAGAAAGCGCCTACGAAATTTGTGCTGTACGAGGTTGCAAAATCGTTCTGAGCACTGAAGAACTGAGAGTGCATAATCCCCGTCGATATCAAAACGCAAGAACTATCATTTAAGATTGGTCTCTTTTGTGAATTTAGATTAATATATATTTTTTAAATGTTCCCACTTACTTATCTGACTTGAAACTGCCCTGAATCTAATTATTTACTGTATGTACCATTACGATTGGTCAAACTTTGTTGAGAAACGTACTAAATTGATAGTATTTCTAAAACCATCATTATGAGTGTCGCTTTACAGCTTTGATGTTTTGAGTGCAATCGTAAAATTGCAACGTTCATTAAATTTGTTATCAACTTGGTATTTTGAAGTCCTTCAGCCACGAGTTTCGTTCACTGCATGATTAAAGTTACATACAACGAGTGATTCGCTTTCAGTGTGTGTGATCAAATCAGTGTCTTCATTACAGGGAGCGGACGTATTGTTTCTGCTTCCTAAAATCTTGGTCAAAACAGAAATTATTCAGAAGCAGGTTTCATCTTTCCAGTTGTATTTCTAGTAAAAACAAAACTATCGCATGGATTTTCTAATGGTAGGTATTGGCTTGCGTGTCAGCCTCGTATGCGTTACTGCCTCAAAAATTGTATCTTTAATAAAGGTTTGCAGGGCAGGTAAAAAGTTTAGTGCTTAGATTAACGGCTATAGGTTAAGCGTGTCATGTACCTTGGGATTTACGATAGCCTCCTCAATTGTAGATGTTGTATACAGCCCACCGTTAGCCCACATTGCAACAACGAAAAGCACGTCTGTAACTGCGGAGCTGTATGGATAGATTACTTGTAAATCGCTTTGTGGTAAAGGCGTTTTAGTTAAATTCAGTTCTAGATTCAGAATAGGCGACCATAACAATAAAACGATAGATCACTGAACTTAATGAAAGTCAGATCGCGGTTCTGACTGTTTATAATTTTCAGATAAGCAACAATTAATCCATAAATAAATGATCGCCACCGTGCAGATAGATTAAGTAGGTCGTAACAAGTTTCTTTACAGTCAGTGTGACACGCGCCTAAGCGATCTTACGTCTGTTCGATACTTCTCCTCGTCCAGCCATTCGGGTGTCGGGCTTTCCCTCTCCGTTTCAACCCCAATAATGTCTTGCCATCTTGTTATGGCCCTTCCCCTTTTTCTATTGCCATCTGATCTTCCTGACAGTGACTGAAACGGTAACTTGTTCTCTGGCATCCTAACTTTGCAGCTGGCCCTTCTTCTCCTAATTGCACCACCACAACATTCTGGTGTCTGGACAAGATTGGCAGTTCTTCCTTTCCCTGATACTTCATTCACGACAGCTCTCTCCCGTAACAGGTCCAACAATCTTTCGTTATACTTTTCTTTCATATAAAAACAGAATTTCTCAATTTTTTCTGAAATAAAATTTCTTACATCCATATAGGGAAACTGACACAATTCCTGACAAGTACAGACCAAATTTTAGAGTCTGAAGAGAGTGATCTTCATATTAAACTCGAAATGTTATGAAATGCCCTGCTGGCAGACGCTAATAGTGCATTAAGCTTTATTTGGGTTCGTTTCTCATTTTTGCAAAGACTTCTTAGGTGTCTAAAACGCACGGCCCTCCCGAATATTGAGCGAAAGAAAAACCAAGGGAATCTTTGAACAGTCTGCTGTATTAATCACAACATACTATGTTTTAACTTAACAGACTTTGAGACGACAGTTCTGTCCATTACTATTCAGTTCAATGAAAGTTTTCCTGGATTTAACTCCCTCGAGAAGAAAACATATAGAGTTATTTTCCACATACTCTCTGTCCGTTTTCTCTAAGATGATGTTGAATCGAGCAGATGAGATGAAGGTGTCATCTTGTATCGGTCTTGAGTTTACGCTTTCTTAAGGAAATTCTAGTGCTCTCGTTATTTTTATAAGTGTGTGACCGCGTCGTGTACCTTTTTCTGCCCGAGGCAGGATTCGAACCTGAGACCGTAGCAGTCGCGCGTTTCCGACCTGAAGTGCCTAGAACCACTCGGCCACAGCGGCCGGCTGCGTGGAAATGAAACACACATATTTGTAGACTTAAATCGTGTCTGATACATAACCTCAAATAGTTGACACCATACGAAATGAGCTATCTGCGTGGCCTAGAAATCAAACGCCAATTTTGAAAAGAAAAAAAGAAAAGGAAAAAGTTGATAGCTGGAGTTGCTGATCTGTTTGCTAACAATTCAAGTGAAATTAACCACTAAGGGCGGGGATAACTATAGGAAAGGTAACATGTAACACATAGCTATGATAATTTCAGCTACTTGTATTCTCAATCAGGAATAATAATTCTAAAGCACAGTCTGTTAAGTACTGTGGAGTAGATTTACGATCATCATGTTTCTGTCAAGAAAAACTTTATATCGCTTGCTAAAGATTGGAAACCACCATCAGTTTATTTATTCTTGCACCTGGAGGGAATGTTAAAAATGTTTGAAATCAGGTTTTGTGTTAAATTAATATTGTAATAAATTTGTTAAATTATTTTTCTACGCAATGTATACATTTGTTTTACGCTTTTAAAACACTTGAATGAACTAGTTTTTGTTGCACCTTACAGAGAGATTTCATTCGTTTTCCGGTCTAACGTAGGGTTTGAATATAGAAAAATCCGAGCAGCACCGGAAAATCGTCTACTGAAATATCTTATACAAAGAGGAAATCACTTAATGAAATCAACAGAAACCTTTTTGGAACCATTTAAGACGCATTAATTCTACTTTCACCGCAAGAAAATCTTCACTGACCGACACTTCTCATAGAAATATTAATCACAGATAAATTGGAATTTTTGAAGCAGAATGCAGTATTTTCTTCACTAATAACGTACGCCTGAAAGATATTAATTCGGTGGATTATCACTTATTAAAATACAATAAGTATTTACGGTGGGATTTCTGTATCTAGTACATAGGATTTCAATGAATCCTGTCTGTTGCCTTATGGTGCAGCTTGGTACAGGTAATTGAGTCCGTGCAAATTCGAATAAATAGACAAAGCGGCATTTTATTTCAGTCTCTCTTATAAAAGATTCATGATGTCCTTCCTTAGTTGGATATGAAATCACGAAGTTCCGCATAAAATAAAAGTTTGCAGTAATAGGTTGAGGTGTGAAACACAGAAAACCCACCTGGTGGATGTTGTTGTGTCTCCAAAATACTTGTAGCATTAAGAGAGAAATGCCGTTGAATTTATCTTTTTCAGTTCTATAATATCAGCAGCAGAAAATAGTATCATTCGATTGGAAGAAGAACTTTCTTACCGATATCTCTGTAATCAATATTGCTGAGACATGACACTTGCTCGCAGATTAGCTCGGTGAAAATAGAATGCCGGTATCTGGAAAGGTTCGGAAAATGTATGAGGTTAACGGCTTGGGTGACTCAGCCTGTACACACTTATTCCAAGAACAGTTAAAGGTGATGCGTCAGTAATTTGAAGTCTTGCCCTTCACGTTGTAGCTTCTTTAAGCAGGTCGGCTACTTCAAGCCATTTATTTATGCAAATGGTTTGATAGATAAAGTCGATGTATTTATAAGGCTGTTCTCGAACAACACAATTCTTTGCAGAGAGGATGCAACATAAGAAAACATTTTTGAGTGAAGGAAACTGTTCTGATAGCGATGCAAAGGTTGAAAGATGATCGTCAACATAAAGCAATTGGGTAGGAATTAATGAAGAAAGCAGATATTGTTTAGCTCGAAAATCAGTTTCAAAATGTCTAGCTGTATCAGCCGCTGTTAAAGATGGAAGTAGCGCACTATTCCACCTGTGATGAACGGGTATGGCAACTAGATTCCCCCCTGCGGGTCCGGGGGTTAGAATAGGCCAGAGGTATCCATGCCTGTCGTAAGAAGTGACTAAAAGGAGTCTCATACTTTTCGGCCCTGTAAGTTCAGGTCCCATTTTATTGTTTGACCTGCTACTTGCCAAATTCTACATAAGTGCGGGCCATATGGGGAAGGACGCCTTACGTGGAGCATGAATTATCCATAGTGCCCTTAGATTCGATCTCCTAAACCTCCTATCATGGCTTTGCTTTTCCAACTGAAATTCAACTATTCGGGCGAGGACACTTTCCGTTGTCTCCTGTCCTCTCTCGCCCTCATGACAATATTTGATTTCTCTACGCCCAGTATCCAGCACGGTAGCCATTTCGTTGTGGTGGGGCCGTCATGTACCCATTTGGTGGTAGCCCCCTGACAACACGGGGATCACACTGCTGATGCCTGAGGTGTAAACTCCCCATGTATGCCAAGGAGTAGATGCTTGTCTTCCTGGGGCATCAGGACTCCCAGCAACGGCCATCATGCCAGATGGCCATTGTTGTGGCTGGGTAGCGCCTGTGGGGAGAGCTCCTGATCAGAGTGGGTGGCATCAGGGCGGATGATCCACAATGAAGCGGACTAAGTCATCTTTTGCTGGTGACCGTACACTGCCAGCAGTCTCTAAGAAGGGCAAGATCGAGTACAATGCTGACAGATATGATCCTCAATCGTTTCCCTCCCTCGCTACACCATGGGAGGAACATAGGGCTACAGCAATAAGAGAGCCATATTCGCCTCGGTATTTAGTCTGTAGCAGAATGGACGGGGACTCCTTTCTACCAACGAAGCCTCATTTTTGTTGAACATCTTGAGGATAAGTTTGGGGAAGTGACAGCGCTGTCCAAGATGAGAAGCGGTGCAGTCTTGATTCAGACAGAGTCCCCAGCCCAATCCTAGGCGTTACTCGCTTGAGACCAGCTGGGAGATATACCTGTTTCCTTCACTCTCCATAGAATTCTCAACATGGTCCAGGGGATCATTTTCCATCGCGACCTCCTCTTGCAGTCTGACGACGAGCTCCACGCCAATTTAGAATGGCTGGGTGTTCATTTCATCAGGAGCATTTACAGGGGACCCAAGTACAATAGGTTTGCTACCAGAGCCTTCATCTTGGCCTTTGAGGGTGATTCATTGCCTGAAAATGTCAAGGTGATGGTTTACCGCTGTGACTTTAAACCATACTTCCCTCCCCCTATGTGGTGCTTTAAGTGGTGTAAATTCGAGCACATGTCTTCCCGCTGCACTTCCAGCGCCACATGTCGAAACTGCAGACGTCCACTGCATCCAGATACTCGACGTGCGCCTCCTTTCACTTGTATCATCTGTGGAGAGCAGCACTCCCCCTGCTCGCCAGACTGCACAGTACTCCAAAACGAGCGGAAAATCGTGGAGTACAAGACCCTGGACTGGTTGACTTACCAAGAGGCTAAATGTATATTGAACAATTACACCCCATTCAGCTGACATCCAGATATGCTGCAGCTACATTACCATCGTGTCACAAATACCAGTCGTACCACACCCTGTGCCATGAACAGTGGGCTCTTCGGGTCTCCTGAATACATCTGCCCCCTTGGTGGCAGGGGGAAATCTCCTTCTGTTGCTCCCAAATTACCTACCTTGGGAATAAGGCCCCCCAAACGCAGGGGACATTGGTCCCCTCCCCCCATCTGGAGAAGCAACAGTCTCCTCTGGCTCCTTTCGTGCAGAAGGGGTCTCTTGGGACCCTCTCTTCCAAGGACCCCACTAATGCCACAGCGGACACTCGCCAGTGGCTAAAGGAGCGAAAAGCTTCTGGACGAAGAGCTTCACTGCCTTCCTCCACGCCTGAAGCTACTTCTGAGAAGTCCTCCCAGCAAGCCCCTGAAGAGAATGGAGAGGCCAAGCAAACAAAGAAGTCTGCTAAGAAAAAGGACCCTCTGGTGGCCCCAACACCACCACTCCCAACCAATTCTGCACCTGCAGATGAGGTGGAGATCTCAGCGTCCCCTGAGGACCTGGATCTCACTGATGTCTCATTGACAACAGTAATGGATACAAATACTCAATCGGTGGCAGCAGGTGAACCTGGGGCGTAACCTACCTCCTTGCGTGCTCCATGCCCTCCCAGCCTCACGATAACGTCATCCTCTAGTGGAATTACTGCGGTTTTTTCCACCACCTGGCTGAGCTACGGCAACTGTTAAGCTTTACACCTGCTTTCTGTATTGCCAACCAGGAAACCTGGTTCCTGGCAATAAGACGCCTGCCCTCCGCGGCTAAAGGGTATATTACAAGAACTGTAGCGACTATAATAGAGTGTCAGGTGGAGTTTGTGTCTATGTCCTGAGCCCAGTATGCAGTGAACCTGTGCCCCTTCAAACCCCTCTTGAAACTGTGGCTGTCAGAATAAGGACGACACTGGAAATAACTGTCTGCAAGATATATCTTCCTCCAGATGGTGCAGTACCCTTTAACGCATTGGCTGCACTGATTTATCAAGTCCCTAAACCTCTCCCACTTTTGAGAGGTTTTAACGCCCATAGCCCCTTGTGGGGTGGCACCGTGCTTACTGGCCGAGAAAGAGATGTCAAAACTTTCCTGTCTCAAGTCGACCTCTGCTTCTTAAATACTGGGGCCCCCACACATTTCAGTGAGGCTCATGGCATTTACTCGGCCATTGATTTATCCCTCAGCAGCCCGAGACTTCTCCCATCTGTCCACTGGAGAGCCCATGATGACTTGTGTGGTAGTGACCACTTTCCCATCTTCCTGTCATTCACCCAGAGCCATTCCCCCGGACGTCTAACCAAGATGGGCTTTAAACAAGGCAGACTGGGAAGCTTTCACCTCTGCTGTCACCGTTGAAATTCCCCTCCCCCCCCCCCCCCCCCCACATGGTACCGTTGATGTGGTTGTTGAGCGGTTCACTAGAACGATCGTTTCTGCTGCAGAAAGCAGAGTCCCTTGTTCTTTATGGTGTCCCCGGCGAAAGTCCATACCTTGGTGGTCACCGGAAATCGCTGAGGCCATTAAAGAGCGTCGCAAGCTCTACATAAACGGCACCCTCCCTTAGAGCACCTAATAGCTTTTAAACGGCTCCGTGCCTGCGTTCGCCAGCTTATAAAAAGACGGAAACATGAATGTTGAGAGAGAACGTCTTGACCACTCGGTGCCATACGTCACCTTCCCAAGTCTGGACGAAGATCAGACGTGTTTGTGGGTATCAGACACCGACAGGTGTCACTGGCATTAACATCAATGGCATGTTATCTACCGACGCGAACGCAATAGCAGAACACTTTGCTGACCACTATGCTCGAGTCTCCGCCTCGGAGAATTATGAACCAGCATTTCGCACCCTCAAACGGCGGATGGAAAGGAAAGCCCTCTCGTTCACTGAACATCACAGTGAACCCTATAATGCTCCATTTACACTGTGGGAACTCGTCAGCGTCCTTGCACATTGCCCCGACACAGCTCCTAGGCCAGGTCGGATCCACAGTCATTGATGAAACATCTCGCGTCCGATTTCAAGCGACATCTCCTCGTCATCTTCAACCGGATCTGGTGCGATGGCGTCTTTCCATCGCAATGGCGAGAGAGCATCATCATTTCAGTGCTCAAACCTGGCAAATATCCACTTGATGTGCATAGCTATCGGCCCATCAGCCTCACCAACGTTCTTTGTAAGCTGTTAGAACGTACGGTAAGTCGGCGGTTGTGTTGGGTCCTGGAGTAACGTGGCCTACTGGGTCTATGCCGCCATGGTTGCTCTACCACTGATAATCTAGTTTCCCTCGAGTCTGCCATATGAACAGCCTTTTCCACAAGCCAACACCTGGTTTCCGTCTTCTTTGATTTACGAAAAGCTTACGACACGACCTGGCGAATCACATCCTTGCCACGTTATATGAGTGGGGTGTCTGGGGCGTGCTCCCGATTTTTATCCAAAATTTCCTATCGCTCCGTGCTTCCCGTGTCCAAGTTGGTGCCTCCCATAGTTCCCCCCATATCCAGGAGAATGGGGTCCCTCAGGGCTCTGTATTGAGTGTATCTCTATTTTTACTGGCCATTAACGGTTTAGCAGCAGCTCTCGGCCCCTCCGTTTCACGTTCTCTGTAGGCAGACGACTTCTGCAATTCGTACTGCTCCTCCAGTACTGGTGTTGCTGAGCGGCGCCCGTGCACTTCTGTCGCCGTCGTACAGTTCATCCTGAACCAGAGCTTTACCTTAATGATATATATGATGATGGTATCTATTCTTTCGTACATGTCCGAAAGAACAGATACCATTGGTGATCTTGCAGCTCTCGAAGAAGGAAATTACAATGAAAGCCAGACCTTTAGCTGCTTACAGGCGTTGATAAATATCAATGGGGACAGTTGAAAATGTGTGCTCCGATTGGGACTCGAAGCTGGCATCTCCTGCTTACATGGTAGACGCTCTATCCGACTGAGCCATCGAGGACACAGAGGATAGTGCGGCTGCAGGGACTTAGCTCTGGCACGCTCCTCGTGAGACCCACACTTCTAACTTACTGTCCACACACTACATTTGTAGTGCCCCTGCCCACTATGCTCATTACTCGCGGCAGTCAATCTTCCGACAGGGAAGTCGAAGGCCGTGGCTGTCCACATAATAGAGGGATGGATCTAAAAGGCTACGCTTAGTGTGAAGACTTCACATGTTATTACTCGGCGAAAGGTGTATGACCTGCGATCGGTGTAGACGTACACTATAGGATAATCAGTATGAAGTGTGACCAGCCTTTGCCTTTATGATAGCTTGAACTCTCCTGCGGACACTTTCAATGAGGAGTCTGAATGTCTGTGGAGAAGTGGCAGCCCATTCTTCCTCAGGAACCGAAACCAGAGAAGGTACTGATGTTCGGTGCAGGGTTATGGAGCGTAATCGCCGTTCTAACTCACCCGAAAGATGTTCCATTGGATTCATAACTGGTCTCTCAACAGGCCAGTCCATTTCAGGAATGTTATTGCCCACAAACCATTGCATCACATATGCTGCTTAATGACAGGATACATTGTCATGTTGAGAGAAACGATGATCGTGTCCTAACTGTTCCTCTATTGTGCGCAGTTCACAGTGGTGTAAAATATGTCCATATCCGTCCACACTTCGCGTTTTCTTCAGCACAGTAAGGGAACCAGAGTGTAATCACGAAAAATACCACCATACTGTAACACCTCCGCCGTACTTCAATGTTGGCACTAAACATGTTGGGAAATTTTCGCCAGACATTCACCATTCCCAAAGACTTCTCTCACATTGCTGCAGGGTATAGCGTGAATCATCACACCAGATCACTCGTTTCCAGTCGTCCACTGTCCAATGGTGTCACTCTTTACGTCAACACCGTTGCACCGTATTCTTTTTGACTCCCTACGCATAGGCACTGTGCTAGCTGGACTTCTGGTAGCGCTTTGGAACTCACGAGTGATTCATTCCGCTATTTTATTCGACTTTGTCCAACAACCGTCCACAATGCACGACGGTCCCCGTCTGTCAGTACATGAGGTAAGTGTGGTCTTGGTTTAGCTGTGGTTATTCCTTAGCGTTTCCACTGCACAAACACATCATCAACAGCCGACTTCGGCAGCTTTAGGACGGTTGAAGTGTTCGTGATGGATATGTTACTCGGGTGACATTCAAGAACAAGTCCACGTTCGAAATCGCTGAGCTCTCCTGACCGACCGCTCCTGCTGTTGCCGCTTCTCTACTCACAACATACGTCTCCGCTTCCTTTTATACCACCGACCGCACGATTTAGGTTTTCACCTATTTCCCAAAATTCTTGGGACGCTTCCTTTGAAAAGGCCACGGGCTATTTCATTCCCAATGCTTCCGTAAACCGAGTTTGTGCTCCGTCCCTAATGACCCATCTGTCGACGGGACCTTAAACTCTAATATTCCTCCGTTCCTTTAAAACTAGTGGGTCCTTCTGTCGAGACTTCTAGTGGTAAATTGCGCATTACACAGGAGTGGGATGTTTGATATCAGATAACATAGGTCCACGGCACATACCGAATAAGTCAACAACTTTATCTGTACACAAATAAATACGTCCACACGAACACTTACGGGACCGCCTTTTGCCGAGACGTTATTTCATGTTGTGGAGACACCACAGTACATCTCGCCATGATAAAATAGTTGTTGTTTAGTTTTCTGAGCTTTGCCTTTTACTTTTTCGTGTTGGAATAATGTTCGTTACCGAGTACTAAACGAGATTTATTGTGAACGCTAGAACAAGTTGTAACGTCCCCTTAGAAAAATTAAACATGACTGTGCTGGTAAACTTCTACGTTATTTAATTTTCAAACAGCTGAGCAAAGCTGAACGTACTCAGACATTTCTCTCTTTACTTATTCTGATCATCGCTAAACTGACACACAATATTTTTAGCGCAACGCAATCTGACTTTCAATAATCCCTACAAAGGAATGTCCCTGACTAATAATAATCTATACCTTTCATGAATCACTTACCTCACAAAAATCTTCATTCCCCGAACTACTGCAATACAGCGAGCGCCAGTACTGCCAGCTAAATAAAAGATTCTAACTACTGAAGGTACTAACTACTGATAGGCATAGTTAGAAAATGAAAGATTTTGATAGAGAGCAAACAATATACTTACGTTAATAGCGTTCAAAAGTCATTATATATATTTTGTGACATCCAATTAAACAAATTTCGTTTTTCTGACGGACACACGTCCAGATTGTCAGCTGAAAACTCTGGCATCTCTCTCCCCACGTCCACCACTGCTGGCAGTTCACCTCCAACTGTCCGCCCCAGTAGCTGAGTGGTCAGCGTGACGGATTGCCGTCCTCTGGGCCCGGGTTCGATTCCCGGCTGGGTCGGAGATTTTCTCCGCTCAGGGACTGGGTGTTGTGTTGTGTTCATCATCATTTCATCCCCATCCGGCGTGCAGGTCGCCCAATGTGGCGCCGAATGTAATAAGACCTGCGATATGGCGGCCGGACCTGCCCCGCGAGGGGCCTCCCGGCCAATGACGCCAAACGCTCATCATCATCATCACCTCCAACTGCACAACGCTATGCGCCAACTGCCCAACATTACACTAGCGAATATTCCAACAATGAATCCAACCAGCCACAGACCGTACACAGCGCAGTCATCGATTTTCATACAGATCACTATGTGGCGTTACCAACATATAAACCTAAACAGCCTACTTACAAAGTTATTGTTCCCATAGTCGTGACCTCAGAAAAGTAAAAGAAGCAAACGGTAAAAGGGAAACATATAGTCGAAAACGATGGATCCTTTCACTCAATTACTGGAAATGAGAATCGGAAAAGAACAAGACTTGCCGCTCAGCCCTGGATTACCATAAAAACACAAAACGACACGAAAGATGTAAATATCCAAGAAAGGCGTGCGACACACGTGCGACATGGAAATGTTCAACTTCCCGCGTTCTGGTAGACGAGACCCCAGCTTTGGTTTACTCAGATCGAATGTCTATTTCAGTAGCGTCGGTTACTCAATGACACGGATGAATTTAATATTGTAGTTTCACATGTGAAATCAGAGGTGATTGCTGCAACTAGATTTCTTCTACTTCCTCAATGTTACACTGCGCTAAACGAGGCTCTCGTACGGCACTATACACTATCACCAGAATGGCGATTATAAAAGATTTCCGCAGATGAAAACAAGGGCGAAAAACTCCGTCATAAGTGCTCAAAACCTTACGTACATTAGCAGGGCCGGAATTTCTATCTGAATAGTCTTTACGCATATCACGGCTAAGCAAACTACCAGCTACCATCCGCGTCGTCATTGTGGCGCAGACAGACGTGCAATTGCAGGAAACAGCAAAGAAGGCAGACACCACTGCAAACAGCGCAAGTGAGGTTTCCTCGTGCCCTGGGATCAGCAACAGTCAAGACATGGAGGCAGGGGCAGGCAATACGGAATTGGTCCCTTAACGTGCGAAAATACTTCGCACTAACAGCAAGCATCGGACGAACCCATTATGGAGCAGCTATGTGGCTTCCCACTATGCAAGTACCCAGGCACCGGCAGCGGCTACGAGATGGCAGGTGGAAAGGAAAACTGTCATTCAACAAGACTCGCCGGAACGGTGGTGCTGGTATAATAGGCTTTTCGGCCACTCAGCATGTCAATGCACTCAGTCCTGCAATTACCCAAATTTCCAAGACGGGCGCTAGAGGGCGCTAACGTCGGCAGCATAAGGATAAGCGCCCCAGCGTGACAGAAGAAGAAGATGTGCGAACGCCACGTTAGCAGCAGTCAGCCAGTCACAAGGATTGTTTATACATGACTAGTTATCAGAGGACAAGTTTCTTATCGTTGCGGGTTCGGAAGTTAGTGTCCGTCCAGAAGTGCCGGTGACACACCGACGGCAACAATGCAACATATACTTCTACATCTACATCTACATATATACTCCGCTAGCCACCAAGCGGTGTGTGGCGGAGGGCACAATTCGCGCCAAAGTCATATTTCCCCCTCTGTGTTCCACTCGCGGATCGCGCGAGGGAAAAACGACTGTCTGAACGCCTCGGTACGAGCTCTTATTTTCCTCATCTTTGAATGATGATCATCACGCGATTTGAAAGTTGGTGGTAATAATATATGCTCTACATCCTCGGCGAAGATTGGATTTCGGAATTTAGTGAGCAGCTCCTTCTGTTTAGCGCGTCGTCTATCTGCAAGTGTGTCCCACTTCAAACTTTCTATGAGATTTGTAACGCTCTCGCGATGGATAAATGTAGCAGTCAAGAATCTTGCCGTTCTTATTTGGACTTTCTCAATCTCTTGAATCAGACAACTGGTAAGGGTCCTAAACAGACGAACAATACTCGAAGACTGGACGAACTAACGTATTGTAAACTATTTCTTTCGTTGAAGGACTGCATCGCTTCAGGATTCTACCAATAAACTGCAATCTAGAATTCGCCTTACTCGTTACTTGTGTAATCTGATCATTCCATTTGAGATCATTTCGAATATTCACACCCATATACTTGACTGATGTTACTGCTTCCAAAGACTGATCATTTATTTTGTACTCACACATTAATGGGGATTTTCGCCTTGTTATACACAGTAGGTTACACTTACTAATATTGAGAGATAACTGCCAGTCATTACACCACGCATTTATTTTCTGCAAATCCTCATTGATTTGTTCACAACTTTCGTGTGATACTACTTTCCTGTAGACTACAGCATCATCGGCAGTCTAAGGCCGCTGTCAATACCATCAACCAGATAGTTTATGTAAATCGTAAAAAGCAGAGGACCTATTACGCTACCCTGGGGCACACCTGAAGTTACTCTTGTTTCTGTTGAAGTTACCCCGTTTAGGACGACATACTGCTCCTGTCTGTTAGAAAACTTTCTATCCATCTGCATATGTCAATGGATAGACCGTAAGCGCGCACTTTTTGTAGCAAGCGACCAACAATTCAAGGATCGTTACCTACGGTGAAAAAGGCGTAGCATCATAGGAGGATGTAAACTTTTACCCGACATGCACTTTTGAGAGTGTTCACGTGCCTGATCATATAATCGGAGCGGAATTTTTACGTCATTATCAGTTTATGCTTGACCTGGTCAACAATCGATTAATATCAGGAGCCACAGAACGGATACTTCATACCAGGCTTTCTGAGCTAGAGCAAACACAGTGTGACGTGCCAGTTTCATTTCGCACGAAGATATCCGACGTCCCTGCCGCGCCGTCCGCGTCGGAGTATATTGAATCATTTGCGTACCCGCGACGATGCGAGGTGTTTGAGGTAGAACGTCAAAAATGTAAAAAAATCTATTTTTAAAAAACATGGTTATTTTGTAGCGCACATCTTTCTGAAGAGTTTGATACATAAAACATATACGTTCGAGGAAGTGTAAGACATGTTATTTGGTTCAGAATGGCTCAAATGGCTCTGAGCACTATGGGACTGAACTGCTATGGTCATCAGTCCACTAGAACTTAGAACTACTTAAACCTAACTAACCTAAGGACATCACACACATCCATGCCCGAGGCAGTTTACGAACCTGCGACCGTAGCGGCCGCGCAGTTCCAGACTGTAGCGCCTAGAACCGCTCGGCCACTCCGACCGGCTGTTATTTGGTCATAAGTCTGCCAGACTGCAGTGCCACGCCTCTTCATATGGCATTCTTCTATCGCACGTCACTGTATTTCGCTGTCTGGAATTCAGACGTGTATATTTTATAATGAAAACCATCAAACCTATATTCAGGACAGCGGAAAGCAAAATGCCCTGTGGTGCCTCTCCCACTCCCAGTCGACCGGTTTGACATCTTACGATTAATTGTAACCGAGAGAATAAGAACTCTTCAGAAAATTTACACTCTTTATTTCCTATGAACTAATAACTTTCTCTTTTGTTTGACATAAAATTAAATATAGGAAACATAAAACCAATGAAGACAAAAGAGAAACAAGACAGTACACATTTCTTCAAACCTTAGGTCCCAGCATTTTTTTTCTCTCTGATCTTGCTACAGCATTACATGGCGTGCTTTCCTTTATACGAAAGAATATATCACCTCATCAAAGTACATCAAACCTTTTTCTAAACGAAAAATCAAAATGTCGTTGTCTAATCCTGAAAAAGGTGTTAATACTAATAGTAACCAAGACTGGTGTGGTTTCTCCATTTGATAACATGTATTTTGTCACTGCTAGATAAAATGAAACAGAGATTTCTACTATTTCAGCAACTGTAACACACGTTAAATAAGCGAGATTGTTGCGGCACAAATGGTCATTTTTATCTACCTCTTTCTCATAAATAACACGACAGAATATAATTCATGAGGACCAATATCAAATGCCTATTAGGTCTATTACAAGAAAAAAATTTTATGTTAGGAAATACACTGCTGGCCACCGTAAATGCAACACCAAGAAAGACAAGAGGTAGCACAACAAAATTTATTTTGTAGATAACATGTTGACCAAGTATCAAATGATTACGTTTACAGACGTCTGTGACATGTGGTTCCTGCCAGAATCAGTAGCCAGAGTAGCCGCCATTGTTGGAGATCACCGCTGCCACACGTCTCGGCATTGAGTCAAAGAGACGTTGGATGTGTTCCTGAGGTACAGCAGCCCAAGCAGCTTCCACGCGTTGCCAAAGATCATCTGGTGTGGCAGCTGGGGATGTAATCTGGGTCACTCGTTGAGCAACCATGGACCACATGTTTTCTATCGGCGAAAGATCCGGAGAGCGAGTCGGCCAGGGAAGCAATTCAATCTGGTTATTGACGAAGAACCTTTGGACAATGCGTGCCACGTGTGGTCGCGCATTATCCTGTTGAAATATGGCTGTGGCCGAGCCCTGAAGGTAAGGAAGGACAACTGGCTCCAACACCTCGGATATGTAGCGCCGGCTATTTAAAGTACCGGCAATGCGTACTAGAGGCGTGCGAGAGTAATATCCAATACCGCCCCATACCATAATACCCTGTGCAAGACCAGTGTGGCGGTGCATAATGCAGCTGTCCAGCATCCTCTCTCCACGGTGTCTCCACACTCGAATCCGACCATCGTGGTGCTGCAGACAGAAGCGTGCCTCGTCAGTAAAGACAACGTCATTCCATTCTGCCGTCCACATCCGTCTGTCATCACACCATTGGCGACGGAGACGTCTGTGGTTCTGCGTCAATGGTAGACGAAGCAATGGACGTCTTGCGGACGGACCACTCTGCTGTAAACGGCGTCGAATGGTAGGCGCAGACACTGGATGATGCGTTACAGACGCAATGTGCTGTGCTATGGTTCGGGATGTCACTGAGCGATCCGTCACTGCCATGCGCACAATTTGCCTATCAGCACGTGCAGTGGTGCACCGAGGTGAATGCGATCGACCACGTCGGTCCGTCGTACCCTCCTGCATCCAACGGTCACATATCCGCATTACAGTTGTTTGGTTTCGTCCAACACGACTAGCGATTTCTCTGTATGATAATCCACAATCTCGGTAAGCCACTACCCTTCCTCTGTCGAATTCGGATACTTGATCAAACGATGTTCGATGTTGTCTACGAGGCATAACTGATCGTCTTGTGAAACAACCACAAGGTAAACACACGTGCCGAACGTACACTCGTCGAAATCGCCAAGCCTTAAATGGCGCTATGAGGTGGCGCCACAGGCGCGCGTGATGTGCATCTGCGCTGAAATTCTAATCAGTTGCATATCTCATAGCTGCAAACCCATGGTGTAAATTTCACTTGATTCGGATGCTTCCTTCAGGGTGTTGCATTTACGGTGGCCAGCAGTGTAGTTTCACATTTCATTCTTACGCTCCTGTTACTCAAGCAAGAGATCGAAAAGTAGTAGTACGAAATTTTTATATAAATTGGGAATTTATATAAATTGTCCTCCATATAGTTTGTGTGATGTCCCCCTTTCTTCTCTTTCCTCGTTCTGACAGACAATCTTGTCATCACTAATTTTGTAACTATTCTTGCAATTGTGAGTACTTATTCTCCTGTTAATATCACTAACTATGCCAGAAACACCTGTTTAGCTACCCTGCGTGTATTGACCTGTTTCACGCTATTACGTATTCGCACAACACGTTTTTCGCGCTGTTCCAAGGATAGAACTTAAGCGGCTACTAACGGGGCACTGTACAACTGGCCCTTACTAGCATAGCAACTTGGCAAAAATTTTCTGTCAAAATTTCATTTTCTTGGATACAACGAGAAGATTAATAAGTAATATTTCTTACCTGTTGTTCCTGTTAGTCGTTTATTTCCACTCTGCTAGTTGAATCTATCGCTTTCGCTGATGACAATGCTGATCATTCACACGCACAACAACAGACAGCGATTGGCATTCACCCGTTCGGGTTTATTCCGCTCAGCTCGTATAGCCCCGTCCCCTTTTGTCTGCGGGAAAGTTTATTTCTAGATGCGTCGGGGAATCCTCTGGCAGAGACATCACGTACACTATGCACTCATTCAAAAATCAACTTACGGTTCGTTCAGAAATCAACTTAGAATGTGTTCCAAAATATTCAAAAACCAACAGGGATGCGTTTCAAAATCACATGAATATTCGATGGACAAACGCGTACTGGATGCTAGGCGATTTGTGAAAGAAAGTTTTCTTTTTCAAGAATATGAATTAGGCGCCCCCTGAAATTGCCGCCCGGGGCAGATCCCCCCCCCCCCCCCCCTTACCATAGATCCGGGACTGGTAATGGATCAAGTGCGGTAGGAAAAGTCATGGCGTCACAGGAGACGTCAACTTTTCGTAATCTATTCCTACACTTTCCAGCACTCACCGAATCCTTCTGTGCCACCAGGAAACGCTCACACTAAGCTCAAAATCACATTCGTACCAGATGAGGTCGATCTGTCTCATTCCGCCGGCGGCGTCTGCATCCAGAGAAGCCGCTTAAAACACGAGCGGAGTTCGTGGCTGCTTAAAGCAGGTGTCCTGAACAAGTCGGTTAGTCATGGGCTTCACCGATCCACACGGTTCGTAAAATGGATTATTCTTGGACAATATGTGAAGATTATTAAGTGAGATTATAAAGTGCTTAAAAGACACACAATTCCAGACGGCTATCCTGTACCCAATGCAACCGATTTTAACAGCACTATCAGTAATACAAAAGTGTTCAGTGTGATAGACTGTTCCAAGGCATATTCACAAATTCCCATGGCGCCACTACATATTAAGAGAACAGCACTGAGCGCATCATTCTGCTTCTATGAGTAACATTTTATAGCAGTTGGTCTCAGGAATGGCACACAAACGTGGCAACTTGCTTAGAGAATTACGGCTTCTTTTTTGTTACTTGGACGACATTGTCGTATATTCGGATACTGCGGAACAACATGCAGCTCACCTGCGGCAGCTTTTCACCCGCGTACAGGAATATGGCATGGTAATCAACGGAAAAAAGTGTGTACTGGGAAAACTCGAAGTTAAATTCGTGGGATACTTGGTCTTACCCTATAGGATTGTCCCCACTGCCAGAGCGGGTTCGAAGCAGTACGATAGATGCCTCTTCCCAAAACTTACAAGGAACTTTGCCGATTCTTAGGCATGCTTAACTATTATTGACGGCACCTGCTCACCTATCTGTCGTACAAGTGCCTCTTACGCCGCTTACAGCCTTATTCACAGGCAAGAACACTGCAGGCACTCATAAGGCACCGCGGACTCTGGGTCGCGAAACGGTTTCCAGGACCACAATAAACATGTAGCTCAGGAACGATGCTGGGACACGACTGGACGTCCTCTTGCCACTTACGGTACACACCAGCCCAACAGCAGTGAGAGAAGCACTGCAACAGAAAGCCGACAGCAACTGCCAGCCACTTCCCTGACTGACTCGACGACAGCAAAAATGGAGTGCAATTCACCAAAAGTTGCTTGCAACTTATTTAGCAATTAAATATTTGTCCTCTTCTGTCGAAGGGATACGTTTCGCAGTTTTTACTGATCACAAGCGACTAGTGGCCATTTTTCAGACCGACAGTGTAAGCAGGTCGAATACATTACACAATTCTCGTGTGATGTGCGGCACATAGCAGGAAAAGACAACCTGATAGCAGAGTAACTACCTCGTAACTGCGTCAACGTAAACCTTATTCGTTGGGCACAGATAGCGTTGAAACAACGGGAGAATTCCATTTTGCACTTTCTTATGCAGGAACAGATAACAGCGTTGCAACTCGGTTGTATACCATTCCAGGTTGTACCGGATGGTATTTGGTGTGACGCAGAAAGACGGAAGGAGCGACCCTGCATACTTGAACAATATCGTAGATAAGTTTTCGACACGCTGCATAACTTAACACACCCAGGAGTCAGAGCAACAGCTAAGTTAGTCTCCGGTAAGGTCGTGTGGCCGGTAGTGCAGAAAGATTGTCACGCATGGGCGCGTACATGCTTGACTTGCCAGCCTAATAAGATTGGTAGGCAGGTTTTCATGCCTGTTGAAACTTCCCGACGCCGTACGCCAGATTTTCACACATGCACTTGGGTACAGTAGCGCCACTACCGTACTCTGCCGGACGACGTCGTTTATTTATCATTGATCGTTTCACCAGGTGCCAGTCGTTGTCGCGATACAGTATACAGGGTTTTACAAAAAGGTACTGCCAAACTTTCAGGAAACATTCCTCACACACAAATAAAGAAAAGATGTTACGTGGACATGTGTCCGGAAACGCTTAATTTCCATGTTAGAGCTCATTTTAGTTTCGTCAGTATGTACTGTACTTCCTCGATTCACCGCCAGTTGGCCCAATTGAATTTAGGTAATGTTGACTTCAGTGCTTGTTTTGACATGCGACTCATTGCTCTACAAGATAGCATCATGCACATCAGTACGTAGCATCAACACGTTAGTGTTCATCACGAGCGTGATTTTGCAGTCAGTGCAATGTTTACAAATGCGGAGTTGGCAGATGCACATTTGATGTATGGATTAGCACGGGGCAATAGCTGTGGCGCGGTACGTTTTTATCGAGACAGATTCCCAGAACGGAGGTGTCCCGACAGGAAGACGTTCGAAGCAATTGATCGGCGTCTTAGGGAGCGCGAAACATTCCAGCCTATGAGTCGCGACTGGGGAAGACCTAGAACGACGAGGACACCTGCAATGGACGAGGCAATTCTTCGTGCAGTTGACGATAACCCTAATGTCAGCGTCAGAGAAGTTGCTGCTGTACAAGGTAACGTTGACCACGTCACTGTATGGAGAGTGCTACGGGAGAACCAGTTGTTTCCGTACCATGTACAGCGTGTGCAGGCACTATCAGCAGCTGATTGGCCTCCACGGCTACACTTCTGCGAATGGTTCATCGAACAATGTGTCAATCCTCATTTCAGTGCAAATGTTCTCTTTACGGATGAGGCTTCATTCCAACGTGATCAAATTGTAAATTTTCACAATCAACATGTGTGGGCTCACGAGAATCCGCACGCAATTGCGCAATCACGTCATCAACACAGATTTTCTGTGAACGTTTGGGCAGGCATTGTTCGTGATGTTTTGATTGGGCCCCATGTTCTTCCACCTACGCTCAATGGAGCACGTTATCATGATTTCATACGGGATACTCTACCTGTGCTGCTAGAACATGTGCCTTTACAAGTACGACACAACATGTGGTTCATGCACGATGGAGCTCCTGCACATTTCAGTCGAAGTGTTCGTACGCTTCTCAACAACAGACTTGGTGACCGAGGGATTGGTAGAGGCGGACCAATTCCATGGCCTCCACGCTCTCATAACCTCAACCCTCTTGACTTTCATTTATGGGGGGATTTGAAAGCTCTTGTCTACGCAACCCCGGTACCAAATGTAGAGACTCTTGGTGCTCGTATTGTGGACGGCTGTGATACAATACCCCATTCTCCAGGGCTGCATCAGAGCATCAGGGATTCCATGCGACGGAGGGTGGATGCATGTATCCTCGCTAACGGAGGACATTTTGAACATTTCCTGTAACAAAGTGTTTGAAGTCACGCTGGTACGTTCCGTTGCTGTGTGTTTCCATTCCATGATTAATGTGATTTGAAGAGAAGTAATAAAATGAGCTCTAAAATGGAAAGTAAGCGTTTCCGGAGACATGCCCACATAACATATTTTCTTTCTTTGTGTGTGAGGAATGTTTCCTGAAAGTTTGGCCGTACCTTTTTGTAACACCCTGTATATCCTCCAAATGGTCGCGAAAGTGAAAACGTTCTCCAGGTTTGGTGCACCACGAGGCACAACTACAGACTACCGGAAACAGAAAGCCAGCTCTTCAATGAACTTCTCCTACTGTGCGGCTGGAACCACCTCCGCACTACAAGCTACCATCCAACGAGCAATGGAATGGTAGAGCGATTCAACCGTTCTGTCGAAACAGCCCTGACGTGCAGTTAATTATCGAGGTCAGAAGCATTGCCACTAATTCCACTCGGGTAGAGAACGGCAGTGAAAAAGGACTTTCCGTGTTCACCAGCACAATGGTATACGGCGAACAGTTGATGGTTCCAGGAGAATCGATCTTCCCAGCAACCGCACAACCGCCCGTTCCGGATCTTGGCACCCAGTTTCCACACCAAGTCAGTTTCATAATGAGGTTCATTCAGTGTACCACTCCTGTTAGGCATGAAGACCGACAAGTGCTTGTGCACAAAGACTTAGCAAAAAAACGACCCACGTGTGGTTCAAGGATGATACCGTGCGTGCTGCCCTCGTTTTGCCTTATTCAGGGCCAAACAGAGTTATCATGCGTGGAAACCACGAGGATCGAAAACGACGGTAAACAGGTAACAGTGTCAATAGAACGACTAAAGCGTGCGTATGCCGACGATGGCCGGCCTAGTGGTCGACGCTACAGTCTGGAACCCCGCGACCGCTACGGTCGCAGGTTCGAATCCTGCCTCGGGCATGGATGTTCGTGACGTCCTTAGGTTAGTTAGGTTTAAGTAGTTCAAAGTTCTAGGGGACTGATGACCTCAGAAGTTAAGTTCCATAGTGCTCAGAGCCATTTGAACCATTTGCCGACGAGGGAACGTTTTCTTCCCCTTCCACAACATCGCACTTCGACGAGAAGGCAGAGCCTTTAGCACGTGAAGACACCGAAGAGTCTACCTCTGATGTGGAGCAGTCTTTGCCTGAACCGGCCGTTTTCTCGAGGACTGGTAGACATGTTAAGTGCATGTTTCGTGACATACCGGGAGCACCTGCTTTCAGAAAATGGCCGAGGGGAGGGGAGGGATGATGTGGCGACACCTCAGTATACTTCGCCGCGGCAAGTGGACGAAATCATCGCGGACGATAATAAGCATCTTTGCCGCTGTCGGCATAGGTATTGTTGTTATGTATGGTTATTGTTTAGTTTTTTGTGCTTTGCGTTTTACTATGCTAGTTGGAATAAACTTTGTTACCGAATACTGAACGACATCTATTGTAAACGCTAGAACAAGTTAGCGCTCCCATAACGTAATATTTTCGTGAAGGGATCGACTGAACGTGATGAACGTATGACGACCTAGTATTTGCCCGAAAAGTGGATGAGTAGCGAGTGGTAGTGTTAAGGAACTTTTATATTTTATGAACCGTTTTCTTCTTATTCCTTGATTTTGCAGCTTTAGTGTTGTTGCTAGTGAGTGTTAAATAGGTAGCTTATAAGTAGCTTACCAGATCATCTAGCGTCTGTGTTGTTCGAGGTTATAGTATTAAGGAAGAATTCACCAAAAGTGGAAATGGGCAGCCGATTGTAGAGACATGGTCCAAGAGGAGGAATTTCCTTGTGTTAACGTGATGAAATATGTTACAGAGTGATGGGATATTTGTGGGCAACGCTGTCCGCCACGACCAGTGCTTTTTGCACAATTTGTGCGGAATTTAATTGTGTTATTATGAATTAGCTTTGAACGTGATTCAGTAACTTATACCATATTGATGCGACTGTTGACTGTTGCGTAATACACTGAAACGCCAAAGAAATGTATAGGCTTGCGTATTCAAGTCGACAACGCCAATATAAGGCAATAAGTTCCTGGCGCAGTTCTTAGATCGGTTACTGCTGTTACAATGAGCCGTTATCAAGATTTAAGTGGGTTTGAACGTGGTGCTATAGTCGGCGCACGAGCGATGGGACACAGCATCTCCGAGGTAGCGATGACGTGGGGATTTACCCGAACGACTATTTCACGAGTGTACCGTGAATATCAGGAATCCGGTAAACATATCTCCGACATCGCTGCGGCCGGAACAATATCCTGCAAGAACGGGACCAAAGACGACTGAAAAGACTGGTTCAACGTGACAGAAATCCAATCCTTTCGAAAATTGTTGCAGATTTCAATGCTGGGCCATCAACAAGTGTTAGCCTGCGAACCATTCAACGAAACATCATCGATGTGAGCTTTCGGAGTCGAAGGCCCACTCGTGTACCCTTGATGACTGCACAACACAAAGCTTTACGCCTCGCCTGAGCCCGTTAACACCGATATTGGACTGTTGTGACTGGAAGCATGTTGCCTGGTCGGACGAGTCTCGTTTCAAATAGTATCGAGTCGATGGACGAGTGCGGGTGTCCAGACAACCTCATGAATCCATGGACCCTACATGTCGGCAGGGGACTGTTCAAGTTGGTGGAGGGTCTTTAATGGTGTGGGGCGTGTGCAGTTGGAGTGATACTGGACCCCTGATACGTCTAGATACTATTCTGACAGGTGACACATACGTAGGCATCCTGTCTGATCACCGGCATCTATTCATGCCCATTGTGCATTCCGACGTACTCGAGCAATTCCAGCTGGACAATGCGACACTTCACATGTCCAGAATTGCTACAGAGTGGCTGCAGAAGCACTCTTCTGAGTTTAAACACTACCGTTGGCCACCAAACTCCCCCGGCATGAACATTATTGAGCATATCTGTGATGCCTTGCAACGTGCTGTTCAGAAGAGCTCTCCATCCCCTCATTCTCTAACATATTTATGGACAGTCCTGCAGGACTCATGGTGTTAATCCCCTCCAGCACTGCCTCAGACATTAGTCGAGTCCATGCTACGTGGTGCTTCGCCACTTCTGCGTTCTCGCCGGTGCCCTAGGCAGCTGTAGCAGTTTCTTTGGCCGTTCAGGGAACATTATGTTAAGGTTTTTCAGTGCAATTCTAATAAACTGACACATGATAAATGAATTAGTGATCAGGTTACGAAATGCATTTTATTTATTCTCGGAAGATGAACTATTCCTTGAATTTTGTGAATTTTTCCTCACATGTGCATAAAGTAGTAAGGAATTACACTCTACCTCTTCTGATTAGTCAGAAGATTTCAGTACATTAGGCCCTGCCTGTGTATGTTCCCGCTGAAGACACAGTTAAATTAATAGCCCTCAGGCGTTAAGTAGGTCGGACGATGGACATAACAACTACTCCCGAAGCAAATAAGAGAGCGATTGATAAACGAAACGTCACAAACACTAGCATTTCCTATTTTTTTTATCGGAGATATTGTTGCAGAATTAAATTAAGAAGTTCACATTCACTGGTCGTGGCCAAGGCTTTCGGGATTTTTCCCTCGATTGTAAGGCAAATGCTGGAAATGAAACCCCTCAAAAATATTCATAATAGGGACTTCCTCGGCCCCACTACCAGTTCGCCTGGTATTTTGTTGCATATAACCCTATTTCACAATAGTTGAGGACTCGAAAAGGCCGCTGTACGTTAAGCGGTGCGGAAAGATACGCTAAAATAGAGAAAAAGTGCTCTTGCTAACATTATGCTGTTAATGAATGTTTCTGCAGGACATCGAACTCGTTTCCAGTTTCCATTTGTTGTTTCTACCGACTGATTATCAGTGTCACTGGATTCCCGTCCAAGCACATCTTGCGTAGGCAGTTCCAAATGTAAGAGAGCTGTTCGGAAAGTATGGTCCCATCGATCGTGAAATGGAAACCGCAGTGAAAATCAAAAATTCTTTATTATCTACGGTTAGCCATCCCTTTCAGCTACCTCTCTAAATAGATTCCGCTCGGACTTATACACTTGTCGTAGCGTTGTGCAAACTTTTCAGTATCCTCGTCACAGAAAACAGCCGCCTGTGCCTTCCGCCAGTTCTCTACGCTGGTCTGCCTTTCGTTGTTTGTGTCAAAATGTTGTCTTAGTAGCCAGCGGTTCATGTGAGCAGCGCTCAACATCGGAGGGAGCCAATTAAGGGCTGTATTATGGGCGATCGAACACTTCCCATCTAAAACGCTGCAGAAGCGTCTTTCATTGCCCCTTGCAGAATACGGCTGAGAATTGTCTTGAAGAAAGAAACGCATGTCATTTATGTTTTTTGGGCTCCATAGCTTCAGGCGAAATGTCTCACCAGATCCACATACTAGGCGGAAGACAGCGTTGTTTTACGAATTTATACGTGATCACTTTGCGCTTTTAACTGAAAAGAGCCACTTGAAGTGATCGACAGGCACATTAAAGACACTGCCCAACACATCTTTGCAAAGTTCCATCGGATTTTCACAATGGTTTACATTTCACGCCAAATCGGACCTACTTTCCGAGTACACCTTGTACTTACTTCTGTGCGATTTTATTGTTTAAATAAAAGCTTTAGCACGACCGTATAATGTCAGTTTGTTCAATATGGCAACAACAAATGAGACATTCCCTCACGGGTTTGCATTAAACTTGCGTCTGTGCAATGATCGCGCGGCGCCTAGTGCGGCGACCGATTTGAATACACCCACAGCAGAGTGGTGAGGGGGAGGTGTGAAAGGGGGGGGGGGGAGCAGGTGAAGGGCCTGGCTGGTTCTGCGCGGACAGGTGTGGCTGCGGCGTGGGCGCTCGGCGGCCCGGGCTGCTTTCGCCGCAGACCGCAGGCAGCGCTCCGCTTTCACCTCGGCGAGTCTGCGGACGCAGCCCTCGCCTGCAACCACCTCCACCCCTGCCTCCACTTCCTGCACAGCTACCTGTGTTACGTGCACCACATCTCTCCCCTCCACCACCGCAGAGTTGGTTCGTACTCTCACTTCACGCTGTTCCCTGATGCAGGTTGAGACGTTGAAATAGATTTGAATAAATACGGCACTCACGGGAAGCTCAATAATCTTCGTCGTCGCCCGTAGTTGAAGTGAGAAATAGGCGAATACTCAAATTTTGTATCAGCAGTCAGTCTATAATGCGCGAATCAATAACTATGTTATGACGAAAGTTACCGATCACCAGCATGTGACAAATTGCCCATTTAGCCAGATGACTATTCTTCTAGGAACAACATTAACATAGTAGATAAGAGAGATAAAACGCATTACAAAATCAGAGCTGCTAACCACGCGTTACTCATACATGTTATTTATACACTGAAGAGCCAAAGAAACTGGTATACCTGCCTAATATCGTGTTGGGACTCCACGAAAGCAAAGAAGTGCCGCAACACCACGTGCCATGGACTCGACTAATGTCTGAAGTAGTGCTCGAGGGAACGGACACCATGAGTCCTGCAGGACTGTCCATAAATATGTAAGAGAATGAGGGGATGGAGAGCTCTTCTGAACAGCACTTTGCAAGGCATCACAGATATGCTCAAAATGTTCACGTCTGCGGAGTTTGGTGGCCATTGGAAGTGTTTAAACTCAGAAGAGTGTTCCAGGAGCCACTCTGTAGCAATCCTGGACATGTGGGGTGTCACATCGTCCAACTGGAGTGGTTCACGTCCGTCGGAATGCACAATGCGCATGAGTAGATGCCGCTGATCAGACAGGATGCCTACGTATGTGTCACCTGTCAGAGTCATATCTAGACGTATCAGAGGTCCCATATCACTTCAATTGGACATACCCCACACCATTACACAGCCTCCATCAACCTGAACAATCCCCTGCTGACATGCAGGGTCCATGGATTCATGAGATTGTCTCCGTACCCGTAAACGTCCATCCCCTCGATAAAATTTGAAACGATACTCGTCCGATCAGGCAACATGTTTCCAGTCATCAACAGTCCAGTATCGGTGTTGAAGGGAGCAGAGGCGTAAAGCTTTGTGTCATGCAGTCATCAATGGTACACGAGTGGGCCTTCGGCTCCGAAAGTCCATATCGATGATGTTTCGTTGAATGGTTCGCACGCTGACCCGTGTTGATGGTCCAGCTACTAATTTTGCAGCAATTTTCGGAAGGGATACATTTCTGTCACGTTGAATGATTCTCTTCAGTCGTTGTTGGTCCCGTTCTTGCATGATCTTTTTCCGATCGCACCGATGTCGTAGATGTTTTGCCGGATTCCTGATATTCTCGGTACTCTCTTGAAATGGTCGTACGGGTAAATCCCCACTTCATCGCTACCTCGGAGATCCTGTGTCCGATCACTCGTGCGCCGACTGTAACACCACTTTCAAACTCACTTAAATCTTGATAACCTCCCATTGTAGCAGCAGTAACCGATCTGACAACTGCGACACATACTTGTTGTCTTATACAGGCGTTGCCGACCCTAGCGCCGTATATTTCTTGTTTACATATATCTGTATTTGAATAGGCACGCCTATACCAGTTTCTTTGGCGGTTCAGTCTAAATTAATTATATAAAAGTAACTTTTAATTGTGAAAAGTATAAATAACTTACTGAAATTTTTAATACAGAACTGAAAGTAGTATATCTTCCAGTTTTATTCGCGCCCAACACTGTTAGTACTCGATATTTCCTCTAGGTGGCATGCGCGAATGAGTTATTCCAACATTAATTATAGAATCGTATAACAGTGGATAGTGTGCTCTGTGATGTTTATAAATCCAAATCTCCAGCTACAGATAAGGGATAATTCAGGGGCTAAATATCGCAATCCACCACCTCAAAGATAAACTGTTATTAACAGGTACAATTGTTTCCCCAAAACTGGCTATGTATCACAAGGACGCCAGTTCAGTGTCAGCCGGCAGTTTCCGACGCAGCAGTTGAACAAGTTCGGCAGTCTTACATTCGTAGTCGGGGCAAATCAATGAGACGTGCCAGCTTAGGTTGGAAATGCCTAGTGTTACAGTGTGGAAGGTACTATGGAAACGCTTGTCATTCAAACCCTACAAATTGGAGCTGTTGCAAGTTTTAAATGAAAGTGAAAAAAAAAGAACGAGCTGAGTTCTGTGAATAAATGTGTAACAAAATGTAGACTGAAGACTATTTTCTTCATAAAATTGTATTCAGTGACGAAGCCAATTCCATGCCTGCGGTCAGCTGCATCGATGTAATGTTCGGAATTGGGGTGAGCAGATACCACGTCACGCAATCAACCATGTACGGGAGTCGCTTAAGGTAAATGTTTTTTGCTCTATAAGCTTTAACGAATTTACGGTCCTTCCTTTTCTTCCGAGTCAACACTAACTACAATATCGTACCTGAACACCATCGAACATTATTTAATGCCTCAATTACAACAGGATATGGGCACACAGTTTATATTCCAACAAGGTGATGAACCACCACATTATCACCGTTAAGCTGTCACGTTTCTCCTCAGGAATGTACCGAATTGGGTTGGATGTGGTGGACCAATATCCTGGCTGCCACGATCACCTGATTTAACACCAGTGGACTTCTGTGTACGGGGTCACGTTAAAGACAGAGTGTTTGTTCATCCGTTTCCAGGAAACACTGACGAGTTGTGGCGACGGATAACACAAACAGTTCCTACCATATATCAAGACCTGCTTCCTAGCATTTGGCAGGAAACTGATTACACACGCGACATCCGTCGTGTTACACAAGGTAGCCACATTGAGCGTTTGCAAACAAAACTTGAAGATATACTGCATTCAGTGTTGTATCAAACATTTCTGTAAGTTATTTACCTTTTTCGCACCTAAAGGTTACTTGAAGACATACTACATTCAGTACTGCATAAAACGTTTGTGTAAGTTATTTACTTTATTTCATAGTTAAAGGTTATTTTTGTATAACTAATTTATAAACACCCTGAATTTGTCACCTCATTCCCATTCATATCCAGCCAGCTGGAGTGATATGTCATCAGTGCTGTTAAATATACAAATATACACCCCGGTTTCCAGAACACCTGAAGGCAGACGTTAACTGTGGATACTGTATCACAGACACAGTTCCTTTGACTGTTCAGAGATGAGGATGTAAGCAACCATGCATGAGCGGCGCCTATTAGACGGGCGGGGAGGGGGGGGAGGAGGATCCGACAGACGATCAGTCCGTCATTCCACCAGGAAGGAGGTACACTGCTAGTGTTATCGTAGGAGGTACAGAGAGACAGGAACTGTCGATGACATGCCTCGCTCAGGCCGCCTAAGGGCTAGTACTGCAGTGGATGACCGCTACCTATGGATTATGGCTCGGAGCAACCCTGACAGCAACGCCACCATGTTGAATAATGCTTTTCGTGCAGCCACAGGACGTCGTGTAAGGACTCAAACTGTACGCAACAGGCTGCATGATGCGCAACTTCATTCCCGATGTCCATGGCGAGATCCATCTTTGCAACCACGACACCATGCAGCGCGTTACAGATGGGCCCAACAACATGCCGAATGGACATCTCAGGACTGGCATCACGTTCTCTTCACCGACGAGTGTCGCATATGCCTTCAACCAGACAATCGTTGGAGACGTGTTTGGAGGCAACCCGGTCAGGCTGAACGCCTTAGACACACTGTTCACAAAATGCAGCAAGGTGGAGGTACCCTGTTGTTTTGGGATGGCATTATGTGCCGCCGACGTACGCCGCTGGTGGTCATGGAAGGCGCCGTAACGGTTGTACGATACGTGAATGCCACCAGCCGAGCGATACTGCAACCATATTGGCAGCATATTGGCGAGGTATTTATCTTATGCACAACAATTCGCGCCCCCATCGTGCACATCTTGTGAACGACTACCTTCAGTATAACTTGCCCCCTTTCTATCAGCAATTTATCGTAGATCGCTGGAAGAACGTAAAGTACCTAGCGACTGGAAGAAAGCGCAGGTCGTTCCCATTTTCAAGAAGGGTCATAAATCAGATGCGAATAATTATAGGCCTATTTCGCTTACGTCAATCTGTTGTAGAATAATGGAACATGTTTTATGTTCTCGTATTATGACGTTCTTAGATAATACAAATCTCCTTCATCATAACCAACATGGATTCCGCAAACAGAGATCATGTGAAACTCAGCTCGCCCTATTTGCCCAAGAAATTCACAGTGCCGTAGACACTGGCGAGCAGATTGATGCCGTATTCCTGGACTTCAGGAAGGCATTTGATACGGTTCCGCATTTACGTTTAGTGAAAAAAATACGAGCTTACGGAATATCGGACCAGGTTTGTGATTGGATTCAGGATTTCCTAGAAGAAAGAACACAACATGTCATTCTTAACGGTTCAAAATCTGCAGATGTAGAGGTAATTTCGGGAGTACCGCAGGGAAGCGTGATAGGACCTTTATTGTTTACAATATACATAAATGACTTAGTTGACAACATCGGTAGCTCCGTGAGGCTATTTGCAGATGACACGGTTGTCTACAAGAAAGTAGCAACATCAGAAGACTCGTACGTACTCCAGGAGGACCTGCAGAGGATTAATGCATGGTGCGACAGCTGGCAGCTTTCCCTAAACGTAGATAAATGTAATATAATGCGCATACATAGGGGAAGAAATCCATTCCAGTACGATTATGCCATAGGTGGTAAATCATTGGAAGCGGTAACGACCGTAAAATACTTAGGAGTTACTATCCGTAGCGATCTGAAGTGGAATGATCACATAAAACAAATAGTGGGAAAAGCAGGCGCCAGGTTGAGATTCATAGGAAGAATTCTAAGAAAATGTGACTCATCGACGAAAGAAGTAGCTTACAAAACGCTTGTTCGTCCGATTCTTGAGTATTGCTCATCAGTATGGGACCCTTACCAGGTTGGATTAACAGAAGAGATAGACATGATCCAGCGAAAAGCAGCGCGATTCGTCATGGGGACATTTAGTCAGCGCGAGAGCGTTACGGAGATGCTGAACAAGCTCCAGTGGCGGACACTTCAAGAAAGGCGTTACGCAATACGGAGAGGTTTATTATCGAAATTACGAGAGAGCACATTCCGGGAAGAGATGGGCAACATATTACTACCGCCCACATATATCTCGCGTAATGATCACAACGAAAAGATCCGAGAAATTAGAGCAAATACGGAGACTTACAAGCAGTCGTTCTTCCCACGCACAATTCGTGAATGGAACAGGGAAGGGGGGATCAGATAGTGGTACAATAAGTACCCTCCGCCACACACCGTAAGGTGGCTCGCGGAGTATAGATGTAGATGTAGATGTAGATGTAATGACTTCGCTCGACTTGAGTGTCCAGCACGTACTCCAGTCATGAACCCCATCGAACATGCCTGGGATAGATTGAAAAGGGCTGTTTATGGACGACGTGAACCTTCAACCACTCTGAGGGATCTACGCCGAATCTCCGTTGAGGAGTGGGACAATCTGGACCAACAGTGCCTCGATGAACTTGTGGATAGTATGCCACGACGAATACAGGCTTGCATCAATGCTACTGGGTATTAGAGGTACCAGTGTGTACAGCAATCTGGACCACCACCACTGAAGGTCTCGCTGTATGGTGGTACAACATGCAATGTGTGGTTTCATGAGCAATAAAAAGGGCGGAAATGATGTTTATGTTGATCTCGGTTCCAATTTTCTGTACAGTTTCCGGAACTCTCGGAACCGAGATAATGCAAAACTTTTTTTTATGTGTGTATTAAACCAGGATAATACATTAGTTTCAGTCCTTTTACGATTACCTTTCTCTCCACTTCAATCTTCACAACTAAAAGTGCTAGAAATTCGTAATCCTAGTATTTTTTTCAGGTAGTAAGTTTCTGGTGTTAGTGGTAACCAAACAAATATTTAAGTCGGTATGTAGAATCTACGAGACTGGGGACATACCATCAAACTTTCGTGATATAGCAAACATACAATCCCGAAGACAGCAAGGGCAGATTAGTACACAATCAGCTTAACAGCCCCGACACGAAAAATTTACATGTCACATTGCAGGTTATCCCAATAACTGCCGTGGTACCTATTTTATAATGTAATAAGCACTTCCCATTAGTCAGTATAGCTGATTCTTTAACGCTGCATGCAAGCTGCAAACAATATTCACTATTGCCTATGACTGCACAGCTAATTATTTCTTCTTCTCCTTTCCTTTTATTACAGTGAGCCGGACATGTTATTTTCTACAGACGTGGGAGCTTTCTGTAGCTGGCTCGCGACACTGAAGTTCTTTGGCGCTGAAAGCAGTCAGAGAACGTAAAGTCACAGTGTCCCGTCTCCCCAACGTAGTGTATGGGGGTGGCCTGCGTTTCATAAAACTGCATTCTGCGAGATGCTAAAAAGAATCCTATGTTGCGAGATAAAGACCTGAAAGCTAGGTGAAGCACTAAGAACTTGAGACTGTGGCACCAGCCATTGTCATGGCTGCGCCTTGAAGGAATTTCCGCTTAAATCCGAGTAAAAAAAGAAAGACTGTTATTGGCTTACAATAATCATTTCACTAACAGGCGTGTTTTCCCCGCATGTGTCTGTCTATGTGCACAGCTTTTCGTTGGGCGGGGTTGAAAACCTGTGACGTACTAGTAGAAATTTCTGTGCCTTCCTTTCCTCACCCCATCATCATTTGTTAACCATGACAAAATCTGCAAGAGTAGGAATTTTTTGAACTTATTTGCTGCAATTGGCCGGGAAGATTCCTATTCTGGCCGAACCAGCTATGTGTCAGGAAGTGAAGTCAGAATACACTTGCTGCTGACTGCCAAGAGATCAAGTACCCTATGTTCAGAGATGTCGTCAAGAGCGCACTTCGCTTTAAGGAGCCACAAAGAGAGCTATCTCCAATTTATCAGCTTACAGCAGAGTACAGAGGTCGAGTTGGACGCAGAATTTCCAGCCACCACTGCAGCCATCTTCCACACTCACTACGTCTCAGTATTGCGAGCATGAGCTGGTGATGCAACCACCAGCCGAAGGAGATGCTAAACTATTTGATTTACATCAGGCTTTAATCGTGCGGTTTAACATACGAAGCCAGCCATTGAACCATCATGCACTTTGATGTATCTGCTGGTGTTCGTTATTGGTTTTCTGGGGTTCTTTCTTCAAACCCCCAACCAGTTTCGCAGTCATTGGCTGTTTCCATGATATAGTTTCACATTTGCTTTCATATGTATACCGACCTGTGCCTTAGGGGTATGTTAAACAGCTCAACTGAAACCTCACACATATAATAATGAAAAATAAAACCGAGCATCTATTATATGACGATCAGTTTGGTTTTCAGGAGGTTAAGCTACCAGAGAGGCAGTTTTGAGTTTGCATTTGATAATGGAAGCAAGACATGAGAAAAATCAAGACACGTTCATAGGATTTGTTGTCATTCGACAATTTAAAAGGGGGAAAGATGTTCGAAATTCTGAGGAAAACAGGAGTAGGCTATAGGGACACATGCATAATATACAATATGTACAAGAACTAAGAGGGAACAATTAGAATTAAAGGTCAAGAACGAAGTGCCAGATTAAAGTGGGTATAAAACACGGATCCATTATTTCTGTCCTACTTTTCAATCTACACATCACTAAATCAATGACGAGCAGAAAAGAAAGGTTCAAGCGTGGGACTGAACTTAAGGGTGAAAGGCTACAAAAGACAAGGATCGTGATAACAATACTGTCCTCGGTAAAGTCTAATATGGACTACAGAAACTGTTGGCTGAATAAACAGTCAAATTAAAGAACAGGAACTGAGGATAGACTTAATGAAAGATGAAAGTAATGAGCAGTAGCAGAAATAAGATAAATAATACACTTAAAATCAAAATTAGTGTTCACGAAGTACGAGGTGCATTCAAGTTCTAAGGCCTCCGATTTTTTTTCTAATTAACTACTCACCCGGCGTTACTTCTCGACGTAATCGCCCTGCAGACGTACACATTTTTCACAATGCTGACGCCATGATTCCATGGTAGCGGCGAAGGCTTCTTTAGGAGTCTGCTTTGACCACTGGAAAATCACTGAGGCAATAGCAGCACGGCTGGTGAATGTGCGGCCACGGAGAGTGTCTTTCATTGTTGGAAAAAGCCAAAAGTCACTAGGAGCCAGGTCAGGTGAGTAGGGAGCATGAGGAATCACTTCAAAGTTGTTATCACGAAGAAACTGTTGCGTAACGTTAGCTCGATGTGCGGGTGCGTTGTCTTGGTGAAACAGCACACGCGCAGCCCTTCCCGGACGTTTTTGTTGCAGTGCAGGAAGAAATTTGTTCTTCAAAACATTTTCGTAGGACGCACCTGTTACCGTAGTGCTCTTTGGCTCGCAATGGGTAAGAATTACGCCCTCGCTGTCCCAGAACATGGACACCACCATTTTTTCAGCACTGGCAGTTACCCGAAATTTTTTTGGTGGCGGTGAATCTGTGTGCTTCCATTGAGCTGACTGGCGCTTTGTTTCTGGATTGAAAAATGGCATCCACGTCTCATCCATTGTCACAACCGACGAAAAGAATGTCCCATTCATGCTGTCGTTGCACGTCAACATTGCTTGGCAACATGCCACACGGGCAGCCATGTGGTCGTCCATCAGCATTCGTGGCACCCACTTGGATGACACTTTTCGCATTTTCAGGTCGGCATGGAGGATTGTGTGCACAGAACCCACAGAAATGCCAACTCTGGAGGTGATCTGTTCAACAGTCATTCGGCGATCCCCCAAAACAATTCTCTCCACTTTCTCGATCATGTCGTCAGACCGGCTTGTGCGAGCTCAAGGTTGTTTCGGTTTGTTGTCACACGATGTTCTGCCTTCATTAAACTGTCGCACCCACGAACGCACTTTCGACACATCCATAACTCCATCACCACATGTCTCCTTCAACTGTCGATGAATTTCAATTGGTTTCACACCACGCAAATTCAGAAAACGAATGATTGCATGCTGTTCAAGTAAGGAAAACGTCGTCATTTTAAGTATTTAAAACAGTTCTCATTCTCGCCGATGGCGGTAAAATTACATCTGCCATACGGTGCTGCCATCTCTGGGACGTATTGACAATGAACGCGGCCTGATTTTAAAACAATGCGCATGTTTCTATCTCTTTCCAGTCCGGAGAAAAAAAATCGGAGGCCTTAGAACTTGAATGCACCCTGCATGTGAAGTTCATGACTGCCGCCTTGGAAGAATAACAACACATGGCGGCCCAAGCAGGGAGGATATAAAAAGCAGACTTGCACAGGCAAAGAGGGCATTCCTGTCCAAAGAAGTCTACTAATATCATATCCTTTATCTGAGGAAGAAATTTCTGAGAACGTAAGTTTAGAGCACAGTAGTGTACGGTATAATCAGTCACTCAGTGAAGAAAAGAACGTAGTATGCAAAACACTTACAAGAATAGGGCACTGGATGATAGAACATACGTTAAGACATTAGGGATTAGTGTAGCAGGGAGCAGTAGAGGCTAAAAATAGTAGGGGAAGACGGAGATTGGGATACATCCAACAAATAATGAGGACTAACGTTGCAAGAGCTACTCTGAGATGAAGAAGTTGGCACAAGAGAGTAGTTCATGGCGGGATCCATCCAACCAGTGAGAAGACCGATGACACAAAATAAAAAAATAAAAAGTGAAACGTGTTACAAGCTTGGTTGAAACTGGTTCACGCACTGCATTTTTATGTTTTACATTTCACCTACGTCCTACAACGATCCACACCATCACTAAATTACTAGTGGTTGAATGCAATTTTAACCTTTACCAGTAAGCTAAGAACAGCATAAGCTGTTCAGTTTACAGTAAAATCAATCGTTTTTTACTACTTTCACATCCCATCTCGTTCTCACGCTTGCTCCTAAAGTACTAAGGATTCCTTGGCCCCTTCACTCTCACTAAGTTCTTTTTTTTTCGGACTAGGCTCTTTATTCCTACCAAGACAGATTGAAACTGTTCCATGCATTCCAGAGTCATGCATCTATGACCTCTCTTTTTCATCACACACTGATCAATAAGCGTGCTCAGATTGTCTCACAGTATTATTTCCTAAATAGCTGCCTATTTACGAGGACTGTATTCCTTAGTTGTGCTTAAATGTCGCCACTTTCCTACACCACAAGGGGTGTCCTAACCACATGGCAATCGTCTTCTGGTGATAAGTCATACATGTACCAAATTTGGTTGAAGTTGTTGTATGCATCCTATAGTTACACTGAAACGTATACGAGTGCACACACACACACACATCCACTTGTATTTTGTTTGTATGATACATGTTTTGTGAATAGTCCTTTGTAGCGTATATCATAACTTGCTGCTCGGGCTTCTGTCACAGTTCGTTCAAGAAGTCTTGAAAGAGCTGTGACAAAAGTCCGAACAACAGGGGACTGACGTACTAGGACATGCATTGATCTATTAAATAGTTCATTGATAATGGCTAGTCACTATCCGAAATCTAGATTTGCTTATTGAAACCTGAAAGGAAAGGATGGCTGATTAATGTGTTCCATCATTTTGAAAGAAACTCTCTTCAGTCCAGTTACAAAGTCTGTCTGATATTCCGTACGCTCGTACTTTGTTCATTTGGCGGCATTGCGGGACTGAATCGAATGCTTTCCAGAAGTCAAAGAACTCGGCATCCACCTTCGCGCCTGTACCTCCTGCTTTCTACGTATCGTGGGCGAACAGAGCGAGTTGGGTTTCACAAGATGGTTGCTTCCGGAATCCACGTTGGTTCCCACAGAGTCTTGCAGAAATGTCATACTACGCGAAACATGTTCCAGACTTCTATAACTAATAGATATCATAGATATAGGTTTGTATTTCTGTGCGTATGTTCGACGACCTCTCTTGAAATCAGAAATCGCGCGTGTCTCCTCTTTTTTTCTCCAAGTATCAGGAACACTTCTGTCCATATATATGAAGATGGTATCTATTCTTTCGGACATGTCGGAAAGAACAGATACCATCGGTGACCATGCAGCTCGTTAGAATGAAATTACAATTAAATGAATACCCTTAGCTGCATACAGGCGTTGATATAAGACAACGGGAACATTTGAAAATGTGTGCCCCGAGCGGGACTCCAACCCTGGATCTCGTGCTTACATGGCAGAAGATCTATCCTTCTGAGCCACCGAGGACACTGAGGATAGTACGATTGGAGGGACTTATCTCTGGCACGCCTCCCGTGAGACCGACATTGGCAACTTATTATCCAGCACTATATTCACAGTGCCCCTGTCCATCATACTCATTACTCGCAGCTTTACTGGCGATTCCCGTAAGAGTTCGGGCACTGTTTGTGCATTCGCACAGAAGAAGAAGATGGTCACGTGGCCGGTGAGCCTTAACTCTATATATGTATGAAAATGGTATCTGTTCTTTCGGACATGTCCGAAAGAACATAACTCTTACGGGAATCGGCAGGAAAGCAGCGAGTAATGAATATGATGGGCAGGGGCAGTATGAATATAGTGCGGGACAATAAATTGCGCATGTGGGCCTCACGGAAGGCGTGCCAGAGGTAAGTTCCAGCAGTCGCGCTATCCTCTGTGTCCTCGGTGGCTCAGAGGGATACAGCATCTGCCAAGTAAGCAGGAGATCCCGGGATCGAGTTCCGGTCGAGGCACGCATTTTCAGCTGTCCCCATTGACTTATTCAACACTTCTGTCCTCCAGAAACATACGCTACACTGGTGATAGGATAGGAGCAACTTATTTCGCATACTCTATGTAGAATCTTCTTGGTATTCCATCACGTTCAGTGGCCTTCCCTCTCTTGAGCGATTTCAGCTGCTTTTCTATCCCATGGTCACTTATTTCGATAGCAGCCATTTTGTCGTTAGTACGGCGATTTGCGATCTTCTTACATTAAACAGTTTTGGCAAAAGACTGTATTTCTGTTTGTTGAAATAATCATCAACCAGCAGCACAAAATAATTATTATTTCTTCAGCAGTTCCAGGGATCTAGTGCTCTTCTTCATAAGTTTATCGCACTATAAGCGAGCGAAAAAAAATAAGCATGTGTATGTAGCGTATTACTGTAGTCGCATCATCTTTCGGGAATTCATCCTTGGTGTATTTCGGCCTTTTCTGCATCGTCCTCCGTTTCACTGCCGTAATGGTCACAGATTTCACAGATTGTCTGAACACATGGCGTCTGGGCTGTGCGGCTAGTCCGGCGGAGGTTCGAGTCCCCCCTCGGGCATGGGTGTGTGTGTGTTTGTCCTTAGGATAATTTATGTTAAGTAGTGTGTAAGCTTAGGGACTGATGACCTTAGCAGTTAAGTCCCATAAGATTTCATACACATTTTTGAACACATGGCGTCGATCCGTTTACTGGTTTAAACATAAGAACAAAACTTCTTAGGTTTTTCTGTCAAGTCGGCAGACACAATTTTACTTTCGTATTTGTTGAATGCTCTACGCATGCCTCACCTTATGCTAATTTTGCCACAATTAAATCACATGATACATTGTTGCAGCGAGTCACTGTGAAGATGGCTCTACAGTAATGAGCCTAAATATCGAAAGCAGAAATAATACCACCCAGGATGAATGCCCGAAAGATGATAGGACTACAGTAATACGCTACATACACATGCTTATTTCTTTTTTCGCTGGCTAATAGTGCGATAAACTTATGAAGAAGAGCACTAGATCCCTGGAACTGCTGAAGAAATAAAAGTTATTTTGTGCTGCTGGTTGATGATTATTTCAAAAAACAGAAATACAGTTACTGAAGATAGATAAAGTACTAAACCGATTATGTTTGTATAGAGCAGTTGCGGTCGATATTTGTTGACAAATAACAGTAAATACACTACTGTCCATTAAAATTGGTGCACCACAAAGATGAATTGCTACAGACGCGAAATTTAACGGACAGAAAGAAGAAGCTGTACTGTGCAAATGATTAGCTTTTCAGAGCATTCACACAAGATTGGTACCAGTAGCGACACCTACAACGTGCTGAAATGAGGAAAGTTTCGAACCGATTTCTCATACACAAATAGCAGTTGACCGGCGTTGCCTGGTGAAACGCTATTGTGATGCCTCATGTAAGGAGAAGAAATGCGTACCATCGCGTTTTCGACTTTTATAAAGGTCAGATTGTAGCCTATCGCGATTGCGGTTTATCGTATAGCGACACTGCTGCTCGCGTTGGTCGAGATACAATGACTGTTAGCAGAATGTGGAATCGGTGGGTTCAGGAGGGAAATACGGAACGCCGTGCTGGATCCCAACGGTCTCGTATAACTAGGAGTCGAGATGACAGGCATCTTATCAGCATGGCTGTAACGGATCGTGCAGACACGTCTCGATCCCTGAGTCAACAGATGGGGACGTTTGCAAGACAACAAACATCTGCACGAACAGTTCCACGACGTTTGCAGCAGCATTGACTATCAGCTCGAAGATCATGGCTGCGGTTACCCTTGACGCTGCATCACAGACAGGAGCGCCTGCGATGGTGTACTCAACGACGAACCAGGGTGCACGAATGGCAAAACGTCACTTTTTCGGATGAATCCAGGTTCTGTTTACAGCATCATGATGGTCGCATCCGTGTTTGGCGACATCGCGGTGAATGCACATTGCAAGCGTGTATTCGTCATCGCCATACTGGCGTATCACCCAGCGTGATGGTATGGGGTGCCATTGGTTACACGTCTCGGTCACCTCTTGTTCGCACTGACGGCACTTTGAACAGTGGACGTTACATTTCAGATGTGTTACGACCCGTGGCTCTACCCTTCATTCGGTCCCTGCGAAACCCTACATTTCAGCAGGATAATGCACGACCGAATGTTGCAGGTCCTGTTCGGGCCTTTCTGGATGCAGAAAATGTTCGACTGCTGCCCTGGCCAGCACATTCTCCAGATCTCTCACCAATTGAAAACGTCTGGTCAATGGTGGCCGAGCAACTGGCTCGTCACAATACGCCAGTCACTACTCTTGATGAACTGTGGCATCGTGTTGAAGCTGCTTGGACCTGTACTCGCCATCCAAGCTCTGTTTGACTCAATGCCCAGTCGTATCAAGGCCGTTATTATGGCCAGTGGAGGATGTTCTGGGTACTTATTTCTCAGGATCTATGCACCCAAATTGCGTGAAAATGTAATCACGTGTCAGTTGTAGTGTAATATATTTGTCCAAAGACTACCCGTTTATCAACTGGATTTCTTCTTGGTGTAGCAATTTCAATGGCTAGTAGTGTAAATGAAGAGAACTGCACCAGACGGTCCTCTGTCTTTTGACGGAACTCGTAGCAGAGGACAGGTCAATGACGTGATTACGGCGTGTAGTACAAGACGAGGAGTGGCGCGGCTAGGAAATCCCTGCGGGTTGTACGTCATCGGGCGTTGCCTAGCCGTCTAGCCGCGACGCCGGTGTCGGTGGGTCGCAGTGCGCCTGCGCGGACGTCGGCCGGAGCTTCAGCTCCCGCGGCTCCCTGGAGCCCGGCTAGGCTATGGGCGGCAGCGCAGCAAGGCCGCGCCAAGGCCGCCACAGTTCCGGCATCCGCCAGCCGGCACGCACGCGCCTCGCACCCACGCACCTGCACGCACTCCCTACGCAAGCGCGCTGTTTCCGGAAACCGGCCGCCACCGCCGCTGCTGCGCTGGCAGTAAGCCCTGCTGCCGCTGCTGTTGCTGCGTCTGCTAACGCGACGAATAGCAAACGCACGCTACCATGAACTATCTATATCGTTGTTGACGATAGCGTCTGCGAGGCACGCAACCACAATGTATGCTGTTATGTGAGAGATTCTAGATTCTAGATTTCCTCAGCCAGCACTTTATTGATGTAGATTATTCTGTATGAAATTCTGTAGTAGCCGGGTTAAAATACAGGCAGCTAAAGGCTATTTACGACTCGTACAGAAACAAGACAGCATTTATAAGAGTCGAGGGGCATGAAAGGGAAGCACTGGTTGAGAAGGGAGTGAGAATTTTAGAACATGTTTTTTGCTCGCGTATCATGTCATTTCTGGAAACCCAGAATCTACTATGTAGGAATCAACATGGATTCCGGAAACAGCGATCGTGTGAGACCCAACTCGTCTTATTTGTTCATGAGACCCAGAAAATATTAGAGACAGGCTCCCAGATAGATGCTATTTTTCTTGACTTCCGGAAGGCGTTCGATACAGTTCCGCACTGTCGCCTGATAAACAAAGTAAGAGCATACGGAATATCAGACCAGCTGTGTGGCTGGATTGAAGAGTTTTTAGCAAACAGAACACAGCATGTTGTTATCAATGGAGAGACGTCTACAGACGTTAAAGTAACCTCTGGCGTGCCACAGGGGAGTGTTATGGGACCATTGCTTTTCACAATATATATAAATGACCTAGTAGATAGTGTCGGAAGTTCCATGCGGCTTTTCGCGGATGATGCTGTAGTATACAGAGAAGTTGCAGCATTAGAAAATTGTAGCGAAATGCAGGAAGATCTGCAGCGGATAGGCACTTGGTGCAGGGAGTGACAACTGACCCTTAACATAGACAAATGTAATGTATTGCGAATACATAAAAAGAAGGATCCTTTATTGTATGATTATATGATAGCGGAACAAACACTGGTAGCAGTTACTTCTGTAAAATATCTGGGAGTATGCGTGCGGAACGATTTGAAGTGGAATGATCATATAAAATTAATTGTTGGTAAGGCGGGTACCAGGTTGAGATTCATTGGGAGAGTGCTTAGAAAATGTAGTCCATCAACAAAGGAGGTGGCTTACAAAACACTCGTTCGACCTATACTTGAGTATTGCTCATCAGTGTGGGATCCGTACCAGATCGGTCTGACGGAGGAGATAGAGAAGATCCAAAGAAGAGCGGCGCGTTTCGTCACAGGGTTATTTGGTAACCGTGATAGCGTTACGGAGATGTTTAATAAACTCAAGTGGCAGACTCTGCAAGAGAGGCGCTCTGCATCGCGGTGTAGCTTGCTCGCCAGGTTTCGAGAGGGTGCGTTTCTGGATGAGGTATCGAATATATTGCTTCCCCCTACTTATACCTCCCGAGGATATCACGAATGTAAAATTAGAGAGATTAGAGCGCGCACGGAGGCTTTCAGACAGTCGTTCTTCCCGCGAACCATACGCGACTGGAACAAGAAAGGGAGGTAATGACAGTGGCACGTAAAGTGCCCTCCGCCACACACCGTTGGGTGGCTTGCGGAGTATCAATGTAGATGTAGATGTAGACAAGATTGTAACTGGAGTTGTGCTCTATCAAACTTACGGTTCGTTACTTTTGGTACGCTACGTAAATCACATACTAATTAGTGGGATTACCCGTAGTATTCGTACCACTGGTAGGGAAAGGAACATAAATGAATGTCTAAGAGAAAAACTGGCAGCCGACAACTTCACTCGTAGATGGTTTTCTGGTTTGTTTTTTTTTTTTTTGACGTAATTAGAACAGCACATCATTCATTGTTAGTCCATCCTATATCTTATATCCTTACAGAATATGAATTGCATTTTATAAGTAACAAACATTTGTTGATCGTGTAGCTACTACGCTTTCATGCAAGTACAATTTGTGTGTACAAACGTAAAAAACATATATAATTTTTGTTGTTATTTTGTACTCTGCAGACATGACAATAGGCAATAATTTCCTTTTATCATCGATAGATGCGAAAGTTGTTTAAGAATAACAGAAACATATTTCATATGAGTTCGACGAGGTACTGATGATGATGAGCGTTTGGCGTCATTGGCCGGGAGGCCCCTCGCGGGGCAGGTCCGGCCGCCATATCGCAGGTCTTATTACATTCGGCGCCACATTGGGCGACCTGCACGCCGGATGGGGATGAAATGATGATGAACACAACACAACACCCAGTCCCTGAGCGGAGAAAATCTCCGACCCAGCCGGGAATCGAACCCGGGCCCAGAGGACGGCAATCCGTCACGCTGACCACTCAGCTACTGGGGCGGACGACGAGGTACTGAGGCGATATCTGTAATACATTTTTGCTGTTTTTTTTATTTTACCGTACCTTTTTCTTGCGGAAATTACTTCCTTTATTTTTACTACAATATCCCTCTGTTTCAAGATACAAATCAACAATTTTCGAATAAGACCTGAATGAAACATTGACAATATCAATTTTGCTATAAATACTGTTTACTTTTCAATAACAGACAGTAGGATAACTATGTAGAACAAAAATGTTCCGTAGGTAACCCATCGTTTTATATACACTCCTGGAAATGGAAAAAAGAACACATTGACACCGGTGTGTCAGACCCACCATACTTGCTCTGGACACTGCGAGAGGGCTGTACAAGCAATGATCACACGCACGGCACAGCGGACACACCAGGAACCGCGGTGTTGGCCGTCGAATGGCGCTAGCTGCGCAGCATTTGTGCACCGCCGCCGTCAGTGTCAGCCAGTTTGCCGTGGCATACGGAGCTCCATCGCAGTCTTTAACACTGGTAGCATGCCGCGACAGCGTGGACCTGAACCGTATGTGCAGTTGACGGACTTTGAGCGAGGGCGTATAGTGGGCATGCGGGAGGCCGGGTAGACGTACCGCCGAATTGCTCAACACGTGGGGCGTGAGGTCTCCACAGTACATCGATGTTGTCGCCAGTGGTCGGCGGAAGGTGCACGTGCCCGTCGATCTGGGACCGGACCGCAGCGACGCACGGATGCACGCCAAGACCGTAGGATCCTACGCAGTGCCGTAGGGGACCGCACCGCCACTTCCCAGCAAATTAGGGACACTGTTGCTCCTGGGGTATCGGCGAGGACCATTCGCAACCGTCTCCATGAAGCTGGGCTACGGTCCCGCACACCGTTAGGCCGTCTTCCGCTCACGCCCCAACATCGTGCAGCCCGCCTCCAGTGGTGTCGCGACAGGCGTGAATGGAGGGACGAATGGAGACGTGTCGTCTTCAGCGATGAGAGTCGCTTCTGCCTTGGTGCCAATGATGGTCGTATGCGTGTTTGGCGCCGTGCAGGTGAGCGCCACAATCAGGTCTTCATACGACCGAGGCACACAGGGCCAACACCCGGCATCATGGTGTGGGGAGCGATCTCCTACACTGGCCGTACACCACTGGTGATCGTCGAGGGGACACTGAATAGTGCACGGTACATCCAAACCGTCATCGAACCCATCGTTCTACCATTCCTAGACCGGCAAGGGAACTTGCTGTTCCAACAGGACAATGCACGTCCGCATGTATCCCGTGCCACCCAACGTACTCTAGAAGGTGTAAGTCAACTACCCTGGCCAGCAAGATCTCCGGATCTGTCCCCCATTGAGCATGTTTGGGACTGGATGAAGCGTCGTCTCACGCGGTCTGCACGTCCAGCACGAACGCTGGTCCAACTGAGGCGCCAGGTGGAAATGGCATGGCTAGCCGTTCCACAGGACTACATCCAGCATCTCTACGATCGTCTCCATGGGAGAATAGCAGCCTGCATTGCTGCGAAAGGTGGATATACACTGTACTAGTGCCGACATTGTGCATGCTCTGTTGCCTGTGTCTATGTGCCTGTGGTTCTGTCAGTGTGATCATGTGATGTATCTGACCCCAGGAATGTGTCAATAAAGTTTCCCCTTCCTGGGACAATGAATTCACGGTGTTCTTATTTCAATTTCCAGGAGTGTATATTCAGTCAGTTTCTAGACCGTTCACTGTTTCCGGTCTTTAGTAGAATCTAGTATGGTATTGATCCCATACGTAAAGAAAGAGATCATTATGAGGTAGTGACCAACAGCTGTGCAACACACGTGTGTGGGTACGACCTTAACTGACCGAAACTACTACGATAGCTATCGTAGTCTACGCTTACTTATGGTAGCCAACGGTAGTTTAACAACTCTGGTTGCAGCTTTCACATTGAGCAAGAAGTAAATGAAACCAAAGAAAACTTTGGAGTAGGAATTAAAGTCCAGGGAGAAGCAATAATTTCTCTGAGGCTTGCTCATGATACTGTAACTCTGTTACAGACAGCAAAGGATTAGGAAGAGCACATGAACAGAACGGAGAGTGTGTTGAAAGGAAAGCAAGACACGGATAATGGAATGTAATCGAATTAAATCAGTGATGCTGAGGGAAGAAGGAAATGAGATACTTAAAGCAGTAGGTTAGTTTTGCTATTTTGGCAGTAAAGTAACTGATGATGGCCAAAGTACAGAGGATACAAAATGTAGACCGGCAATGGCAAGAAAAGCGCTTCCGAAGAAGAGAAATCTGTTAAGCTCAAATGTAGATTTAAGTGTCAGGAAGTCATTTCTGTAAATATTTGTATGGAGTGTAGCCACGTTTTGAAGTGAAACAAGGACGATAAACAGTTTAGACAAGAAGAGAATAGAAGCTATTGTAATGTGGTACTACAGAAGAAGGGCAAAGAGGAAATGGGTAGATCACGTAATTATCTGAATAGAATTGAGGATAAAAGAAAAGGGATCACCAATTTAGTGTTGGTGGGAAGTTTGGGGAGGGAGGAGGGGGGGGGGGGGGAAATCGTAGAGGGAGACCAAAAGATGATTACAGTAAGCAGATTTATTTATGAGGATGTAGGTTGCAGTGGGTATCTATACTGGTTCACTGAAATATACCCTAGCATAGATGGCCAGTAACCGTTGGTATCCTGTCATGCCATTTTTCCGTGTAATGTTGTGAAAAACTTTTAATATGTATTTTGCTTATTTTATAACACACACGAAACTTAAACTGTAACCCAAAAAGTTTGAACTTCCTATAGGTAGAAAAAAGTTTTGGCAAACGTTTACGTGATTCTACCTACGTAGTAAAGTGGTATTGGAGGAAACTGCTGATTATCGGATATACACGCGTAGATCATCTTTGCAGTGATGTAGATAACTGAAGGCATTACATTACTAGTAAACTGGGGCAGCACAACATGTTTGCTGACTATGAAACTTTAGATTTAATTCACCTACGACAGCCATAATAAACGGGGTCCTGTCATTATAAACGTAAGTAAACAAAATTGTAGTATGTCATAGGAAAAATTAAAAATACTTGTTATCAGGTTACTCCATGAGTCTATGGCCAATGTGTTGATTTTGGTCTCTGTTTATTTTCTTCTCCGAAAAGTGTTGTTCTGTTGCAGTAAGGATATTTCTCTCAGAATGAATTTTCACTCTGCAGCGGAGTGTTCGCCAGTGTGTAATTTTCTGCCCGATTGCAACTGTGTGCCTGACCGAGACTCAAAATCAGCAAGTGCTCTACCAACTGAGCTACCCAAGCACGACTCACGACCCGTTCTCACATCTTACTTCCGCCAGTACTTCGTCTCCCACCTTCCAAACTTCGCAGAGTTCCTGCGGAACTAGAGGTCCTGGAAGAAAGGATACTGCGGAGATACGGCGTAGCCACAGCCTGGGGGACTGTTTTCAGAATGAATTTTCACTCTGTAACGATGCGTGCGCTGACATGAAACTCCTTGGCAGATTAGAACTGTGTGGAGGGCCAGGAACATGGGACCCTTGCCTTTCGCAGGCAAGTGCTCTACCAACTGAAGATATGCTTGTTTAGATTTCTGGCTGTTGGGAGAACATTTTACTATTAATTTGATGTACTTATTTGGTACATAGGTTCGTATTTCATTAAATCAAACACTTTTTAAGCATATACGAGAGATATTGTACAGTCATGCAGTCGAACAACTCACATAATGCCAATCCAAACAGCCTCAAACATATTGCCTGTTGACTTCTGTCTCTGAGTCTTCGGCCAATTGGTTCGCCAAATGAGGGTCAAGCTTTGAGAATTCCAGCCAGTCGTGCTGCCGAAACATCAGAAAAAGTCTTCACACAAACGGCGGCCAAAGAACCCGAAACAGAAGCCAACACACTATATCAACAAATGGCCAGGAAAGCCTTAACATTGTAGTCTTCAAACAGTATCCCAAGCGGCCTCTCCCACGTGTCATTAAATAAATTTTAAACAATCAAGTCAGTACATTACAATATTATGAACTTCATTTCAATTAACTTAAAACAATATAGGTAAGTATACAAAGTTTTTTGTATGACGATGTATTCTATTTTCCTTTTTTTTACTTGACAAATCAATAACAACTAAATTTGTTCTTTTCATCATGTACTAAAAAATTTATGTTATTCGTCTGCTGGATTTTGGGGATTCATAATTTTCTTAGCGCTGGCCTTTACCATCTGCCCACAATTACATAGCTGCTGTTTCAACAGTTTTATTTAATCATATGTCTATCTTCGCAATATTGGTCTGTCTCTAACACAATATATATAAATTCGTGTTCTCGAGAAGTGGTTTAAGCATAATTAAAATGTCTGTCTACGTATGGTACGAAATCACGTTTCCAATTTCGACACCAGGATGATCATAATTATTCTATGACAAAATTTTATTTCTTTCATTAATGTGACAAGTCAGAAAAAAGTATGTTTACATTGTACACCTGCGAGTATCGTAAGATTCATAATATAATGGTATGAGACAGTTAATGAAATTATAATTGCGTCAGTTATATCTGAATGAGCAGGGTTCACGTCCCCGTCAGGTTATTCTGGATTAGGTTTACTTACCGTCTCACAATTTTTTTTTATGCCTGAATGACGTCTTTGAAATGGTCAGTGTCAATTTCATTCTCTGTAGCTATGAACATGAACTTCCGCTCCGTCTCCAAAGACCACAACGTCGACTGGGCATAGACCCTTATCCTTCTTGGTTCGAAAAAAAAATAAAAATAGGAATGTTGATGTCTCCTTTTACATACAACGCTTAACTTCAACTCACACTAAATTTCCAGTTACACTGTAATTACTATATAAATACACAACCGTCGAAGACAACAACCGTCAACATTGATTCGACACCTATTGGGGTAGATATATTCTCTTCCAGTATCTGTGTTGAAACTCCTAGCGACAAGAGGATTCAAGATACGCAAGGAACCGCCTTTCTTCATGTGTGCATAAAAGTGCGGAATAGAGGGGAACTTACTATTGATAACTGTTCAAAATGGTTCAGATGGCTCTGAGCACTATGGGACTTAACTTCTGAGGTCATCAGTCCCCCAGAATTTAGGACTAGTTAAACCTAGCTAACCTAAGGACATCACACACATCCATGCCCGAGGCAGGATTCGAACCTGCGACCGCAGCGGTCGCGCGGTTCCAGACTGTAGCGCCTAGAAATACCACAGAAGAAACTTACAAATTTGAATTTCGTTATTAATTTCCATGATCTAATACTGTAACTATAACTGACTTACGCACGACGCGTACAGCATATATAATTATACTGTTAACACTTCCGTCACTAATTTAAATATATTAATTACTTAGCTGCGAAGTGCAAAATTTATGAGTACATTCCGGTTTTAGTTCTCTCTGTTTTTCTCTCTCATTTTTTGACCGACTTAAAGTGATAGCACGTAATGTCTAATTCTCAACCTTCGTTCTATGTCGTTGTATCTATTCATGTGCAGGTTGTTAATCAAAACTAACTAACTTAAATCATGAATATTTTGGGTGAAAGGAATGAAAAGGAAACGGGGTGGGAAAGAGAAAGGAGGAAATACTGACTTTCAGCCGCGTATGGCACTGTGATAATGCAACGGCGAGAGCTGAAAATTTTTGCCGGACTGCGAGTCGAAGCCGGATGCTCCGCTTGTCTAGAACGGTTGGGTCAACCGCCTTTATCTCATTTTATTCTTCATTGATCTCATCTTTCGTCTGGGCGGATGTTACATGACTCGCCTCCAAGTTCATGGTTGAATACTTCACTCTTTTATTATTGTTATTATTATTATTGTTTCTATTACAAACACCAGCCAGACGTCTGACGGAACACGCTGAGCTACGGTGCCGGAAACCGCTTCGGCCATCCGGACACGCTGTATATGAGACCCAAATTTCCAACTTCCCGTTCGCCGCTCTGCGACGACCCCCGCCCATAACCCCCTACTCAAAGATTTCTGGTTCCCGTAGGAGTTCGAACATGAGTTGTGTATTCGCCCCTGAAACTTTTTCATTAAACAGCAGCAGTACCCTGTGCGGCTGAAACTTATTACTCCCTTTCTTCTTCTCTCTCATCCTGCTTCATTTCCACTCCTTTCGCTTCACATAAACTCGTGTGTATGTCCCAGTAACTTCATCGCGAGTGGTGTCTGTCCTGTCGCACACTTACGTCAGAACAGGCACAGCTCATACTTATTACTTGAATCAGTTGAAAATATTGTTAAGAAATTTTTGAAATTGAATACTCGGTATTAGAGACTGTATATGTAGATGACTGTCGGATTACAGTGTTTAAGGCTGACAGCACTGTGCACTTTCGTAGACGCTAGCAGCATGGCGTACACAAGGTATGAGAGGGCAGTATATTGGCGGATCGGTAAAAAAAAAAAAAAAGAGAGTGAACACTCATTGTCCATTCTTAATCGTTAGGGACCCTTCTAATACGCATTTTTATGCATACATTCTTTGTGAGGTAATTTATGCTGCAAATATCTCGAGCGCTCGGCGACAGGCTTTCTACTGGAGCGGCGAGCCGGCGCCAGAGAACGCTTGCCTTTCTTCGCGGCGGGGTACGGCAGCGTTCCGGGCGATCGGCTGCCACGGGCGGCGCTCCGTTAGCCTCACGCCGAGCCGAACGTAACTCGGCGGCGGGTTGCGAAAGGCGGTAGTTGCGAAGGAAATGCGGAGAAAGCCGGCGGTAACGTTAACGTTAGGCTAGCATTAAAGCCGAAGGCCTTTCTGGCAAACGCGCAGTTCGCCCGCCTGGAAATGCGTTGCCTAACCTCGTAACACTTGGCGGCGAGATCCGGACCGCCGATACCGGCCACCGGCGCACAGCTATTGTCAACCTGGCGTCGGCGGCGGAACGACGGCTTAAAAAATGACGCACGTCATCGTGTCTCATTACGGAACGAGGGGCGTTTAGCTTATCTGATTGCAGCGCGCCCTACTTGCTAACGTTCGTTCGATTGTATTCTAGTAAGCGGGGCGGTACCTAATAGATTTTCTCCGTGAGTGAGGGTGAATTTGCTACAACCTGACTGATCTGTCTTTCCATCGCATTCATTTTTCGTGCTACAGTGCTGTCGTGCTCTACGATCTCCAAGAAAGCTAATCCCTGGCTAAGATTCATCGGAAGAAAATATGTTCAAATGTGTGTGAAATCTTACGGGACTTAACTGCTAAGGTCATCAGTCCCTAAGCTTGCACACTACCTAACCTAAATTATCCTAAGGACAAACACACACTCCCATGCCCGAGGGAGGATTCGCACCTCCGCCGGGACCAGCCGCACAGTCCATGACTGCAGCGCCCTTAGACCGCTCGGCTAATCCCGCGCGGCTCATCGGAAGATGCGCGGGATGCGTAGTCCAGTCCAGTCACGACGGAGGCACCTTACAAAAACCTCGTTCGACTGATACTCTTGTTTTGTTCCTAACTCTGGTGACCTTACCAGTTAGGACTGACGGAGGGGACGGAGGAGATTAACACTTTCGTGACGGAGCCCGAGTACGACTCGTTCAGCGGTAGTTAGGTGGACGGCTCCCGAGTCTTGCTCGTGCAGTGCGTTAAGACTTCGTAGGTGCCACTACGCTGTCTTCCCTCTCTCACTAAGCGTGCAGACATCGCCATGAACGACTTCTGCACTGTGCTACCACTTGGCGCTCGTGTTCAGACCTATCTGTACTCGAATACAGCGCCTCGTATGTTGTTGCTCCTTGTCGCGTACGTACTGCTCGGGTCTGTCAGAAAGAGACAGAAGAGAGAAACGCGCCGAAGAGAAACGCCGGTGGTGTCTAAATCGTCATGTAACTCATTGTATGTCTGCTCGTTTCAAAACATACCACACTCAGGAAAATTATGTGTAACTGCGGTGTCTACAATTTTTTTTTTTTTTCGAAGTAAAAACATGGTTCACTAAAACTGTTTGTATATCTGCCGACGTTACTATCCCACAGTCCACCTTTTACGAATACTTAAAATAGGTTTCACAGTTTCAGTTGATACATCACATGAATTTATTGCCTTTACAGTCACAAAGAAGGCAAATAAGAGAAAACAGAAAGGTGGTAGGAGTATATAGAGGGTCTATACAACCGCGATGTACTTGAGGACAATGTTATGGAAATGGAAGAGGATGTAGATGAAGATGAAATGGGAGATATGATACTGCGTGAAGAGTTTGACACAGCACTGAAAGACCTGATTCGAAACAAGGCCCCGGGAGTAGACAACATTCCATTAGAACTACTGACAGCTTTTGGAGAGCCAGTCCTGACAAAACTCTACCATCTGGTGAGCAAGATGTATGAGACAGGCGAGATACCCTCAGACTGCAAAAAGAATATAATAATTCCAATCCCAAAGAAAGCAGGTGTTGACAGATGTGAAAATTACCGAACTATAAGTTTAATAAGTCACAGCTGCAAAATACTAACGCGAATTATTTACAGACGAATGGAAAAACTGGTAGAAGCCTACCTCGGGGAAGATCAGTTTGTATTCCGTAGAAATGTTGGAACACGTGAGGCAATACTGACCCTACGACTTATCTTAGAAGCTAGATTAAGGAAAGGCAAACCTACGTTTCTAGCACTTGCAGACTTAGAGAAAGCTTTTGACAATGTTGACTGGAATACTCTCTTTCAAATTCTGAAGGTGGCAGGGGTAAAATACAGGGAGCGAAAGGCTATTTACAATTTGTACAGAAACCAGATGGCAGTTATAAGAGTCGAGGGACATGAAAGGGAAGCAGTGGTTGGGAAGGGAGTGAGACAGGGTTGTAGCCTATCCCCGATGTTATTCAATCTGAATATTGAGCAAGCAGTAAAGGGAACAAAAGAAAAGTATGAAATAGGTATTAAAGTCCATGGAGAAGAAATAAAAACTTTGAGGTTCGCCGATGACATTGTAATTCTGTCAGAGACACCAAAGGACTTGGAAGAGCACTTGAACCGAATAGACAGTGTCTTGAAAGGAGGGTATACGATGAACATCAACAAAAGCAAAACGAGGATAATGGAATGTAGTCGAATTAAGTCGGGTGATGCTGAGGGAATTAGATTAGGAAAAGAAACACTTAAAGTAGTAAAGGAGTTTTGCTATTTGGGGAGCAAAATAACTGATGGTGGTCGAAGTAGAGAGGATATAAAATGTAGACTGACAATGGCAAGGAAATCGTTTCTGAAGAAGAAAAATTTGTTAACATCGAGTATAGATTTAAGTGTCAGGAAGCCGTTTCTGAAAGTATTTGTATGGAGTGTAGCCTTGTATGGAAGTGAAACGTGAACGATAAATAGCTTAGACAAGAAGAGAATAGAAGCTTTCGAAATGTGGTGCTACAGAAGAATGCTAGATTAGATGGTTAAACCACATAACTAATGAGGAGGTATTGAATAGAATTGGGGAGAAGAGGAGCTTGTGGCACAACTTGACTAGAAGAAGGGATCGGTTGGTAGGACATGTTCTGAGACATCGAGGGATCACCAGTTTAGTATTGGAGTCAGCGTGGCGGGTAAAAATCGTAGAGGGAGACCAAGAGATGAATACACTAAGCCCATGCGGTTCTAGGCGCTACAGCTTGGAACCGCGCGACCGCTACGGTCGCGGGTTCGAATCCTGCCTCGGGCATGGATGTGTGTGATGTCGTTAGGTTAGTTAGGTTTAAGTAGTTCTAAGTTATAGGGAACTGATGACCAAAGAAGTTAAGTCCCATAGTGCTCAGAGCCATTTGAACCATTTTTGAATGCACTAAGCAGATTCAGAAGGATGTAGGCTGCAGTAGGTACTGGGAGATGAAGAGGCTTGCACAGGATAGAGTAGCATGGAGAGCTGCATCAAACCAGTCTCAGGACTGAAGGCCACAACAACAACAACAGTCGCAATGATATGATCGTAGGAAAATGTGTTACATGCAGCCGTTCAGCTGTACCAACAACGGTGACATCCCCGTCTCGAAAGTGGAAAATGTTAACACCTTAATGATGTGCGTCGTGAAGTGTTACTAACAAATGGGAGGTTACTTGTTTCTGAGCGATCCTAGTGACGTTAGGTGTACTCTATACTAACGCCTCTGTCATGTGCTGCCACTTCCTGAATGTTTCAGGTACTTCTAGAGCGAGCTGACGTTAACGCTTTGTTCACGACACTCGCAAAAGTAATTATCTTCATTGTTTGGAGAATTGCAGCTAGATACAGAGGAAAGTTCAGTTCTGAAAACTATTTATTAATTCTATGGTACCTATGACGTGAAGTATATCACATTTTGATGTTATAAACTAGTTGAACGTATCGATATATTCGAAAATACTGTTTGTGTTAAAACACGCACCATTTCGCGTTTGTATACCTTTGTGGGGACATGTAAACGATGAAATAAAATGAAATGATGGCAAACATTTCCGTTGATTTTATCATCTAAAACTTGCACCACAAATATTGCGGAAGTGGAAAGTGCTATTGATGTGCGTTTTCCACGAAATGGATTGCTAGTCAGGGATTCGTGTTGTTAACCAATCAGCAATTAGTAATAATACTTAGGGAGTGTATTTTTTGAGCAAACATACACTTTTTTAAATGTAACAGTGGCTATCGACATTAACAAACTAAAATTAGGGTAAATTAGAATATCTGTGTCTCTTGCAGGATTCCAAAAATGGCTCAAATGGCTCTAAGCACTATGGGACTTAACATCTGAGTTCATCAGTCCCTTAGACTTAGAACTACGGAAACCCAACTAACCTAAGAACACCACACACATCCGTGCCCGAGGCAGGATTCGATCATGCAACCGTAGCAGCAGGATTCCAGTACGATTCGTTTACAACGTATCGTATTTTGAAAAGTTCCCATGCCGACATTTGTACAATACCTGTGGAAGCACACACTGAAGAACAACACAAGAGCATACACTAGTTACGTCGACTCTGACCAGTAACGAGACAATCGGCCATCACAGGTTCTGATCAAAATGACTGCCGGCACTGGCAGTACACGGTCCCAGTCTGGTATGCAACGACTGCTGTACAGGTGCTAGCATTTCGAGTAGATATCCAAACATATTGTGGTAATACGTCGTTACATATCATCGGGTGTAGTTAGAATGTCCTTGTAGACAGCATCTTTTAGCATTCATTACAGAAAAAAGTCTACAGGCGTCAAGGCTGGGGAACAGGCCGGCCAAGGTACAGGTTCTCTGCGTCAAATCCAACAATTCGGAAACAATTCGTGAAGACATGCTGTAGTATTACGCGCTACACGGGATGGACAGCCATCATGTTGGTAACACAGGTTCCTCCTAGTCGGCAGGGGAACGTCTAGTAACATCTATGGGAGGCGGTCTGCTGGAAGTCTGCGATACTCTGCGCTTTCATTGTTCCGTCTACGAAAAACGGGCCTATGAGTTGACGGGTCACTGTTTAACATCCACACGTTTACACTTCAAGTGCGCTGACGTTCCATCTGGTGCAGCCAATGAGGGTTGTCAGCAGACCAATAGTGCTTGTTTCCGCGGGTTTACCTGGCCATGATTGACAAACGTGGCTTCATCACTAAACAAGATGCCTGATACATTTCGAGCATCTTGTCTTAATGCTCGTGTATAGAAGGTAATATGATTCTCATTATCGTTTCCCTGCAGCTCTTGATGGAGAGAGATGTGACAGGGATCGAATCTACATCGATCGAGAATGTGTAGGACACTTCTCTGACTCATGCCAGCCGCCCGGAGTGGCCGAGCGGTTCTAGGCGCTACACTCTGGAACCGCTTGACCGCTACGATCGCAGGTTCGAATCCTGCCTCGGGCATGGATGTATGTGATGTCCTTAGGTTAGTTACGTTTAAGTAGTTCTAAGTTCTAGGCGACTGATGACCTCAGAAGTTAAGTCCCATAGTGCTCAGAGCCATTTGAACCATTTTGACTCATGCCACTGCCTCATACGATTGGGCGGGAGGTAAGGATGCGGATCAACTACAACAGCAGCAAGAACATTAATTTCCTTTCTGTCGTCACTTGTTGCTTTCTGTTAGGTTGTCTAGCTGTTACACTACCCCTTTCACGTAAATGGTAGAATTGCCTAGATGGTTGACGTCTATTGAGATATCTTGCCGCATGCGCCGTACAAGAACGAACTGCATTCTTCCTATACACTCCATACACCATAGAACGTCGGCTCTTTCTGCAGTGTGTAAATCTCATCGTTCACTCACGACCTACTGCTTGGACTGTCACACACTGACTAGCAAATCGAAATTAACTCAAGGTACGCACAAGCACCCTGCAATCAAACATAACAACACCGTACCTAGCAACTATGCAGACTGAATGGCACAAACAAGTGTCGGTGCGTTAATGTTAGTAGGCATTGTTCCATTTAGAAGGCTCATATTTGCACAAAAATACACTTTGTAATTATTATTACAATCTCTTTATTGGCTAACAGTACGAGCCTCCGACTACGACCCATTCTGTGAAAATCGCACATCAATAACACTTGCCAGTTTCGCAGTATTTGCGGAGCAAGTTTTAAGTTATTCACCCTGTAAACTTTAATTCATTACATGTTTCCGTAATTCATGTGCACCTCCGGCACTAACATTGATTGAACTGATTAATTTCACTCTTACACTGATGTGGAAATTTTAATGAACTGCAAGTACTCTGAAGTTTTTATTTGTGGATCCCCGAGGATTTCTGATCCATGAAATGCAAATGAATATTCCAAAGCTTGTATACTACTGCTTAAGAGGGACTGTGGCAGTTCAAAAATTCCCTGTGGTCAAGACAATCATTTACTAGAGTTCAAATCCAGAATCACAGACGCGCTGTGGAAGCATGGAAAAGACATAAAACAAGAGGTAGGCCTTCAGCATGTGTACGGGGAGAACTTCTATGCAAGAAGCATCAGAGTCCAACAAAACCGGTTCCAGATAAATTTACACGAACTCATGCAGTTGGCCATCGGAGTCGTATTGCAGACACAAGGCAGAAATGTAAAAGACTAAATTCTAAAGTACAGGAGGTATTCATGTGTTATAAGAACAATGATTACCTGTTTATAATCAAAAGAATAAATTGCTTCCGAAAATTTCACCAACAAGGCTATATTTTTATACACAACTATTTAAAATGTATGTCTCCAAATATCTGTCATATTTAAAATCGTATCAATTTATCATCAAGACGTCAGATAAGAATATGTTACTACAAGAAGTGTTGTAACTATTCAATTTCTCAAAAGGTTGTTGCTAATATGCCTGAGAGGTATATCATATCTTAGGTGTTACCTTATGTCCTCTATAACACTTAATTAGCGATTGCAAAATATAAGTTTCGATTTTTTGTTTCAAGTAGAAATAGATCCAGGTGTCAAGAGGTTAAAGAAGAGTCACATGCTCTGTCGTTCAACTCCAGTGGAGGAGTTGTGCATGAGGAGGTGTGACAAATTTTAAAATTCGAAGACTGTACTTTCGTAGAAAAATGATGTAACATATTGCTTCCTCCTACAAATATCTGGACAAGACCTGTAAGTAGGCTGTTTATGTGTTTTTATGTTGGCAGCGCTATGTAGCGCTCTGCATTAATAACTCTGACAGCGGTGTGCGCACTCTGTGAGAGGCTCAGTGGCTGGAGGTGAATCGCCAGCAGTGGTGGCTGTTGGAGGTGAACAGCCAGTAGTGATGGAGGTTCAAGTGTTAGCGAAAGCGGACGATCTGGACGTGTCCGACTTAGAGATTGAATATTATTCATGATTATATAATTTTTGGAGCTGGATGTCACAGTCGATTATATATTTTTTTGAAGTGGATGTCACATTATTAAGGTAAAAATACATTGTTTGCTTTGTAACAAAATCTTTCCTTTGCTAACCACATGCCTGTCATTAGTTAGAACCTTCCATAGTTAGAATCTTTTATTTAGCTGGCAGTTTTGGTGCTTGCGGCATTGCTGTAGTTCGGGTAATGAAGACTTTTGTGAGTTAAGTGACTTATGAAATGTATACGTTATTGTCAGAATTTCTTCTTATTCAGGGCCATTCTTTTGAGTTAATTCTACAGCAGTCAGATCGAATGAGCAGGAGAAGTTTGAGCTGAGTTTGTCAGGACAAATTCTGTACGTCAGTGTTGAAATGATAAAATAGCAAAGAGACAGTAGGTTCAGTATAGTCAATTTCACTCTTCAATATAAGCAGAAAAGTTTAAATAAAGAAGTTTCAGATCCTACGAACATAAGATCAGAGAGATTCTAACCCATACGGAGTCCCACCAACAGCCGTTCCTCCTGTGCGCCATTCCCGGCTGGAACAGGAATAGGGGGGGAATGACGGTGACCCTCGCTTCCGTCACGTGGTAGGGAGGAGCATCGAGCCTTATCCTACGTCGAAAGCACCCGACCACTGACTTGCCATGTTTAGGTTACACGAACGTTGTGAGACTATTCGGACTGCGAGCTCTACACTGAGCTGACAAAAGTCATGTGATAGCGGTATGTATACAGGGTGGTCCATTGATCGTGACCGAGCCAACTATCTCACGAAATAAGCGTCAAACTAAAAAACTACAAAGAACGAAACTTGTGTAGCTTGAAGGGGGAAACCAGATGGCGGTATGGTTGGCCCGCTAGATGGCGCTGCCACAGGTCAAACGCATATCAACTGCGTTTTTTTTAAAATAGGAACCCCCATTTTTTTTACATATTCGTGTAGTACGTAAAAAAATATGAATGTTCTAGTTTTACCACTTTTTTCGCTTTCTGATAGATGGAGCTGTAATAGTCACAAACATATGGCTCACAATTTTAGACGAGCAGTTGGTAACAGGTAGGTTTTTTAAATTAAAATACAGAACGTAGGTACGTCTGAACATTTTATTTCGGTTGTTACAATGTGATATGTGTACCATTGTGAACTTATCATTTCTGAGAACGCATGCTGTTACAGAGTAATTACCTGTAAATACCACATTAATACAATAAATACTCAAAATGATGTCCGTCAACCTCAATGTATTTGGCAATACATGTAACGACATTCCTCTCAACAGCGAGTAGTTCGCCTTCCGTAATGTTCGCACATGCATTGACAATGCGCTGACGAATGTTGTCAGGCTTTCTCGGTGGATCACGATAGCAAATATCCTTCAACTTTCCCCACAGAAAGAAATCCGGGGACGTCAGATTCGGTGAACGTGCGGGCCATGGTATGGTGCTTCCACGACCAATCCACTTGTCATGAAATATGCTATTCAATACCGCTTCAACCGTACGCGAGCTATGTGCCAGACATCCATCATGTAGGAAGTACATCGCCATTCTGTCATACAGTGAAACATCTTGTAGTAACATCGGTAGAACATTACGTAGGAAATCAGCATCCATTGCACCATGTAGATTGCCATCGATAAAATGGGGGCCAATTATCCTTCCTCCAATAATGCCGCGCCATTCATTAACCCGCCAAGGTTGCTGATGTTCCACTTGTTGCAGCCATCGTGGATTTTTCCGTTATCCAATAGTGCATATTATGCCGGTTTACGTTACTGCTGTTGGTGAATGACGCTTCGTCGCTAAATAGAACGCGTGCAGAAAATCTGTCATCGTCCCGTAATTTCTCTTGCGCCCAGTGGCAGAATTGTACACGACGATCAAAGTCGTCGCCTTGTAATTCCTGGTGCATAGAAATATAGTTATGGTGCAAATCGATGTTGATGTAGCATTCTCAACACCGACGTTTTTGAGATTCCCGATTCTTGTGCAATTTGTCTGCTACTGATGTGCGGATTAGCCGCGACAGCAGCTGAAACCCCTACTTGGGCATTATCATTTGTTGCACGTCGTGGTTGACGTATCACATGTGGCTGAACACTTCCTGTTTCCTTATATAACCTAACTATCCGGCGAACGGTCCGGACATTGGATGATGTCGTCCAGATTACCAAATAGCATACATAGCACACGCCCGTTGGACATTTTGATCACAATAGCCATACATCAACACGATATCGACCTTTTCCGCAATTGGTAAACGGTCCATTTTAACACGGGTAATGTACCACGAAGCACATACCGTCCGCACTGGCGGAATGATACGTGATACCACGTACTTATACGTTTGTGGCTATTACAGGGCCATCTATCACAAAGCGAAAAAAGTGGTCCAACTAAAACATTCATATTTCTTTACGTACTACACGAATATGTAACAAAAATGGGGGTTCATATTTAAAAAAAAAAAACGCAGTTGATATTCGTTTGACGTATGGCAGCGCCATCTAGCGGGCCAACCATAGCGCCATCTGGTTTCCCCCTTCAAGCTAGACGAATTTCGTTCTTTGTAGTTTTTTCGTTTGACGCTTATTTCGTGAGATATTTGGCCCAGTTACTATCTATGGACCACCCTGTAGATACGGCCGGCGGCAGCATCGCGAAAGCAAAGTATAAAAAAGCACTGCATTGGCAGAGCTGTCATTTGTATTCAGGTGATTCATACGAAAATGTTCCGACATCATTATGTCCATACGACAGGAATTAACAGACTTCGAACGCGGAATTATAGTTGGAACTATGGAACTAGATGCATGGGACATTCCGTTTCGTGAATCGTTAGGGAATTCAGTATTCCGGGGTGCACATTGAAAAGCGTGTGCCGAGTATAGCAAATTTCAGGCATTACCACTCACCACGGACAACGCGGTGGCCAACGGCCTTCATTTAACGAACGAGAGGAACGGCCATTGCGTAGAGTTGCCAGTACTAACAGACAGGCAGCACTGCGTAAAATAACGGAAGAAATCAATGTGAGACGTACGACTCGCGTATCCGTCAGGACAGTGCGGCGAAACTGGACGTTTTGGGCTGTGGCAGCAGACGACCGACGAGAGTGCCTTTGCTAATAGCACGACATCGCCTGCAGCGCCTCTCCTCGACTCGTGACCATATTGCGACTAACCCCTAGACTACTGAAAAACCACCGCCTGGTCAGATGGATCCAGCTTTCAGTTGGTTAGAGCTGATGGTAGGGTTCGAGTGGGGTGGAGACCTCAAGAAGCCACGGACCCAAGTTATCAACAAGGCACTGTGCAAGCTAGTGGTGCCTTCATAACGGTGTGGGCTGTGTTTACATGGATTGGAGTTGCTCCTCTGGTTAACTGAACCGATGATTGACTGGAAATGGTTATGTTAGACTACTTGGAGACCATTTGCAGCTATTCGTCAGGCCAAAGTTGTTCGCAATTGATTTGAAGAACATTCTCGAAAATTCGAGTAAATGGCTTTGCCACACAGATCGCCACACATGAATCCCGTCGAACATTTACGGGACGTAAGTGAGAGATCAGTTCGTGCACCAAAACATGCACCGGTAACTCTTCCACAATTATGGACGACTGTAGAGGCAGCATGGCTCAGTGTTTCTGCAGGGGACTACAAACGACATGTTGAGTCCACGCCACGTTGAGTTACTGCACTACGCCAAGCAACAGGATGTCCGACATGATATTAAGAGGCATCCCTGACTTTTCTCACCTCAATGCGTACTTGTAACTGAAGCATCAAAGAGTTAAAAGTGAACTTGTCCAACGATGAGAAAGATGATGCTGACCGGAATAGTTTAGAAAATAATGCACTAAACGCAGTAGATGAGTTTTTCTATTTGAGAAGCTCAATAACCAAGCAGGGCAAAGTAAATAAGATGTAAAACGCATATTCTACTAGTAATAGCAAGAAATGTGTTTCTGGAAAGGAAATTTTCCCACATTAAATGTAAATTTGAAATCTCTCAAGGTATTGGTCTCCAGTGTAGCCTTGCATAGAAGTGAAACGTGGACCATAAATAGTTGAGGCAAGAGGAGAATAGGAGTTTTTGAAGTGTGATTTTACAGAAGAAAGAAAAACGATAAGATGAGAAGGTGGGATAACTGAGGGGCAGAGAGAGTGTGTGTGTTACAAATGACATTTCATATGAAAATTATCTAGGGGCACATGTGCTGAGCTAAGGCATGAATATTTTCAGAATAAAGGAAGTACAAGCGACTTCCTGTATAGTTGTGCACCCTGCGATGCCTGCACTATATTTAGAATACATCCAGTATAAGTGAAACGCGGACGAAGGGAGAATTGCTGTTATATTTTAATAAGGCTTCAGGTCTGAATTTTCTTAAAGCAGTCCAATAACCTAAAGTGTATGCTTTTAAGAGGACTTCATTGTATGTTTAAACAGGTCCTGTTTCGAAATAGTGGATCTACATCTTGAGGTGAAATCAGCATATTAACACAATATATCATAAGTTCCTTTGAGCATACTGTTATGCGATTCGTTATGTTACGAAAATTACAGTTTCACAAGATTGATGTATCTGACGATGACTCGTCTCTTTATTTTTTAAGTTATTTGATGTTTCAACCGAACACTAAATAATTTAAATTATGGTTTTATATATAGGACAGAAAGTATTGCTAGTACGCGTTTTATAACCTCTCCACTTCGTCAGTTATTTTGCTCCCCAAATAGCAAAACTTATCTACTACAATTTTTGGTGTCTCATTTCCTAATCTAATCCCCTAATCCCCTCAACATCGCCTTCCTGAATTCGGCTGCGAAACATTACTGTAATTTTACCTAAGTTCACCTTTAACTTACAACTTCCTTTTCTTTTTTTCTAATAGAACGAAGTACCATCCATTAGGTTGAACTGATGTTCGTAATCTTTTGCCGTATCCAACAAAATTACAATCTCATAGCCAGTTCTTAAATTATTTGTTTCTTCTCCTTGAACTTTAATTCCCCTTTCCAAATAACTCCTTTGTTTCCTTTACTGTCTGTCCAATGCATAGAAAGAGCAACTTCAGATGTGGGCTGCAACCCTATCTCTCTGCCTTCTCAGTCACTGCCTCCCTAACATGTTTACGACTGCAGTATGGTTTCTATATAAGTTGTATATAATCTTTCGCTCCCTGTATTTTATCCCTGCTACCTTCAGAATTTCAAAGAAGCTATTCTTGTAACATAAGACGGAGGGTTAATATTGCTTCACGCATTCCTACCTTTCTGTCGAACCGAAAGTGATTTTCCACATTGTCGGTCTCTATCAGGCTCTCCGTTCTTATGCAAGTACTTGGTGTCAGTATTTTACAACCATTACTTGTTATACCAATGGTTCGGTAATATTCACACACGTCAGCAGCTGCTTTCTCCGGAACTGGATTGTCACATTCTTCTCGAGTTGAGTACTTTTATACTGTTCAGAGATACATCTAAATATTCTTCTATGCAGACACATGGGAAACGTTTCTTAAACGAACAGATAAAACATATCGACTTAAATTTATATCAAAAAGGAAGTTTCAACATAGGATTATACAGCCAACAGGTTGCACATAACAGATAGGTACATTGACCTAGGTTTCAACGACCTACAAGGGATTTCTTCATCAAAATTAAATTATGATAAATCCTGTGAAATAATACATAGAAAATTAGGTATGACAAAAAACACATGAACCAAGATGACAATTTTCATGACTTACAAAGGCTACTTACGCAAAATTATACTCCTAAAAACAATGGTCAGAATTTAGAGCAGCTATGCTCAGGTCAAAAGTGAAATAAAATGTTGTGGCCTTTGTCACGTGTGCCCAGCTGGGAACAACATCAGACTGATCGGCCCCGTGGCTCATATTGCTGTCACAAAAACAATACCAGTTGTGCCGACTATCAAGCACGGACAGGGACATGTGCCCCTTTGAAACATTATAACAGAAATAACTGAAAAAAACTGCAGTTAATATTAAAAAGAAACTCAAAGCCGTCTGTTAGGCTTTACAGAAATTTCTATTGCGTAAAGGACGGAATGATACAGAAAAAATTTTACAAACAGGTGTCCAATCCAGAAAATTTTTGCATGAAGGTAACTTCAGCAGCACTTATCTATGAGATTCGAAGAAAATGATGTTTTGGAACCAAAAGCAGGGAAAAAATCGTAAAAAGTAGAGAAATCAAAATTCCGCGAGCAATGGATTGATACCACTGAAAAATTTTTTGTTACGTATTTGTAACTGTTCATTGAGGATGAGGCCATAGTTCTTAGAAATATGCTTGAAACTCTACAGCTCTTCGAGTACATTGAGCCTGTGACCTTTCTTTTCTCTATGTAAAATGGGAATTTCTTCAATGCATTTCGATGATGTTCATCGCATTAGCAGATGATCAGCAAAAGTGGTATTGTGTACATGAGTGCCTCTTTTTCCCAACAAAAGTTCCTTGTACCTGACACTAAAAGACCCAGTTTTCGCTAAACGGCGCACGTATCGCAAGTGATTTTATGCACTCCTGAATTGTGTATCGGAGCAACTATGGACTTGAGATTGTGAATGAGATTTTTTTTGTAAGTTATTGCTCTTGGAAAAGGCGACTTGGAATCAATATTTTTTAATCAGAAGACGACGAATTTTATACGAAATATGGCCTAAAAATGCAATCGAGAAAACATTTTTGTTCTCATTACTGTCAGGAATAGCACTGCTGCCTAAAGTGGTCATCTTAGCCTCAGTTTTAACTTAGAAGCTCCTGTCAGCTAACGTGGGATCATAACCGTTATTAACTGCGATCCGTTATTAACTGCGATGGTTTTTATTATCTTCATCTCTTTATTAAGCTCGTCAGGTGACAAAGGTCATCTTTCAGTAGCATAATGTCATCTTTCAGTAGCATAATTGTGTCTCGGAGCCAGAACCGTGCAACAGTAGTTTGAGGAGCATTATAGCGAACTGACGTTGACGTCTCAGTGACCAAATTCGTCTGCTGTAAATTCTATGGAGTCCTTCTGGGTCGCTATGGGGTCCCATCACCGCGTACGCAAATCTGAGTCCCGTTATTTACGCGAATCACATGACCTATACGTAGACGTCTAATGCCTAATATCTTCACAAACCTATCAACAACTGCGGGATCCCTGATACGCAGAATCAGTGAAGTATTTCATTTCAAAGACGGACAAGCAAGCTTATAAGCAGGCGGTCATAATGTTTTGGCTCATCAGTGTAAATAAATCTGAAAACAAGTTGAAACTTTGTGTCAGTTACAATAAAGAGAATAATGAGTGTATGACTATAGAATACCATGCTGTGGGCTACTACACATCTAATCAATGTTACAATTCCTCAGAAAACGAAAATTGGTACGAGTCTGAAAGCCGGAAAATCAAAGCGAGTGGGAAGGAGGAACAGCAGAGGAATCGAAGTGACCAATGGATTAAAAAATACGAACAAATGAAAATTGAACGATTTAATGATTTACACTCATAAAAGCATGACACTGTCATAGTAAACAAGTGATTCATGATAAGGACTCAATGGACGCAGAAGATCTGGAGATAATGAGGGCAGAAACATCACAACTATAGTATCCTGTCTTTCCAGGACTAAAGCTGTGAAGATATACACTGCACATTGGAACTTAACAATATGAGTCAATGGGCCAGAAGTCAACAAGTAAAGCCCTTCATTTCCTATAACACAAGTGGACGTCGTATAGTAACATAAATAATTTGATGAGAAATATGAGGGAGACCTACAACTCTGAATATGGGATGCTTAACACATAGTACTAAGATGTTCCTGCTACTTCATTCACACTGAAGGTAAAACTGTCATTTCTATTTTCGTTCGGCGAACAATGCTTGTACACTTGAATGAAACGATTTCAGTTAAATTACAATCATCCTTCGACCTTACCTAAATGGAGGTCGTTCCGTACATTAAAAGGGGCGATAGGAACTACGTTACTAAGGGCGCATAAAGAAACAAATTAGCGACTCTCTCCTCCCCCGCCCCCTCTCTCTCTCTCTCTCTCTCTCTCTCTCTCTCTCTCTCTCCCCCCCCCCCCCCCTCCATAAAGCCATCTGACTCAATATTCACGGCGACGCAACCTGCAAGGCTCGTCCCTACCGCAGGGAAGGCTACACTACTGAGCCCTATGCAGAAAACAAGTCTTCTGCATCTTCCTAACACAGGCGAGACCAGTGAGCATAATAAGCGGGCTGCATGGTTAATAATAAACATCAGTGGTTCGCAGTTTTGATGACTAAATTATTCCTGTAATCTTCTGTTTTGAAAGTGCAGTATCTAGTGAAAACCATGTGTAATAAGATACGCTGTTGCATATGAAGGGTGAGTCACTTAAGATGTAACAACGCTTTTATTTCGTGGACGGTTCTAGATATCGAAACGATGATACGCTAAGGGGCGTGTACCTTGGTATGTAATAAATAGCCTTAACTCTTATATCGATCGAAATATTATAGAAAGTATGTTTTTTTTAATGGGACGGTATAGTTTCATAACTGCATTCAGTAGCTCTAGGAAAGACAGTTACAGTGATATGGCGCTTTGTAATATTGAAGTTGAAACCTTTCGCTAAAGAATCCGAGAAATGTAATAAAATTAGAAAGCAACGCGGTCGGAGTCGGCTATTGCGGCTTAAACACCGCCAGCAGAGCTGTCATGACAGACTGCCGTGTTATGTGCAGCCATATAGGTCTACGTTAATAAGATAAAACTTCGATTCTTGTAGGACATAGCTACAGGGTCAGAAATGATTTTTGTGCATAGAACTACGACATGTGCTAGCTTCTGTGGCATCAGACTGGGCTTAGGAAAACTGTTTCAAATTCGAGTACGTTTCCAGGTTTTTGTGTGAACAACTACAGTTACGTCAGGCAGTTGTCCATTTAAAACCTCCCCTTTGCCGAGTCCTTGTCAAAGCCAATCCAGAAAATTCGACCGATCGTACTTCATAAGGATAAAAAACCCTATTCACGAATAAAAAGAAAAACACGTATTTAAAAAAAATGATTGACCTGTCTTTGCCTGGAAACGCCAGCATGCTTCTTAAAGAAAAAAAATACCTGCTGTCGGAAACATTATAGATACTATTTGAAAATGTAATCACACGGATTACAAAACTTCCTGGCAGATTAAAACTGTGTGCCGGACCGAGACTCGAACTCGGGACCTTTGCCTTTCGCGGGCAAGTGCTCGACCGGCTGAGCTACCCAAGCACGACTCACGCCACGTCCTCACGGCTTTACTTCTGCCAGTACCTCGTCTCCTACCTTCCAAACTTTACGGAAGCTCTCCTGCGAACCTTGCAGAACTAGCACTCCTGAAAGAAAGGATACTGCGGAGACATGGCTTAGCCGTGTCTCATTCTGGACACGGATTACAGTTTTTAAACTTCGCATTTTATTCAGAATAAATGATGACATGTCACCCACAAAATATATATTTTGTTAACCAAGCGTATTTTTACACTATACCTAACATGTACATAAATTGTTTACGATCGACTGCAAGTTACTTGCGCAATTCCCGTTCGAGTGACAGCTGAACAGTTGAAATTACGTTGAATGAATGCCGTTGTGTATCGTGGCGGTTTGAGGCTCATATCGTCTGGCACAGCTGGGGCTTCATGATAGACTGCATCTTACAGTGCTCCCCATAGAAAGAAATCAATAGGAGTTAAATCGGGCGGTTTTGCCGGCCATTCCACTGCAGCATTCCCGCCCATACAACGGTTAGGAAACTTTTCAGTCGGTATTTGCATTGCAATACGCGAAGAGTGAGCTGTGCAGTCGTGTTGAAAACGAGTAGAAAGTACGTAAGGAAGTGTGCATGCGTGTTTCCTTTTATCACACCTCGCATGAAGTAAAGTGTCACAATGGAATTTCGTACGCTCGACGGCCGTTGGAGTTGTACCTCATGAAGCCACCGTGCGTTTTCCACTGCGCAGGAGTGTGTGTGTAAATTAACATTACCGTTGCCCGTAATTGTTGCATCGTCGATAAAGATCACACGGTGGAAAAACGTAGGGTCGTCTCCCAGGTGCTGAAGAGTAAACTGAAAATATTCTATACGACGTTCAAGGTCACGTCCTGCTAGTGGCAAGTGATAAAGGAGGAATTCATGTCAATTGTAAGTTGCGAATCACATCGTCTGAGTAGTCCGACATTTCTTGGCAGTATATCTCGTGTCACCATGCGGACTGATATGCGTCGTAGCCAGAACAACTTCTACATGTCGTGGTCTGTCATTTGCAGTCTTAGTCCTCGTCCTCTGTTTGACGCTGAAGCTGCCTATTCGCACTAGTGAGCCGATAATTTGAGCAAGACAGACAGCGGATAGGACTCATAGAGGAAACAGAGAAGATTCAAAGAAGAGCAGCGCGTTTCGTTACAATATAATTTAGTAAGCACGAAAGTGTCACAGCGACGGTCAACCAAAGCTTGTGGCAAACGCTGCAAGGGAGGCGTTCTGCTTCGCGTTGTAATTTACTGTAAAAGTTCAGAAAGCGTACGTTCCTAGAAGAGTCAAAGAGTACAGTGCTTCGTCGTACGTATATCTTGCAGAAAGATCGTGGAAATAAAATTAGAGAGACTCGAGCCCACACGGAGGCTTGCTGGCAATTGTTCTTCCCGCGGATTAGTCGTGGCTGGAACAGGAAAACAGTGGTGCACAATGTGGCTAGCGGAGTGTACATGTAGACGTAGATGTGGTTGTAGGTGGCAGTCGTCCAGTATCACCACCGGCTTCACATCATATCAAAGTGCTCGCTATGTACAAACGCGGTGTTCCGTTTAACACAAGGAAACCAAGAGCTGTGCGCTATGCCCATCTTATTAGCAGGCGCTGTAAGTGCCAGACACTGTTGGTGGTGGTAAGTTCCTATGGGACCAAACTGCTGAGGTCATCGGTCCCTAGGCTTACACACTACTTATTCTAACTTTAACTAACTTACGCTAAGGACAACACACACACACCTATATCCGAGAGAGGACTCGAACTTCCGGCGGGGGCAGCCGCGCGAACCGTAGTAAGGCCCCTAGACTGCGCAGCTACCCCGCGCAGCGCCGGCCACCGTTGAGAAACTTCTCAAATGATACGTTCTCTTGAATCTCTACGACAAAGTCTACCGAGCAAGTAAAGTAAAGATCATTTCCTGCGGCGACTGCGTCCCAACCCAGCAACTCCAAGCCGACAGGATGGGTAGAGTGAGGCGGACCCGGGCTACATAACCAATGGCATGAGACTTTGTCCACACTGCAGAAAGACTCTTGTCCCTCCTTCGTCTACATCTGCATCAGTACTCCACAGCGTCGTCCGTCTACATCTACATCAACATCAATGCTCTTCAAGCCGCCTTACGATGTCTGCTGGAAGGTTTTCCTTCTACAACTATCACTTCCCCCCTCCCCGTTCCCCAGTAGCGAATGGTCCACGGAAAGAAGGGTTCCTAGTAAGCCCCGTATAAACTCGAATCTCACTAATTTTACCTTCAAGGGTCTTTTGCGAGGTGTGCATAGGAGGACGCAATACGTTCATTGATTCTTCTAGGAAAGTACACTCTCGAAATTTTAACAATAAACAGCACAGTAATGCACAACGCTTCCCCTGCAGCCTCTAGCACTGGAATTGGCTGATAATCTGCGTAACTTTTTATTGTTTTATTAATTCACCTTGCATCGAAGCACCTTGCGCTTCTTTCGATATTCTCCACTACGCCCCATACTGACGAGCAACGTTCAAGTTACGGTCGAACGAAGGCATTGTAAGCTACCTCTTCCATTAGTGGACTACAGTTCCTACGTAATTCTTACACTGAATACATGCTCCGACGCCTGACCTGCTGCAATTAGTTTTAGGTGGTGGCTCCACATGAAATTGCTCTGTACGTATACTGCCAGATATTTAATGAATGTGCTACTTCCAGCAATTCTTCTGCAATTGTGTTATGTTTTTCCGCCTATTGACGCACGGTATGTTACATTTGTTTACATTTCTGCACCTAACATCGATCCTCTGCAGCTCTTCCTGCATTTTGAAACAATTTTCAGCCATGTGGATGCAACGGCTATGTATACAACAGCAGTACAGCCAAACAGACTCATGGAACTATGTACGATATCCCTTAGGTCTTTTGTATGTACTATGAATACGTCCCAGAGTACTTTTGCATTGTCAGCCACGATAATGTGATCACCGCCTGTGTTTGACGTAAACTTCAGTAACCACTCACAGACGACATGTGGCAACACCAACACTGGAGGCCATATCAAGCACGTCGGAGGGACGCGGATAACACTGCAGGCGTTGTCATAACTGCCGGCCGTTGTGGTCTAGCGGTTCTAGGCGCTTCAGTCTGGAACCGCGCAACCGCTACGCTCCCAGGTTCGAATCCTGCCTCGGGCATGGATGTGTGTGATGTCATTAGGTTAGGGAGGTTTAAGTAGTTCTAAGTTCTAGGGGACTGATTACCTCAGATGTTAAGTCCCACAGTGCTCAGAATCATTTGAACCATTTCGTTGTAGTAACTCGGAAACTGGGATATTTATTTGACGTATAGAAGGGCGCGATCATCTGCTTTAGGGCCAAGGGTGACATTATTTCCGAAACGACTAAATTCGTAAACTGTTCGCGTGCCGCCGTGGTTAAAGTATACCCTGCGTGACAAAACGGCGTTATCCAAAACTGGCACTGAGGCAACTGTAGTGCACTGCGGGCCATAGATGACAGGGGTGGAAGGCGACTGCTTAGATGTGTACGGACAAATAGACGTGCAACTGTTGACCAACTGATCGTCCAGATGGACCGAGGGACTACCAACAGGGTCTCCTGAACGACCGTTCACCGAACGTTGCTGCGTATGGGCCTCCACAGCGGACGCCTGGGTCATGCATCCATGATGACTGGAATCTGCACCCCAATGGCGCAACTGGACGTCCACTGAGAAGCGACAGGTGATCCTCTCAGATGAATCTCTTTTTATGCTCCATCGAATAGGTAGACGTTGGTGTGTACGACGTGGAACATCTAAAACGAGACACTCTGCAACAACCGTCGGAAGGAATCACATGGAGGAGGGATCGTTATGGTTTTGTGAATCCGTGGCATTCCCTGGGTGATCTCGTCATTCTGGAAGGACAATAGATCCAGACAAGTATTCCTCTATCTTTCGGTACCATGACCGCCTCTACATGAAGTTTATTTGTCCTCGGAAGGATGGCATGTACCAGCAGGACAATGCAATGTGTCACACAGCTTGCAGTCTACGTGCGTCTTTCGAAGAGCACCAGGCTAAGTTTATCGTACTTGCCGTGACCACAAGACTACCCGGATATGAACCCAATCGAGAATCTGTGGGACCACCTCGACTGGACTGTTTGCGGTATTGTTCCCCAACCGAAAAACCAAGAGCAACTGGCCACAGCGCTGGAGTCGGCATCTCTGAGGGTGTCTTCTGGAACTTCACTGACCCTCTTCCTACCCGTCTGTCAGCGTGTCCGCACTGCAAAAGGCGGTTATTCAGGCTTTTGGGCTTTTGACAGTTGGTCAGGTTAATGAGACTAAACAGTGAGTATTGCAATCTGACTATTCTCATTTATGATTCTTCAGACAAGCATACTTTAATAGAGCAACAGAACATTTTCTTTAATACCTGAAATAATTTTGTATTGCCAGCCGGTAAACTCTCACTTCACTGAAACCAGTTTTAAATGGTTCAAATGGCTCAAAAATGGTTCAAATGGCTCTGAGCACTATGGGACTTAACATCTGAGGTCATCAGTCCCCTAGAACTTAGAACTACTTAAACCTAACTAACCTAAGGACATCACACACATCCATGCACGAGGCAGGATTCTAACCCGCGAAAACCAGTTTTAAATCATGCTGACAATATTTAATTTTTGCCTGATTAGTAAGATATATACCAAAACTTGTGGGCTCATATATGAAGATACTATACGTCTTTATGGCGATCTTGTAATACCACGATATCAAAAAAACATGCAAACAGAATTTCGATCATGTGCGCTCTGGAATATTCCGACGCCACTTACCTAAAAATAATTTATTGGTGTTAAGGGAGGTTCGTCTCTGAACATCTACTACGAGCAGAAGTCCTTTTGAATGAGAAAGCTGACTGGATAAAACGTGAGAACACTTACTTACACATAAGTCACATAGGCCTCAGCGTTGTGCACTCCTGCTACCTTACAACATTAGCACTTCAGTTAATTACATGTATGGAAGGTGCGAATCTGAAATAAAGGTATGAGTCTGTATTGATTATTCAGTGTCAAGAATACTGAACTTTTAAATCAGCCATGCACGCATGCATGTCTGAGGGAACCGACACTGTTGCGGATCTGCACTTCTATTAATATTGCCTAATTTATTCGCAGTACAGCTGGTATCAAAAGAATCTGCAATTACGAGTAAATTTCGGAGTTGGTTCAAATGGCTCTGAGCACTATGGGACTTAACATCATTGGTCATCAGTCCCCTAGAACTTAGAACTACTTAAACCTAACTAACCTAAGGACATCACACACATCCATGCCCGAGGCAGGATTCGAACCTGCGACCGTAGCAGTCGCGAAATTTCGGAGTATTAATACAGTTGCATACGATGATAACAGTATTAACGTTCAGCCGCGCGGGTTAGCCGCGGGGTCTGGGGCGCCTTCTCACGGTCCGCGCGGCTGCCCCCGTCGGAGGTTCGAGTCCTCCCTCGGACGTGGGTGTGTGTGTTGTCTATAGCGTAAGTAAGTTTAAGTTAGATTAACTAGTGTGTAGGCTTAGGGACCGATGACATCAGCAGTTTGGTCCCATAAGACCTTACCACAAATTTAAAAAAATAGTACTAACGTTGAACACGTTTGTCTCATTAACCCAGTTACGGGCATCCAAGTAATGCCGCTAGCAATAGGGGATTAGACAGTGTGACATATCGAATTTGGTTCTGACCGTGAGTCGTCCATGGATAGCCGAGATTGTTATGGCGACCGCTAGCGATAAGCGAGAAATATGGGTTACAGTCCCGGACTGCTACAATTTTTCATGTGTTACCAGTAAGCAATGTTTCTATAAAAACACCTGTTATCTCCAAAAATTTTGTGAGTTTGAACGTTTTGTCATAGTAAGCGCACGAGTGATGGGACACAGTATGTCCGAGGTAGCAATGTTGTGGGAATTTTACCATAGAACCATTTCACGAGTGTACCGTGAGTATCAGGAATCCGGTAAAACATCAAATCTGTGGCATCGCTGCGGCCGGAAAAAGATCCTGCAAGAAAGGGATCAACGACGACTGAAGAGAATCGTTCAACGTGGCACAAGTGCAGCCCTTCCGCAAATTGCTGCAGATTTAAATGCTGGGCCATGAACAAGTGTCAGCGTGCGAACCATTTAACGAAACATCGTCGATATGGACTTTCGGAACCGAAGGCCCAGTCGTGTACCCTCGATGACTGGATGACACAAAGCTTTACGCATCGCCTGGGTCCGTCAACGCCGACACTGGACTGTTGATGACTAGAAACATGTTGCCTGGTCGCAAGAGTCTCTTTTCAAATTGTGTCGAGTGGATGGACGTGTACGAGTATAGAGACAACCTGTGACGGTACGTCACATACATGTACATTGGAGAAAGGGAAAGGAAGTTTTTGTTATGAGACGTGTGAATTACAAATTATTTCAAGACTGTGTACGTGTGCGCGATGTATAAAAAATAGTAAAGAACGTAAGTCGTTATTATCAAAACACAAATATCGATGTAATTGACAAAACACAGTTTTTCTGGTATAATCTCTGTGGAACATAGGCCATGAAGATCAGAGACAATGCTTTATTTGAACTATCTCTCCTGTTTTTGTTTCGTCTAGCGGTAGTCCGCCATTGTAGTGCTATATGATAATTAACGTAAGTTTTATCTGTATCTTTGAAAAATATAAAAGAAATTGTTATTAGAAATTGTGTATTACTGACTTAGTTGTCACCTCTCATGATAGCAACCATTAATTATAATTAACAAAGTTTTTACAGAACTTCGTAGTGTAGGGAGCTCATCTCCACTAGCAGGATTTAGTCAGCCATTACGCTGACGATTCATCTTATTAAATGTAAATGCGAGAGACTTCTCAGTTTTGATCTTTCATTAATTTCGATGTTAAAATTAATTTCAGTTACCAAAATTCACAGTACTGAATGAGTTCAGTATGTTTCATTTTGGCCGCCTAACGGCTGACGAGATTCTCTCCAGTTTTGCCTTGCAAATAATGAACAAGAAATATTGAAAATCATTACATTCCGCAATGTCTCAGTTAATCTTTGTGTTGTTTGGTACATAAATAACTAGTAGCCCCTGAGACCCATATTAATAATTACAGTTTGCGTAAGAATACGCATATTTTCTTTTGTAAATAGCAGCGCTCACGCAAACTATTTATTAGAAGGCGGTGAGTCGCGCGTTGTGTTTAAAAAATATTATATCGTACGTACTTCGGGGCAGCCGATGTCCGTACGAGTGTTATCGCGGTATAAGTTAATTAAAAGTCTAATGCTAGTCCACAATATTTAAAGCCACCCCAACCAAAACCATAAAATGTATAATTATAAAAATAAAAATATACACTTATACCGTGATAAACCTCATGAATTCATGGATTCTGCATGTCAGCAGGGGGTTCAAGCTGGTGGAGGCTCTGTAATGTGTGGGGCGTGTGCAGTTGGAGTGATATGGGACCCCTGATACGTCTAAATCCGAGTCTGACCGGTGACACGTACTTAAGCACCCTGTCTGATCACCTGCATCCATTCAAGTCTATTCTGCATTCTGACGGGAAATTCCAGCAGGACTATGCGACACCCAACACGTCCAGAATTGCTACAGAGTGACTTCAGGAACACTCTTCTGAGTTTAAATACCTCCGCCGGCCACCAAACTCCCCAGACATGAACATTACTGAGCATATCTGTGCTGCCTTGCAACGTGCTGTTGAGAAGAGATCTCCATCCCCTCGTACTCTTACGGATTTATGGACAGCCCTGAAAGATTCATGGTGTCAGTTCCCTCCAGCACTACTTCAGACGTTAGTCGAGTCCATGCCACGTCGTGTTGCGGCACTTTTCTACATCTACATCTACATTTACATCCATACTCCACAAGCCACCTGACGGTGTGTGGCGGAGGGTACCTTCAGTACCTCTATCGGTTCTCCCTTCTATTCCAGTCACGTATTGTTCGTGGAATGAAGGATTGTCGGTATGCCTCTGTGGGTGCTCTAATCTCTCTGATTTTATCCTCATGGTCTCTTCGCGAGATATACGTAGGAGGGAGTAATATACTGCTTGACTCTTCGGTGAAGGTATGTTCTCGAAACTTCAACACAAGCCTGTACCGAGCTACTGAGCGTCTCTTCTGCAGAGTCCTCTGCTGGAGTTTGTCTATCACCTCCGTAACGCTTTCGCGATCACTAAATAATCCTGTAACGAAGCGCGCTGCTCTCCGTTGGATCTTCTCTGTTTCTTCTATCGACCCTATCTGATACGGATCCCACACTGCTGAGCAGTATTCAAGCACTGGGCGGACAAGCATACTGTAACCTACTTCCTTTGCTTTCGGATTGCATTTCCTTAGGATTCTTCCAATGAATCTCAGTCTGGCATCTGCTTTACCGACGATCAACTTTATATGATCATTCCATTTTAAATCACTCCTAATGCCTACTCCCAGATAATTTATGGAATTAACTGCTTCCAGTTGCTGACCTGCTATATTATAGCTAAATGATAAGGGATCTTTATTTCTATATATTCGCAGCACATTACACTTGTCTACATTGAGATTCAGTTGCCATTCCCTGCACCATGCGTTAATTCGCTGCAGATTCTTCTGCTTTTCAGTACAATTTTCCATTGTTACAACCTCACGATATACCACAGCATCATCCGGAAAAAGCCTCAGTGAACTTCCGATGTATCCACAAGGTCATTTATGTATATTGTGAATAGCAACGGTCCTACGACACTCCCCTGCGGCACACCTCAAATCACTCTTACTTCGGAAGACTTCTCTCCATTGAGAATGACATGCTGCGTTCTGTCATCCAGGGACTCTTCAATCCAATCACACAACTGGTCTGATAGTCCATATGCTCTTACTTTGTTCATTAAACGACTGTGGGGAATTGTATCGAACGCCTTGCGGAAGTCAAGAAACACGGCATCTACCTGGGAACCCGTGTCTAAGGCCCTCTGAGTCTCGTGGACGAATAGCGCCAGCTGGGTTTCACACGATCGTCTCTTTCGATACCCATGCTGATTCCTACAGAGTAGATTTCTAGTCTCCTACACGATATTAGGCAGGTGTACTAGTTTCTTTAGTCCTTCAGTGTAATTTTCATCATCATTCTATAACACTACAACATAAGAGCTTCCATTCTGCTATTTTCCGGTTCCCTCTACCCCCTTCCACCTCGCAAGTGAGACGTCATTCGCGCCTGTTTATAAACATTTCGTCGGTGAGATTCGCTTTTCCGAGTCGAGTAGGGTGGGAGGCTAGGTGGTAGCGCCGCCCCGGCAGCCTTTACGTAATGAGGAAGCCGGATGAGCGGGTGGCGGCCTTGCCGGCCGGCCGCCGTGTTTACCCGGCAGCGCCCGCCGGCCGGCCGGCCTTGGGCGTGGCCGGGCCTTGCATCACGGAGCGCCGCGGTCAGCGCAGTCGCGGGACACGCCCAGCTCTGCGTGCCAGCCGCGGCGCGGGGACCGGTCAGCGCACAGCCGCGGATGAGCATTAGCTCACCTCCAAGGCCTGCTCGGGGTGAAGTCCGTTTCCCGCAGTCCTCTCTTGGTAGCCGGGCCCGGCACTGCGTCCAATTTTTTCTCGAGTTTCCTATACGTTCGCTGAAACTAGCAAATAACCGTCACGTGCGCTGAGACCGTGAACTTGAGCGTTAACAGTAATAAATGATGACTAACTGAAACCCTGTGCTGCCGCCCGCATCTCGTGGTCGTGCGGTAGCGTTCTCGCTTCCCACGCCCGGGTTCCCGGGTTCGATTCCCGGCGGGGTCAGGGATTTTCTCTGCCTCGTGATGGCTGGGTGTTGTGTGATGTCCTTAGGTTTAAGTAGTTCTAAGATCTAGGGGACTGATGACCACAGATGTTAAGTCCCATAGTGCTCAGAGCCATTTGAACCTCTGCTGCCGACAGGTGTTGTTGATATACCTCGATGTGGACAGCTGAAAATGTGTGCCCCGACAGGGACTCGAACCCGGGATCTCCTGCTTACATGGCAGACGCTCTATCCATCTGAGCCACCGAGGACACATATGAATAGCGCTACTGCAGGGACTTATCCCTTGCACGCTTCCCGTGAGACTCGCATTCATAACTGTCCACAATTCTACATACGTAATGTACCTTACAGACATTTACCCATCCACTCATTGCTCGCGCACGCTTTGGCGATTCCCGTAAGAGTTTTGGCAACCTGTGCGCATTCGCACAGACGAAGGTCAATGGCTGGGTAGCCTCTAACTATATATATGAGTAATGCCGTCATATTTGTACCAGCATAACGATCACAACCGCGTCGAATAATTCTCACTCTTCAGGGAAGTGAACGATGTTACAAACTTCTTGGTGACTTAAAACTGTACACCGGACCGTGACTAGGATCTCGCCCCTCCTCTTGCGCGGATCGCACTCTTTGCTCTTACCGACGGAGATATAAAGGCACGAAGTTTAAAAAATTGTGAAGGGGAACAGAGAGAAGTGAAACTGTGACAATGAATCGTGGGTCGTTGCACGATACCTAAGTCGGTAGCAAGAACGCCAGCGAAACGCGAAGTTTCTGGCTCGACTCCCTGTCACACGTAGGGGCTTTAATGATAGTTCCCGTCGCCAGAGAAGCCGCGTGGACTTTTTGTCAGGAAAACTGGAGAAGAAAATCGAAGCGTTTGACTTCTCTTCGGAATTTTTTATTTTTCTTTTATTTTATTTGTTGGATTTATCAGCCGCGCGGGATTAGCCGAGCGGTCTAGGGCGCTGCAATCATGAACTGTGCGGCTGGTCCCGGCGCAGGTTCGAGTCCTTCCTCGGGCATGGGTGTGTGTGGTTGTCCTTAGGATAATTTAGGTTAAGTAGTGTGTAAGCTTAGGGACTGAAGACCTTAGCAGTTAAGTCCCATAAGATTTCACACACATTTGAATATTTGGATTTATCATGTTTAAAACTTGTAGTCTTATGACATGGTTACTACGGGTTGCCTTGTTTGCGAGAAGAGGCCAAACGACGAGGTCATTCGGGCTCATCGGATTAGGGAAGGATGGGGAATGAAGTCGGTCGTGCCCTTTCAAAGGAACCATCCCGACATTCGCCTGGGGCGATTTAGGGAAATCACAGTTATTACGGGGGTTGCCCAGAAAGTAATGCACTGCATTTTTTTCTTCAACAGTTCTTCATTGAACACAATGAGAATTACACCGACGAAAGTATGGTGTTTTATCTACACACCCTATTTTTCCACGTAATCTCCATCCGTTTCTATGGCCTCCGCGCAGCGCGAAACAAGGGCGTGTATGCCCTGTCGGTAGCAGTCCTTGTCCTGGTGGCGGAGTCAGTGCTTCATTGTGAGAATAACCTCATCGTCCTCAGAATGTTTTCCACGAACAGCATCCATTAATGGCGGCTGTCTTCGCGAATGACAACATCAGCTCGCTGCAACCTGTCAGGTGTGACGGCCGTGGATGGTCTCCCCGACCGTTGTAAATCGTGGAGCTCCGCCGAACCGCCTTCTGAGACCTCAACCTCCGTGCCCAGCCACTAACTGTACTTATAAAAATGGTTCAAATGGCTCTAAACACTATGGGACTTAACATCTGAGGTCATCAGTCCCCTAGACTTCGAACTACTTAAACCTAACTAACCTAAGGACATCACACACACCCGTGCCCGAGGGAGGATGCCAACCTGCGACCGCAGCAGCAGCGCGGTTCCGGACTGAAGCGCCTACAACCGCTCGGTCACAATGGCCGGCAACTGTATTTCTGTCGGCAGTAGCTGCTCCATAGACTTTGCACAAGCGTTTGTCTGTATACCCCACAGTTTTTTTCTCTGCAGTGTTAAATTCAATGACGGCACGTTGCTTGTAATGTACATCATCTACAGACACCATTTTGAAACTGCCCTGAAGCTACGCTATCTGTCGGAAGTGACGCGCTTGGCGCACTCACTCAGGAGACTTCAAACAATACATACTTAACGTTTCGCATTCATAGCATTGGTTTCGCCTGAGAAAAACAATGCGGTGCATTATTTTCTGGGCAACTCTCGTAAATTATAACATGGTATACATAACTTTAACTATCTTTACGTTTAAGACCGCAAAATTGTTTTATGTAGACTCAAGTCAAGTGCTTAAACATGCCCAGCTTATGGGGCAGGTTTGTCCACATATACGGGCATGTTTAAGCATATCATAGAACACAAATATTAGTAAACTAAAAACATTACTCAAGTTTTCAAAATACGTTTTGTTGATAGTAAATAAAATTACTCACACTAACTAACATGTTAAAACACAACACTTTTACCTAAGGTAAACAAACTTTTTTTGGCAAACTTCCAGCTATTAGGATAATATGGCCTGCATAGAAGTTTTAATGATGATTAAAGAGGTATTCATCATCATTGTCCGAGCTATGGACACAGAAAATAATGTACTTCCTATGGCACAAATGTCGTGAGCCAAGTACTTACATCTGCGGCAACGGACCGATCCTTAATTTCTTTTTGATTTCTGTTTCATTGGTTGTATCGACCCAAGCAGTAAATACAAAGGTAATTTTTATCCTTTCCATCAGGCTCCTGCCGGTTGTAAGAGAAAGTGCAAGAACTGGATTAGACATTCGTTGAGACGGGAGTGCCTGCTAACAGACGCTCTGTAACGGCTAGTTTGTGGCAGGAGATTCAGAAGAAGTAGGAGATACGAGACAACAGACGATATAAAGAGACGCGGAATCCACGCGAACCTGCAGAGGGCGGCAGAAGACAGGATAGCATGCACAGTTACTGGGTAACCAAGCGTAAGCTTCAGGTATCAGAAGTAGACCTATCCAGTTTCTTGCTTGTTCTTGCTTTTGGTAATTACTTGCCCTTATCAGTCCCTGCTCTCATAGGACTAATTCTTTCTGCTTGAGATTCATAAGGTTCAAATAGATTTTAAGCGAATTTTTACATTTTATTCTCCCGTGCCTTCATTTTTTAGATTGTTTTTTCATCTGCTGTTGTTTTAAGGTTTCCTTGAATGCGGTATCATTTAGGATTTCAATGAAAAATTGTGCGTAAGCGTACCCCAGCATAACTATGTAAACCTGTTCCATCGACATATTTCAATTAGTTTCGAAACTACAGTAGTCACTTTGAGGGTTTCAAATGAAACAAATGTGCCATGCGGGGTAGAATAATCTGCTGTAAATGAACATATATTTATTTATTCTCAGTTCCAAACTTTATGCTCTCTAGCAGCTTCGATATTTGCGTTCTAAAATTTACTCACTTTGCACAAAAACACAAATCTATACTTCGTGCTAAGACGTTCACTCAGCTTGTGCTGTGAAGTTTCTGAGAGCACTCAGTAGATAGCTCTACTACTCGACCATTGTCGGTAGCGCTCTAGTGAGAACCGTTTCCGAGAAAAGTACTCTGCGTAAACGCACCACGTGCGTAAACGTTCCTTGGTCTCCCCTACAAGAGGGAAACCGGAAAGAGATTAAATATTTCCATAGGGGTCCATCCATGGACCTGTCTTCTGGGTTCTTATGCTACAACCGCTCCTGAATACGACGCACACGGGACTAAGACGTATGCAGACCATCTTCTAGTAGTGATCTCCATGAACTCAGCAGCTCGTCTAGAGAATAAAGCTTGTTGTGTACTGAAGCAGATGAGAAAATGGTGTGAAGGCAATAAAGTGACTATTGCTGCATATAAGTCTTCTGACTGGTTTGATGCGGCCCGTCAAAAGTTCCTCTCCTGTGCCAAACCTCTTCATCGCTTGCAACCTACGTCCTCAATTATTTGTTGTATGTATTCCAACCACTGCCTCCCTCCACATTTTTAGCCCCATACAGCTTCCTATAGTGCCATGGTAGTCATTCCCCTTCTTCTTATCATTGTTCTTTCCTCGTCGACGCTCCGAACAACCTCCTCATTTCTTCTCCTATCTGTCCAAGTAATTTTCAATATTCTTCTGTAGCACCGCATCTCAAATACTTCAATTCCCTTCTGTTCCGATTTTCCCTCCGTCCATGTTTGACTACCATACAGTGCTGTGCTCCAGACGTACGTTCTTAGAAATTTCTTCCTCAAATTATGGCCTGTGTTTGATACTAATAGACTCCACTTGGCCTGGAATTCCCTTCGTTTTTGCCAAGGCTAGTCTGCTTTTGATTTCCTCGTTGCTTCGTCCGTCATTGGTTATTTTGCTTCCTAGGCAGCAGAATACCTTACTTTCATGTTCTTCGTGACCATCAATACTGGTGTCAAGTTACTCGCTGTTCTCATTTTTGCTACTTCTCATTACCTTCATCTTTCTTCGGTTTACTCTCAATCCATATTCTGTACTCATGATATCGTTCATTCCATTCAGCATATCACGTAATTCTTCTTCACTTTCGCTCAGGATAGCAATGTCATTAGCGAATAGTATCATTGATATCCTTTCACCTTGAATTTTAATTCCATTCCGAAAGCTTTCTTTTATTTCCATTATTGCCTCTTCAATGTACAGATTGATCAGTAAGGGTGAAAGACTGCATCCCTGTCTTAGACCCTTTTTAATCCGAGCACATTGTTCTTGGTCGTCACCTCTTATCCTTCCCTCTTGGCTCTTCTGCATATTGTATATTACGTGTCTCTCGCTATAGCTTACCCCTATTTATCTCATAATTTCAAACATATTGCAATATTTTACACTGTCGAGTGCTTTTTCCAGGTCGACAAATCCTTTCTAAGTGTCTTGATTTTTCTTTACTCTTGTTTCCATTATCAACCGCTACGTCAGAATTGCCTCTCCGTGCCTTTCCTTTCCTAAAGCCAAACTGATTGTCATCTAGCACATCCTCAATTTTCTTTTCCATTCTTTTGTATATTATTCTTGTAAGCAGCTTGGATGCATGAGCTGTTAAGATGATTGTGTGGTAATCCTCGCAACTGTCAGCTCTTGCAGTCTTCGGAACTGTGGGGATGATATTTTTCGAAAGTTATATGGTATGTCGCCAGACTCATACGTTCTACACACAAACGTGAATAGTCGTTTTGTTGCCACCTCCCCCAATGATTTTAGAAATTCTGATGGAATGATATCTATTCCTTGTGCCTTATTTGATCTTAAGTCCTCCAAAACTCTCTTAAATTCTGATTCTGATACTAGATCCCTTATTGCTCCTAAATCGACTTCTCTTTCTTCTTCTATCACATCGGCAAATCATCCGTCTTATAGAGGCCTGCAATGTACTCTTCCACCGATCCACTTGCGTCTCTGCATTTAACAGTAGAATCCCCGTCGCAGTCTTAAAGTTCCACCCTTGCTTTCAATGTATCGAAGGCTGTTTTGACTTTCCTGTATGCGAGTCAGTTCTTCCGATAATCATTTCTTTTTAATTTGCTTCACACTTTCTATTCAGCCATTTTGTCTAAGGTTCCCTGCCCTTCCTACTTATTTCCCTCCTCAGTGATTTGTACTTCTGTACTCCTGAATTTCCCTGAACGTTTTCGTAATTTCTTCTTTCATCTGTCAACTGAAGTATTTCTTCTGTTACCCTTGGTTTCTTCGCAGATACCTTCTTTCTTTCCAACCTCTGTGATTGCCCTTTCTAGAGAAATCCATTCCTCTTCAACTGTACTGCCTACTGAGCTATTCCTTATTGTTGTATCTGTAGCATTAGAGAACTTCAAACGTGTCTCGTTTTCGCTTAGTACATCTATATCCCACTTCTTTGCATATTGATTCTTCAGCCTATTCTTCATCACTACTACATTATAATCTGAGTCTACATATGCTCCTGGGTACGCCCTACAATCCACTATCTGTTTTCGGAATCTCTGTCTGACCATGATATAATCTAACTGAAATCTACGCGTATCACCCGCTTTTTCCAGGTGTACCTCCTCCTCTCATGATTTTTGAACAGAGTATTCGCTATTACTAGCTGAAATTAATGACAGAACTCGATTAGCCTTTTTCCTCTCTCATTCCTTGTCTCCTGTAACCTACTCCTTCCCCTACAACTACTTTCCAGTCCCTTTATGCACTGTATTGCCATTTCAATATCCTCATATACTTTTTCTCAACCTTCAGCTTGCGACGTCAGCATGCATACCTGAACTATCGGTATCGGTGTTGGTTTACTGTCGATTCTGATAAGAACAACCTTATCACTGAGCTGTTCACAGTAACACACTCTCTGCCCTACCTTCCTGTTCATAACGAGTCCTACTCTCGTTATACCATTTTCTGCTGTTGTTGATATTACCCTATACTCATCTGACCAGAAATCCTTGTGTTCTTTTCACTTCACTTCATTGACCCCTAGTATATCTAGATTGAGCCTTTGCATTTCCCTTTTCAGATTTTCTGACTTCCCTACCATATTCATGCTTCTGACATTCCACACCCGAGTCGTAGAACGTTATCTTTTCGTCGGTTATTCAATCTTTTTCTCATGGTCACCTCCCCTTTGGCAGTCCCCTCTCGGAGACCAAGAAATGCCATCTACATTCTGTTTAATGGTAGGTTATCAACATCTAGTAGTGCAACATTCAAATTAGGTAACACCTCCTTAACTGGAAAGACAACATGTACATACTTTGGGGCACATGTCGATGAGGAGCTCATTGATCACTACAGGAACTACTATTTACCTCGGCCACCGTCCACCATGAAAACATACCACAGTGCCATATTCACAACAGTACTCAGTATTTGGGCGCACTGGCTTTGCATCGAGCGGCGCGGAATATATTCAAAGAATATAAAACAACAGTACTAACTGAATATTACTGTACGATTTTCTTTCTTCGCGAGAACACATTATCTTGTGCAACACTGTCTGTGCATGGTGACAAGTCTGTTATTTCCCATGAGGTTGCGAAGGTGGCATGCTGTGTTGGCAGTGGTGGTGGTGGTTAGTGTTTAACGTCCCGTCGACAACGAGGTCATTAGAGACGGAGCGCTAGCTCGGGTTAGGGAAGGATTGGGAAGGAAATCGGCCGTGCCCTTTCGAAGGAACCATCCCGGCATTTGCCTGAAACGATTTAGGGAAATCACGGAAAACCTAAATCAGGATGGCCGGAGACGGGATTGAACCGTCGTCCTCCCGAATGCGAGTCCAGTGTGCTAACCACTGCGCCACCTCGCTCGGTTCTGTTGGCAGTAACGTAGCTACTAGCAGGAACTTAAAATCCGAATGGCACCCTCAGAGGAACTGCCTAAAATGTGTACTTCAATGCCCAGTCGCTCGTTTGTTGTATCCTCCGTTCTTCCACGTGGCACGATCATGTGGTAATAAACCCTAACAACACCGAAAACCTTGCTCGTTGAAGGTTAGTTATAGTAACGTACTAGTGTCGTCAACACACGTCTCCTTCCATCACCTTTACCATAAACATTAGAACGTTAAACACTGAGCATATATTAGTGTAATCTGAACCTTAAAAACAATATTCGCTGGCTACAATCACATTAAAAAAAAGATTAGAACAGAGAAATAGTATCAGTTGGAGATAGTTTACGACCCAGCGTTTGCACTCTCTTCTGAGTAAACTGAGGTTCATTTTATGAGATAAAACAATGCATAAAGTAAATCGCATTGTAGCTTAACAGCGAGTGGCATTATTCAAAAGTGGAGATTAAGTTAAAGCAAAGGAATCTTGAAGATACTTCAGACTTGGTAGTAAGCTCGACAGTGATATGATTAGAAACGGAAATAATTGAGGAGATTGCTCAAAAAGATTTTTCTAGGGAATAACCAAAAATAAAATGAAGCTGTAAATTAATACATGGGGTAATAATGAGATGGTTGCATTTTTTTAAGCAACACATAATCTTTTGATTGTATTTTAATGGTACAACAGCTTAGACTGTAACAGCTGGAACAGCTGGACTGTGAGTCCTGGGTGAACATTAATAAAACGGACAACCTGCAGGGACGGAAATGGAAGAAAAATGTTCTATGAACACGTGTCCAGAAATGAATTGTTGCCACGGTGGATGGCGCTGACGGCTGACGGTTCCACTGACCATGTGCGTGTGTTACTTGGGTGTTGCAGGCTGTATGATTGACTGGAAGCAGCAGAATGGTCCGGTATTCATATCGGGAACAAGACGAGATGGTGTTTGTGTACGACCAAGCGGATGGAAACAGTCGAGAAGCAGCACAACTGTACCAAGACAAGTACCATCACAGATACCAGCCACGTCATTTCAAGTGCGCTCTGGGTGTTTGTGTGAGCACGGGTCCTTTCAGAGACACGAACGGGCAGCGAGACGGCGGACTGTGAGTACATCCGATATGCAGGAGAGGGTTCTGCAGGATATTAAGACGAACACTACACAAGCTCCAGGCAAGCGGCCCGTCAACATGGTGTAAGCCAAAGTACGGTTATGTCTTTATACTATAACTACTGCAACCAACAACCATCTGTATTTGTTTACTGTATTCAGGCGATGGACACCCGGCGCATTTGTTACCATCTCCCTCTGTTACTAAATTAACTATTCCTCTTTGCTTCAAGAGATTCCCTGTTGAACCTTCCTTTTTTCTGCAAACTTTTAACATGAAGCTCTTTTCATGACGATTTGATTCAACAATGCTTCATTAGTTACCGGATACATCCATTTAACTTCTTATATTTTTCTCTAGCATCGCATTTCGATAGTTTCTATTCTCTTCTTGCTTGTCCTTTAATCGTTCACGTTTCGCTTACATTTAAGACTATTCTCTAAACAATTAACTATTATTTCCTGATTGTTTGCTGATAATTTCAGTGAATATCTTCTACATAAAAGTTTAACATCTCTACTGGCTATATCTTCGAGTCTCTTTTACCCACTAGCGCGTAGTTCAGCTCCCTCCCGCGGAATTACATCTCTACCTTCTTTCTTCTTCTAACATATCAAATTGTTAGTGTGCTACATTCAACCTTACGAAACTATGCAGTTACTTCTGTTACTCTACAGAATTTCAGAACTGTGTTCAATTTGGTATTTCCAAAGATTGTCTTTGTTATGTTACACAAACATAAAAATTCTTGGTTTTCTGTTGATATCATCTTACGATGTCTTATTGGCATCATTATCAGGTCCTGCACATGTGCTGAAGTGAAATGTTTCCTCCACCAGATCCTCGTTTTTCAATTCTCCTCAAACGTACAGCTCGATTTCGTACCTTTTTTCAGTTAATACCGCCAAACCAGGCTTCATCCACCAAGGTTTCAGTTTCTGTGATTTTCCATAGTCGCGGAAACACCTTTTTCAGATTTCAGTGCCAAAGAATTCGCTTTCTTCTCGCAACATTGGAAATTCGATTCCTGTCAATGGATATATTTCTTTGTTTGTGAATTGCCTTCATTCTTTTTCGTTTTCAACAGGTCCGAGGAATTTACTCGTTACTCTTCTTACGAAGTTTATTTTTTTCTTTATTTTTTATAGTTGTCTGTAACTCAGAGCCGTAAAACTCAACTGGTATTATACGTACATCTTGACCTTTATTCTGTATGACAGTATTTTGGAAGTCAGTGTAGTTAGCACACCTCTCTCCTGTTTATATCTTCTTTTTTAAATAAGTGCTTAATTCAGGGCGTGTGGTGAACTAAGCACCAAGCTACGGATGGACCTCCGAGCGAGGTGGCGCAGTGGTTAGCACACTGGACTCGCATTCGGGAGGACGACGGTTCAATCCCACGTCCGGCCCTTCTGATTTAGGTTTTCCGTGATTTCCCTAAATCGCTCCAGGTAAATGCCGGGATGGTTCCTTTGAAAGGGCATGGCCGACCTCCTTCCCCATCCATCCCTAAACCGACGCGGCCGATGACCTCGCAGTTTGGTCTCTTCCCTCAAACCAACCAACCAACCTACGGATGGACTTCAAACAGTAAATTCAACATTATTGTGGCAGTAAGTAACTTTTATTGAATGCTGCATTACAAGTCAAAGTAACACTGATACATGGCACTTCTTTTCAACATATCACAAAGTCTCCTTAAAAAACGGACGCAACGTTCTACACTTCGTTCGATTTCTGGACGATATAAATCCGTCCCTTGGTCACGGAGCCATTCGAGTACCGCTGTGTGAACGTCCTCATTGTTGGAAAACTGCGACTGCCGCGAATCGGTTCCGCTTTTGCTCGACTGCCTGCACATTGTCGCCTGTGGTCGGCGGCGATGGCCTTCCTTCATTATCAGGATCATCCCGCCATTGCATTTACTCCATATACCGCCACAATTTCACACTGAATCTGCGTGCAAATTAGTTTTGCCCACAAAAATCGTACTGTCACTCGTATTTAAGTTTTGGAGTAATTTCCAGTTTCCATGTCATTCGATTGTACCTTACCGTAACGTTACTGTACTCTGTCTACAGAAAACGCAAAATAGGTATTCTCTTTTAGCAATGCGCTACTCCTGTTGCACAATGGCCATAGTGTGGTAAGACATGCGTAACGTACCTTTCGAAGTGCCCCCGTACCAAAATCTCTCCACTGAAGTGAGACTCGGTGTATCTGTAGCCAGATCGCCGCTGTCTTGCTCCATCCTTGACAGCATCCTGTGTTAAATGTTACTTGCATTGACCTGCGTGTTGACTCTCGCAACCTGCTTTGTCATACCTTCTGCAAGGACAATGTTTATTTTAGCTCATTGTCTCAATATCATTGATGTATGCTCGCCATTATTATGTCCTTCGTAGCATACGACTACTCTCTCGTTTACCCGCATGTCTGATCATTAATTCAGCACCGAATCGAATAAAAATTGGCGTATTGCATCACCCTGCTTGAGGTAGCATTTCACTTGAAACTTCGCGTCTATATACACGTTTCGATAGAGTGATCTCCTTTATGTGTATATTCTCACGTACAATTGGCAATCACGAACTAGTTACAAGGGCAGGGCCGACAACAAGAAGCAGCACTTTACATTAAAACTGCGTTTATTGAACACACACACGAAAACATAGACGGAGCTGAACTGCCTGTTTCTGCAGAGGGAATTCCAATTTCTACATAGGTAGGATGTTCTGCCAAACTAGAGTATTCCATAAATAACGAAGTCCCAGCAACTTTCATAAATAAAAAGCAGATGATAAATGGAAGCACAAATCGGAAGGGTGACCCGCGCATGTCGCCAGCCCAGGAAATGACAATTACCTGTACAACACGAAGGGCGACGTACTGCATGTGGCAACATCAAACTATCCCCAGGTATTATACGCTGAAGAGCCAAAGAAACTGATACGCCTTCCTGATATCGTGTAGTGCGAGCACGCAACATGACATGGCATGGACAAGACTAATGACTGATGTAGTGCTGGAGGGAGTTGAAACCATGAATACTGCAGGGCTGTCCATAAATCCGTGAAGAGTACGAGGAGTTGAGATCTCTTCTGGACAACACGTTGCAAGGCATCCCACATATGCTCAACAATGTTCATGTCTGGAGAGTTTGGTGGCCAGCGGAAGCGTTTAAACTCAGAGGAGCGTTCCTGCAGCGACTAAGTAGCAATTATGGACGCGTAGGGTGTCGCATTGTCCTGCTGGAATTGCCCAAGTCCGTCGGAATGCGCAATGAACATAAATGGATGCAGGTGATCAGACGAGATGTTTACGTACGTGTTACCTGTCAGAGTCGTATCTAGACGTATCAGGGGTCCCATATCACTCAACTGCACACTCCCCACACCAGAACAGAACCTTCACCAGCTTGAACAGTCCCCTACTGACACCAATGTCCATGGATTCATGAGGTTGTCTTCATATCCATACACGTCCATCCGCTTAATGCAATTTGACACTAACCTCGTTCGCCCAGGCAACATGTTTCCAGTCATCAACAGTCCAATGTCAGGCGAGGCTTAAAGCTTCGTGTCGTGTAGTCATCAAGCGTACACGAGTGGCCCTTCGGCTCCAAAAGCCCATATCGATGATGTTTCGTTGAATGGTTCACACGCTGATACATGTTGATGTCCCAGCACTGAAATCTGCAGCAATTTGTTGAAGGGTTGCACTTCTATCACGTTGAACGATTCTTTCCAATCGTCGTTGGTCCCGTTCTTGAATGAGCTTTTTCCAGCCGCAGCGATGTCGGAGACTTGATGTTTAACCGGATTCCTGATATTCCCGGTGCACTCGTGAAACGATCGAACAGGAAAATCCCCACTTCATCGCTAGCTTGGAGATGCTGTGTCCCAACGCTCTTGCGCCGACTGTATCACCACGTTCAAGCTCACTTAAATCTGGATAACGTGCCATTGTAGCCGATCTAGAAACTGCACCAGATACTTGTTGTCTTATACAGGCGTTGCCGACCGCAGCGCCATCTTCTGCCTGTTTACATATTTCCGTATCTGAATACGAATGCCTATACCAGTTCCTTGGCGCTTCAGTGTATAAACAATTAGTTGACGCATGCACACAAATGATATCGCTCACATGACCCTTATACATGCAAATAACCAACTAAAATGTGTAACCAAGTGCATCTACTGCATCTTTCATTTAAATGTACATTGCGACACTGTACGTAAAGATAGCTTAGAAAACAGCGAAATTCAGACATATAAATGTATTCAGTTTGAAAGGAAACAAGGAAATACACTACAGGGTGATTCAAAAAGAATACCACAACTTTAAAAATGTGTATTTCATGGAAGAAACATAATATAACCTTCTGTTATACATCATTACAAAGAGTATTTAAAAAGGTTTTTTTGTCACTCAAAAACAAGTTCAGAGATGTTCAATATGGCCCCCTCCAGACACACGAGCAATATCAACCCGATACTCCAACTCTTTCCACACTCTCTGTAGCATATCAGGCGTAACAGTTTGGATAGCTGCTGTTATTTCTCGTTTCAAATCATCAATGGTGGCTGGGAGAGGTGGCCGAAACACCATATCCTTAACATACCCCCATAAGAAAAAATCGCAGGGGGTAAGATCAGGGCTTCTTGGAGGCCAGTGATCAAGTGCTCTGTCACGGGCTGTCTGGCGGCCGATCCATCGCCTCGGGTAGTTGACGCTCAGGTAGTTACGGACAGATAAGTGCCAATGTGGTGGCGCTCCATCCTGCTGAAATATGAATTGTTGTGCTTCTTGTTCGAGCTGAGGGAACAGCCAATTCTCTAACATCTCCAGATACTGTAGTCCAGTTACAGTAGCACCTTCGAAGAAAAAGGATCAAAAACTTTATTGGCTGAAATGGCGAACAAATGTACAACTAAATGAAACTTTATAGCTCCCTTAAGTCGCCGACAGATAGTGCTTAGCTCTGCCTTTTGTCGTTGCAGAGTTTTAAATTCCTAAAGTTGTGGTATTCTTTTTGAATCACCCTGTACTTTGCAAGTACTACTGCTACTGCCTATTGTACGAGGGGCATTGATAAGTAATGTAAAACTTATTTTTCTGAAAGCAAGATAGTCTTGTTCAGGATTCGAACGTCCCCATTATTCCCCATTTCTTTTGTTTTTCAACATAATCTCCGTTCAATATGATGGTCTTATGCCACCTTAATGGGAGGGTCTGTATGCCCGCGTTTATCACTCTACTGGTCGACTTCGGTGCCAACAAGTGTGTCAGCAATGCTAAAAGAGATGTGCAGTTGTGCAACGGGTTAGCTGATTGTGATCCGTCCATCACTTTGAATGAGTGTGTCCGCAGTTCCAACATTGCAGGAGTGACAACTGTGTGCGGCCGGCCAGCACGCGGGAGATCGAACAGATTTGCGCAACTTCGTTGCGTTGGTGACAGACGCCTCGCCCAATGACTCACCGTGCTTTTGTTCACTTCCAGACCTCCGCAGACATTCTGCAAGCGCGTATGTATATGTACGATCCTCTGGCTTTCCGCCGAAAGAAACTCAATGACAACTCTCGGCTTGGAACGCATCTCTGTCGCTGTCGCTATAATGACGGGCCTTTTCCTTGGCCCAAGTCATTGGAGTTTAAGCTAGACTAAGCTTTTCCTCCTCAATTAATCGCTGTTTGGGATGTTTTGCCTCTGGTTCTGGATGGGCCTCTGGTTATCTATGAAAGAAAGAATTATCGGGCACATGTCTCTGGCGGCTTCTTATTCTTCTTCTTCTTTTGGTATCCAGGCTGTCTAAACTCGATTTTCTTCAGACGGGAGATGTCCACTGGTGGCGTGTGCTGTTTGACATACAGGACGGCGTGTTCCGTCATGTACATCCAGTCGTCGTCGGTGAAGATCGGGTATCAGTTTATCAACACCAGATCTGCACGCCGGACGAGTTCTCTCCCGTTGACCTTCTGGTTTAGGGGTTCACACCCCCAGTGGAAAGAATACTGTTTGTGGGGTACGCATATACGTTACAGACGCCATTTTTTAAACTATGCATAACGACGCCAACTATCGGAACTTTATGAAACTATGTTCCACAACGAACTCCGCATTTTTAACCGAAACTGGGCGAGGAAAAAATGTGTTGTTTTACTTATCAAACGCCCTTCGTATCATGAGACAGACAACTGAAGGTCCGAAAGAAAAATTGTTAGAGGCTCTTGCTGTGTGGCTGAGACATGGAATACGTTTTCGGCTCGCTCAGCAACAAGCCGGTAGATTTCTCTCGAATAGTGGAAGTAATATCGGTACTTAAGAAGTGTAAAATAACACAGAAGATTCTAGTTCTGCTTCCCTCTGTCATCTCTGCCATAAAAACTAGAAACAGGCAAGTTTTAAATTGTTAGGAGTTTTCAAAGTATTTAAAATTTTTCACTTTGTGCTTGAAAACATATATCCTCGGATGACCCACTCCAGCCGCCTTTTAGTTTAAGTACAACACTGGAAAGTACAAATAGAAGTGCGACGGTTTGTATTTAATCTTCCCTTTACACATAACGAAACCACCAACATAAACAACTACAGAATAGTTCCAATGGCCTAAATACTTAAGTGCACAGTAAGCTGGATACTTCACGTACTTCTAAATTGTTCAAATCGCTCTGACCACTATGCGACTTAACATCGGAGGTCATCAGTCCCCTAGAACTTAGAACCACATAAACCTAACTAACCTAAGGACATCACACACATCCATGCCCGAGGCAGGATTCGTACCTGCGACCGTAGCGGTCGCGCGGTCCCGGACTGAAGCGCCTAGAGTCGCTTGGCCACCGCGGCCGGCTCACGTACTTCTAGTTCCAAAGTACGTCCGTAAGGTAAGCGTGTATGCAAGTAACTGATGCAACAACATCCTTTCTGTATTCACATTATAGGTATCCGACTAACACTTATTTGTTATTGCAACACATTGCAGGCGTCATGATGGTGCATAGTTCAACGCACTTACTGTTCTTTCTGTACGGCAGAGATATAAACTGCATTCTCAATTAATGACTCGGATCTTTGCCGCACATTGCGTTGTATGGGGAACACACTCCATTAATCCGAATGTTCACGCCCACAGTCTGCTGCCAAGTTTAAGAGCTGGCTTAGCGGGAATGAGATAGGTTAGGTAAGCGAAATTCGTTCCGACATTATTACTAACGAGACACGTAAGCATTCTGGCAAGTTTGTGATTAAGGATTTTATAAGCTGTTGGGTTCGCGAAGTATACGGTAGATAATTAAGGTAGCCCGTCGTAAATTACGCCGAGGTAAACCACTTGAATTACGTCCGAGAGAACATTAATAACCGCGTTTTACAAATGTTTTTCAGGTTTCATCCGCATCAGACCTGCATCAGCAGGAAAGTGCTGCAGATTTTTGATGTTGCTTCCAAACTTGAAATTCAGTCCGAAGGAGAGCTAGCTTCATGATTACAGTTTTTCATGCTTTATGAATTGGCAATTATAGCAGTAGTCTCCTATGTTGTTGTTGTTGTGGTCTTCAGTCCTGAGACTGGTTTGATGCAGCTCTCCATGCTACTCTATCCTGTGCAAGCTTTTTCATCTCCCAGTACCTACTGCAACCTACATCCTTCTGAATCTGCTTAGTGTATTCATCTCTTGGTCTCCCTCTACGATTTTTACCCTCCACGCTGCCCTCCAATACTAAATTGGTGATCCCTTGATGCCTCAGAACATGTCCTACCAACCGATCCCTTCTTCTGGTCAAGTTGTGCCACAAACTTCTCTTCTCCCCAATCCTATTCAATACTTCCGCATTAGTTATGTGATCTACCCATCTAATCTTTAGCATTCTTCTGTAGTCTCCTATAATAGACCAATATTCGGACGAAAAACTTACAAAACATAGAGGAGACAACCTAGTGGTTATTGTGAAAGATCATTGTCGTAAGCACCATTTCTTCTACCAAAACATTTAAATCGTTAATTAATAATATCGTAAATACTGACGTACATGATATAAAAGTATTGAATACTAACTATGTGAATATCGCCGCAAGCACGACACAGTTAAAGAGTTGTCAATCACTAATTACCTTAATACCGCAGAAGCAATGGAAAACTCGGCGATCTCGGACAGAAATCATATGTTATAGGAAATATATCACGGTACTACATCTACTGTGCATTCTCAGGAAGCATGGACGGACTAATAATGAGTAAGACGCACGTACTACGAGTCGGTTGACATCAGTATTGCAACGATAACAATATCTGAAACGAAAATGCTGTTCCAGCTCTAGTGACGCGTCAGCCCGGCACCGACGTCCTTCAGCTGGGACAACGTATGATGAAATTGTGACTTGTGACGTCAGCCAAGCCGTAAGTCGTAACGATGACATGCCATTCAGTTCATATTATCTTTCACATGATTCCAAAACAAGCAGGAGGCCAGTTTCCTCCATGAGTCAGCGCATCAAATAGAAATCGGAGTCCTTCACAAGGGCGCCGGTTTTGTCTGCTCGCAGTTCGCATTCATTGAACCAGTTTGGCAGTTGGATAGAATGGCTAAAACACAGAGAAACAAAAATCACTGTAATAACATAAGCAAACTAGAATTATATTATTACGTATATTAAACACCAGCACTCAATCTGAGGAGCAATAATCTGGAATCAGTTTTGTAAAGTAAATGTATTTTGGAAGTTATCGATGTATTCTTACTAATGTTTTGATTATGCAATACTATTTAAATCGTCGTATTTCGTGTGCAACTAATTCTGTTTATCGATTGAGATACCTCAACGGGAGTGGTTTTGGATCCCCCAAGGCTGGCGAACCTTAACACAAAAAAATTTGCCCACTTTCCCACATCCATATGTTAAAGTTTCCCATTTGAGGGCTCAAAACTCCAAGCCAGTCATTCCCAAAGACATGTGTGGAGAGGAGATGATGGTGGTTGTAGAGGAAGACAGTAGATTGTAAATCGGAAAGAAAGAGACAGTGGCAAAGGTAGAGACCGAAAAAGTGACAAAGGCGATGGCAGTGGGACAGTGAGACAATGAAAGTGGCAGAGAAGGAGGCAACAGTAAGGAAGAGTGAAAGAAAAAGCCGAAGACAGTGACAGTGTGAGAGGCAGACAGGAGAAAGTGCAAAGAAAGAGACAGCGGGAGAGAGACATATATAGACACCGACAGCGAGAGGGAAATGCTGAAACTGAAAGCTGCGGTACAAAGAGAGACAAGGTAAAAGGATTTAGAACGTTCTGTGTTATAAGAGCGTGAATATGTTCTCAATCTATAATTCTTGGGGAAGAAGGCGGAAATATATATTTCATTCACAAGTTAGGACTCTAAAATCAGCGATCCTCTACGTATTTCACTATGTTACTGATTATCACAGGCCCCATCTCTTCATTTCACATTCCTATCAACAGCTTATTTCATAAGCATCCAGATAAATGTACAATTACACGCCAGACGCATTTTATATAGGACATTGCAAGGAATGGAGGAGCCTCGGCATTTTGACTTTGTCTGTTATTCAGAAAAATGAGTATCTTGTGCTTACACTGTCACTCCACAAACAAAATAACGTCTACAACTACGCTTATCCTTCACGCATGTTTTAGAATCCACAACTGTGTATTAAATACAAATACAGAACACCTCAAATATTCATTTTTTAAAAATATTCATTTACTCCATTTACTAATTTTAGAACCTTTTCAGGCTAATGTTTGGGGTGCATGGAGGTTACATGTTTATTCTCATAGCGTGTACTGGATACTCGATCTGTGATAAGAAGATGGGAAAAAATACACCTTTAAAGTATTGTCATTTTTAATAACATGACGATCTGAATCGAAAAATTAATTGTGTTACTTACTAGAGGAATATTGACGGGTTTATAATTTATATTCGTTTGACAGCTTCTATTGTGATGATTACCAATTTACAATCATTTTATATACTGGTTGTCAGACGAATATGACAGCATCCATCATATGGTATACTACTATTGACCATCATGACTTAAAATCTCTAATAAAAATCAGAAGCGTAATTTTTTTTTAAATTTACAAATAGCTGGCAACTACCAACGTTACCACTCATAACTCTTCTTGCCATCCAGACCACTACAAAAATGGATATTCAGATCTATGGTGAATCACTTGCTTAATTTCCTAATTAATACAAGTTAAATACACAAACAAGCAGAAGTTATAAGATACTTTCCTGCTATAACAGTTAAGGTAACATGTACAACAAAACTAAGCCAGTAAATTGTTGAATAAATACCAGTGGGCGAGAAAACCACATTTGTAAGCTTACCTTCCCTAAACAGCCACTCTTACAAAATTGTCAACCTCTTTCATCTTCTCCAGCAACAACAAAACAGAAAATAAAATCATCCACAGTACCAAAACTACCACGCAACAATTTCAAGAGTCAGATGCGCACAAATTCATTTGCAGCTCATGTCCGAGTTTCTACAACACACAAACAGGGATAAGCTCTACAATAAGATTCAAAAAGTAACATGCATGCACTCTGTCATAACAACCTGAACAAACACTGCGTTGGTACACATCTTGCCCAGTATTGCCATCTGGCACACAATAGAGAACCAAAACTGCAGGTACTTCATCCTGCTAACAAAGGGATAAAACTTGCCTTTCTTCAAGAATTTGAAATCTTTATCAACACACATATATCCAGGGCATAAAAGAATCATTTTGAAATCCCTTACTTGTCGCCCATTCCTACACATAAGTTTGCAATTTTGCTCAAAGGAGCCGAGAACCTTCATCAGTAATGGTAGAAAAACTTGCCGCCCTGTGACGTCACCAGCGGGCTCGACGACGTTTGGAACCGCAAAGTGCCGACATATGCGAAGAAAAGGCCACAGCTGAGAAGTTCGTGTTAGGTGTAAGGTGGGTTAATGGTGTCACATTAGCGCCAAATTTCTCACAGTTCTCTTCGGCGCCATCGTAGACGTGTCTCACGATGGGATGGTCGCCAGACTCTCATATCCACATTTCATCCTTTCATATGACGCCTCTGCAGTGGAGGTCAGAAAGACGACACCCAGCGTGAAATCATGCGGTTTTATTATGGGTGACTGAGGAAAACATTTCAGACACTTAGCCCCTCAGAATGGACGTGAGAAGCTCTCAGGATGTGGCACAGAGTATGTCAATGAAACCACTCCTTCCCTTGGGACGTTGATTCCCACACATTTTGTGGACTACAACGACATTTCACTGTGCAATGAACATCTGAACGATAACAACGTTCTACACTACTGACAACCCTCCCCCTCCCCCCCCCCCCCCCCCAGACAGTTCAACGCTAATCCAGGACACTGTAAGGCTGCATCCTCACTGAACATGTTTGGCATGTAAGCGAGGGCAATTTTTGCTCTGGTGTGCAGGATGGAACTACTATGGACTGTTCGGAACCATTTGGAGAAATACACTACTGGCCATTAAAATTGCTACACCAAGAAGAAATGCAGATGATAAACGAGTATTCATTGGACAAATATACTAGAACTGACATGTGATTACATTTTCACGCAATTTGGGTGCATAGATCCTGAGGAATCAGTACCCAACAAAGCCACCTCTGGCCGTAAAACGGCCGTTATACGCCTGGGCATTGAGTCCAACAGAGCTTGGATGGCGTGTACAGGTACAGCTGCCCATACAGCTTCAACACGATACCACAATTCATCAAGAGTAGTAACTGGCGTATTGTGACGAGCCAGTCGCTCGGCCACCATTGACCAGATGTAGTCAATTGGTGAGAGATCTGGAGAATTTGCTAGCCAGGACAGCAGTCGAACATTTGCTGTATCCAGTAAGGCCCGTACAAGACCTTCAAAATGCGGTCGTGCTTTATCCTGCTGAAATGTAGGGTTTCGCAGGGATCGAATGAACGGTAGACCCACGGGTCGTAACACATCTGAAATGTAACGTCGACTGTTCGAAGTGCCGTCAATGCGATCAAGAGGTGACCGAGACGTGTAACCAATGGCACCCCATACCATCACGTCGGGTGATACGCCAGTATGGCAATGACGAATACACGCTTCCAATGTGCGTTCACCGCGATGCCGCCAAACACGGATGCGACCATCATGATGCTGTAAACAGAACCTGGATTCATCTGAAAAAAAATGACGTTTTGCCATTAGTGCACCCAGGTTCGTCGTTGAGTACACCATCAAGGCGCTCCTGTCTGTGATGCAGCGTCAAGCGTAACAGCAGCCATAGTCTCCGAGCTGATAGTCCATGCTGCTGCAAACGTCGTCGAACAGTTCGTGCAGATGGTTGTTGTCTTGCAAACGTCCCCATCTGTTGACTCAGGGATCCAGACGTGGCTGCACGATCCGTTACAGCCATGCGGATAAGATGCCTGTCACCTCGACTGCTAGTGGTATGAGGCTGTTGGGATCCAGCACGGCGTTCCGTATTACCCTCCTGAACCCACCGATTCCATATTCTGCTAACAGCCATTGTATCTCGACCAAAGCGAGAAGCAATGTCGCGATACGAAAAACCGCAATCGCGATAGGCTACAATTCGACCTTTATCAAAGTCGGAAACGTGATGGTACGCATTTCTCCTCCTTACACGAGGCATCACAACAGCGTTTCACCAGGCAACGCCGGTCAACTGCTGTTTGTGTATGAGAAATCGGTTGGAAACTTTCCTCATGTCAGCACGTTGTAGGTGTCACCACCGGCGCCAACGTTGTGTGAATGCTCTGAAAAGCTAATCATTTGCATATCACAGCATCTTCTTCCTGTCGGCTAAATGTCGCGTCTGTAGTACGTCATCTAAGTGGTGTAGCAATTTTAATGGCCAGTAGTGTATAAATGTGAGGCAAAGCCATCCCGTTTTGCACCCTGTTGTGGCTTTATCATGGAAGGGTGAAACGTCATCACGTGCGTGAAAAACATGGCAAAAATTACCTCTATGACGCCCACCCTCACTTAGTTTGGGATCACCCTCGGTGCCACCCACGGACCTTTATTGAGTACGTTAAAAAGGTACCTGTCAGAGACTTCGACATCCACTCAGTGGAGTGTTGTCTCCCCAACTGCTGTAGTGACTGAGGCCAGGCCACTTGAGAGGGTTGCCTGCCCTCAGGGGCTAGAGCAGCAGGCAGGCACCACTCCGCTGAATGGATGTCGAAGTCTTTGACAGGTAGCTTTTTAACGTACTCAATAAAGGTCCGTGGGTGGCACCGAGGGTGGTCCCAAACTAAGTGAGGGTGGGTGTCATAGAGGTAATTTTTGCCATGTTTTTCACGCACATGATGATGTTTCACCCTTCCATGATAACGCGACAACAGGGCGCAAAGTGGGAGGGCCAAAAAATAAAAAAAAAAAGACACCTTTCGTTGCTTTGGGTCACATACAGGTTTCTTCAAATGGGTTTGACCGGTCCCTACCTGTTCCATCCTGTACACCAGACAAAAATCGTGGTCGCACTACACTACTAAGAGGTCAGACAAAGTTCAGTAGCATTGTAGCCCTCCAGTATCCTTATAGTTTGGTGGAATCGTCCAGGGGATTTCAAAAGTGACGAACGTTGCCTAGAACGTCGACCAGTTGCCCATCGCACAGCGAACTGTCATTTAAGATAGCGAAATGGATGGTCTCAATGACAACCTTTACAGCTTGAGAGCTTCTCGTGTTGGTTCCGAGTGGTGATGTGTCTGAAATGTTTTCCTTGGTCACCCATAAGAAGGCCGCATGATTTTTAGGCCGTTTGTCGCAGTTCTGACCTCCATCAGAGAGGCGTCGGAAGAAGAGGTGAAATGTGGATAAGCATCATGTAACATGTCCAAGATGGCGTGGGGCAGAATTTTAGTGAAAATTTGTGCCAATGTGCCACAGTAACCCAACTCACACATCACAAGAACTTGTGAGGAGCTGCCTGTTTCTCGCCTGTGTCGACACCTTGAAGCGACGCCGAATCCGAGGGTGATGTCTCGGGGCGCCCCTCTTTTGCACCATTAAGGATGAAGGTTGTAGTTACCTTTGAGCCAAATTTCAAATTTAAGAATGACAAATGGAGACAAGTAGGAGGTTACAAAAAGTGGTACCTTTTTTTTGCGCACTGCAGTACCAGATGACCTTAACAAAGACTAGACTGAGGAACATTTTTTTTCTACAGGTCTTCAAAGACCTACTAGCGCGAAGCAGCTCATCAGCCAACCCCGCCACAGCTCTGCCCTCTATCGCTCCCCTTTCTTCGTATTTGCATTTATATTAATTCCTATATTACCAGTTAACAACCTAAACAAGAATAATTCTTGTATTATGTAGCTAAATAACAAAGACATCTACTGTCAACGGAACTTTGTACTCATTCATATATTACCATGTTAGCTGTAATAAACCGAATCTGTGTTCACCATAAGCCAATAATTACAGATCATGTTAACTCAGAAGTAAGACAGTAGTTTGTTGATTTTTTTTAAAATTTACTGGTCGTATAATGATAAACAGACAAAATTCTCTGTAACTATTGTAACGCCATTTTTCATCTTCCATGTTAACACGAATATAAACACCAATATAAAAATGAGTGGTCTTTCGACGACATTTGGCTGTCACAGTGGAAGCTGCCAGGTGCATACCAATTACAAAGCTGTACATTCATTTTTCGACACAACACGCCGTATAAACGTTACTTATAGTAATAAAATTAAAGTCTATATATATATATATATATATATATATATATATATATATAGTTCCCAGCAACACACTGTGGAAATAAATGTGCAGATTCCATGTGTCCCATCTGAAAACGAGCCTGAAAAGATTCAAAAACTTGCTAACAGAGTTAACGAATGTTTAAAGAAAAGTGACTTGTTGCCCCCTTTTGAATCTGTAATGTTAGAAATTATAGTTTAGATGGACCTAGATGCTACATTCAGAAACTGCTAGTGGTGTATCAGTTATATAGTCCATGGTGTCAGCAACGAGGTGTCTCCAAGATTATCAGTGTAAACCGCAGAGTACTGGAATACAGTGACCTCGGGCGCGCCTTCCTAGTCACTGAGTACATGACGCAATGTGGGTACAGAATGCATCATGTCGACGTATATCAAACAGTTTGTACATTTTGCAGACATTATCAATAACCTGTTCTTTGCGTGTAAACTGCCGTTATTACGATATATTAGGTAGGTGGTTACGGATTTTTTCAAATATCTCATCAGCAGCAGAATCTTGTTACCTTTCTAATATAGCCTCTCAATGATAAGTCTTTTACTTAAAAGCTCTTTTACTTAAAATCTCTTTTACTTAAAAGCTCTATTAGTTGGTGCAACAATTACATCTCTGACACAATGGTTCATCTGAATACCAGTGTTTGCATGACTTCCAGTTGAAATTACCATGATTTGTGTTCCATTTTGTTTCTATCTCTGGACGTACAAGCTAAATTCTGACACCCGTTAAAGTGTTCTAGATTTTTCGATTCGGCCACTGTCTAGACACAATATTGAAGTTCTTTACTTTCGTTCTCAGTAAATCCACTTTCTCTAACTATGTAGGTTCGTTCTCTCCTGCGCCTCTAGAGCGCATCTAGCTTCTTCTGGGTTGGCTTGTGCTGGAAACACTTCTGGCCAAGAAAACCTCTGAAAGGTGTTCGATCATGGATATAACTTCCTGTTTTGTCAACTTCTTGCACATCTTCAGTCGCTTCGGTTAGAAACCGTGTTTTCTTCTGCATTGCTGCAGCAAATGAGAAGTTCTCTTGTTACGCTAATTGGGGTACATTCTTGAGATGTGTCCGTGACGATCAGATGTTTATTTTTCATCTAGTTTGCTTTAATTTTTTGCTTACTTGTGGAGCTTCTGTTGATATCGTTCCTTATGGAGACTCTCTGAGCTCCCTGAAGTATCCCTTTCCTTCCTGATTTGTCTGTGAGTTCTTTCCTGTTCAAGGTTAAACATTCAGAGTGATTATGTGTTGATTGCAGCAGTGCCCGTCAGTTGAAATAGCAAGTGTTCCTGGTCTGCACTTATGTTCCTTGTAACTTACTGATGTGAGTTGTTAGTGCCACCTTTCCTGAATAATTAAGTTCTAATCGTTCTCGTAGGTCCTCTGCGTGATTTCGTAATTTTGTGCTGTTACAGCAGTTGTTAACTAAGAGATGTGTTGACATAAATAAGATGTTTAATAATCTCTACAGACATGTTTACCAATGCCTTAGCACCCTGAAAATCTTACAATGCCTACCTGGGTGAAACAAGCACATAGTGCGCGCTTACCCATTTAACAACTGGACCAACAGCAACAGAATGATTTTGGAACAATGTAAGACTTTTCATGTACCAAAGAAATCAATAGCATTTAGACGCCGTCAAAAAAGAATAGTATGAGAACACATGCTGGGAGAATTCGAAGTAGATCATATGGACAATTTAAGCGAGATCCCAAAGAAAGGTGCGGATTTTCAGGATGCTAACGGACACCAACGTAGATTTGGGCCATCACATCTCCAAAATAAAGCTGAAGTTCCTACAATGGAGTAGTTGAGAGTCCGGTTTCCGTCGAGGAACTCAAGACAGCTAAAGTATTTACAAAGCAAATGAAAAGACTGAAACATAATGGCTGGTGACAAATGGGGGATTGAGGTACAACAGTAAACCTTTTGTAAAACAGAGAAAAAAGTCTCCCTTTATTACTAAAGGCTTTGAATAACCAACTAAATAGAATCAGGTAGTTAGGTTAAGCTAAAACTCACAGAAGGTATAGGCAATACGCGATGATCAGCAGTATTAACCATGAAACACTGAACCGTCAGAATACCTGCAGCCACATAACGCAACTGGATGAAGACCTTGAGAGGCGAACGTCTGAATCTTCTACAGAACCTTCAAATGGAAACTCTACTCTGCCTTTACTACAGGTGAGTCGGTCAGAACAAAGCCTAAAATGACTGTAACAGCTGAAAACTTTTGGGCAAGTTCTTTCGAGAGTTCATCAACTATGAAGTTTTAGATACGTCAGCTGAACTTCCATCTTCAGCGAAGAAACATGTTATATAAATCAGTCTGTGAAATGTAACAAAGCAAGGCGATAGAGACACTGAAAAATGTTTTGGAGAGTGAGAAACAGAGTCCGCTCCTTCGTTCAAATCTTGATTATTTTTCTCGAACATAATTCCTTTTTTGTCTATTATTTGTCTATTATTTGCTATTAAACTGTAATTTTACAGCGGATTATGTTTCATGCTATTTGTCCTATTGAGGATAAAAATATAGAAACACTTCTGATATGATTGCAGGTGTGATAGTGATTTAGTTTCAGCTACCTCATATTTCTGGCACTTGTAACTGAACAAAATACAGCAAAGTAATCTGCAGTGTTTGATGCACTCTGGACTTTTGCCAGTGCTAAAAGTTTCATTGTTAGAAGTGTTACGAGGAGTATCTAGGTAGTTTCTGGTTAATAAAGACGTAGCCAAGCCCAGCTGGTTACTATGAGTGTACTGATATTTTGTAGTTCAGTAATTGTGACATTTTGTAGCATAGCCATGACAAGTTAATGACACTTAAAAGAGATGAAATCAGTCTGTTGCGATCATTTAGTTTTCCTGAATTTGTATGATCCCAGCATTCCCAATAACTTTAGCATCTATACTTTTCAGTCTAGCTATGTTTAGACATGCCGATTGTCTGTAAAATGATGTGTTGTAGCGCAAACCGTAATAGATCAGACAGTTTGCGGGTGCATGTTAACTGTTAAATCTGTGTATTATCGAACTATACGAGTTTTCTTCTGGAATAACTTATGTTTTTCAAGACTGATTTTTTTGTACTTCCCGTCCACTTTGGTTCCATTACACAAGAAAATCACTATTTGCTCTCTACATGTACAGACGAAGAGTTTTCAGAGGTTTCTGATTTACCACTCGGTTTATAACTAACAACTTCATTATTAGTACTGCTGTATTACACTTTAATTATAAAATTGTAAAGCTAATACTTACATCCCGTTCTCTTTTAATAATTCATATTCCTTGAAAAGTGTTTTCTATGTCTCAAGACCTTATGGGAATACTCAAATACAGCCTGAAGCACTACTTGCGTTTCTCGTCTTGTTGCAAGTTATTTATTGTAGTCCTCCATTAGCTTGACACCTTTCTGAGCTGGAGCATTTACAACTTCAGCATTAATAACCTGGTGCAGAGTGTTGATGGAATCTTCATTTTCAGCCACTGCGACGAATCTTCTTTAGGAACTAGCCACTCAAATCAAATGTGATAATAAATACTCTGATTTTGTATAATCTGATGATTGTGCCTCATGGTTCGATGCAATGATCATGTTTCTTTTGGTTTCAGGAGACTAGTTCAAAGACGGCTAAATTGACAGAACAAGAGACAGGTACTGTACGTTGAAGGCACATGAAAGATATTTTTGCGAGGACTCTGAAATTTAGTTTCTGAGATTTTGCTTGAAAAGGGGCACAGAGGCCTCATAAAGGGCTTCGACACGTGTGGTGACAAGGAAAATAAAAAATAAAACGTTGCATTTCTCTCTTCTTATAGTAATAACTCAAATTCAGCACAAACATAAACATTTCCAAGCAATAAATAGCTTTCACGATCCATCTCGCTTGATGGATAGTCCCCCGTGCACGGAAAGTTTCTCTCTCAAATGATGTTTCAGCAAGAAGCCACAGGTAATTCTAAAGCTGTTAGTACCTCGTACAAAACCAAAGATTCACGATATATTGGTTTGATGTAAATTTTCATTGATCTTTGATGCCATATACAAGTTTGGAATTTATTAACATCGAATCCACATCAAGACTTACTAACTTTTTCATGATTGTGTTAATCTGACCTGTGTATGTACAGCTTCTTATTTCTTCAAAAATGCTTTCGTGGAAGATTTCGTGTATTTTCTACCATTGAGGAAAACACAAGATGTCTTTTCCCAAAATGTTTGCAGTGAAAAAGTGCTCAGTCCTGATGCTGTTGGTCAGAGAACTAATTCGTTGACGTAGAACTGTAAAATTAGTTTCAGGCAGGGTCCCATATACAGCTATTGCCTGCTCTTTTCTACAGTCAGTTAAACGATCGATTGAATGGGTATCGGGTTTTCCTTCTCTTTTATTTTCAGATACATTGAAGTGTGAAATTTGTGTTATGAGTACATAAAGCATTGCTCATTGAATTGTTGAATTTCATTTCGGTTAATTCTCATTTCTCAACGGCTGCCTCTGTTTGCTTTGAAGCTTTCTTTCACAAATAATTAGTGACTTATTCCAGACAAGAACTCTGGGCGTCCTTTCAAACATTCTTTCATCGAAAATTTCAACAGTATTGATCATCATGCATTAGCATGCAGTATATCGTTATGTTCTTGAAAAACAAACTGTTTCTTTCCCTTATGAACTTTTGACGATATTTCTGCATTTTTCGGTTTAGAACTTGTTCTAATGTCAAGATCCGAGGTGCTTCTGCGATAACTATCAAGGTTATTTTTGATGTCCATCACTGAGTGGCAAATGTACTCACATGGTGTAATTCAAAACCCCAACGTTTAAATAATATATGTGCAATGAGCCTCATTCATAGTTTTGGTAGTTATTCTAGCGACTTCAAGGAAGAGTTTCGTCATGTGAATAGTACTTAACTAATAGACAGTGGCTGTTACACAGTGGCTACAGACTATGGGCATAAATTTTTCGATTCCGGATTGACGTCAGCCGTTTGTGAGAAATGAAAATTTGTGCCGGGACGCGAACCCGTATTTCCCGCTTATCGCGTGCGCTCGCCTTAACCCCTTAATCTATCCGAGCATGGCTGCAGGAACAATGCAGACTTCCACGTCTCACGAATAAGCGGAAATTCTGATTTCGAGATCCGGTCTGGAACAAATTTTCATTTGACACAAATAGCTGACGTCAATTCGGATTAGCAAAATACGAATCCATTTCACCGTAACTACCACAGCTGTGATCGTCGGAACAGTGACTATACATGCATGCATGTCAGCTTTAACGTGAAGATACAGATACTGTACGCTGATGTGGCAAAAGTCGTGGGATACCTCCTAATATCACGATGGGCCTCCTAATGCCCGGAGCACTGCAGAAACCCGACGTGGTAGGGTATCAACACGTCGCTGTAAGTCCACTGCAGATATAATGAGCACCGAGCAAGGTGGCGCAGTGGTTAGCACACTGGACTCGCATTCGCGAGGACGACGGTTCAAACCCGCGTCCAGCCATCCTCACATAGGTTTTCCGTGGGTTTCCAATGGCGGCGTAGTTCCTTTGAAAGAGCACGGCCGACTTCCTTCCCCGTCCTTCCCTCTCAGACGAGACCGAAGGCCTACCTGTGTGGTCTCCTCTCCTGAATCAACCAACCAAACAAACGATGAGCCTTGTTGCCTCTACAGCTGTTCATACTAGCGGAAGTGCTGCCGGTGCAAGATTTTGTGCACCAACTGACCTCTCGATTATGTCCCTTGACACAACGCAAATGCCGCTGTTTTCGGTAGTTAAGTGAAGACCCTCAAACACTGCGCTGTTCATGGTGAGAGGTAATGCCTGAACTTTGGTATTTTCGTCTCACTCTTGACACTGTGAATCTCTGAATGTAGAATTACCTAATCATTTCCGAAATGGAATGTCCCATGCGTCTAGCTCCAACTACCATTCGGCGTTCAAAGTCTTTTAATCCGTGTCGTGCGGTCGTCATTTACGTCGGAAACCTTTAGTCAGCTCACTGTAAAACTACAGACACTGTGACTATCACTGATGCTGAAGACATTCTGTTTGCGAGAATCTTCACACAGAATCAGCTATTCATTTTCAGAAATTTTTCGTTTTTCGCAGTCTATAGGAGTACCATCTTCATTCATTTTAATTGTGCTATTTTCCCTCTTCAGACTAAAATTAATGAAATTTTTTTCTTCATTTCGATTAGATTTTGGAGCATATCGACCAGTTGTAAACTTCTTTGAATGTAGCATTTGCTTTCTCTCAAGGAGATGTTTAACTTCCTACGTAAATACTCGTATTATTGTCATAAGCAAAAATAATTTTTTCATGATGACTAATACTACTAGAAAGTTACCGATGTGCATCGAGGATTGTACTGGTCCTAATATGCTACTCTGATACTTATATATTAATATATTTCGGTTCTGATGGGTGTTTCACTAAAGGAACACCGTTGTTTAAGGGTTATATTATGTCTACGCTTTAACTCTAACTGCTAGGTATCTACATGTAAATCCCCGTCTACATACATAGACTGTAAGCCACTGTAAGGTGCGTAGCGGAGGGTATCCTGTGCTATTACTAGCCGTTTCCTTTCCCGTTCCACTCGCAGACAGAGCGAGGGAAAAGCACTGTCTGTATGCCTTAGTCTGAGCACTAATATCTCGTATCTTATATTCGTGGTCCTTAGGCGAAATGGACGTTCTGCAGTCAGCTTCAAATACCGGTTCTCTAAATGTTTTCGGCAGCGTTCCTCCGAAAGAACGTCGCCTTCCCTCCAGGGGCGTTCCCGAAGCATCGCCGAGAATACCGGTGAGAAATGTAGCAGCCCGTCTCTGAACTGCTTCGATGTCTTCCTTCAAACCGACCACTTTCTGATCCCAAAGACACGAGCGGGGCTAAAGAATTGGTCGCACTGGCGTCCTATATGGGGTCTCCTTTAAAGATAAACCACAATATCCTTAAATTCTCCTCATAAACGGAGGTCAACAATTCGCCTTCACTACCACAATCCTCACGTGGTCGTTTCATTTCATATCGCTTGAGAACGTTACGCCGAGATTTTTAAAGGACGTAACTGTGTCAGGTAGGACTCTATTGGAAATGGAAATGAGCGCTTGGCGTTTGGCGTTTGCCACCTTGGTACATTCGACGCCACATTGGACGACCTGTGCGCCGGATGGGGATGAAATGATGATGAAGACAACACCCAGTCCCTGAGCGGAGAAAATCCCCGACCCAGCTGGGAAACGAACCCTGACCCGTAGGACGCAAATCCGTCTCGCTGACCACTCAGCTATCGGGTCGGACGTATTTGTGTGTCACTTGTGTCTTTCCGACATTGTAGAATGAATCCGAAAACGCGAACAATGGCAACGTTATTACCAAATGCGTCCAAGGAAGACCAAAGAGGTGTTATTCTTTTCTACACTCCTAATGTTGTATCTGAAGATTACGTGATTGTTTTTCCTACTCATCCGCATTAACTTACATTTTTCTACATTTAGAGCTAGCTACCATTCACGAAATCAGTTAGAAATTTTGTGTAAGTCATTTTGTACCATACTATCATACTGCAGTGACTGATCTTCGACAGCTTCCCGTGCAGCGCAGTATGATCATCAAACAACCGCAGACTGCTCCCTACCCTGTTCGCCAGGTCATTTACGTAAGTAGAAAATAATAGCTGTCCTATCACACTTCCCTGGGGTACTCCTTGTGACACCCTTGTCTCTGTTGAACACTCATCATCTATTACTTAAGAAGTCTTATTCATAATGGTTCTTGCTTTTTTTAGTAGAATATTAGATCGTGTGTTGTCTACACGAACTATAATGACTGACACTAGATTGTTTGCCGTTTGCTTAACAGAAATAGTAGTCTAACAGCCCACCCATTCATAGTCTTTCTTTCGCTTACGCCATAGTCCTGCAGCGATCACAGGGTCGGAGTGGTTACAACGGATTTGGCAGTGTTAGTGTTAGGGATGGCTGGATGCCCTTCCTGCCGCCATCCCGTACCCCCCCCCCCCCCCCCCCCCCAGGATGGAATTAGTGTACCCCAATTGCCTGCGTCTAGTCTAGTGTAAATCGTGAAATAGTGTGGATGTGGCTCAAATGTCTGCGACGCGTGTAACTGAGGCGGAACGCGGGGACCAGCCCGGTATTCACCTAGTGGGATGTGAAAAACCGCCTAAAAACCACATCCAGATTGGCCGGCACACCGGCCCTCGTCGTTAATCCGCCGAGCGGATTCGTCCGCGGCCGGCCGCCTACCCGAGTCCAGAAAGCAGCGCGGCAGCGCGCTCGGCTACCCTGGCGGGTTTGCCCACCATTCATAGTCTCTCGGTATTTTATAATAGATCCTTATCCTAGTCCGCCCATCATTAATAGTCCATCGATTATTGGTTGTAAATCAGTATCACAGTCCATGTGAGCACACGCAACGCTACAAAAGCAACTGCGGCGGCAGTCTTGTGATGGGGCAGTGCCAGCACCGTAACGGCGCACACTATGTCCTGCGTCTGCGGCCACGGTTACCCTCGGCTACCGGTCGCGGCGGCCGACTCGTTGCTCGATCGACGCGGGTTTCGAAACCAGGCCCGGCCAGCAGCAGGAGCAGCAGCGCAGGTGTCTGGCCGGCAGGTACGGCCGCGGCTGCTGCTGCTGCTGCTGCGCCGTTAGGAGTGCGCGCCGCGCAGCGCTGCGCTGCGGGGAGGGGCGCGGAGGGGCCGCAGTCTGCCTGCCAGGGCTTTCAACAGATTGGCCGGAGAAATCGGGCCGCCTGGTTTCGCGGCGGCGGCGCTACAGTGGCCGGTGATCAGGTCCGGACCGGTTCTGCTTCTGGCTGCGCTGGAGCTTCTGCGTTCAGGCGTTCCCCCGCCCAGCGCTCACTACCGGTCCGTCCAACACTCTCTGCACCTACACCTCACGGTACTGGTTCGCAGGAGAGCTTCTGTAAAGTTTGGAAGGTAGGAGACGAGATACTGGCAGAAGTGAAGCTGTGAGACCGGGCGTGAGTCGTGCTTCGGTAGCTCAGATGGTAGAGCACTTGCCTGCGAAAGGCAAAGGTCCCGAGTTCGAGTCTCGGTCGGGCACACAGTTTTAATCTGCCAGGAAGTTTCATATCAGCGCACACTCCGCTGCAGAGTGAAAATCTCATTCTACCTCACGGTACTACTGCCGAGGCAGCCTACCAGCCTACCTGTTCCCGTACGCTACACGCCTCTCATTACATTCGCTCAAACAGCGTCCCCGAAAGGCTGGGAGTGGGGGGGGGGGGGGGGGGGGAGGGAGGGAGTGATCACGTCTACATCTACATCTACGCGAATCCAGTATTCACTTAAGGGCTCGTGGATAGACTTTCGCACTATTTGTCGACCGTTGAGCTCTCGAACAGAACATAAACCAACGAACGCTCAACTCTTTCCTTCGGAGCTCTGAAGGGTCGATCATTAAGTTTCCGGTTGAGGGCGCTGCTGCAGCGTATATACAGCTTAGCGCTACTCCGACGCGGGTATACAAGTACCGACAGGTGGGCGACGTATTCGTGTGTCACATGTGTCTTTCAGACATTGTAGAATAAATGCGAAAACACGAAACATGGCAAAGGTATTAGCAAATGCGTCCAAAGAAGACCAAAGAGCTTTTCTTGAATGACGAAGGAAAAACGCAGGTAGACATCTGTCTGAGAATGAAGAACGTGTATGAGGCAGCATGTCTGTCGAAAACAATCGTTGTTGAGTGGTGCTGCAAGGGGGTGCTGCTGCTCCATGATAACGCACGTCCCATATCGCAAATGTGCCGCAGAAGTTACGCCAACTCAGTGGGAGACACTGTCCTTCCCCGTGCGATTATCAAGCATTCAGTCCCTTAAAAAAGGCCCTGAAGGGTCGACGATTCTTGTCGGACGGGGATGTGCAGCATGCAATTACGGACTTCCTCACGGTGTTTTACCAAACGGGTACTTAAAAGCTGGTGCGTGGTTAGGATAATTGCCTCAACCGTCACGGCTGTTTTGCTAGACTAGCATGGCGATTTTGGACCGTACGGCCCCGCACGGAAAATTTTTGATCTCCCCTTATATTACGATAATTGTTTTCCCCTTAAGCAAGTTGGAGTGTACAAAAATATTTTGTCATTCACAGGAGATAGATTGGTGATTGCATTTTGAGAAAAGATCTTGCAACAAAGAGAAACGTCTCTATTTTAATGACTGCTACCACATCTAGCGTATCACATCCGTGACATCCTCTTCGTTATTTCGCGTTAATACAAAACGAAACAAGCTTCTTTCAACTTTTCAGACGTTTTCCGCTAATCCCATGTTGTGCGGGAATGTTCCTGGACAGGAGGGACAAGCGAAATGTAGGCAGTCTCTTTAGTACATTTCGCGCACCTTGTAAATGTTCTGCCAACAGCACGGTCTTTGGTTCGCCTTCCCCACATTGTATGCGTGATGGGTCCAGTTTAAGTCGTTCGTAATTGCAGTCCCAAACTATTTATTTGAATCGATGATCTGTAATTCGTATAGCTCGTCGGGTAACCGAAGTTCAACTGATTTTTGAGTATTCACGTGGAGGACCTCACATGCTTTATTATTAAGGACGGATTGCTTCGTTTCGCAAAATACTATATAATTCTGCGATTCCTTTTGATCTCGTGATGGTTTTGCTGGACGGTAAACGACAGAATGATTTGCAAACAGTCTAAGAGGGCTCCGCAGATCTATTGTAGAAGGTTTATACTGATTGAAACAGCAGACGCCATGTAACACGTCCTCCCACTCTCACTGCTATATCTTGGTTATTTCAGCCGTCAAGGTCTGACGTCATTGACAAGTACTAGGGTACCTTTCATTCAGTTACGTTTTATGAGTGAATATTCATCAAGCACAATAGGTCCATCTGCACATGATCTTCCTCTTTTTCTCCTGCCCTTTGCCCTGTGTCGGCGCAGAGTCGGCTTCGTCATTGACGGATTCGGTATGGTTAATTTTAAGGTCTGTTCAGATAGCCTTCCTGTAGCCTGCCCATTATCCCCCTGAACGGAATACGTGCACTCCGTACTGCCTGCGTGTAGCGAGATTTATGTGGAAGCGTCCAAAATCGCTCGAAATATTTGCAATTCGTGTAACTGAGGTGGCAATTGGGTATCATCCCTGTATTCACCTGGTCAGATGTGAAATACGGCCAAATGACTACATCCATACTAGCAGCAGAGCCACCCTCGTCGTCCGCCAGACGGATTCGCTCCAAGGTCGGCGCACCTCTTCCCCCCCAATGCGGGACCATAACACTCGCAGCCATCTGGCAGTTGGACGTTTTTACAGGAGGGTAATAATGAATCTTATTGCAGAGAAAGTGACCCTATCAGGTCAGATTGAGGGAGGACATAGAAGCAATTAAGAGGCGGGATGCTAGATTTGTTACTGGTAGGTTTGATCATCACGCGAATGTTACGGAAATGCTTCAGGAACTCGGGTGGGAGTCTCGGGAGGAAAGGAGGCGTTCTTTTCGTGAATCGCTGCTGAGGAAATTTAGAGAACCAGCATTTGAGGTTGACTGCAGTACAATTTTACTGCTGCCAACTTATATTTCGTGGAAAGACCACAAAGATAAGATAAGAGAGATTAGGGCTCGTACAGAGGCATATAGGCAGTCATTTTTCCCTCGTTCTGTTTCGGAGTGGAACAGGGAGAGAAGATGCTAGTTGTGGTACGAGGTACCCTACGCCACGCACCGTATGGTGGATTGCGGAGTATGTATGTAGATGTAGATGTAGATATCAGATACGCTTTTCGGTCTAATGGTTCATACTAAGGAGATCCTCTGGGATGGAACACGTCAGAAAACAAGAATACACTACAAATGTTCACAAAATAATAACTGTCAGCACAGATTCCAAATGAAATTGCTTTTTGGATTTTGAAGCGGTAAAAAAAGACAGCCTTAAGCAAATTTACATTTAAAAGGATGCAAAAGCAGTCAGCAAATATTAAATGTTCAGCACACTTGGGTGCATATGATTAAATATAGGCTATTGTAGCCACGAATCATCAATCAAAAAATAAAATAAAATACATTTCACAGCACTTACAATGATGGTATTAGTGCAAAAAATTTGTACAGAAGTCTGTTTGTACGCAATATTCACATTGCGTTATGTTATTAATAACAAGCACGCATCAGTCGGTTATGCTAAGAAATTTATCACTCGAGTAGAAGGAGTTGGCCACCAATAAATCCTCTACAATCTTCTAAAACTTAACTTTATTTTTAGTTGATGACGTTTATCAAAGAACTGTTAAGTGATTCTCCAAAAAATGGGCTACATTCCTTTAATTTTGAGGAAACACATTACATTCAGTTCTGTATAACAAATAGCCATACCAACAACTGATGTAGAACATGCTCAGGAATCAGTAAACAGGGTACGATGCTTCAAATTTTTTTTTGTTCCTGCTGATGAAAACTTTAACTGGAAAAAACATTTTACTGACTTGCCCAGACAATTAGTCATGCCATGAACACGTTTATTTGTCGCTATCAAACTCATACTCGAATGGTTCCATGAATGTTGGGTATGCTGATTAAAATTTCATCCTAACTTTAACTTATTCTCAGTACAGGGAGAAAAATCATTCCTACTCGTGAAGAGCAGTGTGAGTTCGTGATGGCTATTGGGCGTTTCTAACATTACAGGAACTGTTCAGGCGGAGACCGCAACCATGCATGCGCAGAGGACTTGCACGTGCATCTTACCGCCATATTATAGACTCTGGGGAAAATCGAATCATTTTCATTAGGGAAGGGGGCCATCATACCAGCATACCACACAGACTGTGGCTGCAGTGCAGTGATTGCGGAACGAATGGTGACAAGATGGAGTCAGGACAACAGTGTGGAAGGAATAATGGGTGCGGTTCCGTCAGGAAGGACTACACGATGAGCTCATGGGTTTGTTCGGCTGGCTTTGACGAACAGACGGAGGCCAGCGGATGAAATTCCAGCAGAGTGTTACTATGAACCGTCGGTAGCAGGTTAAAGGAAATTGCATCCAGATCTCGTATTGTCAAGCATCGCCTACCTCTGACATCATAGCACAGACAATGGAGATTGCCACGGTGTAATGCCAGAGACTACTGGGACATCGGGTGACTTTCTGTGGCGTTCAGAGACGAGACTGGCTTGTGTCTTTGTAGGTTCAAATGGCTCTGAGCACTATGGGACGTAACATCTGAGGTTACTAGTACCCTAGAACTTAGAACTAATTAAACCTAACTAACCTAAGAACATCACAAACATCCATGCCCAAGGTAGGATTCTAACCTGCGACCGCAGCAGCAGCGCGGTTCCGGACTGAAAAGCCTAGAACTGCTTGGTCACGCCGACCGGCGCGTCAGATCTACGCCAAAACATCCGTAGACGACATGCTGAAAGGTCACAGTAACCAGCGTTTCTCGAGACCCTTACCTCTTCAACGCCTAGAATCATGGTGTAGGTAACTACTGGATATGGAAACCGGACTTACTTGCATATAGCAACAATGGTAAAGCTGCTGTCATATCTCCATGACCGTAATACGAAATGACATAATCCAGCAGTATGATGCAAGATCCCATATTGCAGTTCACACCATAAACGCTTTGATGAATGACAGACCTCACCGATAAACCACAAAGCACGTGTAGGATGCGAAGGGAAGACGTATACTTCTCAAGCCTCCAGCCAGCAGTCTGATACTGCATGTGTTTCGTATACGGCAATAAATTCTCATGTCAAAGCCAGCCGAACAAACCCATGAGCTCATCGTGTAGTCCTTCGTGACGGAACCGCACCCATTATTCCTTCCACACTGTTGTCCTGAGTCCATCTTGTCGTTTGTTTCCATATCTACATATTCGATGCGGTGGTGGTCATATCTTATGCTGATGTTGATGATGGATATGAGATAGTAATTAAAAAGAGGGCGAATATTTTCGCACGCAAAAAGTATTGGGAAAAAGTGCCGAGGTAAGTAGAATGTGGCAGCCCGTACCCCACTTTTCAGTCAGAATCTTTTATTAAACGCGAGCCATTTCGCTTTTTTTTTTTTGTGTTCCGATAGGTGTATTTTTCCGCTGGTTCCCTTCTATTCCGTGCTACAGAAGCACCCGTAACTCATACGGAAATTTTATAGGTCATTAAAATTTTGATAATTTACCTATGTGAAATTGAAATCAAGTAAAACCAATTTACACCTCGGTTTGGATTTTACGAGCATAAAAATTTTGCGTGTGTTTCAATACAACAAGACAGGGTTTCTAGAACTCTTCTAGTGATAATAGAGACACCTCGCAGCATATTGTTCCGTGCTACGTAACTGTATAAACTACGAGTTTACCTCACACCGTATTTTACGTACGTGTCTTGCGTGTTCTACTTTGAACCGCAGTAGCCCAGAACGGATAAAGATATCAAGAAGATTTTTTCAAGATTGTTAGAGATGCTGATTGTAAGAACACATCGTAAAACTTTCAGCCTTTTTCCGTGCGTAGCCATCTTGGAACTCGCGACTCGGTTTTGGTGCCTAAAAACCACATTTTTGGGACATTTCTCGATAAAGATTTTTGAAGACGGCAAGATGGCACTTGTAGATATATGCCTAGGAAATATGCGGTTAAGATTTGAACAATTTGTTGCGGTTATTTATTTATATATGCGCAGCTGACGGCGAATAAATGGTGAAAAACGCTTTTTTCGGATTTCCTCAGGAACCGCCCACGAACTAAGCTGCGCTTCCCTAAGCCCCGTATGGCACACCGTTGGCCACTTTAATGCAAAAAGGACGAACCGGTTTGCTCCATTTGTCTAAGCTAGAAGAAGAGCGTAGTATTCAAACTTTGACCCTGTACTGTAGGATACTTACCGTACGACGACCCTTCTGCTGAGTATACAAATGGTCCCTAGCCCAAGGCTATCCACTTGACCCTGTCTTTTTATTACCAATAGTACTCAAGGTATAAACCAAGGAAAAATTCCGTCTTAATGCGTGGCGCTTTGGAGTATGCTGTCGCATGCGTACCTATGGAAGTATTATTTAATACTTGTTATGCGACTGATATATCGGCTAAGTTTGATAAGTACCGGACAGATTCTTCAATTTTTAGTTACACTTTCCGTTGAGCCCATGGTAAAAGCTAACAAACAAATAGGTGCATAACGAATCTACTGTAGTTGATTCCAAAATTGATGTTGCATTATTTATTCACATCTCATCACAAGACACTGCAACCATTGCCATCTCTATACACACTAGACACACATTCTTCCGACCGTTGAAGCCATAATGACGCCCCTGCCCCTGCCTCTGCATTACATTCTTTATGCGTTCTAGTTGCTCAGCTTGAGAAACTAAATCAGCATGCCTCCGTAATGAGCAAGGTGTTGAGCTCAGGAATATGTAGGCGGGTATCTTCAGCTTAAACTCTGAAAGTGTGTCGTGGAATGACACAGATGGTTCATTTTTTAACTATTCCCTTACATTTTTTATGAGTTCCTACTCTGGGTTTTATGTAATCCTTTACTCTCTAGTGTATATTGTTTAAGATGCATGCTTCAGCTACGCTTTTAGACGTATTGGTTTTCCTTATCTCTTTTATATTCTTGTAGAATTTATTTTTGCAATTTGATTCCCTAGAAGAAATAAGAATTCAGAAAAACAACTTCGCCTTTACAGGAACTGAGGTGGTCTTTAATGAAGTGAAGGAGACTACTGTTTCTAAGAACAAATTTTTTCACTTTGTGTGCAGGATAGGGGAAGATCGGGTACTGTGGGGTTCGTAAGCTTTTTCGAAATAGTATTTTATGAAGATTGTATTGCAACGTCATTCACATTAAACAATACTATGATACGTTACTTAATGTAATTAAAGAAGACGATGACATAAAAATATACGTTCACTTTCATCTTTTGCATGTTGGTCGTTAACAATTTTTTCGGGGATTGTGTCGGACATGAATTTTTTTTGCAAAACGTTGTAACAGGATCGTATTCGGTTACAAACTCGAACTTGTCCATCAGCTCACGTTGTTTGTCAAAGGATCTGCTAACGAGTTCCTCGCTGAAACCTGCTCCTCGCTGCGAACTCGTGCACTCAGCTGCTATCCACAGTCTTCATTTCTTTCCATAAAATACAGTTAAAAAATCTTTACTCGCTTTTATTCTTTTCTTATGGGAAGGATGCTTTATTTTTGGTATCTCTGCATATTAGTTTACTAGGCTGAAAAAGTCATTTACTCTAACATCATAACAAATACCCGCCACAAAGGAATTATTCGAATAGGACGGAAATCAGTAGGTGCGATGTTCATGTACAGATAAATAAATGATTACAATTTCAGAAAAAATTATATGTTTTATTGAAGAGTAAGAGCTTCATAAATTGAGAATGTCAATAACGCCTCGGTCCTCCTCTGGCCTCAATCAAGCAGTTTGACAGAGATGCTGGATGTCCTGAGGGGCATCGTGCCAAATTCTGGCCAATTGGCGCGTTACATCGTCGAAATACCGACTTGCTTTAAGGGCCCTGATCGTAATGCTCCAAACGTTCTCAATTAGGAAGAGATCCGGCGACCTTGCTGCCCAGCGTTTAGCAAGACTAGCAACAGAAATTCTCACCATCTGCGGGGCATTGTCTTGCCCAAGATGGCTCGCTGTGATGGACAAGAAAACTTGGTTTAGAATATCGCCGATGTACCGCTGTTGGAGCCGCGGATGACAGCCACAAGGGTCGTGCTGGGAAATAAATGGCACCCCAGATCATCACTTCTGTCTGTCGGCTTGTATGGCGGGCGAAAATGAAGCTCGTATCCTTCCGCTGTCCGGAGCGACTCCAGACATGTTTCTCTGTAATCTCAGTGACTGGAGCAGAACTGTCTTCAGTGATGAGTTCCACTTATCTCTGATTACCAGCAAGAATGTGTCCAGAGACTCCCTGGGCGGCAGAGGGATCCTATCGTGACTGTTGTCCATTTTCCCTTACCATATCTATAACAGTTTCAACGTTTGTGTGTAGATTCTTCATAACATTTATGAGATGAGACGAGTAACTTTGCTCAGCCATTATATTCCATAGTCTTCCTCTGTTCACATTATCAAATACCTTTTCAACCTCTATAATTTAGAAGTTAAACCGAGGACACTTATACCTCGGAAGTTATTACATTTATTTCTTATCACCCTTTTTCAAGACAGACATTACTTTGGTCTTTGGCCAGTCTTTTGGTAACTTCTTACGTCTCCATCACTGACTGAAAATGTGAAGAAGTGTTAGCTGTAGGGATAACCATATTTCCACTGTTCCATATTAATACCAATTAGCCTAGTGAATTTCTTATTCTTTGTCGCTTTTAGAGATCCCGTCAGTTTTTTCATAGTGTAAGTAGGCTGTTTAGGTTTCTATGTTGGTAACGCCACGTAGCGCTCTGTATGAAAATCACTGGCTTTGCTGTGTGCAGTCTGTGGCTGGTTTGCATTGTTGTTGGCTATTGTAGTGTTGGGCAGTTGGCTGTTAACAGCGCGTAGCGTTGCGCAGTTGGATGTGAGCCGCCAGCAGTGGTGGATGTGGGGAGAGAGATGGCAGAATTTTAAGAGCGGACGATCTGGACGTGTGTGCGCCAGAAAGAGTAAATTTTTAATACTGGATATCATGAACTGATATATATATATTATGACTTTTGAACACTATTAAGGTAAATACAGTGTTTGTTCTCTATAAAAAGCTCTCATTTCATAACTATGCCTATAAGTAGTTAGTGCCTTCAGTAGTTAGAATCCTTTATTTAGTTGGCAGTATTGGCGCTCGCTGTATTGCAGTAGTTCGAGTAACGAAGATTTTTGTGAGGTAAGTGATTCATGAAAGGTATAGGTTATTGTTAGTCAGGGCCATTCTTTTGTAGGGATTTTTGAAAGTCAGATTCGTTGCGCTAAAAATATTGTGTGTCAGTTTAAGCACAGTCATGTATAATTTTTCTAAGGGGATGTTCCAATAGCAATATCGTCCACGCCTTTTGTGTCCTTCACTTCATAAACGACTGTTTCTCTGCCTCGTAAGTCTTGTTCTATATTACTAATAAAAGGTTATCATCATTCTCCTTGTGCTTTCCGAGTTACGTGTTTCACATTATTTCTTTTCTCTATATATTCATTATGCCAACGGCCTTGTCGCAGTGGTAACACCGGTTCCCGTCAGATCACCGAAGTTAAGCACTGTCGGGCTGGGCTAGCACTTGGATGGGTGAACTTCCGGCCTGCCGAGCGCTGTTGGCAAGCGGCGTGCACTCAGCCCTTGTGAGGCAAACTGAGGAGCTACTTGATAGAGTAGCAGCGGCTCCTCCGGTCTCTCATACTGACATAACGGCCAAGAGAGCAGTGTGCTGACCACGTGCCCCTCCATATCCACATCCAGTGACGCCTGTGGACTGAGGATGATACGACGACCAGTCGGTACCGCTGTGCCTTCGAAGGATTGTTCGGACGGGGTGTAGTATAGGTTATACATATTCATTATCGTTTTCATTGTCGGGATTATTTACAGTTCGAAAGCCTTTTGTTTTCTTTTTTTGTCTAATTGCTGTTTCCATTTCTTGTTTTCAAATCCTTTACTTTTCCTATAGTTCCTTTTTGTCTCTATGACCTGCTTAGCAACGTTTGATACGGTTATTTTTAAGTTTTTTCATTCTTGTTCCCTAAGGCGCTGCAGTCGTGGACTGTGCGGCTGGTCCCGGCGGAGGTTCGAGTCCTCCCTCGGGCGTGGGTGTGTGTATTTGTGCTTAGGGTAATTTAGGTTAAGTAGTGTGTAAGCTTCGGGACTGATGACCTTAGCAGTTACGTTCCATAAGATTTCACACACATTTGAACATTCTTGTTCCAGGTCTTCTACCGTTTCCAAATTTACTAAAGATTTTGTCATCCGAGATATTTATGCTGGTATCTTCTAATAGGTACGCCTTCAAAACTTGTTCTTCCTCTGATCCTCGATTTTTTTTGTATTCTCCCATTTAATCAGATGTCAGTTACTGAAACCAATAAGAAGTAGTCTAATCCAATATGTACTCATCCATTAGTTCAGGAATCATTATCATTATACTCTGCCCAGTCACATTAATGTGATCGCCTGTCAAAAGTCTGCATAACCGCATTTTACATCGAGGACCGCTGTGAGACGGACAGGGGTCCTGCTACAAAACGGAGAAGCTCAATGAGTTCTGGAACACACCGAAAAGGATGCTGAGCCATGACGACTCCAGTGCAGTGGCCAGCTGCGCTAGGATCCTCGGTTGAAATCCAATCTGCGAACAGCCCTATCCAGATGGTCCCACAGATTCTCTAATGGATTTAAATCCGGATAGATCCGTGCCCAGGGGGGTGCGGTAAACTCATCCTGGCGCTCCTCGAACCACACACGTACACTGCGAGCTGTGTGAAACGTTGCATTGTCCTGCTGGTAGATGTCATCATTCCAAGGAGATAAAGACAGCATGTAGAAGTGGACATAGGCCCCTTGGCTAAATGCATATTTGTGTTGATCCATTGTGCCTTCCAAAACGACAAGATCACCCAGGGAATGCTACAAAAACGTTTCTCAGATTATAAGGTCCTTCCTCCGGCCTGGATGCTTCCGATGGCTGTTGCAGGGTGCTCACCTTCAAAAGTTTCACGACGTACGCGCCAACGGCTATCTGTCCGATGGAGCACAAAACGTGGTTCATCTGAAAAGTCTACCTGTCGCCATTCGGTGGACGTCCACCTGTGGTAGTCGCGTGCCAATTCCAGCCTTCGTCGCCGAGTGTCTGCACCAAGCGCCTGCTGCAGAGGCCCATATGCAGCAGTGTTCGCCGAATCGTCATTGAGGACACACTATTAGTAGCCCCGTGGTTGAAATGGCTCTGAGCACTATGGGACTTAACATCTGAGGTCATCAGTCCCCTAGAACTTAGAACTACTTAAACCTAACTAACGTAAGGACATCACATACAGCCATGCCCGAGGCAGGATTCGAACCTGCGACCGTAGTGGTCGCGCCGTTCCGGACTGAAGCGCCTAGAACCGGTCTCTGGTTCATCTGGGCCGCCAATACCTCAACAGCTGCACATCTATTCTACCGTACATATATCCCAAGATGTCGTTCGCATTTGCCATCTGTGGCCTGTGGTTCACCAGTGTTGGTTGGGCGCCTGTTTTGGAAAGCGCTGTTTCGCCATGCACGGTATAATTTAATCATGGCGGCACGCGAACAGTTTACAAACTTAGTCGTTTCGGAAATGCTTCCATCCTTGGCTCGAAAGCCATTTATCCTGCCCTTTCCAATGACAGATAAGCCTCTTCGTTTCCACATTATGACAACGACTGATCAAAGCAGTCAGCTGAACTAATTGGGGAACTGTTCGACATCTGAATAGGAACGATGCCGTTATTCGACAACATTAGCAAGAATGGGTGAATCATGACCGAACGTAGCGTCAAGAAGGTAGCGGCCGACCAAGACAGACGACAAAACTTGAGGACCGAGCAATCGTCAGAGAGTTCCGTCTCCATCATTCTCATCGATACGATGCTTCAGTCATCACAAGGACCATAAATAGGCGCCTCATAAGAAGGGAGCTGAGTTCACAGGGCATCTTCTGGCGACTACCATTGACATGTGTACTCCTAACAAGCCAGTTTACAGTGATGTCGGACACATTCAGCCTGGGATCTCAATGACTGGAGTCTTAAGTGTTGCGTCTCGCTTCGGTGTGAGCTCTTATGATCATCTGAGACGTGTCTGGAGACGTCCTGGACAGCGGTGGGATACCAGCCTGACTGCCGTCCGCTATACTACTCGACAACCAGGAGTGATGTTCTGGCAGAGAGTGGTGGGGGACATTTCTTTTCACAGCAGGATCCCTTTGTTTGTCGTCCGTGTCATCCTTACAGCACACGTTAATGATATTCTGCGCCCAATTTTGTTGCCCTTCACGGCAAGCCTTCCTGGGCTTACATTTCAACAAGATAACTCCCGCCCACACTTGATAAGAGTTTCTGCTGCTTTCCTTTGTGCTTGCCAAAACCTGCCTTGGAGAGCAAGGTTGCGTGATCCCTCCTCCCCCCCCCCCCCCCCCCCTCCTCCTCTAAATGAGAACTTTTGGAGCATTATGGGCAGGTCCCTCCAACTAGCTCGGCATTTTGACTATCTAACGCAACAGTTGGCCAGAATTTGGCGCGAGATCACTGAGGAGGACATTCAACAACTCTGTCAATAAATGGCAAGCCAAATAACTGCTCGCACAAGCGCCAAAGGTAGACCAATGAGTTGTAGACTTGCTCAATTTGTGAAGCTCTTTCCCTTGAGTAAATCACCCAGTTCATCTGAAGTTGTAATAATTGTTTTTTCTGCACGTGCACATCACATCTACCGATTACGGTCGGATTCAGATAATTCCTTCGTGATGCGTCGTATCTCTCCCTCCCTCCCTCCCTCTCTCTCTCTCTCTCTCTCTCTCTCTCTCTCTCTCTCTCTCTCTCTCTCTCGTGTTTGGTGACACGGTGAAACTTCTTAAAGTGATGTTCTTAAGCACTGAGCCAACTCTCTCTTTACTTATTCTTATTATTTCAACACTGACCTACAGAATTTGCCCTGACAAACAGAACTCAAACTTTTCCCATTCATTAATTACTCACAATATTAAAGGATAACGCGATCTGACTGCTTTAAAATTGATAACCTGACTTCAAATAATTAATACAAAAGAATGACCCTGTATTAGTAGAAATCCTAGCAATAACCTATACATTTGATAAGTCACTTACCTCACAAAAATCTTCATTAGCGCCAATACTGCCAGCTAAATAAAAGATTCTAGGTACTGAAGACTAACTACCGATAGGCATGTGGTTAGCAAAGGAAAGATTTTGTTGCAAGCAAACAGTGTATTTTTACCTTAATCGTGTGACAATAAGTTCAAAAAAATTACATAATCATCAGTAATAAGTCTCCGTGACGGATACACATTCAGACCGTCCGCTAGTGCTAATACCGCAAACCTCCAACACTGCTAATTATTAACCTCTAACCTCCATCACTGCTGACTACTCACCTCCAACTGCCATCACTGCTTACTGTTAACTTCCAACTTCCATCATTGCTGGCTCTTCACCTCCAACTGCAAGACCGACCAGCCACAGAGAGTCTCTTACAGACTACGCACAGCGCAGTCAGAGATTTAGTACAGAGCGCTACATAGCGCTACCAACATAAAAACACATAAGCAGACAACCGTACTGTAGCGCTGTCAGCGTGAGAAAGCGGCCTGGACAGAGTGAGAGGAAGTAGAGTCAGAGACACTGTATATATGGCCCGGCCCTACGAAAGATTCTTTGATCACGATGGGGAACACAGGCAACACCACCTCGGACAGCCCTCGGAAACTACTTGCGACAGCTTGCTGCATCAACAATGTTACCGGGTCATACCGCAAGAACCCCATGTAATGCAGCCACATGGCAGTAATGTAACCGGCAACACTATTTCAGACACACCTCACCGAATAATATGGTCCTTGTAAACGCACCTTAAAGTTGCAATGAAAATTTAATATTATTTACTCGAAAACGAAACAAACACGCCACATTTAAAGCCATCTACCGAAAAACTCGCTAGGAACAGGTAAAGTGTAGCCACTCCGAAACGCATAGTTATTTCAACTCAAAATTTTGTGCCTCTAGAACAATCTATAACAAGACCCGCTTTGTGTATGAAATCACATCCCAAGATCAACGGAATATTTAACCGCTCGGCGACCAACAACTTCACCGGCCAAGAAAATGTTTCCACAAATAAGCTAACCTTACATTCCCCGAGGATAGGCAACAACTGGCCATTGGCCGCACGACATCTAATCTCAATAGGAAGCAAGTCTGAACTACGGGTCGATTTATTAAATTCAAAATATCAGTTCTTATCTATTATAGAACGGGCACTACCAGTATCCACCGAGCGAGGTGGCGCAGTGGTTAACACACTGGACTCGCATTCGGGAGGACGACGGCTCAATCCCGTCTCCAGCCATCCTGATTTAGGTTTTCCGTGATTTCCCTAAATCGTTTCAGGCAAATGCTGGGATGGTTCCTTTCAAAGGGCACGGCCGATTTCCTTCCCCATCCTTCCCTAACCCGAGCTACCGCTCCGTCTCTAATGACCTCGTTGTCGACGGGACGTTAAACAACACTAACCTAACCTAACCAGTATCCAATAGGGCACAAATCTGCTCATCCCCAATCTTCGCGCAAATGTAAGGAGAGGAGGGGCAAGAGACAACACGAATGGCGGGCAATTAACCGGCCAATTTCTCTTACTGCGTCTCCGAACCCTTCCCCCCTATCCCTGGCGTCATTTAGCATCACGGGGTGTCCGCGGCACCGGACAAGCCCGAATAAGATGATCGCGCGACCCGCATCTAAAACAACGCCGCTCCCGAAATCTGTCGCATGATAATCCGAACGCGTTCAAACTTAGGTTCTCTCGGCGAATTCTCATTGCTTTTCCTTTCGGTCTGCGAACTACGCTCGTCTAACTTGTCCACCACCTCCTGTAAGGTCTTAAAATTTTCTGGTGTCTTTAAAAAAACAAAACGACTCATTTCCGATAGCTGTATTCCATCCAAAATGTGGTCTACGCACGCGGCCTCAGCATTTACCGACTTCCGTACCATTCGGATAATTCCTTCGTGGCGGCTCTTTTTTATGGTGTTAGAGTGAATGAGTTCTTAAACCTAGTGAACTAATATGCAGAGATACCAAAAATAAAGCATCCTTCACGTAAGAAACAAATAAAAGTGAGTAAAGATTTTTTTACTATATTTTATGGAAAGAAATGAAGACTGTGGATAGCAGCTGAGTGCACGAGTTCGCAGCGAGGAGCAGGTTTCGGCGAGGAACTCGTTAGCAGATCCTTTGAAAAACTACGTGAACTGATGGGCGAGTTCGAGTTTGTAACCGAATACGATCCTGTTACAACGTTTTGCAAAAAAAATTCATGTCCGACACAATCCCCGAAAAAATTTTTAACGACCAACATGCAAAAGCTGAAAATATTTGAAACTATCAGTGAACGTATATTTTTATGTCATCGTCTTCTTTAGTTACATTAAGTAACGTATCATAGTATTGTTTAATGTGAATGACGTTGCAATATAATCTTCATAAAATACAATTTCGAAAAAGCTTACGTACCCCACAGTACCCGATCTTCCCCTATCCTACACACAAACTGAAAAAATTTGTTCATAGAAACAGTAGTCTCCTTCACTTCATTAAAGACCTCCTCAGTTCCTGTAAAGGCGAAGATGTCTTTCTGAATTCTTATTTCTGCTAGGGAATCAAATTGAAAAAATAAATCCTACAAGAATATGAAAGAGATAAGGAAAACCAATACGTCTAAAAGCGTAGCTGAAGCATGCATCTTAAACAATATACACTAGAGAGTAAAGGATTACATTAAACCCAGATTAGGAACTCATAAAAAATGTAAGGGAATAGTTAAAAAATGAACCATCTGTGTCATTCCACGATGCACATTCAGAGTTTAAGCTGAAGATACCCGCCTTCATATTCCTGAGCTCAACACCTTGCTCATTACGGAGGCATGCTGATTTAGTTTCTCAAGCTGAGCAACTAGAACGCATAAAGAATGTAATGCAGAGGCAGGGGCAGGGGCGTCATTATGGCTTCAACGGTCGGAAGAATGTGTGTCTAGTGTGTATAGAGATGGCAATGGTTGCAGTGTCTTGTGATGAGATGTGAATAAATAATGCAACATCAATTTTGGAATCAACTACAGTAGATTCGTTATGCACCTATTTGTTTGTTAGCTTTTACCATGGGCTCAACGGAAAGTGTAACTAAAAACTGAAGAATCTGTCCGGTACTTATCAAACTTAGCCGATATAACAGACGCATAACAGGTATTAAATAATACTTCCATAGGTACGCATGGAAAAACTAGTAGAAGCCAACCTCGGGGAAGATCAGTTTGGATTCCGTAGAAACACTGGAACACGTGAGGCAATACTGACCTTACGACTTATCTTAGAAGAAAGATTAAGGAAAGGCAAACCTACGTTTCTAGCATTTGTAGACTTAGAGAAAGCTTTTGACAATGTTGACTGGAATATTCTCTTTCAAATTCTAAAGGTGGCAGGGGTAAAATACAGGGAGCGAAAGGCTATTTACAATTTGTACAGAAACCAGATGGCAGTTATAAGAGTCGAGGGACATGAAAGGGAAGCAGTGGTTGGGAAGGGAGTAAGACAGGGTTGTAGCCTCTCCCCGATGTTGTTCAATCTGTATATTGAACAAGCAGTAAAGGAAACAAAAGAAAAATTCGGAGTAGGTATTAAAATTCATGGAGAAGAAATAAAAACTTTGAGGTTCGCCGATGACATTGTAATTCTGTCAGAGACAGCAAAGGACTTGGAAGAGCAGTTGAATGGAATGGACAGTGTCTTGAAAGGAGGATATAAGATGAACATCAACAAAAGCAAAACAAGGATAATGGAATGCAGTCTAATTAAGTCGGGTGATGCTGAGGGAATTAGATTAGGAAATGAGACACTTAAAGTAGTAAAGGAGTTTTGCTATTTGGGGAGCAAAATAACTGATGATGGTCGAAGTAGAGAGGATATAAAATGTAGGCTGGCAATGGCAAGGAAAGCGTTTCTGAAGAAGAGAAATTTCTTAACATCCAGTATTGATTTAAGTGTCAGGAAGTCATTTCTGAAAGTATTCGTATGGAGTGTAGCCATGTATGGAAGTGAAACATGGACGATAAATAGTTTGGACAAGAAGAGAATAGAAGCTTTCGAAATGTGGTGCTACAGAAGAATGCTGAAGATTAGATGGGTAGATCACATAACTAATGAGGAAGTATTGAATAGGATTGGGGAGAAGAGAAGTTTGTGGCACAACTTGACCAGAAGAAGGGATCGGTTGGTAGGACATGTTCTGAGGCATCAAGGGATCACCAATTTAGTATTGGAGGACAGCGTGGAGGGTAAAAATCGTAGAGGGAGACCAAGAGATGAATACACTAAGCAGATTCAGAAGGATGTAGGTTGCAGTAGGTACTGGGAGATGAAGAAGCTTGCACAGGATAGAGTAGCATGGAGAGCTGCATCAAACCAGTCTCAGGACTGAAGACCACAACAACAACAGGTACGCATGCGACAGCATACTCCAAAGCGCCACGCATTAAGACGGAATTTTTCCTTGGCTTATACCTTGAGTACTATTGGTAATAAAAAGACAGGGTCAAGTGGATAGCCTTGGGCTAGGGACCATTTGTATACTCAGCAGAAGGGTCGTCGTACGGTAAGTATCCTACAGTACAGGGTCAAAGTTTGAATACTACGCTCTTCTTCTAGCTTAGACAAATGGAGCAAATCGGTTCGTCCTTTTTGCATTAAAGTGGCCAACGGTGTGCCATACGGAGCTTAGGGAAGCGCAGCTTAGTTCGTGGGCGGTTCCTGAGGAAACCCGAAAAAAGCGTTTTTCACCATTTATTCGCCGTCAGCTGCGCATATATAAATAAATAACCGCAACAAATTGTTCAAATCTTAACCGTATATTTCCTAGGCATATATCTACAAGTGCCATCTTCCCGTCTTCAAAAATCTTTATCGAGAAATGTCCCAAAAATATGATTTTAGGCACCAAAACCCAGCCGTGGATTCCAAGAGGGCTACGCACGGAAAAAGGCTGAAAGTTTTACGATGTATTCCTAAAATTACCATCTCGAACAATCTTGGAAAAATTTTCTTGATATCTTTATCCGTTCCTGAGGTACTGCGTTTCAAAGTTGTACACGTAAAACACGGCGTGAGGTGTAAACGTAGTTTATACAGTTACGTAGCACGGGAAAAGATACTGGGAAGTGTCTCCATTATCACTAGAAAGGTTCTAGAAACCCCGTGTTGTAGTACTGAAGCACACGCAAAATTTTTATGCTCGTAAAATCCTAACCGAGGTGTAAATTGATTTTCCTCTATTTCAATTTCACATAGGTAAATAATCAAAAATTTACAGACCCATAAAATTTCTATATGAGTTACAGGTTCTGCTGTAGCAGCGAAAAGAAAGGAACCAGCGGAAAAACGCACCTATCGGAGCACAAAAAAAGCGAAATTGCTCGCGTTTAATAAAAGATTCTGACTGAAAAGTGGGGTACAGGCTGCCTCATTCTATTTTCCTCGGCACCTCGTTACATGTTCGCCCTCTTTTTAATTCCTATCTCATGTCCATCATCAACATGAGCATACGGTATGACCACCACCGCCGAAGTTTCAGGTGTCAGTGGAGAGTTTGTTCGGTGGCTATATCTCGCCACTTGGATGTTTGTAGCCTTACTCCAGAAAAACAATATCTTTTTACAAATTGAGTCCTTCTCGAAACATATCGCCAGGTAATGTCAGTTCTTACACCAAATAGCACAGTACGTCACATGAAGCTGGGGGTATCTTATACTCTGAAAAGAGGTATTGGGTTATTTGTCTTATTTGTCACCAGTTTTAAGTTAATATAAGCCGAAAGTGTTGCATGCTCTCAGGTATTGTACTGTGTGTGATTGCCTTCCAGGAATACAAACAATGTCTCTTTTAGTACGTGTTTCATCAATTTTCATTAGTAATCATGTAGCCACATATCCTTCACTTACTTTTTCTGTACTTTCTTATGTTCCTGCAGATGTATGTAGCGTATCAAAACAAACTAAATGTTATATGTTTTCCTTGGACTTCATGGTCTTCATATTAGGAAAAGTGGCTGGAAGAAAGTGACTGAGAAGATAAATGTTTAACCTTTTAACGTAACATTTTTTTTGTATTTTAATTCTTTCCTCGGTAGTTTCATTTCATACAAGTGCAGCTAAACCCACTGCTGGAAGAATCTTAATACCTAAATTCAACCGAGCGAGGTGGCGCAGTGGTTAGACACTGGACTCGCATTCGGGAGGACGACGGTTCAATCCCGCGTCCGGCCATCCTGATTTAGGTTTTCCGTGATTTCCCTAAATCGCTCCAGGCAAATTCCGGGCTGGTTCCTTTCAAAGGGCACGGCCGACTTTCTTCCCCGTCCTTCCCTAATCCGATGAGACCGATGACCTCGCTGTCTGGTCTCCTTCCCCCAAAAACCACCACCACCACCACCACCTAAATTCAGGTTATACTACGGACATGGACGCTTTCTTTCTTTTTTCTTTTGTATGCCCATCCTTCTAATTGGAGGTCTGGGGGCTTTGGCCGTTCACTTATACAAGAGAAAGAAACATCTACAACCGTCCTTATGACGTCATTTATTGTATGGCCACCATTTTCGGTGGTTCATGCACCACCTTCAGGCCTGTGTGTACAAACAGTTATGATACCATCATCAACCTACCAACTAAGCAACACAAAGGCAGATTAAAAACAGAATTAGAATCAAGGACGAGACTCTACAAGCTAATTACAGTATTGATTTGATAAAACCAACAGATACATCCATTGTCACATACCTAGAGTATACCACAACGAATTTTCACTCTACACATTGTACAATTGTACTATTTGTTAATAATTTCATTAATTAAATATTCCATGATTTTTACTGCTCAGTTGTACGATGCATTGTCTGCACAGTCCTTAAATAACCTACTGAACGACAAAAATAACTGTAGAAAATGATAAATGAATGAAAGAAACAACAACCTCAGAAATACGTAAAACGAAGAAACGTGCATCACAGTTATAAATGCTAAGGTTAAAACCGAATATAGGCATACTTATGTCATAAGTGTAAAATGAATGTCCAAAAACGTGTCAAAAGGCCAAATGTAGAGAATCACCCATGTCATACGATACACTGAATGAACAGAACTCACGATAATGTTCAGTATGAACAACATCTACACATCTGTGAGAAAGGAGCCCGTGTTGAAAGGTAACCTCAACAAAATCCAAATGTCAGTATGGTAAGGTGTCAAAATGACAATACAAACACAGTTACAGTATGTGTCATGCCAAAGTATAAAATGCTGAGATGCTGAGATATAAGCCGTTGAGGGGCATACTTATGTCATATACATAAAATGAATGTCCAAGACGTGTCAGAGGAAAAAATGTAGGACACCAGCCCCTGAACAGCCTTGCATACTCGTTGAAAGAACTCTTCAGTTTCCACGTGTAAGTGGACGGAGTAACAGTGGCAGATAACTCTGGACGTTACGTATACATGCTGAACGGGTTCTTTATGCGAGAACTGCGGAGACAACGGATAAACACGATGAGTGTTTTTTTTATTTTTTGTTTTTTAGGGAGCATGTCTGTGTTAATAGACTCCAAAATGTGACCAAGCGGTCCTCAAATAGGAGATGAGTTTGACTGACGAATGCCTGGCTGTAGTTAAGAATCGCTTCCGCCACAGAAATAGAAACCGTGTGCGGGGGACTATTCGCCACGTAGATGACACAATTTTTCATAAGTGACCGTGAAAACCAAATAGCACGAATATTGTGTTTCATTCAGTTGTAGTCAGACGGTCCATAAAGTAGAAATTATCAGTATACCGTAAAACCAAATAGAAGATGTTAATATTTGATTACGCATAAACAAAATATTTTTCCTTAAAAAGTCAACATACTGCTGTTCAAATGAGAGCTGTCTGTTTCCCCCCGGTCAACCCGTGTAACATGTATCATCATCATCGTCATTATCATGGGATGTCAATTCATACTGAATCAGCCTCAAAACCTCATTACGGTTCAGTATTAAAGACATAGGTTCGTCGCTGCAGATACGACAGATGAGTAACAACAGTTGATGACAGTAGGAATAACACTTCGCAGAGCCCGTGGAGCAATGTTTTTGACACTCTGCATGCAAATTTCGGAGGATGGCACATAATGTATCAAAAGATGTTGTATTCAGCGGTAGTTGTGCTCTTTCAAACCAGATTTTTTTTCCACCAGATACAGCCTACTCAATAGCATAGAAACATAAAACTAGGAACCTAAATAAAAGAGGTGTAATATTACGAACTTCCTACTCCAAACTTGTTCTTACGGGAACCACGGATTGTGAATGTTGCCTGTATCAGTCTATCAGTTACGGTAATTGCAGCAGGAACTGTATATTTCATACATAATAAAATGTATTTTCATCGATGTTCAACAGTTGTGAAGATATTTTTCTGTTACTCTGCGCTATCTTAACCAAAGACTTGTTCGACTTCTCCAACAGTAAACAATCACTTCGTTTTATGCAACTTACTCTTTTTCCTGTATTATTTTTACGGAAACAGGACTTATTCCACGAAGTCTAGGAAGGGAAACAACCATTATACACAAGTTCCATATATAAAGTGCTGCTTACCGAAGTTTGTACAAATTCAGTGACATTTTACTTAGTCAAGAGGATGAAGGTTAAATATACTTGGTCGTTCTTCACAAACTAGTAAAAGAACATGATTTTAACGCGTGAAACATTTTACATACTCACAGGAAGTTGTATAGAACGCGTTTAACCACAGACGTATATGTGATGCTGATCTCTGTTTCCATTCAGAGCTTACTAGCCAAAATAGTAACCGACAGCCATCAGGAAACAATTGCGCTCCCCAAATAAGGGGGAGAATAGTATACAAGCCAGCGAGTACGTAAGGTCGCGTGACGATGGATTTGTGATGATGAGCTTCACCAGAAGCGTTGATCAACTTTTCGTATAGTTTGCGTCGTTTGCTATCGTAGCTGAGATTGCTGACAACTGGAAACAATCGTCCGCCTTCTAGCAAATACTCTGCTCTCATAATTCCCAATCGAAAGTGTTAAGTTACAGCGTACGAACCAAAGAAATAAATAAAACTGAGTCTCGAAGGAAACGGCATTTGTTTAAAAACAAGTACTCAGAAGCTGCACAGAGATAGGTGTTACTGTACCATACGCGGTGTGGAACGACAGTTCACGAGCAGAGCTAGTATCTCAGCTGACATTGCTATGTAAAGTGATCAGAACTGGAAATTTATTCTTCATACAGCGTGACCGCCCTGTTTGATTTCACGAGATATTTTCTTTCGAAGTCACTCAAAAAGCCGTGTTTGCGAAACACTAGTGTTAGAGAGGGGAGAATTACTTCTCGTCTGCGACCTTGTCAATTTGGCGTCAGGCGTGTTACAATGGATGCCGTATAACGCTTTCTGTTCGTGTCGTGTTTACGTCGAACCTCACAGACGGAACCGGTGTAAATGTAAATATCTCCACTGACTGACAGACAAGGTGAACTATTGTAAGATCTACAGTTCGATATTCTCCAATCTGCTAATCTTTCTTTTCATTTTGTTAATTTACTTACTTATAGCTGCCACTTCCGTAAAAGGAACAGCATACAAGTACTACATTTTTTGTAGTACGAATGAATCATTCAGCTGTATTTAAATGTCTTGCTTTATGAGCAGTGTTACAGCGCACCGTCTTCTAAACCCTCTATGATAAACTGGATATTGATGCGGCTAGCTAGATAACCACCACAATACTCCTAGACAGAGGCCACAATCAAATCAATGTTGGTGATAATGAATTAACTTCTTCCGGCTTATGGTGTTGACACCGCCACTACTAGTATTAGCTATAAAGACAACACGTCATCAGCCGTCGAAAGTTAGTGTGAAACAAGGAGACGACTGTTTTTAATGAGTGAATTTGACGAGTGAATGAGTGAAAGTGAATTATTATCTTCTGCCGGCAAGGTATGAACGAAGTCTCCGCTTTCTCATTCTGTGAATTTTCCTTCCGCATGTCGCTTCATAGCTTCAATACACCGCAAAAATGTACTCTAGAACGGGATTTACGTTTTGTACAGAAAAATTAATCAGGAAAACCTTGCAGTTACAATCTGCGAATGACTAAGTGAATTTCTGCGAGTGCAAAGGTTACAGAAAGAAATGGTTTCTTCGCTCTTATTATCTGACAGGGAGAAAGTAACTAAAGAATGAAAATTTCCAGAGATCTAACTGAAAGCTGTTTATTAAGAGCTGTGGTATATTTGTTTTCCGGGAAAGTCTGCATTCATGCAAAAAGAAAGTTTTTGAATCTGTATTTATATCTCCTGATTTCTCTTGTGATCTCCCTCATATAACGTGCACCAGAAAACAGTAATCAGGTTCTCGTACCACGTGATGTTTCCGAACGAGCGAATTATTTTTGAGGAGGCTCATCGTTTCTCTTTACATAATGACACTATGAATGGCAAAGAAGAAATGCCACGTTCCCCGGTATCGCAGACAATTTAAGTACGCACATAATATTTTCTTTAATTTTATTCCTTTCAGTGAAAGAGACGGTACTGAGTATATTAAAAGGTATGTTTAGCTAGTAATAGGTAAATCATTCGACACACGCTGAGTAGTGTAACATCAACTCAAAACACAATCAAGTACCAAGTAAATGCACATTGAGCTATGACAGACTGCCTGTCTACTTAATTCCGTGAAATGCTTGGATAAAGAACAGCCGTGCTCGTGTTACGGAGTTGCACAGAATTCTGATCTCTGAGAAAGAGCTGAAGAGATCAGAAAATAATCAGGTAGAGTCACTTCGCAAACTTTCTCGACAGGTGTAAGTCTCCACTGAATTCGTCTAAGTTTTGTACGCGACGTCGAGTCGTAAAATGTACCAACGACTCAGATGCTACAGCAAAAGCCTTTCATCATGGTGTCTAATACAGTACTGGCCATTAAAATTGCTACACCACGAAAATGACGTGCTACAGACGTGACATTTAACCGACAGGAAGAAGATGCTGTGATATGCAAATGATTAGCTTTCCAGAGCATTCACACAAGTTTGACGCCAGTGGCGGCACCTATAACGTGCTGATATGAGGAAAGTTTCCAACCGATTTCTCATACACAAACAGCAGTTGACCGGCGTTGCCTGGTGAATCGTTGTTGTGATGCCTCGTGTAAGGAGGAGAAATGCGTATCATCACGTTTCCGACTTTGATAAAGATCGGATTGTAGCCTATCGCGATTACGGTTTATAGTATTGCGACACTGCTGCTCGCGTTGGTCGAGATCCAATCTCTGTTAGCAGAATATGGAATCGGTGGGTTCAGGAGGGTAAAACGGAACGCCGCGCAGGATCCCAACGGCCTCGTATCATTAGCAGTCGAGATGGAATGCATCTTATCCGCATGGCTGTAACGGATCGTGCCGCCACGTCTCGATCCCTGAATCAACAGATGGGGACGTTTGCAAGACAACAACCATCTGCACGAACAGTTCGACGACGTTTGCAGCAGCATGGACTATCATCTCGTAGACCATGGCTGCGGTTACCCTTGACGCTGCATCGCAGACAGGAGCACCTGCGATGGTGTACTCAACGACGAATCTGGGTGCACGAATGGCAAAACGTCATTTTTTTGGATGAATCCAGGTTCTGTTTACAGCATCATGATGGTCGCATCCGTGTTTGGCGACATCGCGGTGAACGCACATTGGAAGTGTGTATTCGTCATCGCCATACTGGCGTATCACCCAGCGTGATGGTATGGTGTGCCATTGGTTAGACGTCTCGGTCACCTCTTGTTCGCATTGACGGCACTTTGAACAGTGGACGTTACATTTCAGATGTATTACGACCCGTGGCTCTACGCTTCATTCGATCCCTGCGAAACCCTACATTTCAGCAAGATAATGCACGACCGCATTTTGCAGGTCCTGTACGGGCCTTTCTGGATACAGAAAATGTTCGACTGCTGCCCTGGCCAGCACATTCTCCAGATCTCTCACCAATTGAAAACGTCTGGTCAATGGTGGCCGAGAAACTGGCTCGTCACAATACACCAGTGACTACTGTTGATGAACTGTGGTATCGTGTTGAAGCTGCATGGGCGGCTCACTACTGTTGATGAACTGTGGTGTCGTGTTGAAGCTGCATGGGCAGCTGTACCTGTACGCGCCATCCAAGCTCTGTTTGACTTAATGCCCAGGCGTATCAAGGCCGTTATTACGGCCAAAGGTGTTTGTTCTGGGTACTGATTTTTCAGGATCTATGCACCCAAATTGCGTGAAAATTTAATCACATGTCAGTTCTAGTATAATATATTTGTCCAATGAATACCCGTTTATCATCTGCATTTCTTCTTGGTGTAGCAATTTTAATGGCCAGTAGTATATAAAGCATTGATATTTATTAAATAACAGATCCAGTTGCATAAAAACTTACACGTCCTAACAAAATGTGAGGCACCCAGAACACATCATCGGTTGTCAATGTGACATCATTCACGCTCACCTACCATCGGCGGGTATTTAAGTGATTAGAGTTGCAGTCCTCTGTGACGAGTGCAACGATGACCAGGTTGCATTATTGTTGTTCGTGTCTAGTGTTGTTACCAGGCCTGGGAGTGAAGAGCGTCAGATGTTGCGTGATCACTGTGGAGAACGCGCAGGTGCTGTGGACATGTATGAGAAAGCGCTATCAGCATCAGGCAAGCGTTTGAAATGAGCCTCATTGCGGGTCTCCGTTTCACCGCCTGGTCGAATGGTGCAGTATTCAACTTTGAGGGGCACTTGGATATATGAGTAAGGCTCGATGCTGAACAGCGTGGTAACCTCAGGTCAGGCATACTCGTCGTAAAGTTCCCGGTCAACAACATCTGACTACAAGGGAGGATCACTGCACTGTCCACCAGGCACAGCGTAATCCCTCCATATGTGTGCGTACCATCAGAGAATAAGTAATGGACTGTCTGCAACATTCTTTCTCATTCCGCTCCATTAGTAGGATAGTAGCAGCAGCCGGACTAGGTAATTACCGTCACATGCGGAGACCGCCGTTAACAGTGGAGTGCGAAGTGCTGCCTTTGGAGTGGCGCTGAGACCGGGGAACATGGACTTGTGATGAATGGCGTTGCACTGTGTTCAGCGATAAACTGCCCTTCTGTACTGACCAGGATGACCATCGTGGGCGAGGATGGCGGCGATCTGGAGAGAGAATCCTTTCTTCCAATGTTTCTGAGAGACACAGCCGAATTGCTCCTCACGTCATGGTCTGGGAAGCCGTTGGGAATATCTTCAGGTAACTACAGGTAGTGACTGAGGGAACTTAGACTGCACGGAGCTACATATAAGCACCTTTGGTCCTCTTAGGCGACAGTATCGTGGTGCCATTTTTGAACAGGTTCAAAATGGTACACATGGCTCTGAGCATTATGGGACTTAACAGCTGTGGTCATCAGTCCCCTAGAACTTAGAACTACTCTAACCTAACTAACCTAAGGACATCACACACATCCATGCCCGAGGCAGGATTCGAACCTGCGACCGTAGCGGTCACGCGGTTCCAGACTGAAGCGCCTAGAACCGCACGGCCACACCGGCCGGCTTTTGAACAGGATAACGACTCGTCCACACATGGCACGTATCCCTATAAACTTTTTGTGTGATGTTGAGGTGCTCCCGTGCCAAGCACTATAACCTCATCTGTCCCCAACAGAATGTGTGTGGAGCCAGCTGGGACGTCACTTCTGTCCCACTGTCAGGGTCCAAGATATTAAGGACCACTCACAGACAGTTGTAGCCACATCGCCTCAGGAGATGATACAGGTTGAGGCATAAAGGATGAACGATTTCCAAATGAACAATACATCGTTAGGAGTGCTTTAAAAAAAGTTTAATTACAGAATAACACTTAAGTAATGTTGGCATTTAACAAAATTAATGCTTGAAACCAACTTCTCCCAGGTGACGGCCGTTTTCAGCGATGCGCTTCTCAAGACGCTCTCGGAAGTAGGCTTCAACTCTCTGCAACATGCCTCTGTCTATTTGGACGATTTCCACGCAAACAGCTTCATTCAAGTCTTTAAATGTACATCGTTTATGCAAGTACACACGTGATTTGAGGTAACCCCACAAAAAGTAGTCACTCATGGATAGATCAGGGGAACGAGGAGTCCAATTAATATCCCTGAACCGGGAAATAACTCTACCACGAAAAACAGTCTTAATTGCTTCCATAGTCAATCTTGCCGTGTGAGCTGTGGCTCCATCCTGCTGAAACCACACTCGCCGGACAGGAAAACGTTTTCTTCTTAATTCAGGCAGGAAGATTTCAGTGATCACCTCTTAATATCGTTCAGAGGTTACGGTTACATTGTTCCCGTTCTCGTCTTGGACAAAGTATGGACCAGTAGTATCTGTACCTGTCACAGCACACCAAACAGTCAACTTGGGACTATGTAATGGTTTCTCATGCGGTAGTTTTGGCTTTTCACTGGCCCAATAACGACAGTTCTGCTGATTTACTATTACATTCAAATGGAAATGAGAGTCATCACTCATAAGCAAAATAATGTTGTCATTTTGCTCAAATATGGCCTCCATTTCTTGGGCAAAATTTAGCAGGTGCTCATAATCTGTTGGGTTTAATTTTTGCACAACGGCCATTTTATAGGGATGAAATTTTAGGTTAGTATGCGAAATACGCCTTACCGAGCGATTACTGATTACTGATGCGCAGCACAGCCGAGTGTCTTCTAGCAGATCGACCAGGACTACGGAGGATGGTTTGCCGAATTCTTTCCACATTTTCTTGTGTCTGAACTGAGCGAGGAGCTCCTGGTGGTTTCTTGTTCATAACTGTTCCTCGTGTTCGAAATGATTCTACACAACGTAAAATGGTGTTCCGAGTGGGAACTCACGCTGCAGTGCAACGATAGACTCACTATTGCACACAAAACTATCGTAGCTAAACAGAAGATGTTGCACAGTCCACAGCTCCATTACCTTGACTAAACAAAATGGCAGGAGCTACTTACTTTACCACATCACTCCCCCCCCACTCCGAGTGCCTGAGCCTGAATACTAGCTGTTCTAGGAATGTCTGTCCTATTTGCCTCACCCTGTACAACGGCTTAATCTCACATTTCAACCGAATCTGTGCACGCTTTTTAGCGAGAGTAGATGCAACGTCGTACTGGGAAGTGGACGTAATCGCGTCACATACCCTCTCAATACATCAAGTTTCGTTTCTTTTCTACCTCACCTACTGTGTGCTGCATATTTTTTTTTCTTGTTCTGTTGCCCACTTGATAATGGCCTAGGGTCCAGTTTCGAACTCTCGGCCATTATCGAGAGTGCAACACAGCAAGAGGCATGAGTAGCAGGACACACACTGGTCGTGAAAATAAATACGTATCTCTGCATCTTGAGCTGTTATTCAACCAAACTGACAATATTTTTATTAAAAATGAAACTCCTCCAGTTGTACTTAAGATTTCATATACATTTGGCTACTAGTTTCTACGTTGCGTCAACTAGTTACTCCCGCCTTCCATGTGGAGCACGTATTGGTCTCACCGGAAACTTCTAGTACTCAGCCACACTCAATTGATATCATCAAAGTGTACGGGCCTGAAGATGGCTTTAACGCAACGTCGAACGTAGCTAAATAAATATGAAATCATAAGTACAGCTGTAGGAGTACCATTTTTAATAAAAATTATGCCAGCTGATGTCCCACCATCATCCAGTTTAAATATGGATGTACGAAGAAACTGACAATAGGTGCGAATGCTCTAACTCGGAGATGAGGAGCATGTTGGACAAAACATACCAAGACAAAAAGGTGTGTAACACTAAACATTACGCATTCTGACGAAGTAACTGAAACGTTGGTAAATTTTACATTTACATCCACATTTGCATCAACACTCCGCAAGCCACCAGACTGCGTGTGGCGCAGTGTACTTCTGATCACATCTTCCCTGTTGCACTCACGAATGGCGAGTGGGGAGAGTGGTCGTCAGTAAGCTTCCGTATTAGCTCTAATTCCTCGAATTTTCTCGTCGTGGCGTTTCGCGAAATTATATGAGAGGGAGTAATACGTCGTTCGACTCTCAAAATTTCTACAGCAAACCTCATAGTGATGCGCAACGCCTCTCTTGTAGCGTCTGCCACTGAGCATCTCTGCAACACTCTCGCGCCGACCAACGGATCCCTGAAAAAGGCGCCGTTCTTTTTTGGATCTTCTCTACCTCTACTATCAGTCCCACCTGGTAAGTGTCCTGGATTGGTGAACAGCATTCATGAGTCAACCGAACGGGTGCATTGTGAGCCACTTCCTTCGCTCAACCGGCCGCTGTGGCCGAGCGGTTCTAGGCGCTTCAGTCCGGTATCGCGTTGCTGCTACGGTCGCAGGTTCGCATCCTTCCTCGGGCATGGATGTGCGTGATGTCCTTAGGTTAGTTAGGCTTAAGTACTTTTAAGTCTAGGGGACTGATGACCTCAGATGTTAAGTCCCATAGTGCTTAGAGCCATTTGAACCATCCTTCGTGGATGAGTTACATTTCCTTAAGATTCTTTCTATGAATCTCGGTATGGCATCTGCTTTTCCTACTGTTTGTTTTATGTGGTACTCCACTTAAGTTCACTCTGGATAGCTATTCCTAGATACGTTATTTTCGGTAGATAGTGTCTGTAGCAGTTCGTCATCAATAGTGTAGTTGTATAATAATGGATATTCTTTTGCTACCTATGCGCAATTCGCTACATTTATTTACGTTCAGGGTCAACTGTCAGAGCCGGTACCATTTACTAATCCTCTGTAGGTCATTCTGCAAATCGATACTGTGTTCAGCCGTCGCTCCTTTCTTGCGGACATCCCTACCACCTGCAAACAGTCTTAAAAAGCTTCCAATGCTTTCTACGAGATCATTTAAATATATTGCAAACGGCAAGAGTCTTATCACACTTCTCTGGCATAATCCGGAAACTACCTTTACAGCGCAAGCCGGTCTGCAATCCATTAGAATTTTTTTGGAAATAAATCATTGCAAGTGGAGACTTGCGAGTTCTTTGAAACGAAGAAGACCCTACAGAACTTCTTTTCGTGCCGTTCTCACGCTGTAGTCTAAGCCCAGTATGGGCCTACGTGGGAGGAAATATCAAGATACATTACGAAGATCTTCTGTGCTCCCTTCTCGGGCGTCCGGTCGCGCAGAGCGACCTTTCGCCGGCCTCTGGCACAGAAGTAGACCGGAGCGGAGCCGCGTGCTTTAACGGTACAGCGTGCGAGAAGGGCGGGCGGCCTTGCCGGCGGCGGGACTCGATCCCCGGCCTCCGTGTCCAGCCAGACGGCTTCTCCTATCAAGGGAGCATTGTTGTTCGTCAAATAAAATCGCCCACTGTGCTGTTTCACCATTGCGATAGTTTTGATATTGCGGGAGAAAAGTACACTACTGGCCATTAAAATTGCTACACCATTGGACAAACATTTTGTATTAGAACTGACATGTGATTACATTTTCATGCAATTTGGGTGCATAGATCCTGAGAAATCAGTACCCAAAACAACCACCTCCGGCCGTAATAACGGCCTTGATACGCCTCGGCGTTGAGTCAAAGAGAGCTTGGATGGCGTGTACAGGTACAGCTGCCCATCCAGCTTCAACACGATACCACAGTTCATCAAGAGTAGTGACTGGGGTATTGTGACGAACCAGTTGCTCGTCCACCATTGACCAGACGTTTTCAGTTGTGAGAGATCTGGAGAATGTGCTGGCCAGGGCAGCAGTCGAACATTTTCTGTATCCAGAAAGACCCGTACAGGACCTGCAACATGCGGTCGTGCATTATCCTGCTGAAATGTAGGGTTTCGCAGGTATCGAATGAAGCGTAGAGCCACGGGTCGTAATACATCTGAAATGTAGCGTCCAGTGATCAAAGTGCCGTCAGTGCGAACAAGAGTTGACCGAGACGTGTAACCAATGCCACCCCATACCATCACACTGGGTGATACGCCAGTATGGCGGTGACGAATACACGCTTCCAATGTGCGTTCACCGCGATGTCGCCAAACACGGATGCGACCATCATGATGCTGTAAACAGAACCTGGATTCATCCGAAGAAATGACGTTTTGCCATTCGTGCAGCCAGGTTCGTCGTTGAGTACACCATCGCAGGTGCTCCTGTCTGTGATGCAGCGTCAAGGGTAACCGCAGGCCTGGTCCCCGAGCTGATAGTCCATGCTGCTGCAAACGTCGTCGAACTGTTCGTGCCGATTGGTGTTGTCTTGCAAACGTCCCCATCTGTTGACTCAGGGATCGAGACGTGGCTGCACGATCCGTTACAGCCATGCGGATAAGATACCTGTCACCTCGACTGCTAATGATACGAGGCCGTTGGGATCCTGCACGGCGTTCCGTATTACCCTCCTGAACCCACCGATTCCATATTCTGCTAACAGTCATTGGATCTCGACCAAAGCGAGCAGCAATGCCGCGATACGATAAACTGCAATCGCGATAGGCTACAATCCGAACTTTATCAAAGTCGGAAACGTGATGGTAAGCATTTCTCCTCCTTACACGAGGCATCACAACACCGTTTCACCAGGCAACGCCGGTCAACTGCTGTTTGTGTATGAGAAATCGGTTGGAAACTTTCCTCATATCAGCACGTTGTAGGTGTCGCCACCGGTGCCAACCTTATGTGAATGCTCTGGAAAGCCAATCATTTGCATATCACAGCATCTTCTTCGTATCGGTTAAATTTCGCGACTGTTGCACGTCATCTTCATGGTGTAGCAATTTTAATGGCCAGTAGTGTATTCGTGAGGTATACGCATCAAACCCTCCCCCCTCCCCAACCGTATACCTAACATTTTGTGGAAAGAGACCGTAAGATATTTTCAAACGAGCACTTTTTAACCCTCGCACGGTATCAGATCTGGAAAAACACATTACATATACATCGAATCTTTTTGAACCCCAGAGTAATTCTAGCAGCTATATGGCGACGAAGTGTAAAATATTTCCACAAAAATAATAGTGATTTATTTTGAGACCCATGCACATTGTTGAAATTACAACTCCTTTGGTTTGTGCTATAATTAAATCGCAAACTTGCAAAAATTATCGGTGATAATTTTCCTATCAACTTCGCCTCAGATTATCAACTAAGTCATGTACCACTCGTTTGCCTTGATATACTTCCCATCCGTCAGCAGACTTTCCTGTATACAGCTGTGCATTTATGAAATAATTGGTTTCAGATTCTACAGCAGTCCATATTTTTATACCGTACTTTCCAGGTTTTAAAGGAATGTTCACCCTGAATGCAAACTGTACGCTGAAACTGCACTAATGCTCATCAACTATAAGACCCAGCGAAATAAGACGAAATGCCCATGTCAACGAAAATTTCAGACACAGCACGCGTAGATTCAGCTTTGATTCAAAAACGGCTTTTCTTTCTTCTCTTCTAAGTTTGTCATCGAATAGGAGGCATATCTGAATACCATGAAATTTTGAGAAGCTCGTTGGGATTCGAAAAATAGGGAAACCACACTCATCTGATCAAAATTCACTCAAAGGTTTCGCATGTCGCTTGGTAAACCGGCTATAATTAGCATATCAAAGAATGGCTGCAGTTCTGTAAAGTTAAGTTCAATCCAGTGTTCAGTATATTGGTGTATGATTTTTTCTGTGTCCTGCACGACTTTTGGTGTGCATTACTGTTACACTCTGCATGTGATTGGTGACAAAAAGTCTGAGACAGTCTCCCATTGCGTGTAATTGGGACCTAAGGTGACGTAGAATATGTGCAGTTTTACGTATTATATTCCTGGAAGTCTAATGCACACATCTGGTGGTACTGTATCGTATGTTATCTGTCCACTTCTAGATACAAATCCAGTCGCATTAGTTTCCGAATACCATCATCATCTTCTTGCCATTCATTCACATCCACCTCATCTCCCACCTATACATCTGCCTCTATCACATCTACGTCGGCATCATTCTCATCCGCATTTCCTAACATTGATTCATTATCACTATCACTCCTACGTACATCTACTAAGGCCTACTCGAGACCCGCAGCCTCTTACACTATACATCATCATTCATTACGAATAAACTATAATGGCACGTATTACTTAAAAAAAAAAAGAACAGAATTCCTAAGCGTAAATTTGTTCCAATAATCCACGTGTATGTATTTTATACGAACTGGGTACGACAATGGACATATAAATGTGGACTGGGAAGGTACGTTGTTGCCAAGTTTTTATTTTCGTAGTAAAGGTAAACACTGAATGTCACATATTGTATACTGGGGTATTTTCTGACACCACTACAAAAATTTCAAACCATTGCACTACGAGTCGTCATGTAACCGTAAATATTTGGCCCAATTATAGTAAAAAGTACATAAAAGGCATATCTGGATGAGAAGTGTACGTCCATATTAAAACTGGTTCTTTGTAGTTAAAAGAGCCTTCCAGTGTAAAAAGACACAGACACCAAGCAACGGTTACAACAGGCAGAACTCTTGGTGCTTCTGAATTGAAACAGACCATGCATCGACCTATGCACACCCATGTTCAGGAAAAACAGAACACCTTGACGAGTTGGAGATAGCACATTCATATTTGCAGGACATGCACATTAGTAACATTAGTATGTTCTGCAGACATGATTAGCATTTCAGTCGCCACGGTTCACCGTGTGTGCTGTTGCCTAGTAGGCACAGTTTCCGCCATGGGCCCTGATAGCTTGTTCGGTGCGTGAGGGCATGGACGGTGCATATGGCGCGAATGACGTCCTGTGGTAGAGCCATCCTTGCTGCATTCACCTGGTTCCAGAGTCCATCTGTGGTGGTTGGCATTGCGTCACAGCGCTGCACTCGTCATTTCACCACATCCCACACATATTAGATTAGCGACACATGTGGTAACCTGGCTAGCCTGGGCAAAAGGCTGAAATCCTGTGACACCAACGAGGCACGTGTTAGTGCAGAAACACGTGATCGCGCATTGTCTTGCTGAAAAATGGCACTGGAGTGTTCTGCAGAAAGGGTACGGCTACGGGTCGCAGCATGTCATTCTCGTAGGTCACACTGACAAGAGTGCCCTGGACACGCACCAACTGTGACTTGTGGTAATATCCAATAGCACCCCGCTCCATAAGGCCTTGAATTGGAGCTGTATGTTTTGTGCGAATGCATTCACAGTGATGCCGCTACTCCTGTCTACAGTCAACCAAAATTCGGCCATCATTTTTGAACACGCAGAATACAGATTCGTCCGAAAACATTGTCTGATGCCATTCCTGTCCCCAGTGACGTCATTCTTTACACAATTGTCTTCTAGCGTATTTCCGCGCATTCGTGAAAGGTTGACGGAAAAGTAAAGGATGCGCACGTATCCCATGCTGTAGTAAACGGCGACGGACTGTCACCCCTGACATGGTACTCTTCCATTGTTGCGCCCGAGCCGAGGAGGACGCAGATCTGTCCTGCAATGCCATTCGAATGATGTATCGATCTTCTCGGCGGCTGGTGAGGGTGATGCGACCTTACCCCATCTCGTCGTATTCTAAAGCCTTCCGTGCATCATTCTGCACACGCCCGTTGCACTGCCGATACACTTCGTCCCACACGACCAGCAATTTTCCGGATGGATGCATCACATTCTCTCATGCCAATAGTGCACCCTCTTTCAAACTCGCTGATTTGGCAGTACAGTTCGCCTTTACATTTGCGAGGCATCCTGCACTTCTACTCAAGTCACACTGATCCATTAACCTCGGTTTACAGCGACAACCAGAGCTGCAGGCACATTTTTTCGACAGGTGGTGTTCCGCAGTGACCTCGATGTTGGCCTGTAACCCGCGGGCCGAAATGGTCCAAATGCTGATCGTTTCTGCAGAACATACTAATGTACATTTCCTATGAATATGAACGTCCTTTCACTAGTCGTTCAACGTGATCTATCTCCGTATTTTTTTTTAATATGACTGTAAAATTCCAAACAGTTTATCTTTTGCGTCATTAATATCACTAAAAATATTCATTCAATTATTTATCAGGCCAGTCGCGTAAGAGAATGGATTTAAGAGGTGAGCCACGGAGGTAATATGCGCACTAAGCTGTCCGCACAGTGTTGTGGCACGAGACATTGTTTTATGTAGACGATATAAAAATAAAGTTTTAATTGCCACCTCGAGATCTGGTGATAATGTTAGTCCTTCTTTACATGTTTATCCTCAGTGCGACACATTTTTCTCACAAACTGATGACTTGGTTGAGTCCTCGGTTGTAGGAGTCTGCATTTTGACTGTACAGGAAACGTACCACCTCGTTGGCATTCAGGAAATTCCACACAAATGATTTGTTCATCTGAGGAAAGCGAGAGAAGTCAGCGAGCATCATGTCGGAGGGTACAGGGAAAAGGGGGTCAAAGGGGTGCAGGGGCGGGGGAGTTTGATAGCTTAAAGAAGTAGTGTGTGTGACTCATCCATTTCCAGAATAAGCTGGAGCGTTATAGTAGAGGAAATATAGTTCTTTGGACAGCTATCCGCGACGCTTCGTCTGGATAGCCTACCGTAAGTTCGTAGGGAGATTTCGGTTGTGTGCTACTGTGACGACTTGTCCCTTATGGGCACTATCAACTACCACTACTCCATGTCAGTCCCGAAAAACACTCATCATCTTTCTCAATAATGGTTGGATACTCTCCTATTTCGGGGGAAATGATCTCGGCCTCTGCCTCTCTCTCTCTCTCTCTCTCTCTCTCTCTCTCTCTCTCTCTCCCCCTCTCCCTCCCTCTCTCTCTCTCTCTCTCTCTCTCTCTCTCTCTCTCTCTCTCTCTCTACCTCTCTCTGTCTCCATCCTCCCTTCTTTCGCATTTACCACGAATTAATTCAGTTACTTTGCATGTTTTCTTTGATATTTTCTAAATGAACATTAGATCCGCCTAAATCACAAAAATCAAAACAGTTTGTACCCGACATCAGCCTGATATTACATATATCTATTTATATTAGTGATAGTATATCTATTTGCATAACTTTAATTCGGTATCAGTGTATGACTTCATCATGTATTTAATTATAACATGTAACAGTAAAACATACCAACTATTACAATCGCTTTCCTCGGCGTGTGTAGTGCTGACAAGGGAACCTCCCCATCGCACCCCCCTCAGATTTGATTATAAGTTGGCACAGTGGATAGGCCTTGAAAAACTGAACACAGGTCAATCGAGAAAACAGGAAGAAGTTGTGTGGAACTATGAAAAAATAAGCAAAATATACAAACTGAGTAGTCCATGCGCAACATAGGCAACATCAAGGGGAGGATAAGTTCAGGAGTGCTGTGGTCCTGTGGTTGGCGTGAGCAGATGCGGAACGAGAGGTCCTTGGTTCGAGTCTTCCCTCGAGTGGAAAGTTTAATTTTTTATTTTCAGTTTATGTCACAAACTCTTATGTTTTCATTACTTTTTTGGGAGTGATTATCACATCCACAAGAAAACCTAAATCGGGAAAGGTAGAAGAATCTTTTTACCCATTCGCCAAGCGTACAAGTTAGGTGGGTCGACAACATATTCCTGTCATGTGACGTACATGCCGCCACCAGTGTCGTATAGAATATATCAGACGTGTTTTCCTGTGGAGGAATCTGTTGACCTATGACCTTGCGATCAAATATTTTCGGTTCCCATTGAAGAGGCACGTCCTATCGTCGACTAATCGCACGGTTTTGCGGTGCGGTCGCAAAACACAGACACTAAACTTGTTACAGTGAACAGAGACGTCAATGAACGAACGGACAGATCATAACTTTACGAAAATAAAGAAAGTAAACTTATCACTCCAGGGAAGACTTGAACCAAGGACCTCTCGTTTCGCAGCTGCTCACGCTAACCACGGGACCACGGCGCACCAGTGCTTTTATTATCCTTGATGTTGCCTATCTTGCGCATGGACTACTCAGTTTGTATATTTTGCTTAATTTTTTTATAGTTCCACACAACTTCTTCCTGTTTTCTCGATTGATCTGTGTTCAGTTTTTCAAGGCCTATCCACTGTGCCAACTTATAACTAAATCTGAGGGGCGTGGGATGGGGAGGTTCCCTTGTGAGTATTACACTTCCTGATGAAGGTGGACAATTCTGACAGAAACGTTGGTACATTTTGATCTCCTTCTCGAACTCCTTTCATCCTCTGTCTCTGAATACCACTCAGATCGCGTCTTATCCATAATTATTGTTTATGTCTAATTTTGCAACCGTAGTCAATATCATCATTGAACTTAACATTTTCATCATATTACCTGATTACATAAACGAGTACAATATTTAGGCTTTGTAAACGTGAAAATACAGGATTTGTGTTCCACTCTAAATATTTACTCTAACATATTTATTCACCAACTCAACAAAAGATCTCCACACTGTTTTAAGACTTACTCTGAAATAATGGTGTTGTTTCACTATATATTCTTATATTCTTAGTACTCTGATTTGCTATATGTTGTTTCCACCTAGTAGTTTCCAGGCATCATCTTTTTTAAAAGGTGTTACAACTTATATGTAATGTATTGCGACAGAGAAAGGCGCCTGAGACCACTGGAGGTATATATATATATATATTTTTTTTTTTTGTGGAATTTGTGGTAAGGTCTTATGGGACTAAACTGCTGAGGTCGTCGGTCCCTAAGCCTACACACTACTTAACCTAACTTAAACTAACTTACGCTAAGGAGAACACACACACCCATGTCCGAGGGAGGACTCGAACTTCGGACGGGAGGAGCCGCACGAACCGTGACAAGACGCCTCAGACCGCGGGCTACCCCCCGCGGCTATTTTAGTAGTTTTATTTTCACATTCATATTTATGTTTAACTTTTGGTCAAAGACCTCTTCAAAACCATGTTCCGAAATTGTGTTTCCACTAGACAGTGGCGCAGGTTACCTCTTAGTCGTGAGTAACACAACACACACATTTCGTGTTAACACATATAAATCCGTCTGATGATAGAGGTTCAAATATTTGAACGCTTTGTGGGTGTAAATAAAGAGTGACTGTCAACAGTAAACTTGTTGCTTAATACGATACCAGTAACAGTAATGGTAAAGCCTAACCTAAAACGTTCGGATTTAAAGATTCCCTTTGTTCTTTTGTCTAGGGGTCGTAGTGATCACACAGCAATCGTCCATGGTGATAAGGCGGCTAAGGAAATCGTGAAGTGTCGTGATACAGCTGCAATTTCCGCTGCTGCTCGGTTCGGCAGGCCCTTTGAGTGAGTTTGAGGAGCCGCGAGACTGACAGCTGATCCGTGACTGCTTTTCACTTTCTGCGCTGTTGGGTGCGGTGAGGCACACTGGTATTCGATCACTAGGTTCTCAGCTTCTCTTGTGATCCCTGTTTTTATAGAGAGATAGTCTGCCGCTTTGTTCTTCATCATTCAGACTTGCTCGACAGCTCTGGAAGCGTCTGTGCCACCTAACCTTTGTGTCTCGTGATGGTGCATTGTTCCGGTACACGTTTGCGAACTCAGTGTGGATTCAACATACGCAACTGACGAACATATTAGTAGAATAAAAAATACTCTTCAGTCGGCAGTAATTTCTTATTTATTGCACGACCGGTTTCGAAGCCTATCGTTTCATCTCCAGGAGCGTCCAAATAGCTATGGAAACATAAATGTGTGCCAGTCAGACCTGGCAGTCACGGAGAGACCGGATCTTACACTTCCAGTCCCATGCGTTTGTCTGCTGTGGATGTGACTGCGCCCTTGCCCCTCCCCCCCTCCCCCACCCCCTCCTCTCCACGTGACTAATGGCCCGAGCGCCACACACTTATGTTTCCATAACTATTTGGTGGCACCTTAAGATGAAGCTTTAGGCTTCGAAACCGGTCGTGCAGTAAAGATTAAATTACGGACAACTGAAGCCGAGTTTTTATTTTATCAACATGGATTGTTACAGTGTTGTTCCCCTCAAAATGCAGAGAACGAATTACCACTAGATACTCCACTTTATCGGTGGGTTGCACCATTTTTAGTGGATACTTTGGCAGCTTGCTACAGTACTGTGGCACCAGGAATTCATTGTGTACCACGACTGCAGACATTACCTCCAAACAATAAAAAAAATGAAGTATGTAACTGAGGTATTTCGATATAGTAACTGAAACTTCATGACTCACTTCGGTATATAAAGTAAAACGGAAGAATAGCTGTTAGTCAGGGAATCCTTATCGTGCGTGGCTTCCCCTCGGCACGAGGTACGTCAATAGGTAGTCTGGTGTCCTTAGGTATTACTGGGTGTCCCAGAAGTCTTCCCCTGGTCAAAAACATTCATAGCGCTTAAAATGTGACACACAGACAAATACTTTTTATTTTGAACTGCGTGTGAGATATCCCAAGTTTTTTTGTACATACCTACTTACTGTTACTTTGTTTGTTACTGGGTGCAGTGGCCGAACAACAGCGGAATGGGACACCACTTGCAAACAACACGGACCCAAGCAAGAGAAAGCCTAACGTGTCCTCTGGCACCACGAGACACATCCACCAAAACAGTGCGGAGAAAATTGCAGACTGACTTCTTGGGACTTCTCACGAAGGCGTCTCTCACCGTCTGAACTGTCAGCTCCAGACCTGCCCTGCCCGTTCCAGGGACATCACAGACGCTCCCTGTTCCCTTGAACTTCGCATACCGCACCTTCAACATCTGATGGCTGATTATGGTATGGCGTTTGGAATCTTCTCCAGACTGTTTTTGGCGACTGTATCTCGGATACCATACGACACATTGGGATTTCTTCTAGTTTAAGCACATGTTGTTTGCAAATTCGTCCGGTTCCGCTGTTGTTACGACGCTGGTCCCCGACACAAGCGAAGTAGCAGGAAGTATGTATATTCACAAAAACTTGAATTTGTCACTTACCATTGAAGATAAAAACCATTTGTCTCAGTGTCTCATTTTATGCCTTATGAGTGTTTGTAATCAGGGAAACCCAGTATTATTAAGCGTATGGCAGTTACACGTCACTCTAGAAAAAAAGAATAAAATATGAACATAATTTACAAATTTGTAGATATATCATACACATAATTTATCAAATCTCTTGCAGTGGCCAGGAAGTCCGATGAGTTTCCAGGGTACGAAATTTTGAGGGTGCCCTTCAACAATATGACTGACAGGTCGTCTTGGGAAGCGGATCACCATATCTCCCATGGTTAGTTGGGATCCTGTTGAGTGTACTCCTTGTCGTCCGGGGCAGATGAAGTTCCTATGACTTGTTGTTGGTTTGGAGAAAGTATGAAGCCGTGGAGGAGAATTATTATTTCACACTTTTGTCCAAACTTCATGGAGACTGAAAGCTATTTTTCACTACGAATGGGTAGTTAAGTTCATTATCAATAACAGTTTAATCATCTTGATGTTGAAGCTCTTTTGTCTGTGTTTGAGTGGGGTCCGCCTTTATCGAACCATAATTTTGCTTTTTGTCCTAGACATGTTTCACTGCAGTTGCAGCATGATGATGCTGTAACTGCAGAGAAACATGTCTGAGACAAAAAACAAAATTGTGATTTACTAAAGGCGGACCCCACTCAGAAACGTATGTTATTAATAACAGTGTAATTCAGTGAAAACCATTAACAAAAATATGATGGTTAAAAAATAATATTTGAAGAGTAATTTGTCTTACGTAAGGCAAATGCCAATGAAAAATCTGACGTCGATACGTTGGTAGGTGTTTTACTTTGATTCAACTTATCTCCCGAGTTAAATGGAATACAATCAATCTAAACTATAGAGATTAATAGTTATTTGCTTGTTCGTCTTCTACGCGTTCATCTACCATTCATCTGTTTACGATGGAACTTTGGTAAACTGTCTTCATAACCGCGAAGGTTTTTGAAAGAGAAAAGTTTCTTTGTTTGTCAGTCTTCTACGCACTTGAAGCGATTCTGATACTCAGTGGAACACGTGGAATCTTACTATTGCCCACCGTAATATAGTAACCGTATCGAGAATACGAGTTAGGCATAATTTCTGCAAGATATTAAAAAAGTTTCGTTTAGTTTTAGCAGCCCGCGTTATTGACGGTAAGATGTATTAACACTATGCGCTAAATTGTTTAAGTGGCGTTGTTTCCTTTAATACTTTTGAAAAGTACTCCTCTTAATTCAAATTAATATTGTGTTGTCGAAACCATATTCGAGTCCAAATTCGCCAGTGAGATACGACACTTATCAATGCGAGCACGTTTGTCTCTGACACCAACTGAACAGCCAGAACAGGGTTGATCTCCTGTATGGAAAGCGCTGCTATTTATACGAGCATCGAACATACAGTGCTGTCATTTATACAAATATGTAATAATCCGGAATATACAAACGTTACGAACATAAGATATTTCGAGAAGCTGCCAGAAACGATAAATGTTGAACAAAAAATATTTGCTGGTGGTCGTGTTTCAACTGGTGACCTGCAGCATGCTAGCAAGTGACGCTAACCATTCACCGCACCACACCACTAGCACCAGAACTCCTCTCTATCCTATAGAGACAGGGACACGCTGTTTCAGACTGGAGCCGATTGCAACACCCGGCTCTAGACCCCGTCAGTGGCCCTCTGTATGGCAGCGCTGGCAGATTCTCGTGCTCTTGTCGTTTTGTCACATCTTCTTCACTATAATGATCGTCGAAGGTAGCCCCTGACGTCGAAATTTCGCGAACATAGAGTGGTTCTTCAGTTTCCTTGAACCTCCCACCGTCGATCTACGCCACAGGACTGTAGTAGGGCCTCATAAGGAGGACGTTGTCGACATGTCTGCTCTTTTGTCTTCTTGGTGAAGTCCATAATCTTCGACTTCATATGTGTCGTCCGACGAGCGATAGAGGATGCGGTACGGACCAGAGTAGTGCTTTAGTAACTTTTCTAATAGTCCCACTTGCCGCACAGGCATAATAATCCATACCAAGTCTGCCTGGTTGTATTCCACTTGGCCATCCTACTGGGCGTCTAGGGTCCGTGTACGAGCCAGATGTCTTGCTTTTTCGATACAAGTGGTGAAGTGTTTCCGGTGGTTCTTCTCAGCATCGCCCGGTTGAAATGGTAACGGCGTATCCACTCTTGTTTCGGCTTCGCGATTACAGAGCAGAAAGAATGATGTGAAGCCGGTAGTGTCTTGCTTAGGTGTGTTGTATGCGAATGCCACGAAAAGCACTATTGTATCCCAATCTACCTGTTTGACACCATCGTGCATCGAGAGCATACACTGAGGCGACAAAAGTCATGGTTTACCTCCTAATATCGTGTCGGACCTCCTTTTGCTTGGCGTAGTGCAGCTACTCGGCGTGGCATGGGTTCAATCAGTCGTTGGACGTCCCCTGCAGAAATACTGAGCCATGCTGCGTCTGTAGCCGTCCAGTACTGCGAAAGTGTTGCCGGTGCAGGATTTTGTGCACGAACTGACCTCTCAATTATGTCCCATAAACGTTCGATGGGACTCATGTCGGACGATCTGAGTGGCCGAATCATTCGCTCGAATTGTTCAGAATGTTCTTCAGACCAGTAGCGAAGAATTGCAGCTCAATGACAAGGCGCATTGTCACCCATAAAAATTCCATCATTGTTTGGAGCATGAATGACATAAAATGGTCTCGGTTGGTTCATTTGGATTAGAGGACCCAATCCATTCCATATAAACACAGTCCACGCCATTACGAACCCACCACCAGCTTGAACAGTGTCTTGTTCGTAACTTAGGTCCATGGCTTTGTGGAGTCCGCACTGCACATGAACCCTGCCATCAGAGGACCCAGTCCATTCCATATAAACATAGTCCACACCAGTACGAAGCCACCACCAGCTTGAACAGTGTCTTGTTTGCAACTTGGGTCCATGGCTTTGTGGAGTCTGCACTACACTTGAACCCTACCATCAGCTCTTGCCAACTGAAATCGGGACTCGTGACCAGGCCACGGTCTTCCAGTCACCTAGAGACCAACCAACATTGTCACGAGCCCAGGAGAGGCGTTGCAGGCGAAATTGTGCTGTTAGCAAAGGCACTTCCTTCGGACATCTGCTGCCATAGCCCATTAACGCTAAATTTCACCGCACTGTCCTAACAAATTCGTTCGTCGTACGTCCTACGTTGATTTCTGCGCTTATTTCACGTAGTGTTGCTTTTCTGTTAGCACTGACAAATCTACGAAAACGCAGCTGCTCTCGGACGTTAAGTGAAAGCCGTTGGTAACTGCGTTGTCCGTGGTGAGAGATAATACCTGATATTGGATATTCTCGCTACAATCTTGACACTGTGGATATCGCATTCCTAACGATTTCCGAAATGGAATGTCCCATGCGTCTAGCTCCAACTACCATTCCGCGTTCAAAGTCTGTCAATTCCCGTCATGTGGCCATAATCATGCCGAAAACCTTTTCACATGAAACACTACATTACAAATGACATCTCTGCCAATGCACGCCCTTTTATACCTTGTGTACGACTTGCTACTGCCATCTATATGTGCATATATCGCTAGCGTACGATTTTTGTCACCTCATTGTATGTTCCCCTTGTACTATTCCATCCTATAAGAGCGTTCTATAAGGTTGTTCGTCTGTGGGTGGTAGGCAGTTGTCATCCTGTGGGTGACGTCGCAACGTGAAATTGTTTATGATCCAATTGCCAACTAGAAAAACTTTGCACCATCAGGGATCATCATCCGGGGCGCTCCTTGTTTGAATATGTTGTCTTCTACAATGGTCTTTGTAATATCTAGAACTTCGACAGTCGGCACAGCTTGGATGACAGCTTAGCAGGTGAGATAGTAAGTACAGACCGTTATTCATCGATTGCCCTTTGTCGACTTAGGGAACTCCCCAAGAGATCGATTCCTGTTCTGCGGAATGGCACTGCTGACAAGGGTTTGGTGCTTGGAGGCCCAGAGGTAAAAGCGGCACGTGCTTCCATCGTTGTCATCCCTTATAGTGACTAACATAGTATCTAACGGATCGGTAGAGACTCTCATGGTACTAGAAGGTACCATCCCTACACTACGAAAATAATCTGACTCTCCTCCCAATGAAAATTATTTTAGTTCAGTTCGATCTCTTGTATCAGCAGTCTTATGCATAAATATATCTTACTTATATAAATAGTCTTAATTCTTTTGGTTTTGTTTCAAGATTACTGATACTTCTGAAGACTATTTTATCAACTTACTACATCCTTCCTATATGCTACCTTTCCGATAAAACGCTGTGTCAACAGTTGTATGCAAACCTTTTATAGTTAATACAAAGACTAATTTAATGACAACATCGTCACTTAGAAACGGCTTGGGTTTAGGAATATGCCAATACTGCCTCCTCATATTGGATACGATATGTAAGAATACTAATGTTCCTATATACATGCGAACTCCAGTGCTTCTAATCAATTTCAACGTAGTCATGGTTAACCACAAAATGACTTATGAACTACCGTAGAACCAAGACAATTACGATTCGGGCCGGCCGAAGTGGCCGTGCGGTTAAAGAGCGCTGCAGTCTGGAACCGCAGGACCGCTACGGTCGCAGGTTCGACAATCTATATATTCCAAGTTCCTATAGCATAATATTTTTCTTCATATATTACCAATCCTGACCAACGCAGTATGACGTTAACAGAACCGTCAGTCTACGTACGTTTCACGTAAGCTTAATGTACAGTATTATAGCTCTACAGGTAATCTGTAAGTGATCGCATATAGCTGTGCGATAAGCGGTCTGTGAATATTAAAAATTTGAGTATTAATGTCAGCTTAGTATCCAGATAGAGTTGAGCATGAACACCAGGAATGTAAACTTTTACATCGCCTTGAGTATTAATCACCGATCAAGTCACTCAGCATAGCTTGCAAAAGCCATAAAATTCCCTTTACCTATCGTATACTTGAACAATTCTTAGTAAACGCTAAATATATTGTGGATTTTGACCTTAAAGATACCACCTTACACGTTTTATCCAATAGGCGAAACACTGAAGCGATTTCACTAATTTTCTTTTGTTTTAAACTTCTGTCCACCAGGCAAAGATACACCTATAACAGAGTCAGTGATATAATCCACAGCCACGTCGTTCGCTTTGCGGGTTAACTGCAAAAGTGTATTTTTCCTTTATTTATTAATTCTTTTCTCCTTTCAATATCTTGTATTGTTTCTAGTTAGCTTGTCGCCATTTTAATAGATAAATCACAGTCTAACAGCTTTCTTTCTTTGTTATTGCTTTTAAATATTAATAGCGTATAATCAACTTTACTGGTCTCTCCAGGTAAATTACTATCTTTGAAATATTCTTGGGTTAATCCTTACTTAACGAACTTGCTTATACTCTGCATACTAGGTGCTTAACTTAATATTCAGCTCAGTACTTTGAAATAAAATAAACCTTTCTTCTTTTTTCTTCTGTCCTTACTACGATCTTCTCATCTTAACGTCAATGTTGACTGAATGCTGATAAAAGCGAGTCTTTATTACTTAATTTTCAATTACACACCATGCTGTGCTGGAGGTGTATCCGAAGTCCTGTTAACAATCTCGCCTAACAAACAAAATAAGCTACTGCCTCCGCCACTTTGACCCTATATTTAACACAAGAAAGCAAAGCCCATCCTCTTTAGGCGTTGGTCACTGATTACAACTCAATCCCTCTACTGGTACAGAAGTTTGGTCAATCGACATAGGATTCTGTGAAGAGAATGATGACGTTGTTCGTGTTTCAAAATTAATTTTTCATGTCATAAAATTCTCTACTGCCAATTCGGGCCTCGATCTCGTTCTGTTTTGGGGCAAACAAATCTGTACCAACACTGTTATTTTCCGGAACCAAGTCTGAATGGAGACTACAAAACAGTAATACTGCACTTGAGTCGACTTAGCATACTCAGTGCTCTTTTTACTGTAACACTACCCATTTCTCATACGAACAGAAACCGCTCTTCCACTCAAGAAGCTTCTGTGCAATACTATTATTCCTCCAATATGGAACCGGGCACTAAAGCCGATACCATATAGGTCTCCAGCCAAATGCCAGGATCAGTCTATGCACCTATTCATATACAGAAGGGGAGAACCTAAATCATACAAGACCGAAGACTCACTGTTTATGCCCCAAACACAATATCGCCCTGAACAACATCTCACAACTCCGCACCGAATTTCAACAAGTGGAATATCAACTGAATCAAACTTTAGGTAGTAACCCAGACTAACTTTATCGACGAAAATCTGCGCTGATTATATGCATCACTACGAAACTGGCCTAAATTCAAACTAAGCAGCTGACGTACCACACCACGCATTGTCAAAACCGACTATCCATGGAGCAACCAGTCTCTTGGAAAGATAGCCAGTTGTACGACATCAAGAACGCTACTCTGACAAAGTGTACTACTCCTTAATACCCACCATGTTAAACCTAAGTGGAACCATTAAAAATGATGGCCGAGCGGTTCTAGGCACTTCAGTCCGGAACCGCGCTGCTGCTACGGTCGCAGGTTCGAATCCTGCCTCGGGTATGGATGTGTGTGATGTCCTTAGGTTAGTTAGGCTTAAGTAGTTCTAAGTCTAGGGGACTGATGACCTCAGATGTTAAGTCCCATAGTGCTTAGAGCCATTTGAACCATTAAAAATGAGTAACTGAACAATGCCACTATTTCCTGCAGCAATTAGCCTATTGTGGTTTTCTACCATCGTTTTCGGTTGTAGCGATCAGCAACGGTGCGACGTAAGCTACAGAGGATAGGCAAAATAATGTGAACACCTGTACTGACTTGGGAATGGTTTATCAATTAGGGATTGGATTACCATTAGCCTGTAACACAGCTACGATTCTTCTTGGAATACTGGCATATAATGATTGTATGGTCTCCGGTGGAATGCAATGCCACTCTTCGATCAGAACCTCTTCTAACTCGTGTAGTGACGAGGGAGGCGGATATCTGCTCCGGAGTCTACTCACCAATATTGCCCACAAGGGTTCGAAAATGTTCAAGTCCGGGTACTGTATTGGTCAGGGAAGATGCCGCAGTTCGGTTGCATGCTCCTCATACCACGATTGCACTGTCCTCGCTGCGTGAATGGGTGCATTATCTTCCTGAAACATAGCATCATTGTTGGGGAACAACGTTTGAATCATGGGGTGTACCTGATCACCTAAAATGTTCACATATTCATTAGCTGTAACACGGCCTTTGAAAGTAATGATGCGGCCATCAGAATACCATGACATGGCTGCCCACAGCATCACACTTCCACCTCCATGCTTAACCGTTGGAGTCAAGCGTTCAGGATTGTAGGCTTCTTTTGGCGTTCTCCAGACGTAGACCCGGCCCGATCTTGGAAATAACGTAAACGTTGATTCGTCGGACCACACGACGTGTTTCCACTGATCAGTCGTCCAGGATTTATGCTCCTGACACCATGTTTTACGTTTCTTTGCGTTGGTTGTCATCATTAATGGTTTCGGTATAGCAGCTCATCCATGAATATTCGCTTTATGGAGTTCTTGCCAGACAGTCATCGTAGTTTTATGTTGTTTTGACACAATTCGTATTAGCTTATAACGATCTCTGTCATTGAGTTTTGATTTGCAATCACTATTACGTTAACACGATGATGTCTTCCCATGTTTTGCGTAGGCTGTCATGCCTGTTGAAACAGTTGCTCTTGAAACATTCAGTAAGTTGAAACTTCCTCGCAGATTAAAACTGTGTGCCGGACCGAGACTCGAACTCGGGACCTTTGCCTTTCGCGGGCAAGTACTCTACCAACTGCGCTACCCAAGCACGACTCACGCCCCGTCCTAACAGCTTTACTTCTGCCAGTATCTCGTCTCCTACCTTCCAAACTTTACAGAAGCTCTCCTGCGAATAAGTTCTTTGTTGATCCATTATGGACTGTGGGACAACGGCTGGCATGTATTTCTTGAGGCGACACAGACTCACCTGGCCACCAAGAGCTTTTGCATAGCGATTTGATTCACGGATCGAGTTATATGGCTCCTTCCGTGTGTAGCGATTTTACGACTATGACGTGTGGGGCCTGAAGATGGCATCAATGTAATGCCGAAACTGGTAGCATATAAGAAGTTCATAAAATAAATTTCTACAATACATACGGCTGTTGGTAAATTATTGCATCAAGAAATTCAATAAGTTGGCTGTCTTCCTTTCTGATGCTCCAGGTAATCGAGCCCCCACAATCTGCCCCCTTTGGAACTCTTTTAGATCTTTCATTGCACGTCGACCTCGTCCTCTGAATGCAAGTACGAAGTGTGCACTACTCGCAAACAACCTGCACTGATGCCTAGTCCACAATGAACACGTACAGTCCAGCGCGACACGTGCCTTACTTGCGTTTCTTATTGTCAAACACAACCCTCCCACTACTACTATTGTTCACATTATTTTGGCTATCCCCTGTACATACTGCTCGTGTTGCCACCACGCAGGAAACACTTGTCACTGAACGAATAACAGCTTCCTTCATTCATCAGCTCTCTACAAACTATTTTTTAAACGCAACAAACTATAGGACCATATTACAAATCACAATAGTCAGCTCTTATTTTTTATACACAACAGACTATAGAACGATAAAACACATCACAATAATCATTTATTATCTATCATTTGCAACAAATTGAGGCGATAGTCTGACCCATAACGCCCAACACAACCGACTTTGGCTCATTAAAAGACTTGGCCAGTTATATATGCGCCTGATATAGTCTGTAGCCTTCACGAATCCCAGATGACCACATACTAAAGCATACTTCGTGGTAGCTGGCCATAGATGTGCTGGGATGACGAGCAACAATTTCTATCCAACTGGATCATAATTCCCCTTAAACAATGCTCCATTTATTAACTGGATTTCTTCTTTGGTTGGTTTCTCCTCCTTCAAAAATTCTATAGTTTCCGCAGTGCCGAATCTTGCCACTGATCTACAACAATGTCGCTTAACGCAGCAACGACTGAGATTTCATGCACGCTGCTGTGTTCCATCAAAGGATTGCTTGATGCCGGTGTGTTGGCACCCACCTACATAGGGAGAAATGATCATCACAATAAAATAAGAGAAATCAGGGCTCGCACAGAAAAATTTAAGTGCTCGTTTTTCCCGAGTGCCGTTAGAGAGTGGAACGGTAGAGAGACAGCATGAAGGTGGTTCACTGAGCCCTCTGCCAGGCACTTGATTGTGAGTAGCAGAGTAATCACGTAGATGTAGATGTAGATCCACTTTTGTTTGCCAATGTGACGTCATGCTTATAAAGCCTCAGTGCCTTTCTCACCAGTCAACCTGGTGAATCCTTCAGGTTAGTTGACCAGCATAGAAAATGTTGGTCCGTCTCAATGGTGAATGGTTTGACAAATCCATTCGGCTGGAAACTGGCGGCCCAGACAACTGGAACGTCCTCTTTCTTTGTTGTAGAGTAGTTCATCTCTGACTTGGAGAGCACCGTGAAAGCATAAGCTAACATCTTTTGAGCACCTTCCTGAATTTGCACCAGAGCTGCAGCAACCGCATAGCCATTAGCATCAGTGTGAAGTTGCCTTCACAAAAAATGTGTGTGAAATCTTATGGGACTTAACTGCTAAGGTCATCAGTCCCTAAGCTTACACACTACTTAACCTAAATTATCTTAAGGACAAACACACACACCCATGCCCGAGGGAGGATTCGAACCTCCGCCGGGATCAGCCGCACAGTCCATGACTGCAGCGCCTGAGACCGCACGGCTAATCCCGCGCGGCGAAGTTGCCTTCACCATTGACGGCATACAGAGCTATGATTGGCGAACGTATTAGCGCATCTTTAAGGGAAAATGAAGACCTTTCTAGCGCCTCCTTCCAGTAAAATTTGGCGACTCCATGCAGTATTTTTTGCAAGAGACGTTTTGTAGTACAGACGTCCTACATGAATCACAGATAGCATGGAAACATTCCAAAGAAACGTTCCACACAACGAATGTGCAGAGGAGTCGCAAAATATATGACTACTTTTACTTTCTTTCCTTCAGAGCGTACTCCATCGCCATTCACTGGGTACCCAAGATTTTTATTTCTTGAGTGACAAACGGCCTGAGGTCTTAACACGTTTCATTATGGTTATCAGGTGGCTTCCATGTCTTCAGCTGCCATCCAGTTAGCAAAGACAAACCATGCAATTAACGTATCGGAGTAGATTGTCCATCATATGCTCAAAGATGGCTGGAGCATTATACAGCCCAACCAACAAAACTTTAAACTCATACAGCCCATCAGGAATTACGAACGCAGTCTTCTTTACAGTCAGCCTTGTCAATCTTGATACGCTAATTGCCTTTCTGCATGTCCATAGCTGACAAATACTTTGCTCCTTTCAAGTATCCCAGGGTTATCAATGTGCAGTAATGGATAGACATCTTTCTTTGTGATTTTGTTCAGTCGTAGGTAGTCGATGCAGAGACGCCGTGTGCCTTCCTCCTCCTTTAGGGGGACCAATGGAGAGGGTCAAGGACTCTCTTAAAGTTGATCTTGTAGCATCTTCTCAACTTACCCGTCATGCAGCTTGCGACACTCTACGTAATCGTTGGCTAATTGCTATAACCAATTCATTTTTCCAGTTTGGCTTCGAATTATTCACACCTATTGAGCCTCTCTTCCTTATCCTCGGACCGCTGTTGGGCTGTGTCGTCGAAATTAAAGTGCACATTTGCCGAACATATCATGTCATTTTACCTGTTGTATTTGGTGATACGGTCTAATTGCTTCAGTCATTTCGTCGGGCCTTGTGCAGTGTCTCCAGGAGAAACTGATTGATATCTGATGTGAAGGTGACTTACTGCTGTTTTAGAATATACCCGTCTCCTGAATATATGGATCTTAGGAAAGAAATACTGTTTTTATTCCGATTCTTGTCCGTGCATACGTCGCCTTTTAAGTTGGCTTACTGGAGCCATGCTGATGCAGATGTGTTCATGTACCCGGCGTCTCCACCAAAGTCGGCCGCGGTAACCCAGCGGCTCTAGGCGCTTCAGCCCGGAACGGCGCGACTGCTACGGTCGCAGGTTCGAATCCTGCCTCGGGCATGGATGTGTGTGATGTCGTTAGGTTTAAGTAGTTCTAAGTTCTAGGGGACTGATGACCTCAGATGTTAAGTCTCTTAGGGCTCAGAGCCATTTGAACCATTATCTTCCAAACAGTACCATTCGAAACCACATTCAAATCCACATCCGAAAGCAGTGTCGGTAACGAACTACAACACTTAGCACTAAAAGTGCATTTATTACTGACACGCATCTACTGAGCAATGTACAGCTAAGAACTGAACTCCTGATTGGAGAGTGCTGCTGTTTATAAAACACTGTGCTGAAAGTGAAACGAAGACTGCGTGTTATTGTTAGAATGCTTAAGAAGTGCATCAGGTCTCCTAAACAGACTGCCTACACTACACTTGTCCGTCCTCTTCTAGAGTATGGGATCCGCATCAGATAGAACTGACGGAGGGCATCGAAAAATTTCACAGAAGGGCAGCTCGTTTTGTATTATCGCGAAGTAGGGGAGAGAGTGCCACGAATTTAATACTCGAATTCGGGTGGCAAATATTAAAATGAAGTCTTCTCATGAAATTTCAGTCACCAACTTTTTCTACAGAATGCGAAAATATTTTGTTGACACCCACGTACGCAGGAAGAGGTGATCATCGCAACACAATGCGAGAATCAGAGTTCGGACGGAAAGATGTAAGTCTTCGTTCCTTCCGCGCTCTGCTCGAGAGTGGTACGTGAGAGAAGTACCTTGAAGGTGGTCTGTGAACTTTTTCCCGGGCTCTTACTTGTCAGTTGCAGAGTAATCATGTAGCTGTAGCTATAGATAAGCCAGAATATATAAACACTGCAAAGATACCCTGTCTAGTCATATTAATGCAACTACCTGTCAAAGGCCTGAATGTGGTCCTCAAGGATAGATGCTTACTTGTGTTGAAACATTGTGCCTTCCAAAATGACGGGATCACCCAGGGAATGCCACAAAAACATTCCCCAGTCCATAACGCTCACTCCTCCGAAGTCTACCGAGCGAGGTGGCGCAGTGGTTAGCACACTGGACTCGCATTCGGGAGGACGACGGTTCCATCCCGTCTCCGGCCATCCTGATTTAGGTTTTCCGTGATTTCCCTAAATCGTTTCAGGCAAATGCCGGGATGGTTCCTTTGAAAGGGCACAGCCGATTTCCTTCCCAATCCTTCCCTAACCCGAGCTTGCACTCCGTCTCTAATGACCTCGTTGTCGACGGGACGTTAAACACTAACCACCACCACCACCTCCGAAGTCTCACGTCTTACACGGCAGTGCCCGTCAGTCAGATGGAGCATAAAACGTGACTCATCTGAAAAGGCCACCTCTCACCACACAGTGGACGTCGAGTTGCAGTACTGGCGGGCAAATTCCAGCCTTTGCTGCTGATAAACACTGGTCAGCAAGGCTGCGTGAGACAGACGGTTGCTGTGGAGGCACATACGCAGCAACGATCGCTAAACGTCGTTGAGGACACGCTGTTGGTAGCCCATTGGCTCACATGGGCGGTCAGTTGCTCAACAGTTGCTCGCCTATTCGCCCGTATACATCTATGTGGCTGTCGTTCACCCCTGTCATCTATGACCCGTGCTGGAACACAGTTGCGTCGGCATCGGTTTTGGGTAGCGCCATTTTGACACGCTTGGTATATTTCAACTAAGGCGACACGGAAACAGTTCACAAACTTATCCGTTGCGGAAATGCTTCCACCCTTGGCCGGAAAGCTAATGATCATGCCCTTCTGGAGGTCAGATAAATCGCTCCGTTTCCGCATTAAGAAAACGACTGCGCTGTTTCTCGCGTGAAGCAGACACGCTTTATAACCCTCCACTGCTAGTGCTGCCACCTGTCGTCTGTGATTGGTTATTGCACGGTGACATCGTCACATTAATGTGGCAGACCGTTTATACATGTTGCAACATACAGGGTGTCCAGAAAAGGACTCCCTGATTTCAAAATTAAATATCTCGAAAATAAATATCGATAGAGGAATACAATAAACGGTATGTTTATTGTGAAAGCTGTTTATACAGCAGTTTGAAATAATAGTTACAAAAGCTGCTAACAGATGGCGCTGTACGCTGTACAGCTCATATCAGCATACATAAGTGAAATAATCATATGAAAACAATCTTAGCAAACAATCACATCACAATGTTTTCAAAATGTTCACCATTGGCACTACAGAGGTGGCGCAAACGAAGAATGAAATTCGCCATCACATTTCGTAGTGTCTCAACCGAAATGGATTCACATGCCACAGAGATCGCCGATTCAAGCTTGTCCAGCGTGGCGGGATGCTTCGGGCAGACCATGTCTTTCACTGTGCCCCACAAAAAAAAGTCACAGGGAGTCAAATCCAGCGAATATGGAGGCCAATCCATGCCTGCACCAGTAAATTTGGGATATTCCAAAGCAATGACTCGATGCCCGAATTATTCCTCAAGAAAGCGAAACACTTGTTCGGTCCAATGTGGTCGGGCTCCATTTTGCATAAACCATTCAGTATCTGATCGATCCTCTAAAGTTTGCTGTCTGGCGAAAAATTGTTCCAAAATTGCAACGTAACGTGGACCAGTGAAAAAAGGGCCAATAATGCCTCTGCTGCATACTGCAGCCCACACAGTAACTTTAGGAGAATACAGGGGTTTCGCTTCACAACAATATGGCTTTTCGGAACCCCGAAATCGCCAGTTCTGCTTATTCACGTATCCATTCAGATGGAAGTGTGCTTCATCTGTAAACCACATGCAGCCAACATCAAATCCTTCACTATCAATCATTGTGAGCATCTGATTAGTAAAGGCAACCCTTTGTTGCACAGCTCGTACGGGTATGGCCTGGTGCGTTTGAATTTTGAATGGAAACATGTGTAAGCTCTTTCTCAGTATTTTCTGCGTGCTGGAATGCTTCAAACCAGTCGCAGATGCAATTCTACGGACGGATGACATTGGATTTCGCTGAATAATTCCAGAAGCTGTGGTGATATTTTCAGGCGTAACTGCGGTTTGCTTGCGGCCAACATGCCCCACTAGATCATCAGTTACGCCGCCTGTTCGTTGAAATTTTGCGAAGAGCGTACGAATGGTTTTCGCATTGGGTCCTTTTGGAACATTAAATCGTGCTTGAAAACTTCGCCTTGTTGCCGTAGGACTCTCTTCTAACCTGTGGTACTCTAGCACCAGAAAAACGCGTTGTTCATTGGAGTACATGGTTTTAATCTCTTCCTTCGGTACGCTAACCTCCTTTCACCTTTCAATAGTGGAACTGATCGCTCTGGGCTTCGGATCACTATTTATACTAGGCATTACGTATGGCGATTACAGCGCCATCTGTTAGCAGCTTTTGTAACTGTTATCTCAAACTGCTGTATAAACTTCTAACAGCTTTCACAATAAACATACCATTTGCTGCATTCCTCTATCGATCTTTGTTTTCGAGATATTTAATCTTGAAATCAAGGATTCCTTTTCTGGACACCCTGTATCATTGCTTATGACATTGCGTATTTCCTGAACCTTCCAGAACCGTAAGTGGTAAATAACACGTAATTGTTGGTGTTTGAGTTCGAACTGGTGACCCGTAGTACAGCAACCAACGACGCTAAGCAATATACTACACCGCCAGCACCACAACCCGCTGCAGTTTTGGACAATGGAACCAGGTTCGCCTTTAAAAGAACTGATTCCACTCGTCATAGAAGCGACTACACTGAATGGCAAGCAAAGGCAAGAGATACGTTGATGCCACGTGTTCCCACCCTTCCCACCAACATGCTACCTGATTTCAAACGACTGCAGTTCCTCGTTCACCTTGCATTCCGAATGACCGTCAACAAGGCACAAGGTCAATCACTTGAAGTGTGCAGCATTAAACTTAGACACTCCATTCTTTTCATATGGTCATTTGTAGGTCGCATGCTCACTAGTGGGACACCACAAAAGTTAGTTTTTGCAGAAAATGGAAAGACCAAAGGCATTGTACTCGTATACGTCAAAGCACTTAATAAACTCTTTCAAATTTAATTTAATGCACAAAAAATATTTTTTTCATTTATTTTTTACATATTACTGTGCCTACTTTGTATATATGCACCTACTCAGAAAGAAAAAGAGGCACTGCAACGCATGCCAGGTTCAGCTGGTTGTTAATACAAAAAATTAACTTGCTGTGAGTGAGTTTCACAATCAGTCTCCAAGTCCTTGAAGGTTGGTGATGTGTCTCCGCGTAATTACTTGGCCTCTAAACACTGCTTAATGGTGTTGAGAATCGTAGGCAGACTTCAGTTCACGGTTTATTGCCGCCAAGTTACGTTCTTGACAGGGGAAACAACTTGTATCTTGTCGCGGCCCTCACTTTAAAGTTACTGAAAATTAACACGAAACGTCGTTGTGGTTTCTACAGTAAACGCCTTTCTCGGAAATATTTCTGATAATTCTGATCAGCAGTTTAGTACATTAAACTCTGTCACGCAGCTAGCTGTGCAGAAAAGGAATGGCATTTTCCGCGAGGCATACGGGAACTGACAGGGCACGCTAGTATCGGCATCGGGGCGCAATTTCTGAAAGAAGAAATTACACTCACTACGGGATAGCTCATCCAGTAATACGGTGAACAAGCTGTCAGTCGATTCTGAATTTCTTGTGATCACACTGTACATGCATTGTGTTTCATCAACCTGTTTCTCCTCCATTGCAGCATATCCACTACTTCAGTTAATCGTGCTTGAAACTCTTAATAATTTGTGCTTTTCTAACATTTATGGGTTCCATCTCCTTAGTTACCTACCTTCAAGTAATTAGTTCAGGTTTAACATGCACTTCATAATCAATAAATTACGGTCAGAGACAACATCTGCACCGGAAAATTTTTCGTAGTTTAACACCTGGTTCTTAAATGTCTGTCTTACCTAATAAAACGTACTTGAAACGTTTCTGTTTCCACGCCTTTTCTCGGTCAAAACCTTCTTTCTTGGTTCTAAGCCCAAGTGTTGGTTATGACTAAATTATTTACTGCGTGAATTTTTTTTGCTCATTCTCTTTCTTTTCTACTATTCAATCCAGTCTCTTATTGTACTGAATAATTATGTTTATCTCAGCGTGAATTTTTTCAGTCTGTTCCTCGCCTGCAGAACTAATACTTTTCAATACATATGTACAATACTGGGTCGTGGATTTGCGTCTTTCTTGGCTATGAAAATCCAGTCCTTATGCTATTCGTTGTAGTTTACCGGGTTTCCTATTCTCTTGTTCATTATTAAACCTACCTCTGAATAACACGTGTTCGATGTTCCGTTGAGAACATTGTGCTCAGATGATCAGAAATCCTGTTCTTCCAGCCACCCTATTTACACACATTTATAATTCCCACTATACCCTATTTCAACAAAGCCATTTATCTCTTCCAGTTCTCTAAGCTACCTAGTGCACTAAGGGATCCAACAGTCCATGCTCTGACGAGTACATACATATATTGCAAACTGTTATGAAGTGCTTGGCAGACTGTTGACCCTCATATTTATCTATTTATTTATTTTTCTGATGGCAATATCCTACTGAGTAGTCCCTATCTCGAGATCCGAATGAAGGGCTACTTTATACCCAGATTATTTTAATCTAGAGGGAGGGATAATTAAACCATACATTAGAGCTGTACGTCCTCGGAGAATAAACAACTGCAGTTTCTTTCCTCTGTCAGTAATGCGGTAGTACTGAAAGTGGAAGTTCATTTTGGCTAATGTTACAAGGCCAGATCAGCAATCACCCACACTGTTGCCCCTTAAACTGTTAGGAAGGCTGTTTTCGGGGAAAGAGCTCACCCTTGAGAGCTCGGTCGATAGACCACTTGCGCATAAAAGCAAAGGCCCAAATTTGGAGACCTGGTCCAGCACACAGTTTTAATCTGGCAGGAGGTTCCAAACCGGGGCACACTTTGCTGCAGAATGAGAACTCATTTTGGAGGACAGATAACAGCTGTAGAACCTTGAAAGTCTGTGTTTTCATTTGTAAGTTAAGTTGTGAAAGTGATATACCAAGAAGTGACGGTAGAATGTGTTAACCATTTAACAAAATTTTAAAGTTACTTATTGTTGCATCCAAACAGATAGGGAAGAGTTGTATATAGAGGATGATGTACCTAGGAGCACGCACGATTTTTGATCGGTACTTCACTCTAGTGAACCAAGTGAAAGAATGAGCACTAGAAACCACCATGAGCTGTTTACAGCATTTTTTGTTTTGTTTTTTGTTAGACGTGAGGTTGTGTTTCACGCAGAATTTGTGAATACACTCTACGACAAAATAAAAAAAGGATGCACCATGTAGGAGTTATCCGAACTGCACGGATATCGGTTGATGTGACGTACGTGTACAGGAAAACAAATAATTACAACTTCAGAAAAACTGGATGATTTATTCACAAACTGAGCAAGTCAGTACCGCGCTGACCCACCTCTGGCCCTTCCGTAACCCGTTATTCGGCTCGTCATTGATTGACAGACTTGTTGGATGTCCACCTTAGGGATATTGTGCCAAATTATGTCCAGTTAGTTCGTTAGATCGCCAAAATCCCGAGTTAGTTGGAGTGCCCTGCCCATAAAGCTGCAAACGTTCGCAATTGGGAAGATATCCGGTGACCTTGCTGACCTAGGGAGGGTTTGTCAAGCACGGAGACAAGCGGTAGAAACTCTCACTGTGCAGGTGGGCATTTTCTTGCTGGAACTGTAATGTAAGTCCATGTAGACTTGCAGTGAAGCGCTACAAAACTGGGCCTATAGTATCGTCGACGTGCTGCTGTACTGTAGGGATGCCGTTGATTGCTACCAAAGGGCTGCTGCTAAGAAATGAAATGCCACTGCGGACCATCACGGCTGGGCGTCGGGTCGCGTGGCAGGTGAGGGTCGGGACGGTGGTATCCCACCTCTGTCTGGGGCGTCTCCACACACGTCACGGGGCCTCAAATCTTATTGATTGAAGTAGAACATATTAAATCTATTGGGAATATATTCTTAATTCCTCAGGTACAGAATTTTATGGTGACTAAAACGCTATGTTTTTGAGGGCTATTTATATAACATGTCGACAGTTAAGCCACACATCGTCCGTCGTGCACCATCTTCTACCTTGAAACACGGTCTTTTACCGTGAATCACGTGGTACTAACAAATGAACTGAATTTCTTTAATGTTTTAACAGTTTTACGTCTCTCGAAAATGGAAATTCGTTTCAGTTTCCCATAGCTCCTATTTCAAAACGTATTTAATCTGTAATTGGTTTTTGATAATGCCTGTGCTTAATTCGATTTAACTTACCGATCATTGATGTGTAGTAGAGTGGTAAGGTAACAGATAGACTATAAACTATAGTATTTACAAGATGAGTTTTCTCGATTGAAATGCTTTTAAATTTGAATCAAATTAGTTACGCGACCATAACGTACCCAGGAACATGTTTTTACATTTGAAAAAATCTTAATTTTCCGAAGTAGTTCTTTGTAATTTCAGAAAAAGACAGCAACACATAAAAAGTGAATGCCATCATTAAAACAAGGAACAAGACTTTCCCGTACCATTTGTTTGTTGTGTAGGCACCACAGACGGCACCAGCTGAACGTGTAGCCAACACAAGTACTCGATCTTCTTCATCCGTGTACCAGTCTTCCGACCGGTTTGGTGCAGATCTCACGAAGGCTCTCCTATGACACCCTCATCATGTCAGAGAAGCACTTACACCTACGTCCACAGTTATTTGCCGTATGTATTCCAGTTTTTGTTTTCTGTCATCCACAACAGTTTTAATCCTCTACAACACCCTCTAGTTCCATGGAAGGTCTTCACTGATGTGGTGTCACCCTGTCATTTCCTCTTGTCAATGTTTCCCACATGCTCGTCTTTTCATCGATTCTGCGGAGAACCTTTCTCATTCCTTACCTTTCCAGTCCACCTAATTTTCAACATCCTTTTACAGCGCCACATCTCAAGTGCTTCGATTCTCTTCTTTTCCGTTTCTTCCACGGCCCATGGTTCAATACCATGCAATGCTGTGGTCCGGACATACATTATCAGAAATTTCTTCCTCATAGTAAGCCAAATGGTTGATGCTGGTAGGCTTCTTTTGGCCTGGTATCCTTTCTTCGCTAGTGCTTCGCTGCTTTGTATTTACTTCTTGTCTCGTCCGTCGTAAATTATTTTGCTTTCAAGATAGCATAATTCAGTCACTTCGTCTAGATCGTGGCCCGCGATTTTGAAGTTAAGTTAACCGCTAGTCTCATTTCTCCTACTTCTTATTGGTTTCGTCTTTCTTCGGTTTACTCTCAATCCATATTTTGTACTCATTAGACTGTTCATTCCCTTCAATACTTCCTGTAATTCTTCTTGTCTTTCACGGAAGATAGCAATGTCATCAACGAATCTCATCACTGAAATCCTTTCACCCTTCATTTCATCAGCCTTTCTGTTATTTCTATCATTGTTTCTTCGATGTATAGATTGAGCAGTCTTCCAGTCTTATATTTCCTTCTTGGTTCCTGTACATAGTTAGATTCCTCGTCTTTCACTGAACACTTATTTTCCTGACAATTTAGAATACCGCGTTCAAAAATGGCTCTGAGCACTATGGCACTTAACATCTGAGGTCATTAGTCCCCTAGAACTTAGAACTACTTAAACCAAACTAACCTAAGGACATCACACACATCCGTACCCGAGGCAGGATTCGAACCTGCGACCGTAGCGGTCGCGCGGTTCCGGACTGTAGCACCTAGAACCGCTCGACCACTCCGGCCGGCTCGAAAACATCGTCCATCGTACAGTGTCCAACACTTCTTCTATACCGACAAATCCTATACATGTGTCCTGATTGTTCTTCGGTATTGCTCCTATTACCATGTGCATCGTAAGAACTGTAATTCTTTTGCCCTAACCTTTCCAGAGACCTAACTGATCGTCATATAACACATCCTCAATTTTTTCTCATTCTTCTGTATCTTATTCTTGTCAGCTATTTCGTTGCATGATATGTTAGCTAATCGTACGAGTGTTCCCACACTTTTCAGTCCTTGCTACCTTCGGAATTGTTAGATGATATTTTTCTGAAAGTCTGGTGGTAAGTGTCTAGACTCACAGATCCTGCAAACCAAATTTAATAGTCGTTTGGTTGCTACTTCCAACAATGATTTTAGAAACTCCGAATAATGTTATCCGTTTGTTGTGCCTTTTCTGATCGCATGCCTTCCAAAGCTGTATTAAATTCTGACTCAAATACGCGACGTTCTATGACTTCAATTTAGACTACCATTTCTCCCTCAGTCACTTTATTACACAAGTCCTCCCCTCTTAAAGGCATTCAGTGTACTCTTCCCACCTCCCCGCCCTCTCTTCTGCGCATAACAGTGAAATTCCCATTGCACTCGTAATGTTGACGCCCTTGCTTTTAATCTGCCCGAAGGTTGTCTTGACTGACTTATCCACTGAATCAGATATTGCGACGAGTATTTCCTTTTCGATTTCTTCACATTTTCCCTTCAGTCATTTCGCCTTAGCTTCACTGTACTTCCTGTTTATTTCATTCCGAAGTGACTTACCATTCTGTATCCCCGAATTTCCCCGAACATTTTTGTACTGCCTTATTTCGTCGATCAACTGAAACATTTCTTCTCTTACCCATGGCTTCTCCATAGTTCTTTAGTTGTGGTCAAGTTTCTCTGTGCAGCTGCTGCCTTACGACAGGTATCGACTGGGTGCTGTCCACTTTTCTGTGTCCTGTGCTTCCTCTTTAATCTGTTGGTAACTCCAACCCCTTTTTTGATTCCGTAACTCTGCCAGTAAAAACGTTACCCTAACTGGATCACTTTGTTGTCGGTCTGTCTGTCAGCCCTATTAAAAACCATTTTTCTCAGGAATGGTTAGACTATGAAGTTCAAATTTATGTCGCATACTAAGGTCTACCTACGGTCCTCTGTCAGTGTAAGAAATGGAAGTTTCTAAGTCAGTGTAGTCAGAAGGTACGGCCATTTATGTCACTTAGTAGTAATAGTGGTAGTAGTAGTTTTATTCATCTGTAGATCTCTTTGTACAAGGATATAGGACATGTCAAAATATTTACAAGTTTAGACAAATTTAAGATACGTTAATTCGTATACACACACATTTACAAACTTCTAGTTAGAGACAATCATTAGATTTACTCCTGATATACAATACTTTATTGAGAAATAACTTATTAAGTAATGTAATACCACACTGTTCACTCGTATCTCATTATCAGCCACTGTACACACTATACACACATTGTTTCATAACACTTCACTCACTACATACACAAACACACACACCCTGATGATCTCTGGGCCATTTTCTGTACCGCTACTTCCCATTTGCTATCCTAAAAAACTGAGTCAGCATTCCTCTATAATAAGTGAGATGTTAAGTTCGGAAAGAGGAAGAGGTGTTGGTATTGTGCAGTGCACAGTTTGGGGGTAAGTATTCCTAGAAAGGAAAAAAGAGGGAAGAAAACATAGTGTGAAGGTGCTATGTGGAATGTTGGATGTGTTATAATCATTATTATTATTTATTTGTTTAACATTTTTTTTCCAAACCCCTATTCTGTTTTATCTAAGTAATCCTTCAATGTATAAAATGTACTGCATAACAGGTATTTTTAGCTGCCTTTTTAAATAAGTGTATTTTTGCAGTTTCTTTTATCTCTTTTGGTAATTTATTATACAGTTTTATTTCTTGGTAGAAAATGCTGTTTTGAGATTTATGTTTATTTTTCCTTGGAAAATGTAAGTTGAGTCAAGCTCTTGTTCCATGGTCATGGACAGAACTGTTTGTGCAGTAATTACCAATGTTATTTTTGATGTGTACAACTGACTGGTAAATGTATTCACATGGAGCAGTTAAAATCCCCAGTGTTTTGAACATATCTTTACAAGGAGCTCGACTACCATTTTTGGTTATGATTCTCATGGCTCTTTTCTGGAGATTGAAAATTGTGTTCATATTTTGTGCTTTTGTTCCCCAAAAAAGAATGCCATAGCTAAGAATTGAATGTGCATATGAATAGTATGTAACCAACAGGCACTGCATGTTACACACTGATGACAGGATTCTAAGGGCATAACATGCTGATGACATTCTGTTTCCAAGTACCTTTGTGTGCTCACACCACTTCAACTGAAAATCAATATTCATTCCTAGAAATTTTGCATTTGTTACAGTCAATACAGGTGCCACCTACATTTAATTTAACGTTGTCATTTGCCTCTTCAAACTGAAATTCGTGCCATTAGCTTTCTTTATGTTCAATGTCACTTTATTGCTTATTGACCAATCGTAAGCTTCCTTGAGAGCTTCATTTGCTTTCTCTGCAAGGAGTCCTCTTGTTTTATCAGAGACTATAATATTGCTGTCATCAGCAAAGAGAATTTTTTCACCATGAGTAACACTACTGGGAAAGTCATTGATGTATATCAGGAATAGTATTGGTCCTAATATGCTAACTTGCGGAACCCCTATATTAAAGTATTTTATTTCTGATAAGTGTTTTACTAAATGTTTGGATCTATTTTAAGTATGTGTTTCTCTACTCTTTCTATCCTGTCTGCTAGGTATGATCGAAACCAGTCATTAGCTACCCCTCTTATTCCTAATGCTTCTAATTTATTTACTAGGATCTTGTGGTCAAAGAACCAAAAATATACCCGTGACACACTTATCTTTGTCAAGACCATCAAGTACAACCTTTGTAAATTCTACTATGGCTGACTCCATATCTTTGCCACTACTTTGAAACTCGCAAACACACACATCAAAACCTATAGGGCACTTACGGTTCACCTAGAATCACTAAATTAGGCAAGAATGAAGGTTTCAACAGTACAAATAAATCCAAAAATTTTGAACTCGCAATATATAACACAAAAAAATATGTTTTGACATATTTTTATCCTACCGTCTATCTGTTCGTCTGTTTAGGCCCCTGTTTCTCATGAATGGTAGACCCATCAAGTTCCAATTTATGTGACATATTAATGTCTATAATACCTTGGCCGTGGTTAAATGTTAAGCTTTTAAGTCATAGCAGTCAAAATATACGGCCGTTTGTGTCTTACATTTTGATACTCACGATTTCGCTCATCAAAAGCTGTAGGATACTTCCCGTTGATATAGAATCACGAAGTTTGGTAAGAAGCAATAGTACAAGTAAAGAAAAAAAATACGAAAACTGTAATTATACCACACGAAAAAATTTTCATTCTCGTAAGCCTTGGAATTCCCAGTGTCGTTATCGACAACAGGCAAAAACCGTAAATGTATTCGATTTCCGCAATGGATCTACATAGACAATTACGTTTGTACGGAACTGTGGGTTCGCGAGATCTACTCGCACTTATCCGGATTTTTTTTTTAATGTCATCCAGCATTCCAAATCTTGATCTTTTTGTCTCTCTCTTCCCGTAATCTTTCCTTCAATGACTCTTCGTTGCACGCAATTTCTTTGCAATCGATGACACACTCGTTAGTTTTGTCATCAATTTTATCATTTCCACTAATTAGCTTCACTCTTATAAAGTACTTATTCGTTCGTCATTCTGACAGTCCATTGCAATTTTAGCAGTTTTCTTTTTTCATTTCATTGTCCGTGATTCGCTTCGATGCAGTTTTCTGTCACCCAACTTCCTAAGTAGCTAACAGATTCTACTTGTCCTGAAGCCTTCCCACCCAATGATATTTTGCCAAAACCTTCTTTTTTTCTCATCCTCATCACTTTGGTCTTTGCTGTATTTATCCTATTCCTCTTCTCTTTTCCCATTTTTACAATCCTTTATTCCTTTGATTCAGCCAAAACTGCCTGATAATCTACACAGTTTTCCCACCTACTACTATGCCTCTTGCTTTTTCTAATGCTTTGTTAGTTTCTCAGCATAAAGGTTTGGACGAGGAATATCGTTATTTAACATCATCTGTAAGTACGCAAACTGAACTTTGGGTTGCCTACATACGTGGGCAGAAGTAAGCTCATGACATTATCGATACTCACCTCTCTCCCCGTCCTATTCACCGTTTTCCCTCTCCTCACCAGTCGTCTCGCCTAAGCCAAAGCCTCTCTCCTCTCTGTAAGTCACAGCCCAACTGGCCATAATATAAACAGCCAGTCACTAAGAACCCCTTTCCCGTCGCCATCATCTTCTCAGCATTCGCCGAATATACACAGCTTTGTCAGCAAAACACAGATGCAGCTTCGTCAGAATTCCATTCACAGGAAACTGACACAACTTTCGTAACATTCACTGAACCCACTCAGGTTCTTCAGCAAAAGGCACAAACACGTTTAGCTCTCACGATCACAGTCCAGTATTTTACAAGCCATTAAAACGAAACAGCCAATCTCAGACCAGTACTTTCCTGTCATTAAAATGTTGCGGCCAATCAGTAGGTACATCAGAGTCAGCCATATTGTTCTTTACATCCACTTGGCGACCGTTAAAGTTCGATTTTTTTAATCCATGTGGTGAAGGCACAATGGACCCTCAAATTACTATCACAGTGTTATTTCTACATGTACACTGTCTCTAATATTGTTATGTAACGCTAAGAAATACATGTGACTCACTTATTAGCATTACTTATCTAATTTACAGGTTGAGATATGCTTGACTAGTATAGTTCAATATTTGCGCCCCATTTCTTGGTATAAGGGACAACTGACACTAACATATCGAAATGTTATTTCTACAACTAAACTGACTGATTTTTGTTCCATAGCTGTAAAAATACATGTGGCTCTGTTATTGATACTAATGGTGTAACTTACACCTAAAACATTGCTGCGGACCCTCAAATTAAGTGGGACAATGTTATTCCCACATTCAAATTGCCTGTAATATTTATCAAAACGTGCAAAGATATTGACATTTAGATATTAAGCCTACTTGAATTTGCGTTCCACTCACTGTACAAAAAAATAACATTATCATCTGATCAAGTACCATTTTATGGGGCAAGAGGATAATGCATCACATTCTACACTTCATGTTATTGACTTGATCATATACCTTTTTTAAGATCTTAAGCCTACTTGAGGTTACATTCCACAGGTGATAAACAAACGAACTTTCAAGGAAGGCTGCAACATTGACGTTCCGCAACAATGGTGGCGACACTCTCTAAAAAGTTTGCAGACTATCTCTCCTCTCCCTTCCGCAATCAACCACTAAATAATACAAAGATCTATAACAGTATTAGCCCAGATGGCACATTTTACGATTCTTTAGCATAGGGATGGCGATTATTGCTGAAATAACCGGTTCCTGGTTACACCGTTTTTTCCATCTCCAGTTTAATATTTTCGTTTTTTATTGCTTTTCTTTATAGTACATCAGTGAAATTATACAGAACTACCTTCTCTTCCAGGGAACATTGTGGCTGTTTTATTTTTACATAATGTCGCAAGTGTGTTGTGTCTCCTCCTGTTCTTTTAAAGCAAATGGAGTGTTATACTTCATTGCACGCAGTACAATCAACGTCTGATGACAACACCAAGAAACTATCACACAGACCAGGCAGGGGAAGTCTTGCACACTGCAAGCGCAAGTGCATTATCTAATATGCCACATCACATGGCATGTGTCTGTCTCTCACTTTTAGCTGACAACGTTGTTATTAAAATAGCACTGGTCGCTTTTCCCGTTTTCTAAAATTACCCAGTATTTCCAAAAAATGAAAATTTTAGGAACAAACATTATCAGTTTTTAATAATGTTTTATATAAAAAAATATTTAGCATTTGTGGTATGGCACATTGGTATAGTTTTTTACCCGGTACTTAGTAAAGAATAAAAAAAACTTTCATAACTAAGGTCTATTGAATACAGAAAAATATTTGTTTTATCAGTTATTCAGAACAAAAATACCGATGTCGGTTACAACTGGTCGGTTTCTCCCGTCCCTGCTTTAGCTTACCCAATTATACTAAAAATGATGCTTTCTAGAGGGATCTTTAATATGGTGTATAACTTAAATTGCATATTTTCATAATAAAGTTTAGCTACGAAAAATACTAACACGACACGCTAACTTCGAAAGTACTTGCTGTAGATCAACACGCCTGCTGCCTGGTTAGCTTGCTGGTCTACTACGAGTGTCAGGAGAAATAATGTCTCTCCACAAGGCTCCACAAAGAGTTATGTTCTTTCTCCGATCACAGACGAAAATTCGGTCTCTGCACCATAGAAAAAAAACCACTTTAAAGAAAGCAAAAAATTGTCTGTTTCTTTTCTATTACATTACAATACATACGTGTCATCTTTTGGCACTCCCGATCTATTCTGCAGATGAAGGTACACTGGAAGAAAACATAGTTCGATCTTTGTACCAAAGTAAAATAGCGCTTTAAATAAGCCAAAAATTGTCTGTATTTTTTTCTGTAGCATTAAAAAATCCACGTGGCCCACTTATTGGCACTACTGATCTAACTTATAGGTTAAGGTACACTTGGGCCAGAACTGATCTATGCTGTGGCGCAGTAGAAACTATTTGACACTTCAGTGAAATAATACACTGAACAATAATTTTAACGTCAAATGTCACATTCATGTACGTGGAAAACTAGGGTTGCTATGCTTTCCACTACTTTTAAAAGTCAACCAAACATTGCAGTGGTACCATACTAGAATATTAACAACTTATACTGTCAAAGAGTGGAAACTGTATGCAGCTTAGTTTGAAGTAAATACTGAACAGCCGATTTACCAACATTATTTAAAACACATTCGTATAGGTAAGAAACGATGATTACTATGCTTTCAGTTGCCCACTTCCACCAACTTTTCAGTCAGGTAAACATTATACTGACTCCCGCCCTAGGTAACTAGCGATGTTAAGTTTATCTTGCAACCCCTCCCAACTCCCTCTCCCTCCCTCCTGGCCGCAGATGCGTGACATCAGGTGGAACTGTGCTATTATTTGTACGTTGTGTTCTTAGGGACCAAGTTCTCAGATAAATAGGGGCTTGTTAACGCATTCAAACTTGTGCCCTGTTATTTCTGATATTAAAGATATGGAGGCTGCACTTGTATGAGGTTGCTTTCGGAGTTTGGCAGCTGTGTACTAGTGGGGTGAGAGGAACAATTAGAGAAGGTAGTGCTAAGGAAGATACTGAGTGGTGTACTAAACAGTTATCTACGTGTGTGTTCAAGCAGTTATCAACGTGGTAAAATCTCCAGGCTGTACTCACTCAGATATTGCAGCAACTCTGTGGAGACGTCTATTATTGCATGGATCTGGATTTAACGCCAAACTTTTCTAGTATTTTTAACAAAGTGGAGGCTTGTATGCAAAAAGATCACCAAAGACACAGCAATGCGAATATGGACAACAATAGGACATTTCGAACCACCTTATCGATTTTATAAAAGGCCCCTTGATATGTGACTCTGAGAAACTTTTACATATTCCTTAGCTAAAGAAAATGGTAGTACCAGACTGAAAGCTATGATTTATATCTACAGAATGGATTATGTTTTTGACCCTATGGAAGAGTACCTGAGTATACTAAATGCCAAATTTCACTGTGCGGTAGCACAAGTTAGCAATATCAGCAAAAGCTGACGAAAGTTTTGTGCTGCAAGATAAGGATAATACACTGGCGTGGCACACACTATAATGTTTGGATGACTCTGAAATAAAGTTGAAAGTTCTTAGTTGAAAGCATAGCCATCCCTGTCTCTTACCTATATGGATATATGTTAAATTCAGATGTTATTTCCCCGCTGTGTCATGCAGTTTCCACTGTGCGACAGAATAAGTCATTCCTCGCCAAGTTTGTCGGCTGCGGTGGTCTAGCGGTTCCAGGCGCTCAGTCCGGAACCGCGCGAGTGCTACGGTCGCAGGTTCGAATCCTGCCTCGGGCATGGATGTGTGTGATGTCCTTAGGTTAGTTAGGATTAAGTAGTTCTAAGTTCTAGGGGACTTATGACCACAGCAGTTGAGTCCCATAGTGCTCAGCGCCATTTGAACCATTTTCCTCGCCAAGTTTACCTTATCCTGTAAGCTAGATCAGTAGTACCAATAAGTACGCCCTATGCGCTTTTTACAGTTACAGAAAAGTAAATCATATAGTTTTTCTGGCTTCTTGAAGTGCTGTTTTACTTTGGTGCAAAGATTGAGCTTTTGTCATCAACGAGTATACTTTAACCTGTGAATTACACCACTATTGTCAATAAGTGAGCCACATGTGTTTTGTACTGTTATGTAAAAATGAAACACTGTTTTTTGGTTCATATAAAGTGTTACTTTGTTTTGGTGCGAAGATCGGGCTATCGTTGTTGCCAGTTGTAAATTGTAAGGTGTAACTTGTAAGTTAGATCAGAAGTGCAAATAATTGAATCATAAGTTTGGTACTCTAGTAGCAAAGTAAAACAACTATTTTTTCTTTAAGTGCAGTTTTACATTATTGCAAAGCTCGAATTTTCGTCTCTGATCGGACTACTCTGTATGGAACCTTGTTCAAAAACAGTACTGCTCCTGAGACTCGTAATAGTACAGCAAGCTGACCGAGCAACCAGTATCTAAGTGTTTACAAAGCTAATATGTCGAATTTGATGCTTTACCGTTATTCTTGTGTGTTACTAAAATCTACAGTTTAAATGATACTCCACATTAAAAATCTCTAAAGCGCATCATTTTTAGTACCCATTGATGTGTTAAAGTCTCAGAAGATGTGATGTCTGCGGTTAAAAGTGCTACAGCTTTTTTTGAAGTCATTGAGTCATCAGTCATCAGACTTCTGACTCTATTATTTTCTGGATATACTGGTATTCCAATATCTGTCTTCCTCTACAGTTTTTACCCTCTACGGCTCCCTCTAGTACCATGGGAGATATTCGCTGATTTCGTAACACATGTCACATTATCCTGTCTCTTCTTCTTGTCAGTGTTTTCCACATACTCCTTTCCTCGTCCATTCTGCGTTGAGCCACCTCATTTCTTATTTTATTAGTTCACTTCGTTTTCAACATTTTTCTGTAGCGTCACATCCCACATGCTTCGATTCTCTTCTGTTTCGGTTTTTGCACAGTCCATGTTTCATTACCATTTATTGCTGTGCTCCAAACGTACATTCGCAGAAATTTCTTCCTCAAATTAAGGCCTATGTTTGATAGTAGTAGCAACTATCTTGGCCAGGAATGCCCTGTTTGTCAGTGCCAATCAGCTTATTATGTCCTCTTTGCTCCGTCCCTCATGGCCTATTTTGCTGCCTAAGTGGAAGAACCCGTTAGCCCTTACAGACGCTCTGGTTACAACTGTGTACATTAAATTTTACTGTCTTTTAGTTGCAACGGACATATTTTTGCACCGTGGAAACCTCATGTACACCTTTTTATCACGTGCAATTCCTGACAACTGACGGGCTTTTCTATAAAAAATCAACAAGTCAGTGTAGCAGTGCGCAGCTGCTTGTCACCGCCATAATACACGAAACTGGTTGCTTATTTATTCCACTGTATAAATGAACATTATTATTGTTATTGTGCATGATAATGATTGAATGACAAGTTTATTTATTACAACAATGAATATTTTAAAATTAGTTCTTTAGTCCATAAAAAGACAAGTGTACAAAGTATATTTTGGAAACGGGTACATACTTTTGTATAAACCTTACATCTAAAATCATTAACAAATCAGCTAAGAGTAGGCTATTACTCCATAAAAAATTTTCATGTCTCCAGAAAAAATCGGCTCTGGAAGGGTCTGGAAGTGCTAACTTCGTCTACTTCATGATCACCAGTACTGATTTTAAGTTTCTCGCTATTCTCATTCCTGATACTTCCCATTACTGTCGTCTTTCTTCGATTTACTCTCAATCCGTATTCTGTACTCATTCGACTTCTCATTCGATTCAGCAGGTCCTGTAATTCTTCTCGCCTTTCACTGAAATAGCAATGTGCTCTGCGAATCTTACCATTGACATCCTTTCACCTTGAATTTTACTTTTATTTCTGTCTTTTCTTCTTAGATGTATAGATTGAACGGTAGGGGCGAAACGCTACATGTCTGTCTTGCACCCTTTTTAATCCGAGCACTTTGTTCTTTGTCTCTCAGTTTCAGTGACCCCTCTTGGCACTTGTACATAATGTATATTACGCATCTTTCCCTATAGCTTACCCCTGCTTTTCTCAGAATGTCGTACATCTTGCACCATATTACACTGCCGAACGCTTTTTCCAGGTCGAAGAATCTATGAACATGTCTTGATTTTTCTTTTGTCTTGATTAAATTATGGACCACAACGTCGGAACTGCCTCTCTGGTGCCTTTATCATTCCTAACGCAAAACTGGTTGTCGTCTAACACATCCTCAATTTTCTTTTCTGTTCTTCTACACTCCTGGAAATTGAAATAAGAACACCGTGAATTCATTGTCCCAGGAAGGGGAAACTTTATTGACACATTCCTGGGGTCAGATACATCACATGATCACACTGACAGAACCACAGGCACATAGACACAGGCAACAGAGCATGCACAATGTCGGCACTAGTACAGTGTATATCCACCTTTCGCAGCAATGCAGGCTGCTATTCTCCCATGGAGACGATCGTAGAAATGCTGGATGTAGTCCTGTGGAACGGCTTGCCATGCCATTTCCACCTGGCGCCTCAGTTGGACCAGCGTTCGTGCTGGACGTGCAGACCGCGTGAGACGACGCTTCATCCAGTCCCAAACATGCTCAATGGGGGACAGATCCGGAGATCTTGCTGGCCAGGGTAGTCGACTTACACCTTCTAGAGCACGTTGGGTGGCACGGGATACATGCGGACGTGCATTGTCCTGTTGGAACAGCAAGTTCCCTTGCCGGTCTAGGAATGGTAGAACGATGGGTTCGATGACGGTTTGGATGTACCGTGCACTATTCAGTGTCCCCTCGACGATCACCAGTGGTGTACGGCCAGTGTAGGAGATCGCTCCCCACACCATGATGCCGGGTGTTGGCCCTGTGTGCCTCGGTCGTATGCAGTCCTGATTGTGGCGCTCACCTGCACGGCGCCAAACACGCATACGACCATCATTGGCACCAAGGCAGAAGCGACTCTCATCGCTGAAGACGACACGTCTCCATTCGTCCCTCCATTCACGCCTGTCGCGACACCACTGGAGGCGGGCTGCACGATGTTGGGGCGTGAGCGGAAGACGGCCTAACGGTGTGCGGGACCGTAGCCCAGCTTCATGGAGACGGTTGCGAATGGTCCTCGCCGATACCCCAGGAGCAACAGTGTCCCTAATTTGCTGGGAAGTGGCGGTGCGGTCCCCTACGGCACTGCGTAGGATCCTACGGTCTTGGCGTGCATCCGTGCGTCGCTGCGGTCCGGTCCCAGGTCGACGGGCACGTGCACCTTCCGCCGACCACTGGCGACAACATCGATGTACTGTGGAGACCTCACGCCCCACGTGTTGAGCAATTCGGCCTCCCGCATGTCCACTATACGCCCTCGCTCAAAGTCCGTCAACTGCACATACGGTTCACGTCCACGCTGTCGCGGCATGCTACCAGTGTTAAAGACTGCGATGGAGCTCCGTATGCCACGGCAAACTGGCTGACACTGACGGCGGCGGTGCACAAATGCTGCGCAGCTAGCGCCATTCGACGGCCAACACCGCGGTTCCTGGTGTGTCCGCTGTGCCGTGCGTGTGATCATTGCTTGTACAGCCCTCTCGCAGTGTCCGGAGCAAGTATGGTGGGTCTGACACAACGGTGTCAATGTGTTCTTTTTTCCATTTCCAGGAGTGTATAAGTTATTCTTGCCAGAAACTTGGATGCATGAGCTGTTAAGCTGACTGTGAGACAATTCTCGCATTTGTTGGCTCTTTCAGTCCGCGGAATTGTGTGGATGATGGTTTTCCGAGAGTCTGATGGTACTTCGCCAGGCTCATACATTCTACACAGCAACATGAATGCTGCCACTTTCCCCAATGATTTTAGAAATTATGATGGAATGTTGTCTATCCCTTATGCCTTATTCGATCTTAAGCTTCCAATGCTCTTTTAAATTCTCATTGTAATACCCTTCTATATCGACTGCTGTTTCTTATTCTATCGCGTCATAGGCCAAGTCTTCCCCCTCATGGAGATCTTCAATGTACTCTTTCTACCTATCCGCTCTCTTCTGTGGGTGTAACAGTGGGATTTTCATAGCTGTCTTAATGTTATCACTCTCGCTTTTAAATCACTGGAAGTTGTTTTGATTTTTCTATATGCTGCGTCATTTTGGCAAACATTTCTTTTTCGATTTCGTCACATTTTCCACGCAGCTTCCCTGCACTTCCAATTTATTTCATTCCTAAGTGACTTGTATTTCTGTGTTCCTGAATTGCCCTGAACATTTTTGTACTTCCTTCTTTCATCTATCAACTGAAGTATTTCTTCTGCTACCCACGGTTTCTTAGCAGTTACCTACTTTGTACCTATGTTTTCCTTTCCAACTTCTGTGGTTGCCTTGTTAGAGATGTCCATTCGTCTCCAACTGAACTGCCTACTGAGCTGCTCCTTATCGCAGTATCTATAACCCTAGAGGATTACAAGCATATCTCTTCATTCCTTGAAAGGGAAATTCACCATCGCAACGCCCAAAGATGGGCTTTGCATAGACCGTTAAAAATAGAACACAGATCAAGCATGAAAACGGGAGGAAGGTGTACTGAACTGTGAAAATGGAAGCAAATAGAAACAGTGAACGGTACAATAGGAACATGTGCAACATCGATATAGTCCGGTCATTGACATGTCTGTTCGCTGTATTCGAATTTGCGCCTGTATCGTGGTTTAACATCCGTTTGCAACAGCTATGGGTAACAAAAGGATCTCCAGACGTAGTACCCCCTATTTGTTCTACACAAGACCATATGTTATGCCTCTTGCGTTCCGTTTTAGAATTTTTTAGTCTTGAATTTCTTCGTTGTAACATAATTCGCACCCGTTTATTTGTTGTTTTCATTTCTCTGAGAGGTCTATGCCTAATCTTTCCTGCTCCCACTATTCATCACATTTACTTGCGACGGTAATATATTCTTACCACATGGCTCATGTACTATAACCCGTGTATAGTATGAGAATTGCCAGGACTACAGGAGGAGGACAGACATGTCAATGACCGAACCACAGTTCATAAATTTGTGGAAAAAGAAAAATGGCGAAAGAGGGAGAGTTGAACACGAATCGCCTGCTTTGCAGTACAATACCGCGACCACATAACCACGACACCACAGTTGTTACCACTCGCTTGTAGTTGCAAAGTTTAAGCTTGGACCGTTCACTGTTTCTATTTATTTCTTTGTTCACTTTTATGAATACTGTCTTTTTGTTTTCATGCCTGACCTGTGCTCAATTTTTGACGGGCTATCCACTCGGCCATTTTATCACTAAATATGATGGGAGCGCGATGGCGAGTTTCCCCTGTTAGTATTTCCGCGTCATACTTTCTTGTGCAGTGATTCATCTTGACTAGCCTCTTACATTCAACCCACTCTTCACCACTATTAAATTGTAATCTGAGTCTATGTACATTCCTGCGTACGCCTTACAATCCGTAAGTGATTTCGCAATCTCTGCCTGACCCTGACAATCTAACTGATATCTTACCGTATCTCCTGACGTTGCTGAAGTTTACCTTCTCTTCTTGTGATTTTTGAACAGAGTATTCGCTATTACTATCTGAATTTATTGCAGAATTCAATTAGTCTTTCTGCTCTCTCATTCACATACCAAGTCCGTGGTCTCCAGTAACCCTTTCTTCTGCTCCTCCTGCAACCCGATTCCAATCCCCCATGACTATTAGATTTTGCTCTCCCTTTACGTCCTCATATATTTCTCTCTTCATCTTCAGCTTGCGACATCGGCATGTATACGTGAACCATCGGTGTCGGAGTTGGTATGATATGGTTTGTGATGAGAACAGCCCTGTCACTGAACGGCTCGCAATAATTCACTCTCTGTCCTGCCTTCCTATTCATAACGAATCCTGCTTCCGTTATACCATTTTCTGCTGCTGTTGATATTAACCTATACTTATCTGACCAAAAATCCTTGTCTTCTTTCCACAATCTTTGTTTTCTTGGTATCATTGAGTTGCTGGTTATAGAAAGAAAGTGAGATGTAGTTGTAAACGTGTAGCGTTCCTTGGCATCATAATTCTCATAGGAAAATGTTGTAGCCTTCTTCGAAAGTTCGTTTTTGTGCTGCCTTAAGCAGGCTAAAGTTTGAAATGGCAGTATTTTGATTTTGATAAATATTACATACAATTGGGCATGGTAATAATAATGTGGCACTTAATTTGAAGGTCTACAGTCATGTTTGTGGGATCAAATATATTTTAACTGACATTTTACGCCAGTAGTGCCAATAACTGACCGACATATATTTTGCATTATTATAGAACAATAATGCGCACAGTTTAGTCATGTAAATAAGATTCTGATACTTAATCTGAGGGTTAATTGAGGATCGCACCGAGTGAGATACGAAGATCGAACTTTAGTCGCACTTGGGCACCACGTGGGGTACAGAAAGCGAGGCAGTCGACTCTTGTGTTGGCTGTTTCGCTGCAGTAGTCACTAAAACACTGTTGTATTTTAATGGCTATTAAATCACTGGGGTTTGAGTGGAAGAGCAAAAGGTGCGTATTTGTGTGTGTGTGTGTGTGTGTGTGTGTGTGTGTGTGTGTGTGTGTGTGTGTGTGTGTGTGTGTGTGTTCCTTAGAAGCTGTCTGACTGACCTATTTACAAGTAAGGGAACATGGCAAAAGAAATGGGAGTGCAGATGATGGGATGGGTAGGGGCGTGATAAGAAGAGGGGGGGGGGGGGGGGCAGGGGAAGGTAATGGGAGATGTGTGAGGCCTTGCGTTCACTCCTGTATGTCGCCAACTTAAAACAAAGGTCAATCTGTGTCCAAAACTGCTATTGCATTCCTACTACCACCTCAGTTCTTGTCTCATTTGTTTCCTCATCATCAATCCTTACTGACAGTTTATGTCTTCTTTTTAGACTCGATAGTTTACGTAATAGAATCATTAACCTGTCGGGATGAACGAGCTGTAGGTGCTGAATAGTTAGCTGTGACTCGCGACCATTAATACAGATTAACAGCAAATACCTAACTGACTGGAGGGAAAAACAGAAAACCACGTCTTGTGCTAATTTCTGGTGGATATCAAGAAAATGAAGAAAGCAGGGCAAAAGGTCGACTGGAAAATTTTGGGGACGGAAATGTGTAGCGAACGTGTTTAAGAAGCCAATCTGACTTTCACGTAAAAGGATCTGAAGTAAATGAGAAAAATCTGAACCGAGATGATAGAGCGGGGACGCCAACTCGGTACCTGCTGAATCTGTGTCTAGTGTGTTACCCGCTGCGCCACCTTACTCGACGAAGGTGAAGCCGGGTGTGGTTAAAGGTCAGGCGCGGCGGTCGCTACCGGAATCGCCGGCTCCGTGCCCCCGCCCTTCACCCGCAGAGCGGGCGACACGCGGCACAGTGGCTGTTTGGCCGCCGCGGGGTGGGCGTGGCCTGGCGGCCTCGCGGCTCGTCCTGCACCTGGCGCCAGCAACGCCGCGCGCTCTGACCTGTCCCGGTAAGCACCAGACACCGTACAGGTTTCGGCGCTGCTTTGCATACGCGGAAAACTCGACGTTAACCTTCTCCTGCAGAAAACGATAAAGAAAGACCTAAAAAAACAATATTTACGTAGGGGACAGACAAAATGCTATAAAATCAGTGGTCAAAAGCGTCATACTGAGAACACAGCAGCCGGCCGCTATGGCCGAGCGGTTCTAGGTTCTTCAGTCCGGAACCGCGCGACCGTTACGGTCGTAGGTTCGAATCCTGCCTCGGTCATGGATCTTTAGATTAGTTAGGTTTAAGTAGTTCTAAGTTCTAGGGGACTGATGACCTCAGATGTTAAGTCTCATAGTGCTCAGAGCCATTTGAACCATTTTGGATGAGCGGCCTCACTGCAATGGCCATCATGAACCCCAAACCCTATCACGTCAGACACTCATTACGGGAATACCCTCAATCCCCATGTGTTCAAAATTGGTCCTAAACTAATGAAGAAATATTCGAAGATGTTGAAGAAGCCTTCTGAAATATAGCTCTTGAAATGCTCCTTAAAATGTGAAGGAGAACAGAGAGACGCATACATTTCTGTGTAAGGCACCATGGAGTACATGTAGGTTATCTGGGTGCATAGCTTTTATTTGTAAGTACTCGTATATACATTACACTGCTTCTAGCTACACTACTGGCCATTAAAATTTCTACACCAGAAAGATGACGTGCTACCGACTCGAAATTTAACCGACAGGAAGAAGATGCTGTGATATGCAAATGATTAGCTTTTCAGAGCATTCACACAAGGTTGGCGCCGGTGGCGACACCTACAACGTGCTGACATGAGGAAAGTTTCCAACCGATTTCTCATACACAAACAGCAGTTGACCGGCGTTGCCTGGTGAAACGTTGTTGTGATGTCTCGTGTAAGGAGGAGAAATGCGTACCATAACGTTCCTGCCTTTGATAAAGGTTGGATTGTAGCCTATCGCGATTGCGGTTTATCGTATCGCGACATTCCTGCTCGCGTTGTTCGAGATCCAAGGACTGTTAGCAGAATATGGAATCGGTGGGTTCAGGAGGGTAATACGGAACGCCGTGCTGGATCCCAACGGACTCGTATCACTAGCAATAGAGAGGACAGGCATCTTATCCGCATGGCTGTAACGGATCGTGCAGCCACGTCTCGATCCCTGGGTTAACAGATGGGGACGTTTGCAAGACAACAACAATCTGCACAAACAATTCAACGACGTTTGTAGCAGCATGGGCTATCAGCTCGGAGACCATGGCTGCGGTTACCCTTGACGCTGCATCATAGGCAGGGGCGCCTGCGATGGTGTACTCAACGACGAACCTGGGTGCACGAATGGCAAAACGTCATTTTTTTCGGATGAATCTAGGTTATGTTTACAGCATCATGATGGTCGCATCCGTGTTTGGCGACATCACGGTGAACGCACATTGGAAGCATGTATTCGTCATCGCCATACTGGCGTATCACCCGGCGTGATGCTAAGGGATGCCACTGGTTACACGTCTCGGTCACCTCTTGTTCGCATTGGCGGCACTTTAAACAGTGGACGTTACATTTCAGATGTACCCGTGGCTCTACCCTGTATTCGATCCCTGCGAAGCCCTACATTTTAGCAGGATAATGCACGACCGCATGTTGCAGGTCCTGTACGGGCCTTTCTGGATACAGACAATGTTCGACTGCTGCCCTGGCCAGCCCATTCTCCAGATCTCTCACCAAATGAAAATGTCTGGTCAATTGTGGCCGAGCAACTGGCTCGTCACAATACGCCAGTCACTACTCTTGAACTGTGGTATCGTGTTGAAGCTTCATGGGCAGCTGTACCTGTACATGTCGTCCAAGCTCTGTTTGACACAATGCCCAGACGTATCAAGGCCGTTATTATGGCCAGAGGTGGTTGTTCTGGGTACTGATTTCTCAGGATCTATGCACCCAAATTGCGTGGAAATGTAATCGCATGTCAGTTCTAGTATAATATATTTGTCCAATGAATACCCGTTTATCATCTGCAGTTCTTCTTGGTGTAGCAATTTTAATGGCCAGTAGTGTATATGTACAGGGACTTCTCGGACGCACTGTGTAACTGTTGTATTTTTTCTGTTTTGCATAAAGGTCACCTATTCTTAATTTTTCTGTGTGTATGTACTGTAAAGAGAACGCTCTTTCAATTGAACAATGCAAGTGGTGTACCTACGTAAAAGATATCTGATGTAAGCAGCCCCCAAATCCATCTGAAATCGTGTGATTGTATTCCAATTAACTTTTACTAAATATCTTAAATAAGGCTGCGTAACAGCAACTGCATAAATCTGAAGAGGTCGAAAAATCAGCCAACAAGTTCCAAATGAGGGTTTATTAGCTCTTGACCCAGGTTCCTAGATATGTAATAATTTCTTCTTTAGAAGTATTGGGTCTTGTTGCATCACATAATGGTACATTAGATTAGATGAAGCCGAGCGGCTCTTGTCACACATAAAATTGACAAAACAATAATTATTCTTAGCCACGGATTCCATTGGAACTTCTGACGGCCGTGGGAGAGCCAGTCCTGACAAAACTCTACCATCTGGTGAGCAAGATGTATGAAATAGGCGAAATACCCTCAGACTTCAAGAAGAATATAATAATTCCAATCCCAAAGTAAGCAGGTGTTGACAGATGTGAAAATTACCGAACTATCAGCTTAATAAGTCACAGCTGCAAAATACTAACACGAATTCTTTACAGACGAATGGAAAAACTAGTAGAAGCCAACCTCGGGGAAGATCAGTTTGGATTCCGTAGAAACACTGGAACACGTGAGGCAATACTGACCTTACGACTTATCTTAGAAGAAAGATTAAGGAAAGGCAAACCTACGTTTCTAGCATTTGTAGACTTAGAGAAAGCTTTTGACAATGTTGACTGGAATACTCTCTTTCAAATTCTAAAGGTGGCAGGGGTAAAATATAGGGAGCGAAAGGCTATTTACAATTTGTACAGAAACTAGATGGCAGTTATAAGAGTCGAGGGACATGAAAGGGAAGCAGTGGTTGGGAAGGGAGTAAGACAGGGTTGTAGCCTCTCCCCGATGTTGTTCAATCTGTATATTGAGCAAGCAGTAAAGGAAACAAAAGAAAATTTCGGAGTAGGTATTAAAATTCATGGAGAAGAAATAAAAACTTTGAGGTTCGCCGATGACATTGTAATTCTGTCAGAGACGGCAGGGGACTTGGAAGAGCAGTTGAACGGGATGGACGGTGTCTTGAAAGGAGGATATAAGATGAACATCAACAAAAGCAAAACAAGGATAATGGAATGTAGTCTAATTAAGTCGGGTGATGCTGAGGGAATTAGATTAGGAAATGAGGCACTTAAAGTAGTAAAGGAGTTTTGCTATTTGGGGAGCAAAATAACTGATGATCGTCGAAGTAGAGAGGATATAAAATGTAGGCTGGCAATGGCAAGGAAAGCGTTTCTGAAGAAGAGAAATTTGTTAACATCCAGTATTGATTTAAGTGTCAGGAAGTCATTTCTGAAAGTGTTCGTATGGAGTGTAGCCATGTATGGAAGCGAAACATGGACGATAAATAGTTTGGACAAGAAGAGAAAAGAAGCTTTTGAAATGTGGTGCTACAGAAGAATGCTGAAGATCAGATGGGTAGGTCACATAACTAATGAGGAGGTATTGAACAGAACTGGGGAAAAGAGAAATTTGTAGCACAACTTGACTAGAAGAATGGATTGGTTGGTAGGACATGTTCTGAGGCATCAAGGGATCACCAATTTAGTATTGGACGGCAGTATGGAGGGAAAAAATCATAGAGGGAGACCAAGAGATGAATACACAAAGCAGATTCAGAAGGATGTAGGTTGCAGTAGGTACTGGGAGATGAAAAAGCTTGCACAGGATAGAGTAGCATGGAGAGCTGCATCAAACCAGTCTCAGGACTGAAGATCACAACAACAACAGCCACGGATATAAGAAGCAGTACTTCAGAATGAATGCTCACAGGTAGAGTCTCTTGAGAATATAAAATTGGAATTTGTCGTCACAGGATAAAATATTTGTATAATTTACGCGTACATCATGCCAGAGACAAAGGCCAACTTACAAGACCCGCTCGGCTTCACCTAATCTAATGTACCATCATGTGATGCAATAAGGCCCAGTACTTCTGAAAAAGATATTTTTACAGATATCGAAACCCAGGTCAAGGGCTCATAAAACTTTGTTTAGAACTGGTTGGCTGATTTTTCAACCTATTCAGCTCTACTAAAAATAATTAAAAAATATAAAAATGTATACTACAGAAGCTATCATTTGAATCTCTGTATTATGCATTGCGGTGAACAGTGCTACATTGCTTCACGGTACGTACCTTGCATTTCTAACAGAACAAACAAACAACGTAAAAACCCACCATAAAATTACAAACTGAACTTTCAACTGCCCAAAATGCTTCTGTTAAAAAGCCATGCAAGTTTACGTACCCAAACCGAGTAAGTAAAATCCCGAACACTGAATAACACACACGCGAACATGTAACACAGCACTGTAGGAGTTAGAATGTCTGACAAAAGATCGGAAATAAATTTTAACTTCGCTGACCCAGATGATAATTTGTAATGTCATGATTGACTATAAACAACCTTACCTTGACGTAAGAGTGATGTTTAACTCGCCGTAAAAAGCTTTCGTAACTTACCTTGTCGCAACGGAAACTCGGTACTGCTCTAAAGCGGTGAATGTTAGAACGCCGCGCAGCATAAAACCAGTTAAAAAAAAAACTTGACTAAGTGCAATTCAAGGAAAAGCCACTGCGTTAGACAGATAATACTTTAAGCTTTAAGTAAATTTTTACCGCCAAGTGCAATGCGGTGGCTCTAAATTACAAAATAAAACTTTAGAAAACATACCAACCTGAACCAACAAAAAATAAATCATGCACTGAGACTTCCTTTCCTCAAACTCCTCATAAATTATGCACGAGCAAGCAATGCAGTGTCAACATTATCTGAATATCTTAACAGTTATGAAAATCAGCCTTTACAAAACCATATTTACAAATCAACATCCTCTGCATCTGTGTCTTTGTGTTCTGCCAGTCATTCTCCCAAACCGCTCAGCACCATGACCGACTCCAGACTCTGTTGCTTAACATCAACACTGCAAAAGATATATAATAGTCGTAGTTCTGAACAGTTTTGAACATGGCTGTCTTTCAGTAACTGTATATAAGTTTCACCGGAGAAATTATTATTTCTCCGTTGAAAATATATATGTTTGTTGTGACAATTCAGAGTAGGCATTAGGCCTATTTTAGGTCCTACCCGGGTATGAAGTTATACAGGCTTAGGAAAGGACTGATTCTGAACGTAACACAAGTCTTACAACCACAATATTATGAAACGCGTAAACAAGAAGACAGTGTAAGAGATGACTCATAGAGGTAGCATGATGTAAAATCGTACTGGTGACGCAATAAGAAATAATAAACCCAGAATGAGATTTTCACTCTGCAGCGGAGTGTGCGCTGATATGAAACTTACTGGCAGATTAAAACTGTGTGCCGGACCGAGACTCGAACTCGGGACCTTTGCCTTTCGCGGGCAAGTGCTCTACCAACTTTTTTTTTTTTTTCGATGTAGTTCGTTGCGTTTGCTCTGGGCGGACGCCACAAGACATCCGTTCAAGTTGATCGTTGAATCCTTGACTCAGTTTTTTTATTTCAGAGAGCACGCAACCCTCTGACCGAACAAGCTGAGCTACCGTGCCGGCATAGGCTTAGGAAATCAACTGAGCTACCCAAGTACGACTCACGCCCCGTCCTCACAGCCTTACTTCCGCCAGTACCTCGTCTCCTACCTTCCAAACTTTACAGAAGCTCTCCTGCGAAAGTCAAAGGTCCCGAGTTCGAGACTCGGTCCGGCACACAGTTTTAATCTGCCAGTAAGTTTCAAATAATAAACCGCCGTTGGTGCACAATAGGGATATTCTCAGTACAATCTATATCAATGACTAGAGGTAGCGTGACATAAAAATCGTACTGGTGACACAGTAAGAAATAATAAATCGCCGTTGTTGCACATCTGGGATATACCTAGTACAATCCATATCAATGACTGTGTATCTCAATAACCAAGAAAATGTTCTTTTGTATGTCCGATAAGAACTGTTTCAATCGGCAGATACTTATCGCGATACTAGGAAGTCTCAACTATACTAACTGCAGGAAAGTTGTGTTTCGGTAGTCGATGTACAAGATGTTTCAAAAATAGAGGGTATAATTTCAGGTGTACATTCCTCACGTGTGGTTCATTACAACATCTTTCCGAAATGCTTGCTTTGCGAGCTGTGACCTTCAAAACAGAGATGTTCGCTGGAACGTTTTTCTTCCCGCAGTTGGCTGTCTTGGCAGAAGATTTTAACATGACACTAAAAACTCAGACGAAGGGTACAATGAGTGTTGTGTTTGGCAATCGACACGTGCTCAGATCAAGAGCTGGCGAAATGCACTTCGTGTACAATAAGGCGAAGGGCAACGCTGCACTGGCTCTTGTCCTGTACCAGAAGAGCTATCCACAGGGAAGATCGCATAGGAAGACATTTTAACGTCTCCATCGCCATCTGTGCGCTCATTGAAACTTTACATCTCCTGATTTGGAAGAGGATGACCAAGATCTACAACTCTAGATTTAGAGGAGGAGATTCTGGATTCTCTGCGGACTACTCTTTCTATCAGCACGCGAAAGGTAGCGCTACAAATGAATATCGTTAGGAAATTGTGTGGAGACTATTGCGAGAGGAGCAGTTGTGTCCTTATCATCGGAAATATGCACAAGCTCTGGTATCAGAAGATCAGCCTGCACGAATTGTGCTGTGCCAGTGGTTCTTGGAGCGGCGTGCTACAAATACCAACTTTCCTGCCCTAATGACATTAAATATCAAAATGGTTCAAATGGCTCTAAGCACTTTGGGACTTTAACATCTGAGGTCATCAGTCCCCTAGACTTAGAACTACTTACACCTAACTAACCTAAGGACATCACACACACCCATGCCCGAGGCAGATTCGAACCTGCAACCATAGCAGCAGCGCGGTTCCGGACTGAAGTGCCTAGAACGGCTCGGCCACAGCGGCCGGCGCATTACATATCGATAAAAGGCTTGTATTGAAGTAGGAGGTGGATATTTTGATTTCTCTGCCTCGTGATGACTGGGTGTTGTATGCTGTCCTTAGGTTAGTTAGGTTTAAGTAGTTCTAAGTTCTAGGGGACTGATGACCATAGATGTTAAGTCCCATAGTGCTCAGAGCCATTTGAACCATTTGATATTTTGAACACATTTTGGCACGCAACTACATGCGGGAATAAAAAAGTTTCGTTGCGTGTCACCGTTTTGAAGGCCATATCTAGAAGACCAATCACTTCCGGCCACATGTTGTAATAAAATTTTTTGCCTACATAGGGGGAATACGTACCTAAAATTATGCCCTTTGTGTTTGAAACACTCTATTTCTTAAAATAGTCTGATTGCCTCTTGCTGCTAGGACTGCTAAGAGAGCCTGCACTGGTTACACTAGACGCCGATAAAACATAGAAAAGCCAAACGAAAATCTCAAGGAGTTTCATCACATTTTTCGTAACTAAGGCCAGGGGTCAAAACATGACTTGAAATGATGTTCAAGTGCCCCTTGGCAACCTGCACCTAATGTTGGAAATGTGAGGATTGTCTGAGTGGCCCTAATTTGTCGCTATACATTATTTTTTTCCTAAGTGTAAAGCAAACTGTTACGTTAATTCAGCATCATCAGCGGTTATAGTGTTAACTTAACACACAATATATTTTGAATATCATAGGCGTGAAAATTTTAATTTTTCATTCAACTGAAGACATGCCCTAAAGGATTCGTCCTTTCGCCAATCCTTTATCTCTTCTAAGCACCTAATGTTCTAAGACCCATCCTCCCCGTCTACCTACCCCAGTATGCTGACTGTGCTGTGCTCCTTGCCATCCACAAAATCTGATTCTCCATTCATCCCTACGGTACCTCCAACTCCAATTCAACAAATTCATTTCTCATTGAAACCGCTAGTACTTATACATCCACCAAATATAAAAGGTAATAATTATAAGAAAAATTAACAGAAATTAACAGCATTCTATCCTCAGCTACTAACAACTGAGTCAAGGATTCAACGATCAACTTGAACGGATGTGTTGTGATGTCCGCCCAGACCAAATGCAACGAACTATATCGAACAAAATGAAAAAAAAACCTAGTCCCAGACTGTCGTAACTCCTCACTGCCCGAATATGTATTAGTGTCACAGTCATAAACCATTTACATAAGCTCCCCATCCGCCCCATTCTTACCCATGGAAATCTAATATGGTGCTCCAAACCTCCAGTTTATACCTTTGCTTTGAAATCGTTGAAAAAATGCTCTGCCCCATTTTTATAATGTCTTTACTATTTCCCACTCGTAAGTTGAGCGAGTTCATAAGGTTTCCAACTTCCTAGACCCTGACCTACGTCTTCCATGCGTTTCTGTACCAACATGCCATAGTATAACTCACTCTTGAGAACCAAGGTCTTCTGTTGTGTCAGCACATTTAACTTGTTTTCTGTTTCCAGACGCCCCAGTTTCTATTCCATGCTAAATGCTTTCCCCTCCCAGATAATGAAATCATCCCTCAAATCCATCATGACAAATTCGCCACCAATAAACTAATTGTGCAATAGTTACAAATAAACGATTTCATTTTTGCATTTAATCCACGTTCATCTTATAATGTGGCGTTTATTTGTTAAATATAAAATGTTCTGTTACCTATTTCTTTTGGGAAGCTTGAAATACAATGCAGAGGGGCAAAAATCCAGTGGCGGGTCACGGCAACGTTTTGTTGTCTGTTCATTGAGAGAATGAGAAATACAATGACAAAATATTTCAATAATACATCACAAACTCAGCAACTTGGTGCAGTGATTTCAACAGTGGACTTGTTTTGAGGAGAAGAGGTGTATGGTGGCGTGATCTCCTGACCTTTATTTCTTACATATTCCGACCTCACCATCGTATTCTGCATATCAAGACGTTTCATTCGAGCCCAAACTCGATAGGGTAGAGTCAATTTTTACATATTTTCATTTAATCGATATGCAAATCTAATAAATAAATCACAAGTGCGCACCGAGATTAATAAGTCGAGGCTGACGTATACAAACATTCAAGACATGACGGCCACAGGAGTTTTTGTTTGGGGCAGGCAACTGGCTGCTGGAAAGTGTGTAGGAGGGTAAGTTAGCACACAGCTGCTGTGACCAGCCGACTGCTCAGAGACCAAAACAGTTTTGTCAGGGAAAAGGGATAATGGTCTGTGTGTTCACCTAAAAAGTAAAATCCACTGTATTGTTTGGGAGAGCACCAGCATACGCATTTTTGATGGAGCTAGTGCACAGTTTCAGAGTTCTCACAGGTGGACAGGAAATGCCTAATGCAGATTCTATATATTTCCGGATTGGTCAGCTTAAATGGAGAACCATTCTCCCATTGGTAAGAGTAACGCTGATTGGTGGACTATTTCTGACACAATGAGCTGGAGGAGTGAGGGAAAGACAGCGAATGATATACCCTCTCGCTTTTTGCTTGGAGAGGTGTCGTTCTGGTGACGCTCTTGAAGCGGGAACACGTAGCGGGAGCGAGTGCGCTCGTGTGTGTAGGCAGAGAGCGAGGAACAAAGTCTCTACTCAGTACTCCACTGGGAGAGCACACTTGTTGCTAGCGAATCAGAGTGATACTCTATATTGAGTCACTCACGATTAAGCGTTTGTTCACTGTGTTGGCCACGACACTTAATGTGCAGTGTGAACACAGACAGAGTGTTAGTTACCGCCTGCGAGCAAACATTGAGTGGCATTGCGGTGGACTGGTTATCTGACCAGTGAACCACACCAATTGTTAGAAGGGGCAGATACAAGTCCTTGACTTCATCAAGGCATGACTTCATCAGTGAGAGTTCGATTGATGAAGGTCAATCCAGATAGAGAGAGATAGTTTTGTTATTTTTCAGCTGCGAACGACGCAGGCAGTAGTCATTGCAGCTCACGGTATTGTGCGCTATGGCATAGGTGAGCGCCATCTTTCCTCCATTAGAAATAACATACTTCATTCACGTCACTATTACATTTCTCACGCGACAGCCTTGACCGTACTTAGAAAAATTCAGTCGGATAATTATTCAAGTTGAGTGGGAGCGGCTCTCAGACATTCTGCCAAGTAAATAACATTCTTAAAGAAAACAGATAAAAGAGCTTTCCCACACTTTGTATATAAATTTCATTAACAGGATTCCTGTCCATAAGAAGTAACCTCCTATTCCAAAAAGAACCTGGAAATTTGTGTATCAGTTTATAAATGAAAGTTTCACTTGATTTTCTCAGATTTTTCAATAAATAATATTTTTCGTTCGTTTAATGTTTTTCTCACACTAACTAGCAATACTCCAGTACCCAAGTACCCCACTAGTTATGTAAGAAAATAGAATATTTTTGTGTCTTTTCCTTACAGCGGACGACTCAAGAAGATATTTATTGCTGAAAGTTTTTCAGGCATTTTTGGTACATTAGGAGCGTCTGTCTAACTTCTGTAGTAGCGTAGGTTGGAAATTGCTTCTTGCAGGAGCCAAAGGGAACTTGTCAGATCAATCCGTTGCGTAACTCGTCAACATAACACCTACATACTGACAGAGGGAAAGACATTCCCCTCCCCATCAGAACTCAAGATTTTCGTAGGGTTGAGAAAAGACATTAAGTGAATCCCGGCCTATTCATTTTACATTTCACAATCCATTCCCTTGTCCTTCTCTCCCTAAAAAGTGTTCTGCCTCGAATTACCGCGATGCTGATGGGATGTTCAACTGCAATTAAAAAGAAAGTAGTCGTAATTTTGAGTTCGATTGTAGATTTCAGTAAGGTTTATGTGTCTCTGATCATACTAGAAAGCACCGGCCAGGAATTTTATACACACAGAAAATAATAAACCTGTAGTAACTACTCGTAATTGAAACATATTTGTTTAAAAATAAAGATTTAATACACTGAAGCTATTTCAACCTTAATATTCAACTCCAAATAACATTATCTGTGTTTTCTCTGACATTTATCCAACTACAGGCATGCTAATGCAAGTATAACGTTGCAAAGCTTTGGTTTTAAAGAAAGCATAGTCCGTACTACTCGCTCCACAATTGTACCAAAAATTTCTTTCACGTGGGACTTCTCTGACTGTTATACTTGATTAGTGCGACCGCTGATTGCAGCACGAATGCGCGTCAGTTCGCCTCATTAACGTGTAGCCTTTTCCACTCCTCTGCAGTGCACAATTTTCGGCTATAACTCTTCCAAATCGCTGTTATTTGCAGTCGATGTCCATCTCTGCAGTGTATGTAGAATTACAACCTCCGTCCTTATCCACCGCACTCGAGGCAACACTCGCAAATTTCTTGCAAACACGAACCCATTGGAGTCTTCCTCGCATTATCCGAGATTAAACTGCAGTTCAGCGTAACCTACAAAATCAGGGAGTTATGCAACGCTAGGAGCAGAAATGTACACTACTGGCCATTAAAATTGCTACACCAAGAAGAAATGCAGATGATAAACGGGTATCCATTGGACAAATACATTATACAAAAACTGACATGTGATTACATTTTCACGCAATTTGGGTGCATAGATCCTGAGAAATCAGGACCCAGAACAACCACCTCAGGCCATAATAACGGCCTTGATACGCCGGGGCATTGAGTCAAACAGAGCTCGGATGGCGTGTACAGGTACAGCTGCCCATGCAGCTTCAACACAATACCACAGTTCATCAAGAATAGTGACTGTCGTATTGTGACGAGCCAGTTGCTCGGCCACCATTGACCAGACGTTTTCAGTTGGTGAGAGATCTGGAAAATGTGCTGGCCAGGACAGCAGTCGAACATTTTCTGTATCCAGAAAGGCCTGTACAGGACCTGCAACATGCGGTCGTGCATTATCCTGCTGAAATGTAGGGTTTCGCAGGAATCGAATGAAGGCTAGAGCCACGGGTACATCTGAAATGTAACGTCCACTGTTCAAAGTGCCGTTAGTTCGAACAAGAGGTAACCGAGACGCGTAACCAATGGCACCTCATGCCATCACGCCGGGTGATACGCCAGTATGGCGATGACGAATACACGCATCCAATGTGCGTTCATCGCGATGTCGCCAAACACGGATGCGACCATCATGATGCTGTAAACAGAACGTGGATTGATCCGAAAAAATGAATTTTTGACATTCATGCACAGAGGTTTTCGTTGAGTACACCATCGCATGCGCTCCTGTCTGTGATGCAGCATCAAGGGTAACCGCAGCCATGGTCTCCGAGCTGATAGTCCATGCTGCTGCAAACGTGGTCGAACTGTTCGTGCAGGAGGTTGTTGTCTTGCAAACGTCCCCATCTGTTGACTCAGGGATCAAGACGTGGCTACACGATCCGTTACAGCCATGCGGATAAGATGTCTGTCATCTCGACTGCTAGTGATACGAGGCCGTTGGGATCCAGCACGGCGTTCCGTATTACCCTCCTGAACCCACCGATTCCATATTCTGCTAACAGTCATTGGATCTCGACCAACGCGAGCAGCAGTGTCGCGATACGATAAACCGCAATCGCGATAGGCTACAATCTGCCTTTATCAAAGTCGGAAACGGGATGGTACGCATTTCTCCACCTTACACGAGGCATCACAACAACGTTTCACCAGGCAACGCCGGTCAACTGCTGTTTGTGTATGAGAAATCTGTTGGAAACTTTCCGTATTTCAGCACGTTGTGGGTGTCGCCACCGGCGCCAACCTTGTGTGAATGCTCTGAAAAGCTAATCATTTGCATATCACAGCATCTCCGTCCTGTCGGTTATATTTCACGTCTTTAGCACGTCATCTTCGTGGTGTAGCAATTTTAATGACCAGTAGTGTAATAATGACGGTTGTCAAAGGCGCTTCATATGGTGTTTCCTATTAATACTGTACGTGAGACATGGAGCTGGAGCAAAGCATTTTGGATAACATTACGCTAAAAACGTGACAGTACCTTTTTCTGTTCTTATCTTTGGCCATTTCACACGCGATGGAAGCTAGCCACACAGGAAGGTCGTGCTATCTTGCGCTGCTGTGGCTGCTACAACATATAATAATAATGTGAAATATCTGTGGTGTATCCATGTGATATTAAAATGACGTTCGCAATCGAGTACAACCTTACAAAGCACCGTCAATAAGTACAGTGAAATGACACGAAATGGTAGCCGGGTTAGAATTTTGTGCACCTGACCGACCCCGGTGGCCGAGCGGTTCTAGGCGCTACAGTCTGGAACTGCACTACCGCTACGGTTGCAGGTTCGAATTCTGCCTCGGGCATGGATGTTTGTGATGTTCTTAGGCTAGTTAGGTTTAAGTAGTTCTAAGTTCTAGGGGACTGATGACTTCAGAAGTTAAGTCCCATAGTGCTCAGAGCCATTTGAACCATTTTATTTGTTGTGCACCTGTAAGTTTCCTCTACCGTCTTCATTTTTAGTAAAACTCGGGTGTGCGAAACAGCAGTCATATTGTTGTATATATCAACTTTTATGGAGACTGCTGCAAATGCCCTTCGTCTGTCTGGTCTACTTACTACCAATCATCGTCAAACTGGCGCAGAACCTGGCGTGACGGTGTGGGGTAGCGGTGGTTGATTCGTGTAGCCGGCAATCTGTCCTGCAGCAGTTACATTTCTGCTCCTGCGTATGCCTTACAATCCAATATATGATACTGGAATTTCTGTATTACTGACTCAGAAAGCTGACCACAGTTTCTGCACTTCCACCGTCAAACGTCGTGTGTCGTTTATTCGATGTGGGCTCCTGCAGTCGGTTAACGCGTGCAGGACAGATTCTTACGTTTTTGCGTCGTGGTAGGAAGTAGCACTCAGGAATCTGTCGGTGATAGGTTTTTTATGCACACTGTGGTCGAATAAGCCATCAGGCTCTCTTTACTCCTCCTCATCGACTCAGGATAAAATATCTTTTTTTTTTTCAATCTCCCCCTTCCGTTGAATGCTGGCGTATTGCTGTTTAAGGTGCTGCTGAAATTTATACAGTTCCTTTAAATTACCATAGGTGTAGTCCAAGTACTGAAACCAGCATTTTGGCTGCAATGGGGCAGGTAGTAAATGACCTCGATGTCAACGGTACGTTAAGCCCAATCTTCCTGCCTTCGTCTGTGTCCTGTGTTGACGTTAGCCGCCCCGTTGTCGCGTCGCCTCCCTCTGCAGCTGTGTCATGGGAAGCTGCAACAGCAGTCGAAGTGCTGGCAGTCCGCGGTACTCCGCACGTCGTCAAACTATCCGTGTGGATACTTGTCTTGCTGCAAAAAAACTCATTTATTTCCAGAGTACAGGCAGATGAAGGGGCTGTATGATCCAGCGCAGCTGAGTGAACAATTTGTCTGCCCTCTCGGGCGCTAGACGCGTGCAGTCGTTGTTATCATCCATGGCCCTCCTGATCTCACTGATTTCATGTTCACGTGTAAGTCTTGGGATCCTTGTAAGTGCGGGCTACAGTCCAACCTCGACAGACGGCGATCTGACAAATTCTGACATGCCCTGACACACATTTCTCTCCCCTACTCGAGTATATACCACGATCTCCTCTCTGAATGGAAAAACACACTGCTTAATCTTTCATTATATAGTTACTCGTGTCTAATTTTTGCCGATAGAATTAAATTCTAATCATTTGTATATCCATGTCAATGGCTGGAAGTGTAATCTGTAGTGGTGTGCCATTAGATCACCACAAGATTAATAATGCAGTATTTTTTTCGATTATTCCATTATCTTTCAAATTCTGAAGATGGCAGGGGTAAAATACAGGGAGCGAAAGGCTATTTACAATTTGTACAGAAACCAGATGGCAGTTACAAGAGTCGAGGGACATGAAAGGGAAGCAGTGGTTGGGAAGGGAGTGAGACAGGGTTGTAGCCTCTCTCCGATGTTACTCAATCTGTATACTGAGCAAGCAGTTAAGGAAACAAAAGAAAAATTCGGTGTAGGTATTAAAATCCATGGAGAAGAAATAAAAACTTTGAGGTTCGCTGATGACATTGTAATTCTTTCAGAGACAGCAAAGGACTTGGAAGAGCAGTTGAACGGATTGGACAGTGTCTTGAAAGGAGGATATAAGATGAACATCAACAAAAGCAAAACGAGGATAATGGAATGTAGTCGAATTAAGTCGGCTGACGCTGGGGGAATTAGATTAGGAAATGAGACATTTAAAGTAATAAAAGAGTTTTTCTGTTTGGGGAGCAAAATAATTGATGATGGTCGAAGTAGAGAGGATATAAAATATAGACTGGCAATTCCAAGGAAAGCGTTTCTGAAGAAGAGAAATTTGTTAACATCGAGCATAGGTTTAAGTGTCAAGAAGTCGTTTCTAAAAGTATTTGTATGGAGTGTAGCCATGTATGGAAGTGAAACGTGGACGGTAAATAGTTTGAACAAGAAGAGACTAGAAGCTTTCAAAATGTGGTGCTATAGAAGAATGCTGAAGATTAGATGGGTAGATCACATAACTAATGAGGAGGTATTGAATAGGATTGGGGAGAACAGGAGTTTGTGGTACAACTTGACTAGAACAAGGGATCGGTTGGTAGGACATGTTCTGAGGCATCAAGGGATCACCAATTTAGTATTGGAGGGCAGCGTGGAGGGTAAAAATCGTAGAGGGAGACCAAGAGATGAATACACTAGCAGATTCAGAAGGATGTGGTTTGCAGTAGGTACTGGGAGATGAAGAAGGTTGCACAGGATAGAGTAGCTTGGAGAGCTGCATCAAACCAGTCTCAGAACTGAAGACCACGACAACAACAACATTCCATTATTTCTCCTCCGCTTCAAAAAGCAGAAGAATCTTTCGTTACTGAACAAAGCTGTGTGTGGGAACTACAAACGTCATCCCACATGAAAAGTGAAACACGTGATTTATATTACAAGGTTGAAGAAACGACTGTAAAACACGTTTGATTTCATAACTTATAAGCGACACATGAATTAGAGGAGGCGTCGTAGTAGGTAAGGGATGTAATACTGAAATCAGTGGAGACAGTTCCAAGGAGAAAACTAAAACAAGACAGAAAGAAAACTGGTTTAATCGTGACGGAAATGAATTGCCATTGAAATTAGCGCATCGTGAAACAGCTAAATATAATTTCCATCCTTACCAAATCTGGTATATTCGGACGCTCTTTCGTATTACCTGACGTCAGTCTTTACGGCCCTAACTGGCCAGTCGCGAAGTGAGTGATAAATTTTAATTTTTAACAATCGCTTACAGCCTAGGCAGACGCACAGTTTTTATCCATTTTCAAGTACGTAGCGGCTGTGGAACGAAAAGTAGTTTATAGAATCTGGCATATGTTTAACAGGTAAAATTTGAGAAACACGTTTTAGTACACTGAAATCCAAACCCATACGTTTGAACAAAGCTGAAACTCCCCATCATTCACCTTGTAGTTCTCTAAGAACCTGGAACAGGGATAGCTAAGAAGCTCGACAGAAACTTTGCGTATTAAATAAGAGGTGAAGAGGAAAATACCTGGATATGCTGAAGTGGAACAAATTGGAGATAACGAAAGAACACAGAATTATTCAATATTATAGGCGGACGCTGGATTAAAGAAAAGTGAGAAGCAAGAGGAGAGACGCAGTTAGTTATGTGGTAAGGCTGGAAAGGTAGCGCCTAGTGTTGTTCTAAAACACAGAAAACGCGAACCCATGACAGTCTCCTTCGGACCCAATAGAATATTAAAAGGAGCTGCATTAAGATGGCACTGCGATGGAGCTCGGCAACTTGTTAAGACACCGCGTGACCGCTAGACGATGATAACTACTGAGATTGTATACATCGGTCAACTTCCACATCCCATCTCCTATATTATAATCAGAATATTACTATGTGCCGTACCTTGGCACCACCTGGAGATCTTGACTTTCGCAGCCTGTAACGTAGCAAGTGTTATCATAGGTGCAGTAAAGTGTAGAGCCATGAGCGCCTCCCGTCCAGTAACTGCAGGAGATTCGTTAGTTGTTTTTCCGTTGGTTAGAACACATTGACACACCTATCTCAGATGCCGCCAGTGGCAGTCACTCAACCTGCCAGTAGAATGCTACGAATATTTATACTCCATATGACTCTAAATAAGCTTAGTTATTTATTCTCTGATTTTGTTCAAACAATAGACATTGCTTATTGTTTTTGCTACAAAGATACTATAAAAATTTCGTTATTTATTATAGTTTCCTAAAAATCACAAAAAAACCAATAGATCAGCTTTCAACATCATGTGCAACTATTATGAAAAGTTCAACTCCTAAAAATCAATGAACTAGAATCTTTCATTTTATAACATTTTTAACTTTTATTTGACGTAATATTGGAACCTTTTAAAATTAATATTCAGTTAAATTTTGATATGCGAGTGCATGGGAGTGATTGAGAGAGTGAACGAGGGGCATATGAAAATTCGAAATGGTTTGTTTTGTGAAAAGATATGCGAAATTCAAACCGTGGTAAAAATTCCTGGGAAAAACCAGGAGTCATGTGACATATGTCTGAGTGAGCATGCTTTTGTAAAAGGTAACCAGCAAAGAAGTTAAGAACGGAGTACGTTCTTTATTTAATTTTGGAACTATTTCATACTTAATTTGGTTTATAATTAAATCTAGTGCAATAAATTGAAGTTTTGCTTACGTAAAATTACTTTCTAAATTGTGTTTGGATAATACAGGATTTTGTCACGAGAAACATCTATGAAGAACGTTCTGACTGGTCATTCAAATCAACAGCCTATCAGAATTGAGAGTTTCCCTTTTGGAGAGAGGGGTGCTATCTGCACGAGTAAACTACCCGAGGAAGGTCGCTTCTGGACCATTGTACAGAACACATCATGATAGATCGCTCTTGGCAAATATTATGTAAAATGAAAAATTAGAGACATAAATTCGGTTCTGGTATCGCTCACAGTAAGCGACTTGAGTGGGACGCATTTTAGTGAATATTTGGTAAGTTTAGGTGGTTCCATGTGAAAGACAACCGCGTGTGAAATAATTTGGTCTAGCTTAGAAAATCCGCTGTCATGTTTGGCATTCGTGACGGAATAGCGTGGCGAGCTCTTCCCTAAAGGAAGACAACTGAATCGAATGAATGTTAACTCACGTATAGTTGTGGGTCAGTGGCTGTTTAGATCGTGAATAAGATTCGGGTCGACCTTGTGAAATTCTGGCTGCTGTCGTGTGACTATGTGTAGCACAGCCTTATGACTGTAAACTTGCAGAGGCCGGCCGGAGTGGCCGAGCGGTTCTATGCGCTACAGTCTGGAACCGCGCGACCGCTACGGTCGCTGGTTCGATCCTGCCTCGAGCATGGATGTGTGTGATGTCCTTAGGTTAGTTAGATTTAAGTAGTTCTAAGTTCTAGGGAACTGATGACCTTATAAGATGGGTTCCATAGTGCTCAGAGCCATTTGAACCATTTTAAACTTACAGAGGAAACATTAGTGTAAACGTAAATACGGACTTGATAGCCATTTCATGGTCTTAGTGGCAAAAAACAGACAACAGGACTTTCAACATTTTGCTACAAGAAGGTAGATCCCGAACGCCCGATGCTTATCTGCCTCTGTCTGGTTGGTATTGTAAGTAGGCTGCTTAGCGCTCTATATGAAAATCACTGACTGTGCTGTGTGAAGTCTGTGGGTAGTTTGCATTGTTGGAATTTTTGCCATTACAGTGTTGGGCAGTTGGATGTGAACAGCTCGTAGCGTTGCGCAGTTAGAGGTGAGCCGCCAGCAGTGGTGGATGTGGGGAGAGAGATGGCAGAATTTTAAGAGCGGACGATTTGGACGTGTGTCCGCCAGAAAGAGTAAATTTGTAATTCTGGATATCATGAACTTTTGGTTCAAATGGTTCTCAGCACTATGGAACTTAACTTCTAAGGTCATCAGTCCCTTAGAACTTAGAACTACTTAAACCTAACTAACCTAAGGACATCACACACGTCCATGCCTGAGGCAGGATTTGAACCTGCGACCGTAGCGGTCGCGCGGTTCCAGACTGTAGCGCCTAGAACCGCTCGGCCACCACGGCCGGCATTATGACTTTTGAAAATTATTAAGGTAAATACATTATTTGTTCTCTATCAAAATCTTTCATTTGCTAACTATGGCTATCAGTTGTTAGTGCCTTCAGTAGTTAGAATCTTTTATTTAGCTGGCAGTAGTGGCGCTCGCTGTATTGCAGTAGATCGAGTAACGAAGATTTTTGTAAGGTAACTGATGCAGGAAAGGTATAGGTTATTGTTAGTCAGGGCCATTCTTTTGTAGGGGTTTTTGAAAGTCAGATTGCGTTGCGCTAAAAATATTGTGTGTCAGTTTAGTGTTGATCAGAATAAGTAAGGAGAGTAATGTCTAAGTACGTTCAGTTTTGCTCAGCTGATTGAAAAACAAATAACGTAGAGGTTTATCAGCACAGTAATTCATAAAATTTTCTAAGGAGATGTTTCAGCATTAGGTGGTGATTTCTTTAACACTGCTATGCACCACCCAGAGAGTAAGTACCTGCTACTTCGGAGTGAAGGGCAACGAACAGACAAGAACCCTGTCGAGATGTTAACAGTACGAAGAGAACCGAACCTTGCTCCGCCACAAGCCACCTGAATGAGTGCGCTTACGGTTTAATACACGGCGAAAAATTAACGTGGTACGTAGTAGTTAATGAAGTTATCAAGTTAACAGGAAAAGGCCATACCAAATTAACTTGAAGCGTATGTCATACTGTGGAACCTGCAAATTTGTGGATTCGTTAGAAATAGCGTGATCAGCGAAGATCAAAATCAGATATGGAAATGAATGAGGAAAAATTTGGCATAACGACCAAGATAAACATGAAATATGTAGTAAAGTCTGTTTGGAAATTATATTATATAGTTAAAAAACACTAGCTTCTCTTGGCTTAGTGGGCAATGGCAAATAAAGCTCCACCAATAGAAATTATCTTGTGTATCTGGCGGACCCACAGCATAATGTAAAAAATACCTGCACTACAAAAATGAGTCTAAATATTTTAAAAGTATCGAATTATCTATAATAGGAGATGACGGTTAGAAAGTGACTACTTCATGTCTGTTTTATCTCAAGAGGGAGATACAAATTTATCAAATACTATGGAGTTTACATTTCAGATGTAAATTAGATGTGAAGGACAATAGTCCTCAGCAAAATTTAAGCCCAGAAGGTTTTAAGTCCAAAAAGGAAAAATTTTAATTTGTTTTACTGCCAGGAGAAAAATTTAATTTCCAGCTTCAGTTGCTAGAAAATATTTCCCAACTTAGAGTAGTCATCGTTTTTAAAAGAGTTTTTCCTCTCACAGCAGTTCATTTCTCCATGGATAGCACATAAGAAGACGGAAAGAAGGTCTTATCGATACAAGAGGAGATTATTTTTGTTAACATTTTTATTGGCGGAGAAGCCACGCCGAGGATGCAGCTATAGAGAAAAAAAATGGTCGAAAAGAGCATTCTCCATGAAAGGAAAAGGACCATGTTCGAGTCTCAGTTCGGTTCGGCATACCACTTTAATCTATTCTTAAGTTTGAGAAAAAGCTATACTCTCCGGATTGAACTATCCGTGTTGAATGTTAAAATCAGTTTATCCGAAATTTTGTAGCCAACTGGTGTACTGTGGAATCAGTATTAGCCTGTTTCCAAATGAGGCAATCGCAAGAGCGCAGAAAAGAAAACGTGCTTAACGAAATCAACATTTATTTCCGAATTCAAAATAAAGCACTATATCAGCCCGTCGAACGTTTTCGGTTTGCGAGTAAGCTGCGTTTGACTGTATTTTTCCGGAATAATGAGTAAGACTCTTGCCAATACTTTTGAACTAGGTGTGCTAAATGACTGAAACGTACTGGTAAATGAAAACAGTTTTACGGAAATTGTGATGAAAATTTTCGCCTTTCAAACTGAGCGTCAGAAGATCCATCGGGACAGGATTCTCCAGACAATCTTCACTTTGAGAACACTCCCTGGCTCTATGCCAAAACTAAATTTAAATGCAGAAGAATGGCTCTAGCTCTTGGCTTGGAGGGCCCTCAGACTGCGGGCCTCGTCGCTTTTTGCTTCCCTTGTGTGAGTCAATTTATCCTGTGGCTCCTGTGGTACACGGTGGGCTCGTTAGCCTTGTGGGCACCGGTCCTGATGCTCTCTTCAGCAATCCGCTTACAAGTAACGGTAATTCCGACGCACTCATTTTAATTCACTCTTTGTGAGATTTAATGCCGTGTATTAACCGTTATTCGCACGATGTGAATGCAAATAGCGAAGAAATGGGGACATACATATAGGAGTACACCATTGTTGCTAGCTGCTCCTATAGGTCGTATCGAGAACAGTGTTTTTCATCTAACGGAGGGATGACCTATTTTCTCTGGAACACATACGCCCCATTAATTCTGCACAAGAATTTCTGTATAAATTCAGACAGTTTTCTACGCCCTTATGTTCTGTAGTTCTAACTTTAAACATACAGTAAGTAGCCGATGTAGCGTTTCAGCGTATAGGAGACCAGTGAAGCCATGTGCTGCAATAATACGACGTTAACGAATGTTCTCACAGTATTGGCTGAAGATGGTATTGTATTGTTCCTGAACGTTGTCAGGCTACTAAAATCTCGAGTATACGTTAACAGTATTGACTGGCTAATTATATTCTGTGGAATAGCTGAAACTGAAGAAATTTTAATAGTAATCTTAACATGCTTTAATACATTTGCCGTCCATGAGCGCAAAGTCCGTGTATGAGAATGTGTAGTAGATTAAGGAGCTTCAGTCTCTTCGTAAACAACATTGAGTGAGCGTTCATAGAGGTCTACATCGTCAAGGAAAAGTCTGATACACAGTAAGCACTAACGCTTCGTTAGGAGTCTTAAGTTAGCTCCCCATGCTAGTCTACCATGTGTCAGCGTCTCAATCACTCCATAACTACTGCGGCATATATACACTTGAACCTGCTTAATGTATTCATCCTTTGGTCTCCTTCCGTGATTGTTGCCCCCACCGCAAACTTCCCTCCACATTGATGCTCCAGAATGGGTCCTACCAACCGATCGCATCTTTTAGTCAAGTTGCATCATAAATTACTTATCTGTCGACCTATACCCAGTAGCTCCTCATAAGTCATGTGATTTACGCACATGGTCTTTATCATTCTTCTGAAGCACTACCTTCCGAAAGCTAATGCTCCCTTCTGATTTGAACCGCTTATCGGCCACGTCTCACTTCTGCACAATGCTACACTGCAGACATAAACACACATTAAAAAAAAGATTTGCGTCAACCCGGTTCCCAGACCTCCTGAAGATAGACGTTGACTGTGGATATTGTGTCACAGACACAGTCCCTTTACCGAGCGAGGTGGCGCAGTGGTTAGACACTGGACTCGCATTCGGGAGGACGACGGTTCAATCCCGCGTCCGGCCATCCTGATTTAGGTTTTCCGTGATTTCCCTAAATCGCTCCAGGCAAATGCCGGGATGGTTCCTTTCAAAGGGCACGGTCGACTACCTTCCCCGTCCTTCCCTAATCCGATGAGACCGATGACCTCGTTGTCTGGTCTCCTTCCCCGAAACAACCAACCAACATAGTCCCTTTGACTGTTCAGAGATGTCACTAAACCCGCCCAAAGATGTAAACAACTACGCATGAGCAGCGCCTATTAGACGGGCGTGGTCCGACAGCCGATCAGTTCCAGTCATTCACCCAGGAAGGCGGTACACGGCTCGTGTTGTCTGTAGTTCAGCCTAGTTAAGTCTAGACGGTCAACACCGCGGTTCGATCGCGTCCGCATTGTTACTTTGAGCCAGGAAGGGCTACAACAGGGGAAGTGTCCAGACGTCTCGGAGTGAACCGAAGCGATGTTGTTCGGACATGGAGGAGATACAGAGAGACCGGAACTGTTCATGACAAGCCTCGCTCAGGCCGCCAAGGGCTACTACTGCAGTGGATGACCGCTGCCTACGGACTATGGCTCAGAGGAACCCTGACAGCAACGCCACCATGTTGAATAATGCTTTTCGTGTAGCCACAGCACGTCGTGTTACGACTCAAACTGTGCGCAATAGGCTACATGATGCGTAACTTCATTCCCGACGTCCATGGCGGGGTCCATCTTTGCAATCACGACACCATGCAGCGCGGTACAGATGGACCCAACAACATACGGAATGGACCGCTCAGTGTTGGCATCACGTTCTCTTCACCGATGAGTGTCGCATATGCCTTGAACCAGACAATCGTCGGAGACATGTTTGGAGGCAACCCGATCAGGCTGAACGCCTTAGACACACTGTACAGCTAATGCACCAAGGTGGAGCTTCCCTGCTGTTTTGGGGTGGCATTATGTGGGGCCGACGTACGCCGCTGGCGGTCATGGAAAACGCGGTAATGGCTGTACGATACGTGAATGCCATCCTCCGGCCGATAATGCAACCATATCGGCAGCATATTGGCGAGGCATTCGTCTTCATGGACGAGAATTCGCGCCCCCATAGTGCACATCTTGTGAATGACTTCCTTCACGATAACGACATCGCTCGGTTAGAGCGGTCAGCATGTTCTCCAGACATGAACTCTATCGAACATGCCTCGGATAAGAGATTAGAGCACTTGCCCGCGAAAGGCAAAGGTCCCGAGTTCGAGTCTCGGTGCTGCACATAGTTTTAATCCCCCAGGAAGTTTCATATCAGCGCACACTCCGCTGCAGAGTGAAAATCTCATTCTATGCCTCGGATAGATTGAAAATGGCTGTTTATAGACGACCACTCTGAGGGATCCACGCTGAATCGCCGTTGAGGAGTGTGACAATTTGGACCAACAGTGCCTTGTTGAACTTGTTAATAGTATGCTACGACGAATACAGGCATGCATAAATGCAAGAGGACGTGCTACAGGGTATTAGAGGTACCGGTGAGTACAGCAATTTGAACCACCACTTCTGAAGGTCTCGCTGTATTGTGGTGCAATATGCAATGTGTGGTTTCCATTATCAATAAAAAGGGCGGACATGATGTTTATGTTGATCTCTATTCCAATTTTCTGTACAGGTTGCGGAACTCTCGGAACCGTGGTGATGCAAAACTTTTTTTGATGTATGTACTTTCCGAAAAGTTTTCCTAACATTTAAGGTTATATTACTGTACCTGTCAACAAATTCGTCTTTTCAGAAACGCTTTCCTTGCTACAGTCAGTTAACGTTTTATGTCTTCTCTACTTCAACATCATCAGATATTTAATTTCCCATTCAACAAAACCCACTATTGCTTTTAGTGGCTCATTCCCTAATCTAATTCCCTCAGTATCGCCTGATCTTATTCGACTACATCACATTACCCATGTTTTACTTCTGTTGATGTTTGTCTTATAACAACCTTTCCAAACGCTATCTACTGCGTTCAACAGTTCTTCCAAATCAAGTATTTTGTTTCTTAAAAAAAATGGTTCAAATGGCTATGAGCACTATGGGACTTAACATCTGAGGTCACCAATCCCCTAGAACTTAGAACTACTTAAACCTAACTAACCTAAGGACATCACACACATCCATGCCTGAGGCAGGATTCGAACCTGCGACCGTAGCGGTCGCGCGGTTCCAGACTGAAGCGCCTAGAACCGCTCGGCCACACCGGCCGGCTTTGTTTCTTCTCCACGAGCTTTAATTTCTTCTCAAAATTTTTCTTGCCTTCCTTTATTGCTTGCTCAATATACAGATTGACTAAAATCGAGAAGAGGCTGCAGCTTGGTGCCACTTCACAACTGTGGTTCCCTCTTCATGTACTTCTATTCTTGTAACTGCAGTTTGGTTCCTGTAGAAGTTGTAAATAACGTTTACCCCATTGTATTTTACCTTGCCACCACTTCACCACCTTCAGAATCTCAGAGAATTTATTCTAGTCAAGATTGTCAAAAGTTTTCCCCAATTCTATAAATGCTGTAAGTGTAGGCTTTCCCATCTTTAACTTATCTCCTACGATAGGTCGTGGTTTAGTATTGCCCCGTGTGCTCCTAAATTTCTCAAGAAGCCAACCTAAAGTACTCTAAAGTCGGCTTCTACTAATTTTTATTCATTCTTCTGCAAATAATTTCTGTCAATATTTTGTAACCACGACTTATTACACTGGTAGTTTGGTAATATACAAACCGCTCAGCACCTCACTTCTTTAGAAAAGGAATTATTAAATTCTTCTTGAAACATGAGGTTATTTCGCCTGACTCACATATCTTTCACATCAAGTGGAATAATTTTGTCATGGCTGACCTTGCCAAGGATGTCAATAATTCTGAGGGAGTGTCATCTATTCTAGGAGCCTGGCTTCGACCTACAACTTGTAGTTATCTTTCGGAGCCATCTCGCAGTATTACATCTCCCGTCTTTCATTTTTCTATCTGAGCTCTTGATATTCATACAGATGCTTCTGTCTTTTACAAAGGTCTTTACTTTTCCTATAGATGTTATTTATCTTTCCTCGTCTTGTACATGCTTACGCAGCCTTACGTTCATTGTTCTCTAGCTATTTCTGTTTAACCATTTTTCGCTTTCTCTCAGTCTCATTTTTCAGATGTTTGTACTACCTTTCGTCTATTTCTGCTGCTGCATTTTTATACTTTCTATTTTCGTCAATTGAATTCAGTACCTCCCGTGATGTAAAGAATCTGTACTAGAACTTTTCTTTTTACCTATTTGGTCCTCTGTTGCCTTCACTATTTTGTCTCTCAAAACTAACATTCGTCTTCTACTGTACTCCTTTCCATTGTTTAAGTCAAACATTATCTAGTGATCCCTTTGAAACTCCTAAAATTTTCTGGGTCTTTCAGCTTGTCCCATCTTCTTAATTTCCAACGTTTTCACAGTTTCTTCAGTTTTAACCTTCAGTTCATAATTATGGTCAGCGTCCATTCTGCCCCTGCAAATGCCTTACAGTTTAATATCTGGTTTCGAAATCTCTGTTTTACAATTACATAATTAATCCGAAAACTTCCATTGCATCCAGGTCTCTTTCACGTACAAAACCTTCTTTCGTGATTCTTAAACCAAGTGTTAACTATGATTAACATTACGTTCCGAGCAAAATTCTACAATGTGGGTTCCTCTTTCCCTTAATTCCTATTCTCGCACTATTTTACCTTCTCTTTCTTTTCCTTCTGTTGAACTCCAGTGCCCTATCACAATTAAGTTTTCGTCTCTCTTAACTTTCTGAATAATTCCTTTTATCTCATCATACATTCTTTCTATCTCTTCATCATCTGTAGAGTTAGTTGGCGTATAAACTTGTACTACTGTGATGGATGTTGGCTGCTTGTCTGTCTTGGCTACAATAATGCGTTCACTATGCTGTTCTTATTAAATTACCTGCATTCTTATTTTCTTATTTGTTGTTAGATCCACTCTTGCATTTTATGGTTTCTTGATTTTGTGTTTGTAACCCTGTATTCGTCTGACCACAAGTCTTGTTCTTCCTGTTACTGCATTTCGGTGATAACCATTATGTCTAACTTCACATTTTTTGGTATGGGTTTAAAAATCTAGCTCATTTATTTCCTTTCACCCTTGATCTATATTTGCTAATTTTTAAAGTAATCTATATCAACTGCAATTGTCAATTTTTAGTTTATTTTCTGTATTGTTACACAAATTCATCCTTAGGCTTTATTCAAGTACCATATTGAAAAGTTTCTCGTAAAAACAATATTAGTTCTGCAGTACGTAATTACTAATTAAAGTTAAAACACTGGATAAACAGAAGGTAATATAAGCTAGATGCGATAACGTTCTAGAAACATCGTTAACCGTATGCCCATAAAAAATCTGCAACAGCAAATATTTTCATAACGTTTCTTTTTTGTGTTATTGGTATTTCAGTTCCTCATGAGCGGGCGGGCTGGCAACGAATAAAATTATTCTTCAGTCACTGGTGATAAGTTTTATGATTTTCAGAATTTTAGGTGAATTTATAGAAAAGTTAAAAATTAATGAGAGATATGTTAATTCTCCTACGGTATATCAACGATGCTGTTAATCCATGAAAATGATCATTTCATGACGGATGTGGAATGACGAGTACTGTTATGGGCCGCCGTTGGCGCAGCCGGCAGCTAACAGTTGTTGAAATGGAGGATAGATGAAAGGTTGAGAGAAAGAATAGGAGGATGTTATAAGCTAGGGAGTCGTTGACTAAGGCTGGGAGAAAGCGTACATCTCACGGCGCATTTCGTCCGGCAGGGAAGGATGGATAAGGCATTGAGCTGGAAGGAATGTGGGATATGGAAGTAGTGATTCAGCAGGGTATTTGGACTGGTTATTAGTGTAGTATATTGTTGGTTTATCATATGGGATCGTAAGGTGCTCCAAGAAGACAAGTGGAGAAATGGATGTGTTGATATGTGATGCTACATTGGAAGTGTAGGTGGATGCGGAGGCGAACTTGAAGAATTCCTAGGATTTAAAGGGACTTGTAGAATTTAGGAGAGCCGGAGATCCCTGAAATACTGGCATGTGTTCGGACAGAGTGGATGAGTTCTCGGCTAAAAAAAGTTGAGTTCTGGCCATGTGCCTCATCAATCTCAAGAAATGAATAGTCTCATTCAGAAAGGGAAAGTTGCATATCTTAAATGATCCACTAAAGTGGCGTGAAACGCATGCTCTGGTTTAGACAAAAATCAACAGACCGAAACAGAAACAGCCTTAATCTGAGCATGATTTGACGTCCCTACATCTCTTCTTCACAGTGTGTGACCCTTATCAGGCTCATTCAGACATACAAGTTACGCTTCCTTGTTTAAACAAGTTTTAGAAAAATGTGACCTAATGAAGAATAACTTATAACACGATTACAGGGAAAGAGAAAAATGAACAAATTGAAGCGCCTTCGTGAGTGATACTAGCGGCTTCCTTGTACTCTGCGTCAGATTATTTATATTTGCGTAATGAGCAAAACCGATCCCTTTACACGCCAAAATTCCCTTTACATTAGAAAATTTCGCTCGGGCAGAAATACGTGCTGAATTCACCCTGTTAGTAAGTCCCGTATCCAGTCCCAAAGCATTTATTCATTATGCGACATTACAGAATTATACAGAGTGAGTCAGAATTCAACTGACAAATTTTCAGAGGCGGTAGTATGGGACAAAACAAGAAAAAATTGTGCTTTTGATACGGGCCCTAAAGTGCATGCCTTAAGAGGAATGTACAGTTTTTCGTCTTCGATTCTGCGAAAACCATCTCTTCCTCTGAACTAGTACTCATAGCTCTTAAGATATGAATTTTAGAATCCGTGTTTACTAAAAAAACTTTTCTTATTTTGGTTCATTCTACCACTTCTGAAAGTTTGTCGATGGAGTTCTGGTTCACGCTGTACAGTATGCCTTCCGAAAGTCACGGATGTAGCAATCTGGGAACCGTGTCTAGTGTCCTCTGGATTGGCAACCGAGTTGAGTTTCACTGTTTCTGGAATTCATGTTGCGGGTTCCGTTCTCCAAAACTGACGTGACTTTCGAAAATAAAACATGTTTTCCAATTCCGCAACACACTGAAATCTGCAATCGATAACAAGTGCACTCAAATGCCTCTGCATTTAACGACATGATTTTCATGTTAATACGCCTTTCTGCACAAATTTAACTATGACTGGATGCCGTAGCACATGTCCAGTTAATGTGCTCTTTTTCTAACAACGTTCCTCGATAGACTTGCTATCTTTCATATTGTTTGTAAAACGCCTTCATTCTTTTTTTCTCTAAATTTGCAATACTCTTCTACAGCACCATGCATGAAATAATTTAGGTTTCTTCTTCCCCGTATTTCTCGTGGTAAATATTTCACTTCCAGGCAATTCTCTCCTCAAGACGTACAGTTTCAGGAATTTCTTCTTTAATTCCTTTTCAATGAGAAAAGGGCCTTCATTTGCGACAATCTGCTACTGATGTATTTCTTGTTCCGATAATCTCGACTGATGTTACTTCCGCAACAGAACTATCCTGCAACTTCTTCTACAATGTTATTTAAAAGTTTTGTCTTATAGAAAATGGTATTCTACTATCTGTCACTCTTCATTACCTTCGTATTAGATGCCTTTACCCTAAGACATATCGTGTGCAAATTTGGCTGTCAATTGCATTGAACAGGTCTTCTAAGTCTTCAGAAGTTTTGACCTAAAGGGCTGTTGTCCGGGAAGCGTCCTGAGAACCAACGGCATTGTAGATATATAATAAGACGTACCTCTGTCTCTGTTATAGACTTCACATATCTGAAATGTCCTATAAGCAATTATTTCTCAACTGTTAAAAGTCTCCTGCCCTGCTACAGTGTCTGCTTTAGGACCATATACTACAGCCACAGTAACCCAACTACTGTTATGTCCGTTAGCGTCTGCGTTCGTAAGCCTGAAATTCGATGCAACCGCAAAAGACTGAAGGGTCATGCAAAATCACTTGGGCACCTACTCCGTTGTTCGTACTAACAGCAATATTATCAATATAAAGTCGAGGATCATAGATAAATTCTGCGTAGCATACAGGAAGAGTAAATATAACTTCGAAAAACTAAAGTATTGATCTAAGAGATGGGGAACTACTCGCAAGTGCAGAAAAACACCGGACAGACTGCATACATACACCGACGGCCTCGTGGGATGGAGAAGACATGGGACGTGACAGAGGGGCAAGAAGAAGGAAAAGCACCTGGAGTAGAAGTAGGTGAGCCAAAATGCGGTTGCACGTCGCATAGTAATGTCGCTGAAATTCATGGGTGGTTTAGAGGATAGGCAGTTACTTTAGTAGATTCGTGAAATCTAAAAAACGTGTGACATATCAGATACCCAAAAAACCGTTATGATCGCATTACCAAACAAGGCGTGAATTAAGAAACGAAAACAGCATCGGATGATCAGTTTGACATGCCACGCTTGTAAATTAACGACCATAACAATACGCACAAGAACTGAAAGAAGAATGGAAAAGATACTGGACGAAGATCAGTTTACTTTAGGGAAAGGTAAATGTACCAGAGCAGCGAATATGACTTTGTGCTTACTCATGCAAACAGAAATAAAGAAACATTTTTGCAGCAAAAGAGAGGCTGTTGAAATGTATTTTTGCAATCCTGGGAGAAATTGGATTAAACTTCAAAGGTATCAGTAATCTGCAACATTTGTAAAAGCGATGTGAAAGTATCAGAAGCGAAAACTTAGTAAAAATAAGTTCACGTTAAGAAGAGTGGAAGGCAGAGTCTTAAGATTGAGGTATTTTTTATTGTGCGTTGCAGAAGCAATTAAATAAACGAAAGAAAATTTAGGAAGATGAATAAAAGTGGAATGGGGAGCAATACATTTACGCTTCTCGCTAACAGGCAGATAAGCACCTTATGTTTAGTGTATTCTATACCAGTAAATCTGTAGTAATGGTTAGCTCCCAGTGCAGGGACAAACGTAAAACGTTTTCTTTCAGCTTCAATACGGCAGATTTTTCAGTTGCTGTATGCTGTTGCTGGTCTCCTGGCATCACCGTGTCAAGCAATGTCGGATACACTCCCCTTTTCATTAGTGAACTCTTACTTTCAATGACAATTACTCAAACGTTTGTGAGAAAATGTGTACGTTTATGACGAGTGGCGAGCGACACCCATGTGCCTTGTGGCCTGTCATACAAACAAGCTGCCAACAAGCGCATAGGGGATCGTATTACTTTGAGCGCGTCATATCCTTTTTTCCGGTCGATAGGTGGAGCTTCTAGTTGCCGACCGTCTGTTTAGAAATAGCCGCGCGACAGAAGTACGAAAATATAACTGCTTTGCAATCTCTCTCTGACATTAACCTGAACCTTGTAGTGTTTCCGCCTGAATGAATTCTTATTGTCCTATTTTATAAGATGTATCTGAATATTTTGTGTATCCAGGGTTGCTTCCTACATCAACTTATATGCACCTGTTATGGATGTTGTCGTCGTCCTTTGCTCATTCCAGGTAATCAGTGTGATGCATCTAAACTGATTACGTCAGTACTACATCGCAACCTATTTAAATAAAGGAATACTTCATACTTTATTATCTGTGATGTATTGTTATCCTTGTCTGTACAAACGACCAGCTGCGAGCTGACTCCATCTGAATCTCAGAAGAGTCAAAACCAAATGTTCCGTATTTCACAGAATTTGGTTACATCGCTATCGCAGCATACCTTCCGGGGAGGTCAGCGTTCTTCTAGGGCGATGGCTTCATTCATGGAACTCTTATAACGTGCGCAACGGTAGGAATGTGGTGGAGATGTATTCAATGACAAATCTGAAGCGCTCAATTATACAAGTTTATGTGTGCAATGACGGGAATGTGGCGAAAACTACGAACGCCGTCTGCTGGATGAAAACTATGAGAACAAGTACCCCAAACAAGCATTTCACGACAATTAATCAGTAAAAAATGCAACCACACTGCAAGCTACGTGACACGTTCCATTGTCCTGCTCGTAAATGCCATCGTACCAAAGAAAAATAAATTGGATGTAGGGGTAGATATATGCCTACTTGTGTTGGTCCGTTGTGATTTTCTTGTAAGGTGCCTGTAATTTCGCACCTTACAAGCACTCATCCACATACTTTGCCGTGATCTACAATTAGGTATCATGTGATAGGTTGTGCATCGTATATATGAGGAGACTGACATTGTTACGTACGCCTTGTAAATAATTTTTGCATGAAAGGTGACGGAGTGTCTTTATTATCATACTAGTAGAGGTTGGAGCGTCAGGGGAAATGAAACGGCAGGCGGAACTCAAGCCCTAGGTGGAAGGCCCACATAGGTGTGATGGTTCAGCTGCACACACGAAGTGCCTAGACGGGCAGTCTGGACACCTGAGCGCGAAGACACAATACAGGGGCGGCCGGCCGCTATTGTAGTAGGGCTGGAAGGATAACCGGATAATACCTCCGAACTCCGCAAACCTTTGACGCAGGTGAGAGGAACCAAGAAGTGGCACCTCGGAAACCATGCAGGCTGGGTTATTTCTGCGGATTTTTACTCAGAAGCCTACCATTGTATGAGTATAGGTATTTCCCCGCAAACTTTCCACGCTGGACGACAAAAGAATAAAATATGGTTGGTCGGCGTTCGGGAGAATCTGTAGAGAGGGAGAATATTCCGTGGTTTCGGGAATATGATTCGTTTTCGAAATTACGAGGGTGGGGAGCCGAGCCTTGCTGGGAGGCCAGCAGTGGAGAGACGAGGTCCTTCCGTTGTGAGTGCCTATGTGTGACGGTAGCTCGGTATCAGCTTTGTTGGTACAGACGGACTTGTTGTCTTTGCTCTCAGGAGAGTTTATAGTTAGAATAGTTAGGCACTGTACTGTTGCGGAACTATACGATTCTGGACTTCACCTCTGGGTTAGAAGTCGTGTTGAGTACGCAGCGTTCAGTAATTGAGAGTACTTCCTCCGCCTACACTTACGTTGAGACGTTATCTGAACTCCGTCCTTGTAGCTGGAAGTTCGCGTTTCTCGTCTGTAGAACACAGAGAGGAGAAGACAGTATTAGAGTAGATTAGTCAGAGGACCGCCTTCCGAAAGAGTTTATTTGTGGCTGGAGTTCTTCCATCGTCGCAGTCGTGTACGAGAACCATCACTTCGCACCGTAAGCAGTACATACGGTGATATTGCAAATTGCTTCGGCTTATTAGGGCTATAAAAGCTAAACATCTGTGATCACGTTAGTTTATTTCCACTGAGGTTCCACACCACCTTAGACCATCTTTGAAAGTAGTGTTTGCTACATGGATGATGTCAGTCCTTTCGCGTTATTGATATTAGATCGCGTAGTCATAATCTTGGGCAGCGGTGGGCAATTGATTAGTAATTTTACATAGGAAATGTAAACTTTGTAATACAAAGTTTTTTTTAAACTACAATAAATATATAAGCAGGAACAACGTTTATCATGTAGTAGGATGTCCGCCCCAGGTATCTGAGTGGTCAACGCGACAGAATGTCAATCCTAAGGGCCCGCATTCGATTCCCCGCTGGGTCGGATACTTTCTCCGCTCAGGGACTGGGTGTTGTGTTGTCCTAATCATCATCATTTCATCCCCATTGACGCGCAAGTCGCCGAAGTGGCGTCAAATCGAAAGACTTGCAGCCGGCGAACGGTCTACCAGACGGGAGGCCCTAGTCACATGACACTTTCTTACATTTAGTAGGATTAGTTGCCTTCATCATTCATTTATGCTTAGATTGTAATTTATAGAATTAAGAGATCCTAAGATCTGCTTCAGGTGGTAGTCAGACAGGGCCAAATCTTCATTTTAGCGTTTATTGATTTCCGTTGCGCACATTCGTTTTACACACGCCTCGAGCAGCATCTTGGATCCTCAATGATGAGATCACCCGGGGAATGCGAAGAAAACATTCCGCAGACCATAAGGCTCCTTCCTCCGGCTTTTGTGTCGGCAGTTCCCAAAGGCCATGTTTTTGGTGCATCATAAAACGTGATCCGTCTGAAAAGGCCACCTGTCGCCATTCAGTGGATGTCCAGTTGCGGTATTGGTGTGCTACTCCAGCTTCCGTCGCCGATGAACAACAGTCAGCATGGCCGCATAACTCAGGCGCCTGCTGTGGAGGCCCATATGCACCAACGATGAGGAGACACAGTTGGTAACCCCTTGATTCATCAGGGCGGTCAGCTGCTTAAAAGTTGCGCATCAATTCGCCCGTACACGCCTGCGCAGCCGCCGTTCACCCCTGTCATCTATCTCCGGCGGTGTACCACAGTTGCCTCGGCGCTGGTTTTGCATAGCACCTTTTGCTATGATCGGCATGCTATAACCACGGCGGCTCGTTAACAGTTTAGAAATTTAGCCGTTTCGTATATGCCCCCACCCTTGGCTTGAAAACCAATGATCTTGCCGTTATGGAAGTCATATAAATCTCTCCGTTTCCTCGTTACATCAACGAATGCGCTGTTTTCCACGTCTAGCAGACGCGCTTTATATGCCCATCACTGCTTGTGCTGCCACGTATCGCCTATGTGAGGTTCTTCCACGTTGACGTCGAGTATATGCTCTGGTCACGTTAATGTGACTCGATCGTGTATATACGTTACAACATACCATTTGCTATGATATTTTCTACTATGATAAATCGTCTGTCTGATAGTAAAGGCATGAAAATGTTTCATTTAACCCAATTGGAGTGGCGCTAAACACGGCAATTAAATGGTTCAAATGGCTCTGAGCACTATGCGACTTAACATCTGAGGTCATCAGTCCCCTAGAACTTAGAACTACTTAAACGTAACTAACCTAAGGACATCACAGACATCCATGCCCGAGGCAGGATTCGAACCTGCGACCGTAGCGGTCGCGCGATTCCAGACTACAACTGCTCGGCCACACCGGCCGGCTAAATACCACAATCTCTCAAACGTATTTTGTCCAACAAATCATACGTTCCAGTGGCTATTTCCCTTGTAATTCACCCTAGCATGCCAACTCCACCCCACACAGTTAGACACAAGCTCGCACTTGCATGCACACACACACACACACACACACACACACACACACACACACACACACACACATTCAAATGCAAATACACTTCACCAAGCACCAACTGCTCTAAAACATTTAGGCAAACAACTTTCTTCTGTGCACCAACAATCGAAACTGGTGGCAGCGCTTCTTGTTTCCAACCGACAGTACAGTTCCCAAAATGAAATTCCCATTACGCAGTGAAGTGTGGGCTGATATGAAACTTGCTGGCAGATTGAAACTGTGTTCTGGATCGAGACTCGAACTCGGAACCTTTACGTTTCGCAGGCAAGTGCTCTACTATCTCAGTTACTTAGGCACAACTCACGTCCTGTCCTCACAGCCTTACTTCCGGTGAACCTCACCTCCAGCCGTCCAAACTTCGCAGTAGGTCTCACCAGCACTTTGCCTGCGAAAGGGGAAGGTCCCGAGTTCGAGTCTCGGTCGGCCAAATAGTTTTAATCTGCCAGGAACTTTTAATTAGTGTAGTTACTGCCGTTATTGTGATTATTCTCCAATTTATGGAACCAGTGCTTCTCACTTATGATGATATAGCGTCAAGACTCACTGTAATGAGATCGAAAAATAGCAGAGTCGCTGTAACGGGTAGTCACTTTTCTTTGCATTTTGTGGAAAAAATAAACAAGGAAAGATAGTATGGAAGAATGTTACCAGAAGAGGGGAGAGTTCAGTGGAACGTCTGCTGAATGATCCATAAATGCTTACTTCGAGCACTGGTCGTAATGGTAGTAGATGTAAATGGAATAGTCAGAAAAATATTTGTTTGTGTAATGAAGATTGTCGATTCAGTTTTATTGCGTACAACATCTTCCTTCTTTTACATTGTATGCAGTAGGACAGAAAAAGATGAAGGAAGGTATCAAATGACTTTACTGATTGATTATTACAGAGAGACACAGGCTACTATACCGTCGACTTACCACGCTGATGTAGTTTACAGTGACTCGGACGACTGCAGTGTCGGGCTGTTGTAATCTGTAGCAGGGCGGCAATTGGCTCGCTTTCATCACGTCTGGGAACAGTGCCTGAAGCGGCGAGCGGCCTTTACTGACATTGTCGAATGCCAGCACGTATTACATGTTAGGCCTAATGTATCGCATTCTCTCGCCGAGAGCTCGTGTTCTGCCCGGCGTGTGAGACATTTGTGAAACAGGGCTTGTTGTGTGAACACTGTAACGGAGCAAGCACTTGCGTAAGAATAAGTACACCTGTGTGCACTATGAAGGAACAGACAGTTTGCTAACGTTTTCCTTTCACTGCAGTCGGCGCCTTGTCGTACGATACCAGCGTCACAACCAGATCACTTCCGTTCCCACAGGCGGCGCGGTCGGCGCCGCATAACTCAGCATTCAGCAGCTCTCCTCCTTGTCATAAGTCCTTCCACCTTCTGATTACTTTGTCAGACATTACTCAGTATCCAATATGTTTGATTTCGGAGGCTAAAGTGTGACTTTATGATATGTTGTAACCGCTGTTTATTTATGTGTTGAACATTCAAAGACAAAAAAACACCAACCAAGAAGGGACTACCCGAATGAGGTGCAAAACGGTAGATGTGATCTATATTTACAGACAAGCAAATGAAAATAACTTTAGAAAAATTGGAACATTTATTCAAGACAAAGAGCTTCAAAAACTTAATTTGTTAATCTACATCTACATCTACATGGTTACTCTGCAATTCACACTTAACCCTCTAACGGTAAGGTGAAGTTTCCTGACATAAACGGTAAGGTGGGGTTGGATCAGACCCCACCCTCCAAATATCGATTTTTCGGGGTAAAATAAAAAAATTATCAATTAAACACATATAATATTTGTTATAACACGTTATTTTATTTTTATAGTCAATAAGTAAGAATATAAAGTACTTTGGAAAAAAATAGGAATTTGATTACAAAAAAATACGTTAATAGAAATATTCTCTATAAAATTATTGAAAACATAGTAGAAATCAATAGATTCAGTCATCAACTAGAACCTTGAGTGCTTTAGAAATTCCAAAGATAGGAACTAAATGAGAAACATCTCTTACTACTTGTAGAAAATAATTATAGTGTCAGCAGTTTCGAAATATAAAGTTCTCAATAATAAATGTCTTTGTACACATAATGTAATAGGTGGTTTCTGGACAGTTTTCTGCATCGATATTGTCGCCATCCTCTGACTCAGCCTCCTGTTGGAGAAACTCGTTGTATATCTCCTCAGGAGTTCTAAGGAGTTGATGCGCCATTTTAGTAAGATACTAGATGTACTTAGATGTAATATAAACATCAATATGGGGTTGAATCCTCCACACAAAAGAAACTAATAAGTGTGACGTAAACAGTATGGTGGGGTCGGATCCAACCCGAGCGCGGGTAATGTAGGTTTTGGATAGAGAGGGTAGCTGCAGGCCACACATCAGACTGACATGGCCTCCTCGGAGTTCTCGGGACGACTGGCTGGTAGGGCAGCTGGAACCACAGCGCTCTCAGAAAAGGGAGTGGGGACTTATAAACAAAACAGACTCGCTGGTATCGGATCCAACCCCAACCGTACCGTCAGAGGGTTAAATGCCTGGCAGAGGGTTCATCGAACCATTTTCATATTACTTCTCTACCATTCCACTCTCAAATGGCGAGTGGGAAAAAGGAACACCTAAATCTTTTCGTTCGAGCTCTGATTTCTCTTATTTTATTTTGATGATCATTTCTCCCTACGTAGGTGGGTGTCAACAAAATATTTTCGCATTCGGAAGAGACAGATGGTGATTGAAATTTCGTAAATAGATCTCGCCGCAAAGAAAACAGCCTTTGTTTCATTAACTGACACCCCAACTCGCATATCATGTCAGTGACACTCTCACCCCTATTGAGCGATAACACGAAACGAGCTGCCCTTCTTTGCATTTTTTTCGATGTCCTCCGTCAATCCTAACTGGTAAGGATGCCACACTGCGCAGCAATATTCCAGCAGAGGACGGACAAGTGTAATGTAGGCTGTCTCTTTAGTGGGTTTGTCGCATCTTCTAAGTGTTCTGCCAACAAAGAGCAGTTTTTGTTTCGCCTTCCCCACAATATTATCTATGTGGTTAGTTACTCGTAATTGTAATTCCTAGGCATTTAGTCGAATTGACAGACCTTAGATTTGTGTGAATTATAGTATACCCAAAATTTATCGGATTTCTTTTAGTACCCATGTGGATGACCTCGCACTTTTCTTTGTTTAGTGCCAATTGACACTTTCCGCACCATACAGAAATTCTCTCTAGATCATTTTGTAACTGGAATTGATCGTCTGATTTTACTAGACGGTAAATTACAGCGTCATCTTCAAACAATCTAAGGGGGCTGCTCAGATTATCACCTACATCATTTATATAAATCAGGAACAAAATGGTTCAAATGGCTCTGAGCACTATGGGACTTGCCGGCCGCGGTGGTCTAGCGGTCCTAGGCGCGCAGTCCGGAACCGCGCGACTGCTACGGTCGCAGGTTCGAATCCTGCCTCGAGCATGGATGTGTGTGATGTTCTTAGGTTAGTTAGGTTTAAGTAGTTCTACGTTCTAGGGGACTGATGACCATAGTAGTTAAGTCCCATAGTGCTCAGAGCCATTTGAACCAACTATGGGACTTCTGAGGTCATCAGTCCCCTAGAACTACCTAAACCGAACTAACCTAAGTACATCACACACATCCGAGCCCGAGGCAGGATTCGAACCTGCGACCGCAGCGGTCGCGCGGTTCCAGGCTGTAGCGCCTAGAACCGCTCGGCCACTCCTGCCGGCAAATCAGGAACAGCAGAGGGCCTGTGATGCTACCTTGCGGAACGCCAGATATACTTCTGTTCTACTGGATGATTTACTGTCTACCACTACGAACTGTGATCTCTATGAGAAGAAATCACGAATCCAGCCACACAAATGAGACGATACTCAGTATGCACGCAATTTGATTAATAGTTACTTGTGACGAACAGTATCAAAAGCCTTCCGGAAATCTAGGAATATGGACTCGATGTGAGATCGCTTGTCGACAGCACTAATTAGTTCATGGGAATAAAGAGCTAGCTGTGTTGCACAAGAACGATATTTTCTAAATCCGTGTTGGTTATGCATCAATAAGTCATTTTCTTCAAGGCGAGTCATAATGTTCGAGTGCAGTATATGCTCCAAAATCCTACTGCAAATTGAGGTTAGTGATATGGGTCTACAGTCTCGAACCGCGCGACTGCTACGGTCGCAGGTTTGAATCCTGCCTCGGGCATGGATGTGTGTGCTGTCCTTATGTTAGTTAGGTTTAAGTAGTTCTAAGTTCTTGGGGACTGTTGACCTCAGCAGTTAAGTGCCATAGTGCTCAGAGCCATTTGAACCATTTGATATGGGTCTGTAATTCAATGGGTTACTCCTATTTCCTTTCTTGAATATTGGTGTGACCTGTGCTACTTTCCAGTCTTTAGGAACAGACCTTTCTTCAAGTGAGCAGTTGTATATGATTGCTAAGAAAGGCACTATTGTGTCTGCATACTCTGAGAGGAACCTCATTGGTATACCATCTGGACCGGAAGACTTTCCTTTCTTAAGTGATTTGAGTTGTTTCGCAACACCTAACATATCCACTTTTGTGTCATTCATGCTAACAGCTGTTCTGGTTTCGAATTCTTGAGTATTTACTTCGTCTTCAATCGTGAAGGAATTACGGAAAACTGTATTTAGTAACTCCGCTTTAGTGGCACCATCATCGGTAACATTTCCATCGCTATGGCGCAGTGACGGTATTGGCTGTTTCTTGCCACTGGTGTACTTTACATACGACCTGAATCTCTTTGGGTTTTCTACCATATTATGAGGCAAAGTTTCATTGTGGAAACTATGAAAAGCATCTCACATTGACGTCCGCACTAAATTTCGAGCATCCGTGAAACTTCGCCAGTCTTGGAGATTTTGCGTCTTGTGTTGGTACACATCGGACCATTACGAAAGCAGTTATTCAGCTTGGCATTGATTGATACAGTTGTTGAATTTCCTCCTAAGGAATACAGTGCCAAATTCTGTCCAACTGGCGCGTTAGTTTGTCAAAACCGCGAGATGGTTGGAGGACGCTGCCCATATTGCTCCAAACTTCGGCCTAGTATCTCACTGGACGGTAACTGTGGCCGTGCGGTTCTAGGCGCTTCAGTATGGAAACGCGCGACCGCTACGGTCGCAGGTTCGAATCCTGCCTCGGGCATGGATGTGTGTGATGTCCTTAGGTTAGTTAGGTTTAAGTAGTTCTAAGTTCAAGGGGACTGATGACCTCAGATGTTAAGTCCCATAGTGCTCAGAGCCATTTGAACCAGCCTAGTATCCCACTGACTGGAGTAGAGTCGTCTTCAGTGATGAGTCCCGCTTTGAACGGAGCATCGATGACCAGCGAAGACCTGTCTGGAGACGCCCTGGAGAGAGGTGGGATACCAACCTGACTGTCGCCCGCCGTAAGGACTGACAACCAGGAGTGGCGATCTGCGGCGCCATTTCTTTTACAGCAATACCCTTTAGTCGCCATCTGGGTAACATTACAGCACAGCGGTACGTCGACGATGTTCTGCTCCCCGTTTTGTTGCTCTTCATCGCAAGTCATCCTGGGCTTAAGTTCAGCAAGATGATGGCCGCCTGCACACGCGAAAAATTTTACTGCTTCTCTTCTTGCTTCGGAAACCCTATCTTGGCCCTCATGGGTGCCGAATCTGTTCCACATTGAGAACATTTGGAGCGTTGTGGACAGGACCCTCCAATCAGCCCGGGATTTTGAAGATATAATTCGCCAATTGGGCAGAATTTGGCACGATATCCCAGAGGAGCACATCCATGTACTCTGTCAGTCAATGTCTAGCCGAGTAACTGCATAAGTGTCACAGCTTGACTAACGCGTTATTGACTTGCTCAATTTGTGAAGCTCTGTATCTTGAATAAGTCATCCCATTTTCGGAAACTGTAATAATTTGTTTGACTACACATTTACCGATTTCCGTCCCATTCGGATAATTCCTTCGTGGTACTTTTTTTTCGTAAAGCTTATTTTAAAATTTTCATCAATTTCGTTCATGCCGTACCACATTTCAAAATAGCTGCCAGCGTGATCAATATACTAAACCAAATAGAGATAGTCTGACTCTACATTTATTTGGTTAAGGACTTAAGTTATAATTAAAATTAATTTACCCAATTTAATGCTTGTTGAACTCCGTAGCTGTGTATTATATTACTTTAAGAATCACAAGAATCAGTGGCTGATTGCTACGTTTCTTAAAGTTATGTACATTAAAATAAAAAAGATTGCTTCTCAATTTTCTGTGTGTTCCCAAAATGAGAGAAACAGAGATTAAATCTCATATTCCCTCCGTACAGTGATAATTTTGGGCTAAATTAATTTTAATGCACTGACTTTCAAACTGTAGTTATTGGTGGTTACCAAGATGGCGTTGACCTTCAGAGACACTCCTTGGTTTGAGGAAAGATGCCAGAAATGAAGAGATACCTTCCTGGTAGGTAGTCGGCGATTAAGACCAGCCAAGCAATGGCAACCTTTCAGATCTGAGAGTTCCCTCAGAACTCATATGTTTCCTTTCAGGTACTGGATTTTTAAATAGGACCCAGGAGGATCACTCAGCACACTTGTGTCGGTTCCCTAGAGCCGTCAGCAAGTAGCGTCTACGTATTCAATATCCATAATTGGTGACCTTGTAATACGCACCATATTACTGAAAGTTTGACTCTTATACCTCACACACTTATAGAGGTAGTGAGAGCATTTAAAAATCGAGTACGACATTTATTATTCGAGAGACATAAATGATCTTCGTGATCCACGCATTTGGAAGACAGCCGTAGACCACGGTGTGTATAAAATGGAGAGATGCTATGGCCTGGCACAGTGAGACTGTCGCACAACTACGTGGTTAAGCTACCTGCTGAAGATGAAGTTATTTCTTCCATTGTCGTAAATCTAGAGATATACGACATGCCGCGCACCCCACTAACAATGCGATAAGTGCCAGCGTTTTGCACATGCGGGTATCCGTTGCGGTCTCGCTCCCCGCTGGAGCAAATGCGCTAGTGAACACACAACCCACCACTGCAAACTCCCCCACACAACACCACGCAAATGCGCCAACTGTGGTGCGGCCCATCCGGCCAACTACAGGGGGTGTATTGCCTACAAGGAGGTTCTGAGGCGTAAAATAGCTAAACACGTGAAAACTGTCGCCATCACAGATCCAAATACCCCCCCCCCCCTCCGGCCACCATATAAGCACTCGAATATCCTTTGCTAAGGCGGCAGCTGGCACCTCCAGCAGCGCGACGCGGGCCGAGGAACCTCAGAGCTGCGCATCCACACAACAAACACCTCCAGTGACAGACACACAGACAAGACATACAACACTCAACGCCACACCCGCATCGGTTACGCCCCAAGACACAAATAACAACACCCTACACCTAGAGACCAGGGATTGCAGCCCATCCCGCCGGCCGCGGTGGTCTAGCGGTTCTAGGCGCTCAGTCAGGAATCGCGCGACTGCTACGGTCGCAGGTTCGAATCCTGCCTCGGGCATGGATGTGTGTGCTGTCCTTATGTTAGTTAGGTTTAAGTAGTTCTAAGTTCTAGGGGACTGATGACCACAGATGTTAAGTCCCATAGTGCTCAGAGCCATTGCAGCCCATCCCGTCCACAGAAAATACACCTATTCAGGGACAGTCGCAACGCCGGGGAATGTGGAGGACGAGAAACAATCGGAACTGAGGGTACACGACCACACCACAACAAGCACACAGACAACAGGACACCAACACGCACATACACAACTCTGACACCAACCCAACGACCAACACAACACGTCCACTCACCTCAGAGACCACACCGGCGCCCACAGTTACTCCACAAACAACTGACTCACAAGCCAGACCACACCAGATGCCAACTCAAGTACCAGTAGCCGCCAGCACGACCAATAACCCACAGGCCGACACTCCTAACATCAACTCAGGACTCTGAAGAATAACGAAGACATTATTCCCCGGACTCATGAGCACCGAAATAGCCACGAAGACTATGGACTGTGTCTCACAACTCTTTACACAGTTCATGTCGAGTTCACTCAACTGCACTAACATACAAACTGTTATCACACCGCTGGCCGCTGTGGCCGAGCGGTTCGAAGCGCTTCAGTCTGGAACCGCGCGACCGCTGCCTCGGGCATGGATGTGTGTGATGTCCTTAGGTTAGTTAGGTTTAAGTAGTTCTAAGTTCTAGGGGACTGATGACCTCAGATGTTAAGTCCCATAGTGCTCAGAGCCATTTGAACCATCTGTTATCACACCACTGTTTACACCAATACATGGACACGCCACACCAGCCCCGAAACACAAACGGCAACACAAACTCACAGATCCTGTTTTGGAATGCCAACGGGATCGTAAACAAAAGAACCGAAATGGTTGCGTTCATGAAGCGAAAGGGTATCCTAATCGCCAATGTAAACAAAGCGCAGCTCATGCCTCACAAACAGCAAAACATCCCATGTTATTGCGTCTATCGTACCGACCGAGCGGATGGGAGGAAGCGGGGCGGTATAGTCATAATCATACACGAAGACATAGAACACACGATCATCGATCTCCCTGTACTTGATAAACGAGGGGCTACGGCCGTCATGGTCAATTTCAGCGGAGCTAACACCGCTCTGCTATCGCTATACAACCTACCTAAAAACATAGCAACACGCGATATCAGTACAGTTTTCAACATAGCACTACTGATAATAGCCGCTGGAGATTTAAACGCAAAACACCCCGACTGGAATTCACAAAAACGTACCTCCAACGGCAAGAAACTTTACGAGCATGCACTAGGTCGAAACTACATTATACATGCACACTCAACTTTACGGTTGGAAACGATCTGGACTCAGACCACATGCCTGTAATACTGCAAACTGAAAAACACTGCAGGACAAAGAACCACGCAAAATACTGAATTACAAGCGCGCGCTTCAGGAGATACTGGCAGTGTAACAGGCGTCCCTTCTATAAACTGCACTTTAACATACTCCAGGGACTAATACGAGAGAAAATACAAACTTTTAGGAACGAGCAATGGGAGCAGAGACTTGCAGGGCTAGATACCAGACGTCCTGGCGCGTGGAAGCTAGCCAGACACTTCACCAGGGAGAAACATTACAAATGGTCCAAATGGCTCTGAGCACTATGGGACTTAACTTCAGAGGTCATCAGTCCCCTAGAACTTAGAACTACTTAAACCTAACTAACCTAAGGACATCACACACATTCATGCCCGAGGCAAGATTCGAACCTGCAACCATAGCAGTCGCGCGGTTCCGGACTGAGCGCCTAGAACCACAAGGCCACCGCGGTCGGCGAAACATTACATTCCCACTCCACAAGGACCAGACGACACTGCATAGACCGCGAAGGAGAAGGCAGAGCTTGGGCCCACAACACTTGCAGCGTCCTTCACGCCGAACCTGGCTCCTTCAGACCAGGTATTCACACTTAAAAAAGACCAGTAGGTTAGACGGCTTGTAGCCCAGCCCATGCTCGATGAAATCAGACATACTGGAACAAACGAAATTACTTGGACTATCAAGTACACCAATGCCAGGAAAGCCCCTGGTCTCGAAGGCATATTCAAAACCGTGTCCTCCAGGAGTTCACGCGTAGGGCCGTAGAATACCTTGCACACATAACGCCGGCCGCGGTGGCCTAGCGGTTCTAGGCGCTTCAGTCCGGAACCGCGCGACTGCTACGGTCGCAGGTTCGAATCCTGCCTCAGGCATGGATGTGTGTAATGTCCTTAGGTTAGTTGGGTTTAAGTAGTTCTAAGTTCTAGGGGACTAATGACCTCAGATGTTAAGTCCCATAGTGCTCAGAGCCACAGCACACATAACGAATGCCATCTTAAAACATCAACAACTCCCTGACTGGTTATAAGGCGGCCAAGGTCCTGATGTTCAGGAAGCCATGGAAAGACTACTCCTTCCCACAGAATTACCGACCCATCAGTCTTCTGTGCTCGCTCAGCAAGATTCTTGAGAAGGTACTAAAACGTATGACTAGGCACTGCATCGCCAATGACGCCCTAAGACCCGAGCAATTCGGCCTTAGAAATCACCACTCGACAACACAACAACTCCTCCACGTAGTCTAACATATAACACACGGCTACAACATGAACAGAGCCACAGGGGCCGTGTCCCTGGACATCGAAAAAGCTTTCGAACGTCTCTGGCACAACGGCCTTACACGCAAACTAAGCGATGCTGCTTTCCCCGACGGACTCTTATATCTCACACACTCATATCTCACGAACAGATGTTTCAACACTGACGTGCTTCTTCCCGGGTTCGATTCCCGGCGGGGTCAGGGATTTTCTCTGCCTCGTGATGGCTGGGTGTTGTGTGATGTCCTTAGGTTAGTTAGGTTTAAGTAGTTCTAAGTTCTAGGGGACTGATGACCATAGATGTTAAGTCCCATAGTGCTCAGAGCCATTTGAACTGACGTGCAGGGCGAACAATCGACACAACACGGTATCCAAGCTGGAGTATCCAAGGGAAGCATTCTGGGGCCCAACTTGTTCAACCTCTATATTAATGATTTTCCAGCAGCAGAAAACACGACGTTAGCCATCCACGCGGATGGCACATCCATCCTTGCGCGAGACTGGAAACAATCGAGCATAAATTCAGGATTACACACGGCACTCAGAACTGCCGAGGCTTGGTTGGAACGATGGCGTATTGAAGTAAACGTTCAGAAGTGCGAAGCAGTTCTGTTCGCACGCAGACCGAAGCTACTGCGCAAACATCGAGACTGTAGACAGGCAACACCACATGTACGCCCAATACGCTTCCGAGAAAAAGTCAAATACCTCGGTGTCTGACTGGACCGTAAAGTTACATGGAAGGACCACATAGAATACGTTGCCAACAGAGCGCACGTAAGGTACAAACAACTCTACCCAATGCCCAACAGGGAAAGTACACTTGATAGGAGGATGTCGAAGTCCATATATATGACACTGATTAGACCTCTGATGACGTACGCAGCTCCCGTCTGCAGATATACAGCTCCTACACGCCTGCTCCGTCTGCAGATCATACAGAACAAAGTACTGCGCATCATTAGCAACGCTCCACGCTGCACCCGCACCATGGATCTTCACAATGAATACCGGTTTGAAATCGTCAAGGAAGTATTCAACAAACTCACCACACGAGTATACAGGAACTTGAGACATTCGAACAATGCTTCATCCTTACTCTTGGAAACAACCGTATGTGGAAGCATAAGCAGCCAAAGACACTGCTAGCTATGGCGTACCCAACTATGACGAGCTAACATACACTCACAAGCGACAACATCGGCAAGCCCCTGCACGTCAGCAACACTGACTACATAAACCAGCTGCTATCACAGCCGACCATCAGGCTACGGCAGGGAAGCCGACAAGCTCGCACACTAACGCACGAACAAACCGCCAACACTACACTGTGAATCCGATATATGACCTATTTGACATTAACCGATGACGAAACCAACTGTTACAGGTATGCTGATGCTGACCGAAAAGGCAACACCGGTACCCAGCTGCAGCTGCCGAGTAACATCCACAACGTCAAGGGTACCCGCCTTCATGATACCCACTACTAACAAAACCTAGCGTTGCATGGCCTGTCGCAGGCAGCAAGAAAATCGCTACTGCTCTTACAATCCGACCCAAATATCAAATAGGTTTTTTTTCGACTTGTGCCTTGACACGTTTTTCCTCAGCCCTTCAAACCGCTACCCTCGTTCAATTTTCTCCAGATGAGAGCGCATTAATGGTTAATCATAACCAGACGTACACCAACATCGCACATCCTGCGAGACCTCACTTAGCGAAAACTAACCTATACGCACAGATGGCAGCAGACCTTTTATGTTGGCCAGCATGCCAGTAAGGGCGTGGAGGGGCTCCACCTTAAAACATGTAAGTAGGCTGCTTAGGTTTTTTTATTGGTAACGCCACTTACCGCTCTGTATGAAAATCACTGACTGTGCTGTGTGCAGTCTGTGGCTGGTTTGCATTGTTGGAATTTGCTATTGTAGTGTTGGGCAGCTTGATGTGAACAGCGCGTAGCGTTGCGCAGTTGGAGGTGAGCCGCCAGCACTGGTGGATGTGGGGAGAGAGATGGCGGAGTTTTGAGAGCGGATGATCTGGACGTGTGTCCATCAGAGACAGTAAATTTGTAAGACTGGATGTCATGAACTGATATATATATATATATGTAATGACTTTTGACCACTATTAAGGTAAATACATTGTTTGTTCTCTATCATCTTTCATTCGCTAACTATGCCTATCAGCAGTTACTGCGTTCAGTAGTTAGAATCTTTTATTCAGCTGGCAGTATTGGCGCACGGTGTATTGCAGTAGTTTGAGTAACGAAAATTTTTGTGAGGTAAGTGATTCATGAAAAGTATAGGTTATTGTTAGTCAGGGCCATTCTTTTGTAGTGATTTTTGAAAGTCAGATTGCGTTGCGCTAAAAAATATTCTGTGTCAGTTTAGTGCTGATCAGAATAAGTAAAGAGCGAAATGTCTGAGTACGTTCAGTTTTGCTCAGCTGTTTGAAAATCAAATAACGTAAGGGGTTTACCAGCACAGTAAATCAATAATTTTTCTATGGGGACGTTTCAAACACGTGAGCTAAATGGCTGGGTAACACGTCATCATGGTCCACTGTTCCTACTCTTTGGGGGGAGGAGGAGGACGATGAATCGCTCCTGCATCAGTTCAGTGGAACGACGTCGTAGTGCGACAAGTACCCAATGACCAAGGCACTATGAAGCAATGGAGCAAGACAGCGTATTCAGGACGCAAGAACAGCCATTCAGTTACGCTGAAGCTGCGGGATATACCAGCCTGCGCCGCTGAAAGCTGAAGACGTGATATCTTATAGCTCCAGCTTCTGAAGGAGAGGACCAGACAGGAATACGAGATCAATTAGAGTTATTGTTGCCCGGCGATGACGTCTAGCCACTCCAGCCTGTAATGATTTCTGGACTGGGAGTGTTGCTACTGAAGAACACTAGTCTGCCCAGGTCGCATATATGCCGCCCAAATCTTAGCATCATTCTCGTTGTGTTATCTAGTATCCAGGTGTGTACAGTATGCCTAGCAACGGAGTAAACACCGGCCGCTTGCAGTCCAAGATGAGGCAGCCAGCTGCTGCTAACACACTGTGGTGACAATACTTCTAGGCCCCTGCCTATCTTCAGTGTGTATGCAGTCAATTCGGTGGCTTCGCACAATCAGGTTACCCTCTGTGTGACTTCCTCCTGGTGAGATGCGGGCTGTAGCGTGGCCCTCACTGTCGCCGTGCACCAGCCAGTGCGTTCCTACATCGTTGCTGTCTGGCGCCAAGAGCGGCTGCACACCATCATCACAGTCATGCCGGAAGCCGAGGGTTATCTTCACCTTATCTGATGTGTTGCATGTTATCACTATGGGAGCAGCCACTTCTGCCTTCTATCGTCCGTCACTGACGCTGCGTCGCTTTGTCTCAGCACTCTAAGGCAGCACGGCCACCAACACGCACCATCGATCCAGTTACCACCACCAGATCAAGTGTTTGACCCCTGACTGACGCTAGAAATTTTTTCTGGTATTTGCAACTACCACTTATTTCAGTGATTTGTGTACGAGGAACATTACAAAACTATATTGTGGATCGAATTCCGCGTCCGACAATGTTGTTGTTGTTGTGGTCTTCAGTCCTGAGACTGGTTTGAAGCAGCTCTCCATGCTACTCTATCCTGTTCAAGCTTCTTCATCTCCCAGTACCTACTGCAACCTACATCCTTCTGAATCTGCTTAGTGTATTCATCTCTTGGTCTCCCTCTACGATTTTTACCCTCCACGCTGCCCTCCAATGCTAAATTTGTGATCCCTTGATGCCTCAGAACATGTCCTACCAATCGATCCCTTCTTCTAGTCAAGTTGTGCCACAAACTTCTCTTCTCCCCAATCCTATTCAATACCTCCTCATTAGTTACGTGATCTACCCATCTAATCTTCAGCATTCTTCTGTAGCACCACATTTCGAAAGCTTCTATTCTCTTCTTGTCCAAACTGGTTATCGTCCATGTTTCACTTCCATACATGGCTACACTCCATACAAATACTTTCAGAAACGACTTCCTGACACTTAAATCTATACTCGATGTTAACAAATTTCTCTTCTTCAGAAACGATTTCCTTGCCATTGCCAGTCTACATTTTATATCCTCTCTACTTCGACCATCATCAGTTATTTTACTCCCTAAATAGCAAAACTCCTTTACTACTTTAAGTGTCTCATTTCCTAATCTAATCCCCTCAGCATCACCCGATTTAATTTGACTACATTCCGTTATCCTCGTTTTGCTTTTGTTGATGTTCATCTTATATCCTCCTTTCAAGATACTGTCCATTCCGTTCAACTGCTCTTCCAAGTCCTTTGCTGTCTCTGACAGAATTACAATGTCATCGGCGAACCTCAAAGCTTTTATTTCTTCTCCATGGATTTTAATACCTACTCCGAATTTTTCTTTTGTTTCCTTTACTGCTTGCTCAATATACAGATTGAATAACATCGGGGAGAGGCTACAACCCTGTCTCACTCCTTTCCCAACCACTGCTTCCCTTTCATGCCCCTCGACTCTTATAACTGCCATCTGGTTTCTGTATAAATTGTAAATAGCCTTTCGCTCCCTGTATTTGACCCCTGCCACCTTCAGAATTTGAAAGAGAGTATTCCAGTTAACGTTGTCAAAAGCTTTCTCTAAGTCTACAAATGCTAGAAACGTAGGTTTGCCTTTCCTTAATCTTTCTTCTAAGATAAGTCGTAAGGTTAGTATTGCCTCACGTCTTCCAACATCCGACAATAGGTCTCTGTAAAAGAACTTGGTTGAATTTATTCTTAGCTCGGAAGAGAATATCGCCTTATAATCCTCTATAGCATTTAGTTACTGACTTGGTACTAATAATCGGTTTACTTTGCCATGCGCTAAAAAAACTTTGACATTATTAAATACAATCAAAGATGTTTTCTATTATGATTCTGAGCTGTTACCTATTGATTCACTACCGTATACTTCTGGAGGCCATTCGACCAGTTAAAGAGCGATGTAAAGTCTATCTTGCCCAGTTACCTAATCAGCTCGGTAGACTGAAATACATGCATTTACTATTGAAGGCGAAGGAGATACATTTATCTTGAAATTCACTCTGTTGGACAATGTGTTATTGGAAGAGAGTGCTGCAAGAGTGAGAGAGAAAAGTTATCAAGTCGCCCTTACCAATTTTCTTGAGGTGACGACTGCTGATTGTAGTGCCTAAGTTTTGTGATTATTACGTTTTTCGGTGACATAACAATGCGTCCCCTAATATACTGGCATGGTACACGCTGCAAAGCTGCGAGACTGATTCTGGAATATTATCGTCGCGTATTGCCCTGCTGCATTACTGGCTGTGGCTGACATCCGGATCTTCAGCAAATTCTTAGGAGTTTTGCGGGCAAAAACGATTGTGAACGAGCAGAACTGGAAGTATATGTTCGCAGGCAACGACTGTTACAGGTCATCAAAGCTAGTCGTTTCCAACCAGATTGTAAACAAACACTTTGAAGAGCACTTCATCACTGGCATATTTCAGCCAGAGTTTCACGAAAGAGGGGATACGGCCCACAAAATTACCCCGTTAGGCCGTACCGAAAGACATCAGCAGCGGATTCTTCAGTGCTGGAAACCTGTTATTTTGTCCTACGTTTATATTAATGATGTGCCGCGGTAAATTAATCGCAGTTCCCAGAGGCCTTGAAGGAGACTTGAACGTAAGCCATCATATTAACCATACGAGGGCCCGTGATGATCCACGACTGTTTTAACTGTGCAGAAATGGGTCAGTTGGTTGAGTTGATGAGTACTTATAATCATCAAAGAGTTGGACACTCATTTTTGTCATTCAACCGTTATATTAAGAAGGGCTAGCCCTGGTTAAAATGGTTCAAATGGCTCTGAGCACTATGAGACTTAACATCTGAGGTCATCAGTCCCCTACAACAGTGGGCATTACGAAAAACATTCAGAAACACATGTTCGTGGTTTTAAACTGAACCAACAAGCTCAGTGACTGTCAAAGTAAAAAATAAAAAAATCTGCGCCTCTTTCCAATCTGGCAGACAAGAAATAGTTGGTAAGGTTGCTAGGACTGGACGATAGTCTCTCCTGAGCCCCGAACCGTTTCCAGTCCATATGAAACCAAATTGCAAGTATTATCGTGGCTGGTGGAGGCTTTATACTCTATTAAGATGAAGATCAATAAATTTTGGTGCATCATATGAATGAACCATTCTTCAGTCAGATGAAAATAGCAGATATCACATAGCGTATTACGTCTGAAAGTGAATCACTCCTCAGCAGTGAAGATAAAACTGTCTACTTCGTTGTGATGGTAGACGTTCTGAGAGCGTTTTTTATTTATTTATTGCTCTTTCATTCACTCACCCAACACGGGCCGAGGGCTTACTGCCTCAGTCAGAATCATTTAAACTAATACAAATAGTATTAAAACCGTTAAGACCATGAACTTTTTACATTGTTTTTAATGTTATGTGTATGATAGTTTCAGACTGACGTTCTTTTAAAATCAAACACCCATATTGGGAGAGGAAAATTTGGGAGAGCAGTAGCTGAGTGATTTTTGTGGCGTAAAATGTGCGATATTGTTGGAGTAGTGGAACTGGTGTGAGGTAATGAGTGCAACGTTGGAAGATGAATATTAGAGGCTAACATGGTTCAAAATGGCTAAAATGGCTCTGAGCACTATGGGACTTAACTTCTGAGGTCATCAGTCCCCTAGAATTTAGAACTACTTAAACCTAACTAACTTAAGGACATCAGACACATCCTTGCCCGAGGGAGGATTCGAACCTGCGTCAGTAGCGGTCGTGCGGTTCCAGACTGTAGGGCCTAGAACCGCTCGGCCACCCCGGCCGGTGAGGCAAACATGATTTGGGATAATATTAACTATGGTTATAAGGGGAAACATATAGGGGAGGGTGGGAAGGGAAGAGCAAACCCTAATATAGAGGAGGAAAGGGAATGGCTTAGACGTGGTAGAAGGGGCGAATGTCTGGGTGGATTTAATTGTAGAGAACAGAGAGAGAGTTAAAGTTGAGTGGAGAGAGGATATGGATAGTGTGAAGGCCTATGGTCGGTAGGATGTGTTGGTATAAGTGCGGCAGCGTACCTGGATCAGAAACTGTTGAAGAAACAATGAGGTTGCTCGAGAAGTGTTTGTGGGATAAACAACATATCAGCGGTGCTCACGGCAGAAACCAAGGCGGAGAGCATGGCGTTCAAGAATTTGGAGAGATTTGCAGAAATTTGCCGGAGCGGCTATACAGGCTGTATTGGTGTAACAGAGGATGGGGTGAATCAAAACTTTGTAGGCAAAGAGGATGGTGGAGGATGTTCTGTCAGAATTTATCTTTAATCTTCCTGTTGAGTGGTTAGAAGGTGGGGGTTTACATGTTAGTTCCTACCAGCGTCCAGAGCCACCCTTTGCGAGCACTAGAGAGCAACTGGTCGAGAGGTACGGGGGTCGGACTTTCGCCGGAGGCTCTGCTGCTGGAGAAAGCGGCTCCAGCTCCAGCAGCGAGGGCGTGGCAGCGGCTCGCCAGGCCATGGCAGGGCGTGGTCCGCGATCCAGCCGCAGCCGCAGCCGCGCGGGTCAAGGACTCCAGCCGGCGAGCTCCGCACCTCGGCACACCACGTGGCGCGCCCCGCAGCCAGCCAGCCAGTTAGCCAGCCGGCAAGGTCTCGCGCCGCTCTGACCTTCCGCCCAGCCACAGCTCCCCCCGTCCCGATCCTACCGTCTCACTTCTGCCCCTGTCACTGCCAGTTCACACATTTTCTGGGTCGGAGACGCCCGTCTCCGCCAGTTCAGTCCACTATTAGTTTTTATCGACCTTTTCTCAGTCCTATCGCAGTTTATGGCTCAAATGGTTCAAATGGCTCTGAGCACTATGGGACTTAACTTCTTTGGTCATCAGTCCCTTAGAACTTACAACTACTTAAACCTAACTAACCTAAGGACATCACACACATCCATGCCTGAGGCAGGATTAGAACCTGCGACTGTAGCAGTCACGCGGTTCCAGACTGTAGCGTCTAGAACCGCTCGGCCACTCCGGCCGGCTCGCAGTTTATGGTACAACTTCACTGAAAGAGAGAATTGGTTAGTATGACACATCCTAAGGCATTAAAAATCGTCGGCTTGATACTGGAGGGGAGTGTTGGTGATAAAAATTGTAGAGCAGGACCAAGATTTGAACATGATAAGCAGGTTCGAATGGGGCTTGGTAGCAGTAGTTACTCGGAGATAAGAGACTTGCAGAGTATAGACCAGAATGGAGGATTGCATCAAACCAGACTACAACAGCAACATCCCACAGCACAGTTTTACACCACTACTACCACTTCTGAATCGTATGTACTAAACTTCTGTAACTATACCATTTATTGATTTCTTTGCTCATATTATCAGTGCCGTTCAGAGTCGACGTTAAATTGTAAGCCCCCTATAATTGGTTACATAAGTCAGTTCATAGAACGAAGGACGAGGGCACACCACCTTGAAAAGAACCACTACTAGCAAATCTGACTTTTATACGAATCATCACAAATTCCTCTCCTGTGCCGAACTCTTCGTCCGAAACTACTATTTGCGCCCCATGGCCCCAAACATTTATTGCATGTATCGCAAACCCTGTCTTCCCCTACAGTTTTTGCCCTGTACATATTCCTTGATTTCTTGACACATTGCAGACAACCTTGTAGGTGGGGCAACCAGCGCTATGAGCATTCATCTCGGGTATTAATAACCGCTTCGGCTGTATTCGCTCCTTTATTACTGGATCACTACACGTTTCGTGGCATCAAAAGCCACATCTTCAGGTGAACATCTGTATAACAATAAATCCAGAAGGAATAACAGCCCTGAGACATACACTGGTATAGTAAATTATTTTAAAATTTTAAATTTTTTTAAAAAATATTAAAAACTTTTACGTAAGACCATTAAAATGTTATTACTCACGTGATTAAAACACTAGAACGGAAAAGCTCGGAATCCTTTTACGCGACATTCGTTGGCCGTCAAAACAAAACACCGCTAAAGGACGGTATGTCATAGATTAAAAACTGCCGGATTCCAATATAGCGAATGGCTCCAGAACAAATCGTACCATAGTTATCTACTGGTAAGGAGAAAAATAAATGAAAACTATTAAGATCTAATTTTGGGCCAGAATGAAAAATCGAGAAGAGGCTGCCACACAATGGAGGGATGCTCTACCTAGACAAAATCGTCAAGCAAATAGCTATTAGAGGAACCTGAAAGGCGCACTTGTCGCTTCTCCGATCTGTACGGAACCGCGCACAGGGAACGCGGTCGCGTGCTCTGCAAGAAAAGTAAACAGATTGCCTGCGGACGCCTCGCTCTTGCGCTGATAGTGCGTGGGCTCCACCGAATGATTTGTGGTCCTTTGGGGATTACACGAATGGTGAACGAGAACAAGGAATATTGGGATAAAAAGTACAAAAACGTTTTGAAAAACAATCTGTAGAATATCGACGTCATAGTGACAACTGACGTTTTTCAGCAATATATGAAAATTATAAAAAATAATTCTTTCGTAAAAATGCTTTAAAAAATTCTTCCCTTTGATAGTAATCAAGAACTTAGAGAATTTAGTTGCTTGTTAACAGTAGATAAACTTTAAGAAATTTTACAAATACGTTAAAAACATACTTGGAAAGAAGACATGGAAAACCTGAGACAATAAGACGGAGGCGTTGGAGGTCGGAAGGTGAGGTGAGGAAAATAGAAAGGCCGAGGAGGAACAAAGGGAACTGGATGAAGAAAGTACGGAGTATTCCGTCAACTAACTTAGGCAGTCAAAATCTTCTAAAATGCAGAGGTGTCTCAACTCCATTTGTCCATTCAGGATTTGGGGTGGAAAACGGCTAATCGATCTCATAATTTCTACCTCCTCCAGTATGCTTAAGGTGTGGACCTTGTTTCCTCGATGTAAACTAGTGGGATAGGTGACTGAATGCCTCTGCTCACAGGTATGGGTACTCAAGGCAGTTTTGAGCTAGAAATCCTAAGATGTTTGTTAAACCTGCTGGAAAAGCTTCTACCTTTTTGTCCGATGTGAACGAATATTCCCTGAGTGGGTTTCCAAGTTCTACAATGGATCGAAGGATGACCTATGCCATATCACATCTATAATCTAGGTTTAAATTAAGTTTCACAAGAGAGAAAACTATCAAAATGGTCTACAGTGACCCTCAATTATCTTTAATTACTTATCTAACTTGTCATAAATTACAGTGGCTGATGTGGCTTCCCAATAACTATATAACAGAAAAATCATCGCATTTCAGATTTTTTTTTTTTCAAGTGGCAAATGTGAACACCATGAGCTTTAATTGACTATCGACACTAGTATTACGCAAAAAGGGGGTGTAACAGATGAGACTTCTGCAGTTCTGAGTGAAGCTTTACGCGCTGTTATGCGGCATCGCATGCGTTCATTACCTTGTCGGTGTTCGTCAGGGGGCGGCGGCCGGCGCAGCTCCATCCAGCTCGCCCTCTCGGAAGCAACTCTCTCCTAACTTCTCCTTACTACAATTTACCGAAGTTGGTTTAAAAAAAAACTATCTTGCTGTGTTTTCATCTGACCAATCAGGGTCTCAATGTTAACCTTAAGCTCCACCTACAAAAATTCTGTCTATCGAATGAGAAACGTTATACTTTTCGTGGTGGGGCAATGTTTTTAAAGTTTGCAACGTAACAGAGAAGCGAAAAAGTCTCACGCTAAAACTTGCAGCTGGTGTGGTCCTTTTAGCGTTATCGTAAGATCTATACTGTTCTTCTGGAGGGCTCTATCTTTTGACATGGGCTGCGGGGTGGTCCTGATGTAACAGAGACGCGAAAAAGTCTCACGCTAAAACTTGCGGGTGGTGTGGCCCTTTTTGTGTTATCGTAAGATCTATACTGTTCTTCTGGAGGGCTCTAGCTTTTAACATGGGCTGGGGGGTGGTCCTAACGTAACAGAGACGCGAAAAAGTCTCACGCTAAAAACTTGCGGGTAGTGTCGTCGTAGCGGTTAGCTGGCGACGTGGGTGTCCGTCCCTTATCGTAGGGCCTTCTCGCTTAACACGGTTCTGCTCTCGGCTTCTGTTCTCCTTTCTCCCCTCGGAACTGCGTCTGTCTCACGGTGGGAAGGTATGACATGCATTTAGGCATTCTTGTGTTTGTCTGTGGTATTCCATTTGCTCACTCGTTACTCGTATTACTTTGGTTAATTTAATGTCACGATTTATTCGGAGCTATGTGACATACTACTGGATTTGCTTATCATGTCAGGATTTTCATGGAAGGTGCTGGATTTGCCTGACACCTTACAGATGTCGTCCCCAAACCTAAAGTAATTCAACCTTAGAAGAAATTCCAACAGCTGCGCGGGGTAGCCGCGCGGTCTGGGGTGTCTTGTCACGGTCCGCGCGGCTCACCCCGTCGGAGGTTCGAGTCCTCCCTCGGGCATGGGTGTGTGTGTCGTCGTCCTTAGCGTAAGTTAGTTTAAGTTAGAATAAGCACTGTGTAAGCTTAGGGAGCGATGACCTCAACAGTTTGGTCCCATAAGACCTTACCACAAATTAAAAAAAAAAAAAAAAATCCAACAACTTGAGTATGTCATTGTTTCGTTGCTGGGTTTTCCACTATACGCTCTTAAATTCTGAGCCACAGTAGCATACACCTGATCTGCTGGAACACTTGTATACATGTTCTTGATATCTAGGGAGACCAGATGAGTTCCTTGGGGGGGGGGGGGGGGGATGGTTAACCTAGAAGGTTTTACAATTGATTGTCACCTATTGTGGGTGTTGAAGCAAATTGGGCGACTGTAATGTTCATCGTGTTACTTTGCAATCAACTTCTCAGTATTGTAACCAACTACGTGCGTTAACAATCGGACGCTACAGTCTAGAACCGCGCGACCGTTACGGTGTGTGTGATGTCCATAGGTTAGTCCAGCTTAGGTAGTTCTAAGTTCTAGGCAACTGATGACCTCAGAAGTTAAGTCCCATAGTGCTCAGAGCGATTTGAACCATTTTGAACAATCGGACGAGCTGGCAAGTCGTCTTTATGTAGCTTAATCAAAGCTCAGAGTGTTAGTCCTACTGGGTTCACAGGAACAATATTTATATTTTTGAACGAATTTGATAAAGTAGTGGTTGTATTAAGAATCTCTTTTAATGAGCCAAATATCTCTTCGCAGGATCTACATTAGACTTAACAATTCCATTATTTACGAAGGAGGATTGCACTTTATTCACATATTGATCTTCACTTAAGATAACGGCTGTTTTTTCCCTTGTCCCACTGGACTATTAGCAGATGTTCACCTGAGGATGAGGCTTTTATCGTCACGAAACCGGTACTGATCCAGCTGAAGCTGTTATTAATACCCAAGATCTTGACACATTGCCTTATCATCTCGTCTCTTCTTGTCAATGTTTTCCGTATGTTACTGTCCTTGCCGAATCTACTGCTAACCTCTTCATTTCTTATCCGTCCACCTCCTTTTCGACATCCTTCTATAACATCACATCTCAAACGTTTCAGCTCTTCTCTTTTACTTTTTTCGCACACTCTGCGATTCACTGCTATGCTCCAGATGTACGCTCTCAGAAACGTCTTCCTCGATATTTGATACTAGTACATTTCTTGGCCTGATCTAGTGTGCTTTTTATGACCTGTACTCTTCGTTTATTGTGTTGTATTTTGCTTCTAATGTAGCAGAATCCCTTTTCAGTGTCTGCTTCGTTGTCATGTCCTTTCCTGACGTCGAATCGATTGTTATGAAACTAATTCAGCATTCTCTTTCCCATTCTTCTGTGCATTATTCTTGTCAGCTAATTGAATGCATGAATTGTTGTGCGTATTTTTCGCACTTATCTGCCCTTATCACGGTCTGACTTGTGTGGATGATATGTTTCCGAAAGTCTGATTTCTCCATACTTAAGGTTTCGACAGACCAATTCGGTATTGCTTTGGTTGGCACTTCCCCCACTTGTTTGATGTACCACCCATCTTGGATATTGTGTTTTTCCTGTTTCGTTCCCCCCTTTAGAGGAATGAGAGACTACATATCCACTTCGGAAGCAACCAGTCAAAATATCAACACACACACAGAAAATATTTTAAAGATACCCAGACAATGAAAGGAAGGAAGGCAGATTCGGGTATAAAGTCTCATCAAGATCGAGATGATTAGAGCAGGAGCTCGGAATTTTGCAAGGATGAGAAACGAAATCGGCCGTGCTCTTGGAAAGGAGCCATCCAGGCATTTGCCTCGAGTGATTTAGGAAAATCTTGTAAAACACAATTCTGTATGTCCAGAAGCGGATTTGAACCGTCGTCCTACTGAATGCGAGTCCAGTGTGCTAACCACTGATATGCAAACGTGTTGGGGCTTTTGGGCGCTCAACATTGAGGTCATCAGCGCTATATGCAAACGAACTGCTTACAAGACTTTACCTAAGGTGGTGTAGCATCAAGGAATAACTAAGAGTGCTGCAAATGCATTGCATCACTTGCCTATAATTCTAAACTGTTGTCCAACAGCAGAATACTTCGTAAATTGTTTATGACTTCATGAGGACCATGTGCGCGGGTCGTGCAAGGGCCAGCCGCGATAAGTCCTTCAATGTTTTCTCTAAAGCGTTCCGGAGAAATGAAGTCCGTACAGGTCGGAGGGCGTCATCCCTGCAATTTCGAGTCTGCAACAACCATTTGGGATGACATAAAGCCACCTCTGAGTTCTGCCGACAGTGTATCATCGTCACCACGATAGTAGATTTTTCGCAGCCACAAAGTGAGGGTTGCTTAAGTTCCATGGTCGCTGCAGAAGTAAACGCGTAGATCATCAGCAACGCGAAGTAAAAGCTCATAACAATAGAAAATACAGCGCCATTATGTGCGCTGCCACTATTTCCCTTAGCATAACTACTTCTGCCGCTGTTTTATCTCGTTGTTAGTAGTAACTACAGCGTGGTACAATCTCCTTGTGTGTCACACCGGGCGAGGTGGCATAGTGGACGGCACATTGGAAAATCGAAGTTCGGAAGACGGCGGTACAAATCCATGCCCGGCCCTCCAGATTTAAGTTTAAAGTGATTTGTGTAAATATCTTCAAGCAAACGCCGGGGTGGTTCCTATGAAAGGGCACGGCCGATTTCCTTTGTCATTCTTGAAACATTCCTAGTCTGTGCTCTGTCTGTAATGACCTGGTTGTTGACAGAACGTTACAGTCTAATCTTTCTTTCTTTCCTCCTTTCTTTTTTCCTTAAGTGTTGTGTTAATGAGGATCAAAGTTATTACTTTTTATTTTCATAACCAGTTTCGGCAATTCAAAATGCCATCTTCAGGCCCCATATGCACGTCATGTATAGACACTCAAACGGCTCGAACTGGGATACCGGAGCCAACAGTTTGTGGAAGTAGTGAATTCGTATTTCAAGTGCTTCCTTCGAAGACTTGACAACAACTTAAAGACTTCCAGAAACTGATGGACCCAGTATGCCAATATCGATATATTTGAGTTTCCATACCTGGGGTGCGTATGGCGTATGGCGTATGGCGTATTGAATGGACGAAACTGGTTGTGAAAATAAATTAACTTCTCAAATTGCACGGCTCTTTGACGATTTTCCTGTCCCACGTTCACAGTGGATCAACAGACATACGCACATAGTGTGGCGTTTCTCATATCGGAAGGTGTGCGAGTTTCAAGTGTGCCGTCCACTGTGCTACCTCGCCCGGAGTGACCCTCAAGTAAATCGTCTCATGCTATTGTTACCATTAACAACGAGACACAGCTCCATCAGAAGAAGTTGTGCAAAGGAAAATAATGGCGGCGTGCAGAATGGCATTGTATTTTCTATTGTAACGTGCCGTTATTTGGTGCCTAACCTCATGACCTACGCATTTACTTCTGTAGAGACCATGGGATTAAAGCAACCCTCGCGTTGTATCCGCAAAAAATCCACTATCGCGGTGGCGAAGATACGGTGTCGGTAGAAATCAGAAGTGACCAACATGAGGCCCTTTACGTCATCCCAAATGGTTCTTACCGACTCGAAATTGCAAGGATGATACCCTCCGACCTATACGGTCCAGTCACATTAATGGAACCAACGCCTATATTCGAAGTCAACGTGCACACTCATAGATGACAGCTAACACCACTGTCGGTAAAGGGTATATAAAGCGTGTCGCAGGGAAACGGAAAATAGTGATGCCGTAGTCGTAACGCGGGAACGGACGTTCAAATTGGCATAATCTGGGCCAAGGGTGGAAGCATCTCCGAAATGGTTAAAGTATACAGTGCTCGGCAATATGGCGCTATCCAAAACTGGTGCCGAGGCAACTGCGATACAGAAATGGTTCAAATGGCTCCAAGCACTATGGGACCCAACGTCTGAGGTCATCAGTCCCTTAGACTTAGAACTAATTAAACCTAACTAACCTAAGGACGTCACACACAGCCATGCCCGAGGCAGGATTCGAACCTGCGAACGTAGCAGCAGCGCGGTTCCGGACTGAACCGCTCGGCCACCGCGGCCGGCAACTGCGATACACCACGGGTCGTAGATGTCATAATTCAACGATGGCTGCGGAGATCTGCACGGTCGAATGGACGGACAACTATTGAGCAACTGTCCACCTAGAAGAACCTAGAGGCTATCGACATTGTCTTCTCAATTATCGTTTAGCGAATATTGCTGCATATGGGCCTCCGCAGGAGGCGCCTGATTCTAGCTCCCACGCTGACTGCTATTCATCGTGGAGGAAGGCTGGAATTTGCACTCCAGTACCGCAACTCGACGTCCACTGTGTGACGACAGGCGGCATTTCATGTGGAACCACGTTTTGTGCTCAGTCGGGCAGATGGCCGTTAGCGGGTACGGACCTGTGAGAATCGACGGAAGGGTGCAGGCCGGAGGAGAGAGCGTTGTAGTCTGGGGAAAGTTTTTGTGGCATTTCCTCGGTGATCTCGTCATTATGGAAAGTACAATGGATCTTTAGAAATTTTTATCTTTTCTTGGGAACTATGTCCACTCCTACATGCACGTCTTGTCACGGTTCGCGCGGCTCCCCACTTCGGAGGTTATAGTCCTCCTTCGGGCATGGGTGTGTGTGTTGTCCTTAGCGTAAGTTAGTTTATGTTAGATTAAGTAGTGTGTAAGCTCAGGGAACGGTCACCTCAGAAGTTTGGTCCCATAGGAACATACCACAAATTTCCGAAGTTCCTACATGCAATTTGTCTTCTTCTCTGCACGATGGCATCTATGAACGCGACAATGCATCGTGGTTCTAAGAGCAACAAGATGAGTTTACCGTACTCTCCTGGCCACCAAACTCCCCTGATTTAAAACCAACCAAAAATATCTAGGGTTACTTAGACCGGGCTGTTCGCGCCTTGGACCCTCAGCCGAGAAACGTAGCGCAGCTGGCCACGGCATTGGAGTCAGTGTGGATCCATATCCCTGCGAGTTCCTTCCAGAACTTCATTGACTCTCTTCCCGCACATCCCCGTCGTAAAAGATGGTTATTCATTCTTTTGACAGTTGTCATATTAATGTGATTAGACGGTGTATTTAGAGACCGTCTGGCCGTTCCCACACTCCCCGTTCTGAGCGCTCAAAGACTTACCTACTCCGACCCAGGTGAAACTAGCTGCAGCAGGAGCGTAACCTTTAAATTCCCAGAAAAATGGTTCAAATGTCTCTAAGCACTATGGGACTTAACATCTAAGGTCATCAGTCCCCTAGACTTAGGACTACTGAAACCTAACTAACCTGAGGACATCACAAATAACATCCATGCCCGAGGCAGGATTCGAACCTGCGATCGTAACAGCAGCGTGGTTCCAGGCTGAAGCGCGTAGAGCCACTCCGCCACAGCAGCCGGCTAAATTCCCAGAATATACGCAACGGATTATTATACTGAAATTGTCAATTATTTGGCCCGGCATTTGCATCTGATTGTGAGTTAAATCACTTCTTGCCTGCACTAAATCTAAAGTTCAGCTTGCTCGGAATGTTTATGATTTCCAAAGGGCCAATAGACACATCAAAAAATTTTTCCCAGGACTCGTGAAGATAGACGTTGACTGTGCATATTGTATCACAGACACATTCACTGTTCAGAGATGTCACTAAACCCGCCCAAAGATGTAAACAACTATGCATGAGCAGCGCCTATTAGACAGACGGGCTCCGACAGCCGATCTGTTCCAGTCATTCCACCAGGAATATCTGTAGCTCGGAGGTTCCTAGACTGTCAGTACCGCGGTTCGATCGAGTCCGCATTGTTACTTTGTGCAAGGAAGGGCTTTCAACAAGGGAAGTGTCCAGGCGTCTTGGAGTGAACCGAAGCGATGTTGCTCGGACATAGAGGAGATACAGAGAGACAGGAACTGTAGACATGCCTCTCTCAGAACGCCCAATTGCTACTACTGCAGTGGATGACAGCTACCTACGGATTATGGCCCAGAGGAACACTGACAGCAACGCCACCATATTGAATAATGCTTTTCGAGCAGCCACAGGACGTCGTGTTACGGCTCAAACTCTGCGCTATAGGCTGCATGATGCGCAAATTCATTCCCGACTTCCATGGCGACGTCCATCTTTGCAACCACGGCACCATGCATCGCGGCACAGATGGGCCCAAAAACATGCCGAATGGACCGCTCAGGATTGGCATCACGATCTCTTCAGCGATATGCCTTCAACCAGACAATCTTCGGAGACGTGTTTGGAGGCAACCCGTTCAGGCTGAACGCCTTAGACACACCGCACAGCTAGTGCAGCAAGGTTGAGGTCCCCTGCTGTTTAGGGTGGCATTGTGTGGGGCCGACGTACGCCACTAATAGTCATGGAAGGCGCCGTAACGGCTGTACGATACGTGAATACCATCGTCCGACGGATTGTGCAACCATATCGGCAGCATATTGGCGAGGCATTCGTCTTCAAGGATGACAATTCGCGCCCCCGTAGTGCACATCTTGTGAATGACTTCTTTCAGGGTAATGACATCGCTCGACAAGAGTAGCCAGCATGTTCTCCAGACACGAACCCTATCGAACAAGCCTGGGATAGATTGAAAAGGGCTGTTTATGGACGACGTGGCCCACCAACCACTCTGAGGGATCTACGCTGAATCGCCGTTGAGGAGTGGGACAATCTGGAGCAACAGTGCCTTGTTGAACTTGTGGATAGTACGCCACGGCGAATACAGTCACGTATCAATGCAAGAGGACGTGCTACTGGGTTTTAGAGGTACCGGTGTGTACAGCAGTCTGGACCACCACCTCTGAAGGTCTCGTTGTGTGGTGGTGCAATATGCAATGTGCGGTTTTTATCAGCAATAAAAAGGACAGAAATGATTATGTTCATCTCCTTTCCAATTTTCTGTACAGGTTCCGGAACTCTAGGAACCGACGTGATGCGAAACTTTTTTATATGCTTGTATATCTTTCAGTTACATAAGAACATTTCCGATTGATCATGTTATTGTGGTCTTCAGTCCTGAGACTGGTTTGATGCAGCTCTCGATGCTACTCTATCCTGTGCAAGCTTCTTCATCTCCCAGTACCTACTGCAACCGACATCCTTCTGAATCTGTTTAGTGTATTCATCTCTTGGTCTCCCTCTACGATTTTTACCCTCCACGCTGCCCTCCAATGCTAAATTGGTGATCCCTTGATGCCTCAGAACATGTCCTACCAACCGATCCCTTCTTCTAGTCAAGTTGTGCCACAAACTTCTCTTCTCCCCAATCCTATTCAATACCTCCTCATTATGCTGCACTAATTATTAACCGTTAGTACAGTCTCACAGTTCCCTCTATAACAGAAATATCTTTAAACTTCTGACCAGAACAAATAACTGCTGCAACGCGCTTAACATATATTCATAGATAGATACCTCGTGTGGCTCGCGTTGTTGTTTCCTCCTTTTAAATATATAGTTTCTTTTAAAATAGTCTGGCCTGGCTCAACGTAGAGCATCACGTCAGTCATAGAATTATACAAAGCAAAGACTGACATCTTTACACCACACATTTTATTTGTTGACAGCAGTGGCGGTGTCCCGACGTTGCTTGGCGGCCGGAGTATTGTTGCCCTGATTTCTTCCCCCTCGTAGTCCTGACAGGCTACACCAGCACATCCGGCTGTTGCGTGGCGTCATATCAATTCCTTCTCAAACTTATTTCAAAGCAAATTATCACATGGATTGTGGTTTCCTCTGGTCGGTCAGTAACGTTTGTCGTTACATTCTAGAAGTTTTATAGTTTATTAGAGGAGTACCCGTGGTCTATCAGTAGCGTCTTTGATTCATAATCAAAACGTCTTCGGTACCGGGTTCGATCCCCGCCACTGCCTAAATTTTGAAAAATAATCAGCATTGGCGGCCGAAGACTTCCGGCATAAGAAGTCAGCCTCATTCTGCCAACGGCCTTGTCAAAGAGGGCGGAGGAGCGGATAGAGGTTCAGGGCACTCTCTTGTCCTAGGGGTGGGAAATTGCCCCTAAAGGCGGAAGAATCAGCAATGATCAACGACATGAGGATGCAGAAGGCAATGGAAACCACTGAATTAAAGAGACATAACTTGTAACCACAGGACATGTGGCCTGTAATTGAAGAAGTGTCATGATGATCTCTCCTTTGGCAAAAGATTCCGGAATAGTCCCCCATTCCGATCTCCGCGAGGGGACTGCCAAGGGGGAGGTTACCATGAGAAAAAGATTGAATAATCAACGAAAGGATAACGTTCTACGAGTCGGGGCGTGGAATGTCAGAAGCTTGAACGTGGTAGGGAAACTAGAAAATCTGAAAAGGGAAATGCAAAGGCTCAATGAAGTGAAGTGAAAAGAAGACAAGGATTTCTGGTCAGATGAGTATCGGGTAATATCAACAGCAGCAGAAAATGGTATAACAGGTGTAGGATTCGTTATGAATAGGAAGGTAGGGCAGAGGGTGTGTTACTGTGAACAGTTCAGTGACCGGGTTGTTCTAATCAGAATCGACAGCAGACCAACACCGACAACGATAGTTCAGGTATACATGCCGACGTCGCAAGCTGAAGATGAACAGATAGAGAAAGTGTATGAGGATATTGAAAGGGTAATGCAGTATGTAAAGGGGGACGAAAATCTAACAGTCATGGGCGACTGGAATGCGGTTGTAGGGGAAGGAGTAGAAGAAAAGGTTACAGGAGAATATGGGCTTGGGACGAGGAATGAAAGAGGAGAAAGACTAATTGAGTTCTGTAACAAGTTTCAGCTAGTAATAGCGAATACCCTGTTCAAGAATCACAAGAGGAGGAGGTATACTTGGAAAAGGCCGGGAGATACGGGAAGATTTCAATTAGATTACATCATGGTCAGACAGAGATTCCGAAATCAGATACTGGGTTGTAAGGCGTACCCAGGGGCAGATTTAGACTCAGATCACAATATAGTAGTGATGAAGAGTAGGCTGAAGTTCAAGACATTAGTCAGGAAGAATCAATACGCAAAGAAGTGGGATACGGAAGTACTAAGGAATGACGAGATACGTTTGAAGTTCTCTAACGCTATAGATACAGCAATAAGGAATAGCTCAGTAGACAGTACAGTTGAAGAGGAATGGACATCTCTAAGAAGTTGGGAAGGAAAACATAGATACAAAGAAGGTAGCTGCGAAGAAACCATGGGTAGCAGAAGAAATACTTCAGTTGATTGATGAAAGGAGGAAGTACAAACATGTTCCGGGAAAATCAGGAATACAGAAGTACAAGTCGCTGAGGAATGAAATAAATAGGAAGTGCAGGGAAGCAAAGAAGAAATGGCTGCAGGAAAAATGTGAAGACATCGAAAAAGATATGATTGTCTGAAGGACAGACTCAGCATACAGAAAAGTCAAAACAACCTTTGGTGACATTAAAAGCAACGGTGGTAACATTAAGAGTGCAACGGGAATTCCACTGTTAAATGCAGAGGAGAGAGCAGATAGGTGGAAAGAATACATTGGAAGCCTCTATGAGGGTGAAGATTTGTCTGATAAGATAGAAGAAGAAACTGGAGTCGATTTAGAAGAGACAGGGGACCCAGTATTAGAATCGGAATTTAAAAGAGCTTTGGAGGACTTACGGTCAAATAAAGCAGAAGGGATAGATAACATTCCATCAGCATTTCTAAAATCATTGGGGGAAGTGGCAACAAAACGACTATTCACGTTGGTGTGTAGAATATATGAGTCTGGCGACATACCATCTGACTTTCGGAAAAGCATCATCCACACAATTCCGAAGACGGCAAGAGCTGACAAGTGCGAGAATTATCGCACAATCAGCTTAACAGCTCATGCATCGAAGCTGCTTACAAGAATAATATACAGAAGAATGGAAAAGAAAATTGAGAATGCGCTAGGTGACGATCAGTTTGTCTTTAGGAAAAGTAAAGGGACGAGAGAGGCAATTCTGACGTTACGGCTAATAATGGAAGCAAGGCTAAAGAAAAATGAAGACACTTTCATAGGATTTGTCGACCTGGAAAAAGCGTTCGACAATATAAAATGGTGCAAGCTGTTCGAGATTCTGAAAAAAGTAGGGGTAAGCTATAGGGAGAGACGTGTCATATACAATATGTACAACAACCAAGAGGGAATAACAAGAGTGGACGATCAGGAAAGAAGGGAGTAAGACAAGGCCTTTCCCTCTACTCTTCAATCTCTACATCGAGGAAGCAATGATGGAAATAAAAGAAAGGTTCAGGAGTGGAATTAAAATACAAGGTGAAAGGATATCAATGATACGATTCGCTGATGACATTGCTATCCTGAGTGAAACTGAAGAAGAATTAAATGATCTGCTGAACGGAATGAACAGTCTAATGAGTACACAGTATGGTTTGAGAGTAAATCGGAGAAAGACGAAGGTAATGAGAAGTAGTAGAAATGAGAACAGCGAGAAACTTAACATCAGGATTGATGGTCTCGAAGTCAATGAAGTTAAAGAATTCTGCTACCTAGGCAGTAAAATAACCAATGACGGACGGAGCAAGGAGGACATCAAAAGCAGACTCGCTATGGCAAAAAAGGCATTTCTGGCCAAGAGAAGTCTACTAATATCAAATACCGGCCTTAATTTGAGGAAGAAATTTCTGAGGATGTACGTCTGGAGTACAGCATTGTATGGTAGTGAAACATGGACTGTGGGAAAACCGGAACAGAAGAGAATCGAAGCATTTGAGATGTGGTGCTATAGACGAATGTTGAAAATTAGGTGGACTGATAAGGTAAGGAATGAGGAGGTTCTACGCAGAATCGGAGAGGAAAGGAATATGAGGAAAACACTGATAAGGAGAAGGGACAGGCTGATAGGACATCTGCTAAGACATGAGGGAATGACTTCCATGGTACTTGAGGGAGCTGTAGAGGGCAAAAACTGTAGAGGAAGACAGAGATTGGAATATGTCAAGCAAATAATTGAGGGCGTAGGTTGCAAGTGCTACTCTGAGATGAAGAGGTTAGCACAGGAAAGTAATTCGTGGCGGGCCGCATCAAACCAGTCAGTAGACTGATGACCAAAAAAAAAAAAAAAAAAAAAAAAAAAGTGGAGTAAAAATGGTCTGGGAACGGTCGACATAAGCGAGCTCTTATAACAGTCTGGTTATGAGATTCGGTGCTCTGACACTGCTTGCAAAACTCTCTGCAGTTACCGGTTCATTCTACTGCTTTGTTGAAACTCCGGCGTTATTTTAAAGCGATACTTTTTTTCTGTCATCAGTCTTCTGACTGGTTTGATGCGACCCGCCACAAATTCCTCTCCTGTGCTAACCTCTTCATCGCAGAGTAGCGTTTGCAACCCACTTCCCCAATTATTTGCTGGATGTATTCCAATCTCTGTCTTCCTCTAGAGTATTTGCCCTCTGCACTTCCCTCTAGTACCATGGAAGTCATTCCCTCGTGTCTTAACAGATATCCTATCATCCTGTCCCTTCTCCGCCTCAGTGTTGTCCACATATTCCATTCCTCTCCGATTCTGCGCAGAACCTCCTCATTCCTTACTTTATCAGTCCACCTAACTTTCAGCATTCGTCTGTAGCACCACATCTCAAATGCTTCGATTCTCTTCTCTTCCCGTTTTCCTACCGTCCATGTTTCATTACCCTAGAATGCTGTACTCCAGACGTAAATTCTCAGAAATGACTTCCTCAAATTAAAGCCGATATTTGATATTAGTAGATCTCTCTTGGCCAGGAATGCACTTTTCGCCATTGCTAGTCTGCTTTTGATGTCCTCCTTGCTCCGTCCGCCATTGGTTATTTTACTGCAGAATTCCTTAACTCCATCTACTTTCTGACCATCAATCCTTATGTTAAGTTTCTCGCTGTTCTCATTTCTACTACTTCTCATTACCTCCGTGTTTCTTCGATTTACTCTCAATCCAAACTCTGTACTCATTAGACTGTTCATTCCGTTCAGCAGATCATGAAATACGTCTTCACTTTCACTCGGGGTAGCAATGTCATCAGCGAATCGTATCACTGATATCCTTTCACTTTGAATTTTAATTACATTCCTGAACCTTTCTTTTATTTCCATCATTGCTTCCTCGATGTACAGATTGAACAGTAGGGGGAAAGGCTACATCCTTGGCTTACACCCTTTTCAATACGAGCACTTCGTTCTTGGTCGACCACTCTTATTATTCCCTCCTGCCTCTTGCACATATTGTATACGACCCGTCTCTCCCTATACCTTACCCCTACTTTTCTCAGAATTTCGAACATCTTGCACCATTTTTCAAAAAAAATTTGAAATGTGTGTGAAATCTTATGGGACTTAACTGCTAAGGTCATCAGTCCCTAAGCTTACACTCTACTTAACCTAAATCATCCTATGGACAAACTCACACACACCCATGCCCGAAGGAGGACTCGAACCTCCGCCGGGACCAGCCGCACAGTCCATGACTGCAGCGCCCTAGACCGCTCGGCCAATCCCGCGCGGCTGCACCATTTTACATTGTCGAACGCTTTTACCAGGTCGACAAATCCTACGAACATGTCTTGATTTTTCTTTAGTCTTGCTTCCATTATCTGCCGCGACGTGAGAATTGCCTCTCCCGTGACTTTACTTTTCCTAATGCCAATCTGATCGTCATCTAGCGCATCCTCAATTTTCTTTTCCATTCTTCTGTATATTATTCTTGTCAGCAACTTGGATGCATGAGCTGTTAAGCTGATTGTGCGATAATTCTTGCAGTTGTCAGCTCTTTCCGTCTTCGGAACTGTGTGGATGATGCTTTTCCGAAAGTCAGATGGTATGTCGCCAGATTCATACATTCTACACACCAACGTGAATAGTTATTTTGTTGCTATTTCCCGCAATGATTTTAGAAATTATGGTGAAATATTATCGATCCCTTCTGCCTTATTTGATTTCAAGTCCTCCAAAGCTCTTTTGAATTCTAATTCTAATACTGGATCCCCTATCTCTTCTAAATCGACTCCTCTTTCTTCTTCTATCACATTAGACTAATGTTCCCCCTCATAGAGGCTTTCAGTGTATTCTTCCACGTATCCGGCTTCCCCTCGGCATTTAACAGTGGAATTCCCATTCCACTCTTAATGTTATCACTCTTGCTTTTAATGTTATCGAAGGTTGTTTTGACTTTCCTGTATGCTGAGTCTGTCCTTCCAATCATTTCTTTGTCGATGTCGTCACATTTTTTCTGCAGCCAATAAACTTCCTGTTTATTTCATTCCTTAGCGAGTTGTATTTCTGTATTCCTGAGTTTCCCGGCACATTTTTGTACTTCCTCTTTTCATCGATCAATTGAAGTATTTCTTCTGTTACCCATGGTTTCTTCGCAGTTACCTTTTTTTGTACGTATGTTTTCCTTCCCAACTTCTGTGATGGCCCTTTTTAGAGCTTTCCATTTCTCTTCAACTGTACTGCCTACTGGCCTGTTCCTTACTGCTGTAACTACAGCCATGGAGTGGCTAAACCTCCTAGGACTATTATGAAATGGCTACTTCGGAAAGAACACCGCCAAATCTTTCCCAACGTTTACCCGTCCAAATTAATGCATCATATGCAGCATGTGTAGCATCTGCACTATCTTTAATTGCATCATCGTCCACCGAAAATTAAGTCGTGATTCTTCTCCCTTTTCTTTCGTGTTGTGGTACATATTAGCTATCCCGACAGAAAACTTTGTCAGTATATGCGATGGCCGAACACTACACAGCTCTGCATCATAAAGACTTAAGAAGACTAAATTCATAAGCACATATTTTGAATCCTTTATCAGAAGGATATTCTACATTCTCTGTAGACAACAGATTTCCCACCAAAAGAAAGTAACTGGCACGAAATACTGATGTCTGTCTGTATAAATCGTGAGTACTGCTGAACAGATATTCTACACTTTGCAAGTATAATCGAGTTCGGGCGCCTGTCCGGAGCACGGACAAATACACAGCGGTGAGAGTCACCTGCCAGGTCCGTAACGCAGAACGGCTTCTCGCTTGCTGGCACCAAGGCAGGAAGTTGGTCACGCCGAAAAAAAATTGGGGCAACTGGGCGGGGTCCGTGCCATCGAGTCCCGCACTTCTTGTGCGGGAACGACGCCGGCGGCAGTCAGAAGAGTAAGGGGTAAAGTAGCTTCCGAATAGCATTGACATCTTTTTGTGTTCGTTGTATCGTACAAACCGTTGTCAGCAAAAATTCTTGATACAAACATAACTTGCAGGTATTCTCAGCAGTGTCACACCAATTGAAAATGCAAGAACTTCTTGATTCTCTTGAAGTAATCCATGCAGCTCTCGTCAACCATCCGGACCAGACGCAAAGACACATAGCGAGGCTAGGAACACTTCAAGAGGACGCTGTTTTGTAAGAACGGCTGTGTTAGATCTACTGAGGTCCTCCTAAGTTTTATTTTCGTTATTTTCCGAACTTACTTTCAGTGATTTCTTTTAACATTAACCCAATACGTGATTTTTATAGCCATTACCAACATAAATCTCCTCATGTGGTTCACATACCACTGCAAACTGCACAATAGAGTTATACGCTGGGAATGAGTGTTTTCTTCTTCAAATTATTTAGTTTGTCACACACACTTTTAATCAGCCCAAATGTGCTAGATTCAGGATACATTCGTGTGGTTTTCATACCCGGTAACACGTCTACACTTTCACTTATCAACCCATCTAACACTATGTGACAAGAAGTATGCGACACGTTATACGATGGATCACTCGCCACATACCTTGGTTATAGAAGTCTGTATTTTGGCTGTTCAGCATAAGTTCCACCTCGGAAAGGCCTGCCAAGCAATGGTTTCTTCATCCGAGGAAAAACGGAGAAGTCACCGGGTGGCACGTCAGGGAAGTACGGGGGTGACGTAAAAGAAGAGAAGCAGCAGATGTATTGGATGAGCTGGGAGCGAAAACACTTCATTGGACAGCGTCGTGGTGTGATTCGTCTTGATAGCCTCCCGTAACCTTGTCAGGATATTTCAGTAATATGCTCCTGTCGCGGTGGTGAATCGACATGTTTCCTCCGCTTCCTTTGCACCTTTGTTTCCAGATCATGGTGAAACACCTAGCAAATGTCCATGGGGATAAGGCGGCAAAAAAAGTCATCTGGGTTGCTCTGATACACTTGCAACATCTTCATTGGTGCCTCGGTTGGGGTAGTGAGCAATGCGGATCCAAACAGTTGGCGACTTTTATATTGTTCAGATCATTGTGCAAAGTGTTGAAAACAAAGACTGCTTTTCATTTTTTCCACTGTTCTCTCGAATGCTATGTGCCGACCTTCGTTCACAGAGGGATGGTCTGCGTCTTCGGTCTTTCTCGTTTTCATTTGTTTGACCACACTGAGAACTTCTGCGCCATTTAATCACTGTGTCACATGGTGGTGCATTGTTGGCGAACACTTCCACTAACTCAGCACGTAGTGTTGCAGCGTTGTTTCCCTTCAAAAATGGAAAGCCAATTTCCGCTTTATGAAGGGGCTGTGCCATTCACTTGGTTCCCTTAGCGGCGGGCGACGGTACCTTGACAAGCCGATTTCGACGTTTACCAGAACTGTGGACAGGTACTGTCGCTGGAAACAAACAAATAAATAACAGTTATCTAACTTCCTTTTTTCGAGGTAATAATTTAAATTCTATGAGTATTTCTCGTATGCTCTCAGAATATTAAGAGTAAGCCCTTGAAGACTGCAGAACACTTCCGTTATAAACTTGCATTGGGGAAACAAAACGTGTTACACTTCGCGTTTTCAACACATTACCCTGAATTCTGATACTTCATCAAAGGATATAATTGGCTTCACAATCCCAATATAGAACATTGAACAGTATTAAAAATACACTTGTTCCTGTGGTGGAGGTGCTATATTGAAGGGCCAAAATGTGGTACAGGCATGCGTATTCGAATACAGATGTAAACAGCTGCGGTCGTCAGTGCTTATATAAGACAACAAGGGTCTGGCGCAGTTGTTAGATCGGTTACTGCTGCTACAATGGCACGTTGTCAAGATCTAAGTGAGTTTGAACGCGGTGTATAATCGGCGCACGAGCGATGTAACACAGCATCTCCGAGGTAACGATGAAGTGGAGATTTTCCCGTACGACTATTTCACGAGTCTACCGTGAATATCAGGAATACGGTAAAACATCAAATCTCTAACATCACTGCGGCCCGAAAAAGACACTGCAAGAACGGGACCAATGATGACCAGGAATACGGCAAAACATCAAATCTCTGAAATCACTGCGGCCGGAAAAAGACATTGCAAGGACGGGACCAATGACGACAGAAGAGAATAATTCAACGTAACAGAAGTGCGACCTTTCCGCAAATTGCTGCAGATTTTAATGCAAGGCCATCAACAAGTGCCAGCGTGCGAACCATTCAACGAAGCATCATCGATATGGGCTTTCGGAGCCGAAGGCCCACTCGTTTGCTTTTGGGGGCCCTACACGATATTAAGGCAGGCGTGCCAGTTTCTTTCACTCTTCATTGTAGAATAAACAGTGGTAAGTTTGGTTCTAGGTCGTACAGAAATATATGTGATATTTGTGACTCATCTTTTCTGTTCTCATTATTTTTTCACACATTTCGATTACGTCTCCTCTATTGCGAGTCTTATAAAACCTTAAAAGTTCCTCTTCGCGATGAGCCGCTAATACGACATCGTAAAGCAGCTTTCTGAGAAAATATGCTCATGTTTCAGGGACCACTGTTAGTTCTACTTTTAATTATTTTACAGATTTCAGGACCGAGCGAGGTGGCGCAGTGGTTAGCACACTGGACTCGCATTCGGGAGGACGACGGTTCAATCCCGTCTCCGGCCATCCTGATTTAGGTTTTCCGTGATTTTCCTAAATCGTTTCAGGCAAATGCCGGGATGGTTCCTTTGAAAGGGCACGGCCGATTTCCTTCCCAATCCTTCCCTAACCCGAGCTTGCGCTCCGTCTCTAATGACCTCGTTGTCGACGGGACGTTAAACACTAACAACCACCACCACCACCACCACAGATTTCAGGAGAAACCCATTTCAGCACATACATTTACGTCACATATAAAAATAATCAAACAATTATGCAATACAATCTCAGCCCCAATGATTTCCGTATATGAGAAGAGTGTCTTATGCCGGACAGGAAAAGAAGTCAACTTCCGAGTAAGAACGGTAGCTGGCCGGCCACGTCCTTGCTCCACTTCGCCTCTACTGGTAGACAGTCTGCTGCCGCTGCTCCGTTTGTCGCGACAACATCGTGACTTGAATGACACTGCTCGTGTTTGGAAATGCCCGTGTAGTTCACAACGTGACTTTACAGGCTACCATTGAGTTGCTCATTCTTTTTGCAACAACACTACACAAGGTCTTTATTACTGTGTTAACAGTGAATTTGCAAATCGCATGATTACTTCTGAAACACATGAGGAAATTGGACGATGGGAGTCTTCGAACGACAGTATGGAAATCGGGTATATCCCCATTTACAAATTTCAATTGCAATAAGTCTCCTCTGCTGGGAAATTCAGTCGTTTAATTGTAGCCGTAGCTCGAGAGCAAGATTAAGAGGCAGTTGCTTAGAGCCCATCTGGAGGCTGCCAATAAGATACTCAGAGCAACTTGGGATATTATCAAAGCTAATCATGTTGAATCTCTTCTGGGCTAAGTAGGACCAAAACCTGAGCGGGTTAATGTAGATGTACAGTGAAACTAAAACAAAGCAAGTGAAACAGTCTGACCGCTTTCTAGTTTCACCCAAAGATAGTAAATGAAAAAGACATTGATGTTTATGACTGAACTTGACTAGTGAAGTTACCAATGGTAACATAGAATAGATGGAAAAGAACAAAGAGAGTGTGGAAATAATTGTGGTAAACAAAATGACAACAGACGTCTCAGGTAAAGGTGAAAGAGAAGGGACATCTAGGGCACAAGTTGTTAAAAAAAAATACAGCTACATTTGCTATCGCACAAGGTCTTCCATCGTATCAACAATTTAACGTAACTAGAAATAGATGATGACATTCACTTGTCTCCTCGTCAGACTGGGAAAGGATGACGTATGAACTGAAGCAGACCGTGTGTGGATATTTTGAGTTTCAGATTCACTGTGGAAACTGCAATGATTGTTACAGATGCGAGTAACTGAGACCTTTCTAAGTTCATAATTGTTAAAACGTAGTATTTTCAACGTATACATTTTGTAGATTAGAGTCACTGCAGCCAACAATTAGGAAGTAACACAAAAGGAAGAATTAAGGACAAGTCCCTAAAAGAAAAAAAAATCTTGTCGACTGCCACTTACACAAGGAATGTGTAATTATTGGAATGTCATATATCTCTCATTGTAAACAGGTCGCCCTATGTACAAAAAAGTAAATACCAAAAGTAAAATGCACGAGGTCAACTTAAATAATGAGATTTGAAATAATGTATCTTTTAACGAGCTTCAAAGATTTTCTTTTGACTTACACTGATGAACCAGAACTTTATGACCACCTGATTAATAGCTTGTTTGCCCGTCTTTGGAACGAAATACATCACTGATTCCGTGTATCAGAGATTCAACAAATGGTTCAAATGGCTCTGAGCACTAAGCGACTTAACTTCTGAGGTCATCAGTCGCCTAGAACTTAGAACTAATTAAATTTAACTAACCTAAGGACATCACACACATCCATGCCCGAGGCAGGATTCGAACCTGCGACCGTAGCGGTCGCTCGGCTCCAGACTAGAGATTCAACAGCTTGTTGACAGATCTGTGGCGGTATGAGCATTGGATGTCTACGAACAGGTCATGTAATTCGCGTAAATAACTGGCCGCTGATTTGCGTACGCAGTGATGACGCCCGATAGCGACCCAGATGGGTTCCATATGATTTATGTCAGGCGAATTTGGTCGCCCATACGACAACGTACAGTTATACTGATGAAAGATGACATCGCCGTCGGGAAAGACATCAAGCATGAAGGGGTGTAGTTGGTTCACAGCTGTCGGCCTGTCTTCGGCTACTACCACGAGTCCCATTTAAGCGCAGGAGAACGTCTCCCATAACACAGTACTGGACCCACCAGCCTGCGTCCGTGGCACGCTGCGCGTTTCACCTCGATGGCGGTGTTTGTGGAGACGACTATCGACCTAGTGTAGCAAAAATGTGATACACACAAAGAGCCGAGACGTTTCCATTGATCGACGGTCGAGTCCCGATGGTCCGGTGCGCACTGCAATCGTAACTGACGGCGTCGTTAGGTCAACATGTGAGCACGTATGGCTTGTCTGCTGCGAAGCTCCATGTTCAACAATGTCCGATGAACGGTGAGATCCGAAACACTTGTTGGTGCACCAAAATTCGGCAGAGATGCAGCAGATCACCATCTATCCTACTTTACAGGGCAGACAAGACTGCTAACATCACATTCTGTGAAGTCGTGGACGTCCAATCATTGAGCGCCTAATGGTTGTTTCACTATCCTGTCTGTTTGCGTAGATGCTCACGACAGTAGCACGTGAACATTCGACCACCTTCGCCGTTTCCGAGATACTCTTTCACAGGCTCTGCGCAATAATAATATTCGCTTTGTCAAAGTCGCTTATCTTCAATGGATTTCTCCATTTTCAGGCCATATCTTCGCAAGGGTGATCCCAGTCCGTGTCTATTCTCCTTACATACTTTTGTACTTTTGTTACCGCGTCATGTGTGCGAAACGCCACCAGGCGGCATCCAACGTCGCGGTGGAAGAGGTCATAATTTTTTGGCTTATCAGTTATAAAAACAGTTTGTCAGACTGTTTTTGTCTTCATATACCCATATCTTATTTCATTTTGTGCATTACACTCTTCTTTCCCGGATGTTCCAACTGTGTTAAATGGCCGAATGTTGTCAACTGTATTGAGAGAGATCCATTTGTGGCACACCTAGCACAAACTAAAACCATAAAGGTCACTTCGCACTTGCGGATTCACAGCTGACAATATCAGTAACTATATGTAATGCGATCAAGGTAAGAAGTCACATCTCCTTAAACAAGTATACTAAGATGGTATGTGTTCTTTCGGACATGTCCGAAAGAACACATACCATCTTAGTATATATATAGTTAAGGCTCACCGGCCACTTGACCATCTTCTTCTTCTGTGCGAATGCACAAACAGTGCCCGAACTCTTACGGGAATCGGCAACGCGCCGCGAGTAATGAGTATAATGGGCGGGGGCACTACGAACGTAGTGCGGGACAATACGTTGAGAATGTGGGTTTCGCGGGAGTCGTGCCAGACATAAATCCCTGCAGTCGCGCTATCCTCTGTGCCCTCGGTGGCACGGTAGCTCAGCGTGTTCGGTCAGAGGGTTTAACTACCCTCTGTAATAAAAAAACTGAGTAATCGGAACAACGAACAACCTGAACGAGTGTCATCGGACGTCCGCAACGAACAAAGTCAACGAACAATATAGAACAAAAAACGAGATTTAAAAAAAAAATGGAAAGATGGATAGAGCGTCTGCCATGTAAGTAGGATATCCCGGGTTTGAGTCCCGGTCGGGGCACACATTTTCATCTGTCCCCGTTGGCGTTTGTCAACGCCCGTAAGCAGCTAAGGGTGTTCATTTCATTGTAATTTCCTTAAATAAGGTTTCGAGAGTTAAAACCTCATGAATATTAAATGGTTGACGTTTAGGCTAAAATTTTGTTTGTTTATTTAACTGAGTTGGTCTTAAACATTGTCTTGTATGTAAATAAGGAATTAAAACATTCGAAGTAAACATTTTCCAGTGTATCTCTGTTGCTGGGTGTGAGGTATAATGTCCTAGAGATCAGGAGTATTTGGCAATCCTCAGTCACAGACGTCTTACTGGCAATGATGTGCAGACTGAAACCGGGGAATACAAGGTGTTCTTTCAGGCGGAAAACTGTGAGGCCAACGGTTTCCGTCTCGACGTATTGTGTGCTCATGTGGACGATAGGTGGGCAATCAGAGAGCCGCGCTTCTGGAGCCACCTGCATTAGCGCCGGCAGAGCTGAGGAGTCGAGAGCAGCTGACGTCTAGTAGTTTGTGCTGTTTAAAGACTAGACGGCGATGTGCGCAGTCAAGGCGCAAGCAAAGCCACGGCAGTGTACCTGTCTGAGTGTACTATCTTATGGTACGTGTGTTATGTAGCTGAAATGACTAGTCTAATCAATGTGGTAAAGCGACGTTCCCTTTTCCAGTTCAGCTCTAGTTGAGAGTGTGATTACTTGTTCACCGAAAGCGAAGGAAGAGCACAGTGTTTCATAGGTGATAAAATATTAGGCATAAAAATGTACAATTTACACGTCAGTACAGAACACATCACTTCAACCATTATGGAAGTGCAGAGGGTGAAATACAGCTTAATCTTCTTAATAATCTACTCGAGGAAGGAACTAAAGTAGAGGTATGTATTATAACGTAGTACCTACATACGATATAACTTAATTACGGTGCCTAATAAACGACATTTCCCTTTGAAATGACAAATCCGTTAATTTCTTACACAGGAGTATGATGCTTCCTCTTCCGGTCAGCTGTTCGTGCTAGTTACAGAACAGCTTCGCTGATCGCCCGTTCTTCCCACCCATTTTGTGACTGCGAATTGGTGAAGTAGTGTTTGGAATTCGTAGCAGACGAACTGTGTCCACAGTTGTCACGTTCTTTCGCAAGTTTTGAGTCTGTCACGGCGCGCTATGGCTCGTCGTATCGAACATTTGTGAGGTAATATTGTGGAACAATCAATGGACGTCATTTAGAACTTCTTGGTGTTTTCTATTGCATAATGTGAGAGTACCCACTTATCGGACACAGCCCTGCTGGCAATATTTATAGGAGGTGTTGATACAAACTTAGGATCTCCCTCATTAATGTCGTCTCAAAGGCACTACGACAGGTAATGACATAATGCAGTGCGTGGAAGATGTATTTATCAGGTTTGGTCTACCATGGAAAAATCTCGTTTCATTTACCACTGGTGGAGCACCCTGCATAGTCGAATGTAGAGTAGACCTTATAGGTCGTCTGACAAGCTAACTACTGCGACAAGCAAACCACTGCAATACGAAGTGAGGTTCATACCTGTTCACTGTTTGATTCATCAACAAATCCTGTGCGCAAAAAACGTCACAAGGTCAAATGTAATGACCGTAGTAATGAGAACAGTTAATTTTATTAAGAGTCATGGACTGAACCATAGACGATTTAAGGCTCTACTGAAAGATATTGAGTGTGAATTTGGTGATATTGCCTATTTCTGTGAAATTTTCTGGCTCAGTAGAGGTAATATTTTGAATCGCTTTTTTGGTTTGTTGGACGAAATAATTTTATTCATGGAAATTTATGGGCATCCCGTCCATGTATTCACTGATCGTAAATGGATTAATGAATTAGCATTTCTCACCGACATCACATTCCACATGAATAAATTTAATCTTAAGTTGCAGGGAAGCAACATAGTTATTACTCATTTTGTAGACAGTATTACTGCTTTCAAGCAAAAGTTGGAACTTTGGCAGCGTTAAATGCTGAAAGGTGAGTTAGACCACTTTCCTCAATTGTCAATGCGGAATTCTAGTTTGACGTAAGATCAGTTACAGACATTTTCAGGTAGTCTTCCAAGTCTTGTGAATGAGTTTTCCATCCGATTTAGAGAGCTGGACAATTTATCGATGGATCTGAAAGTGTTTGCTGCGCACATTTCAGCTACTGATGACGTTCTGTCTGCTCTACCATGAGAGTTGCTCACATTTCGATAGTCAATTGAAGGCTAAATATGAATCACGGACAAGCCTATCACATTTTTATGAACATTTTTCGCAAACAGATTTCCCAAATATGCACCAGATCCCTATCAAACTGCTAACAGTGTTCGGCTAAATACACCTGTGTGAAAGACTGTTCTCTCTGATGAAGATGGATACATACCAACGAAGAGCCACTTTAACTGACGCACATTCCACTGCAGTTCTGAGAATTGCAAGTGCGAGATCGATAGCACGAAATAAAACTGGTCTTCTTCAGTGAAAAGAGACGCACACCTCTACATCATCTGCTGAATGACATTTCAGATATACAAGAACACATAAACCCATGTTTTGTTTATGGTGAATTATATTTATTCATTTATTTATTACTGTGCTTAACCTAGAGTTAGTTTGCCGTTTATTGGATGTGCTGCATTCTAAATAAGCTTTTATGTTGGCTTGCAGTATTTTCATGGCTATAGGTAGTAGTCAAAGGATTATTTAGCTATCAGATGTCAATTAAATTACTTTTTTTCCTACACAAAATCTAATGAAAAGAATATAATTAAAGGTACTTATTTAAAAGCATAATATAATGCACTCAATAGAACGAGACATTAAACACCACAATAATGTCACGAGTTTACATATGGTTTGATACGCGTCTCTTCTCCAGTTGTTACGGCAAGCTGTGCAAGCAGCTACAAGGTTAACTTCCGCCAGAGCGCAAGCTCTGCTCTTTTTCCTGTCTGAGCTGGAGCGCTGCACGTTGCGCAGATTTGCACCCGCCTCCATTATAAACTGCTATGCGTTTCCATTTAATACACTGCTTGACAAAAAAAAACTGAATACAAATGGACACCATTGGCAGCTATGTAAATGATTAGACTATCAATTCTGTGGACAGGCAGAACGGCCACAAGAGGTCATTAATGTTGGTCGTATTTCCTGTTGTTACCAGGCCTGGTAGAGTATGTAAGACGCTGAGTGATCACTGCCAAGGATACGGAAACGCAGCATTCTCGTGTGGGACAGCGCTATCAGTACCTGACGGGAGTCAGGTATAGAGTCAGTTTGGGAAGGTCTGCCGGCCGCTGTGGCCGAGCAGTTCTAGGCGCTTCAGTCCGGAACCGCGCTGCTGCTGCGGTCTCAGGCTCGAATCCTGCCTCGGGCATGGATGTGTGTGCTGTCCTTCCTTAAGTCGGTTAGGTTTACGTAGTTCTAAGTCTAGGGGACTGATGACCTCAGACGTTAAGTCCCATAGTGCTTAGAGCCATTTCAGCCATTTGGGAAGGTCCTCGTTGTGGGTCTCCATTTGGCCGGCTGGTCAAATAGTGCAGTGTCCAGATTTGTTGAGCATTCGTATGTGACACTGGGACGATGTTTTACTGCATGGGAACATGAGGCTACGTGTATACTCGTCGCCAGTGTGTCAGTCGACCACGTCTGACCGCGAAAGTCGCTATTTTGTGAACTAACCACACCGTACTCTCTCCACATCTGCGCCTGACATCCGAGACCAAGTAATGGATTCCATAAAACGTTATTTGTCACCCCAGACCACTAGTTCGAGACTAGCAGCAGACGGACTAGCGAATCACCGATCACCGCCCCATGCGTAGGCTGGCGTTAACACCACAACACATACGGCTACATTTGCCGTGGTACCCTGACCGGGAAGTGTGCACTGCCGACGAATGACGTCGTACTCTGTTCGGTGATGAATCACGCTTCTGCCCTTACGCATCGGCGACTATGGTGGGGACTTGGGGAGAGGTCTCCTTCTTCCAACTTTTTAGAGAGGCACAGTGATGTTAATGCTAGCTTCATGGTTTGGGCAGCCATAGGGTATGATTTAAAGTCGCCGCTGGTAGTGACGGATGGAGCTCTGTCTGCATAATGGTACTCACAGACATGCTGCGTCTTCATATGTTGCCTCTCACGCGAAAATATTGTGCTACCATTTTTCAACAGGACAATTCTCATACATGACAAGTGTTTCTATGAAATGTCTGCTTGAGGTAGAGGTACTCCCGTGGGCAGAAAGATCCTTAGATCTGTCCCCAATAGAACGTGTATGCACCAACTCGGAGGGCAACTCCGTCCCAGCGTCAGTATCGGATATGAACGATCATTCATAACAGTTGTGGACCAGCTTGCCTCAGAAATGATACAACGGCTTGATAATACCGTTCCCAACTGAATCAGTACTTGCATCCACGCCAGAAGGGGTGTTACATAGTACGATAAGTGGGCTCATACTGCCAAGTTCTTTGCCAATTTGAATCGATTGTGCCGGCCGGAGTGGCCAAGCGGTTCTAGGCGCTACAGTCTGGAACCGCGCGACCGCTGCTGTCGCAGGTTCGAATCCTGCCTCGGGCATGGATGTGTGTGATGTCCTTAGGTTAGTTAGGTCTAAGTAGTTCTAAGTTCTACGGGACTGATGACCTGAGCAGTTAAGTCGCATAGTGGTCAGAGCCATTTGAACCATTTTGAATCGATTTTATTATCAATGAAATAACTTCACTTACCCTCTCAACACATAAAGTTTTAAGGCGTATCCTCCTCCCATTCTGGGCTCTTCAGTTTTTTATCAGACAGCGTAAATTCTTTGAAGCTATTTGTCTGCCCCTCACTCCGAGCTGTATTTCAAGTTGTTGTTATACTTATGCCACCAACGTTTTTAAGCTTCTACGCTGAGAAACTAACAAATAAAGCAAGAGGCACAGTAGTAGGGGGAGAAAGGATAAAGACAATTAAGTATCCCTGTGGTGAATCTGCGTTGACTAAATGAAAGGAAGATTTACAGTTTATTACGCAGCCGATCACGAAAATGGGAAAAGAATTATCATTATCGTGTTAATTCCCAATATTAGACATCTCCACCTGTTATTGTCTCGTCGAGAAGTCCTTCTCCCGACTCTCCATTGGTCGACCTGTCAATCTTACACCGTTGGAGTGGTAGCGGGGAGAGGTCTTATTCTTCGAATGTTTTAGAAAGGAACAGCGATGTTACTGCTGATTCATGGTTTGGGGAGCCATAGGGTGTGACATCAATTCGCAGCTGGTAATCAAGTTTCCTCCAGTTGTTATGGTACTTCTCTATATAATGTGCGATGTGTTGCATTATAATTCCCTTTAACATATCTTCATTCTCTTTGTGATCCCATCTGGTGTAATCAATTGTGCGTCTCAAGTATTTTACAAGCTGTTAGTCTTCCCGCATCTTTTGCCTATATTATCCAGACTTCACCCATGTGACAGATCACAAGTCTTGCTAAAGTCTTAGGCTTCTGGACGAGAAACGGTTTCATTACATTGTTAATTACTCCTATTGTTTTTATATGCTTGGTGGCGTTTTCGCTAGGTGTGTTTCTTCCGGAAATATTTTATAGCCTAAATGTGTGACTGTGTTCACTGTTTCTAGAATTTTCTTTCCCAAAAATATTGTACTTTCCACTTAGTATTTTCCGCAGAAGGCCACAGTTTAAATTTTTCCTGTGTTGAAGTTCATGCTTTTTTTTATATAATCTGCAAATAGCGTACAGAACGCTGCAAGCCGTCCTCTGAAGAAGCTAGAAGAGCTAAATCATCCGCGAAAAGTAAAGCATCTAGCTTTTTGTTCCTGTACGTTTTAATAAAGCCATGTGGCATTTGGCTACACTCTTGGATGATTTTGTTCATGTAAATAATAAACAAGAGTGGTGAAAGGACGCATCGCTGTCGTAATGCTGTATGTAGTCTGTCCCACTTTGTTGATTCCTTCTCTTACTTGACACAGATTAAATTTTTTCTGTAAATTGCGTATATATCATCGGTAAGATGCTGGGGAACATGATCACGTGCCAGAATCTGCTATAATTTGTTTCTGATGACATTATCAATAGCTTTTTTGAAGTCGATGAAAGCAATATGTGTTTCTAGACTGGATTGTCTGTGTTTTTCTATTAGGAATTTCAATGAAAAATAGCCATCACCCATTACCTTCCTTTTCTAAAGCCTGTTTTCTCCTTGCAGTATCGACAGCATCTCCGCTGACCGCATCCGGCGCACAGCACGCCACACACAAACACGCGTGAGACCGCCACCTGCAAACCTCCCGCCAGCACGCCGCCTGAGCGAGCTCGCCATCTCCGCCTGTCGTTCGTCCTCAGTCTGGTGGCGCCAAGCAGAGGCCTACACACCATCGGAGGACGCGGGAGTGACACGACTTCGTTATACGCAGCTCTGGTCGGCCAGCGCATCTTTATAAGCAGCCGCAGTGCAGAGTTTCCCGCCCAGTTCGAGTGCATCTATAGACTTACGAATATTAGTGCGGAAGACTGCAGTGAGGAACATTACATCGAAGCAACACGACGCTACTTAAGCGTTACTATTGCTCAGAAAATTATATATGTGAATAAGCATTCGAAACTATTTGGTTTTATCCACAACATTATTATCATCTGTACATAACTCAGCATCACAAAAGAACCTACAGAATTCAAAGCTAATAAATAAACTTATTAAGGTGTTACCCTTTCCTATACCTCTGCTTGTATTTAACTGCCACCTCGTCTCCCTTTACAACACTACTCATACATGTTCATAGTGATTGTACCATTTGTTTTTGATGATGTTGGTAAATTGTACGCGGTAAGTTCAGTAAGGTTATTTCTCGGAAATTATCTCAATTTTTCAGGGCTCCTGCCGGCCGGTGTGGCCGTGTGGTTCTAGGCGCTTCAATTTGGAACCGCGTGAACGCTACGGTCGCAGGTTCGAATCCTGCCTCGGGCATGGATGTGTGTGATGTCCTTAGGTTGGTTAGGTTTAAGTAGTTCTAAGTTCTAGGGGACTGATGACCACAGATGTTAAGTCCCATAGTGCTCAGAGCCATTTGAACCATTTTTTTCAGGGCTCTTGTTTTGAAAACAGGATTGATAATTGACTTAGCCAAGCTCTCAGATACACTATCTCCTGACCGGATCACATTTTAGAAGTTCAGGGTTCCGTCTTGCATATTTAAATAGCTCTAGAAAACGAAAACAATGAAGACAATTACAGGAAAGATTCAAATAGCACAGGAAGGAAAGGTCTTAGACAAATTAAAATCGTTAAGGTATTTAGAACGTCTGATGAGAGAAAATAGAAGCTACATGGAGGAAATGAGTACAATATCTATAGGAAAAGGAGCATTTGAAAAAGTAAAAAGTTTGTTGACGGGAAACAGAATTCCAATAGACCTAAGAAATACATCTGTGAGATGTTTTGCCGGCCGTGGTGGCCAAGCGGTTAAAGGCGCTACAGTCTGCAACCGCGCGGCCGCTACGGTCGCAGGTTCGAATCCTGCCTCGGGCATGGATGTGTGTGATGTCCTTAGGTTAGTTAGGTATAAGTAGTTCTAAGTTCTAGGGGACTGATGACCTTAAAAGTTAAGTCCCATAGTGCTCAGAGCCATTTGAACCATTTTGTGAGATGTTTTGTGTGCTTTCAGTATCATACGGCAGTGAATTATGGACATTCAAAGAGAAAGATAAAAACAACTTTCTATTGCCTGGTGATGTTTTTATTTTTTGAGAAAATTGTTTCTAGGGGTTTATTTATAAGGTTTTAATTATTTCCTCGAAACAAATAAGTTAATTTTTTTTGCTTGTCCGCAGTTACATGTCTTTTGTTCTAGTCCAAAGCGAGATTCGCATTCAACAGTACCTTAGCAAGCCTTTAGAAGTGCCAGAAGAAATTTGCGCAGCTCATCTTCCCTCTATCAATAGGCTGCTCTCATTTTTTTCTGGCACCTCTAAAGGCGGGCTAGTGTACTGCTGAGTGCGAGTGACATTGTAAAACAGGCCTACATATATGTAACTGCGAATAAAAGAAGAACTGATTATGCAACTTTATTTTTTCTGGGTGATTATTGAAATCTTACAACCGACCCTTCGTAGCGAAATGAAATGGGCTGGCGGAATGAAAGGATGAAGAACTGCTTCTAAGAGCATTAGAGGGAAATGTTTAGTCTGGAAAATACAATGCGAGAAAATTATCTGCAACAAAAAGTCGTCGAACGAAAGCTTGCAAAGAAGACAGGAAAAAGGGAGAAGACGACTTGCAATGCTGGATGGCAAAATTTGTAGTAGATTGAGGTGGAGACACAGGGCAGAGGAAACTAGAGAGGGTCTATTACTAACATACGTATCTAACATATGTGTACTAAATAAGGAGAAGAAATATTTTTGCATACCATACTGTACTTCAGAGTGCTTAAAAAACGGAATCACGTAGGCACCGAAAGCCGCTGTGATGTGACATTTGTTTATCGACAAGCAGTTTCGGTGAAGTGCTCTTCTTCAGGTAACGGATACCAAAACATTTTGTTACGGGCGTCAAGTGCACTACCGGCCATTAAAATTGCTACACCACGAAGATGACGTGCTACAGACGCGAAATTTAACCGACAGGACGGAGATGCTGTGATATGCAAATGATTAGCTTTTCAGAGCATACACACGAAGTTGGCGCCGGTGGTGACACCTACAACGTGCTGATATGAGGAAAGTTTCCAACAGATTTCTCATACACAAACAGCAGTTGACCGGCGTTGCCTGGTGAAACGTTGTTGTGATGCCTCATGTAAGGAGGAGAAATACGTACCATCACGTTTCCGACTTTGATAAAGGTCGGATTGTAGCCTATCGCGATTGCGGTTTATTGTATCGATACATTGCTGCTCGCGTTGGTCGAGATCCAATGACTGTTAGCAGAATGTGGAATCGGTGGGCTCAGGAGGGTAATACGAGACGCCGTGCTGGATTCCAACGGCCTCGTATCACTAGCAGTCGAGATGACAGGCATCTTATCCACATGGCTGTAACGAATCGTGCAGCCACGTCTCGATCCCTGAATCAACAGATGGGGACGTTTGCAAGACAACAACCATCTGCACGAACAGTTCGACGACGTTTGCAGCAGCATGGAGAATCAGCTCGGAGACCACGGCTGTGGCTACTCTTGACGCTGCATCACAGACAGGAGCACCTGCGATGGTGTACTCGACGACGAAGCTGGGTGCACAAATGGTAAAACGTCATTTTTTCGGATGAATCCAGGTTCTGTTTACAGCATCATGATGGTCGCATCCGTGTTTGGAGACATCGCGGTGAACGCACATTGGAAGCGTGTATTCGTCATCGCCGTTCTGGCGTTATCACCCGGCGTGATGGTATGGGGTGCCATTGGTTACACGTCTCGCTCACCTCTTGTTCGCATTGACGGCACTTTGATCACTGGACGTTACATTTCAGATGTGTTACGACCCGTGGCTCTACCCTTCATTCGATTCCTTCGTAACTGTACATTTCCGCAGGATAATACACGACCGCATGTTGCAGGTCCTGTATGGGCCATTCTGGATACAGAAAATGTTCGACTGCTGCCCCGGTCAGCACATTCTCCAGATCTCTCCGCAATTGAAAACGTCTGGTCAATGGTGGCCTAGCAGCTGGCTCGTCACAATACGCCAGTCACTACTCTTTATGAACTGTGGTATCGTGTTGAAGCTGCATGGGCAGCTGTACCTGTACACGCCATCGAAGCTCTTTTTGTCTCATTGCCCAGGCGTATCAAGGCCGTTATTACGGCGAGAGGTGGTGGTTCTGGGTACTGATTTCTCAAAATCTATGCACCCAAATTGCGTGAAAATGTAATCACATGTGAATTCTAGTATAATATATTTGTCCAATGAATACCCGTTTATCATCTGAATTTCTTCTTTGTGTAGCAATGTTAATGGCCAGTAGTGTACATAATTTTATTATTATTATTATTAGCTGTGGCATCTGTCACTGACGCAATGGATGCACCTAATAATAATCATGTAGTTGACGCCATGGAACCTGCCCATAACCGATGTTATGATATCCGTGAACTGAAGATGGACGCTCGACCGAAACTGGGTGGCTTCACGGTGCCCTTCTCCACAGAAAGGAGTATTGATAAGGGCAGTGTGGCCTTCCGCTGGGCCTCTCAGTACTTCCGACGTCGAGGGCAGACAGAGGGGAGCAGCGGCGCGCGGCACTCAGTTGCCGTGCGGTCAGTGCGGAGCGTGCAGCTGCGAGGCGGCAGCACTGGCCGCTGGCCCCTCCCGCGCCTGGGCCAGCTCGAGGCGGGGCCACGCCCTGCCGAGTGCCGGGCTCTGCGCAGTGGCGGCCGGCGAGTGGCGGCCTACATTCCGCATTCCGCGGCGGATACCCCCCGCACCCGCACCACGTTTCGAAAGGCCCCCCGCCGTCACGTCACACTCCAGCACGCCTAATCCACGCAGCGGTCCGGCGAAAGCCGCCTCAAAATAATTAACATTCCTGCCCCCCGCCTCCTACTGCTTTGCCTCCGTAGACCGTTGAAAGAAGCCGTCCACTCCAATGCAGTTCAGAGCAATTGAGGCGCTGCAGCCCACGAGCTGCGATCGATGGAAGAATTACCTCGTCTGCCTTGATGCCCTAAGCGCTTGCCAGAATTTTCAGGAAAAAATCAGCAGGAAAAAAATGGTACAGAACTTGCAAGCTAATATATCACAAAGATTACATAAGAAACAATTATTTTGTTGGCTCTGGGACAGGTGAGAATTGTGGGAAAGGAGCAAGTTATTGAGATGGCAAGTGATACTCGCGTCGTGTCGTTATACGGTACCGCCATTGAGACAGGCATAAGCCAGGCAGTTGGCAACGCTTCAGCTCCTACCTGTGGCTTTAAAATAAAATACTTTTTACTTTCTTAAAGTTTCGATATTCCTGAGCAGTGGAAAGATGTGCACGGATAACTATGTAATGTTTATAGCTCACCTGTGTAAAAGGTGTATCTGTGCACCGTGACCGGCCGCTGTTGCCGAGCTGTTCTAGGCACTTCAGTCCGGAACCGCGCTGCTGCTACGGTCGCAGGTTCGAATCTTGTCTCGAGCATAAGTGTGTGTGATTTCCTTAGGTTAGTTAGGTTTAAGTAGTTCTAGGTCTAGGGGACTGATGATCTCAGATGTTAAGTACCATAGTGCTTAGAGCCATTTGAATTTTGGTGGACCGTCGCTTACAGTTCCTGAAAATATTGTTCATCGAAGTACTGTAAATATTCCTAAATAATTGTGATGTAGGCCTAATTTCGCTGATTTCCGATTATAGTAGTCGACACAAGAGAGAATTTATTTTCAATTAATGGTTTTTATCCTAAGTGCAGAGCCTGGTGAACCGTAGGAAGATTCAGGCTTAGCCGACTCACTAAAGTTAAATTCTTCCAAATCTCATCGAAGACACTGAAGTACTGACTGATTATTCAAAGTCCCAACAATTTTTATCGTGTGCAGCCCACCATCGCACCCAATGCTAAAGCCGTCGTCACACGGAGCGTGCATTCGAACGTTGAACTTTGAGCGTGCTGAGTTTCTGACGTCATAGCGTGGGAAAAGCGCGTTGGGGAGTCTTTCCAGGCGTGCAGAGCAATATCTAGCATGGCAGATATGCTGAACGTGCGTTTGTATTTTCACCAATTAGACGGAGCAACGCCACCTACGTTACATGCAGAGCATCTCTCTTCAGTACAGAGCCGCGAGACACCATATTACCTTTCGGTTGAAGCTCATATGTTCATACGTCGTTTTCCAGCATCAGCAAATTCAGGATCTCTTGAAAACCTGTAGTGAATTAAATTACAATGAAATCCAGACCATTAGCTCCTTACAGACGTTGATAAATATCAATAGTGACAGTCGAATTGTTCGATTTGTTGTCATAACATGACAGGAAATGTCATATTGGTAGTTAACGAATTATGTAACTTGCGTATTGTGAAAGTATGCCGTTCAAAGGTACCTGCACACTAAGGATCCATAACAAATACATTGTTCTTGGTACAATTTGTTATGAAATGTCAGTTCATAACATATCTTCGATAAGACGTGAAGCATGGTCGTATAACACACAGTTTCTCATCTCACTGGATCAAATTTTATTTATTTATCTTTTTACCAGCCTTGGTATTTGCTAATAGGTTCTCATACTTCCTAACTAGTTTAATTAAATTATTTTTTGAAAGATATAACCGCCATTTGACTGTATAACAGGTTTTATTACACAATCTAGATTCCAGCCTTAGCCCATTTTATACTGTCACGAGTATCAAAAACCATTGATCTTGAATAGAACACAAGTCTTCGTCAAATCTGACTGACTTTGACTTTAGGAGATCTCTGGATCTCGTTTCTTTTGTAGTTCTGGCACTTTTAGTGCCTTGCCCACTTAGCTGCTCTATTCATTTGGATTTTTAATTGTTCTCTTTTTGGTGAGGTAGCTCAAGGCGTCATTCTTGTTTTGTTACACTACTTCTCTTATTGTGCACTTTATTCACGCTGTAGGTCGGGCCGCCTTGTGATGGGGCCCCAATGTATCTGGGCTCAACCAGGCTTTTAATGGGTTTTCAGACCGCTGTACCTCTTCATAGAATTGACGAGAAGTCAGTCTGAGGTGGTCCTTTAACATAGCAACGCCGGCCTGCCAGTGGAGCTCTCTAGTGGGGGAGCGTATGGGTAAGTGAAGAGCAAGGCGGAGAACTTTGTCCTGTACTTTCCGTAGTTTTTCAATGTGTATATGGGCAGCATTGCCCCATTCCACAGAAGCGTACTCTATAACGGGCCTAATAAGTGCCAAATACAGTGGTAATCCACACTGCGTGGTAGCGTCGTTGTTGGGTTTAAGATTGGGTAAAGCGTCCCCAGGTCATGTGCCGATCTGGGGTCACGCCGTGCCGGTTCGTGACCATGTGATTTAGCCTCCCATGATACGAAACAGTACTAAATTTTCCGGAAGCTTTTTCCTTGTAGTGACCAGAACTTGGTTTTCAGCCGCGTTCACCTTGAGTCACCACTTGGTCGCTAAAGATCCAAGGTTATCGCATGCTTCTTGAGGACGGCGTCTCATCATCTGCGCGCTGAGACTGCGCGCAAAAAGCATTACCTGCATAAAGCGCAAACTCAACTCTGGGAGTATTTAGCATGTCAGAGGTACATAGAGTGTACAGCAGGAGGCAGAGAACAGATCCCTGTGGCACTCCCGTCCAGGTCTGTCCTTCTGTGGATTTGAATCCGTCAGCTCGAACGTGGCAATTTCGGTCACTCAGGTGGGATTTGAGCAGGCGTATGTGTGACGCCAGTATCCCAAGTACAAGAAACTTGTACAGGAGACCGTGACACCACACGCCGTCGAATGCCTTCGACACGTCGAAGAGTACCACCCCGAGGTACTCTCTATGGTCCCGGGCTCCCATTGCCTGCTCAACCAACCTAAGGATGTGGCCCCCCCTCCGGAAAGAAAACCGCTCATCCAGAAGGAGGCGCTCATCCTTCATGTGTCTGCACTGCCGTTTGGCGTAAAGCCTTTCGAAGATCTTAGAAAGGGCTAGCAGTAGGCTTATCGGGCAATAATTGTGTGCAAGTCCAGTATCCTTACCGGGTTTAGGAATGGCAACAACCTCCGCATGTTTCCACGCGGAAGGGAAGCTACCAGTTCTTAAAGGTTCCGGTCATAATATGGACTTCGTCTTACGGCATTTGCGGGGGGATGGTGTTTCCGATCTGATCGACATCACCTGCTTTACGGTGGTTGAGGTGGGAGAGTTGTACCTGACTTTTTCCTCAGTTGCCGCGCCAGTGACGTCCTCGTCCCGATTTCCCAGGAAAACTGGTAAACACTTTCCACTTATATTTTATGACTGTTATCAGATACGTCGTCGACAGACGTGAAATTCTCCGCGAACGCGTCCGCCAATGCATTTGCCTTGGCTTCCGGCTCGCAAACAGTCTTACGCTCGACTTGTAGCGGCGGAATACGATGTGTCTTCCCAGAAACTGTTCGGTGATGTGCCATACGCTGTTATCACCAATTCGGAGGGTGGCTATTTTGCCCCCACAGTTCCGATTTCCGTGCTGGTCGACAAGTAGTTTTATTTTACGGCGAAGGCGATTTAATCGCCGTTTCGTCGCAGGTTGCCGTGTCAGCTGCCGTTCACGAAATTTGCGGTTTTTCTCCATGATCGGTTCCAAGATGTTTGACGGAAGCTATAGGTGTAACCTCGCTGTTGTTGAGGTCCCTGGGGAGTGGGTGCATTAAGTGTGGCACTATTTTTCCTAAGTTTCCTACCTGGCACTACTTCCTGTGGTTCGCTGCTGACAGGGCACGGCATGACTCTTTAACGGAGGAAATGCTTATCAGTCAGTGCAGAGGGCAGAGAGAGACGGATGTGCGCGGTCCCACGAACGCTGGCGGCGGTGGTCGGCCGCCGGTCGAATTCTGGCCGCATGTCGAGACGCGGGCGTGTTTACGTGAGCCTGCCCACGGGCACGGCTTGGTTCAAATGGTTCAAATGGCTCTGAGAACTATTCGACTTAACTTCTGAGGTCATCAGTCGCCTAGAACTCAGAACTAATTATACATAACTAACCTAAGGACATCACACACATCCATGCCCGAGGCAGGATTCGAACCTGCGACCGTAGCGGTCGCTCGGTTCCAGACTGTAGCGCCCAGAACCGCACGGCCACTACGGCCGGCGGCACGGCATTTATTGTGGGCCGGCTGAGCTGAAAAAAACTTGAGGTGCTGGAACTTGTGGATTATGGATATTGGTTGTAGTGTATCGTGTTCCTTGCATGCCAGGCACGTGGATATAGTACGTCCATGGTATGTATGTAGCTAACTGTCTCCAGCAGCATTAATAGATACGGTAATCTGGTGTTTGCTAAAGCTGGCATTATCTAACAATTACCCTCAGAGATTGCGTCGCTAGACTGTGTTAACAAGTGATGTGAGATGGCCGCCCATGGTGTATTATGTTTGCTGGGCAGGATACAGGTTTCGTGTCGATTGTATGTTATTGTTTGGGCTGTTATTTGCTAGGTGTTTTATATTTTATGTTACTGGTGCTGTTATACTGGTCGTGTACACCATGAGTAGGTTATGTTAGTGATAGAATAAGACATGGTTACCTTCTCTTTCAGCCGGCCGGTGTGGCCGTGCGGTTCTAGGCGCTACAGTCTGGAACTGCGCGACCGCTACGGTCGCAGGTTCGAATCCTGCCTCGGGCATGGATGTGTGTGATGTCCTTAGGTTAGTTAGGTTTAAGTAGTTCTAAGTTCTAGGGGACTGCTGACCTCACAAATTAAGTTCCATAGTGCTCAGAGCCATTTACCTTCTCTTTCTAATACAGAACATTTTCAGGTTAGTTTCTGTGATGTTTCCATGTGTCTTGTACGAGCAGATGGAGACTTAGGTTCATATACCAAGGTGCATGTTTATGGCAGTTTTCAAACAGCGAACACCTACAGTTCTTCAAAAGAGAAGCTAATGTTCTTAACTGTCACAGTGTTATGTAAAAGTAACGCATGTAAACTCAGTTCTACACCATTAAAAGTAACAGTTCAACAAATACAACGCACCAAAGAATGTCATACATGACAATGCAGGCAATTAAATAACTGTCCACAAGAGATGCATTCTTATAATCAAACTATTGTTAATGCTCAAAATAAGGTACGTAAGACTCAGGTACGTAGTTATCTAAAAGTTCATTATCTCAAGTGGTATAACACACACTAATAGGCGTCACATACTTTTAAAATTACATTGGAAATAAGCGTTTGGCGTCATTGGCCGGGAGGCCCCTTGTGGGGCAGGTCCGGCGCCTTGGTGCAGGTCTTATTAGATTCGACGCCACAATGGGCGACCTGCGAGCCGGATGGGGATGAAGACTACACAACACCCAGTCCCTGACCAGAGAAAATCTCCGAGCCAACCGGGAGTCGAACCCGGGCCCGTACGACGACAATCCGTCACGCTGACCATTTTTTTGCTTTTTTTTTTTTTTTTTTTTTTTTTTAAATGGCATATTGTTCTATAATGTTCGTTGCGGACGTCCGATGACACTCGTTCTGGTTGTTCGTTGATCCGTTCACTCAGTTTTTTTATTACAAAAGGTAGCTAAACCCTCTGACCGAACACGCTGAGCTACCGTGCCGACAACCATTCAGCTATCGGGACGGACACAGTTACATTAATGAATGGCCATAGGCTTCAAACAATTAGAGCAAAGTACAAATGAATTGATGAACATATCAAGTGTAAAAGCAAAAGCTTAAAAGCAATTCTGTAATCACGATTCAAAATATGTTTCCATGTTGTTGTTGTGGTCTTCAGTCCTGAGACTGATTTGATGCAGCTCTATATGCTACTCTATCCTGTGCAAGCTTTTTCATCTCCCAGTACCTACTGCAACCTACATCCTTCTGAATCTGCTTAGTGTATTCATCTCTTGGTCTCCCTCTACGATTTTTACCCTCCACGCTGCCCTCCAATACTAAATTGGTGATCCCTTGATGCCTCAGAACATGTCCTACCAACCGATCCCTTCCTCTGGTCAAGTTGTGCCACAAACTTCTCTTCTCCCCAATCCTACTCAATACTTCCTCATTAGTTATGTGATCTACCCATCTAATCTTCAGCATTCTTCTGTAGCACCACATTTCGAAAGCTTCTATTCTCTTCTTGTCCAAACTATTTATCGTACATGTTTCACTTCCATACATAGCTACACTCCATACAAATACTTTCTGAAATGACTTCCTGACACTTAAATTTATACTCCATGTTAACAAATTTCTCTTCTTCTGAAACGCTTTCCTTGGCATTGCCAGTCTACATTTTATATCCTCTCTACTTCGACCATCATCAGTTATTTTGCTCCCCAAATAGCAAAACTCCTTCACTACTTTAAGTGTCTCATTTCCTAATCTAATTCCCTCAGCATCACCCGACTTAATTAGACTACATTCCATTAACCTTGTTTTGCTTTTGTTGATGTTCATCTTATATCCTCCTTTCAAGACACTGTCCATTCCATTCAACTGCTCTGCCAAGTCCTTTGCTGTCTCTGAGAGAATTACAATGTCATCGGCGAACCTCAAAGTTTTTATTTCTTCTCCATGAATTTTAATACCTACTCCGAATTTTTCTTTTGTTTCCTTTGCTGCTTGCTCAATATACAGATTGAACAACATCGGGGAGAGGCTACAACCCTGTCTTACTCCCTTCCCAACCACTGCTTCCCTTTCATGTCCCTCGACTCTTATAACTGCCATCTGGTTTCTGTACAAATTGTAAATAGCCTTTCGCTCCCTGTATTTTACCCCTGCCACCTTTAGAATTTGAAAGAGAGTATTCCAGTCAACATTGTCAAAAGCTTTCTCTAAGTCTACAAATGCTAGAAACGTAGGTTTGCCTTTCCTTAATCTTTCTTCTAAGATAAGTCGTAAGGTCAGTACTGCCTCACGTGTTCCAGTGTTTCTACGGAATCCAAACTGATCCTCCCCGAGGTTGGCTTCTACTAGTTTTTCCATTCGTCTGTAAAGAATTCGTGTTAGTATTTTGCAGCTGTGACTTATTAAACTGATAGTTCGGTAATTTTCACATCTGTCAACACCTGCTTTCTTTGGGATTGGAATGATTATATTCTTCTTGAAGTCTGAGGGTATTTCGTCTGTTTCATACATCTTGCTCACCAGATGGTAGAGTTTTGTCAGGACTGGCTCTCCCGAGGCCGTCAGTAGTTCCAATGGAATGTTGTCTACTCCGGGGGCCTTGTTTCGACTCAGGTCTTTCAGTGCTCTGTCAAACTCTTCACGCAGTATCATATCTCCCATTTCATCTTCATCTACATCCTCTTCCATTTCCATAATATTGTCCTCAAGTACATCGCCCTTGTATAGACCCTCTATATACTCCTTCCACCTTTCTGCTTTCCCTTCTTTGCTTAGAACTGGGTTTCCATCTGAGCTCTTGATATTCATACAAGTCGTTCTCATATCTCCAAAGGTCTCTTTAATTTTCCTGTAGGCAGTATCTATCTTACCCCTAGTGAGACAAGCCTCTACATCCTTACATTTGTCCTCTAGCCATCCCTGCTTAGCCATTTTGCACTTCCTGTCGATCTCATTTTTGAGACGTTTGTATTCCTTTTTGTCTGCTTCATTTACTGCATTTTTATATTTTCTCCTTTCATCAATTAAATTCAATATTTCTTCTGTTACCCAAGGATTTCTATTAGCCCTCGTCTTTTTACCTACTTGATCCTCTGCTGCCTTCACTACTTCATCCCTCAGAGCTACCCATTCTTCTTCTACTATGTTTCTTTCCCCATTCCTGTCAATTGTTCCCTTATGCTCTCCCTGAAACTCTGTACAACCTCTGGTTCTTTCAGTTTATCCAGGTCCCGTCTCCTTAAATTCCCACCTTTTTGCAGTTTCTTCAGTTTTAATCTACAGGTCATAACCAATAGATTGTGGACAGAGTCCACATCTGCCCCTGGAAATGTCTTACAATTTAAAACCTGGTTCCTAAATCTCTGTCGTACCATTATATAATCTATCTGATACCTTTTAGTATCTCCAGGGTTCTTCCATGTATACAACCTTCTTTCATGATTCTTAAACCAAGTGTTAGCTATGATTATGTTGTGCTCTGTGCAAAATTCTACCAGGCGGCTTCCTCTTTCATTTCTTAGCCCCAATCCATATTCACCTACTATGTTTCCTTCTCTCCCTTTTCCTACACTCGAATTCCAGTCACCCATGACTATTAAATTTCCGTCTCCCTTCCATATTCACTCGTTATCGCATATACGGTGTAGAAACTGATAAAGATACGTGACAGACATGAGATGAATATTTACTCGCGTGAAAACTCTCACAATTAACTACGACACTCCGTTCGGGGAAGGCAACAGTGGAAACTCCGTGACACTGTTCGCGGATCAGGTTGTTGTGTAGTGGAAAGTCGCAATGCCAGAGAGCTGGAGTCAAATGCTGGGACATCTGCAGAGGACCAAAGCTTGTTTCGAGGATCGACAGTTGGGCTTCAACGTAAATTTTTAGAAAAGTGTTACGCACACATAAGCGGAGAGACTGTTTTTTCTGTTACACTATTAGTGATAACAATAATAATTATTATTATTATTTCGTGTTGCTCAATACCCGAGTGCTAGTCTTTGTATCTGACGTCACATCGGCAATGCGTATCCCTAATCCACCAACCAGGAAAAGACCCATGGTTTAAAGTGGAATCCGGCCCACGTGTCATTCATAGCGAAACTTCACGTCGTTGAGAGGTGAAGGCTAGATTAAAATCGGACAGAAAATTTTCCTGTTTAGACCGGGATTAGATCCTGCGCCATGTTGACTTTTTTTCTTTCTTTTCTTTTGTCTTCATTCTTTCGTTCTCTTGTTTCGTCGTTTTTCCGTCAGTGGTTTTGCGTGGATGTCGCTTCACTTTTTTTTCAGATCCTATTGAAGTTAATATCTCCCAGTTTTTTTTCCTACAGAAGGTGGCTAGTCCTCTGACGGAACGCACTGAGCTATCGTGCCAGCTCACTAGGCCACCAGGCCAGACACAATTAGTGATAACTCACAATAGATAGTAGCAATCGTAAAGCACCTAGTGGTAACCGTCCCAAGAGGTCTAAATTAGAAATATCACGTAAAGCGCAAGAAGAGCAGATCCCAATCTGAGATTCATTGAAAGAAATTCTTCACTGGTGTGGCCATACTGTCCGTAGTTGCTTTACAATTCTCGAGGGTATTTTTGTTCTGTCGTTGAAACTCCAAAAATGCGTGATTTTTTTCACCAGATGCGTTTCGCTCTATTGACGTAAAGCATCATCAGTGGTATGTAATTAAGTTATTTATATTTTGAATTGCTTTTAGACCGAAAAACAGTTCGACTTACGGTACTTACGGTACAAATCAACATATTCTTAAGGAACTGTTTTTCGATAAGTAAAACTCAACATATTCTTTACAAACTGTTTTTTGATCTAAAACCAAATCAGAGTGTAAATAACTTAATTACTGATCACTGATGATGCTTTACCTCAATAAAGCTAAACGCGTGTGGTGAAAAAAATCACGCATTTTTGTAGTTGCAACGACAGAACAAAACCACCCTCTAGAATTATTGAAAGACACGTAAGAAAATGTACTTTATCCACGTCAGAAATGGCTTAGAAAACAATGGTCCGGTCGATTCCTGAGCATTGCTCGTTTGTATTTGGCTCCTACCAAATTCGATTAATGGGTAAGGTGCAGGGAAAGATAAGAGCGAGACATTTCATCACGGGTTAGTTTGATAAGTGCTGGAGGATTGCGGAAACACTGATCAGAGTCCAGAGGCAGAGGCCATATGAGAAGCGTTGCAGAGCACGGAAAAGATTGCTGTTTTAATTCCAAGAAGAACAGGCAACATGTTACTCACCCCCACGCACACCCCGCAGTGTGACCGTCGCGGTTAAATCAGAGAAATCAGAATTCGCCCAAAAGCTCGCCAACGGTCGTTCTCCCCACGCGGTATTCACGAGTGATAAAGCCAGTAGTTGCCTCCGATACACTTCGCAAGCTAACATACGAGGTGTACAGGTGGATATTTAAAGTTATTAAAGCTAATATTAAGCTAAGATTAAACAGAAATTCGTTGAAATTGAACTTCCACCGACACCAATTATTAATCTGAAATTACGATTTGTTGATTTCGAGATTTATAAGTACTAAAAGTGAATCACCATTGGTATCACCTATATGGTAACCGTGGTAAATTACGCTTTCCAGGACGTTTTACAACTCTCAACGCTGTGTGAAGAACATTAACGTTGTTATGAAAATGACTGAAGCGAACTTTATTCCGCTGATAACGTACATCGTAACGCACACATGATTCTGATAAAAGAACTGCATGCATTCTCTGATTCGGAGAATTCAGCATGGTGCGGAACCCCCACTTAGTGCAGTCAGAGCCTCTAACAACCGTGACGTGAAAAGAGGACGAGAATTAACGTCGAAGAATTGTTCTCGACGAGGGTTGCATTCGAGTCCACGTGAGACCGGTTGTAACAATGGTCGATGGGCATTCTTGTCAGGAACCACGAGTATTATTACACTTTGTACATACACTGAGGAGCTACAGAAACTGTTACATCTGCCTAATACCGTGTGGGGCCCCCGCGAGTACGCAGAAGTGCTGCAACACGACGTAGCATTGACTCGACTAACGCGTGAAGTAGTGCTGGAGAGAACTGACAGCATCAATCCCACAGGGCTGTCCACAAATCACTAAGGGAAAGGTGGAGATCTCTTCTGAACAGTGATGCAAGGCATCTCAGATATGTTCAATAATGTTGATGTCTGGGGAATTTAGTGGCCAGAGGAAGTGTTTAAACTCAGAGGAGTGCTCCTGGAGCCACTCTGTAGCAATTCTGGACGTTCTGGGTGTCGCATTGTCCTGCTGGAATTGCCCAAGTCCCTCGGAATGCACAATGGACATGAATGGATGCTGGTGATCAGAAAAGATGCTTACGTACGTGTCACCTGTCAGAGTCGTATCTAGACGCATTAGGGATCCCTTATCGCTCCAACTGCACACGCCCCACACCATTAAAAAGACTCCACCTGCTTGAACAGTCCCCTGCTGACATGCAGCGTCCCTGGATTCGTTATGTTGTCTCCATAGCCGTACACGTCCATCCGCTCGATACAACTTGAAACGAATTTCAAATTTTGCACAATACCCCACCACGATTAATTAATTTTGAAAAATTAAGGAAGCTTTCAAGCCACATACATCCCAGTGTAATAAAGCTGGATCCTGAAATACCGTTTTTGGAACATAAGCTATACACAATATGCTATCGGAATATTTTCAACATACACAATTTAAATATATAAACGTTCATTACTGTATTATTATTTATCTTAATTATATTTGTTACATGTTTTAAGTTGTTGTTTTACTTTTAACATTCGTAATTGTTTTTTAGATTACTTTTTCACATACGTGTATTTCTTTAGTTGACAATAACAAGCAATTCATTATTATGATATAAAATAATTATAATAACGAAATCTGTAAGGAAATGCTTAAAACATTAGGTTTTTTGCACCATGCACATAAAATGAACGAATTTTCATCGCTGTAGTATACACGACGGAGAAAACAGAAGCGGATGCAATCGCTTACTGACATACGTTCCATTACAAGAGGCTCAACGGAAATGGAACAGACTGATAACTCTGCAGCCGCACTGATTCCTACTGAGCCACATCCCTTTGTCGCGTGGCAACCGCTGTACCCTCTGCGACATATACGAAATCCCTACGGCATCATGCGGCCACACGTCTTCTGTAAGTTAACTGCGGTTCGTCTGCTTTCGTTCAACATGACGTTATCGATATGTTAGATAGGCTTTTCACCCATTAACACAGGAATGTCAGTCAACGGAGATACTCGCACACACAGTCACGTCAGCCGCACCCACTATAAGCAAAGGTTGTCGAAACGCCCAGCGTCGTGTGCGAAGTCCGGCCACGTCATGTGAACATCAGCTGTGACGCGCATGGCTCAGACGGCAATAGGTATGCATTATAGTATACATCTGCGAAAACCAAGTACCAGCGAATGAAGACGAGTGAGGAGAGATTCACTGCTGCTAGAAGACACAAACATTGATATCTCAAATTGATGAACTTATAGATCATTGTGATCGATGAATTGTGAGCAAATTTAGAAAAAAAAAATAGAAATTTGTGGTAAGATCTTATGGGACGAAACTGCTGAGTTCATCGGTCCCTAAGCTTACACAGTACTTAATGTAACTTAAACTAACTTACGCTAAGGACAACATACACATCCATGCCCGAGGGAGTACTCGAACCTCCGGCGGGGGGAGCAAATTTAGAAATGTGTCCAAGAATAGAGAACTTAACATTCGTAAACCTGTGAGTGCGATCCGAGATGACAGCGAAGGGAAAAACTTAGAACTGGTTTCATTAAAGGTTAAAGAAGTTAGCAACATCTGGCGTGGACCGAATACTACAGGAAGAGGAGATATGGGATAGAAGTAGCAATCTGAATAGTGTCGTCTCTTCGGACCTACAGCGTAGTCTTTCCTGCACTCGTGTGGACGACGGCGTCCAGCTGTACGTGCGGAACTGGTTCACGTCGCAGCCCCGGGGATTTTATGAGACAGCCATTCACCGCCTTGTGTCACAGTGGGACAAGTGTCTCAACAGCCAGGGTCAACATTTCTTACATACAGGTACTGGTTTCTGCAATTATGCCCCTGGCTCGTATTTTTTTGAACGCCCCTTATATTAACTAACGGATTTCATCATATAACTACGGAACCCGCAAAATTTCATCTACTGACATTAAGACAGTCGAATCTTTAATTTTCAGACGGTGCTGGATATCGCTCATCAATTGGTACAAGACAAAATACGAGACAAATATGCGCAATATAGATACTACCGTTCTACGTGAATGTCTTTCCTAATATCACATTTTAGAGCTTAGAGATCAGACAAATACCCACGGTACGTTTTCAGCATTGTATAAGGTAACTGGAACTATGTTGTCGGAAAAAGATGATTTACTATTATATTAAGATATTGCTCTACGGAAGAGCCATCAGGCAAAGGATGCAATTTACTGGCATAATACAAGTGAGGCTGTAAGAATTTTGGGAATACTTATTAGAGATGAACTGAGATGGCAGATTACGTGAATCCATTTTCTCGCCTCCTGCTACCCACCGGGCATTTCAATATTCAGCAAAACAATGCACTACCCTGTCATTATCTAAATTGAGAAACTAGCTCACAGAGACGAATTTCGAGTTAGCCCATTCCTGTGACGTGCTTGTAATCACACGTAACACTACTAAACTTTTAAAATGTAGCAACTATTACTATCGATGTTAGAAAGTTCCTGTATATCATTAATTAATTGGAATACACCAGACGTATTCTATTCCGACAATATTTCCTGTACAATGAATAAACAAGTTTTATCCAAGTTTCTCCGTCTGCTGTTCACTGAATTAATGAAGCAGTATTTTCTGAATGGGTCAGTTTTGTCAACGACAAATCCCATGATGGCATATACGCACAGGAGTTGCACGGTTAAAATTCCGATAAACCTGAACAACGGCCTACAAGAAGTTCGTGAACTGACACTGCAGGGCAGTATGAGCGTCCTTTTGTGGACTAAAAATATTATTGGTGAGTGCAAGGAATTCCCCCAAAATATGATATCGTACGAGGTAACAGAATGGAAATAAATAAAGTAATAAGCCTTCGCGTTTCAGTGTCAAGAGACAGTGGTAATCATTTTTCCAGTGGAGATTGTAGCATTCAGATTATGTACAATATCTTGAACATTAAAATTGAATAATATTCTTTACTAACCGACTTTATAAATGTTAGTATGTATGTGCTCTCCATAAATGGCACACTAGAACTGCAGTTGAGAATTCCGTAATTAGTAGTGCAACTTAACTGCAAATTCGCTTCTCGTGGTCGTCGGTGTTGATATTGTATCCCAAGAACCACGTAAACTAAAGTCCGTTCATGAATCCTCTCTGGAGATCACCGGAGCTTGCCCAGTACAGCGACATATCGCTCAATGAAAACTGGTTGATAGGTCAAGAAAAAAATACCTGGAAAACCTAGCAAGACACAGTGTTGTAGAGGATGATAATCTTCCTTTGACGAAATTGTGTGCTTTCGGAATATCGTCTTAGTTATGTGACTGGTTTCGTGATTTCCTGTCAGAGAGGCCACAGTTCGTAGTAACTGACGGAAAGTCATCGAGTGAAACAGAAGTGATTTCTGGCGTTCCTCAACGTAGTATTACATGCCCTTTGCTGTTCCTTATTTATATAAACGATTTGGGAGACAAACTGAGCAGCCGTCTTAGGTTGTTTGCAGAAAATGTTGTGGGGAAGGCTAACCAAAGACTGCGTTTTATTGGCAGGACAGTTAGAAAATGTAACAGATCTACTGAAGAGACTGCCTACACTACGCTTGTCCGTCCTCTTTTAGAATACCGCTGCGCCGTGTGGGATCCTTACCGGCTACGATCGACGGAGTACATGTAGAAAGTTCAAAGAAAGGCAGCACGTTTTGTATTATCGCGAAATAGAGGAGAAAGTGTCACTGAAATGATATAGGATCTGGGGTGGACATCATAAAAACAAAGGCGTTTTTCGTTGCGGCGGAATCTACTCACGAAATTTCAATCACCAACTTTCTCCTCCGAATGCGAAAATATTTTGTTGACACCGACCAACATAGGGAGAAACGATCACCACGATAAAATAAGGGAAATTACAACTCGCACGGATAGATATAGCTGTTCGTTTTTTTCCGCACGCCGTACGAGACTGGAATGTTAGAGAATTGTTGTGAAGGTGGTTCGATGAACCCTCTGCCAGGCAGTTAGGAGTGATTTGCAGAGAATCGATGTAGATGCAGATTAGATGTAGAAATGTGACCGTGGCTGTACGTTCACACTAGCGAACCAATGCTCATCGATTCCGTTGAGCTGTAGGGCGACGTAGTACGTAGAAATAGGAAATCATATGTCGTAAAATTAATAAAAGTCGACGTATCTTTTAAACGAAACTTCGGCGTATATTCCGACAACAATTAATTCCCTCTACAAATTTCAATGAATTCTGATCATACTTTTGCCTTGGCAGTGAGTCAGAATTTTAGTAACGGCTGACATCAACAGCACATAACATTTATACAACATGTCTATCCGTGACGAATATGCTAACCAACGTAAAGTTACATTTAATATTTATTTTATTTATTTATTTAATCGTTATTTAACCTGAACAGATGTAATACTATATGAACAGTTGACATTGCTAGTTTATGGAATAGCGCTGCGCGTCTAATAACGAAGAGCACACTCGTGGTCCGTTACGTTAAGAATGTTAACGGTTCAAGCGCGCTTGGCAAGGTAGCGTCCTTGCGCACAAAATTACGTCAGAGGGTCATTGACGCTGTTTGGCATTCAGGAGTTAAGTGACACTTCCATTACGATATACGTAACAATGTATTTTCCGGCGGATTTAGTGCAAACTTGACTTTCGAGTCACAGTATGAGACTTTCTTTTTTTTTTTTCCCTGAAAGCATTGGATCGCAGTCTCAGAACTGCAACCTTCCCATTGTTATCCCTACGCTGGTTACCCACCTGAGTCGCTTTCGTTCCTTTTCACCGCTTGGGACGTATTATAATCACTGAATGCTGTAACGAAGCTTACGTATCGTCAGACTATTATATTAAGTGACTGATACTAGCAGTAATGCAGCTTTCCTCATCAAACATTGCTACTACCGAAATATATACAGTGAAACTGAGGAATGTGCTTCTCGGTGTGTTGAGGCATATAGACCACAAACGAGACGTTTTCCTTATGTTTAAAAGAGAAGGCTTACGTCTACAGAGTTTCAGTCCCGTCAGTAGCGGGCGGTGTCTCAAAGAGTCCGCTACACGACGCGTTGCAGCCTTCGCCAGGCAGAAAGAGAGTATTATACGATTTTGGCTGGTGGTTCTAAATCACCCATGAGTATACACACAGGAAAAAATATGTTTGCAAATTTCCGAATCGTCTGTTTGGCATGAATGTGAACAGATTCTTCAGCATTCAGCGCCTGGTCCACAAGGAGCAATAACCAACATGCCTTATAGCAACTGGTTTCCGCTAACTCGTACTCAGTCGCCTACTGACATACTTCACTGTTAAGTCCTTGACAGGCTCGCTCCCACTGCTGCTCAGTGTGCACGCACCATCGCATACCGGAAATCAGTAAAACAGTAATTCTCGTTCAGGCAAAAATAATCTGGTCTCTGTTGTTTGTACTAACGAAACTATGCAGCAAAAGTAGTTTTCGGTGCTCCGAAGTTATTCCACACGAAGCAATGAATCTCATTTCTCCATTGCACAAGCAATTTTTGCCACTCACAGGACGAGTTCGTGTCGCGTATTTTCAGTGATGATGGGTTTAATATTTATCGTGTCTTCCAAGAGATATTTCATCTCACTTCTTCTGCAATTACTCAACACAGGAAATCATATTTAAAAGAGACTAACAAATTAATGGGGTTTATTGGCGTCTTCAGCAGTGGGGAACATAGTTTAAATTGACCTCCCATAACCGTATCCATTATGTTGTAGACGTCACCTAGGTGTAGGCAAAGTGCAACTTTAAATTAAATGGAGCAGTATTCGTACTGTGGAGCACACACACACACACACACACACACACACACACACACACACACACACACACACACACACACATACGCACGCACACACAGACGACACACACACACACACACACACACACACAGACGACACACACCCATACACATAATTATAGAAAACATAGGAAGAACACATTGTTTTCCAGTAACTAGTCGCCTCGAGGAGTAATTTACCAAAGGCCTAACCAGAGGTGAGAGAATCCAGTATGCAACATGGGAAAGTTATGACGAGACGGGCTCGCTTCATCTGAAGGAAGCTGACACGTTGGTGCAGCTCTTCACGAACTTTCTAGTAGGGCGCTGATCGAGACTGGGTGAGTGGGACTGAGTGCAATTTCAACAACTAGACGCAGGCAGCTTTATAGTTTCGCCGTTGAGATGTTCCCATTAAATAGCTCTCCGACCACCGGGCTCAGAATACCGACAGGAGAGGGGCTAACGTGAAGGAACCATCTACAAATGTTATCCTGTACAACCCAAAGGAAAGATCGTCTTACAACAGGCAAGAGCAGCCACATTCTGCCAAAAGGGCGTCTTGCGTGCTGTAACCTTGGTGCCGAGCTGTCGGGAAATTTTATATTTCTGCTACTAACGGACACAACTAGCACCTTCTTCCTTGCACCCAGATTTTCGCACTAGCTTTTCTGCACCGGCCGGCCGGAGTGGCCGTGCGGTTCTAGGCGCTACAGCCTGGAGCCGAGCGACCGCTACGGTCGCAGGTTCGAATCCTGTCTCGGGCATGGATGTGTGTGATGTCCTTAGATTAGTTAGGTTTAATTAGTTCTAAGTTCTAGGCGACTGATGGCCTCAAAAGTTAAGTCGCATAGTGCTCAGAGCCATTTTTTTCTGCACCTATTTGGAACATAACAACCTAAATATGCAATCGACATCCGTCTTAATGGGACTACAGTAAGAATGGGGTGAGGGTGCAGTGTAGTGAGGTAAGTAGTCGTCCTGGCAGTTTACAGTGATTAATTTTAAGTGGTCAGTTACGGTGTGGTTCTCCAGGGATAAACCATTTTAATTAATTATTTCAGATGAATGAATTCGTTACACGTCAACTATTCATTCCTCCAGTTCACAATATTCTACTAATTCCTAAACTTAAGTCGTGTCTTTTTGAAAAAAGCATGCCAACTGCTAATCGTTTTGGAAGTGAACGGTTGCAGTCTATTGCCCCCTACTATGCGACTGAAGTGGAAAGCTTAATCTTCCTTCATCCATTATGGATCGTGGGACGACAGCTGGCATGAACTTCTTGATGCAATAATTTACCAACAGCCGTATGTATTGTAGAAATTTATTTTATTTTATAAACTACTATGTCCTACCAGTTTCGGCATTACATTGTTTCCATCTTCAGGCCCCACTCGTCATAGTCGTAAAATGGCTATACACGGAAGGAGCCATATAACTGGATCCGAGAATCAAATCGGCTCTGAGTCTGTGTCGCGTGGCCACCAAGAGCTGTTGCAGGACGATTTGATTCACGGATCCAGTTATATGGCTCCTTCCCTGTATAGCGATTTTACGACTGTGACGAGTGGGGCCTGAAGTTGGAATCAATGTAATGCCAAAACTGGTAGCACATACAAGTTCATAAAATAAAATAAAGTTCTACAATACATACGGCTGTTGGTAAATTATTGCATCTAGAAGTAGAAAGCCGTCGAACAGAGCAGAACTCGCGTTTCTTACTGCCTCCTACTGAAATACTAACGGAAAGTAGCGCCGGTCTATGAGGAACTGCGCCCTATCGAAGGCAGTGAGCGTGTGACGCAATTTGTTTCCCGGTGCTCGCGGAGCGACCTTGCCGGCGGCAGGCGCGACCCACTTCGAGCAGCAAACGGCGGTTGCGCGGCCGCTGCAGAAACGCGCGCGCGTGGGCGGCCCGTCACGTCCGGGGCGGCGGTGTTGCGGCCACGCAGAGCAGCGGCTGCTGCGCCATTGTCAGCAGTCAGCAGTCAGCTGCACGAAGACGCCGACGCGGCACGTCCCGGCCGCTGACCCGGCCGCCGGCCAGCCGCACCTCCGATGAATGGCCGTTGCCACGCGTGAGTGTGAATGGCCCCGTACCCGTGGCTACCAGCAGAGAGACTTGATAATTACTAACATGGCTCGCCGTGTTACGTAGTGAGAACACCATCGTATCATGTCCGCCGTCTATTACTATGAAGTCACTTTATCGCCGGCAGTTTACGCAAAAATTTGCGAAACAGAGGTTTATATTCCTTCGCATCTCGAAGTCTGAATTTCTAAAACCACCTCAAACAATATGAAACGTAATATTAGAAATTCTACGTGTTTCAAAACGATCATCCCATCTCTTACGACCATACCTTCAACATGAATAAATACATAAAACTGGGGAGAATTAGAACATATGCATAGTATCAAAAATAGGCGGGCCGCGCGGGATTAGCCGAGCGGTCTGCGGCGCTGCAGTCATGGACTGTGCGGCTGGTCCCGGCGGAGGTTCGAGTCCTCCCTCGGGCATGGGTGTCTGTGTCTGTCCTTAGGATAATTTAGGTTAAGTAGTGTGTAAGCTTAGGGACTGATGATCTTAGCAGTTAAGTCCCGTAAGATTTCACACACATTTCAACATTTTTGAAAAATAGGTGGAAGAAAATCGCAACACCAAGAAGGAAGTGTGTAGTACACGTGTTTGTATGTCTATGCGACTACGTATTCAAATTTCGCACCAGTCGCGTCAGAATGGCGCTCTTAGCGCCCTATGGCGAAGGAAATCAGGTATGCTTTAAATACACACTGTAACGGTCGTGAGAGTTAGTTACCGTTGAGACTGGACACTGTGAGTTGATATTGGTGCCGGCCGGGGTGGCCGACCGGTTCTAGGCGCTACAGTCTGGAGCCGCGCGACCGCTACGGTCGCAGGTTCGAAAATGGTTCAAATGGCTCTGAGCACTATGGGACTCAACTTCTAAGGTCATAAGTCCCCTAGAACTTAGAACTACTTAAACCTAACTAACCTAAGAACATCACAAACATCCATGCCCGAGGCAGGATTCGAACCTGCGACCGTAGCGGTCGCGCGGTTCCAGACTGTAGCGCCTAGAACCGCTCGGCCACAAAGGCCGGCCCGCAGGTTCGAATCCTGCCTCGGGCATGGATGTGTGTGACGTCTTTAGGTTAGTTAGGTTTAAGTAGTTCTAAGTTCTTAGGGTACTGATGACCTTAGAGGTTAAGTCCCATAGTGCTCAGAGCCACATTTGATATTTGTCTAGGGTACCTCCAAGGGGCCAAAGGCGCCATTATCAAGAACTCACTGTATTTGCACGAGGTGGTGTAATACGGCTACTAGAAACTGGATGTTCCTTCTGCAATATTGCACAGAGATTTGGCAGGAATGTAGCCACTGTACATGATTTCTGGCAGCTGTGGTCACGAGAATGTACGGTCGCAAGAAGAGCGGACTCTGGACGGCCACTTGGCACTACCCAGAAGGAAGAGCATCGTCTCCGGCGTATGGCTGTGGCGCATCGAACAGCATCTGCAGCAGCAATTTGAGCAGCAGTTGACACCACAGTGACACAGCGTGCTGTTATAAATCGGTTACTTCAAGAACAGCTCCTATTCACTGACCCTGCAGCGTGCATTCCACTGACCTCAAACCACCGCTATTTACTACAGTGACGACAAGCGAGAGCCCAATGGAGGGCAGGGTGGAGGTCCTTTATGTTTTCTGGTGAAAACTGGATTTGCCTAGGTTCCAATGATGGCCGTGTGTTATCTCTTAGAAGCAGGTCAGTTGAGGGCCTGCAACTAACCTATCTGCATGTTTGACACACTGGACCTACAGCTGGAGTTAAGGTCTTGGATAAGATTTCGTACATCAGTAACACTGTCGTGGTTATTCCACGCACCCTCACTGCGAATTTGAACCTTAGTCTGGTTATTCGACCTGTTGGGCTGCTATATATGAACAGCACTACAGAGGGTGTCTTCCAACACAACACTCGCCCACATAAAACTGTTGTAACCAGCATGCTCACACAGAGTGTAGACATGTTGCCTTGGTGTGCGCGATCACGTAGCTGTCTCCAGACGAGTACATATGGGGCATCATCGGATGACATCTTCAGCGTCATACACATACAGCATAAACCGTCCCTTATTGACCGCCCAATTGCAGCAGACGTGGAACCATCCCGCAAACTGACATCCGACACCTATACAACACAATGCATGCATGTATCTACGTTTGTATTGAACATTCTCGTGATTACACCGGTTATTAAGGTACCAGCGTTTCATATTTGCAACGTCTTATCTAGCGCTTAAAATGGTTCAAATTGATCTGAGCACTATGGGACTTAACATCAGAGGTCATCAGTCCCGTAGAACTTAGAAATACCTAAACCTAACTAACATAAGGACATCACACACATCCATGCCCGAGGCAGGATCCGAACCTGCGACCATAGCAGCAGCGCGGTTCCGGACTGAAGCGCCTAGAACCGCTCGGCCACAGCGACCGGCTCTAGCGCTTATATTAACCCTGCAACGTTGATCACTGAAGTATGTTACCTGCTTAAATGTATTCCTGAAATTTAATTATCCTTCAGAAATTATTTTCTGGTGTTTCGATTTTTTCCGTCAAAGTATTTTCAAAAGAACAATTCGATTTGCACATTTCTTTGACATACTTGCAGAAACAAATTTCGTATACTGTTTAGAATTACGTTTAGTATCAGAGTTTTCATTTGACTTTCACTGAACGCTTGACACACATCAAAGCTCATGTCATGCTTTTGCGAACATGTCTAAGACTGACAACATTACCTGCTGCTCCTGCTGCTCCTCGGCGTTGAATTTCATTCAAAGGGCGGGGATGTCAGCCCACCCATAAAAAGAAACTTTCGTGACATCAGACGACCTTTTGGGCCAATGGTTCTATGTTAGATACGTACACCCCTTACGACCGATCTATTCTTAAGAAATGCTCTCATACGCGCCCCATTCTTAATACACTGTCCAGTCATGTAATGTGAGCACCGCCTATATCCGACGTCAACGTGCAATAACCACTGATAGAATGTTGATGGCAGCACTGGAAGTGGACGGTATATAACGCATGTCGGGGGACAGAAAATAGTGCAGTGGTTGTCAAATTGCGGAAACGAAGCGATTTATCTGCCGTCCAAAAGAGCATGATCATTGGCCTGTGAGCAAATGGTAGAAGCATATCCGAAACGGCCAAGTTTGTAAATAGATTGCGTGCCGCGATGGTGAAAGTACACCGTGGATGGCAAAATGGCGCTATCCAATACTGACGCTGAGGCAAAAGTGGTTCACCATGGCCCGTTGATGACAGCTGAGATGCGTACGGGCGAACAGACGTGCAACTGTTGAGCAACGGACCGCCCAGACGAACCACGGGGCTATAGACAGAGCCTAATCGACCGTTGTTGTGCCTGGAGTTCTTCGTCTTCTTCTTCTTCCTCTTCTTCCTGGCGGTACACAGTGCCTTTGTAGTGCACCAGCACATTAATCTGTAGTTGGCGGTGTTAGTGGTAAAGGCTGGCCTGTTACTCTTCCTGTCGCCGCAACTTGGAACATTTTTGTAACCAAGGGATTTGCGATAAATTATGACCAAAAGAGGAGATAATTCACTCTCAAATTCTGTATAGACCCTTGGGTCTTACAGAGTTTCAGTGATTTTAACTACTTGGCACAAGCTTCTCTCACTCGGTGAGGCCAGAGAGGAGTTAAGGCAGCCAGTCAATCGACAAGCGTGTTTCGCTGGTGGAACTTAACAGAACATAGCAAGCCAGCAGCAAATTTCCCTTTTCGCGACACGCCCCGACAAGCTTGCGAAACGAAAACATTAGCGAATGGTTAAATATTCTATTTATGTCGACATGTACGGTATCGTTTTCTCTTGTAGCAATTAAGTACGGATTCTTTTTAGTCATCAAAAGGTACTCCTGTTATGCATACATACGTATCCTATATATCGGATAAGTATATTGCAGCATAATGAAGCTGCCGCCGGGCAGCAGGACACGAGTCAGAACCAGAATGTTTCATGTTCTGGATCCTAGTGTATCCGTTGCGAATATGAAAACCAACGAAGAGTTTTACGAGCAAAAGTTTCATTGTAAGCAGAAAAGGAAAAGATACTTTTGCTGTGTTGTTTTGTGAACGCAATCTGTGTTAATTAGATTCATACGTAATAATTCTAGTTTTAACATAAATACATACTTACTAATACCCGTTAAAAGTAGTGTGGGTCTCATTCATGAACCAGTAACCTAACTTTCACTTTTATAAATTAAGTGAAATTCATTTATAGTTACATATAACTTTTGCTCCGATATTTAATTACCATATTATGTACAAACAATATTAAACCCTACACAGCCGGCCACTGTAGCCCAGCGGTTCTAGGTCCTTCAATCCGGATCCACACTGCTGCTACGGTCGCAGGTTCCAATCCTGCCTCGGGCATGGATGTGTGTGATGTCCTTATGTTAGTTAGGTTTAAGTGGTTCTGATGACCTCAAATGCTAAGTCCAATAGTGCTTAGAGCCATTTTTTTTGAAATCCTACACTACAGTGGAGATGAATAACAACTCAGCAAGAGGTTACTGTAATAGCATGTCCACATTTGTGACTCGGTGGAAGGGTGCATAAGTGAGTCTTACGTATGGAATCGGTATACTCACTCGGAAGTCTAAAATTGACTTGCACTGAACTTCTAATCATAAAAGTATGTTACATCCAAAGCAGTTAATATATCAGCGATTTACATGGACAGAATTTGATGTCTACGGCAATTTGTATTTAAGTAAAGAGCTTTTACGGGAAAGAAAAGTGTTCTGTGCTTTATCTAAAGGAATGATCCTAGTATGTTCTTAGTTGATCTTGAAAAAACAAGATTTGAAACAAGCATCCCAACAGTAATTCCAGCGGCTGCTGTTCACACTATTTGAGTCATCATTGTGTCGTAGTATTTCAGACTATTTCTTTCGCTGAGACCTCAGGATCGCTATCTCTCTAAGATGACCAGATTCAGGTGCTCAGTAGCTTACATACTCATTAGCGACTGGGTCTGTGACAAGTGTCTAATAGCATGATGTATGAGACACATAAAATACACTCAGTTCTCAAGAGGAATGTAAGAATCCTAATTCCAAAGATGAATGAAATGTGTTTGCAGTCGTAACTCCAAAGAAGACAGCTGTATAAATATTGCTGAATCATCCATTTAGCAAGTCATAATGGCAAATTAATAATACGAACCATTTACTTAAGAACGAAGAGACTAGTCGGGGAAGATCAGTTAGGAAAACGCTGGCAAACCGACCCTCTGATCTGTTTTAGAAAATAGACGCAAGAAAGATAAACATACAGTTTTAGTAATTGTAAAATTAAAGAATTTTCGACTTTGGAGATTGAAATGTATTCTTTTAAACTCTGAAGGTACGATGGACAAAATACAGGGAAAGCCATGGTTATTTGCGACTTGTACAGAAACCAGTAAACAGTTTACAAGAGTGGAAAGACATGAAAATAAAGCTGTAGTTGAGAAGAAACTGAGACAGGATTGTACCCCGACCTCCATGTCACTCAGTCTGTACCACGAACAAGCAGTAAAGGAAACCAAGGAGAAATTTGGAAAAGGAAAAAAATTCAGGGAGAAGAATTAATAAAATCAAATGTTTGTAGATGATATAGATATTTGGTCTGTACAGCTAACGACTTGGAATAGTAGTTGAACGGAGTGATAGTTTTTTGAAAAGACGTTGTAAGAATGCCCTCAACACAAGAAGAGTAATGGGGTGTTGTTGAATTAAATCAGGTGATGCTGATGGAATTAAGTGAGGCAATGACATTAAAAGCAATAGACGTGTTGTGCTATGTGGGCAACAAGAGAACTGACGATAGCCGAAGTACAGGTGATGTGAAACACAAATTTGTAATAGCAAGAAAAGCTTTTCTTAAAACCATAAAAACTAAACATTTTAATATCTAAAACCTTTTCTGAAAGGATTTGTCTGAAGTGTAGCTTCGTAAGAAAGTGAAATGTGGACTATAACGAATATGGACAAGAAGATAACAGAAATTTTGTAACGGAAATGCTACAGAAGAATACTGAAGATTAGATAGGTAGATGTAGTAACTAATGAAAAGACACTGAATCGATTCGGGGAGAAAACAAATTTATGACACCCAAAGCAAGTAGGCTGAAGTAGATATATGCTGCAGTGAAGAGACTCGCTCAGGAAAGACTAGCATAGGGAGTCGCATCAGATCAGTCTTCCGACTGAAAACCACATAAACAACCTAGCAGCGTGTAAGGCGTCCTTTTGCGCTGACAGCAGCAACAAGTCGAGGCATGGACTTCGTGTGACACCGAAAGTAATGGAGAGCCATCTTGTTCCTTGTCGGTTCAGCCGCCGCCCACAACGCGTGAATGTTGATCTCAGTCGGGTGCATAAATGAAGTTGAATCACACCCCAGGTCTTCTCAACAGGACCTAGGTAGGGAGACCTGAAGGGCTACACAAGCACTTTAAGTGGCTTAAAGGTTTCCTCAAACCATTCTGACACTGTTAAGAAACAGTAAGGTACAGTCAACCCCAAAAAGAGGCACAAGGTCGAGCAATGAGTGATAATGCAAGATGTATCAGGGGCTCCCTTTCATCTAAAGTTGCTGCACGAGAATCACACCAGCTGCCCTAGGCGTGCTCTGTTGGCACGGTATACGCACAACTTCGTGTAGCCTGCGATGTATTAGTATCCTGTGGTCGGCAAATACGGTTACTCAGCAGCCGAGATAACCTTTCTCCATGCTTTTAACTTCCATTGGGTGTGTTCCATGCATGTTAATCATGCTAATCTCTGCTCATTGACATTCGTGAACAGAGATAGGAGAGACAGGTGCAAGTTGACGTTGTTAGCGGTTAATCATTTTTAATAAATTCATTTTTCGACATAGTTTGTATTTCTTTAGACGTATTAATGGAATAGCCTTTCACCAGTAACCTGCCTACGTCGCCCGCCCCCAGTGTTATGAAATATTGGATAAGCAGAGCCAGGGGAATTTGCGCCCCACTTTTAGAAAAGTTAGTTTTTTATGCAATACTGTGTTTATGACGTCGTATCTCCTGAACTAGGCGTTAAACGGTAATATAATTTTGCAAGTACGTTCAGTGGCATATTTAACACTGTCTGCAAAATGCGTTGCGAATAGAATTAGCGGTAAAGAAGTAATAAATTAAAACGCCTTCTCTGATTCTTATGTTTTACTGCATGAATAGTGAAAATGTAGTAAGCGATAACTTTTTGGTTTCATTATTTTGTGGAGAGTGTCGAAAAGGTTTGACATTATGTGTAGACTTTGTTGGAATTCGCAAACCGCTCTCTTTTTCAAGTACTGGATGAATATAGTGTGGGTAATATGCGGGCCGCGAGTTACGCTGTCTCAAGACGTGTACACAGTTCCTCTCTTTAATCACTTGTGGTGTCAGAACCTTTTTACTTAAGATTATGCCTGATCATGAGTAGATTGTGGCCACATTTTGAGTTTTTAAATTGGGTCAATAATTATATGAAGTACTGAAAATCAAATTTTTGTTCCTTCCGGAAACCATTGGATAAGTTACCAGCAACTAGGAATGGGTAACAGTTTTACCCCTCTAATAAAGTAGGTTATATTGTACAGAATTGAATAAATATGTATTTTAATACAATGACATATGTTCTGAGAGGTTTAAACGGTAACGAAAAAGTGTCATCTTGCCGCAGCATTGAGTTGAAAATTAATATAAATCTAGATCGTGGTCTTTTATTAACAAAAGTTAGACACTAATTTTCCTCCATCGGAGCCTGTGCAGCACTCATCCCACCACGTGCGGAAGACTCTGTGCTGTCTTTTGGTGGAGTGACAAGGTAGATCTCACCGCTTGCAAGGCCCTGCACAATACTTTCGTCGGAAGTTTTTCTCTGGTGTTTTGTTGTTGTTGTACCCTGTGTACTTATTTCTCCATCAACATCGGTTTTGTGGTTCAAATGGCTCTGAGCATTATGGGACTTTAACTTACGAGGACATCAGTCCCCTAGAACCTAGAACTACTTAAACCCAACTAACCTAAGTACATCACACACACCCATGCCCGAGGCAGGATTAAAACCTGCGACCGCAGAGGTCGTGCGGTTCCAGACTGTAGCGCCTAGAACCGCTCGGCCACATCGGCCGGCTCGGTTTTGTGGATGAGTTTATTAAAGTACTCGCACACTGCGTAGTATGACGTTTCTTTTTTTTTTTTTTTCACTCGTGGCCATTCTTGTGTCAGTAGTTTAGCTCGAAATTATTCCGGCACGGTTCTGACTTAATGGCGGCAAAAGTTTTTCTAGGCCTTGATTCTATTTTATACTCAAGCTGTTATTCGTCAGGAAATTAATTAGGAGTTTCTGCGGATTGGCCTCTAGGTATTGCAGCCTGAGCAGAAGCGTTTTCAGTTTCGGCATCATCCGTAACAAGAATACCACAGCAGGGGCGCCACCAGTACGCCTACCTGATCGCGAACCTAGGACGGAGCAATTATGTGGGATTTTCAACGCAGTAAATCGTGTTCATTCAACACAAGATGATCACATGGTTAGATCTCATATCTTTTGAACTCATTAACTGCTTTACCGACTGTAACTGAAACCAGATGATCAGTGCTCGATAAATACATGGCGATATCGTTAACTTTCCCAGTCAACTTGCCACAGTTGGCTACGTCAAAACTGGTTGTTAGAGCAGAATTAACAAGAACAACGCACGAATAAATATATAATTAATAAAACTGTTAAATGCGTATTTTCTGTTCAATCATCTGTAACAAAGGATAATAAAATATCATGCAGTTATTCCAGAAGACCATGTATTGGATGTCTTGAAAACTATAACCCGAAAATTATCTAATGCACACTGAAGTCGGGGCAGCGGTTTCACTGTGTGAGTTTTTAGTACATCACTGCGTGAATCTACGGTAGCATCTGTATGATAATGGACTAAAACTGATTTTTACTGTAGTCTTATTACGAAAACTTTTATTTATTTGCCAAGATCGTTATGTTACTAGTTTCGGCAGTATAAATTAACATTTTTAGCCAGAAAGTTTTAACATTTTTAGATTTATAAGAGAAAAAACGTCAAAGTTATAGGGTTAAACCAATATAAAAGCAAAGGAGGGCACACACAAAAACTCAATAACAAAAACATACATACCTACAAACCAGGCAGTGGTAATTACGTCATAAAATGATTTAAACCGTCTGTCTCAAGACGAACATACAATAAACTGTAATACAATAAATCTCATAAAATGCTGTTCATACTGACGGGTGCTATTCAAAGTGAAAATACAACAATGAATACATATAGCAAGTAAAATTAAACAAAAACTTATGATAATAAAGTCAAGGCATTACAGTAATATGCCAGGCGTGCAACCATAATGGTGCATAATTCCGTTTCCTGGTTTAATGCTGTCTTGGCTACGACAGAGTACTCACGACTAGACCCAGAGAACAACGGAAATGCTAAGTGCTGGGAGATACCGCCAAGATGGCGCTTCGCAATGCATGGCGTCAATTTGAAGTAATGTACTGAGGTCCCACATGTGCACAACACTGCAATCAACAAAGGTAACTTAACATCGAAATACTCTGCATCAAGCATTCATAATGGGAAAATAACACGAACTGACATAAAGAGTCACAGCGTGCTGCGTCCCGCGACGCATGAACGATTCATAGAAAACACTTTTTTGACGTAACAGTGACATAATATAGTGCATGAAAGGTTAACAGATTACGTCATACAAGATATATAATAGAACTACCTTCATAGGAAAATTACACTGTCGACATTTACAGAGGAGACAAATGGAATTGACGTCATTGGCAGGTTTCACTGCAAGCGAATGGTGACAAAAATTGAAAATTGTACAGTAGGAAAGTATGAAACAAGCCACCAAACACTGTAAGATAGCAATATAAAATAATTTAATGTATAATTTTTTATTTTTTTATTTTTTAAAAGCATGCACCACTCTCCAAATACATGTAAAATATAATTTTATTTCTTAAATTTATATCTTTACAGCATAGTGGTTTCGCTGTTTGAGTAAAATTGTAGTTTGTTTACATCTGTTAGACACAGTTTCCGAAAAAAAACTAGTTTGACAATTTGCCTTGTGACGGAGAGGTTTAAATCGTTATTTTATGTAAGTACTACTGTCCGGTTTTATGGGTTCGTAATTTTTTGTCACTGAGTTTTTGTGATATGCCCTACTGTGTTTTTATTTTGTTTTAAGCCTGTAACCTCGGCAAATCTTCTTTTATAGGTCTAGAGATGGTAGTATATGTTGTCGAAACTAGTAATCCACTAATGTGTTAAGAGAGCGATCTTGGCAAATAAATAACAGTTTTCGGAATAAGACTACAGTCCAAATTTATACATCGCCTCCTGCACAGACTGATTTGATACCTTACCCCACTCTTCGATTTGTCCCGGTTTCCCCTACAACACTGGGTCGATGATTTCTGTGCCCTCGTAGCAAAGTGGTGGCGCCAAAAGTGTAGTCGTTCATTGATTGTTGCTGTTTAGCACTGAATTGGTAAACGCTTTGATGCTCTGTCGTCTGTGTATCCGTCGTTACAGCCAGCGATGGTTGACAGTGACCGCTCTCACAAATGCGCTTTTGTTCACTGTGGTAGTGATGATATTCTCTGAATCAAGATACTTCCGGTAACTTCTGAGGCAGTGGCACGTGAGAATCCCAGCGGCTGTTCGACTGGGAGGCAGTCCAGTGCGCCGCGTACCCGTGACGGAGCCGCAGCTGCTGGAAGAGCTGACGTGAGGTCTGCCCAACCTCCGCTCGACTCTCAGACACCGTCCCAGCCACCGTGGTGACACAACCACACTCTTTCAAATGCCGCAGCTAGATGTAATTCACTTCTTCATTAGTCAACGTTCCGCAAACGGACCGGCACTGTGAAACATATGCCACTACCTCTTTCATGTGACTTTACGTTGTCTTATTTGCGTAAAGTAAATGAAATGCCTACCGCGCTTTATTCAAATCTCCCACCAACGACACCAGAAGAGATGAGGCTGTGGGTATCAGACTTTCCAATGGGGCAGAGTCTAACAGCGTACCTGACAGTCCCGACATAGATTTTTTATGCTTTCCAGAAAATACGTTCTGCAAAGCCGGAACACGTTTCCTGAGTGGTCGTGTGGTCAATTCCTTGCTCCAGTCGGAGCAAGTTTCAAACTACTAACCATCTCAACGATGAATGAGTGTTGAAATATAGCCTTCCCCCTATTACATCTACATGATTACAATTTTCCGCAAATTACTGTGCAAGGAACAATATATCTATACTATCTCATCCGGAACAGCGCATAGGTAAAATGAATACCCATCTCTTCCTGTGCAACTTCTGACTTTTTATCGAAATTGCGGGAGGTAACAAAACATTTTGATGTTCGAAGGAGAGAAAGGTTGATTGAAATTTCCTAAAAGAATTGCTTCAAATGGCTCTGAGCACTATGGGATTTAACTGCTGAGGTCATCAGTCCCCTAGAACTTAGAACTACTCAAACCTAACTAACCTAAGGACATCACACACATCCATGCCCGAGGCAGGATTCGAACCTGCGACCGTAGCGGCCGCGCGGTTCCAGACTGTAGCTCTAAAAGATTTCAACCCAAGTAATACATCTTGGTTTTAATTATTGGTACGCTAATTCACCCATGAAGACCGTGGCCATATCTCCCCTATTTCGTTGTAACACAAAATCGGTTGTCATTCTTTAAACTTTTTCGATGTCTTGTGTCAGTCCTATATGGCAAGAGTCCCACAGGGCACAGCAACACTGAAACAGGACGGGTAAATAAAACGTAATCTGTTTCTTTACTGAATGCTTTGCGCGTTCTAGCTGGTCTGCCACTAAAACGCATCCCTTGGATTGATTTCTATATCTTTTCTGTATGACTATTCTTTGTAAGTTCCTCCTAAACTAAATTTCTGGGTATTTATTTGAATCGACAAACTCAATCCCTAAATCTGTGTCATTTGTCATGTAACGGAAATTCAACTAAATTCTCTTAGTACTAACGGGAAAAAACTCACAATTTTTTATTGTTCAGCGCCAGTTAACACTCTTAGTATCATTCAGATATCTTGTCTAAATCATTTTCTAATTTACTATCATAAGCAGTCTTGATCACAATTTATTTATTACGGTGACCGGTTTCGACCACTACGCTGGTCATCTTCAGACCAATGAGTAAGAACCTCCTTCTGGCAGTGATTTACCACCAGAAGGAGGTTCTTACTCATTGGTCTGAAGATGACCACAGAAGTGGTCGAAACCGGTCACCGTAAAAACTAAATTGTGACAAGACGGTTTTTGATAGTTAATATTTGTAACACATGATCACTGTTCACTTCAACAATGTATTCAAAAGTAATTCATTTTGTAATTCATTTTCATGTTTCGCCGAGATCACTAGTCGGTGAAGGACGGTATCACCTGAGCGAGAACGTCAAAACATTAAATCCATACCCCACTATAGTGTTACCTTTCCTCGCCAATCCTGTCTGGTGATAATAATATTAAATCTCGTAATAATTTTAGTAACCTTTGAGCATCGAACTTCATAAATGAGTGCATGTTCCAATTTATAACATGAAAAGCAATCAGGTAATTGCATTTTGTTACTAATAATTCACGTCAAATAAGAGGACAAAGCTGAGTACGCCATGAACGTAAATGCAAACAGGGCTGAAGGCTCTTTAACTGAAATGTATTTGACTATCTGAACGATATCTGCTTAATTGCTTATAACACAAAAGGTGATATGCAGTTCAGTATTTTGCAGAAAGGTCGTGGTTCCCTTAGTATTGCTAAAGAAAAACACGCACGTAAGATAACACTTTCATTATCATTTCAGAATATCGAACCTGAACGATCGTCAATTAATAAGTAAGGGTTGACACGTGTAAGTGAAGACGTGAACAAGAAGTGGGCAAGAAAGGGACGGGGGCAGGGGAAGAGGGGGGGAAGGTATCAAGTCATTTTACAGTGTATTACATATCGCATAAACAACCAGCGAGTGGATGACATCAGCGGAACGGTATCCCTACACTGACAACGTTGATATACACTATGTGATCAAAAGTATCCGGACACATGGTAATGCTGGAATTCAATATGGTGTTGGTCCACACTTAGCCTTTATGACAGCTTCCACTCTCGCAGGCATACGTTCAGTCAGGTTCTGGAAGGTTTCTTGGGAAACGGCAGCCCATTCTTCACAGGGTGCTGCACTGAGGAGAGGTATCGATGTCGGTCGGTGAGGCCTGGCACGAAGTCGGCATTCCAAAACATCCCAAAAGTGTTCTATAGGATTCAGGTCAGCACTCTGTGCAGGCCAGTCAATTACAGGAATGTTATTGTCGTCTAACCACTCCGCCATAGGCCGTGCATTATGAACAGGTGCCCGATCGTGTTGAAAGATGCAATCGCCATCCCCGAATTGCCCTTCAACAGTGGGAAGCAAGAAGGTGCTTAAAACATCACTGTAGGCCTGTACTGTGATAGTGCCACGCGAAACAACAAGGGGTGCAAGCCCTCTCCACGAAAAACACGACCATACCATAACACCACCGCCTCCGAATTTTATTGTTGGCACTACACACGCTGGCGGATGACGTTCACCGGGCATTCGCCATACCCAAACGCTGCCACATTGTGTACCTTGATTCGTCACTCCACACAACGTTTTTCCACTGTTCAGTCGTCCAATGTTTATGCCCCTTACACCAAGCGTGGCGTCGTTTGGCATTTACCGGCGTTATGCGTGGCTTATGAGCGGCCGCTCGACCATGAATTACAAGTTTTCTCACCTCCTGTCTAACTGTCATAGTACTTACAGTGGGTCCTGATGCAGTTTGGAAATCCTGTGTGAGGGTCTGGATAGATGTCTGCCTATTACACATTACGACCCTCTTCGACTATCGGGTGTTTCTGTCAGTCAACAGACTAGGTCGGCCTGTACGCTTTTGTGCTGTACGTGTCCCTTCATGTTTCCAGTTCACTATCATATCGGAAACGATGGACCTAGGGATGTTTAGGAGTGAGGAAATCTCGCGTACAGACGTATGACACAAGCGACACCCAATCACCTGACCACGTTCGAAGTCCGTGAGTTCCGCGGAGCGCCCCATTCTGCTCTCTAACGATGTGTAATGACTACTGAGGTCGCTGATACGGAGTATCTGGCAGTAGGTGGCAGCACAATGCACCTAAAATGGAAAACGTATGGTTTTGGGTGTGTCCGGATACTTTTGATCACATAGTGTAGCTTGCCTGGAAAGCAGCCGCTCAAAGCAAAGATATCGCTGTCGCCCGATGTGCGCTCTCGCACGTATTTAAAATTCATTCCAAAACAGGAAGGGCATGATGTATTACATCAGATTACAAGGACTCTGCAGCCTAAAGATTCACGGACATCAATCACAGCTGCATATCTTGACGCACTGCTGTTCATGCGTGCCGATTACATGGGTATGATAAATTTTTGGTTTATTAAAAATAAAATAAAATAAATATTTCTCACTTATCAAAGAAATGAACTATTAAAACACTGAGATGTACGTTAAAATTTCTGACCTCTGAAACATATCTATTTGTTTCATATGTCTTTGTGCAAAGGCAACCAAGCAGCACACTTCTCCCGTTCTTCGCCTTTCTCTGGCCAAGTCAATGGCACTGCCGAGAATAAGTCACACTATACTGTCAATGGAATCCTGTCTTTTCGGCTCGCTTTCACGTTTCCAGAAAAGTGACACATTACAATACGCCCACTACATTCGTCAACAATTGTTTTAAAATATCTACTTGCCATTATTGAGCAATAATAATGAATAATCCGAAATACAAAGAAGCCAATTGTTAAAGACTACCTCAACAGGTCAGGTGTCCACTATATGCAGGAGGCGGCTATACGGCTAGCAGGGGCTGTGTGGCCTGGACTGGGCTGCTTTTAGGTTAGAGGGTCTCGGGAAAACACAAGAAGGGCCTCAGTCACAAAGGGTGAAGGCTGAACACAGGAAGAACGTAGATACAGAAACCATTGATATAACAGTTGTAAATTGTCGTACTGTGTAGGGAAAGTACCAGAGCTCCAAGCGCTAATAGAAAGCACTGATGCTCAAATCTTCTTAGGCACTGAAAGCTGGCTAAAGCCGGATATAAGCTCAGCCAAAATTTTTACGAAGAACCTAACGGTGTCTCGAGAGGATAGGCTAAACACGGTTGGGGTTGGCTGTTAGACGTAGTTTGTCAGGAAATTGAAGTAGATACTTCATGTGAGTTAGTATGGGCAGAGGTCATTGTTGGAAATCGGAATAAAATAATAATAGGATCCTTTTAGCGACCTCAGTTGCTGAAAGGTTCAAAGAAAACTTGAGTTTGATTTCAAACACGTACCCTATTCATACGATAATACACTCCTGGAAATTGAAATAAGAACACCGTGAATTCATTGTCCCAGGAAGGGGAAACTTTATTGACACATTCCTGGGGTCAGATACATCACATGATCACACTGACAGAACCACAGGCACATAGACACAGGCAACAGAGCATGCACAATGTCGGCACTAGTACAGTGTATATCCACCTTTCGCAGCAATGCAGGCTGCTATTCTCCCATGGAGACGATCGTAGAGATGCTGGATGTAGTCCTGTGGAACGGCTTGCCATGCCATTTCCACCTGGCACCTCAGTTGGACCAGCGTTCGTGCTGGACGTGCAGACCGCGTGAGACGACGCTTCATCCAGTCCCAAACATGCTCAATGGGGGACAGATCCGGAGATCTTGCTGGCCAGGGTAGTTGACTTACACCTTCTAGAGCACGTTGGGTGGCACGGGATACATGCGGACGTGCATTGTCCTGTTGGAACAGCAAGTTCCCTTGCCGGTCTAGGAATGGTAGAACGATGGGTTCGATGACGGTTTGGATGTACCGTGCACTATTCAGTGTCCCCTCGACGATCACCAGTGGTGTACGGCCAGTGTAGGAGATCGCTCCCCACACCATGATGCCGGGTGTTGGCCCTGTGTGCCTCGGTCGTATGCAGTCCTGATTGTGGCGCTCACCTGCACGGCGCCAAACACGCATACGACCATCATTGGCACCAAAGCAGAAGCGACTCTCATCGCTGAAGACGACACGTCTCCATTCGTTCCTCCATTCACGCCTGTCGCGACACCACTGGAGGCGGGCTGCACGATGTTGGGGCGTGAGCGGAAGACGGCCTAACGGTGTGCGGGACCGTAGCCCAGCTTCATGGAGACGGTTGCGAATGGTCCTCGCCGATACCCCAGGAGCAACAGTGTCCCTAATTTGCTGGGAAGTGGCGGTGCGGTCCCCTACGGCACTGCGTAGGATCCTACGGTCTTGGCGTGCATCCGTGCGTCGCTGCGGTCCGGTCCCAGGTCGACGGGCACGTGCAACTTCCGCCGACCACTGGCGACAACATTGATGTACTGTGGAGACCTCACGCCCCACGTGTTGAGCAATTCGGCGGTACGTCCACCCGGCCTCCCGCATGCCCACTATACGCCCTCGCTCAAAGTCCGTCAACTGCACATACGGTTCACGTACACGCTGTCGCGGCATGCTACCAGTGTTAAAGACTGCGATGGAGCTCCGTATGCCACGGCAAACTGGCCGACACTGACGGCGGCGGTGTACAAATGCTGCGCAGCTAGCGCCATTCGACGGCCAACACCGCGGTTCCTGGTGTGTCCGCTGTGCCGTGCGTGTGATCATTGCTTGTACAGCCCTCTCGCAGTGTCCGGAGCAAGTATGGTGGGTCTGACACACCGGTGTCAATGTGTTCTTTTTTCCATTTCCAGGAGTGTAGTTGGTGGTGACGTTAATTGACGTTTAATTATGTTGGCGAAAATACATGTTTAATTCCGGAGGTACGCATAAAATATCATCCGAAACTGTGCTAAACGCATTCTCTGAAAATTATTTCGAGCAGTTAGTTCATGAGCCCTCGCGAATAGTTAAAAAACACTTGACCTCATAGTAACAAATAGTCCTGAGTTAATAACGAGCATAAAAACCAGTACAGGGATTAGTGAACACAGGGTTGTCGTAACGAGATTGAATATTGTAATCCCCAAATCCTCGAAAAATAAGCGAAAAATATACCTATTCAAAAGAGCAGATAAAAATTTATTTGACGCCTTTCTGAGAGCCAATCTCCGCTCATTCCAAATTAATGATATAAGTGTAGACCAGATGTGGCTTGAATTCAAAGAAATAGTATCGGCAGCAATTCAGAGACTTACACCAAATAAATTAACAAACGACGGAGCTGATCCTCCTTGGTACACAAAACGGGTTAGAACATTGTTGCAGAAACAACGAATCAAACATGCCAAATTTTAACAGACGCAACATCCCCGAGATTGGCCATCTTTTACAGAAGCTCGAAATTCAGCACAGATTCAATGCGAGATGCTTATAACAGTTTCCACAACGAAACTTTGTCTCGAAACATGGCAGAAAATCCAAAGAGATTCTGGTCGTATGTAAAGTATGTTAGCGGGAAGAAACAACCAATGCCTTCTGTGCGCGATAACAATGGAGATACTATCGAAGACATTTCTGCCAAAGCAGAAGAAGATGAAGTAAATATTCCAGAATTCGAATCGAGAACAGCTGACGACACGATTAACGTAGAGGTAAATATCCTCGGAGCAGTGAAGCAACTTAAATCACTTAATAAAAGCAAGTCTTCTGGTTAAGACTGTATACCAATTAGGTTCCTTTCGGATTATGCTGATGCATTAGCTCCATACTTAACAATCATATACAACCGTTCGCTCGACGAAAGAACCGTGCCCAAAGACTGGAAAGTTGCACAGGATAGTAGGAGTAATCCACTAAATTACATGCCCATATCGTTAACGTCGATATGCAGCAGAGTTTTGAAATATATATTGTGTTCAAACACTATGAATTACCTCGAAGAAAATTGTCTACTGACACACAGTCAACATGGGTTTAGAAAACATAGTTCCTGTGAAACACAATTAGCTCTTTATTCACATGAAGTGTTGAGTGCTACTGACAAGGGCATTCATATCGATTCCGTATTTCTGGATTTCCAGAAGGCTTTGACACTGTACCACGCAAACAGCTTGTAGTGAAATTGCGTGCTTATGGAATACCGTCTTAGTTATGTGACTGGATTTGTGATTTCCTGTGAGAGAGGTCACAGTTCGTAGTAACTAACGGGAAGTCATCGAGTAAAACAGAAATGATCACTCGTGTTCCCCAAGGTAGGGTTATAGGGTCTTTGCTGTTCCTTATCTATATAAACGATTTGGGAGAGAATCTGAGCAGCCGTTTTAGGTTGTTTGGAGATGGCGCTGTCGTTTATCGACTAATAAAGTCATCAAAAGATCAGAACAAACTGCAAAACGATTTAGAAAAGATAGCTGAATAGTGCAAAAATTGGCAGTTGATCCTAAATAACGAAACGTGTGAGATCATCCACATGAGTGGTAAAAGGAATTCGTTAAAATTCGGTTACACGATAAATCACTCTAATCAAAAGCCGTAAATTCAACTAAATACCTAGATATTACAATTAAAAACAACTTAAATTGTAAGGAACACATAGTAAAATGTTGTGGGGAAGGATAACCAAAGACTGCATTTTATTGGCAGGAGATTTAGAAAATGTAACAGATTACTAAGGAGACTGCCTACACTACGCTTGTCCGTCCTCTTTTAGAATAGTGGTGCGCGGTGTGGGATCCTTACCAGATAGGACTGACGGAGTACATCGAAAAAGTTCAAACAAGGGCAGCACGTTTTGTATTATCGCGAAATATGGGGAGAGTGTCACAGAAGTGATACAGGATTTCGGCTGGATATCATTAAAAGAAAGGAGTTTTTCGTTGCGACGGAATCTTCTAACAAAATTCCAGTCACCAACTTTCTCCTCCGAAAGCGAAAATATTTTACTAAGACCGACCTACATAGGGAGAAACAATCACCACCATAAAATAAGGGACCAGATCTCGTACGGAAAGATATAGGTGTTCATTCTTTCCGCACGCTGTACGATATTGGAATAATAGAGAATTGTGAAGGTGGTTCGACGAACCCTCTGCCAGGCACTTAAATGTGATCTGCAGAGTATCCATGTAGATGAAGACGTAGAACAGTTATTGTTTTAAAACATAACAGCGGTGTGCTTCAAGATTTCAGTGAAATTCTTTTTACGCAATCTGCATTGTTATCGTTTTGTTTGTTGTAACAATGGATTCGAAGGACGTGAGAGATTATATTGTAAACTGAAGTGGTGTTTTCGCATTAATAGCTGGTACAAAGAAGAGGGCCTGCTGAAGGGATGCGTGGAGCAAGTTTCGCAGTTTTCAAACTCTGCGCGATTACTGGACGCGTGCGGGACGCTGAAACACATTAATGACTATTACTTCCATAGATACTTCCTTGTTCGAGCAGTTTGCTAGTCGCTACGGATAAATCCGTCATATGTTTGTCGTTACCATTACATGCGGATATTTCTGACACCGACAATAGTGAAAAGTGTGGTCAGCCAATAAATAACGAGCCCAAGATCGTGTCTTCTGAGCTACGACAGTCTCAAAGTACGCTTATGGGAGCGGTATATTTTACCTTGTCACAGCACAGATCCTTATGACACAGATAGTGTTCATAAAAGGTTATAAACTAAACGAAATCATCTTGAAAAATATCGAGAGTCCCCAGGAAACATATACTACATTCCGCCATTGATAAGCACCCACAGAAATTTTGAGAAGTTGGCATCCTTGCTGCTGTTACTGATTGCTGTTTACAAGGCAGCTTCTCGAGCATACTATACACTGAGATGACAAAAGTCATAGGATACCTCCTAATATCGTGTCGGACCCCCTATGGACCGGCGTAGTCCGGAAGCTCGACGTGGCATGGACTCAACAAGTCGTTCGAAGTCCCCTGTAGAAATACTCAGCCATGCTGCCTCTATGGCCGTCCATAACTGCGAAAGTGTTACCCATGCAAGATCTTGTGCACAAACTAATCTCTCGGTTATGTCCCGCGAATGGTCGTAGGATTCATGTGGGGCGATCTGGACGGCTAAATCATTCCTTCTAGTTGTCCAGAATATTCCTCAAACCAATCTCGAACAGCTGTGGCCCGGTGACTTGGCGCATTGTCATGGGAACATGAAGTCCATGATGGCTTCAAATGGTCTCCAAGAAGACGAACATAATCATTTACAGTCAAGGATCGATTCAGCTGGATCGGAGGACCAAGTCCATTCTATGTAATCACACCACACAACATTGTGGAGCCACTACCAGTGTAATGTTGTTGCTTTAATTTGTTATGAAAGCAGTGCTGATAGACAATAAAAGCGGGTTAAAAGCTGTGAGCTGTCTGGGGAAGTTAACCTTGCATTACTGAGCAACTGTTTCACCAGGTATCCAGTCTAGCTTACCAAATTCCCAACCAGACTAACATTAATTATAATCTTTTAATAGTCATATGACAACCGGTGATATATGTATATAAAAGAGAATTTAAATAAAAAGAAATAAATCAGTTTATATTTGGAAATTTATTTTAACATTGATCATTGAAATTTCAGCATATTAAACTTGAGTCGTAACTAAGCTGGTGCCTTATTTAGGATTGTGAAAATGTGAGATTGTAATCTTACGGAACACATCAAATATGGAGCCAAGATTGGGAGACTGCATACAACACTGCATTCATAAAATAACACACGAAGAACGTTGAAACATATGAAAGAGGAAATTAACCACAACCAACCGATTCAATTTTCACCCAAAGAAATTACGTTCGAAGCACAATCCTGTCCATCATGTAATTACCACACACTGGTATACTAAATTCATACTAACTCTCTGTGAAATCTTCCCAAAAAGAATAGCTGAGGGCTACTTTGATGATTACACCACATGCTTCACGTGGTCAACTTGGTTTACGCAAAGAGTGTAACTCCACAATAATTTTGATAATTAAAATAAATTAGATCGAAAAGCAATTTACAAAAGAAAAACCTCGAACTGGTTACTATCGTCTGATGGGTCAAACAATTGTATAAGCACGTGGTACTGGTCTCACAAAGTACACCCCACGTGGGTTGAACATATAGAAACGTTGCTATATTGAAAAATATTGTCAAGACGAGACGTTATAACCTCACGCACATTCGCATTTAAGATTTATGATCTTAGTTAGAGTTACTGATCAACACGTGGATCCACTTTACTCAGAAAGTAGTGACAAAGCAACTACTGGAAGATATTCTGAACTTCACACTCGAAATACACTGAGTTGCAATTTAAGATAACATTAGATATTTTAGAGCTAAACCTGAAATAAAGGTGATTAAATTTTCAGTTAGGCTGAACTTAAGAAATCCATTGTCCTACGGACTTAGCAGACACGCGCTTAGCTGGAGATCTTACCACTTCTGACGCTCGCCGCGGACAGACTGACCTGGGCTCCTACCGAGTGTGCTTCCCAAATACAAACGGAAGTGACCAGAGAGGCAGCTTCCTATACCAACATGACAAGGGACGGACAGGACCATACTAAGAATAGAAACCTCTTTGCTTCTAGAAAGCGTAGCTACCTGTTCCGACGTTGGTCCTATTGTTCTCTAGCAGACAGGCTTGTCTCCTACCACCAAGCATGCAACTACAAATACATTTGCTCATTCATCCTCTCACACAGAAGGGAAGGGGGATGACAGTATATTATCATATACAGTATATAAAAGAAATCAGATGTAGGTTCCGTATGAGACTGTGTGACATGAATTACATATAAACTGTGTTTTAAAGTGTAGTAGTGTGACAGCTCATTCTTGTTTATGTGTAAAAGTAACACGTTTCACTGCTCAGTCTCCTCCCAGATAGTCAGAAACACCACAGCAAATTTAGAAGAGGAATTTATGCCGTAAATGACAAGAGACATAAGAAATTAACATGAAAGGAATCCAACAGAGACCTTTCACCAGCTTATACAGTGCCGTCTCTGCCCTCTCATGAAGTTTCTCTTGGTGGCCCGTGTCACGTACATCTCGATTTGGTTCCATGTTTGTGTTGTCAAATTCGAGCGGTATCCACGTTTGACACGCCAGGTTGATATTCCTGGGCAAGGATGACACTTAATGGCACTTCTTTGTGCCACCCTTAGCTACCAGAGAACATCGAACCATGACTTACTGTCTCTTGACACTGGGCATCCGCCAGGAAATGTTGATAGGCGCCGTTGAAGTCTGCCAGTTTCTCTGGTCAGTACTTGTCAAAAGGCTCCACGCCCCTTGTGTTGTTACATTCTTGAGTTATCCTCAATTGGCTCGCCGGTTTGATATTCCTGGGCAAGGATGACACTTAATGGCACTTCTTTGTGCCACCCTTAGCTACCAGAGAACATCGAACCATGACTTACTGTCTCTTGACACTGGGCATCCGCCAGGAAATGTTGATAGGCGCCATTGAAGTCTGCCAGTTTCTCTGGTCAGTACGTGTCAAAAGGCTCCACGCCCCTTGTGTTGTTACATTCTTGAGTTATCCTCAATTGGCTCGCCGGTTTGATATTCCTGGGCAAGGATGACACTTAGTGGCTCTTCTTTGTGCCACCCTTCGCAACCAGAGAACATCGAACTATGATTTACTGTCGCTTGACAGTGGGCATCCGCCCGGAAATGTTGATAGTCGTCGTTGACGCCTGCAAGTTTCTCTGGACAGTACCTGTCAAAAGGCTCCACGCCCCTTTATCCCCTGTCTTCTACCGTTTCACCGCGGCCGTCTCGTCACGGTCGCGTGCGTGTGGTGCCTTGCCAGCAGATGGATTTCCGCGCGGTGGACCGCTCGGCCATCTCATGTCATCGCCTCCACGAAGGGTCACACTAGTGCAGCCGGCCATTAGCTCCAGGTGCAAGGGAAAGTGTTTGCCGCGTACCCTTCTTTTGCGGTCGACCGCGCTCCCGAAGTGGCCCGGTTGACAGTGTGTCCTGCTGGGAAACCCACCTGTTTACAATTAGCCCTCCTCCTCGCTGCTCCCGCGGTCTCGTAAGAGTTTAGCCGGTTCGCTTTCACGTTCACAACTGCATTCACAGAAATTGTTCATCATAGTTATGTGATTACAAAATGTCATACATAATACCACCTAGTATTGTCTTTCACAATTTTTAAGAACAAAAGTGAGACTTAATTTTTTTTAAAAAAAAAGTTAGATGAATCGACAATATAAAAATAAAAGTTAAATGACTTGAGAATATAAAAAATAAAAGTGAAATGACTTGACAGTATAAAAATAAAAATTAAATGAACTGACAATATAATATCTAAATCCACATCACTAATGTGGTTCACTTGCGTTTTAATAAATCAAAGCCGGCCGCAGTGGTCTAGCGGTTCTAGGCGCTCAGTCCGGAACCGCGTGACTGCTCCGGTTGCAGGTTCGAATCCTGCCTCGGGCATGGATGTTTGTGATGTCCTTAGGTTAGTTAGGTTTAAGTAGTTCTAAGTTCTAGGGGACTGATGACCTAAGATGTTAAGTCCCATAGTGCTCAGAGCCATTTGAACCAATAAATCAAATGCTACTTATTAATTCACTAAAATGAATAGGATTATGCCTTGTGCAAGTATAGGTCAGGGCAGCATAGGGTTCACATGTTATTTACACACACACACACACACACATGCACACCTGTTGTCTATACTACAAACTAACTACCCATAAATATGTATTACCCAAAATTCTACTTCTATCTACTACTAGTTAATCCAACAAGCTACTTCAATGCTACTTCAACACAGTGTTTATACCACTAGAACATTGTTCTAATTCGTCCTCTTCCTGACGCTCGCCGCATATGTTTTGTGACATGATAAATATGGAGAAACTTTCCTTAAACATACACAGTAAAAGAACAATGGTTATTTACACGCCAAAACATTTATACCAGTTGACACACCTGATAAGAGACTCGCAATTATACATTTATCATACTCATATATTCACACATAAAACAGTAAGACAATTTCATCTAAAATTACGTTATCACAAGAATTAATCACACAGATGACTCTGAGAAGGGTAAAAATATTTTCATTATACAGGTTATACTACATTTTCTTACCCATTTCGTTCCTTCTTTAAGTTACGTTTCGCTTCCAAATCAGTTATTTCGCCTGTGGTGGTCATTCTGGATTCATTTCTCATGAATGGCAAAATTGTGGTCACCTCTATTCTGTAAAACAGTTTCATCTTAACATATTGAACTTACAACAGACACAAAAGATCCGAATCCTCCTGTAGTTTAAATGATAAATGTTTTACTTCATCCTTATTACATTAAACCAAGCTTTCCTTCGGTCCCATAATCAAAATTATTCAATCTTCCTCTACCTTCAAGAGGGAAATTTCCTCAGTACAAATCATATAGGCTGCAGTGCATCCCGCACCAGCAAAAGCAGTAAGCTGTAATGCTCACAGCATCAGCAAAACACATAAACGTCGATTTTCTAGGACAAGTATTAACGCAGAATAATTTTTCAGGCTCTGGCTCAACATCAGTCAAGACTACAGAAAGGATCCATATTTCTGTTCCATTCTCCATTTGCTGAAAAACTGCTCGTATTTGACTACCACAATAATATTTCAGGGCAACGTAAATTACACAAACCACAATTCTTCTTTCACCTTGAAGGGAATCAATATACTGTCGAAATCCACAGACAGCACTTTACATACTCAGCTATAAAGAACAAAAAAGACCTATATCATCAATATTAACATATCATCGCATATTGGGAAGCCAATGGTTAAAAAATCGTATTATCGCATCCTGTTTTCAAGATTCTAAACTTCCTCATTTCTTTCTCAGAGTTCTCCTATCTTAAAATATTCATACAGCACGCATACTATAGTAAGAGATCCTCATTTATACTGACAGATATAGAATAGTAATAGATAGATAGCAGCACTGAAAGCAGAAAATCGGAAGCAAGGCTACTAACAGCTGGGGACCTGGGTTTGCCAGACCCATAATACCCACAGATCGGATATTCCCCTGAGTTTTGCATTAATTCAACACAGATCTTGCTTCCCTCAGGAGCGACTCTTTTCAATTTACACAAAAAAAAGCATGAACAGCATCTCACTCTTTCACAAAGAAACCTTTTATCTTCACATTTGAACCAACCTAAATCCTAATTGCACAAGGAAAGAAAAAACTACAAACATTACTTCAATCAATCACATAGAAACATCTTTATCATTATTTTCACCAACATATTATTCAAAATGCACATGTCACAAATGTAATCAATTCATTCTCCTCTCTATACGCCCTATGTACTCATTTGCCATGTCACTCATTTGTTCCGATTGGGCGCCTTATGCGCAGATCGTTTGTCATTGCCGGTTTTGTTCATTTCCATTTGCTGGATTATGTCTAGGGTTAGCCGGCCGAATTTCAACATCATGAGGTGCTCCGCCTACAGGCCTATTCCCACCGTGTTCACCGTAGTATCGATTCTGGTTGCCGTACCTGTTGCGTTCACGATCTTGTCCACATCCTTGATCATTTCTGTTGTTCCACCTGTGTTCGCGACTGTTACCCCAGTTTCTATATGGCCGGTCCCGATTATTGTTCCGTTCGCGTCGCGACGACCAGTCACGCCGTTGATTAGTACTATGGCCACGACTTCAGTCGCGCTGCTGTGTCCCGTAATAACTTTGTGCCTGATTAGGCGGGCATTCTCCTGTATTATATTCCAACTCTTGGAGAAGTGTCTTAAACGTTTCCACGTCCTCTTTGCATCGTCCTGCAAGAATGACGTGGCGCAAGTGCATCGGCAATTTGGTGATACATATCCTAATTAGTTCCGCAGGTCCGTATGGATCGTATAGAAATTGATTTGCCTGCAGCATGTGGTCGAATAGGCGTGCTGGGCTGCCGAAACCAGACTGGTTCAAATTTGGCAGCATAATTATGCCATGCTTGACCCAATCTTGTGCCGCTTCCGACCAATAGGCGGACAGAAAGGCTTGTCGAAACTCCCGAGTGGAGTTGCAGTGTCGTGGTGCCAATCTCATGCGAATCGCCGGTTCGCCTTCCAAATAGCCACACATATATTCTATCTTATGTGAACTTGCCTAGTCGGGCATTTCGTCCCGGCGAGGCCCTTGAATGTTACTATTTTTCTCATGTCTGCCCCTCAAAATACATTCTTCCCTGTCGTCAAAATCTCCCTCGTGGCTGAAGTCCCTTTCTGCACTGTTCGTACGGCTATTTTTAGTGCTATTGGTGAGTTCGGAATCACACGCCATGCGGTTTTCCAGATGCGCCACGCGTTCTTGTAATTCGCCTGTTACAGCTTTGTGCCACCCATTCACTTCGAACTGTCCCTTCTGAAATCTAAGAAGCGAACGCACTTCTTCGGTCTCTGCGACCGCTACCGGTGTAGTATTGTTCTCGCTCTCCATCACCTTTATCGTGCCTACGATGTACGCTAATGCCGCAATCTTATCATGTATTTGTCTGTTGTTCTCCGCCCCAGTCTGCTTCAATTGTTCTACTTGCTGTTCGAGTGCGTGAATCGCTTGACTGTTGTCCGCTACTGTGTTGCTAACGGACGTGGGACAATGCATTTCCGCTTCCTGGACTCTGGAGAGTAGCTGCTGCTGTTCTCTTTGGCATTCTTCTCTCAGCGCTTGGAAATTCCTAAGTAGCTGTTCCTCGCTCTCTTTCGATTCCGCATCGCGACTCCGCTTGCCCTGTTCTAAGGCTTGCAGACGATCATCGATTTGTTCAAATGTACGGCCTAATTCTTTCATAATATCACTTTTTATTTCACTTACCAGATTTTTTATTCTTTGTGAGATATCATCGGACACTCTCTGCATCAACTTGTCGACTTTGTTTGTCTGCTGGATTAGTTTTTCGTCTATTTGTTCGCCTAGGTCGCAGATCGATTTTTCAGATTTCTGTGTCATTTGTTTGCCTAGCTCTCAGATCGATTTTTCTGATGATTCTTTTTGTTCTCGGAACGATTTTTCTGATTACTCTGCGTTTTCTTTATTTTGATGCAATAAAGCTTTTATGAGTTCTGCCAAATCAAATTGGTTAGTTGGAGGCAAATTAATTTCTGGCTCTGCTGTGAGCCCATTCGTCCTGTTTTGCATTTCCTCTGAAGTATTCCCCATTGCATTTTCGGAACCGTCCGACGTGTTAGTATTCGAAATCAAATTATCCCCTTGGTCCATGATGCTTAAGTTGTTGAACTGCCTACTTTTAGCTTGGTTACGTGTCTGCATTAGTTCAATTTATACCCGGTACGCAACACACTAATCAGAATAAATGTATCCCCCAACAATTACGACAGTCACACGAAAGGTACCCAACCTAGTACGCACTTTTTCACACGCAAAACAAATTTATATCTTTGATCGAAGTCAGTGCAATTAACAAGCGAGAAAAAAAAAACACATACATATAAAACACACAAATATAGAAAACAAAACAAGACAAATAACACAACGCCGCTCAACAACGCCGTGAATCTTTTGAAAGTCTGCTCAGAAACAACGCAGAAGTTGTTTGAGCGATGCAGGAAAAAAAATTAAGATTATACAACGCTCGCTATCTAACGTTTCAGAGATTCCAGAGTCTAGCGGAATCACAGAACAGGGTCGCCATGTGTAATGTTGTTGCTTTAATTTGTTATGAAAGCGGTGCTGATAGACAATAAAAGCGGGTTAAAAGCTGTGAGGTATCTGGGGAAGTTAACATTGCATTACTGAGCAACTGTTTCACCAGGTATCCAGTCTAGCTTACCATATTCCCAACCAGACTAACATTAATTATAATCTTTTAATCGTCATACGACAACCGGTGATATATATAAAAGAGAATTTAAATAAAAAGAAATAAATCAGCTTATATTTGGAAATTTATTTTAACACCTCTTTGCTTCTAGAAAGCGTAGCTACCTGTTTCGACGTTGGTGCTACTGTTCTCTAGCAGACAGGCTTCTCTGCTACCATCAAGCATGCAACTACAAATACATCTGCTCATTCATCCTCTCACACAGAAGGGAAGGGGGATGACAGTATCTTATCATGTACAGTATATAAAAGAAATCAGATGTAGGTTCCGTATGAGACTGTGTGACATGAATTACATATAAACTGTGTTTTAAAGTGTAGTAGTGTGACAGATCGTTCTTGTTTATGTGTAAAAGTAACACGTTTCGCTGCTCAGTCTCCTCCCAGATAAAAACACCACAGTAAATGTAGAAGAGGAATTTATGCCGTAAATGACAAGAGATTTAAGAAATTAACATGAAAGGAATCCAACAGAGACCTTTCACTAGCTTATACAGTGCCTTGTTGACAACCTGGATCCCTGGCTTCGTGGGGTCTGTACCAAACTCGAACCCTATCATCAGCTCTTACTAACTGAAATAGGGACTCATCTTACCAGGCCACTGTTTTCCAATCGTCTACGATCCAACCTATATGGCCATGAGCCCAAAAGAGGCGTTGCAAGCGATGTCGTGCTGTTAGCAAAAACACTCTCGTATGTCGTATGCTGCCATAGCCCATTAACGCCAAGTCTCGGCGCATTGTTCTAACGGTTATTTTCCTCGTACGTCCCACATTGATTTCTGCAGTTATTTCACGTAGTGTCGCTTCTATTTAGCACTGACAACTCTACGCAAACGCCTCTACTCTGCCGGTCGCTGTAGCCGAGCGGTCTAGGCGCTTCAATCTGTAACCGCGTGATCGCTACGGTCGCAGGTTCGATTCCTGCTTCGGGCATGGATGTGTGTGATGTCCTTAGGTTAGTTAGGTTTAAGTAGTTCTAAGTTCTAGGGGACTGATTACCTCAGATGTTAAGTCCCATAGTGGTCAGAGCCATTTGTACCATTTTGAGCCTCTACTCTCGGTCGTTAAGTGAAAGACGTCAGCCACTGCGTTGTCCGTGGTGAGGCGTAATGCCCGAAATCTGCTACTGTCGGCAAGCTCTTGACACTGCCGATCTCGGAATACTGGAGTCCCCAACGATGTCCGAAATGGAATATCACATGCGTCTATTTCCAACCACCACTACGCATTCAAAGTCTGTTAAGTCCAGTAGTGCGGCGTATTAACGTCGGAAACCTTTTCACATGAATCACCTGAGTACAATGACAGCTCCGTTGATACACAACCGTTTTATACCTTGTGTACGCGACATTACCGCCGTCTGTATATGTGCGTATCGCTATCCCATGACTTTTATCACCTCAGTGTATTCTTCGCCTTTGCGACGAGACTGTGTGGTTAAGATACGATAAATTTCAGAGCAAAGTGCATAAACATGGCGCTCAGAACATCCCTCCCTCACGTTAACTGGCGACGATGATTACGAGAGGCGAACCCGGCCGCGAACAGCTAAAATATACGTACTTTGGCAAATCATGAAAACAGCGAGCCCGTACGACGGGATAAACGCTAGGAAAGAGAGAGAATGACGAGACTGTCCGGCTTCATGACAAGATATAACGACATACACGAGACATACATTTCGCTAAAGCGCCGTAGAACGCGTTCAGGGCCAGATAGTCTTCACCTCATCAAGTACTGTAGATATCCCTCACCTGGATGCACTAATAACCCGTCGCAACTGGAGACTGGGCTTAGGCGCACACCTGCCGATTAGAAAGTGGGCACCGCCATATCGCACTCGCCCCTAGCAGCCGCGTAAGCAGATACGAGCAGGACGCGGTTACACTAGCCGAAGCAGCCTAATCCCCACACGATGACCTTGTGGCCACCTTCCAGACGACGTTGTCAGCCGAGAGAACTAGAGCAGCACTAGTACCGGTTTCTTGCTGCAGGAGAATCACTGGAAACGAACAACAAAGTCCAAATAGCTTGCACTAAATCTCTTCATGACTTCAGAATACATTACCTGATCAAATGAATCCGGACAGCACTTGGGAAGGGAGCTGTAGATTCAGCAGCATCTCTTATGTTTCTTCTTTAACATTAAGGCAACAATAAATACTTGTGCTTTATTTTGAGCAAAAATAAGTTGAGTGGGCCCGTGGTCTAGGATTTTGGCACGGTAGCTCAGCGTGTTCGGCCAGAGGGTTCGCTGCCCCCTGCAATAACACAAAAACTGCGTTAATGGGTTAATGATAAAGTTGAAAAAGCGTCATGGGACGTCCGCCCCGAACAAACAGAACGAACAACAACGAACAAAATGAGATCAAGCAAAAAAAAAAAAAAAAAAAAAAAAAAGAAAAGGGATAGCGTCTTTGAGTGGCAGTCAAAACGTCTTCGGACCCGGGTTCGAATCCCGCCACTGCTTATATTTTGATTAATAATCAGCACTGGGGGCCGAAGACTTCCGGCATTAGAAGTCCCCCTCATTCTGCCAATGGCCTTGTCGAAGAGGGCGGAGAAGAGGACAGAGGTTCAGGCCACTCTCTTGTCCTAGGGGTGGGAAATTGCCCCTAAAGGAGGAAGAATCAGCAATGATCAACGACATGAGGATGCAGAAGGCAATGGAAACTACTGCATTAAAGACACGTAACGTGTATCCACAGGACATGTGGCCTGTATGTGAAGAAGTGTCATGATGATCTCTCCATTGGCAAAAGATCAAGAATAGTCCCCCATTCGGTTCTCCGGGAGGGGACTGCCAAGGGGGAGGTTACCATGAGAAAAAGATTGAATAATCAACGAAAGGATAACGTTCTACGAGTCGGGGCGTGGAATATCAGAAGCTTGAACGTGGTAGGGAAACTAGAAAATCTGAAAAAGGAAATGCAAAGGCCCAATCTAGATATAGCAGAGGTCAGTGAAGTGAAGTGGAAAGAAGACAAGGGTTTCTGGTCAGATGAGTATCGGGTAATATCAACAGCAGCAGAAAATGGTATAACGGGAGTAGGATTCGTTATGAATAGGAAGGTAGGGCAGAGAGTGTGTTACTGTGAACAGTTCAGTGACAGGGTTGTTCTTATCAGAATCGACAGCAAACCAACACCGACAACGATAGTTCAGATATACATGCCGACGTTGCAAGCTGAAGATGAAGAGATAGAGAAAGTGTATGAGGATACTGAAAGTGTAATACAGTATGTAAAGGGAGATGAAAATCTAATAATCATGGGAGACTGGAATGCAATTGTAGGCAAAGGAGTAGAAGAAGAGGTTACAGGAGAATATGGGCTTGGGACTAGGAATGAGAGAGGAGGAAGACTAATTGAGTTCTGTAACAAGTTTCAGCTAGTAATAGCAAATACTGTTCAAGAATCACAAGAGTAGGAGGTATACTTGGAAAGGGCCGGGAGATACGGGAATATTTCAGTTAGGCTACGTCATGGTCAGACAGAGATTCCGAAATCAGATACTGGATTGTAAGGCGTACACAGGAACAGACATAGAATCAGAAACTAATACAGTAGTGATGCAGAGTAGGCTGAAGTTTAAGGCATTAGTCAGGAAGAATCAATACGCAAAGAAGTGGGATACGGAAGTACTAAGGAATGACGAGATACGGTTGAAATTCTCTAAGGCTATAGTTGCAGCAATAAGAAGTAGGTCAGTAGGCACTATAGCTGAAGAGGAATGGACATCTCTAAAAAGGATCATCACAGAAGCTGGGAAGGAAAACGTAAGAACAAAGAAGGTAACTGCGAAGAAAGCATGGGTAACAGAAGAAATACTTCAATTGATCTGTGAAAAGAGGAAGTACAAAAGTTCTGGGAAACTCAGGAATAGAGAAATATTAGATAAATATAAGTCACTGAGGAATGAAATAATTAGGAAGTACAGGGAACCTAAGACGAATGGCTGTTGAAAAAACGTGAAGGCATCGGCTAGTGGTTCTATAAGCGTTGGCTTATAATTACTATTTCCTTTATTAAATATACGAGTATTACAACACAAGAGTGCATACGAGTATAAAGACTTTGTACTCAGTTTGTTTCAAGAGTAATTATAATAATAACAATAATTTCGAGAGACCAAACAGTACGTTATCTCAGCAGAAAACTCTTATCTCACAATGATCAACAATAGTATACAATAGAATTATGTACACCCAAATGTTATATAAATAAAATAATCTTGCTTTGGTCCAGAACGACAATACGAGAGAGTTCCAAAAGAAATACTAACTTTCGTCTGTCCGTGATTAAGTTTACAAGTGGGCACCACACAAAAGCACAACCAATTTTCACCCATTACTAACTTTACAAGGGCGCACAAAAATAAATTAGGACTAGCAACGAATTGAGTATAATTATCATGTATGTACTATTACCAACACATTGCCCCTACCGACCTCACCAGCACATAGAACTATAACTGCTGTACTGGTCACATGAAAATGCAGATTAGCAAAGACATAAGAACGGAAAATGCAGGTAAGTAAGACATAATAACTTATTGCTAGTACACTGTCATCGAACAACAGCCTCGACACTTTTACAATTTCACAGTCAAATGTTACAGTCTATACCCCCCACAGCCACGCTATTAAAACACTTGACAATAATTTTGGCACAATCAGATTCTCCAGGGCCTCGCCGTGCTTTCGTACAATAATAATGGAATCATACCGACTTCACCTACCCTGCCTCATACCACCGCAGTGTAATGTAGTTGGCCAAACTCTGACAACTACCACTGCTTTCCAAAAGCCAGTACGGCCCAAAAAAACGCACGCCAGATTGTGCTCAGCTCAGTCTTGCAGCAACCAGGTTCTGCACCGATCATCCTCAGTGATCTATGAGCTACCTTCTCATTGGCCTAACTGGGCAATGGACCACCTTCTTCAGTGCGGCTGCACCAATACGTCCGACCTCCTGTGGAAATCCCAGACAGCTAACATGGAGGAAATGGACAGGGGATGCGGACAGGTGGCGATCGGTGCGTGTGTGTGTCGACCGTGACGCGTGCCGAGATACTGGGCCGCGCAGCTGCGCTCACGTTGCGTTCCGGATAGCGCCGTGGTTAACGCGCTTGTCTGATAAGGAAGAAATCGCGGGTTCGAATCCCGGTCCCGTGCACATTTTACGCTGATTCCTCGTAATTTCCCGAGGCAGCTTACAGCAGTGGTCCTCTCTCTTCCCTGTCCTTTCTTCCCCTCTCCACCTTCAGTTTACATAAATGTGTAACAGCTGCGGTTTTGTCTGGTGTCTGTTTTTCCGGACATGTCCGAAAGAATAGACACCTTGCATTTATATAATTTATGGGAATTGTGTGACCTGTTTGTATACGTTTGGTGACAGACACTTTCGGAGACCTATGAAGGGCTTGTAGAATCCATGCCACGCAGAATCTCAGCGTTCCGAAGCTGGACCAACACGCTACTAAGCAGACGGTTATTTTTGTCGGCCATTCTGATTTAGGCTTCATGTCATTTCCCAAAATGGCTAAAGGCAAACGCCGGAATTACTCCTTTCAAGGGGCCCTACAGATTTCCATCCCCACCCTTACTTAACCCAAGCTTGTGCTCCGCTTTTAATAACGTCATTGTCGACGGACCTTAAAAGTAGTCATTTTTATTTTATTTTATTGGTAACACAAGGCTATGAATATTATTTTTCATGCACATATAGTATAAGGATGTCCTAATCTCGTTCATTTGACAATGGTGCAAGTGCTGAAATCTATCGCCAGTGTAGAAAGAAATAAAAATAGGGCATGGTTGGGCTTTCTGGATCATGTGGCTATGTTGACAGGAATAATAAAATAATCTACTGGTCAGACCATGTACGCAGCTTAGATGCGGTTACGTTACCGTTCCTAGATAAGTCGTGCACAAGTGTCAAGAAACTTTTTCCAAATATATTTAATCGAGACAGCAATAATTCCGAAGGAAATAGAAGAGGAGAGACGGTAGTGCTTATACCCATCCGCCATGCAATATTGTTGAAATATATGAATGCTACTTATAAATCTTTTCCTCTACCATCCACTATGTCGCTCAATAGAACGACTAGCGACATCTATTATACATTTAAAAAATAATAAGGGAATGGGACTACGCTAATCAGTCTTTTTAGGGCTTTCTGAATCGGAATGTAACATGTATTATTTCTTGTTTATTAAAGTACTCATGTAGCGTAATTGTACACAATAATCACTCAGCCTTCACTACAAAATTTGTTTTTGGTAAAATTTATGCCCGCCCGGTTGGCCGTGCGGTCTAACGCACGGCTTTCCGGGCGGGAAGGAGCGCCGGTCCCCGGCACGAATCCGTCCGGCGGATTTGTGTCGAGGTCCGGTGAGCCGGCCAGTCTGTGGATGGTTTTTAGGCGGTTTTCCATCTGCCTCTGCGAATGCGGACTGGTTCCCCTTATTCCTCCTTAGCTATACTATGTCGGCGATTGCTGCGCAAACAAGTTCTCCACGTACGCGTACACTACCATTACTCTACCATGCAAACATAGGGGTTAAACTCGTCTGGTGTGAGGCGTTCCCTGGAAAGGGGGGGGGGGTCTACCGGGGGCCGAACCGCACAATAACCCTGGGTTCGGTGTGGGGCAGGGGAGGTGTGAAGTGGACTGCGGTAGTCGTCGTGGGGTTGCGGAACACTGCGGCTGTGGCGGGGACGGAGCCTCTCCGTCGTTTCTAGGCCCTCGGTTAACATAACATAAGATAACTTAGAAAATGCTGCGAAAGGATTTGAGTGCACGCGAATTTTCCCCTTCAGTCCCAACAATATTCCAGCGCACAAATTCCCTCCTTCGTTCACATTCTCGACCGACATGTCCCTCTCTGTTACCACAGAATCAGAAGTAAACCCAACCCCTGCAATTCCTTCTAATCCTCCAAAAAATTTGGAAAGTCAGAGTTCGGCAATATCATCATAATTGTCGTCTGTTTTGTTAACCTCAACGAAATCCACCGGTATCACGTGTGCGAGAAGGGAGAAAAATTCAGCTTGCCCTCTGACTTTAACAGATCGCCGCTGTCTCGTATTTTGAAAACTCCCGAAGAAGAAGGCTAAGGGTTGCAAAAATGCGCTAATGTTCAAAAGAAATCTTCAAATCCGAAAGACGATTCATCTTCATCTTCACCTGAAGCTGAGTCGCAGAAGTAAAACGTCGGTTGTTACGACCCCTAGATCCATGAAGAAAGGAGAATTGATCATGCGTGATACGTGCAACGTGTGGTTTCACGAATTTTGTATGCGGGCTGCTGGTTGTAATCAGTTCCGCTGTGGGAAATGCACGTAATAAATATTGGAACAGTCAAAAAATGTAACCTCCCATTTTGTACATATATATATGACGGTTCACATTTACGATTCAAATAGCCCCACAAATTTTTAATTTTTCTGTTTTTTCATCATCTTCAATTTTGCTGCTTACAAGAGAAAGGAATACACCTTGAACACCTTACAACTATGATTTATTCACCATTACAGTTTAACATGCGCAATAAAATATTTACTACTCCTCTGGGGTCCAGAATGTTGAAATGATTGACTTAGTCCCACCTTACCCTATTCATTCTAACTGAACATCCTATGCGGAAATTATTATTGTTGCTAGGATGACTCCTCCTGGCTGTGCTGGAAGGAGCCAATGATATGGCGCAGTGGTAAGATAACTGATTCGAATTCGGGAGGACAATTCATGAATGCCCATTCGGCCATCCCGGTTTAGACTTTATGCGATTCCCCTAGCTCGCTTAACGCTGATGCAGGGATATTTCCTCAGAAGCGCACGGTCGATTTCCATCTCAACCCATTCCAGAGCCTATCTTGTGCTCCTTCTCTATTCCCCTCGTCCCTTACTTTGCTTTCCTTTTGTTCGTAATAGGACCCATCACAGCCAGTTTGGTAGTTATGCTACTTCGAGCCATTAAAATGCAGCGCCGGTAAGAATAGCAAATACTATCGTGCATATTTGTTATGCAGAAAGAACACGTTAAGTCTGAGGTGATTTCAAGGTTTACAGGGTGGGAAGTTTAGTACACAGAGCTGCCACCTCTGGCTACAACAACGGATGTGATCTGGCTGGGTACCGAGTTGAACTCAGCTTGGATGACTGATGTGGGTACCTCGTTCCATGCTGCTTGAACTCTTGAACTCTGCGCTAACCAGTCACAGTGGGTGGCAAGAAAGCAGGGGCCAATCTATCGACAGCCAATGACCAGATCTCCTCAGTGGGTGAGATTTCTGGAAAACTTGGTTGCCTGTGTAATAGCTGAAAGTCTTATATCGAGGTAGACCGAGGCAGCACGGGAAACAAGCGGTTTTGAGCTATATTGTTGAAAGATAACGTACGGAAACCACGAAGGAGGCACCACCACCGACCTAAACACGCGGTAAAGGTAGTCCCTGCTGTCTAAACTGTCTACTACGTAAACCTGAGGCTATGATGTGTACCCATTGACACACCATACCACCAGGACAGGTGCTGGGTTTGTGTGACGATGACGAATGCACTCTGGTGATGTTTGTTCTCCTTCGAGAGTACACACATGGGTTCGTCCATCGTGGTACTGTACGCAGAAATGCGAAATTTTAGAAATAACGATGTTCTGTTGCCCCTGCAATAAGTGCTATCGTTGGCGCACTACCGTCGGAGCGTCTGTCTCTGCTGTGCTGCCGCATAGACGGAAGACGCGACGGTGATCACCGTGTTAATAGACCGTGCTACTGCAGAGGTCGCCGAACTGCCCAACCAGCTGTAGTCTGTCTGCAGACGAGTCTATTTCCTCACTCAAGGCAAATGACGTGACTGTACGCTCCTGTATGGTTGGAGCAAACGATATATCTATCCTATCGGGCGCTAGTCGCACAGGACCGCTAAAATATTGTGTACATTCACTACGGACTTTCTAAACACATAGATTAAATCTAGGTCTAGGGATGGCGGCCAACGCGAGCAGCAGTGGTACGAAACAATAAACTTAAGTCCCGGCCGGCCATGATCCTGCCATCGTGCAATTCGTACACGTGCTCGCACACGTTTCACATTCTTATACGAAGCCTAACACTGTGCTCTCACAAACAACCAGCATTCTAATGCGATTTATGAATAAGAGTGGCACTGTGTAATCTTTCATTGTGTACAGAATGTAGGTGGCGTTGCTCCTATCAAGTTTGTGGGGCTACGCTAAAATGGTAATCACCTGCATATCCAAGCACATAGAACACTTGATAACAGTTTGGCGTTAGTGCATGCCAAATTCATGATGTTGAAAATTGATTGACCAGCAGTTCATCTTCATTGTGGTATGTCGTTGATACCTGTGTTTTCTTATAATGATTCTAGGAAATAATCTGCAATTGTGTCCTCTTGAAGATAGTAGTACTAGCCATGCTCCGCAGTGACTTCACTTCTTGATAGTAGGCGAGAGTATGACGCAGTGAAACATACCATCTCAGCTGTTTCTAATAATATCTTTACTACATGTTGATATCATGTTGACCTCTATCAAAAGCATCTTTGATTGTAATGGTGGGAAATTTGGTGTTCCATTTTCCTCTTCATCTGTCATTAATGATTTTGATAGTCAATAATTAAAATTAAGGTATATTTACAAATTTAATATTTTTATAATACATACATCTAACAGGAATTTAGTATTTTGTGATCAAATACATACTTTTGACTATAGAGGGTGATTCAGCTGCCCCTGCGTATGAGTTTTATGCAACTCGCAACGCCTTCAAATATTACGAACAAGATTTTCGTATTCTCCCACTCGCTATGTGCAAAATATCGGTCCTATAGCAAAAACGAACTTGAGCTTTTTGTAGGAATTTTAATATATTTAAATTTTGTACTCGGATACATTTTCGCTACAGGCTGTAGCTATCGAATTATTCAAAGAAAATATACAAAAGTGACTTTCAAACGAGTTCTTATTGAATAACTTAGCCGTTTCCCAGCGAAAACATATTCCAGTACAAAATGTAACCACATTAAATGTCCTACAAAAATGTGCTGTTCATTTCTTCTGTAGGAGTAATAGTTGGCGTGTGGTGAGCATGAGCATGTCGCATGTGGTCTTTGCGGGTGTTGTGAGTTGCACAAAACCCATAGGTAGGGATAGCTGGATCACCCTATATATTGAACAGCTATAAATGTGGAAAATATGTAGGTTATGAATCCTAATTCTTTTTAATTTATGGTGTAGTTAGTACACGGTGAAACACTTGTATACAATATATCGTGAAGAAGTGTAGACTCATGGATACTTAGAAATTCAGGCCTATGACAATTTATCAAGATGTAGAAAGTGCTGATGAAACTTTTCTTAAGAGAGTGACACCAACGAATGTAAACTATACGTCAGAAAAAGAGGAATTTATCCAGTTAATGTCAACATTTTCGATGAGTTGGATTTCCTTATGCCTGCGGTTTCAGACCGCTCTCTAGTTCCTGATAGTGTGCCCAATACCGTACAACAATTGGAGTCACATAAATGTGTGACCCCTCCAAATACTTTGGGAGATGATTTGCCAAATGTTGAGGCAGTCAGTTGCAGCATATACACTGATAACATTAGTACCAGCAAATTGTATATATTACAAAGGACTTTTATGGTTTCCCAAAAGGTCCTCCTAGAAACACAACTGGATAGTCAAAAGTGAGAAGCGTCATATTGACTTCAACGCCTGAGAAAGCGGCTATGCAAGAAAAAACTTTAAGGAAAAGAGTAAAGTCAGAGGAAAAACAGAAAAGAAGTATGAAGAGAGACAAGAAGCTGAAAACTAAGTAACGTCAGATTGAAAGAACTCCGAGAAAAAGTGATCAACAATGCGATAAAAGTGTGTCATCCAATGGAGCAGAGTGGAGTTCATCGCTAGATACTTTTAACTCTACCTGGGATGTTTTGACTGAAGACTATATTCTGGAAAAAATTCCGTATGACGTACGTTTTGTATCCAAGGTTTTGAAGCCAATAGAAATGGTGTTGATGAATATGGTCTATACCTTCGGAAAAAGGGGTAGTTTTTGCACTTGGTTCGTGTATCACGTAAGGGCATTGCGATGATGCTACATTCAGCGTTGCCTATGGCTACTAAGAAATTATGAATTTATACTGCATGTCAAACCACTTTAAGCAGTCTTGATGTTCATTGAGCAAAACTTACTGTATCTTCAATGTTCGTAATTGTATTTATCATGCACATTAACATTTTATGTGTGATCCAAGCTACAATGACGGAAAAAATCGCAACACCAAAAAATATTTAATGTAGGGTAATGAAATTTCAGAAATATATTTATCTAAGTACTATATTTAAGTGATTAACATTGCAAGATCACAGGTTAATGTAAGAGTGAGAAAATCCATTGCAAATGTGAGATTCTGGTACATTAATAACCTGTGTGACCACCACAATGTTGAATGCAAGCCTATTGCACTTGGCCGGTCAATGCTAGGACGGTTAATGCGGGTTGTGAATGAGACTGGAGTTGTCGTCCCATGGTGTCCCAAATGTCCAGAATAGGAGACAGATCTGCTGATCAAGCATGTCAAGGCAACATGTCGACACTCTTTAGAGTATGTTGGGTTACAACACCGGTATGTAAGCGATCGTTGTCCTGTTGGAAAACAGCTCCTGGAATGCTGTTCATGAGTGGCATCATGACAGCTCGAATCAACAGATCGATGTACAGTTTTATAATCAGGGTGCGTGGATAACCACGAAAGTGCTCCTGCTGTCGTACGAAATAGCACCTCAGACCGTCCAATGTATCTAGCACGCAGACAGATTGGTTGCAAATACTCAATTGGCCTACTTCTAACCAGCATATCTGTCACCGAGGCAGGACGAGCTTTCATCGGAAAACACAACAGACCTCCTCCCTGCCACACGGTAAGCTCTCGCTTGACGCCACTGAAGTCGCAAATAGCGGTTGTTTTGGGGTCAGTGGAATGCACCCTACAGGGCGTCTCATTTGGAGCTGTTCTTGAAGTAACCGACTGGTTACAGTTGGCTGTGTCACTGTGGTGCCAACTGCTGCTCAAATTGCTGCTGCAGATGCAGTACGATGCGCCAGAGTCATACGCCGAACACGATCGTCTTCAAAAATGGCTCTGAGCACTATGGGACTTAACATCTGAGGTCATCAGTCCCCTACAACTTAGAACTACTTGAACCTAACTAACCTAAGGACATCACACATATCCATGCCCGAGGCAGGATTCGAACCTGCGACCGTAGCGGTCGCGTGGTTCCAGACTGAAGCGCCTAGAACCGCATGGCCACTGACGATGGTCTTTCCTCTCGGGAGTGCCACGTAGCGTTCCGGAGCCCGCTCTTCTTGAGGCCGTACATTCTCGTGATCATCGCTGCCATCAGTCCTGCACAGTGTCTACATTCCTGTCAAGTCTTTCTGCGATAATGCGAAGGAAAGTCCAGCTTCTCGCAGCCCTATTACATGAGCTCGTTCAAACTCAATGAGGTGTTGATAATGGCATCTTTGTTGCTTTATAGTAATTCTTGATTAATATCAACTCACCACATCCATTGTCCGCCCTGATAGGTGAGTGGACAGCTCGACGGAATGCCGTGCAAAGGGCCTGGTTTCGATTCCCAGCTGGGTCGGAGATTTTTCTCCGCTCAGGGACTGGGTGTTGTGTTGTCCTCATCATCATCGTCATCATCATCATCATCATCATCTCATCCCCAACGACGCGAAAGTCGCCGAAGTGGCGTCAACTCAAAAGACTTGCACCAGGCGACCGGTATACCCGACGGGAGGCCCTAGCCACATGAAATTTCTTCTTATTTTTTTTTTTTTTTACGACATCCACTCTCCACTCTCAAAAGTAACTCATGCACACAACACAACAATTACAGAATGTATTTAAAAGAAACCTGAGTTGCATCCTCGTAGTGGAGCTACTAGCTCCTCTCTTATGCGACTAGCGTGAAATTTGAAAAGGTATCATCTTACAGATGCAGAAACACACTTACCAACTTCCGTTTATGTTGCACAACTCCTTCTCGGTGTTGCGATTTTTTGGTCTATTTATTTAGATATTAATAACGTAAAATATCATAACTGATCTATTGTGTACTATACTCGCGATACACCGTAAAACATTCGCAGCATCTCTTTTTTTAAAAAACTGATTTCTTACCAAATTACTTTTCTTTATATCTAAATGTTAGCAATGAATTGTTCTTTTAAATATATACAAGCATTTTGTCCTGTAACAAATAATTTCTACAAAAGCACCGAAAATGTAACCTTGGGTTCACTGTGTACTACTGTGCGGTACTGTATAGGTGACTGTGTTGGGCGGCTGGCCTTGGAAGCGCCTCCCGCAGTCAAAGGCTGCTGCTGGCCGACTTTGCCGCTCCCCTACCCCGTGCCAGACACACTATCTGCGACGTGATGCGATCCTGCGGCTCCGGCCAGCAGCAGGGAGTCCCTCTGGCAGCGTCGCCAGCCGTCACCCTATCCCCGCCGCCTCAGAACCCTACACGGCTTGTGGCCGTCGAGCTGGCTAGCTACCCACCTCAGCTACACGGCCCCAGGCACAACACGCCCATCATGCGGCGCGGGGCGGCGGCCTACGCAGTACTGAGATGGCTCGTGCATCAGTAGCCGAAGTCACCGTGGCAGTGCCCTCCTTAACACGTCGGAGACTGCGTGCTGCACGTTTGAGGATAGCATCTGTGCCAACGCTCCAAATATAACATGTTACCTAGCGTAAGTTGCTCGGCTAGCGGCCGCCTCCGTCGATTTTCGTTATTATTATTTGAGCCTCAGTACTTACCTGCAGGTGGCAGTTCCTTGTCTCGACTATTTTATTAACAGTATTGCGACAAGAAATACGATTCTATTGCCAGATATGGAACCAATTGAATGCAGTAATTCCAACGTGGCACAGCTTCACTAAAATAAGGGATCGGTGAGTAGACGGATCCTGAGATATCAAGGAATCGTGACTTTGGCAATGGAGGAAAGTGTGGGGAGTAAATAGCGCTTATACACTGAAGAGCCAAAGAAACTGGTACACCTGCCTAATATCGTGTAGGGCTGCCGCGAGCACGCAGAAGTGCTGCAACACGACGTGCCACGGACTCGACTAATGTCTGAAGTAGTGCTGGAGGGAACTAACACCATGAATCCTGCAGGGCTGTTCATAAATCCGTAAGAGTACGATCGGGTGGAGATCTTTTCTGAACAGCTCGTTGCAAGGCATCTCAGATATACTCAATAATGTTCGTGTGTGGGAAGCTTGGTGGCCAGGGGAAGTGTTTAAGGGGGGTAGGACGTCAAACGGGCCGACTTGGAGCAGGAGAGGCACCACACGAAATTTTATTTTCTATTGTCTATACTTTTACAAAGAAATTCATAAAACTTTGTCAGCATGACCAGGAAGGATTCAGGATTCACACTCATAGCAGTGGGAGCGCAAAAACAGAACAAAATAAATTTCCTTTTAGATACGAAATTTCATCATTTTTTTCACTTTCTGTTAGCTGCATTTGTTGCTATAAGTACATTTTTCTTCACAAGTAAGAGAGATTCTTTGATGAATTTTGCATAGCATACAAACCATACATACAGGTGTATGAAACTCTAGAATTTTCCAAATCTGTTAAAAACTGACATACGAAGTGCTATCCAAAATTTTCGGGACTGGTGCTGCCATCTGATGAAAACCTTACCTTTGGGCTAATGGTTACCGTCACCCAAGAAGTAGTTCGCATCAGCACGTACACACCGATCCCAGCGCTTCTGCCACTGGTCAAACGGCTTCTGGAACTCCTGTTCTCTGAGGAAATATGATTTTTTTAAACATAAAGTTTAAAACGTAACAGCTCATTCATTTTTTCATAAATTAAATAAATTCTATTGTTTCAGACACCTGAAAGTATGGTTTGTATGCTGTGCAAAGTTCATCGAACAGTCTCTCTTACTTATGAAGAAAAGTATACCTATAGCAACAAATGCAGCCAATAGTAAGTGAAAAAATTATGAAATTTCACATGTAAAAGAATTGTTTTGTTATGTTTTTGAACTTCCGCTGCTACGAGTGTGAATCCTGAATCCTTCCTGGTCATGCTGACAAAGTTTTATGAATTTACTTGTAAAAGTATAGATAGTGGAAATTAAAATGTCCTCTGGCGCCTCTCCTGCTCCAATTCAGCCCGTTCGACGTCCTACACCCGTTAAACTTAAAAGACTGTTCTTGGAACCACTCTGTAGCAATTTTGGACGTGCTGGGTGTCGCATTGTCCTGCTAGAATTTCCCAAGTCCGTTGGAATGCACAATGGCCATGAATGGATGCTGGTGATCAGAGAGGACGCTTACGCACGTGTCACCTGCCACAGTCGTATCTAGACGTATCAGGGGTCCCATATCACTCCAACTGTACACGCACCACACCGTTATAGAGCCTTCCCCATCTTCAACAGTCCCATGCTTGACATACAGGGTCCATGGATTCATGAGGTTGTCTCCGTAACTGTACACGTCCATCCGCTCGATACAATCTGAAACGAGATTCGTCCGACCAGGCAACATGTTTCCAGTCATCAACAGCCCACTGTTAATGTTGTCGGGCCCAGGCGAGGTTTAAAGCCTTTTGTCGTGCAGTCGTCAAGGATACACGAGTGGGCGGTCGGCTTCGAAAGCCCATATCGATGATGTTTCGTTGAATGGTTCGCATGCTGGCACTTTTGATGACCCAACATTGGAATCTGCAGCAATTTTCGGGAGGGTTGCACTTCTGTCTTATCTTCAGTCGTCGTTGATCCTCTTCTTGCAGGATTTTTTTCAGGAACACAGATGGGGGAAAGTGGGGCGTGTGGGATTTTGGGAGGGGGGGGGGGGCGGATGGTGGTAAAACAGCATCTGTGACTGTGTCCTGTGCACACTGAGCTGGGATTTCGGTAATACGCTCTTCTGATGTTTTGAGTAATCTATTGATACCGCAACATGGCAATCCAAAAAAAAACTCAGCATCACTTTTGCAGATGGGCCTTCACCTTTTCTGGCTTTGGGGAATCAACATGTTTCCACTATTCGCTTTGCTATTTTGTCTCGGATCTTACTGATACACCCAGCAGTCGTCCGTGGTGATTAGGCCGATAAAAACGTCATATGGATAAGGCGGGACAAAATGAGCAAAGATTCAACGTTGACTAAAGGACGGACTAACAATTTCAGGGACCTAGTGTTTCTGCGGTTTTCAGTCTGCAGACTGGTCGGGGCAGCTCTCGGCGCTATCACGTTACTCTATACTGTACAACTCTCTTTATCTCCCTGGATAACTTCTGCAACCAACATCTACTGAACCTCCTCACTGCATTCCAGTCTTGGTCTTCCGCAGTTTCTACCCACCACATTCCCTCCTCGCCAAACTGCCCATCCCTTGACGGCTCAGGATATGTCCTATCAACTGATTGCTTCCTTTAGTCAGTTCAAAGCTTTGTTTTTTCCTGACGACAACATCCTCCTTAGTACTACCCATCCAGGGATCCAAATAAGCGACATGGGGGGCTATGTCGCCACGGTAACGTTTTTCCCAAGATGATGCCTTCATCCGTATTACTTGAGCTTCTCTCTGCTTTCAGCTGTTTGCAGCACCTACATAGCAAGGCCATGTCTGCTTATTTTAAGAGGCCAGATGAGTCAGTCATCCAGCTCAAACACCACCTCGAAGCTTCAACCTTCCGGTTCACAGCTTCCAGTCCCGGTCCGGCAGACGGTATTAACTCGTCACAAAGCCCACTGGACAACACATCACGTTGCAGCTTAAGAGGAGACATATCAAGAAATCAAAATATTTCCGAAGTAGTTTATGAATAACCCAGTTGCAATTAAATTTTTGCGTTACTCAGACTGAGCTGTCCACCGCAACTTTAAACAACTTCCATTACCCAATAGGAAAATTCAATCTCAGATATAACTTCCTTACAGCTCTAATCAACAGACGTCCACCACACCCCATCCTTCCAAGTTCTCTGTCCCCCTTCCTACCCATCAATTACCGTTAATGGCTTCGTGCCGTTCCACAAGGTTCTATTGTAGTGCTCATCATTTCGTCTCATCAACAAGCTAATTTTTGTGCATCATCATCATCAATGTATCATAACAGCATCAACATCTGCATCTGATTTTAACTTTTGTGTAAAATCTTCTTATAGTTGTAATAGTCCTTAAAATTTTCGTCAATGCATATTAAAAAAAGAATTTACCTCATGCGTTCCTATAATTATAAATTTTTTACGTTAAAAATTCTTGCTTGAAGAGAGGTTTCACCCATTGCTCGTCCGCCTCCTCGTGGCGAATTAATGTAACACTAAAGAAAATAAAAATTCTAACCTTCCTTCCGCCATATTTGTTTGCTCTATCTATATTTCAGCATTTTCGTTTGCAGCGATTGAACATGGATGAGGGATGATTAAAACAGAGAATCTGAATGTGTTGCGTTAAATGAAAATGTGCCTCCTTACGATTATTAACCTTCCTGTAATAAAGATTGAAAAATGTTGCTGTCACAGTACGTACACTTTTACTTCGTTTACTGATTTCGTATGTTCCACTTTCATACAGGAGTTTGCCATTGCTGTGCTGCTTTTCCAAATTAATGTATCACTCTATGTCAGACCAGAGTACCCTTTATAAGTTTTACGAAATAAGATCTCTGGTCAACGGATGCTTTCGAATAAGAATGATGATACTGATTTGTCCACTGATTTAGTGCGTAATTAGTCACAAACTTTGCGAACAAACAAAAAAATTACTCATTGTTGCTCTACCAGTCGACGAACAAACCCAAATCCGTATTTCTTTACATCTGCGAAATGTTCGTGCTGCTATGGTACGACTGAACTGTACAGAACCGTTTCGTACGAACCCCGAGCAAAGATTGTCTGCCCCAGATTCTGGCGCGGGACAGCTGCTCCTGGGTGCTGTACCGAAACGTCTTACAGTGAACGCGCAGCCATCTAGTCGGTGAGCGACCACAAACTCTTTTGAAGTGATTGAGGGAAACTGTTTGGTCGGAAGAAAATCTATCGACGCAAACAATGGATTATGGCACGGGTACGTGTCAGAAATAGATAGCTTGGTTTGTCCGAAATGAGTTGCTTCTGGTTTCGGTGATCAACTATTATATGTGATAAGCTTACCTTTATGTACTACGATGCATCATTCAGAACCACTTCCACTCCCTGTTGGCATTGCTAAACAGGCCAGGTGCTGAATAATGTCGAACTATATGTAAAAACGATCACAGATATAGCTGCGGATCTCACCTCATACACTAATTTTACTCATTCAGGTGTCATGAAGCTTACTCCAAAGAAGGTAAATGCCTCTTCTCACTTTGAGAGCTACAGCATTTTATTTTTGTAAAATCCATAAAGTGAAATCAATAAAACACGAATGAAATCTTGTGCTTATTTAGGAACTGGTATACAAATGAATTTTATTCTCTTTCAGTCTCGAACTGCTGACCATAAACTGTATTCGTTTCAAAGGTCAGTTAGGAACATAGGGCTACTACTTGCAAAATAAAAAATAAAATAAAAAATTGATATTTCCGTCTCTCTCACTGAGAATGACAAAAGAGTTAAAAATACGAGAGCTAGAACTTAAATAGTGGCAACTATCTATTCAAAACCGATACAAAAGAAAAGAGTTACGTGTTTGCACCCGTTACTGTCCTTCGTAGTAGTCACCAGCGTTGTGTAGAACCCGTTGCCAGCGGTGTGGAAGGCAGTCTGCTTGGCCTTCCAAAACCTTGTGCGAATTACAGTTTCTAGATGTGCCGGGCGCTAACGCATTGCTCAACAGCTGACAACCGCGGAGGAGAAAATACATGATGCTGCGACTCGGTTTACTGTAAGTGCTGACTGCACCAGCCGCCTCTGCATAGTTCGCTGGACAGGCGCAGTTCTCGATTCTCGAGTCTCCACGCTGGCTGACTCATTCGGCATCAGTAAATGATATCTCACAGTGCTGACTTTTGCTTCAGCAGTATACCGAACTGTATTTATCGAACTGCAAGTAAAGCATTCCCGAAAAAGAAAAATTTGCAAACTAACTATAAATGTAAATGTTAGGAAGTCTGTATCTGGAGGGTAGCCTTCTACGGAGGTGAAACGTAGAGGTTACGCTGTTCAGATAATAAGAGATTAGAAGGTTTTGAAATTTTGTGCAGCAGATGACTACTAAGTGTTAGCTGGGTAGATGAAATAACCAATGAGGAGGGGAAAGTGAACAGAACTGGGGAAAAAAGAAATTTATCGCATAATGTGACGAATAGATCAGTTGATAGGACCCATCCTGATGATTCAAGGATTCGTCAGTTTCGCACTGGAATAATTCGTGTTGTGCGTGCTGGGGGGGGAGAGGGGAGAAGGGAAAGGGACGGGAGAGGGGAGGTGTTAAAAAATTATACATGGAATCGAAGACTCGAATACGCTAAGCAAGTTTAAACTGATACAATTCGCGGTAATTATGCAGTGGCATAGAGGCTAGCGAAGGACAGACTGGGGTGGAGGGGTGCATCAGTGCTGTATTCGGGCTGACGGCCACAACAGTAGTTCCGTGATGATGCTTTTTCACTGAAAAGTAATTAAAAGTTGAAGATTAAAAGTAAGGACGGACAGCACAGCGAGCCATCAACTTCGAAGCAGAAGTGTGGTGGTCGTCCTATACTAATGGCGCTTACTATGCTTGGGTGGCAAATGTCTGATCGACCAATTGTCCCACCGGAACCTAGTCGCACCACGTACTAGTTTTCGGCCTAGGTAGATGCCACAAAATAGAGGGGCCTCGACACATCCCCCGTATAATTGCCACTTCATAACAGCAAATCGAGCCCTCAATGAATTAAAATCCCACAGCGTACTCATCGTTGAAGGATGATAACGCCTACAGCTTCTACTATCAAAAAATCATCAAGCCCACCGAATTACAGACATCTAGGGAATAAAGACCTTGTCACTTTCACAAAAAAGTCTTCCAACTTCTTATTAAAAGTGTCTCAGGCCAGTTCTACTTTCAGACAGATAAGAACTCGTTACATCTGTTCATCTCCATAGTTTCCTAAATTCAGCATACGAATCACAGTCAAAATCGGTCACAACAGTGAACAGTTACTATTCCCTAACTTTCATTGGTTTACGAGTTGCTCAAAAATGGTTCAAATGGCTCTGAGCACTATGGGACTTAACATCTGAGGTCACAAATCCCCTTGAACTTAGAACTACATAAACCTAACTAACCTAAGGACATCACCCACTTCCATGCCCGAGGCAGGATTCGAACTTGCGACGGTAGCGATCGCGCGGTTCCAGACTGAAGCGCCTAGAACCGCTCGGCCACAAAGGCCGGCTCACGAGTTGCGCACACTGGACTCGCATTCGGGAGAACGACGGTTCAATCCCGTCTCCGGCCATCCTGATTTAGGTTTTCCGTGATTTCCCTAAATCGTTTCAGGCTAATGCCGGGATGGTTCCTTTGAAATGGCACGGCCGATTTCCTTCCCAATCCTTCCCTAACCCGAGCTTGCGCTCCGTCTCTAATGACCTCGTTGTCGACGGGACGTTAACCACTAACCACCACCATCACCACGAGTTGCGACTCTGTCCGTTAGAAATCAGTTCGAGCCTGACGCGTATATGTTTGCAAGACGAAGTACAGCAGAGGACTCATTTATTTTACAATATTTTAAATAAACTCAGTCTAAAGACAGCGAAGTCATCTTCTCTTTGGCTGCTGCCTCATTTTCTCGTCGAGCCATCGGCTGCCCGCTGTCAGTGGCCTGTTCCACCGGCCAAGATATTTACGTCGTCCTCTCTGCAACATATTTTTCCTGCCACTAGACATAGAAATTCTCCACATTAGGGACTACGGTTGTCTTTCTAGCTGCCTCTACATTAAACAATAATCCAGGTAACTAGACCTGTGCGTTGGCTAGTAAAGTGAATTCATATGGTCACTGTAAACGGACTATTAAAAACAGTAGCTGACTTGTATAATGATAGATCAAGAAATGGGATGCTGCCTCGTTAACAATTGCCACAACTGGGAAAACATTAAAGCTGTATAGCCGGATAGCGATTATGATTCCACTCCTCCTGAATGCACTGTCTTAAATTCTTAGGTAAGAGGAAACTCGCCTGTTAGGTAACAGTGCACGCTGTGTCTAAATTTTTATTGTAGCTGAGATATTTATGGAACTGTATAATAAGTCACATTGATAGGATCTGTCGAGCAGGGAAAATTAGACAATGTTAAATGGTGCAAGACGTTCAAAATTCTGAGGAAAATAGGGGCAAACTAAAGGGAAACCTGGGTAATATACAGTATGTAAAAGAACGAGGAGGGAACAATAAGTCTTCAAGACCAAGAACAGACGTGTGCCGATTAAAAAGGGTGTAAGACACGGTTGTAGTCTTTCGCCCCTACTGTTCCATATTTACATCGAAGAAGCAAAGAGGGAAATAAAAGGAAGGCTCAAAACTGGGATAAAAATTCAAGATGAAAGGATATCAATGGTAAGATTCACTGATGACATTGTTATCCTGAGTGAACGTGAAGATGAATTACAGGAGCTGCTGAATGTAATGAACTGTGTAATGAGTACAGAATATAAAGTGAGAATAAATCGAAGAAAGACGGAAGTAATGAGACGTTGAAGAATGAGAAACTTAACATCAGGATTTATGGTCACGAAGTAGATGAAGTTAAGAAATTCTGCTACGTAGTCAGCAACATGATTAATGGCGGTCTGGACAAGGAGGACATAAAAAGCAGATCAGTACCTGTAAAAACGGCATTCCTGACCAAGAGAAGTCTACTAGTACCAGACGGAGGCCTCAGTTTGAGGAAGAAATTTATCAGAATGTGCATTTGGAGAACAGCATTGTATGATTGTGAAACATGGACTGTGGGAAAACCGGAACAAAAGAGAATCGACGCGCTTGAGATATGGTGCTACAGAAGGATGTTAAAAGTTGGGTAGACTGATAAGGTAAGGAATAAGGAGGTTTCCCGTAGAATCGGCGCGGAGAGGAATATGTGGAAACACCGACAAGAAGGAGGGACAGGATGACAGGTTATCTGTTAAGATATCAGGGAATAACTTCCATAGTACTAGAGGGAGCTGTAGAGTGTAAAAACTGTAGAGGAAGACAGAGATTGGAATACTTCCAGCAAATAATTGAGGAAGTAGGTTGCAAATACTGCTCTGAGATGAAATGGTTTATACAGGAGAGGAATTCGTAGCTGGCTGAATCAAACGAGTCAGGAGACAGATTAGTCAAAATAAGTGGCGAGATGTAAGCTAAATCATGATAATCATACTTGGCGTGCCAAATAAATAATTAAATAATAATAATTAAATGATAATAATAATTAGTTTTTAAGGAATTACATTGTTAACTAGAAAGTTTCAACGCTCAAATTAAAACTCTTGCGGTATTAGTTCCTCTAAATGGTTTTGCTCTTAGTCTACCAACAAGATACGTTTATTTCAGGTATAATTAGAGGAAAATTTTCGGAATTTTACTTTCCGTGTTTCTGACATTTCATTTGTACTGAATCAGATGTTTTAAAAGATAAGAGATGACGCTGGTCGCCGTACAAATCACGTCAAAATTCATGTCCATTATAGCATTACTTCTTGAAAAAAAGGAATATAAAATCTAGTAATCGATATTCAGAGACAATGAAAGCGCTATATGCGCTTCTAGGATTGTAATAAGCATGATTTTTGTCTCGTAGTATATGAGGAAAGAACTTTTGTTTCTTTGTGCTCTGCTTCTCTTTCGTCGTCTTGGTTCTGACGTCCTAGCTGAAGGTCGCATATAGGTCACAGTCTGTAATTTAACAGAGAAAAATAAAATTTAACAGAGAAAAATTAATAATTAATTGAGTATTGTGTTTAATTTGCTTATCGCGTAACATTAAAGAAAGATTTTTTTTATCCATCGTGAGTAAGACTGATGTCTGCACGTTGGAATACGTATGATATTTCTGGCGATAGCGCCCTGAGAGAAATTAGCCGTGGCTTTTAACGAACATAAAAGAGATTTCTTAACAAAATATTTCATTCCAAATTTAAGAGAATATTTTCGTCGGTATATTTATTACTGTATATACTATAACCTTGATAACTGTTACATATTATAATGCATAAATTCTTTATATTTTATGCAATGAAAAATAAATGAACCCACTGAAGATGGAGAAACTTTTCCGAAACATGTTTGGGTACTGAAACAAGAAAAACTGTGTTTGCTCAAGGATAACCACATTTCCTCATTATGATTAATAATATCTCACTCTGTTTAGAAGTTAAAAGCATTCTCACACGCAGATAATTAGCCAACATCATTTCCCTAGAAACTGATAGGTCTGCATTTCATGATGTCGTATTCAGGATTGATGAGGCTTCATATTATAACTGTTAAATGTCATATGTTACTCTTACAGCATCTTTTTGTACAAACTTTTACGTCAAGAAATGAAAATAAATCCACATAAACATTTAATTCACGTATATGCCTTTCAGTAGTAAAGTTAGGCGACAGTTTTTCTTATGGCAACTGCCACGCATATTTTGGCACATAACAGTGGCCCAGACATCCCATATCCTCATGTGTTGCCTCTGATGCGATAGTATCATGGTGCCATTTTCAACACGCCTCTGCTCCTTCACACATAACTTGTATCTCTATGAACTGCCTGCATGATGTTGAGGTTTCCCCTGGCCAAAAACATCCCCAGATCTATCCTGATAGAATAAGTGTAGGACAAGATCAGACGTCAACTCTGTTCTAGGATATCAAGGACCAGTTACAATGGATTTGGGTCAGCTTGCCTCAGGAAAAGATACAATGGGTTTGTGACATCCTTCTCAACTTATTGGGACAAGCTCCCAGGCTAGAAAGAGTGAAACGTCACCATCGTAAGTGGGTTTACACTGCAAGTTCTTTCTAAATTTGACTCGATTTTGTAATCACTGCAATGACGCCACATACCGTCTCAAACCACTGATGCGAAACAAGCGCTGTATCATTGTTAAGTGGTGCAGAGGTTGGCGAGTGTGCTGGGGCTTATCCTAGTTCACAACTAATAGTACCACGTCATCATAACGCGCCTGCTCTTAACAAGCAAAGGATTGATCCATAATCAAAGAGTGATATTAAAAGTTAAAATAACTTTTCCAAACTTCGTTTGTGTTTGCGTCGGTATATTAATGTTAACGTTGTAAGATCTCAGAAAGGTAAAATGAATATGTTAGGCAAAATATACACTCTTAAGCAGAAAATAAGTGGAACTGAATAAGAAAACTATAAAGCTAAAGTCTTTTCAGAATATGTGGATGTATGTACAATTAAAAGTTACAAGTCTCAACTTCATCACAGCAATATGTTGGTCAAAATCAGAATGTTTACGAAAAATTGAAGGCGCTAAATATTAGACTCAGAAAGATGAAAATTCGTATGTTGCCTCAGTTTGATGTAAACATCAAATATGTGTCACCAATAAGCTACCTCTATTAGTTTTCAAGTTATTTACTAAAACCAAATTTGGAATAAAAATGTCCTCATTCGTATTAGATTAAGTATCATTTGTATTTGTAACAGATAATTCTAATTGCAGCACCCACTTACATTCGTGTAACAATACAGCTGTACCAAATTTCAAGGCTGTATTGTAAATACCAATGATTACAAGGAATCGTAAAGAGTCTATTCAGAGGTCATGTTCCACTGTCGGCTCCATTCTAAAAATTCTAGCTGTCAATGGGTAAATGCAATCGAGCTAAACCTGTTTCAGTAACTAAAGCAAATTTGACTTTGTGATTCTTCAGTTTCTCCCGGCGTATTTGTTGCTCGAACAATCCACGGGTATACTGCCGGTTCATAGTGTCCAACGGGTACAATATTTCGGCGATCAGACATGTCGCCATAGTCAGGTGCGTTGACGAACTGAGCTTCAGAGGGCGGGCAGCCGACTTAAATCCCCTCCGCGGGCCGCTCTCTCCACCGTCCGCGCCGGCGGTCGCGAAGACGTGGGCGTCGGAATCTGTCGTAGCGTCGATGTGCTTGCTACGTCCGCCCTGATCGCCAGTTCATACTTCTTGCTGAGAGTCTTCTTAATTACATTCAATGCTGGGTCCCAAGCCTTGCTGAGATTGTAGCCGCAATCTCGGTTGATAAGATCTTCCCTGGTGCGAATTTCGATAGCCTCCCTTATAAAGCTGTCCCACTATTTAGAGGTCTGAGCCAGGATCTTGGTACGCTCATAATCCATCTCGTGTTTCTCCGACAAACAGTGCTCTGCTACCGCCGACTTATTTGGATATTTCAGTCGAGTGTGCCTTTGATGTTCTCGTGAACGATCTTCGATGGTGCGTACTGTTTGTCCGATATAACTCTTCCCACACTCACAGGGAATTTGGTATTGCCAGCCTTCCTCAAACCGAGGTCATCTTTCACACTTCCCAGTAACGCCCGTGTTTTATTGGGCGGGCAAAAGACGGTTTTAACTCGGTGTTTCTTTAATATACGGCCGATTTTCCCCGATAGTGCGCCATTGTACGGAATAAAGGCAGTGGCTACCTCTCCTTCCGTGACTTCATCCGTCTCCACAGGTTGTGCTGTGGTGGTGGGACGGATACCGCGTCTAATCTTCCATCCCGAGTACCCGTTTTTTCGGAACACGGTTTTGAGGTGTTCCAATTCCTGGGGCAGATTCTCTGCGTCTGAGATGCTGCGCACCCTGTGTACTAGTGTTTTTAGTACTCCAGTCCTCTGAGAAGGGTGGTGGCAGCTGTCTGCATGCAGGTTCAGCTCAGTGTGCGTTTTCTTCCTATACACGCCGTGGCTCAGGGTACCATCAGCTCTTCTCTTGACTATGACGTCCAGGAATGGTTGGGTTGTTTTGGGGAAGGAGACCAGACAGCGAGGTCATCGGTCTCATCGGATTAGGGAAGGATGGGGAAGGAAGTCGGCCGTGCCCTTTCAAAGGAACCATCCCGGCATTTGCCTGGAGCGATTTAGGGAAATCACGAAAAACCTAAATCAGGATGCCCGGGCGCGGGACAAGGAATGGTCCTTCTGCTTCGGTCTCCATAGTGAATTTGACGTTTGGATTTATGGAGTTTAGGTGTGTAAGGAAATCCAGGAGCTTGTCCCTACCATGGTGCCAGATGACGAACGTGCCATCGACATAACGGCGAAACAAGTAGGTTTCCAATTGGATGACGCCGAGGCTTCCTCCTCGAGGTACTCCATGTACAAATTCGCGACCACCGGCGAGAGTGGGCTGCCCATTGCGATTCCATCCGTTTGCTCATAGTATTCCCCATTAAACAGAAAATACGTTGAGGTCTTCTCGTCAAATTTCTGCCCAATAAGCTCGACTGACTCTCGTAGAGTCACCCTAGTGAGTAGTGAAACCACGTCGAAGCTCACTAGGATATCAGTGTCCTTCAGTCTGAAGTTGTCGAGACGTTTCACGAAATTCACGGAATTACGGATATGGTGAGGGCATTTACCTACATAGGGGCTAAGTAATTCTGCCAGATATTTTGCCAGCAAGTAAGAAGGTGCCCTAATGTTCCTGACAATCGCGCGCATAGGTACCCCTTCTTTGTGGACCTTAGGGAGTCCATAGAGTCTTGGTGGTACAGGTCCTTGAGGTGACAATTTCTTGGCGTCCCCCTCTTGTAGATCCGCGTCCTTGAGTAGAGCCCTGGTCTTGTTCTCTACCGTCTTTGTGGGGTCAGCGTTGATCTTCCTATAGGAGTCGTCATCTAGCAGGCGCTGCATCTTCTCAATGTAGCCCTTACGGGAAAGAACAACAGTGGCATTGCCTTTGTCAGCAGGTAAGATAACAATCTCAGAGCACTCTCTTAGGTCTCGAATGGACGCCCTCTCTATACTGGTAATATTAGTCTTCGTAGATTTAGTTCTGGTCAGAGTCCAGCAGGTTTCCCGACGCACTCCTTCTGCTGCTTCAGGTGGTAATCGCGCTGCAACCTGTTCCACTGCACTGACGATGTCCACGACCGGCGTGAACCTAGGGGTGGGAGCAAAGTTGAGTCCCTTCTCCAGAACCGAAACCGCCTCATGAGACAGCTCCATGTCAGTGAGATTGATGATCGTCTTGCATGGTGCCTCCAGCGATGGTTTATCCGAGAGACCTGAGAATTTTGAAATCTGACGTCCAGTGGCCTTTATATGTGCAGAATTGGCTGTCGTCCAGGTAACACCACCCACTCTATTTATATAAAAATTAAGGGCACTGTAAATTTTTAAACGACAGCTATATTAATACGTATCCGAGAAAGGGGCCATTTAGATTCTGCTACCTGTGGCTAGGGAGGTTGTTAGTAGATGTTCCGTTTGGCGGTCCCCTGCGCCCATGTATAAATACAGCCAGTGAGGCAGTGAGGGATACACATCAAACCGAGATACCGATCTGTTCGCGTCAGTCAAACACATGCGTGCGTAGTACCTCCAGACGTCAGAATTGAAGGCGTTTCCGGTAAAAGTAGGAAGTGATTTCGCCAGGACTGTACACTTTCCTGGATCGCTTAGATTTCATGCAAGTACCTGTGTTGCACGGAATGGCCGCGCGGTTTGAGGCCCCATGTCACGGATTGCGCGGCCCCTCCCGCCGGAGGTTCGAGTCCTCTCTCGGGCATGGGTGTGTGTGTTGTTCTTAGCATAAGTTAGTTTCAGTAGTGTGTAAGTCTAGGGACCGGACCTTAGCAGTGTAGTCTCTCAGGAATTGACACATATTTGAACTTTTTTGGGGGGGTTGGGAGGGGAAATACATGTTTGATGTTTGTATGCGTGAATTTTTACAGAATATATCAAACAGTGAAGACTTAAAACTTTTAGTTATAGTCATAGTTCCTGATCCCAATATGTAAATAGCAAGATGGAACGCTTTTTTCAGTGAGCACAAACAGTAATGTGGACTTGCAGACTGGAAATTATGTTATGTAGTTCTCCATCGCTTTCTGGCTGATCACAAAAATTGCTTTCAGACTATTGTAAATGGTGAAGGTAGGTGTCTTTTTGTAGCAAATTATTACTCCCCGCTTCACACTGTTAAATTCATTTCGTTTCCTCCTCCCGTTCTGATTACCTAACCAGCCGGCCGGTGTGGCCGTGCGGTTAAAGGCGCTTCAGTCTGGAACCGCGTGACCGCTACGGTCGCAGGTTCGAATCCTGCCTCGGGCATGGATGTGTGTGATGTCCTTAGGTTAGTTAGGTTTAATTAGTTCTAAGTTCTAGGCGACTGATGACCTCAGAAGTTGAGTCGCATAGTGCTCAGAGCCATTTGATTACCAAACCTTTTTTGTCAGAGAGTATATCTTACTATAAAAAGTTTCCTTAGGGAATTGACGCGTTTCAGAGATGGTGCGTGCGACAGAAGGATGTTGGAAATTAGATTATCTTATAAGCTATGAGGAAGAAAGGGACATATCGAAAACTTTGAGAAGGAGAAGGGACAACGTGATAGGACATTTATTGAGACATCAAAGAACAACCTCCATTGTACTTAACTCATCTATAGAGTGTAAAAACTGTAGGTACAGACAGGGAATGAAATATACCCAGCAAGTAACTGAGAGCGTCCGGAGCAAGCGCTGTTGTGAGGTGACGAGGCTGGAACAGAGGAGGGATTCATGCTGCACCGCATCAAAGCAGTCAGAAGATTGATGAAAAACAGACGAAGGTGTAAAGGAAGGCGAGCACTAAGATGGAGAAGAATTTCGTAACAGTAAACCGTTGGTCATTCATTTGATGCGAGATACACTGCTGTAATGAACGTGCACAACGCAGAAAGAAATTCCCCAAGGTGAAGAAAGGGAGCATGAGAAAACCCGTGTCTGTGTAACTGTGTTGGACGACCACTGAAGAAGTGTGTGCTTGTATTATAACCCACATAACAGTAGTAAGCTCACAAAGTAGCCTCAGCCTTCAGACTCTCTTTCTGCGGTTGGTGACCTGTGCTGTCACACCACGCTCTCCTTGCTTTTATTACTATTTTTATGTAGTGAAATTTCCCTTGATTATTACTTATATAGATGATAAAATCGGTTGAACGCTTAACTTTCTGAGAGTTCTCAAACAACGTTCTCCTACACAATAGAGTATAAAACGTTTCATCGTGACTAAGAGTTGCGGTGGCTGCAGTTGCGGTCTGTTTCAGGTCCTTTCACTCGGCGCCTTTTTATTTGGTTGCACCGAACAGTTAGTGGCCATGAAGAGGTTCAGGCAGCTGCAGCAACTCAGTAAGAGTGCTCGTTCATCTCCGAGGAATCTGCGTATCTAATTCTCCCAAGACAAATCGATGAACAATTTGTAGAAAAGTGGAAAGGTACCTGTTTCCTCCAAAACAACGCAGTCACTTTCAGTGAGGGCGTATTTTATGGCAGATCGCAATGGGCGCCTACTTACATGCACAGATCAAGAAGGGTAACAACTACCAGACGGCCTCTTTACACGCAGTAAGGCAATTTCCAACAACGGGGAAATATATAAAAAATACATTTTCATCGTAGCTTCCGCTCCGTAACATTTCCTCAAACACGATAATACGTATACACAAGCACTCCGCAAGTTTATGTGAATAGGCACAGCGCATGAAGGGTATGTGACAGCGCCTCTTCGTCAGCAGATAAGAATAGTGGTTCTGCGTTCTGTGACCTCCCTGGCACGTTGTGAAGGTAAAATAAACCCATTTGCAGTACCTGTACCCCATCCAATCGTCCAAGATAGTCATAATCTACAAGTCATAGTTTTTCCAAAGTCGAACAATTTGGGTGAAAGAAAGATATGGAAAGAGGCAGGAAGGAATTAATGACATCCAGCTGCGTAAGGCATTGTGGCAATGTAACAGCGAGAGTTGAAAACTTATGCCAGACGAGGACTCGAACCCGGATCCCCCACTTCTCTGGAACGGTTGCCCTAACTGCCTCGGCCATCTCCACATGCTTTCCATCAGACTCAAATTCCCAATTCCCCTCTCGCCACACAGCAGCGACTCCCCACCCTTTAATCCTCTACTCGAAGATTTCTGATTCCTGTAGGAGTTCGGGCGTTGGTTGAGCATCCGCACTGGAACCTTTTCATGAACAGTCATCGCGCACAGAACGGACATCACACACACCTATAAATTTACCAAACTTTTCAAGTTTTGAGCTGCTCGTAATAGAGCGACATAAAAGTTTTCACCTTTGTATGGGAGTCGATTTCGAAAACAAAGAGTTCCGAAGACACAAAGTTTGATAGAACTTCGGAAGACTTACAGCCAAACGAGGCGGAAGGCACTGATGCTTTCTAAAATCTTTGGGGGAGTAGCAAACAAATGACTATTCAAATTTTTGTGTATTATCTACGAGAGTGGAGTCATATCATTAGACTTTTGAATAAATGTCGCCTATACAACATCCAAAGATAGCAATGGCGGGAATTATCACACAATCAGCTTAACATGTTATGTACGCAGATTTCGAACAAACGTAATGTCCATAAGAATGGAAAACATAATTGAGTGACTGTTCGTTGAATATCAGTTTGTTTTTAGGTAGGGCCGGCCGTTGTGGCTGAGCAGTTCTAGGCGCTTCAGTCGGGAGCCGCGCTGCTGTTACGGTCGCCTCGGGCATGGATGTGTGTGATGTCCTTAGGTTAGTTAGGTTTAAGTATTTCTAAGTCTAGGCGACTGATGACCTCAGATGTTAAGTCCCATAGTGCTCAGAGCCATTTGAACCATTTTTTTTTTTTTTTTTTAGGTAGGGTGGAGCCACCAGAGGGGCAGTTCTGTCACTGCACTTAATAGTGGATAATACATGACACTATGATAGTCTGTCGATCTAGAACAAGCGTTCGTCTCTCTGAAGTTGAACAAGATCGAAATTCGGAGAGGAGTTGGTACAAGCTGTAGAGAAGACAGGTAATTTTCAGCCGAAGGAGCAAAAAGAATGGAAGTTGAAGAACGAAGTACTCTGATTAAAAAGGGTGTGAGATAAGAATGTAATCTTTCGACTTCTCCAATGTATACATCTAAAAAGCAATTGCGGGAATATAGGTTAGGGATTAAAATCCAAAGTGGAAGCATTTGCCACTGACATTGGTTTCCTTTCTGAAAGTGAAAAAGTGTTACATGACCTTTTGAATGAAATGCACAGTCTATTGAAAACAGAATGTGGACTGAGAGTAAACTGAATACAGACGAGGGTTATGAAGAGTAGTGGATATGATGTTAGTGATAAACTTAACATCAAAATTGGAAACTATGAAGCAGACAAAGTGAAGAACGAAGAATGAAGGAAGGATGACATGAAAACCCGACTACAACAAGCAAAGAAGGCACTCTAGGCTAGAAGAAGTCTACCAGCATCAAACATTGGCCTTAATTTGAAAAAGAAATGTCTGAGGACTTACCATTGTAACGTAGCATTGTGTGGAACTGACTCAAGCATGGACTGTATGAAAACCGGAAAAATAAGAGAACCTAATCGTTTCAGATGCGATACTGTAGATCAGTTTAGAAAACTAAGTGGTCTGATAAAAACTGAACATGTCCTCCACTGAATCGATGAGGAAGGGTGTATGTGGAAAACTACGAAAAGCAGAATGGACAATATGGTATCACGTGTGTCAATACATAAGGAAGTTCTATGGTACTAGAGGAAGCTGTAGTAGGTAATAACTGTAGGGAAGACAGATATTTGAATATACAGATCTAGTCATTGAGGAAGTTATGTGTCATTGCTAAAATGAGATGAAGAGGGTTAGACAGGAACCAGTGGCGGACTGCGTGAAACCAGTCAGAAGATCGATGTCGAAAAAAATTACCTATGAGGCTGATCGAAGTATGGAAATACTTACACGGAATGTAAATCTGATAACGACCACAGAAACATATTTCGAGCTGTTTCTCAGCTCTCTCGCCTCTAAATTCATTAGTCACATATAAGATCATACAGCGTTGTAAGAATGTCAGGCCTTTGTCAATGGATGACACTAGTGAGTGGCCTTGGGTTATGAAGCCAGTCGAATAGTTTGTTTCTGTAATACTTCAAAGCGAGGCACTGAGGACGAGAGAGATGCTTAAGCTGCAGTCAGTGCGTGTCCCTTCCTGATATCCAAGTAGGAATGGCTTTCCTGAAATTGTATTTGTCTCACTTGAGAAGGGTTGGCTCATGTAAATTGTGTCGCACAGCAAGAGGTATGCCACTGGGTCACGAATACCTGAGAATATTTGAGCTAAGCACAGGCATTCCCGTTACAAACAAGGGCTTTGTTGTCGAGTGACTGCTTTTTGGAACTCAGGAATGATGAACACTTGAAGCAATGCCGAGCGAAGTTTAATTCGCTGAGCGGATTGCATTCAGCGCTGGGAAATGCCAGATCAAGGAACGCCTGCGTACGAGACAGAAGTTCCCAGGTTACATGGTAGCCAAGGTAAGGCAGGAAATTTTCATCCTGCTCAAAGACTGGAGGTGTGGTTACGCGGCATCGCTCGACCATTGAGTGGGATTGCAAATTCAGCCCACCATTGAAAAAGACAACATGAGAGAAAATTCTGTGGCCTGGAGGACAAACTATTGGAAAAAAGACAAAGCTGTCTAGCAGGAGCAAACAGAATGTACTCATACTAAGACATAAGTGCACTACATACACATCTTGGTTTATAATGTATTTCTTTGCCAATTTGTTCTTGATTTTCTTCTTTCATCCATAGCTGGGCACCGAGATTCTTTATTTTTGTTTCAGATTTTCGTGCTTTTATCTTGATGGAAACATAAGCTGGAAACTAGTTGTTTTGTATACACAGTTTGTTAAATTTAACACTTTCGATAACCTTTGTTAACTACAGTCGAAGTCTTATATATTGCTGGAAATTCCTCATGTTATCATGGCAGAAGTGTCAGAATCTTTATTTCTCGTGGGCCTGTAGCGTTGTACGCTGCTATAATGTTTTTAGTATGCTGTTCTGATTGCTATTAGTTCATTTCGAACCCTAAGGTCATTTTCAAACTATCTGCAAAAAATCAAACTCACAACAAACGTTTTTGGACATTTTATTTATTTACAAATTACATTACAATTTTAAATTACTTACAACCTTAGCATTTCGTTATTGCTGGTGCTGTCGAAATGTTAATATAGGTGGAGATGTATTAACCCTTAGTTTATGGAGATACTGCACAGTATTTTTGAGATGGTCGATTATTTTTGTATTTGACAGCTTCTTTAGACAGCTTCCGTGGTGCCAAACTACGGATAAAGAAGAAACCAAGAACAAATTGTAAAACAAAACCATTATAAATCAAGATATATATCACATTTATGTCTTTGTAGGAGTACCACTCCACTCATATTTGATAACCTCTCAACATTTACAGAATGTAGTCAGTCAGTTAAGCAGCGAACGGTGAAGCATGAATCAGGCAGAGGCTAGTCAGTCAGTCAGTCGGTCGATCAGGCAGACACACAGTGAAGAGACAGTGATGAAACGGTGAGCAGGCAGTCAGAGATTAGAGATATCACAAGAGACCGTGAGTTTGCCTCCTGGAGGCGTGCCAACCTATTATTTAATTGGTCTGTGGACTCTGAGTCAGTTTTCTACATTCATTACAAGGTTTGTCGTTACTTTGAGACACACCCATTTCCCATTCCATGTTGAATGAATTTGTCTTGCAGTCGAGTGAACGAATCTTTAGACGCACAACTGAAATTCTCTGCCTGATCTCAGCCTCCAACTATTACGCAAATACCAACTCTGTAAGATATCAGCACTTACAGTAGTTGTTGGGAGCACAAGCCTTGGAACACTACTTTGGCAGAACGCATCCTATTTCTGAGGGCTTAAGTCAGCCACCGCTACAGAAAGAGTGAATTAAGCCGCCCAGGGCGTCGCCGCAAAGCCAGGGATCATGGAAGATAAAAGTCCTCACAACCTGCTGTCACACAAACAATGAGGAGTGATGAACACTTCGTGCCGATCTCGCACATTGTAGCTTTGTTTTAGTCTTGACTTGGGTAGGACTGCAATGAACAAAAGAAGTGAGTTCTGCCTGTCACTGTCTTCCCTACCACGGACCCCGTAGTGGTGTCGGATTCTTCTCCATGCACTGCAGGGACTTCGACTGCTGATAGATATTAATCGATTGATGAAGAGAATAGGGGGAGACTACACACCAGTAACAGACACCTAAAAGAAAATATTTTCGCAAACACATGTAAATGAGAAGCTGTCTCGACGCAGATATACGGTAACTATGCTGTGCACAATTTCGGACTACGCAGGCCATCCGCAGACTTGCTGTGCGCCCGGCCATAAGTACATGAAAAGACATAAAATACGAACATAAATAACAGTAACTTCTCCAGTTCCTAGAGAGAGTTCTGATCCAGCTGAACCTCCAGGTTTTGAATCACAATTTAGGGTAAAGAGCTATGAGTAGAAATACGTTTCGAACTCTCGGACAGGGGCAGCGCGACAGAGACTTCCGATTTAAGACTGATAAAACCATGAGGCTGATCTATCGCGATGCAAAGTGAATATTTGCATCTTAAACACGGTCGACTTTGCTATAAGTTTTCTACCTCGATGTATTTAACAAAAACTGAGCGCGACTGTGCACGGTTGCTTCTTACAAGGGAACCTCCCCATCGCACCCCTCTCAGATTTAGTTATAAGTTGGCACAGTGGATAGGCCTTGAAAAACTGAACACAGATCAATTGAGAAAACAGGAAGAAGTTGTATGGAACTATGAAAAAAATAAGCAAAATATACAAACTGAGTAGTCCATCAGAAGATATGCAACATCGAGGACAATGTGCGCTCAGGAGCACCGTGGTCCCGTGGTTAGCGTGAGCAGCTGCGGAACGAAAGGTCCTTGGTTCAAGTCTTCCCTCGGGTGAAAAGTTTTAATTTTTTGTTTTCAGACAATTATTATCTGTCCGTCCGTCCGATGCGATCATTTCTTTTGGGAGTGATTATCACATCGACAAGAAAACCTAAATCGGGCAAGGTAGAAGAATCTTTTTACCCATTTGCCAAGTGTACAAGTTAGGTGGGTCGACAACATATTCCTGTCATGTGACGCACATGCCGTCACCAGTGTCGTATAGAATATATCAGACGTGTTTTCCTGTGGAGGAATCGGTTGACCTATGACCTTGCGATCAAATGTTTTGGTTCCCATTGGAGAGGCACGTCATTTCGTCTACTAATCGCACGGTTTTGCGGTGCGGTCGCAAAACACAGACACTAAACGTGTTACAGTGAACAGAGACGTCAATGAACGTACGGACAGATCATAACTTTGCGAAAATAAAGAAAGTAAAATTTTCACTCGAGGGAAGACTTGAACCAAGGACCTCTCGGTTCGCAGCTGTTCACGCTAACCACGGGACCAATGCACTCTTGATCTAGTATTGTCCTTGTATTGCTTATGTTGCAAATGGACTACTCAGTTTGTATATTTTGCTTTTTTTTTCATAGTTCCATACAACTTCTTCCGGTTTTCTGGATTGATCTGTGTTCAGTTTTTCAAGGCCTATCCACTGTGCCAGCTTATAACTAAATCTGAGGGGGGGGGGGGGGGCGATGGGGAGGTTCCCTTGTTAGGCGAAAAATGTCCTACCATCATGCAAAACTAACTCCATCGAATCGTGAGATGAGATAATCCATTCCCCCTCAACTCTTCTATTACTGAGTTATGTCTATGGCCAGTCAAATCAGACCCAAGACAAATATTTGTATTGATGATACAATAATAAACAGTAATGTTTCCATGTTTTAATCCTTCAGTTAATTTGTTTCACCATATTTATTGGCGCCTGATGCAGGATCATCTTATCTGTAATAATCAATTTTATTGCAGTACGTGAGATGAGAGATGGGCACAAGAGAGGAAGTCGTAGCAGGTCACATCAAACCAGTCGGAAGGTTACTGACCCAAAAAAGGTCAGTTAGCAGCAGAAGACGTCGGTTTCTGCGGTATGCAAAAAGACCCGTCTCTCCAGGAAGCATTCAGACTGCTCACCGAGATCAGAGAATGACTGCTATTAACCATTCGGAGGAAAAACGAAAAACGCTATTCCGGAACGAGTAAGATACGAACATTAAACGTTTCTTATACGTTGCATATTCAATCGAGATTTTTACTCTGATGTGTTTTAGGTACTTCAGTTGTGGTACAGGGTTCCAACTTAGCGACGCCGTCATTCACTCAAAGTCTGGTGATCGAGCGTGGCGAACAGTCTAAAAGAATACTTTCTGTAATTTTCATGCATAAACATCTGTACGAGTCAGCACTCCTTCAAAGAAGGTGCCTTTTCCTAAGCTCTGCATATATGTTTCTTCATAATTTGCAATGTGTAAGGCATACTACGTCTGCCACTGCCTAGATGTATTCAGAAAATTGGTTAGCATTCGCGCCATGCATATTACCAGTATCAAAACCTGAATGTGTAAAATTAGTGTTGTTGAGCTTACCTAATTTGTGTTTTGCAATATTAGTTGCACGATTTGATTTATGCGTTGTTCGTCGAGAGAGCAAGGAACAGAGTTCTCATCTATGGACGACAGTAACACCATCTCTCAGAAACTGATAACTATGAACGGCAGCCATCTCTGTTATGAGTATTGAACGTGAATAAAATCACTATAATTTTGTTTTGAGCAGTGTTCTGGCAGTACCCCGTTGCTGAATTAATGCTCAGTCATGGAATGGTTCCTTGAGAGATGTAGTGGTTACTTGATGAAGATTGCGTGACCGGTTTGGTAAGGTAGCGAACTGGTCATAAGCGAGATTGTAATAAATCATCACTTATTTCTGTGCAGTGAATGAGCCTCGAGTTAAAAAAAAAAAAAAATTATATCTGATGGGATAGAGAAATTACTGTGTGTAAATTTGTCGAGGTGCTTTTATTCTGAATAAATGGGTCATTTGACTGCTACACATTCGTAAGAAGTTGGTATTAAAAAGAGCTTTAACATACTGAAGGTATTGCTACATATCGATCTTCTCGTTCTGTTATTAATGTCGTTCTTTTCTGAATTTTAGCTTTGAGTATCTTGCGATTTCATATGAGTTTACTAGTCATGAATTAATTAAAAAGGAGTTACCAGGCAACTGCGTGCTCTCTCTGTTCTGTAAAATATTTTCACATCAAAATATATATTTTTCAACATGAATAAATACTGAAAGTAAGAAGATTATGTTATCCTAAGGTGGTATTATCGCTGTGTGACTAGGCATAACTGTTTTTCTTTGGACTAAAAACGTAAAAAGTCTCTTCGTAACCAGCAGAAAATTCTCAGTATATATTTTACAGCCGAAAATGCGTGGAGGTAGGAAAAGAAGGAAGATCGCGCAAAAGACTTGCGCCGTACTTTGTTTTGAAGCCACAGTAGGCTTGGATTCATGGTCAGGTTGTTTCCTGCTACCTCATCTATAATTACCTTGTCTTTCTTCTCTAAGTCCCTGCATAGCTGACGTAAGTCCTCTGTCACCCGGCTAAGGCTAGCAATTAGTTTCACAAAACTTGTGACCTGGTACCCTGCACCTAATTTCTCCTGATGCTGCTGGCCTACATCCGTCCCACGGCTGCTACCTAGAAGCAGAATTCCTCTTTTCCTATTCAGATATGATCGAACCTGTCTTTTTTCTTTAAGCTAATATTCTGCTTCAACCTACATTCAACTGATGTCCTTCCTCCACTATTTCAGATAGCAAGCCAAACTGATTTACTAACTGAATTTCGAAAGTTTTTCAACAATTTCCCTTTTTCGCCTTTTGCTTGCTACCTTTTCCAGCACCCCGTATCTTTTTCCTCCCCTAGCCTACGTAATTCCAAATTCACGTTTTCTAATTCAGCCTTAAAGTCACAACTTTTTCTCTCATGTTTAGCGATTTTTCTGTCCTTTCAAAATAATTTACATTGCCATGAATGAGCCTCATTATCTACCCCCGGTTTCCTAGCTGCTACATTCGCTCCAATGAAACCATAACCTACAATCTTCACAGAACACCCCCCTCCTTCAGATTTCTGCGGCAACCACCATATTTGTCACACATGGTTTAATAGAAAAATTTACACAAAAAGCAGAGAAAACTTGGCACAAGAGCACTGAAGTTTCGTAACCTGTCCTAATACGTAACTAAACGCTAATGTAAAGAAACTTTTAAGCTTACTTTCGAAAGTTTTGACTAATTACCTAAACTTTGTATGACAGACACGAATTAATTTAACTTTGAACCGCTAAGTCTAGTAAAAAATAAAGATCTACACTCGCACGAAATTTACGCCTAAAATGTAAATGACTACCAACCTTTACGAAATACTTTCTTTTCGGTCTAACTACGTTCAGAAAAGCAAAACCTTCAATAGACAGCCTAGGGAAGAAGTAAATGCAGTAGTCTAAAATGTAATATTAACTAAATTAGCTCTTGTTTCAATCCTAATCGCTTAACTTAGCGAGAGCTTCGTGGACGTCTTTCTGCCTAGTTGCAGTGCTGTTGCAAAGAGTAGTGTCACCGCTATGAACCATGGAGGTATAAATTCGTTGAAGCTAATGTTTTAGCCTGTGTAAGATGGTGGTCATCGACTTCCAATTTGTGACTTAATAATAACTCCCTTCTTTTGTTACGTCCAAGTGAAAATATGACTGAAATGGTTTATCTGTAAATAAACTTAATAGCGCAGTCAGGCACCGAAAAGATACAAAGAAAGGTATTGTCTTTGAGTTGTCAAACAACGCAAGGCAGTGAGTTTTTTATGTGTTCAAAAGATAAAACGCAGAGCTATTTTAAAAGATTTTTTTGTTTATCAAATTTATTACAAACGGTTCTACAACAAAGATTTCTCTAGTAATACAGCATCAGGGACAATTTCTGAACTCACAGTAAATAAGTTAGTGAGGATTCTGAAAATACGACGTATACTGAAATAGTTTAGTAGAATATCGTCAGCTAAAAACCAGCTCCCCTTTTAGTTTGTATAAAATGAAAACCGCTACACCGGTACTATAATTTACCTCGAAAGAGTGTAAATGAGTAGTCTGTCGTCCAGGAGATTTTAAAATTGTTTCATTCTAGTGCTGTACACATTAGTTGAAATACTCACCGATACGACTGTTTCAACGACAGGGCCAGATACTTACACAGCCCTCCTGCAGTATTTTGTGGCCTGGCCTTAAGGTAAGCAGATTTTCCAACAGGCCGCTAGTACTGAGCGGAAAAATGTAATTAGCTAAATAGGATCAACACGAATGAAAAAAATTTCTTGCTAGTTCAGAGGTGAGAACAGCAGACCGAGGTGAGCAATGTTGTCGCTGTGTGAGATAACACAAAACAGGATTGTTGGAAGACCTCTGAATATAAATCAGAGAGTGTGGTTTATAGGGTAGTCGGAGATGTGATTTAAATGCGGAGGAGAAGAGGGGAGGTGAATGTGCAAGAGGCTACTAGAAGGCCCGAGTTGAGATTCGTTCAAGACAATCTACTGTCTTTTCAGAGTATTGTTGTCGTTACGTCAGGCGGTCTCAACTACGGTTCAGTCTCTCTTCTTTCACTCACCGTCTACAGATTCAAGGATGCTAAATCGAATATATGAAGGATGAGTAGAGATGGCAAGTGATGTGTATCAGTTGGTCTAATACACTAACCAGAAATTTTCTAAGAGTGAAAAACAAGGGGCGGGATTCTGTTGAGTGGTGCAGGGGCAGAGACTAACTATCACGAAGGACAAAAAAAAGGTGGCGATACATATAAAAACGTTTTTAGAAAAACGTTAATCAAGGAAATTAACAGGATTAACCTTTTCAACATTTCCGTAATTAATAACAAAGTGGTTGTGTTTTCAGCGAATATATTTCGACAACGAGAAAGAAGGAAATTTTTACTATTCCCACTTAATACATTTCTGGATATTCACAGCCAGACACCATGTCCATTTCTACCAAATCGTCAGGTCAAGTTTTTTGTAACCGTCTCCCTTGTTGTGGATGTCTAGCAACGCACAGAGCCAAGTCATAAGGTATACACTAAAGTATGAATGAAATGTACGATGAAATAAGTTTGCTTATGGCAGATGAGATAATATGTACGGTTTGTATAGCAGTAACTTCGGACCCCCATTCTCTCTGAGCAGTGGTTTGCACGTTCGACTGCTAGTTTGGAGTACAGTCTATCTATTCAGACTTTGGTTTGCCGTGATTTCCCCCGTGATTTCCCTAAATCACTCGTCGCAGTTGTGCGGATGGTTCCCTTGAAAAGGGTACAGGAAACTTCCTTCCCCGCTCTTTCGTAATCCGAGCTCGTGCCCCGCCTCTAATGAACACGCCGACGGTAGGATGTTAAACTCTAATCTTTCTTCCTTATACTTCCATCCTCCCTGAGTTGACAGCTTCCTTATCGTTCCGTCGTTGCCTCAGCTATCCAGGCGGGAGCGTAATTTGACAATTCGCGAGGTGTTCGTTCCGCTGTTGGCATCTACACGCTCCTGGACTCTTGCCTCGCACTTTTGGAACCAGTTTCTCAGCTAATCTGCCAAGACAGTTGGAAATCCCAGATCGGGACGCAACCCATTCGATGCAATTTTCGTTCTAGTGAATACGAATCAAGTCGTGGACTGTAGCGTCAGCGGACACAGTCAACATTATTTCACTATTTTCTAAAATGAAAACATTCAAGAAAAGGTCTGATTACAAATTTATGTGTTTCTGACAAAACTTCAAATAAATCTGAATGCTGTTATCTTACATCGTTTTGCAGCGCGTCTCACTGAGTTTAAGTCACAGATAAAAATCTACTGGTTAACCAGAGAAAAAGCGTTAGTTGTTATTTTGCTTAATGCTGTCCATGTCTTCAATAATATTAGTGGATATAGTCTGATCTGGTAGTGAATCTAGTCCTGAGTAACAGCAGAAATTTTTATTGTGATGACAAGTAGAATTGTTTTAGTTGTAATGAGACACGTGGTACCAAGAGTTGCCAAAGCGTAGGAGGCAATTTTAACTCTTGATAGAACTAGTTTCTGTAAGAATAAAGAACAGCTCGTTTTGTGTATTGGACGAGGAACTCCTTCGTGCAGTTGACAAGAACCCAAGGGTCAGCTTAAGACAATTAGCTGCAAGAAGTAATGTTGACCACGTGACTGTCTGTAAGTGTTGAATGAGAACCTGCTGGTTTTCCTGCAAGGGTACATTTCTATGAATGTTTCATTCAACAATGTGTCAACCCTCACTTTAGAACAAATGTGCTGTTCACGGAAAGGCTTTCGTTTCATCGTGAGTGGGCTGTCGGTAATCCTCACGAATTGTGGAATCACGTCATTAAAGAAGATTTTTTGCCATCATTTTGGTTGGAATTGTTGGTGACTGTTTGTTACGGCCTCAAGTCGTTCCACCCAGGCTCAAAGGAAAAACTTACCATGCTTTGTTAGAGACTACTCTACATGTTCTGCATGTGACTTTGCGAGTGTCACAAAACACGTACTGCTTGCACGCTGGAGCTCCTTCTCATTTCAGTGTTAATGGTCGTGGGATTCTAAACAACAGATTCCGTGACAGATGGGTAGGTAAAGGTGGACCAGTCCATTGGCTTCCATGCTCTCTGGACTTAAACCAACTACACTTTTATTTGCGGCGGCGTCTGAAAGCTCTTGTGCATGGAACCCAGGTACAAGACATACAGTCTTTCATGGATTCAATGCGGCGGCAGGTTGATGCATGTATCCTTGCTAACGGTGGGGATTTTTTAACATTTCATTAAGGAAAGTGTTTCATTCTGTGCTAATGTTCTTTTCCTGCGTGTTTCCCATGATTGATGAGTTAAATATTTGTAGAAACTGAGCTCTAACAGGACAATAAAGCATTTACGAGCCCATGTCCATATAACTTATTTTCTCCTTCTACGTGTGAGGAATGGTTTCTGAAAGTTTGGCCATACCGCTTTGTTTCACCCCGTATTCAACGTTAGCCACAAGTGCTTAAATAATCAGTCTTAGACATGCGTGAACATCAGTAGTAGACAATTGTGCCTAAATATTCACTTTGACTAAATAATGGTAAATCAATTACAGTCATTTGATTTTCTTTCAACTTCGCTTAACTTGATTAACTTTCACAATAAATCTAACTAAACAAATCGTCACCTGGCTGTAGCTCTATAATACCGAGTCGGACTGCTGTCTAAGGGAACCATATGAAACATTCCAGAGACTCGTAAAGCGTATGCAAGAATCGGGATAGCCGGTAACTTGTTTGGTCGGGTACCTCACCCACACACATTCCCTCCAACAAAGCGGTGGTTTATGTTTTATCCTATATTTCATGTGTATATAACATTGCCTTTGTATTAACTGTTGATCGATGCATATTACGTTAACTTTCAATGAGATTTGTACATGCATTACAAAGATATGTAAGATAGTTTTAAGGTAAATTACACATTACTATGGCAGACCAAATAACTCGTACTGAATGTTGCGCTACACTTCACAGTGACAGGATACACGGTACTATTTCTGAATATAGTCTCCAAATTTCTGTAAACAACGCTCGGAACTTTATACCTATCGTCCAATTCCTCGACGATAGAAATCCTCTCTTTGGTAACGGTGCTATTCAAGAACCGCCGAGTCAACGTCGTCATAGTTGGAAAATCTCTTTCGCCAGATGTTCTTTCGGTATATTGAAAATATTGCCTGGATAATGTCATCTGTGTTCTATGGCGATGGAATTCGTTTCGGATTTGCGTGACCCTCGTCTGTGCAGTCTGGGTTCAGTTGTCGGCACTAGTTCATTACGGCTGTATGTAACACTGCATTTGGTCCAGATTCCACCAGAATTCCACGGTGAATGGGAGTACAGTTTAGATGCTTCGCCCACAACCATTGTACTATTTGCCGCGCTATTTCACTCCACGCTGTGATGCATCTGCCATTGGTTCCGCAGCAGAACCGTGTCTGCAGCAAACCTGGGAAAGATACTCTCTTTTGACAAAGCGGCACTCGTGTGTCCAATGGTTTATGCGCGAGGTGACATGAGTGACATTTTCTGAAATTTGTATGTATATGTATCTATATATTTCATTATTTATAGCATTTAGCTCACTTCGATGATGGAGAAGGAAATCGGTCATGGTTTTTTCAAAAAACGAATACCAACATTCTCATGAAGTGATGTCAGAAAATCACCGACGACATGGATGTGGATGTCTGGAGGAAAAGTTTAACCCCTCTCCCAAATTCAAGTCTGTTGCCCTAACCATGGTGTCAGCACTGTCTGTAGACAAAGAGAGAATTCCAGTTTACGTGCACTGTTGCCTATCGTTATACTTGCTTCTGCATAATTCGCCACTCTGAGCCACTTATGGATTTAGTGCAGAATAACGAGATTTCGTTTTCTGGTATTGTACTTTAGTACAATATTTAAAGCGATTATCAGTATTGCAAATTAAAATTCCCTGACTTCTTGAATAACGACTTGCAATATATGTGTAGGTGAAGACGTGGCATTATTCCCAGTACTCTCTTCTGCGCAATAAAGTCTTTCTGAGAGATGAGTGATACCCGAATAGAACATCATAAGATATTTAAAGCACAAACATTTACTGATTTATATATGTTCAGTACTAGCAGTTGTACGAAGAACAAACCTGAAGAGATGAGTCTTCGAGAAGCTCAAATAAATGACTCGTAATTTACAAGTACTCATCAATATGAAAGACAATGTCAATCTTTACTCTTAGTTATTGGCATCTACAGAAACGGTTTATCTACATTTTTTCTACGCCCAGCTAAGTGGCCACCTATATTGTTATGTGATACCGTATGTTTACAAACATAACTAAGTAATATGTTCACAGTGATTTTCTAGATATATCACTCTCGTCGTTCTTAAGTTCATATTGTCACTCTAAATAACACAATTTTCTAATTTTTACTTTTACAAGTGAAATAACAGTGTTGAGTTGAGGATTTTCTTGCGTTGAGTGTTTTATTAGCTGAAAATCATGTGGCATACGCATTAAGTTTTACCATAAAATTATCTGCAATACATGACTACGTTTCGTAACGCTGTCGATACGTATGTAGCGCTGCATTTGTCTTTCCTATTGTGTAATACGTGATCCACACACACACACACACACACACACACACACACACACACATTCACACACACACAGCACTCCGTTCATTAACTCATACACACATATACAACATTTACACACTCTATACTTACCCAACATCTTAATTTTTGGCTGCGACAACGTCATTAAAGGAGAAATAATTAATATGGTTCCAGTGCCCCAGATCCTAGCCAAAGTTTTCCGGAGGTGTCTCTTGCTTGTAAGGCGAATTCCGGAACTACTAAGCCCTTCTAGTTATCTCCAACTGTGATACCCCGTCTCACCCAACATCAGCTCCTCTGGTAGTTAGATGATTAGAAGAGCAACTCATTATTGTAGTGGAGAGTGAAAATATTGAAAAACAAATACATGAGTAATTTACTCACGGAATGCCAGAGTATTCATTATTGTATTTAAATAACAGACTTGGAATTAATGCCGAAGGCTTTGGTGTGACGTCATAAGCGAGTGACTGCGTGTGAGATCGCTCTCCAAGTTTTTATATATTTTAAGGTTACAGATACATATTTTAACGGTTTTTGTGATGATATTTACTATATAAGTGACTTATTAGTGGTTTATTCATTCACCTCTGCCTTTCTTGTGTTGTGAGCTGATATTTGTGAGTGTTTCGTATCGAGCAACGTAACCTCTTACATGTGTTTACATTCCGCGCTGACCAGTTGCAGCTGTAGCGGCGCATCTAAAGCTAAGTACTAATTAATTGTCTCTGTATAGTGGTTTATTTAGGAACTTTAGTAGTCTTCAACCGGAGTTTTTTGTGTTTTCTGGTGAAATAATTTCAGAAGAACCTTTTGGGAACTGTTTTCAGCTTCGTTACTGTGTCATTAGACGTTTGATTCTCTTTCTGTATTAGTCTTTTGTTATATTCACATTTGTTGTTTATTAATACTGTTAATAATAGTAGTTACTTCCCTTGTAGAGTAAGTTTGTGATTATTGTAGTCAGGTTTTTAACATCTTCTTATTGTAGCAGCGGAACTTAGAAAAAGTAAAATTTTACCATGAGTGAGAAGTGTCGGCTTTGCCGTAGGTTCGTGAGTAGTGGATTGCGCTGTGAGACTTGTTCGAAGTATTTTCACTGGGGGGAATGCAGTGGGGAAGCCAGTGGGCATTCTGGTGAGATCCTCTCCTGGAACTGCAGGTTATGTAGCAAGAGTAAGTTGATAGAGGAGCAGGAGTGTAAGATCTGTGCCCTTCAGGTGCAGTTGAAAAACGCACAGGAGGAGCTAGATAGGATGAGGAGGGAGAAGGGGGTTGGGGAATGGGAGCTGGCTGTTGGCAAGAGATCTGCTAGGAGAAGAAGATTTTCAGATAGTTTTACTATTGGTGTTTACAATAGATATGACCAACTGTCAGAGTCTAGTGGAGAGGAATCTCTAGTAGCTGTAGATGTAGGAAGTATGCAGCAGACCTCAGTAGTTACTGTGCCTAGAACAGTTGCAAAGTCGAAGAGGAAAAAGAAGGTTCTGCTGTTAGGTAGATCTCATGGCAGAGGTGTAGGCCAGCAGTTGCAGGAAGTGCTGGGGAGTGAGTACCAGGTCACCAGCATTGTGAAGCCTAATGCAGGATTGGCTCAGGGGGGGTTATGTAGGGATTTTACTAAAGAGGATCATGTAGTGATTGTGGGTGGGGCTGGTAATAGTATTGATAGGGATGGGGAGTATAACATAGATTGTGACCTGGAAAAGATAGCCACTCAGACTGGCAACACGAATGTGCATTTCGTGGAACTGTTTCAGCGTCACGATCGGCCTCATCTTAATACTGCCGTCAGGCGTAATAACATGAGACTTGGGGGTGCGCTGATGACAGAAGGCAAGCGTCACATTTCAGTGGTGCCGGTGGAGTCTATCAGCAGGACGGGGTTCACTAGACACGGCCTGCACCTCAACAGGTATGGGAAGGGGAGGTTGGCAAAGCTTATAGGTGACAGCATAGGTGGGGGTGGTGGGATCACTCATGGGAAAATTCCTGCAGTAGTGGGTGTTGAATAAGTGATTGCGCAAGGAAGAGGATGCTGGTAGACCTCCTTAATACATATAATCTTATGCAAACCGTATTCTTTCCAACGAGAGTGCAAGGGAGCAGTAGAAAAACCACAGACAACATTTTTGTTCATTCCTCATTACTAGAAGGGCATTCTGTTAGCAAAAAGGTGAATGGCCTTTCAGATCATGATGCACAAATTTTATCACTAAAAGATTTTTGTGCTGCAACACGTGTTAAATATAGTCATCAGCTGTTTAGGAAAACTGATCCAGTTGCTGTAGAGACCTTTGTAAACCTTATCAAGGAACAAGAGTGGCAAGATGTTTATAGCGCTGATGCAGTAGACGATAAATATAATGCTTTTCTCAAGACTTTTCTCGTGCTCTTTGGAAGTTGCTTTCCGTTAGAACGTTCAAAACTGGGTACTAGCACAAACAGGCAGCGTGGGTGGCTGACTAGAGGGATAAGAATATCTTGTAGAACAAAGTGGCAATTATATCAAAACGTTAGAAACAGTCAAAATCTAAATGCAGCAGTCCATTACAAACAGTATTGCAAGGAGCTTAAAAATGTTATTAGCAAGGCAAAAAGTATGTGGTATGCAGATAGAATAGCTAAGTTTCAGGATAAAATTAAAACCATATGGTCAGTCGTAAAGGAAGTGGTTGGTCTGCAGAGACAGGTCGAGGATATAGAATCAGTGCGTAGTGGGAAGGTCCATGTTACTGATAAGTCGCATATATGTACAGTATTTAATAATCACTTTCTGAATATAGCAGGCGAACTAAATAGAAACGTAGTCCCAACAGGGAATCATATAGCGCTCTTAGAAAAAAGTGTTCCGAGACTGTTACCTGAAATGCTCCTCCACGATACTGACAAGAGGGAGATTGAGTTAATAATTAAATCACTAAAGACCAAGAACTCCCATGGATATGACGGGGTATCTAGCAGAATGCTGAAGTATTGTTCTATGTATGTTAGCCCAGTACTTAGCCATATCTGTAACTCTTTCTTTAGGAGTGGTCGGTTTCAAAAATGGTTCAAATGGCTCTGAGCACTATGGGACTCAACTGCTGAGGTCATAAGTCCCCTAGAACTTAGAACTACTTAAACCTAACTAACCTAAGGACATCACACACATCCATGCCCGAGGCAGGATTCGAACCTGCGACCGTAGCAGTCGCGCGGCTCCGGACTGAGCGCCTAGAACCGCTAGACCACCGCGGCCGGCCGTGGTCGGTTTTCTGACCAATTAAAGTACTCGGTAGTGAAGCCACTTTATAAAAAGGGAGACATTGATAATGTTGACAATTTTAGACCCATTTCTATGCCATCGATGTTTGCTAAAGTTATCGAGAAGGTTGTATATACAAGGTTACTGGAGCATTTAAATTCACATAATTTGCTGTCAAATGTTCAGTTTGGTTTTACAAATGGTTTAACAACTGAAAATGCTATATTCTCTTTTCTCTGTGAGGTTTTGGACGGATTAAATAAAAGGTTGCGAACGCTAGGTGTTTTCTTTGATTTTGACGGTGTTGACCACAAAATATTACTGCAGAAGTTGGACCATTGTGGAGTAAGAGGAGTAGCTTACAATTGGTTCGCCTCTTACTTTAAGAACAGAAAGCAGAAGGTAATTCTCCGCAATATTGAGAGTGGTAGTGATGTTCAGTCCCAATGGGGCACTGTTAAGTGGGGCGTTCCCCAAGGGTCGGTGCTTGGACCACTGCTGTTTCTTATTTATATAAATGATATGCCTTCTAGTATTACAGGTGATTCAAAAATATTTCTGTTTGCTGATGACACCAGCATGATAGTGAAGGATCTTGTGTGTAATATTGAAACAGTATCAAATAATGTAGTTCATGAAATAAGTTCGTGGCTTGTGGAAAATAATTTGATGCTAAATCACAGTAAGACTGAGTTTTTGCAGTTTCTAACTCACAATTCAACAAGAACCGATATTTTGATCAGACAGAATGGGCATATTACAAGCGACACGGAACAGTTCAAGTTCCTAGGCGTTCGAATAGATAGTAAGCTGTTGTGGAAAGCCCACGTCCAGGATCTTGTTCAGAAACTAAATGCTGCTTTATTTACCACTAGAACAGTATCTGAAATAAGTGACACTTCAACACGAAAAGTAGTCCACTTCGCATATTTTCATACGCTTATGTCGTATGGTATTATTATTTGGGGTAATTCTTCTGATTCAAAAAGGGTATTTTTGGCTCAAAAACGGGATGTTCGAGCTATATGTGGTGTAAGTTCGAGAACCTCTTGTCGACCCCTATTCAATAGTCTGGGAATTCTGACATTGCTCTCACTATATATTTTCTTTAATGTCGTTTGTTGTTAACAATATAAGCCTATTCCCAAGAGTTAGCAGCTTTCACCCAGTTAATACTAGTCAGAAATCCAATCTGCATGTGGAATGCACTTCCTTGACTCTTGTGTAGAAAGGAGTGCAGTATTCTGCTGTATCCATTTTCAATAAGCTACCACAAGAACTCAAAAATCTTAGCAGTTGCCCAACCTCTTTTAAGTCTAAACTGAAGAGTTACCTCATGGCTCACTCCTATTCTGTCGAGGAGCTCCTGGAAGAGCTAAAAAATTAAGCAAATTCCAGTGTTACATTGTTGATTTTCTTTATTTAAACTTACGACTTGTCACCTGAATATGTTTTTTTATATTTCATTTTATCTGTTTCTAATATCGTGTTATAATTTCATGTATTGACTCGTTCCATGACCATGGAGACTTCTCCTTAATTTGGTCCCACGGAACAATAAATGAATAAATAAAATAAATAAATGAATACAGATAATCAGTTGATTAGTTAACGGCTGTGGGCGGTATCTTGTTCTGCCATCTGTTCACAGTTAAATAATGTGTGCTCTTGTCTTGCTGTCAAATAGTGTGGTTGCAGTGACTCGGTGTCTTCCGACATTGATATTTACGAATTAAAGTCCGTCTCGTGAAAATATCTTGCGAGGAAAACCGAAGTTCGTCTGTCGAGCAAGGTTCGTGATACCTATGCGTTGGGGAATTCCTAGCTTGGATACTGCGTTTTGGAGTTTGAGCTAAACTAATCTGTTATGACGGTATTGAGTACAGCGCGAAATGCCCTCCTGGCAAGAACTACAAACGCTGGAGCAGCACTCTAAATTTGTTCACACTACAGTCTAGTGCGCGATTAACTTTACAGATGCGCTACATTTTCCCAGAATAATTCCAATTAATCAAAGTCTCCCATTGCCTTTCCCTAATATGATTAGGGAATGTTAGTCACGCTTGGTAACCCTTCTTAGTATTATGAGGATTAGTCAGAAAATTTTAATTAGCACCTCGAAAAAATCCGACTACTGTTGATGAACTAGGTGACTGTGTTATTATTCTGCAACGCAGCACATTTTTCCCTATGATGAATGACTTAACGGAGACCTTGGTTGTAAGTTTCTACAATTTGTCTGTCAAGGAAACGTCACATCTCGAAAACCGTCTAGTCTTTCTGTGAATGCTTACCACGCAATTATTTCGTCATCCGGGAAACAGCAGGCTGCCGGGAATAAGACAAAATTTAATATCCCAAAGAGGCAGCCAAGCTTGACCGTGTCCATTGCAGACTGAAATGCAGTGGTGTCGAGAAGCGGAAACAGCCCCTAGGACAGCTGTTCGCTACGCTTCGCCTCCAGACCTCCCCGTAAACTCGTCAGAACATCTTGGTAGGTAGTACCGCCCTGTTACGGTTTGCCCCTCGCGAGCATACTCTGTTAGCGCCACACCACTGCAGTTAAGAAAACTCTCAGCATTATCTTTCCCGATTATGCTTGTGCCTTTGCCTTTTTCAACGATAGTGAATCGCAATGTTAGCAGTTTGCTCCTTTGTTTGAGATAATACTGATACACCCAGCAACGTCCATGGTGATTAGGCGGAGGAAACAGTCAACTGGATTGGCGTTATACAGCTGCAACTTTCACACTGCTGCCTCCGTCCGGTGAGTGCAGTCGCGGAACCCAAAGGTCGACGACCTTGGCAACGTTCTAAACGTCATGCGAGATGGAGAAAACCGACGCTTGGCGGTTTCCCACTATCGCCTCGATCGTACCATCCCGGTCTTCGAGCATCAGCGGCTCTTCTCTTGCGATTCCCGGCTATTCATAGAGAGATGGTCTAACACTTCTTCTTCGTTCAGGCCTGTTTCAACAATCAGGAATCGTCTGCGCTCCTGTGTCAGACGATGGTTCAGTACATGCCCGCTTAAGAAGTGTGGATTGCTGCAGCGTTGTTGTCCATCAAATGCAGAAAACGAATCACATCACGGTAAGTGTGTAATCAGAATAATTGCTGGAGCTCATCCAAGATCATCCTGCAGACACTTATTTAAACAGCTGTGGATCTTCACTGTAGCCTAACAATATGTATATTCAGTTATGAAATTTGTTATTAACAATGCGAACGAATTCAAAAGTAATAGCAGTGTACATGGCTACAACTCTAGGAGAAAGGATGATCTTAGCTACTCAAGGTTGAATCTAACTTTGGTTCAGAAGGGTTAAATTATGCTGCCACTTACCTAATAGCATGAAAAGTCTGACAGATAGCCATAGTGCGGCTGGTCGCGGCGGAGGTTCGAGTCCTCCCTCGGGCATAGGTGTGTGTGTTTGTCCTTAGGATAATTTAGGTTCAGTAGTGTGTAAGGTTAGGGACTGATGACCTTAGCAGTTAAGTCCCATAAGATTTCATATACATTTGAACATTTTTTTGATAGCCATATAACATTTAAAAGGAAATTAAAAGAATTTTTGAATGGCAAATCCTTCTACTCATTCGATAAATTTTTGGATATAGTAAGTGGGTAATTTCCCCACCCCCTACGCAAAAAAAAAATTTAAAATATTGAGTGTCATGTAATATTTTGTGTAAACAGATATCTTGTAAAGACACCCTTTATTAACCCGACACGTTCCACATCATTACGAAGTGTCGTATTCATGATCTATGGAACAAGTACTAATCTAATCTAACCTAATCTAACTGCACCCCATCAATGAGCTGCGCATTTCTCTCTTACCTCCGCAAGCAGCAGACTACGGTACTCTTTCGCGCAGGTGTGAATGTGTCTTAGGACTGTGTACAAGTACCTGGTAACAAACAAAATCATTAATTGTGTGCCGACCGTAGTGGCCGAGCGGTTCTAGGTGCTTCAGTCCGGAACCGCACGGCTGCTACGGTCGCAGGTTCGAATCCTGCCTCGCTCATGGATTTGTGTGATGAAAAAATGTTCAAATGTGCGTGAAATCATGCCCGAGGGAGGACTCGAACCTCCGCCGGGACCAGCCGCACAGTACATGACTGCAGCGCCCCAGACCGCTCGGCTAATCCCGCGCGGCTTGTGTGACGTCCTTAGCTTAGTTAGGTTTAAGTAGTTCCAAGTCTAAGGGACTGATGACCTCAATGTTAAGTCCCATAGTGCTTAGAGCCATTTGAACCATTAATTATGTAACTTTTTACTTTTTCGAGTTTCTAAAAGTTTTGGAACAGCTGTAGTATTGGAAATATATGACGTGTTCCAGGTGTTCGGCACTAATCCTGTAATCGGATACTATTGGACTGTTTCTACTTGGCATGGGCATTGTCTTGCAGCTTTTCAAATGATTACAGCAAGAGCAAATTTTGTCCACGTCTTTGCGCATTTTCTCACGGTTGTCCAACAACGACACTTTCCCGTAGACACGAGCATCCTCAGTGCACAATGAGACAGTGGTGCCGAGCCTCTCCTGACAGGGTGGACGAAGCACTGCTCGTCGAGTTGGGGTCAGCGCCTGTCTGTGCCTGCAACGGCTGGAGTTTGAGCGGCGGCGCGCTGCCGGGAGCCGTATTGTGGAGGCGGGCAGCTTGTGGCGAGTGCGGCGTGTGGCCCGTAACGGGACCGCGAGATCCGACGCCAGCGCCCCTGGTGGTCAGATGGGGAGCGGCGCGGCGCGGCGCGGCGCAGGACGGCCTTGCCGCGGAACGCCGTGGCCAGGGCCGAGCGCGCTACAGCCGTCGCCGGGCACTGCTCGGCGCGTGGGCCCAGCAAACCGGTAGCGCGCGGCAGCTGCGACACGGCGACGTAATCGTTATCTGACGCGCGACGTAATACGTGTCGCAGACAGAGTAATACGTTGACATGTCGTGCCGCCCCTTTGTGTTACATAAGGGAATTTGGTAAGAATCGAAGAAACCGTACAACAAAGTGTAACAACTAAGACTCAACTCCTGAATTCAACCGTGAGTGCAAGATAGAACGACTGGGACAGAAGTCCACCAGCTTCTCCTGATGTTTGAAGAAAAAGTATCACATAGGCTATTCCTACAGGAGGTAGAATTGGTCAAAATAGAAAAATAGTTCCTATAATGGTGCCAATAGTGTACCTCGAATGAAACTTTCACTCTGCAGCGGAGGGTGCTATGAACCTTCGTGGCACATTAAAACTGTGCGTCGGATTCAGACTCGAACGAACCTTTGCCTTTCACGGGCAAGTGCACTACCATTTTTTTAAATCTCATTTTGTTTGCTTTTGTTCGTTGAATCTGCTCGGGGCGGACGTCGGAAGACACCCGTTAAAGCTCGTCGTTGATCGATTAACCCTGTTTTTTTATTACAGAGGGCAGCTAACCCTATGACCGAACACACCTTTTTTTGCATCTGCTCGGGGCGGACGTCGCAAGACACCCGTTTCATTTCGTCGTTGATCCATTAACTCAGGTTTTTTTTATTAAAAAGCGTAGCTAACCCTCTGACCGAACACGGGGAGTTACCATGCCGGCTGCTGAGCTACCGTGCCAGCTATTATCTGAGCTACATTGTAATTCTGTCAGAGACAGCAAAGGACCTGGAAGAGCAGCTGAACGGAATGGACAGTGTCTTGAAAGGAAGATATAAGACGAACATCAACAAAAGAAAAACGAGGATATTGGAATGTAGTCGAATTAATTCGGGTGATGCTGAGGGAATTAGATTAGGAAATGAGACACTTAAAATAGTAAAGGAGTTTTGCTATTTGGGGAGCAAAATAATTGATGATGGTCGAAGTAGAGAGGATATAAAATGTAGACTGGCAATGGCAGGGAAAGCGTTTCTGAAGAAGAGAAATTTGTTAACATCGAGTATAGATTTAAGTGTCAGGAAGTCGTTTCTGAAAGTATTTGTATTGAGTGTAGCAATGTATGGAAGTGAAACATGGACGATAAATAGTTTGGACAAGAAGAGAATAGAAGCTTTCGAAATGTGGTGCTACGGAATAATGCTGAAGATTAGATGGGTAGATCACACAACTAAAGAGGAGGTATTGAATAGAATTGGGGAGAAGAGGAGTTTGTGGCACAACTTGACAAGAAGAAGGGACCGATTGGTATGACATGTTCTGAGGCATCAAGGGATTACAAATTTAGCATCGGAGGGCAGCGTGGAGGATAAAAATCGTAGAGGGAGACCAAGAGATGAATACACTAAGCAGATTCAGAAGGATGTAGGTTGCAGTAAGTACTGGGAGATGAAGAAGCTTGCACAGGATAGAGTAGCATGGAGAGCTGCATCAAACCAGTCTCTGGACTGAAGACCACAACAACAACAACAACCCAAGCACGACCCAGAATCCGTCCTCACAGCTTTGATTCTACAAGTACCCCTTTTCCTCCCTTCCAAACTTCACAGAAGCTCTCCTGCAAACCTTGCAGAACTAGCACTCCTGGAAGAAAGCATATTGCGAAGACATGGTAGGAGACGAGGGAAGGTAGGAGACGAGGTAGCGGCAGAATTAAAGCTGTGAGAGTGCGTCGTGAGTCGTGCTCGCGTAGCTCAGATGGTAGAGCACTTACCCACAAATGACAAAGGTCTCGGTCCGGCACACTGTTTTATCTGCGAAGTTTCAATACTGTGCCTGTTGAGGTGCAGGCCACATTGTCCTCTCTTTCCTGTTGCTACATTATGCAAAAGTAGACACTACAGGCGTTGCTCCATGTGATTACTACACATCCTTACACATCCTTGAGCCCTTCTTCGCAGCGAATCGCGCACTCTTTCAAACACACATGGCTTCATTCGGATTACTCAAAAAATGTTCAAATGTGTGTGAAATCTTATGGGACTTAACTGCTAAGGTCATCAGTCCCTAAGCTTACACACTACTTAACCTAAATTATCCTAAGGACAACACACACACACACACACACACACACACACACACACACACACACACACACACACACACACACACACACATGCCCGAGAGAGGACTCGAACCTCCGCCGGGACCAGCCGCACTGTCCATGACTGCAGCGCCCAGACCGCTCGGCTAATCCCGCGCGGCCTTTCGGATTGCATCACATGCGTTGATCATAAGTTCCTGAAACACACGAGAATTGTACGTAAGCTGAACATACACCAGTGCCTTTAAATGTTCTCACAGCCGGAAATCCAAAAGGTTTGCATCCGGCGGATAACGAGACCATGTTATCGGACCTCCTCGAGCAACCTATCGCCCAAGAAACGTAGAGCCATATCGTGCATAAACAACAGTCTTTGTCTTTCTACAGGGGTAACGTTCTCCGCTAGCACTAGCAATTCATCACACATCGGTAATACATAGTACCTGTCTGATAAACTGCAAAGCTCTATGAGTCCGTCAGCGACAGTTCCTGCTCATGCACTCATACTGAAATGACCCTCATGCCTCACCTTCTGGGCGTGTAATTATAGCAACTTTTCTTCTAGTTTAGATTAATACTGCCGCGTGCAGGAAAAACTGTCATTCTTTTTGATTTTTTTAAATTTTTTTAAAGACTACATGTTCACTGAAGAGCCAAACATTATGACCACTGTCCACCAAGAGGTTGAATGCCGTCTGGTGACGCAGTGCAGCAAAGACCAATGGGGACTCATTATTGCGCAGATACCACAGATGGAGAAATAAATAAAAAACCACGAACGACGGATGGTTGTTGTCTGATGACTGGGAACGGGCATTTCGAAAATGCTCCTGTCGTGAGCATCTATAGAAAACGATTCAAGGACGGTGTAACCAAGAGTATAACAGTAGCCGACAGGTCGCTGGACTTTCAAGTCTCATCAGAGAACATTGAGGTCGGAGGCTTGCCCGCTCTGTGAAGCAGAATAGATGGTGACCGGCGGCAGATCTGACGTCAGAGTGCAACGCTGGTGCAGGCACAGCTGTCTAAGAGCACGTCGTTGAGTCATCACTGTTCAACATAGAGCTCTGCAGCAGATAAACACTATGTGTTCCCCCGTTGACATCGGCAATTACGGGTGCAATGAGCACGGGATCACCGAGATTGAACAGTGGATTGAAAGGAAGCTTGCCGTCTGGTCGGGAGAATCACGTTCTTCTTTATTTTTTATTTTGTTTTAATACCAGGTCGATGGTCGTGTCTGGATACATAGTCATCCGTGCAAACATCCGCTCTGAACATGCAGCGTACTACGAACACAAGTTGACAATGAGCTGTAGAGCCGCAGAAGAAGAAGAAAAGAGAACCGTCTGATTACGTGGTTCATTATCTTTCCTACAAAGTACGTACTGTTCTGAAACTTTGTGACCGATTGAAACTGTGTGCCATAACTTTTTTCATTTTCAGATATACACGGTATTCATAGTGCATATCACGACTCCATCAAAAGATTCATAGGTCGAACAGGGATATTATCATAGTATTTTGACACTCGGAATCCTTCGTCTTCGGAGGGGCAATGCAGAGTAATTCCATTTCATTTGAAATCTTAACATCATTTATCCACGATGAGGTCACGTAAGTTATGGTGATACCTCCAAATACCGTTTCGGACCACCTTTTTGCAAACTTAGTGAAGCAACTCGACGCGGCATGAACTCTACAAGTTGTTGGCAGTCCCCTGCAGAAATATTAGCCATTCTGCCTCTGCAGCAGTCCGTAATTACTTAAGTGTTGCCAGAGTAGGATTTTGTGCACAAACTGGCCTCTCGATTATGTTACCTAAGTATCCGATGAGATTCATCTCGGACGACCCGGGTCGCCAAATCATTCGCTCGAACTGTCCGGAATGCTCCTCAAACCAATCGCCTACAATTGTAGACCGGTGGCAGGGTGCATTGTTATCACCAAAAATTCCTTCGTTGTTTGGGAACAGAAAGTCCATGAACGGCTGTAAATGGTCACTAAGTAGCCAAACATAACCATTACCAGTCAGTGATCCACGAATAGCCCACATCATTATGGGGGCACCACAAGCTTGCACAGTGCTTGTTGACTACTTGGGTCCATGGCTTCATGTGGTCTGCGCTACACTCGAACCCTGGCGTCACCTCCTACCAACTGAAATCTCGACTCATCTGACCAGGTCACTGTTTTCCAGTAGTCCATAGTCAAAGTGATATGGTCAGGGGCGCAAGAGAGCCTCTGCATGTGATGTGCTGCTAGCAAAGGCACTCGAGTCGGCCGTCTGCTGCCACAGCGCATTAACGCCAAATTTCGCCGCACTGTCCTAACGAATGCGTTCGTAGTGCGTCTCACACTGATTTCTCCGGTTACTTCACGCAGAGTTCCTTGGCTGCTAGCAGAGACAACTTTACGCTAAAGCTGATGCTTTCGCCACTACGTTGTCCGTAGTGGAAGGTAATGCTTGAAATTGGATCCTCTCTGTACACTCTTGACACTCTGGATCTCGGAATACTGAACTCCCTAACGGTTTCCGAAATGAAATGCCTCTTGTTTTTACCTCCAACTACTATTCCGCGTTCAAAGTCTGTTAATTTCCGTCCTGCGGTCGTAATAACGTCGGAAACCTCTTCACATGAAGCACATGAGTACAAATGACAGCTTCGCCAATACACTGCCCTTTTATACCTCGTGTACGCAATACTACAGCGATACTGTTCTGTGACTTCCGCTACCTCAGTATATGTATATGTTTTGCACTGAAAATATCCGTTGACTTTATACGCGATGTATCTTGCTTGGAAACAAACTTGTTTCATTCACACACGGGGCTTGCTGTTGACAACAGTACTATCCACTTAACTCAATCTACTCCCTCAGTCTTGCATTCAGTGCTTCTCGGTTCCACCTCGGGTTTGTTCTTCCGAAAGTGTTATATGTTAACAGCGGTGCACCTTAATGTGTGTAGGTTTACTGGCGAAGAGTTGGCAGATACTCCTGAACGCAATGGAAGTGGCACGAGGACGCTATGCTAATGATCTTACTTTTGTATGGAGCCACAGTCGTATAAAAGTTTCTGAAAGATATAACCGCCATTTGACTGTACAACAGGTTTTATTTCACAATCTAGATTCGGCCTTAGGCCATTATTAGGTGTTACAAGTATTATAAATCAAAGTAGCAAAGTTTGAAACCTGTGATTTGGTATCATAAGTCGTTAGACTTGAGTAGAATCCAAGTCAGCCTCAAAACATGTATCTTCGGTTACATAAACAAATTTTGTCGAAATAAAAGCGAAAACATTTGTGTAATATGATAATATACTGGCAATTAGCATGACTCATTTGATGCGGTTGTGGAAAAATATATGACCAAATCAAAGGTTTTAAACTTTGCTACACTGGAATATTTGATAATGCCCTAAGGCCGAAATGTAGATTATGCAAAAGAACCTGTTGTACAGTCAAATGGCGGTTATATCTTCCAGACGCTATGCTAAGCTGGTCCCTCAGCGACGGCAACCATATCACAGTACCTTTGCCTCTGAACGCTTTGGCTTTACTCAGTATTTGTGTTCTACGTTTTGGTGAGTGCGTATTACAGGATTTCTCACCGATGTGAAGACGTTTTCATATAAACAAAGAGAATTGTGGTGACAAATTGAACATATCACAATTACATCATTACTCTACAACGATCCACAGAGACCAACGGTCCATAATACTTGAATAATTTTCGAAATTTTGTCGGTGGAGTTCGTATTCAGTCTATGTAACTGTGTCTCACAGATGTATAGTACTTTCTAGATGGGTAACATGTGCAGGATAGAAAAATAAAATTAAGTAATGAACTCATAAGGGCTGCGTGAGAAACGGGGAAGTCCCAACGTGTAAAGATGTTTTATCAAGGCGTCCTCCAACTTGACACATACGACACGTGTTAAAAAAATAAAGTCACATTATTTTTTGGAACGAATTTTATGTATCCGACTATATCAATGTTATCTCTTCAAAGTATTTTGTATTGCATGTTATACCTTTGCCAGCGCTATTTGTAATTCTCGAAATACTTCTGAAACTCGGTCTTTGAGATAGACTTTAGCTCTTACTGATGCGGCTTTAATCTCATCTACGTTTCTGAAATGACGGATCTGATGGTTTTCTTTATTTAACAGAGAAGTCATCTGGGGCTATGCCTGGCCAGTACGTACACCGGGAATCATTGCAGAATAGTTTCTGGCCAAAAATTGGTGAAGAAGAAACGAAGAGTGAACAGGTGCATTATAGTGGTGCGAAACTCATTAATTATTTCGTCACGATACGGGGCGATCTTGGATTACTTCACGCAAATGGCGTTGTGTTTGTAATGAGTACTCATCAATTACCCTTCGAGACTGTGGCAAGGTGCACAGCGTTGATAAAAACGAAGAATGCAGTGAGCATAACCTTCACGTTTGATCGGACTTGTCGACCATTTTTCAATTTTCGCCGTCTAGAATCCTTCTCCTGGGACGACTGAGCTTAATTTTAGCGTCATACCTGTAAACCTACGTCGTATCATCTGTTACGACACATTTTAGTAGTTATGCATCATTTTAACTTCATCTAGCCACTGCCGAGCAATTGGTATTCATCGTTGTTTTCGTACGAATCAAACAATTTTGGAACAAATTTCACTGTCACACGTTTCATAGGGGAAACATCTGAAAACACTTCATGCCATAAGTCAGTTGACACACCAGCATCACGAGCGACTTCTGTGATTGGGATTCGGCTATCGAGCATAACCATTTCTTTCATATATTCCACGATTTCGGTGGTTGATGATGTGATGGAGCATCAAGGGATGCCGTCATTTTCAACCTCTTCACCGCCTTTTTCGAAACATGTATTCCGCTCATAAATCCTTGTTTTACACGAATCAGATTCACCAAAAACAGTATCCAATATTTCAAAACGTCTTCTACACTTTATTTCGTCCTTATGGTAAAATTTAATACGAATTCTCCGATTCATTTGCATAAAAAGCAGGCAATTATTGATACTTCCAAAACACATGTACCTTTTTTCTGAGAGCTGACAACACGGGGAATATTCGCCATCGCTAACATTGTACACATATGTTTCAGGCATGTTTGCCAATGCAACAGCGTAAAGTCGCGCAAATTGGACTACCACAACAGTGAAGTTACAAATTTCTGGTCAGTTTTTGAACACACCTCCTGCAAATGTCATAACTATCGATTAATATTGAGCATAATATTAAGTATGTACGTTTAGTTCACCTGTAATATTTTCATTGAATTACGGAGACTTTTTTTTCTTAAATTTCGTTTCGTTTCAGCCGTTTGTTTTATTCTTTTGTCGTTTTTACGTCTCCGTGTCTCAATCGGCAAAAACCCTTTTTTCTCAGGAACGGATTGACGTATCAAGTTGAAACTTATGTCAGATATTGATGTCGTTGTTTATTTGGTGTGTATAAACTTGAAGCTTCTAAGGCAATGCAGTGAAAAGATACGGCCATTTATGTCACATATTTTAATTCTGGTACTCGCGAACTCATTTCACCAAAAACTATAGAGTACTTCCTGTTGACCTAGAATCATGGAATTTGGCAAAAAGCAAGGTTTCACAGTGCAGCCAATGGAAAAATTCTAAAATGTAAATTTGTAATTCCATCACGCAAAAAAAGTTTTTGTCATTTGTTATCAGACTGTCTGTGTGTCTGTCCCTTATTTATGCAGGAACGGGAAGACTTATCAAGCTGAAATTTAGTCACTTACTAAGATTTATGATCCCTTGACGGCATAACAAACGTTAGCTTCTGTCAAAGCAACCATTTGTGTCACATATTTTGATACTCACAAACTCACTAATCAAAACCCATGGGGTACTTGCCGTTGATCTAAAATGATGAAATTTGGCAAGAAGCAATGTTTCACAGTTCAAGTACAGAAAAAAATCTGAAAATAGTTAATTTGTAATTACATCACACAAAGAAGATTTCTTTTGTCATTTGTTATCCGACATCAAACTGAAAGTAAAACAATTAGTAGTTCGGTCTGACTGAGTCGCAATGGTAAAAATCAAACATCAGGCGAGGGATGACCATTTTGCTCAATGTCGCAGTTCGGAATTTATCAGTCAATCGCCCCTGTATGTCTAATGATAGATAGATTCCAAAACGGTCATACGAGCAACAAACGCATTCCTCGCCGGATGTTTGACTTTTACCATTGCGATCCAATCAGCTTGAATGGAGAACTACTGATCATTATAATAATGGTCGCCCGCCTCCTGCATAACACTTTGTCACAAGTGTATGACTCAAACTGTCACGTTCTCTAAAACCTTAGAATCCCTGGGACTGACATCTTTCCAGCATCAGTGTCGATAACAGGCAAGCAAGGTCGAGATTCTCGATTCGTGGAATGCATGAACTGTCTGTATACATAATTAGGTGGGTTCTGAACTCCCAGTCCGCGAGTCGTACTCGCACCTGTCCAATTTTGTATAAGATTCACTTCCACATTTTATTATGGAGGTAGCAACTACGTTTTTAACATATAGTTTATTTCTTCTTGTTATAACAGATTTGTGTTTTGTTTATATATGATTTGAAGTTTATTTAATTTGATAGCGGTCATGTTCTCAAATGCACAGAAATATAACAGACCAGCAGCTGAAATTAGAACATCTGTTCTGTCGGTCGGTCGTCTGTTACTTTGTTGGTACTTAATGGAAATTTCCTGGTTCAAATGACTCTGAACACTATGGGACTTAACATCTGAGGTCATCAGTCCCCTAGAACTTAGAACTACTTAAACCTAACTAACCTAAAGGCATCACAGTCATCCATGCCCGAGGCAGGATTCGTACCTGCGACCGTTCCAGACTGAAGCGCCTAGAACCGCTCGGCCACACTGGCCGGCTGGAGATTTCCTGTTAGAGATATTTGCTTTAGATTATAAATTTGAAATTTTTAAATAATACGAAAAGAATGTTTTTGTATTCATATCCTGTTTCATAGTTTGCAAGAAGTGCAGAATAAAAAAAGAAAACGCCAGTTGCAGCACGTAGTCTTCTCCTCTGTAGCAGTTACACACGTCACATGGAGATTCAGCCTGAGCATGGGAGTCGGTGTTTTGGGTGACGTTTATTTTGCGTGTTCTGGATGGAATATGGAATTGACATATGCACATCAAACATACAAACCTGAAGCAAGAGGGGTCACCACAGGGATGATTGCGATTTTCATGTCCTCACTCGACGAACGGATCACTGTCAACAGTGCCATGTTTACCCGATCGGTGTAACCGCGAAGCTAATTACGTCATGCTGGAAAACGTGATTGTCTTGCGGGTACAATACTTCCGCGGTTAGCCTTTCATGATGGCAACGGGCTGCGCCGTGGAAGCATTATGTCAACGAAATATTTACACCTGGTTCCATGGTCAAGAATCGGTTTCGTAGTATCATTTGTCCAATGAGACTCAACTGAAGAATCATACTTTCGGAACACGACTTTTCTCCGAAATTATGTACTTGTTTATGTTGAGAGATAGGTGCGCTTTTGTACTAATTTCGTTACGCACTGCTGTACTAAAGAACTAATTGATTCGAAAGAGTATGAAAGGATGTCTCCAGAATTAATAAACAAACTGCGAGCCATGTGTCTGTCGACTTTTTATGTAATCAGTATTGGGACTACATCAACTATGCTTGCTAACAGTTACTCTATTTTCATTATTTTTATATCTCCTCGGCAAACCATAGTTACTTTCTACACGAATTACAGTCATGGTATTAGTATCACTTAATAATACAGAAATCCATAGTTGTAACTCGCAGCTTAAAGTTAGTACACTTCCTACTTATTATGAAGTGTTGCATTTTAATCACATATTCGTATGGAAGATGTGCATATGTGCAGTCATTTGCTGAGTTATAAAATCCGATAAATTATACGTCGATTCTGCGTTGTTATATAGTTATATGCTGTTTTCAGTGTGCCCAACACACAAGAAAATTATAACTCTTCACGAATTATGCCGTCAGCGTTGATATTTAATCGTATTGTTACATATTTCGCTGAAATTATAGTAAGTTTTTACATATATTAACTTCATGTTACTTAACTCTCTATAGTGTCGCTTTTTTTTTGCTCCTCATATTTTCCCACACCCGCAGTAGCTCGCTCCCCTAGAAAAATGTCCGAATCTGATGTATCATAAAAGTTGAGGATAGGAAGAAATTCTCTTCCGAAATCACGTTCTAGTCCAATGAAACGTGGTTAGTTACATTTTGAGTTGGATTATGAAGGACGTACTTCTGCTTACTTCTCTAATGTTTGAAATTTCAGTTTCAAAAAAGTAAAACAGGTACAAAAACAATACCGCGTGTAATATTGTAGTAGCAATTGCTGTGTGTAGTTAGTGCCTAAGTGTGCTTCGAAGTTGGTTTTCTGACTTCTGCTGAAGTTTACCGACTGAGAACTACCAAGTTAATGAGCCGAGAAAAGGCTGCCAAATAGTAATGTACTTCGTAAGATTTTACGACTGCTTGTAGTCTTGATGCATCCCCTTGTATCAAAATTAGGGCCTTGAGTTGCGATATACGACACTTTCACTATTATGACGATCTCGTAATTAGCAGATCATGTGCTCTATAAAGGCCTGTCTTCAACAACATGTACGCTGAGATTCGCACACAAAGAACAAAGCAGTGCTTTTATTTAATAATCAGTGTTATTGATGTAGATGCATAGAACTGTGAATTCTACAAATCAATTTTTCGACGATTTGGGATCCGCTATGGTTGCCCCGAACATTCTATAGTACAAACTTCAAGTGCCTGAATCTCACGTGTTTCTAGAAAAGTACTGCGAGCAACAGATTCCTGATTAATCGACATTAAAGAATTCTTGCTACGTGTAGGCTCTGTCAAGTATGCGGCGCTGTATAAATAACTACAACATATGGGCAGCGTAGGTGAAACAACGGACGTATGTGAACTTTTCACTAACGATCTCATTGTTGGCAAGTAGGTCTGCCACCTTTTCTTGAGCAAATACAGTCTACTGGTCTTTAAAGTAAGGAAAAACCTACAGCGTATTAAAAAAAGTGTTATCTACATGCTATATTATTTTGTTTAAAAATATATTTTTATTGCTTTTAGTAATATTTAACAAATAATTGTAACTGCTAAAAGACTTCATAGTACCTTTACAGTCTATATTTAAGTTAAGATGAAACTCTATGAAGGCTGAAGTGGTGGAAATTGACAATTGAAGTGAAATTCATTTGTACAAATTTGTAAGATCATCTTCTGGCTTTTAAATGTTTGTTGTCATTTTTGTGCAGAGGATAATTTTGCAGATCTTCAGAAGTAAATACCTGATTTTCTTAACAATGCTATTCCCCCATAAAGATCATACATATTTAAATTTTTGCAGGTTTAAAATTTAAACCATGATAAAAATGACCAAATTCAACATTTTGTATCACTAGAACCAAGCCATTTGTTTAGGTATTCTGAAGTTTTTTCAGCAAATATTAATAATAAAACAATTATGAATTTCGTTTGTCAGTTCAGGTGATCCAAAATAGAGATCTTGCTTTCTTTCTGTTTGCCCATTTTAAAGATTATCTACGATAGTACACACATACAAAATTGTTATGAAGTTCCCTTCCAGGCATTTTACACTTTTTCTAACAACGTTTGATCTATGGCTACAAAAACGTAAGTAAATTTCAATAAAGTCATTGTCAGTGTTAATCACAAAAACTTTTAGCAAAATGATTGCACACTTTTCTCATAATCTTACAAAACAATTTCTGATGACTTTCCAGTTTCATAATTATGTATCCATTGCAAGGTAAAAGAAAGCCATCTTATTCCCACACCGCATTTCACGTCATGAAATTCTCCATCCACTGATTCTATATTTCTTTTCAATTCTCTTTTTACAGCAGAGCATGAAAAATAAGCATAAATTTTCAAAATTACAGTCTCTGTATGCGATAAAAAAAAACGTCATGGTGCTCTCATGCATTTAAACACTGAATGCACATGACGATTTCCCTTAATGAAATCTGATTCCAAGTCTCTCATATTTATAAATAAAGAACGGTAACACCAAAATTAGTATTTGTGTTGTCAGCAGCTAGCCCAGATACATTATGAGAAGATAATTTGTATTTTTCCATTGATTTTAATTGCTAGGTAAACGCTGTTAGCAGATTCAATACTATTTCCACAAAAATCTATTAAGTAGTATCCATGTCTTTTTTATTTTTGATATAGATCTGTGATGTTTTGTTTCCAAGATGTGCTTAACCTGAAAATAACAACAATAAAACGTTCACCCCACCCACCACCAACTACCATGCTGAGGGAGGAAACTGCACTGTGCGTGTCCTATTCGCATTTGATCCACTTTACCTGTCTGGCCCATGTACTGAACCATAGCATCAAAGAAATGTGCGGTAGGTACCCAGAAGTAAATCAAATCATTTCATACATCAAGAAAATGTTTCTCAAGGCCAAGCATTGTGTGTCGCTGTGAAGAGAACTGCTGCCGAATCTAGTATTGCCGCATGTGACTGTCCTAACGATGTGTGCTAATGGATTAAAGCTGTCGGTTTTTGTAATGAAAATTTTCAAGCCATGTAGTCAGTGACTTATTCATTTCCAAGAGATCCTTCAGTGTCTGCAAGAGAGATACAAATCCCTTTCACTGAACCTAAAACAGAAAATGTTCAGGGTATACATTCACAGCAACTTCATCTTCCTTGCCCACAGCATTAAATAATTAAAATCTATCTGTGTGCGTTTGTATAAATCGTCAGAAAATATTAAGAATATCAAGTGCTAGCTAATCGACATAAGAGGTGATGTTGGGCAGAGGACAATAAATCTAGGCTACTTGACTTTTGCTACTATCTGAAATATCCTCATAGGAGGAGAATACGTTCCAGCGGACACCGCTCAAGGAATATTTCGTCTCCAGAAGTTTTCAGAGTGTGACATGGAGAGACCATTTATCCCATTAAAAAAATCTTTCCGATCTGCGATATTCTATGACTGCAGAGAAAATTCGGAGATGCACTAGGTAGTTCATTGCGCCTGAAAAAAGAAAGGATGGTAAGACAGCTTAGTAATTTCAGAATTTCAGTGGAGATGGACATTTTAGAACACAGATATGACCGAAAAAAAAATTTCTGGTATCAACGAACAACAGACAATCAAAATAAAAGATTGGATAATGTAAGATATACCTTCTTAATGTACTTTGTTTAAGGGCATATTGAGATGAAGTGTTTGATGTAATACAGAGACTGGTTTCACTTGAAATAGTTTTGTGTTCAATATTTAATAACTTTTTTGTGATATTACATATATTACCCATTTTCATTACATTTATATGCACATATATTGTGCGTTGATATAACATAAATTCTGGGCTCTAGTTATATAACACCAATTACATGTATAACAAATTCCATTACAAAAGTAACAATTATAAATTTTGGATTATCCCTTCCTCGCAGATATCTCAGATATTTTATAGTTTTTCTTTACATTAATACTGTTTCTAATCATTTGTAACAAAACACTTTGCATAATTTTATATCCCATAGTCGTATTTAATACTGACTGCTTTACCTGTAACTGAATTACCCATACCCATACCAATACCCATCTGTGCATCAAGTGCAACAAATTACACCCAGTCATATGTCATTGACGTTTAATGTGTAATGTATGTATATATATCTACTTGTGTGATATAATATCACGTTTTACATACTTCTCTTTCAGCAGTAATAAAGCTCAAGTATATTTTAAGAAGGCGGTGTCCCATATCTCATAAATGTTTAAAAGAGAGTAATGGGTCACCAACAACAGCAGCTGATAAAAATTTACCAATGACTTTTATTAGGTATCCTACACGACAGTGGACAGAACACGTGAATAGTATTACAAACTGAACTATCATTATACTGCCAAGAGGTGCCCATGTTTATTAAAAACTCCGATACTTACATGGTGATGTAAAATCAATGTCCTCAAGTAATCTAAAATCCATGATTCTTCACGTGTGTTACAAGAACGTTAGCATTGACAGTGATAAAACGCAAATGGATAACGACTTACGTTATTACATTTACATCTGTTTGGAATAAGCTACGTCTGGTTGAGAATGTACATTGTTTAGGTTTTACAACGATCTTTCAGCGATACAATACACTTCACCAAATAATAAGTGGGGTACAAGAAAGTAAATTTGTACGTAAGGGACTTCGCTGGCTCCATGTAATATGAAACTACAATAATTTTTGTTTGTAACTCCTTAAGCGGAGTAATCAAGTAATGAAGTTATAGCATGTAGGATGACAATATCTAGGGACGCAGTTACATTCAAGTAGATTATTATAGGTGAAAGACAAGAACAGTGGAACTATATAAATATAAAGTAACGTGCAGACTTGCATATGCAATTATTTTGACAAACATTTTACAGATACTACGGTCTAAGACACGCTGTACCATGCAGCTACAATTACAGTATGTGTGGAAAATGTTTTCCGTGTGAGTGTTCCCACCGTAGCGTGTTCTGTCTCACACTTTCGAAGTGGCCAGGCTGCATCCAAACAGCGTCAAAGCCAGCATGAATACGTTTCTCCAGTGTCTCTACATATTAATGCGCTCTGCATACATGATAGTTTCGAGATGGCCCCATAACCAGAAATCGTACAGGCTGAGATCCGGTGAACGAGCAAGCCATGCAACCAGACCTCCTCGTACGATTCATCGAACAGGGGAGACACGATTTAGACGCGTTCGGGCATTAACGACGAAGTGGGCTGGAGCACCAACACGTAGCAGTCACATAACCCTTCGAATCATCAATGGCACTCACCAGCAGGTGAGGCAACGTCACCCGCAAGAAACGTCAATCGTTCCGTCTGTTAGGCGACGTGAAGGAAAACTGGTCCCAAAATACGGTTGGTTGGTTGGTTGGTTGGTTCTGAGCACTATGCGACTTAACTTCTGAGGTCATCAGTCGCCTAGAACTTAGAAATAATTAAACCTAACTAACCTAAGGACATCACACACATCCATGCCCGAGGCAGGATTCGAACCTGCGACCGTAGCGGTCACGCGGTTCCAGACTGAAGCGCCTTTAACCGCACGGCCACACCGGCCGGCCCCAAAATACGGTCACCAATTATCCCGGCCCACACATTCCGGCTGCACCGATGCTGATACTCGCTGTCACCATACCATGGAAGTTGAAGATACTACGCCGCGTAAAGGTGGCCTCATCTACGAATAGGATGGATGATACAAATCCCAGAATCGTTGTGTCTGGTGAAGAAGCCAGTGACAAAACTGCTCCCGACGTGGAAAGTCTGTTCCTAGTAAGTCCTGCACACTCTAAGTGATAAGAGTAGTAACAATTGTCGTGGAGAATATTCCACACGGTCGTCTGGCTTACCGTGTACTGGCGGGCCAACTGCCTGGTACTGACACGGCGGTCGCCTTCCACAGTGTTAATCACTTTTTCTTCCAAGCCTGGTGTTCGAATATTTCGGCTACGCCCTTCGTGGTTTCCTGCTTCCTGAAACGACCCTGACTCAGACAAACGGTGAAACTTTGTTGCAAACGTTGAATGTTGTGGTTGTTGTCGGAAGGGACAGGTATCCTGATACAACCTTTCTGCCCGCCGCCCGTTGCCATTTGCCCTTTCGTAAGCAAACATAATGTTGGGGGCCGCGCATTGTGAGATGCTTGTCACGGTTCGCCCGGCTGCCTCCATCGGAGGTTCGAGTCCTCCCTCGGTCACGGGTGTGTGTGTTGTCCATAGCGTAAGTTAGTTTAAGTTATATTAAGTAGTATGTAAGACTAGGGACCGATGACCTCAGCAGTTTGGTCCCATAGAACCTTACCACAAATTTATAATAATGTCAGCAAGCTCTTGATTCGAATACGGAACCATTGTGTACAACGCTTCGTCACATCCACTACAAGGTGAGTCAGCAAGAGAAGTGACTCGGACACAACATTAGCAATTACTATGGCAGGAGACGGCGCTAGGGCATGACGTATGAGGAACAGGACTACCCTCTAGGATGAAACCATACACACTACAACTGTGGCTGCATGGTACAGCGCGTATTAGGTCGCAGTATCTGTAACAAAGCATGATTGAATAAATGGTCTCTATCTTGAAACCATGCATTTCTAGATCAATACCTAGAGTCTGTACATGGTGGAAAAAATCACCCAGTGTATATATGGGGCGGTCAAAAAGTTTCCGTTTGAGGGACGTGTTGCAGCGTGTATGCAACCCAGTGCGATTCAAATGCACGTATACAAGCACCGACATATAGGTAAGGGGTCAGTGTGCATTCGTGCCGGCCGTTGTGGCCGAGCGGTTCTAGGCGCTTCAGTCCGGAACCGCGCTACTGCTACGGTCGCAGGTTCGAATCCTGCATCTGGCATGGATGTGTGTGATGCCCTTAGGTTAGTTAGGTTTAAGTAGTTCTAAGTCTAGGGGACTGATGACCTCAGATGTTAAGTCGCATAGTGCTCAGAGCCATTTGAACCATTTTTGGCATTCGTGTCTTACCGACGTGCGTGCAGTAAATGCGGAAACGTGAACTGTGGCGAGTTTTACCAAATGCTTCCAAAGAGAGCCAACATGCTGTTATTCTTTCCTTGGCTACCGGAAGACAAACACTGGTAGGCATACATCGGAGAATCAAGAATGTGTATGTGGCAGTATGTCTGTCGATAACCACCTTTGTGGAATGGTGCACCAAGTTCCGTGCTGGTCGAAAAAGCAAACCGGGTGGCAGTTAGCTTGAAACGCCTGATGTGTTTCATTGCTGAACACAAGACGTCCTTTGAGCGCGTTGTTGCAGGCAACGATGCAGGCGCCACTGGAAACCGGAGTCGAAAGGCCCGGCTATGCAGTGACATCATCCATTGTCCTCTAGTCTCAAGTAGTTCATGACCCGACTCCATTGCTCATTGGTGTAAAGGAACCTGGTGCCTCCATCATTGGCAAACGGTAACTGCGCAACGCTGGAGAAACTGCAGCAAGGGGATGCTGCCGCTTCATGATAACGCACGTCCCCGTATCACAAATGTCGGAACGCAGAAGCTACGCCAACTCAAGCGAGACACACCCGCCCCATAGTCGTGATCTCTCCCCGTGCGATTATCACGCCTCGGTCCCTTAAAAAAAGACCATAAAGGGTCGACGAGTACCGTCGGGTGAGGGTGTGCAGCAGGCAGTAAGGGACTGCTTCAGGTAGCTGGACATGGTGTTTTACCAAACGGCTGTCTTCAGCCTGGTGCGTCGTTGGAATAATTACCTCAATGCTCACGGCGATTTTGTCTGATTGGCATGCCGATTGTGGACTGCACGGTCGTCGAACTGAAACTTTTTAATCGCTCCTTATATTAGATGGAAGTGATAGACTAGACAGTGAAATAAGAATGCGAACTTAATAGCATTGGAACTATACGGTTTTGTGCATGTCTTTGAAATATTAGATAAAATTTCTATTTTTAGATCAGCTTTTTTTTCGTTTAAAATGACTATACTTTGTGTAAATGTGTAAGATTTCCAAGTCTTATAACACATCCATCAGACGGCATTTGTAAATACTACCTACTAACATCATGATTAAAAATTTGTAGTACACACCACTTTGTTCGCAGCTCGTGGTCTAATGGCTAGCTTTGCTGCCTCTGGATCGGGGTCCCGGGTTCAATTCCCGGCCGGTTTGGGGACTTTCTCTGCTCGGGGACTGGGTGTTTGTGTTGTCCTCATCATTTCATCATCATCATCATCCGTGACAGTGGCTAGATTCGACTGTGAAAAAATCTGGACTTTGCAATAATTGGGACTTTGTACGGGTGCTGATGACCGCGCGGTTGAGCGCCCAACAAACCAAACATCTGCACACCATCGGTACGATAAGCTTGTCTAGCCGGTCAGGAAAAGTTAAGATGAATTGTAATGATTGTGATAAAACTGATATAGTGCAAACAGGACAGAAAAGACGTGTAAGAACACGTTTGCAAAAATGCTGTCAACCAGTCCTCATTCTGTTTACACCTTAAAAAGGAGAACCAATCTGTTTCAAGTTTTCAAGACAAGCTGAAAGTGTTCTATAGAGATGACAAAGGCGTAATCTTCAACATACTTCCATAACACCACATCTCAAACGCTTAGGATGTCTTCTTTTTCGGTTTGTCCGACAGTCCATTGTCCGTTTCCACACAATACTATGCACCAAACGTACGTTCTCTGAAATTTCTTTTTTCAATTGGGGGTCTATATTTGATAAAAGTAGATTTATTTGGCCAGGAAATTCCTCTTCTCCTGTGTCTGTCTGATTTTTATATGCTCCTTGCTTCGCCATGTGTTATTTTTCTTCCAAAGTAGCGGAATTCCTCAAATTTATCTACTTGTTGATCAACGGGTTTGCTGCTAAGATTTTGCTAAACTCATTTCTCTTACTCCTCATCACTTTAGACTTTTTTCTGCTTATCTTCAGTCCATATTCTGTAAATGTTACACTATTTATCCCATTCAACAGGTCCTGTACTTCATCTTCTCATTCATCAGTGAATCTTTTGATTGACATCCTTTTACACTGATTTTTATCCCAGCCCTGAAATTTTATTTTATTTCTATCAGTGCTTGTGTGACCTACAGAGAAAACAGTACTGGCGAAAGAGTGCATTCTTGTCTTACAACCTCGTCGTAAACTTAACTAAACTCCTCCCGAACAGGCCTTGAAGGCCCAACGGTACCATCCGGCCGCCGTGTCATCCTCAGCCCACAGGCGTCACTGAATCCGGATATGGAGGGGCATGTGGTCACCACACCGCTCTCCCGGTCGTATGTCAGTTTCCAAGACCGGAGCCGCTACATCTTAATCAAGTAGCTCCTCTGTTTGCCTCAAAAGGGCTGTGTGCACACGAATGGTTCAAATGGCTCTGAGCACTATGGGACTTAACATCTGTGGTCATCAGTCCCCTAGAACTTAGAACTACTTAAACCTAACTAACCTAAGGACATCACACACATCCATGCCCGAGGCAGGATTGGAACCTGCGGCCGTAGCAGTCGCGCGGTTCCGGACTGAGCGCCTAGAACCGCTAGACCACCGCGGCCGGCTGTGTGCACACGGCAGACCAAATGGTTACCCACGCAAATGCTAGCCAAGCCCGACAGCGCTTAACTTCGGTGATCTGACGGGAACAGGTGTCACCACTGCGGCAAGGCCGTTGGCTTACACCCTCATCATGTAGGGCAAAAATGTGAACATTTACAAAGAAAATGAAAAAAGGCACTGAACAGTGGAAATCATGTATTAGATAAGGTGTTGCAGAACGTTAGTAATGGACAAAAAATGATGGAAACAGATCCAAACTCGGTAGAAAGAGTAGGAAGGAAACACCTAGAATGGTACCGCCACATGACATATATGGATGGTAACAGTATACTTTAGGGAGTGTAGCCCTAGAGATCTACAGGAAGGCGGAAAAGAGATGGTTACAGGAATGTCTGGAATGCAGAAACTGCAGAAATTATCCAGGAAAGAAAGCGCGGTATGGACATTGGACTGCTACAGACGACCCACGTAGCTGTAAAACATCCGCTGTAATGTACTGTAAATAATTTATACATACGAGAACTTACTGAAACGTAATGCTTCCTAATTTTTTGTGCGAAAACCCTTAAAGCTTTGTAAGTAAAACAAATGCTATTAACATTTTACATTTTTGTTTTCGATTCCTACATATTAGCAGCCTTCTGCCGACAGATGCCTCCGAATTGTAGCGTGTAATATGAAGGTGTATAACGCAACTACAGTCATGGAAATAAGTATTCATACAGTAGGTGATGACAAACTACGATGATGTGTTGGGATAGTAAATCACCCACAGCGCCGATACGAATAAGTACGATGATGTAGCGTCAGATAACCATGTTCTTGGTAATGAAACTTCCCGTATGCCATGAATCTATTCTGAAAAAAAAAAAATGTTTCACTCCGCACGGTCTATGACAGGGCAAAGTGTATTCATACAGCGGACTACTTTCAACCAAACAAACGGCTGACGCAGCCCCGGAGTGCATGCCACACTTGCGTAGTCGTGTGGCGGCCGTGAAGCAATAATACGTCGGACGTGGGTACCGTGGAACAGCAGAATGGGCCGCAAGTGGAACGAAATGAGCATTGAGGAACGAAACATCGTTGTCGCCCAATATCTTCAACACAAGTTGTATGCCGAAATTGCGAACATAATAGGACGAAACCGAGCGACTGTGCAATCTATCATTAAGCGATATAAGGTCAGACATGTAGTAACAAACAGTGAACGACATGGTCGTCCACAGAAGCTTACAACAAGAGAGACCAGAATGCTACTAAGAATCATCAAGAGAAACCCGAAAACGACAGCGTCGGCACTATCCGGATATGTACATGACCACTTCCGAAAGGACATCACTCCAAGGACAGTTCGCACCATTCTCAATCGTTCGAGCTACGGAGCCAGGGTCCCGAAACGAAAGCCCTACATCAGCAAAAGGAACAGGACTTGAAGGATGGAATTCGCGAAACAACATGTATCCAAGACAGCAGACTTCCGGGATACTGTATTGTTTAGTGATGAAAGCAAATTTAATATCGTGGACAATGATGGTAAGATCTTGGTCTGGAGAAGACCGAATACAGACCTCCTCGACCGAAACAACTTTCAACCCACGGTGAAGCACGGAGGTGGTGGAGTGATGGTATGGGGATGTATGTCAGCCTCCGGTGTCGGAAAGTTAGTGTTTGTGGAAGGTACCATGGACAGATTTGTGTATATGAACATTCTCAAACAGAACTTACAGCAGAGTGTTGACGCCTTGGGTCTTTCTAGAAATTATTATTTCCAGCAGGACAATGATCCCAAACATACGGCTCAAATTGTCCGGCTGTGGTTGCTCTACAACGCTCCACACACTCTTAAAACACCAGCTCAGAGTCCGGACCTGAATCCCATCGAACACTTGTGAAGTGATCTGGAAGCACGAGCGAAAAAACACGACATCCGTCGTCAGGCGTCTGTGAAAGAGGCTCTCCTTCGAAAATGGGAAGGTATCACATCGGAAACTACAAGAAAATTGGTCCATTCCATGCCACGAGGGTTGCGAGAAGTAATACATCGGAAGAGTATGCATTCGAAGTATTAAACATGTTCTGGCTTTGTTAGAAGTGTCATTTTTTGTTGGTGTATGAATACTTAATACCCAGCGCGGTAGAGAACTTGGCAGACGTTTGAGTATTTTGCTTTGTAAAGGCTTGTTCATTCTCGTTCTATATACCAGGATAGCTGCATTTGCGACTGGCCATTGTGTATAGTGCATATCCAATTAGTGTTTTTGGTTTCGTATTGTCAATAAAGGCAGTTTACTTTTCACGCTCTAGTGTATGAATACTTATTTCCATTACTGTATTTCTGTGCGTGAGAGATACTGTGCTGTAATCGAGTTTCGAATTCGAAGAGTAAGTCTATACATGGAGCATCCTCACCTCCTGCATGACAATGCCAGACAACATACGAGCGCTGCGACAATCTGATGCTTTGAGTTCACTCTCATAATTCATCTTTCACGCGATCCCTACCTCGAACCATCCGATTTTCGTTTGTTTCGAAAAGTTAAAGAACACCTTCGAGAATTTCACTTCGTTAGCGATGAAACCGTGCAAGCAGAGATCAGGTTGTGGCTCCGTCAACAAAGTCAATCATTGTACAGTAACGCTATCAACAAACTTGTCTCTCGTTGGGAGGAATGTGTTCGTCACCAGAGTGACTATGTTGGAAAATAAATGTGTAGAGATGATGAATAAAGACGTACACTCATGCTCATAAATTAAGGATAATGCTGATACTTGGTGAAACAACGCTCTGGTGGTTGGTTGGCAGGTTTAAATCACCTAGGGGTACGACCATGCGGTGCATTTGACCTAAGGTCGTCGCACGGTGGCGCTGGCAGCAGTTCACATACGCAGATGTGTGTTGGTGCATGTCAGAGTAGGTGCAGCGAGTAAGTGTGCAGACGTTCTCAGATGTGCTAATGGTGACTGTGTGGTGAAAATGGCTCAAAGAACACATATTGATGACGTTATGAGGGATAGAATACTAGGGCGACTGGAGGCTGGTCAAACACAGCAGGTCGTAGCACGGGCCCTCCGTGTGCCACAAAGTGTGATCTCAAGATTATTGCAACGATTCCAGCAGACAGGAAACATGTCCAGGCGCCACAGTACGGGATGTCCACAGTGTACAATACCACAAGAAAACCGGTATCTCACCATCAGTGGCCGCAGACGGCCTCGGAGTACTGCAGATAGCCTTGTCGGGACCCTACCGCAGCCACTGGAACAGTTGTCTGCAGACACACAGTCTACAGACGACTTAACAGACATCGATTATTCACCCAGAGATCTGCAAGCTGCCTTCCACTGACCCCTGGTCGCAGGAGAGCCCGTAAATCCTGGTGTGAAGAATACAGTACATGGTCATTGGAATAGTGGTCCCAGGTTATGTCCACGGACGAATCCAGGTATAGTCTGAACAGTGATTCTCGCCAGGTTTTCAAACCCGCGTGAACCAGGAACCAGATACCAACCCCCTAGTGTCCTTGAAAGGGACCAGTATGGAGGTTGTGGTTTGATGGTGTGGGGTGGTATTATCATTGGTGCACGTACACCCGTGCATGTCTTTGACAGAGGGACGTCATTTTGCACCAGTAGGTCCATCTTTTCAGGGGTGCAGTGGGTCCCACCTTCCTGACAAATGATAACGCACGGCCCCACCGAGCTGTCATGGTGGAGGAGTACCTTGAAACAGAAGGTATCAGGCGAATGGTGTGGCCTGCCTGTTCTCCAGACGTAAACCCCATCGAGCACGTCCGGGATGCTCTCGGTCGACGTATCGCTGCACGTCTTCAAACCCCCTACGACACTTCAGGAGCTCCGACAGGCACTGGTGCAACAATGGGAGGCTAAACTTCAGCAGCTGCTCGACCACTTGATCCAGACTATGCCAACCCGTTGTGCGGCCTGTGTACGTGTCCATGGTGATCATATCCCAAGTTGATGTTGGGGCTCATGCGCAGGAAACAGTGGGCGTTTTGTAGCACATGTGTTTCGGGACGGTTTTTTCAACTTATCACCAATACCGTGGACTTACAGATCTGTGTCATGTGTGTTCACTATGTGCCCATGCTATTAGCGCAGTTTTGTGTAGTGCCACGTTGGTTGGCCCCACATTCTACAGTTATCCTTAATTTATGAACATGAGTGGAAAATGTTAATAACGTTCGTTTTATTTTAAAAAATTTAAGAATTTTCACATAAAAAATTCTGAGGCGTTGATGAAGCACGCCCTCGTGAAACAAATTTTCCAGTGAGCGCTGGGACGGGCAGGTGCGCTCAGATGAGGAAGCTGCCTCGCCTGAGGGCCGCCGCGACCAATCAGCTGGCGGCGACACTCGGCCGCCCGCTCTCTGCTCTCCGGCCACACAATTGGTCGCCACTGACTCAGCAAGCCACGGCCCCGAGGAAGCCGCGTAACACCGCCCAGGATCTTTTTTTCTGTCAAATGGACTTTTATTGGAACATTTTAACTCTCTGAACTCGCTCGTAAATACTGCTACCGAGCTTTTGTGCCTGTTTGTGCAACCTGACCCAGGTGTTGCGGTATCAAGGTAACTATGCGGGTTTTTCCCATCGGCATAAACCGTGACATCGGTCGGTTGAGGTCCTGATTCCGGCATTTTCGAAAGATGCAAAAGTGCTCTTTGCAAAATGATCACATATTCTCGGAATTTTGTCACTGAACATCGACTTTCCGCAACTTCCCATTAATTAATTAATTTCTGCATTTATTTCACCCATAAAACGTCACTGGCTGAGAGGGAATGTGATGAAGATGGCTGGTCAGAGGAGAGAGCCAGAAATATGTCGGTAAGATTAGTAGTGAAGAAGAAGCAGAAGTAGACGTGGATGGACTGAAAAATATAAACTAATTTCTAAAGAAGGTTTACGATGGAACAATGTGCTTCAAAGACTGATGTACGCAACTTCGTACTTGGCTGAAAATAATATGGCATTCAGAGGGTTATTAGATAAATTATTTACTCCAAATAATGGTTCAAATGGCTCTCAGCACTATGAGACTTAACATCTGAGGTCATCAGTCCCCTAGAACTTAGAACTAATTAAACCTAACTAACCTAATGACATCACACACATCCATGCCCGAGGCAGGATTCGAACCTGCGTCCGGTGCGGTCGCGCGGCTCCAGACTGAAGTGCCTAGAACCGCTCGGCCACACTGGCCGGCTCCAAATAATGGAAATATTGTACAATTGTTGATTCCATCATGGAAGAGCATGTCAGATTGACAGTGAATGGAGATTTGGCTGACCATTATTGGGGAAAAAATGTGCAAAATGTGTTGTGGCGTAGCAAGACAGCCACGCCACGGAAGTAGCCGAAAGGCACGCGCTAAGCTCACGCAGATGGGCGTGAGGTCTGAAACAGGATACGTAATGAATGCTACAAAGAAAAGTACGTAGCTTCTGGAATACTTAACTTTAATCCATACTTGTGGTACATCGCTCTTGACGACACAAGTGAGACTCTGTAGATACATGCAATGTTACTAATGGCGCCTTGCTAGGTCGTAGCCATAGACTTAGCTGAAGGCTATTCTAACTATCTGCTCTGCAAATGAGCGAGGCTTCGACAGTGTGCATCGCTAGCTACGTCGTCCGTACAACTGGGGCGAGTGCTAGTCAGTCTCTCGAGACCTGCCTTGTGGTGGCGCTCGGTCTGCGATCCCTGACAGTGGCGACACGCGGGTCCGACATGTACTAATGGACCGCGGCCGATTTAAAGCTACCACCTAGCAAGTGTGGTGTCTGGCGGTGACACCACAAAATGACTTAATAGAACTCATGGCATCAAAATCCATGTCTACAATAGTATCACGCATAAAGAGTTCAAAGTACTATGCAAACACAGCTGATTGTACTACCGATATAAGCCATAAGAGCAACTTCCAAAACCTTTAAGATGCACCGGCATAGCAGAAGATGACGTAAATGTAAAAGAATATTTTATTTCATTTTTGGAAATAGATGATATAGCGCGTGCAGGTCCCTATGAAAGTATTTTAAAAACATTGGATGGACTAGACCTTAAAATTAATGACTGCAGAGAAGAGGATTACGCTAATATCGTGAACATGAAGGGGAAAAATAAATGCCTTCCGAACAGAATTACGAAGTTAAATCTGCTAGCATTTTTATTTTATTTTATTCATTTCATTTTTTTAAATTTTTTTGTGCCATGTGGATGTCGTAGTCACAACTTGGGATTATCTGACGCGACAAAATCATCAGTAAAATCCGTGAGCCTGTTCTAAATGTTACAAAAATGTTTAATATATCTGTAGGATCGGTCAATAGATGCAAAATTTTGACCGGCTAATTGGAAAATATATACCCTGAAAAATTTGATCTCATTTGGAAACGAACTGACAAACAGGTTTCGAACAAGCTATTATAACAACAACTGAATTAGTGTCGGATGTTGATACTCAGCCATTATTTAAACCACAAATACTAGTAAGACGTATTAAACGCAAATCGACTAAAGATGCTGTTACGTATTAAACACAAATCGCCTGAAGATGCTGTTAATGATTAAATAATTGACCCAAAAAAGAAATGTGAAGTAGAGTTTCTCAATGCTCTTTTGAACACCGTGCTCATATCTATGATAGAGGATTTGAAGAGCTGCAAGATTTTACTGTGACGTGGAGTTTTTTGTTTGACATTAAGAAAATCAAAATAAAGAAGAACCAATATAATGTTGTTCTAGATTACAAGAAAAGTTAACAGTCAACATTTTTGTGCGAAGACATTTTAGACCCACAAGATTATCTCGAAGACAGACAGACAACGCGTACTGAAGCCTGAAACTTTTCAAAAATCATGGTCTTCAAGAGTTATCTCTCAACAGCTGGATAACGTTGCGTATTCTGTTAACAGTACCGGTGACTGCTGCAAGTGGCGAACGCAGTTTTTCCAAACTTAAATCGATTAAAACGTACTTGTGATCTATAATGTCTCGAAGAAGACTGACCAGTTTGGTATCACTGTCCATTGGAAATGAAGTTGCAGGAAACCTAGATTTTGCTAATCTTGTCAGAGTGCTGACGAGAAAGCTAGAAAAATAAAGTATTAGTTGGTGGTTTATATTTGTTTTTCATTAAATGTTTTGTATTGAGACGACTGAGAGACAATGTAGGCTCATTGCTTAGACCATTATTCAAAAACTCTCTTAATCGCATTTGTTATTATTATGCCGCGAACCGGTTTGAACCCGACGTAGGAGTCATCTTCTGGGCGTTTACACTGTGAAATTATAGGTATCCGTCAGAAAGACGCCATTATACAACAGCTAAAATTACGTAAATTTAAAATATGTTACCCAGTGGTCGACCGCTGGTGGTGTCACTCCTGTCTACATAACGGCAGGAAACTATGCGAGACTAACCCTTCGTTTGGGCTTAAATAGCGTGCTGGGATCACGTGAATAGGCTGCAACACCCCCAGCGGCGATCAATGGCATTTAATACAATTTATTATATGTAATTACTAGTCACCATGGTTTAACATAAATTTAAGTGACAGCAAATAACAGAAAACGGAACCATTCCATTTAAAAAAAAGTCACAATTACAGTGTTAAGAAGTAGAGGGCTTTGTAGTCCTTCCATATTAGCCGTTTTAGTAAATTGACTCAAACGTTTTCCACGTAAATGTACGAATAGATATATTATAATACAAGACGACACCAGTTTTTGTGTGTCACAAATTATTTTACTTTATATTATGGCACATAATGTAATATACTTTTACGAATTTTACGAGTTGACTACGGAACATTTGTTATTATTTTATAATTAACACTATAATTGTAACTCTTTTTAAATGGAATGGTTCCGTTTTCTGTTATTTACTGTCACTTAAATTTATGTTAAATCATGGTGACTAGTAATTACATATAATAAACTGTATTAAATGCCGTTGATCGCCGCTGGGGGTGTTGCGGTCTATTCACGTGATCTCAGCACGATATTTAAGCCCATACGAAGGGCTAGTCTCGCATAGTTTCCTGCCGTTATGTAGACAGGAGTGACACCACCAGCGGTCGACCACTGGGTAACATATTTTAAATTTACGCAATTTTAGCTGTTGTATAATGGAGTCTTTCTGACGGATATCTGTAATTTCACAGTGTAAACGCCCAGAAGATGTCCCCCTACGTCGGGTTGAAACCGGTTGGCGGTATAATAATAATAAATGCGATTAAGATTGTTTTTGAATAACTGATTAATCATACTAATCGCTGCTTCATCTCCACAACCATGTTGTCCAAAAATCATTGCTTAGAGTTATATTAAATTCAATAATGGTATCCAAATCAAAATTTGTTTTTTTTTTCATTACACATATTATTGTATAATAAAGGGCGCTTAATGTGTAACTCGCCTGGGGCGCCTGGATAGTTAGGCCGGCCCTGGCCGAGAGCCTGGTTAGTGGTAGGTGGATACCATTGCGAACAGCTGTGCTGAGTTTGTGTTCCGTACAGATACTGAGAGTCCTAACTGATTTGTTGTATTTTTTTGGTAACATTTTAATCAAGTACTGTGTCTATCGGAGACGGTGGTCGGTGGAACTCGGATGTGTGCCGTGCTTGCTGTTCAACACGAGAGCCGCTAACAGCCAATTAGGAGTCGGCGCAGCGCCAGACAGCCACTGCGGCGGCGGCGGCGGCGGCCAAGGCGAGGCAATTAGCGGCTGCGGGCTGCAGGCTGCAGTCTGCGCGCGCCGCCACGCCGACACCTACCCCTGGCCGCAACAGCCTGACTCAACGAGAGCCCCTCGGAACCTTAGTAGGCAATTGCAAACTTCCTCTGTCAGGGACCACACTGCTATGAAACGCTGAAACTGCACCTTGCTGCAGTGGATACTCTGAACATTTGCCTTGTTTCTCGGCTTTGAGCAATGCAACGACGATTTCATTTTTAAGACACAAAGAAGTTAAAGACATTAGCTACCAGTGGGCATTAATTTATGTCTATGTGGCAAGTTGAAAATTTGTGCCAGACCGGGATTCGAACTGTGGTCTCCTGCTTACTGGGCAGATGCGTTGACCACTACGACATCCAGACACAGCGGCTACCACCACCGCACGGACTACACTAGCACGCTTCTCGTCACACTCGAAATCTCAACTTGTACCACTCACTACAGATGTAGTGACCCTGATCATCAGCCTCATTCCTCACGGCATCTTGCTGATTCCCATAAGAGTTCGAGCTTGGTGTGCATTTGCACTGAAGGGATCACTGGCTGCCATGACCTTAATTATATATACTATGTAATGTCCCTTCATGCGGACTTTTGATCCTGCAGCCAGTATGAAATAAGACAAGAAGGGCTTAAATACTTTAGTTGCCACAAATTTTCAGCTAGCCCTACTGACATAAATCGGGACTGATGACCTCGCTGTTTGGCCCCCTCCACCGAATCAACCAACTCATATAAGTGAATTCCCACTCGCAGTTTATGTCTTTAGTTCCTCTGTGTCTTGTTTTGTAGCGGCTGCTGAATCAGGATTGTGTCTGTTCTCTCCGACATGTCAATTTTATGTAAGTCTACAGTCATTCGTGGCCGTTGTCATTCAACGCAAAATTCAATAAAATTACGAAACCGTTAAAGTTGCACAGAAGTTTGTTTTTATTTTAATGACGAGTTGTTCTGGACCGTAGTCCATTTTCAAACCATCCACATAAGTGCTATCACACCGTGTGTAGGCTGGCCACGTTGTGTGGCTTAATGCGAGGTCCTATTTGCATACAACGGTCCAATGTTGCGCTGATGCCGCCAGAGAGCGGACGGGGCGGACAAGTCAGCACGGAGAGGCCTGGACGGACGATGGTGTAGTCAGTATCTGGACGAACACGGAGAAAACAGTTCTGAACGGATTCAGCTCCACGAGCCTCAAGAAGCCGGTGTGCAGGACGGTTACAGCCAGACGACCTCGCTGTTTGGTGCCTTCCTCCAAATCAACCAAGCCAGACGACGATCGGCATGAGTGGGGCTACCGTGTGGACAACAACCTGCTGGAGCGGTTACTGTGTTTCCCGGAATGAGGCACACTAATTCTAGTGGAGGCAACGAACGGCTTCTGCATGTCAACGTAGCACTGCCTGAGTGCTTCCGCAGCTAATGGTGGCACCCTGGCGGCACTGTGGTTGAGGCAGTGCACCGCGTTATGTGTAGCCACTTCTAAACGACTTCCTTCATGGATGTCTGTGGGTGCTGTGTTAGTAGTTCTTCGTTATTTATGACACGTACTGAGGTAAGTCCCTTATCAGCGCGGGGTCAAAGGTTAAGGTCGCGCGCAGCTATATAAGTGGACATATCTATGAGAAGACGTTAGTCGTCTTGGAGCCGCACGAGTAGCAGCACCGAACGACGATGCCCCGCTACATGAGAATATACAGACGTTCACGTGTCCCAGTCTACAAAGCAACTGATGATATTGAAATAACTCTTACCAGAGGTACTGGTGGACAAGTGTTTCTCCAGGGACCATCTAAATTTATTGGTGGAGTTATTGACTTTACCATTACTGGTACTGGAGACGTTGGACATGGTAACGGTTGGGTAACTGTTGGTATTGTCTGGTATAATGGTCATACTGTCAAAGGTGTTTCTGGACTTGAATCTTTCAATAGCAGAAATGTGGTTGCTTTTCGTAAATTTCAAGTGTTTGAGAACTATAGTCGTGATCTTGGGAAGTCATACCTCAGTGGAAATATGCTATTTGTACTCAGGACATGGAATCAACGGAAAATAAATGAGCAATGATTTATGGCACGCAGTAGTGTGTGCTCTGAGGCAGGGAGAGCATAATTGTGTCATTATACGTTGCGTTTCAAGCAGAAGTTGATTGTTTACCACTGTGAGCGTAAATCAGTTGGTCGGTCCACTGCTTTTAAAGGTTTATTGTGGTTGGTGTTATGTGGCTTACATTGTGGCTCACTCTTGTTGCATTAAGATTTTGTTGTCATTGCTTTTGTGTAAGAGAGCTGTTACGTATGTTATTCTATAAGAAGTTACTCAGACATGTGTATGGGGAACTTGGTGCTGTTGTGGGTACCATGCGTTTTAGTTGTCTGGCGATCGTTGCGGTTGTAGATCGAGGTGTAGTCGGAGTTTGTAGTCACTTATCATACACAGGGTTAAGTATTCCTTGGCCGAGTAAGTTTACAGTTAGTGTTGCTGATTATGGACGAGTGCCAGACATTGTAAATTATTATGTTGTTGCTCCGTTCTCCGTATAGGACAAGACTGAATTTGTTGTAGATTTCATTTTATTTTGTTATTTCATGAAGTTTCGGGCCTGCGTCCAGATGACGTCGACTTCTTGACACGATTGTCTTGGTCATCGGAAAGTGGATGGACCACTAGCGGATTGCGTCTACTATAATTCCCCACATACAGAGCTATATTAGCAGGCAGCTAGTTGCCACAACCCATCAGAAACTATGGGCGTCCTTCGAACGTAGGTGCATCGGACGCAAGTTGTATCTGATGGAGATAGCCTTGTTAAGGAGCTGGAACACGTACAATCTGTGTTCAAAGCTAATGAATATTCTCTACATCAGTCTGCACTGCTTTAAGGACGAATAAACGTGACCACACACAAGATCAACAGGAGAAGGAGCGATTTAAGTCCAGGGCATTCCTTCTACATTCCGGCAATGTTTCGCCGAATTTAGGCAGTATCTTAAGAAAACATGACGTCAAAGTAATCTTCCTCCCACGTACAAAGACTTGTGATCGGGTCGGCAAAAGACGATCTGGGATTGTGGAGGAATGGAATCTACAGAATATGTCGCCAGTGTAGCATCGCCTACGTTGGTCAGATGACACGCGCATTGCGTGAAAGGTGCACAGAGCATGATCGCCATACTTGCCTTTCGTAGCCGTAGCTGAGCACTGTATCTCTACACGACAGGCCAGGGATTATTCTGTCATAGAAATCTCGACCTCGACGAAATCTTTCTGGAATTCAGTTATTAAAGGATCGACGAAAATACGTTAGGTGGAAGACGTTATTAATCGTAATAGGGCTCTCAACCGGATAAGACGTGTGACCCGGTGATTTCATTAATATCGACAGAAAGAAAACATTTTGTGATTGACGCGTTCAGCGAGTCTTACTTTCATAAATTTGACATCTGAATTTTAATTCCGCGAGTCCGCTTCCCAAAAGAGAGTGCGCATGCAGTATCATCACTGCGCATGCGCCAGAGTACTATAAAATGGCTCTGAGCACTATGGGACTCAACTTCTGAGGTCATCAGTCCCCTAGACCTTAGAACTACTTAAACCTAACCAACCTAAGGACATCACACACATCCATTCCCGAGGCAGGATTCGAGCCTGCGACTGTAGCTGTCGCGCGGTTATAGACTGTAGAGCGCTATAAATGGACCAATATTCGAAGAGGGAAGGAAAGTCGCCAGAGTCACTCACGCAGCATTGCGCATGCGTCTCCGCGCCAATTTTTTGTATAAAGTTAGCGATGTGAACCAGTAATCTCCAATGCAACACACACTGCTCAAGATGGCTGATGTTTGTCAGCCGAAATATTGTGACAAGAAGTCGACGTCATCCGACGGCAGTCCCGAAACTTCATGGAATACTGTTTTACGACGTGAAAATTTCAAGATTCTGCTATTTTTACAAGGATAACTGTGCTATTGGTTAATGGAGCCATACTTATAGTTCTTTCGGGCAACAGTGTGGCGTATCAAGAAGTGCCGCATTTGTCTGTGTTGGCATGCGCACTCGTATGACTCTGTCTTGCCATGAAGACACAGCTATTTTTAACGATCTACTCTCTTTTTAGTATGAGTCCATCACAATAGCACGAAAACAAACATGCGGTTTATCGCACAGCATACTTTCATAACTTGTACAGTGCGGATCTAACGATGGTAACTTATTCCTATCGAAACTAGTAATCCAGTGCGCATAAAGGCGATGAAGTCAAACGTTTCATTTCAGAAGCTTTCTTTGCACTGAACTAATTTCTTGCTATTCAGCCGACAATGTCAGGTATTTATAAAGATGGTAATCTGCGATAGTGCAAAATATGTAGATTTCAGTAACGTACAAGCGATAGCCAAGGTAAACAACATCTATAGAAAGATAGTCCGAGAAGAATGGAGATTTCTAAGCTTGAATTATAATAGATAATGCGGCTAAAGGCTTCGTTTCGTAGCATCCTGCCATTAAGTGCCGGCCGCGGTGGTCGAGCGGATCCAGGCGCTTCAGTCCGGAACCGCGCGACTGCTACGGTCGCAGGTTCGAATCCTGCCTCGGGCATGGATGTGTGTGATGTCCTTAGGTTAATTAGGCTTAAGTAGTTCTAAGTTCTAGGGGACTGATGACCTCAGATGTTAAGTCCCATAGTGCTCAGAACCATTTGAAGCATTTTTTTTTTTTTTTTGCCATTAAATACACTGCGACGGTGAGCGAGGCACATAAATAACGACAGAAAGCCACCTCTGCGGCAGCACAATAATATTTTCACACATTCCCCTCTCTTGCTCTACCTATTTCGTCTTCCATCCAATGATGATGGTCCACCAATAATTGCAGGTATAATTTCACCCAATAAGCCACTTTTTCAGAATAAGCGCAGGAAAACTCATTTTTTTAGGTGAATTTGACACTCGTCTGTCGCAATGTTCAGCTAACTGGAAACGCCGTAAGATCCCAGCAGAGGTGTCGAAAGGTCGTTTATGTAAGAAGGAACTGAACAGAAATATGTCGCAGCCTAACAGCTTTCTCTGCATTTTGCCTTCAGCTTATAACCTGAAGCGCCGGAGAAACTGGTATAGGCATGCGTATTCAAGTACAGAGATATGCAAACAGGCAGAATACGGCGCTGCGGTGGACAACGCCTGTACAAGGCAACAAGTATCTGGCGCAGGTGTTAGATCGGTTACTGCTGCTACAATAGCAGGGTAACAAGATTTAAGTGAGTTTGAACGTGGTGTTATTGTCGGCGCACGAGCGATGGGACACAGCATCTCAGAGGTAGCGATGCAGTGGAGATTTTCTCGTACGAGCATTTCACGAGTGTGCCATGGATAGCAGGAACCTGGAAGAACATCAAATCTCGGACATCGCTGCGGCCGGAAAAAGATCCCGCAAGAACGGCATCAACGACGACTGAAGAAAATCGTTTAATGTGACAGAAGTTCAAACCTTCAGCAAATTGCTGCATGTTTCAATTCAGAGCCATCAACAACTGTCAGCGTGCAAACCAACGAAACATCATCGATACGGGCTTTCTGAGCCGAAGGTCCACGTATACCCATGATGAGTGCAAGACACAGAGTTTTACGCCTCACCCAGGCCCGTCAACACCGACATTTGACTGTTGAAGACTGGAAACATATTGCCTAGTCCGACGAGTCTCGTTTCAAATTGTATTGAGCGGATTGACGTGTACGGGTATGGGGACAACCTCAAGAATCCATGGACCTCGCATGTCAGCAGGGGACCATTCAAACTGATAGAAGCTCTGTGATTGTGTGGTGCACGTGCAGCTGGAGTGATATGGGACTCCTGATACGTCTAGATACGACTCCGACAGGTGAGACGTATGTATGCATCCATTCATGTCCATTGTGCATTCCAACTGACTTGGGCAATTCCAGCAGAACAATTCGACACCCCACACGTCCTGAATTGCTACAGTTGACTCTTCTGAGTAAACACTAACGCTGGCAACCAAACTCCCAATACGTGGACATTATTGAGCATATCTGGGATGCTTTGCAAGTGCTGTTCAGAAGAGATCTCCACGTCCTCGTACTCGTACAGCCCTGTCTTCCTCGATAGCTGACTGGTCAGCGCGACGGAATGCAATGCTGAAGTGCGCGGGTTCGATTCCCGGCTGGATCGGATATTTTCTCCGCCCAGGGACTGGGTGTTGTGTTGTCTTCATCTTCATCATCATTGTGGTGTCACCGCCAGACACCACACTTGCTAGGTGGTAGTTTTAAATCGGCCGCGGTCCATTAGTACATGTCGGACCCGCGTGTCGCCACTGTGTGACCGCAGACCGAGCGCCACCCCAAGGCAGGTCTCGAGATACGGACTAGCATTCGCCCCAGTTGTACGGACGACTTTGCTAGCGATGCACACTGACGAAGCCTCACTCATTTGCTGAGCAGATAGTTAGAATAGCCTTCAGCTAAGTCAATGGCTACGACCTAGCAAGCAGCCATTAGTAGTTTATTGCCTGAATCTACAGAGTCTCACTTGTATCGTCAATAGCGATGTACAACAAGGATGGATTAAAGTTAAGTACTCCAGCAGCTACGTACTTTTCTTTATAGCATTCATTACGTATCCTGTTTCAGACCTCACGCCATCCTTCGTGTGTTTACAGCGTGCATTGCGGTCCCCTCAAATCACACTGTGTCGGCACTTCTGTCGACACATCAATCATCATCTCATCCCCATTGAGTGCAAGTCGCCGAAGTGGCGTCACCTCGAAAAACTTTCACCAGGCGACCAGTCGACCCGACGGGAGGCCCTAGCCACACGGCATTTCATTTCATGGACAGTCCTGCAGGATTCATGGTGTCAGCTCCCTCCAGCACAACAGACATTAGTCGAGTACATGCCACGTCTTATTGCAGCACTTCTGCGTGTTCGCGAGGGCACTGCACGGTATTAGGCAGATGCACCAGTTTCTTTGGCTCTTCAGTGTGTTTTCATACATTTCACTCTCTTGCTCTACCTATTTCGTTTTCTATCGAATGGTGATGGCTCATCAATTGTTGCAGGAATAATTTGACCCAATAAGTCTGGGTCGTGCGCGGGTCGTGTTCATGGCATTTATTGCTCGTCATCTTGTCCTTACGGTTCTGTCGCCTCAAGTACTGTAAGGGGCCTTCAGGCATCTATTAATATAATTTGTTTTAAAGTTACTTCTTCAGAACAAGCGCGGGAGAACTCCCTTTTATAGGTGAATACGACACTCGTCTATCGCAGTGTTTAGCTAACCGTAAATACCATACGACCCCATCAGAGGTGTCGAAACGTCGTTTGTGTAAGAAGGAACTGAAGAGCAACATGAAGCGTAGCAACAAAGTTCTTTGCGTTTTTCCTACAGCTTATAGTATGGAAACTACTCGTGGTTTGCTGCAGGCACAGCACCTAGAAAAGCTGATATTTCGGTGGTGGCAGCTCTTGACGTTTAACTGTTACCATGGTATCTGTAGTGCAGAAAGAGTGTATATATTACCTGATCAAAAGTATCCGGACAACTTTTAATGGACATTAATGTGAGAGACTTCAAATGGTTTGAATGTGTGTGGACGAATGGAAACGCATTCTTCCTCAAGTGGCGAAATCAGAGAAGGTGGGACGGTGGGGTCTTTAGCGAAGTCGCTAACTCACCCGAAAGGTGTTCCATTGGACTTTGGACAGGGGCATTGGACAGGACAGTCTATTTCAGGAATAAAATCAGCATCGTTCCCGAACTGTTCATCTACTTTAGGCAGTACACAACGCTGTAAAATGTGTTCATATACTTCCGCATTCAGCGCCTTCTTGTGCTCGATGAGACAACCAAATCATAACTACGAAAAACACCTCCGTACCGTAATAACATCTTCTCCGTAATTTACTGTTGGCATTACACATGGTGGCAGGTAACGTTTTCCAACCATTCGCCAAACTGAAATCCTTCCATCAGATTGCCACAGGGTATAGTCACTCCAAATCACTCGTTTCCATTCATCCACTGTCCACTGGTGTCGCCCTCCACACCACCTCAAACGTCACCCAACATTCACTACAGAAGTGTGTAGCTTATGGGGAGCTGCTCGATTGCTGTTTTCATCTCCTTATGCACGCTTTTTGCGCTGGATGAATTGCTGGTAACTCTTTGGAACTCGCGATTGATTCCGTCCGCTGATTTCATGCGACATTTTACAAAGGTCACTACACGAGGTCCGTCTCGTATTGGTTTAGCTGTGGCTGTTCCTTCGCGTTTCCACTGCACAGTCACATTAAAATGTCGTGTACCTAGGGCCTCCCGTCGGGTAGACCGTTCGCTGCGTGCAAGTCTTTCGATTTGACGTCACTTCGGCGACTTGAGCGTCGATGGGGATGAAATGATGATGATTAGGACAACACAACACCCAGTCCCTGAAGGGAGAAAATCTCCGACCCAGCCGGGAATCGAACCCGGACCCTTGGGACTAACATTCTCTCGCACAGACCACTAAGCTACCGGGGGCGGACACAGTCACATTACCAGCAGTCGACTTGACCAGATTTAGAAGGGGCGAAATGTCCCTTATGGATCTGTTACTCACGTGTCATCCAATGACTAGTCTACGTTCAAATTCACTGGGCTCTCCTAGCCGACCTCAATCTACTTTTACGCCCTCTATACTCACAAGAGAATGCTCTGCGCTTTCTTTTCAAATTCACTGGGCTCTCCTAGCCGACCTCAGTCTACTTTTACGCCCTCTATACTCACAACAGAATGCTCTCCGCTTCCTTTTAACACTGGCCGGTACGCCTATCGTGGCATCTAGCAGTCAATTCCGTATTACATAGGGGTCTCCGGACCCTTTTGGTCAGTCTGTGTTTACTAGCACAGTCTTGAGGAGAGAAAGAGCAGATTAATCCAAGAATAGAATATCAGAAGAGAAGCGCTTGGGTTAAAAAGTCTCTCCCCGACGTCTAATACACAACAAGCAGAAATTATTGGATGTGAGGTCGGCCAGTAATGCAAAACACAGTTTTTTCTCAGTAGCCAAACATGTTTCGGCAACTCTGTGCCATCATCAACAAAAAGAAACGATCTATTGTTTGAACACAACATCCACATAATTTTATAATCATTTAACAGAAATGTTCACATTACAGAACCAATAAAAACGAAAACCCACACAAGAAGCTGCAAATCAAAATGATGAATACAACAAAATGGTTCAGATCGTTCTGAGCACTATGCGACTTAACTTCTGAGGTCATCAGTCGCCTAGAACTTAGAACTAATTGAACCTAACTAACCTAAGGACATCACACACACCCGTGCCCGAGGCAGGATTCGAACCTGCGACCGTTGCGGTCGCTCGGCGATGAATACAACAAGCAGAGTTCGTTTTTTCAGGAGATTACACTAGTATCGTGATCGATCCAAACTTCCATTCAGCAACGTGAGAAATGGAAAACAGTGATCTTAAAAATATTATTGAGTGGTTTCCTATGAATGGTCTTAAAAAAACAAAAAAAAACATCAACATATCCAGTTCCACCTATCTAGAGATACTACGCCAATGATAAATATAATAACTAGGGTGGAATAAAGATGCTTTGGAACTCCTAAAACAACTTAGTTCAAACACGTCTGCAGTTATAGTTGCTGGTGATTTTGAGGAGATAAAAATTTGCGAGTTTACATCAGAGTACCACGTGATGACTGATTAATATTCAAGAACATTACAGGAATGATCATTCGAAGCAAATAGTCTGTTAAACATGGGTTCTTATAATGCACACGTTAAGAGCTATCAGCATCTGTTCATCTTCGATACTGTGAAACAAATCTCTTTTACTGTAACCTCTTTGCTTTCCATTTTTTGGATAGAGTTAACACGGACTAAAAAAGAAAAAAAAATGTATATCTTAAGAGCTATGAGCACTTGCTAAACTGAAGAGATGTCTTTCACAGTAGCGAAGATGAACCAATCTTCATAGCTCTTAATGTATGCGCTTTAGATCCCATGTTTGCTGCAACTTTTTCTTTATTTTACTCTTTACTACCACCGCTCAGAAAATTGAAGGCAAAGAGCTTGCAGTTCAAGAGATTTGTTTCAGAGTAGCAAAGATGAAGTTCTCATATCTCTTGAGGTATGCATTTTAGAGCTCTTCTTTAACAGACTTCGTCCACTGAAGTATACAAGGAATAATGTTGCACATAACCACGATACTAGAATAAAAAAAAATGGCATTCACTACTCCATATTAAGGTTGTCTTTAGCGCAAAAAGGGGTCCACAATGCTGCCACCAAAATTTTTTCTTACTTACCCAGTTATATAAAACGTCTGAAAGGCAGCATATTAAAATTTGATAACACACTGAAAAAGTTTCTTCTTGACCACACTTTTATTTCGTAGAAGAATTTGTGTTTTTGCATATATATATATATATATATATATATATATATATATATATATATATATATATATATATATATATATCCGGTAAGGCGGGGGCAGTGGTGCCGGCCGCCGACTGCCTCTCATGTCCACAACCCACACAACTGTGCCCACCTCGTAGTGAAGAGGGAACAAGAGAAAAGAAAGAGATTCACATGATACAGAGAGACGGTCGTGAATTGCAGTAAACAAATAATTCTGATGATAATAATTACGCTGTCAAAGTAGTTTTGAAGCTCTCCATTTCGTCGTTTGTGGACGTTTCACGTAAGGGAAACGTTACGCTTCGTTTTATTTATAAAAACTGGAGTACAGTTTCGTTCTTGAAATAAAACATTATCAGTAAACAAAATACCATACAGAAGTTGAGAAGGAATTCAGTTCAGTATCCATCTTTTCAAGTAAGGTAAAAATAGCGCAGTCAATCGGTATTGTGCTACAGCAACACCATGGTAATGCGAAAAAGTTTTTTAGTTTCCGCTTTTCCCATACTTGCGGACCTTTCTGTTTCTAACTAAATTTACGTTGAGTGGGGGCATACAGAATAGACCCACTTATTTTTACTTTCAATACGATCCAACTGTCATAACAACGCAACATTCACAGATGTTAAATTTGGTGCTTCGCAAAAGATGGATCTACAATTATGACATTTGCTTCGCAAATACGATATAAATACATTAACAAGAACTTGGGAAAGGTATTTATTCACTCCATAACGAGAAAGAGAATGTAGTGCCTAAATACACGTTCATACAGAGAATTTGTGATCAGTCTTACAGACATATGAAAAGGAGCATATGTGAATGGGAATTAAATACATAATCTTGTTTGTTTAGCTTTTATTTCTCGTAGAACGCTGCAAGAGACGTTTATACAATGGAATCACTTGCTTATCTTTCTCTAAAGAAAAACTCGTCTCAACGTTGTACATTTTGTGAGGCAGTTCTACAGTTGTGGCCAGTTGCGAGCTAACTCTGACGTCATTCCGAGGTGAAAGAAAAAGGAATAAGAAGCGACGAGAAGAAAGAGCACCGCTCGAAACGAAATTCCTTGCGGAAGGCCGGGGGCTACTTAGCAGCGGGGTCGACGACCGCCGAAAAGGAGGTGTCGGGGCACGCCGGCAGCGCAGAGCGCCGCGCCGAGCCGCTGAGTCAGCAGCAGGTGGGGGCGGCAGCGGGGGCGTCTGGCCGGCCGCACACCACTTCTCACGGCCCCCTAATAAAAAAAAATTAAAAAAAACCGCAACACCGCTCGCCGAAACGACGATCTCCTGGACGTACCGCTTCTTACTTCCCTGCATTATGCGTCCTAAGATTTGTTGTAATCTCCGCACGTACAGTAAGTAAAACTGACTCCACGGAACGGAGGTAATACAGTATCGGAACACTGTCTTACGTACTTTTATTTTTGTCAAGACAAGATTCTCCAATACTTTTTCGTACACGCACAGATAGCCGGAAGACTCTATGCTCATAAAAAAATTAGTAGCCTCTAGAAAAATCATTACAAGCATAATTTAATACCCTGTAGTTCCACCTGTCGACTTGATACTGCCTGTGCTAGGTGAGGAAGTCAGTTCAGTAGATTGTCCAGGTACATCTCATCTATGTTAAGCCACTCGCCGAGAATTTGGTCGCCCAATTCCATCAAATTGTGGGGATGCCTATGTTGGCAATTTGTCCCCTGCTCCACAACGCTCCAAAGATTTTCTATGGGATTCAAGTGAGCTGATTTTGCAGGAAAGTCGAGATGTAATAGGGTGGGGGAGTGTTTAGGAGCCGGCCGCGGTGGCCGTGCGGTTCTAGGCGCTTCAGTCCGGAACCGCGTGACTGCTACGGTCGCAGTTTCGAATCCTGCCTCGGGCATGGATGTGTGTGATGTCCTTAGGTTAGTTAGGTTTAAGCAGTTCTACGTTATAGGGGACTGATGACCTCAGATGTTGAGTCCCATAGTGCTCAGAGCTATTTGAACTATTTAGTGTTTAGGAAACCTGTCACATATTCTTCCAGCCCGATCAACTTTGCTCTTGTCTCCTTTATGTTCCACCTGCGATGTGACCGACTCCAAATGGCCGTTGCATGATGTTCCCGTCGCAATGTTCTCTCGCTAACAAGCAGGTATAAAGTTAGTTAGTTAGTTAGTTGGTTGGTTGCGTGTTCCATTGATCAATCGCACGGTACGGTAGCCGTCATGATGTGGAAGGTGTCAAGTGCACAAGAAATTCACATACGAAACAATATTTTTTAAATATTGCAATACATGTGTGTGAAATCTTATGGGACTTAACTGCTAAGGTCATCAGTCCCTAAGCTTACCCACTACTTAACCTAAATTATCCTAAGGACAAACACACAAACCCATGCCCGAGGGAGGACTCGAACCTCCGCCGGGACCAGCCGCACAGTCCATGACTGCAGCGCCCTAGACCGCTCGATTAAAAACGCGCGGCCCTATTGCAATACAGAGTAAAAGATTAATATCTCTATTACTTACCCCATTTCCTTAAAAACCACAAAATGCGTATACTATATTTATAGATTTATTTATTCCTATTCAAGAATTCATCTGTGGTATAGAAGGGGTTGTCAAGGAGATATGATTTCAATTTATTTTTGAAGCTATTACTGCTTTCTGTCAGACATTTTATTTCATCTGCTAATTTGTCGAAAATTTTTATAGCAGCCTGTTTTACCCCTTTCTGTGCCAAAGATAGGTTGAGTAAAGAATAGTATAAGTTATTCTTTTTTCTGGTATTGGAATCATGAATGTCACTTTTGTTTTTAAACTGGTCCATGTTGCTAAGAACAAATTTCATTAGTGAGTAAATGTACTGTGAGGCTGTTGAAAGAATTCCCAATCTTTTAAAAAGATGCCTATAAGATGTGCGACTATGAACCCAACACATTATTCTAACCTGGAGACTGATGACCTCAGTCCCATAGTGCTTAGAGCCATTTATTCTAACCACTTGCTTTTGAGCAGTGAATACTTTTTTCTAAATGTTGACTTACCCCAAAATATTATTCCGTATGATGGAAATTCATTCACTGTCTGCAGCAACTCACGTCGGGCTTTTAAGCGATTCGGATCCAAAAGCCGTGAAACGTGTCTCCAGCCCCTTTCAGGCATGATCATTTCCCGACCACAATTCTGATGACTTGTTTCGTGGCCACGTGTGTTACACCACTGCTTTTAGACGCCTTAAACAAACCGTCGCGAAAAACCAACAAAGCCAGTAACTACACACGCCGTATAGCCACGAGCGCGGCCAAACACGATTGCCCCTTTTTGCCAACTTGTCACTTCCTTATATTTACCCATGTTTACTTACAATGTCCGCTTGAAACATAGGTCTCACTGATCGCTACTGCTTTATGCTTACGCAGAGGCAGTGCACGTGCGGTTTGGCAAGGGACTCGATCACTGCGGCATCTGAAAAGGCCTAACGATTCATTTATGCGAGCGCACTAGGGTGACAAATTTTTCATCCGGTGACCTTACGAATATTCACGTGGTTCTTGGGTTTCACTTTACTGTCTTAGTCTCTGTGAATCCCCAACTTTGCTTTTCCTTCTGTTCTTTTACTGTTTATTCAGCTTAGTGACGTCTCCTGTCGTTCTCCTAACTCTGACGTTTCTTACATTCGCATTTTTTTTCTTTTAGGATTTCTTATAAGGAATTTTCTCTACTAGTAATGGCTATTGCTTAGAAGTAGTGAAATATCGCTCCGCTCCGAGTAGCCGCGCGATCTCAGGTTCGAGTCCTCCGCAGGCCCTAGAGCATGGGTGTTTGTGTGTTGGCCATAGCGTAAGTTATTTTACGTTAGCTTAGGGACCGATGACCTAAGCAGTTTGGTCCCATAAGCTCTTACCACAAATTTACAATTTTTTTTTTTAGTGAAATATCTCACTAAATTATCAGTTCCCACGCTTCTGCAACACGACGGATAAATGATAAAAAACTAATATTATATTTTCCAACGTAACAAATTTTTATAATTCCCAGTTCATGAAAGGTATCCTTCCACCTGCTACTTAAAATTTGTGATAATTCAAATGGTTGTGCAACACGTTCTCTTGACTGCACATACACTTTCTTGTTGAGCAACCAGAAAATTATAACATTTAACATCGTTTCCTGCTTGGATAATAAGAGCTTACCCTTAAGGATAACAAATATATTTCAGTAGACAAGGAGCTAATCATCAACGAAATGAAAGCTTTGTCATTTCGAATGAGTCATTCCATGGCTGCCAAAGTTGAAGCTTCTTAACAGATATAAAATACGTTAGGACATTGTGGAGATGTGGTAATGGAGGACGACCAAGTGGACAGAATGTAGCTCAATGGACGTATTACAGGAAAAATGAGAACACAAAACCCTGAGGCAATGACAGAGAAATAAATATTTAAAACATAACAATAATTTTGAGGACATAATTCTGGAGCAAGAAGGAGGGAAGCGGAAAGCAACAAAGAAGATCACAGACGAGCTGGTGCAGGGCGTAAGGTACCAAAACTATGAATAAATGACTAAACGTGACGAAAAACAATTGACCTACAGATATGGTATAAGATACAATATGTTGTAGAGGGTGATTCAGTGACCCTACCGATGTTGTTTCATACAACCCGCAATGCTATATCTGGCCTTCAAGATCAGTACACGAGGTTTCCATATTCTCCCGCTCGTTGCACACAAACTATTAGTTCTCCAAAAAAATGAACAAGACTTTTTTGTAAGAAATTTAACATAGTTAAATTTTGTATGTGATAATTATTGCTGCAGGACATCGTTTTCGAGTTATTCATGAAAAACGAACAAAAGAGACCTTCAAATGCACCTCCACCCCCAACACTCGTGTGTCACCAGTCAGATTTCCTACAAATGTACAAAAATTTCCGGCTGCACGAACTCTTCCCGATATTCGACCTTTTCTGGTCTTTATTGATTGGCTATTACGCCACCAGCATAGTCTGCTATTTCGTTAGCATTATTAATTTTGTAAACGTTGTGCTAAAACTATTTACGGTGACAGTTCGATCCAAACTTAATCCTTACAATGACAGTAGTTTCGTAGTAAGAAGGCCTGAAGAATTCAACCATGTAACTGGTTATTTTGTGCTGTTAAAATTCACAAAACTGTTAGATAAATTTTACAATTTGTGGTTGCTCGAATAAGCGTAATAAGTCCAATCATTGAAGTCAAAAAAGGTCTTATGTGGGAAGTAATTCGTTCAGTCACAATTTTTTGTGTAGTAGTAGGAGGAAGTTAGCGAACAAAATTTACTTGCATTAAACTTCCTACAAACAAGACCTGTTCATTTTTTCAGTAAGACTAACAGTTTGCTCGTAGCGAACCAGAGAATATGCAAAACTCGTGTGCGGTTTTGAAGGCCACATATAACATCGCGGGTTACATAAAACGACATCGGTAGGGGTAGGCAAATCACCCAGTATGGTCAAGATTCTATAGGAAACAAATTGTATGGCAGTACAACTAAAGATTCATAGAAATTCTTCCCTTTGGTCGACTACTTTTCAGCAACAGCACAGAATACGGCAGGAGTACGCGGGCTGCGTGCACCGCACGGCAGGTGCAAGGCCTCGCAGCCCCTCAGCGAGGCGGATCGCCGCGGCAACAGTGTACTTAATTAGGTGCCACCGTTAGCTTTACTTCCGCGCCTTGTTAATTCTGTATGGCTGCTGCCCGTATACCGGCGTCTCATTAAAGACTTGCCGAGATTGCTGCAGGCGAAACGCCTGTAGTCTGGGTGCACCTAGGTACAGTGCTCCACAAAAAGTAATAGAACGAGCTGTTACAAACAAGAAAACTGGTGGCAGTGATAAAACCCTGGCGTTATAACCGAAGGGCTCGTGGTTTTAAAAAGGAAGAGAAAGTATAGTATGTTAGGCTCGCCGTCCATTTTACTGGAGACGGCTGGAGACGACTGACTATTGCAATGTAGGAGCAAATGGCAATTGTTAAAGGAAGCAGTTGGAGAATCGCCTGAACGAGGCGTATATTTGAATTAGGAATTCAGATTAAGTCGGAGTGTCTTACCGAATCGTGACACGACTGCTCTTGTTCACAGAACAAGCACGATGGGAAATTGAAAGATTAACACCCGAAATGTACGCAGAAATATCCTGTCAGTATGGGATACTGACAGAGGCAAAAAGGCAGAGATTGAAAAGAACGAGCTGCAGACGAAGTAGGAACAACGTCATGGGCATGAAGTGCTAATTCCATAAGAGGAGTGTATGATGTGTATAACATAGCCTTCTGTGCTATAGAACATAGTATGGTGTCAGCAGACATTGCAGACGTGACAGAACATTGTTGCAAATCGCACTTACAGCAGTTAACTGGATTACAAAGTGGTAACTGACGTTAATGTCCTCATTCTGTTTCACTCAAAAAGGCAATACTCGTATACTACTTTCAGTGTCTCATTTCCTAATCTAATTCTCTCAGTAACTCAGCTGCACTCCAATAACGTTGTTTCACATTATTTGACGTCCACCTTATAACCACTCCTCAATACACTACCTATTTCGATCATACAAAACCATTGCCGTCTCTGAGTGAATTATGGTACGAGTATCGTGCTAAAGCTCAAGGCTTTTATTTTTTTCTCCCTGAACTTTAATTCCCTTTCCTAATTTCTGTTTGTTTTGCCTTACTGCTTGCTCAGTAAGCAAACTTAAATACATCCGGTATAGACTAGTAGGCTGTTTCACTCCAGTGTCAATTATTGCCTCCCTTTAACGTCCCTCGCCTCTTATATTTGAATTCTGATTTCGTATAATCTTTTAGATACCTTTTTGCTCCCTATGTTTCACCCCTACTACCTTTATAATTTCAATGAATGTAGGCTACCCCAGTTCAATAAGTCATGGTTGTTGACTGACACAAATTACTAGCGGAAGAATCGACCTCGAGGAATATCAGTGCTGGTACTGGAGAAACATAGCAACACACGAGGCAATAGAGATTCAACAAGCTATCTTAGAGGATTGAGAGAAGAAAGGTAAACCATTTATGCATTTAACTGAAGTTTATAATAATAAGAGTATTTAAGAGAGACCTGTTTTAATTGTTAAGCCAAGATAGTACGAATTATATTTTTCATTCAAAACAACCGCTTCAACATTCTTAGCTGTCATCTTCAGATCATAAACATTATTTGGTAGTGAAACATGTTCATTCTAAGCTGACTTCACGCACACGATGTCATGTGGCTAAAACTCAGCACATTAGATACGTTTGTCATCGCTAAAATATTTCAAAACACATCTCGTCCAAAAGGCCACTTCGATAGACATATTTATATTGACATGGCCTTTTGGAAAAGATCGGTGCTTTGAAACATTTTAGCAATGGCAAATATTTATAATGTACTGAGTTTTAGCCACTTGACATCTTGTGCCTGAGGTCAGCGAAAAATGAACATTTTTTACCACAAAAATGTTTAAAACCTGAAGATGACAGCGTAGACTCTTGAAACAGGTTGTGTTGAATGAAAAATATATTTCGAGCGATCATGTCTTTTGAATGGTTATTACAGTTATAGATTTAGAGGAAGCATTTGACTTATTGACCAGTATACTCCCTCTAAAATTCTAAAGGTCGGAGGATAAAATAAACGAACCGATAGTTCACCTATAACCTGGGCAGATACGACACTGGAGTAATAAGAGTCGAAGGATATGTAAGAGAAGCAGTAGTATTTGATGTGTACTGTAATCGAGAAGTAAAATAAACCAAGGAGAGATTTGTAACGTGAATGAAAATTCAGGAAGAAGACATTAGAACACTGAGACCGGCAGATGGCATTGAGATTGTGTCAGAGACGGCAAAGTACGTGAAACACCAGATGAACAGAATGGATAGTGTATTGAAAAGAGTTTATAAGATGAATATCATGAAAAGAAAAACGAGGGTAATTGAATGCAGCGAATTAAGTCAGGAGATGCTGAGGAAATTATATTAGAAAGTGAGGCGCTGTAAGTTGTAGATGTGTACGACTATTTGGGCAACAAGACAAGTGACGATGGCCAGAGTAGAGAGAATATAAAAGGCAGACTAGCAATGGGAAGAAAATTATTTCTTAAAAAGAAAAATTTGATAACTTCGGACGTAAATTTAAATGTTAGGAAGTATTGCCTGAAGGTATTTGTATGGAGTGTAGCCTTGTACGAAAGTGAGAGGTGAATGATAAACGGTTAAGTTAAGAAGAGAATAGAAGCTGGAAATTTGATGGGAAGAGTTACTAATGAGCGCGTACTGAACAAGTTGTGGGAGAAAAATTTATGGCACGACTTTGCTAATAGGCATCGATTGATAAGGCACATTCTGAAGCATCAAGGGACGTCGATGTACTGGTGGAGGCAAGCGTAGGACTTAAACATTTTAAAAAAAAAGGGAACCAAAGGTTTGACTACGTTAAGTAGAGTTGAATGGGTGTAGGCTGTGGCAGGTATCCAGACATGAAGAGCTGGCTTGCCCAGGCTGCACTAGCGTGGAGAGGTGCACCAACCTAGTATTAGTACTGAAGACGACAACAGGGATAGTCAACAGTATTGGTGAGGGAGAAAAGACGAACGTAAATCAAAGGAAGGGTATTAAAGGACCCGGGGAAAGTACTTGAGGAGACGACGAATCAGGTAAGAGTCGAGTGCAGCTGTAACGCCATTTTAATTGTTTCTGAGGGCAGGGCACTGCTTGGTGGTGGTCTCGATACGGAGGATACGACCTGCAGGCTGGTGGCTGGCAGGTGTGGCCGGCGCCCTTCACAGCCTGACGAGCACGGCAGGCCGCCGCGCTGGCCGTGGTGCAGGCAGCGACCAGCGCTTCTCTCCTGCTGCACAGTGACGCCTCTGAAGGCCACTGAGCACAGCGTCATTTGCCTGCACACACCTTTCCATAGGATACTGTTGCTGTTCCGAACATCGGCTATAAATCTGGGTTGGTAGAGACTGTACACTGTCCAGTCATTAATGTGACCATCTGCCGAAAGTTTGCCTAACCACCTTTCTCACCTCGGACAGCTGCGAGACGTACGGAAGGGAGACATGTTCTGGATCGTACCGATAGTGACGTGGAGCCATTCGGACTCGAGGCGTGGCCAGCTGCGCTGGACATCTCGGTCGAGGAGCCATGGCGCGAACAGTCCGATCGAGGTGGTCCCACAGATTGTCAATTGGGTTTAAATCTGGAGAGTTTGGTGACCCGTGGGTTACTTAAACTAATCCTGTCGCTTTTCGAATTACGCATGTACGCTGTAAGCTGTGTGACACGTTGGATTCTCCTGCTGGTAGATGTCATCGTGCCGCAGAAAAACAAACTGCATGCAGGAGTAGACATGGTCACGAAGGATAGATGCGTGCTTGTGCTCACCCATGGTACCTTCCATAATGATGAGATCGTCCTGCGAATGCCACGAAAACACTCCCCAGGTCATAACGCTCCCTTCTCCGGCTTGGGCATTTCGAACGATTGTTGCATGGTTTTTGCTTTCAGACGCGTCCGATGGAGCATAAAATGTGACTGAACTGAAAAGGCCACATTTCGCCACTCAGTAGACGCCCAGTTGCGATACTGGCCTGTAAATTCCAGCCTTCGTCGACGATGATCAGCTATCAGCATGGGTGCATGAACCAGCGCATGCTGTGAAGGTCCATATGCACTAGTGCTCGCTGAACAGTCGCTGACGAAAGACTGTTGGCAGCTCTTGGTTCGTCTGGGCGGTCATTTGCTCAACAACTGCATACGCATCTCTGCAGCCGCCGTTCAGCCCTGTCACCTATGGCTCGCGATGCACCACAGTTGCTTCAGCGAGGATTTTGGATAGCGCTATTCTGCCGTACAGCGCACGGTGGCTGACGAACAGTTTACAGACTTACCCGTATCGTAAAAGCTTCCACTTTTGGACCCAAAAAATCGCTCTCTTTCCGTATAACGATGATGACTACATTGTTTTCATCGTCCTCCGACACGCTTTATACACCCTCCACTGCTAGTGCTGCCACTTGCCGTTTGTACATTGGTACTGCACGTTGACGTCGAACATAGGCGGTGGTCATGTTAATGTGACTAGAGCGGGTATGCCGGCCGGTGTGGTTGAGCGGTTCTGGGCGCTTCAGTCTGGAACCGCGTGACCGCTACCGTCGCAGTTTCGAATCCTGCCTCGGGCATGGATGTGTATGATGTCCTTAGGCTAGTTAGGTTTAAATACTTCTAAGTTCTAGGGGATTGATGACCTCAGATGTTTAAGTCCCATAGTGCTCAGAGCCATTTGAACCATTTAGCGACCGCTACGGTCGCAGGTTCGAATCCTGCCGCGGGCATGGATGTGTGTGATGTCCTTAGGTTAGTTTGATTTAACTAGTTCTAAGGTCTATGTTCATAGCCATTTGAACCATTTAGAGCGGGTATTGGCCTATGTTTTTAGCTAATTGTTCCTATTCTCTGATCTGCCAAATCTGTAACTGTAATGATGGGTACTGCAAGATAGTTATTCCAGGCAAATAACGCAGTATGTGGATACTGTGATGTTGCGTAGTATTGAATAAACTCAACTATGTGACCCCATGTGGCGTCGTGATCACGCGCTGGGTACCTGACAGATCACATGAAACAACTAAGAAATACTTTTTCTCATCTTCTTTGGCTGTCGTTATTAGGAAGCACTGATCTATCTGACCTCTGACTGAATAATTTCTTAAAACAGAGACTCCAAAACGCCTCACACGAAAGGGTGGGGTCAGTCTGAGGATGACTGTGTATGCAGAAAGATGTATACAGTGTGAGAGTGTCTTTTACTCTGCTGCAGTTGCGTCCCATTATTTTCAAATTGCTAGTGATTACGAGTGGCAAACATTCCATGTGAATAATTCTTGTGATACATAAAAAGTGTCTTGTTGTTGTTGTTGTGGTCTTCAGTCCTGAGACTGGTTTGATGCAGCTCTCCATGCTACTCTATCCTGTGCAAGCTTTTTCATCTCCCAGTACCTACTGCAACCTACATCCTTCTGAATCTGCTTAGTGTATTCATCTCTTGGTCTCCCTCTACGATTTTTACCCTCCACGCTGCCCTCCAATACTAAATTGGTGATCCCTTGATGCCTCAGAACATGTCCTACCAACCGATCCCTTCTTCTGGTCAAGTTGTGCCACAAACTTCTCTTCTCCCCAATCCTATTCAATACTTCCTCATTAGTTATGTGATCTACCCATCTAATCTTCAGCATTCTTCTGTAGCACCACATTTCGAAAGCTTCTATTCTCTTCTTGTCCAAACTATTTATCGTCCATGTTTCACTTCCATACATGGCTACACTCCATACGAATACTTTCAGAAATGACTTCCTGACACTTAAATCAATACTGGATGTTAACAAATTTCTCTTCTTCAGAAACGCTTTCCTTGCCATTGCCAGCCTCCATTTTATATCCTCTCTACTTCGACCATCATCACTTATCTTACTCCCTAAATAGCAAAACTCCTTTACTACCTTAAGTGTCTCATTTCCTAATCTAATTCCCTCAGCATCACCCGACTTAATTAGACTACATTCCATTATCCTTGTTTTGCTTTTGTTGATGTTCATCTTATATCCTCCTTTCAAGACACTGTCCATTCCATTCAACTGCTCTTCCAAGTCCTTTGCTGTCTCTGACAGAATTACAATGTCATCGGCGAACCTCAAAGTTTTTATTTCTTCTCCATGAATTTTAATACCTACTCCGAATTTTTCTTTTGTTTCCTTTACTGCTTGCTCAATATACAGATTGAACAACGTCGGGGAGAGGCTACAACCCTGTCTTACTCCCTTCCCAACCACTGCTTCCCTTTCGTGTCCCTCGACTCTTATAACTGCCATCTGGTTTCTGTACAAATTGTAAATAGCCTTTCGCTCCCTGTATTTTACCCCTGCCACCTTTAGAATTTTAAAGAGAGTATTCCAGTCAACATTGTCAAAAGCTTTCTCTAAGTCTACAAATGCTAGAAACGTAGGTTTGCCTTTCCTTAATCTTTCTTCTAAGATAAGTCGTAAGGTCAGTATTGCCTCACGTGTTCCAGTGTTTCTACGGAATCCAAACTGATCTTCCCCGAGGTTGGCTTCTACTAGTTTTTCCATTCGTCTGTAAAGAATTCGTGTTAGTATTTTGCAGCTGTGACTTATTAAGCTGATAGTTCGGTAATTTTCACATCTGTCAACACCTGCTTTCTTTGGGATTGGAATTATTATATTCTTCTTGAAGTCTGAGGGTATTTCGCCTGTTTCATACATCTTGCTCACCAGATGGTAGAGTTTTGTCAGGACTGGCTCTCCCACGGCCGTCAGTAGTTCCAATGGAATATTGTCTACTCCGGGGGCCTTGTTTCGACTCAGGTCTTTCAGTGCTCTGTCAAACTCTTCACGCAGTATCATATCTCCCATTTCATCTTCATCTACATCCTCTTCCATTTCCATAATATTGTCCTCAAGTACATCGCCCTTGTATAAACCCTCTATATACTCCTTCCACCTTTCTGCTTTCCCTTCTTTGCTTAGAACTGGGTTTCCATCTGAGCTCTTGATATTCATACAAGTCGTTCTCTTATCTCCAAAGGTCTCTTTAATTTTCCTATAGGCGGTATCTATCTTACCCCTAGTGAGATAGGCCTCTACATCCTTACATTTGTCCTCTAGCCATCCCTGCTTAGCCATTTTGCACTTCCTGTCGATCTCATTTTTGAGACGTTTGTATTCCTTTTTACCTGTTTCACTTACTGCATTTTTATATTTTCTCCTTTCATCAAGTAAATTCAATATTTCTTCTGTTACCCAAGGATTTCTACTACCCCTCGTCTTTTTACCTACTTGATCCTCTGCTGCCTTCACTACTTCATCCCTCAAAGCTACCCATTCTTCTTCTACTGTATTTATTTCCCCCATCCCTGTCAATTGCTCCCTTATGCTCTCCCTGAATCTCTGTACAACCTCTGGTTCTTTTAGTTTATCCAGGTCCCATCTCCTTAAATTCCCACCTTTTTGCAGTTTCTTCAGTTTTAATCTACAGGTCATAACCAATAGATTGTGGTCAGAGTCCACATCTGCCCCTGGAAATGTCTTACAATTTAAAACCTGGTTCCTAAATCTCTGTCTTACCATTATATAATCTATCTGATACCTTTTAGTATCTCCAGGGTTCTTCCATGTATACAACCTTCTTTCATGATTCTTAAACCAAGTGTTAGTTATGATTATGTTGTGCTCTGTGCAAAATTCGACCAGGCGGCTTCCTCTTTCATTTCTGTCCCCCAATCCATATTCACCTACTATGTTTCCTTCTCTCCCATTTCCTACACTCGAATTCCAGTCACCCATGACTATTAAATTTTCGTCTCCCTTCACAATTTGAATAATTTCTTTCATTTCATCATACATTTCTTCAATTTCTTCGTCATCTGCAGAGCTAGTTGGCATATAAACTTGTACTACTGTAGTAGGCGTGGGCTTCGTATCTATCTTGGCCACAATAATGCGTTCACTATGCTGTTTGTAGTAGCTTACCCGCACGCCTATTTTCCTATTCATTATTAAACCTACTCCTGCATTACCCCTATTTGATTTTGTGTTTATAACCCTGTAGTCACCTGACCAGAAGTCTTGTTCCTCCTGCCACCGAACTTCACTAATTCCCACTATATCTAACTTCAACCTATCCAAAAGTGTCTTAGCATTCCCAAAAAGTTTTTCAATAGACGTGTCGATAACCAAGTAGCCCATGAAAGTGGCAGGAATTCTCAATATATTGAGAATTCTCAATATAATCAAGATGATTGCAGTAATCTTACCTACAACCATGTAATGACTTCTGCATCACGGATACAAAAGATGCGCCATGGGTGGAAAGGGCATTCGTGACGTGTGCCTGAGGTGTGCTTATTCAGCTGTAGCGCCCGCGTGAAATGCCTGGCAGTGACGGCCGGCCCACATCATCATGTTCTAGGCAGTGATGACGAGTGGCGTTGTTTCAGTTTACTTAGTGGAAGATTTCTTTGAAGAAAATTACAGGGTGTTTCAAAGAGAGTTGTTCGAGTTTACAAGACTATATCTTGCTAGAACGAATACAGCAATTTCTCAAATGTTCGCTGTCACCTTCTGGCACTCGATAAACATCTACTCGATAGGCAAACATGTCCCATTTCTTTTACAAGCGCGTCTGTTGTTATCTACTGACTCAACTGGATGAAGGGAGAGGCGTATAGATGCCGTCTTCCTCAAATTCCCACAAAAATCACACTCTGTGGAATCAGGCGACCTCAGAAGCCCGCACTACAGTGCGGGAGCAACACTCCCTTCCCTTGCACTGCCGTTCCCTCGACTAAAATTGCACCCTACCGTTGTGTGAGTATTGTGAATGTTGAAACGGAGAACGCTAAACGTCTTTTGTTGTACCGTTATCGTCAAATTGATTCGATGAAATTTGGGTAATGAGTCAGTGACCGCCTACAGCCCACCCGCTAAACGCCAGCTGGTCCCACGATGTGCTTTAACTTTCGATGCGCAAGTTAAAATTTACGCCAAGTTCCTAAATTCATACATCTAGATGGCATAATCTTCTGAAATTGGATGATTGTTCATCTAGATGACATAATCTTCTGAAATTGGATGATTGTATTTCGAATGTCTTGTTTCCCCACTGCAATTTTAAGAGCTCCACATTTTTTTTCCATGTTGCCGTTCAAACCAAAGTATATAAACCCGCTATTACTCAATGTAACTATGCCAAGAATGATATACAAAATTCTACGTGGGAAGTTTTAGTAATCGATTCCACGATTTGACGCATTGAGAGACATTTGTTTCATAAAATATTTTTATTTGCCAAGAATTTGCTTTTTTAATAGGCTCATGTAGAATCAACTCGATGAAGTTGATTAAGGCCGGTAGTTAGCTAGCATAGTATGAAATGTCTTTTTGTTTAGTACTTTGGGTAACAAGAAGAGCACGTAGATTATTTCATTCGGTTACAAATGTCTAGGCAACATGTAGACGACTGATTAAGTAACGGTAGTGTTTAGACTGACACAGCAGTCGTCCGTGTTACTGAGTCCACACTCATTTTAAAAACTGAGGACTGTGCTACTGTATCCAAGAGCCTTTTAGCTAAACACCATTACTCTCGGCCGTTGAGATCAATCCCAAGCAATGTTAAGAGGAAAAATAACATTCTTATACTACCATTGTGGCCTGGTAGTCAAGGGAAGGCAGGATTCGGTTAAGACTGTGGACGGGGCCGGAATGAGTTACTATTGGTTGCCTTTTACAGTTACACACAATTTATTTTAAACCAGTAATTCCAGACTCAACAATAAATGAAAATACCTCACGTTATTAATGAAGGAATAAACAACTGCGTAAATAATAGTGTTTTCAGTGAGTTACAATTTAGAAAATCACCATTAAATACAGATACAGCAGATAATGTATTAAAAGCAAGCCATTGTGATCTGGGCAGAAGGCCTTACACGCCGGGAATGGCAGTAAATTAAGAATTGTTTTAAACTCGCTGCAACTTACAAATTACAGTTATTGAAATATTAAAGGCAAGTCGCGATAAACACAGCAGAAGCCATCAGACGCCAGGAATGGCAGAAAATAATGTTTTTAAGGCTTACTGCTAAAATACAAATATCAAATTAGAATTTTAAGGCAAATGACCACAATCACGACTGAAGGCCTTACACGCCAGCAACGGCAGCCAAGAGTTGCATTCACTTCACAAGATGGTAACTCAGACTAGTGCCAGTCTAACGAATGAATAATGATAATCTTGCTGAAACTACCTGACGTCCGATAAACCAAATGCAACGACGGAAAAATACTCCAAAGCTGGAACCGGCGGTCTGCCCTACGGCCCCAGAATACTGTGTTTAGAGCACCTGGAACGAGAAAGGGATCACTGCCACCACAGTAGAAGAATCGCTAACCGGCCTACAATCAAGAAAGCTGTCAAAACTACACGCCTTACCGGACAGCAGCGGCAAGGCGAGTAAACGTACACTGCCGTTACATACACTAACCCCCCAGGGCAGGTAACTGGGGCGTTAGCGGCCACCAAGCAAGAAAATTTTACCGCTGGTTGTAGCAATTTGAAAACAGTAAATACTAATAAGAAGTCGAGGAAAGTTAATCAGACCAGCCTTTCCCAAGCACTCCACTCGCTGCTCTTCGCCTCGGCGACACTACGAGCAGCAACACGAACCCAAGTCACTGGAGAATCACGAGATATCGCAACAGTGGAGGTTTCTCGACTTGGATTGAAATGCACTCATCTTAAAGCTTGCTGGATACGGTTAACGACGAGGTCGTGCACCCTTGTGACCACAGCCCTTCCATCCGGCAGCCCATGCGTGTCGCCAGTAGTCCCGGCGTGTTCTGGCTCCTCCTGAGTCCCCAACCGAACTGGCACACTCACACGACCCGGGAAAACAATGACGTCGCCCCAAGGATAGGGCAACAGTTACTTCATGTCCATAACCGCCGCTGCTGCCACTAGCAGACAGGCAACGCTTGCGAAACCGAGTGGCGCCAGTCAACACGAGAAGAAGACAAACAACCGTAACTATGCCAATTAAACGATACCGTCTGGCCTCCAACAGAGGGGGGAAAAACAGCACCAACGAGAGCCGCAGCACGGCTCAACCATTTTTCAGTGTCAGTTTCTAATGATTTGGTCCTAAGAAAGCGTGCCACCAGACGGACGTTTCGGTAACCGTAACTTCTATATGCAGCATAAGAGAAGAAATTTAACTCCGAATTTCCGTGTTTCCTCTTTCAGTTGTTGATGACAAGAGGAGTATTACGAACAGCAGTGAACAGCAGAGCAATTACACTGTCCAGTCACATTAAAGCGACCACCTGTCAAAAGCTTGCGAAATCACCTTCTGCAGTGCGGACCGCTGCAAGGCGTGCAGGAAGAGAGGCGCTGAGATTCTGGAAAGCAATTACAGGGATGTGGAGCTATGCGGACTTCAGAGCCGTGGTCAGTTGCGCTAAGTTTCTCGGTTAAGAGTCCATGGCGCGAACAGTCCGATTGACGTAGTTTCACAGATTGGGTTTTAATCTGGAGAGTATGGTGGCCAGTGGAGTACGGTAGACTCAATCTGGTACTCTTAGAATCACGCACGTTCCCTGGGAGCTGTGTGACAGGTTGCATTGACCTGCTAGTATACGTCATCATGCCGAGAAAAAACAAACCGCATGTAGTGGTGGACACGGTCCCCAAGGATAGGTGCATACTGGTGTGATCCACGGTGTCTTCCAGAGCCACGAATCACCCAGGGAATGCCACGGAAACATTGCCCAAAGCGTAACGCACCTTCCTCCGGCCTAGACCCCGCCGATGATTGTTGCAGGGTGTTTACTTTCAGACGTTTCACGCTGATGGAGCGTAAAACGTGATTCATCCGAAAATGCCATCTATCGCCACTCAGGGGTGAGGTATTGGCGTGCAAATTCCAGCCTTCCTCGCCGACGAACAGGAGCGAACAGGGGTGCGTGAACTAGGCACCTGCTGTCGGAGACGCATACGCAACAACATGCACTGAATGGCCGTTGAGGAGACACTGTTGGTAGCCCCTTGGTACATGTAGGCGGTCAGTTGCTCAATAGTTGCAAATCTATTCGTCCGTACACATCTCCGCAGCCGTCGTTCATCCCTTTCGTCTATGGTTGGTTAGTGATGCATCACAGCTGCCATGGCGCCTGCTTTGGATGGCGCCATTTCGCCATGCGCGGTATACTTTAACCACGGCGGCGCGCTAGCAGTTCACAAACTTTGATGTTTCGGAAATCTCTCTCTCTCTGTCTCTCTTTTTTTTTTTTCATTATTCGCCCTGAGGGGGCAGGCAGAGCGGCGGGCTGTTTGAGGCTTGCTGTTTGCCCTTTCCAGTCATAGGTTTTAACAATTTTATGTTTAACCATTTATTACATTTTTCTTGCTATACAGTGCAAGTTTTCTTGGTTCCTTAACATTTCACAATGATATTTTTAACTAATTTTACAATACAGTTTGTTCTTTTTACTAATTTTACAATGCAATTTTTTTCCTTAACATTTATAGTTCATATTTATAGTTAGTTTATAATACAGGTACTTTCTTACTATTACATTACATATATTTTACAGAGTTAATTTTTACAAAGGAAACTAGGTAGAAACATAACATAGGAAACTGAATTAAAAGGAGCAATAGTAGGAACAATAATAGTATTAAGAGGATACTATACTCGTGATAAGTGGTTGGTAGGAAGATATCCGTATATAATAGTATTTTTCTTTCCCATTTGTTAAATTTAGTTGTACATTATATTTTGTGTTTACAATCAGTTTTTTTCGCATTTTTGCTGCAGAACGAGGGAGGGGGGAGTGGAAAGGAGTCGGGATTTTATTAGGTATGTCTTGGCGGATGTTTTAAGGGCCATTTTCTTCTGTATATGGTAGGGTTTGTGTTTTATTTGTGTGTTCTTTCCTCTAGGTGCGGGAGGATGGTGGTATTTGTTGTGAGTGATGACAGGATGGGAGCGAGAGCGGGGTACGTCTCTGCTGTGTTGTGTGCGATTGTGTATTTGAATTTAGGTTTCCTGTGTATTCTTTGGTTAACTGTGATAGTGTCTTCCATGTCTGGTCTTTTGTTTAGGATATGATTTCCGTATCTGGGTCTCAGTCTGGATACTCTGGTTTGTAGTGGCTCCACTCTGATTGCTCCATAGACTTTGTTGCTGGGTCTTATATATGGTAGCCTTGCGATACTGCGTAAGAGTCTGCGTTCTGTACAACAGTGTTTTCGCAACTGATGCATGTATGCTTCCCAGGGAGGCTGCTGCGTTCTGGGCGAATGAAGGTTTTGTACGTTAGTCGAGTGGTTGTGTCTGAATCCTGCTTGTGTGAGGGGAAGTAGGTTTTTCGTCTCAACGTAAGATCTTATGTGGTCAGTTATTATTCGTTCTTAGGTCTTTCCAATCACGTCCAATAGGGACATGGGTCTGTACGATTTTGGGTCTGCCCTGGGTTAGTCAGGTTTGGGGATCATGATAGTCCTGTTTGCCTTCCACTTAGTTGGTATTGTCCCATTGTGTAGCCAGTAGTTAAAGATGAGGGATAGGATGGGGATTATGGTGTGGAAGGGGGATTTCTGTAGGTGAATGTGTCTGATGTCATTCCGTCCCGGCGCGGAGTTGCGTCCTGAGAAGATCGCGTTTGCTATTTCTGCGTCTGTGATGTCATTGGTGTGGGTCTGCTGTTCTTCGGTTTCAATTGTTGGGGAGTTGAGCAGCGTGTTGTCTGAATGTGTCGTCGAATCTGTTGTCATTTGGAAATGAGTATACTACTTGTAATGTTTCTTTGAAGGCCGTTGCTTGCTCGAGGGGGCCTATTGTAGGTTCATTATTTACTATTAAATAGTGTTAGTGTGTGACTGCCGTTGCCCTGTGAGTGTTTTGAATCTGTTCCAAAACTTGCCCCCATTCCTGTAGTCCAATTTGCTGCATGTGTCGTCCCATTGTCTTTGTCTGTGTTGAGATGTTAGTCTTTTGATTCTAGCGTTTAGCCTGTTCCATTGTCTCTTTAGGTCTGGGTTGTCAGCTTGTCTCATCTGTCGCTGTAGTCGCTTCTTCTGTCGTATTAGATCTAATACTGCTTCTGGGATTGTGGGTTTCCAGTTTGCTATTACTTTGGTGGGTACTGTTTCCTGTACTGCTTTGGTGATGGCTGTTGCTAGTTTGTTGGTGATTTGATGGAGGTATTCTTCGTCAGTAATGATTATTGGAATGGATAGTTCGTGGTTGAGTGTATCCTGGTATTTTTCCCAGACTGCTCTGTTGTATTGGCATATTATTTTTCTATGGGGATGGGGTGGAGTGGGGAGGTTGGTGGATGTGGAAAAGAGGATAGATAGGTGGTCGCTGGTGATGGAGTCTCCGAATCGGGGAAGGTGAAATGAATTCTCTAAGTCAGGGCTGTGTAGGATGTGGTCTGGGGCTGAAGTTCCGTAATATCCTATGAAGGTAAGTTCATGTAATGGGAGTCGGAGGATCGGGTCTGTGGTCAGGAGGCCAAATGGTCTGTTTCCGTTTCCGTTGTCTACTCTGTCACCAAGCCTATGATCTCTCTACTACTAAGATAGAGCGGTCAAATGAGGTGATATATTGTATGATTCAAATGGTTCTACGCACCATGGGACTTAATATCGAGGTCATCAGTCCCCGAGACTTAGAACTACTTAAACCTAACTAACCTACGGACATCACACACATCCATGCCCGAGGCAGGATTCGAACCTCCGACCGTAGCAGCAGCGCGGTTCCGGACTGAAGCGCCTAGAACCGCTCGGCCACAGCGGCCGGCTATATTGTATGAACTGGTCCTGGGTTCGTCTGTTGCTGCCTTTTATTTCGATCGCGACGGCTTCTGCGTGGTAGGAGGCTGCTGGAAGGGTGATTTCTTTCTCAGCAATTTTGTTGCTGACGTAAATGGCCACTCCTTCCCTACCGTCCTACCTGTCTTTCCTATATGTGTTACATTTGGGAAGGTCGCATTTGGCTCCGTCTTTGAGCCACGTTTCTGCGAAAGCAGCGACGTGCACTTTTTCTTTGTGGAGCATATGCATGAGTAGGGGGCACTTGGTTTTTATTCCTTTCGTGTTTGCGAAAAGGAGGTTCAAGTAATCCGTCTTTCTGGTTTCGTACATAGGAGTGAGGGAGTTGGGTGTGTTGTTCTTTCCTACTTCCTTATGTGTGCTTGTGTATCGGGTTGTGTGTGGTGTGGCAGGTCTTGCGGTGGGGTGGGGTTGGGGGGGGGGGGGGAGGGGTGGGGGGAGAGCGGGTTTGTGATGTGTGATCGTGTTGATAGTGCCAGTGTGTTTACATTTCTGGGTCTCATCGGTCTGTTACGGTGATATGGAGTGCATTTCTCACTTGTGAACATGCCCTTTTGAAGGAGTCGTCTGGATGCTCTGTCAATTGATTGATTGACGTCCTCACGGCGGTCTTGTAATAAATCCGCCAAGACCGTTTTGAGGAGTCTGATTAGGTCATCTTTAAGTACTGAATCTTCTGTGAAGATTTCTTCTGGCGGGAGGGGCTCTGGGCCATCAATAGTTTTGATGGGGGCCCTGGTTTCAGTGCTGATGGCTTCTTTGGGGCGCTCAGGGCAATTGTAGGACAGTGCCGAGTGCTCCCCGCCACAGTTGGAACACTGTTGCTTCTCCAGCTGTTTACATTGGGAGAGGTTGTGGGCGCCTGCACATCGCGCGCATTTCACTTCCTCTGTGCATTTAGCCGTTGTGTGATTGAATGTCAGGCACTTCCCGCACTATGTCGGTTGTGCAGGAGTGTCGTGGGGGGTTCTGTGGCTCTTCTTTTATAGTCTATCGGCACGCCTTCCGCCAGCATTTTCTCTTCTGTTTGTGGATCGTCCGTAATGACTCTGTATTTTTCTGTTGGGCGTTACTCTTCTTGGAAATAATTCTCCAGGCAGTCTTTACTTGCAATCCCTGGTCGCGAAGTTGTTCGATGACTGAGTCATCTTTGGTGCCTAGTGGGACTTTTTTTGATGACGACTCATAGGGGGGCCTCTGGTTTGCGTCGTACAGAACCCCTTCCATCGCGAGGTCTTTGGGGTCGCACTTCTGCCTCTGGGTAACCTGACCTGCGGATCACTCGGCGTATTTTCTCCTCTATGTTGTTCATTTTAACGTCGAGGAAGACCTTGTTCCCCTTGACTCTGCGGTCCCTGGTTACGGTAAGGTGTTTGATATTGCTTTTGATGTCCTGTCTGAAGAACTTGCGTATGAGGCAAGCTCTGGTTCTGTGCATTCTGATGGAAGCAGCGTAATGACATATCTGGTGACGTGGAAGCTACTAAAGGGTTCGGTATGGCCGTTGGGGCTGCTTCGTCCCGACGAGTTCGCACTGATTGGGGACTGTCGTCCGCAATTTCCATCAGTCGATTCTGGTGATTCGCCACTATCGAGGGGTGGGGGTGGTTTGGGTTGAGGTCGGTGTTGGTTCTGTTGGTAGTCCATTCTTGGTTCGGTGGTGGGTGCTGTTTCCACCCTTGCTTGGCACCTTGCTTGTTTCCGCGGTGACTGGCTTCCACTTCGCCTGAAGGTACCCGCGCTCCAACAGACCTATTATACACGCGCGCTGGTGACCGGGCCTAGTTTCGGGCTCTGGCACGGAAAAGTCCCTACCTATGAAGGGGGACAGATCTGATCTGTCGTACGACACTGTGTGTGTGTGGGTACACGACACTTTGCTGCCTACCAGTTATGGTAGCTGACACACAACAAATTTGCTTCTTTTGAGCAGTGCCGCTAGCGACACTGTCACGACACGACACAGTACTTCTGCGTCTTTTTCAGCACTACAAACGATAGTGCTGATGGTCAGGCCTACAGGCGATGATCTCGAACCCGATGTAGGCGATATCTCGGAGCCGATGAGGTCTTCTTTCACCGCTGGCCCGCCTCTCTCCCGCGTCCCCAGGACATGCTTTATATAGTCTCCACTGTTAGTGCAGCCACCTACCGTCTGGGAGTGGTTCTGCACATTGAGATCGAACATAGGCGGCGGTCACATAAATGTGACTTTATCGTGAATATTCCAAACTTTGTGTTGTAGTCTTCACTGCAAAGACTCATTTGATAACTATCCACGCTAGTCTGCAAGTATAACATTTATCGCGAAATATTAGGTGAGAAACTTATAATTTCAGAGTCAATAATCTCGGTAAGAGACGAACTATTTTATAAGTATTACTCATTATAAATGTTTGCATATTCCACTAGTTCCTCTACATCTTAATTCCTTTCCCACACCTCCTCCTCTTCCTTGAACGGATGCGGATCTTTTACACTTCCCGTAAACTTGATCCCCCTCACCCGCTTGTCTCTCCCATCCTTTCCCACCCCAATCCGCTGCCACGCCTGTACTCCTGTATCCCACCCGCTCTCCGTCTTACCACCCTCCATACCCCTCCCAAGGTGGCTTCCGCCAACTCCCCCTCCCGGATGATGCCCTCATCGCTCGACAGTGTACTCATTGTGCCTTCGTGTTCGGTTTCACTTGATTATGCAATTCAGTGTCTTCAGTTCGAACGTCTTCGTTATTATGAGTGTCACCTGTTTTTTCATATTCATATATTCTTTATATCTATCTACATGTTATCTGTTCTCTGGTTTTCTATGGCCGAAGAGCGAGTAGATAGGCCGCTGCCGGCCTACCTTTTGTACAAGGTTTTAAAATAATAACAAAGGAAAAAAACACTAGTTTATTATTTTAAAAGTTTATTTTAGTAACAGCTCACAGTACCTGCTCCTACTGCAGTTCCTACCATTATACTGTCAGTTATTTTTTCCTTCTACTGTAAAAGTGAACAGTGTCTCGGTGCAAAATAAATCGCCTACTGACACGTGAAGAGCTCATTTTCATTAGTCACGCACTGATTTACATTCGCTGCTGTTCTCGTTTCACAAAGAAACCTCGCACAGTTTCATTTTTGTAGTAGTTAGTGCTGCATTACTTTACCTAATTCACAATGAGCTTACTTTAAGGTACGGTCGCTTCGGGTAAAAACACGTTCGGCTACTTTATATAAAAAAATTATTACTCATGAAACAAACGTAAATTTAGTGATAAATTAATAAGGCTTAAGACATTGTCTGGCAAAAATCCTTTGATTTCATAGGACTTAAGCAACTCATCGTTTAATAAAATGTTATATGTAATGAAACAACTACTGTGTCTCAATAAAGTTCGGGGAAGTACATGAAATTGACTGACACGCGTCTCCAGTAGCAGAGATAACCCCTGCAACCTCTGTATTACGGAGCTGACCGGAAAAAGTCCCGAAGACTTAATCAGGGACTTCTACTCAGAGCTTAATTAACGGACGCTTTCCTTATTGCTTCACGGAAGTCAATGGGAAAGAGTAACACAACCGATACGTTAACCGAGATCTCAAGAAAATCGAATGTCCAATACATAATGCATGTACACTAATTGCCTGTTTGTTTTCGAAACAAGAACCAGAAAGATGCATAAATGGGAGTGCATTAACGAAGTAGTCACATCTAGGTCCTTGGACACTGCATTACGCATCATCCTGTTTCAGTGACGTAGAGTCATGGTTCAAATGGTTCAAATGGCTCTGAGCGCTATAGGACTTAACTTCTGTGGTCATCAGTCCCCTAGAACTTAGAACTACTTAAACCTAACTAACCTAAGGACGTCACACACATCCATGCCCGAGGCAGGATTCGAACCTGCGACCGCAGCAGTCGCGCGGTTCCGGACTGCGCGCCTAGAACCGCTAGACCACCGCGGCCGGCGTAGAGTCATGATTCGATATTTGTACCGAACGAAGGGACACAATGTTTACTCATTTGAAGAATAACATTCTTTTCCATCCAAACACGAAGACTAAGATTTTTCCCGCTTCTATATGTCTCAGGTATGACGGATCCCCTGTCCAGTCCGAGTTCATATATTCAATGTACAACTGTGTTCCCGTTGACGGGATAGCGAATAAAATCTTTTCTTCCTCGTTTTCTTGTGTCAGTTGTCCTTAACTTATTGATAATAGAAAAAATGTACTGCTAAAGGAACTCACGTAAAAGCAGATGCATCATATGAAACTACATGATTTTGCCTACAGATCTAACATTTTCTAAAAAAGACAACTTCTTTTTGCGGTCTGATACGCAGATATTACTCGAGAATCAGAGAAATTGTAACGAAATTAATACCTCTGTCAACATTACTCCACAAATTTTAAGGGAGAAGGAAGAGCAGCACGTTAATGAAGTTTCTCGTCCTCTGAATGGTTGGTTCAAATAGCTCTGAGCACTATGGAACTTAACTTCTGAGGTCATCAGTCCCCTAGAACTTAGAACTACTTAAACCTAACTAAGGTCATCACACACATCCGTGCCCGAGGCAGGATTCGAAACTGCGACCGTAGCGGTCGCGCGGTTCCAGACTGAAGCGCCTAGAACCGCTCGTCCACTCCAGCCGGCGGTCCTCTAAATACACACATCAAAAAAAGTTTTGCATCATCCCGGTTCGCAAAACTCCTGAAGATAGACGTTGACTGTGGATATTTTATGACAGACACAGTCCCTTTGACTGTTCAGAGATGTCACTAAACCCTCCTAAAGATGTAAACAACCATGCATGAGCAGCGCCTTTTACACGGAGGCGTTCCGACAGCCGATCAGTTCCAGTCATTCCACCAGGAAGGAGGTACACCGCTCGTGTTGTCTGTAGTTCAACCATGCCTAGACAGTCAATACTGTGGTTCGATCGCGTCCGTTTTGGTACTTTGTGCTAGGAAGGGCTCTCAACAAGGAAAGTGTCCAGGCATCTCAGAGTGAACCAAAGCGATGTTGTTCGGATATGGAGGAGATACAGATAGACAGGAACTGTCCTTTACATGCCTCACTCAGGCCGCCCAAGGGCCCCTACTATAGTGGATGACCGCTACCTACGGACTACGGCTTGGAGGAACCCCTGACAGCAACGCCACTATGTCGAATAATGCTTTTTGTGCAGCCACAGGACATTGTGTTACAACTCGAACTGTGCGCAATAGGTTGTATCATGCACAACTTCATTCCCGACGTCCATGGTGAAGTCCATCTTTGCAACCACGGCACCATGCAGCGCGGTGCAGTGGGCCCAACAACATACCGAATGGACCGCACAGGATTGGCATCACGCTCTCTTCATCGGTGAGTGTCGCATATGCCTGCAACCAGACAATCGTCGGAGATGTGTTTGGAGGCAACCCGGTCAGGCTGAACGCCTTAGACACACTGTCCAGCGAGTGCAGCAAGGTGGAGGTTCCCTGCTGTTTTGGGGTGTCATTATGTGGGGCCGACGTACGATACTGGTGGTCATGGAGTGTGCCGTAACGACTGTACGATACGTGACTGCCATCCTCCGACCTATAGTGCAACCATATCGGCAGCATATTGGCGATGCATTCGTCTTCAAGGACGACAATTCGTGCCCCTATCTTGCACATCTTGTGAATGACTTCCTTCAGGATAACGGCATCCCTCGATTAGAGTGGCCAGCATGTTCTCCAGACCCGAATCCTATCGAATATGCCTAGGATAGATTGAAAAGGGCTGTTTATGGACAACTTGACCCACCAACCACTCTGAGGGATCTACGACGAATCGCCGTTGAGGAGTGGGACAATCTGGACCAACAGTGCCTTGATGAACTTGCGGATAGTATGCCACGACGAATACAGGCATGAATGAATGCAAGAGAACGTGCTACTGGGTATTAGAGGTATCGGTGTGTGCAGCAATCTGGACCATTTCTCTGAAGGTCTCGCTGTATAGTGGTACAACATGCAATGTGTGGTTTTCATGAGCAATAAAAATGGCGGAAATGATGTTCATGCTGACCTCTATTCCAATTTTCTGTACAGGTTCCGTAACTCTCGGAACCGAGGCGATGCAAAACTTTTTTGATGTGCATAGGAGTTATTGATATTATTGTGGATAGTCATCGAACGCTTTCTAGAGTTTGCCCTCTGTCTCCCTACTTTATGGTGCTACACGTACAACGTCTTTGTACTGATACTGTTTGTGCGTCGAAAAATAAATTCAACCTAACATTAAATTTTTTATAATATCATTTGTAGCTTCTACAACATTTTGAGCGGGAGTGCACTCGGCTTAGGTCTGACGTTATGGTTTCATATCATATCGACGTCAAAATTCGTAGTGCAGAAAGTAGGCAAGACTGAACACCTAAATAGACATCAGCTTTGTCGGAACATGTTTTTCGAAAATCGCAATTTTTTTTTAAATTTGTAATAAGATCTTATGGGACCAACTGCTGAGGTCATGGGTCCCTAAGCCTACACACTACTTAACCTAAATTATCCTAAGGACAAACACACACACCCATGCCCGAGGGAGGACTCGAACCTCCGCCATGAGGAGCTGCATGGACCGTGACAAGGCGCCCAAGATCGCGCGGCTACCCCGTGCGGCTCGGAAATCGCCTGGAGTCATTTGGGTAAATCGTGAAAATCGCAGACCAAGGTAGTCGTTTCACTGTGGTTTAATACAATGTAAGGAGAGTTCAATTGCAGTGTTTTCCATTTAGAAAGTAGACGCTTGCTCTGCCTTGAACAACTAAGAAACAGTGTGTATCTGAAAACTAGCAAGTGACTTAAGATTTGAGTTGTCGCTCGTATTAAAACAATCTTTGTGGTTGTCCTCCTAGGTGTGCTGTCGCTGGGAGTCTCGCGTGTGGCCGAGCAAGAGATATGTGCGACCAAATTATGCTATTGATTAGAAAGTGAAACGTCTATCGGTGAATCTGGATCAAATCTCGGCATTGCTACACTTGTAAAAATGTCTGACAAGAGTTGCAAGCGTTGCTTTTGTCCTCGAGACAGGGTTGAAATACACGCAGTTCCACCACTAAGTAGCAAAAAAATACCTTCAGGAAAATTCCAAGACCTGACCACTGAAATGGATAACGTACACAGCTAAGGACCAGTACCGTCTCCTCCAGCTGACTACTTTCAGATTTTTCAGAAATATCCACAAAGACAAACAAGGCTAATAGTTCGAAGCTACATCGGTCGAAGGTCACCGAATGAAAACAAGTGCATTTTATTGGTAAAATAGGTAGTAAAGTTCTGCGTTCAGTTGCTACATGAGACAATGTGGTGCGACCGACCGGCGTGTCATCACGGCCTCATCGAATGCGGAACGGTGGGGTGCGTTGCCAGCACAACGCTCTTTCGGTTGTCGATGGATTTCTCGACTTTGGAACCGCTGCTAATCGACCGGAAAGCTTCTCGGTTGGCCTCACGACTCACGAGGCTAAGTGCACCCCGTACCTGCCCTCCCACCAAGGAAAAGTCCCAGACAGTGCCTGGAATCGAACCCAAGTCCTCTATACAATATCCAGCCGCGCTGGCCCCTCAGCTATGGAAATAGATTTAGTTTATTAGCTGTACTTAAATCTCGCCAAGTCTGTCTCTTGTGTGAAACTCCACGTCCAGCCAGCAGTTTTTCCACCATCTCAGGTGAGGCTTCTGCCTAGCGCCATGTGCACAGCCACCAACTGATCGTGTAAGTAGGCTGCTTAGGTTTTTATATTGGTAACGACATGTAGCTCTCTGTATGAAAATCACTGGCTGTGCTGTGTGCAGTCTGTGGCTGGTTGGCATTGTTGTAATGCTCGCCATTGTAGCATTGGGCAGTTGGCTGTTAACAGCACGTAGCGTTGGGCAGTTGGAGGCGAGCCGCCAGCAGTGGTGGATGTGGGGAGAGAAATGGCGGAGTTTTGAAATTTGTAAGAATGGATGTCATGAACTGCTATATATATTATGACTTTTGAACACTATTAAGGTAAATACATCGTTTGTTCTCTATCAAAATCTTTCATTTGCTAACTATGCCTATAAGTAGTTAGTGCCTTCGGTAGTTAGAATCTTTTATTTAGCTGGCAGTAGTGGCGCTCGCTGTATAGCAGTAGTTCGAGCAATGAAGATTTTTGTGAGGTAAGTGATTTGTGAAAGGTATAGGTTAATGTTAGTCAGGGCCATTCTTTTGTAGGGATTATTGAAAGTCAGATTGCGTTGCGCTAAAAAATATTGTGTGTCAGTCTAAGCACAGTCGTGTATAATTTTTCTAAGGGGACGTTTCATATATCGACCCTTACCCGAGGATACCTCACTGGAATCTTCTGATTTTTTCTTGTAGTTTGTGCAATTAGTGCAGCCTTTGTTTATTGCTAGCGCGTAATTGTAGAGAGAATTTCCTTTGTAGTTGTAGATTTTCATTCTTGTACAGTAAAACAGTTGTGGCATGCCTGTAGATTTGCACCACGTATTTCGCAGCTGCGCAATTAACGAGATATTATTTTCAATGCTATGTTAAAGTGTTTTCTTATTTTGCTCTTCAAATTGTGCTTTTCTGTGTTGTCGTGTGAAATATTGTGACAATAATGGCGTGTGAAAAACGTAATATTAGGCTCCAAAGTAAACTGAGAAATGACAGTGAAGACGAAAGCAGTGTATTAGCGCCGCCGAGTAATGAATTAACTAATGTTCAAAGTAGTAATTTGGTAATTGTGCATAGGGAAATGGAGCGGGCTGCAAATAATGGTGTAGGCAGTGAAACAATTAGTGAACAGGGAAGCATTATCGATCGTTCGGTTGGCAACAGCTCGCCTCAGGAATCCGAAATGACAGGACACAATCTTGCAAATACTGTAGATTCAGGTTTTGCGTCCTCATCGTTTTCTCAAATAAGTCAAGACACATTTTCTGCTTGTGAAACTGTGAATGTTGCCGGTGCAAATGCACTGCCGAAAAGCATAGAGGAACAGATTCCAGACACTAATACATTATTATTGCAATTAATGCAACAAATGAAACAAAATCAGAGACAAACACAGCAAAAGCTTCAAAAGTTAGACACAATGGAACAAAAGCTTCAAAAGTTAGATTCAGTGGAACATACACATGAACAAATACGTGAAGATTTAACTACTGAGTTACATAAAATCGAATCGAAATGTGAAAAAGTCTGTAATGACGTAAAAACACAAATTTGTGAGCATTTCCAACCTATTTTTTCGCGGCATGAAAATACATTACAGAATCACGAATTAGCCATAAAAGAACTGCAAACTATTGTTCATGAAAATCATGAGGCCTTGCAAGCTAAAATTGACTCAGTTGCATCTACCGATTCGGTTATGCAACTTGCAAAAACTCAGGAAAACTTAAAGATACGATTTCAACACAAATGGACACTCTGAAATTTGGTTCAGAAAAACACACTGAGGAAATAAGTGCACTATCGGAGAAAGTAGCCGAACTTTCGGATCAGCTCACTAACTTATCTGCAGAGGTAGATGATGATCTAAATGACACAAGACCTGTAGCCATCACTGACACAGAAGAGTATGAACAAATTAAGAAATTCAAACGAAATCTGAATCAAATTAATACGCAACACAAAAGAGAAATCCGGGAAGTACAAGATCAGTTGGCACAAGTAATACAAAAATTACATATTTCAGAGGACACTCGCGCTCCAACACGGGAAGAGGGACTTAGAAATACGGAAAAGCCACAAAATAATAACACAGGGCATTTCGGAAATTATGAAAGAAATTGGCAAGGTGCACCGAATTTTGAGATGGAACCGCCGACACGACATAACAGTGACCGATATGCAACCCGCCGACACGATGATTTTGACTATAAGCTGTTTATTACTACACATAAATTCAAAACATTTAAGAATTCCGACAACGACATTCATCCACAAGCGTGGCTTCATCAATTCTCTCATTGTTTTCCTCCCAACTGGTCATTAGAGCACAGATTAGAATTTATGTGTGGCTACTTAGAGAATGAACCAGCTGAAAGAATGCGATCGGTCATTCACGATTGTCACAGTCAAGGAGAATTTTATCATGCCTTCCTATCAGCATATTGGTCTCAAGCTACACAAGACCGAGCAAAACATAGCATCATAATGATGAAACATTTCGAATAATCTGAATTTTCCAGTCTTGTGAAATATTTTGAAGACATGTTGCACAAGAATCAGTACCTGTCAAACCCATACAGTCCCTCAGAACTCATCCGCATTTGCTTAATCAAATTACCTGAACATTTACGACATATTATTTTGGAAGGACGTTGCAAAGACGACATTGAAGCTTTCCAGGGACTCTTACAAGAATTAGAAATTGACACTGACAATCGCGGAACGCGAAAACAGGAACACAATAATTACAGGTCACATCCGTCACAATTCCGCGATGACAGAAATAATAAATGGACATGACAAGCCTATTCTTACAACATAAATCGTGACCAAAACAGACACCACCAGTATGACAACCGTTGGCAGAGTAATAATAGTTACAGAGAAAGATCGCATTTCTGTAGTAATGAATGTGACAGAGACAACCATAGAAACAGACAATATGGGAACCAACATAATTATTATCAAGTGAGACACTACAATTTCAGACGCAACGGTCCACCGTGCAGTTACGATTCTGGGAGAAATTCTCCTCCACATGACCGACTAGAAAGAAACTAGGGATTCTACCGACATGACGACAGACGATATAATCGTAACGACAGACCTGAATTTCATCAGAACTGGCGGGATTCAAACAGGGCAGGGCCCTCTCGACAAGGTGAATTTGTAGAAGTCAGGTCTCCTAATCCCAATAACGACGCGTGCCAACAAAGAGACAGACAATGACTCGCACCACAGGCAGCCACGTGCGCCGGCTGGCTCAGAGAAAAATAACATAGACGCTAACCTTGAGAAAAATTTGAGCATTCTTTACCGATGTACCATATACCACATGATAATTCCGTTAAAGCTGGGGCTCTGCATTGCACCACATTTCACATGTAAAACCGTTTATTGAAATATGATCTGTTTTTTAACTTAGTCTTTGCCATAAAACTTTTCACTTCACGCTATTAGTACAATTTGGCACACTGAGAAACTGTTAACATGCTACAATGTTTTGAAGCTAACTATCCAGCCTAGAACCTAGGGAACATTTTTAAACAGAAATTACGAATGCATTGTTATAGTGAACAGATGACACAGTGTTGTTATTTGTACATTCTTGCTTGTTAGTTGCACGATTATGTAACGACTATCAGGCTTACATACTTAGAACATATACTGGCACTGCTAATGAGCTTTTAATGCAACATTTTGGTTTACTTGAAAATACATTCTGGATTTAAAGTACATTCTGTGAGATACCAGATGACACAGTGGTTAGTTTATGTGACAGCTACACGATTTTATCACGACGCTACTAATGAGTGACGATTTACAATGTGGCTTTTGAGGTGTTTCTGTTTTATATCTGCACAGTTTTTCTGAATTCTTCTGGAAAATAAAGCATGTTTTAGTAGTAACTTTTGTGGTATAGCCACAATGAGACAGCCTTTTTCGTAGCACAACAATACGTTACATTATAGTACTTTCTTGATCATGGTAAGGTACGTAATAACTACGATATCTATACGCAAAGCATTTCACTTTCGTTTATGATGAGGTAAGTACATTGATTTCAGCAGAACTTTGCTTACAGAGGACGATAACTACGACACTTCCACAGAGATTATCTTACAACAAGATGCACAATTTAGCGCTACAGTACATGTATTTGAGTGATTAATTTTGTACTTAAAACTTTTATTTTTAAAGGTTTTTGAATTACAAAGAAAGTTTTCCGTGATACATTTCATTCCATTGCAATAATCTGTAACAACTGAGGGTATAATTACATTAATCCTCAGGGGTGTACACGCTTACTTTGTGTACCATGTGTTTGGCAAGCACAAGGAGCCCTAGCTAATATGGTGTTTGCTTATACAACTTTACACATCGGTACCATATTTCTCTAACATATAATTACACTGCTATCTGATCATTCAACAGAGAAATAAACTTTTTTTTTTACTACGCCAGTGACAGATGTTTACGCAGTTACACAGTAGGATAACTTCACACTTATGAAATTGTATTTTGTCTGTACTTTGTGAACTGTTCATTTTTTTTGGAACCATTGTGATACTATGAGAGCTGTGAATGTCGCATTTGGTATGGGGTCATGATTTTTAAAGTACGTTTGAGGTAGATGACACTATTGAAATGAGCAGAGAATTTTTTTTAGGTTTTGAAATTATTGCTGAAAGCTATGACGTTTTGGAGATTTGACTGAGGTGTTATGGTGTTATTATTACGACGAAGATATGTATTATGCTTTTGAGGTATGTTTATGATCAATAAGCTAATGCTATATGAGGAATTTGATTATGCTATGTATTTATTATGATGAAATATTGAAGTGTCGCCGCAAGATTGACGTGTCGACGAATATGTACATATGTAATAAGGTAAGGAATAAGGATTAGTGGTTAGGGACTCTGATTTATGAAAAGGATGTTGGAAACCAAGAATCGTACTTTAAGAGTTATGAAATGCGCGTATATGCGTGAATGTACCACAATGCCAGCGAAAATTTTTTGGACACTGTTATATTTACAGGATTTTGTTTCTACACATTTGTAACGCAAATTTTCGACCTGTAAAATTTTATATGAGACTGTCACTGTAGCGGAAACTGCTGTAAATATTTCGGTACGAAAGGTAAGTGACCGTGACGTAATGCGTTGTGAGCGGCCAGGTGTGCCAGCCGCCTTGAGAAAAAGCCATTAGGTGGACAAGAAAGAGGCCATTATCCTCGCTATTGACATTCCTTTGTAGAAAGCATCGCAAATATGACACGCTCAAACTTGAAAACATGATTACACTGTAGAGTTCATAATTTATGATATTTACTGAAATGAAAATGATGAGAAACGTTTCATGTCTATTGTCTTGATAGTTGAAAGATTGTTTACTGCATTATGAAATGCCGTATGGCTAGTGAATGACGTTTCACGCCTTGCTTTGCCTATTTTGTTTAATATCTAGTTTCTAGCTGCACTGCAGCATTGGTTAAAATAAAATTTTATAGATGTACTAATATAGATATTTTCTGTCTACAGATCCAGTAAATAATAATTTTGTGATATACTTCCAAAAAAAATGAGGGAGCAGAAAAAGACATTTCCCTTCACAGGAACTGCATACATAATTTTCTTTTCAAGTACTTGGTAATTTATTTCATAGAATAAGTTTTTGTGGTGCACCACTTTAATGACATAGATATTAAGATGTGAACAGATATTTCCCTTATCTGCATTGTTGTCTTTAGTGAACTATTTTTTCTGCTTGAGCTTTGTCATGTTTAGGTATAAGTTATTGCATTTGCTGCTGCTGCTTGCCAGGCATAGTGCTACTAAATTTCACTTTGTATTACTCTGTGAAGCCAGTTTTTCTACTGATTTATTTTTCTTTTTGATGCACATTGGCTCATATTAGTGATAATGTTGCATTTGCTCTTCAAATTTAGATTTACTGCTGCTTGCTTTGCCAATTTCCATTTTTTTGTTGTTGTTGTTGCTGTTTGTGTTAATTTGTTATGTGCTGCTGCATTGCCTCGTTCCTTGATATTTACATCTGAGCTCAGTAGATTTAAGTTAGCTTAAGAGGGGGTAGACTATATAAGTAACTAACTATGATGAATTGGAAGAAATGCATTGAGAAGCTATAAGAAAATGGTTTGGCCAAAAAAGTAGTGTACAGTGGAGAAAAACTATTTTTGAAAGAGGATGTGAACAGAATACAGAAAAGATGCTTGGAGAGGATTTTTTTGGTGGAAACAAATGTTGAAATAAGAGGAAAGATCTACAGAATGAAGTTTTGGGTTGGACTGCAGTACCAAATGTCACACTGAAAACGAACCCTGTCCTTTCAATTGTGTTATCCCCTATGTGTTTGTGTACCCTTGTGTATTTGTGTTTTTGCTGTCTTTATGTGTTTAGCTAATAATATTTATGTTGTAGAATTTTTCTAGTACTAAGCTACATTCACTATGATGAGGAATACTGTTATCCTCAAACATAATTTGCATTAATAATATGTTATTTACTTTGTAAAGATGTTTAGACATTATTAATTATGTTCTGTTTCAATGCTCATTTGTGAAATTGATGTTTCGAAAACTATTCTCATTATTTTATATATTTACTTATGTCATAATTCCTGTAACACTGATGTATATGTTTAGTTCTATTCTTTTGTAAAGCCTGTGTTACTACAAATGTTATCTATATTGTTATGTTCTTTAATGATGTATTTTGTACCTTTGTAATTGTATTCTTATGTTGTAATTTTATAATTGTATAGACACCAGTTCTTCAAATTAAGTATCATTTCACTGCACACGTTTCTGTTGGTCATAATATATGCACAGTATGTGAGAAGTTGGGACTGTTAGTGCTTGCACGTGTGTTAATAATTCAGCAAGGGACTGATTAACAGCATTGCTGGTTCTAAGGACATTTCAAAAAAAAATTTTTTTGAGTGCACGAGTGGTGCTTCATGGACTTGCTATATTGTCCACAAGACTCTTCGATCGTGATTGTGCACCTGCACAAGGACTACAGTGGGTCTACACCTTTGATGACTCACCAGTACCATTATCTCTACAAGGACAGCAGTGGGTCTGCACCTCTGGTGGCCCACCAATACCATAATCTCTACTAGGACTACAGTGGGTCTACTCTGTGATGACCTACCTACCAATATTCTTCAAAACTTCGACTGACTCTGCTGTGGGTTTGCTCTGTTGTGGTCCGTTACCTGTCTGCATGTCAAGAGTCAGCATTGTCTTTCCATTGGAAGGACAATACTACTTCAAGACTGCATGGAAATCCACTAATTCCGTGTGCATTCTCTTTTAGTGCTCAGATTTTGAGAAAAAAAACACTGCAATTTTACTGTGATGAATGATCAAGACTGTCTTTATGGGACTGTGAGAAAATTTTAGCTTTTGACCAACATTGTATCAATAAGTGTGTGCATTTGATATCTTTGTTATTGTAATTATGAAAATTTTTATCAAATCGTTATTGGCCACTACCCAAAACAATTTGTAAAATTTTTTGTGGGGAGCATGGGGGCTATGTAAGTAGGCTGTTTAGGTTTTTATATTGGTAACGACATGTAGCCCTCTACATGAAAATCACTGGCTGTGCTGTGTGCAGTCTGTGGCTGGTTGGCATTGTTGTAATGCTCGCCATTGTAGCGTTGGGCAGTTGTCTGTTAACAGCACGTAGCGTTGGGCAGTTGGAGGCGAGCCGCCAGCAGTGGTGGATGTGGGGAGAGAAATGGCGGAGTTTTGAAATTTGTAAGAATGTATGTCATGAACTGCTATATATATTATGACTTTTGAACACTATTAAGGTAAATACATTGTTTGTTCTCTATCAAAATCTTTCAGTTGCTAACTATGCCTATCAGTAGTTAGTGCCTTCAGTAGTTAGAATCTTTTATTTAGCTGGCAGTAGTGGCGCTCGCTGTATAGCAGTAGTTCGAGCAATGAAGATTTTTGTGAGGTAAGTGATTTGTGAAAGGTATAGATTAATGTTATTCAGGGCCATTCTTTTGTAGAGATTATTGAAAGTCAGCTTGCGTTGCGCTAAAAAATACTGTGTGTCAGTTTAAGCACAGTCATGTATAATTGTTCAAAGGGGACGTTTCAATCGTAGCAACTAGTCACAACTGAACGCCCGCTAACTAGAAAGTACTTGCGAGTACTTGTAAGCTTTCCATACTAGCAGAATAAGTTATCGACAAATGTGGATCACCAATCCCTGGATTTCAAAACTCCTTTAAAAGTCACCTACATTCGGAAAGCCAGTGGCTAGTCTACTAAATTTAGCAGAGTTGCCCTTGAAATTCAAGATTTCGCGTCTAAATTAGCTAAAAATTGAAGGCTTTCAGCCAATCAGGCCGCACATGTGCACTACCATTCGGACATTCTTTGTGATTATTCCCTTCATCCGTTAACGGCACTTCTGTGGAGAAAGCTGCCCGCTGGCAGAACTTCACACAGTGTCATTTGCACTTTAATGGTGCTGAGAGAATACCTGACGACATCGGAAAGTTTCTAATACTTTACTGAGCGAAGACGACTCGGAACCCATTGTTCAGTAAGCATTGTGAATCTACTCAACAACTCAGTTTAGGAGAGTCACGGACAAAGGAAACCACCTTCGATATGAGACAATCGCCATCGGCATGCTCCCCATGTCAGCCAACAGTGTGTGCAGTGTTACTGTAATGTGTCTTTAGTGAGTTATTATGAGCGGTGATCGGCATTGAGAACATTTTAGCACTACCTTTTGACATTATTAAATAACTTCTTTGCAAAGATATATTGTTGAAGCATCATCCTCACAACGTTTTCCACAAAATTAATGTACAAGGCCAATCCTCCCCTCTGTCAAATAGGAAAGCTAGAGTCTCCTATCTTGCTCCTTTCTTTTCTTCCTCTTCATCTATCCCTATTAGCCACACGATCTTATTTTCCTTTATATTTTCTTAATTATGTTTCATCATGTGTCTATTCTTCTCCTTCCTTCACCATCAGTCTCCCTGATACCCCCTGCTGCTAGCACTCCCATCTAAAATCTCTCTCTTTCATAATGTCTAATTATAGTTGTACTTTTCATTTACGAATATAAACTCTGTATGTATGTATTTTTCCAAGTGTGCCTTTGTAATTCTTTATTTCACTTTTTTACTAGATGTAATTTAACATGCCTACTAAAGAATATGAAAGTAAAATAAGCAGAATGCCTGGTTAGTTGTAAGAGAGTGTCTGTGGCCCCAATCTTGCCAGGTTAAATAATAAATAAATAACTTCCTTGCAAATCAGTATTATACAGAAAAGATAGACCGAAAGAGGTCCTGCTGTTTTTAACATGCTAGCTTTCTATTTGGAAGGACAGAAGATCCAGTCTTCATCTGGCCATCCTGATTTACGTTTCCCCTGGTTTTCGTAAGTTACTTCAGGCAAACGCCAGAATGTTTCCTACTACAAGGCCACGGCCGATCATCTGTCCCATCCTTGACAGACTAGAACTTTAAGTAATTAAATGCCTGTATATATGAATTACTTTTTTTTGGTTCTTAAACTGTAATGCCATGACATGTCCATTATGCTTCTAGCAGTGATCCGCAGGCGAATCAAGCTGCTGCTACTATTACTACTACTGCTACTACTGTCAGCTTTGAATCGATCATTCACAGCTCACGATACTCGCAGAAACTCGGAATGACGCCATTTCTCGTGCCGGTTATAGCTGATATCACATCCCAACGGTGCGGCTGTCCTTCGGGCAAGATTCCGAAGAAAATAAAAGAACTGCTCCAAATTGAAACCCAAATCTGGTGACTGTTCCTTTGAACACCTCTGACGTTTGGGAAATAATATGTTACAGCCAATGGAATGGTATGAGGGCAGTACAAGTGCTTCCAGTTTTTCATAAACGAGAAGGCTTCACACTGGTCGGCCAGCAGCGCTACGCCGGCTCTGGTTGTGACAGGGCGCCTCCCAGTGCCTGCACAGGCTCCAGAGTTCGCTGACGTCGTGCCCTGCTCTGATGTAAGTACGCCTAACCCACATACCGCGAATAATGCAAACGACGCGCATTGCCACCATGTCTTCATTCAGCTGATGCACCGCGACCGACACTGGCGATGATATATAGGTGGCTCTTATTAAAGTTTAAAAACCTCCGAAGGGACGTCGATGACGCTGAGAGCAGTAATTTAATATGAGTCACATGGGGCCGCAAATGTAGATGATAATACAACAAAAACCACCGTATGGTGTCAGAAGTAAATAAGTACGAGCATCCGAATTCCATCGTACCGGCAAATTGCCTACGTATTCATTACTAAATAAAGTCCGTAAGCAAAACAAGAAGGGACAAAAGGAAAGAAACATAGAATAATTTTTCCTGGCAAAAAACGTGCCACTAATTCAACGTTTGTCTTAAAATGACGCTGAAAACCTCATTAAACACGTTTCATTCGAGTAAAGTTTCTACGCATGGAAGTGAGGATCGACTATATTCTTCTGTAACAACCAGGCATGTCTCATTGATACATATTTATTCAAATAATTGTATGTCCCACGCATTCTCAGAAATATGGAAGGCGGCAATAGATACACTCTTCCTGTCGTGTACCTACATGTTGACCATTTCTCCTTGGACACTCTATATTTAGGAAACTTTCCAAACTAGCTCTTGTTGGACTAATTTAGACCTTTTAATGCTAATAGTAACACAACAAATAATCCTGAGCAAACAGCGAGCATCACGACGGATATACGAATTAGTGGCCACAAGGAAGTTGTAGCTGGACTGAATACCTTAACGTCCAAACCCACCAAAAATAAACGCAAAGTACATATATTTAGAAAAGCTGATAAAAATTCACTTGAAGCCTTACTAAGAGACAGTCTTCACGTCCTCTGATCTGACTACGTAATGTAGATCAGATGTAGTCTGAATTAAGAGATATATAGATTAATAGGAGATGGAACTTATCGCTCATGGTATACAAAATGGGTCAGAACACTCCTGTATCAGCAACGGAAAAAGCTTGCCAAATTTAAACGAACGCAAAATCCCGAAGATTGGCGTAGTTTTAAGGAAGCTCGAAATTTAGCGCGAATAGCTTCCACAACTAAACTCTACCTCAAAATCTGTCAGAAAACTCAAAGTGATTCTGGTCATGTGAAAAGTACACTAGCGGCAAAGATGCAATTAATACATTCATTGTGCGATAACAATGATAATGTAATAGATGACAACACCCTAAAGCGAACTTAACTATAAGCGGTTTTCCGAATCTCCTTCACCAAAAAAGACGAAATAAACATTCCGCGTTTCGAATCTAGAACAACTGGTAACACGAAAAACTTAAAAGTAGATATCCTAGTTGTAGCGAGTCAGATCACTTAATAAAGGCAGGTCCTCCGGACAAGACTGAATACCAGTTAGGTTCCTTTCAGAGTACGCTGATACAATAGCTTTATACTCAGCAATCATATACAACCGCTCGCTCATCGAAAAATCCGGACCTGAAGACTAGAAAGTTGCACAAGTAACACCAGCACCCAAGAAATGAAATAGGAGTAATCCGCTGAATGACAGGTCCATATTGCTAACGTCGATCTGCAGTAAGATTTTGGAACATATACTGTGTTAGAACGTTATGAATTACCTCGAAGGAAACGATTTATAGACTAATAGTCAGTACGGATCCAGAAAATATCATTCTTGTGAAACACAGCTACCTCTTCTATCGACAGCTGATGTCAAATTAATTCAATATTTTTTGCTTTCCAGAAGCCATTCGACACCATTCCTCATACGCGTCTTCAAATCAAATTTAGTGCCTATGGATTATCGCCTTAATTGTGTGACTGGGTTCGTGAGTTCGTAACAGAAAGCTAATTGACGGAAAGTCATTGAGTAAAACAGAAGTAATAAAAAAAATGGCTCTGAGCACTATGGGACTTAACTTCTGAGGTCATCAGTCCCCTAGAACTTAGAACTACTTAAACCTAACTAACCTAAGGACAGCACACACATCCATGCCCGAGGCAGGATTCGAACCTGCGACTGTAGCGGTCGCGCAGTTCCAGACTGTAGCGCCCAGCCGGGATGGTTCATTTGAAAGGGCACGGCCGACTTCCTTCCCCATCCTTCCCTAATCCGATGAGACCGATAACCTCGCTTTCTGGTCTCCTTCTCCAAAGAACCAATCAACCAACCTGTAGCGCCTAGAACCGCTCGGCCACTCCGCCCTGCACAGAAGTAATATCTGGCGTTTCCCATGGAAGTGTTAAAGGTGCTCTGCTTTTCCTGATCTACATAAATGATTTAGGAGACAATCTGAGCAGCCCTCTTAAATTGTTTGCAGATGATGCTGTTATTTACAGTTTTGTCAAGTCATCGGATGACCAAAACCAATTGTAATATGATTTATACAAGGTATCTGTATGGTACAAATAGTGGCAATTGTCTCTAAAGAAATCCGCTAAACTCTGGTTAGACGATAAGTAGCACAAATCTAAAGGTTGTAAATTCAACTAAACAGGTAGGTATTAAAATTACTAATAACTTCAGTTGGAACGATTACATAGATAATGTTGTGGTAAAGCAAACCAAAGACTGCGATTTACCGACAGAACACTCAGAGCCGGGCGGAGTGGCCGTGCGGTTGTAGGCGCTACTGTCTGGAACCGAGCGACTGGTACGGTCGCAGGTTCGAACCCTGTCTCGGGCATGGATGTGCGTAATGTCCTTAGGTTAGTTAGGTTTAAGTAGTTCTAAGTTCTAGGTGACTGATGACCTCAGCAGTTAAATCGCATAGTGCTCAGAGCCATTTGAACCATTTTTTAACACATAGAAAGACCATCTAGCTACTATAGAGGCTGCTTACACCAAGCTTGTCTACCCTCTTCTGGAGCAGTGCTGTGCAATGTGCGATCCGCATCAGATGAGACTGAGGAAAAACATCGAAAAACTTCAAAGACGGGCAGCTCGTTTTGTATTATCGCGAAACAGGGAAGAAAGTGCCACGGACATGATCCGTGAATTGACGTGGCAATCATTAAACCAAAGGCGTTTTCCGTTGCGGCAGGACCTTCTCGTGAAATTTCAATCCCCAACTTCCTCCCCAAATTGCGAAAATATTCTGTTGGCGCCCACCTATACAGAGAGAAATGATCATCTTGATAAAATAACAGAAATCAGAACTCGCACAAAAAGAGTTAAGTGCTCGTTTTTCTCACGCTCCTTTCGAGAGTGGAACACTAGAAAAACAGGTTGAGGATGATTCGATGAACCCTCTGCCAGCCACTTGATTGTGAATTGCAGAGTAATCATGTAGATGTAGATGTAATAGTATTTCCACACTTTAATGCTACTTTTGTTCCGTTTCTGTCTTGATTTGTCTTCATCTAAGGCCTTCAAACGTAACAGCGGAGATGCAGTACTCGTGTTCTCCAAAAACCAGTGTGTAATGCGTATCGAAACATATTTGTGAGACAGTTCCTTCCACGTTCCAGTTGCAAATGGAAGAATGAAGAAATGACTGAAAGCCTCTGCATGCACCTTTCACTCCTAAACAGTGCCTCTATTAACTTTACGCGAGATATGCAATAGAAGGAAATACAATCGCTCTTCATTTTATTTCAGATAGTAGTAACCTTAACTTACCCAGCAGTGTTTAGGAAAGAGATCATTGCCTCTCTTACAAAATTACTTATTAATGAGCCTGAGCTGTTCTGAACACAATCCTAGTAAATAAGCCGTTCGTTTACAGTTTTGCTATTTTCCGATACCTTTCTTTAATCCGAGTAATGTATGTTACAAATACTTAATATAGGCCTTAACAGCTCATGCATCCAAGTTGCTGACAAGAATAATAAACAGAAGAAAAAAAAAGAAAATTGAGGATGTGTTAGATGACGATCAGTTTGGCTTTAGGAAAGGTAAAGGCACCAGAGAGGCAATTCTGACGTTGCGGTTGATAGTGAAGGCAAGAATAGAAGTAAATCAAGATACGTTCGTAGGATTTTTAGACCTGGAAAAAGCGTTCGACAGTGACAAGTGGTGCAAGATGTTCGAAATTCTGATGCAAATAGGGGTAAGCTATAGGGAGAGACGGGTGATACACAACATGTACAAGCGTCTTGATGGAATAATAAGAGCTGAAGACCAAGAACGAAGTGCTCGGATTAAAAAGGGGGTAATGGAGGTTCAAAATGTTCAAATGTGTGTGAAATCGTATGAGACTTAACTGCTAAGGTCATCAGTCCCTAAGCTTACACACTACTTAACCTAAATTATCCCAAGGACAAATGCACACACCCATGCCCGAGGGAGGACTCGAACCTCCGCCGGGACCAGCCGCGCAGGTAATGGAGGGATGTAGTCTTTTTCCCCTACTGTTCAGTCTATACATCGAAGAAGCAATGACTGAAATAAAAGAAAGATTCAGGAGTGGAGTTAAAATTCAAGGTGAAAGGTTATGAATCATACGATTCGGTGACGACATTGCTATCCTCAGTGAAAGTGAAGAAGAATTACGTGATCTGCTGAATGGAATGATTAGTCTAATGAGTGCAGAACATGGAGTGATAATGAACAGAAGAAAGACGAAAGTAATGAGATGTAGCAAAAACGAGAAGAGCGAGAAATTTAACATCAGGATTGGTGATATGAAGTGGATGAAGTTAAGGAATTCTTCTACCTATGCAGCAAAATAACCAATGACGGACGGAACAAGGAGGACATCAAAAGCAGACTAGCACTGGCAAAGAAGGGCATTCCTGGCCAAGAGAAATCTACTAGTATCAAACATAAACCTTAATTTGAGGCAGAAATTTATAAGGATGTACATTTCGAGCACAGCATTGTGTGCAAGTGAAACATGGAAGTGGAAAAACCGGAACAGAAGAGAATCGAAGCATTTGAGGTGTGTTGCTGCAGACGAATGTTGAAAGTTAGATTAACCGATAAGGTAAGAAATGAGGAGCTTCTGCGCCGAATCGGAAAGGATAAGTGAAAAACATTGAAAAGATAAAGGGGCGGGATGATAGGACATCTGTTAAGACAGCAGGGAATAACTTCCATGATATTAGAAGGAGTTGTAGAGGGTAAAGACTGTAAAGGAAGACATAGATTGGAATACATTCAGCAAATAAGTGAAGACTCAGATTGCAAGTGCTACTCTGAGATGAAGACAGGAGCGGAATTCGTGGCATGCCGCATCAAACCAGTCGCAAGACAGATGACTCAAAAAAAAGTACAGGTCCGTCAAGCACTATTGAATATACTATGAAATATACTGTGACTTCTCAGGCTTTCCCGACGGATCTGTTGCAAATACACATCTCTAGTTTGCCGCCGGATCGTATCGAGTAAATCGCACAATATTTCTTCGATGCAACTACTCGGCCGGCCGCTGCGGCCGAGCGGTACTATGCGCTTCAGTCCGGAACCGCGCTGCTGCTATGGTCCCAGGTTCGAATCCTGCCTCGGGCATGGATGTGTGTGATGTCCTTAGTTAGGTTTAAGCAGTTCTAAGTCTAGGGGACTGATGACCTCAAATGTTAAGTCCCATAGTGCTCAGAGCCATTTGAACCCATAGTGCTTAGATCCACTTGCATCATTTTGCAACTGCTCGACGTGTTCTGGTGGTGGTAGTTACTTCTGTCACTGCTGCAAGGCGCGACTGATGATGTCTAGCAGCTGCATCGATGAAATATTGTACTATTTACACCATACGATCCAGCGGCAAACCAGAGAAGTGTATTTGCACTATTGAATATATTATCCATATGTTCACCGCATATCTATGTTTAAGGAGCTTCAATGATTTTCAGCGGCCCAGATATTGTTACGACTATTCAACATACCGTTCTCGGTGAAACAAGTTTCATTCGAGAAAAGTATATACGCAGAAATCTGAAGATCGATTATAACGTTTCGCAACAACCGTTGGCTATAAACAATGCGAGATCCGATGTCAGTGGGAGCTACAGCTGTTTTCTTCTAATGGTAGGGGTGTAACAGCCATCCCCGAACTATACTTCAAACATCACGACATGCGACGCCGATTTTGCGAGCACTGGAGGTTCCTCAACCTGGAAGTAAGCATAGCTTCTTGAAGGCAGTTTCTCTATTACTGCCTTCTTTCATGTCTGTGTTGCAAGTGGAATACCGGCTCCGTTGAATTTTTGACTGTGGTGTCTCCGACCCTCTTGTAGGTGCCATAGGTACCGTGGCACTTGAAAGTACCCAGTTTTATACCGTGGCATTTCCTACCAGAGACTCCTCACTGCTGTAGCTTTGTCTGAAGCGGCAACTGAGTGTTGTTTCATCAGCAGCAACATAGGCTATGCTCTTAGATTCTTGCCTAACCACACCACCGGAATTCGCGAAATATTCGAAAATGAACAGCCAACTAATTCTGACAAGCAAGAATATACGAGGGCAGTTCAATAAGTAATGCAACACATTTTTTTTCTGAAACAGGGGTTGTTTTATTCAGCATTGAAATACACCAGGTTATTCCCCAATCTTTTAGCTACACAACACTATTTTTCAACGTAATCTCCATTCAATGCTACGGCCTTACGCCACCTTGAAATGAGGGCCTGTATGCCTGCACGGTACCATTCCACTGGTCGATGTCGGAGCCAACGTCGTACTGCATCAATAACTTCTTCATCATCCGCGTAGTGCCTCCCACGGATTGCGTCCTTCATTGGGCCAAACATATGGAAATCCGACGGTGCGAGATCGGGGCTGTAGGGTGCATGAGGAAGAACAGTCCACTGAAGTTTTGTGAGCTCCTCTCGGGTGCGAAGACTTGTGTGAGGTCTTGCGTTGTCATGAAGAAGGAGAAGTTCGTTCAGATTTTTGTGCCTACGAACACACTGAAGTCGTTTCTTCAATTTCTGAAGAGCAGCACAATACACTTCAGAGTTGATCGTTTGACCATGGGGAAGGACATCGAACAGAATAACCCCTTCAGCGTCCCAGAAGACTGTAACCATGACTTCACCAGCTGAGGGTATGGCTTTAAACTTTTTCTTGGTAGGGGAGTGGGTGTGGCGCCACTCCATTGATTGCCGTTTTGTTTCAGGTTCGAAGTGATGAACCCATGTTTCATCGCCTGTAACACTCTTTGACAAGAAATTGTCACCCTCAGCCACATGACGAGCAAGCAATTCCGCACAGATGATTCTCCTTTGCTCTTTATGGTGTTCAGTTAGACAACGAGGGACCCAGCGGGAACAAACCTTTGAATATCCCAAATGCTGAACAATTGTGACAGCACTACCAACAGAGATGTCAAGTTGAGCACTGAGTTGTTTGATGGTGATCCGTCGATCATCTCGAACGAGTGTGTTCGCACGCTCCGCCATTGCAGGAGTCACAGCTGTGCACGGCCGGCCCGCACGCGGGAGATCAGACAGTCTTGCTTGACCTTGCGGTGATGATGACACACGCTTTGCCCAACGACTCACCGTGCTTTTGTCCACTGCCAGATCACCGTAGACATTCTGCAAGCGCCTATGAATATCTGAGATGCCCTGGTTTTCCGCCAAAAGAAACTCGATCACTGCCCGTTGTTTGCAACGCACATCCGTTACAGACGCCATTTTAACAGCTAGGTACAGCGCTGCCACCTGTCGGAAGTCAATGAAACTATACGAGACGAAGCGGGAATGTTTGAAAATATTCCACAAGAAATTTCCGGTTTTTTCAACCAAAATTGGCCGAGAAAAAAAATGTGTTGCATTACTTATTGAACTGCCCTCGTAGTATTGGTTTCGCTCGTAGCAATACTTAACCTTTCGTTTTTAAATCAGACTAAAAATAAAAAATAAAAAACGGTTATGTTCAGCCCTAAGCCTAGATAAGATTTGAAGGTATATTCTTATTACAAAACTGCCGGAAAAGCTGCGGGTAACACCAACCAGTTGCTATTTCCGACCAGAGCCTCCCAAACTGTTGCAGGTTCCTTTGACGATCGGAAAAGCCACGGCAAAAAGATTTGTGGTCGGAAAGATGACGTTGACGTCACAGGTCTTAAAGTCCACGGTCGAAAATTCCACGGCACCGAATTCCATTATTACTATGTCTGTTACCATGAGTATCTGCTTGCCTACGGGGTTGTTGTTTCTGTTATTGGGGTCTTCAGTTCGAAGACTGGTTTGATACAGCCCTCCACGCTAATCTATCTTGTGCAAGTAAGTCTCTTCGTCTCTGAATAACTACTACAACCTATATCTATTTCTACATGCTTACTGTGTTTAAACCTTGGTGTTCCTCAATAATTTTTACCTCTCAGGCTTCGTTTTCAAGTTAACTATACCTTGATGTCTCAGGATGTAACCTACCAAGCTATCCTTTCTTTTTGTTAAGATGTGTCATAAAGAAGATTTCTTCGCGGTTCGACTTCATCATTCATTATTCATTCTGCCCATCTAACCTTCAGCATTTTTCTTTAGTACAACATTTAAAAAGCTTCTGCTCTCTTCTTATCTGAACAGTTTATCGTCCACATCCCAACCCCGCGTAAGCTCACACCGCAGGCAAATACACTCAGGAAAGACTTATTAAGATTTAAGTTTACATTGGATGTCAACAAATTTAAATTTTTAGAAACTTTTTTTCCACTATTCCCAGTAATCATGTTATATCCTCTACGCTTTTACCACCGTCAATTAGTTTGCTAAAATAATCTCTAAAGTTGTCTAGTATTATACTTACAGTGGCATATTTCCTAACCTAACTTACTCAGCATAGACCTATTTAATTCGACAATATTTCATTACTTTCCCTTATTTTTGTTGGCCTTCCGCTTATAACTTCTTTCCAGGATCGTCTATTCCGTTCAGCTGGTCTTCCGCGGCCTTTGGTGTATGTGACAGAATTACAATCTCATGGTAAAAATTAAAGTTTTTATTTCTGCTTCCTGAACTTTAATCTCAGTTCCAAATTTCTGCGTGGTTTTAGTTCATTTCTTTGCTGAAGATACAAACTGAGTAACTTGTCACTCTGTTCTCAGTTACTGCTGCGTCCCTTTCTTATCGTTCGACTCTGCAGTCTGAATTCAGTCCAAGTGGTGGGCAACATTCCAAAATGGTTCAAATGGCTCTGAGCACTATGGGACTCAACATCTGAGGTCATCAGTCCCCAAGAACTTAGAAATTCTTAAACCTCACTAACCTATGGCATCACACACATCCATGCCCGAGGTAGGATTCGAACCTGCGATCGTAACAGTCACGCGGTTTCGAACTGAAGCGCCTAGAACCGCTCGGCCACCACGGCCGGCGTAACATTCCCACCCCTGTATTTTATAGCTGCTGCCTTCAGAATTTGGAACAATGCGTTAAAGTCAGCATCATCGAAAGGTGTCTCGAAATATATCAATGCTGTAAAAGTAGGTTTACCTTTTTCAGTTTGTCTTCTAAGATAAGTCGTAGGGTTAGTATTGCGCCGTCTGTACCTACATTTATTCCACAATCCAGTTTCTTCGTTCTTCTGTATATAACTTGCGTTAGTTTTTTTTTTTTGCAGCCATGATGTATCAAACTGATGATTCGGTAATACACACCTTATATGGAATGGGGAGATTACATTCTTTCTGAGGTGTGAGGGTACTTGGCCAGTGTCACACAATTTGGATATGAGGTCTTACTAATTGAAGAATTAAAATCCTTACATGAGTCCGCTATTATGTTGCGGCACTAACCTGTAAAGGTCTGCCTTACACATAAACTGTACATTTCACAAGTTTGGATTTTGGCCATTGCCATCATCAGGTCTGTTAAGGACAGAAAGACAATGTAGTAACTAACTGCGTTCAATTAGCTGAAGCAAAATCTACAATAGGCCTAGTGACACATTAAAAAGATTAAAATGTTAATATGATGAACAGCCTTGCATAACAACCTCAAATACCGTTAAAATATTCTGAAGTAGGTATCAACGCCAAAATCTATGTATCTAGGTTAGGTACACAGTAAGTGCTGGTGATGGCCTGCATAGGAGTAGGTCCAGTATTTATATTTATACAAGTAATTGAGGCCGGTAGAGAGCACTAATACAACGGTGCATGGGTAACCAGCATCGTAAATTCAACAGTTAAAATGCAGTATGCGTGCTCATTAATTAAAATTGCTTAATATGACAAAATGGGCGTCTGACAATAAAACATCAACTCACATAAAATATATAGAAATAAAACCCACACTTAAATTTCATATAAAACTTGTAAAGAGTAATAAGAATTTTAAGTATGGGTTTTATTTATTTTATTTCATTTCCAAGTATTTTATATGAGCCGATTGTCAGACGCTCATTTCACCACGTAAAGTAATTTTAATTAATGGCTGAACATACTGCACTTTAACTTTTGAATTTACGATGCTGTTCACCCATGCTCCCTAGCATTAACGCCCTCTACTCGTATAAGTACTGTATGTACCAAGCCATCGCCAGCAATACGCACCCAGATATAGAGATTCTGACTTTGATACCTGGATCAGGCCGGCCGAGGTGGCCGAGCGGTTCTAGGCGCTACAGTCTGGAACTGCGCGACCGCTACGGTCGGAGGTTCGAATCGTGCCTCGGGCATGGATGTGTGTGTTGTCCTTAGGTTAGTTAGGTTTAAGTAGTTCTAAGTTCTAGGGGACTGATGACCTTAGAAGTTAAGTCCCATAGTGCTCAGAGCCATTTGAACCATTTTGAACCTGCATCAGAATATTTTTATGGTATGTTTGGCTGGTATGCATGGCTGTTAGTCATGTTAACATTTTTGTTTTTTATATATCTCTAGGCCTGTTGTAGATTTTGCGTCAGCTGACTCCATTATTTTTTTATTTGTAACATATCTGAAGATGGCGATGCTCGAAACCGGTAACTGTGAAATGTACAGTTTATGTTATCATGATGGAACTTTATAAATAAAGTGGAATAGTTTTTTCATAGCTGGTGCTCCCAAGAGTCTTAATAATTCTGCTTCTTATGCCTTGTTTTGGACTTATTTACGCCTTTGAATACTCTGACAAATTCTTCTCTGAATGTCTTTTCATCTTCACTTATTTTCGCTTCCTTTTCCATAAGATTGTCATCTAAAGCCTCTAGTTTATTTACCTCTAAATATTAATTCCACTTTCCAGCCTTCCGTTCTTTTTTTTTAATAATGGGTTGCGAACTGAATTCTTGATATTCATATAACTACCCCTCTTTTCTCCAAAACTTTCTTCGATTATCCTATACGCATCATCTATCCTTTCCGTGCTTCTAGAACCTTCAGTTCTCCTCTTGCAATGCCTGTTTCGCCAGAGGTGTAAAGAATGATGAGTAATGTAGTTACACACATTGCGACAGAACACCTTCCTACATAAAGGTGATACAAGATCATGTGAAGTCAGTGAGGTTCGTGACACAACAGGAAAGCTGTGAACAACGGCTACAGCGGACATTTACAGCCAAAGATCAGAACAAAAAGTAGATACACCACTTGCAAACAGGCAGTGAGTCGCTGCAACAGATCCAGAGGCGATGGTACACCAGCCTTATGGCGCTAAGAATTCCTCTAGCGCAGAGAAAAAGTCTCGGTCTAACAGCTGCCACACCTGTCTTCCAGTGCTTGCAAGGCCGTGAAATGCTGGACTCCATAAAGGGCCAGCCCGTCGCCGCACTCGCGGCGGGAGTCTGTGTGTCTGGGAGCGATGTCTCCAGGAAAGCTGAGCGCGGTGCACCTCAAATAATTTCAGGCGGAACATCGGGTCTAGGAAAACACTGAAATATCGCAAATTTCTTGGGCGCTTACTACTGTCCCTTTTGAGAGCACAGAACGATCTCATTTCGTATACAGGAATAAGGCATTACGGACCGGAAACATCAGCAATGCGAGGCCCTGGCCACAAGGCCAATGTGATTTATTTTTGGAACTGCTTTTCTACAGCATTGTGCAGCAATAAGCAAGGCCGCTAGTGACTCACTTTCGGACCAACGTTACATGTGAAAAACTGTTCCTTCTCTGACGTGAGCCAGATAGCAGAGAGATAAATAAAGGGAAAAAACTAGACATTGAAACGAACGGTAATTCAAATAGAAAACTTAAGGCTAGATCTTTTTGACTACTCACGACTCCGTAGTATATCAACAAGAATAAACAAGGATGGTTTGTAATTGCTTCCTCCAGGTACTAACTGAATTTTGCTATTCTCTTCGTTGCGGTGAATATAGTTACTACACGATAGAAATCACAGATAATATGACGAGGAGGTCTCAGAGTTTGAGAACACAATAAATTCGGTAAGTTCATCATTAGGTATCTTCTAAGGAAAATGTTGCATATTTGGCAGAGTATTTCTCCTTGTACGTTCTAGGTACAAACTGCGACTCACTTGGTGTTACTCTTATTAGACAACTGTAATTCATGCATTAGTTTACGTAGTTGGCCGAAGTACAAGGGAAGGAAAACGTGGACATTCTTTGAAGAGCCATAGTTCAACTGGCATTCATCAACGCCCATTTTTCCTTTCATGGTATCCATTTCTCGTATAAGACACTCAAGGAACTGTGAAACAGAGCACAGAACTCTGAAACGAAATTTGTTCATAGCTGTATGTAGTCACTTACCTTATCCCTCCCGTTCACATCAATTTGCAGAAAACTATCTCCAATTAAAACGCATTCACTTTTTGTGTTATTTAGCTGCACGACAATGCCAGATTTTACTTGCACAGTTACAGGTTTGAACTGTAATCTTTAACCCTGTTCATATCCAATCCTGCTGAGTATGAAGGCTCGTCACAGTACACAGACACTGTACATCCAGTGAGTAAAAGCCGAATTAAGTTATGCATATATTAGATAGATAAACCACAAAAAATTGGGTTTAGAAATGCCGGTGTTCCAATTTCAAAAAGTTTAGGAATTAATTTTAGTACATTTCTGGAAAGAACTGTAATTTCTCTCCGAAAGGTAAGGGAAACAGTCTTAAAATTAGGTCTAAGTCTTAATCAGAAGCACAGTGTGGCACCAACCTAAAAACATTTTATGAAAGGATGGTCAATATGAGTAGCATAGCATTGGGTGGTGATGAAAACGAACTTCTAATCTGTAGTACAGTTTGAGTAAATATTAGGACGTTGCGAACATAAAACATACAACAGCTATAGTGAAAGTTACCATGTTGAATAAAAGAAGAAAAAATTGTTGCATGAGTTATAGCATTTTCCAAAATGGTGATTTTGTCCTATTTCTCAAAACTGTCAAATACTTCTATAGTTCATATTAATTTCCGGATTTTAGATTGCACACAATAATGAAAATACGGTTTCAGGACGTTGTTCTTCTTTCTGGTATCAGCTTACTGCCGACTTCTCTCCAGGTGTGCGTGATTCTTCTCCATTTCTTACTGATCTGTTTAATTTAGTTTAATCATCATTTCTACAGAATGAAATATCAAATTGAATAAGCCTATGTTTTGTCATTAGCATTTTTGAGTTAACTGAGAACATTCTTCGCTTGCAGTAGGGTGATTTTTATTTGTTACTTCTTTCTGTTCGCATTCTACACTGAAAACTTTATTGTATTTCTATTTGGGAAACAGCGTTTCAGATTGTATGAAGTGTACAAATCATAGCTTTACAGGAAAGGAATAAAACGTTTCGATTCCTATCCAAATGAAATATGTCAAAATTCTCGACGGCAGGACCTAGGTACTTAGATTGTACTCCAGAAATATTCATGATGGAAATAATCGCCGGCCGCTGTGGTCTCGCGGTTAAGGCGCTCAGTCCGGAACCGCGCGACTGCTACGGTCGCAGGTTCGAATCCTGCCTCGGGCATGGATGTGTGTGATGTCCTTAGGTTAGTTAGGTTTAAGTAGTTCTAAGTTCTAGGGGACTGATGACCACAGATGTTAAGTCCCATAGTGCTCAGAGCAATTTGAACCATTTTTTTGGAAATAATTTCCCAGAGCATGAGAGCGCCATTTTAAATTTTAAATTGCCGTTAACACTTTTTGAACCAATTCACTGATACGTTTTTATTCAAACATCTTCTCACATAACATGCTTTGAAACACTCATTTCAATTTGGTATTTATTTTATTGTTGGACACCGCCCATCGCGTAAGAAAATAAAGTTATTAGCATGTTCTTGTCGGTAAATCGATGTGTTACAGTCCTACACTTAGTCCCTCTTCCTCGTGCGAGAGAAGGATCAGGTGCCAGACTTTTATTGTTCTACAATAATGAGCTATTCATTTATTTACTGCAAAATGGTGATGATGTCTCCAGATCAACGTAACAGTTTAACGATTTAGCAGTAGTATTATCAAACAAAAACAAAAATACACTTTAACGTACCTCATACGACACAACAATAGAAATTCGACTGCGCTTTCCTGCATAATGCTTTCCAGTTCTTTGTGGTTTTGAAGACGTAATTTTCATCATATAACTGAGTCTGCGATCTTGGTCCACTTTTTTGGCACGCTGCAAACTTCATTTCTTGCTTTCGCCAGGTGGAATACTAGAATACATACTCACTTGAATCTGCCTCCTTTGTTATTACAATGTGGCTAAAAACTACTTAAATGTAGATCTTGGTTGAAGTACCTATAGCGAAAATACGTCTGCTCAGGTGATAAAAAAATATCAAAGCAGTGCAACGAGATTTCAAATTTCGCTGAAATTATAATTCGTAAGTGCATCAAGCGTTATTACTTACTGAGCTTCGTTATCACTGTCTTTCAGTTTTCCCATCTCTAATTCTCAGTCCATTTCCTTTCGATCGCTCTCCCACAAATAAACAGCCCGCCATGGCGATCAAAAGTGCGCAGTCATGCAATTCGCACCACGCTGTGAGCTGCAAGATGAAAATAGTGGCAACAGCCAAAGAAAGAGCGGGATAATAAGGCTGACTGGGAAACACGTCTTGAAGATAATACCTCTTGAACCGTCGGCTGCTGTGTGCATAAGACGATTTGATCCGATTCGTGTTTTTCAGCACTAAATTACTATGGGAAAGAATTCGAAATGGCCCGGTCTGACTCAGCAGCTTAAACAGCATACCACAATTGGGGTGCATACGCATCAAACTGTATTTTGACCTCGCTGCATTTAATTCGTTTTGAAACGGTGCTTCTTATTTTCCCTTTACCAATTACGATTTATTGTTTTTGTGGCATTCAGTCATTAGACTGGTTTGGTACAGCTCTCCACGATAACGTACCCTGTACAAGTCATTACATCTCTTAATAACTGCTGCAACCTACGTCCATTTATGATTTCCCTAAATCTTTCTGGGCAAATGCTGGAATGGCCCCTTTGAAAGGCCACGGCTGACTTCCTTCCCCGTCCTACACTAATCCTGTGTGACCCATAACATCGCTGTTTGGTCCCCTCCCCCAAAATCACCCAATAAACCAACCTACGTCCATTTGTATCTGCTTACTGAACTCAAGCCTTCGGCTCTCTCAACAATTTTTACTTCGCCACAGTTTATTCCATTACCAGATTGACGATTCGCTGAGGCCTTCCTTATCAACTGGGAATTGCTTTATTGAAATGATGCCATGAAGCTCTTTTGACCCTAACCTGTTTCAGTACGTCCTCATAAGCGACGCGGTCTGCGTATCCAGTCTTCAGCATTCTTCTGCAGTACTACATTTCTAAATCTTGTCTCTTCTTCTCTGTCGTCTAAGCTTCACTTCTGTACTAGGTTACACGCCATACAAATAACTTCAGAAAAGATTTCCTAACAGTTAAATTATATTCCATGACAACAAATGTCTCTTTTTCAGCAATGCTTTTCTTCCTATACCTAGTCTACATTTTATATCATCGTTACTCCCGCCACGGTCAGTTGTTTTTCTACCCAAATCGTAAAACTCGTTTACTTCTTTTAATGTCTCAATCCCTTAACATAACACCTACAGCATCGTCTGAGTTAAGACTACTTCCCATTACCCTTGATTTATTGTGATATTTAGAACAACCCAGATGAAATTTGCTGTTAATGGTGACCGAATAATGTAGCAGTCTAACCTTTGAATGTAATGGTTGTGACCTAATGGACAAGCGCTGATGAGTTTCAATACACATGTGGCTTCTCAGTATTGGTACATTCAAAAAGATAGAGTTTTTTGCGTTAGTCAAAATCGCGAAATTTTGTTCTAAGTAAAGTTAGATATGATCTATAAACACACCTGAAGACCGGCACTACATTTTCGTGCTCATCTATTCACATTTAATCTCATCACAGCTCAAATACACTGAATTATCGCGACACGCTATTTTATTCTAACTTATATACATTATCTACACTACACTCCAGAAACTATTGGCTGGTGCGGTAGTTGCGGAACGTGATATTGGCACCCGTATTTATTATTACCTGTCGTTAAAAACACTTTGTCACCATTCGGTACATTTCTTACCCTTTACTCAGAGTCAACACACAGCGATAGAGGGACACACTCCACGGTGCGATATGCTTTCTCCTGCTGCGCCATTACAACAACAACTCTATTCGCTGACTGAAGTGCATCTGATTGCATCTGACAACAATATCACCCGCTTGGTGCTCTTGCCGTTTGCAAATTGACCTATGCGAGCAAAATATGGTTATCTCTGAGTAAGGGGCCATGGATCCCTTACATTCTGGCCTAAAAGTCTTCTTTGGAGCTACAGGCAAAAAAAAAAAAAACGTTAAGGTTACAAAAAAGAACATAAAGAACATTAAATTCGAGATCAAACAATAAAATTATTCATCGATAAATTCCCTCTGACTCCGGTTGAAAATCTCCTCTTCCAAAAATACAATAATTCCATAGATCTTTATGAAAATTTAAATTCAATTACAAAGCATCTTTAGTTTCAATAGTTCCTGTGGGCTGTCAAATACGTAACTGTTGCTGCTTACCTTTCAAGCAGCACTGTGAAAGAATGCACTCAGTTTATTTCAGCTGCCCCTTTAATTTGTCGTCCTTTCCGCAGATCGTTTCGCCATCCAAACTACCAGCATCATTTCACCTCACCTCAGGCACCACACATGAGAGGTAAACAAGCAATACCACAAGTTAATAACTGTTCCATTTTTATATCTACCAGCCTACTGATATGACATATGAGAAACAAAATATTATTTCAATACATCAAATAGCACAATTAATTGACTATGCTTTGCCATCTGTTAAAAATCAGAAATGTAAATGCTAGCTTAATACTCTGAACATATCTTTCGTAACTACACACAGTCATAATTAACATGGTTGCCCATAGAGAAATTCTAGAAGAAATGGCAATAGAATACTTATTGTGGTTGAACAGTTATTGTCATTGTCATTACGATAGTAAATACCTTTTTGTTGGAGCTCATTATTCATTTTATAGTGTCAGAATTCAACGAGGACTGCCCAGAAAGTAATGCACAGCATATTTTCCTTCAACAATTCTTTACTGAACATAGTGATAATTACACACACGAAAGAATGGTATTTTATCTACACACCCTATTTTTCCACTTAATCTCCATCCCAATCTATGGCCTCCCTCCAGCGCGAAATATGGGCATATATGCCGTGTTATCAGGAGAAAGAAAACTGGCGTTCTACGGATCGGAGCGTGGAATGTCAGCTCCCTTAATCGGGCAGGTAAGTTAGAAAATTTAAAAACAGAAACGGATAGATTAAAGTTAGATGTAGTGGGAATTAGTGAAGTTCGGTGGCAGGAGGAACAAGAATTCTGTCCAGGTGAATACAGGGTTATAAATACAAAATCAAATAGGGGTAGTGCAGGAGTAGGTTTAATAATGAATAAAAAATAGGAGTGCGGGTAAGCTACTACAAACAGCATAGTGACCGCATTGTTGTGGCCAAGATAGACACGAAGCCCACGCCTACCACAGTAGTACAAGTTTATATGCCAACTAGCTCTGCAGATGATGAAGAAATTGATGAAATATATGATGAGATAAACGAAATTATTCAGGTAGTGAAGGGAGACGAAAATTTAATAATCATAGGTGACTGGAATTCGAGAGTAGGAAAAGGTAGAGAAGGAAACGTAGTAGGTGAATATGGATTGGGGGTAAGAAATGAAGGAGGAAGCCACCTGGTAGAATATTGCACAGAGCATAACTTAATCATAGCTAATACTTGGTTCAAGAATCATGAAAGAAGGTTGTATACATGGAAGAAGCCTGGAGATACTAGAAGGTACCAGATAGATTATAGAATGGTAAGACACACATTTAGCAACCACGTTTTAAATTGTAAGCCATTTCCAGGGGCAGATGTGAACTCTAACCACAATCTATTGGATATGAACTGTAGATTAAAACTGAAGAAATGGCAAAAAGGTGGGAATTTAAGGAGATGGGAACTGGGTAAACTGACTAAACCAGAGGTTGTACAGAGTTTCAGGGAGAGCACAAGGGAACAATTGACAGGGATGGGGGAAAGAAAAACAGTAGATGAAGAATGGGTAGCTTTGAGGGATGAAGTAGTCAAGGCAGCAGAGGATCAAGAAGGTAAAACGATAAGGGCTAGTAGAAATTCTTGGGTAACAGAAGAAATATTGAATTTAATTGATGATAGGAGAAAATATAAAAATGCAGTAAATTAAGCAGGCAGAAAGGAATACAAACGTCTCAAAAATGAGATCAGTAGGAAGTGCAAAATGGCTAAGCAGGGACGACTAGAGGACAAATGTAAAGATGTTGAGGTTTATCTCACTAGGGGTAAGATAGATCCTGCCAACAGAAAATTAAAGAGACCTTTGGAGAAAAGTGAAGCACTTGTATGAATATCAAGAGTTCAGATGGAAACCCAGTTCTAAGCAAAGAAGAGAAAGCAGAAAGGCGGAAGGAGTATATAGAGGGTCTATACAAGGGCGATGTACTTGAGGACAATATTATGGAAATGGAAGAGGATGTAGATGAAGATGAAATGGGAGATATGCGAGAAGAGTTTGACAGAGCACTGAAAGACCTAAGTCGAAACAAGGCCCCGGGAGTAGACAACATTCCATTGGAACTACTGACAGGCTTGGGAGAGCCAGTCCTGACAAAACTCTACCATATGGTGAGCAAGATGTATGAGACAGGAGAAATACCCTCAGACTTCAAGAAGAATATAATAATTCCAATCCCAAAGAAAGCAGGTGTTGACAGATGTGAAAATTACCGAACTATCAGTTTAATAAGTCACGGCTGCAAAATACTAACACGAATTTTTTACAGACGAATGGAAAAACTGGTAGAAGCCGACCTCGGGGAAGATCAGTTTGGATTCCATAGAAATGTTGGAACACGTGAGGCAATACTGACCCTACGACTTATCTTAGAAGAAAGATTCAGGAGAGGCAAACCTACGTTTCTAGCATTTGTAGACTTAGAGAAAGCTTTTGACAATGTTGACTGGAATACTCTCTATCAAATTCTGAAGGTGTCAGGGGTAAAATACAGGGAGCGAAAGGCTATTTACAATATGTAGAGAAGCCAGATGGCAGTTATAAGAGTCGAGGAGCACGAAAGGGACGCAGTGGTTGGGAAGGGAGTGAGACTGGTTTGTAACCTCTCCCCGATGTTATTCAATCTGTATATTCAGCAAGCAGTGAAGGAAACGAAAGAAAAGTTCGGAGTAGGTATTAAAATCCATAGAGAAGAAATAAAAACTTTGAGGTTCGCCGATGACATTGTAATTCTGTCAGAGACAGCAAAGGAGTTAGAAGAGCAGTTGAACGGAATGGACAGTTGCATGGGGGCTTAATTATATATAAATGAATGCAAATACTTTTTAATTGTTGTCTGTCCGATTACGAAGTCTCGTAAACGGTTGACCCTGACTAGTATTTGTACACAATCTGACTGCATAGAATAACAACAAAGAATGAAAGAAAATTTCCGTTACACAATTAATTAATTAAGTCCCCAGCAACTATAAAACGTACGAAACCAAAGCACAAGTGTAACTGTTCTGTGTGTGGAAGTGTGATTCAACGTTCACATCTGGCACGGTTCTTCTTCAATAAGACAAGAAATTTTAAATACCATTTATACTGAAGTAATTAAAAAAATAGAAATACTATAATTGCGCAAGAAAACCAGAATTACACTCTAATACAAGAACACGAGCCAGATGCTTTGTTGACTGAACCTGTGACGAGGCATTGTTTAAGACATAATGAAAAAAAAGGATTTTTTTTTACCTTCATATATATTGACGAAAAGCACTCTGATCATTACAATATCTCCATTCGAACAACATCTGCTGTCTAGCCCATCAAACAACTGCATACAACATGGCCACAAATAGCACAGCTATCAATATCCTCTCAGCAAGATTTGCACAAGCACTCACTACGACGACATCTCAACAACTACTTGACTCCTACTACTTCTCAACAAGCACTGCCTACTGCCACATCTCGACAAGCACTGCCAGTGGAGGCGGCGGAATAAAACTCTTTGGCGCAATCTCTGGCGCTGTGGCTCAGTGTAGCCACCTTTCATATGCCCTTCCTCCACGGGCCAGAATTTGATGGTATTTTTGCTAGCATTGGTGGTGAAAATATCACCAAATTCGTCCACAAAAATACAGACAAAAATAAAAGATAATATTAATACGTAAATATCACATAATTAGATAAAATTTTGGCTTTGCACTGACCTTTCAATAACCTAATATATAAAATACAGTAAGCAACACAAATTCTTTCATACATGTGACTTTACATAATAGTTCACACACACAAAAAATCAGTTTATACAAATGTTCACATAAAATGCTTTCAATGATACAAAAAACAAGTAGTTGATAGTTCCAGCAGTAGCACCCAGCAATGGTCAACAGGTGCAAATACCAACAGGTGACATCATTTTAGTAGAAACAGTTCCAACAGTGGCACCCAGCAATGTTCTGTAAGTGCAGACACCGACAAGTGACATCATTTCAATAGAAGCAGTTCCATCAGTTGCACCCAGCAATGTTGAACAGGTGCAGACACCAACAAGTGACATTATGTCAGTAGAAGCAGTTCCATTAGTGGCACCCAGCAATGTTGAACAGGTGCAGACACCAACAAGTGACATTATTTCAGTAGAAGCAGTTCCATCTGTGGCACCCAGTAACGTTGAACAGGTGCAAACACCAACAAGTGACATCATCTAAGTAGAAACAGTTCCATCAGTTGCACCCAGCAATGTTGAACGGGTGCAGACACCCACAAGTGACATCATTTCAGTAGAAGCAGTCCATCAGTGGCACCCAGTAATGTTGACAGGTGCAGACACCAACAAGTGACATTATTTCAGTAGAAGCAGTTCCAACAGTGGCACCCAGCAATGTTGAGCAGGTGCAGGTAACAGTCTATAATATTCACTATCACTAATCACACTGTTCACCAGAGTTTAGCAGCAGAAATTAAACATGTCCTAGTGGCACCAATCATGTAGAAAAAGTGCAAATAACAGTCCATAATATTCACTATCACTAATCACACAGTTCATCAGCAAAAATTAAACACTTCTAAGTGTCACACATCAATGTTGAACAGGTGCAGGTATGAACAACAGTTTGAAAGCACATACAATTGCTTTTACAAAATTATTTCAATGCTCTTACACTAAACATACAAATTATAATAAACACACAAATGATATCAGATAATTGTCATATTAACTATTACAAATACACAAATGCCAGTAAACCTATAATATTTATGGGTGTCAGTGCAAGCCACAACGAATAAGTAAAATAATATTTAGGAGATAGGTAGGTACCAATTATTTGGGATTAGGAAAGGAAAACACACAAAACACACTCACTCATCTTTCATCCACATTAAATGCTACTGTGTAGTTGAATAGTGTTAACTGTGTAAATGCAATTCTGTCAAAATTTGATGTCCAACTTGTGTATCAAGTAGTAGTGGCACAGTGTATAACAGTCAATAATAGTTAGTCAACGTCATAGTCATCATGTCAAGACCAATGTTTGCCAAGCCAAATCAAAATGTACGGTTGCTGACAACTGTCAGTGTACCAAGATATGCAAATGCTTCCTCTCTCCAAAAAAAAGTATATACTGCTTAGTGATTTAACAACGTGTGTGTGTAGACAATCTTCCTTCTACTTGAGTGTTCTAGTCTGCCATCTTCATCCTCCTTGTTCCATATAAACCACCAAAAAAAAAAGAAATGCTTCTAACTTACTTTACCTCTTATCCACCAAAACTCCAATAATCATCAGCATCACATAATCTTAATACTTCGATAATACCTCTTACGTCGATACATATAAACCTGATCATCAATATCATTTACCTTACCTCTTGTCCGCCAAAACTCCAATAATCATCAACTTCACACAATCTCAATACCTCAATAATACCTCTTCAATACGTCGATACATATAAACCTTATCACCAATATCATTTCACTTCCATAACAACTCTTTCCTCTAGTCAGTCTCCTCGAACAAGTACAGATAAAATCCGAGTGCAAACTTCAATTCATCATCCCATACAATCCGAAGACACAATGTCCACACACAACCTCTGTGTAATCCATCTGACAGAAATCTTCTACTCATTATGAATTATAAGATACATTTTGGTTACCTTGTCCATCATTAAACAAAAGAAATGCATACATGACCTCTAACAGCCTTTAGTTCGAATAACTCTCAGTAATTAAGTACGATTACGGAGTGTGAATGATCATAATATTTCACAGTGAGTACACCACTTCAAGAATTATGGCAAACAGAAGCAAACATGTGGAATATTTCTTGTGTCAAGTGTCACTTCCTATTTCAATTGCTCACGAAGAATGCAGTGTAATAACTGTCAATGGTCTAACCCTAGTGTTGGTATGTCATGTCGTTAGCTTCCTTCCTATTAGCATAAATTTATACAGCTTCCATAAAACCTCAGCTCATGTGACTTCTATGAAGTTTCTTGTACTAATGTCGTTCGTCGAATTATAGCAGTTCATTTTCTTATCTTAAAAATATAAGGCACTGAGCGTAAGCAAAACATGCAATAGCGAGTAAATATACCAGTAGAGAACACAATGTCAACAAATGGAAGTACTACAATCCCTACAACGAGGCTCTGTCAAGCGAATAATCTATAATTAATACCATAGTGTGACCTAAACTCTATGTTCGTAATGTTCGTACACCATATATCAGCATTTCTATATACCAACTTAAAGAGTAGTTATGACAACAAAACAAAATTGTGTAAATATGCAATCCATACGCAAAGCAGCAAATATATATCTTACATAATAAACTGGTCATTAGCATCATATCAGCATAAGCAAATAAATGTTCGTATGTAATCTTAGTAAGTAAACATGAAGGCGCAAGCAGATAAACCACAAAGTATAACTTACATACATATCAGCACAACTAATCAGGTGACAATTATAATTTAAATAAATAAGCACAGCAGGCAAATAATTAAAAAAAATGTGACATCAGTGAAAAAGCAGTGCAGCCAAGCGATGCATAATATACATAAGTAACAACCCTGTTCATTAATCAATCATTGTCAAATCAGTTAATGTACGCAAGCACGTCGCTTCACAAGTAAATTCATAGAACATGAAATTAGCACAAAGTATGAATCACGTAATCGCGAGCAGCAAATTACGTCTAAAGTACGTACCTACGTGGAATTATGTTACCTGAAAAATAAACTCAATTAACAGTTACCTTTTTGTTTTATTACTTTTTTTTTGAAATTACATTCTTCCTGAAATTTTCTCCATAGCAGGCCCTCCCAACGTCGGAGACACACAGAATTTATCTGAAGTTCTTAAATATTTTATACAACCGTATCCTGAAAAGTACTGAACGTTAACAACATTATTTATCAAGTCACTATAGCTTTATACTGAATTTAGTCGGAGAAATTAGACTGTGTATTTGTTTACGGCTGTCAGTGCATTCGCACTGAGCGCTCGATCAGCTGTAGGCGCGTGACGTAGGAAGTAATTGCTTGCGGTCAACGACTGCCTTGTGCGGCGCGCAGACTTGACTGTTGCTTTGAGTATGTGCCGCCGCCGGAACACGGCGCGGTATCCTTGCATTCTCCGTGTGTTTACTTATAACTGTTGATGTCTCAAAAGTATGTCATTCCACAAAAATTTTAACATTTGATATATGATGTATTCCCTTAGAGCGTCGAGATTTAAGAGTTTCTACTTCGACAGTGTTATCATGAATAATTTTGCGAATTCTATATGGACCGTTATAAAGCAGAAAAAATTTGCGACACAAGCCCTTTCCTTTGTGAGACAAACGATGAGACTTAATTAACACCTTTTGACCAACTGACAAGATTTTTAAACGAACAGGATGTTTAGCTGATTTCTCTCTTCTAGCAGCCGCAGATGCAATATTTTGCAGAGCCAGGTTGACAACTTCAGAATGCCGCAGTTTCCGTGTAGGCGTAAAAGGAACGATTTCAGAAATGCGATTTGTCGGTGCTTTGTTTTTTAATATCAGTATAGGCGGTAAAGAAGTTGAATCATTAGGGAGTTCATTCAGAATGTTTCGAAAAATATGAAGATACTGATCCCACGTTCTGTGATTCTGATGACAATAAAGACGACACAATTTATTGAATTCCTTCATCCATCTCTCTGAAGCGTTAGATTTAGGGTGAAAAAGTGAAATGAAAATTGGTTTAATCTTACGGCGCCGTAGAGTACGAAGCCAAATTTTAGAGCGAAACTGTGATCCATTATCTGATATAACCTTATCAACATGACCAACTTCTTTAAGAAAATCTTTGATGAAAGCATTAGATACTGAACGAACTGTTGCTTTGCGTAAAGGTGTAAAACACACATATTTTGATGTCAATTCCACTGCTACTAAAATGTACGCAAAACCATTAGTACAACGAACCACTGGCCCGAACAAATCGACTGCAGCCATCTCCTTCAATTTCGCTGGAATGATAGGAAACAACGGTGCTCTGTGAGAAATAGTTGGCGGCTTAGCCTTTTGACATAATTTGCATTTGGCAAGAACAGATCGAATGCGTTTTTCCATATTACTGAAGTAGCAATTTTCTCGTAATTTATGAAAGCATTTTCTGGGACCAAAGTGTGCATAACTGAAATGTATATACCAAATCAATTTATTAACCCACTCATCAGGAATGCAAACTAACCAAACAGAGTTGTCGACCGATTTTCGTTTAAAAAGAATATCATTGCGAACTAAATAATACTGTCTGATCGCTACGCTTTCCTTTCTCCTCCACTTCTCCTTAATGTCCTTCCAGATTGGATCCTTACTTTGCTCCTTAGCGATGTCCTGGAGCGAAGAAGAAATAAAATTCTCAAACGCAATACCTTGAATATACATCAAACAATAATTGTTTTCTTTGCAGTCCTCCTCAGCACTTTGTTTCAAACCTATAGGTGCACGTGATAAAGCATCAGCAATAATATTTGAAGAACCCTGTATGTAAACAATACTAAAATCAAATTCCTGTAGATACAACGCCCATCGTAACAATCTTCCATGAGTTAATTTTGTTGACATAAGAAATTCCAGAGCTCGATGATCGGTGTAAACCTTAGTATGTCTGCCAAACAAAAATGTCCGAAATTTTGTAAAAGCCCAAACAACAGCCAAAGCTTCAAGTTCCGTAATCTAATAATTCTTTTCGGATTTAGAGAGAACACGACTTCCAAATGCAATAATCTTCTGTACTACAACGCCGTTTTCTTCTATCTCTTGAAATAAATGTGCACCTAGGCCTTTGTATGATGAGTCTGTCGCCAAACAAAAATCTTTAGATAAATCCGGATGTGAAAGAAGTGGAGCAGCAACTAAAGCATGACGAAGTTGTTCAAATTCTGACGAAGCTTCCTCATTCCAACACCAATTAGATTTCTTTCCAGATAGTTCACATAAACGAGGTGTGGTCAAATTGTCCAATCTAACAAAGCGTCTAAGAAAATTACAGACACCAAGGAAACTACGAGCATCACGTTTTGTGGTAGGAACAGCATAATTACGAATAGCATCTAGTTTCTCTGGATCAGGAAGAATACCGTCTGTAGAAATTATGTGACGGAGAAATTTCACCTGAGAACGACCAAATTCAGATTTTTCCAAGTTCACTGTAATGCCAACTCTTGAAAAATACGTAATGATGAATCCAAAATTTTGCTATGCTCACTCCAATTATGTTTAGCAATAAGAATATCGTCAACATATGAAGTAATATTGTCACGAAGATAAACAGGTAAAATTTCGTTTAAACTACGAATGAATGCTGATGAAGATACAGTAAGTCCAAATGGTAATTTCCGAAATCACTTTTAGGTAAAATAGTCATATCCGGTTATTCTTTACCGATTCTCTAGATAGATTGATAGTCGAAGAGTTGTTTTGGCAGATGCAAAGAATAGTAAAAGAGTAGGCAGCGGTGCAGAAAACTAAAAGGGAAATAGCACCACTACAGCTCGGGGCCCTATACACGCTACGGCACATATTCACTTAGTGTAGTGAATCCCCTGAGGACCTTAATAGCCGCACATAAATTCCAGTTTGTGACTTAGTGGTCAATTTGGTGGAAGTGCGTAGATAAATTGATCTAACCATGAACATGGATGTATGTCATTCTTAGAATAGCGAAAGATCTTAAATTTCCGAACAGTCAAAAAGTGTTTATAATCAAAGTTTTCACCTCGTGGCGACAAAGACCTACCGCGTCTGTCCCAGTCAGAATGACGATTATTGTCAAGTTCGCGCGCCTGGCGCTCACTTGTTGCTTCTCGTAAATGAAATAAATTATTTTCTTCAAACCCCTCTGCTATCTGTGATTCTAAATATCTTCTACTGTCTTTTCCTACGATTTCGCCTTCAATTTGTTTGACTTGCTTTTGTAATGCCTCAAATTCCCTATTAACGCGTTCATTAAATTTTCCCTGATTTTCAACATGTTTATTTATGTTCTGGTACTCTTCGGTTTCTGCAAATGGTAATGGAGCTGTATCATCCGAATCTCTGTCCCCATTTAAGCTAAGACTTGTCAGTTTTTCTGAAATCTCCTCAACTCTTTCCGATAAATCACTTATTTGTTCTTTCTGTTTATTTACGTCTTCTGTAAGTGTCGGGACTCGGGTTTCAGTATTGACACATTTGGTAGTTAACTGTTCATATTGTTGTGTTAGATCATTTATTTTGTCATTTGGTACGGATTCCTCGATTCTCTCAAATATTTCTTCCTTATCGTGTGCACGTTGTAAATTTAACTCTGAAAATTTCTGTACTATCACGCGATCTCTTTCCTCCTGTTCTCTATCCTGTTCCTTTTGTCTGATTTCTATTGAAATTAATCTATTATTGTGAGCATTCAAAATCGGTTGTACTTCTTCTCTAATTTCTTTCTTTAATTCATCTTTCATGTTTTTGAAACATGTCCCTATTCGTGAGTCTAACCGTGTTTCCATTGTTTCCATCTCTGTTTTAATAGTTCCTATTTGTGATCTCAGTGAGTCTAACCGTGTTTCCATTGTTCCCATATCAGTTTTAATTTCAGGTCGTAAAGTTCCCATCTCTGTTTTAATTGTTCCTATTTGTGATCCCAAATTTAATATTGCACCCATCAACTGCTCCATGTTAACTGGTTCAAAATTCTTTTTGCTCCTAACATTTCCCGTAAAACTAACTTCCTTCGGCATAGCCGTAGAGCTATCTGTGTTCGATTCTATTCCAGAGTCTTCTATCGCTAATCTCGTATTTTGAAAATGTTGTGATTGTGAAAAATTTTGAATTGGTTCTAGACTATTTTCCCTGCTTATTAAATTATTTTCTACTTCATTATTCATCATACTGTTCTCCTGTATTAACAATTTCGTCATTCTCACTATTCATCATTTCTGCCCTTTTTCATCGACCGCGTAATCATTTACAAAACATACAAAACTCGTCACAATACGAAAATTACAGAGAATGACTCTTTATCTCCAACAATACCATTCACACGAAATGCTTCCCTCAAACACGATTAACGAACAATTGAAATCTTCATAATTGCACAAAATTGTCAAACCCATGTACAAGACAACAAAAATTAAATGCTGCAAAAAAAAAAAAAATGCCATTAGAAGAATAACAATTACCAAATCTACACGTGCAATATAGACTACAATTACTAAACTACAAATTACTACAACAATACTACTGTTTGCTATTTTTACAATCAGAATAATTCCAAGGGACGATCCGAAGCAGCGGTCGCCACGTGCATGGGGGCTTAATTAAATATTAATGAATGCAATGCAAATACTTTTAAATTTTTAGTAGTTGTCTGTCCGATTACGAAGTCTCGTAAACGGTTGGCCCTGACTAGTATTTGTACGCAATCTGACTGCATAGAATAACAACAAAGAATGAGAGAAAATTTCCGTTACACAATTAATTAATTAAGTCCCCAGCATCTATAAAACGTACGAAACCAAAGCACAAGTGTAACTGTTCTGTGTGTGGAAGTGTGATTCAACGTACACATCTGGCACGGTTCTTCTTCAATAAGACAAGAAATTTTAAATACCATTTATACTGAAGTAATTAAAAAAATAGAAATACTATAATTGCGCAAGAAAACCAGAATTACACTCTAATACAAGAACACGAGCCAGATGCTTTGTTGACTGAACCTGTGACGAGGCATTGTTTAAGACATAATGAAAAAAAAAGGAAATTTTTTTACCTTCGTATATATTGACGAAAAGCACTCTGATCATTACAATATCTCCATTCGAACAACATCTGCTGTTTAGCCCATCAAACAACTGCATACAACATGGCCACAAATAGCACAGCTATCAATATCCTCTCAGCAAGATCTACACAAGCACTCACTACGACGACATCTCAACAACTACTTGACTCCTACTACTTCTCAACAAGCACTGACTACTGCCACATCTCGACAAGCACTGCCAGTGGAGGCGGCGGAATAAAACTCTTTGGCGCAATCTCTGGCGCTGTGGCTCAGTGTAGCCACCTTTCACAGTATCTTGAAATTAGGATATAAGATGAACATCAACAAAAGCAAAACGAGGAGAATGGAATGTACTCGAATCAAGTCGGGTGATGCTGAGGGTATTACATTAGGAAAAGAGATACTTAAAGTAGTAAAGGAGTTTAGCTATTTCGGGAGCAAAATCACTGATGGTGGTCGAAGTAGAGAGGATATAAAATGTAGGCTGTCACTGGCAAGGAAAGCGTTTCTGAAGAAGAGAAATTTGAAAACATTGAGTGTAGATTTAAGTGTCAGGAAGTAGTTTCTGAAAGTATTTGTATGGAGTGTAACCATGTATGGAAGTGAAACATGGACAATAAATAGCTTGGACAAGAAGAGAATAGAAGCTTTCGAATTGTGGTGCTACAGAAGAATGCTGAAGATTAGATGGGTAGATCACATAACTAATGAGGAGGTACTGAATAGAATTGGGGAGAAGAGGAGTTTGTGGCACAACTTCACTAGAAGAAGGGATCGGTTGGTAGGACATGTTCTGAGGCATCAAGGGGTCACCAATTTAGTATTGGAGGGCAGCAAGGAGGGGAAAAACGTAAATGGAGACCAAGAGATGAATACACTAAGCAGATTTAGAAAGGTGTAGGTTGCAGTAGGTACTGGGAGATGAAGAAGCTTGAACAGGATAGAGTAGCATGGAGAGCTGCAACAAACGAGTCTCAGGACTGAAGACCACAACATCAACAACAACATGCCCTGTCGGTACCAATCCTTGGCCTGGTGGCAGAGCCAGTGCTTCACTGTGTGAATCACCTCCTCATCGTCCTCCAAATGTCCTTCCTCGCTGCCGGCCGCGGTGGTCTAGTGGTTCTAAGCGCGCTCCGGAACCGCGGGACTGCTACGGTCGCAGGTTCGAATCCTGCCTCGGGCGTGGATGTGTGTGATGTCCTTAGGTTAGTTAGGTTTAATTAGTTCTAAGTTCTAGGCGACTGATGACCTCAGAAGTTAAGTCGCATAGTGCTCAGAGCCATTTGAACCATTCCTTCCTCGCTAATGACAACATCTGCTCGCTGCTACATATCAGGTGTGACAACCTTCGATGGTCTTCCCGAAAGCTGCAAATCGTAGAGCTCCGCCGAATCGCCTTCTGGTGACCTCACCCAGTGCCCAGCGACAAACTGAACTTGTGTCGACAGCAGATGCTCTATAGACATTGCACAAGCTTTTGTGAATACTCCTACAGTTTCTTTCTCTGCAGTGAGATACTCTATGACGGCACATTGCTTGTAATGTACATCTCCTACAGGCGCCAATTTCAAGCTGTCCTTAAGCTACGCTATCTGTCGGAAGTGACGGCAACTTGGCGCACTCACTCAGGAGAATTCAAATAATACGTACGTAACGTTTCGCATTCGTAGCATTGTTTTCGCCTGAGAAAAAAAATACATAACTGTTGCTACTTTCTGGGCAACCCTTGTACTTTTGAAGTCCAATACAAGAACATTCATTAAAACCTCGATAGCTGAATAAATCATCACATCATTAATTCTGTGCAGTTCACTAGTAACCCTTTACTTGTGATCAACACACTTTCCTCATCGTAACTCAGATGTATATATACATACAGAAACAAACAGAACAGCTTGTGTGAAAACAAATACCATTATTCTAATAACAGCTCTTAAAATGCTTCCTATTCCATGTAGCTTTTAAATCATATAAACTCCATTTCACATATCTCTCTAAACTCAGTATCAAGTGTGATGTTACAAAATAAAAGTGAGGTTCTTATTCAATGGAAAATTGGAAATTGAGATTTAGCTTACTATTTTATCAATCACAATTGGCGTAAGAATCATGGATTGACCATTGTCATAAAATATTGCATTATGAGATGTGAATAGTTTTTTACTTGCAGTTTCGCGTGGCTTGAGGCAATCACAACTAGCGTGCTATTGATTAAGAAATTGCGTTATCGTCTTTCTAATTGCTTCATGATCGTAGATACGATTATACCCGGTTGTGAAGTTATTGTTATGACAAAACAATTTTCTAAGGGACCAGAAAGTTCTTAAGGGCGCAAAAACAACTGCAACATCACACAAAAGGGAAATTCAATATTAAAGCTGATGCATGAAGAAGATAAAACAGTTTTCTTTTTATCAATGTAACACGCACATTGGACAGCTGATCTTGGTGTCTGTAATATTAGCAAAATGCATAATTAAAATGAAAATAATACTGAGGAGATAATAGGAATGACCACTGCTAAATGATTCAGTATTCCCAGAACAAATATTTATTATAACTAAAACATATATCGTACCTTAAGCTTAGTACTACAATGACGGTAGATTTTTATGTCCGTATCATGTCCATTGAGCGCTCTTTTACATAGCCATTGTCTTCTTTGAGTCGCTCGTGCGTCATCACGGTAAGTTATAACAGTTCTTTACACTTCACTCAAACTTAGACATAACGCGTTTTTATACATTTAGTAAAAATTAGATCAGACTGCCACAAATCTGCGTCCGTCTTACTTGAGAAAAACAGTACAAGTCTTTAGCTCTCAAGGCTTCATTTGTTCTCCAGCGAACAAAATAGTGAAGGATCGTATATCCATCCGTATTTTTCTGTTTTTATTGCCGCTCAAAGACGACGAATTACATCATTAGAAAATTCCACCGTCGCTATGCGACGCCTTATTATACATTAATCATTATTTATAAACAAGTATTTGCCTTCTGGCTGAAAGTATTAACTACTCGTATTTGCTGTTTTAATGAAGTCAAAAATAGCGAATATCACATTGCCTCCCATGAGGAGAGAGGGAATGCCGAAGGATTACCTCGATCCTCATGTCCTCATGAGACATTCGTGATTTTTGGTGTGACATTTACATAATGTTACTGGCGTACTATGTACATAAATGGAAATTACATTTATAAACATATATCAGATATTTATCATTTTTCAAAATAAAGTTTTTCATTCTTTGTTCATCAGCCACTTCATTCCATAATACCAAGATTAACATTTATGTGCATATTTAAGTTTGGTCCATATTTGCTTATAACCATAAGTGAACGTTCATTTCGCACTTCAGGGGATAGAATTCAGAAATTACTTTCTCTTGAGCTTAACAACTAATACATGAGTACAGTGAGTGCTTATTTTCACTAAACTAGAGTGGACAATGTTCGAGCATCTGTTGACTCATTGTGGTTCAATTACAGTTTAATAACGTAGCACTACACTTCGTGATGCTTTCACTTTCTGTGTTAGCTGTCTACGGCGTTCATCATGCAGTACATCTGTCCTTTCCACTGTGGTGCCAGGAATTCAAGTGCCTTCCCGGGTTTTTATTTACAATATGAAACAGAAGAAGTGGAAAATTATTAGTATAACTTACAACATATTGGATACATTTGTTAAGGATCGGGACTGGTCTGGAGTTTAGGGTCTTCCTATATTGCACATTCATTTTCTTTGTCCATCAAGAGACAGGATTATAATTCATTTTAGCAGTGTTCAGGAGTGCCGGTATTAATGGCTTTACGGCCTGAGTAATCTAACAACCTAACTTCAACTCAAGAAAATTGCTTAATTTACGTATGAAAATGTAGTCACACAAGTTTACAAATGTCTTTCCTCCAGTATGTACGATGGAAGTCATGGTGGTTAGCAGGTTAAAGTTTGGATTGTTTCGTCACCCACACGTCAGCCACTCACAGCAGCTGCACAGTGTTGCGTGAGCTCCAATACTCAGTATCCGTTCGCGCTCAGGCTGTAACAGAGCTGCTGGTCGTCGATTGCTCCTTTTTTTTGTGAACTTCGTATCAAACGAGTGCATCGATACAAACACCTCGCGTGCGTTTTCCATCGGAGGAGCCGGACACTGAACCTGCCTCCATACTTCTCTGTCAACTGCCTCCCATGAGGCTCACAGGTAAGTGACGACGAATGTTTTAGCTGTCGCTGCACTTAGAACAACACTGAACTTTGCGTTGCACCTGTTGTCGTAGCCTTGACTTCTTTTTGCACTTGCAGTACAACACTACCACTAATATACAGTGAACAGTTATTTTTATTATGCACGTCGCACTTCAGTGTGCATCTTCACACAGCATTCGTGCTTAGTTCCTTCGCCGGTAGAGTTCATTTACAAAACAATCAATTTTGCAAGCTTCCTCCATTGGTACAGAAAGACTTATATTCTACTATTTACAAAAGATCACTTACGAGATAATATTTACAATTAATTGTCACTCCTTTTGTTAAGTCCAGTGAACAACTGCTTTATGAATGGACTCTTTATATCTCAAGGTTTACTTTCACTAGTGAACCCAAAAATATTCTGCTCATCTCCTCATTATGAAAACTACAGGTTTCGCAACACTCGTTGCATTTATTCTTTAGTGCACCCAAGATCATTTTCTACTGCCACGCAGCATATCTACTACTTAACGAGTACGCATTTAACGCTGAATCTTTTTTTTTTTTTTTTGTGCTTTCCTTTGTGCTTGCCAATTTTTTTTTTTTATATTTGAGGGCAGACTGGATAACAATAGGTCTCCCTCTTCGCTTCATGTACTCAGCAATCGTTCTCTGTTAAAAAAAAAAAAAGGGTAACGCGTGTCTACTATTTTTCGCATGACTGGAATTACCGACAGTTCACTGGGTTTACGCAACCGGTCCATAACAAACATTACCAAAGCTAGCGAAGTTCATCACGCTACGTGTCTCATTTCTCATAAGCACTGCTTTGCCTCGAAGCACACGTGCCTTTTACAAGTCGACCCTTGGTCTGGGTTAATGAACCAGAATCAAAAGGAACGGGCACAAGGAAAATGGATTTCATAAGAGGAGTGTCTTAGGAGACATTTTTGCCATAAAATCTGCATGTAAATAAAATTATCATAATAAACATAGACACATATATAAATGTTTAACCTCTTTCATTACAATATGCTTTGCTACATCTACGTCTTACTCTGGTTACAGTCAGTATTAAGTTTAAATATCACTGCATTGCTTGTTCCTTAGATTAGGCATCAATTAGGGTATTGAATGGTCGCTAGATTACACTACAAATCTTCTGAAGATCTTTACTTGGACTTATTTATGATACAGGGGGCTTGCTGTGTGGTTATTTAGTACCTTGATTCTACTGAAATCAATTCGTCAGCTAACATTCCTCATATACTCTTTACATTGGGCTCAGATCACAGGGAAATAGTTTACTTTCATAGCAATTAATGGCCTCGTGGAGTACTTACGCTACATTATTGATGCTTCATGGTTTGCCTCTATTTGTACTGTATTTCACCTAACTTAGTTTACTACAGCTTATTGTCTCCTTGCGTGAACATATGTGGGTTACCACTTGTTTTTCCATTTAACAGCATGCTTTAACTGAACTTTAAGCTATTTCTTCTACTCCTGTCCACCGTCTGGACTGTTTGAACATGTACCTTTTTTTTTAAGCAGGTAATTTGGGCTTTTACAACAGAACTTCAAGTACTTACATTACTAAAAATAAATCTATAAATCTTCTTGTACCTTGAGAGAAGTGCTTATTTACGCATCCTCCTCCATTTCTCACCTTTACATATTTATATAGCTCCGGGCAATCGCCTCGCAAGCACTTTTTTTTCCTAATACTAACTTAAAATTAAATTGAAATTCTTGGTGCAACCCCAATTTCCTGCTTCAGCTTGTTGAAGAAATATCAGTTCAATGTCCATCACTATAAACAATTTTTCCATACTTAACATTTAATACTTAAAGTTTACATGTAATAGCCGTTACCATGTAGTCAGTGCGCTGTTCAACACAATACTTGTCATTAACAGTTCACACAAGGAAATTTCCAGTACGCAGGAGGTAAGAAACCGAAACAGATTCTATCTGCAGTTGAAGCTGCGCCTGTAAACTAACTCTCTGTTTCAATGGACCAATCGCTCCCGATATGGAGCAACCCTGAATCGGCAATGATAAAACTTTTGAAACAGAAGACACCTGTCTGAAGAAACATGATGACATCACATTGATGTTTGCTCCTGTATCAACAATGGCTGTGACAGGAATGTTGGCAATAGAAATCTTAATCGAAGCCTGGACCTGTTCATCATAAATGTTGTTAATGTCTTGAGCTTCTTTGTCACGTGCAAGGTCATCTCGTAAGTTGGTCTCATGGTCGTACCGTATCGCATTAACATACTCAGAATCAGAGTATTCGTTAGTACCCTCACTGGAACCGGCAGCGACCTCTAGGAGGCTGAAAGGCGCTGCCTCTAATTTTCCGCAGGATGTTTAACCTGTTTGTCATTCATGGCCTTAAGTATTTGTTCCGTTTCATATTGGTGCTGGTTATGTGGTACAAATGTCGGTGTAAAGGGGTAAAATCCACTGGGTGCATTCACTTGTGAACAGAATACTTGAGACGGCTGCTGTCGCCCGATCTTTTGGTTGCCGGCAAAACCATTTCCTTGTGAAGGAAAGTTCGCATTTGGTGCCGTTTGAAAATTGTTCCGCGGTCCTCTATCCTGTGAAAAGTTGTTCTGATGTTGTGCTGGGTGGCCTCCGCCTTGCCCATGCCACTTGCTATTTTTCGACCTATAACTTTGATTGTACACTGGCCCATTTGAAAAATTACCAGTCGTTTGTGGAGAATTTCCATACTGCTCAGACGCAGAATTAAAGGGTGGGTTTCCGTACTGATGTTGTACCTGGTGGTTGTAAATTGGGTGGTATCTCTGCTGATTACTGTAATTGGTTTTCTGCTTCCGTTTAAAGTTATTGCCGTTTGCGTTTTCATAACGGCTGGCAGGTTGGTACCCGCGATCACAGTAGCGCACTTTCTCCTTCGGCGCATTGTTGTCCGCTTGCGATGCATTCTGCTGGCTGCCAGGGAAGAATTTGCCGCTGCCAACCTTGGAGCGCACATCCTCGCTAATTAAATCTAAGGAATCCAGCACAGAAAGGAATACATCCGTGTATTCTTCGGACACATTTACTAGTTTCTCTCTAATAGGCACAGGGAGTTTGCTTTTGAGAATCATAATTACGTCCTTGGAAGAAATCGGAGAATCCCAGAATTTAACTTTTGCTAGATACTTCTCGAAGTATCGCCGGAGACTTCCATGCTTCCCATTGAAAATTTCCGCACCATACACCTCCTTCCTTAATCTTTGCTGTACCCCATTACTCCAAAATTTTGCCAAGAACATTTTCTCAAACTCTTCATAATTCCTACACGTGTCTACCATTTCCGTTCCCGATAATGCTGCATCACCAGAAATATAACCAGTGACGAACTGAATACGCTGTCTGTCTGTCCAGCTCCTGGGAAATATACCGGAAAAATTCTTTAGGAACACGATGGGGTGTATTTCTCGCTTCTGCGGATGGAAAACAGGAAAAGTGCGATGCTTAATCACTCTTTCCTCTTGCATTAAACTCACAATTGTGGGCGGATCATTCATTTTCCCCACTAGAGGCTCAAAAGAACTGTTGTTTTGCATGTATCAGGCGGTGAACCATAAGGAGTTGACTGACATTCGTCACCGTCTGTAGAGTTGTTCCCTATAATTTGCGTATGCGTGTGCGGATTTTCTACCCAGTTTCTCAGCATTCTGACTTCGTCCACTACTTGCTGCTTCCACTCAGGAAGATCCCGTGTAAGTGTCCTTCGAATCTGTCCCAATTCAGAAACCACTGTGTCTCCCGACTTACCAGGAGCAGCTAAGATTTCATAAGTTACATCCTTGACAGTCTCCCTAAGCTCCTCCCTGACCTTCTTTTCGATAAAAATATCTTTACCCTTTATCCATTCACGGTAGTGTTCCGACAATGCCTCCGCGTGTGCTTTCACGGTGCTCTTAACCTGTTCTTCAATATTGATTGAGTCTATCTGCCTCGACAGATCCTCCACTACACCTCCAATGTCAGATACTGCATTTCTAACTGAGTTTATTTCTTTGGTAGCTGCCTGAATTTTTGTGTTTAATGATCCAGATACTTTAGCTATTTCACTTTTCACCTGTTTCTGCATTTTCTGAATTTGATCACTGATCTTAGTTTGCACCTCACCCAAATGGGTATTTAATTCAGGCGTAATTTCTTTATGCAGATCTGTTTTGATTGTGCCTAGCTGTGTTTTTACTGATTCGCTTACAGCATCTAATCGGGCGTTAACAGTCTCATTTTGTGTTTTTATAGTCTCATTTACTGCGTCAAACTGTTGTTTCAACATTTCCATTAACGCACCGAGGTCATTTGTAGCTGCAGCGGGAAGAGTTTGGACTTTAGGGTCACTTTCCCCTGTTACAGACATGGTTAGTTCAGTTTTCACAAGGGAACCTACCGTTCGCGATCGTAAAGGGTATGGAATACTATTAACGTCTTCACTCCCGTCTCCTGTCACCTGTCTCTGTTTACTATCTGCCATTTTCGTCAGTAAATCACGTGCTACGCAAGGCTTTCGTCGTTTGTCAGTGACGTGGTGAGTCCGCTAAGAGCACCGCTCTCGCGTGAGCAACAAATGAAATTCTATCTGGCGAGAAGACAAGATGGAACCTAAACGTTTCAGACAAATGAATGAAGATGCTCTTCACTGCAAATTGCACACACTATCCACCATGTTGAAAATGTAATACAGCTATACTAACAATGCGGAGAAATAATTTCTATTATCAGACTACGAAGAATTTTACTTCGAAAGATAAAACAAAGCAGATTTTCTATAGCGGGAAGGAGATAGAAAGGATGTGGATCGACTTGGAAAAGCAACGTTGCTACTGAAGCACTACACTGCGTATGCAAAATTCTGACTTACCTTTTGATGGCTTGGTTACCGCTATGTTGTCTCAGCAAATTCGCGTCTCTTTTCTTTTCCTTCCACTCGGTAATTAAACTGCGTTATCGACCAGCATATTTTCCGTCATTCTCAGAGAGATGATGTGTACATGAAACGACAGAACATTTATTAACATAAGCACATAGAAAATTTTCCAAGAATTTGAACTAATTTTTGGTCAAGTCCCTGTTCGGGCGCCAAGTGTGATGTTACTAAATAAAAGTGAGGTTGTTATTCAATGGAAAGTTGGAAATTGAGATTTAGCTTACTGTTTTATCAATCACAATTGGCGTAAGAATCATGGATTGACCATTGTCATAAAATATTGCATTATGAGATGTGAATAGTTTTTTACTTGCAGTTTCGCGTGGCTTGAGGCAGTCACAACTAGCGTGCTATTGATTAAGAAATTGCGTTATCGTCTTTCTAATTACTTCATGATCGTAGATACGATTATACCCGGTTGTGAAGTTATTGTTATGACAAAACAATTTCCTAAGGGACCAGAAAGTTCTTAAGGGCGCAAAAACAACTGTAACATCACACAAAAGGGAAATTCAGTATTAAAGCTGATGCAAGAAGACGATAAAACAGTTTTCTTTTTATCAATGTAACACGCACATTGGACAGCTGATCTTGGTGTCTGTAATATTAGCAAAATGCATAATTAAAATGAAAATAATACTGAGGAGATAATAGGAATGACCACTGCTAAATGATTCAGTATTCCCAGAACAAATATTTATTATAACTAAAACATATATCGTACCTTAAGCTTAGTACTACAGTGACGGTAGATTTTTATGTCCGTATCATGTCCATTGAGCGCTCTTTTATATAGCCATTGTCTTCTTTGAGTCGCTCGTGCGTCGTCACGGTAAGTTATAACAGTTCTTTACACTTCACTCAAACTTAGACATAACGCGTTTTTATACATTTAGTAAAAATTAGACCAGACTGCTACAAATCTGCGTCCGTCTTACTTGAGAAAAACAGTACAAGTCTTTAGCGCTCAAGGCTTCATTTGTTCTCCAGCGAACAAAATAGTCAAGGATCGTATATCCATCCGTATTTTTCTGTTTTTATTGCCGCCCAAAGACGACGAATTACATCATTAGAAAATTCCACCGTCGCTATGCGACGCCTTATTATACATTAATCATTATTTATAAACAAGTATTTGCCTTCTGGCTGAAAGTATTAACTACTCGTATTTGCTGTTTTAATGAAGTCAAAAATAGCGAATATCACAATCTCCACTGGAAATATATACTCATTCCACATCTATTAATGCTCGTTATTCACTCCAACAAATACAAAAAAATTCCTCCATACTACTTCTCCACATATCAACAGCCTCATTACATTAATCATCCTTATCTTCACATTATCTTTGCAGCAAGTAACTTCTCATCTATACGTCATTTCACATGTTTTCCAATTTATAGAAACGATCAGCTGTTATGTCATTCCAATTCTTTGGAATTCTCTGTTCTTTCGTAACTCATGAAACTAATCTATAATATTACATAGAATTTTTTTACTGATTCTGATTTGCTTCTCTCGGAATTTAGAGTGATGTTGTCTTTTAGATCTGGAGCTAATCTTAATTCTTTTAGCACTACTATTTCTGTAGTTCTGACTTTGAAAAAGTATATAAAACATGGTTTCTTAGATGTTATCATTACTGCATTAATATTAATTTCACATTATTATGATGAATGTCTCCTGGTCTTCTCAAACAGTTGCTTACTGAAATACTTGGACAACAACTGCTTAATATACCTAACAATCACTGCAGTTTTCTTAATGTGTGAATCAGAAAATGGGAGAGTGAAAAGTTAGGTCGTACGCAGCTGGGCCCATACCAGTCGCCATTTGGTATGCCAACAAAGGAGTTGCTGGTTCTCTATGCCTTACCTAATGCTATTTTCTCATCTGGGTTATTCCAATAAGTTTGCAGTTTCGTAAATCCTGAAACGCTCTACCTTAACAACTCTCAAAACAGCATTTATTCAGATATTTCCTTACAGATTTATAGTAATTATTAACCTCTTCTTTACTCCCAGGTCAAAACTTTGCCTTCCATTCTATGGCAAACTGGGTTTTGCCTGCATTTTTAAAGTACATATAAAAAATTCGATTTAGCCATTTGGTAGATACCACTGGATGCAATTCTCCTTTCAGTTTAAACTTCTGACCTGTATTAACCTGGGTGTATCTATTATCACTCTCTATTACCGCATTTAAATGATCTTCCCTTACTGGCAAAGTTGCACTGTTAACTTTCCCATCAATTTCTGCATTTTTATTCTCCTAATTTTGTATATCTTCTTACAGGTGGTTGATCTCTTGCTTGATTTTCTGATCGTCATCGTGCCTCTGTGTTGCTATTTCTTCCCTCAAATGATTCAAATGGCTCTGAGCAGTATGGGACTTAACATCTTTGGTCATCAGTCCCCTAGAACTTAGAACTACTTAAACCTAACCAACCTAAGGACATCACATTTCTTCCCTCATATTCATACGTAATTCAGTTACCTAAGTTTCTACTCCTTCAATAGTGATGTTACACTCTTGTGGCATATCTGCTCTACTTTTATTTGTTGGTCACATGTCTCAATTTCTTGAGTCTCCTCCAGTATTTCAATGTGGCATTCCAAAACATTGTTCTGTGCTTCTTCTCGTGCCTTAACTCTGGTTCAAAATGGTTCAAATGGCTATGAGCACTATGGAACTTAACATCTGAGGTCACCAGTCCCCTAGAACTTAGAACTACTTAAACCTAACTAACCTAAGGACATTACACACATCCATACCCGAGGCGGGATTCGAACCTGCGACCGTAGCGGTCACGCGGTTCCAGACTGAAGCGCCTAGAACCGCACGGCCACACCGGCCGGGCCTCAACTCTCAGTCCATTCATATCATCTCCAAGTTTATCTGAAACATCTCACAGTCTGGCATATTTCTCTTGATCGTATATCTTCATTCTTCCTTCAAACTCCTGTAACTCTATCATCAGATTTTCTTTATTTTCCTGTAATATCTTCTCTTTGTTCTCTTGGGACAACTCTCCAAGTACTTGTCGATTCTCCATTTCCTTTTCTTGAGATTATTCTCCATAATCTATTCGGTTTCCTGGGATATTTTCTTGTTTGCTTGTAATATCTTCTCCAAGCTTTCTTTGTTTTCCTGTGCTTGCTTCTCTACATTTTGCTCACAATGTCTTCCCTATGTTTTCTTTGTTTTCTCATGCTCTTTTCTCTTTGTTTTCTCATAATACCTTCTCCAACATTGATTGTATCTGGTCGCTACCAATAACTTGTTTATCTCTTCTTGTTCTTACTGGTGCCTCAGGTAGACGACTGAATGACCAAGAAGTCTGTCAACTGCATCATACTTTCCTCTTGCATTTCCTCCATCTTCTCAGGTACCACATCTTCAACCTGTTGCTTTGACTCAAAAGATATCTTGCTTATTCACAATCTACTGGTAATTATTACAAAATAATCCTTTGCTAATCGCTGGCCGGTGTGGCCGAGCGGTTCTAGGCGATTCAGTCTTCCGTGTTAACATTTAACACTTAAAGGGGATAAATGTCATAAAGTAACACAGATATAAACCTATAATTCACAATTAATAGCACATAAGAATGGCTGGTGCTAGCTAAAGTCACTGCCTAGTTCCATAAGATGCAAACATAAGAGTATTATAGTTCTTAGCAAAAGCTCAAAACCGAGCGAGGTGGCACAGTGGCTAGCACACTGGACTCGCGTTCGGGAGGACGACGTTTCAATCCCGCGTCCGGCCATCCTGATTTAGGTTTTCCGTGATTTCCCTAAATCACTCCAGGCAAATACCGGGATGGTTCCTTTGAAAGGGCACGGCCGACTTCCTTCTCCATCCTTCCCTAATCCGATGAGACCGATGACCTCGCTGTTTGGTCTCTTCCCCCAAACCAACCAACCAACCAAAAGCTCAAAAATATTGAAAATACTATTTATAGTTCTCTTCATTAACACAAAATAAGTTTGAAATTGGTAGTGAACACAGATTGGGGGGCTGTTAGTATATGTAAGAATGAAAAAGTGGGCCCTCCAAATCAATGAATTAGGAGGTCTTTAACTAATAAATGGGATAAGAATCACAATTACCTTGGTTTATTATGAGAAAGTTATTCATACAACAAATGACAAACAATCACAATACTAATATAACAAGACAATGACATATCTGAGAGAGTGGTTAGAGGGAATATTCTAATAATCACACAAGTGAATTAATTGCAATCATGAAGTGCATAGTGATTGTTGTGATATTAATTGAAAGCAGATTTTACTATTGAACGGAATAAGTTCTCTCTGTGATCAGAGATTAAATCAGACAGTTCAGTGAATTAAAAATGCAAGTCTTCAAAGTGAAACCTGAAGTAATCAAAATGTCATGAAAATCCTTATGCACTGTCTTGCGGTTGCTGCTCAATCTCATCATAGTGCTGTAAGTGGAGGTTGAAGTGGCTACAGAATCAATCGTTGCTGGCACCAATGACCCCCCGAATGACAAAGCGTAGAATCAGCCCAAACTTTCTCTAAGTCCCTCGATACATCAGCTTTGATGACAGCAGGCCATCAGTGACTCTCAACGAAGTCTGAGATGAAGAAGTCTAAGATGAAATATATGGTGAAGTCTACAATGATTTCCGATCCAACGTTTTCTACAAGGGAACCTCACATTGTCGCATGTTGGCGCAGCTTCGGATCCTCTGAGTGCCGACCAATAAAATTACTCCTTAGAACATGCTAGTCCCCTTCCTTAGGCTATCCTCTGTTCTGATAACCAGTAATGTGTGTTCTACCATTTTACACAGAAATAAGTCATCTCTCTCTCTCTCTCTCTCTCTCTCTCTCTCTCTCTCTCTCTCTATCTCTCTCTCTCTCTTTGTCCCTTTCTCCAGCCAATGGGGCGGCCCTTATGTACACAACTGAACTTCGTTGTCTAACTTCTTTTTTTTGTTGAACAATCCATATGACTCTTATATCACGCACACAACTGGTTTTTGTGAAGTCAACACGTCCAGTGGCACCTCACATCTTCAAAGATCCATATACTATAGGTCATATTTCCATTTTGGAGATGTTTACTGCAGCGCTAGGTGCTTTATGGAAAAGACTCACCCTTCTGATTTCGTACACAACAGCGTCTTCTGCTGAAAACTTTCCTCCACTTTCCACTCTCCTTTTTTGCGGCATGAGACTTGCACCACAGGAGGTCCTGTCTGTGAGGATGCTCGATGCTTCATGTGTCTCGGTGTGGCAATACAAAGAGGTGTTCAGCCTGTGGGCGCCTCCCCTAGGCGTCCTGCGAAATGGAACTGAGCGTGGTGGTCTACTTTTATTCCCCTGGCAGCCCATCTCCTTCTGCACTGTCCACAACGCTTTCAACGTCCTCTCATTTATATAAGGCATCCAAACCTGAAACAAGAGTAAATGGACAGTAAGTTTACATTCGTCAGTTGCCAGTAATCACTAGTACTGTGATTAACCATACACCTTGATGTCGATTGAATATTTCAATCAAATAGATCTTTCATTACGAATTTACATACATTACATGAGTTTCCAGAAAATGGGTACTGTAACAAAATCATGTATATACTCTGAAGATTGCGTAATATTAGGTACTATAGTGCCAGCAGAACGTCTTCACTCACCCGCTGATGCTAGCTCAAGTCTCGATGTTTTCATATTTGATGCCGCCTCAATGTTGAGCTGTTCCCAGGGCGGGGTAACCTCCTCGATGCGCAAACGCTGCTATAAACCCGTGACTCACGACCTGATGCAGCCGTTTGGCGCGTTGATCGTAGTCTGCTAGTCGCCTACTAAGCGAAGCTGCTGTCACTTGTTGTTCATTGATCTTCTGCTGTGTAGTTGGGAGATTCACCACTAAATATCACCGTAGGTGCTTGAGGCATCCAACATTATCACTTGAAGTTGCTGCTATTGCAATTCGCACTGCAGTTCGTCTGAGAAGTCCAAATATCTTCAATGTGTCGGGTCTAGTGGTGTGTAGAATGATTTTGCCAGTCTCTGTTCTTTGGACCGGCATCTCTGCGTGCCAGTGTGACGTCACTCAACAATTGAGCCTTCGAACTAACATACGTACGCATCAAAGTGTGTGTGTGAATGTAAATTCAACCGAATTTAGCAGTTCAAAGGGCAGTTCCAGACCTCAAGTCACTAGAAAACACTTGTTGGTGGTGTGACTTGCGTGCCTCAGCAATACAGATAGTTGTACTGAAGGTGCTACCACAATGGAGGGGTACTGATTGAGAGGCCAGACGAACGTGTGGTTCCTGAAGGGGAGCAGCAGTCTTCTCAGTGGTTGCAGGGGCAACAGTCTGGATGACTGACTGATCTGGCTTTGTAACACAACCAAAATGGGCTTCCTGTGCCGGGACTGCAAACATCTAAAACCAAGGGGAAGCTACAGCCATAATTTTGCTCGAGGACGTGCAGCTAGCCTACCGTATTGTTAAATGATGATGGCACGCTCTTGAATAAAATGTTTCGGAGGTAAAATAGTCGCCCATTCAGATTTCTGGATGGAGACTACTCAGGAGGATGTCAAAACCAGCAAAACAAAACTGGCATTCTTCGGGTCAGAGCATGGAATGTTGGATCCTTTAACTGGGCACGTACGTTAAAAAATTTAGAAAGGAAAATGGATATGTTGAAGTTTACACATATTAAAAAAAGTTTTGTATCACCTCGGTTCCGAGAGTTCCGGAACCTGTACAGGAAATTGGAATTGCTCATGAAAACCACACATTGTATGCTGTACCACCATACAGCAAGACCTTCCGAGCGTCCAGATTGCTGTACACAACGGTACCTCTTAATACCCAGTAACACGTCCTCTTGCATTGATGCATGCCTGTATTCGTCGTGGCATAGTATCCACAAGTTCATCAAGGCACTGTTGGTCCAGATTGTCCCACTCCTCAACGACGATTTGGCGTAGCTCCCTCAGAGTGGTTGGTGGGTCACGTAGTCCTTAAACAGCCTTTTTCAATCAATCCCAGGCATGTTCGATAGCGTTCATGTCTGGAGAACATGCTGGCCACAACGGGGGCGTGAATTTTCGTCCATGAAGACGAATGCCACGCCAATAAAACGCTGCCGGTATGGTTGCTCTGTTGGTCGGTGGATGCACTGCCGTTACGGCGCCTTCCATGACCATCAGCGGCGTACGTTGGCCCCATATAATGCCTCCCCAAAATGGCAGGGAGCCTTCACCTTGCTGCAATCGATGGACATTGTGTCTAAGGCGTTCAGCCTAACCGGATTGCCTCCAAACACGTCTCCGACGATTGTGTGGTTCAAGTCATACGAGACACGCCTCGGTGAAGCGAACGTGATGCTAATGCTGAGCGGTCCGTTCGGTATGTTATTGGGCCAATCTGTACCGCGCTGGTGTCGTGGTTGCAAAGATAGACATCGCCATGGATGTCGGGAGTGAAGTTGCGGATCATGCAGACTATTGCGCACAGTTTGAGTCGTAACACGACATCCTGTGGCAGAACAAAAAGCATTATTCAACATTGTGGCGTTGCTGTCAGGGTTCCTCCGAGCCATAATCCGTAGTTAGGGGTCATATACTGCAGCAGTAACTCTTGGGCGGCCTGAGCGAGGCATATCATCGACAGTTCCTGTCTCTCTGTATCTCCTCCATGTCCGAACAACGTCGCTTTGGTTAAGTCCGAGACGCCTGGACACTTCCCTTGTTGAGAGCCTTTCCTGGTACAAAGTAACGCGAGCGAACGACGGTATTGGCCGTCTAGGCATGGTTGCACTTCCGACAGCTCGAGCTGTGTACCTCCTTCCTGGTGAAATGACTGGAACTGATCGGCTGTCGGACCCCCCCGGTCCAATAGACGATGCATGGTTGTTTACATCTTTGGGCATGTTTAGTGACATCTCTGAATAGTCAAAGGGACTGTGTCTGTCATACAATGTCCACAGTCAACGTCTATCTTCATGAATTTGGGAGCCGGAGTGATGCAAAACTTTTTTGATGTGTGTATGTAGTGGGAATTAGTGAAATTCGGTAGCAGAAGGAGCGGGTGAATACAGGATTATAAATACAACATCAAATAGGGACTGTGTAGAAGTAGGTTTAACAATGGATACGAAAAAAGGAATCTGTGTAGGCTACTAGAACAGCATAGTGAGCACATTATCGTAGCCAAGATACACATGTAGCCCACACCCACTGCAGTAGTACTAGTTTATATGCCATCTTGGCCCGTGAATCATAAAGAGATTGAAGTAATGTATGATGAGACCAAAGAAATTATTCAGATAGTTAAAGGAGATGAAAATTTAACTGCGAGAGAAACTGGAATTCTATAGTAGGAAAAAGAAGAGAACGAAAAATAGTGGGTGAATATAGACTGAGGGAAAGGAACGAAAAAGGAAACCGATCGGTAGAATTTTGCGCAGAGTATAATTTAAGCATTGCTGTGACTTTGTTTAAGAACCATGAAAGAAGGCTGTATATGTGGAAGAGAACTGGAGACACAGGATGGCTTCAGACTGATTATATAATGATAAGACAGAGATTTCGGAACAGATTTTAAATTGTAAGTCTTTTACAGAGGCAATGTGGACTCTGAACAAAATTTGTTGGTTATGAACAGCAGATTAAAACTGAATAAATTGCAAAAACGTAGGAATTTAAGGAGATGAGACTTGGTAAGTGTAAAATACAAGAGGTTGTTGAGAGTTTCTGGGGGATCATTGAGCAACGATTGTCTAGAACAGGGGAAAACAATACACTAGAAGACGGGAAAGATGAAGTAGTGAACGCCGCAGATGATCAATCAGGTAAAAACACAACACCTAATAGAAATCTTTAGATAGCACAGAAGAAAATTTAATTGATTGAAAAACAAAACATAAAAAAACAGCAAGTGAAGCTCACGGAAGGGAATACAAATGTCTACAAAATTGGACTGAAAGTAAGTGCAAAGTGGCTATGCAACAATGGCTAGAGGACAGATGTAAGGATTTAGAACTATATTTCACTAGGGGAAAGAAAGATACGTCCTACAAAAAAATTAAGAGGATCTTTAGAGAAAAGAGAAATAGGTCTGTGAATATCAACAGCTCAAATGGAAAACCAGTACTAAGGAAAGAAGCTCAAAAGCGAAAGAAATATAGAGAGGGTCCATTCAGGGGATATCAACTTGAGGCAATATTATAGAAAGAGAAGAGGACGTAGATGAAGATGAGATTGGAGATGTTACTGTAAGAAAAATCTGACAGAGTACTGTAACACCTAAGTCGAAACGAGGCCCCTAGATTAGACGACATTCCGTCAGTTCTACTGACAGCTTTGGGAGAGCCATTCATGACAAAACTATTCCATCTGGTGTGGAAAAAGTATGAAACAGGCGAAATACCCTCGGACTTCAAACAGAATTTAGTAATTCCAATTCCAAAGAAAGCAGGTGCTGACAAGTCTGAAAATTACCCAACTATCAGTTTAATAAATCATGGATGCAGAAAACTAATATGAATTTTTTACAGAAGAATGGAAGAAATAGGAGCCGAATTCGGGGAAGATCAGTGTGAATGCCGGAGAAGTGTAGGAACGCACAAGGCAATACTTACCCTGCGGCTCCTCTTAGAAGAGAGATCGGAGATTAGAGTAAGCCTTCAGAAAGTTGACTGGAATATTCTCTTCAAAATTCTGAAGGTAGCAGGAGCAAATTCTAGGGAGCGAAATGCTATATGCAATTTGTACAGAAAGCAGATGTCAGTTATAAGAGTCGAGGGGCACGAGGGGGAAGCAATGGTTGACAATGGAGTGAGACAGGGTTGTAGCCCATCCCCAATAGTATTCAGCCTGTATACTGAGCAAGTAGTAAATAAAATGAAGGAAAATTTTTAGTAGGAATTAAAATTCAGGGAGAAAAAATCAAAACCTTCAGGTTTGTCGATGACACTGTATTTCTGTCAGGGAGAGCAAAGGACCTGCAAGAACAGTTGAATGGAATGGGCAGTATCTTGAAAGGAGGACATAAGATAAACACCAACAAAAACAAAACAAGGACCAAACTGCTGAGGTCATCGGTCCCTAAGCTTACAGACTACTTAATTTAACTTAAACGAATTTAAACTAAATTACACTAAGGACAACACACACACACACACACACACACCCGTGCCCGAGGGAGGACTCGAACCCCCGACGGGGGAAGCACCGCGAGCCATGGCAAGACGCCTCAGACCAACGGCTACCTGGCGCGGCGATAATGGAATGTAGTCGAATTAAATCAGGTGATGTCGAGGGAATTAGATCAGGAAACGAGACACTTTTGCGGTTGATGAGATACAAGTGTCCCATTATAGTAACACGCAGTTTTGAGCATTAGAACTTCTATACCTCATTTCTGTCTAGTGTTACGATGTAGCGACATGCTTTCGGGAAAGTACTACAGACACGAGATGCATATGTGCTATGTGCGATGAAATGAGGCGGAGTGTGTTTACGGGTGGCACGGTGCATATATTTCACGGAAACCAAACCAAATCATCATCTTCTCAATTCCAAGAATATCTGATGTAATTGTGTTTTATTACACATCATAGTCATTGTTTTGAAACATTACTACACACTCAGTGATTCTCCTGGCTTGCACCTAATTTGTATTTAGTATGACGTATGTGCCCCAGAAAACTTATGGAATGTAGAAAACATATGTGTGTGGTATATCACAGCCATCTTTAAATGTCATGTTGAAAACTTGTGTTCGATATTTCACGCTTGTCATTGTCAGAGAATAAATGTAGTTCTCGTGCTGATTTGTTTTATTTTTTCTATAGTTGCCATACAAATAAAATCATTCTAAAATTAATAATTTCGCTCTGAAAATCCTAGTTTCACATGAAAACATCAGTCCCACTTCACCGATTTTCAAAATCAGCCAGCTTAATATTTTTTGGTAGTGGAATCGTTACTTATGGCAAAGGAAGACAGTTTTTGACCTTTTATTTATCAAATTTATGCAAAATAATTTTTAACCACGAAAGACTTAAAGTAGTACCTGAATTTTCCTATCTGGGCAGAAAAATAACAGACAGTGGCCAAAGTAGAGAGGATATGCAGACTGGCAATTTCAAGAAAAATGTTTCTGAAGATGAAACATTTTTTGACATCGAATATACACTATATGATCAAAAGTATCCGGACATCTGTCTGAAAATGACTTACAAGTTCGTGGCGCCCTCCATCGGTAATGCTGGAATTCAATATGGTGTTGACCAACCCTTAGCCTTGATGACAGCTTCCACTCTCGCAGGTACACGTTCAATCAGGTGCTGGAAGGTTTCTTGGGGAATGGCAGCCCATTCTTCACGGAGTGGTGCACTGAGGAGAGGTATCGATGTCGGTCGGTGAGGCCTGGCACGAAGCCGGTGTTCCAAAACATCCCAGAGATGTTCTATAGGATTCAGGTCAGGACTCTGTGCAGGTCAGTCCATTACAGGGATGTTACTGCCGTGTAAGCACTCTGCTACAGGCCGTGCATCATGAACAAGTGCTCTATCGTGTTGAAAGGTGCGATCGCCATCCCCAAATTGCTCTTCAACAGTGGGAACCAAGAAGGTGCTTAAAACATCAGTGTAGGCCTGTGCTGGGATAGTTCCACGCAAAACAACATGGAGTGCGAGTCCCCTCCATGAAAGACACGACCACACCATAGCACCACCGCCTCTGAATTTTACTGTTGGCACTACACGCGCTGGAAGATGACGTTCACCGGGAGTTCGCCATACCCACGCCCTGCCATAGGATCTATACATTGTTTACCTTGATACTTCACTCCACACAATGTTTTTCCACTGTTGAATCGTCGAATGTTTACGCTCCTTACACCAGCGAGGCGGCGTTTGGTATTTACCGTCGTCATGTGTGGCTTATGAGCAGCCGCTCGATCATGAATTCCAAGTTTTCTCACCTCCCGCCTGACTGTCATAGTACTTGCAGTGGATCTCGATGCAGTTTGGAATTCCTGTGTGAGGGTCTGGATATATGTCTGCCTATTACACATTATGATCCTCTTCAACGGTCGGCGGTCTCTGTCAATCAACAGACGCGGTCGGCCTGTACGCTTTTGTACTGTCGTATCCTTTCGCGTTTCCAGATCACTGTCACATCGGAAACAGTGGACCTAGGGATGTTTAGCAGTGTGTAAATCTCGCTTACAGATGTGTAACACAAGTGACACCCAATCACCTGACCTCGTTCGAAGTCCGTGAGTTCCGCGGAGCGCCCCATTCTGCTCTCTTACGATGTCTAATGACTACTGAGGTCGCTGATATGGAGTACCTAACAGTAGGTGGCAGCACAATGCACCTACTATGAAAAATATATGTTTCTGGGTGTGTCCGGATACTTTTGATCACACCGTGTAAATTTCACTGTTAGCAAGTCTTTTCTGTAGGCATTTGCCTGGAGTGTATCCAAATATAGAAGTAATACATGGACGATAAACAATTTATACAAGAAGAGAATAAAATATGGTTTCTTATATGTGCTCGATTGGAGACAGATTTGGTGATCGAGCAGCCACAGGCAACATGTCGACACTCTGTAGAGCATGTTGGGTTACAACAGCGTTATGTGGGCGAGCGCTATCCTGTTGGAAAACACCCCCGGGAATGCTGTTGATGAATGGCACCACAGAAGGTCGAATCACCAGACTGACGTACAGTTTTACTGTCAGCGTGCGTGAGATAACCACGAAAGTACTCCTGCTGTCATAAGAAATCGCACCTCAGACCGTAACTCCAGGTGTAGGTCCAGTGTGTCTAGCACACAAACAGGTTGGTTGCAGGGCCTCAACTGGCCTCCTTCTAAACAACACGCGGCAGTCACTGGCACAGAGGCAGAACCAGCTTTCGTCAGAAAACACAACAGACCTCCACCCTGCCTCCCCCCACCCCCCACCCCCATCAATGAGCGCTCGCTTGGCACCACAGAAGTGGCAAATGGTGGTGGTTGGCGTCGATAGAATGCACGCTACTGGGCGTCTGGCTCGCAGTTGTCCTTGAAGTAACCAATTTGTAACAATTCGTTGCTACACGGTGGTATCAACTGCAACCGAACATTCTCGTGTCCTCCGCTGCTAGCAGTCATTTATGTTGGCTATATTCCCGCCAAGTCCTTCTGCAGTATCGCAGAAGGAACATGCAGCTTCTCGTAGCGCTATTACACGATCTGGTTCAAACTCAGTAATGTGTTGATAACGGCGTCTTTGTCGCCTAAAAGACATTCTTGACTAACATTAACTCACCAAATCCAATCTAAAAGGTAAGTAACGCTCACTACCGTTACAGTATGTATTTAAAGCAAACGTGATTTGCATCCTCATAGTGGCACTCTTAAAGCAACTCTTATGCGAATGGCTAGAAATTTGAATAGAGACGCCTACCAACTTTCGTTAATATCGCACAGCTCCTTGGTGTTGGTTTTTTTTATGTCAGTGCACATAGCATACAAGGTAGAAAAGGTTTCTCATGGCTGGCTCGTGATTTACATCATGTTATTCCACATGCCTGGTCAATCGGTAATATGAAACAACGAGCCTGAATCACTTGAGTTGGTCCCTTCTAATAGGCGACGGTCTCGGCTCTCCTCCATCCTTCTCCAGCTGAACGTCTCAAAAGATCTCAGTGTCGACGAAATGCTAATCTTGGAGATCCCTGCATTTGTTTACGCTCTCTTTGTAAACTGAATAAAACCAAAGAAAATAATGTTATTATGCAGTCTGACTGCCCTAAAGTATAAAACTTCTCACAACGGATGTTATTTGGAACCTGAAACGATGCATTATTGTTCAATGACGTACTTTCTCATTACTGAAATCAATACTGGATCGTATGAGCGACCTTTACAGATAATCAGCAGGATATACACACCAAATCGTCAAATCAGTCATAAATCTATAACTCTTGCTTCTTGAGAACTGGTCATGAAACGTTATCTTAAAATGTATTATCAAGATGAAGAAATAGCTGCACCCTGTACTCTTCATGGCATCCACAAGGACCATTTCCGCATCTGGAATGACTCCCCCGCTATGCACACGGAGCACACATTGGTTTTCTTCCCCTCTCTTGCTGCCATATCCCTAAGGGACCCCATTACGCGCCTGACGTTGGAGCTCACAACTATCAGTAAGCCCACCCTCTGCCACCCCCCCCCCCGGATCTTGCAGATTGAGGGGCAACCTCTGGAATAGGACAAGCAGCCATGTCCGGCCGAAGATCAGTATCAGCCGGAGACAGAGCCTGAAACCGGTTCGTCAGACAAACTGGAGAGGCCTTCCGTTCTTCCCTCTCAAGGCATGAAACATATAACATACGAGAACCTTTTGGTGAATGAAATATAAGTCTCTTAAACGTGAGCATGTAGCAATACAGTATGTAAACAGAACTGACTCTGCCCCACGTTAATTGTATCCGTAAATATCACTCTGGTATTCAGTCTACCTCAGTGCCTAAGAAATCGTGCCATTTCAATATGGCCCTTCAGGCACTTAGTTGTAGAAAATCTTACCTTGTGTTCTAGAGCACACGCACTGAGAAAATCTGTATAGTATTCTGATTAAAACTTCAGCAGTAAAAACCCATAGTTTCTCTCATAAATATGTTATATACGACCGTAGTCGAATTAATCGATAGAAAAATTAGTTTGACAACAAACCATAACATTAACATACATCATATATGAACAAAATAAAAATGCAGTTACAATTAGTCATACGTCCAGTCATCCGCAGCGTCGATAATTTCTTGGTATCTGCGATGCACACTTGAAACCAAGTTTTCCGCACATTCGTGTCCAAGAGGCTTCCAAATGCGCCGAATTTACGTTGATAGCTGTTTCCAAGTGAGTTTTTCTTGCGTTTGAAGCAATGTTTAAGTGAATCTCATATCTTATTTATGTTTCGTTCCTTCATAAATTAAGTAAAATGAAACATATTTTCTTAGGTTTATGGAACTGAGTAACTACGAGTCTTAGCACCAAAATAATGAAATAAATGATCTAGTGCCATTAACTCAACGAACAGTTCAATGAGAAACACTTCTGCTCTAACATGAATCATTCAGACAGCAAACACATTCTTTCAAATTATTTTCAGATCTCAAAAGGTACGTCTGCCCGAGAAAAAGGTTAATTTTTTCCACTTTTGGAAACACTTACGGATTAAAATACGTTCTTCAAAGTCATCTACGTTTTTAACCAATTTATAGCTTTGTGATTCTTCAGTTTCACATTTCTCCCGGCGTACTTCATGAGGAAAGACTTCACGGATGAACAGTAGCCACACTCTAACACCTGGCTGTTCAACCGTGAACTCTTTCCTCATGAAGTACGCCGGGAGAAATGTGAAACTGAAGAATCGCATCACATACCTTCACGGGGAGGAGATGTATCACAGAGTGTAAAGACTTAAGAAGCTGCGCCTCAGGAGAAGCCGTTTACTGAGTGCATTTATATTCCTTATGAGATGCCACAAGGAGCGTGTTGGGCCGAAATTCGCCAAGGTGACGCATCACATTAATTCAGTGGCAACCAGAAGAATCAAGAAACGTGCCAGCCTAGCCATGGTTCCTGAAAGAATGCGTTTTATTCGCTGGTGCCTATACTAATCTAACAGAGAACTTCTCAAACTACATCTACAGCTGGCCAACCAGGTTAGCTCCTGGACGTGGGAGTGGATTGATGGTGTCACATGGGCCACAGCGGACTCAGCACAAAGAAAGATCACTGGACGTCAGACATCAAAATTCGAGGGTTTATCAGGATGACAACCTTCTGAAGCTCCCTGCAAGACTATGATCAATTTCATAGCCAGGAAACTGGATGAGACCGTGCTCTCAGTTCGTAAGAGACGACTCAGCTTTGCACCAACTCCTGAATCCGCACCTATCACGGATATCATTAGTGTAGTGCAACAGGCAGCTGCTCGATTTCCACATGAAGCAGCTGAAGAAGTACGTCGCGAAACCTGTTGTGCTCTCAAGCAAACTAAACCTGTGAAACCGATCATCTCCGGCAGGGAGATGGCTGCTATACGGGAGCTACGAGAAGATCGAGATATCGTGGTCTTACCAGCCAACAAAGGCAACGCAACTGTGATCTTATCAAGATTACATTGAGAAAAATGCAGGTTTTGCTGGAAGACAGCAGATATCGGAAGATCAACACTGATCCTACCAAGAGAGTGGAAAGGAACACCATGGCTCTTCTCAGTGAATCCCGCTTGCCAGACGATGTTGTGAAGAAGCTACGACAGAGAGCATGTGTTCCACCGAGACCGTATGGACTACCGAAGGTACACAAAGAGGGAGTGCCTTTACGCTCGATTGTCAGGAACACTGGTGCTCCGACGTACTCACTTGCAAAATACCTGAAGGTTGTGCTTAGCCCTTACGTCGGAAAATGTCCACATCATATTCGCAAAACAGTGGATTTTGTCGGGCATCTTAACAACTTCAGACCTCGTGATTCGGACATTCTTGTGTGTTCCTATACTATCTCTATCTTCACAAAGGTGCATTTGCAGGAATCCTTGAAACTTAATGGTCAGAAATTTGACACAGAGACGACCAGCCTTTTTAGCGACGTCCTAACGTCGACATACTCTCTCTTCGACGGTGGATACTACGAGCAGATGGAAGGAGTAGCCATGGGAAGTGCACTTTCACTAGTCAACTTGTTCATGGAACATTTCGAGGAGGAAGCCCTGGATTCAGCGCAGTGAAAATCTACTTGTTCCTTCCACTATGTTGATGACACCTTTGTCACACGGTCACATGGTAGAGACAAGCTGAATGGTTTCCTCATACATCTCAATTCCATACACCAGAACATCGAGTTTACCATGGAAGCCGAAGTGGATGGACTGCTCCCCTTTCTGGATGTCCTCGTTAAAAGAGGAGCAGACGGCACATTGGGCCACAGCGTGTACCGTAAGAGGACGCACACCAACCTTTACTTAACATGCAAACAGCTGCCACCACCCAGCGCAGAGGAACGGCGTCCTCAAAACATTGATTCATAAGGCCAGTAACCTGTCTGGCAATGAGAGCCTTAACCAAGAACTTAAACATCTGAGGTAGGTTTTCCAGAAAAACGGCTACACAGAGAAGAATTCGGAGGGCTCTACGTCGCACACCGACTGTACAACCGGAGGAAACAGAAGAGGAACCTCAGCAGGATAGGGGCATAGCATTTATTCCGTTCAGTGGCGCTGTTCGGGAAAGATAGGTCGAATTCTTCAAAAACATCAAGTGAAGACTGTCTTCTGCCCACCAATTAAGACACAGGCATTGCTTGGCAATATCAAGGACGATCTAGGACTACGGAAATCCGGAGTCTGCCCGATTCCTTGCGAATGTGGCATGACTTATATCGGTCAAACGGTGCATAGACTCGAAGATCGTTGTCAAGAACATCAACGGCATGCCAGACTGCAGCAGCCTAACAATTCGGCGGATGCTGAACATTGCCTCGCGGAATTACACAGAGTGAATTACGATCAGACCAAGATTCTGACACAGACGTCCAAATACTGGGACTGTATCATTAAAGAGTTTATCGAGATTCGAGTACGGTAACCGCTGAAGAAACGAGATAGCGGCTGCATCCTTAATAAGGCCCGGGAACACGCTTTGAATCTGATTACAAGTAGAAAGAAGACATCCTCCACGAACTGACTCAATAACAGGCAGAGATAGTAAGAAGACGCCGCCCGTACGTGCCCCTTGGCGCGGACCGCGTTCGGAACACCTGGAGGGGTGGATGGGGGGGGGGGGGGGGGAGGACGCGAAGGAGATAAAAGTTCGTCAGCGCACCTGATGATGGCAACGTGGTCGGTTGCCGAAATATTAAAAATTAGCGCCCGTTGAGAATATCAACCGGCTGTTCACCCGTGAACTCTTTCGTCAATTTATAGCGTGTTACCCACTTTTGCAGAAATGACTTTAATTTCCCCATGTACCGGGTGATCAAAAAGTCAGTATAAATTTGAAAACTTAATAAACCACGGAATAATGTACATAGAGAGGTAAAAATTGACACACATGCTTCGAATGAAATGGGATTTTATTAGAACCAAAAACAAAAAAACAAAGTTCACAAAATGTCCGACAGATGTCCCTGGACAGCAAAACGTCAGTAACTGCTACCGTGACGGGTGAGAGGTACGCCGATATGTTACAGAATCGCATCATCCCTAGCCTGGCTGATAAACACCTGCTGGAACGTACAATGTTTATGCAGGCTGGCGCTCCACGCCATACTGCCAGACGCGTGAAAGATCTCTTGCGTGCGTCGTTTGGTGATGATCGTGTGCTCAGCCGCCACTTACGTCATGCTTGGCCTCCCAGGTCCCCAGACCTGAGTCCGTGCGACTATTGGCTTTGGGGTTACCTGAAGTCGCAGGTGTATCGTGATCGACCGACATCTTTAGGGATGCTGAAAGACAACATCCGACGCCAATGCCTCACCATAACTGCGGACATGCTTTACAGTGTTGCAGTGTTGTTCACAACATTATTCCTCGACTACAGCTATTGTTGAGGAATGGTGGTGGACATATTGAGCATTTCCTGTAAAGAACATCATCTTTGCTTTGTCTTACTTTGTTATGCTACTTATTGCTATTCTGATCAGATGAAGCGCCATCTGTCAGACATTTTTGAACTTTTGTATGTTTTTGGTTCTAGTAAAATCCCATGTCATTCCAAGCATGTGTGTCAATTTGTACCTCTCTATCTACATTATTCCGTGATTTATTCAGTTTTCAAATTTATACTGACTTTTTGATCACCCGGTATTTATTCGCAGTGGCGTGACTTATTTTCGGACCTTTGGGATAGCTACAGAGAAGCACAGCTTCAAAACAAAAGCGCAAGCTACACTCGCGTCTCTTCTGGTGTATCTCAGTCAAGAATTCAAAGTAAACTAATGCTTTATGGACATTGCGTGAAGGACAAATGTTTCCTCTATTGGTCTGTGAAAGAACTGAGGTGATATCTTTTATCATCTGTTTGTAACGCCGAACACGCTCTTACTTAAAAGACAGAATAACTTAACACCCTGGTCACAAACCGTCTCTGTGGCCTAAAATAAAGGTCACTTCCACCTGTTCCGTTAAATGCTTTCCTCCCAACTCTTTAGCCCCGGGGCCCCTGCACGACCTTACACTGCTGTGCAAAGAGACGGGGAAACAGAACCCCGAGGTCAAGCTGGCGCCCAGACACGCACTCCCGCAGGCTCACGCACAGGCACGGCGGCGCTGCCCCTGCCTGACCTGCGACACGCACGCCGCATTGCGTGAGGCTCTCGTCTCTTTCAACGACGTACCCGCTACGTGCGTTACATCACACGCGTCACGTCACGCCACGTCACGTCACGTCACGTCACCCCACGTCATACGCAGGCTGCTAAGGAGCCCAACATCTCAATGGACAGGGTGCTCGCCTTACAGTGTACAAGCCACTCTTATAACTGCCAGAAGCGTAGCATCTTCTGGCACTGTTCTTATAAATAAGTTCTCTGTTTGGATTCCACTGTGTATCGGTGCTCCGTCTTGTTCTCAAATTTAGTCAAGTCAACAACACCGAACACCGACTACGTCCAGTACTTGGTGTCCTCTAACCTAGTAAAAATCATAAAAGGAATGGTAACTCAAAAATATACAAGGGCGTGCTGAAAAGCAATACAATCCGATTTCTTTACGAATGCTAGCTGAAGACACCACCAGCTTTGTGGATGAGCATTCAAAGGCCATTCATGTCTATATACTGTACTTATTTCTCACTGGCATAGTAAATTTCCTGTTGAGACAAGGATGCCGTCTCTAAACTATTAATACCACTACAATCGACTGTTTTTAGTAAATAAAGTAATAAACAGCAATGGCATATTTTAGCCAGGAGTCCCCTTTCAGATCTTCTTATTTGCCACCACTGTTTTGCTTAGTGATTTACTTGACGATGAGTGCAATAATTGTTGTAGTAATAAAATCTGTAAACAGTCAAATAATACTGGAAATTCATTAAACGCTAATGCATGACATTTACTTTCAAACTGATACATATGAAATAATGTTGGAAAAAAATATCACGGAACTTACATTTAAGCACTGGCTTGTTTGAAGGTAGGAACGCCACTTCGGTGATTTGCGTGTCGATGATGATGAAATGGTGACGACACCACATTACCCAGTTCCCCCAGCGGAGAAAATCCCTGACTCGGGAGGGGAATCGAACGTGAGCCCCTCACATAACATCCAACTACCCTGACAGCGCCGGCCGTTGGTGACCGAGCGGCTCTAGGCACTTCAGTCTGGAACCACTACGGTCGCAGGTTCGAATCCTGTCTCGGGCATGGATGTGTGTGTGTGCTGTCCTTAGGTTAGTTAGGTTTCAGTAGTTCTAAGTTCTAGGGGACTGATGACCTCAGATGTTAAGTCCCATAGTGCTCAGAGCCATTTGAACCATTTTTACCCTGACAGCTGAGCTGCGGAGGCGGACCTACTCAGCACTGGTGGGCATTTGCCAACGTCACTTAAAGGATTAAACAAGAAACGCTGTCTTGTACATTGATATTGGAGAATACAGTAGTTCAGGTAACTTGAATATTAGAGGGAATATTGATGACTGATAATAGTGTGTAATACTCTCTTCAGGTTGTCAGAGAGGCGTTAGTAATCGTTTTCGAGTGAATTTATCCTCAATTGCCGTATTCATGCCCTACTTGACTCACACAAGGCTGTTTTATGAGTCTTCGCGTATCTTACCATGTGTTCCTTCCTTTTCGACGTCACTATTGTAAGAGTAAAACACATGCAAGTACGCACGCACGCACACACACACACACACACACACATATATATATATATATATATATATGAATGTGCGCCCTTAAAGTGAAGTGATAGTAACGTCTTCCAGAAGACAAGCATTGCGTGTTGAACGAAGAGCTAACATGGTTCCTCTGATTTCGACCACAGGAATCTGCTTGCATTGCAATCGGAATACGTTTGACACTCCGTTGCGAGCTTCAGATTTCCACTTTCCTTCAGCGACGCCGTCGTATCAGGTGCTCTCTTTCATACCTGTCCGTGGCTTTCCGCTAGCAACTGTCTTCCGGTGCCCCTCCCCCGCAGCTGGTGCCGAGCACGGCACTTTCGAATCGAATCGAATCACATCGCATCGGCCGGCCGGGCAGCACGTGCGGGGACCAGCCAGAGATTTGGGCTGCGGCGGCAGCGGGCGCGTGTCGGGTTTTCACCCGCGGCCCGCAAAACCGCGGCCCGCGGCCGCTTTCTCCCAGGTGTCGCCCACACGGCGCGTGCCAAGTGCCGGCGCACCAGGAAGCCAAGTCGCCACCACATGCGGCGCCGTGTCCCTCTCTCACTGGCCACGTGCGCCTTCCTCGTGCTACGACACTCCTCACCATTCTTGCTACAGCAGCGCTCCATGTGGCCAGCGAGCTACACTTTCGATATCAGATGAGTGCGAATTGCATCGTTTATATTGGTTTTTAACACAGTTTTATCAATGCGTAGCGCATGTAGTGCCATATAAATCGACAATAACTAAAATATGACACCACATTTGTCTTACTTTACCAACCACCCTGGGAGGTATGAAACACTACATTTACGGAGTAGCTGGTTTACGGGTCTCTTGTAATCAAGAGATATTTATTGAAGAATTTGGTTTTCTTTTAAGCCTCTTCAAATTCTCACCCCTTCTCATCCACATCGAACATCTCTGTATCTCCTTTACTATCAGCAGACTAGTTTCTAATAACACCGTTGTCTCCCCTCTGATCATCAACGCTTGTATGCTGACGCTCTTTCACAAACACATCCCTGCGTCTCTACACCTACAAACACTCCATAAGCTATCTCAACGCAACTTCAACCAACTCCCTCTCGCAGAGAACGAGATTCGCCCCGATATTTCGTCTTCCTACCAAATTTAACTCTTCCCCACCTATCCCACTCCACATCAGGGCTCCTCTTTTCCCTCTTCTTCCATCCCCATCCCTTTCCTCTTGTAACCACTACCCTATCCACACACCACACTAGTCCTCACCCTCTGCCTTCCTCATTGTATTTCCCACTATCTACTTGAACTCCTACATATCACCTCAATAAATTTCCTACCTAACAGAGCCTAATCTTTTCAGCCACACCTCTCAACTCTATGCAGCATAATCTCTCCTCCGACAACACTTCTCACCCTGCGCAGAAGCACAGGTGTTTCAGCTGTTAAGTGCAATGTTTCAGGTTATTTTTTATAAGAATTTCATCTCCCTGTGATGTGTTTTAAAATTTATATGTTTTCCTTTTGTTAACTGTCAGTCTCTGATTTTTAATTTGACGTACAAAAACTGCCCCATATCTTGTTTCTAATTCTAATTTTTTTAATCATTTGCCTGAAGAGTTGAATATTGTATGGCTGACAGCCTGCCCCCCCGCGCATATTAGACGAGGGGGACGAAATAACAAAAAAGGAAAAATAAATTCTTTTAAAATTAAAAAAATGCTTTTTAAACAGCAGAAGACCTGACCTTTTGCAGAGAAACGTTTATGCCTACTCAACAACGTGAAGTTTTGCTCTCTGCACTTCGACCCAAATCAGTGAATACGGGAGATAGGAAACTTCAATGGAACGCATGAACCAGATAATCCACTATGACTTTAGCTGAAGGGAAAACCACGCAGACGAGATACTAAAACGTCAAGAGCAATAAAACTGTTTCCAAACACATAAGAAAGTAATTCCACTATTGTTGCTGCATCTGAGCCACAGACGGCAATGATCTTTATTACATTCAATTTTGAAGCAAAAGTAGTCACATTTACAAAAATAGTCGTGCACCGGAAGTCGGGTGAAGTGTAAGAATGTGCAAATCATTAGACTCCGTACAAAACTGGTACGTCTCAAGTGAAGTGCCTATCATAATAACAACAGATAACAACAGAAATATATGCTTCTCATGCATGAAATACCAGTTTATATTCTCTCGATTTCAGCGATATAAACTGTAGTTATACACATATTCGAAAGTATTTCTTCACGAATAAGTTGTAGGCTGTGGCACTGAATCAGAGAGATTTATTTCACGATCATTTGTGTCTCTCGGCAACTTACTAATACTTTGAACTCCAAAAAGGAATAAATATTTCGTTAATTAAGAAGAAAAACAATGAAAACCAAACATAAATCTTACGACTGCTTTTTCGCCGCTAGGGACGCAAGTTTCGTTCCATCTGTCAGAGAGTAACAATTCTCTTCGCAATGAGTATCCCGACTGCATATGTTGACTGTGGTACTACCATAATTCGCGATATCTTCTGATTCTACTGATCAAACATAAGAGCATTTTACAAACTTGTTGTGATTCTTGAAGTCGTACCTTCTTCATTTTACGTATGTTGTGGTTATCCGGCTGGTAATTTCCTAATTTCAAGGTGTTCCAGAAATCAAATTACGCATTGCCTATATACACACATAGTGTGTATGTCATATCTTTCGTAGCTTTCATTGCGTCGATCAATCTGATGATGATTTGTGATTGAAACTATTTGAAAATAAAAAATTGTGATGTAGTAGTTTTCGGTAGTATGAATCTCCGCAAGACATGTACACGTAAACACGGTAATATTACATATATGCGTGATGTCTTCCATATCTTTCATTGTGTAGACTGATCTGATGATTATCTGTAATTGAAACCAGTCGTAAATTAAAGAAAAATATATTAACGTAGCAACTTTTTGTGGCTTGAAGATGTCATTCAGGAATCATCTCAGAACTCTAGACATGTTGCAGAATTCTGCAACATTATCTTGGAAATATGTCCTACTATCTGTGGAATAAACTATTAGGGAAAGATACTTCCAGAAACCTTATTGTAGGCTTACGGTTTAAAAGGCTTACCATCGAACCAACGGTTTTTGGTGCCCTGGGCCGATTGGTGACAGTTCTGACGACATTTAACTTCTGTGGGTGGGGGTGGACATAGGCAGCGATGACATCTGAAGTGTAATATCGGAACACTTGGGGGGGATTTCAGCAATATTTGGACCTAACATGACTCCCTAATGGAGTATAATAAATTAAGTTTTTGTACACTGCAGGCATATTTCTTTGTTTTTCCTGTCTGTTTAGATATTGGAGTGGATACATAACGCTAACTACACTCCGTCCGAACAGGCCATGAAGGCCAAACGGTACCGACCGACCGCCGCATCATCCTCAGGCCACATGCTTCACTGTGTAACGGTACCACCGACCACCTTTAACGGCTATCGATGCTAACGTTATAACTCTGCGAGGAATTTTTGAAAAGTTGACCGTGAGATAACCTAATGGAAACAAAACAATCTACTGGCATTCGTTTCCGAAACACTCCAGCAGAGTATAACTAACAGCAAACAGGTAGGTCAGGAGCAAACGTTCTATCAGCACGAAAGCAAGTTGTAACATTACATTAAAATCGGTCGCCAGCCTAATTAGGCATCCTTGTGCCAAGGAAAATGATAATGCAGAAGGCAGTGCTAAGACTAACATAACCTCCCTTGACACAGACAGTAAACTCTTTCCTTATAGGCCCACCTGTTCGCACTACAACACAGTAACCTAACCTTGAAGATAAATGTGCTACTAACTAGTAAGTCATATAAACAAATGGCCAATGATATAGTAAACAGCAGCATATGCCTCGCAACAACACGTATCTTAAATGAACTAGGTGCAACGGTTTATAAAACTAATTACCGGCATACATGAAGCTAGTAGCAATACTGAAGAGGTAAAGGCCTGAAATGATTCTGAATTTAAATCAGTAGGTCTGCTAATGATCATACTCTGTTGCTTCATTGCTTTTTAAGGGTCACTATGCCTGTGCATTAACCAACTTGCATTACAATAGATAGCACAGTAAATAGTTCTTTCTTAACTCGGTTTGAAGCAAACCAAACAGAACGAAAATCTAACTACAATGGCTATGAACGAGCATTTGCATTGCTTCATTAACTAGCCTAGTACATGAGGGCCCTTAAACTTTCATGGTTTGAAGAACCGTGCTCATTAACAAAACTACACCAGTATGTATGAGAAATGGTAAGTGTTGTTATCATTAATTATAAATGATGGGATAAGCCGAGCGGTCTAAGGCGTTGCAGTCATGATCTGTGCGGCTGATCCTGGCGGAGGTTCGAGTCCTCCCTCGGGCACGGGTGTGTGTGTTTGTCCTTAGGATAATGTAGGTTAAGTAGTGTGTAAGCTTAGGGACTGATGACCTTAGCAGTTAAGTCCCATAAGATTTCACACACATTCGATTTGAATTATAGATTAAGGAAAGCACAAGGAGCTATAACTCTTTAAATAATAAATGTGCTTTCATAAGCAGTCTTTTGACCTCCCCAAAATTATAATTGGCTGTGCAAATGACAACACAACATTAAATTCAAGTTCAACAACCTTCTCAGAATAAACTAGGACACTCGCAATTAAATTCATTAGGACAGGATTCCTGTCCAAGTTTGTCATTTGGGATGATAATGAATGTAAGATAGAGTTTTTGGCAACACCACAATTATTATTAAAATCAACTAAATTTCACAAATACCTGGTCCATTCACAAAGTGGCAAATATAAGCAATTTAGTGGAAGGCTGTTGGTATTGCTGGTGTAATCTACAGTGGCTATTAACCCGGCGGCCATGCAGTCATAGCAATACTGTTGTCCTCGCGCTGTTACATATCTTCTTGGCATCGGAATTATATTTTTATAGGGCCAAAAACCATGGCGTGATAATGGTATCACCAAGTGCAGCATCCGAGGCCCATAAATAGTGCTCTTAAGCTCTTCTGGCATCAAAACTTCAGGAATATGAGCCACAATGATCCGCTACTGCTAGCGAGACTATAACCACAGCACTGCTCAGCCCAGACTCCTTACCCGTCACAAAGGACGAGTTGCCACTTCCGCGCCAACCACATCTTTTCCACTCTGCCAGGCTACTTCCGTAGCTACGAGGCTTCCCCACATCTTTTACCTTCAACCGTATGTTCCCCAACTATGGACCGAGTCATTTACAGTACATTATATAACAATCATTTCAGTAGTTATTTAAATTCACAAGCATAATTTAAACAACATCGTTCAAATGTTTCACATAACTAAAACATGTATGCAGAATCAAAGAATTTCCATGACAGATACAACATTATACATACCAGCAACACTAGAAAATGAGACAGAAATATCGATACAGACACAAAATATGTCAAAAACAGGTGTTACAACTGAAACATACCCATAGAAAAATTTTATAAATGACAATGCCGGAAAGCCTCTAAGTTATTTGATTTTCAAACAGCTGATCAAAACTGAACGTACTCAGGCATTTGTCTCTTTACTCATTCTGATCGTCACTAAACTGACACACAATATTTTTAGCGCAACGCAATCTGACTTTCAATAATCCCTACAAAAGAATGGCCCAGACTAACAACAACCTATACCTTTCATGAATCACTTACCTCACAAAAATCTTCGATACTCGAACTACTGCAATACAGCGAGCGCCAACACTGCCAGCTAAATAAAAGATTCTAACTACTGAAGGCACTAACTATTGACAGGCATAGTTAGCAAATGAAAGATTTTGATAGACAACAAACAATGTATTTACCTTAATAGTGTCCAAAAGTCATAATATATATATCAGTTCATGACATTGAGTCTTACAAATTTCGTTTTTCTGACGGACACACGTCCAGATCGTCCGCTCTCAAAACTCTGCCATCTCTCTCCCCACATCAACCAGTGCTGGCGGCTCACCTCCAACTGCGCAAAGCTACGCGCTGTTCACATCCAACTGCCCGACACTACAATAGCGAATATTCCAAAAATGCCAACCAGCCACAGACTGCACACAGAACAACCAGTGATTTTCATACGGAGCGCAACGTGGTGTTACCAACATAAAAACCTAAACAGTCTACTTACACAACTGGATGTGGATATGACGGCGCATGTGGTCAGCACACCGTTCTCCCGGCCGTATGTCAATTTATGATACCGACATAACGCTGGTAGCTGGTAAGAAATACCTAGGCATGAAATTCTGACTTACATCATACCGGGTTCGTAAGTTGGTTTTCAGAAGAGAAAAATATTTTCGTGTGCGACAATGATTCGGACGCCCTGCACAGCCCGAAAATCGACATGCAGATGCAGACTGACACTTGGGCTTGATACCACGGCCACAGCTTGTACCCACAGAGGGCGCCACGAGAGCTGTGGGCGTGTCATGATGGTCCGTCCCTGTAAACGCCGCGCCTCCGCACTACTCCGACTGCTCTCACTATCAGGACGCCTGCGATACGCGCCATTGATACTAGAGTGTTTATTTGGCCTCTGTTTACGTTTTTCGGTTCGGATCACTCTTTAGACTGTTTGCACACGTTTTCGACGAATTTCACATCGCTACTGACCTTGCTTTTCGTGAACTCTATTGTCAGTGACCACAGGAAGCGCTAGCTAGTTCCACCGGTCTCTGCGCGACCGCAATAGCGAGCATTCACAAACTGTCTTCTGCACAAACAGAGTAATATAGAAAAGTGGTGATGAAGACTTTCTCACCGTGCAACTAGACTGATGTGACAAAAGCCACGGGATACCTCCTAATATCGTGTCGGACCCCCTTTTGCCGGTGTTAGTGCAGCAACTCGACGTGGCATGGACTCAACAAGTCGCTGGAACTCCCCAGCAGAAATACTGAACCATGCTGCCTCTTTGGCCGTTCGTAATTGCGAAAGTGTTGTTGGTGCATGATTGTATGCTCGACTTGACCTCTCCATTATGTCGCATAAGTGTTCGATGGTACTCACGTCGGGCGATCTCGGCGGACAGACCATTAGCTCAAATTGTCCCGAATGTTCTTCAAACCAAATGCGAACAATTGTGCCCCAGTGACATGACATCGTTGTTTGGGTACATGAAGCCAATGAATGGCTGCAAATGGTCTCCAAGTAGTCAAACATAATCGTTTCCAGTCGACGATCGATTCAGTGGGAGCAGAGGACCCTATGTATTCCATGTGAGCACAGTCCACACCATTATGGAGCCATCACCAGCTTGCACAGTGCCTTGTTGGCAACTTGTGTCCATGGCGTCGTGGAGTCTATGCCACACTCGAACCCTACCATCTGCTCTTACCAAATGAAATCTGGACTCATCTGATCAGGCCAGTCGTCTAAGGTCCAACTGGTATGGTCAGGAGCCCAGGAGAGGCGCTGCAGGCGATGTCGTGCTGTTAGCAAAGGCACTCGCGTCGGTCGTCTGCTGCCATAGCAGCCCATTAACGCCAAATTTCGCGGCATTGTCTTAGCAGATACGTTTGTCGTACGTCCCAGATTCATTTCTGCAGTTACTTCATGCAGTCTTGATGTCTGTTAGCACTGACAATCTATGCAAAAGAAACTGCTCTCGGTCGTTATATGAAGACCATCGGCCACTCCATTGTCCTTGATGAAAGGTAATGCCTGACATTTGCTATTCTCGGCACGCTCTTGACAGTGTGGACCTTTGGAATATTGAATTCCCGTGTGTCTAGGTCTAACTACCATTACTCTTTCAAAGTCTCTTAATTCCCGTAGTGCGACCATAATCACGCCGGAAACCTTTGCAGATGAATCGCCTGAGTACAAATAACAGCTCCGCCAATGCACTGCTCTTTTATACCTTCTGTAAGCGATACTACCGCCACATGTATACGAGCATATCGCTATCCAATGACTTCTCAGTGTATTCAGTTTGAGGCATGGATTCTTGAGTTTCTGAAGTTGTGGCAGCAACAGTTGCAGCAGCTACGGCAACAGCAACAACAGCCGTGGTAATTCCAACAAAAACAGCGGAAATTGCTACTACAAGAATTCTCTGCAGCTGTAGCGTCACCGCCCCCCCCCCCCCCCCCCTCTTTCGCCATTTGCTTCCTCCGACAATGCAAACGAGAGCAGTTTGTTCGTCACTTTAAGTCACACAATTGACCGTGAACGGCATAGTGCACTCTTATTATGTTCTGATACTAAATTATACGAAGTGGATCAGGACTATGCCCACTCTGGGAACCCAGTAGTTTGAGATTTTATAAAGTCTGTGGTGTTCTGACTAAGTAGAAAGGTCACCAAACCCACGTAATTACAACTGCATGCCCCTTTAATCAGTAAATTAAGCAACGTAAGGAAACATATGCAGCTTGGGTTACTGACTTCGAAAGCTTAGCAAGCACGTGTGAGTTTTTCTGTAAGGCGTGTGGTGTATTGTATGCGGAACCATTAAGTAACTGATGTTGTTGTACGTCCAGTTCGTGACAGAGAACTTATTGCTTGGACGTGGGCTTCTTCACTGCTCTTAGTTTGCATCCTCGTTAGTTCCAGCACTTCCAGGGTGTTAGTAGTGAGCCGGCCGCGGTGGTCTCGCGGTTCTAGGCGCGCAGTCGGGAACCGTGCGACTGCTACGGTCGCAGGTTCGAATCCTGCTTCGGGCATGGATGTGTGTGATGTCCTTAGGTTAGTTAGGTTTAAGTAGTTCTAAGTTCTAGGGGACTGATAACCACAGCAGTTGAGTCCCATAGTGCTCAGAGCCATTTGAACCATTTTTTTGTTAATAGTGATGGCGTCAACGCTTCATAACCTGAGTTCTTTAGAATCTAACATTTTGGTGCCCTAGACGTGATCTCGGAAAATAAACCGAGAGACGTGATATCTGAGGAACGTGATGCATACAGTAGTGTCCACTTTATCCAGGCTACCGTAGTGTTGAATTTTTATCAAGAGAGCTTCACATTTCCAGTGCGTAGTGGACTGAAGAAATAGATGTGCAGCTGCAGGCGTGCAGGCTCTGTCAAGGTGTATTAGATCAGTATATCTAGAACGTTGATACTATTATAGTCACCTGTGCGGGAAAAAAATCATTGTTCAGGCTAGGCATACGTTAATGCCAGACATCACAACGGAAACTGTCATGCATACGCCCCTTTTGTACTTGATAGAAATAGTAAACCATATGTTCTGAGGTTACGTTTAATAACTGTTCAAGTTATTTACCAAAATTAGGGAGAACTTAAATTAGTACTTTAGGTCTCTTACTGTCGAATGTGGCATCTGACCCGCATTCCGTCTGGGACTGACATCCTCGATCCGACTAGGTACCGAAAAGCTTGTCAAGCAATTAACCATATACTGTACTGGAACGTTGCGTTTGGGATTTTTCGTAGAATACACCGCACGATTATTTGTTTGGAGTCCTACTTTAGCTCCTTACTTTAAAGATAATGACGTCATTATCGGCGCGTAGTTACACACAAGTAAAAAAAAAACTTTCGCATCACCTCGGTTCCAAGAGTTCCGGAACCTGTACAGAAAATTGGAATAGACATCAACATAAACATCATTTCCACCCTTTTTATCGCTCATGAAAACTACACATTGCATGTTGTACCACCATACAGCCGGCCACTATGGCCGAGAGGTTCTAGGCGCTTCAGTACGGAACCGCGCTGCTGCTACCGTCGCAGGTTCTAATCCTGCCTCGGGCATGGATGTGTGTGATGTCCTTAGGTTAGTTACGCTTAAGTAGTTCTTAGGAGACTGGTGACCTCAGATGCTAAGTCCCATAGTGCTTAGAGCCATTTCAACCATTTTGAACCCCCATACAGAGAGACCTTCAAAGGTGATGATCCAGATTGCTGTATACACCGCTACCTCTAATACCCAGTAGCACGTCCCCTTACATTGATGCATGCCTGTATTCGTCATGGCATACTGCCCACATGTTCGTCAAGGCAGTGTTGGTCCAGATTCTCCCACTCCTCAACGGCGATTCGGCATAGATCCTCAGAGTAGTTGGTGGGTCAGTCGTCCATAAACAGCTCTTATCAGTCTATCCCAGGCATGTTCGATGGCGTTCATGTCTGGAGAACATGCTGGCTACTCTAGTCGAGCCATGTCGTTATCCTGAAGGAATTCATTCACAAGTTGTGCACGATGGGGGCGCGAATTGTCGTCCGTGAAGACGAATGCCTCGTCAGTAACGTTATGGTTGCACTATCGGTCGGAGGACGGCATTCACGTATCGTACAGCCGTCACCGCGCCTTCCATGACCAACAGGAGCGTACGTCGGCCACACATAGTGCCACCCCAGAACAGCAGGAAACCCCCACCTTTCTGCACTCGCTGGACAGTATGTCTAAGGCGTTCAGCCTGACCGGGTTGCCTCCAAACACGTCTCCGACGATTGTGTGGTTGAAGGCATATGCGTCACTCATCGGTGAAGAGAACGTGATGCCAGTCCTGAGCGGTCCATTCAGTATGTTGTTGTGCCCATCTCTGCCGCACTGCATGGTGTTGCAAAGATGGACCTCGCCATGGACGTTGAGAGTGAAGTTGCGCATCATGCAGTCTACTGCGCACACTTTGAGTCATAACACGACGTCCTGTGGCTGCACGAAAAGCATTATTTAACATGGTGACGTTGCTCTCAGGTTTCCTCCGAGCCATAATCCGTAGGTAGCGGTCATCCACTGCAGTAGTAGCCCTTGAGCGACCTGAACGAGGCATGTCATCGACATTTCCTGTCTCTCTGTACCTCCTCCATGTCCGAACAACATCACTTTGGTTCACTCCGAGACGCCTGGACACCTCTCGCGTTGAGAGCCCTTCCTGGCACAAAGTAACAATGCGTACGCGATCGAATCGCGGTACCGTCCGTCTAGGCATGGTTGAACTACGGACAACACGAGCCCTGTACGTCCTTCCTGGTGGAATGATTGGAACTGATCGGCTGTCGAAAAGCCTCCGTCTAATAGACGCTGCTCATGCATGGTTGTTTACATCTTTGAGCGGGTGTATTGACATATCTGAACAGCCAAAGGGACTGTTATCTGTGATACAATATCCACGGTATTGGTGGTATCTTCACACACTCACAAGGCTTTTGGAAAGTGAAGGTACGGGAGAGCATATCACACACCGGCTGAGGCGTCCTCCGGATTAGGTAAACTCAAATGAAAGAAACTCTTGCTCATTCTTTCACTATGGTAAAAAACATACGTAAACTCATTTCTTGAAAAAATGCTATTTGACTTCCGCTTAGTCACAGCAAGTAGAGAATGCACTCAACAGTCTTCATATTTGCCACAGAAACTGGCAGTTTTGGTTGGGTGATATTCATTTTTACGCGCAGTGGAGGGCGGTATGGGCACTGAAATCGAAGGTCTAGCAAGTACACACGGAACATGGACTGAAAGATAACTTACAATGTTAATCAGTAACGAAATTTCATCTGAAATTATTTAATTTTGTATAAGTACGCTGCAAAATTGCCATTTCCTCGAATATCTTGTTTCTCATAACCTTCCACATCTGCTCTTCTGTGACTGGAGAAGGTGCAAGTAATTTTGAGTGCTTGTATGATTGATAGAAATTTCAGTTTCTGATTCCGACCAAAAGTAAGCAGTGCTTCCGACAGTGGACTCGCATTCGGCAGTAACGCGGTTCAAACCCCTGACCGTGCGTCCATGGTTACGTTTTCGTGGTTTCCCTAAATCGCTTGATGTATGTGTCGTAATTGGTCATTTTAAAAAGGCACGACGGTTTCTGCTCTTGCAGTTCGATCACAGCTTGAGTTCCGTCTCCGATGACTTGTCAGCGGGATGCTAAACGTTAAACTTCCTTTTTTCTCATTTTCACTGTGTGATACAGAACTAACGTATTTTACCACCACTCCATTATGGTTTTCTGCTATTCATTTACCGTCCTCTGCTCGTAACCTTCCCCATAGCATGACAGGTTTTTCGTCTTCTTTTGTTTTTGCTCTATATGCGCACCTTGTAACGCAGAGTTGTGCATTTCACGAAACGTGCACAATAATTCATAACTTGCGTCAATGATGTTAAGCAAATACCTCGGAATAAAACTGCGTGGAGATTCTAAGACAAATTTTTACATAGACGCTGTAGTGCCACCGCCAGGCTCCACACTTGCTAGGTGGTAGCCCTTAAATCGGCCGCGGTCCGTTAGTAAACGTCGGACCCGCGTGTCGCCACTATCAGTGATTGCAGACCGAGCGCCGCCACAAAATGGCTCTGAGCACTATGGGACTCAACTGCTGAGGTCATTAGTCCCCTAGAACTTAGAACTAGTTAAACCTAACTAACTTAAGGACATCACAAACATCCATGCCCGAGGCAGGATTCGAACCTGCGACCGTAGCGGTCTTGCGGTTCCAGACTGCAGAGCGCCGCCACACGGCAGGTCTAGTCTAGAGAGACTCCCTAGCACTCGCCCCAGTTGTACAGCCGACTTTGCTAGCGATGGTTCACTGTCTACATACGCTCTCATTTGCAGAGACCACAGTTTAGCATAGCCTTCAGCTACGTCATTTGCTACGACCTAGCAAGGCGCCCTAATCAGTTACTATAATCAATATCTTCAAGAATGTATTCTGAACAGATAATATTGTGAATCATGTACCGTCAAGAGCGACATTCATCATTAATGGATTAAAGTTAAGTATCAAACTAATTACGTCCGCTTTCTTAATTCTCATTCCTTGTCATGTTCCAGACTTCACGTCAGTATAGTTCTTCCCTCCTCACGCCGGCCTGCGTGAGCTAAAGCGCGTGCATTTCGGCCTCCGCTCGTAACACGGTGTTGGCTCTTCTGCTAACACCAAAGACTCAATTGCAATTGAAAAAAATAAGGTTCCATTCAGTGTGGAAATTGGGTGGAAAAACAATGGCTATGAAAGAGATTGAAAGCAATACATTTTTATGGCTGGTACTGCTGGAATTCCGCTTTGCATGTAAAATCTACATCAAGTTTCTCTAACAAGGGGCTTCGAGTATACGAAAAGAGATACACCGCAGATGGCCACAGGTTTGGCAGATAGTTACAGAAATGTAGAACAGTCTCAACTGGCAGAAACTCAAAGACCCATGCCCAAGTATCTCGCCGACACTCAGTAAAATCGAAGAACCAGGTTTGATCGAATAATCTATGAATGTTTTTCGGCTCTGCAGAACTGAATTAACAATGGCTTGTACAGAGGTATATGACCAAACTTATTCCCACGTTTCTTCCGTAGATGTATACTTAAAACCAGCGTTAAATGAAGACTATCCTCTACCAATTACTTTATAGCGATCTTCAGAATATGGCTGCTAGATATTGTCTAGCTTACTGCAATGAAGCTACTTGCAAACGATGATTCACATGTTCAAGTCTTTCACGTAGTACGGGTCAAAATGTTGTTCAAATGTCTGTGAAATGTTATGGGACTTAACTGCTAAGGTCATTAGTCCCTAAGCTTACACACTACTTAACCTAAATCATCCTAAGGACAAACACACACACCCATGCCCGAGGGAGGACTCGAACCTCCGCCGGGACCAGCCGCACAGTCCGTGACTGCAGAGCCTTAAACGTGGTTCAATTACGTCGTATATTCAACGAGAAGAAATGATATCATGGTCCTCAGTGAGAAATTTTCGGCTAGTTGTACGCTTGTTTCGGTAGTAATGCGAGTAACTAGTAGGTACCTTCCATTTAACTAAGCACTTTTTATGGCAGCTACGAACTTCCCTCTAGAACTTCAAAGCATCGATCACAGTGCAGGGTCCTGTCGGAGTGATAGTGTAAGTAGGCTGTTTAGGTTTTTTTATTGGTAACGCCACCTCTGTATGAAAATCACTGGCTGTGCTGTGTGCAGTCTGTGGCTGCTTTGCATTGTTGTAATACTCACCATTGTAGTGTTGGGCAGCTGGGCTGTTAACAGCGCGTAGTGTTGCGCAGTTCAGAAAATATTTATATTAGTACATCTATAAAACTTTATTTTAACCAATGCTGCAGTGCAGCTAGAAACTAGATATCAAATGAAATAAGCAACTATGTACAAAGCAAAGCATAAGAACATCGTTCTATAGCCATGTGGCATTTCATAAGTAGTAAAAAATTCTCTCAATTCTCGAGAAAGACACTTCTCATAATCAGGTGTGCAGATGTAAGTATCTTTCCAAGTAAGGAGCGTGTCGTATTTGCGGTGCTTTCTACAAAGAAATGTCAATAGCGAGAATAATGGCCTCCCTTTTTTTTTTTTGCACCTAATGGCTTTCTTTTGTCAGACGTCTACCTCTCAGCTGGGCGCCCAAAATGCATTACGTCAAGGTCGCTTACCTTTCTTACTGAAATATTTACGACAGCAGTTTCCGCCACAGTGACAGTCTCATATAAAAATATTTCACAGGTCAAGAATTTGGGTTACACATCTGTAGAAACAAAATCCTATAAATATAACAGTGTCCAAAAAATTTTCGCCAGCATTGTGATACATTCACACATATACACACATTTCATAACTTTCCAACAACATTTTTCACAAACCAGAGTCCCTAACCACTACTCATTATTCCTTACCTTATTCGTCAACAATTCTTCAATATTTCATCATTACAGATATGTAGCATAATCAAATAACTCATATAGCATCAGCTTACTGATCATAAACATACCGCAACATCATAATACACATAGTCATCGTAATAATAACATCATAACACCTCAGTCAACTCTCAAAATCGTCGTAGCTTCCTCCAATAATTTCAAAACCTAAAAAATTCACTGCTCATTTCAATAATGTCATCTACCTCAAACGTACTTTAAAAACTATGATCCCATACCAAATACATCATTCAAAGCTCTCATAGTATCACAATGGTTCTGAAAAAATATGAACAGTTCACAAAGTACAAACAACATACAATTTCGTAAGTGTGAAGTTACCCAATGGTGTAATTACGTAAACATTTGTCACTGATGTAATAAAAAAATGTTTGTTTCTCTGTTAAATAATCAGATAGCTGTGTAATTCTGTGTTGGAGAAATATGGTACCGATGTGTAAAATTGTATAAGCAAATACCATATTAGCTAGGGCTCCTTGTGCTTGCCAAACACATGGTACACAAAGTAGGCGTGTACCCCCCTGAGGATTAATGTAATTATACCCTCAGGTGTTACAGATTATAGCAATGGAACGAAATGTATCACGGAAAACTTTCTTTGTAATTCAAAAATCTTGAAAAATAAATGGTTTAAGTACAAAATTGATCACTCAAATGCATGTCCTGTAGCGCTAAATGTGCGTCTTGCTGTAAGATAATTCTGTGGAAGTGTCGTAGTTATCGTCCTCTGTAAGCAAAGTTCTGCTGAAGTCAATGTACTTACCTCATCATAAACGAAAGTGAAATGCTTTGCAAATAGATATCGTAGTTATTATGTTTATTGGCGTGATGAAGAAAGTACTGTACAGTAACATATTGTTGTGCCACGAAAAAGGCTGTCTCATTGTTGCTATACCACAAAAGTTACTACTAAAATGTGTTTTACTTTCCAGAAGAATTCAGAAAAACTGTGCAGATATAAAACAGATACACCGCAAAAGCAACAAGGTAAATTGTGTCACACATTAGTAGTGTCATGATATAGTCGTGTAGCTGTCAAATAAACTAACCACTGTGTCACCTGGTATCTCTCAGAAAGCACCTTCAATCCATAATGTATTTTCAAGTAAACCAAAATGTTGCATTAAAATCTCATTAGCAGTACTGGTAAATGTTCTAAGTATGTGAGCCTTATAGTCGTTACATAAACGTGCAACTAACAAGCAAGAATGTGCACACACAATAACACTGTGTCATCTGTTCACAATAACAATGCATTCGTAATTTCTGTTTAAATAAGTTCTCTTGGTTCTTGACTGGATATTTAACTTCAAACATTGTTGCATATTAACAGTTTCTAAGATTGAAAAAGAGTACTAGTAACGTGAAGTGAAAAATTTTATGGCAAAGACTAAGTTAAAAAGCAGATTATCTTTCAATAAACGGTTTTACATGTGAAATGTGGTGCAATCCTTTACTCTTCCTAGTACGCAGAGTTTCAACTTCAACGCAATTATCATGTGGTATACGTCGGATTCTGTAAGGTCCATTGTAAACTAGAAAGAATTTGTGACTCAAGTGTTTCTTCTTATGTGACAATGAATGAGCTTTAATGAGAACTTTCTGACCAATGTATAATTTCTTTGCATTTGCTTTACCGTGTAGTTTTCTCCTTTTGTCTGCTGCAGATTTTATATTTTTAATAGCCAAATCAATTATGTCTTTGTGTCGAAGTTTATGTGTATTCGGGAAAGGTACAAGCTCTCTGATTCTGTTCGGTGGTTCTTCATTCTTTAGTACAAGAGTAGGTGGTAAAGCAGTGGAGTCGTGAGGCATTTCATTCAGCACGTTTTGAAATAAGTGTAAATATCTGTCCCAATGCTGATGCTTTCTGTGACAATAAAGTCTGCAAAGCTTATTGATTTCTTTCATAATCCGTTCAGACGGGTTACAATGTGGTGAGTACAATGAAATAAAAACAGGTTTGATTTTATGATTCCGAAGCGTCCGTGACCAAACTGCAGATCTGAATTGCGGTCTGTTATCTGAAATGACTTTACTAACGTGTCCAACTTCACGTAAGAAATTTTTAACAAAGGCGTTGGATACAGACCGTCCAGTGGCTTTACATAACGGAGTGAAATAAACAAATTTTGAAGTAAGTTCAACAGCGACTAGAACGTACGAAAATCCATTGGATGTTCTGACAAGCGGTCCCAAGAGATCAACAGCAGCAAATTCTTTTAATTTAGCAGGAATAATAGGAAACAACGGAGCACGATGTGAGACAGTAGATGGTTTCGCCTTTTGACAAAGTTTACAAATAGACAAGACTCTTCGAATTCTTTTTTCCATATTGTTAAAATAACAAGTCGTTCGAAGAATATGATAACATTTTCGTGGACCAAAATGTGCGTAGCTGAAATGAATGTACCAAATGAGCTTATTAACAAAATCGTCTGGAATACAAAGTACCAATAGCTTGTCACCAACAGTGCAGTGTTTGAAGAGTATGTTGTTTCTAACCAGGTAATAATGCCGAATCTGTGTGTGTGTCTTTCCATGCCATTTGCTCTTGATGTCTTTCCAAATCGGATCTTTATCTTGTTCATGAGCAATGTCCTTTAAAGATGTGGTGATGAAGTTTTCAAAGGCGACTTTCTGAATGTAAAGAATACTAAAATTTTTCTCGAGGTTGCCTTCTGTGTTACTTTTCTCAAGCCCAGCCGGTGCGCGTGACAGTGCGTCCGCAACAATGTTCTCCTTGCCGGGAATGTAGACTATTGTGAAGCGGAATTCTTGCAGAAACAATGCCCAACGTTTTAACCTGTCATGATTTAATTTTGAAGACATAAGGAATTGTAATGCACGATGATCACTGTATACTTTTACGTGCTTACCAGAAAGAAAGAAACGGAATTTGTTAAATGCCCAAACGATAGCTAAAGCTTCTAATTCAATAACGGAATAATTTTTTTCAGATTTTGTCAGCACTCAGCTAGCAAAAGCAATGGTTTTCTGAACAGTAGTGTCATTTTCTATGGCTTCTTGAAATAAATGGGCACCAAGACCGACTTTAGAAGAATCCGTGCTAAGGCAGAAATCTTGTGACAGATCTGGATGAGCTAGTATTGGTGCGTTAAGTAACGCTTCTTTCAAAGAATTGAATTCCAACTGTGATTGTTCGTCCCAGTTCCAGATAGTATTTTTTCCAGTGAGAGAACAAAGTTTTGGTGTAACAAGAATTTGCATATTCAGAAAACGACGGTAAAAATTTACGAGACCTAGAAAACTGCAGACTTGTTTTATTGTGGATGGAACTGGAATGGCTCTGATTGCTTCTAACTTTTCAGGATCCGGCTGAATGCCTTCAGAAGAAATAATATGTCCCAAAAACCTCACCTTTGACCTACCGAATTCAGACTTTTCCAAGTTAACTGTAATTCCAGATTCTGCAAAAATACGTAACAAACTGTTGAGGATGCGATTATGCTGTTCCCATGAAGCTTCTGCTATTAGAATATCGTCCACATATAAGGTGATGTGACGTTTTAAGAACTCAGGTAATATGGAATTTAGCCCGCGAATGAATGCTGCCGAAGAAATGTTCAAACCAAAAGGAAGTTTCCGAAACTGATAACAAACGCCGAAACAAAGGAAAGCTGTGTATTTTCTACATTCTGGATGAAGTTCGATCTGATAAAAGCTGGATCTGAGATCAATGGAAGACAACACTTTCACACCATTGAAATTTTGAAGAAGTTCTTCCAACGTTTGCGACCTGTCTGTTTCAGGAATAATGATAGTATTGATTTGTCTCGAATCTAAGACAAGTCTGATCGATCCATTTTTCTTCTCAACAACATGTAATGGATTGTTGTATGAGCTTACTGCAGGCTCAATAATGCCCTCATTAAGCATAGATTGTATTTCTATTCTAACACGGTCCCTATAATGTGCTGCAATTACGTATGGTCTAACACAAAATTTAGTATGCTCATGAACACGAAATTGGTATTGAAATCCCTTGATTGTTCCTGTTTTGTGAGTAAAAACTGTGGAATGTGCTTGTAAAATCTCAAAAAGGTCCTGCCTATCAGTGTCATTACAATTCTCAATTGTTTGAATTTTATTGTGAATTAACTCATTAATTTCAAATATGCCGTCGATATCATCCCTGTCAGTACTTGCAGAGTGATTGTTAGTGTCTAGTTCTGTAGAAAATTCCGAACTGTTGTCTAGCAGAAGGTAAAGCCGATCAATTTCCTCGTCATGGTTTGAGAGCCAGTCTTCAAATTTCAAAGCTATTGACTTACCTTCTTTCTCTAAACTTATTTCAGCATCGTGAAAGCTTAAGATTGCTTTGTATGCATTCAAAAAGTCTACTCCCAGTATAATTTCCGTCGACAATAATTGAACAATAAGAAAGTTCATAGAGAAGCTGTGGCTTTGACAAAAGAATTCTAAGTTGGTTTGTTGGCGTACATCTACACTTTTTCCAAAGATTGCACCTTGTAATTTAATTTTACGTAACGGAAGTGTGGGGCAACCGTTCGATTTGTTGCACTTGCTAAAAGCTGTTTCACTAATTACTGAAATGGGACCGCCAGAGTCAAGTACTGCCGTAAATTTTACGTCATTTACAGTAATGTGAATCACAGGATATGCAATGTTGTTATGTTTTACGTCGTGTTCCTGGAGTAAGATGTCCCTAATGTCTTCCATTTTTACGTAATTACTAGCTACGGCAGCTGCGTCGTCAGTTTCGTAAGTACGTTTTGTGGCTGCCAGCGGTGTGAGTCATTGCCTATTGTCTCTTTGTTGGCGCGCGTCGTTATTGGGATTTGGAGACCTAACTTCTACAAATTCACCGTGAGGAGAGGGCCCTGCCCTGTTTAAATCCCGCCAGTTCTGATGCAGTTCAGGTCTGTCGTTACGATCATACCGTCTGTCGTCATGTCGGTAGATTCCATAGTTTCTTTCTTGTCGGTCACGTGGTGGAGAATTTCTCCCTGAGTCGTAACTGCGCGCTGGACCGTTGCATCTAAAGTTATTCTGTCTCCCTTGATAATAATTATTTTGGTTCCCATATTCTCTGTTTCTCTGATTGTCTCTGTGATAGTCATTACCGCGGAGAGGTGATCTTTCCCTGTAATTATTACTACTCTGCCAACGGTTGTCATACGGGTGCTGTCTGTTTTGGTCACGATTTACGTTGTAAGAATAGCCTTGTCGTGTCCATTTATTATTTCTGTCATCGCGGAATTGTGACAGATGTGACCTGTAATTGTTGTGCTCCTGTTTCCGCGTTCCCCGATTGTCAGTGTCAATTTCCAGTTCTTGTAACAGTCCCTGAAAAGCCTCAATGTCTTCTTTGCAATGTCCTGCTAAAATAATATGTCGTAAATGTTCAGGTAATTTGATTAAGCAAATGCGGATGAGTTCTGAGGGGCTGTATGGGTTTGTCAGGTACTGATTCTTGTGCAACATGTCTTCAAAATATTTCACAAGACTGGAAAATTCAGATTGTTCGAAATGTTTCATCATTATGATGCTATGTTTTACTCGGTCTTGTGTAGCTTGAGACCAATATGCTGAGAGGAAGGCATGGTAAAATTCTCCTTCACTGTGACAATCGTGAATGACCGATCGCATTCTTACAGCTGGTTCATTCTCTAAATAGCCACACATAAATTCTAATCTGTGTTCTAACGACCAGTTGGGAGGAAAACAATGAGAGAATTGATGGAGCCATGCTTGTGGATGAATATCGTTGCCAGAATTCTTAAATGTTTTGAATTTACGTGTAGTAATGAATAGCTTATAGTCAAAATCATCATGTCGGCGAGTCGCATATCGGTCACTGTTAGGTCGTGTCGGCCGTTCCATCTCAAAATTCGGAGCATATTGCCAATTTCTTTCATAACTTCCGAAATGCCCTGTGTTATTATTTTGTGGCCGTTCCGTATTTCTATGTCCCTCTTCCCGTATTGAGGCGCGAGTGTCCTCTGAAATACGTAATTCTTGTATTACCTGTGTCAGCTGATCTTGTACTTCCCGGATTTCTCTATTGTACTGTATATTGATTTGATTTTGATTCTGTTTGAATTTTCTAATTTGTTCATACTCTTCTGTGTCAGTGAAGGCTACAGGTCTTGTGTCATTCAGATCATCATCTACCTTTGTAGATAAGTTAGTGACCTGATCCGAAAGTTCGGCTACTTTCTCCGATAGTTAACACATTTCCTCAGTGTGTTTTTCTGAACCAAGTTTCAGAGTGTCCATTTGTGTTGAAATCGAACCTACTGTGTCCTTCAAGTTTTCCTGAGTTTTTGCAAGTTGCGTAACCAAATCGGTAGATGCAACTGAGTCAATTTTAGCTTGCAAGGTGTTGTGATTTTCATGAACAATAGTTTGCAGTTCTTTTATGGCTGCTTCGTGATTCTGTAATGCATTTTCATGACGCGAAAAAATAGGTTGGAAATGCTCACAAATTTGTGTTTTTACGTCATTACAGACTTTTTGACATTTCGATTCGATGTTATGTAACTCAGTAGTTAAATCTTCACGTGTTTGTTCAAGTGTGGTGTCTAACTTTTGAAGATTTTGTTCCATTGTGTCTAACTGTTGCTGTGTTTGTCTCTGGTGTTGTTCCATTGTGTCTAACTTTTGAAGATTTTGTTCCATTGTGTCTAACTTTTTAAGATTTTGTTCCACTGTGTCTAACTTTTTAAGATTTTGTCCCATTTGTCTCTGATTTTGTTCCATTTGTTGCATTAATTGCAATAATAATGTATTAGTGTCTGGAATCTGTTTCTCTACGCTTTTCGGCAGTGCATTTGCACCGGCAACATTCACATTTTGACAAGCAGAAAATGTGTCTTGACTTATTTGAGAAAACGGTAATGACCCAAAACCTGAATCTACAGTATTTGCGAAATTGTGTCCTGTCATTTCGGATTCCTGAGGCGAGCTGTTGCCGACCGATCGATCGATAATGCTTCCCTGTTCACTACCTGTTTCACTGTCTACACCATTGTTTGCAGCCCGCTACATTTCCCTATGCACAATTACCAAATTACTACTTTGAACATCAGTTAATTCATTACTCGGTGGCGCTAACACACTGCTTTCGTCTTCACTGTCATTTCTCAGTTTACTTTGGAGCCTAGTATTACGTTTTTCACACGCCATAATTGTCACAATATTTCACACGATAACACAGAAAAGCACAATTTGAAGAGCAAAATAAAATAACATAGCAATGGATATAATGTCTACTTAATTGCAAGCGCAGCTGCGAAATACTTTGTGCAAATCTACATGCATGCGACACCTGTTTTACTGTACAACAATGAAAGACTGCAACCACAAAGGAGATTCTCTCTACAATTACGCGCCAGCAATAAACAAAATCTACACTAATTACACAAACTACAAGAAAAAATCAGAAGATTCCCGTGAGGTATCCTCAGCTAAGGGTCGACATATGAAACGTCCCATTTGAACAATTTATACATGACTTTGCTTAAACTGACATACAATATTTTTAGCGCAACGCAATCTGACTTTCAAAAATCCCTACAAAAGAATGGCCCTGACTAACATTAACCTATACGTTTCACAAATCACTTACCTCGTTCATGACATTTCAAAACTCCGCCATCTCTCTCCCCACATCCACCACTGCTGGCGGCTCACCTCCAACTGCGCAACGCTACGCGCTGTTAACAGCCCAGCTGCCCAACACTACAATGGCGAGTATTACAACAATGCAAAGCAGCCACAGACTGCACACAGCACAGCCATTGATTTTCATACAGAGGTGGCGTTACCAATAAAAAAAACCTAAACAGCCTACTTACAATAGCTGTTTCTGCTATTCCCACCAAGCAAATAGAAAGTAAATACCATACATCAAGTTCTAACAGTCATTGAATATCTACTGAGTACAGTCCTTTAGAAAGCCCACTGAGCAAACTGGTGTAACAGTTAAGAACAGGACTGCTACTTGGGATGAGCGGAATTCGAAAGGGAGGAAGGAAGGTTAGGGTTTAATGTCCTGTCGACGAGTGGTTATTATAGATGGAGCATAAGTTCAGATTTGGGAAGAATGGCGAAGAAAATCGGCATTGACATTTGAAAGGAACAATCCTAGCATTCACCCTAGCGAACCGAAGTCTGAATGGCCGATCTGAACCGCCGTCTTTCGGAATAGAAGTCCAGCGTCTTTCGGTTGCACCACCTCTCTCTGTGGTCGGCTTTCAAATTCCCCACTGGGCTTTCTCGTTTAGATTGTCCGCGGTTTCCGAAAATCACTTCAGGCGAATGCTGCGATGATTCGAAATGCTTGTAACCAAATCCTATTCTGTCTTGCGTATCGGAGTTCGTGGTTGGTCTTTGGTAAACTTGGCATCTCCCTTCCTTCCTTGTAATAACATGAGAATTAGCAACATAAGCAGAGACAGCACCAGACGCGCTCTGGCCGTGGCAGCGGAAGTAGCTCTCAGCCGGTGATGGCCGGTGCATCGGTAGCAATTGGGGCTTAGGCCTCGCTGATCGCTCTGCTCTACAGAGAGTCTTCTTGCGAAGCGACAGTAGCACCCGGTGATTCGGCGGAGGGCTGAGCCTCGCTCCCTTTCGTTGAAAAGCCGCGTAGCTTGCGGAGAAACAGAATTTTCGTGAAGAGTGCCAGACTCGCAGCTACCCAGTAACCTCGGTTACCAACTTCCCCAGCGAGACCATCTCGTTCTTTGTTAGGGTTGAACAGTGCCGGGGGCCCGTTCACGTCGTACCACCCCGCGTACTGTAGGCCACTTTGTTCCTCTGCACCTCCTTTAGGTGCCGCGCCACTGCACAAATGGCGCAAGGTAGGGCGTAGGGCATCCCTGCACTTCCGTAGGGCCAATTAGTTATCTATTTTCTTTTCAGGAAAGCAAACTGTCGTACCCTTCCACTCCAAATAAAACTCCTTAGAACACCAAATCGCAGATTCCGTCGGTGTTTCCCCGTCCTAACCCGCAGCAAGGCTGCAGCGAAAGAGGCGCGTGAGTCGGCTGCTCCCGTCGACGTCAGCGTCCCGATTGCTGCCGTAGAGGAGGTACTGGCCGACAAGGATCGGCAGATCGCTGCGCAAGCGCAGGAACTGCTCGACCAGCGTCGGATAATCACCGACCTCTGCGGCACAAGCGATTCCCCCACACGAAGAAGCACACTTCGTATCACATTACACTCACCTGCAACTGGTGATTCCTCCACTACCGTCCCGCTGCAGCCTCTCACTCCAGCGGCGGAATCAGCGGCGGCAGATGCGGACCCAGAACAACATTAAACTGGACCCTAGCCGGTGGAGGGCCCACGACGCAAACACAAGAACACAACGCAAACAAGCGAGCTACCACACTCGCTAGGCAGCCAAAAGGCGTTGCTGCCTAAACCAAAACTCGCACTTCCGGCTAGGAACACAGACACACCAACCAACACGAACCGACCTGTGATCAGCAACAACACAGAAAAACCAACCGCAGCTAAGCCCGCACAACAAAAGACTGGTTTTTCCCCGGTCGTAATACAGAACTATGGGGACCTTAGTGTCCTCAACACAACATTGGCGGAAAGGCACACACCTTGTACGCTTCACACCAAGTACTCTGGGGATAGGGCCTCTTTGTACGTATCTACGAACATTGAATATAAAGATCTCATTAACTTCCTCAAAGAAAAGGGAATCGAGCACTATACGTACAGGACAGCAGAAGAACGAACACAGCAGTACGTGGTCAAGGGAATGGACCCCAGTACCCCAAACACAGCAGTACAAGCGGCGCTCAACTCCCTGGGTTTCGACTGCAAAAGTGCTTCCCCGATGACGGGCTTCCGCTCACACACCCGTCTGCCACATTACCTGGTCGAGATGGCCGATAAGGCCGCCTCCCGCGGCCTTCTGCAGATAAAGAGTCTTCTGCGGATGGACGTAAGGGTAGAAGTATACGAACCACCACACGTCCCCCAACAATGTAACAACTGCCAGCGGTTCGGTCATTCGGGCCTCCGCTGCGGCCTGGCACCCCGTTGCCGCGGATGCGCTGGCAAGCACGCATCCGACGCCTGCGTACTCATACAGCAAAACATACGCCATTGCACCAACTGTGGTCAAGGCCACTCGGACAACAACAGGGGCTGCGACGGATACAAAGAGAAGCAGAGGCGCAAAACACAAAAACTGAGGGTACCCTACGCCATACCACGTCCAAAGCCCGCACCAAACCCTGTCAGGAACGGAGTATCGTTCGCCATGGCTACGCGCCCTGGAGGAGCGGGGCGGGCCACGGAACCTCCGCGCCCATCACATGCACTTGACACAACCGCTGCGACAACAACACAACCGTCTCAGCCAACACGAACACCACAACCACACCGGTACCAACAGCAGCTCCCCAAAACAACACGACCCCACTCCTGAGCCACGGCCTGCTAAACCACGCACAACACACAGAAAGACGCACCCACACAAGGAGCCCCAGAACGCAGAACCCAGAGAAAGCGTAGGCGACGACGAGGAACAGAAACGGGAACACACGCACACCACAACAAGTCACTCAGCAACAACAGAACACCGAAACGCAGGCACACAGTCAGCAAGCCAGTGACACCAGCACACACATTACTTCACCCGTCGCCACAACTGTAACACAGGCACCACAGACTGCACTACACAGCAGTAACACATGCGCCAGTCCACACATAACGCCAACACCCTTACCAGCGGCCGCTAACACTGCAATGGAGCCACACGCCGACACGCACAACACCAACACAACACCAGAGGGAATATTGGCAACACTATTCCCCCAGCATACGACTGCTGAGATCTTTTTTTTTTAAAAAAAAAAAGTTCAAATGTGTGTGAAATGTTATGGGACTTAACTGCTAAGGTCATCAGTCCCCAAGCTCACACACTACTTAACCTAAATTATCCTAAGCACAAACACACACATCCATGCCCGAGGGAGGACTCGAACCTCCGCCGGGACCAGCCGCACAGTCCACACTTTTTACACAGCTCATGACTGCTCAACTCGGTCAGTACTGGGCTACCATACGAACAGCACTCACCACACTGTTCACACCCCTTCATGGATAACAGGCCACACCCGGCCCCCATCGCAAACAACCAGACACTATCACAGACCCTGTTCTGGAACGCAGACGGGATCAACAACAAAAGGGCGGAACTTACCACATCTTGCATGCACTGTCGCAGCTAGCAAGCCGCTACTGCCCTTACTACCCGTCCTACGGTCGCAGAGGTTTTTTTCCCTTGGCGCTTGCCTTAGCACTTTTTTCCCTCTGCCCTTACAAACCGCTGCCATTCGATCGCTTTCGTCCACTTTCTGTCTCCTGATGGACCATGTCAATTAGTAATCCTACCCAGACTCATGGACAACATCACAGCCCGCATCCTGTGACTCACGATTTGAAAACTAACATGTTATACGGAAGTGACAGTAGAACTTTCGGTTTGGTCACCACATGGGTGAGGGCGTGGAAGGGCCCCATCCTATGTAAAGGACACAGGACATTTTGTCCTACGGACAGGTGTGTTGAACTCGTAACTGTCCAGGACGAGGTCCAGGATTTGGCTGAGGAAGGCGCGCTGCCTGGCGCCAGACTGCGTCATCGCAGTGAACTCCCAGCGGCCGTAATAACAGGCCATTATGCGCTCGTTCCGGTAATCGCTTCGGCGAGCATCCGTTCCGCGCAGCCGTGTGCCGGCCGCGGCTGTCCACAGTTGTTTGCGGCAGCGTCCTTCTCGGCAGCTGGACCTCATCCGTTGCCACTGATGACGCTCATTTAGTACAGCGTGAAAAGTTAGGGCTCGGAGGACGCTCGACTCTCATAACGCTGTTACAACATTCACTTAGGAAATAGTTCTCTAACATACACTACTGGCCATTAAACTTGCTACACCGCGAAGATGAATTGCTACAGACGCGAAATTTAACCGACAGGAAGAAGATGCTGTGATATGCAAATGATTAGCTTTTCAGAGCATTCACACAAGGTTGGCGCCGGTGGCGACACCTACAAAGTGCTGACATGAGGAAAGTTTCCAACCGATTTCTCATACACAAACAGCAGTTGCCGGCGTTGCCTGGTGAAACGTTGTTGTGATGCCTCGTCTAAGGAGGAGAAATACGTACCATCACGTTTCCGAGTTTGATAAAGGTCGGATTGTAGCCTATCGCGATTGCTGTTTATCGTATCGCGACTTTGCTGCTCGCGTTGGTCGAGATCCAATGACTGTTAGCAGAATATGGACTCGGTGGGTTCAGGAGGGTAATACGGAACGCCGTGCTGGATCCCAACGGCCTCGTATCACTAGCAGTCGAGATGACAGGCATCTTATCCGCATGGCTGTAACGGATCGTGCAGCCACGTCTCGATCCCTGAGTCAACAGATGGGGACGTTTGCAAGACAACAACTATCTGCACCAACAGTTCGACGACGTTTGCAACAGCATGGACTATCAGCTCGGAGACCGTGGCTGCGGTTACCCTTGACGCTGCATCACAGACAAGAGCGCCTGCGGTGGTGTACGCAACTACGAACCTGGGTGCACGAATGGCAAAACGTCATTTTTTCGGATGAATCCAGGTTCTGTTTACAGCATCATGATGGTCGCACCCGTGTTTGGCGACATCGCGGTGAACGCACATTGGAAGCACGTATTCGTCATCCCCATACTGGCGTATCACCCGGCGTGATGGTATGGGGTACCATTGGTTACACGTCACGATCACCTCTTGTTTGCATTGACGGCACTTTGATCAGTGGACGTTACATTTCAGATGTGTTACGACCCGTGGCTCTACCTTCATTAGATCCTTGTATCATAGCTAGGGGAATTTTTCTTATAAACAGGCCAAGTCATTTCTTGTATGCTTTTAAATATTGTCCTTTCCCAACGGCGATGGCCTCGATAATCTGAAAATTAAATTCCTGGAAATTGATGCTCTGCGTTTTGTACATTCTTTACCACCACAGAGCCAACTGCTGATAGTCCCACAAGTGCTGGAATTATAAATGTAAAAATTCCGTCAGCTGTCATAGGCAGTGGTAGAATCCTATGTGTTTTAACGCGACTTCTTACTTCCTTCCACGTCAAGGCACTTTTTGGCATAGCCACCGATGATTGGAAGCAATTTTTTAAACATCTTACAGGTTTTTTCCTTCCGCTGTTTTTGTGTATGACGAGTTGCACTCATGATAAATCGGAAATTTGAAGCAGCATCCAATGTGAGATTGGTGTTCGTCGTTTTATCACTTCTGAATGTCATAACACATTGTCCTGTGCCTGTGCCACTTTTTCGAGTATTTGCTTGGCTTCCTCAGCAGCGTGATTTGCTGCCACATATTGATTTGTGGCACACTATAAATCACGTTTTTTGTAGGTGTCGTCAAATAGATTAATCCCCTTATCGCCATGAGCTAGATGCTTTTTTAGTTTCGTTGCAGGTCCACATAAATTGTATACAGGAATATGGAGTTCAACTGGTAGTTTATCAAGACCCCCTCTGATGTGCTTCATAGCACTCGTGGTATGTTACTGCACTGTTAACACAATCTGTTGTACACCAAATTGCAAGCGTTCACTCGACTGTTTTGCAATGCTGAAATGCTGAGCTGTTTCTTTAAAGCCTTGTTCCTGTGATATCTTATGACATGCTCTACAGGAAATACATCTGATTCACAATTTTTCTGTAATTGCTCTATGTAGAAACTCCCTGCGGTTTCTTCACCCTCGCTGTCCTTAAGGATATAAGTTCGTGGGTTTGTTCATTGCACTTCGGACACTGTAAATATCTCCATTGACCATTTAGGAAGGTAACACTTCTCAAAACTGGTTTGTATTCCGAAATGATTCTCAGATCTCCCACGATGCATTTTAATGTGATCGTATCCTGTATTTAGAAGGTCGTTATCATGGACGTGAACAGGTCGCACTTTAATCAGACAGTGTTTATCTGAGTTACGCTCCCCAATAATTTGCAGGAATACATCTAGCCATGTCTATAAACCACGAAGATTAAATTGCATCTACATCTGGGCTTTACTTATTCTGTGCAGATGCTGCACAATACCGACTTTCATGTGGGAAAAATGCTGAAAACTTGTTTAGTCCTTAGAGCTTCATTACCGACTTGAAATACTTATTGTGAAGTTCGCCCTCATGGTCAGTTTGTAGGATAACAGGGCCCACATCGTCGCTTTGCAGGTTGTCAGGGCACCGATTTGTCCCTGCCTGCAGGAGTTGTTCAAACACCTGTACGACGTCCCTCCCAGTCTTTGCTTTCACAGGAAGGTCCCAGGCAAATTTGGAATGCATATCTATAACCCTAAAATATGTTTAAACCCTTCATTGGATCATGCAGGTTCTCTCATATTCTCAAGATTGGCCTACCATAAATCATCCAAACCACACATTATAACATGTGGTTTGCATGCTGGCTTTTGGAGTTCCCTGGCAACATAATTATTAATCAATAATGCATCTTTCTCGAAGCTCTGAAACGATTGATATTATTTCATTCATGTGATCTGTATTCCGTGTGGTGGTTGATGCTATCTGCAGATGTAGTCGGTCTATGAGTTCATTAGGATCGTCGTGGTAAATGTACTCCAGATGTAAATTCCTCTGTCTTCTATACTGAATGTCAATTCCTTGGCCTTCGCTATGTGGATTAGTTAACACAGATTTAATGATATTAATGTATTTCCTATTGTCGGGGATTTCATTCGTATATTTGGGTGTTGATTTGCATACGTGTGTTAGTCATATGCAGTATTTCAGCATACACTTGCGTCTCTTTTGGAAAATACATGCCAGGTTTCGATGATTTTAAGAATATTTGTTCCACTGAACCAAGTGTTGCTCAGATTTCCTGTCCCCTGCATGTATATGCACTTGTTCGGCCGTATAACATGCTGTTCAAGCATTCGTGGCTGATCCATGTTCACCCTACATGTTGCATCTATTTCGCTAACATGGTTAATGCAGTCAGCAGTGGTATATCATTCTTCTTCCTCTCCTGTTCCTTCTTCTGCTTTTCCTCTTCTGTCTCCGTCTGTCATGCACTAGAGCTGTTTAATACTTTCTGTTACTGGTTTAAATGTTTCGGAGAGAGAAAGATCCCCATCCAACTGTCTTAGTAGTAGTATCTTACTGCAAATAGCCTTCTGCGTATTGATAAGTCTGTATTTTGCCGATATACTACCGCATACTAAACAGGTTTGTATATGGTGTACAACTTAAATACTCTGGGACTAGCTGTGGTGATGGGTTCTTGTTCTGTTTAACTCTTCTATTTCAGATTCACGTCGATGGACTTGTTCATTCATGAACCCCATCATGGATTCATACAGCTCATCTTTCATAGCTATTCCCTTGATATCGATTGTGTTGCGTTAATCGTTCATTGAAACTTCCATTAACTGCTTCAATATTTTTCTCAAGATACGGCTTAATTAAATGGATTCATTCAACTGTTTCACCCTGGATTCATATGTCTCGCCTTTCATAGCCGCTGGCTTGATAGTGCCGTCCAACTCCTTTAGCCTTGTGTTGATTGCTCCAATTTTTCTGTCAATGCATACATGTATTTTTGGCTGTGCAACATTCACTCAGAACGAGAGCATTGCGTCCTTGTGAACTTGTCCATAATATATAATATTCTGACAAAGTTATGTGTCAGTGTATTATCTTTTAAGCAAAACCTTCTTTAAGTGTTGTTTATATCAGCCATCATTTAGTTTCCTCGTTTTGTCAATGACAAGAACGCCATATAGCATGTGATTCCAGCAATCATTGCATAAATTCATTGAATGTCATGTTGAATCCTACATGTGCTTTGTAAATACACTTTAAATTCACTTTGTCCTGTTTAAAGGCGATAATGATGCTCAAATTATATCTTACCAACTGTTCCAGAAACCTACAATATGTCTAGCTCAAGCAGAAATCATTGACCTTCATATGACAGTTGAAATAAAAATACTTCCCTATCTGATCCTGGTTTACCACTGCAATATCATCACGTATGAACACTCTGTGGGACTTTACTTTCTCTGGAGATGCAGTATCACTGCTTTCACTGGAGGTACGATAGGTTACTCCATCATTGTCATGCTAGATCTCCTGTAATAGCTGGCATTTGGGCTGAGCTGATGTTTTTTGAGAATGTGTAAACTCGCTTGAAGCAGACCCCTCACAATGTGTAAAAATGACACAACGACAATTGTCTTCCCACAGATGGTTGTACCAATAATTGTTGCACATATGATATCGGGAAGTAGAGCTCTAACCTTCTTTTTATTTTCAGTATCATTTCGGGACCAGTCAGTTACTATGCGACTCATGTGGCGGGGATGTTTCGATCTCCGCTTTTGCATGGTTCTGATTATGCATTTACATTAGCTTACATGGCAGTTTATAGCTTTTTTGTTTATAAACACTTCCCTAGGGTGTATGAACATACTTAAATATGAAGTGTGACCATATTCAAATATGAGCATAGTTCTGTGCCTACATCTGGCATGGTTAGATCGAACATGCTGCCCTGTATTGAAGCAAAAGATGGATTCTAAAGCTGAGTGGGTGGTTTTTTCGAGTGAAGTAGGAGTTCTGTGTTCTGACTCCAACAACTACTCTAAATTCTCTCATGGACTCGATGGACATACGGCTGTGAGCTTAGTTGACAGTCTGGTTGTAACATATATCTTACATAAGAGGTGTCTAAAACTTCAAAATATTGTGCAATACTGCGCAAAGCCTACTTTCTGCATATAGGAACAATATGGCGTCCAAATGACGTGGAGGTTGCAGCATGGCACCTTGACAGGCCTGGGTCATGGCGTCATTGACGTCAAGGCTTGGTATTGGCTGAACAAGGCTCCAATATATACCTGTACAGTAAAACAAAATGTCCTTGGCTGAGACTGGCTGAAACAAGCGACACTGCACTTCCTTGTGTCTGCAGGATCACTAATGTCAAGGCTGTTAGCATCAGTCTGGGAATGGGGGCCACTGTAGGCAGTCAGACTGGTAGTGACTCTCATCACTTGTTGAGGTATGCTGTTAATAATATTATTTACGATAGTGCAGTCGCAAGCTTGTCCATAATGTAGTAGTTTATGTGCACTGGAAGTGGCTGAAGTGTCATCTGTCCACAATTGCAGAATCTTAATAACAATATGTGCAACATGTTAAATGTACAGTATATGATTAAAACTACAGGAATGATTAATTGGCATCCCTTGAAAAAGTTAAACTGCTGTGTTCTTAACTGCAAGCCAAGTAGTTAATGATTTCCTCCGAAAATCATCATTACAGTGCTACGTCAGCCACTTCTGTACCAGTCCACTTCCACCGCAATGAAGGGATATCTATGAAGTCGCAAGGTACGCGAACTTCAGAAAAAAACTGCGAGATGTGACGGATTTCCACGTATCCATCGACAATCTCACATGTACGGTGAAGCTGTTGCAACTAGAGGCTAGAGCATGCCTTGCCAATGCAAGGAGATGGTGGCATAGACATGCTGCATCGTGTGACATTAGTGTTTTAAAAATAACCTCCTGTAGATGGATGCAATCTCTTTCGTTATACAGCTTAATTGTAGTGAGAAGTCCCCTACAGAGATGGTCTGATCACCCAGATCACTGATGGTGAGTAGGCTTTTTAATGGAATAGTATGGCGATTTGCATAGATGTGTTGCATATACACATCCATTCATCCATGAACAGCACAACTTTGGTATTATTATATCAGAGATTTTCGAAAACCGTCAGCAGATAGAACTCACGATCCAACATCATTCCCACAATGACACATTTCCTGCCCCTGATGTTAAGTCTGTGAGACACATTTAATAACCTCAATTTCATGCTGAAAGGCATCTCCTCGTATGAGGGCTGTCCTGCTATGCGTTTCACCTTCGATAGTTCTCACATAAATGGGTGGGTGAATTACCGTTAGCTGTGCATATACAAGATTTTTTTGTGTGCGATCACCACTGCTTGTGATTATTATTTTTTGTTTATGAATCAAGCACCTTACCCAAACAGCTACAGTGACAACAGGTATTGTATTTTCTCTTAATTTATGTCTGAATGCTGATTACCACTATGGGAGCAAGGGAGGAAATGGCATAGACATGTTACTGGCAGCAGTGGCAGCATAGTGGTGGGGAGTGTCGGCTGTTGTTACACGAAAGTCAGTGAGGCAGAACTGTACACTTGTGGACTGTAGAGCCTGCCAGCTGCGAGCAAACATCCCAAAGATGTTCGGCTACACGTGCGTTTCATCTGCGTCGAAATGTCTTGGCTCAAGTTGAATGTGTTTTGTATGGAGGAAATGATGATCTGATGCTTACTTAAAATACTGATAATTTAAATTTACTGTATCTTTTAAACAAAAAAGTTACAGAGTTGATATTTACAACGTTTGTCATTTTAATGATGCGCTTCTATATGAAATATCGATTGTTGAGATCGACCAAAGCGTTCAGATTTTAGCATTCAGGTCTTTGTTACAAAACTTGTTAATTTCACATTAACAGTAAATCCTAAACTGTTGTAGGTGAACAATAGTCAAGTTTTATTGGGTTTACCATGACAATTTATGAAGGATGGTAGATTAAAATTACTGTGGCTTCATTCCCTGCCGTACTACAGAATTAAATAATTTTCATAAATGTTTCCCTTTATGGCCGATATTTAACACTGATACGTCTCCCTGGCCACAAACGGCTTCCACGGGGTTTCCCTATGGCGTAGGTTCTCGTCTGTTTCATTCGCACACTACAGCGCCTAGGCCTCATTCAGCACAATAGACTCCTGTGAATTTCCCCATCTCGTGGTGAATCTACGCTCTTTGTGGCACACGGTCCTGGACGACACGGTTTGTTCCACAATTCCTGAAGGCTGTCTCTTTCGGCCATATACTTAAATGAGAGCGAAACGCTCGTTACCTCTCACAGCTCTGCCCCACCTGCCATGGGTGTTCACAGCGACAGCATCAGTAGCAGACTGAGTAATACACACCACTGCTTGGGACACACACTTGGCCTCTCAGTGTAGAGGAGTAGAAGTGGTGACAATATTTAGTTTGTAACAACATTTTGTGTCATAATTGTGTTTTAATTGTTTATTCTTTGGTCAAACTCGGATATAAAACATTTGGGAAAACACTGGCGAAATATGATCACTTATGTAGGAGACATTTTATTATTTACAACTGTATATGTACATTTCATTCATTCTGATCTATAATATTTTTTAGTTTTTTTCTGTACGCCTTAAATTCAGGTTTAATGACATTCAAATCTGTAGCAGTGACATTTATTGGTATTCTGTCTGAGTATTCTTCTTCTGCAGATTGTCTGTTTATAGTGTCAACTGTTGCAGATATTGGCACTGGCGGAATACAGGCATTAGTACATTGTTCTAATTGCCTCATATTTACGCTATGATTGCGTGCATAGTCTATAAAGTCATAGTATACAGCCCTAACACATGGTTGCCAGCGATATACTCTGTCTTTTACACGTCTAGTAAATGCAATCAACAATATAACATAGGAATCAGCTTGATTTTCAAGGAACTCCTCAACAGAATACAAGGACTAACCCATGATGCTCCTCTTCAGTTTCTATTTGAAATCGCGCGTATTACTGCTAAGATTTTTGAATTCTTGTGGCAGCTTATTGAAAATGGAGGCAGCAGTATACTGGACACCTTTCTGCACAAGAGTTAAGGAAATGCGATGCAAATGCTGATTGGCTTCTGCCAACTTATTAACTGAGTGAAAGCTGCTAATTTCTGAGAATAAGCTGATATTGTTAACAAGAAACGTCAGTAAAGAATATGTATATTGAGAGGCCAATGTCAAAACACCCAGATTAGTGAACAGGAGTCGACAAGAGGTTCATGAACTTACATCACTTATTGCCCGAACTGCCCATTTCTGAGCCAAAAATATCCTTTCAGAATGGGAAGAGTTATCCCAAAATATAATACCATACGACATAAGCGATTGGAAATAGACAAAGTAGACTAATTTTCGTGTCTAACGATCACTTACTTCAGGTACCGTTCGAATAATAAAACTGGCAGTCTTTGAAGAAGATCCGAAGATCCTGAACGTGGGCTTTCCACGACAGTGTACTATCTATCTGAAAACTTAGACATTTTAACTGTTCAGTTTCACTAATCATATGCCCATTCTGTGAAATTAAAACGTCAGGTTTTGTTGAATTGTGTGTTAGAAACTGTAAAAACTGAGTCTTACTGTGATTTAGCGTTAGTTTATTTTCTACAGGTTGTGAACTTTATCATGAACTGCACTTTTTGAAACCGATCCAATGTTGCACACAACATCCTTTACTATCAAGCTAGTGTCATCAGCAAAGAGAAATATTTTAGAATTACCTGTAATACTAAAGGGCATATCATTCATATAAATGAGGAACAGGAGTGTCCCCAACACTGATCCCTGGGGAACCCCCCAATTGACCATACCCCTCTCAGACCCCACATCACAGCCATTCTAAACACAGCTGTCTGTTGTTAAAGTTAGAGGTGAACCAATTTCCATAGTCCACAATGGTCCAACTTCTGGAGCAATATTTCGTGATGATCACAATCAAACGCCTTAATTACATCAAAAAATACGCCTAGCGTTCGAAACCTTTTGTTCAATGCACCAGTACCTCACAGAGAAAAGAGAATATAGCATTTTCAGTTGTTGAACCACTTCTAAAGCCGAACTGTCACCATCGCTAATGCACAATATAATTCACGGAAATTGACAACACTTGTGTATTTAATGTATATTCATGTGTCTCCAGAAGTTATTTCCAGCATTGTTTCTCTATACATCTTGATAGGAGTGACATAGTGTTGTCATTATCTTTCTTTCGATTTACTCTACCATACTACAAAAAAATATATAAATTTAATGTGTAGTATATTAATAATAATAATTTTTTATAATAATAATAAGGGATGGGAAATTACTTATTCTTATTCTCTTTGTTCAAACTCTGCTGGCATTTCATGGTGATCATTTTGCTATGGAGTTCAGACCTCAAATGAGTGACAAAACTCACAGGACTGGGGTAATGAAAAAGCGGAGGGGAGGGAGAACTTGATCCCTATTGGCCCAGTGACCTTCGCATATGAGAACAATAGCCCTTTGTCTCATTGTTGACACTGTGGTTTGGTGACCTCACCTCATGCCTGGAGGCATGAAAGGGAGGGACTTACCTTATCAGTAATCTACGAATACTAGGGCAATGGCCCCCACTAATGTTGAACCAGCACTGTGGTTCATTGACCTCACCTCATGTGCAAGGGATGGGAAGGGAAGAGGCTTATGTTATCAGTGACTTCACCGTATGATAACAATGAGTCCTACTGAGGTTGAACTCTCCTTCCCCTATCACTCACTTCCCACTTAGTTTGGTAATTTTACATATTACCCTTCTTTCATAGTATAATATTAGACCTCAATTTGCGTCTTAACTGGAAATGACAATCACAACACGATGTTACAATGCAACGAATAAGTACCGTTGTTCCCAATTAAGGTTCACAATGTCATACAGGATAGTGAATGAGGTCACTTTCTCACCTTCAATACACATGTTATTAGTATAGTCAACATATTTACATATCGAAAGAAAGTGTCACATATTCGGACCTTATGAAGACTAATACTATGTTGCTTATTCTGGAGCCTACTGACTAAAACAGTGACTTACAGTCAATGAATTTTGAAAAAAATCAATGTCTAGTTGGTCAGTCCTCCATAGTTCGCAATGGGAAGAGATTAGACGTAATATGTTACATCTGCAGAATAACCGTACCACCCAGTTTAGCAATGTCGCTCTTCACAACGAACCATCGTTTGAGCACTAATCAAATTTTCAATTCGCGTTTCATCATTACCTGTTCAGTACAAAATACTCAAAAGTAACGTTTCTTACATGTCACCCGCTCAATTTTTCGAACGTTCATAATTATTACAGGCTCATTAATAGAGCAACAGATTTGTATAGTGTTTTACCTTGCAAAGTAATACACAAAACAAACAATTGTTACAATAGTAATCTAGTCATAAAATTAACAGAAAATTAAACAACAAATACAGTCAGAAACGCACTACATACGTAACCACAATCAACAGCACATCAAAACACCACAAAACACCACACGGATGAGACCGATGACCAATCCTAACCACACAAAGAAGCACACATAGCGACGAAACAACAACGACACAAAGAATACACAAAAACAAGGAAGAAGATTCAAGATCGTACACAATGACAAACATTTTCAAAAGTCTAGGCATAAACGTAGCATCCAAAACAGACAGATCAATCCAAAAATACATTCCAAAAACGACAAAAGACAGAGGCATTTACCGGAAAGGAAGAATATACCAATGATACTGCAATAGATATGATGGAACGTACGTATGACAAGCCAGGACAACATTCGACACACAGTACAAAGAACATAATATCAGAGCGCCGAAATATGGGACATGCCACTCAACTTTTGCCGTACGTATACGAGAATATAATCACAAACCTACTACATCAGAGAAAGACACGAGAATAGTTAGAACAAATAATGAACGACATCTCCTCAGCTTAATAGAAAATTATCACATATAAAAGACGAATGCTGAAAAGAAGCGACTACGAAATGACCAAGTGAATATGAGTAATCACTCATTTTTTACACTGATTGTTCATATGATAGAAATTTGAACAGATTACAAATCTCATTCATCCCCTAAGTATAGAAACAAATAAGAAAGAAAGTAATAATAATAATAATAATAATAATAATAAATAAGAGTGTGTACACACAAGCACGCAAAACGCACGTAAAACTTACATCCACAAACACAGTCAAACAAAAAACAATTGAAAGCAAAAACTGAGAAGGTTGGTAACATTTACTGAAACAAATTACATGCTTCACTTAGATAACAGTTAGACCACGAGAAAAGCTGCAAGCTTTCAACTGGTTTGCCACATGAGAGAAACCAGTTTTGCTTACAAATAAATAATTAGACACTGATCTGTAAATACCTATGCATTTTACTAAGAAAACTTCAATGACCGTCTTAAATCTATAACAATAAGCTACTTATCTAAAAGAAAAGAATCATCACTATAGCCCACATAATAGTCTTGAGGGGTTCAGCAACAACAGAGGTATTTGCAATAATTCTCATATTTTGTTCCGTCTCAAATGCACATTTTTAATTAGACTGCCTGTTTCGATCACTCTGGATTATCTTCAGATGTAAGTAGTACTTTGACAGGTGGTTCTGAGAAGACAAGTTGCTGACGCAACTGCTTACAGCTGAAGACGCTCGAAAGTGATAGAAACATGAAAGCTACTTAAAAACGTGCAACTGAGACGGAATAATAAATGAGAAATATCTGAGAAAAAATTGTGTAATATTACAGGATACCCACTGAAAATGCCATGGAAATAACGTGAAAAACGTCTGGGCGCACCAGTTACATAAAAAACTTCACTTGCAGTATACAAAAGACGTTTTTCTTACTGCAATTTATATTCAGCTGCTGCGAAACTAGCCAGCACAAACTTGTTAACCCATAGAAAGTTTTTATTTTTCACAGTGCCACACACGTCTATGGTAGGTAGTCTTTTTGCATTTTATCGCTGTCACTAATTCACTTTTGCAGATTGGCCTGAACCGTTGCTAGCTTCCAGCCAATTCACAGTAGTTTCTTTACTTGTCTAGGCTCGACTCGGTTGAACAGAGTAGAACGTCGCATTTCACTATTGAACTGATGAAGTCGTTGCGCAGTAATAATTTTAATTTTACTGAATATCTATATCACTAATGCTAATAAGTTCCACTCTGTTTGATACAAATTCGCAAACTGCCGTAGCAATCGCCTACATTAGAAGCGACAGTGAGCATAGCGTGTAAAGAGAGATGGCGATCAGTGAGAAATTGCAGGGCTCCGCACTTTCGAAACAAAACACGCAGAGGCTGACGCGACGTGTCATTGTGAGGAAGACAATGCGATGAAATCAGCAAGTGGCTGATGGGCTACCGGTCTGCTGAAACGAGCCTGGTTCTCGCGCTTTCCACCAGTAACGTCACTCAGTGTAATCGGAAGCATCAGGTAGCTGTCACGTGAATAACGAAGCGGATTCAGTTGTTATTCTGAACAGTACCCTGAATGCTCATCTGCATAGCTGCTCACAAGCTTCGATATGTCGGGTACCTACCGTGTGACCAGCACGGTCAGCGGTAGACAGTAGCACGGTGAGTAAGCCCTGTCGTTGTCTTGAAGGCGTCTTATTGGACAGGCAGGTACACTAAAGGAAAAATTTTAAAAAATCATCACTCCTAAAGACGTGGTGTAGACATCATGCTTGTACCGCCATTGATAAAGAGCAGTCGCAACTGCTACGGTCACAGGTTCGAATCCTGCCTCGGGCATGGATGTGTGTGATTTCCTTAGGTTAGTTAGGTTTAAGTAGTTGTAAGTTCTAGGGGACTGATGACCTCAGAAGTTAAGTCCCATAGTGCTCAGAGCCATTTGAACCAATTTATATATATATATAAAGAGCAGTAAAGGCAAAGGCGGTGGTTGAAATTTTCGTCCTGTTGATGAATTAGGAAAAATTATTGACCTCCATCGGATGCTGAAAAAGGAAACTTATTTCTAATACAGCACCCGTAGTAAACACAGCACATATTTGTGGACAACGCTGTTGAGCTCAATTCGTGTAATTAGCTGAGCTTCCACGAGGTCGTTTTGTGTACCTACAAGCGGTTGTATAATACAGCCGTGTCAAACAACTATTTTGCATACCAGTTATTGCAGTAACAGTTATTTTTCTATATTTTTAACGGATACTAATAAATAGGAGTTATCTGCGCTGTTTTTGGCTGACACATACTGAACAAATGTCATATTCTATCTTATAATTCTATAGCTTGTGAACGATATTGGTGTTTTTTGTATTATAACTTGGGGTAATAAAAAGTTGTTTTCCGCGACCACTTCATTAATGCTACACCAAACAGCCGTCTTGTCTTTTCGATTTCTTAAAATGTAATTGCGGAAAATGCAAGGTCGGTTATGACGGTCCAAAAAATTTTAGAGCATAACACAAGTTTATTTTACGTACATAATGAAATATGATACTGTAACAGTATTTGGTTTATTATATTGTAATATTTATTGATAAATGTATCTTGGGAGGAAGAAAGGCGCCTTCCTTGCTGTACGGACTGCGTGCAACATGATGAGAAGGGTATTTTCAGCATGGGCGGATCCACAGAACTAGGAGAAAAGAGGCCTGGATTCAATATACAGGGTGATTCAAAAGTAAGTGTAGACACTTTGTGAAAGTAATGTATGCATCAAAATAGGCATAAAATGTTAAATTAAAGTTTGTATGAAATTGCTTTATTTTGGAGTTGTGTAGTGGAGTGGGGACCCCAAAAATGTTCAAATGTGTGTGAAATCTTATGGAACTTAACTGCTAAGGTCATCAGTCCCTAAGCTTACACACTACTTAACCTAAATTATCCTAAGGACAAACACACACACTCATGCCCGAGGGAGGACTCGAACCTCCGCCGGGACCAGCCGCACAGTCCATGACTGCAGCGCCCGAGACCGCTCGGATAATCCCGCACGGCGGGGACCCAAAGTGCAACAGAAAGGAAACTGAATTAATTCTTCTCCGCAAGCAACGATACGAAGGGATCCGAAATTTAGCACAACTGAGTACTGCACATTTACCGGAGAACGTGTTCCAAATGATGTCCATGTGGATGAAGACAGGGACGTGTTCGACGTCTTACCGCCTTCGGAATGTTGCAGGCTCATTCTGTTGCAGCCGTTTTCAGTTCGCTGCTGCGGTCGTGCAACATTCTCGATTATAACACCATACATTTGAGATGTGGTGCTATAGACGAATGTTGAAAATTAGGTGGACTGATAAGGTAAGGAATGAGGTGGTTCTACGCAGAATCGGAGAGGAAAGGAATATGTGGAAAACACTGATAAGGAGAAGGGACAGGATGATAGGACATCTGCTAAGACTTGAGGGAATGACTTCCATGGTACTAGAGGGATCTGTAGAGGGCAAAAACTGTAGAGGAAGACAAGCAAATAATTGAGGACGTAGGTTGCAAGTGCTACTCTGAGATGAAGAGGTTAGCAGCACAGGAAAGGAATTCGTGGCGGGCCGCATCAAACCAGTCAGTAGACTGATGACCAAAAAAGAGTTCCTTGAGACGGCCCCAAACGTCGAAGTCCAGGGGTTAAGATCCGGCAGGCCACGCAGCTGGTCCTGCACGACCTACTCGCTTATTTGAGACACGCAACACTGAGATACTCTCTTCCCTCCCTCCTGAAATGTGCAGGGGCACCATAGAGCTTAAACCGTGAATTGGTTCGTGTAGCGAATGTGCCCCTATGCAACAGACCACCCAATTCATGATCCAAAAACTGTCTATACACTATGCTAGTCAGATGCTGTGGAATAATATGCGATCTTAGTAACTGATTGTCCATTATACCACACCAAATTTTCACCACAAAACGATGTTGGTGTCCTAGTATTGTCGTTACGTGAGGGTTTTCATACGCCCACACTTGTGCCACAGCGCCATAGAGTACAGCGGACTACACCAAAGTCAAGCAAACAAAGGCATTTAGTACCAGAATCAATCGAGCCGTGTAGAGGGGTGTACGAAGCAACATCAGTCGATATGCAGGCGAACACGACACGCCAAAACCCTCTACTAGCCCATGACATTATATGTCCCACAAACGACTTTATGCAACATAATTCGGAAATAAAGCAATTTCAGACAAAATTTCATTTAACGTGTTCCACTTATTTTGGCCCATACATCACACGCACGAAGTTTGTACAGTTGCTTCCGAATCACCTTGTATAAATAATTATTTGAACTTGTGCACATTTTCAGGTGATGTTATTTTAGTTAACTGATATTAAGGGCTCGTCTGAAGTGTAATGAGGTGAAGTAAACGCTTTCGGCAGATAAGTTTGTATCTGCTGCTGATTTGATGAGTATTAGAATACTCTCATTAGACGTTTATACGGTTTCAATAGGATTCGGAACTATAGCAAAATAGTATTGATGTAATTTGGTTAAGAGTTTTGAAATGGTGTAATGTTATTCATTAACAGACGGGCTATTAATGGTCGATTTATTCCTCATGTACAGACAAAAACTGGATGAATTTTATTAGTTACCGGAAGATACTAAGAGTTATGGCTAAGAACATATAGGAGCTGAACAGTACTTACGTTGTACTTAACTACTGTCTTGTGGAACATTCAGTGAGTTGTATAATGTAGATGCGGGAGATAGTTAGTGAGTAAGCTAATGCTTGTAGTTGCAAGCATTTCTTTTTTTTCCAAGTACACTATGTGATCAAAAGTATCCGGACACCCACGAGGTACTCCAAATCAGCGACCTCAGTAGTCATTAGACATCGTGAGAGAGCAGATTGGGGCCCTCCGCGGAACTCACGGACTTCGAACGTCGTCAAGTGACTGGGTGCCACTTGTCTCATACGTCTGTACGCAAGATTTCCACACTCTTGAACATCCCTAGGTGCACTGTTTCCTATGTGACAGTGATGTGGAAACGCGAAAGGATACGTACAGCACAAAAGCGTACAGGCCGACCTCGTCTGTTGACTGACAGAGACCGTCGACAGTTGAAGAGGGTCGTAATGAGTAACAGGCAGAGACATCTATCCAGACCATCACACAGTAATTACAAACAGAGTCAGGATCCACTGCAAATACTATGACAGTTAGGAGGAGGTGAGAAAACTAGGATTTCATGGTCGAACGGCTGCTCATAAGCCACACATCACGCCGGTAAATGTCAAACGACGCCTCACTTGGTGAAACGAGCGTAAACATTGGACGATTGAACAGTGGAAAAACGTTGTGTGAAATGACAAACAACAGTTCACAATGTGGCGATCCGATAGCAGGGCGTGGATATGGCGAACGCCCGGTGAACGTAATCTGCTAACGTGTGTAGTGCCAACAGTAAAATGCGGAGGCGGTGGTGGTATGGTGTGGTCGTGTTTTTCATGGAGGGGGCTTGCACCCCTTGTTTTGGGTGGCACTATCCCAGCACAGGCCTAAACTGATGTATTTTTTTACCTTCCTACTTCCCACTGTTGAAGAGCAATTCGGGGATGGAGATCGCATCTTTCAACACGATCGAGCACCTGTTCATGATGCACGGCCTGTAGCAGAGTGCTTACACGGCAGTAACATCCCTGTAATGGACTGGCCTGCACAGAGTCCTGACCTGAATCCTATAGAACACCTTTGGGATGGTTTGGAACGCCGACTTCGTGCCAGGCCTCACCGACCGACATCAATACCTGTCCTCAGAGCAGTAGTCCGTGGAGAATGGGCTGCCATTCCCCACGAAACCTTTCAGCACCTGATTGAACGTATGCCTGCGAGAGTGGAAGCTGTCATCAAGGCTAAGGGAGGAACACCTTACTGAATTCCAGCACTACCGATAGAGGACGCCACGAACTTGTAAGTCATTTTCAGCCAGGTTTCCGGATACTTTTGATGACATAGTGTAACTAAAAGTGGCGACATCATTTAATTATTTTTGTTTAATTTGTTTTGTTTATTCAAAACCAAGTCTACAGTATAGGAGACGACCTTGTAGACAACATATCACATGTTCAGAAACACTATAAGGAAGGAAAAAAATAAATTTTTTGTTACAGCATAAAATATGATTGTCTGGTTATTACTTTATCTAGTATCCCATCCAAAACACAGATAAGTAAAACTATTAATAATTAATTGCGAAAGACAGAAAATTAATCAAACATTACAAGAAAGACGTCTTAGTCAAAAAATCAATAAAAGAAAAAGCTATCCTACATGTAAAAAAAAAAGAATGATTGCTGAAATAGTGTAAGATGTCTGTCAGATTTGAAATTATTTAATTGATTTTCATGGGTACATAATAATATTTTTGGTTTTGTAAATACTACTGTACTTAAAGGGAAACAGAAGGATATAATAAGACAGTTTTTTACTCTGACATAATGGTACAAATATAGTACAAAATGTCTTCGTTCAAGTTATCTCCGAATTTTTCCCACGGATAGTTAGGATTGGATGGCGGACATGTGATGACTGTTAACAGAGGCGACCACCACTATAATGTGCCAGCGCCAGTTATTTTCAAGTAAATGAGGTTTTTGGCGAGATTCTCTGTATGTCTAGCGTTCTACTCCCTCACTCATATTTCAATTTGTGAATGAAGTTGGTCCTTTGACAGTAGTCAGCAGCGTTCTCAAATAGTAGCCTTCGGAATTATTGAATGTACTGTGTAAATACATCCCACTGGGTCAGACGAATGCGTATTCAAGAGACTTTCAGTTCGAGTGCCCTGTTTACGTAGTTGCAATTTTTTCTCTGAGGCATTCGGTGTATCGTGTTTAAGAACCTCTGCATACAGTATGTTTTGGCAATTGCATCTTCTTCACATAGCGTACAAAAATGAGTTGTGTGCGCTGGTGCAGTAGCAACATTTCGTGCGCTCTCTTAAGTGATATACTGTTTTCCTCCACTTCCAAGGTAAACACTAAAATGAACAACATTTGGATGGAGACTGTGAATTTGGAAACTCAAAATGCGCCTCACAACTTCATTGCTACTGATACACCGACCTTTCTGAAACAGTAAACTTCAGCCGTTATCATGAATGAATTCTTTGAGAGAATTTTTCGTGCATTTGTTGTCTGTCATGCACGGTGATTGTGGCTCCACAGCACCGTATGATTCCAGCACAATACAATGAGTAACAATATCGAACAGCAATCCGTCTTCTTCACGATCTGATATTTCTGCAAAAATTAGATCATCAATTTGAGGAAACTATATTTTTGTTACTAGCAGCATTTTTCTATTCAGTGGAATACATCTAGCATCGAGTTTCACCATAAATGTAATGCACCACAATCAAATCCACCAATAATGCGAGTTTTTGCTTGAAAATTTGTGCAGTCAGCTCGTGCCGACCTGGTGTATAGGCAATAGAAGCTCTTTTATCCTCTCCCACGCTGGATGGCATGTGAATGTGATGAAAAAGTCAGGACATCTAAATGAACGAACATACAATATGTCATGGAGTCTCGCCCGTCTTCCTGCATATGTCACCAGTAACCTTTCTGCAAGTGTTACCATTTTGCCGATGTTTCTGATGTTTTCATAATTCTCAATCACATCTCGCAAATGAATGTACTCTCTAAAGGCAACGATTTTTTTATCTTATCGAATGGGGACGAGGCGTTCAGATTCAGTTTTCGCATACACGTTTGTCACATGTTGATAAAAAGTTAAAGGTACTGCAAAATTCAATTTTTGCCGCTTCGAGGTATCATTCTGCGGTTGCAATAATAAATGACTTTTGATATTTTTTATTGAGTTATTCACCTATAGGAAGAAATAAAATGAAAAAAGCGAAAAGATAAACCAGCGGAAAAATGTTGCTATGGGAACACAAGCAATGTGAATATTTTTCTGATTATTTTAAGACTCTGATTCAAAAGTGGGGTACCAGCTGCTGCCTCATTCTACCTTCCTTAGCACCTTTAAAAATTTTCCCAAAAATTTGGCACGGGAATATTTTCGCACTTTTTTAAAGACGCAACTCGCGTGTCACTGCCACAAGCTCTTCTAACTGTTAACTCACAGTCACTAGTCCATCGCCGTATGTCGCTCAAACTTATCCTCTCCCAGTTACCCTTTCTCACTCAGTCATTCAGCCCAACTCTTTGTCATTATCTCTCTGTGTCTCTCTGTCACTGTCTCCTGCGTCACAGCTACAGTCCACGTAGATCTGTCCTACTACTACAGTCTCCTCTCACCGTAGCGTCTGCCTCTTGCTCTCTCTTACTACTGGTATCTCATTCCTTCCTTCCCACTGTTGCTGTCTCGTCTCGCTGTCACTATCTCTCTCTTCCTAGTTGTCATTGTCATATACTCTGTCTCTAAATGTCATTGGTTCTCACCCACTTCCACTTTCTCTGTTTTCCTCCCCCGTGGCTCTCTCTCCTTCACTCTTTTCCTAGCACTGTTCTGTCATTGTCAACTATGCTCCACTGCCAATCTGTCCCTCTCTTTCTCTCAGTGTGCCATTGTCTCCTTCCCTCTTTCTACAACACAACTACTACCCACTACCTTCCAGTTTTTACTACTTTTCTGTATTAATACCATTGACATTGTCTTCTCCTCTCTCGGCATAAAAAAGCGCTAATATGTCCGCATGCCAAAATTTTTGAAAATGTCTAAAGATGATAAGGATCGTTGAATGATGCATTTGGCACCCTAATTTTCAGTCAGAATCTTTTAAAATAAACATAAACTTATTCGTATTTTTTTGTTCCCCGATAGGAGCATTTTTTCCGCTGGTTCCCTTTTTTCCCCTGCTGGAGCAGGGCATGTAACTCATCAGAAACGAACTTTATTGTTCAGAAAAATTTTGATAGTTCACTTATGCGAAACTGAAATAACGCAAAGTTACTGCCGGACCCAGAAGAAGGCCGCTGCAATCGAGGCCGAAACATTGGTTTTATCTAGCAGTAATTTTATACAATATGACGCGGTACCATACCCAGAAAACTTACGTCGACTGACTCTGGCCGCGGAAGGCTACGCAAATATAAACGGAAACCTAATTTAATAATGTTTTCGCTTCACACCAGATGTGATGTGCATATTTTACGTGTATAAGTAGGGTAACTTTTAACATCTGTATTTTAGAAGCGGATAAAGGTATCAAGAAAATTTTCGAGATTGTTCGAGATCGGTATCCTGGGAATATATGTGAAAAATTACAGCCGTGTTTGAATGTGCGGCTCGGTTTTGGTACGGAAAAACGTGAAAATTTTTTTTTGAGTTTTCTAAGGTACAGTCCATCAACTAACAGTGCCTCCATAAGCCCATAAGGCCCACCGTAGACCACATCAAATGCGAAACGAACCGACCGATTTGCTCCATTTACCTAAGTAGGAGGATGTGTGTAATATTCATACTTTGTACTGTAGGAAGGTGGCACTAAGATCACTCTTCTGTTGGATACACAAATGGTCCATAGCCCAAGAGTTACCCAAAACACTTGACCCTACTTTTTTGTTACCAATAGAACCCGAGGCACGAGCATCGGAAAAGCCCGTTTTTATGCGCGGCGTTTTGGAACATACAAATATGTATACCTAATAGGTATGCATACTGTCGCATTCAGACCGCTATTAATCTGCTTACCAATGTATGAATGGTGATTTTTATGCGATATATTGTGTGGAAACAATAAATACAATTATGTTTAGCAGGATAGTTTGAATAATATTAAAATGATAACCACCCTCCGCCTCCCAAAAAATTATAGGATACTGCATCGCATAGTAAGATAGGTGTGTTTCGTTGCCACGTACAATCACGCTACTCCGTCGTTGAAGTATTATATTTAGCGTATCACGTTGTTCTCCATCTATGACAGTCGCCAGTTCGTTGGTAGGTGCGTTGTAGAGTCAGACATGCTGATCGACTGGTGTTTTGTCGACTCTTACATGGATTGCGTAATTCTGTGCCGGCAAGATATCGGTTGATTTTTTGAACAGTATTATCAGGGCGTTGTGTTGGTGCAAAGAAGTTTCCAAAGTTCATTTAATACGAAAGTTGGTGCCTGGAATCGCACTGCCTCGCAGACCAATTTGCATGTCATGATCGTCACGCATTGAGTAGATCTGTAAAAATTTGTGTTCCCGGGAACTGGTATAAGTGATCCTACGCGATGATATACTTGCCCTCGAAGTTTGGATGATGGTGTATTAGTCTTGGAACACTATATCGGCTCCAAAGAATGTCATTTGAAATACCGAATTACACTACTGGCTATTAAAGTTGCTACACTAAGAGCCAATGCAGATGATAAATGGGTATTCATTGGACAAATATATTGTACTATAACTGACATGTGATTACATTTTCACGCAATTTGGATGCATAGATCCTGAGAAATCAGTACCCAGAACAAACACCTCTCGCCGTAATAACGGCCTTGATACACCTGGGCATTGAGTCAAATAGAGCTTGGATGGCGTGTACAGGTACAGCTGCTCATACAGCTTCAACACGATACCACAGTTCATCAAGAGAAGTGACCGGCGTACTGTGACGAGCCAGTTGCTCGGCCACCATTGACCAGACGTTTTCAGTTGGTGAGAGATCTGGAGAATGTGCTGGCCAGGGCAGCAGTCGAACATTATCTGTTTTCAGAAATGCCCCTTTCAGGACCTGCAACATGCGGTCGTGCATTATACTGCTGGAATGTAGGGTTTCGCAGGAATCGAATGAAGGGTAGAGCAACGGGTGGTAACACATCTGAAATGTAACGTCCACTGTTCAAAGTGCCGCCAATGCGAACAAGAGGTGACCGAGACGTGTAACCAATGGCACCCCACACCATCACGCCGGGTGATACGCCAGTATGGCGATGACGAATACATGCTTCAAATGGCTCTGAGCGCTATGGGACTTAACATCTATGGTCATCAGTCCCGTAGAACTTAGAACTACTTAAACCTAACTAACCTAAGGACGTCACACAACACCCAGTCATCACGAGGCAGAGAAAATCCCTGACCCCGCCGGGAATCGAACCCGGGAACCCGGGCGCGGGAAGCGAGAACGCTACCGCACGACCACGAGCTGCGGGCGAATACATGCTTCCAATGTGCGTTCACCGCGATGTCGCCAAACACGGATGCGACCATCATAATGCTGTAAACAGAACCTGGATCCATCCGAAAAATTGACCTTTTGTCATTCGTGCACCCAGGTTCGTCGTTGAGTACACCATCGCAGGCGCTCCTGTTTGTGATGCAGCGTCAAGGGTAACCCCAGCCATGGTCTCCGAGTTGATAGTCCATGCTGCTGCAAACGTCGTCGAACTGTTCGTGCAGATGGTTGTTGTCTTGCAAACAACCCCATCTGTTGACTCAGGAATCGAGACGTGGCTGCACGATCCGTTGCAACCATGCGGATAAGATGCCTGTCATCTCGACTGCTAGTGATACGAGGCCGTTGGGGTCCAGCACGGCATTCCGTATTACCCTCCTGAACCCACCGATTCCATATTCTGCTAACAGTCATTGGATCTCGACCAACGCGAGCAGTAATGTCGCGATACGATAAACCGCAACCGTGTTAGGCGACAATCCGACCTTTATCTAAGGCGGAAACGTGATGCTACGCATTTCTCCTCCTTAGACGAGGCATCACAACAACGTTTCACCAGGCAACGCCGGTCAACTGCTGTTTGTGTATGAGAAATCGGTTGGAAACTTTCCTCATGTCAGCATGTTGTAGGTGTCGCCACCGGCGCCAACCTTGTGTGAATGCTCTGAAAAGCTAATCATTTGCATATCACAGCGCCTTCTTCCTGTCGGAAAAAAATGTCGCGTCTGTAGCACGTAATCTTCGTGGTGTAGCAATTTTAATGGCCAGTAGCGAGTATTTGCGGATGTTTTGTAAAAAGTATTTCGGATCAGCTGAGTTACCCGAAAGTAATGACAAGAGATTTTCAGGTGGTGAATGCAACGTCGGACGTCTAACTTCGCTATTTGCGCAGCACGTTCTTGGTATTTTATTATTGAGCTTTTGTACACCACAATGTCGACACATCTTTTTCTCATTTTTCCGATGGCTACTCTTGAACGTAGACTGTAGTCGTTATTGGCACTGAGGCGGATTGCACCAAGATTCAAGTACATATGTACATGTACAAGCATTCTGTTTCTACTCTTACTGTCCGCCGCTTTTCTGATTACGATGGACCTGACTGATCGATCTGTAAGCGATCTGCTTCGTTGATTGCCTGCCGCTCTTCGCTTATCTGAGAAGCTCGTCATCAGATTCTGTTTCGTGCTCCGCTCGTAAATTACCAGATGATGGGTGTTTGGGAGGAATGATTATTTTGACGCATAAAGTAACAACAGTCAAAGCAACAATGTTGTTATTTACTTTAGGATTGAGAAGAGTACATTTCAACAGTTTTTAAAAATACAACGTTACTTTACCGCTTTGAAACACAATGTTTATACACTTTAAATTAATAAGTGATTGTCAATGGCACGGACCGCAAAGACAAAAGTAAATATTTTTAATATGCCACACCGATATAATATTGCGATGGGCCTATGTAAGACTCTGCCTGTTTCACTGAATATAAGAATAGCTTAAGACGTATACAAGACGAACAAACAAACAATTATAACTTTTTTGACGAGGAACCCTCGCGGGCCCGCAAACAACGAACCAGAGTTTCATCGTAATCGGAGGAATCGTATGGGAAAGCATAGAAGTCGAACAGTCAAACAAGAAAATATTAGTTGATACATGGTAGGTAAAAAATTAAAGTTATGAAAAATGTAAAAATATAGAGACATAAAACATCAAACCTGACTTCGTGTTGTTTTCAGCACCATATTTTTAGTCTTTTAGTTGATATCCGTTCTTTATGTTAGTTCCCCTTGTGTAATGGCACGTTAATCTGTTTTTACATATGAGCATCTTTCTCACTGTTGCTGCAAAAGTTATTTCTGGCAAAAACGAATATGAAACTTCTTTCCTACAGTCTCATGACAGCAGTCGTGATACAGTGGCCACTGAAGTTATAGGTCGAATACAAAGACTTTACAGTCTATTTGCAATCAACAATAACACCACTTAACTCCCATACGTCACTCTAAAATTACCAGTAATAATGTGTGGAAATACCGACAGACTTCATTTGACAAAACAGTGACGATGGTGATTTGAAAACAAAAGAAATGCCGGAGCGCAGTATCCTAGTTGTTCGTGATAAACTCAGACGCAGACGGGGACAGATATTTATCCTGTTAGACACAGATGGACTTGCGCGGCATGATGTGGAACGTAGAAATTGCCCATGATCTTTCGTAACGAACCATGCGAAGACTTCGTTCTGAGCGACGCAGAGAGCCCCGACGAAGCGTAAATGACGTCTGATACAAGGACAGGCAGATGACCTTTCAGAGCAGAGATATATTCAAATCCAAAATTGTAGTTCCGTCATTCTAGTAAAGGAGAACAGGCGAATTGCTTTCGTCAAAAAGACACCAGCACACCACTCTCCCTGTCGTCGTCCAGACTGAATTACAATTCCTTCTTCGGTACTCTAATTATTCATGGGACACTGGTTCATTCTTGAAATGATACTGAAGTATTATGTAAACACAAATCATTATTTTTGGAATCGGTCCACTAAATAATATGATTTCTACACCATTCCATTCTGATGTTTGGGAGCAGTATTTCAGTGTACTTCCTTCAAGCAAAACGTAAAGCAATTTCGTTTTCGTCTAGGAATCTAAGTAGTAAATACTAATAGTGGATAAGTTTGATGATGACGGAGTAACTGGTCATACACGTGTTCAGGCAGTGTAGCATAACAAAGAACAACATGAAACAATGTTTTTCGAGAGGTACCTGAAATGATCTGCTCTTCATTATGATGTAATTAGATGTCACATATAGTTATCCAACAGTAACCGTAATGCAGACATTTGACGGAAATGCAGACAGTGTATGTGAAGTTTTAAAGTATAAAAAAAACTATAAGGCAGCAATAGTTGGCCATCGTTGTGTAAACAATTTGCTGCCTGGTACAAATAGAATATAATGTAGGTTGACTGTCGAAACACGGAGAACAAAAGTCACTTAATGAAAACTGAAATTCAAACAAATGATTACTGTACGCGAATTACCTCACCACAAAATCTACTGACTTTACGCAAGCGCTTCTAGCCAATGGAAGATGTAATTATCCTGGTAACATTTTTTCCTTACTACAGAAAACAGTTATTTTAACATAAATCTAAATCTACATCTACGCCACACTCAGCAAGCTACCTAATGGTGTGTGGCGGAAGGTACTTTTTGTACCACTAACTGAGCCCTCCATCCCTGTTTCACTCGCTGATAGCGCGTGGGAAGAATGATTGTCAGTGAGCCTCTGTATTGACTCATTTCTCGAATTTTCTCCTCATGCCCACTAAACGAGACGTACGTGGGGGAAAGTAATATATTGTCCGATTCTTCCCGGAAAGAGCTCTCTCGAAATTTAAATAGTAAACCTCTCCATGATACACAACACCTCTCCTGTAACGTCTGCCAATGGAGTTTCTTGAGCAACTCCGTAACGATCTCGCGCCGTCTAAACTGTCCCGTGACGAGACGCGCCGCTCTTCTTTGGATCTTCTCTGTCTGTTCTATCAGTCTTACCTGGTAGGGATCCCAGACAGACGAGCAATACTCAAGAATCGCTCGAACAAGCGCCTTATAAGCCACTTCCTTCGAGGATGAGTTACATTTCCTCAAGATTATTCCCATGAATCTGAGTTTGGCATCTGCTTTTCCCAGTACTTGTTTTATGTGGCCATTCCACTTAAGGTCGCTCTGGATAGTTACTCCTAGATATTTTACGGTAGATACTGTTTCCAGAAGTTTGTCATCAATAGTGTAGCTGTACAGTAGTGGATTTCTTTTCCTATGCATGCGCAATATGTTTTATCTACACTCCTGGAAATGGAAAAAAGAACACATTGACACCCGTGTGTCAGACCCATCATACTTGCTCCGGACACTGCGAGAGGGCTGTACAAGCAATGATCACACGCACGGCACAGCGAACACACCAGGAACCGCGGTGTCGGCCGTCGAATGGCGCTAGCTGCGCAGCATTTGTGCACCGCCGCCGTCAGTGTCAGCCAGTTTGCCGTGGCATACGGAGCTCCATCGCAGTCTTTAACACTGGTAGCATGCTGCGACAGCGTGGACGTGAACCGTATGTGCAGTTGACGGACTTTGAGCGAGGGCGTATAGTGGGCATGCGGGAGGCCGGGTGGACGTACCGCCGAATTGCTCAACACGTGGGGCGTGAGGTCTCCACAGTACATCGATGTTGTCGCCAGTGGTCGGCGGAAGGTGCACGTGCCCGTCGACCTGGGACTGGACCGCAGCGACGCACGGATGCACGCCAAGACCGTAGGATCCTACGCAGTGCCGTAGGGGACCGCACCGCCACTTCCCAGCAAATTAGGGACACTGTTGCTCCTGGGGTATCGGCGACGACCATTCGCAACCGTCTCCATGAAGCTGGGCTACGGTCCCGCACACCGTTAGGCCGTCTTCCGCTCACGCCCCAACATCGTGCAGCCCGCCTCTAGTGGTGTCGCGACAGGCGTGAATGGAGGGACGAACGGAGACGTGTCGTCTTCAGCGATGAGAGTCGCTTCTGCCTTGGTGCCAATGATGGTCGTATGCGTGTTTGGCGCCGTGCAGGTGAGCGCCACAATCAGGACTGCATACGACCGAGGCACACAGGGCCAACACCCGGCATCATGGTGTGGGGAGCGATCTCCTACACTGGCCGTACACCACTGGTGATCGTCGAGGGGACACTGAATAGCGCACGGTACATCCAAACCGTCATCGAACCCATCGTTCTACCATTCCTAGACCGGCAAGGGAACTTGCTGTTCCAACAGGACAATGCACGTCCGCATGTATCCCGTGCCACCCAACGTGCTCTAGAAGGTGTAAGTCAACTACCCTGGTCAGCAAGATCTCCGGATCTGTCCCCCATTGAGCATGTTTGGGACTGGATGAAGCGTCGTCTCACGCGGTCTGCACGTCCAGCATGAACGCTGGTCCAACTGAGGCGCCAGGTGGAAATGGCATGGCAAGCCGTTCCACAGGACTACATCCAGCATCTCTACGATCGTCTCCATGGGAGAATAGCAGCCTGCATTGCTGCGAAAGGTGGCTATACACTGTACTAGTGCCGACATTGTGCATGCTCTGTTGCCTGTGTCTATGTGCCTGTGGTTCTGTCAGTGTGATCATGTGATGTATCTGACCCCAGGAATGTGTCAATAAAGTTTCCCCTTCCTGGGACAATGAATTCACGGTGTTCTTATTTCAATTTCCAGGAGTGTATTTATGTTGGGATCAACTGCCAGAGCCTGCACCATTCATCAGTTCTCTGGAGATCATTCTAAATAGTTATCCTCTGGCGTTGCTACTTCGTTATAGAGAACCGCATCATCTGCGAACAGCCTTGAAGAACACTCGAAGCTTTCTACTATATCATTTGTATATAGGGTGTCCCATTTACCTTGATCACCCTAAATGACTGTTTGTCCAGATGTAAATTACAAAATGTTTCAAGCAAATGTGCTTTAGCCGTCAGAGGCACATCAATCAGCATCATTGCGTTCGTTGTAGCTTTGTTTTTTACAAAGATATGAACAGCGCTATGACTTTTTTAAATGGCACCCTGTATATTTTATTTGGTAATTCATTTCCTCTTCTAATGACCTATTGAAAAATACATCTCAGTGTACCATTCACTGAAACACAATGTTATTAATTACACAACACAACACTGACGTTGACGCTCCCAGTGCTTAGTGCAGGTACTCAGGGTAATGCAACACATCCATGTGCTGAAGTTGACAGAGGACAAATGTAAACAAAAGTAGAATGCATACCCGTCATTCCGTCAACCATCGTCAGTTGAAGAGTTGTGTGAGTAGAATGTTCACAAACGAAGAGAAGGTAGAAATACTACCCATCTGTGGGGACTGTAAGTTAGCAGAATAGTAATTGCAATACTGTTTTCTTATGTATGGGTACATTTAGTACAGTTGTTTAGTCCTTTTAATTTCTGTTGTGTAGAGTAGGCATACAGTAAAGGCTGTCCTTCCTACAAACTGCTTCAATATAACGTTTCTTTTATTGTTGTTGTTGTTGAAGGTAGGCGAAATGATACGCAGGCAGCGGAACTGCACAGAGAGCGATATCCTGATAAGAACCCACATACCCGACGGATGTTTTCTCGTCTTGTTGCGACGCTTCAGGAAACGGGAAATTTCAACCCACGACAACGCAATCGTCGTAGCACTCGCACAGACGAAGTTGCCGAAGTTACTGTTCTCGCTTCCGTTGCTATGAGTACACATGTGAGCACACGACAGCTTAAACACGAGACTGGCACTCCTAAAACCAGCGTACATGGTATTGTTACACGTCACCGGTTCCATCCTTACCATGTACACCTACATCAAGAATTACATGGGAATGATTTCCAATTTCGAGAATCGTGAACAATTCTGTCAGTGGGCACAGCAGCAAATCCTTGCCAACCGTAACTTCATCTCCAATGTTCTATTTACCGATGAATGTTCCTTGAAACAAAGGACAGGTAAATTCAAGGAACATGCATTATTGGTCCAGCGACAACCCACGATGGCTTAGACAGGTAGAATATGAGCGTCAATGGAGGGTTAGCTTCTGGTGTGGGTTGCTTGGTACTACAATTATTGGCCCTTATTTCACCAATGGTAGTCTAAACGGCACAGCGTATGCCAACTTCCTCAGACTAATTCTTTCTCTTCTTCTGGATGAAGTGCCGCTAAGAATCAGAAGGCTTATGTGGTATCAACATGAAAGATGTCCAGCACATAATGCCTTCCGTGCACGTAGTGTTCTGAACCGAAGATATCCTGCCAGATGGATTGGTCGAGAAGGAACAGTAACTTGGCCTGCTAGGTCGCCTGATTTAAATCCTCTGGACTTTTTTCTTTGGGGATGCATTAAAGACGTTGTCTATCGCGATATTCCAACAACTCCAGAGGACATGCAGGAACGTATCGCGTTTGCTTGTAATTCTCTTCATCAGGCAACACTGGAAGCAGTAAATAATTCTTTCACTCAACGAGTGCACCAGTGTATCGGTGTTCAGGGTCACCACTTTGAGCACCTTTGAACTTTCTACTCCTGGGCAATGGTACAGGAGAGTCAAAGTCAATTTTGTGTTATGTTTTTACTTGGTTTTCACTTGTTTTCTGACAACTCCAGCAAGTGGACGAGTTTGTGATCCCAGTCTCAAAGTCAATATTGTATTTTGTAATTAATAACGTTGTATTTCAGTGAATGGTAAACTGGGACACATTTTTAATAGGTCTTTAGGAGAGGAAATGAATTACCGAATAAAAAATACAGGGTGCCATTTAAAAAAATCATACCGCTGTTCATATCTTTGCAAAAAACAAAGCTACAACGAAGGCACTCGTGCTGATTGATGTCCTCCTTAACGGCCAAAGAACATTTGCTTGAAACATTATATAATCTGCATCTAGACAAGGAGTTATTTAGAGTGGTCAAGATAAATGGGATACCGCGTATATTGAAAACAGTAGTGGTCTTAATCACACTTATTTGGGGTGCTCCGGAAGTTACCTTTACATCTGTCGATTTTGTTCCGTTAAGAGCGAGGTGTTAAGTTGTATCTACAAGGAAGCCTTGAATCCAGTCGCAGATCTGCTCCGATACTCGATAGGATAGTTTCTTTTCACTAAACGCCAGTGAGGGACGGTCCCATGCCTCCATATACTGGGATTCTGTTATTAAGGAAGGAAGTAAGAATGAGGAAGAAGAACTTTAACCGTGATAGCGGATACTATCTGAGCAGTGCATGGAAACGAGCGCTCGATGCAGAGAAGCAGCAGACACATATCACAAACATGATACTTGAATTGGAGTGGCAATCATTAAAACGAAGGCGTTTTTCGTTGCGGCGGGATCTTCTCATGAAATTTCAATCACCAGTTTTCTCCTCCGATTGCGAAAACATTCTGTTGCCACCCACCTACATAGGGAAAAATGATCATCAAGATAAAATAAGAGATCAGGGCTCGCACAGAAAAATTTAAGTGCTCGTTTTTCCCGCGTGCTGTTAGAGTGTGGAACGGTAGAGAGAGACAGCTTGAAGGTGGTTCATTGAACCCTTTGCCAGACACTTAATTGTGAATAGCAGAGTAATCACGTAGATGTAGATGTAGAGACATTCCTTGCAGGGTTTACTTTCCCACGGAAGCGGTGGCGCCACCAGCGCTGACATTGACACCGACTGCGACAACAGTATGTAAACGCCGACCAATCACAAGCCGACCATTCAGAAGCCGTCCACGGGCCATATAAGGCCACCACAACAGCAGTGAAGACACTGAGTTTCTCCTTACGAGGACGATGGAGGCTATCGTCGAAAGCTTGAGATCTTATCCCGAATTGACGCGGCAAGAAAACCGAGAATGTTTTACATACATAGTCAGGGACGGTGTCAAATGCCTTCCTGAAGTCAAGGAACGCGACATCCACCTGGGTGCTGTTGTCTACGGCGCCCTCTGTATCTCATGGAGTAACAGAGCGAGCTGAGTTTCGTAGGATCTCTGCTTGCGCAATTCATGTTGATTTTTATACAGGAGATTTTCATGGTCCAAAAATGTCATAATTCTTGAGCGTGGAACATCTTCCATAATTCTACAACAGATTTCATTTAACGATATAGGTCTGTAATTGTGTGCAAATGTATGACTAGAGCGACGTTTTAGCAACTTGGGGCTCATCGCAAGTGATCATCACAGCAGATAGTATTTCAATCATTGGTGTCATACTTGATTATAGCGGGTCAACATACAGAATATTTTTGAGACTCTTGTAGTATAACCATTGTCTCTGGCTGGTAACTAACAGCGGGTAGGTTTTACCAAGCTAAAAATAGCTCTCACAAGGGTTCTAGTTCTACCTGGGTGGTTCTGAAGGAACTTCCTCGCCCTACCTAAACGTCAGACGTTTTTTAGTAAAGTCAGTGGAAAATTTATAATAGTGTGTAGTACAAATACGGTAGTAAAAGGTCCTTCCAGGACGCAGCTATAAAGAGTGAACTGTAGAAGCGTAAGGGAGAGGCAAGAGTGATATAGAGAGACAGCAGGTAGTGAATGTAACAGCAGGACTCAAAATCGAAAGAGTGTGTTCGACAGTTTCGAGATTATCTGTGGCACTCGAGGATTCAAGACATCTTTGGCGAAACTTTTCTGATTGAGGTGAACGCTGATGTTGTCCTGCGAGGCGTTGAAAGGAACTGCTAGGACGTTTGGAGCTTCAGTTTACACCCAAGAACGTAGATCACGAGGTTAATCAGTATTTCGCTTTAAGTGCTAAAATAGTGCGAAATTTATCCTTAGTTTTCCGTCAGAAAGGCAAATGTGGAAGCGTTCATTCGAAGGACAAAGTTGAGATTTATCCAAGCGTTGGCTACTTCAATGACGACCATTTAAGAATTTTTCACATAGTAAGATGTTAACAGCATTGTTGCATTACATTTCAGTGCCAGCCGTGTTGTTGGTAGTATCTCTCAGTATAAGTTGGACAGAGTACGTCGCGTAAGAAACAAATATCTTGGAATTATTCTATAATAATACAGAAGAGAACCCTATACTTGATTTCAAATAATAAAGTGAGCTTCGGACGACGTGTTACTTTGTGTATTCTGTTATCTTGAAAGTCTCCTTATGGATAAAATGTATGCATACTGTTGAACCCTGAATTTACTTTCAAAACCTTTTCTTAAGAATTTACTTTATTTACTAGCGATTCATCAAGAACATTAACACATTTAATCACACTATGTAAGCGTGGAAGTAGTTGCCAGTGGGTAACTGATGAAAAGAAATTAAATTTCTTTCAACAAATGGAAATTTTATTCCTAAAAGCGCCTTTTTTTATTTTTTGAAACAGATTTAAAATTATAATCAGAAAGCACTCTCTAAATATCAAGTTACAATTTATTCAGTGGCAGAAAGAATAAATTTTGATAGTATGAGCTTCCGGGCTGAGAACCTTGCCGCTCCCTTTTGACACGGCCGTAGTCACGACCGCTCACAACAACCTCTGAAAGACTACACTGGTGCAAATCTGCAACACACCAGATTACTTTAAACTAAAAATTTTAACAACTCACACAAGTACATAAACTATGCACCCCGTAGGAGGGATGGAAATGGTACAACACACTAACATTAAAAAAATTAACTTGCCACCGAAGGTGCAACTTGATTTACAAAAAAAAAAACTGTTACGGTGGAAGGTTGGCAACTTTATATACTAAAATGAACATTTAAATAAAACCCATGAAATGCAATCTTACATAAAATATACAAACATGCTATACATTACACATATACCGCCTCTCAAGATGATAAGCAAGATAAAAACATATTTCAGGAATTCGGCCGTTACACTTCAAGCAATAAATTCGTTAACACCGAATCCGACAAACATGACAGAGGCAGCTATTAACGTATGGCAGATTGACAGGGAGATTACTGAACAACCCGAACCGCAGGTTGCTCTAATCCGCCCCTACTTCACAAGGGAAAAACGGACCACCCAATTCATAAATAACCATATTCCCGCTGGTGGGCAAACGGAGAAGAATGGTGGGACGACCACAAAACAAAGCGGCTGGTAACCTCACCAAGGAAACAAGTAGAATTTAACAACTAAATGAAACAACATATCTCCAATCACTTAACTTCTAATAAACTGCGATTTCTGGCGAAGACCTGGCGCAGCACCCCCAACGCTCTCCCGAACCGTCCGCTGCCAGCCGCTTCAACGGACGCAGGAAGGCGCACCGATCTCCCGTCTCACGGCGTCGCAGCTCGCACCGGCCAGCCCGGTGTCGTGGGTTGACTCCTGTTGCTCTCGTGTCGGCCGCGAAGCCACGACCCCTCGCTATACGGCGTGGCCCACTGGTCTAACGTGGCGACCTCACATGCGCCGACGCTCAAGGCGGACAAGTCATCTTGTATCTATGCGCGACCGACCAACCGATCGATCCAACCGCCAATGACCATTGCCTGAACAAACTCGGGCAGACTGGCAGCCTAACACATACTAGCACTCCGGACGATAGACAGACACTGACTGCCCCACACTTACCCGGCTGACTAACTGTCCAGACTCTTCGCGTAGCGAGCTCATAGTGCCCCTTAAATGCACGTGAATAGGCAGCCTTTCCCCTTTCCCACCAGAGGGAGACACCAAAGCTGCGATTGCCACAGCGGCGCCACCGCCAGGAACGGAGGGCGACTGCTTCACACTACGCGCTGCGGCGCGCTGTTCAAAACTGTTCTTTGTAACGTTGATTTTTTTAAACAGAAAAAACTATTGTGACTCTGAGTAGGTACCTCTGCGGTAATTTCCTGACTCGATAAGCTTCGATTGATTTTTAAAATTTTATCTGTTATTCTAGAAACAGTAATTATAAATTCGGTCTTTGTTACATAAATGTATTTAATGACAATTTTCTTTGTGCTCAGCACCTTAACTTTGTCAGATCCTATTTCCCTAACATTTAAAAGGTAGCAGAGTGTGGTTTCAATCCACAGACTGCGGGTTACAGGCCCAACACGCTTTCATAGTAAAATGTCAGCCAAATGCAATGAACAGGCGTCCACAGCTAGCACACCCACCCCAGGTCACTATCCAGGGAGACGCCTGAGATGATCGATCCCCGGTAAACAGGCCTCAAGTGTGAGCTGCATACACGCTTATATCCTACTCGAGGCGCCATACAGGTGCTACCTCGTGAGACTTAAAGAATCCATAGCTAGATGACAAAAGAAATGATCTTTCTTAATTGCAGGGAGGCCTATTGGTATTAGCAAGCGCATAACTCAGAAGCAAGTATTTTCTTATGGAATGATGTACTTTTTAGCAGAAATCTAAGGCTCCAGAACAGACGAGTGCAGAACTATAAAGTTTGTTAATATTTGCGTGAAAAATTTTGCAGAAATATTTGATAAATGTCTTAAAACTGAAAGGCAAAGCAGGCAGTATCGGCTATTGCGATGTATAAACCGCTAATTGGGACTCTCGTATCAGACTCAGGTTTATTATGTCTTTCGGATTTTTATTTGTTTGTACAAAAGCCATTCACGAGTCTGTTGTAGTTAATGACGCCAGACAGTATTACACTTGGCGTTTCTCCACTACGCCAATCAGTAATGCAGTCTGACGAATGATGTTCACCACGGTAGAGTCTAAGAAATTTGCAGCCATCACTGTAGGACGAGTTGAAGCGAGAGTTGTCTGACAACACTGTACTTCGCTACTCAGAATGTCAATGGCTACAGCCACATGCCCGCTGCAACGTGAAGTGTTGGTGGATCCTAGTCAATGGAAAGCTACACAAGGGTACATATGCGACCAGTCCAACCCTCAGTAGACAACGTCAAAACGTCGACACAGGCATGTCCACACCTGTTGCACGGCTCCATTATTGGGCCAATACGGCGGATGAAGCTGCTCTGCCAGTTACGACCAAGCAGACAAGTTGGCAGTCATCCCTTGCTGTGGTCAAACTTTGTAGGTATGTACCCGCTCGTCACTGTGCATGATGATGATGTTGTTTGGTTTGTGGCGCGCTCAATTGCGCGGTCATCAGCGCCCATACAAAGTCCCAATTTTTACACAGCCCAATTTTTACACAGCCCAATTTTTGTACACGGTCCAATCTAACCACTGTCACGAATGATGTTGATGATGAAATGATGAGGACAACACAAACACCCAGTCCCCGGGCAGAGGAAATTCCCTACCCGACCGAGAATCGATCCCAGGACGCCGTAATCCAGAGACAGCAACGCTAGCCACTAGACCACGAGCAGTGGACGTCGCCGTGTACGACCCTCTTTTCACTGGTTCCAGTCGTTCTGCTCCAGTCCGATTCACCTTCTGCCTTTATGACGTACTGACACGGGGACGGCATGTTAGGTTTCGGATTTTGCATTTTTGATGTTCGAGAGTGCCCGTATGCCCTTCTTGGTGGCATGTTTCGACCTCAGTCACACACTGATATCGCGCTCTTTGCCGTCGACGAGACAAACCAACATTTGCTTGCACTTTCTACTTCATTTGACGGCTCTGCGGCCAGTTAGTGTGGCGTGAAACTGGTCAGTCCTGTCACACAAAAGACGGCACTGAAGAGCCTATGTGCATGTCATATCTCTGCAATGTTAATCACTTATTAGGGCTGCACTATTCTACACATTAATCGATGTGATTATATCCAAAGAAACTGGTACACCTGCCTAGTATCGTGTAGGGCACCCGCGAGCACGCAGAAGTGCCACAACACGACGTAGCATATACTCGACTAATGTCTGAAGTAATGCTGGAGACAAATGACACCATGCGTCCTGTAGCTCTGTCAATAAACCCGTAAGAATATGAGCGGGCGGAGATCTCTTCTAAACAGCACGTTGCAATGCATCCCAGATGTGTTTAATAATGTACATGGCCGGGGAGTTTGGTGGCCGGCGGAAAAGTTTATGCTCAGAAGAGAGTTCGTGGAGCCAGTCTGTAGCAGTTCTGGACATTTGGGGTGTCCCATTGTCTTGCTGAAATTGCTCAAGTCCATCGGAATGCACAACGGACATGCATGGATGCAGGTGATCAGACAGATTGCTTACGTACATGTCGCCTGTCCTTCCTAGACGTATCAAGGGTCCCACATCACTCCAACTGCACACGCCCCACACCATTACAGAGTCTCCAACAACTTGAACCGTTCCGCGGTGACATGCAGGGTCCATGGATTCATGAGGTTGTCTCCACACCCGTACAAGTCCATCCGTTCTATACAGTTTGAAACGAGACTCGTTCGACGAGGCAACATGTTTCCAGTGAACAACAGTCCAGTGTCGGTGTTGACAGGCCCTGGCGTGGCGTACAACTTTGTGTCGTGGAATCATCAAGGGTACATGAGTGAGTCTTCGGCTCCGAAAGCCCATATCGATGATGATTGGTTGAATGATTTGCACGCTGACACTCGTTGACGGCCCAGTATTGAAATCTGGAGCAATTTGCGGAAGGACTGTACTTCTGTAACGTTGAACGATTCTCAAAAATGGTTGGAATGGCTCTGAGCACTATGGGGCTTAACATCTGAGGTCATCAGTCCCCTAGAACGTAGAACAACTTAAACCTAACTAACCTAAGGACATCACACACATCCATGCCCGAAGCACGATTCGAACCTGCGACCGTAGCGGTCGCGCGGTTCCACACTGAAGCGCCTAGAACCGGAACGATTCTCTTCAGTCGTCGTTGCTCCAGTTCTTGCAGGTTATTTTTCCGGCCGCAGGGATGTCGAAAGTTGATGTTTTACCGGATTACTGATATTCACGGTACACTCGTGAAATGGTCGTACGGGAAAATCCCCACTTAATCGCTACCTGGAGATGCCGTGTCCCATCGGTCGCACGCCGACTAGAACACCACGTTCAAACTCACTTAAATCTTCTAATTGTAGCAGCAATGACCGATCTAACAACTGCGTCAGACACCTGTTGTCCTATATAGGCGTTGCCGACCTCAGCGCAGTATTCTGCTTGTTTACATATCTCTGTATTTGAATACGCATGCCTATACCACTTTCTTTGGCGCTCCAGTGTATATATATTTAAGATGAAGACGGCCAATGACGTCTTCAGTGCGGTTGCAAACTGCACAGAAGGCTCGAACTCTTGCGGGAATCGGCCAAATGCCGAGAGCAATGAGGATATTGGGCAAAGGCCACTACATTAGTGGATAGTGGAGTGTGGGTAAGATGAGAATTTGTGTATGACGGGAGGAGTGCCAGAATAGCCGGTAGAGTTGCGATGGCTTAGTGTTCAGGGTATCTGCAAAGTTAGCAGGAGACCTGGTTTCGGATCTCGTCCGGCAAAAATTTTCAACTTTCCCCATTGATTTAAATCAGTACTTTCTCAAATATAATGTCTGTAATTCCTTTCTGTCTTAAATGATTTGGAGTAATTCAGAGAATTCTTTCTAGTGTCGTAACTTTCACAGACACTACTGTTAAAACATCCCCTTTGAATAATTAATGAATGACCGTGCTGGTGAACCTCTTACATTATTTGATTTTCAAACAGCTGAGCAAAACTGAACGTACTCAGACATTCAGTAAACTGACACACAATATTGTTAGCGCAACGCAATCTGAGATTCATATATATATATACATATATATATATATATATATATATATATATATATATCAGTTCATGATATCCAGTATTACAAATTTACTGTTTCTGGCGGACACACGTCCAGAACGTCCACTCTTAAAATTCTGCCATCTGTCTCCCCACATCCACCAATGCTGGCGGCTGACCTCCGACTGCGCAACGCTACGCGCTGTGTTCACATCCAACTGCCCAACACTACAATAGCGAATATTCCAACAATGCCAACCAGCCACAGACTTCACACAACACAGTCAGTGATTTTCATACAGAGCGCTACGTGGCGTTACCAACATAAAAACCTAAACTGTCTACTTACACTGTATTTACATCAGACTGTGAATCTGTGAGAGACTGGAAGACTAACATTCCTTAAAAAACCAGTTGAATAGCGGAAAGAGTAATCTGAGACATCGTAATTGCAAAGTGAAGTCACTCTCTTCACAAGCGCGCTGTAATCATAACTTAACATACGCAGCCGCTGGTAATTGTGGGTATCGCGCTCGGTAATTTGAATAATGAACGGTTTATGGAAAGGGACCAGGAAATTCGGCGCAGCGTCCTCCTTGTGGCGGTGAGACGAGGAGAGCGATTTCAGAGCAGCGCCGCTCGTATTACGGCAGCCGAGCGGGGCCGCGAAAGGAGACCGCGAGTGCCGGAGTCGCAGCGCCACGGCACACATACTGGGCACGGCCGCGTCCGCCGTCCCGTTTCCCGTTAGCCGGGCCCGGGCCCACGTCCGCCGGCTGCCAAACCGGCGGGCCGGACACCGGGGGCCACCCAGCAACAGCCCAGCCACCGCGCCCTCGTGGCGCTGGCTTCGCATGGGTCCGCAGTTCTTCAGTTAGCAAACGCAGCTCTCCATCAATCTGAAGGATCGTGTCACACTGTCGGATTGTCACAATAGCGCAACAAAACTATACCGACAAAAGTCGTGGTATAGCTCCTAATACCGTGTTGGACCTCATTTGCCAAGCGCAGTGCAGCAACGCGACGTGGCATAGATTCTAGAGGTCGTTGGAGGTCTTCTGCAGAAATATTAAGTCATGCTGCCTTCGTACTGGTCAGTAATTGCGGAAGCGTTGCCGGTGTAGGATTCTGTGCGCGAACTGACCTCTCGATTAAAAAAAAAAAAAAAAATGGTTCAAATGGCTCTGAGCACTATGCGACTTAACATCTGAAGTCATCAGTCCCCTAGAACTTAGAACTACTTAAACCTAACTAACCTAAGGACAGCAGACACATCCATGCCAGAGGCGGGAATCGAACCTGCGACCGTAGCGGTCTCGCGGTTCTAGACTGTAGCGCCTAGAACCGCTCGGCCACTCCGTGACATCTCGATTAATTCCTCTAAATATTCGATGGAATTCATGTCGGACTATATGGGTGGTCAAATAGTTCGCTCGAATTGTCCAAGGGCTCTCTATTGTTCCTGATCTACATTATCGACATACGAGACAATCTGAGTAGCTGTCTTAGATTCTTTGCAGATGATGCTGTCTTTTTCCTTTTGTAAAGTTGTAAGTAGGCTGTTTAGGTTCTTATATTGGTAACGCCACCGCCACGTAGTGCTCTGTATGAAAATCACTGGCTGTGCTGTGTGCAGTCTGTGGCTGGGTGGCATTGTTGGAATTTGCTATTGTAGTGTTGGGCAGCTGGCTGTTAACAGCGCGTAGCGTTGCGCAGTTGGGGGTGAGCCGCCAGCAGTGGTGGATGTGGGGAGAGAAATGGCGGAGTTTTGAGAGCGGGTGATCTGGACGTGTGTCCATCAGATACAGTAAATTTGTAAGACTGGATGTCATGAACTGATATATATACACTCCTGGAAATGGAAAAAAGAACAAATTGACACCGGTGTGTCAGACCCACCATACTTGCTCCGGACACTGCGAGAGGGCTGTACAAGCAATGATCACACGCACGGCACAGCAGACACACCAGGAACCGCGGTGTTGGCCGTCGAATGGCGCTAGCTGCGCAGCATTTGTGCACCGCCGCCGTCAGTGTCAGCCAGTTTGCCGTGGCATACGGAGCTCCATCGCAGTCTTTAACACTGGTAGCATGCTGCGACAGCGTGGACGTGAACCGTATGTGCAGTTGACGGACTTTGAGCGAGGGCGTATAGTGGGCATGCGGGAGGCCGGGTGGACGTACCGCCGAATTGCTCAACACGTGGGGCGTGAGGTCTCCACAGTACATCGATGTTGTCGCCAGTGGTCGGCGGAAGGTGCACGTGCCCGTCGACCTGGGACCGGACCGCAGCGACGCACGGATGTACGCCAAGACCGTAGGATCCTACGCAGTGCCGTAGGGGACCGCACCGCCACTTCCCAGCAAATTAGGGACACTGTTGCTCCTGGGGTATCGGCGACGACCATTCGCAACCGTCTCCATGAAGCTGGGCTACGGTCCCGCACACCGCTAGGCCGTCTTCCGCTCACGCCCCAACATCGTGCAGCCCGCCTCCAGTGGTGTCGCGACAGGCGTGAATGGAGGGACGAATGGAGACGTGTCGTCTTCAGCGATGAGAGTCGCTTCTGCCTTGGTGCCAATGATGGTCGTATGCGTGTTTGGCGCCGTGCAGGTGAGCGCCACAATCAGGACTGCATACGACCGAGGCACACAGGGCCAACACCCGGCATCATGGTGTGGGGAGCGATCTCCTACACTGGCCGTACACCACTGGTGATCGTCGAGGGGACACTGAATAGTGCACGGTACATCCAAATCGTCATCGAACCCATCGTTCTACCATTCCTAGACCGGCAAGGGAACTTGCTGTTCCAACAGGACAATGCACGTCCGCATGTATCCCGTGCCACCCAACGTGCTCTAGAAGGTGTAAGACAACTACCCTGGCCAGCAAGATCTCCGGATCTGTCCCCCATTGAGCATGTTTTGGACTGGAAGAAGCGTCGTCTCACGCGGTCTGCACGTCCAGCACGAACGCTGGTCCAACTGAGGCGCCAGGTGGAAATGGCATGGCAAGCCGTTCCACAGGACTACATCCAGCATCTCTACGATCGTCTCCATGGGAGAATAGCAGCCTGCATTGCTGCGAAAGGTGGATATACACTGTACTAGTGCCGACATTGTGCATGCTCCGTTGCCTGTGTCTATGTGCCTGTGGTTCTGTCAGTGTGATCATGTGATGTATCTGACCCCAGGAATGTGTCAATAAAGTTTCCCCTTCCTGGGACAATGAATTCACGGTGTTCTCATTTCAATTTCCAGGAGTGTATATATATATATATATTTACATATATATACATATTATCACTTTTGAACACTATTAAGGTAAATACATTGTTTGTTCCCTACCAAAATCTTTCATTTTCTAACTGTGCCTATCAGTAGTTTGTCCCTTCAGTAGGTAGAATCTTATTTAGCTGGCAGTAGAGGTGCTCGCTGTATTGCAGTAGTTCGAGTAACGAAGATTTTTGTGAGGTAAGTGATTCATGAAAGGTATAGGTTATTGTTAGTCACTGCCATTTTTTTGTAGGAATTTTTGAAAGTTAGATTGCGTTGCGCTAAAAATATTGTGTGCCAGTTTAGTGTTGATCAGAATAGGTAAAGAGCGAAATGTCTGAGTACGTTCAGTTGTGCTCAGCTGTTTGAAAATCAAATAATGTAGGAGATTTCTCAGCACAGTCATTCATAAATTTTTCTAAGGGGACGTTTCACTGTCTTTGTACTCGTCAGTAATTGCGAAAGCGTTGCCGGTGTGGGATTCTGGGCGCGAACTGTCCTCTCGATTAATTCCCATAAATATACTATGGGATTCATGTCGGACGATATAGGTAGCCAAATAATTCGCTCGAATTGTCCAAGGCAGTGTTATGGGCTCTCCATTGTTACTGATCTATATTAACGACATAGGAGACAATCTGAGTAGCCGTCTTAGATTGTTTGCAGATGATGCTGTCATTTACCGTCTTGTAAAGTCATCAGATGATCAAAACGACTTGCAAAATGATTTAGATAAGATATCTGTATTATCCGAAAAGTGGCAATTGATCCTGAATAAGGAAAAGTATGAAGCTATTCACATGAGTACTAAAAGAAATCAGCTAAATTTCGATTACACGACAACTCACACAAATCTGAGGGCTGTAAATTCAACTGAATACTTAGGGATTACAATTACAAATAACCTAAATTGCAACGATCACATAGATAATATTGTGGGTAGAGCAAACCAAAGACAGTGATTCATTGGCAGAACACTTAGAAGGTGCAAAAGGACTACCACAGAGACTGCTTACTCTACGCTTGTCCGCCCAATTCTGGAGTATTGCTGTGCGGTGTGGGATCCGCATCAGGTGGGACTGACAGATGACATCGAAAAAGTACAAAGAAGGGCAGCTCGTTTTGTATTATCGCGAAATAGGGGAGATAGTGTCACACAAATGATACGTGAATTGGACTAGCAGTCATTAAAACAAAGGCATTTTTCGTTGCGACGGGATGTTCTTATGAAATTACAATCACCAGTTTTCTCCTCCGATTGCGAAAACATTCTGTTGCCACCCATCTACATAGGGAGAAATGATCATCACGATAAAATAAGACAAATCAAGGCTCGCACAGAAAAATTTAAGTGCTCGTTTTTCCCGCGTGCCGTTCGACAGTGGAACGGTAGAGAGACAGCATGAAGTTGGTTCATTGAACCCTCTGCCAGGCACTTTATTCTGAATATCAGAGTAATCACATAGATGTTGATGTAGATGTAGACTGTTCTTCAAATCACTCGTGAACAGTTGTGGCAGAGTGACGTAGTCGTTCGGGAACATGAAGTCCATGAATGACTGCTAATTGTCTCCTGGAAACACATCATGACCATTTACAGTCAATGAACAGTCCAGTTGGTCCAGGGGACCCAGTTCATTCCACGTTTACACAGCCCACAACATTATGGAGCCACCTCTAGCTTGCGCAATGCCTTGTTGACAACTAGGGTCCGTGGCTTCGTGGTGTCCGTGGCTTCGTGAGGTCTATGGCACAATCGAATCCTACCACCAGCTCATACGAACTGAAATCGGGACTCATCTGACCACGCCACGGTTTTTCTGTTGCCTAGGGTTTAACAGATATGGTTGCGGCCCAGGTGAAGTGAATGTCTTACTATTAGTAAAAGTACTCGTATGGGTCTTCTGCTGCCACAGCCGATTAATGACAGGTTTCAACGCTCTGTCCTAACACATATGTTCGTCGTACGTCCCACGTTGATTTCTGCGTTTATTTCACGCAGTGCTGCTTCTCTGTTATCACTGACAACTCTACGAAAACGCGGCAGCTCTCGGTCGGTAAGTGAAAGCCGTCGGCCACTGCCTTGTCCTTGGTGAGAGGCAACGCCTGGAATTTGGTATTCTGGGCGTACTCTTGACACTGTGGATCTCGGAACATTGAATTCCCCAACGATTACCGAAGTGGAATGTCCCATGCGTCTGGCTCCAACTACTATTCCTTGTTCAAAATCTGTTAATCCCCATCGTGCGGCCTTAATCACGTCGTAAAGATTTCCACGTGAATTATCTGAGTACAAATGACAGCTCCGCCAGTGCAATTGCCCTTTCATATCCTGTGTACGAGATTGTGCCGCCATCTATATATGTTCATATAGCTATCCCATGATTTTTGTCATCTTAGTGTACATTCGTCCTGCTGAAAGGCGACGTAGCAAGAAATCTGAAAATAAATGTAAATTTGATTGAAGTTTCTCATAGTGAGAAATGAGAAGGAGCGATCTCTATGTACTTTAAAGAAATTTTTTATAGGCAGGATGGCGTTCAAAATTGTTTTTCATTGACCTGTTTAGACAGGTACAACTTCATTTTCAGATCTTCAAAACCTTTCTTGGTTTTACGTCATGTTCCACTGCGCGTTTATTACTCATGCCACGTTAACATTTTAGTGGAGAGTGTATTTCACAATCCCCACAAATTTGTCAAAAATAAAATTACAACCGAGTTTGTCAAAGCTAAAAATATGACTAAAGTAAACTCCGTCCGGACAGGTCTCGGAAGTCCCAACGGCACCGACCGGCCGCCGTGTCATCCTCAGGTTATAGGCGTCACTGAATGCGGATATCGAGGAGCGTGAGGTCATCATGCCGCTCTCTCGGCCTTAGTGCTCAGAGCCATTTGAACGATAAACGTGTTAATGTTGGACCAGGCCTCTTTAGGCAGTTTGTAGTTTTAGTGTGTTCTGAAGAAGGCGTGCTTATCCGCACTATCTAGGGCGCTGCAGTCATGGACTGTGCGGCTGATCCCTGCGGAGGTTCGAGTCCTCCCTCGGGCACGGGTGTGTGTGTTTGTCTTTAGGATAATTTCGGTTAAGTAGTGTGTAAGCTTTGGGACTGATGACCTCAGCAGTTAAGTCCCGTAAGATTTCACATACTTTTGAACATTTTTATCCGCACCGAAACCTAGGTCAACATCCGGTTTCACTTTGCTAACGAGGCGGATTCTTTATAATCATTAAATTATTCACGATTGCTGACGCGCTGCAATGTTGGAAGTTCTCATATTTCAAGAGTGTTTTCGTGTGATGTCTATCATGATAAATGCAATTAAGATCGTTTTACTGGAAAGAAGGCGAATTGTTAGTTGAGTGTTTTGTGTCGTCGCTGCCACTGTAGAGTCTTGTACCATGGCAAGCAAGGAGATGATGTTGTCTGGTAGCCAGTGTACTCTTTTACAACTGCACACATGCGTTAACAGGGTTTTTTATTCACAAGAACTAGAAGCTGCTTATCTTAAGCTAGCTCATGCGTTGTGTACAAGCTCTTCTGTAATAGTCCACGTCAGCCTCACTGCTGGTGAAGTACAAGTTCTGCTATAGACACTGACCGGCCGCTGTGGCCGAAAGGCTCTAGGCGCTTAGTCCCGAACCGCGCTGCTGCTACAGTCGCAGGTTCGAATCCTGCCTTGGGCATGGATGTGTGTGATGTCCTTAGGTTAGTTGGGTATACGTAGTTCTAAGTTCTAGGAGACTGATCACCTCAGATAAGTCCCGTAGTGCTCAGAGCCATTTGAACCATTTTTTGATATCGTAAATTAATCACTTCGGTCACTGCCACGCATCATGTATAGGTATTGCCCCCATCTGTCTTGTCCGTGTATTCATTAATTTTTCGTAGATAAACAATCACACTATCTTGAGTGATATTCTAACAATCACAGAGAACGCAAAACTGAGCCATCGCAAGCTGGCAGCGAACCCTACCGCTTGCCTTAAGTGCACCGCACAAATATTCTCGGAAGTTCTGGAAAGAGCCTACTTGCCTCTGAAATGAGTTTCACTACTTCAAATACTAGCATACCTTTTATCCTTCTGCTACTTTCAGCACCTGTAATGAGCCCTATTGCCCTTATGGACGCAGGTGAAAATCCAGCCTTTCCTTAAACTCTCACAGCTGAAATGTGTCGTTGATACTTCCCTCAACACAATCTATTTCCTTTTCCTAGCACAATCCACTTCCCCATTTGAATTTTCCAAACAACCACCTCCCCTAATATTTCCTCTAATTTGGCGAAGCAAAGCGGTGCCGCTGAGTGCGCGTAACGACAGAGGGCGCCGCATGAGGAGTGACGCGGAGCAGAGGGGCACAGAGCGGCGCTGAGCGAACCAGGCGTGGCAGTTGATGAGAGCGGCGACCAGAGCGTTGGGGTGCCTCCAGGTACGTTCGGGCAACGCCGGCGGCATTCGAGCATTGTTGTGGGTAGCAGAGTCAGCACCGTTGTTGGCGTTTGTGTTTCTTTTGTTGCACTATTGAGAAAGCGACAGCAGTGGGAGCCTAAATAGCAGCTGTTTTCACTCGGTAGCCATTACAAGGCCAGCGAAACAACTAGAGGAGACATCAGTGTCACAAACTGCCCGTACAGAATATTTTTCCTTATTCTTTTATTTCTTCCATTGTCTTAAAACGAAAGGCGACAATAAAGTTGAAGTAGCGTAGCTGCAAACACATGAAAATCGTATTTTATTATGTGAAAAAGTGTTTTCAGATCCATCTCATTTGGACAGTTCCATTTGAAGCTTTGTTGAAGTTTCGTCCTGTCAGATAAGAGCCTTATATAGAATGTTGACTTTTTACTGCATGTTCAAATGGCTCTGAGCACTATGGGACTTAACATCTGAGGTCATCAGTCCCCTAGGACTTAGAACTACTTAAACCTAACGAACCTAAGGGCATCACACACACTCACGCCCGAGGCAGGATTCGAACCTGAGACCGTTGCGGTCGCGGAGTTCCGGACTGAAGCGCTTAGAACCGCTCGGTCGCAACGGCCGGCTGAACACAAAAGGCAACACACTTGATGTCTTTGGTAGTGGAGAATCTGGTGGCGTATTAAGCTGCCCTCCTTCCATCAAGCGAAATACACTACAAGAATGAAATCTACCACTTTCGCCTCATTCTTATCTCACCTCACATCGATTGGAATGAATTTGCCGTGAGGATCTGCAACTACCATTGATGATTGAATGAAAATGTTTTATAAACAATGTACTGGAATTTTCTGAGAGTTTTAGATGAATGTGCTTCCTATCAAACATCACCAACCCCGGTTTTTAAAGTTCTGTGTCTCGTATAAATCATTTACAGTATTTAGAAAACCGTCTGCAGAAGGCACTCACTTGTTGTGGCTGAAGATAATCTCACTACACTTTGGTAGTTGACACCACAATTCTTACAGTGGTTACGAATTCTGTTGTGAATTATGAATCCTATTGTGAACGTCAAGGCCATATCTCGAGAGCTTCTTAGGGTTACTGTGAACCTGTAACAATTCTCATTTGACCATCTGACGAGGACCCTTAAAAATTAAACTATTCCACTGAAAATATCTGCAGTTACTTGTGTATCGCGCTATATAAGGAAGTTCGCACAGCAACAGTATGGCACTCTACTCCTCTCTTTGTGTACTATCATTTGCCGGAATCTTGTTTCGAAATCTCAAACCGTTATGAGATAACAGAGTGTTATGAACATTTCATTCTCAGTTAATTATCTGGGTACGCGATCGGAACGGAATGCGCTATATACGATCCATTCTCTGGAGAATGGAGTGACTTACAGATTCCATCCCAAATTTAAAGAATAGTTCAACATGTAAACTAAGTTTGGTACACAGTAACGTATTACTTGATGTGCACCAAAAGCAAATTCGTAGTGGTATCCATTTTTCATTGCAAACTATTCGATTTTCTTGCACTACCTGGCTCAATTTTGTAATAACACAACACCTATGACGATTAAAGAAATGATAAGCAGTTTATCGTGAAGCTGAGGAATATAGCTATGATAAATGCGAGAGTCAAATTTTTTACCTCATAGTTTTTTTAAAAATAGAAGCAGCATTATCTAACAGCTGCAGTAATTAAATACAACAACATTTCACACCTTTCTCAACACCAGGTTATCTTCTTTCACATCCCGCTTTTGTTTCAGCTTGCTTCACGCCAATATTTTTGTAACGATATTATGAGAAAAGTTAATTTACTAAATTGTATTACGTTTTATTTATGATTGCTACACATTTTCTGCTTTGAAATGTAAAAATTAATAATCCTAAGCGTTTACCAGTGTATGAAAATTAAGATAATTTTTGAAGTCTCTGTGACGTGACAAATACAGAGACCCTTTGTAGTTTATATTCCATATGGATAGAGAATCGATACATTAAGATAGAGTCGGAAAAAAGACAAAAGAAGTTAATCATTAAATGTAATATGGATTGAATTAGATTTTGATTGTGCATACAGTGGCATGGAGTGAGTAAAAAAGCACTACTCTCTCAAAGAGCTTACGGACTCAATAAAGCCGATATCCAATAAGACAGCAGAATATGTTTTTAAGTATTATCTTGGTTGGTTGATTTGGGGGAGAGGAACAAACAGCGTGCTCACCGGACCTATTCCCTTTCGTTTTATCGTTACAAAATGCAGTTAAAGTAGGATAAAGCAGTATAATAATTAGGACAGTTTTACCTTAATCAATATTTTTGGATTTGTTAAATCATGAGGTATCATACTGTATTCTGTGGATTTCTGGATCATTAATTTTCATATTTAATTACAAATACGGAAAGAAATTCATCGGCGAGAAGTACACTTTTTCCAATTAACACATTACATGTCATTCATCATCAGAAGTCATTTGCTTACGAAGCGACCTGCGAAAGTTAGTTGTTGTGAGTAAACGAATTGAAGTGCTGCTTTACCAATTGTTTTCTGTTGACTATAATACTCTCTTTGAAATTCTGAAGGGAATAGGAGTAAAATCTAGGGAGCGAAAGGGTTTTTACAATTTGTACAGAAACCAGACGGCAGTTTTAAGAGTTGAGAGGAATAAAAGGGAAGCAATGTTTGAAAAGGGAATGAGAGAGGGTTATAGCCTGTTCCCAATATTATTCAATCAGTACATGGAGCAATCAATAAACGAAACCAAAGAAAAATTTGGAATAGGAGATAAAGTCCAGGGAGAAGAAATAAAAACATCGAGTTTTGCCGATGACATTGTAATTCTTTCAGAGACAGCACAGGATTGGGAAGAGCAGTTGCAGTTGAACAGAATGGACAGTGACTGGATAAGAAGATATAAGATGAACATCAGCAAAAGCAAAAGGAGGATAAGTGGATGCGTCGAATTAAACCAGGTGCTGTTGAGGGAATAAGATTAGGAAACTAGACACTTAAAGTAGTAGATGAGTTTGCTATCTGGGCAGCAAAATAACTAATGACAACTGAATTAGATATTATATAAGACGTAGATTGGCGATGACAATAAGGGAGTAGAAGCTTTCGAATGGTCGTACTAGAGAAGAATACAGAAGATTAAATGGATAGATCATGTGGACAAGAAATTTGAGCATAACTTGACTCAAACAAGGAATCGTTTGATAGAACTCATACGAAGACACCAAGGAATCACGAATTTAGTATTGGAGGGAAGTGTAGAGTGTAAAAACTATAGAGAGGCCCCAAGTGATGAATAGAGTAAGCAGATTCAGAAGAATTCAAGTTACAGTAGTTATTCGGAGATGAAGAGCCTTGCACAGGATAAAGTAGCATGGAGAGCTGCATCAAACCACCTTTCCGACTGAAGAGTACAACAGCTACGACAACAGTTGGTAGAGGCACCTAGTTAGGAAACATTGTGTAGCGGGTTCCTGCCTAGCTATATCCTGATTTTCTTTTCATCTTCGCATTTTCTAAAAGATTGTGGGGCTCTCTTATGAAATTGATACAAATATTTTCTGTAACATTCGACGCTATGCGCTCTCTCTTAGGTGTGTTTTTGTCCGAATGTGTGAAGTTTTACTAGCTGAGGTCCTTTGTGACAGAACACGTAACTTTCATTTTTGACTTACAACAATTCAAGGATTTGAAGTTTTTAGTTACGTATGCTACATTCAGAACAAAATAAACAGCATATGAAAAAGGGACGAAATTTGCGTTCTCATAGAGCTAACGAAGGAATTTTAGACCCGTCCATTTTCGTAAACGAATTGTGTGGTTTGTGAGTCAGAAACAATAGACAATTCTTGCTGGAGAGCGCTACAGTCGTAAACCAGTTATGAGCACCTCCCGTGTGATGCGGATACTGTGTCTCGTGAGGTTGGACTTCCTGTCCGCGTCCGCGTAAACGTTGGCTGCCGCGTCCTGTGAGAGGATGGCTTAAGTCATGACACGGAAATGGTGCGTACGTGCCAGTAGGTTGTATAACATCAGGTCCCTAAGATGTGTTGACGTGGAGACCTGACAGAATGCCAGAAAGGAGGTCGTGTTTGTACCTGACAATGTCGACGACGTGAATCTGGTTGCCCGATTTGCTAATATATCAACACGGGCTGTCCAACGTGTCTACGAGGATTGCTTTACGCTTGTAGCCATATGACATGGCTTAAAAACAGCTGTCATAAAAAGACCATAATAGACAGGAAACGGAGATGAGTATCGTGCCTTGTCAGCGACAGTCGCATTCAAACACGACAGGAAGTGCTGCTGTCTACCTCAATGAGTTTCTGAACGAAATTGTGAAGAGAATTGCATGCAGTGGGTACCCCGGAAAAGGCCGGTGCAGACACTGGCACACAAAGCAGCGCGTCTTCAGTGCGACAAACATCACAGCAAGTGACAGCGGCGGACGGGAGGCGCGTTGTGCGGCGCAACGTGCCGATGTTCTGCCTCTCTTCAAACGATGCAAGGCATCGAATGTACCAACGGTCCAATGAGGCGTTTAAGCCGCAGTGGTCAGAGACAGTAGCACAAGCGGCAAATGACAATATCCGTGTTCACGGAGGTTCACGAACACGTTCCAGGTTTGACGAACACTCAGGCACCCTATTACAACTCGACTGGACCGCTAAATTACCCGACGTTAATCTCAGAAAATATGTGGATCTGTTTGGAACACATGCGAAGCGTAACTGATATCCCCTCAGCATGGTAGCTCTGCCGGGTCTGGTCAGTAATGAGTGGCTTCAGCTGGATATGGCATAACTCATGAAAATTGTGGATTCTCTTCCTCGGCGAATTGTGGCCATTATCCAGAGGCAGTGTTCCACAGTATTAGCCTGACGTCTCCTGGTGGTGACTTACTTGTCCTGTGTACTTATCCAGTACTACAGGACACAAGTGACTTCTACATCTACATCTACATTTATACTCCGCAAGCCACCCAACGGTGTGGGGCGGAGGGCACTTTACGTGCCACTGTCATTACCTCCCTTTCCTGTTCCAGTCGCGTATGGTTCGGGGGAAGAACGACTGTCTGGAAGCCTCCGTGCGCGCTCTAATCTCTCTAATTTGACATTCGTGATCTCCTCGGGAGGTATAAGTAGGGGGAAGCAATATATTCGATACCTCATCCAGAAACGCACCCTCTCGAAACCTGGACAGCAAGCTACACCGCGATGCAGAGCGCCTCTCTTGCAGAGTCTGCCACTTGAGTTTATTAAACATCTCCGTAACGCTATCACGGTTACCAAATAACCCTGTGGCGAAACGCGCCGCTCTTCTTTGGATCTTCTCTATCTCCTCCGTCAGACCGATCTGGTACGGATCCCACACTGATGAGCAATACTCAAGTATAGGTCGAACGAGTGACTTAAGAAACTACGAGCGATATCAGTTTAAAACAACTGATTCTTTACATAAAATTTTACACTTTATGATGTAAGTGTTGCTGGTTTGAAGTTTTGTTGAATGATGCTTTAGTAATCAGTGTGTTTAGGTATTAGGCTCCTCTCTACCCTGAATAATTTTATCGGTCTTAATGCTTCATTTTGGTGTGAATCCATCTGTAATAGAAACAAGTCTAACAAGGGATCGTGGTGTTCCAAACGACAAATTGTTTTGTTCCTATTACAAATGAAGATGCTAACACGATTACGATGCACAAAGGTTCGAATAACTCTTCTAGGGAATTTATGGCTATGCGTCTTCTCTCTGCAGGAAATTTGCCGCAGACTTAGTTAATGCTGGGCATCTCTTCGTTTCCGGCGGAGCAGCAATTAGAGCCGGAAGCCTTTCCACGAATGCCACAAGGTCCGAGAGCAGAGCTCCGGCAGTTTTAATTACGAAGACACACTAGTGGGCGCATTCAGCAGTCCGTAAGTTCTGAAAGGGGAGTCAGGTTAGTGAGATCCGAAATACGTATAATTTGCTTCTCTATGTTATTCGGAGATCCTCACGCATCACCGTATTTATCTCAAAAAGGCGTTCTCTCTGTACATTCAGGCCATCTCCTGTCTGCAAAGCGTTTGGTATTACTTACGCGACTTGCTACATTTTGTTGTTATCCCCTTCATTGTCACAGTTATCTGCTGATTGTCCAGACGGGTAGACGATGCGATTATAGTGTACGATATTTAGACGACTATCATACTCGTCTGAGTCAGGTGATTAGAGCCACTCTTTTGAGTGTCTCCACTGCTGAAAATATAGCCTGTCTGGTTGGAATCAATCTTACAGCGGGACTCTCAGTGACACTACAAGCCGATTGGAAGGCTGAAGCAGTCCTCGGAATATTGTGTGTCAACATAGCTGGATACTATCTACCCCTGTTTTGCTCGCCGGACACCGTTCATGAAAGAATGATGAGTTATTTCAATGTGTACATTCTAAAAGACATGTTACGGTACGGTTTCCATATAAGAGCTTCTGGTAACAGCACTACAGTCCGATTCACAAATTATGGCGGTTCGCGCAGGTCGAGGGGCGTTCGGAGATCACAGGGTTGCTGGTTTTTAAACAATAATTACGGTTCGCGCATATACGTGCTTTGTACTCAAAGAAAGCGTGTATCGTTCAAATTGTCCTTCACTGGTTTGTGTAGAATTTGTCGCTTACCGCCACCATCAGCGATGACAATTCGCAACAAATGGACAAAAAATTCACTACATAACTCGCTACGATCACGTTTAATATTCACATTGGCTACCGCATTCACAGCAGAGCACTTAGAACGCTGCCGAACACTGACTGGTTGACGTACGTGCGCAGAAGCAGCCTGAACTCGACCACCATCGTTCGCGACTCAGACAGTATGAGAGTAAGTTTAACCAGCTACATTGTACTGCTTTAAGCTATACTTAATTACAGGAAATATTTTACTTTGTTGGTAGTCTTGATAAAGTTAGTTATTTCACTTCACGGCATCTGTGAGAAAGAAGTTCTAATACATTTATTATTAGCTATCGCTAGATAAAGGTCACTCATGCGGACAGCGATATTCAGACAAGCAAGAATGGTGGCAATTGCAGACGTCAAGTTACCCTATTTCAGTAGCACTACTTAGCGGCGTGAGGAAACTAAACTTTTTAGTTAGTCTAGGCCTAATTCGTGCTACAATAGTACATGAGTGTGCAGCCGGGTGAACAGCCAACGGGTGCAATACATCGGTAAATTACCGCGTCCCTGCCATCAGGTGCGCTGATGAACTGACAGAATCGGGGCGAGAGTGCGTTACACAGGATGGTTACCTGATGAGTTACAAACTTTCAGCGATCATGGAAAAGGGTAAATGTATCTATCTGAGATAAGGGACCATGGTCTGCAAACAACCGAATCGAAAGCTATAAACGAAAATCGTTCTGATACCTCTGACAGTGGAATACATTTACCGGCACTGTTGTTGCTAACATTGTAGGGTAGGCAACCTGTAACACCTCTGTTTATTATCCCGACCTGATCTGATCGAATAGCAGTCCAATATTTATTATTAACACGACCGTGAACCTAATGGGGCTGGCAATCGGAATTGACTGCTACGGAAGTTGTTACTTTCCAGTTCGTCCTGTTCAATACTATAATACTGAATGTCTGGTAAAGGAACACCAACACAGTTTTACTAATTACGAACTTATATTCTTCTCAAAACACAAAAAGGAAACAGCCACTGCCTTCGTCATACATATCTAATTACGGCTAATCTCAGCACAGGCTTCTTCATTTTCCATTATCGTCACATGCTAATCCATCACTGCATCCAACACTGCAATCCAAGGTTAGGCCGGCGCGGTAGACGCGAAACCAAATATCGGCACTAGTAACGTCACTGATCACTTTCGTAATGATACTTCTTCACTTTCCCAGTATTAATCTATTACATAGGGGTCTAACCACGGCGATGGCGACACCCTTCTCCGTTAAAGCCCTGTATTTCAACAATGGCCTTCACACACCCACCAACCACACTGGCGCATCTCGACACTCGCTCTCTCGACACGTCACAATCGATTGTTCGTCCTATCGACCTGTGCCAAGTGCAAAGTTATAGTAAGGGCCTATGGACCCCTTACTAACCCCAACGAGCGCTTATGAGTAGAGGTTGACATAATAACACAAGTAATCCAATAAAGATAGCCAGCAATCCTGGTATACAATGTCTGTAGTAGACTGCAGTCTGTGTTTACAAGTTGAAGTACTAACGTCGATCAGCCTAACTAACCAAATGGACTTTTACCCAGAGACGGAATTTGCAGACATGATTTTCGTGTAAAGCTAATCAAATGAAAGCAACAGAGAAGCGCACAGGTTGGACAGGACCAAATAGCTGTGTAGAAGAAATCAATCTGATGCCATGGTTCGAGGATTGTTCCAACACTTAAGTTCAAATGGTTCAAAAGGCTCTGATCACTATGGAACATAACATCTGAGGTCATCAGTCCCCTAGAACTTAGAACTACTCAAGGACATCACACACATCCATGCCCGAGGCAGAATTCGAACTTGCGACCGTAGTGGTCATGCGGTTCCAGGCTGAAGCGCCTCGAAACTTAAGTGAAATAGAACAGTTGGTACCACATTACAACGACCGAGAAGGACAACGAACTCCCGACTTACGAGTGAGCCATGGCTCCATTGAGTTAGTAGACTGATCTGTCTGGCGCCACTGGCTCAGGTGAATCGACTATCCATCTTGCGGCCCCATTGCCGATATCTGTGAGGAAGAGTTGGTATCTGTGGGTTGTGTCCTTAGAAGGTCTTTTTTTTTCTTTATTGATTTTCAATTCCCCCCGAAGGGGGCGGGCTGGCAGCAGCTTACTACGCTGCTCTACAGCCTACAGACTTTTTTTTAAAAAAAGGAAGAAGAAAGAAACAAGAGAAAACAGGCGATAAAATGGTGATTTAAAGTGGAAAATGGCGTAAAAATGCGGAAAGTTAAAACAGAAAGCAAAAGGGGACGGCAATGTTGATAAAATACACAGGAATCAGACAAGTAACATAGTAGACACACAATTAAAAAACATGGCGACAGTCTGGTTTCTGTTCGCAAGTGATAAAAAGCACACCCAGCGACAGTATGATGGCTGTTCGCTACACTTCCCAAAAGACACAACACGGAGCACGCACTGGAAAAACACACTGTAAAACACTGCACGAAAAAGGCGGCACAAAGATGGCACTCCCGACCCAAGGCTGATGGGGGGGGGGGGGGGGGAGGGGACCTGGAGTAGGGGGAAAAACAAGGAGGGAGGAGAGGAAAAAACGAAAAGGAAGGGGGGTTAGAAGGTCTTTGCTTGCCGATGCCGATATATGTATATGGTTCGCTGGCCAGAGAGAGAGGCACGAAGTTTGGGGATTGGCTGTAACGCCGCGACAAGAGGTGGTCACGAGGTCAGAGCAGCCGAAGCCCGAGCTGCGCAAGGAGGGCCTGCGCAGAGCGAAGATACCGGAGAACTTCACCGGGGTCAGCTGCGACTACAAACAGTAGGCCGACATCCCGTCGGTTGGTTGGCAACATTCGTGTCGGACGAGCGCTCGTGGCCTGGCTGCCCTCTTCTGCCTGGCTTTCATCGGCACCACTCAGTGACCACTGCGACGCACCGTGGATCCATGGAACTGCTTGCTGACAAAGGGGAGTAACGTTCTGTAATCCTCGTGGTGATTTGTATTATTGTCTACCTGCCCTCCTTATTATTTTCTGGTTTGTACCCGACCCTCAGAGTTTTACTCGGTCGGCTCTTTGATCGTAAATATATGCACTAGTACTGTACTAAGACACTAGTTGTCGTTTGAAAATATGTCCCGCTATTATATTGCCTTTCCTTCCTGGTTTGTACCCGATCATGTTCTAATTAATCAGCTCTTGGTCGTAAAAACAGCCGGAACAATTGTACTAAGGCATAGGTTGCCGTTAAACAAAAGAGGGACCTTGTGGTTAGACTTAGCTGTTAACCGGTTCAACTCTTTGACTGTAATTGCATTTCACAGTGATTAGTTATAATCTTAATAAGCTGTTGTACTAAGGTGTACGTTTCTATGTTTTAAAGACCGGGTCATTATTGGTGTATTTTAGCTGGATCTTGTGGTTCCGCCGAGTGACTTCTCTTGTAATAAGTGTTCACAAGTAATGTTTTAAGAATTTCCTTTAGAGTGGCCTTAATAACTGACAATCAGTTTAACTTTGAAAACATTAACAGCCACCTGTCATCAGAGCTCTAGTCAAAATAAAACTGTCAGAACGAACGGGTTGGGATCCAGTCGCACCTTGGCTGCCGATTGAAATTAAGAGGTTGGTTGCTTTGAAGTAAGCCTTATCATTGTCATATTGTTTCCTCACCTGTTTAACCTTTAAACACAGGTGTGCATCTTAACCTCGAAACTTTCGACGTACAGCTTTCAAATTAAAAGTTAAGTCATCTGTTTTGAGTAACTGAATCACTTTTGTCGTCAATGGTGCTTATATAGTTCCATGTGTTGCGGAAGGGCATTTGATAAGGCAGACTGTGTCCAGCACGGTAGCAAACACCGCTGTTGCACCCGAAAAAGGGCGGGCTGCAGGTCCGGCCATCTTGTAATCATTGTCATATTGTTTGCTGTTTTGCAATACAGTACTTCAGATTTCTTTTGCAAAGATTAAAAGCTTATTCAAGTTCAGGTTTAAGGTCAAAAGAATTTTGCAAATTTGTTCATTTTGTTAAAGAAAGTTTTATGGTTAAATGCTTTGATTATCTGTAAAACACAGTTTATATATTGTTAAATAAACAGGTTGTACGAAAAGAAATTTATATTGGTGGTCCCTCCCGTTCACGTTTGCCTTAATTCCAGTAAGCACCAAGTAATGACAAGATGCAGTGCTTGCTCGATTTGATGATGCTCCTGCAGTCAGCACTGGTTCAGTTGCACGTCAAATGAATGTTTCGCAGAGTACTGTGAGGTGAGTATTACCACAAATGCAGCTGTATCCTACCATCCACAAAAGATGCATGCTTTGGTTCTTACTGACTGGACGTCGTGTCGTGTTCGACCAATGGTTCTTGCAACGCCTTGCAGTCGATCTCATTACCCTACCTACCTACTTTTCGCGGATAAGGCTCGTTTCAGCAGATATGGAGTGCTATATAGTCGCTATTCGTCATGTTGTGGTTGATGAAAATCCCCACGCTACATTTGTGAAGAGCCATCAACACAGATTATAAGTCAACTTTCGGGCAGGCATATTTGTCATTATGTAGTACTACGCCCATTTCTTCTCCCTCCCCGCTTAAACGCACCAGAGCACACATTGTTTATCAGAGACATATTACACGGGCTCCTGGAATATATCCCACTTGTTATTCGTCAAAGGGTGTGGTTCCAACATGATGGAGTCGCACCTGGCTTTAGACTGAGGGTTCGTGATTACCTGGTTCAGACATTCCCTGAAGGGTGGATAGGCAGAGGAGATTCTGTTTCGTGGCCAGCACGTTCATTGATCTCACATGACTTGATTTCTTCTTGTGGGCCATGTTACGAGTCTTGAGTACGAGATGTCTGTCGAGACTGAAGGGGATCTCCTGGCAAGAGTTCTCGCTGCCATCGATGCTGTTCAAACAACACCAGGGATATTAGAATGGGTACGAAAGAGCTTTGTGTGATGATGCCATGCCTGCATTGACGCTGGGGGACGCCATTTTGAACAACTGTTGTAAATCTAGCAGCTTGCGAAACTTCTGCAGGTAACTGCAATTCATTATTATTGTACCTTACACTTAGGATTTTTGGTCTCTCTGACATCATTTTACGTCCGCCGTTACTAGTCCATTAACTGTGGAAATTATATAAGGGCATTGGGGAGTATTCTGTGGGAATTCTGTACTTCATGATCAGGGTTCGGAAGTTGGGGCCCTTAATTTGAGCGCTGCGTAAGGTGAATCGGGAACATGAGTAGCTCTCCGCCGCCTATACCATTCGATTTGGTCCTTTCCGGACTAGGATCTCTTACCGCAAATTAACACTTGTAACTTTCTCCATTATCCTTAGAAATTTGTATAATCATCACGGTATCACCCTATATGTTTTTTCCCTCTTCTCCAGACCCACTGACTACCATGACTCGCTTCTCCGTCCATGGTCGAGGCCGTATACTGCAGGCGTAGATGCCGTCTCCGGCGTCAGTTCGTTGTGGTTGCAGGGTACCTCCTTCTTCTTCTTAATCAAAGTGCGGACTCCGACGCCTCACTCACGTTGTAGAAGCACTCACGGGTGATCAGCTGATCCAATAGTTGCACTCCGATGAGTTCCAATGACGTCTGTGTCAGTGGTTGTAATCATTTCCGTGTAATCCCAACAGTTAGCGCTCTGCGACAGCTGACTTGTTGGGCAACAGTGCCGCTGGTGTTCGCAGTGTCCCATTTATCCTCACAACCCAGTAACATTTTGTCCACAAACAAAATAAAGAAGTGCCAAGAAAATGTTGATTATCAACCAAGGTCAGGGTAACAAGCATGATTGCCTTTTTTGTAACTTCCTTCGTTACAAAGACATGAACAGCAGTTAGTGTTATTCGAGCAGAATTCTATATTTTTTCTTCAGTTACACACTTTTTCTCCTCAAAATACGTTTAAAAACTTATCACGGTGTATTATTCACTTAAACATAGCGTTACCGTATGAAAAATGTAGAGCAAAATCGACTTTGACTCTTCTCTACTAGCAAATAGTGCAGATACCCAGGATAACATAACTTGCTGGAGTTGACTGAAAGCGTATGAAAATACACGCCGGTCACCATCTTCAATTAAATTTTTGAGTGAGTACAATAGACACCAACGAAGAGGAAGTAGAAGTGCTACTCATCTGTGGAGAATGTAAGTTACTAGAAAAGTAATTATATTTCAGTTTGTTTACTATCAACACCAGCAAGTGAACGAATTATGTTACCCTGGGTACCTATGCTGATGCTACTACAGGAGAGTCAGTCAGTCATGTGTTACGTTTTTAAAACGTCATTCACGACATATTATCTTGAAAATACATGCAAATAAAAGAGAAACAGAAATACGGGTATTAATTGTCCATAGCCTAGTGTTTTCTTTAAATATTTTTTCCCTTTTTCTTACCTTAACTGCCTAGCTGTAGTCTTCAAGTGTAATCTGTACTCTAGAGTATTTTATAAAATTTTAAGACTATAAATATTAATAGGTTTACTGCAGCCAAATAGACATACAAATTCAAAGTACAATGATAATAATAAATGAAATTAGAAATTTTACATATTGTGATTTGATAGTCACTTATTGACCGTATCGTTTTCGTACGGAGTTCAATATGGTAACGTTTGCATATTTGATGACACAGTTTACACTCACACATTGCGTTTGGTTCATGATATGATGTGTTTTTGCAAATAAGGTGGTGGAAACCATGGACTGTCATTCTGGTGAACACATGTCTTATTCCTAAGTTTTGCTTTGTCCATGTTCGGTCAATCATGGCGCGTATGCTGTAAAATTTTGTAGGTACGTTTTCCCTTTTTTCCTTCAATGTTTTAAGTAGACTTTCCAAAGCGCTGCTCATGGGTAGCATCAGGTTAGTCCGTAGGTCTTCAATGAGGAAGGGTTCCCTCGCCACCGGGTATACAAGTCTGGATCGTGTTGTTTTGGTCACTCCTATTGCTTTCTTTGTATATGTCGCCTTCACTTTTTCTAGTGTTGTTATGTTTTTCACTGTAAGATGTAATCCGATAATTTCTATGCCGTACTGCAGTATTGGGAAGATTTTTGCTCTGAATAGTGCCGTTGTTATCTCTAGGATAAGGGATCTGATTTATTTTATTTCATGGATTGCCGTTATTGCTTTGCATTGCTTTCTCTGTTATTTGTTTTGTGAAACATGTTTCAGTTGTTATTGTTTTGACCCCTAGGTACTTGAAGTCTGCTACAATCTTCAGTTTTCTCTCCCGTATGAATATCTCAGCTGACGCAAGTGCTCTTCCTCCATTTCTGAGTACCATCATTTCTGTTTTCCCACATTCATTTTGAAGCCGTGTACCACACGCCAATCTTCCATATCGTTTATCACTTCTTGTAACTTTGCAATGCTGTGTGCGCCTATTACAATATCGTCTGCATATGCATATGAGACTATACCCTCACTTTGGGGACCGAGCGAGGTGGCGCAGTGGTTAGCACACTGGACTCGCATTCGGGAGGACGACGGTTCAATCCCGTCTTCGCCCATCCTGATTTAGGTTTTCCGTGATTTCCCTAAAGCGTTTCAGGCAAATGCCGGGATGGTTCCTTTGAAAGGGCACGGCCGATTTCCTTCCCAATCCTTCCCTAACCCGAGCTTGCGCTCCGTCTCTAATGACCTCGTTGTCGACGGGACGTTAAACACTAACCACCACCACCTCACTTCGGGGTATTCTTACGACTTTTTCTGCTGCAAAGATAAATAACAAAGGACTCATTGGGTCTCCCTGATGTATTCCATTTGATTAGAATATCGGCTCCGATAGGGAGAAGTTATCTGAGATCCTTATTTCGTTCCATTGCAGTATTGCACTTATGATTCGTGTCCATATGTTTATTTTCTCCTAGGGTTTCCTTTAGTTTTTGGTCATTAATTTTCTGTTTATAAAGTCAAAGGCTTTTGTGAAGTGCATAAATACGAAATAAAAATTTTCTCTGTCTTCAAAGGGCTTCCTTAGCTCTTTAGCAGGAGTTCTTTAGCAGACAGTGTTGATCATCCCTTCCTGAATCCTATTTGGCTTTCGGGAAGGTGTTCGTCAATTTCTTTCTGTTATTTTCGTGAACATTTTGGAAGGTGAGTTTTCTAGGGCTACGCCTCTGTACTCGTATTTGCTGGGGTCCTTGAGATCTCCTTTCCCATCCTTGTCCAGTATGTTGTCGAAGTGCGTCTTCCATATTTTCATATCGATGCAAAGTGTTTCAGCTGATTTTCTAGGGCGTAGTTCAATATATGGGTCTTTTGAGCCTTCCTTCATTAGTTTCTTTCCTTCTCTTGCCGATAATGTTCTTTTCTTTTAGAGTTTTCTTATAGACGTTTCGTTTTTCGACGTAAGCCCTGAGAAGTAGAGGGTTTTCTGTGCACTGTTTTAGTTTTCCTTAAACTGTAACACTCCGTGTCGAACCATTTGTTCGCTCTTTTGTACCTGGGACTGGCGCCTTGTCTTGGGAGTTCTATCGCTTCTGTTCAGTCCTCTAGTTGCGAATTGTCTGTTAGCATTTCGATTTGTTTTATGTCGTGTGAGTTTGCTTCCACTTTCCCGACGTCTATTGTTCTCGAAAGTGCTTCATCCTCTTTTTCTTGCGTCTTTCGCCATGCTCCTTGGGTATTTATTTCCAGAGGGATATATTTTCGAAGTGGTGTGTGCTCCGCAGTCCAGAGAGGTGATATATTACCGCTGGTTTGTCCCCCTACGAATGCAATGTCTATTGCACTTTTTCCGTTGTGGTAAATAAATGTAGGTATGTTGGGATTGTTTAAAAGGATAAAGCCTCCTTCCTGCACCTTTTCCACTATTACTTTTGCTCTGAAGTTTTGTATATTCATTCCGCAGTTTAAGTCTCCAGCAATAATTAGTGGTTCATTATATTAATTCTGAGTGATCAGCGGCCTGTTTCACCTATTATATCAACGGCTGCTTTTTTCGGTTGGAAGTCTGCTGATATTATTGTCATGTGCTTCGTTTCTGTCTGGAATATATGTTCCTGTTTGATAGTTGCAGTTATTTGGTTTAATTCCGGTTTTATGAGGACAGTTGTTCCTCCACTGGATTTTCCTCTGTCGCCTTGTTTTGTATGGAGATGAGTGCAGTAAAATTCTGGGTATTGCCAGTTTGCGGTTAAAAATGTTTGTTAGGACTGCTATGTCATATCCCTGTAGAAAATCTCTTGGAGCTGTGTTCATTGCCCTTTTTAGTCCTTCTACATTCCACAGGAGGCCGTAAATTCAACTAAATACCAGGAATTACAATTACGAAAAATTTAAATTGGAAAGAACGCATAGAAAATTTTGTGGGGAAGGCAAACCAAAGATTGCGTTCTATTGGCAGAACACTTAGAAAATATAACGGATTTTCAGAAGAGACTGCTTACATTACGCTTGTCTTTCCTCTTTTAGAGTACTGCTGTGCGTTCTGGGATCCTTACCAGATAGGAGTAACGGAGTACATCGAGAAAATTCAAAAAAAGAGCAGCACGTTTTGTATTATATCGAAATAGGAGAGAGAGTGTCACGGAAGCGATACAGGATTTGGGATGTCACCATTAAAACGAAGGCGTGTTTCGTTGCAGCGGAATCTTCTCACTAAATTTCAATCACCAACTTTCTCCTTCAAATGCGAAAATACTTTGTTGATACTGACCTACATAGGGATAAACGATCTTCACAATAAAATAAGGGAAATCAGAGCTCGCTTGGAAAATATAGGTGTTCGTTTTTACCACGCGCTAATAATAATGGAATAACAGAGAATTATTGTGAAGGCGTTTCGATGACCCCTCTGCCAGGCACTTACGTGTGGTTTGCAAAGTATCCTCGTAGATGTAGGTGTAGAGATGGATGCTCTCAGATGGGAACAGTTCCCGGTACCTTGGAAAATATCATCTGGTCCGGCTACATCGGACCCTGCACTATCGCAGTCATACAACGTCGTTAGCTGTGAGTCCGCGATAAAGTAGTATTAGCTATCTGCTTGGATGTATTACCTTTTTCATGAAATCCTATAGTTCCTTTTCCACCAAGTGAGTGTTGTGTCCTAAGCGTTTACGTCTAGTATGGATGACCGTGGTTAGTGCATATAGCATAATGTGTCGTCTTTATGCTACTGGTGACTATGACAGGGAAATGACAATGTCACTTTCATCGCATCATGATGAAAGGCAGTAAACGACACCTTTAAGATAGGACGATGGGAGCCGCCAGGGATCATGCATCCGACAACAGACTGTAATGAAGCATTTAAGACAACTCTCACACACCTACCGAGTTATTCTTTAAAATAATGATTTCCAGAAATAATTCCGACTGAGATACACAACGGCATTCTATGTATTCATTATGAACATTATAGATGGAAGAAAAGTAATACAAAGGGAACTTGCAAGGTTGTATACAGAAAGTTTGCAGAGGAAGATAATTCCCAAAAACTTGAACACTGGTGTAATTACATTACTTCTCATGAAAGGAATGGTAGCAGATGTAGAACACTACAGTCCCGTCAGCTTCCTTTACGTAATGTAGAATATAATCAATAAAACTATCATGAAATGCGTAAAAAACTATAGATTTTAATCATGAAAAGTAGTAAGTTGCCTTCATAATGGATACAGTGCAAAGAACCATTGGCAAGTCGTGAACAAAATTTTAAAACAAAGCAATGAATAGGAACTAACACTTTACGCAGGACTTATGCATTTGAGAAAGTTTTCGACTCTGTTTCAACAAATAACCCTTCATGCTACAGCTTCCAGTAGAATTCAATCAGGATGGTGAGAAAGGCAAAACTGAAAGAGGAATCCGACGAGGAGATTTCATAATATTCTAAGCAAATGTTTCGGATGTTTCCAAAACCTTGAACAGTCAACGCCGACGCAGTACTTGCTACTGAGAAGTGTCTGAACCACAGTCGTTTAGGTGAAGGTATTGTGCCTACCGTTCTCCTCTGGTGCAGGTAAGCTTCAACAGAGAATGGAAGAACTTAATGCGACAAGTCCGAAAATAGGTTTGAAATTCAATTAATAGTGTACAACCAACCTGTCATGGAGAAACTTGTAGATGGTTACATTGAAGTCATTGAATCACTTCTTCAGGATTCTGTCTTTGTTGCAGTTGAAGACAATTAATGGGTGGAGAGCCATAGAAATAAACAGACGAGTAAAAGTGACCTGAGTGCTTGTTTTGCAAATTAAATTGGATTTTCAAAACAAAGTTTCCAACTTGTATGCAGCAATGAGTCTACAGTCAGTGTGTGTTACTAGTTATCAGTTATTAAGATGTGGAATTTTAATGCCGAAAACGTTCAGAATATGAAGGTTACTCATAGAAAGTGGTATGATGTACGCTTGGAATAACACTTAAATAACAACTGGAGCTGAAGGTGTAGTTATGGTTGTGACGAAAAGTAAATGGACGACGGTAGATGGGCGAAGGAAGCTTTTTATTACAGTCCGAGAGATCAAAAGAAGACGAACAGTGATGAAGTTCACAGCTGTTAAAACCTAGTGACCAACCTTTTGTTAATCATTAACTGATTTCAGTTTCCCTGTCCCTGAACAGACGATGCAACTATGAAGAAAGTTTCCCACACTGTGTCAGCTATCGAATTTAGGTAACAACAGTTACTGAAATTAGTTGCCATTGTAATCACTGAGAAAACAACAAAACTTCTTGTAGAGAAAGCAAATGAAGCATCCAGGAATATAATTGTTGAATAAGCAATAAAGTGACATTGAACACAAAGAAAACGAAGGTCATGAATTCCACTTTGAAAAGGAAAAAAGACACTATTAAATGTATTTCGCGGCTCTATAGACTGTGCAACAAATTAAAAGTTTCTAGCAGTCAATATTGATTGATATTCAGTTGAAATGGTGTGAACACACACAAATACTTGTAAACAGAACGACATCAGCATGCTGTGCCCTTAGAGTGTCTTTTATTTTCACGCTGTTCACATGTACACTCAGCTATTAGCCATGGCATTCTTTTCTGGGAAACAAATGCACAAAATATGAACACAATTTTGGAACTGCAGAAAAGTGTCATTAGAATAATAACGGACAATAGTAGTCGAGTTCGTTTTAAAGATGTGTTCAAAACACTAGTTATTTCAACTGCACCACGTGAATACATTCACTAAACAGTTGTACGCATCAAAGATAACACCGGTGATCATTGCACAAACAGCTATGTCCATGACCATGGAGAAGATCTAGACTTAAACTTATCAATACCATGAAAACATAAACATAAAACTCAAAACAATATTTACTAACAAGGAATAAAACTGTCAATAAATTACCAAAGGAGATTAAAGAAAAAAAAGTACCTGTAAAGAAATATATTCTGTATGTTGAAGGATTACTCAGATAACACAGAATCGGAGTAAATGTAAAACAAATAAATAATAACGATAATAAAACACCTACCTTTAAACGAAAGATTTTCACACTGTATCTTTTCCTTCCCTTTTTTTTTTTTTTTTTTTGTTTTCTGGAAAAACTTTCTCATAAAGCTGTGGAATGAATCCTAATAACACGTCATTTCTTTCTGAGCTCAAGATCTCAGTCGTTATAGAGCGATGCTGACTCACTTTTTCAGGCTAGCAAATGGAAAGTTGTGATGCAGAAAATGGTCCTGACGTCAGTTGATAGAGTGTATAGTGTTACGAAGCGGTATGTGTAGTGTGTGCAGGACTGTGAGTGAGAAATGAATAAACAGTGCAGCTTTAACGTTGTACATTATGAAATAACTTATCTGTGAAAGAGTGTTGTACACTACACATAAATCGAATGAGGCAACGCAGAGTGGCGTTGTATTCGCGAAGGAGGAAGCTCCAACCTTCATCCAGCCACCTCATTTATGTTTCCCGTAGTTTCCCTAAAATACACTGACAGGAAAACAAAATCCCAACACCAAGAAATAATTAATGTGAGTAATGAAATCTCTGGAATACATTTGACTAGTAACAAATTTAAGTGATTAACGTTGCAAGAACACAGGTTAATGTAAGCGCAAGAGAATCCATTGCAAATGTGAAGTCTGATACATCAGTAACCGATATAATCGCCAGAATGTTGAATGGAAGCATGCAAACGTGCATGCGTTGTGTTGTACAGGTGCCGGATGTCGTTGTAGGACGGAGTTCCGTACCTGTTGCATTTGGTCGGTCAATAAAGGGACAGTTAAAGCCGGTTTTGGATGACGCTGGTCTTCTGATGGTAACCCATATGTGTTTTGGTTGGAGGCATAGCTGGAGATCGAGCAGGCGATGACGATATTTCGCCACTCTGTACAGCATGTTGAGTTACAACAGCGCTATGTGATCGGGTGTTATCCAGATGAGAAACACGCCCTGGAATGCTGTTCCTGAATAGCGGCCCAACAGGTCGAATCACCAAACTGACGTATAAATTTACAATTAGAGTACGTGGAATAGATAACACGAAAAGTCAGAAAAATGTATGAGGGAAGTGAGAGTTGTGTGAAAGTGGGGAGGGAACGTACTGCATGGTTCCAGCTGGAAAATGGGCTGCGACAGGGAAGTGCACTTTCGCCTTTATTGTTTATTATTGTTATAAATGAAATCCTACAGCAAGTATCAGATGCAATTGGAGATCATAAAATGAAAGCAGTGCTTTTTGCCGATGACCTGATGTTATGGGGAAATTGCGAGAAGGAGGTGCAAGAGCAGTTAGATGTATGGGAGGCAACGGCAGCACAATATGGAATGCATTTCTCTGCAAAGAAAAGTGAAATAATTGTCACAACAAGGAAGAAGAATAGGCCAAATGTGGATATAACTTGTGGAGGGGAAAAACTACAAGTGGTAGAGAACTTCAAGTACCTGGGAAGCATGATAAGGGGGGAAACGCGATGGAAATAAATGAAAGGTGCAGAAAAGCAGGGCAGTTCTACAAATGCATTAGGGGACTTATTTGGAGCAAGGAGGTGCCACAGAAATCCAAGGGAATTATATACCGAACCTACTTTGTCCCCATATTGGCATACGGAAGTGAGACATGGGTAATGCACAAAAGCGACAAAAGTAGAATACAGGCTATTGAAATGAAGTTCCAGAGGAGCAGGTTGAGTGTAACAAGACGAGACAGATTGCGAAATGTGTATGTGAGGGAAAGACTAAAGGAGGAACCAGTACAGGACAGGATAGAAAAATCAAGACTGCAGTGGTATGGACACATGAAGAGAATGGATGAGGGAAGAATTCCTAAGAGGATGTTTGATCTGCAACTGGAGGGGAAGAGGCCCAGAGGAAGACCAAGAGATAGATGGGTGAAGGGAGTGAAGGAATGTGTGATGAGAAGAGGAGAGAACTGGACGAAGGTGGAAGAGGGGGAATGGTGGAAAGACAGAACACGATGGAGAGGCTTGTGTTCCCGACAGACCCAGCCAGTGGCTGGAAACTGTCCAAGATGATGATGATGATGAGTACGTGGAATAACCACGAAAGCGCTTCTGCTGTCATATGAAATCCCGCCCCAGGTCATAACTCGAAATGTCTAGAGTGTCTAAGCATGCGGACACGTTGGTTGCAGGCGCTCTTGTTGCCATCTTCTAACCAACATACAGCCGTCGCTGACACCGAGACAGAACTGACTTTCATCAGAAAACACAACAGACTTCTACTTCGCCTTCCAATGATCTCTCGCTTGACACCACTGAAGTCGAAATTGGCGGTGGTCTGGGGTCAGTGGAATACACGCTACAGGGCGTCTGGTCCGGAGTTGTCCTTAAGTAACCGATTTGTAACAGTTCGTTGTGTAACTGTAGTGCCGACTGGTGCTCAAACTGCTGCTGCAGATGCAGTATGATGCGCCAGTTTTATACACCGAACACGTAGCCGTCCGGATCCCTGTCTTCTAAAAACCGTTCATTCTACCGACCACCGCTGCCAGCATTCATCTACAGTGGCTACATTCGTGCCAAGCCTTCCTGCAGTATCGCAGAAGGAACATCCACCTTCTCATAGTCCTATTATACGACCTCTTTCAAACTCAGTGAGGTGTTGATAATGGCGTCCTCGACATCGACTCATTAAGTCTAATCTCAAAGGTAACTAACGCTCACAACCGTTACAGCGTGCATTTAAAGTAAACTTGATTTCCATCCCCATAGTGGCGCTACTAACGTCCCTGTTACGCGACTGGCTCGAAATTTGAATCGAGATCATCTTTTACATGTAGAAACATGCCTACGAGCTTTCGTTTATGCCGAACAGATACTTCTTGGTGTTAAGATATTGTTCCGATAGTGTACTTCAGGCAAATGAAGTTACAACTGACTACCTGCTCCATCCTTATCGTACTAGACTTGAACGTGTGTAAATCTGTTTATATGTTGATTACTTTATTTTTGTTGCTCTTAAATAATAAATTAATACCAAGACAGTCCAGTACCCTTGTAAAAGTGATCAACAGATGAATAAAACTACTACTACTACCACTGCTGCGGCTGCTTCTGCTGCTGCCGGTGTGCGGACAGTTGCCACGCCGGAATTTGCCACGATTTTACCTGCTCCGAAGGGTTGGGTCCCTTGTCTCCCCCCCCCCCCCTCCCCCTCCTCACCCGCCCACCCAGTTTGCTTTCGAAGTTCCTAACGCGACCATCAGTATGGAAGTTATTACAACGAACAAGGACAGGCCTCCTTCCTGCTCATTACAAAGGTTACGAGTATCTTAAACAGAGGGAATCTAAAGAAGGTGTTGTTACATGGATGTGCTTACGCCGAAAAGCAGATCATTGCAAGGAAAAGCTGCTTTCGAGGAACGGAGAAGTGTTGAACGTATTACAACATCTCTGTGGACCACCTGACGATGCGGCTCTGAAAGTGAGAAAGCAAGTGGAAAGGGCGAAGAGAAGGTCTCGTGAAGAAACTACACACTTATCGGAGATATACGTGGATGAAATGGGAAATCTACATAAAAAATTTATGACTTTGTTACAGTGATGCCTAATTCAGAAACTATGAAGAGAACCATGCGTCGTCGAACGAGTCAAGCGTGGGGGAACCAACAAGAGCCTAAGAACTCTTATGAAATTGATCTTCATGAAGATCTATTAAAAATAGGAGATGGCAGTAGTTTTCATCTGGAAGACGATATATTAGAGGGGAGAATAGTGATTTTTAGTGGAAGCAAAGGAAAAGAAAGTTTAAAAACATGTTCCCATTTTTTATGGCTGGAACATTTAAGAGCTGCAGCAAGCAGTTTGCACAAATCTACTACACCATACACGTAGACTTAGGAGGCCCGGTTAAAGAAACAAACATTCTTCCTACTGTATTTGCAATGCTCCCTAATAAGAAGATGTTCGTCTGCTTCGTCTGATAAAACAGGCAGTCCCTGAGTGGTGTCCTAAACAAGTAAAGGTCGACTTTGAGGCAGCTGCAATATCGGCCATTCGTTAAGTTTTTTCCACAATTGAAATAAATGGATTCTACTTCCATATGAAGAAGAGTGTATGGAGAAGAATTCGAATTCTCGGTCTAACTGAGGATACCGCCAGAACGAGGATTTAAGACTTCACGTCAGCATGCGTGCAGCGCTGGCATTTGTAAAACCGGAGGACGTAAGCAATGGATGGATTGAGATTCATGCAGAAGCTCCTGATAACGGAAGGTTCTCTCAATTTTTTGACTACTTTGTGGATAACTGGTTAGAGAATGAGGATATCGCAATAGAAATGTGGGACTGTTACGGAAAAAGGCACCAAACGACGAATGCTGTTGAAGGGTGGCACAACAAAATAAATAGTATTATTGGAAACCCTCACCCTAGAATCAACTATTTGGTGGAGTGCTTGAAAAAGGAAGCAGAGCTCGCAAACTGCATGTACTTGAAATTGAAAATCAATCTTGGAGGTAAAAAGAAGAAGAAGAAGTACTTGAAGCTGGACGACAGGATAGAGAGAATCGTAAAGAATTATGAAGAGACTGGCAACATTAGGCCTTGCTTGAAAGCCATTTCCCATTTTCAGAAACTGGACTAAAATACGTTAAAATAATGTATTAAAAACTATGAAGGCCACTGGGTCCTCGCAGATTACCTAGTTAAAATTATTAAAACCCTGAAGCAGCATTATCGGAGCTAATATTAAGTTGTAATTGTAAATAGAGTGTACATTAGTTCAGCGTGTTTAGGCTGATTTTACACGCGCCAGAATGGTAAATGGTCATTTATCATTTTGACGGTCCAAAGCCTGTGCAAAGTTTGATGGGTGTCAGCCTTTAATGTAAAAATTAAAAAGTGTTTCAAGCCTCACAAAAGTATCCCTATTGTTGTCACGTTAAGATAACTTTTTTCTACCTTCCAGTATTATGGCCATACTGTTAAATAATTGTGAGTTCTAAAATTATTTGCTGAATCTTCAGAGTCGCAACTATCACCTAAAATGTCATGGTTTGTTAAACTGATAGTATACGCTTTTTTAAAAGAAAATGGGAACTGAACCTTTGAATTGCACCTAAAATTGAAAACTGATCTGATCCTAAGGTTGACAATTTTGGCACCTGAAATATTTTTTATTTAAGTTTAGCTGCAAACATTTATAGTAGATGTGAATCTACTTAAGTACATTTATATATAGTCCTTTAAAAATTAAAATTTCTTACTAAATTGTTGATTATCTTTAAACAGACCGTCCGCAGCTCGTGGTCGTGCGGTAGCGTTCTCGCTTCCCCCGTCCGGGTTCCCGGGTTCGATACCCGGCGGGGTCAGGGATTTTCTCTGCCTCGTGATGATTGGGTGTTGTGTGATGTCCTTAGGTTAGTTAGGTTTAAGTAGTTCTAAGTTCTAGGGGACTGATGACCATATCTGTTAAGTCCCATAGTGCTCAGAGCCATTTGAACCATTTTTTTTAACAGACCAGTAAAAGCAAGGAGCTTACTACTGAAAATTGTTACTAAAGAACATCAGAAACAAATGTATTAGACCTACTTTTCTTATACATTAGAGACTTTTTGAAAAAATATTTGATAATTTCCTCTGTCACTGACAGTTCAGGCACCTCTGCAACATTAGTTATTTGATAGTGTAATTTGAGTTGCTTTGCAATACCAGGCATATCTACTTCTAAATTATGTTTGCAGCTGTTCTCATTTCGAATTCTGGAATATTTACATCTTCTTTGGTGAAGGAATTTCGGAAAATGCATTTATTAACTCCACTTTAGTGGCACTGTCATCAGTAACATTACCGTCGCTGTCGCGGCAGTAATGGAACTTACTGAGCCTTTCCGCTGGTTTACTTAACATGGGACCAGAATCTCTTTGGGTTTTCCGCCACATTTATAGAGCGAGTTTCGTTGTGGAAACTATTAAATGCATCTCTCATTGAAATCCGCACCAAATTTCAAGCCTCAGTAAAACTTCACTAATTTTGGAGATTTTGCGTTCGTCTAAATTATAGGTGCCTTTTGCGGTGCTCCTGTAGCAGCTTTCTGTCGTGTTTTGTGTACCATGGTGGATCAGTTCCGTCTCTTATTAATTTATTTGGTTTGAATATCTGATTGGAGACTATATCTTAGAAAGACATCAACCGAATTTTTAGCTGCTTTTACAAATAGATATATTTCGCGTTTAGTTTTGGTGAATTTCTTTCTTACGGAAGTGAGCCTCACTACGACTGCGTGTTCACTAATCCCTGTATCCGTCGTGATGCTCAGGATTATTTGTGGCTAAGAGGTCAAGTGTGTTTTTGTAACCATTTACAATTTGAATGGCCTCCTCAACTAATTGTCAAAAATACTTTTTAAAAAAGCATTTAGAACAATTACGGAAGTTATTTTCTATTTACGATAGGGTATGAAAATGTATTTTTGTCAACATACGGAAGGTAGATTGAAGTCACTGCAAACTATAATTGCATGAGTAGGGTACCTATTTGTGATGAGACTCAAGTTTTCTTTGAACTGTTCAGCAACTGTTTCATCTGAGATAGGGGGTCGGTAAATGAAGCCAGTTATTAATTTATTCCGGTTGTCGAATATAAGCTCTGCCCATACTAAGTCGTAGGAACTATCTGCTTCAATGTCGATTGTGACCTTGAACACACATTACATTATTTTGCCTTAAGTTGTCCTCCTTGTTTCTGTTGTAGTGCAGATAATTACCATTACGGCTTTTCCCTCCAGAACCTAGGATGCTTTCACTGTGACCCTGTAAAAAATGGTTCAAATGGCTCTGAGCACTATGGGACTCAACATCTTAGGTCATAAGTCCCCTAGAACTTAGAACTACTTAAACCTATCTAACCTAAGGACATCACACACACCCATGCCCGAGGCAGGATTCGAACCTGCGACCGTAGCAGCCTTGCGGCTCCGGACTGCAGCGCCAGAACCGCACGGCCACCGCGGCAGGCTGACCCTGTAAATACCAGAGCTAAACAATGTAGAACAACAACGTACGTCACAAGCGTAGCATTCTGTATTACTTCATTACCTTATTTCTAACATTTTAAAATTGTACGTCGACTTTAGATGACATGTCAATCATAGATGTTCTTATCTGTATTTAGTGAACGTGTTTTCAGTTATGTTGTGAGCATTGTCAAATGGCTCTGAGCACTATGGGACTCAACTGCTGTGATCATAAGTCCCCTAGAACTTAGAACTACTTAAACCTAACTAACCTAAGGACATCACACACATCCACGCCCGAGGCAGGATTCGAACCTGCGACCGTAGCGGTCGTGCGGTTCCAGACTGTAGCGCCTTTAACCGCTCGGCCACTCCGGCCGGCTGAGCATTGTCCCGCTTCACTTTATTAACTTATATTTTTAGAGAGTAAATTAATATGGAGTATGTCGTTTTTCTTTTCAAACATTCACATACCCATTTATTCTTTTCTTATTGTCTTCTGGGTATGCAGTTGTAGTAATTAAGGACCGGCCGGTGTGGCCGCGCGGTTCTAGGCGCTTCAGTCTGGAACTGCGTGTCCGCTACGGTCGCAGGTTCGAATCTTGCCTCGGGCATGGATGTGTGTGATGTCCTTAGGTTAGTTAGGTTTAAGTAGTTCTAAGTTCTAGGGGACTGATGACCACAGATGTTAAGTCACATAGTGCTCATAGCCATTTAGTAATTAAGGTAGGCACAAATGCAGTGATAAAAAAGAAATGATAAGTGTACATTCGAATTCTGGTTACATCGTTCCTTTCTTGCTGCTCCCATGGCGATAGACTGTTTCTATCGCAATCAGTAAGTGTGAAAGGAAGCTACCGTACAGACAGAGGGATCTATATTTATACTTGGCAGAACTAATCACATATTCACATAATCTTTGGTATTGCTTTCGTTTCCCAAACGTTATAAATATTTCGATTTCGGAAAAGAAGCTCTGTATTTGGCCAAGATGTCGAAGAAGAAGGTCCTTTACGTACGATGTAAGATGTGGAGACGGCGGTTTGAAAGCGGACAGAAGAAGTACAAGGAAGGGCGTCCCTTACCTGAGGGATCGCTACCTGGCGAAGGGGCAAGTGTGGCAAATGTCCGGTGTGGCAACTGTCCGGCACTCGCTGCTGCCAGCTCCCTGTAGCAGGTAGTGACCGCTGGTGTGCCCAGCCGGCGCCGCCCCGTATGAGAGAAAGGAGAGAGGCGGGTTGCAGACCTTCAGGAGCGGCAGGCGCCTCGCCTCACGTCCCCGGCAGTGGGAAAAACAAGCAGCGCCGTGACTGAGACAGGCTGCTCGTGACGTCAGCGATCGTGACCGGCAGAAGCACAAGTGGCTCTCGGATCGCTCTGTTCTCAGATCAACAAGTCAGCTCTCCTAACTACCTGAAGCATTCTGAGCCCACGACTTCACCGTCCCGATGGCCGCTGGGTTTAATTCGCCCTATCAACCGCTTCACCTCCACGAAGAACAGAGAGTAATGGGGCAATGAATTCTTAGTTATGTTTGCTCTTCGAACGTCTCGTAAAATGTTGTTTCTCTCATTAACTAGGACCCTGTTTTAGAAGGACCGGGTACATTGGCTTTATGGTCGTCTAATTAAACTGAAAGTTGCTGTATAAAATGAGAATGCCACGTACCATTTGAACCGTGCGCGGCTCGTGCTCATCCCGTTTATTGTTTGTCATATCTTGCGGTACTGCCGTCCCGTTTTCTTATTCCATTTACTGGCGTCACTGACTTCCTGACTTACCTGCCCGTGAGTGGCAGCAGCAGCGCTTATCGGTAAGTACACTGTCGTACCATCTCTGGAGCGACCGATAGTATTTCCGGGTCGTCGTATGTCTGTAGTTCAGTTGGGAGCTCCGTCGTGTGCAGCAGCAGTGAAGTCGGAACGCAGCAGCAGTGAATCGGCGACGGAGCGCCAGTGAGGTGCGGACAGCCAGTGTTCGCCGACCGCTGGTGACACACATAAACTATCCGACGGAAGGAGACTGGATGGGGATGACCGTTGGTTGGTCGTTCGGTTGGTCTTTTGACCGTTTCTGGGCCTCGTCAGTTGGTCATCTTGCCGGACGTGGGTCGGTTCCTTCCTTGTGCAAAGATGTCGGGCGGCCAATGGGCAAGTGTTACCTCTGCATGGATGGGTCCGAGCCAGTGTGCCCAGGTCGCCGTGTCTCCGAGTTCCGAAAGGACATGGAGTTGCGTCGGATTGGAGTTGTAGTCAGCTTCGGACAGCCAAGACTAGCCCGACCATTTCCGAGACACGTACCCTGAGAGGGAACGACCAGGGTTGGTCGTTCGGTCGGTCGTCTCATCGGACGACGTGTATTTGGTCGCCGACCGCTTGTGGAAACTTTTACTCTTGTTCCACAGTGATTGCTTTTACGATTGTTCGGGTTCTTTTGCAAGTGTGTTTACGTGGAACCGTGTGTAGCTTATGTGATTTCCACTGAGCAGATGAATGCTGTCTGTGTACTGGAGTAGTCAGTCGGTCGGTTGAAACAGAAGAGCGAGTGTGTCGGATGGAAGGGAATTGATTAAGTTGTTGGTTGGTTCCTCAGCCGCCCCTAGGTCGTGTTGCCACCCGATTGTTCAGTGTTACGCTTAGCTGCCTGTCTCACCTAAACTGTGGTTAGAGTTTCTCCCCACGCCGACCCTTGGAACACTTCTGAGTAGCAGTGTTTGTTATTTGCGATTGTCATTTTATTTGGTCGCAGATACTGTGCCAGGCCTTAATCCATATTTTAATATTGTCTGTTTATGTTTAGTATATGGCCTTCAGAAAAACTTCATGACAACTATTTTAAGGCGACCACTACGGTCGCAGGTTCGAATCCTGCCTCGGGCATGGATGTGTGTGATGTCCTTCGGTAAGTTAGGTTTAAGTAGTTCTAAGTTCTAGGGCATTGATGACCTCAGAAGTTAAGTCCCATAGTGCTCAGAGCCATTTTTTGAACTATTTTAAGATTAGGCCTTCACCTGTGTTTCATTTAAAATTCTTGTTGCTCTGTATTTAGGCCTTCAGTCGCATTTGTTTCAGAATCTGTGGCTTTAATATGTAAATCCTTGTCTGTAAGGTTTCTCTTTAATTATCTGGAATTCTTCAAACGGCCATCAGCCGTGTTCTGTAAATGTTTATTATAAGGTTGTCTTTAATTCAAAAATGGTTCAAATGGCTCTGAGCACTATGGGACTCAACTGCTTAGGTCATTAGTCCCCTAGAACTTAGAACTAGTTAAACCTAACTAACCTAAGGACATCGCAAACATCCATGCCCGAGGCAGGATTCGAACCTGCGACCGTAGCGGTCTTGCGGTTCCAGACTGCAGCGCCTTTAACCGCACGGCCACTTCGGCCGGCTGTCTTTAATTATTCTTGAATAATTGTTTGGGCCTTCAGCCGACAAGATACTTCAAGTTTTCTTAAGATCTTTTTGTCTTGTATGTGTAAAAGCTTACCTTTAAATCCTCTCTTTTATTATGTAAAAAAAAAATTATTTGGGCCATCAGCCGAAGAATTAATTTGAATTTCCTTAATATGGCCTTTAGCCGAAATTTGTAAATATTTGGCTTTCAAAGAATTTCCTTAGCTGATCTGCCTTTAGCCGAGAAGATATTGCAATTTTACTTACGTAAGGCCTTCAGCCGTTACTCTGAATTGTGGTGTTTTAAAAGGAATCATTTAAACTTATTCTGGAGAAGTTACGTGGGCCCTCAGCCGAGAATTGATCTTTGTTGTTTTAAAGAGAAAACTGTGCATTGGTTTGAGGAATAACGTTGTGTGTGTTCTTGTATAAGTAACAGTAATTGACCTTGGCCCCTTTGCACAACCTGATCCGCTCTGTCCTGCGAAACCAGATTTCACCATTGTTAGCTGAGGTAGAGGCTAGTGGTTGAGTCAACTAAATCATAATGGTTTTCTTCTTTAGCACACTTGGAGCACTGTTCCTCCTAGAAGCGTCAATGTTATGTCGTAAGTGTTACTGTGTTGAGTGCATGTGCAGTGTATTGTCGTATTTTTGTTGATAATGACGGTATAAGGCAAGGGATGTAGTGAAACCTGATGCTCGTTCATAACCTACTCGTCTGAACAGAACTAACGGGCCACAGAGCTTGGCATCCCCATCAACTGTGTGACAAGTTCTTGCACCATGGCACGAAGGAGAGAGCTTAGGCTAAAAGTCCGGTTATTTGCAACTTCATTTCGTTACCTGTCTTCTAACTGCCGACGAAATGCTGGCGACGAAAAGTTCTTCCATCAAGAGGTCCGACCGACGACCCCGAGTCGAGCGCTACCGTACAAGCGCTCATGAGGGACCTCGGCTACTGACAGAGGTTAATTACAACAAAAAAAAAATGGTTCAAATAGCTCTGAGCGCTATGGGACTTAACGTCTATGGTCATCAGTCCCCTAGAACTTAGAACTACTTAAACCTAACTAACCTAATGACATCATACAACACCCAGTCATCACGAGGCAGAGAAAATCCCTGACCCCGCCGGGAATCGAACCCGGGTACCCGGGCGCGGGAAGCGAGATCGCTACCGCACGACCACGAGCTGCGGGCGTTAATTACGCTGGCCTTACGTACGTCTTCGTCCTTGAAAAAGCGTTCGAAAATGTAAAATGGTGCGAGTTGTCCGAAATTCTGTGGAAAATAAGGGTAAGCTATCGGGAGAGACGGGTAATATGCAACATGTGCAAGAGCCAAGAGGAAATGATCAGAGTGCAAGACCAAGAACGATGTGTTCGGATTAAAAAGCGAGAAAGACAGGGATGTAGTCTTTCACGGCTACTGTTAAGTCTGTATACCGAAGAAGCAATAAAGGAAATAAAAGGAAGTTTCAAGAGTGAAATTAAAATTCAAGATGAAAGGACACTAATAATACTAATGAAATTCTCACTCTGCAGCGGAGTGTGCGGTGATATGAACTTCCTGGCCATGACTCCGCAATATCCTTTCTTCCAGGAGTGCTAGTCCTCAAGGTTCGAAGGAGAGCTTCTGTGAAGTTTGGAAGGTAGGAGACGAGGCACTGACGGAAGTAAATCTATGAGGACGGGTCGTGAGTCGTGCTCAGTTGGCAAAGCACTTGCCAGCGAAAGGCAAAGGTCCCGAGTTCGAGTGTCGGTTCGCCACACAGTTTTAATCTTCCAGGAAGTTTCATTAGTAATACGATTCGTTGATGACATTGCCATCCTCAGCAAAATAACCAATGACGGACGGAGCAATAAGGACGTTAAAATCAGACTAGCACTAGAAAAAAGAGCATTCTTGGCCAAGAAAGGTCTAGTAGTATCAAACATTGAGGAAGAAATTTCTGGGAATTTACGTTAGGAGCACAACATTTTATGATAGTGAAACATGGACTGTGGGAAAATGATGAACAGAAAAGAATCGAAGCATTTGAGATGTGGTATTACAGGTGAATGCTGAAAATTAGGTGGAATGATAGGGTAAGGAATTAGGACGTTCCAAGCAGAATCGAAAAGGAGTATGTGAAAAACACTGAAAAGAAGGGAGGTTCTAGAGGGAGCTGTAGAGGGTAAAAATTATAGAGTAAGACAGAGACTGGAATACACGCAGCAAATAATTGTTGAGGACGTAGGCTGCAAGTGGTACTCTGAGATGATGAGGTTGGCACAGGAGAAAAATTCGTGGCGGACCGCATCAAACCAACCAGAGGACTAACGACCCAATAAAAAAGAATGATGTGGGCTATGGTCTAAACCCGTGTCAGAAAACTGTCACGTGAACAAAGAGAACTTCGTCGCTGATTCAAGAAGCTAACGAACAAAAGCTGAACGCAGCAAAAGTCAGCGCAAGAAGAGCAATGGGAGGAGCGTGCAGTGACTTTGGAAGTAAACTTTTGCCAGCTGATCTGACTGAAGACCCTCAGAGGTTTTGGTCTAACGTAAGATCACTGGCCTCGGGGTAGCGTTTTCGGTCCCGGGTTCGAATCCCGCCGTTGCATAAATTTTGATAAATAATCAGCATTGGCGGCCGAAGACTTCCGGCATAAGAAGTCACCCTCATTCTGCCAACGACCTTGTCAAAGTGGGCGGAGGAGCGAACAGAAGTTCGGGGTACTCTCTTGTCCTAAAGGTGGGAAATGTTCCTAAAGGCGGAAGAATCAGCAATGATCAACGGCATGAGGATGCAGAAGGCAATGAAATCCACTGCATTAAAGGCACGTAACGTTTATCCACAGGACATGTGGCCTGTATTTGAAGAAATGATGATCTCTCCATTCTCAAAAGATTCCGGAATAGTCCCCCATTCTGATCTCTGGGAGGGGACTGCCAAGGGGGAGGTTACCATGAGAAAAACACTGAATAATCAATGGAAGGATAACGTTCTGCGAATCGGGCTGTGGAATTTCAGAAGCGTGAACGTGGTAGGGAAACTAGAAAATCTGAAAAGGGAAATGAAAAGGCTCAATCTAGATATAGTTGCGGTCAGTGGTGTGAAGTGAAAAGAAGACAAGAATTTCTAGTCAGATGAGTATAGGGTAATATCAACAGCAGCAGAAAATGGTATAAGAGGAGTAGGATTCGTTGTGAATTGGAAGGTAGGGCAGAGAGTGTGTTACTGTGGACAGTTCAGTAACAGGGTTGCTTTTATCAGAATCGACAGCAAACAAACACCGACAACGATCGTTCAGGTATACATGCCGGCGTCGCAAGATGAAGAGAAAGAGAAAGTGTATGAGGATATTGAAAGGGTAATATAGTATGTAAAGGGGGATGAAAATCTAATAGTCATGGGGGACTGGAATGCAGTTGTAGGGGAACGAGTAGAAGAAAAGGTTACAGGAGAATATGGGTTTGGGACAAGGAATGAGAGAGGAGAAAGACTAATTGAGTTGTGTAACAAGTTTCAGCTACTAATATCGAAGTAGGGACCGATGACACTAGCAGTCTGGTACCTTTAATCCCACAAACCAACCAACTAATAGCGAAGATTTCGGTTAGATTACATCATGGTCAGACAGAGATTCCGAAATCAGATACTGGATTGTAAGGCGTACCCAGGAGCGGATATAGACTCAGTTCACAATATCGTAGTGATGAAGAGTAGGCTGAAGTTTAAGACATTACTAAACAAGAATCGATACGCAAAGAAGTGGGGTACGGAAGTACTAAGGAATGACGAGATACACTTGGAGTTCTGTAAGGCTATAGATGCAGCAATAAGGAATAGCTCAGTGGGCAGTACAGTTGAAGAGGAATGGACATCTCTAAATAGGGCCATCGCAGAAGTAGGGAAGGAAAACATAGGTACAAAGAAGGTAACTGGGAAGAAACCATGGGTAACAGAAGGAACACTTCAGTTGATTGATGAAAAGAGGAAGTACAAAAATGTTCCGGGAAACTCAGGAATAGAGAAATATAAGTCGCTGAGGAATGAAATAAATAGGAAGTGCAGGGAAGCTAAGACGAAATGGCTGCAGAAAAAATGTGAAGAGATCGAGAAAAAAGTGGTTGTCGGAAGGACAGACTCAGCATACAGGAAAGTCAAAACAACCTTCGGTGACATTAAAAGCAAGGGTGGTAACATTAAGGGTGCAACGGGAATTCCACTGTTAAAGGCAGATGAGAGAGCGGATAGGTGGAAAGAATACATTAAAGTCACTATGAGGGGGAAGATTTGTCTACATCTACATTTACATTTAAGTGCCTGGCAGAGGGATCATCGAATCACCTTCACAATTCTCTATTATTCCAAGTTCCTATAGCGCGCGGACAGAATGAACACCTATATCTTTCCGTACGAGCTCTGATTTCCCTTATTTTATCGTGGTGATCGTTCCTCTCTATGTAGGTCGATGTCAACAAAATATTTTCGCATTCGGAGGAGAAAGTTGGTGATTAGAATTTCGTGAGAGGATTCTGTCGCAACGAAAAATGCCTTTCTTTTAATGATTGCCAGCCCAAATCCTTTATCATTTCTGTGACACTCTCTCCCATATTTCGCGATAATATAAAATGTGCTGCCTTTCTTTGAACTTTTTCGATGTACTCCGTCACTTCTATCTGGTAAGGATCCCATACCGCGCAGCAGTATTCTAAAAGAGGACGGACAAGCGTAGTGTAGGCAATCTCCTTAGTAGGTCTGTTACATTTTCTAAGTGTCCTGGCAATAAAACACAGCCTTTGGTCAGCCTTCCCCACAACATTTTCTATGTGTTCCTTCTAATTTAAGTTGTTCGTAATTGTAATACCTAGGTATTTAGTTGAATTTAGGGCTTTTAAATTTGACTGATTTATCGTGTAACCGAAGTTTAACGAATTACTTTTAGCACTCATGTCGGTGACCTCACACTTTTCGTTATGTAGGGTAAGCTGCCACTTTTCGCACCATTCAGATATTTTTTCTAAATCGTTTTGCAGTTTGTTTTGATCTTATGGTGACTTTATTAGTCGATAAATGACAGCGTCATCTGCAAGCAACAAAGACGGCTGCTCAGATTTTCTCCAAAATCGTTTACATAGATAAGGAACAGCCAAGGGCCTATAACACTATCTTGGCGAACGCCTAAAATCACTTCTGTTTTACTCGATGACTTTCCCTCAATTACTACGAACTGTGACCTCTTTGACAGGAAATCGCAAACCCAGTCACATAACTGAGACGATATTCCATAAGCACGAAATTTTACTACGAGACGCTTGTGTGGTACAGTGTCAAAAGCCTTCTGGAAACCCAGGAATACGGAATCGATCTGAAATCCCTTGTCAATACCACTCAGTACTTCATGTGAATAAAGAGCTAGTTGTGTTTCACAGGAACGATGTTTTCTAAACCCATATTGACTGTGTGTCAATAGACCGTTCTGACGAGGTAATTCATAATGTTCAAACACAATATATGTTCTAAAATCCTACTGCATATCGACGTTAACGATATGGGCCTGTAATTTAGGGGATTACTCCTACTACTTTTCTTGAATACTGGTGTGACCTGTGTAACTTTCCAGTCTTTGGGTACGGATCTTTCGTCGAGAGAACGATTATATATCATTGTTAAGTATGGAAGTAATGCATTATCATACTCGGAAAAGAACCTAATTGGTATGCAGTCTTGACCAGAAGACTTGCTTTTATTGAGTGATTTAAGGTGCTTCACTACTCCGAGGATATTTACCTCTACGTTACTCACGTTGGCAGCTCTTCTCGATTCGAATTCTGGAATATTTACTTCGTCTTCTTCTGTGAAGGCATTTCGGAAGGCTGTGTTTAGTAACTCTGCTTTGTCAGCACTGTCTTCGATAGTATCTGCATTGTTATCGCGCAGAGGAGGCATTGATTGTTTCTTGCCGCTAACATACTTCACATACCACCAGTACCTCTTTGGATTTTCTGCCAGGATTCGAGACAAAATTTCTTTGTGGAAACTGTTATAGGCGTCTCGCATTGAACTCCGCGCTAAATTTCGAGCTTCTGTAAAGGATCGCCCATTTTGGGGATTTTGCGGCTGTTTTAATTTGACATGTTTGTTTCGTTGTTTCTGCAACAGTGCTTTAATCTGTTTTGTGTACCAAAGAGGATCAGCTCCGTCGTTTGTTAGTTTATTTGGTATAAATCTCTCAATTGCTGCCGATACTATTTCTTTGAATTTAAGGCACATCTGGTCTACACTTACATTATTAATTTGGAATGTGTGGAGATTGTCTCTCAGGAAGGCGTCAAGTGAATTTTACCTGCTTTTTTGAATAGGTATATTTTTCGCTTATTTTTCGAGCATTTGGGGATTACAATATTCAATCTTGCTACGACAGACCTGTGTTCACTAATCCCTGAATCGGTTTTGATGCTCGATATTAACTCAGGATTATTTGTTGCTAAGAGGTCAAGTGTGTTTTCACAACCGTTTACTCTTCGCGTTGGCTCATGACCTAATTGCTCGAAATAATTTTCAGAGAAAGCGTTAAGTACAACTTCGGATGATATTCTATGCGTTCCTCCGGAATGAAACATGTATTTTCGCCAACATATCGAGGGCAAATTAAAGTCACCAACTATTATCGTATGAGTCGGGTACGTGTTTGAAATCAAACTCAAGTTTTCTTTGAACCTTTCAGCAACTATTTCACCTGAACTGGGAGGTCGGTAAAAGGATCCAATTATTATTTTATTCCGGTTGCCTCTGCACATACCAGCTCACAGGAAGAATCTATTTCAGTTTCGCGACAAGTTAAACTACTTCTGACAGCAACAAATACGCCACCGCCAACCGTGTATAGCCTATCTTTTCGGAACACCGTTGGTTTTTCGCAGAAATTTCGGCTGAGCTTATATCCGGTTTTAGCCAGCTTTCAGTACCTATAACGATTTGAGCATCAGTGCTTTCTATTAGCTCTTGGAGCTCTGGTACTTTCCCAACACAGATACGACTATTTACAACTGTCATGCCAATGGATCCTGTATCTACGTTCTTCCTGTGTTCAGCCTGCACCCTTTGTGACTGGAGCCGCTCTTGTGTTTTCCCGACACCCTCTAACCTAAAAAAACCGCCCAGTCCACGCCACACAGCCCCTGCCACCCGGGTAGCCGCCTTCTGCGTATAATGGACACCTGATCTGTTCAGCGGAACGCGACACCCAACCACCCTTTGGCGCAAGTCGAGGAATCTGCAGCCTACAAGGTCGCAGAACCGTCTGAGCCGCTGATTCAGACCCTCCACTAGGCTCCGTACCAGAGATCCGCAATCGGTCCTGTCGACTATGCTGCAAATGGTCAGCTCTGCTTTCATCTTGCAAGCAAGACTGGCAGCCTTTACCACTTCTGTTAGCCACTCGAAACCAGAGACGCGGAAGGAGCGAAGACGTGAGCTGCAAATGGGGAACTCCATTAAGATAGGCGACTCTGACAAAGGGCAGATTACTATTACGCAGAGCCTGTGAGCGAGTATCTCGAAAACGGCGAAGCTGGTCGAATGTTCACGTGCTACTGTCGTGAGCATTCACGTATAGAAGGAGAGTGAAACTATCACTAGGCGCTAAATGGTTGGCCGTCCACGACTCTACACAGAATGTGGTGGTCGGATGCTTGCCTGCTCTGTAAAGTCGGATACATGGTGATCTGTGACATCTCTGCCGAAGGAGCACAATGCTGGTGGGAGCACAGGTGTTTCGGAGCAGACCGTTCATCGTATGTTGTTGAACATGGAGCTCCGCAGCAGACCACCCAACGACAGCGACAGTTACGATTGCAGTGGGCACGGAACCATCCGGATTCGACCGTCGGTCAATGGGGACGTGTCGGCTCTTCGGGTGAATCACATTTTTGCTGCACTAGGTCGATGGTCGTCTCCACAAATGTAGTCATCGAGGTGAACGACGGCTCGAAACGTGCAGCGTGCCACGGACGCAGCATTATGCTAAGGGAGACACCCTCCTGTGATTGCGTGGGACTTGTGGTAGGAATCGAAGACACGGTGACAGCTACGAACCACCAGTGTCTCTTCATGCTTGATGTCTTCCCGAACGGCGATTTCATCTTTCACCAGCATAATTGTCCGAGTCGCGGAGCCAGAAGCTTGCTGCAGTGGTTTGAGGAACATTATAGTGAACACACGCTGACCAAATGCGCCTGATGTAAATCCTATGGAACCCTTTTGAGTCGCTATCCGAGCCATCACCGCGTACGCAAATTAGTGGTTCGTTATTTACGCGAGTTACATCACCCGTGCGTAGCTATCTAATGCCACATACCTCCACAAACCCACCTACAAACAGTCGGATCTCTGATAAACAGAATCAGTGATGTATTTCTCTCCAAAGACGGACAAACAAGCTATTAAGCAGATGGTCATTATGTTTTGGCTCACCAATGTATGTCATATACCACTCCTGAGCAGACGGATGTGGAATAAGGTATTTCTGTATATCAGATTTTAAATTTTCGAATTAAAGTGACAAACATTGAAATATACAAGTACTTAAAATCTGGTGTTTAAGTAGCGATTTAGAAAAGATTGCTGTATGGTGTGGCAGGTGGCAGTTGACGCTAAATAACGAAAAGTGTGAGGTGATCCACATGAGTTCCAAAAGAAATCCGTTGGAATTCGATTACACGATAAATAGTACAATTCTCAATGCTGTCAATTCAACTAAGTACCTGGGTGTTAAAATTACGAACAACTTCAGTTGAAAAGACCACAGACCACATAGATAATATTGTGGGGAAGGCGAGCCAAAGGTTGCGTTTCATTGGCAGGACACTTAGAAGATGCAACAAGTCCACTAAAGAGACAGCTTACACTACACTCGTTCGTCCTCTGTTAGAATATTGCTGCGCGGTGTGGGATCCTTACCAGGTGGGATTGACGGAGGACATCGAAAGGGTGCAGAAAAGGACAGCTCGTTTTGTATTATCACGTAATAGGGGAGAGAGTGTGGCAGATATGATTCGCTAATTGGGATAGAAGTCATTAAAGCAAAGACGTTTTTCGTCGCGGCGAGATCTATTTACGAAATTTCAGTCACCAACTTTCTCTTCCGAATGCGAAAATATTTTGATGAGCCCAACCTACATAGGTAGGAATGATCAAAATAAAATAAGAGAAATCAGAGCTCGAACACAAAGGTTTAGGTGTTCGTTTTCCCGCGCGCTGTTCGGGAGTGGAATGGTAGAGAGATAGTATGATTGTGGTTCGATGAACCCTCTGCCAAGCACTTAAATGTGAATTGCAGAGTAGTCATGCCGATGTAGATGTACGCTGAATGGATATCCTTCTATTAAAACAAATAAGGAGGGTTTTGTTGCTTCACTCATGCTGCTAGCAAGCTATATTTGAACTAATTATGTAATTATATGTCAGTGTCATATGAGACTTGTGTAAAGTTCTGATGATATATGATTGATAAAATTATAACGTTTGACCACGTTAGTTTTGTTATATATATATAGAGAGAGAGAGACTATATATATATATATATATATATATATATATATATATATATAGTCTATATATATATATATATATATAACAGTGATATATTGAGAGACTAGTGATATATATATATATATATATATATATATATATATATATATCACTAGTCTCTCAATATATCACTGTAATTTTCTAGCAACTTGATAAAATCCTGTGGTACCTTCCCGTAATGATATTGGTTTACACGAATTAATGAATTAATTGTGGTTCCTTCATATTAGCTGATGAAATGCGTGATATAATGTAAGTTCGTCTAGTGAATACTGTTAGCAGTACTAGTCCGGCGGCATTTGCCGCTTTATGCTACGTGGCGGTCGTCTATGTAGTGGGCCTGAAGCTACAGGGGCATCTGGATTGCCCAACCAGGCTGCGGTCAAAAGAAAGTCAAGTGTTGTTAAGTAATGTAGCTTTAAGTGTTGTTAAAACTCACCTAATAGTGACAGCAGCGTGATGCTTTCATTGCCTGGGGTGCGAGGCGTGGAATAAATTTGTAAAAAGTATTCTTAATTACTATTTTATGATTAATAGAAAATTATGCCTATTATACTGAGTTGTGTAAATAATTATGCGTTTGTTTGCGTGGCCATTTTCTGCAGCTGCTGTTAAAATCTGTCACTGTTGGTTATCCATCTTGAGCTGACTGCTATTCGATGAAATAGAACTACTCCAGATGCGTTTCACCTTTATTTATAAAGGACCTTCCGCGGTTATTTTGCAAATTGGGTACATACGTGTGTCCATTTTTGGTTGTCTTAGGTTAAAAATAGCATTTTGTTTACAAAGTTGGTGTGCAAGATACTTACCGTGTTTCTTTACATATTCTGCTCTGTCCCTACTCGCTGGCAGCAGTTGACGTTGAAAGACTTCGATTGACATTTGCGCATGACAGTTTTTGCCATTCTGCGGATCATCCAATTTTTGCAGAACACTTACACCAACATTAACATAAAATTTCAGCCAGAGGCACAGACGTGGAAATCGGAAGGAAAACAACAACAAAAACACCTCATCACCTTACAAGAAAACTGCCACATCCAAAAAACCATAACAGGAAAGAAAAAACTCAAATGATCAACTTGGTAAACCCCACAGACTTGAAACTGACTGACCACTTAATATAACATTAAATATAAAAAAAATTATCAACCGACGGCCACTCCTGTCACATGTCTACCTGACATACAAGACAATTTCACAAATTTTCATAAACTCACATACATACACACAAAAAAGTCGGTTCACAGTTTGGCAACACTCACAACGCGAACGAGAACAAACGAACGTACGTAAACACTTACTGGGCGGAATGAGAAACAGTTTACAAAAGTGAAGTGTAAGTAATGCAGTGCAAGAAATACTGAGAATGGCACAAATCGCCATGTGCAAATGTGAATCGATGTCTTTCGACGTCAACCGCTGCCAGCGAGTAGAGAAGGAGCAGAATATGTAAAGAAACACTGTAAATAACCTGCACATAAACTTTGTAAACAAAATACTATTTTCAGCCTAAAACAACCAAAAACGTACAAACGTATGTATCCAATTTGCAGAGTAACCACGGAAGATACTTTACAAATAAAAGTGAAACGCGTCTGGTGTAATTCTTTTTAATTGAATTGCACGCAGCTCAAGACGGATAACCAATAGTAACAGACAATTGTTATGATTTAGGGATTTTTCTGCTCAATCAGTTTCAAGTAAATTTTAATTGTATATATGGTTATTATGATTTTACAGGTTTTTGGTTAAGTAATTTCAGGTAAATTAAAATCTTAAAAGACGGTAGTTCTATTTAGTTGCATGTATCCGAGAATTATTTATGTGCTAAATATGCAAGGCACATATAATCCACAGAAGGTGTGGTGTCACCGCCAGACACCACACTTGCTAGGTGGTAGCCTTTAAATCGGCCGCGGTCCGTTAGTATACGTCGGACCCGCGTGTCGTCACTATCAGTGATTGCAGACCGAGCGCCGCCACACGGCAGGTCTAGAGAGACTTCCTAGCACTCGCCCCAGTTGTACAGCTGACTTTGCTAGCGATGGTTCACTGACAAAATACGCTCTCATTTGCCGAGACGATAGTTAGCATAGCCTTCAGCTACGTCATTTGCTATGACCTAGCAAGGCGCCATTACCAGTTACTATTGATGCTGTAAAACATGTACCGCCATGAGCGATGTTCACCATTTATGGATTAAAGTTAAGTATTCCACAGCTGCGTCCTTTTTTGCTAATCTAATTTCCTTGACCTGTTCCAGACCTCACGCCAGCCTGCGTGAGCTAAAACGCGTGCCTTTCGGCTTCCTCTCATACCGGGTTGGCTCTCTTGCCAATCCACAACAGAAGGTGTACCCAAAAAGGAAGATTGTGATTACTCATTTAACAATTTGTATGAATTTATGGTTTTAATAAAAACCTGAAAGTGCCACTCCGCCTTCCTACCACCCAGTTGTCGCTCGATGTTGTCTGCGGGTACACTTTCAATCATCGAAATGGCAGACGTTAAGATACCTAGTGACTGGAAGAAAGCGTAGGATATTCCCGTTTTCAAGGAGGGTCGTAAGACAGATGCATATAATTAAAGAGCTAGATCGCTGACGTCAATCTGTTGTAGAACTATGTGTCATGTTTTGTGCTCAACAAATAGTGACGCTTTTGGAGAACGAAAAAGTTCTCGATAAAAATCATCATGGATTCCAGAAATCGAGATCTTACGAAACTCAGCTCGCTCTGTACTTATCGCCGCTCAGTTTGATGCCATTTTCCTTCAGTTGAGGAAGGCGCTTGACAGTGTCCCACGTTGCCGTTTAACGAAAAAATACGAATTTACCGAGTATCGGACCACATTTGCGATTTGATTCAAGACTTCCTTGCAGATCTCAACAGGTGCTCTTAATTGACAGATGTGACGATAATTTCAGGGGTACTCCAAGGAAATGTGATAGTGCCTTTTTTTTATAGTCGTATTGACCAGCTAAGATCACATTAACAACTTCAGTTCCTCTTCTTCCTTTGTTGTTGTTTCCTATTTTTCCAGTATTCCCTCATTTTCTCCCCATGAAGTCTCTTCCTTTCTTCTGTCCATGTTGTTCCCGATTTTTTATTTCTTCTGCTTTGAAAGCCTTCCAAATTTAGTATTTTGTTTTTAAAACTGTTTCTTTCTGCTATTTCTGATTCTTTGATGTTGTTTCTTTCAAGATCTTTTCTTACTTCTGTAATCCATGCTATTGTCGATTTCTTCTTCCAGAAATATAGGAGTATTTGTTTTGTTAGTCTATTTCCATCCATTCAGTAGAGATGTCCAAAGAAGGTTAATCTTCATTTGGACATTACTTCAGATATTTTCTCTATATTTTTGTAGATCTCATTACTTCTTATTTTCCAACCATCTGCAGTTTTGATTGCATCCATTATTTTTCTAATAATCCTTCTTTCCAGTACCTCTAGTTTGTCCATCTTATAGTTCATCGTTAGGCATTCAGATCCATATAAACATTCTGGTCGTACCACTGTGGTGTCGTGTTTTACTTTTGTTTTTCTGGATATACATTTCTTATTGTAAATATTTTTTGGTCAAACCATATGCTCTTTCCATTTTGTTAATTCTTACATCTATTGCAGATTTTTCTAGTCAATTCTGTTGTATAGTTTCTCCAAGATATTTAAATTTATTTACTCGCTCTATTTTACCTATTTGTGTTTCTATGTATTTTGGTGCATTTTTATATTTGTCATGAATTTTGTTTTTTCAGCTGAAATTTTGAGACCAGTTCTGTTTGCTAATTTTTCCAGAATGTTTGAGTAACTACTTCTGTCAGGTTTTCTGAAAGTATTGCGAAATCATCCGCAAAAGCCAAGCAGTTTACCTTAATTCCATTTGTTTTCCTTCCCAGAGTTATTGGTTCAATTTTGTGATTTTTTAGCTCCGAATTCCAGATCCTTACAATTTTTTCTAGAACACAGTTAAACAGTAAAGGTGATAAACCCGTCACCTTGTCTAACACCAGTTTTTATTTCAAAAGGCTGAGATACTTCTCCCATAAATTTGACTTTAGATACTGTACCTGTTAGTGTTTCACGAATTACGTTTGCTAGTTTTGATTCAACACCAAATTCTCTAATGACCTTATCTATCGTTTCTCTGTCTATACAGTCAAATGCTTTCTTGAAATCTATAAATGTCACTAGCAATGGTTTTCTGGTTAAAATTCTATGGCGAATTAAAGTTAAAAATTTGTTCTGCACAGGATCTTCCCTTTCGGAAACCACCCTGATATTCTCCTAGTCGTTTGTCTAAAGTGTCTACCACTCTGTTAAGGAGAATTTTTGATAATATTCTTTATGCCGCTGGCAGAAGTGACACTCTTCTGTAATTACTGACGTTTTGTTTGTCTCCCTTTTTATGTAGCGGGTGGATTAATGCTGTTTTCCATTCAACTGGAATCTTTTCAGTTTTCCAAATGTTCTCAAAAAGCAGCTCTAGATCCGTTATGATTTTTGGTTCTGATCACTTCAATAATAGGGCCATTACTGTTTACAGCATATATAAATTATCTATCAGAAAATGACGGAAGCTCCATAAGGCTGTTCGCAGGTGATGCGGTTGTCTATAAGAAGGTAGCAACGCCAGAAGACTATAGTGTTATGCAAAAAATGTTCAAATGTGTGTGAATTCCTAAGGAAACAAACTGCTGAGGTCATCGGTCCCTAGACTTACATACTACTTAAAATAACTTATGCTAAGAACAACACACACACACACACACACACACATGCCCAAGGGAGGCCTCGAACCTCCGGCGGGAAAGACCGCGCCATCCGTGACATGGCGCCTCAAACCGTGCAGCCACTCCGCGCGGCAGCATTATGCAACAAGACCTGCAGATAGTAGATGAATTGTCTTAGGGAGTGGTAGTTGACCATGTATGTCAATAAATGTAACATATTGCGCATACATAGTAGAAGAAACACACTGCTGCACAACTACATAATAGATGACAAACAGGTGAAAACGCTGTCTACCGAAAAACATCTAAGAGTAACTATCCATCGAGACCTCAGGTGCAATAACCACACAAAACCAGATGCCAGACCGAGACTCTTAGCACGAATCTTAAGGAAATGTAACTCATCCTCAAAAGAAGTGACTTACACACCACATGTTCGACCGATTCTTGAAAATTGCTCATCACACTAGGATCCTTACCAGACATATTAATAGAAGAGGTAGAGAAGATCCAACGAAGAGCGGCGAGCTTCGTCACGAGATCGTTTAGTCAGCGCGAGAGCGTTACAGCGATGCTCAACAGACTCCAGTGGCAGACGCTACAAGAGAGGCGTTGTGCATCATGGAGAGGTTTACTACTGAAATTCCGAGAGAGTGATTTCCGGACAACATGCAACTTCCTCCTACATACGTTTCGAGAAATAACCAATACGAGAAAATTCGATAAATTAGAGTTAACACTGAAGTTCATCGTCAGTTATTCTCCCGACGCGGCATTCGCCATTCGCCACGCTCCAGTTAGTGGCAGCAGATGAACCCTCCAACGCACACAGGCCACACTCAGGTGAAGCAGAGTGTTGATGTAGATGTTCATGAATGGCTGACTTAGTAGAAGCGCATTTTTGTGATCTGATGTCATTTCTTGTATCACGAAGATCCACGAAATCTGGTGTCTAAGAAACGCCATAAAACTTACTGCACTTTGAAGTACTTACCATTACTCACATATGTTTACCCTTCTGCGTCTATAATGTGTCAGCCATGAGGTAGCTTCGGGGCGTACACAGTTTGTCAACATTTCCACATGCTTTTCTTCCTTGTAACTTCAGTACCCTTCCATCACGGCAGCTTGCCCAGTCAACTCTACAGGATAGGTGTCAGAGACATCCAAACTTGTAGGTGCGACTCAACTTTAGAATCCGATTTAAATCACATACTCTTTTCGTCTGAACAGTATCACTAACAATAAATCTCCGACATGTACTCAATACTTATTTAGTGAATAATTATTAACCCTTGTGGGTTTGCTTTTAACTATCGTCCAATTTTCTTGGAACTCCTTCTCGCACCTAACTTACGTCTCTGCAACATAACGGAGCTAAACGTTCGTATCCCTATATTAAATAAATAGCAGCAGCTATAAACTGCATTAATCATTGAATAATCGTATAGTGAAATCAAACAGTGAGCGTATGCGGTGTATATCTTTTTGGCTAGCCGACTGCACATTAAGTGGCTACACTTGGGTCTGGGTCTTACGTAAATACCTCCGAATGTTTCTGCAATAAAACTTCCTGGCAGATTAATACTGTGTGCCGGACCGAGACTCGAACTCGGGACCTTTGCCTTTCGCGGGCAAGTGCTCTACCAACTGAGCTACCCAAGCACGACTCACCCCCCGTCCTCACAGCTTTAATTCCGCCAGTATCTCGTGTCCTACCTTCCAAACTTCACAGAAACTCCTTCTGTGAAGTTTGGAAGGTAGGAGACGAGGTACTGGCGGAATTAAGGCTGTGAGGACGGGGGGTGAGTCGTGCTTGGGTAGCTCAGTTTGGCAGCCGGCACGGTAGCTCAGCGTGTTCGGTCAGAGGGTTAGCTGCTCTCTGTAATAAAAAAATTGAGTTAATCGAATAACAACGAACTTAAACGGGTGTCTTACGACGTCCGCCCCGAGCAGATGCAACGAACGAAATCGAAATAAAAAAGAAAGTTGGTAGAGCACTTGCCCGCGAAAGGCAAAGGTCCCGTGTTCTAGTCGGTGCAGCACACAGTTTTAATCTGCCAGGAAGTTTCATATCAGCGCACACTCCGCTGTAGAGTGAAAATTTCACTCTAGAAACTTTCTGCAATATTTTTCTGTTTTTGTGTATAGCAAAATGCAGTGTTCAGATACTCACAACTGCGTTCCAGCCTGCTGAAAGACTTCCAGTCGTATTTAAAGTCACGCTGTTCTTCGCTTATGGTTGCCTAGGTTAGGACTGACGCTTTCGTCGAAATCTTGTACACGTCTCGTGATGCGGGGAAGCTGTTTTCTGATCTGAATCTGACAGCAGATGGAAGAAGCCCCACAGGAAAGGCAGTCAAAAACACTATGGCACTACCTGGGAATTAACAGTATCTACCGAAATATTAGAGAAAATGCGCCTGGTAACTCTGAGAAGAGGGACCTGGTAAACTGCAGGAGTATCCCAGACATGGCCAATGGGTTATCTGCACTAAAAGTATCAAGTGAACTACCGACATTTCTAGGAGACGATCCGAGGAGTGGTTTGGTAAGCAAGCTCCCAAGATCTCTCGACAATACCTGAGATTCTTTTCGTCCGGATCTGACTAGCTACGATTTTCCTCTATTAATGGTCCTAATTTTGCGAAGTCGCTCTCTGAAGAAATAACACGCACATCTCAACCGAGCGGGTTCACATAACTTTCAAAATCAGAGAGTGTGACGGTGAAGATGGTATTAGTGGTAGAAGTAATCTTGCGTATCGTTACATTCCTATTGGATTCTTGTATCGACTTCTGGAACATGGTTCGTATAACGTTGTCTTCTTCTTAAAGCATTCCTAGATTTCACTGTTTTCAGTATTTCATTATATTCCCGTAACATTCATTTACTTATAAGTGAATTTTTTTTTTGTTATTATTCAAGCTGATTGTAACCTCTTTCGGCAAATTTGTAGACCTTATTCGAAGATGTGGAACAAGTATTCTCAATTCGTTTGTGATTAAACAAGTGGATTTTTCCGAGAGAACGAGCTGCGAGATTGACCGTGTCTTCCAAATTTTTCTTAAAGATGGACCACCGATAACTCATACGTGTATGTTATTTACAGTTTGATGCTAGGGAACATACCTAGGCACAGTTTGGGCGACGATGATTTCGTGGTGTGCACAGGTTTCATTGCCAGTTCGCTCAACAAATGTGCAAGCGATCCCCTTTCTCATTTGAAGTCATATTAAAAGCCTACTTCACAAGGCTCCAGCCTTCAGATTGGAGTTAAAAGTCTCGTCAGTAATTAAAAATATGGTAATAACTCGATTGGGCACGGATGGAAGAATGGATGGTGTTTCATGTAAACAACGAAAAACTAAAAATGACAGTTGAGGGCCAGGATACGTATGTTAACGACTACATTAACTTTAATGAGGTGCGAAGAAGACATATTTGAAAAGAAGATACAAAGAGTTTGTCTTAATACGTTACACGCTGTAGCACAGCCAGTCTGTTATCACATTGTTGGAAGTAAAAAGGCGAATAGCACGCTGTCACATTTGTTGTATTTGCACCTAAAGTAAAACAGTGTCGGTGGTCATCTTCGACTACACAATTACACGACTCAACGATAACTGCGTGACATTACATTAGCGATTACAAGTGTGGTAACATAAGAAATACGGGGAGCGGACACAGTAATAGCTGCAGTCAGTTTTTCGGATTTGGCAAAACGACCACAGTAAAGTGATATGTGACGCGGACATTCTAAAATGGCAACATAGTACGTTTTACTTGTGTCCTCGTTCCTACTTAATCAGGATTGCGAGACTTCTTCTGGACTTTACTCCCAGAGTAACAGCAGCGGAGACGGGTCGTTTTCCGTTTGACGCGAGTCGTCCCGGCCGTAATCGGCGTAACTGGAGCTCGTACGACACACTAACCTTTCAGAGACGAGTGTGATCAAAGCGGCGCAACGTGTGAGCGGCCGACTTGCCAAGTTCGCTTTCAGACTGCCAACAGAACTCAGACTGTAGTTCTGCCTACTGCAGAATAAGGAAAAACTCTTTTAAATTTCATTCTAGTTAAGATATGGGGATGAAAACGATGTCTCATTGTAACTGATGCAAAAGCAAAACACTACTCTAAATAAAAAATACTTACTTTATTTTTGCTTTCTTTGACATAGTCATCGTTGAGTTTTCTTTTTTGTTGAGTTTTTAAGTGTTAAGCCAACGGCCTTGGCGCAATGGTAACACCGGCTACTGAACTTGAGCACTGTCGAGCTTGACCAGCATTCAAATGATTGACCTTCCAGGTATGCCGAGCGCTGCTGGCAAGCAGGGAGCACTCAGCCCTTTTGAAGCCAGTTTACTGAGAAGTGGCGGCTTCGGTCACGAAAACTGACAACGGCCGGAAGAGCGGTGTGTTGATCATATGCTCCTTCATAGCCGCGTCGAGTGACGCCAATCATCTGAGCATGAACCGGCGGTCGGTCGGTACTTTGGCCCTTCCGAGGCTTTTTCGGACAGAGTTAAGTTTTTAAGTACTAAGTCTGTCAGAAAAACTATTCCACTAATTAATTCTATATATTTTATCCATTAGTAACTCAGCTTGCAGATCTTTTCTCCCTGAAGATCGAGTGACTGACAAATTAAAGGCTGACGCCTAAACAGTTTATCATTCTGAATGACATAGGGTACTGTTAAAGTCCTTGCATTACAATTTTTGACGTTTTCGTATCTACTATATAACATCACTTTTACGTGAAAACAAATGCTTTCATACAGTGATGAGCGAAAACGTTATGAGCATTTGTTTAACAACGTGATGGTTCACCTTTGGAACGCAGTACAGCAGAGATAGTGCGTGACTTGCATTAGATAGGTCGATAATAGGTTTCCGGTGGTGTGTGGCACCACGAATTCCCGTAAATTGCGGACCGGTTGTTTGTGGACGGGGAGCTGGCACCCGATAGCGTCCCAGATGCATCCCGCCGAGTTCATATCACTCGAATTCGGTGACCAAGATATCAACGTGATTTCACTATCATGCTTCTCGAACGTCTGTACTACGATTCTCCCCTTGGAAAACAGACAGCTATTCAGCTGGAAGATGGTGTCATCATCGTGCAGACATCAAGGATGAAAGGATTCACGTGATCCACAACTGTGTTCGCGAGGTCCGCAGCTTCTAAGATCTATTCTATTACTTGCTTACTGCTGATGGCAGCCCAGGTGAATGTCCCCCAGTAGCATAGTCCTGTCCCCACCAACCTGCGTCCGTGGCGCGGTGCATGTTTCGAGCAGTAACTCCCCTGGATAATGGCGTATTCGGATACAACCATCGACCTTGTGTCACACTGAACGTGATTCATCCGACCAGTCCACACGTTACTATTGATCTACGATCCAATCCTGATGACCCGGTGCCTGCCACAATCGTAATAGACAATGTCGTTGGGTCAACATAACACCACGTAGGAGTGCCCTGCTGCGGAGTCCCATGAGAAAAAATGTGCGCCGAGCGGTGTCCGAAACTTTTGTGCCTACACCAGAACTGATTTTTTTCGTCAGATCTGCCATAGATCGCCGTCCGTCCCGCTTTGCAGAGCGGGCGAACCTCTGACCCACACAGTTTGTGATGAGGCGTGAACGGTATCCCCCTGCTACCTACTCGTGGTTTTACCATCCCTTAACCACTCTCCATGCATCCTGACGACGCTAGTACGAGGACAGCCGATCAGCATCGCCGTTTTAGTGGTTCTCTTTCCTAGGTGCCAGGCAACGACAATCTGCCCTTCGTCAAAATCTCTTCACCATTTGCGCCTCCAGTCCGGACCCGCTCTGCTGCTACGGTCGCAGGCTCGAATCGTGCCTCGGGCATGGATGTATGTGATGTCCTTAGGTTAGTTAGGTTTAAGCAGTTCTAGGTCTAGGAGACTGATGACCTCAGATGTTAAGTCACATGGTGCTTAGAGCCATTTGAGCCATTTTGAAATTCGCAAAATATTAAATAAATAGCAGATGACAGCTTGATTTTATATCGAACTCTTACAATTAGTTCCAAAATGTCCAAATAAATACTTTCCTGTAAATGTATGATATAGTTTAATACAAACTCAATTTCATACCGAAACTGTCTGTTCCTTAATAATGTTCAATTTTAGTTATGCAAATAATTTAGTAACGCTGCTGACTATCACAAAACCCCATCATCATATTTTTGTTGTTATTACACCTAGTTTCACAATACAAGTTATCGAAATCGACGGACATTTCCTTCGTGACAGATAAAAATGCAGTTTTCAGTAGATGAATTAATATTTTTAATAAATGACTTAAAAAGTTGCGACGTGAGTTTGGGACCTAATTTCATCAAGAACACGAACTTCAAAGTAAAATCGTGCAATATATTTCGAATAATTACGCAGTTACAATCTTTGTTGAAAGTGTCACCCAACATAAGCATTATTATAAGGTAACCGAATAATAATGTATTTGATTTCCTTAAATGGGAGTTAGGACAGCTACATTACAGAAAGTTCAGCAACTCTTTGAAGCCATCCATCATACGTTTCACTCTGGACGTTGCAGCGTTCTTTCACATTCTTAGATTTCCGTCAACTGCAATGTCAACAATTTTCTGTAAGTTCCTACAAATGTACCAGAATGCTCACTGAGAAATTACAGCATCGTTTCTCTAAATCATGTAATTTGCCAATAAGACAAATTCATGCACTGGGGGACTTAACATCTGAGGTCATCAGTCCCTAGAACTTAGAAATACCTAAAGCTAACTAACCTAAGGACATCACACACATCCATGCAAGAAGCAGGATTCGAGCCTGCGACCGTAGCGGGCACACCGGCCACCGTGTGTCAAATGACAAAAAAAAGCTAAAAATGTGTTCAGTAGTAATTAATGCAAAACGACTAAACAAAATCTTGTATGTTTTAATAAAAATTAATTTTCACTAGTTATGCATCAAGTCTTCATCCAAGCACCGATTGGAGATAAAATTATTTTTGTGGCAAAACTGATTAATAGTAAGCGACTGCAAATTTCGTTTCAATATGTTGCGCAACGTCTAATGTATGGTGGAGCATACTGTATGTACCAATTGTATTTGTGACCCTAACCAAATGCGCGTTGAGTGCTGCGCATGCGTACATCGCTGAGCGGAAGGGAATGACGTAGTTAATATGCCATGGAGCTGTGTTGTGTGTAGACGCGAAATGCCGCGGCGGAAGCCTTTCACAAAACTGGTTCTGCCGCAGAGAGTCGGTAGGCATTGGTCCGAAACATTAATGATCGCCATTTGGCTGCACCGAGAGAGACAGTACCCTCAGAAGGGTTAGAGAGTGCAGGTCCACATTCATCAGACTGCGGAAGAAATGTCCGAACTCGTGAGAACCTAGAATGAGTACGTGTAAAATTTGAACACAATCCCAGACATTCAGCATGGCGATATGAACAAACTTTACAACTAGCAACTATTTGCTGGGTGACTTCGAGTTTCGCCTGTATAAACTTTAAGTCGTTCAAGAGTTGAGAGACGCTGATGGACAAAACAGACTCGCCATCCCTGCCGATATTCTTCAAATTTTCTGTCGAGAACAACTGTTCCTGCAACATCTCCTGACGTCCGAAATAGTTAATTTTTTCATGACTGGATATTCCAATAAGCAGATTTTCCGGTGTTGGCCTCCGGAAAACCTACGACATTTACATAAACGCCCCGGGTGAGCCCAGAAGCTGTGTTGTAGTGTGCAGGTCGCACATGGGCGATTATTGGTCCCTTTTTTCATTTTCTTTCTTAAGGATGACAACAGTAACAGCAGTGAATGTCAGCAGCTACTGTAAAATGTCACAGGATTTCATCACTCTGGACTTGTAGGCAATTCGGTTTCAGCAGGATTTTGACACATCCAATATAAGAGGCCAAAGTATGACTGTACTTTGGCAAACGTTTCCATACTATGTGATATCCCAATTTGGCGATGTGACGTGGACAGCACGTTCCCCAGATTTAACGGCTCCAGATAACTTACTCTGGGGTTATGTGACAGAACGGTCTTTGTCAATCTTTTGCCGGCAGTTGACGAACTTTTGACTGCCATTCGCGTCAAATAAGCACAATTCCTCTGGATATGTTCATCTAAATCTGCATGATTACACTGCTCTTCACTATTATGTACCTGGTGGTGGGTTCATCGAACCACATTCAAGCTATTTACTGTTCCATTCTAGAACGGAGCACGGGAGAGATATGCGCTTAAATCTTTCTGTGCGAGCTCTGATTCTGCTTATTTTACATGATGACCATTGCTACGTGTGTAGGTGGTAGATGAGCGTCAACTCAGTATTTTCGCAATCGGATGAGGAAATTTGAAATTTCATGAGAAATTCTTGCCACAACAAAAAGTCTTTTTTTTTAACTTTTTCGATGTCCTCCCGTCAGTCCCATGAGGTACGTATCCCACAATCCAAAAGATGTCGGACAGGCTTGGTGTAAGCAGTCTCTTTAACAGATCTTCTGCACTTTCTAAGTGTTCTGCAATAAACCGCAGTCTTTGGTTGGCTTCACCCACAACATTATCTGTGTGATAGTTCCAATTTAACTTATGCGTAATTGTATACTCTAATTTTTAGTCGAGAGCCTTTACATTTGTGTGATTTAGCGTGTAAACGAAATTCAGAGAATTTCTTTTAGTGCACATGTGGATGACTTCACACTTTTCAGACCATACATACACTGATGACAAAAAGTCGCAACATCAAGAAGGTCCAGTGCGGCATAAACGGAAGTTGGTAGGCGTGTTTATACATCGGAATTATGGTGTCTATCCAAATTTCGCGCCAGTCACATAAGAGTGACGCCAGTAGTGCCACTATGAGGATGCAAATCAGGTTTGCTTTAAACACACGCTGTAATTGTCCAGAGCGCTACTTAGCCTTGAGATTTGACGTGGTGAGTTGCTGTTAGTCAAGAATGCCTTTAAGGCGACAAAGACTCCATTATCAACAGCTCACAGAGTTTGAACGAGGTCGTGCTAAAGGATTATGGGAAGGTGTATGTTCCTTTTGCAATACTGCAGAAAGATTTAGCAGGAATGTAATACTTTACTGCTGGCCACGGAGGTCACGAGAATCTACAGTCGAAATAAGAGCGGGTTAAGGACGGCCGTGTGGCACTACCAAGAAGGAACACCATCGTGTTCACCGTACGGCTCTGAAGCATTGTACTGCATCTGCAGCAGCAGTCTGAACAACAGTGAGCACCGCAGTGACGCCATGAGCTGTTACCGTTGGTTACCCTGAGAACAGCTCTGAGCCAGACGCCCTGTAGCGTGTATTCCACCGTCATTGCATCTTCAGTGGCGAGAGCTCATTGGAGGGCAGGGTCGATGTCTGTTGTGCCTCCGTGTCATTGATAGCCATGTGTTGGATATAAAGAGGCCATATGAGGACCTGTGACCAACCTGTCCACGTGCTAGACAGCTGCACCTGGAGTTATGCTCTGGAATGCGATTTGGTATGACAGCAGGAGCACTCCCGTGGTTATCCAACGCACCCTGGCTGCAAATGTGTACGACAGTCTGGTGATTCCACCTGTTGTACTGTCCACGGGGTGTTTTCCAACATGATAACTCTCGTCCACATACCACTGTGTAACCCACCATGCTCTATAGAGTGACATATTGCCTTGGCCACTTCGATGACCAGATCCGTCTCCAGTCGAGTACCTGTAGGACATCGTCGGACGACAATTCTGATGTGGGCCACAACCAGCATTAACTGTCCCCGTATTGAGTAATCAACTGCATCAGGGATGGAACTCCATACCACAAACTGACATCCGGCACGTTTGCATGCTTGCATTCATCATTCTGACAGTTACACTGGTTGTTAAAGTACCAGCATTTTGCATTTTCAATGGCTTATCTCTTGCTTACATTAACCTGTGATATTGCAATGTTAATCACTCAAATATATTACCTAGCTAAATCTATTCCCGATACTTCATTACACTACATTTATCATTTTTTGGTGCTGAGTTCTTTTCGTCCAGTGTATATCCCCAAGACAGTGTGCAACTGGTTTTGATCATATGATGACTTTACAAAGCGATAAATGATATCATCTACAAACAATCTGAAAGGGTTGCTGAGATTGTCACCTACGTCGTTTAATGTAGATTAGGTAGGACAGAGGGCATGTTGAGGCATGTTACGCAACCGTTCTCCAGCGCATTCAGCAGTGCCTCCAGGCAAACGGAGGATATGTGGAGGAATTTATTTTGAAGGCGCATTGAGGTTTGTGCTATATGCTGTTGTAACTGCCAGTTTATGTACTTGTATTTCATAGCTGAATTAAAGTGCTGCTTGCATTCTCTTTGTTTCTCTTACCATTTTTATCATTGGATGTAGAAAGACACAATACGGCCTCCCTCCCACCTCCCCACATTCTTGTATACGTTCTGATGCACCATCCAACAACAGGAACCACCCTTTACAACAGATTTCAACGCGCTCTACCGTGTACAGGCGCAGCATGCATGCAGCTACATCTGTCTCCACACTGACGCTACACTGCTGTTAAGGGGTGGTCCGTGACGAGTCGATTCGCGGAATTCACTCGTTGGAGCTTTGGCTGAGCTCGTAGACTTCGTGAGCGTGTACCGACTCCAAGACAGAAAGCGTTGTGACGAAATTTCAAGTACGAATTCTTACAAAATATCACTAAAACGAGCTTTCACATTTACGGATGTTTTAAGTTGTCATAGCCTCTTTTTTAAACTAACTGGTAATAGAACTATCAAGAGAAAGAAAACTGGCGTTCTACGGATCGGAGCGTGGAATGTCAGATCCCTTAACGGGCAGGTAGGTTAGAAAATTTAAAAAGGGAAATGGGTAGGTTAAAGTTAGATATAGTGGGAATTAGTGAAGTTCGGTGGCAGGAGGAACAAGTTCTGGTCAGGTGAATACAGGGTTATAAATACAAAATCAAATAGCGGTAGTGCAGGAGTAGGTTTAATAATGAATAAAAAATAGGAGTGCGGGTAAGCCACTACAAACAGCATAGTGAACGCATTATTGTGGCCAAGATAGACACGAAGACCACGCCTACTACAGTAGTACAAGTTTGTATGTCAACTAGCTGTGCAGATGATGAAGAAATTGATGAAATGTATGATGAGACAAAAGAAATTATTCAGATAGTGAAGGGAGACGAAAATTTAATAGTCATGGGTGACTGGAATTCGAGAGTAGGAAAAGGGAGAGAAGGAAACATATTAGGTGAATATAGATTGGGGCTAATAAATGAAAGAGGAAGCCGCCTGGTAGAATTTTGCACAGAGCATAACTTAATCATAGCTAACACTTGGTTTAAGAATCATGATAGAAGGTTGTATACATGGAAGAACTCTGGAGATACTAAAAGTTATCAGATAGATTATATAATGGTAAGACAGAGATTTAGGAACCAGGTTTTAAATTGTAAGACATTTCCAGGGGCAGATGTGGCCTCCGACCACAAGCTATTGGTTATGAACTGTAGATTAAAACAGAAGAAAATGCAAAAAGGTGGGAGTTAAGGAGATGGGATCTGGATAAACTGCCAGAACTAGAGGTTGTAGAGAGTTTCAGGGAGAGCATTAGGGACCGATTGACAAGAATGGGGGAAAGAAATCCAGTAGAAGAAGAATGGGTAGCTTGGAGAGACGAAATCGTGAAGGCGGCAGAGGATCAAGTGGGTAAAAAGACGAGGGCTAATAGAAATCCTTGGGTAACAGAAGAGATATTGAATTTAATTGATGAAAGAAGAAAATACAAAAATGCAGTAAATGAAGTAGGTAAAAAGGAATACAAACGTCTCAAAAATGAGATTGGCAGGAAGTGCAAAATGACTAAGCAGGGATGGTTAGAGGACAAATGTGAGGATGTAGAGGCTTACAGGGTCTATACAGGGGCGATGTTCTTGAGGACAATATTATGGAAATGGAAGAGAAGGTAGATGAAGATGAAATGGGAGATATGATACTGCGTGAAGAGTTTGACAGAGCACTGAAAGACCTGAGTCGAAACAAGGCCCCGGGAGTAGACAACATTCCATTAGAACTACTGACAGCCTTGGGAGAGCCAGGCCTAACAAAACTCTACCATCTGGTGAGCAAGGTGTATCAAACAGGCGAAATACCCTCACACTTCAAGAAGAATATAATAATTCCAATCCCAAAGAATGCAGGTGTTGACAGATGTGAAAATTACCGAACTATCAGTTTAATAAGTCTCAGCTGCAAACTACTAACGCGAATTCTTGACAGACGAATGGAAAAACTGATAGAAGCCGAACTCGGGGAAGATGAGTTTGGATTCCGTAGAAATATGGGAACACGTGAGGCAATACTAACCTTACGACTTATCTTAGAAGAAAGATTAAGGAAAGACAAACCTACGTTTCTAGCATTTGTAGACATACAGAAAGACAATGTTGATTGGAATACTCTCTTTCAAATTCTGAAGGTGGCAGGGGTAAAATACAGAGAGCGAAATGCTATTTACGATTTGTACAGAAAGCAGATGGCAGTTATTAGAGTCGAGGGGTATGAGAGAGAATCAGTGGTTGGGAAGGGAGTGAGACAGGGCTGTAGCCTATCCCCGATGTTATTCAATCTGTATATTGAGCAAGCAATAAAGGAAACAAAAGCAAAGTCCGGAGTAGGTATTAAAATCCATGGGGAAGAAATAAAAACTTTGAGGTTCGCCGATGACATTGTAATTCTGTCAGAGACAGCAAACCACTCGGAAGAGCAGTTGAAAGGAATGGACAGTGTCTTGAAAGGAGGGTATAAGATGAACATCAACAAAAGCAAAACGAGGATAATGGAATGTAGTCGAATTAAGTCGGGTGATGCTGAGGGAATTAGATTAGGAAATGAGACACTTAAAGTAGTAAAGGAGTTTTGCTATTTGGAGAGCAAAATAACTGATGATGGTCGAAGTAGGGAGGATATAAAATGTAGACTGGCAATTGCAGGGAAAGCGTTTCTGAAGAAGAGAAATTTGTTAACATCGAGTATTGATTTAAGTGTCAGGAAGTCGTTTCTGAAAGTATTCGTATGGAGTGTAGCCATGTATGGAAGTGAATCATGGACGATAAATAGTTTAGACAAGAAGAGAATAGAAACTTTCGAAATGTGGTGCTACAGAAGAATGCTGAAGATTACATGGGTAGATCACATAACTAATGAGGAGGTATGGAATAGAATTGGGGAGAAGAGGAGTTTGTGGGACAACTTGACTAGAAGAAGGGACCGGTTGGTAGGACATGTTCTGAGGCACCAAGGGATCACAAATTTAGTATTGGAGGGCAGCGTGGAGGGTAAAAATCGTAGAGGGAGACCAAGAGATGAATACATTAAGGAGATTCAGAAGGATGTAGGTTGCAGTAGGTACTGGGAGATGAAGAAGCTTGCACAGGATAGAGTAGCATGGAGAGCTGCATCAAACCAGTCTCAGGACTGAAGACCACAACAACAACAACAACAATAGAACTATCATTAATTTCTGTCAGTTCCATTGGTTTCAACTGTCATGTATTACAGTACCATTATTTATGAAATTAAATTAAGGCACAGTTTTGTCCGATGGTAGATCAACGAACAAGCAACAAAGCAAACTCAGCCTGGTCGTCCACCTCCAACCTTTCCCCCTTACAGCTTACCTTTTCGTTCCACAGAACCCTCGATAAGTGAAAGAACTCCTAGGGGAATATATCGCCCTGACTGACAACTGCTGTAGTTCACAATGTTTTAAATCAATATTTTATTATATTTTAGCTGAACATTGCAGATACATTGTTTAATTCACAAATGTGACTCCAAGTGATATTTCATGGTACTCCCTGAACCCGTCCGCAAGATTCTCTTAAAATATGAATTGACAGTGTACGGTTAAAAAAATTTGTGCGATGCTGAGGGCACTGGAACCGGTGAGATACGAGTAGATCGGTATTATGAAGCTCCTCATTTTCCTCATTTGCTCGGAGTCCCTAACTGACTTGAATCCGTTCAGATCTTGTGCCTAGCACACCATCAGGCATATACGGTCCAGGAGGCACTTCTCCGTCTACAGTGGTAGGGGATGAAGTGGCGGTCTGTTTCATACCAGGACATTTGAGAAATCGGGGAAATAGGGGTGTAGACTAGGTAGTCAATGAAGCCTGCATCGGACGCATTGTGGTAGAACGTGCCGGCCACATGCGTGATGGGACTTTGTTGAGGCACATAATAATGTATCTGAGTGAAAACCAGTAGCTTGAAATCAAGCTTACAAATCAGTTATGACATTCCTCTTTCGGCCACAGCCACAGAGGCAAGAGAAAGTAATGTTAGCGCACCTCCGGATAGAGCATTGTCTTACGACAAGGGTTCCCCCTCCGGCCAAAAGGCCGATCACTGTCAGGAGTTGGTGCTGTAAGTACTTCTTTACAGCCGGCCGTTGTGGCGAAGCGGTTCTAGGCGCTTCAGTCTGGAACCGCGCGACCGCCACGATCGCAAGTTCGAATCTTGCCTCGGGCATGGATGTGCGTGATGTCTTTAGGTTAGTTAGGTTTAAGTAGTTCTAAGTTCTAGTGGACTGATGAGCTCAGATGTTAAGTCCCATAGTGCTCAATGCCATTTGAACCATTATTGAACTTCTTTACACCACTTTCGAACTGAATGTATTCTATATCACGACAAAGAAGCAGTAAGAAGCTTGCTAGTTGACCTATGCTCCATTTTCGGCGACGATGAGATGAGTGGTGAGTATTTTAAAGTTCTGTCGTGTGTATGACCTGCCTAAGTTACCTAGTAGAGGATTTTTTTTGGGAACTGAAAGTGACTGGCTGAATTAGATTTTTTGTAAGTAAGCTTCTAGCAACCATATGCTGATCAAACTGTTCAATTTACTTACAATTCTAGGTTTCATGTGCAGTAGAGTCAGATCATGGGATAGCGATATGCACATACACAGATGGCGGTAGTACCGCGCTCACGAAGTATAAAAGGCAGAACAATGGCGGAGCTGTCATTAGTACTCTGGTGACTCATGTGTAAAGGTTTCCGATCTGATTAAGGCTGCACGATGGGAATTAACAGACTTTGAACGCGGAATAATAGTTGGAGCTAGACGCATGGGACGTTCCATTACGAAAATCCTTAGGGAATTCTACGTTCCGAAACGCACGGTGTAATGAGTGTGCCGAGAATATCAAATTTCAGGCATTACCTCTCGCCACGGACAACGTAGTGGTAACAGCATTCACTTAACGACCGACATCTGCGGCGTTTGCGTAGAGTTGACAGTGTTAAAAGACAAGCAAGATTGCGTGAAATAACCGCAGAAATCATTGCGGGACATACAATGAACGTATCCGTTAGGACAGTGCGGCGAAACTTGCCGTTAATAGGCTATGGCAGCAGACACACGATGCGAGTGTGTTTGCTAACAGCACGACATCGCCTGCAGGCTTCTCCTAGCCTCGTGATCATATCGGTTGATCTCTAGACGACTGGAAAACAGTCGCCTAGCCGGATGAGTCCCGTTTTCAGTTGGTAAGAGCTGATGGTAGCGTTCGGGTGGGGGCCGGGCGGGGGGGGGGGGGCGGGGGGGGGGGGCGGGGTGGGCGGCGGACTCGACGAGGCCATGGGACCAAGTTGTCAACAAAGCACTGTGGAAGCTGGTGGTGGCTCCATAATGGCGTGGGATTTGTTTACATAGAATGGACTGGGTCCTCTGAACCGATCATTGGCTGGAAATGTTTATGTTCGGATACTTGGAGGCCATTTGTAGCCATTCCTGTACAACGATGGAGTTTTTGTGGATGTCCACGTCCCTTGTCACCGGACCACAATTGTTCGCGATTACTTTGAAGAACATGCTGGACAATTCGAGCGAACGCTTTGGCCACACAGATCACCCGACAAGAATCTCATCGAACATTCACGGAGCATATTCGAGAGGTCATTTCGTGCACAAAATGCTGCAACGGCAACACTTTTCCAATTGTAGACGGCTATAGAGAGAGCATGGCTCAATATTGCTGCAGGGGACTATCAACAACTTGTTGAGTCGACGGCACGTCGAGTTGCTGCGCTAGCGGGGCAAAAGGAGGTTCGACACGGTTTCAAGAGGTATCTCAGTGTATGTGAGGGTGGGTAAGGAATGAGTGAGCGAGCTTTTACAGAAGTTTTCATACTTTCAAGTTTAGATTTTTAAAATTTTATCGAATTAGAATCAGAAATTATCGTAAAGGCATTAACAATCTAGATGTTCAGCGCCCTAAACATCAAAATTTTATTCTATACAATCCGTAGACATGACATTCCCAGAAAACATTCAACCTTAAATGATGATGATCATGATTATGATTCTTATATGGATATTTGATTATTACATGCACAGTCATATTTAGTGACTAATCTGAGGTTAGGATGGTCTAAAGAGATAAACTGAAACATACAACAATTATAGAAATATACTGAAAATTACTTCCCTAGCTCAAAATACGTACTGCCTCACAGCGTGCAGCAGTAAGAGTTCTTTGGCTGACGGTCAGTATCCCCAAATCACTGTCTGGGTGGCATCTTTCTTCGTTCTCTTTATACTTCTCACTGTTTCTGAATAAAGCATACAAAGTATTGCAGTTATAATCACGCTCAGTCTCTTCCCGAATTACAATATTTACACATTGCGGACACAATGCAAACATTTATAAAATGAGTAAAAATAACGGAAACGGCTCACTGTTGTAGAATGTCTCGTGATCACGCCCATTCGTTGACCCACACTTGTCATATTGCATTTTGAACTGCTGGCGCTCTGAATCACCCTTGTATCTCACTAATGCTTAATTGAAGCGTACCGCTTGTTGAGGCAAATGTGTAGATACGCAGCACTAGATTCCTCTCAAGAGCGTGCGTTGCTCGCGTTCTTGGGTGATTGCAGAACATCGTTCCAGGGATAGCAGAGCAGTGCTAAAGAATGGAGCCAGCTGTGGGGCAGACGAGGCCTTGTACACAGGTGCCAGCTGACAAGTTGTCGGCCGAGGACAAGTGGCGGGTGCGTTCTCGGTGCTTTGACTGCTCCTGCAGACTCTTACACCTGATAACTAGCCTAATTCTCTGCCTATATGCTTATGGAAACCTGAGATTCGAAATTCATGCCGGTCTACACAAGGTGGACTCATAGAAGAGCACGAGAACCGGGCAAAAGCGAAACACGCCACATGTATTGTCACTTTTTCGAAGGAAAATTCTAGAAATATTGGACATTATGACACGTACTAAAATCATTATTTTAAAATTTCTCAAGCAAAAATTTATTTCTATAGAAATTCAACCCAAAAAATGTGATTACAACGAAAATATAGTCAACTGCTAGCAGCTGAGATTGATCAGAAAATCTGCCAAGAAATGACAACTACTTGTGGGTTCTGCTACTGTGCTACATACTCATACATACAAACCTGTAAACTACAGAGCTCGATAATCTTTAATGTTTTTTCCTATGTTAAAGATCTTGGAAGCTATACCACAGAGTCACAGGATGTTATAAAATCGTGACAAAAGAGTTTTCGTAATATTTACAGTCAACGAAATAGAGGTGGCATCTCTTATATTTCCGAGATGACTATGTCGTTTTTTGGCCTCAGAATAATTGTCCCAGAAAAAAGTTCAATGATACAATGATTATATAAATTTAAGGAACATTGCGGGGTAAAAATGCGCTTACAATTGAGACTCTTCTGGTGGCTGCAGAGAGAACCATCCACAATGTAGTGACAATCCCATTGTAAAAGTCTATTTCCAAACTAAGAGATCTTGAGCCATTAGGTACTCCCCTTTACAAGATTTGAACTGAACCAGCACCTGATTACGTTTGTTATGAGGTACGCTATGATTTTCTACAAAGGGTGTTCAAGAAGTTTTGCACAGTAGTCTAATTTTTTTATTTTTTGCAGGAGGAAAATGAATTCTACACCTTATTTTAGATCTATATGACGATGCTGTCCTGATTATATTTATATGTTTTGACGATGCCAATATGGCCGTATCTCTTTAGGACATGGTGTAAAAAAGATCTGAGGATCGTCATTACGGACTGAAACCGGTCATCGTCTACAGAATTCATATTGTGATCAAAGACTGGAATAAAAAACATTTGGAAAATGAAATTTTTTGTGAACATATATGGAACATTTAGCTATGAGTTGGTATATAAAAGTATTTTCTTTTATTTACAGGTGAGCCATAATGGGTCGTAAAGTAGATATCAGGTTGCGACAACGGTCGGTGATGGAGTTCCTCCTCAAGACCGGCGATGACTCTGCCACATCGATTCACAGGAAGTTGCTCCCTGTTAATGGGGAGGACACAGTGGATCACAGCAGTATCCAGTGGTGATTGTAGATGTTTAAAGAAGGTCATTTATCTCTACTGGACAATCCACGATGCGGTAGACCATCGACAGGAGTGAGTGATGTGAATAAGGAGACCATTGATCAACTTAATCAAATGGCTCTGAGCACTATGGGACTTAACATCTGTGGTCATCAGTCCCCTAGAACTTAGAACTAACCGAAGGACATCACACACACATCCATGCCCGAGGCAGGATTCGAACCTGCGACCGCAGCGGTCGCGCGGTTTCAGACTGTAGCGCCTAGAACCGCTTGGCCACTCCGGCCGGCTATTGACAAGAGAAATGAAAAATTGTTCCTCATCCTCCCTACAGACCGGACTTGGATCCGTCTGATTTTTAGCTCTTTGGTCGTCTGAAGGCCCACCTCCCCGTAAAACGTTTTATAGTGAGAAATACCGTATTTCCTGTCAAGCGAAGCTGTAAAAGTCAATTCCCAGAATTTTACCAAATCACATTTACATCACGGAAAGAACGTTGGGCCAGATGCGTCACAGCCGATGGAGGCTACATTGAGTAGGCTCAATGTCTAGCAACTCGTAAATGTTCCAAGTATGTTTGCAAAAAATTTCGTTCTCCTCCTGCGAAAAATAAAAAAAATTAGAGACGGCTGTGAAAAACTTTTTGAACGCCCATTGTATATGCGTAAATGGTCTGGGGATAAGGGTGGGCAGCAATCTGCGTTTGTTTTCTGGCGATACTGTGGTGTACAAGTAAATGTCGAAGTTGAGTGACTGTGGATACAAGATAACTTAGACAAAACTTCTATTTGGTGTGATGAATGGCAGGTAGCTGTAAATGTAGAAAAATGTAAATTAATACGGATGAGTAGGGAAGACAAAGCCGTAATGTTCGGATTCAGCATTAGTAGTCACGTTGTTTAAATATCTGGGCGCAACGTTGCAAAGCGATATGAAATATATGTGAGGATTGTGGTACGGAAGGTGAATGGTCGACTTCGGTTTATTGGGAGAATTTTAAGAAAGCAAAGGATACCCGACATAGGAGCCTTTTCTTCAATAGCTGCCTATTCTTGAGTACTGCTCCAGTGTTTGAGATCCACACTAGATTGGAATGAAAGAAGAGGTCGAAGCATTTCAGAGGCGGGTGTTAGATTTGTTACCAATAGGTTCGGACAACATGTAGGTATTACGGAGATGCTTCGGGAACTCAAATAAGAATCTCTGGAGGGAAGGCGACGTTCTTTTCGTGGAACGCTGCTGAGAGAATTTGGAAAACAGACATTTGAAGCTAACTGCACAACGATTCTACTGCTGGCAACATATATTTCGCGTAAGGACTACGAAGATAAAATAAATTAGGGCTGGTATGGAGGAATATAGACGGTAGTCTTTCCTCACTCTCTTTGCGGGAGGAAATGACTATTAGTGGTACAGGGTACCCTCTGCCACACACCGTACTGTGGCTTGCGGAGTATGCATGCAGATGTGAATGCTGAAACTGCTTAAACTATGTTGCTTGTCAAACATGTACGAGGGTTGGAACTTAAATAGTGGCAACTATTTATTCATACCCGTTACAAAAGAGTTACATGTTTGCACCTGTTACTGTCCTTCGAAGTAGTCACCAGCGTTGTGTAGAACCCTTTGCCAGCGATGTGGAAGGCATAGTATGTCGTTAACAGAGTCTGTTCTGTTGATGGTGCGAATGGAGCGGTCTACTGCCTTTAGAATCTCTGGAACAGTTCTGAAGCGAATGTCACGAAGTGGTTCCTTCATCTGCGGAATCAAATCAAAGTCACAATGGTACAGTATTTCCCAGCCCCATCGACCGAACAGAACAGCCATAGTTTGCGCTGTATGCGTCCGCCCATTGTTATGCAAAATGACGGGTGGGTTGGGCAGTAAGTGCCGCCGCCTCTTTCACAAAGCTGGTCGCAGATGATTTAAGTCCTTGTGACTTTGATTTGATTCCGAAGATGAAGGAACCACTTCGTGGCATTCGCTTCAGAACTTTCCAGAGGTTCGACAGGCAGCAGACCGCTCCATTCGCACCGCCATATAACAGGCTCTGCTAAGAGTATACTACGTCTTCCACATCGCTGGCAACGGGTTCTACACAAGGCTGGTGAGTACATTGAAGGACAGTAACAGGTGCAAACATGTAACTCTGCCGGCCGCGGTGGTCTAGCGGTTCTAGGCGCTCAGTCCGGAACCGCACGGCTGCTACGGTCGCAGGTTCGAATCCTGCCTCTGGCATGGATGTGTGTGATGTCCTTAGGTCTAAGTAGTTCTAAGTTCAAGGGGACTGATGACCACAGATGTTAAGTCCCATAGTGCTCAGAGCCATGTAACTCTTTTGTATCGGTTGTGAATAAATATTTGCCACTATTTAAGTTCCAACCCTCGTATATAGTAGAACTGCTTTTAGAGAGTTATTTGCTGTGCTGTTAATTTATGGACAATGTTTTAAAGACGTACTAAGAGGACACGACTACGTAACGCGCACTCTGAAAAGACTCTTGGCTAGATTGCTAATAGGTGCAGCCGAATCGATAGCGATTGACATACGTTTAATGGTGGTGAATGCTTTACGGTGGCTATCAATTTTAGCTGTCAGGTAATACTGTGTTAAACTGCGTCTAATACGTTAATATCTATGACGATTTCAATTACACGCAACGTTTCGCCGATCGTTAACTTGGCGCGTCATTTCAGTCTTTGTAAACATAGACTCCCAACGCAAGGTGATTCCCCAGGTTTTTTCGCCGTGATTTGTTAATGTTGTGTTCTCAGATGTTCAGCTGAATGTTGATTCCATGGAACAGAAAACTAGCCTGAAAACCCGAAAGCACACCACCGATCAGCGTGTTGCTCGCTGGCTAAAGTTCCTGGGTAACACTGGTCTCACAAGACTTCCTGCAAACGTGACTTCATTTTGACGTCAGACGCCATATCGAAGATGCCAAAGAGCTGTCTACTGATTTTCGTTATCGTACAATTCACAACACGTGAGGCGAGTGTCACGTTCCAAACAACAACATCCGCCTCAGTTAGAGAGAACTAGAAGTTACACTTTTTCTTTACTGCAGAGTACGTTAAGCTCGAAATTACGTTTTTTACATGTGTAAAGTTCTGCATAGATGTGGACTGGACTGTGGATAGTGGAGAGATTAAAGTGTTTGCAAAAATTAATTCCGAAACTTAGTGACAAACTTGTATTTAATGTACGGCATATATTCAACATTGTTCGTTAAAGTATCTTAACAACGTAAGATTGTTTTAAGAAGATCTGAAATAGTTTCAGGAATTGGTCTGTAATTAAAACCTATGGGTAGCCTTTCTAGCAGACGAATTAAAGCAGTAACTCATTTAATTTATCTTCTATGAGTAAATGCTATTTAAAAACACCAGTTCATTGAGGCTCTCTCGAAAACGCGTTGGCATTGTTACAGTTTGTTGTAATAAAATAAAATAACTGAAAACGTCATATTGGCGGTTAACATGGAGGAGTACTTTAACTGTAGACATTCCTGTTTTACAAACAAGTAATCTAAAATAACTAGCTTGCAAATTTTTTTAATGTAAAGGTGAGACTAACCTACCTTTTAATTCTCTTGCAAATGTCTCAGTCTTTTCTATGCTTCTTATTCCGAGTGGTTTGTTTTACCAGATGAGCAATGGTATTTTGAATATTTACTCGCATTTGCTTATTCACACTTAATTCGTAAACTATTGACAATGGCAACTCATTACTGACAGAGCACTCTTACATGTATGTAACATCGAATGTTACCTATTAAATTAGTAAAGGAGCTAGAATGTTTTGGGGGTAACAAGACGAGTACCTGCAACCTCCCACTACCACGCTCCGCGCTCACAGCCACTACACCACGATGAGATTACGGTAGTTTAGACACTGCTGTAACTCACAGCTCATAAACGTTTTAACTGCCGATAAGTCACTATGTGACATTTAATTATAATAATATTTACAATAAGTCATACATAGAACGACGTGTTTTTATAAATCTTGGATACGTCAAAATGACGTCACGTGTACACGAAGTCTTGCGAACAGTTAACCGTGTGAGAAAGGCCCACATCGAACGCTGACGAAAGTCGACAGCAGTTCCTGCTGTTGTCGATATTGCTTGTGACGTCAAAATAACATGAAGCAGGAAGTCTTGTAAATGAGTGTTGTTCGAAGTTGTTAGGAATGAGAGGTCACTCAGTGTCGATGTTGTTTTGTTTCTTAGCTACTCAGCCATACCTCCGACAGTTTTGTTACCGTCCGAGTGTGCTATAAGCAGTCCAGAGTCTTGAAAGTCGCTATTCATTTGATGTCACATTCTTCCATGCCATCAGCAAGCTTCGCAATGCTCGAGATTTTGCCTTGGCAAAACGTAGTCGAATTACAGATGTTTGCAACTAGCAGCAGAAGCGGTAGTTACTGCAAATACTCCAGTGACACAAATACCAGACATCAAGAAAATAACTTTTCTTCACTTCCTTGAGCTAATTCTTATCTTTTTCCTATCTCACTGCTTTTCAAAATCGTGTTCTTCGGTAAAAAACTGTTTTGTAGAAAATATACTGTAAATAAATTTTGATATACCTCGCAACAAACGTAACCTAAGTTGATAGTAGTTTCACACAACTTCGTTTAAATTCACCAAATGCCAATATTGAATAGATCAAGCACTGTTCATCTCGGAGATACGTGCTCCTGTTCTTAGTAGCATTTACGTGCACGTCGTTCACCATTCAGTTCGTCGAAATGAAGTTAAGATTCGAGTGTAACGTCCTGTCGACGCCGAGGTCTTTATGGACAGAACGCATGGCCAGGATGGACAAGGATGGGAAAAACATCCGTCGTCCCTTTTTCAGAGGAGTCACCCTCGACTTCACCTTCAAAGATTTATGGAGATCACGTAAAACCTAAGTATGGAGGACCAGGCTGAGAATCGAACTATGGTCTTCCCAATAGGCGAGCAGCGCCTTACTCTGTCTTGGTATTTTCTGCCATCTTGCGGACGTACATCCGGAAGAGCATTAATTCATCTTCCGATAGTTCAGCTGGTAACCTTACAGCCAACCAAGGTGAATCTGCCTCAGAATTTAAACCACTTGACACTGTATTGTGGAGCAAACGCGCATGCGTCAGAGGTAATACTGTCAGTAACAGGAGCGTCAGTCGTGGATAAGACACTATGCGTCCAACGTTAAAACAAGGCAAGTGCAGAGCCAGCAAATCCACAGTGCTTGGGAATTATGTGATTCTGAAAGTGATATCATATGTTGGCAGTGAGGACTCAGAGCAATAATTTCTCTGTGGCAGCTGACATGAAATGGGTGTCCATGATTTGTCAAGGTGGCTGAGCAGCTTGTCTGTGATTTGCCAGGGGAAATACAATAGCCACTGCAGATCTCTTGGGTTGTAAAAGAAGGGCGTCTCGCTTGTGTTCGATACTCCATTCTAGTACAATGCGTATTGTTTGTTGTATGCACCATTTACCACACGGACAAGGAATTTCATATATACCCGTCTTTCATAAAAGTAAATCATCTTTCACAGAACCCAGAAGAGCTGCTGTTTCGACCGTTGGGAGGAACATCACATCAACTTTATGCTTTTCGTTGACCTGGAAATGTTTGAAAGAATATTTCCCATACAGTGTGCTGCATTCGGACCCGAAAGATGGTGACACATTCTATCCGTCTGGAAAATGAAGCAACACATATTCCTAAGCTTTGTGGCTCAGTTCACCCTATAGTCTGTGGTGGAGTGGACTTGTGATATCACAACAACTCCCCCTTCCTGTTCCATTCGCGAATAGTGCGTGGGAAGGATGACTGCCGATAAACTTCCGTATCAGTTCCTATTTCTCTGATTTTCTAGTCGTGATCTCTGCGAGACGTCGCAAGTCGCCCGACTCTTCTTGGAACGCACGCTTTGGAATATCAACCATAACGGCGTTGCTCATCAGAAGATCCTGTGGTGAAACATGCCGTTTTTCATTGTGTCTCCTCTATCTGTTCTACTGCGCTCGACTCAATGGCCAAGTGTAAGTCTTTCAGCTGGACCCCTTCCACAACTTGATCTCTTCCAATGAAACTGTTGTGACTTAGCAAGACAGCCAAGTCACAATGAGAGGAAGCCGAAAGGCACGCGTTAAGCTCACGCAGATTGGCGTGAGGTCTGGAACAGTTAAAGGAATTAATAGTAGCAAATAAAGTACGTAGTTGATGTAATACTTAACTTTAATCCTCAATTGTAGAACATCTCTCTTGACGGTACATGTTATAACCACAATATAAAATAATATCAAATGCGCGCAGGTCGCCGAAGTGGCGTCAAATCGAAAGACCTGCACCAGGCGAACGGTCTACCCGACGGGAGGCCCTAGCCACACGACATATCCATTTATATATCAAATGCTATGGCGCCTTGCTAGGTCGTAGCAAATGACGTAGCTGAAGGCTATGCTAACTATCGTCTCGGCAAATGAGAGCGTGGTTGTCAGTGATCCATCTCTGGCTAAGTCGGCTGTACAACTGGGGCGAGTGCTAGTAAGTCTCTCTAGACCTGCCGTGTGGCGGCGCTCGGTCTGCAATCACTGACAGTGGCGACACGCGGGTCCGGCGTATACTAATGGACCGCGGCCGATTTAAAGGCTACCACTTAGCAAGTGTGGTGTCTGGCGGTGACACCACAGAAACTACTTGGTAAGAGTTCCAAACTGGCGACCAGCAGTGAAGAGTAAGTGGGAGGAGTTTCTGCAAACCATGTCTTTCGTAGATGAGTCATATTTTATTAAGATTCATGCAATATATCTCTGCGTCTGCTTCTTCTACAGTCGTTTTGATGTGCTCTTTCTGTTTTGGCGAAGCCACAAGCGCCGGAACGAAGAATAAGAACGCAAGACCAGAGAAGACGGTGAAACGACGTCGGCCAATAGCGCACTGACCAGGACGTCACCACGGTAGGAGCGACATCTGGCCGAAGTGAATATAAGCGCCGCTCCTGCCAGCCTCGGCCCCCCTGGTTGCTCCTCTACTCTCCCATCCCCGCCCTCTGCCCTGCCTTCATTGTTGTGTCCCCCCTACCCTCCATCTCTACACCCTACATCTCCTTTCCCAAGGTGGCTTCCATCAACTCCCCCACCCGGATGGTGCCCTCTCTCCCTCCATTTATCCCTCCTATCTGATCCTCACTCCCCCTCCTTTCCTCTGTCCTTTCCCTGGGATCCCTCTTCCCCCCTTCCCTCCTGTTTTCTCCCCACTAAACCTCTCCCTACCTCCCTTCTCCCCCCCCCCCTGAGTCATTTTGTATTCCCCTCCTCTGCCTACCCCACTCCCTGTCGCGTCTGCCCAGCGCCCCCCACCCCTCTTATGGGTCCTCATCCTCCATCAGCTCCTTTCCCGGCTGTCCTCCATTTTTTTTTAATTTTCCCATCCAGTTTCCCCCGACCTCCTCTCGGCTGTGGTATGTCACATTTGCCAACTTTTTAGTGCAGTGTTCCAGTGACTGTTCAGTATTGTTCGTCTTTCTCGTGTTGCGAACAGAAACCATGCTGTCGCTGGATGTGAATTTTATGTCTTTTGCGAACAGAAACCAGACTGTCGCCGTGTTTTTTTTAATTGTCTGTCTATTGTTTTACCTGTCTGCTTTGTATGTATTTTCTTAGCGTCATCATCCCTCTGTTCTTTGTTTTAAGTTCCGCGATTTCTTTTCGTCATGTTATTCTTTAAGTCTCCGATTTTATCGCCAGTTTTTATTATTTATTCTCTTCATCTTTCTAACAAAGTCTGTAGGCTGAAGAGCGGCATACTAAGCTGCTGCCAGCCCGCCCCCTTCAGGAGGAATTGAAATTCAATAAAGGAAAAAAAAAGGCAGCCTCGGCCGGACGTTAGTGGACAGGATTCGCAGAGTATTAGCACGGCCTAGCACGCAGTGCTATGAGAACTGTTATTAGTGATCCATATCCATTGCTTGTTGGACTTTGTCTATAGCGAAGAACATTACTATTTGCATGTCGCTCTTTGCTTGTGACGCCGACATAACTCCAAAGTTCAGTATTGTCAACCTGCTTTATTGAAATAAAACTGTTAATGTTATTTGCTTGAATTGTTGTACAGCATTCGAAGAATGCAGCGTGCTTTAGGCACCCTATATGAGACGAGTGGTTAGGACCCCACATCTGGCGACAAGGGCTCAAAAACTTTACACTTTAGGTCACTCTGGGCTGTCAGTCATCTTTGTTTTACAGCTGTCACCGTTTCCAAAGATTTATCGCCAACAGAGTAATCGCACATTAATGGCTCCTCCTATTTATTGACTTTATGTTGATGCCAACTTTCCGTCCTTGCACGACAGGTCATCCCGCAGTTCTGGTGGTGCAACCTTTCTATTGACAACATCGTTGTCCGGGTACATACACACCCTCCGATGTTATCCTCTTGATCATATACGTATATACTGCCTGACAAAAGTAAAATACATGAAGTACCCAGAAGACATGATAGAATGTCATGTAGATTCACACAAGTACACACTGACCCGTGGCGGGCCGGCCAGTAGTATCTCTGACGTGAGTAGGATCGATTTCCTACTACAGAGGTTTGTCTTGGGACTTGGGCCGGCTCGGGATATAATCGAGTGCCAACCGCGAGTAAGGGTAACAACGCTGTGAGAACGGATGACAACGGTGCGCGAGTCGGCGATTGGCTGCCGGGCAGAAGCGAAGACGGCGTGCCTAAGACTGGGCGGCGGTTATCGTGTGGTTATACTGGAGGCGGCGGGAGTTGGCCGGTGCTGTGCATTCTCCGGCGACCTCGTGAGCTGTGGATGTGCCCGCTTCCTTGGAGGGACACGCTGCTAAGGTCTTGCGAAGTGATAGTCTGACATCTCCGCAAACCGTCCCAGCATCAAGACACCCAGTCAAGTACTCTAATTACTAAGAGCACTTAGTTAACTGTGACTGTGATCGCTCTTGCCTCAGTAAGACGTTTCAGCACGTCTGATGTTATGTCTGTTCGATTTCCTTTGATACCTCTTACTAAGGGTGTGCTCTGCTTCACATAATATTGATGTATTTGCAGAATGTTAGTTCATTAGATATTATTAGCAGGTGTTTAATTTGGTTACGATATCGGTTAATCCATGTGTATATGTCCTCTGCGGGCAATCTGAGTTTTTATTTCTAAAGGTTACCGTGTTGAGCTTTGCTGGCCGATTTAAGGTGGCCAATATATGTGTGTCATTAAGTTCTAGTGAGTGTCGGTTCTCGTGAGCCAGTTCATTTCCCACTCCTAGCGTTTGTTATCAGGTACTGTTTCACTTAAGCAAAGGACTTGCGAGTGAAATTAGCTGTTGTTGAGCCTTGATTTTATAGTGTTAATTTACTGGTCAATCTTGAATGTTAAAGTTAAGAAAAGTTTTTTGACTCTGTTTTCGGGTGTGGTCTGTGTTTCAGTGAGCTGAGGCAGCGGGTAACCGAAGCGCAGAGCTTCCCTTTGGATTACAAGTTTGGCTTACGGCTCGTGTGATCACCTTCGGTAGCGTTTGCTGGGTTCACATTTCGGTGGCCTACTCGACGTGGGGTTGCAAACAGAGACACGTCTTAGTTCGAAGTTAAGTATTACTTCCCTCAGTCGGTTCCACCGTTCGTGGTTAAACTTCGACCTTACAAGCTCGGCCCTTACTTCTGTTATTACACATTTATGATTGTACAAAGTTGTAACTTTCTATGCCCTAAAAGCCCATCTTACAAGCCAATGGGCATTTCAATAATTTCGGGGTTGGATCTGCAAGGTTCTCTAGTCTAGTAATTTGCAAGACTGCCCAAGTTACGTTTTAATAAATATGTTCTAAGTATTCGTGTTAAAATTGAGCTGGTGTGTCCACTGTTATTTTACAAGTAATTTTAAAGTATTGGAATTGAAAGGGTCTTAAATAACGTGTCTCAGCAAGAGTTGTTTTGTTAAAGTTATGGACAAAGTCAGCTTCTGTCAATTTTTATATGAGATCGTTATTAATGGTTTATTAGTTTATTAATGATTTTATGCAATGAGAGAGTTTCTTAAATATTTTACCTGAGTGGCGTTTCTCAATGTTTATGGGAGTGTGTTGGCTAATGGTTTATTAACTTGCTTATCATTTCATGTAATGAGTGATTCGTAAATAATCTTGCCTGAGTGGCGTCTGTCAATTTTTATGTGTGATTATTTTTGGTAGTTAATAAACACATTGGAACTGAAATGTTCACTTTATTGGGTCAGCCCTTCCACTCCCTTTAGATTTAAAAATTAAACAATGCAGGTGTTAAGTAAAAACGTTCCACACACCATCGGAGAGCATGTAAATGATTACAGCTGCAATTCTCTGTGACAGGTAGAATGGCCACTAGAATGCAGCTGGCGTACCACAGGGGAGTGTTACGGGACCATTGCTTTTCAAAATATATATGAATGACCTAGTTGATAGTGTCGGAAGTTCCATGCGGCTTTTCGCGGATGATGCTGTAGTATACAGAGAAGTTGCAGCATTAGAAAATTGCAGCGAAATGCAGGAAGATCTGCGGCCGATAGGCACTTGGTGCAGGGAGTGGCAACTGACCCTTAACATAGACAAATGTCATGTATTGCGAATACATAGAAAGGAGGATCCTTTATTGTATGATTATATGATAGCGGAACAAACACTGGTAGCATTTACTTCTGTAAAATATCTGGTAGTATGCATACGGAACGATTTGAAGTGGAATGATCGTGTAAAATTAATTGTTGGTAAGGTGGATGCCAGGTTGAGATTCATTGGGAGAATCCTTAGAAAGTGTAGTCCATCAACAAAGGAGGTGGCTTACAAAACACTCGTTCGACCTATACTTGAGTATTGGTCATCAGTGTGGAATCTGTACCAAGTCGGGTTGACAGAGGAGATAGAGAAGATCCAAAGAAGAGCGGCGCGTTTCGTCACAGGGTTATTTGGTAAGCGTGATAGCGCAACGGAGATGTTTAGCAAACTCAAGTGGCAGACTCTGCAAGAGAGGCGCTCTGCATCGCGGTGTAGCTTGCTGTCCAGGTTTCGAGAGGGTGCGTTTCTGGATGAGGTATCGAATATATTGCTTCCCCCTACTTCCCGAGGAGGTCACGAATGTAAAATTAGAGAGATTCGAGCGCGCACGGAGGCTTTCCGCCAGTCGTTCTTCCCGCGAACCATACGCGACTGGAACAGGAAAGGGAGGTAATGACAGTGGCACGTAAAGTGCCCTCCGCCACACTCCGTTGGGTGGCTTGCGGAGTATAAATGTAGATGTAGATATACGCTGCTTGTAACGTGAGTTGTAAGTATACGCCATTTTGACGCTGTACTACGGCTCTGTGATCAGACAGAACGGTTCGAAACTTCACCGGCGTACAGAACGAATATCAAATGTGATGCACCAACTAGGACGATTGTCTATGTACATTAATGGCTTTTTTAAAAAAAAAATATGGGGCATTAGTTATTGAACGACCCTCGTATAAATGGTACCAAAGGTATCTCCTATCACATCAGTTTTCACGAATCCTCTCGCAGTGGTGGCGCATCACGACGGTAGGAGGGGAGGTAAGCGATGCGCACACGGAAGCGCGCGCCCCCTCGTCGCTCAGCAGGGTGGCTGTCGTGCGCAGCAGCGCCAAAGGTCGGCCCAGCCACGCCACGCCACGCCACGCCGCGACCCACATCCTCCTAAGCGCAGCGCCGGTCACGACGAGTCTCGCCGCCCTGGCGAAAGCGGCCTCCTGCTCCTCCTCCACTTGCAGACAGAGCGGACTGTATCCCGCTCAGCGCACGCCCGCGCCGCTCCAGGCGGTCTGCTCAGAGTTGCGCGAGTGGTTGCGTCACCACAGGACGGGACGTCTGGGCGTGGGCCGCTGTCGTGAGGTGGCTGGGGCTCGCTGTCAGAGACGGCGCCGGCTCCCTCTACCTCTGCACCCGCACCTACATACACCGATCAGCCAGAACACTGTGACCACCTACCTAATAGCCGGTATGTCCACATTTGGCAAGGATGAAAGCGGCGACGCTTCGTGGCGTGGAAGCAACGAGGCCTTGATTGGTCGCTGGTGGGAGCTGGCACCACATCTGCACGCACACGTCACCCAGTTCCCGTAAATTTCGAGGAGTGGGGCGATGAGCTCTGACGCCACATTCGATCAATCCCAGATGTGTTCGATTGGGTTCACATTTAGCGAGTTGAGGGGGGACTGTTGTGGCGTAGCAAGACAGCCACGCCACGGAAGTAGCCGAAAGGCACGCGTTTAGTTCACGCAGGCAAGAGATAGGTCTGTAACAGGATACGTAATGAATGCTATAAAGAAAAGTACGTAGCTTCTGGAATACTTAACTTTAATCCATCCTTGTGGTACATCGCTCTTGATGAGACAAGTGAGACTCTTTAGATACAAGCTATGTAAGGCTACTGGCGCCTTGCTAGGTCGTAGCCATTGACTTAGCTGAAGGCTATTCTAACTATCTGCTCTGCAAATGAGCGAGGCTTCAACAGTGTGCATCGCTAGCTACGTCGTCCGTACAACTGGGACGAGTGCTAGTCAGTCTCTCGAGACCTGCCTTTTGGTGGCGCTCGGTCTGCGATCCCTAACAGTGGCAACACGCGGGTCCGACATGTACTAATGGACCGCGGCCGATTTAAAGCTACCACCTAGCAAGTGTGGTGTCTGGCGGTGACACCACATTCCTCCCCCGCAAATCGGCGAACGGTCGTGTTATAAGGCTTCCGCCCGCCGTGGGGAGGACCCCATGTTGACGTATGCGATGAGGTGGGGAGCCTAACAACAGGCGAGGCTGTGCCACCCGCACCCGGCCATTCGGTCCGAGGGGAGCTAGGAAACGCCTGAAAACCTAGTCCAGGGTGCACATCAACATGCGGTGTATGCGCCCGTAAAGAGACAGCAGGGGCCGAAGGGTCGACCTCCATTGCGTCGGGGCACCCGACGGGCGAAGACGACGTCTGGTCCGGAGCGGGCAAGAGGTCCATGGCGGAGGACGGCTGGTCACGGGAAGCGATCGGCGGCGCGTGACCCAGGGAGGCGCCAGGCGGTTGCAGCGACGCGTCCACTGCGGGCGGCGCCGGCGGGAGAACAGGCGGCGGCGGCGGCGGCGCGTCGCCATGGGGCAAAATGGAAGGCAGCGTCGGTAACACCTGGGGATGAGGCGAGCCAGTAGATGGGTCCCCAGGGCGCTGACCGGACGGCACCGTCGCTGAAAGCAGACGGGGAGCGGCAGAACCCGTGCGACGACAGAGGCGCAGCTGATTGAGATGCCGACGCACCTCACCAGAGGCCCCCAAAACCAAATACATCGCGCGGCCGAGGCAGCGAAGAATGCGCCCTGCGAGCCAACGCCGTGAACCTCGATAGTTGCGATAGAATTCAACGTCGCCTGGAGCAAAAGCAGAAGTCTGCCGCTGCACAGGAACCTGATGCGGCGGATGCAGCAAAGACATCAAGGTTCGATGAGGACGGCCGTGGAGCAACTCAGCCGGCGAGCGACCACCTCAGGGCTGAGAGCGATACGAAGACAAAAAGAGCAACAACGCGTCCTCCCGGGAATGCGACTCTTTCAACTTCAACATCTGTGATTTGAAAGTCCGGACCAATCGTTCAGTGGCACCGTTTGACTGAGGCGAAAACGGCGCGGATGTCAGATGTTGAATACCATTGGCCTTGCAGAAAGACTGAAATTCTGCGGACATGAATTGTGGGCCATTGTCGGAAACAATAGTCCGCGGAAGACCTTCAATGCAAAAGATAGCAGACAACGCTTGGATGGTGGCAGTTGACGTCGTGGAAGACATCCGGACAACAAAAGGAAAATTACTGAAGGCATCTACCAGAACCAACCATCGAGCATTCCAGAATGGACCAGCAAAATCGATGTGCAAGCGTTGCCAAGGGGAAGTAGCTTTTGGCCATGCAAAGACTTTCCGCGGCGGTGCCGATTGTTGTTCGGCACACGCCATGCAAGAAGAACACATATTCTTGTTGAAGGGAGGGATTAACTAGTTTCAAAATCTGTTCCCGTATACGAACATCAGAAACGTTCTGTGCAATTGCATCACGTACCATTGTATCTGAATAAGGGAGGCCACATTCACACTCAAAAGCACAATCCCGAGTAAGGCCTTGCAATGTTGCAACCCACTCCCTATTAGTCTGACCGGCCGTACGTTTCGTTCGAAAGAAAGTATACCTCTTCGCAACTACATTGACTGTTTCTTTGAAATAGGCATCTAACGCCGACAAAAATTTCGTCGTAGGACAGAGTTGCTACGTCGCGTCGGGGAAATAATTTCACTATCACACGGTACGTTTGCACCCCTACACACGACAATAAGTTAGGCTGCCGCTCGTTACCTTGAATTTTGTAGGCGGCGAGATGAAATCCAAATTGGCGTGACCACTCCGTCCATGTTTCCTTAGCTGGGTCAAACGGCCGGAACGGGGGTGCAACAGCATGTTGTGGCTGCGGTAGCGGTGAAGCGGCGGCCGCCGCATCGTTTTGCATTGCACGTTGACCCTGGACGAGCCGTCCAACGGCATCCAATATCGCCTACGTCTGCTGATTCTGCAAGCGATAAAATTCGGACAGTACATCTGGCGAAGCCATGACACAAGTAAATGTAAACAACTAGAAATAACAAGACCCTTTCTTGACTCGTCGCCAACTGTTGTGGCGTAGCAAGACAGCCACGCCACGGAAGTAGCCGAAAGGCACGCGTTTAGTTCACGCAGGCGAGAGATAGGTCTGTAACAGGATACGTAATGAATGCTATAAAGAAAAGTACGTAGCTTCTGGAATACTTAACTTTAATCCATCCTTGTGGTACATCGCTCTTGATGAGACAAGTGAGACTCTTTAGATACAAACTATGTAAGGCTACTGGCGCCTTGCTAGGTCGTAGCCATTGACTTAGCTGAAGGCTATTCTAACTATCTGCTCTGCAAATGAGCGAGGCTTCGACAGTGTGCATCGCTAGCTACGTCGTCCGTACAACTGGGGCGAGTGCTAGTCAGTCTCTCGAGACCTGCCTTGTGGTGGCGCTCGGTCTGCGATCCCTAACAGTGGCGACACGCGGGTCCGACATGTACTAATGGACCGCGGCCGATTTAAAGCTACCACCTAGCAAGTGTGGTGTCTGGCGGTGAGATCACAGGGACGGTGGGGTGGGGGGGGGGGGTGGGGAGAGGAGCACCACATCAATTGGAACTCACCACTGTGTTCCTCGAACAACTCCATCACACTCCAGGCCTTGCGACACGGTGCATTACCTTGTTAAAAAATGCCACTGTCGTCGGAAAACATGAAGGGGTGTATGTAGTCTGCAACCAGTGTACAATACTCCTTGGCTGTCGTGGTGCCTTGCACGAGCTCCACTGAACCCATAGATGGTCATGTGAATGATCCCCAGAGCATAATGGAGCCGACGCTACCCTTTCTCCCTCCTGCAGTAGATGTGTCAACGTGCTGTTCCTGTGGAAGACGACGGATTCGCGCCGTCTCATCGGCATGATGAAGTATCGGCAGTCTTCAGACCATGCAACGCTCTGCCACTGTGCCAGTGTCCAGTGCCGATGGTTACACTCTTATTTCTGTCGTAATTGCCGATGTCGTGATGTTAATATTGGCACACGTATGGGTCGTCGGCTATGGAGGACCATCGTTAGGAGTGTTCGGCGCGTTCAGACACATTTGTACTCTGTTCAGCATTGAAGTTTGATGTTAGTTCTGCTGTAGTTCACCTCCTGTCCTTTTTTACCACTCCGCCCAGTCTACCACCTCCGACCTCCGACATATGTAATGAGGGATGGCCACACAATGCATGACCACTGCACTTGGTCACACATTCGTTTCACCACTTGTCGAAGACACTCACCACACCACTCCTCGAACGCCCGACAAGTCATACAGTTTCCGGAATGCTCGAGCCGAGCCTCTGGGCCATCACAATCTGCCCTTGCTCAGACTGAGATGGATCGCTCACCTGCCCCATTCTGCACACGGAGAGTACACTCAATGATACTACAAGCACTATGCGTGTGTCTCACTAGCAGTCATTGCTTGCCAAGTGACGATGCTGTCGCCTACACAGATTTATATCGATAGTAGGTCGGTGGTCATTATGTTCCGGCTGATCAGTGTACATACTCTTCAAGGAATCATATTGTGCGTGGCGGAGCGGCCACTTGTACCACAGCTGCTCCATTCCCTGTTCCACTCGAAAATCTATATCTACATAAATATTCCGCAGTCCGCCACACGGTGCACGTGACGGGGGTTGGGGGGTACTCCGTACCACTACTAGTCATTTCCTTTACTGTTCCACTGACAAATACAGAGAGGGAGATGATGATGATGTTTCGTTTGTGGGGCGCTCAATTGCGCGGTCATCAGCACCCGGACAAAGTCCCAACTTTTTTGCAGTCCAATTTCTTACACAGTCCAATCTAGCCACTGACACTGTAAGTGGGGTGCTTCTGTGTTGGCAGCGCTGTGTAGCGCTTTGCATTGGATCTCTGACTGCGCTTTCTTTGTAAGAGACTCTGTGGCTGGTTGGACTCGTTGTTGGAAGTTAATCGCCAGTAGTGTTGGGCAGCTGGAAGTTAGTCGCCAGCCGTGATGGAAGTATTGTTGGGGAGTTGGAGGTGAACATCCAGCAGTGATGGATGTTAGATGTGAGAAGTTCTCATTGATGGAGGGTTCAGGTCTGAAGTATTAGCGTAGGCTAACGATCTGGAAGTATCCGACTTGGAGATTGAAAATTATTCATGATTATATATCTTTGTACTGGATGTCAATGACGATTTATATTCGTGTTTGAACTGGATGTCACATTATTAACGTAAAAAAAATACATTATTTGGTTTGCAAGAGTCTTTCCTTTGCTAAGCACATGCCTATTAGCAGTTAGAATCTTTTATTTAGCGTCGCGTGGGATTAGCCGAGCGGTTTAAGTCGCTGCAGTCATGGACTGTGCGGCTGATCCCGGCGGAGGTTCGAGTCCTCCCTCGGGCATGGCTGTTTGTGTTTGTCCTTAGGATAATTTAGGTTAAGTAGTGTGTAAGCTTAGGGACTGATGACCTTAGCAGTTAAGTCCCATAAGATTTCACACACATTTGAACATTTTTTTTTTATTTAGCTGGCTGTATTGACGCTCGCTGTATTGCAGTAGTTCGCGTAATGAAATTTTTTTTGAGGTAAGTGCTTAATGAAGTGTACAGGTTATTTCAGGATTGCTTCTTATTCAGGGCCATTCTTTTGTATTAATTATTTGAAGCCAGATTGTAATTTTTTTTTTGTGCAGTCAGATTGCGTTATGCTAGAATGTTGTGGGTCAGTGTTGACATGATAAGAAAAAGTAAAGAGAAATTAGGCTCAGTACATTCAGTTTTACTCAGCTGTTTCAGAATAAAATAACGTAGAAGTTTCGTCTTCTGAGGCATTCAGCAATTTAAGTAAAGATTAACACATTTAAATAAAGAAGTTTCAACACGAATGATGATGATGACGAAATGAGAGAGACGAAAAATTACTGCGTACATGGGCCCGGATTTCTCGTATCTTACTTCATGGGCCTCAAGCGCAGTAGAATCGTTCTGCAGTCACCTTCAGATGCCGGTTCTCTAAATTTTCTCAACAGTGTTCCACTAAAAGAGTGTCGCCTTTCCTCCAGGGATTCCCATTTGAGTTCTCGAAGCATCTCTGTAACACTTGCATGTTGTTCGAACCCACCAATCAAAAATCTAGCAGCCCGCCTCTTAATTGCTTGGATGTCGTCCTTTTAATCCGACCTGGTACGAATCGCAAACCCTCTAACAGTGTTCAACAATGGGTCAAACTAGTGGCCTACTTTCGGTCTCCTTCACAGGTAAACCACACTTCTCTAAAATTCTCCCAAGAAAGCGAAGTCGACCATTCGCGTTACCTACCACAATGGCACATGCCCATATCATTTCATATCTCTTTGCAAAGTTACACTCAAATATTTAAACAATGCGACTGTGTCAAACAGTACACCACTAATGCTGCAGCCCGCATCTCGTGGTCGTGCGGTAGCGTTCTCGCTTCCCACGCCCGGGTTCCCGGGTTCGATTCCCGGCGGGGTCAGGGATTTTCTCTGCCTCGCGATGGCTGGGTGTTGTGTGCTGTCCTTAGGTTAGCTAGGTTTAATTAGTTCTAAGTTCTAGGCGACTGATGACCTCAGCAGTTGAGTCGCATAGTGCTCAGAGCCATCTGAACCACTAATGCTGCATCCGAAGATTACGGGTCTGTTTTCCTACTCATCCACATAACATACACTTTTCTACATTTAGAGGATAGCAGTATTAAAATAAAAGTGTACCAGTGTCTCTATTAAACACTTAAAAACATTAAAAGTACAAGTAACTACGTCACGGTCATTAAAACTCCCAAGGACACCATCTTCACTAAAGCTACCACAACGTACAATAGATCGATGGAAAGGCATCTGTCCGTAGAAGGTTAACGTTCACGGTCGGAAATGCAACAATTAATATAATATACTGGGCTGTTTTGCCGTCGTCGAACGGATTTCTTAAAAAAAAAAAAAAAAAAAAAAAAAAACAATGTTTCGTCCCCACCTGCGGAGCACATTTTCAAGAGGGATCGTAGCTTCTTTGAGTGACCGATTCACAACCTGGCTCGCTGCTGACTGCAGCAAAATTCCGTTTACCCGTGATACGGCGTAGCGGCTTGACGTCACATGCTTTGATTATCCGAGCGAAACTGGCACTTGTCGGTTGCAGTCGTCCGCTGTCGCTATCACTCCATGGTGGCAGACTAGTACACATCATCTTCAGTACCGGGATTGCACGCCCTCCTCCTTCCTGTCGAAATCCCTGGAGTGTTTAATCTCTATGGCTCTGTAATGCCTGTCATGGTACCAGCTTGTGGCTGCCAGTATCTCACTACATTTTCAGAAAAGTTGAATTATTTTTTCATGAGGAAGAGCTTCACAAATTGAGGAAGTCAATAACCCGTCCTACATCTACATCTACAATGATACTCTCCAAATCACATTTAAGTGCCTGGCAGAGGGTTCATTGAACCACCTTCACAATTCACTATTTTTCCAATCTCGTATAGCGCGTGGAAAGAATGAACACCTATATCTTTCCGTACGAGCTCTGATTTCCCTTATTTTATCGTGGTGATCGTTCCGCGCTATGTAGATAGGTGTCAACAAAATATTTTCGCATTCGGAGGAGAAAGTTGGTGATTGGAATTTCGTGAGAAGATTCCGTCGCAGCGAAAAACGCCTTTCTTTTAATGATTTCCAGTCCGAATCCTTTATCATTTCTGTGACACTGTCTCCCATATTTCACGATAATACAAAACGTGCTGCCTTTCTTTGAACTTTTTCGATGTACTCCGTCAGTCCTATCTGGTAAGGATCCCACACCGCGCAGCAGTATTCTAAAAGAGAATGGACAAGTGTAGTGTAGGCAGTCTCCTTAGTAGGTCTGTTACATTTTCTAAGTGTCCTGCCAATAAAACGCAGCCTTTGGTTAGCCTTCCCCACAACATTTTCTATGTGTTCTTTACATTTTAAGTTGTTCGTAATTGTAATACCTATGTATTTAGTTGAATTTACGGCTTTAGATTAGACTGATTTATCGTGTAACCGAAGTTTAACGAGTTCCTTTTGGCACTCATGTGGACGACTTCACACTTTTCGTAATTCAGGGTCAACTGCTACTTTTCGCACCATTCAGATATTTTTTTCTAAAGCGTTGGTCCACCTCTGGCCCTTATGTAAGCAGTTATTCGGTTTGGCACTGATTGATAGAGTTGTTGGATGTCCTCTTGAGGTATATCGTGCCAAATTCTGTCCAACTTGCGCGTTAGATCTTTAAAATCCCGAGACGGTTCGGGGGCTCTGCCCATAATTCTTGGGGAGAGATCTGCCGAACTTTCTGGCCAAGGTACGGGCTGGCAAGCACAAAGACAAGCAGTAGAGATTCTCACCGTGTCCAGGTCTGCACTATCTTGCTGAACTGTAGGCGCAGGATGGCTTGCCATGAAAGGCAACAAAATGGGACATAGGATATCGTCGAACTACCGCTGTGCTGTAGGGGTGCCGCGGATGAGAACAAAGGGGTCCGCACTGTCACTCCTGGTAGTCCAGGGCTTCACCAGACACATCTCCCCTGGTCAACGGGGCTCAGTTCAAAGAGGTACTCATCATTGAAGGCGACTCTGTTCCAGTCACTGAGATTACAGCCTGAAGCGTTTCAGCTTTCGTATGTGATGATAGATTTCTTTCCCATATAGGTCACTGATATAACTACATAGGCTTCTGTGGCGTATGTTATGATGATTAAAATTCTTCTGGGTGTTGTACTGCGTCAGTGTATAAAATACTTTAATTATAAACTATAAAAGCGATCCAGAATGAGATTTTCACTCTGCAGCGGAGTGTGCGCTGATATGAAACTTCCTGGCAGATTAAAACTGTGTGCCCGACCGAGACTCGAACTCGGGACCTTTGCCTTTCGGGGGCAAGTGCTCTACCAACTGAGCTACGGAAGCACGAATCACACCCGCTGCTCACAGCTCTACTTCTGCCAGTATCTCGTCTCCCACCTTCCAAACTTTACAGAAGCTCTCCTGCGAACCTTGCAGAACTAGCACTCCTGAAAGGCAAAGGTCCCGAGTTCGAGTTTCGGTCGGGCATACAGTTTTAATCTGCCAGGAAGTTTCATATCAGCGCACACTCCGTTGCAGAGTGAAAATCTCATTCTGGAAACATCCCCCAGCCTGTGGCTAAGCCATGTCTCCGCAATATCCTTTCTTTCAGGAGTGCTAGTTCTGCAAGGTTCGCAGGAGAGCTTCTGTAAAGTTTGGAAGGTGGGAGACGAGATACTGGCAGAAGTAAAGCTGTGAGTACCGGGCGTGATTCGTGCTTCGGTAGCTCAGTTGGTACAGCACTTGCCCGCGAAAGGCAAAGGTCCCGAGTTCGAGTCTCGGTCGGGCACACAGTTTTAGTCTGCCAGGAAGTTTTATAAAAGCGATGTTTTATTCAGGGCAAGACTGGTTTGGAAGGAGGAAAGGTGTCTATTTGCTGCAGACGATGGGTTTTGGTACGTCGTATTTGTGAAACTTGGCCCTTGGGTATAAAAGGCTAGTCAAGACGGAAGGGAGAAGGTAGCTGTTAGTGGACTAATCGGCTGTCAGCGATTCGCGACAGTCTGTAAATCAGCGCTTGGCTTTTAGTAGGTACGGTACGTTTTCCTCCTGGTGTGCGCGGAAATGCACTGACAGCTCACCTACAACAGATTGTTTAGGATTTCGCGTCCATGCTAACCCGTTGGACTGGGATAGCCGGCACCCCGAATGGCGGAAGTTAGTTTTGATATCAAGTCTCTCTTCGCCATTATACCTGCAGCGGAGAACATTTGCGTTCTACAGGGTCAGATCCCATTTGGTGTTTGTGATACTACGCGCTTATGGCTGTCATTAACGTACTTCGCCTGGCGGGGAAAACATTAAGAACATTTTGAAGGAGTAGCAATGGGCTACCCCTCTCTCCAGTCGCCGCGGATATCTTCTGGAAACTTCTGAGTAAACGGCCGTAGCTTCTGCACTGTTACGTCCCCGTTGCTGGCTACGGTATGTAAACGACACATTCGTTATCTAGCCACACGGATAAGCGGAGTTGGGAAACTTCCTTCAGCATTTGAACAGCCTGAACAAGAACTTGTAGCTCACCCATTGAATGGAAAACAACGGCGCGTTACCAGTTTTGGACATAGAAGTATATATAACTGTCGACAGCATAATGGAACACAAAGTGTACCGGAAGTCAAACCACACAAGTGAGTACCTGCACGCAGACAGCCACCATTACTCAGCGGCAGACGCTGACTGCCCGTGCCTGCCCGATAAGTGACACTAACAACATCGAAGAAGAATTGATGGAGCTAACCCACACGTTTCATGCCATTGTTTATGATAATATTATAAGAAAGGTAAACAAGGTCAGCCGGAATACAACAACAGAAGAAGGCAAGAAGAGCAGCTTCCGCTAGTGCATTTACCGTATGTGAAAGGCTTCAGTGAATGGTTAGACAGCGTCCTCCACTGACGAGGTTTCAAACCGATTTCCCGCAGCAGCCACAGGATCTGTGACATGATATGTTCCACCAGGCATGCAGTGAATGTCCTTCATACTGCAGGAGTGTATCAGCTACGTGCGCAATTGTCTACACAGCGGAGACAGGGAGGCCAGTCGGCAGGCCGGCCGCTGTGGCCGAGCGATTCTAGGCGCTTCAGTCCGAAACCGCGCTGCTGCTACGGTCGCAAGTTCGAATCCTGCCTCGGACATGGATGCGTGTGATGTCCTTAGGTTAGTTAGGTTTAAGTAGTTCTAAGCCTAGGGGACTGATGACCTCAGATGTTAAGTCCCATAGTGCTCAGAGCCATTTAAACCATTTTGAGCTAGTCGGCACACGAGGAGCAGAACATGAACGTTATGTGTGATCAGCGATAGCTGAGCACCACCTTGAGAGTGAACAGCTTATCATTTTCTAGGAAGGCCACGTACTGTCGAAAGAGTCGGGAACACGCTAACGCAAAATACAAGAGGCTACTGAAATTACTACGCAGCCTGACAACACTGGACATGGGCGCGACAGCCTATACAAAATACTATAAAGCAATTGCGAGTGCGTTTCTGCGCACACCAGAAAGAAAACGTGGCCACCAAAAGCCAAGCATTGATCTTCAGACTGTTGCCAATCACTGACAATCCGGATAGGCCACGAATAGCTTCTTTATTCCCCTTCCTTTTCTTCATGCCATTGTTTATGATAATATTATAAGAAAGGTAAACAAGGTTATATTTTCGGAGCAATAAAGATTTATCAGTAACCAGTCTGCAGTAAACACGGCACCTTTGCTCCTCCCAAACATGTTTTGACATGAGGAAGGGCGTTGTAATTCACTCGAAACGTCACTTTTTTATAGTTTATAATACTTAAAGTCTTTTATACAATGACGCTGTCGAACGCCCAGAAGAATTTTAATCATCGTGACACCAGTTGCGGGAGCCTACGTAGTTATGATAGGACTCGATTACTGTAAACCGTATTGTAAGACCGAGGAAAAACATGGTGGAATCGAAATAGCCCTAGGCCTAACCCTGGAGTGGCTCAAGATGAGGAAGATCAAGAAAATACACACATAAAAAAAAGTTTTGCGTCACCCCGGTTTCCAGAACTCCTGTGGATTTTGTATCACAGATACAGTCCCTTCGACTGTTCAGATATGTTACTAAAGCCGCCCAAGATGTAAACAACCATGCATGAGCAGCGCCGACATCCGATCAGTTCCAGTCATTCCAACAGGAAGGAGGTACATGGCTCGTATTGCCTGTAGTTCAACCATGCCTAGACGGCCAATACCGCGGTTCGATCGCGTCCGCATTGTCACTTTGTGCCAGGAAAGGCTCTCAACAAGGGAAGTGTCCAGGCGTCTCGGAGTGAACCAAAGTGATGTTGTTCAGACATGGAGGAGATACAGAGAGACGGGAACTTTCGATGACATGCCTCGCTCAGGCCGCCCAAGGGTTACTACAGCAGTGGATGGCCGCTACCTACGGATTATGGCTCGGAGGAACCCTGACAGCAACGACACCATATTGAATAATGCTTTTTGTGCAGCCACAGGACATCGTGTTACGACCCAAACTGTGTGCAATAGGCTGCATGATGCGCAACTTCACTCCCGACGTCCATGGCGAGGTCCATCTTTGCAACAACGACACCATGCAGCGCGGTACAGATAGGCCCAACAACATGCCGTATGGAATGCTCAGGACTGGCACCAAGTTCTCTTCACCGATGAGTGTCGCATATGCCTTCAACCAGACAATCGTCGCAGACGTGTTTGGAGGCAGCCCGGCCAGGCTGAACGCCTTAAACACACTGTGCAGCGAGTACAGCAAGGTTCCCTGCTGTTTTGGGGTGGCATTATGTGGGACCGACGTACGCCGCTGGTGGTCATGGAAGGCTCCGTAACGGCTGTACGATACGTGAATACCATCCTTCGACCGATAATGCAACCATATCAGCAACATATTGGTGAGGCATTCGTCTTCATAGACGACAGTTCGCGCCCCAATCGTGCACATCTTGTGACTGACTTCCTTCAGGATAACGACATCGTCCGACTAGAGTGGCGGGCATGTTGTCCAGACATGAACGCTATCGAACATGCATGGGATAGATTGAGAAAGGCTGTTTATGGACGACATGATCCACCAACGACTCTGACGGATCTACGCCGAATCGCCGTTGTGGAATGGGCAAATATGTGCCAACAGTGCCATGATGAAATTGTGAATAGTATGCCACGACGAATACAGACATGCATCAGTGCAAGAGGACGTGCTACTGTGTATTAGAGGTAGCGGTGTGTACAGCAATCTGGACCACCACCTCTGAAGGTCTCGCTGTATAGTGGTACAATATGCAATGTGTGGTTTTCATGAGCAATAAAAAGGGCGAAAATGATGTTTATGTTGATCTCTATTCCAATTTTCTGTACAGGTTCCGGAACTCTCGGAACCAAGGTGATGTGAAACTTTTTTTCATGTGTGTGTTAGCTGCTGGCACACTTTTTTTTAATTTAATTATATGGCCTTCGGTTTTCTGACCGTAAATTCATCACCAAATGCAAATTCTTTCTCCTGGAGCAACATAAAAAATAAAGATTAATTTTTTTAAGAACAGTAAAATATTCTACCTTCACCTGCAGTCAGATAATAACATTTAAATAGCTGTTAAGACAAGCAAGTTGCTTGGCTATACACGATAAAAGTTACGAGCGCTTGTCTTTTTAGCTACATTCTGGTAGGGCTATTAGTAGATTTAGTGAACGTAAGTAACCATAAGCATGTGCAAGTTGTCGCAAAATCAAAAACTAGTTCCTCATTTATTTTATGGGAGCTTCTTCAGTTATCATAAGCAAATCATCATGAATGGGTAAGACCCATACCGGCTTGAACTGAGATGAATTGTAACTCATATTGTTACGCTCCAACATACTGCGCAACGGTTTCAACTGCATCTTAACTCTGCACGACAGCCTTTCTATACAGCCTCTCTATAGTGAAAGGCACTAATTTGCTAAACTACTCATAAAAAGTGGATCACGTGAATATTATTAAAGCAAGAAACATTATGATATAACGAACGTAAGCGCTTAGCAAGTTTCGCTAATGAGTATTCCGTGGCTAAACTGTGTGAATAAATCATCAGTCCCATTTATATCGTTTATTTTGTCAAGAGGGAGACAGGTTCAGGGGTCCGGACCCCCGCCCCCTTTATCCTACGCAGAAAACGCAAGTATTTCCCGAATACCCGCTTTGTGAAACCCCGACCCACAAGTAAGTAGTCACGCACCACACTTGGTTGAGACAGCAATAAACCGTGTTGTGATGCAACAAACTATAGTACTCTGAATTGGGGATTCCCTTCTCCCACTTCTCTGGCACCTCCCCCCCCCCCCCTTCCTCCCATTGGTATGCGCGCCAGGACTGAGGCCAGTCGGATGTGTATCTTTGCTTTGGACTGTCAACAATTAACGGTGAAAGTTTCGGGCATCGTGAATCAACCGGGCTTAAAATTCGCGTGCGTGTGTTTGATTAGTCACATCTGAAAAAACTATGGAACGGACAAGTCAAAAACCTCTTTTGTGATTCGATCACCAGGGACGGCTTTCTTGAGTTTATCTACGTAGAAGATGTTTCAACTCAAGCACTGGCAACAACGATCATAGCGGTTCTCATATCTTATAACTTGGATATGTATAAATTTATTGGGCAAAGCTCTGATGCCGCTGCAGTGATGAGCGGCCGGTTACAAGGCAACAACAATTGCAGAACGATACCCAAGGGCGCAATTCGTACACTGTGTGACGCACGTTCTTAATTTAGTTCTAGCGCATTCATGCGATATACCTATGATACGCAACTGTATTGGAACTACAAAAAATGTAATAAACTTTTTTCGACAATCTCCATTACGCGCAACACATGAGACACTTCAGGATGCTGCTAATAGCGATGCCACTCAAGTATACCAACTGCAGACCACCTTAGAAAATAACCAGTTTATTGTGTCGCTAGTTATACTGACTCAAGTTTCTCATATACAGCGAACCTAAAAAAAAGCAATGCAGAAGTTCAATGTGGACGTGACCAACACTTGGAGCTATGCGAAAACAAATAAACTACTTTGCAAAACATTCGGAATGGAAGTCAATTCTCAATCCTTTCCGAGCAGGCAAAAACACGAGCCCAAAGACAGTCGTTCCAAGAACGACTGGAAGGCAAACCCTGCACAGCAACGTACCGGGAGAAACTGAGGAAATATGTTACCACCGAAACGTATTTTTCCCTTTTATTGAACATGTGATTGCGGAACTCGATACTCGTTTTAAATAATATAAAGAAACGATCGAAGGAATTCAGATGCTTTTGTCTGAGAAAACCAATAATGACTCCACGACAAAAGAAAGTTTTAAAAAGATAGCACAAATATTTTGGGTGCAAATGCAGGCACAGTATTTCTGAGTGAATATGAGATATGCCACAATCACTGGAAAACGGTAGGTCAAACATCTGCCCCTGCAATATAAGCTAATGATCAGTGCAATGAACAGTTTTTCCCTTTGATAAAAAGGTCCTCATCATTTTAACCACACTCCCAGTGTCTACTGCTACTCCAGAAAGATGTTTCTCCACTCTAAAGAGGCTAAAAACCGCGTTATAAATAAAATGAGAGATGACAGACTTACTGGTCTTGCTCTAATGAGTGTTCATCGTGATCTGGCAGTGCAACTAGATTCCGAGGAAACTATAAATAAGTTGGCAATAAGACGTAAAAGGCTAAATATAATACATTAAATTAAAGCTATTTTTGTTATTTATGAAATTACAGTAACTTATGACCTTAAGTTACAGCTAAATGCCAAACTGTCACCAGCTTATATATAAACAAAGAATACTGTAATAATATTATAATATTTTATTATATAATACAATTAATTGCATAATTTAATAATATATAAATACTTAACAATTTTAGATTTGTTTCCTTTGTCATCCATAAGACCTTATTATATACATTATATATTTTTATTTGAAGGTGCCTAGATTAATCAGTGCTTGCCTGCAGCCTTACCTGGATTCTAATGCACTTATAGGATTTTAATTTCCAACTGATTGATTTTATTGGTGGTAAACAACCGTGTCTTTTTATGGTGTGAATGAAGTTAGCGGCAAAATCTAGCTTACCTTCCTAAAGTGCAGCGATGGCAGCCCCCTTTTAAGTGCTATAGGTACGTCACTTCATATAGGTATGACGAAGTTACAAAAAGGAGTAATCAGTGGGCACACAAAGACAATTTGATTGACATTATGTGATTCATCATTCGGTCGTGCGTCCAAGATAGTATTATTTCTTGTTTCGATGCTTCGGCTGATAACCTCACAGGTGAGTCGCTTGCAGAATTTAAACACTGTAGAGAAAACGCACGTGCGTCAGAGATAACAGGAGCGGCAGTCATAGATAAAAATTTATGCGCCTAACAGTAAAATAAAGCAAGTGCAGAGTCATAAAATCCACAGTGCCCACATTTTATGCGGCTGATTGTTATGGATGACATGTGTTGGAATGCCAAGCAGTGGAGACTCAAAATAATTTTACCTCTGAGAGCGCAGACGCGAATTGCGTGGTTTCTATGTCCTCCACGTCTCCACATCTACAACTAGATGTGTATTTTCTACCAACTGCGAAACTGCTATGACTTAAATTCATCCGAGGATTACTGTGTTTAAGACATTTTGGAAATAATGAGTTTTTGGTTTATATAAGAATAAAATGCAACAATCAAAGTAGCAATTTCTTTTCTTTTTGTTGGAGGTGGACGGTTTGGATTGCAACGACCATCAGTCGACCAAAATTAAATTAACCGGACTCCACGGAGAGCCGGTGTCCGGAGCCACTATGTACTAACAAACGGTAGCCGACAACATCTGCATGTCTCAGCAAAAGGGTACGAGTGAAGTCCATGCGGAGCTGAAATGGTTCATATGGCTCTGAGCACTATGGGACTTAACTTCTGAGGTCATCAGTCCCCTAGAACTTAGAACTACTTAAACCTAACTAACCTTAGGACATCACACACATCCATGCCCGAGGCAGGATTCGAACCTGCGACCGTGGCGGTCACGCGGTTCCAGACTGAAGCGCCTACAACCGCTCTGCCACTGCGGCCGGCCCCATGCAGAGCATCGGCCTCGATACAGTCCTGGTAGAAATGGCTTCCTGATTCCACACATTCAGATGGCCGACTCTATTTGATATCTCTCAGACGCTTTTCGCCTTTTTTACTTTACGGCATCTTCAGTGGGATATAGAATGATACAGATTTGTTTCTTATATGTGTTATTTGTAGATTTAAAACATTTCACGTGTCGGTTTTAAATTAATAACTGATTACTTACAGTTCTACGTGGTTTTGGTTGTAATCTGCGTTTCCTCTCATCAGGTCACATGCTGGAGGTTGCACTAAAACTTCATTTATGAAACGTAAGGACGTTTTCATGTTCCGAACTTTTTTTCTTCGGCGTTTTCGTATTTTTTTCCCTTATTGTCGTGGCGCACTTTTAGTCTTCTGTCACATCTGTAGATATTTGATCTTAAACAGTGATTTAAAGACATAAATACTTCGAGTTCACTATATCTCTTATCCTGTTTGGTTTGTTTACGTACATGTTGACAACCTCACAGAGTACATTTTATTGATTTATGTTTATATCTCTGTGTGTGTGTGTGTGTGTGGGTGGGGGGGGGGGGGGGGGAGTAAAGAATGTATATACGTATGGGTAAGTATTGTCTGTAGTAGAGAGGTAGAGAGCCTGTCTGAGGACGAGTGGGTTGGTGTGTTGGTGGTTATTCAGTGCGATTTGTAGAATACTGAATACGAATGTAATGGATGTCAGAGAGTGGCTGGAAATTTTGGTGTTCAACTGATACGAGTATTGGTTTAAGTGTTTTGTGGAGGGGTTCATGGACAAGTGAGTGGAAAGGGGTTGCATGGCATTATCATTACTATGATAATAATGCTCTGTTGGAATGTTACGCAATTATTTTACCTATTGGTGTCAGCAAAAAGTTGTTTGCCATGTGTACTTGATCATTCAACAGGATTTTCTTTTCTGTTTTGTTTTCTGTGTGTGGTAATTTTCTTGCAAGGTTAGGACGTGTTCTTTAATGTTGATACCTATTAGTTTGATATCTTCCTCTCTACTGGCTGGTTTGTGATTATGTCCTCTTGAGTGTTCTGCAAACGTGGACCGGTTTCTCCCAAACTTCCATGGTCTCATGTGTTCTTTGTATCTGACATAAAACGTTTTGCCTGTTTGTCCTATGCACCTGCCATAACACGTGTTACACTGACTGAACTATATCTGCTTTCTGATATATGTCTCGATTTTTTGTCAGTTTTGGGATGTATTTTTGGATGGAATTCTCTGTTGTGTGTGCTTCGAAAAGGCTGGGGATTTTATGTGTGAGTTGGTGTTTGCGTGTCTTTGTATACCAGCTTTTGTTTTCCTTTATATTTGCCTTGTTATTCTGATTTATCTGCAAGAAAATTGCCACAGGCAGAAAACAAAAGCAGAAAAGGAAACCCTGTTGAATGATCAAGTGCACATGCCAAACAACTCATTGTTTACACTAATAGGTAAAGTAATAGAGTAGCACTCCAACAGAGGATTGTTATCATAAGAACTCCACCTAACTCCTCTCCACTCAGTTGCCCATGACTCCTTCCACAAAACATTTAAACCGAAACTCAAATCAGATGACCACCAAAGCTTTCACTCACTCTCTGGCAGCTATTATATTCATTTTCAACATTATACAACTTGCACTGAATAACTACCAACACACACACACACACACACAAACGCGCGCGCGCGCGCACTCATGCACACGCATACACACTATATATATATATATATATATATATATATATATATATATATAGTGTGTATGCGTGTGCATTGAATAACTACCAACACACACACACACACACACACACACACACACACACGCGCGCGCGCGCCCGCGTGTGTGTGTGTGTGTGTGTGTGTGTGTGTGTGTGTGTGTGTGTTGGTAGTTATTCAGTGCAAGTTGTATAATTTACAAAAAGGTACGGCCAAACTTTCAGGAAACATTCCTCACACACAAAGAAAGAAAATATGTTATGTGGACATATGTCCGGAAACGCTTACTTTCCATGTTAGAGCTCATTTTGTTACTTCTCTTCAAATCACATTAATCATGGAATAGAAACACACAGCAACAGAACGTACCAGCGTGACTTCAAACATTTTGTTACAGGAAATGTTCAAAATGTCCTCCGTTAGCGAGGATACATGCATCCACCCTCCGTCGCATGGAATCGCTGATGCGCTCATGCAGCCCTGGAGAATGGCGTATTGTATTACAGCCGTCCACAATACGAGCACGAAGAGTCTCTACATTTGGTAGCGGTGTTGCGTAGACAAGAGCTTTCAAATGCCCCCATAAATGAAAAGTCAAGAGGGTTGAGGTCAGGAGAGCGTGGAGGCCATGGAATTGGTCCGCCTCTACCAATCCATCGGTCACCGAATCTGTTGTTGAGAAGCGTACGAACACTTCGACTGAAATGCGCAGGAGCTCCATCGTGCATGAACCACATGTTGTGTCGTACTTGTAAAGGCACATGTTCTAGCAGCACAGGTAGAGTATCCCGTATGAAATCATGATAACGTGCTCCATTGAGCGAAGGTGGAAGAAACTAAAATGAGCTCTAACATGGAAATTAAGCGTTTCCAGACACATGTCCACATAACATCTTTTCTTTATTTGTGTGTGTGTGTGTGTGTGTGAATGTTTGTATGTGAACAAACCAAAAAGGATAAGACATATAGTGAACTCAAAGTAGTTATGTCTTCTATCACAGTTTTCAATCAAATAGCTACAACTAGTTACAGAAGACTAACAGCGCGCCACGACAATAAGGGCAAACAATATGAAAATTCTGAAAAAAGTTGGGAAGATGAAAATGTACTTACGTTTCATAAATGAAGTTACAGTGCGACCGACAGCATGTGGCCAGATGAGAGGAAACGCATATGGCAACGAAAAATGCGAAGAACTGTAAGTAACCACTTATTAACTTAAAAAACGATGTGTGAACTGTTTTTCAATCTACAAATAACACATATCAAAACAAATCTGTGTTTTCCTATTCTCCACTAAAGATGTCTTAAAGTAAAAAAAGACAAAAGATGTCTGGGAGAAATAATATATTGTGCAGCAAGAAAAGGCGGCTTTTATTTGCAAAACACATTCATAACTTTTGAGATTGCTGTTGGTATGGTTCGTTACTGATTCTTGCAAGTGTAATCAAGTTGAAAATATACAAAAGTAAAGTATTACTGCAAGTCGTGCACATTATTTAGATATTTTCAGTCATGTTTCATTTTCAAATGATTAGCAAAAGTGGCCTTCAGCATTGTAATAAGTGAAGCCGTCGTGGCAGGAATATTTGGCCAGCTTCACAGACAGACAGTGAGTCAGTTTTATTTGGAAAATGGAATCTGAATCTCTTCTAAATCATATTAAAGGAGTTCGACAATTTTTCTGCAGACGACACGTTGAGGATTCATTTCGTAATTTCAAAGAAATCCCACAAGCCTAGGCTAGTCGAGCTGTGGCTTGGAGCGGAGGAATAAAAGACGGTAACTTACATATTTAAATGTATAAAAATACAGTGTGAAATCATTTATTAGTGTTTAGACTAGAAAAATATTTTGTAATCCATCGAGTTTTAAGATACCTAGAGATCATATTTATACATAAAACAGTTTTGTGCTTCATTCAGGATACTGATATAGTTAAACAAAACACTTACAGTCTCCCTCCACGCAAAATATTTAAGAAGTTAGGTAGTAGTATATTTTATTTTAATTTTATTTAATTATAAGTTCCTGGATTTTAGAAAGCGTCCTTGAATGCTATAATCTGGCTACGCTAATGCATGGGGTTCAAACGCATTTCTCGCATTCACACTGAAAAATTTTAAAAATATGTGCAGAAAGTGCTACTGTGCGAGATCTTAAATCAAACCAGAACATTACCTTACACGAACTGTCACGTAAAGCTCCGATAAGAAGCTCAGAAATAAATCGAAGTTTATTCAGCACAAGTTTTAAATTAAAGTTCCACATACGTGACTGGTTAAAATCACAAGTTCAGATCACTCACAAACTATCGCACTCAAGTTTAGCAACTCAGACCAGTTCGCCCAACGGGTATTATCCTGAATTCACAAGCTGAAATATTTCAGTGTACGGTATCAACACACGAAAATATCTCAACACCTAGAAAATTTCGGACACTGTAGAGATACAAGTCGCTCGTACATACATGTTGCCTCATCTACTTTTCAGATCCACAATCGGTGCCAAGCCGAGCCGAATAACTGCTTGCATAAGGACTAGAAGTGGACCAACACGTTATTAACTTGCTCAGTTTGTTAAGATCTTTACCTTGAGTAAATCACCCAATTTTTCTGGAATTTTAATCATTTGTTTATCTGTACATGTACATGACGTCTATCGATTTCCGTTCCGTCCCATTCGTGATTCGGTTAATTCCCACGCGAAGACATCAAGGAGCAAGATTTTCGCGCATTGAACCTAGCTGCGGCCAATATCTGTGCGTCCGTGCGCTGTGGGCGACGGTTGACCATTCCGCAGATGGCTGCCTAACGCTTTCGCTGTCCCGTCGCTTCAGCTATTACGGGAGAAAGTGTAGTAAATGTTGCTTGGTAAGCGCCCCTAATTCATATGCTCAGTGTGTTTAACTGCCAAAGAAAGGATCAGGGAAAGAATGCACGCTGGAGAGAATGCTTTCCACCTGACAGCTTGAATTACAACTTTCACTGTGGCTGCCGAACTAGGAGATAGTCGATTGTGCTCCCTAAATTGCCTTTAAAGTTCATGATTAGTAGGAATACCTCAACACTTCTTGGTATTGTACGAGTATATTACACAAATGCACGCAACTGTACACACAGTTCTAACTAGTGAAGAAATAGTTAATCGTCGAGGCCCATCTGAATCAACTAAGTTCGATACTATGAGTTTCAATTGAATTCTTTCACTATTCCTTAACAAAAATGTATACAGGATAACGTTTCCGACCGCATGAAACTCTGTTCTTGTTTCTGCACAATTTCTTATGTACCTAATCTCGTGTGAAACGCTATAATCCCATGTGGAACAAAAGGACGTACTTTCCCCGTGCTTGATTTTGTTAGCAGCCCTTCGCTGGAACATTAGACTAAAATAAAAGTAGTGGCCTGCAACACTCTCTAATACCCATTGTTTAATCAATCTATTTCGCAATTCCATATATCACAGAAACAATATAAGCTGAACGATAGACTAACAATAACTAAGCCACAGAAACACATAGTATAAGTGTATTTGTAACAAGTAAAAGTTATTTAATGGATACACAAGGGATCTAGAAACAATCATCTCCCCGTAACTCAGGTGCTGTCTACATGTGTTGGTGTCAAACAAAGATCTTTTCCAACATCAATCAATAAAATTCTTCGGAAAGTGACACAAAAGGAAACGAGCAATTCCTCCTCATATCGAAATAGCATCCTTTTTTCGACAACTTGAGACTTCTGTTAGTCTCGTTACACATAAGCTGATGAGACAAAGGACCCATTAAAGTGCTCATTAGCGACCAGGTATTGTTCAGGATTCCAAATTAGAAGAACAGTCTACTTCGCTAAATAGTCCTTGGGCGCCTTTTCTCGGATGTTTCGGTAGATAATTGCAGGGTGTAGCTGAAGTCACCCGAAACAAACAGTGATCACCATGTGATTCACGCTACGCCCATCATCCATTAAAAGCATCTGTTTGTTTCCCGTTACAAACAAAATCATTTTAAAGTCGAATTTGCTTGCTCATTTGATAAAGCTGCTCAAATTACGATACCCGTTTTATCCATATTTACTAAGATTGACAGTAAAATACGTATAACAACAAGTACTACAGCACCGAACGAGCATCGCTGCTGCATGGCCCAGCAGTCGGTGAGGGCCCAGGGCGGCGTGCGAGTCGCAGCTCTGCTGCTGATCATTCTTCGTGTTTTACTGTCCCTGTTAATACATATCCATAACACAAATATCGCACAAGATTAATTTGAGACCGCTCTGTTGAATGGGCAGGCAGAATTCTGCTTTAAAAATGAATTTGTTTGTAATGGGAAACAAACCAACACTTTCCGTTGACGCTGGATATCGCATGAAAACGCCATGAGCGGTATTTCTTCGGGCTGACTCCAGCTATACGCTGCAAAAACGAACTTGCTGGAACATCAAAGAGAATATGCCTTGTGAACTTTAGGAGAGACCCCCCAGTCCCAATTATGAACTAGTATTTTTATATCTGATGCAAATAAATCTTTGTTCTGTTGTCTGAACCAATTTCTTCTTCCGAGAAATCGCGCTTCATCCTCCCTACCAAGAAATCCTCAATGCAGTCATAGGTTTTGTTTACTACAGCATATGATCCTACTTTTGTTAATAAATGAATGCGTGTTATTTATTAAAACGGTTTTCGGAAGTGAAGAAACATTGCACCGATCCACGGCTTTCAGGATGTCATGCGAGAGAAGCACGACTTGGTTTACACATGGCCAAACTTTTCGGAATCCTTGCTGGTTGGCTTGAAGGTGGTCATTCTGTTCGTGGCAGCACATTATCCTTGAGATCGAATATGTCACAGGATTATGCAACAAGTGAACGTCAATGAAACTGGATGGCAGTCTTATGGATCGTTTCTACTACCCTTATTCTAGACACTTTGATGTGTGCCGTCTTAAAATTATTGCGCACAGTTTCTTTTTCCTCATATATGGGTGCACAGCGCTGAACGGCGATGATGTGGGACGCACTGAAGAAGGCACCTGGAAAGATGCAGAGCATCGCCTAACCAGCTTTGGGGTCGGTGATCAAAACAACATAAAATTAAGGCTATCCTTGTTCCTCTCATTGTGTAGTTCGCTGGGCACACGATAAGAAGCGAGTCTCTCTCTGCGGTGAAGTGAAGGGAGCGCGGAAGTTTCGGCTGCCTCTCCATGTGTGGGGCCCGCCACGTGAAAGGCGTGCAGTGACGGGCCGGGCCGGGCGCCAGCTGTTGCGGCGCCACATGGCGGCCCCTGGGCCGTGAAGGATGGCCAACCGGATTCTCCAGACGCCGCGTCCACCAGGAACGGCCGGTCTCTCACCAGCTGGCGCGTAGCTTGACGCAGCACTTGAACCAGCTCACACAGTGGCTTTGTGATCAGGAGGAATTTATGTCGATCCACTAGATCATGAATCGTCATCTCCAACTGGGCAAGTAAAACAGGTTCTTCCAGATGGCCACGGAATATCAGACACGACCTTCCAAAGGAAACAGATTTAAAGTTCAGAGAGAAAAAATTAAAACTTTGAGGTTTGCCAGTGACATTGTAGAGCAGATGGACGGAAGTGTCTTGAAACGCGATGATAATTATCAGTTGCGAAGGAAATGGAAACAATGTCGACTCAGAGTAGTCGAAATAAATCAGGCGATAATCTACTGGACAGCGAGTGGGAAGCGGACAGTATGGAACAGGTCAGGGGCGACTGAGAAAGATCTAAATACAATGAAAAGACTTTAGCTTCTGTTATAATGGTAGGTTTTATAGAGGGAACATCCGGGACGGATAGGGTTATACAATATACACACATCAAAAAAGTTTTGCATCACCTCTGTTCCCAGAGACAGGAACTTGTACAGAAAATTGGAATAGAGATCAACATAAACATCATTTCCGCCCTTTTTATTGCTCATGAAAACCACACACCGCGTGTTGTACCACCATACAGCGAGACCTTCAGAAGTGATGATCCAGATTTCTGTACACACCGGTACCTCTAATCCCAGTAGCACGTCCTCTTGCAATGATACATGCCTGTTTTCATCGTGGCATACTATCCACAAGTTCATCAAGGCACTGTTGGTCCAGATTGTACCACTCCTCAACGGCGTTTCGGTGTAGATCCCTCAGAGTGTTTGGTGGGTCATGTCGTCCATAAACAGCCTTTCTCAATCTATCCCAGGTATATTCGATAGGTTTCATGTCTGGAGAACATACTGGCGCCTCTATTCGAGCGATGTTGTTATCCTGAAGGAAGTCATTCACAAGATGTGCACGATGGGGTCGCGAATTGTCGTCCATGAAGACGAATGCCTCACCAATATGCTGCTCATATGGTCACACTATCGCTCGGAGGATAGCATTCACGTAAGGATAGCATTCACGTATCGTACAGCCGTTTTGGCGCCTTCCATGACCACCAGTGGCGTACGTCGGCCCCACATAATGCCACCCCCAAACAGCAGGGAACCTCCACCTTGCTGCACTCGCTGCACAGTGTGTCTAAGGCGTTCAGCCTGACCAGGTTGCCCCCCAAACACGTCTCCGACGATTGTCTGGTTGAATACATATGCGACACTCATCGCTGAAGAGAACGTGATGCCAATCCTGAGCGGTCAATTCGTCATGTTGTCGGGCCCATCCGTACCGGGCTGAATGGTGTCGTGGTTTCAAAGATGGACCTCGTCATGGACGTCAGGAGCGAAGTTGCGCATCATGCAGCCTACTGCGCTCGCGTTGCGTCATAGCATGGCGTCATGTGGCTGCACAAAAAGCGTTATTCAACATGGTGGCGATGATGTCAGGGTTCCTCCGAGCCATAATCCGTAGGTAGCGGTCATCCACTGCTGTAGTAGCCCTTGGGCGGCCTGAGCGAGGCATGTCATCGACACTTCCTGTCTCTCTGTGTCTCCTCCAAGTCCGAACAACATCGCTTTGGTTCACTCGGAGACGCCTGGACACTTCCTTTGTTGAGAGCCTTTCTTGGCACAAAGTAACAACGCGGACGCATTCGAACCGCGGTATCGACCTTCTAGGCATGGTTGGACTACAGACAACGCGAGCCGTGTTCCTCCTTCCCGGTGGAATGACTGGAACTTATCGGCTGTCGGACCCGCTCCGTCTAATAGGCGCTGGTCATGCATGATTGTTTACATCTCTGGGCGGGTTTGGTGACATCTCTGAACAATCAAACGGAGTGTGTCTGTGATACAATATCCACAGTCAATGTTTATCTTCAGGAGTTCTTGGAACTGGGGTGATGCAAATCTTTTTTGATGTGCGTGCGAGGGGAAATCAAATGAAAATAGATCACCCGCCGCAAAGGGGCCGCGGAATTGTTCCATTCAAAACTAATCACCACACGCGTTAAGACGTTTATCCCGGCGAGAGACGAGACGATCAATTCTTGTTTCGCAGAAGGCGTCGGCCGCTGACGGATTCACAACCACACCCTCGCCTGCATTCCCTCATGTGTCTGAAACCGACGTCCACACTTGTCTTTCTTCAGGTCGCCAACGATGTGAAAATCACTTTATCAACCAAATAGTTGAAGAGTAGCCTATGTTTGATTGGCAGGGGCGGACGTTATCGTACAACGGGATGGTTCTGTCCGACAGCCACCAGTGGAAACATCCCACATTCCCCCACCGAAAAATCCAAAGCTGTTCACACAAGTTCCGGTAAGGCCGTGACGACGTTCTTCTTCAATTAACTTTTTTGCCTAGGATTCACAATCATGTAGAGCTTTATGAAAGACATCATGTGTGCTCGCAGTATGTAACACCGTCACGAATGCATTTAATAGTAATGACAACGACATATAAATATGTCTGCTCATTTTAAGTTGACATGGCTTAAAGCCTAAAGAATCTGCACTTGATAATGGCCTAAGGCCGAAACTGCAATCGTGAAATAAAGAAAGTGTTACACTCACTGGCGTAAATAGGATATCCTTTATACGACGTTCTTCTTCAACTGTAGGGGCGCTCTGCTCATTGAATTCCTCGAGTGTGGAAACACAGTCAATGCGCAGCGCCACAAAGACAAGTTGCAGGTAGGGCAGTTGATTAAATATCAATATGTTTTCACATCTATATCTAAAAATAATATCGATGTACGTGCAATGCACTTTCTACCTGATATATCGATATGTCTATGCCAAAATGTCAATATCGAATGCCGATATTTTTATTTTATATAATTTTTTTCGCAATTTGCGGTACACATTTGAAGTTGTGCTTTTGCAATTGTAGTAGAACATAATTTTACTTTCATTGTCTGAAGGAGTCTTTCTAGTTTTTGAGCTTTCAACATGTCCACTTTTCCCCTTTGTCTGTGAGAGGCAAGTATCTGTGGCACAAAAGAAGTAGTCCGGTTGCACTGGCAGGTGGCAGTGTGAATGAAATGACAAGATTTCTGATGTGAAGAATAGCAAAAAATTTTTAACGCAGCTAGTGTCCTATTTCTGCACATCGGCATTCTTCAAAAACAGTTGCTGAAAATGATAAACAAATGAATAACTGGTCTTTGCAGTGGGCGGAGACGTTTGAAGGGAAAGGCTGACGTAATCGGCGCATGACGCTACCAACAGAAACTGCAACGTTTAGTTTCATCACGCAGTTTTGACGCTACACTTGCTAGGTCTCTGGCGTTGGCAGGAACACACAAAAGAAAAAAAAAAAAAAAAAGATACGAAAAACAGGGACGTCGACATGAATTGTTCCGGACAAATCGATATGTAGCGAAACTGAGCGACGGACCCATCCAACACGCTTTATTGTGGCACTTAAATGCATTTACCATCGTTAGCAAAGTGGTTATCATCAAGCGTGAACGTGCACCGTTTTCCTTTCGATTCTTGCTCTAAAGCGGTTAGGCAGGCTGCTAGTTTGTTGATGTACAGAATATCTAATAATAAAGCAGTACTTAAATACATAGCTCTAAGACCGGTAGTATATTTACAGTGTGAATCCGATATGATTTTAGGCCTGTACGTCGATGTTACTTTCTTCGATATATCGATACTTTTTCTCTTTATATCGGTAACCTATAGTGATATTATTTTAAAAAATCGATACATTGGATCCCCAATATTTTTAAAAAGCAGCAGCCGTAGCTGTAGGAACTGCGACGTGCCGTAAAGAAAATTTCAAATCAAACTGGAATAGTTTCTCCCTGACAACTCATTCTTTCTATAGAAGAATTACTGTAATTGTAATGTGTAAAGGTGATGAGTAATGATTACTAACTCACACCTCTATTATTTAAAAGAAATAAAAAAGACCCTCAAATGTCAGTATGTAGCCATATTTACAAATTAATATGCAATGTGACTCTAAAATGACTCGTTCCATATCGTTACCATTTATCGTGCAAACTGATCCATGGAACATGAAACTGTCTACTGCATCAGGCATTATGTTTTATTTTATTGCTGTTTTACTACTAACTCTATTTGCAACACATAGCATAGAAAGTACCCACAATTTAGGAGATATGACGTAATAAACACGAAAGGTTGATTCTTTAAAGAATTGGTGGTTGAAGCTTACTGGTAACTTACGATAGAGTGAAATCATGGAAACAGAATACAACCTGTTGCTAATTTCACGTATTATACAAATTGTTATATAAGTAAATGATGTATTCCTTAACAGTTGTTAAATCTGTGAACGAGTAGTAGAGAAGTGTGAATTTGTGTGCAAGATTGCATTGAAAATTGGTTTCTGCATAAAACTATGCACAAATTACCCATACTATACTACTCCAGTGTTTGGTAGTGAGAGTAGTTCCAACAAACTTTAAAACTGATTTTAAAGCTTTTCTAAACCTCTTCTAGCTTGTAAATTTAACGTCCAATATTTAAAACATTAACTCATTTGGAAAGTAATCAGAAGTCTAAAGCTGTTTTGTACATGGGAGTTCGATTCTTGAAACAATCAGAAGTTCACTGGTATGTAACAATTGCACTGCATAGTTATACATTATTCCGATTCAGCACCGCTGTTGACTGATTCGAGAGCAGTGACTGACACCGGTACTTACTGTTTGCTTGGCCGCAGTTTCAGAAGCAGTCGTGTAAAGATACCATGTATCCACGCCCTTCGACTTTTATAACTGACGACTGGTGTCCCTGTGTATTACCTCTGTCACATACAGTAATTCAAATAGTGTATTCTAGTCACCATTAGGAAAAGCATTTTCCAAATCAGGAAATGTTATAAACGTAGGATTGCCTTTCTTTAACCTATTTTCTACGATAAGTTGTACGGTTAGTACTGCCTCACGTGTTCCATCATTTCCCCGGAACGCAATCTGGTCTTCCTATAAAGGCACATTTGCATGCCGAGCGTGAGTTTCCTCGGAAACGCGAAATATTAATTAAATAAATAATCAGTGACAAATAAATAAAGCCTATGGCACACAACTGCAGCGCTGTGTCGCTGATAAAACAAAAGCACAATTACGTTACTCTTATGTTTGATTAAGAAAGGGAGAGCTCTGGTTGAAGTGGTGCGAGAAGCACGTATTTTTTTTTATTGTCTGGCACACCGCCATATTTCATGTTATAGAAGAATACTGCGAGTTGCAACCACACTAGGCACTCGATTCTGTAAAGAATTATATTTATAAAAGTAAGTAGGATTATGAACTGTAGGCTTATTCATTGAATATATCTGATTTAACTAACTGTGTAACTTTTTTATGTTTAGTAGACAATCACCTCTGTACGACGTATTGGCATGGCTGGCAAATTATTGTAATATTGAGATTTAGATTATGAGTCCGCACCTACCGCAGCAGTCTTTGGAAACGATTTAATTACGAAGTCCGATTATTCAGTTTTATTTCACGGTCAACTACGAGTAACATTGCCTTTACGAAAATGCCATTGTCAAGCGTCTGATACCGAATAATTAAACGTCCACATTCCAGATAAGCAAATACAATTGCAATCACAATCACCATCATACAGATAGAATAATTAACATATTTAAAAAATAACAACAACATATATTTTTTTTATTTATTTTATATTGGCGACTGCGTGTCGGACTTGTTATTTTGTCATTTGTTACATTGTTCTCTTTGTTTCATGTAAAAAATCAACTTTCTGGACCTGGACGTCAATGTATGAGAGATAACAAAATCTGAAGATATTTTCCAATTCTGAAACTTTGCGGGAAGACGCAATGAAACTTCCAGCAAAATAAGGTAAGACGCAGCATCTTTGCATTAGCAGGCTTGACCAGACGTATAATTCAGTGTATTAGCTTTTCAGTAAATTCTGTAGTGTTTCTTTTCCGCATAACAGTTTCAGTGATAAATTTCATTCTCAGTACTTTTCCCTAAACAATAACGTATGCAACAATACCAATACACGAGTGTACAATATGGCCGACTTCTGTACGATATCATGTAACATGGCCAGCAGCCATTACCAATAATCTCAAATTCAGTTTATATTTTTAAATTAACAGACAGCCATTGTTGCTACGAGCGATTCATGCTCAACTACATTTTATTTTAAAAATCAATGTCAAAAATTTTCTTGAAACATATATCACGTGTGGCATGGTAATAACTAGAAAACAATACGCAAAAATGGAACAGCAAGGACGTACTATTCAGACGCAATCCGACTCGGACGTGAGACAAGTGTTAGAAAATGACTTTACGACAGCAACCGGTAGTGACGATTCATCAAACATTGACGCAAGTGTTGACGAAAATTTTGACGATAGGACGTCCACTACAAAAATTTCAAAATCTCAATCAGAGCCCATGTTAATGCATGACGTCACGTCTAATGACGCGGCGGGGGCAGAGACCTTGCAAACGGTAAACATTGCCGACATGTTACAAATGCTAATGAAACAAAACGCCGAAAACATGGCAACCTTAAAGGCACAATTAGAGACACAAAATGAACAGCTAAAAACACAAAATGACGAAATCAAATCTGATCTCATAGCAATCAAGATAGGTAATGACACTTTATGTAAACGTGTGGAACTTATAGACGCCACACTGACCAAACAGATGACCGAACTCAGTACTAAATTTTCCCAGCTCAATACGAGACAAGAAAAGACTACAACTGACGTAGCACTTTTACAGACACAAGTAAAAAACCTTAATGTCACGTGTGAAGTTCTTACTGAACAAATTCAAACATATCCTTCAGTACATGACAATCTTGAAAAACGAATTACTGACGTACAGAATAAATTTGACAATGTTGAACAACACCTGACTGACATCTTACAATCAGATGCCACAGCTCATTTTCAAAATATTAATAAAGAATTTCATGATTGGGTTGAGAACAAAGACAAACATTTTGATAGATGCTTACGTGAAAATTTACCAACAATTGTGCACGACTCCGTAGCGCAATACATTACTAATAACAAACAGCTGATCAGTGACGCAGTACAATCCGTCACTGCACCCATGAGACAACTCACCGATCAACTTCAGTCTGAATGTAACGAAAATATCAGTCAAAATGTACAGTTTAGAAACCAATATACATTCGAGTATGATACACACATTCCGCACACGACAAATACACAAGAACAAAACACACCACGACTACAACACATACCACGATGTGGAAACACAAACACAAGCTATTATCATGGTAAACCACAGCAACATTATCGTAATTACTCGCCAGCTGAACATACCAGTAATTACACTGGAATAAATCCATATCACAATGCGAAGGAAGATGAAAGCTTAATGAAACACAGGCAATTTCAGATTTTTATCCCAGAAAAACGAACCATTCATCCGGTGATTTTTCTTAAATCTTTTAGTAACGCATTTCCACGCACTTGGAGTGACCGGAAAAAGATTTCATATATTGTCGGTTACATCCAAGGCGATGCAGCTGTCTGGGCATACAGTCAAGCTGACGTATGTACCACGTACAGTGAGTTTGAGCGTGCTTTTCTGAACAAATTCTGGTCGCAATCCGTCCAGGAGCGACTCAGAAGACAAATTTTAGAACCTGAAACTTTTAACAGTAAAAATGGTAACTTACGCAGATATTTTGAAAAATACTTGAACATGGGACATTTTTTAGACGAACCAGTCGCAACGCGTGATATACTCCGTGCGTTGAAGGCCAAATTGCCTTTCAACATTAAGGAAAAACTTCTACATATCCCGGATGACGATTCAGATTATTTTTTAACAGCTTTAGATTCGGTTGACATGTTACTTGAAGATCAGCGCTTCGCGCGGCAAAACAGCAGCCACAATGTTTACACTAGTGGTATGCAAAACATGCAGGCTTGCCAACACAATTCTGGCGCGCCCACAGTTGGATACGCGGTACAACAAAAACAGCAAACTCGCATGCCGACTCAGTACGGAAATCAAAACCAACACGCGTATTCCAATACAAACAATAGTTACAACAGTAATAACATTTCATGCGGCAATCCATACAAAAGGCACCGCGGTAATAACTACAACGGTAACGACGGATACAATGGTAATAACAAAAACACAAACAGAAATAGAAATAATAGTAACTACGAGCCAAGACAGCATCAAGGTTGGACTCGTAACGATCAGTACTTTCATTCAAATTCTGCTTTACCACAGCAGCCACCAGGTCAAAATTGGAGCATACCTTACGACCGACAGGTAAGTTATAATGCGCAACAGCAACAACAACCGCAAAAGTTTGGAGATCATAATAGGCAATATCCGAATGTGAATATAATAGAAATGACACCTGATGCACAACCTCAATCTGTGTCAGTACCTAGTACAAATGATAATCCAACAAACTAGAAACAGTCACTACTTTGCCCCAGGTCGTGGCTGAAGAATTCTTGGGGGGCGACTTCAATGTTAATCAGTTATTTGACACCACACTTGAACAACAGAATAATGATATGCCGAGTAATTCTAAACAAAAACTACCTGTTTTATTTATAAGATATAACCACAATAACAATATATCAGATGAACTTTTACAAGACAGTACACAATGTCGTTTAAACACAAATGAAATTGTTTTAGCATCTACTACTGGTGTAGTAGGTGGGATTCCAACTACTATTATCCTAGATACAGGTGCAGCTGTAAGCGTTTTGTCTTTTAATTTCTATAAAAAGATGTGTGAATTGGAACCTGTGCCTGAGTTTCCTGCCCAAAACTGAAAATAACTACTGCACTAGGTAATAAGTCATGTAGGGTTACGAAGCAAGTTTTTGTAAACGTTAAAATAGGTAATGGAACCGTACAATGGCCATTCCTGGTTGTACAAAACCTTGTGACAAATTGCATATTAGGAATAGATATTATGAGCGAGAAGGACTGCATTATAGACTTCTCCAAAGGTAAATGTATTTTAAATGATAAAGGCAGTGTAATTATTATTGATTTGGACAGGAGAACTCTAAAGCATGACAAACACTGTACAGGGTACAAGGTTCAGTTAGTACTTAACAATGACATTCAAGACATGCAAACACACTCATCTGACACAGAGCTAATGGACTTGAAAACATTGCTTGATCATAAGATAAGTGAAGCTACAGCTCTCAGTGTACATGAACGTATAAAACTACAGGAAGTGTTATCCAAATATTTACAAGTTTTTACCAAACGATTAGGTGTTATCAACACGTATGTGTACAAGATTGAAGTTAAGCCTCACAAGATCTTCTACCATAAGACATATAACGTACCGTTATCTCAACGACCTGCTGTGTGGCAAGAATTAAAACAAATGTTAGACTGGAAGGTCATTGAACCATCCACCTCACCTTATTGTAGTCCTCTACTTGTTGTCAAAAAATCAAATGGAAGCATTAGGTTAGTGTTAGACGCACGAGCTATTAATGAAATAATTTTACCGGTTCACACAAAACCTGAAAATTTAGAAGAGCAATTACAGAAATTTCTAGATGCAAAATATTTTTCCACAATAGATCTCGCTAATTCGTTTTGGCAGGTGGGTATCACTCCTGATTCTCGGAAATATACTGCATTTATGTTCGGGGGGCGAACCTATCAGTTTTGTGTTCTACCCTTCGGACTGAATGTCAGCTCTGGGGTATTCATTACAGCCCTGGATACCGTGCTTGGCGACGATTTAGTTGAGACAGTCACACACTATGTAGATGATATACTGATAGCTACACAATCTTGGAATGAACACGTTGACACACTTCAAAGAATTTTAGAAAAATTTGCACAAGCTGGAGTCACAGCCAACCTAAGAAAATCAAAATTTGGTTGCAGTGAGATAAAGTATTTAGGACATATCATTAATTCACAGGGCATACGTCCGGATCCCAGTAAATTAGATGCTATCAGAAACTTTCCTAGCCCTCGAACTAAAAATCAGTTAAAATCATTCCTTGGGCTATGTTCATTTTTCAGACGTTTTTTGCCACAACCACTTTTGAACAGTAAACATCTGCTAAATCTACTCAGAAAGAATCAAGTTTGGATCTGGTCGGAACAGTGCCAGAATGACTTTAATACAATTAAACATGCTTTAGTGAATGCTAACATATTGAGCCATCCAGATTTCAATTTAGATTTTTGTATGACTTGTGACGCTTCGCGTACTGGCTTGGGCTGTTGCTTATTTCAAGTTGTAAAGAATAAAGAGGAGGAACAGATAAGAATTATTGGGTTTGCGAGTCGCACTCTAACTGAATGTGAGCGTACATACTCCACTACTGAGTTAGAAACACTTTCCATAGTATGGGCATTCAAGAAATTCAATTATTATTTATTTGGAAAACATACGGTAATTTACACCGATCACCAGGCCCTGACATTTTTGTTAACTTGTAAACTTGTACATCCTAGACTATCACGATGGGCAGTTACACTTCAGAACTACTCTTTTGAAATCAAGTACATAAGAGGTAAGGACAACACCATTGCTGACACTTTGTCTAGACTTCCACAAGGTATGAATGATACCAACAGTGACTTAGAAAATATAAATGACTACAGGATTCTCTTAATGCAAGACAAGCAGTATCACCAATATTATATTGATATGTGCAGAAACATGGCTGAATTACAAAAATCTGATCCTCACTGGTATAAGATAATAACATTACTGGTAGAAAAACACAATCATCCTCTGACTAAGTATTACAAGTTACACAATGATGTGTTATTTTACCGCCGACATCCAAATGCTACTAACTGGTGTGTATGCATTCCCAAAGAGTCTGAACGTAATCTAATTTGGCACACACACTTGGTTTGGGGACATTATGGGACGAAAAAGTGTTTGGCAAAGCTCAGCACATACTGTTATTTTAGCAATATGAGAAGAAAAATTTACAGGGAACTAAAAACATGTGTCATATGTCAAAAATCAAAACCTCAGAATTTATCCACAAAAACAGATTTACATTCTATTTTACCCAGTAAACCCCTGGAAATTCTGTGTACTGACATCAGTGGACCGCATCCAGCAAGCTCTGGAGGCGTCAAATATATCTTAGCTTTTTACGATATATTTTCTAAACATGTAAAACTTTATGCTTTAAAATCCGCCACTGCAAATGCTATAATACGAAGATTCTCAAGTGATTACCTGACGCACGTGGGAAAACCTAAAGCAATTCTATCAGATAATGCAGCATACTACTCTGGGTACAAATGGAGAAATTTCTTGAAGGACAATAACATCAAAAGTATATTTATTTCGAGGTTTAGTCCACAATGTAACGCGACTGAGAGACTTTTCCGAGAATTAAACCGTTTCATGAGGACCTATATTTCATCAAAACATACTAATTGGGTGTCCTACCTAAGTCTTTTCGAAGACGTACACAATAACTTAAATATTTACGATACGAATTACACACCTAACGAGATCATGTTCAATTGCAAACAGAACGATCAGTGGATAGAACCATTACCTAAGTTGTCAGACAAGGAAATCACACCTGAACAGAAAATAAAGGAAGTATTGACTACATTGACACATCACGCACAAATACGAAACAAACATCACAGAAACATAATAAAAAGAAAACAAAAATTCGAGGTAGGAATGCTTGTACTACTTCGTACTCATCATAAATCTGTAGCACTCAAACGACGCAACGCTAAGTGGCGTCTGCTATATGAAGGACCTTATATAATTGTTAACATGCCGCATCCTGGTGCGTATCTGTTACAACATCCTAGAACTAACAAAATTATTGGGCTATACGCACACCGAGATCTTAGAGCATTTCATGCTGAATAATGTCAAAGTCATACTCATCAAAATATTGCTAAGCAACTCGAAAAACTCTGTTGTTACAACACAGATAATAAGTAGTATAGAAATTTTCATTTCAGCGGTTCCAGTGACGCAGTTGAAGACAGAAGATCTCTTCTTTCAGCGCGCGCCTCCACCTGAAAGACGGAATATTAAAGTAAAATTTATGATTACGTAGCAGTGGATGACATATTAATTTTTCACGGAACATTTGTTACTGAAGGTACCACTGACTTGGTGTGACACCTGACGAACTGACAGACGTCATCTGTGAAGCGATCTTTTACTTTGATAAATAGATTAGACGCACATCTCTCAACACGAAAAGCATCTATCAGTAGTCAAGGCCACACAGACACTCTACACACACGCACAAAACGCGAGGAATCGAACATTTTCTCTCTCTTACTATTTTGAATATTTATTGAGTAGTGAAAACGCCTGGTCTTGCCTACTGATGTAATGAATGTTGTGTCTAACCTATCTTAATTTCAGATGACATCACAAAAAACATCGATAATATCCCAGCAAAACCGCTAAAGAGGATGTAAATATCTGCAATTCATGTAATCAAATGTGACACAATGTAATAACCTATAGCGATGTAATGATGATGTAAACATGTTTATGTGCAACTATATTATGTTTATGCTAAGAAAATATGTGACGTGTGTATGTATAATTACTTATTTTTTTAACTGATGTATAGTGTAACTGTTACTATGTAAAAATTTGAACAAAACGAGTGCCAAAAAGACATTGCATAGTGAACCACTGTTCACGGACATTAACGAACATTACTAACTCTGCAACTACGCGGAAACCTATGTGAAAGAAACTGTTAATGCCATTCATTATGCAGCGTATCTATGTAAACGCGATGAACGATTTCCTTGATTAATAACTACGAACATTTAGGTGAGCTATATTCAGCAAAAAACTGAAAATGTGAAGTGCATAATTCGTGCATCGTCTAGTGACATTACTACAGTACCCAACTTCAAGATGTTAACTGGATTAAATGGACACAAAATACCTGTCCAGAAAACAACACGACGGGTGGAAGAATTTTGGTTGGAACTTCAGGGAATGAAATGTTCTCGAAATGTGACGGACACTCTTACCTGGACTGTTCAAGGATCGACGCCAGCTATGTACCGTCCGAGGTTCTGCAACCAAGCTTCCACGGAATGTAAAAAACGAACTGCACGTGGACCAATTACTCGACGGGTCACGTCTGATCTGTAATAAGCAATGCTTCTAGTCACAACGAACTGCATCACTACGACTATAATGGAAATGAGAAATGGACACGCTTATGTATTAATCACGTTGTTATACAACGATGTTACTGTGATCAAAAAACTTTACCACGACGATACTAACCTGTAAAAAATTATTGTGCAGCGGATGAATATGAACTGTAATAACGACACGATGTGTATAGGTCAACGCACCTGAAAAATACGGACATTTTTCTTTGAAGTATTTCAAAACAATACTATGTAACTAAGAACATTCAACAATCTAAGTTGTATTGTGTTATAACAAATATTGTAAATTTAAAACTAAGTTACCTGTCATAGAATGTAGTCTTCATATGTAATCTTGGTTGAATATTTTCTTTGTGCAACGACTGAAAAACGCTCGCACACGAACAATATGATCTGCAATACTGTGCCGCGTGATCTAACTGTACAATATAACGGCAGTGCCGCAGTTACACAGACGCTTCTGCGCATGCGCGCACTCTATCTGCCAACATAAGAACTTTTACGGCGCACCCGTGTCAATCAAATTTTGTATATAATGTGTATAATGTGTAATGTAAGTCATGTAAATAGTTGTAGATAACTTAGATTTTCTTGTGCCTTTAGGTGAATTGCTCGCCTGCAGGTGTGTCCTTTCGCCTCGCAATTCAGGGGGCAATATAAAGGCACATTTGCATGCCGAGCGTGAGTTTCCTCGGAAACGCGAAATATTAATTAAATAAATAATCAGTGACAAATAAATAAAGCCTATGGCACACAACTGCAGCGCTGTGTCGCTGATAAAACAAAAGCACAATTACGTTACTCTTATGTTTGATTAAGAAAGGGAGAGCTCTGGTTGAAGTGGTGCGAGAAGCACGTATTTTTTTTTATTGTCTGGCACACCGCCATATTTCATGTTATAGAAGAATACTGCGAGTTGCAACCACACTAGGCACTCGATTCTGTAAAGAATTATATTTATAAAAGTAAGTAGGATTATGAACTGTAGGCTTATTCATTGATTATATCTGATTTAACTAACTGTATAACTTTTTTATGTTTAGTAGACAATCACCTCTGTACGACGTATTGGCATGGCTGGCAAATTATTGTAATATTGAGATTTAGATTATGAGTCCGCACCTACCGCAGCAGTCTTTGGAAACGATTTAATTACGAAGTCCGATTATTCAGTTTTATTTCACGGTCAACTACGAGTAACATTGCCTTTACGAAAAAGCCATTGTCAAGCGTCTGATACCGAATAATTAAACGTCCACATTCCAGATAAGCAAATACAATTGCAATCACAATCACCATCATACAGATAGAATAATCAATATCTAAATAACAAAATATTTTTTTTTATTTATTTTATTTATTTTATATTCCCCAAGGTCTGTATATGTCAGATTTTCCTTTCTGCTGTAAACAATTCGTGTCAGTATTTTGCAACCATGACTTATTAAACTAATAGCTCGGTAAAATGGTCCAAATAGCTCTGAGCACTATGGGACTTAACTTCTGAGGTCATCAGTCCCCTAGAACTTAGAACTACTTAAACCTAACTAACCTAACGACATCACACACACCCATGCCCGAGGCAGGATTCGAACCTGCGACCGCAGCGGTCGCGCGGTTCCAGACTGTAGCGCCTAGAACCCCTCTGCCACCCCGGCCGGCTAGCTCGGTAATATTCGCATCTGCCTGCATATGCTTTCTTTGGAATTGGAACCAGTACATTCTTCTTGGTGTCTGAATGTATTTCCCCAGTCTCACATATCTCGCACTCCAGGTAGAACAGTTTCCTTATGGCTCACTCTCCCAAGGATATCAGCCATTATGATGAAATGTCATCTACTCCAAGGAACTTACTTCGGCTTAGGTCTTTCAGTGCTCTGTCGAGTTCTTCTCTCGGTATCATATTCTGCCTAGTCATCTAATATTCAGCATTGTTTTGTATCACCGCGTTTCGGAAATTTCTGTTCTCTTCTTGTCTCTGTTGTTTCCCCTGCACTTTTCGCTTCAGTACAAGGCTACTGTCCAACAAATAGTTTCAGAAAAACTTTCTAACAGTTAGTTTTCCTTTAGATGTTAAGACTTCGATTTTTATCTATTTGTTTCGCATTTTGATTTTACTTTCCATATCCAGTTGTTATAGCCACAAACACCTACCTGTGTATCAGTGTAGAATTGGTGAATCAAAGTCCAAGGGCAGTGCGGATCCCTTACAAAGACAGAGAATAATTCAATACTATTTCAGAATCCAGTCAGGAGACGTTCGGTAGGGGCCACGTGATTACTTATTGTGTCTTCCTGCAAATAGATGCTGTTGAATCTCGTTCTGTTATAATTTAGCTTCGGTCCAAGGCAGATGGCTTCCGTAGTCCTTCATGTTCTGGCCTTATCCTGTATGCCACTAAGTCCCTCTTTTATTCCCCATTCGCCCCAAAATATCACTGTACCTTTCGAATATCTTTTAACTTTTGTCACCCACTATATTGCATATGATACTGGTATAGGGGTCAGCCAAATGAAAACCGGACACCCGCCACAATGGGAACATGAAATAGTTCCATTCAAAAGTAATCAGCACACGCCTTAATGATATTCATCCCATTGGGAGACGAGATGATCAGTTCCTGTTTCGTAGAAGGCAGCCGGGCGCCGCCGGACACATAACAGCACCCACTTTTCCTTAGGTCGTCACAGGCGTGAAAATCGCATGATGAAGGATATGGGCTGCACGGAGAATGCTGCAGTGTTTCCCAAACAAACGGCTGAAGTGTAGCCCTTGTCCGATTGGCAGTATGGTGGCGGGGATTCTCGTGCAACAGGGTGATACTATCCGATAGCATTCCTGTGCGTTTTGACTTTACGGCACGTCGCAGTTCCTACAGCTAGGGCTGCTGATATTTTAAAAATATCGGGGATCCGATGTATCGATTTTTAAAATAATATCACTATAGGTTACCGATATAAAGAGTAAAAGTACCGATATATCGAAGAAAGTAACATCGACGTACAGGCCTAAAAACATATCGGATTTACACTGTAAATATACTACCGGTCTTAGAGCTATGTATTTAAGTACTGATTTATTATTAGGTATTCTGTACATCAACAAACTAGCAGCCTGCCTATCCGCTTTAGAACAAGAATCGAAAGGAAAACGGTGCACGTTCACGCTTGGCGATAACCACTTTGCTAACAATGGTAAATGCATGTAAGTGCCACAATAAAACGTGTTGGATGGGTCCGTCGCTCGTTTTCGCTACATATCGACTTGTCCGGAACAATTCACGTCGACTTCCCTGTTTTTCTTATCAACTATATTCTAGTTGCAGCATTGTGCACCCCTTTTTTGTGCTTATCACAACATTAATGTGGGATAATGAATTTCGTTTTCCCTTCAGGTATTGTTATCATGTGAATGAGCATCACGGATTATTCTTACAGCATTGTTTGAGCAATGAAAGCTTTCTTTCTTAAAGATAAGTTACCCCAGAACATTATTCCATACGAACTATTGAATGAAAATTTTAAAAAATGTGTCCGCTTACTGATTTGTTTCTCTTTCTTTCTTAAAGATGAGCTACCCCAGAACATTATTCCACTGATTCTAAGTGCAAATGAGGCTAAACTGATTTGTTTTAGGTATTCCAAAAATCAGCTTTTTACAATTCAAATTCTCGTCAATAGGGACACGTAAGACTGTTGAAGTTTGCATCCTATTTATTATTTCCTCTCCATGTGTTAGGCTTATGATTGGTTTAGTACACCTAGATATGCAGAACTGGATATGCTGTGTGTTTTTAAAACTGAGATTGAGATCATTCACAGAACATCAGTCAATGATACTTTTAAAAACTCTGTTTATCATTTCTTCTGTTTCCACGTGTGTGGTTGGAATGATTAAAATACTGGTGTCAACCGCAAAAAGTGATTCTGCTTGTATTACATATATGAGGAGCAACAGACGATCTAAGATTGAGACTTGGGGAACCTCATACGTGATTTCTCCCCAATCAGAATAACGTCCCCATTACTGAGCACAACATTCTGCATTCTTTTGGTCAGATATGACGTTATCCATTGGTTGCCTATACCATCAGTCTTATAAAACTTCAATTCATCTAGGGGAATACTGCGATTCAAACAGTCGAATGCCTTAAACAGGTAGCAGAAAATACCAGTCGCGCTATTTTATTATTTAATGTTTGTAAAATTTGGTGAGTGAACATGTATACAGCATTCTCAGTAGAGTAACTCTTCTGAAACCCAAAATGAGTTTCGCTGAGAATATTATTGTTGATAAGGTGAGATACAGTTCTAGAACGCATTACCTTCTCAAAAATTTTGGAAAATGATGCCACCAATTAAACACGTCGGTATTTATTGATATCTATCCTATTATCTTTCTAAAATAGGTGTTTGACAACAGCATGTTTCAGTCACTCTGGAAAAATCCCTTGATTTAGTGATACGTTACGTATTTCAGATAATACTGGGTCTGATATATAGGAACAAATCTTTAGTACTCTATTGGAAACACCATCAAAACCAGATGAGCTTTTATGTTAGAGAGAATGTAGAATTTTCTTAATTTCAGAAGGAGAACTTGGTGATATATTCATACAATTGAATTTTATGAGAGTTATATTTTCGTCATACTGCTGTGATATTTTCCTTGAAATATTTGTCCCTACACTTTCTACTACATTTAAGAAATTATTATTAAATGTATTTGCTACCTGTGACTCATGGTCTGCCCTTCCACTCAGTTCAATAGTAATATTATCCTGTATTGTGGCTGATTGTCCTGCATCTCATTTTACTACATTCCATGTAGCCGTAAATCTGTTGGCGGAATTACTTATTTCTGACATTATGTTCATATTCCTTAATTTTTTTTAACATACGATCTCTACTTGTCCTTGCCAAAAGACACATTTCCCTTTTCCTTTCACGAGATACTTTAATCCCTCTAGTGATGATGGTTTTTTACATACCTTTTTAATGTCCTTTCTGATTATCTTAAGTAGATAGCTATTTTCAAATAATGATATGAATTTATCACGGAATACATTAAATTTCACGTAGGCATTCGGATCATTATAAATTTCATTCCAGGTCATCTTTTGTAAACTATTCTCAAAAACATTTATCCTGGAGTCACTAATTATTCTGATTTCCACTGAGGAGTATCCATGCTGTAAGCCATTATGTTATTTGTCCTAACCAACTGAGCATCATGATCAGAGATAGCATTTGTTACTGTGTAACCAGTTAATTTTTTGCTTTGAACTTCACCAAACAAAACATTATCAAATAGTGTCCTACCACCTTTACCTGCCCTTGTTGAAAGTTAGTTACAGAGATCAAACTGCAGGATCCAAATAAGGTTTCCAGGTTATTTTTCTTATCAGCATCCATTAGAAAATCTACACTGAAGTCATCATAGAATATTAACTGCTTGCTGCTGTCTGACAGACAGCATAGTAAGGAATCCAGATTCATTATAGACCGTTCAAAATTTTCCAGTGGGAATATACATACAGAGTTACAATTAAAAGTGAACTAATTTTCAGTATTAATTCTTAAGTACATACTTCTATGTGTTGATCAATACAAAACCTACTTGTCTCAGTGTTTTGAACTTGTGTTCTGTCTTAATATGCGTAACAACTCCTCCCTTTCCCATTTTAGTTTTGCACGAATAAGCTGTTAGAGTGTAATCTTCTACATGTAACTTACATAACCCTGCGGTTATGCAGTGCTTAGATGGGCACAGGATGTCTCTTTCTTCAGAGCTCCCTAAATTTTCCAAACAGATAAGAGTCCCTCCTACGTTATTACTCAGTCCTATAATACTCGGATGAAATAAGCTAACTTTACTGTTCTGTGCATTTTATGGGGCTCTTCTGTTATTTTGACTTATTTCAAAACAGGGTGCATGAATCCTGATTCTAACCTAAGGTACCTCTCTGACAACAGTAACCACATTTGTCATACTGCATTAACAGCGAAAACTTACTAAACCATAAGTTTTTCTCCTTTCTTCGCTTTCTGTAGACTATCAGCGAGAAAAGGTCTAGTAAAAGTTTACAATTATGCGTAAAGTGTGTAAAAGTTAACAATTATGTGTACAGTCTGTTGCAAGCCACTAAGTGTCCTCATTCTCAAATTCTGGTTGAATGTAGTCTGGGTATTTGCACTGGGTGAGTTATTCTGCCTCAAGACACTACACAGTTTCTAGTTTTAATACTTGTCTTACTGTGTTAAACCTTTAACGAAAGATTATACTTCTTAATGAGTAGATGATGACAGCAATCTAAATTTTTGAAATATTTGTTACTCCTGGAAGCCATAAGTAGCTAACCTTCAGCTGGAACCATGCAGCACAAAACATGAACCGGGTTAGCCATATAGTATTATAGACAATCACAATTCATTTGCTTGAGCTGAGCAGCGAGATCTGTCATAACTATAGTAATTTTATTAGGTCACATTGGAAATTTTGTTTTAAGTCCCATACACAGACACGACACAGCTTAGGACATATAAAGATGATAAAAATAAGAACCTCTATGGCGTTACACAGTGTCTTATATAATATATGGAAAACATATACTGAAGGCCTGAACAGTCCGAAATATTTTTCGGATGTACAGCGACAGACGTGCTCATCAAAGAACAACATAATTCACCGATCCAATCGGAATATAACGCCTCCATTGAACTTCTATGCTTCAATGGCACGCTGATATATTAGATATTAGAAAAATATCAGATTATGCAGCGATGAAGGAACTTTTTAAAACAGTAGAAACAAATGATTTAGCATCGGAATGTCACAAAATTAATACTAGGAAAAATTATTAAAGTATGCACAGATAATTTGAGAAATATCGCCAGTCTAGTTTGAAGTTCCGTGAATATTTATTGATGACTGTGAAGTCATACGAAATACAGGAGGGAAGAATGCTACTTTGTAATAACAAATCAGAAGCTGCTCTGGTTCAATTTTCATCAACTGAAGGCAAATAAAATGTAAAGTTTTAATACAACATTCTTGGAACGAAAAAAGAGTCACGAATAGTTAAGACAATACCTGCAAGATGTTATTTATCGGATCTTACATTGAACACATTCATAGTTTGGTAACAGCAGTTCGAAATGAAATAATAAGTACAAAAAGAAAATATAACATCATGTGTTTAGTAAAACTACTATCTGGATTGCAAATAAGACTAGAGCATGCCATTGCGATCGGAGCGTAGCTAGTGTTTGTCACTGGGCTACTTCTCCTCATCATCTGTAGGTGTGGCGTTGTTCAAATTTACGCTACCTGTGGACTGAAATGTGGCTTGAGGTGGCACCATCAGACCGTGCGTACTGTTCTTACTCTCCCGTTCCGCCATAACACTTTTTATCACTTTTGCAGTTCGGTATTTAAATTACTTATTTCTGATCGACGAGAATGCTTCCTTTAATTTTTATTTAGAAGTAAGAAAATATAACCAACTAGTTCGACATTTTGTTGTCTCTGGTTAACATTTATTTTGGAAAAGAGGCCAAAGAAATTGATGGACTGTAACCATTTATAACTGTTTACTACCATTTCATGCAGAATGGTTTAATGTTAGCGACCATTGGCAATCAACAAGCGTAGAAGCTAGATGAGTGCCATGTAATGGTTCGTAATATCTTAGAAGAAGAGCATACTGTGGAACGAAGAAAATCGAAGAATACCCAATAATGATATGTGATGAATAAATGTTGCTAGCTAATTGTTGACGTAATTGACGAAACCAATTGTCTAGTTTCCGTAAGTTATTCCAGCCATTTAATAAAATGATATCGGTAGGGGCACCTGAATCAACCTGTATGATTTGGAACTGGCAATAACTAACTTTTCTCATTGTCAAAGCCGTTCAGTACTTCTCCTTTCCGCTACAAATGTGGCCCCTCGAATGTATCAGTACACATCCAAGTAACCGACTCTCAACTACGTGAGCCCAGCTTGGATTCAGAAAATATCATGTATGAATTTCAGAGTCAGTAGAAGCATTCCGTTTGTTTCAAACACAAGAACACAATCTACTGGTGGAAACAGTACAGCTACCTGCCATCAAGGACTGAACCCAGCAAATATGATCGTATCTGTTAACACAACACGCTTGAGCAGTCCACATATACACACTCTTCCGTACCACCACGTACTGACATCAGATATGCTGTTTTCCAGTGAATTTTTTGAAACTCACCAGACTAGCTGCTGTCAGAGTATTCACGAGATCAAAGGCACAACAGCCCACCATCCAGGCACGGCCGTCTCGTCCTCGCTCCATAATTTCTGCACTTCCTCCTCGCTGCCCCGCACATAACCTCCCTGGGTGTCAACGATTTGGTTTACGCTAGTTGACGGAAGTGCTGCCAACTTAAGCTACTATTGGAACAGTGCCAACCGTGGCACAATCTTTCCGCGAACCATTCGTGATAGAACAAGACAAAGGGATGGCCGAATGGAGATTATGGGCACAGTCTCCTGAATGCGAGTCCAGTGCCCTTCCTCTGCGTCACCTCCCTCCATCGGTGTTTTTGTAGCTCAACCTCACCTCCACCAACAAAATTTCGATGAGCATTTTAGTGCGAGGGATCCACGGTCTCCGGCGGCTCTTTAAAGAGCAGTTGCATTTCTTTTGAATTAATAGCGCTATTTCTGTTTTGTGCCCCTGTTCCACTCAAAATATCTGCACAAAGGAGCAACTGTCGACGGTATGCACTGTGTGCCTGGTTTAGAAACAAATTTTCCCCCGTCACTCACGGTACTTTCTGTTGACAACGCCGGCCAGGTTGGCCGAGCGGTTCTAGGCGCTACAGTCTGTACCCACGCGACTGCTATGGTCGCAGTTTCGAATCCTGCCTCGGGCCTGGGTGTGTGTGATGTCCTTAGGTTAGTTAGGTTTAAGTAGTTCCAAGTTCTAGGGGACTGATGACCTCAGCTGTTAAGTCCCATAGTCCTCAGAGCCATTAGAACCATTTGTATTTCTATGTGTTTAGTGTTGTGCATTTGGCTGATGACATAATAGGCTTTTCACTGTTGTTTTCCAAACAAAAGTAATTGGGGTGACATTATTGCTCTGCAGTAAACCAATGGAAACCACAGGTTCCTTGCACCAGAAACTCAGAAAATAGCTCTGAGAAACCGAAATTTTGTCGGTGGAGTTCAAGTTGGCTCTATAAAAATTTGTACATCCAGTGCAAAATGTTGCAAGGTGACCAGTTCACCACTTGATGCAACCAGTGTTTCCTTCGTATCAGCCCCTCCAAGACCCAGGCGATCATCATAGGCCACACCACCCACTCCTTCCATCTCCATGATTGCTACCTCCCCGTTTATGGCCGTCTTATCCACCTCACACCTACCCTCAAATACCTTGGCCTCACTGTCAACCACTGCCTCACCTGCACTCCCCATCTCCTTACCATCCAATGCAAAGCTCACAACAGACTCTGCCTCCTGAAACTTCTGTCCAGCCAGACATGGGGTCTGCATCCTTCCACCATCCTTCACAGCTACAAATCCTTGATCTGGCCAATCCTTTGTTATGCCAGCATTGCTTGGATTTCCGCCCCTCCCAGGTGCTATAATGCCCTCCAAACCCTCGAGCGCCATGCAGTCTACCTCGCCTTCCATATCTGCCTTCCATCCCCCACACGTATCCTCTACGACCTCATCCCCTTCCCCTACCTTCTGCTTTTCCTTGAACACATTCGCACTCTATCTATCGCCGCCGACTCGATCCCCCCACCTCGTGGTGTCCTCCTTCCTCTCCACCCCCAGCCCATTGCCGCGCCTTTACCATTGTGTCCCGCCCTCTCTCCATCTTCACACCCTCCACCTCCTTTCCCAACGCACCTTCCAGCACCTACCCCTCACAGATGATGAACCTCACCCTGACATCTACCCCTCCCACCAGCTCTAACCTCACCTCCACTTCTCCTCAGGGCTCCCTCTCCACCCCACCCTTCCCCTGAGTGGCTCTCCCCCTCCTACACCCCCTCCCTCTCCCATGTTCCTCTTTAGTCTCTCTGCACTCTTTCCTGCCTTGTCTCCCCTCTTCATCTGCCATATCCTGCCTCTTGGGGCGCCCCCTGTCCCCCTTTTGCCTCATCCTCCCACCTCCCCATCCCATTCCCCTCTTTTTCCCTTCTCTCCAACCTCTAGTCCCTTGGCAGATCCCTATCAGTGTCTTTTTTTATTCTTTGTGAGCATTTCGTCGTTTCCAGTAGTTTTGTTTTTTAAGTGACTCGCTCTGTGTGAATTTTATGCTGTGGTCGACATTTACCTTGTGTTTGACTGCAGTGATCTGCGTTCTTTTAACTTTATGTCGACTTTTTAATTGTCCCCCATTAATATGCGGCTGGCTAAGTTATTCATAAACTCCTGTGAGATCGCGAATCTCTCAAATTTTACTCCCATGGTCTTTTCGCGAGGTGTATGAAGGAGAAAGCAATGTGTTGGTTGAACCTTCTAGGAACATACGCACTCGGAACACCGTAATGCCGAACACTTCTCTTGCAGCGTCTGCGTCTGGTAGATGGCTGAGCATCTCCGTGACGCATTCGCGCTTGCTAAATAATACGTAACAAACCGCGCTGCTCTTCTTTGTATCTTCTCGGACAGCAAACTGACGAGTCGTATTGAAGTGCTGGTCGACGAGGGTCCATTGTGGCAGTACGAACGAATGAGAAACCTATTGGTACAGGAACAGAAAGGATCGTAAAGGTCGCCGATTTACGGGGCAGCATGGGCAGATATTGGGACACGTGTACCACTGCTGACGGCGTGTCGTGTTGTGCCATATGTGCACGCGCGCGCGGAGGCAGGGATCTGCGCCGCGGCCGCCGTCACGTAGCGGCAGCGACCCGTGGCCGGCGCAGCGGCAGCCACGCCGCCGCCACCTGGGCGAGCTACGTTCACCCAGCTGCGGGAATTCCTCGCAACGTCCTGTGTAAAACGGATGCGAGACCGCGCTCCCCATTCGCACGATGCAACATGTTAGACAGTATTTCCTAGGCTGCGCGCAATGCAGCGCCGCTGCGGGATCTACCCGCGGGAAACGCTTGCGTGCTTCAGGAGGAGTCTGTCCAACAGGTCGCAGCGATTTGCTCGGTTGGAAGACTGGAGGAAGTCTAACTGAGCAGCAGTGACTACCAGTCCACAGCTGCAGTATTCGTTTGGCACGCGCGGGCAGCAACATCCTTCCGATTTAATTACTGAAACATTCACCAGAAATGTCGGCTGACTGCTTCCCTGCCTCACAGGCTGAGCAGCTTATTGAGTTGGTATTCAAATAGCATATTTTGTGGAACATGGCTGACGCCGAGTTCGAAAAGTAAATGCGAAAGGAGTTAACTTTGGCAGAAATCCAACAAAAATGAATGAAACATGTAAGAAGAAATGTCTTTGTTTATGTCCAATGTAATACATTTATACATTTATTTATAGTGACCTTTAACCACAGTTATAATGAGTTGGATGTTGTACTATGATCACTACTATGAACAACAATTAAAATGCCGCCCGTTGAAGTAATCAGTGAATCCGCTTCTCACAATGAATCCCCCAGCTTTGGTGTAACCGCTGACACCCACCAAGGGTATCATGTTGTCCTTGGGCGGATTCAAACATGGCAGAAAGAGTGGGATGCATCCGACGAGCGTCGCCGAGTACACTCTTTCTTTCCTGATGTACACGAGAGACTACAACTGAAAAATGTCGACCCAAGCCGGGGGATGGTCCACTTCCTGACAGGCCATGAGCCGTATCCGGTGCATTTAAACCGTATGGGAGAAACTGGGACACCAGAACATGTCACGCTGCTGTGCAACACGCTAGCACAAGTGAGACCTATACAGAAAGACAATGACATCGTCAGAATAATACATAATCCCGATGACTGGAACACAATAAATAGCGTAGCCGATATTGTATCGAACACTCTGCACGAGGAATACAAGCGCCAAAACCCATATGGAAGGAGGTGTAGACAAGCACAAACAACAAAACAAACCACATGGGAGGACACAAACACGACCACAGGTTCCGAAACCGAGGAAAGAACACTAAGTGAACATGACTCAGAAGGGATCAACATGTAAGGGACCAAAACCAACAATGTATGACACAGCATGCCACAACACAGTCACAAACAACACAAAAATCATAAAACAAATAAACATCGGCACCACATGCTAAGACTGTAGTAATACGGTAATGTAGCTTGGGAGGAGACGGCTTTAAGAACTTTTATTCTGATGCTCCTCCTCAATGGCATCCTGCATAGTGTCTAAAGTATACTGCACACAAGCAGTATTGTATTGCTCGTCTTATTGTATGCAGACAGAAGTACACTCTCTTTTCTGTTCAAAGCTATAATCAATGAATTTCATATATCAGAAATGTATTAAGTTATTTAAGGAATAATGCATCAAGTAGCAATAAACTATATTCTATTTCAAGTAAAAAGCTACAAACATAAGTGTATTTCTATTGTGAAGCTAAAATTCATGTATTGCATGTATGAAGTGCTCAATCAGCATTTAATCTGTATAATATGTGCGAACATACATTAGCGCAAACAATTTCAGATGAGAATAGCTCGAGGTTGTACCGAGACCTTCTCATCTGAAATAGATAGAAGTAGGCCATTACTAACGAACATGCTACTTAGACTGTATTATTCATCGAAATATAGCATATCACTTGCCTCTATATATTACAAATTATTCTTAACCATGCTCATTGTGTTACATTTTCTTTTTTTTTTTTCTTTGACATTTGCATTGTATAAATTATATTCTCATCAACTAGGTAGTAACAAATTATATGGAACTATTTTAACAACTGTTAAGCATTCAATTCGCTGTAACCTCAGAGAAATCTTTATATATTATGTTCTTTATATTATTTAAAAAAGTATTAACAACTGTATACAATAAGACTGTAACAATGAGAAGTCTTTGCTATTAGATTCAGAAGCATCGGACCCACCTTACATTTCAAGGTGGTGGGTCACTCTGCACTGTTAATGAAATAAATAAATAAAAAATAAATGTCCTTGGGCAGTTCATTAGATTCCAATACGTCTGTATTATAAGGCAGTGGGAACTGGCATTCCTCCGCATCGTCGAACAACTGTTTTGTTACTAAACTGTTGTACGCTTGCTCTTCTTTACGATGTAACAATATTCGCGTCACTGTTTTGCGTTTTCTGAGTACTCTTTCCTAACTTCCACGCACTTTCGGAGTGCCAAAATGAAAAGGATTTTACATCGATCACTGCGTCGCATGTTTCGCCTTGCTAATACTAACGCGACGCACTACACCGCGCCTATAATAGCAAAATGTTCCTCGCAGCCCACTGAAACTCTCGTCGTGCAAATTAACCACACACAACACTGCTCTCGTGCTACCCACACAGTAGCGTCCACAGACTTCCTACAAACTGTAAAAATAAATGCAAACGTTTCTGAAACTTTTTCTCCTTTGTGTCCCCCCCCCCCCCCCCCCACACACACACACACACACACACAAGAAAGTGTAAAGGGAAACTACATTTCAAATGTTCGTTTTTATTCTTTTTTAAATTACGCGTCATACGTGACATTTTAATTTATTACTTCATTGTTACTTACTCTGTTGGCCAGAAAATTTGCGCACGTTATCGATATATACTACTGAAGTGAACTACAAAACTATGTTATTGTACGCCACATAGTTTAGCAGATGCGGCAGATAAATACTGAGCAGCGTGGAGAACCAATTTCTCTTGAAAGCCTAAATATTTCTCTATTTCAATAGCAGAATATTTTCATTGAATTAAAAAAAATGCGTCAGAAGGTAGTTCTCGTATCATTCTATCACGAACAGCTGCCAAATTATTATAAAAACCTACTTCCATTTTTTAGGTTCTAATGCGCACCGCCCAGCGCCAAGGAAAACGTTTCGGGCAGCGTCCTGTGGCCCTCATAGGGGAGCGAAAGACGCAAGCGTATTCCGCAGCAGGCCGCGATATATTTCCGCACCAGGCAAACGTAGCTCAGCGCTTCGTCGCGTTACCAGCGCAGCTGCACGAACGCCGCCGTATTGCTGTGGTGACGGGCGTGGGCCGTGAGTAACTGAGACCATCTGAACATCTACCACTGTAACAGCTTCAAGTTACGAGGGTGGTTTCACATGTGTGGTAAATTTCCATGAAGGAATGAAACATTTTTGCTGCACTTTATTGATCAGTAAGCTTGATTATTCCAATAATCATATAAAGAACTTCAACACTCTACAGTCTACAGTTAATCGTTGACAGCTGTCTGAATTCGTAAGTGTGTCGACTGCAATAGAAAATGGAAAGTTTTCATTTGAAAGGTTGGACTGCCGCAGGAATCAAAATCGATGAAATTCACGCCGAGTCTGCACCATAATTGAAGATCATTTACATTTGGATTCACGAATTTAAACGCGGTCGAACAAGCATCGAAGACGAAGAGCGCTCCGGCCATCCCACTGAGATCACCACAAAGCAAACCACTGACAGAATCCATTATGTAGTAAGGCAAGACTGCAGAATAAAAATTTGTGATATTGCTGAGACTGTATGCAGGTCAACGAACGAGGGGAGAATATCTTGCGCGGAGGATTGGCTACGAAAAACCTGTGTGCGAAGTGGGTGCAGCGATTGCTCACAGTCGACAAAAAGCACGCGATGTTTAACTGCAGTCCGCAAGAATTTTGCGCCAATTTGTGACCTGTTAATGAAACCTGGATCCATCACTACATACCAAAGACGAAATGCCAGTCAAAACGAAGGATAAAGGCTGGTGAACGTGCACCGAAGAACGCAACGGCCATTTTCTAATCTGGTGACGTGATGACCACTGTTTTCTTATATTTCCAAGGGTTAAATTTCATAGATTGCTTGGAATAAGACTGAACCATAGCTGGACCCTTTTATGCTTCATCGCTGGATCGTTTGAAGCTTTCTTTGGTTGAAAAACGACCACGTTTGACACACAAAAACGAGCTCTTTAACCACAATAATGCACCATCCCACATATCAGCCGAAAGTGCTTGAACTGAGCTTCCAGTTGATTCCTTAGCCACTCTATTCACCAGGATTAGCCAAAGTGACTTCTTCCTTTTCCCTAACTTGAAGTTTAGGCATACTGGGAGGAAATTTCCATCAAATGAGGAAGTGACAGATACAGTCAACGAGTATTTTGCAGAGTCTGACAAGAACTATTATTCCGATAGAATTAAAAAGCTGGGGGATTGCTGGACCAAGTTTATATCCCTCAAAGGAAACTATATCGACAAGTATGATGAGTTGTTCACGAAGCAAACATATTTTCTTGCCTTTTTTCCAGCCTTATGAAACCACTCTCTTACGGTAATGACAATGGTCCTGTTATGAACCGGACGTAAGTACTACGTTATCAAGATTGCTACTTTCATTGGCTTTCATCTTTACCTTTCGCTGTCCTCCAACGACGAGGTAAGCACATCGGACCGAAAATTAGTCAGGCTCAAGAGATATTACGCTTTTACCATATAACCTTGCCTCTAGCCTCGACAAGGCCATCAGTTCCGCGAGGAAGAGAGCCGACAACTTTCTTCAGGTATATCATACCCACCTGAAAATACTCACCGATGATTCGATCCCACAGAGCTACCAATTGTGGGAATGTTCGTTGCTCCCTTTCACCCGCTGTTGCAAATATTCCGGAGGTTTTCTACTGGACTAAGGTCGCTTGATTTAGTGCGCCGGTCGAGGTCGAACATGGCGTCTGAATATTAGTCGTACCAGGAAAGTTTCCGTGCACCCCGATGGCATACTGCCTTTCTCATCCTGGAAGAGGAGACTGTCCATAGCACACTTATCACGAAGAAGAAGCAACACTTCGTCAGTCACTCTTTTATGGGAGTGACTAATACTTTGTCCAATAAACTTATTGAAACGTGCTATTTACAATTACTTTAAAACCGCAAGAGCTTGTGTAAAATTGCCAGCAACCACGTACGTGATGGATCATCATCAACCATTTGACATCCATTGCAGGATTATGAAAGGCTTCCTCTAAAGGCTGCTAAGATTTAGCACCGTGGACTCGCATTCGACAGGACGACGGTTCCATCACTGAACCATCCAGATTTAGGTTTTCAGTGAATACCCTAAACCGCTGCAGCCAAATGTCATCGTGGTTTATTTGAAAAAGGGTTCGACCGATTTTCTTCCCCATCCTTTCGAAAATCCGAGCTTGAACTCTGTCTCTAATTACCTCGCTGTCGACTGGACATTAAACTCTAATCTTCCTTCCTTCTTCTCTTTAACATGTGCAGGCTAGAGAGTGAAGGGTCTTTATGCTATGATGCGAGTCAGCAACCATTACGTTCCAAGAAGCAAAATGTTATGTTCTCATTGCTGCTGATATATGGGTGGAAGATGTCGAAGGGGATCTGTCCCTGCAGGAATCTGGACATGCGAGCAAAAGATAACATGACACGAGTGCATTTTAAACAAATATATTTTACTCAACTTGTTGCACTGTTGACAACTTATGGCAGCCGTGGCAAGCTATTAGTAAAGCCCCAATAATGGTGTGCTCTATGTACGTTGAATGTTTGCCGGTAAGGCTAGCTGTCAACAGCTCGGTGTAGCGTTAGGAACAAACTAGCAACACGGAACTAATCTTGAAGGTCCCCAGGTGTCCGCAGCTTACAACACCGTTCAGGGCGGTCTTGATGGGTTGTCGGCATGAACAATTTCTGTCGAGTTCCACCTGTGAAGTATCGCGCCCCATCATCATCCATATCGGATCAACATTAGATAGAACGGAAGCTGAAGGTGAAGAGATAGAGAATGTATATGAGGGTACTGAACAGCTAATTCAGTACGCAAAGGGAGATGAAAATCTAACAGTCATGGGGGACTGGAATGCTGTTGTAGGGGAAGAAGTAGAAGAAAGAGTTATGGGAGAATATGGACTTGGTACTAGGAATAATAAATTTCTACTAGTAACAGCGAATAATCTGTTCAAGAATCACAAGGGACGGAGGTATACCTGAGAAAGGCCAAGAGATGCGGGAAGATTTCAGTTAGATTCCGAAACCAGATATTGCTTTGTAAGCGGTACCTAGGAGCTGATTTAGACTCGGATCACAGTTAAGCAGTGATGAAGAGTAGGCTAAGTTTAAGAGTTTGGTCAGGAAGAACCGATGAGCAAACAACTGGGATAAGGAAGTACTAAGGAATGACGAGGTACGCTTCGAGTTGTCTAAGGCGTAGATAATGTAGTAAGGAATAGCTTAGTAGGCCTTTCAGTTGAAGAGGAATGGACATCTCTAAAAGGGTCAATCACAGAATTTGGAATGAAAAACGTAGGAAGAAACCAAGAATGACAGAAGAAATACTTCAGTTGAGCGATGAAAGAAGAAAGTATAAAAAATTTCAGGGAAATTCAGGACACAGAAATACAAGTCGCTGAGCAATGAAATAAACCGTAAGCGCACGGAAGCTAAGGCGAAATGGCTGCATGAAACATGTGAGGATATCAAAAAGAAATTATGGTCAGAAGGACTAACTCAGCATAAAGAAAAATCATAACAGCCTTCGGTGAAATTAAAAGCAAGAGGCGTAACATTAAGAGTGCAATGGGAATTCCAGTGTTAAGAGCAGAGCAGAGAGCGGATATGTGGAAAGAGTACATTGAATGCCTCTATGATGGGGAAGATTTCTCTAATGTGATAGAAGAAGAAACAGGGATTGATGTAGAAGAGATAGGGGTGCAGTATTAGAATCAGAAATTAAAACAGCTTTGGAAGACTTAATGTAAAATAAGGAAGAACGGATAGATAACATCAAAATTTCAGAAATCATCGGGGGAAATGGCACCAAAACGACAATTCACATTCGTGTGCAAAATGTATGAGACTGGCGATATACCATCTGACTTTCGGAAAAATATCGTCCACACAATTCCGAAGACTGCAAGAGCTGACAAATGGGAAAATTATCACACTATCGGCTTAGGAGCTCATGCATCCACGTTCATGACAAGAACAATATACAAAAGGAACGGAAAAGAAAATTGAGATGTGGTAGACGGCGATCAGTTTGGCTTTAGCAAAGGTAATGTCTCCAGAGAAGCAGTTCACACGTTGCTGTTAATTATGGAAGCAAGAGTAAAGAACAGTCAAGACACGTTCATAGGATTTGTCGACCTAGTAAAAGGGATCGACAATGAAAAATGGTGCAAGACGTTGGAAATTCTGAGAAAAATAGGGGTAAGCAGTAGGTTGAGACGTGTATTGTACAATATGTACAAGATTCAAGAGGGAATAATAAGAGTGCACGACCAAGAACGAATTAAAAAGAGTTTAAGACAGGGATGTAGTCTTTCGCCCCTATTGTTCAATCTGTACATCGAAGAAGCAATGACGGAAATAAAAGAAAGGATCAAAAGTGGAATTAAAATTCAAGGTAAAAGGATACCAATGATTAGCTTCGCTGATGACAATGCTATCCTTACTGAAAGTGAAGATGAATTATAGGATCTGCTGGGTGGAATGAATAGTCTAATGAGTACAGAATATTGATTGAGAGTAAATCTAGGAAAGACGGAAGTAATGACAGAAAACAGAAATGAGAACCGCGAGAAACTTCACATCAGGATTGAGGGTCAGGAAGTAGATGAAGTTAAGGAATTCTGCTACCTAGGCAGCAAAATAACCAGTGACCGACGGAGGAAGAAGGACGTCGAAAGCCGACTAGCACTGGAAAAAAGGACATTCCAGTCCAAGAGAAATCTACTAGTATCAAACATAGACCTTAATTTGAGGAAGAAACTTTTGAGATTGTACACTTGGAGCACAGCACTGTATGGTAGTGAAACATGGACTGTGGGAAAATCGGAACAGAAGAAAATCAAAGAATTTGAGATATGGTGCTACAAAAGAATACTGAAAATTACATGGATTGATAAAGTAAGGAATGAGGAGGTTCTGCACAGAATCGGAGAGAAAAGGAATATACAGAAAACACTGACAAGTAGAAGGGACAGGGTGATAGGACATCTGTTAAGACATCAGGGAATAACTTCGATGGTACTAGAGGAAGCTGTAGACCATAATAACTGTAGAGGAAGAAGAGATTGGAATACATTCAGCAAATAATTGAGAACGTAGATTGCAAGTGCTACTAGGAGATGAAGAGGTTGGCACAGGAGAGGAATTCGTGGCGGTCGCATCAAACCACAAACCAATCAGAAAGTCAGAAGACTGATGACTCAAAAAGTAAATAAATAAATAAATAAAACTACTAAGATACATGCTGACGCGATTCGAATTTCAAACAGCTAATTTAGCCTATAATTGATATAAAAAGAAGCAATTAATTTAATACAGTATCTCTTAGCGCATTCATTGTACATTGCATATTTACAATAATTATGATATGATATTCATTTTCCTTTCCCCGCAGCTACAGTTCAGACAACAGGAACGCGAGATACTTATATTCAAGTAAAAAAACTCTTCCACACAAATATATCCTTCGCTGCTAGTACTTCACTGATTTGATGACTGTTGAATGATACACTTTTTAGTCAACCAAGTAACTCACTTTCCCTTTTTATAACAATGTACGTAATAAGTGAAATTAGTAACAAGTTGTACTCCGTTGATCTGATTTCACTGTACTGTAAGGTATCACTGATTATTTAAAGAATCGATCCATTACGTTTATGACTTCATATCTTCTGAACTATGAGTCGCACGAAAATATAATTTTTCATGTAATTGAGAGGAATATGTCTTGCGAATAGAGTTAGTAGTAAGAAATTAATACATTAAAACGTCATATTTGTTTCCGAAATTTTACTGCATGGATATCTCAAATGTAGTAAGAGGTAAACTATTTCCTTTCATTATTTTTTGTATGTATCAGTGAGAAAATATATGTAAAGTTTATTGGAGGTCGCAAAGTGCCCTCATTCTCAAATACTGGATGAACATATCGTGGGTAACATGCGCACAATGAGTTATACTGTCTCAATACGTATGCAAAGTTTCTAACAGCAATACTTCACTTACTGTGTTAAATTTCTGCCGTAAGTTTATACTTCTTAATGACGAGATTATGACAGCATATAATATTTTTAAATTCGGCCAATAACTGTACGAAATGCCAAAAATTAAATTTTTGTTGCCCCTAGAAACCGTTAGATGGCAATCTGTAGGCCTAATGGGGTCAAGTGTGCGGCTGATCGTTAGTAATACAAGTTAGTACTTTTTTTTTTTTGAGTCGTCATTCTTCTGACTGGTCTCATGCAGCCCACCACGAATTCCCCCTAGTACCACAGAAGTTATCCCGTGACATCTTAGCAGATGTTCTATCATCCTATCCCTTCTTCTTGTCAGTGTTTTCCATGTATTCCTTTCCTCAGTGATTCTCTGGAGAGCCTTCTCATTTTACCTAATTCTTAACATTGTTCTGTAGCACCAGCAGCACATCTCAAATGCTTTGATTCTTTTCTTTTCCGGTTTTCCCTCAGTCCTCAAACAATGCTGTGTTCAAAACGTACATTCTCAGAAATTTCTTCCTCAAATTAAGGTCTAAGTTTGCTACAAAAGGCCGCGCGGAGTGGCCGCGTGGTTAGAGGCGCCATGTCACGAATTGCACGGCCCATCCCACCGGAGGTTCGAGTCCTCCCTCGGGCATGGTTGTGGGTGTTGTGCTTAGCGTAAGTTAGTTTAAGTAGTGTGTAAGTCTAGGGACCGATGACCTCAGCAGTTTGGTCCCTTAGGAATTCACACACATTTGAACATTTTGATACTAATGGACTTCTCTTTGTCGAGAATGCCCTTTCTGCCAACGCTGGTCTGCTTTCGACGTCCTCTTTCCTCCATCCGTCACCGGTTATTTTGCTGCCTAGGTAGCAGAATTCCATAACTTCATCTAATACGTGATCATCAATTCTGATATTAAGATTCTTGTTGTTCATATTTCTGCTACTTCTCATTACTTTCGTTTTTCTTCGATTTACTCCCAGACCATATTCTGTACTCATCAGACTGTTCATTCCATTCAGCAGATAATGTAATTCTTCTTCACTTTCACTCAGGATAGCAATTTCATCAGCAAAACGTATGGTTGATATCGTTTCATGTTAAATTTTAATTCCCCTTTTGAACCTTTCTTTTATTTCCATCATTGCTTCTTAGATGTACACGTTGAACAGTAAAGGTGAAAGACTATGTCCCTGTCATACACCTTTTTTAATCTGTGCACTTCGTTCTTGTCCTTCCACTCTTATTTTTCCCTCTTGACTGTTGTACATGTTGTATATTACTTGCTCTCCCTGTTGAAAGTGTCCTCCTTCATAGGGCTTCAGTGTACTTTATCAGCCTATCCGCTCTCTCCTCTGCATTTAACTTTGGAGTTCCCATTGCACTCTTGATGTCACCACCCTTGCTTTTAATTTCACCACAGGTCGTTTTGACTTCTTTCATTTCTTTTTGATTTTTTCACATTTTTCATGCAACCATTGCGCCTTAGCTTCCCTACACTTTCTATTTGTTTGGTTCCTAAGTGACTTTTATTTAAATGTACGGAAAGTTCTTGTTGAGAATAACGAATTATTTAGGAATAAAGAAAGCGATTCACCTAAGGCAGAAGCACTGCATCGTCAACAGATACAGAAGGTACAAAGCCTTACTTTTCTAGCTTTCCGAATGGAATTCCTTTCTCAAGCTGTGGGAGAAACATGCACACACACACATACACACACACACACACACACACACACACACCTGTCTCCCAACATTGGACTCTTTCGACTGCCACCTCTTTCCTGGCCCACAGTGAGTGAACTGGGATGAAGTGGGTATGCTGTAGTGTGGGGTTGGGTGATGGATGGAAAGAGGTGGGAGGCAGGGAGGGCTCTGGGGGAAGCGTCTAGTGGCTTGTGGAAGAGTGGAGAGCTGTCTGTGGGCTAGCTAGGGCTGCAAGTAGAGGGGGCGTGTGGAAGATGGCTGGGTGCCCGATCCCACAGACTAGGGCGTGAGATGGCAGCATACAACTAGGTGACATGAACAAACAAACACACTATTTGGTGGGGGGATAACGAGCTACCTCTGGTTTAGGCCAGTGAAGTTAAGAGAGTGAACGATATGCTATAAGGATAGCTACTATCTGTGCAGCTCAGAAAAGCTAGTGGTGGTGTGGAGGATCTAGATGGCATTGCTTGTGAAGCAGTCATTGAAATCTCACATGTGCTCTGCTACATGTTGTGCCACTGGGTGGTCCACCGTGTTTTTGACAACAGTTTGACACTGGCCGTTCAGTCTGGTTGACAGCTGGTCGGTTGCCATATCAATGTAAAATGCTTTCAGTGGCTGCAGCAGACCTGGTATATAACGTGGCTGCTTCCACAGGTGACCTGGCCTCTGATCGCATAGGATAAGCCTGTGATGGGATAGGAGTAGGGTGTGCTGTGTGGGTATATTGGGCAGGTCTTGCATCTTGATCTTCCACAAGGCAGGGGATTCTATGTGGGAGTGGCATAGAGATGGACTAGGATGTTGGGGAGATTGGGTGGGTGGTGGAACACCACATAGGGAGGAAATGGAAGTATCCTAGGTAGGATGTCCCTCAGTTCAGGGCATGATGATAGATAATCAGAGCCCTGATGAAGAATGTGGTTCAGTCGCTTCAGTCCCCTGTGACATCTAGGAATGTGGCATGATGGTTGGAGGACGACCAGGTGAAGTAGATGGGAAAGAAGGTATTGAGATTGTGGAGGAATGAGAATAAGGTGCCCTGGCCTTGGGTCCAGATTATAAAGTCATCAATAAACCTTAGCCAGACCAGGGGTTTGAGATTTTGGTAACCTAGAAGTGTTTCCTCCAGGTGGCCTATGGAGGAGTAGGCGTGAGAGGGTGTCATGTGGATACCCATAGCTGTTCCACTAATTTGTAAACCTCCCCTTCAAAGGTGAAGCAGTTATAGGTTAGGATGTAGTTGGTTAGGTGTACGAGGAATGAAGTGGTGTGTCTGTAATCGGCAGGGCATTGGGAGAGATAGTGTGTAATTGCAGCAACGCCATAAGCTTGAGGGATGTTGGTGTATAAGGAGGTTGCACTTACAGGGACGAGTTGGGATCTGGAAGGTAAGGGTGTAGGGATGATGGGGAGCCAGTGCAGGAAGTGGTTGGTTCTTTAACATGGGAGGCTAGGTTTTGGCAATTTGTTGCAGGTGTTGGTCAACAAAGGCCGAGATTCTTTCGATGGTGCCACTATAACCAGCCACAGTGGGGTTGCCCAGGATTGTTAGGTTTGTCGATTTTGTTGGGATGAGCAGGGAGATGGATTCAGGGAAGGGGCTCTGAGAAGGGCCTAAGGATTTCAGCAGGGATTGGAAATTATGTTGGATTTCAGAGATGGTGTCACTTTGGCAGAGCTTGTAGGTGGCGGTGTTAGACAGCTGGTGGAGGCCTTTTGCCAGGTAGTCACTCCAGTTCATCACAACAATAGTGCAGCCTTTGTCTTCTGGGGGATGATCAGGTTGGGACCCATTTTAGGTTACGTAGGGCACTTCTTTCTTCTGCTGAAAGGTTATTGTTCTTCGGTAGGGACCTGGAGAAGGATGGTGAGGCCAGGTTGGAAGTTGGGAATTTCTGGAAGATGACTAGGGGATGGATAGGCAGAAGTGAGGGAGGGTCAAGTTTGGATGTGGTACGAATTGGGACAGGTAGGGTTCGATGTTATGGCTGGACTAGCTTTGGTTGGGGGGGTTGGTGGCAAAGAAGAGTTTACACTGTAGGAAGTGGGAATAGGAGAGTAGGTCTTTCACAAGTCCAACATGGTTAATCCTGGAAGTAGGACAGAATATGTGGCCTTTGAATAGGACTGAAATTTCTGTTGTGTGCTGTCTTCTCACGCCCTAGTCTGTGAAATCGAGTGCTCAGCCATTTCCCCTCTACCTGCGCCCATAGCTATCCCATTGATGGCACCCCACTCTCCCACGAGCCCCTAGACACTTCCCCCTAACTGCTCCCTCCCTCCCACCTCTCTCCTTCCCTCAGCCCACCCCACAGTGCACACCTACCTCACCCCAGTACACTCACCATGGGCGAGAAAAGAGCTGGTAGTCAAATGAGCACAATGTAGAGAAACAGGCGTGTGCATGTGAGTAAGTGTGTGTGTGTGTGTGTGTGTGTGTGTGTGTGTGTGTGTGTGTGTGTGTGTGTGTGTGCATTTGTGTGCATGTTTCTCCTACAGATTGAGAAAGTTAGCAAAGGAAGGCTCTGTGTCTTTGTGTGTCTGTCGATGACTTTTATTTTTCAATTCTTGTGTCTCTCTGAACATTGTTCTACTTACTTCTTCATCGACCATCTGAAAAATTTTCTCTCCAACTTGTGTGATTGCCCTTTCTAGAGGTGACCAATCCTCTTCGAACGAAATGCCTACTGAGCTATTCCTTATCGCAGCATCTATAGCCTCAGAGAATTGCATCTTCTTATTCCTTGGCACTTTCGTATCCCACTTCTTTGCTCGTTGATTCTTCCTGACTACTCCCTTAAACTTCAGCCTACTGTTTATCACTTCTAAATTGTGATCTGATTCTGTATTGTACCTGGGTATGCCTTATGATCCAATATCTGATTTTTGAGTCTCTCTCTGACCATGTTGTAATGTAACTGAAATCTTCCCGTATCTCCCTGCCTTTTCCATCTGTACCTCCTCCTGTTGTGATTATTGAACAAAATATTCGCTATTACTAGCTAAAATTTATTACAGAACTCTTTCTTCTCTCTCATTGCTACTACCAAGCCCATATTTCTTCTGCTCCTTCCTCTGCATCTGCATTCCAGTCCCCCATGACTTTATTATTTTTAACTCCTTTCACGTACTGGATTACCCGTTCAATATCCTCATATACTTTCTCTGTCCCTTCATCTTCCGCTTTCGACGTTGACATTTATATCTGAACTATTGTTGTCGGTGTTGTTTTGTTGTCGGTTGTAATGAAAACAACCCCCTCAGTGAACTGTTCACAATAACTCACTCTCTCTCCTACCATTCTATTCATAACGAATCCTGTCCCGTTTACCGTTCTCTGCTGCTGTTGAAATTGCCCTATACTCATCTGACCAGAAATCTTTGTCTTCTTTACCTTTCATTTCCTAAGTCCGCTGTATCATTATTGAGCCTTACCATTTCCCTTTCAGATTTTCTAGCTTCCTTAGCACATTCAAACTTCTGACGTTCCACGTCCCGTCTCTTAGAACGTTATCTTTTCGTTGGTTATTCAATTTTCTTCTCACGGTCACCTCCTCCTTGACAGTCGTCTCCCGGAGATCCGAATGGGGGATTACTCGAGACTCCCTTGCCAGAGGAGAGATAACGACACTTTTTCAATCACGGGCCACATGTCCTGTCGATACGCATTATGTACCCTTAATGCTGTGGTTCACATTGCCTTCTGCATCCTCATGTCGCCGATCATTGTTGATTTGCCCGTCTTTAGGAGCAGTTTCCCACCCCAATGGCAACTGAGTGCCCTGAACCTCTGTCCGCTCCTCCGCCCTTTTTGACAAGGATGTTGGCCGAATGAGGGTGACTTTCATACCGGAAGGCTTCGGCCGCCATTGCTGACGATTTTTATTCAAAATTTAAGGCTAGCAGGACAGCTCCAATTTTTAGAAACCTTCTCAGATTCCATTGCAAAGGAAAAAGAATTCCAGAACCTAGCTGTCGGCACAGGATTATACAAAACATCATTCTTTTCTTACTATGTAAGATTATGTTGCTCTCAGAACTAAAGTGAAACCACCGTCTTCTACAGGCTTATGCACCCTTGCTGAATAAGTTATGACAAAATAGATAGAATACATAAGGACTTACAAGAAAAAATGAAAATATTGTTTAAAAGTTTGAAGTTGTTAAATATCTGCAATGAGTAGTTGACTCTGAACATAAAAAAGAAAAGTTGGAACGTCTAACAATGATTATAGAGGACAAAGGAAAGGAAGAAGGAAAATTAGGCTTTAACGTTCCGTGAACGACTATGTGGAGAACAAGTTCAGAATAGGTAAGTAAATCTGCCTTGTCTTGTTCAAAGCAACGATCCTCGCAGCATAAATCCGGAAAGTCGTACAGCGCAATCATATCCACAGCTTAAGGGATTTTCGAGATTCATAAAAAAAGACACAGCGATAAGTTGTGGATTAAAAAGTTTCTCTTACAGCGCTGTATACTGAAAAACCACGTGTAGTGTTCCCTCCTCCGCTGAAGTATGGGATGTAGTAAATTAGCACGGCAATACAGGGTCCACAAAAGGTGGGGATGACTTGCACCAGCGTCTTCCACTTAAGGCACAGAATCAGTGAGAGGAGAAAGGGGGGGGGGGGGGGGAATTCCTGGGAGTATGACCTCCTCACCACCCTCATGCCATCCCGTTTGCTAAAAGCAATTTACACTTTTATAGATAGAAAGTTAATGGCATCGAAAATGGCAATGACTCCTAAAAAATTACGAGCTATGATTAACGAAACATGCTTTTCTACCTCGATAGAACGGGGCCTAGTAAAGCACTGCAGTGTTCAAATAAACGTCGGGTTTGATGAATGCTTTACTTTCTAGTTCTCTGAGTGATAGCCCACGTGGAAAGGCTTGCAGTCGGCGAATAACGCACCACTAAGGCAAATGTGCCCATTAACAAACTATTCGTACCTGTTGCCAACGACAAATCCAGAATGGTTTCTCAGTCTAGAGACAGAGCCAGAAAACTACAGGAAGTTAAGGTAAGAAAGACAGACCTTCTAGTTATAAAAAGATAAGACTGCCTTTTCTGGAACGTAGGTAGAAGCGACCAAAACAAACGACATTCTGCCACTTAAACGCTTGCATAGTTTGCAGACCCATGCGCACGATGAGACTGCTAAATTCAGTATACCATTCTATTTTAGGTCATGCATATAATGATACTGTCAAACTAGTGAGAGTTTGTTGCTATTGGGAAAGGTAAGGGCGTCATCATCCCCGAAAATTAGTTTAAACGCAAAAGTGCTATTCTAGGCATGGTTTTAATGGAATTGGTATTTTCTTGCCTTCATTAGACTTTTTTCAACTAATTTACCCAGACATTTATAGGAAGACCTATTGTTTTATGTGCACTCCGAATTACGACACAGTCTCTGCATTATTTACATTAACAAATAATGCCAGTGGTAAAATAAGTGATAAGGGGCAGAAAAAATTTTATTACTGTCACGGATAGACCCCATACCTTTAGAAATAGTGTCTGGCGCTTTACCATATCTTCTTTTTTTCCTTTTTTTTCGCTCACATTTTATGCCTTCCTCGGCTAGCATCAACGCTGTAACCACTGGAGAACTTTTTCTCGGCACAGTGTATTTTTATTTGCATCGAATATTATTAGAACAAGTAAATTCTTCTTCAAGGTATTACATCTTCTTTAAATTATGTGTAGAGAATATATCAATAAATGCGTAAGTAAATACATAATAATAATTAACCTAAATCTTCTTCCTTAAAGAAATAAAAGGTTTCACTTCACTCTACAATTCTTCGTATTGAGACGTATGGTATAAAATGAAAAATTATCTTCCATGTGATCAAGTCTATGACTTTTCTGTCATCTAAACATAGTTTTCACTTTGGAAACAACGTTGTGTTTTGATGAAAAACCTTTCTTCTTTTCAAAGTTAGGAGGTCGCATTTTCGTTAAATTGTCTTGGTGGAGAAGTTGTTGCACAACATCTTACATTTTCGTTTATTCTGCAGAATTGTGTGTTGTTCTGTGACTATGCCTTTCAATGTAGACTAACCATTTTGCGTCCACGCGTTCACACATAACTATCTGACCTGCTGCTCAGGGGAAGATAAGCGTTAATAGCTTGCTCTCGAGACATGTACTTGGAGGTACTAACTAACTTAATGAGATAAATACTGATGTAATGTTGTTCAGTGCACCGCCACAGTTACCAATAGAAATAACTACACTTATACCCGCAATATCCTGTATATAGACCTGGAGTGACAAGGATTTCCTTGTTAGACTGTAGTAGGATTAATTGCTAACCGCCGTGTCAGTATAGTCCTTAAGCCAAATGCATCCCATTTCGGACGAGAGCTTCCCAATGATGGATTTCTGTGAATTGTAATTTCTTAGAAGCAACGTACTGAGCTCTGATATAAATAAATTAGTATTGCGTTAAAATATTTAAATATTTGACTATTGTTATTCTTTTTAAAATCTTGTGCATTTTTGGTGCGTTAAACTGAGGGAGGGGACACCAACTGCGAACTATGTTAGAAGTAGAGTATATATAGAATGCAGAACAACAAAAACTCTGGAGGGATAGTGATAAAAAACGAAACGCTGTTGATAAGAGCAATATAACCCAGAATGTTTTCGGCATCATGGTACGTCCTGAAGAAAAAAACAGGGCATGAAAAGCAACCTTGAAATGAAAAATATAATCCGTTATACGACAATTAATCGTAATGAAGAGGATGGCTATGGTGCATCATCAGACCGCAAAGCCAAATGCGGGATATTAATGGACAATGACAATAAGCAAATAAATTAATATATATCCCTGTCGCATTTTCAATTTTTCCTTTTATATTTCTATTTTTGTCTCTAAATATATAAACTCACATTTCTTTCAAGCAAGAAACAGTTCAATGAATTTGGCACCACTTCGGCGGCCTGCGTGTTCCCTCTCTATTGTTCTCTCTCTCTCTCTCTCTTTTTCTTTTCTTTTCTTTTTCGCTGCTTATGTACTGAAACTGTTTTCCATCTGTCCTCCTGATGTGGTGTGGACACCATTCCACATCTCCCACCTCAAATATCCGTAGAGGTCACCAGCTATCGATCACGAAACCTTCACATCAGCTGCCAACGACGCCAGCAACGAGGTATAGAAGGTGTTTCTCCCGAGTGTAAAACCGAGCGAGGTGGCGCAGTGGTTAGACACTGGACTCGCATTCGGGAGGACGACGGTTCAATCCCGCGTCCAGCCATCCTGATTTAGGTTTTCCGTGATTTCCCTAAATCGCTCCACGCAAATGCCGGGATGGTTCCTTTAAAAGGGCACGGCCGACTTCCTTCCCCGTCCTTCCCTAATCCGATGAGACCGATGACCTCGCTGTCTGGTCTCCTTCCCCAAACAACCCAACCCTCCCGAGTGTAAAACTATAAGGTTAACTCTTTCAGACCTGAATTTCTTCTGGTACGGAAGTTTTATATTTACGTGGTAATGTTCTTAAGTGATTTTTTTTATGATTTTAGATAAAAGATTTATGCAAAAATACGTACCCATTTTCAAAACATATTTTTTGAACTTGACTTAATTTTAAGGACTAAAACAACTAATTACTAAATATCCTCTATTGCAATAAATAGTAAAATGTTTGTTTCTTGTAGTTGCCATTTTCGCAGCAGTTGTATGTGCAGCATGCAAAAGTCATTTTCTTTGAAACATCTGCAATTTATAGCATGCAAGACAACAAAATTCAATTAAACAATGGAATGTAGCGAACCAACCACATCCGTTTATTCTGGTAGTCACTACCTGCTGCACACTTCCACAGTGACTTGCTAATATTTCCATAGTGATGCCCAATAGTTGACAAGGTAGAACATTCCAAAATGTGCATCTCAGATTTCCATTGGGAAAAATACTACTGTTCCTGCTAAGACAGAGGATCTGAAACGATTGAAGAAAGTTTTCTACAGCTACTATATTTCTATCAATGCAGAGAAAATGTAAAAGAACAGAAAACAATGCTTTTTTTAGTATCTGCAGATGGGCTTAAAACAATGAGACTAAGTTAGAAGGAGAAAGTAGTCAAGGAATAGTGTATTTACTTCCGCGAACTAAGTCGTAAGGAAACAATAACACAGTAATCACAGACACGGATAATTTCTTAAAAATGTGGTGACAATAAGACACAAAAGCAGTATAAGGACTTCACAGTATTACGAAATTTCAAATTTTCTCACATATTTCTTATTTTAAATTGTTTATGAATACATTTCATTATTTGTTTTATTTAGCTTTTATTTTACTGTAATAATCAGAAAATGACGAACCATAAAATTTAGTACTGCATATTGCCTAATAACAGACCACATACGAGTATGTCGAAATGGGTGGCGTAAAGAACAGTGGTTGGATGCAGTCTCACTATCTCATTTATGTTTACGGTTAAACTTGATAATAGCAGTCAAAGCAAACAAACATATGGTCTTCGCCTAAATCGATATCTATACTCCACAAATAGCCTCTTGATGTGTCGCGAAGGCTACTTCCTGAATTACGATCAATTTCCTCCTTCCTTCTCCCACTAGCGAATTGTGCTTGTGAAGAACACCCGTACAAGCTCCAATTTCACTGATTTCCTTGCCGCGATATTTGTGAGACAGTATTATGTTGTCTGACTCTTCTTGGAAAGTGCGCTGTCATAATTTCAACAGCTAACCTCTTCGTGACACGCAACGTCTCTCTCGGGATCTGTAAGCACCTTCGTAATGTCTCACGCTTACGTTACGCTCTTATTTGGATCTTCTCTGTCTCTTCTATTAATACAACCTAGTAAGCGTTCCAAGGCCGATGTGGAGTACTCAAGAATCGGTCGAACAAATATTGTGTAAGCCACTTCTCTCAAGGATGTTTTCCATATCCTTAAGAACCGATATATCTCAGTTTGGCATCTACATTTACTGTAGTTAGTTTTATGCGCTATTCCACTTAGGCCGCTGTGTAAGATTACACAGAGAAACGTTGCGATTGTCACTGTCTCCAGCCTAATCGAACAACAATGTGCCTCTTTGCCTATTTATGTACAGTGTGTTACATTAATTTACATTTAGGGTCAACTGACAATCCCTGCACCAGCTATCGATTTTCTGGTGGTCTCCCTACCCTCAACCAGGCTAATCTTGGATTGCAACCCTCCTATAGACAAAAACATCGTCTCCCAAGATATCCTCTTGGAGCTAACGACGTTGATCATTTAAGGATAATGTCGACATCAACGGCCTTACTACACTCCATTGGGGTACCGTGTCTAGTGACCTCTATGTCAATGGGAAGTTAATTGCTTCCTTCCTTCGGGGTACTCCCAAAATTATCTCTACATCTGGCTATTTGGTACGTTAAGAACAACGCGTTGAGACCTATCTGCTATATAGTAAGTCCTGGATCCAGTTATAAAAATCCCAGTACTTGGCAAATTCGTATTTCGACATCATTGTGGAACAATAGCGATTGTACTTAATATTTTGATAAAGAACAGTCCAGATTGCAATGAATTTTTATTTTTAATTCTGGTTACTGGCTTTGGTCTATAAGACCAAGGCTCCAGACGACCTGAGAAGCCAATGCATGTGGCAGCCGTGTACTACCAATTGTTCAGCGAATCAAATGACGGAAAGTAATTTGGTAGTACTACACAATGAAACCAGTGGTAAAGCCCTTCAGCTGTTAAAACAACTGGAAATATACAACCATAAAATCGCAAAGGCTGATTCCAAGTTAAATTAACAGACAGATTCGCTAACCATTGTTATTGCAGTAATTTGACCAACTCAAGTAACACCAGAGAATTTTAAAGTCTGATTTCAAATATATTTCGTTACATATGTCAGTTTATTTAAGACTCTGATATCTGGCACTGTGCAATGAACTTTATCTTTCGTCATCTCATATTAAACTGCAGCAGTGAAGTGTTATGATATGTACAATAAAATGTGCGCCTTGAGTAATAATCCAGCGTATGCTGACATTAAAACGCTAAAAATTTTCTTCCTGGATTTTTCGGTAAGTTATTCATTAAGTGTAATCATATTTTCCGTCAATTGATTCGTAAGTTTCGCAGCTTAACATCTAACCTTATCACAACAAGAACATACGTTTCGCATCACCTCATTCAAGAGCAGAAGTAAATAATGTATGAAAACGATCTGCACCTGATGATGGACTCCGACAAGCGTCGTGTGATTCAATAAAACACAAAAAAAATGTGACTGAAGTCTGGACCGAGCAGCCAGAACATTATGAACTTGTGTGTGTGTGTGTGTGTGTGTGTGTGTGTGTGTGTGTGTGATGAAATTGAAGTGTTATCAGGTTAGTGACTGGATTTCTTTGTGGCAGCTAGAAGGGTAGTAACAGCTTTATTTATCTCACGAGGACTGAGGGCTCATGATCATCAACTCCTTACGATATGTAGGTTACTAGGATTGACGCAATAAAGGGACTTCAATGATGGCACGAGGCACCCTAATGCGGTGCCAGCGCCGATGCGTGACTGAGTTCGTGTATTCCAGGTGTCTGGAGTGCAGGCGCGTGAGTTCGACCTCATCCAGCAACTTCTGTGTGAAGAGTATGATCGACTCATCGACTCTTGAACAGTTGATTGGCTCAGCTGACCGTGTAGATTCAGTACTCATGCCCAACTCGGTGTCTCTAAGATGAGACAAAAGCACCGGTTCTGAGGTCATTGAATGATTGAGAGATTGGAAGTGCGCTGGGAGGACTGTTGTTCAAAAGAGGCGAAGTTTCGTGTGGACTTGCATATCAGTGCTGTTAAGCAGAGGGTACAAATTTATGATGAGGCGAAGGATCTCTATCGGTTTCCCCTCTGTGTGTTGTTTAAAGAGGAGTTTGCTGTCCAGGATGACCCCCAAATATTTGACGTGGTCAGCCCATCCATCTCTCTATGGCGAAGGGTGAGCCTGTCGCGCAGGTCAGGTGCTGTCGTGTAGAAACATTACAGTGCGGGTCTTGGTAGCGTTAAGGTGATGGCATTGCCTGCAGCCCTCCATTCGGTGGCAATGAGCTGTTACTAAGACGCCTAATAACCACAGTCACTTGATGACTGCTAGTTGGTAGGGTGGCATCACCACCGAATTGGTCCAGTACCAGCCACGGAAGAGTTGGGAAATCTTTCACGTAGATGACGAATAGTGACAGTACCAAGCCCTGGGGGATGCCTGTTTCAAGCTAGAGCGATGCCCTTCCATCGTAACCAAGAGTTGTCGATGCTGGAGGAAACTGTCAATAGGATGGAAGCAGTAGGGCGGAATTGTTCCCAAGTGATGAATTTTGAACAGTAATTTGTCCTTCCATACACGAGCATGAGCCTTCTCTATGTCAAGAAAATGCGGCCTTGTAGCTTGATACGTTAAGATTGTAAACTATGTATTCCGCCATTCGTAGAAACTGGATTTTGGTGAACAGTTTCAGTTCGAAGACAACTGATCAGATCTGATAACGTCATTGTCCAGAATTGGTTGTTTCTGTCTGACAACGATGAGCCATTGAAGAAGTTTTGATAACATGTACAGCAAGCTGAATGGTCTGTAGTTGGTCGGTTGTATCAGATCTCTGCCAGGCTTTGGTAATGGGACTGTGTGGGTGATCGTCCACTGAGATGGGAAATATTCCAAGAACAGCCACTGAGAAGTACTAACAGCTTTTTCGGTAGCTGTTTGTTCTGCATGTTACTCACCCAATCTGGCCAGGAGGTGAATGGTTTCCCAACCTACGGATCAGGGTCTGTATTTCAGTGGGTACTGTCAGCTCTGGTAGCATCAGAAAAACTGTGTCCTTGATCACCTGTGCTAGCTGCCGAGTCGGTACCATGTCTTAATCACCACCATTTCGATCTCATCATAGGATGACCTGATAGAAATGGTCAAAAATTGCTGTGAAGTCTCGTTCGTCGAATTTTCTTCATGGACTCAGGTATGCTGCTATCAGTGTGACAACGCCATGGGCTGTGTTGATGGAGACAGCCATCGCCACCGATGTGGCAAGTTGAGGAAGAGTGACCAGTGTGCACATGATGGCCTTGTTAATGAATATGCCCAGGTCCCCCTGGCCACCCGCGTCATCAGTACGGTAACCAATCATATTCCTGAGCTTGAGGACGGTGTTGGCTGGAGATGGGTATCTGTCAAAAACAGAACATCCACTTTGTTGCATAGGATGAACTCTTTGAGTTCCGGCTTCTTGAGAAGTACTCCTTTGGCACTGAAGATACCAAATGTGAAGTTTTGCATCCTTGAGGATCTACGAGCCATTGTTGGAAGCAAAGGTCTTCATGGTGGCGTCAAAGAGGACGAGAAGTTTTGATATTGTGTCGGGTGATATGCTGAGCTTTTGAAAAATTTCTCTGAGGACTGAAAAGATGTTCTTCTGGTGGAGTGAGGACACAAATTCAGAAATGATGGACAACATCTGAGACGGTTTACTAAAGTCGACAGCAGGTTGGTCTGAAGTAGCTGGAGCCAGAAGTTGTCTATTCCAAAGGTTTGGTGAATGTCCCTTGGAAGTTGATGTGGGCGCCTGTGGTTGCAGTGATGGGAAATCCTTTAGTGTTTCCATTTGTGGTGCTAGTGGGGTTGACGTTGGTTGCTGCTGGCGGGCTAGTGCAGCTTGACCCTGTGCTGTGTAGATTTCCAGTGCCTGCTGAAGGGATGGGCATCCCCTCCATTTAGTAGGATGTTCGCCTTGGCAGTTGGGTTTCTGGGCCGCAGTTTTGTTGCATTCGTTGGATGGGTGATTGTCGGTACACTTGATGCAGCAGGATGGTAGTGAGCAATAGTTCGCTGTGTGGAAGAACTGCTAATGGCGGCTGCGCTGTGGCATCCTTCCTTTGGGCGACGAGTCTCGATTTGTACCTTAGTGTCCAGTATATATCACACGTCTTAGGTGCACTGGCTGGTAGGACCTGCTGAGAGCATAAGACAGTAGACTACTTAAGGTACAAGTTTATTCGGCTGTTCATCTCTAGATTTGAATTGATGAACCGATGCCTGCGGAAATCCTAAGGACTGAAATTCTTTTTTGGCAGCTTCTGCAGTGATCTCCGCTGGCAGGTACTTAACCACTACTTTCAATGACTTATCAGCTGGTGACTGACACGTAAAGAACGAAATGTTTGCATCGCGGAAGAAGCGGAGTCCCAGTCATTGGCCTGTAATCGATTCAAAATGATATTTGATGTTATCACCTTTGTAGATGGATATGATTGGCCCACGGACATGTATCTTCAATTCTGCATTTAGAGAGAAGTACAGGCCTGTATACTGAATGGTGATAGATGGACGGTCCCGGAGTAGGTTAAGTAGTGGCTCCTGTAGCTGTCGGTTATACTTCGACGTCCATTTGTTCCGCCTCTGTCTGGAGAGGATCGAATTTATTGGACGTCGGAACATATAATTGACGTTTGCTGATGTCGTCGATGATTCTGAAGTTTTTCCTTTTGCACTCAGTCTTCTTCCGTCAGACAAATTGGAAATCGCCATCAGTATCGATGCCAATCGCGAGGAGCCAGTCGATGTTGGAGTCAGATGCGGGCTCGTGTGTGTGGTCTTCGTCGGATTGTGTACCCATGACATTGTTTGACGTTAACTGGGCGGTCCCTGACTTATTGCTCCCGTCGTATCCTGTCTTGGATTCAATAGGAATCGTGATGGGATCATAGTTTTCCAGAGCATCAATCCTGCCCGTGGAGCTGTGTCTGGTGCCAGAACGCGAACGTTGTCGAGGAAGATGTAGGATAATCGGCCATGGCTGGGACGAGAGTTGTTGCCATGAGCAGTGCTGCCAGAGTGTACTATTTACGAAGCCGCTGTCGTCATAAGCTGTTTTCCGCCAGCGGTAGCCCGTGTTGTCGTAAGCGGGTTGGCCGTTGGGACGGGCGGCGGCACAAGCGCCGTCGGACGGCGATCGGGCGGCCCCTGCGAGACCGAGGCGGCTGCCTCGGCCGCGCGCTCGCATCGATCCGCTCGCTTTTTCATCGTGTATTTAACACTATGCTCACCTACCTAGTATCGATATGAACCTGTCCAGGCGAGAGTAGCGTCACCTGGCGAGGAATGATGCTAGTCAGACATACGTACATCGCATGTAGTATTACTAAACGTACTGTCCATTTGTAGAATGGGCAAGGTGCGCGATCTATCTCTGCCCGAGGCAGATTACGATGGTCAGGAGGCTCGGCATGAGCATTTCGGAAACTGCGTGACTTGTCGGGTGTTGGAGGAGTACTGTCGTGAGTGTCTTCAACACGTAGCGAAACCAAGGTGAAATCATGTACAGACATTGTGGTGATGAGCGTCCAACACTCATTACAGATGTCGGACGTCGTAGGCTGAGCAGACTGGTAAACCAGGACAGGCGGCAAACAGTGGCGAAAGTAACATCAGACTTTAATGTTGGGCAGAGTAAAAGTGTGTGTAATCACACAGTGCACCGAACGCTGCTAACGAAGGGCCTCCGCAGCAGAAGACCCCTGCAAGTGCCAATGTTAACACCACGACGTCGGCAACTACGACTGAAATGGGCACGTGACCATCGGCACTGGACATTGGCGCAGTGGCAGAGCGTTGCATGGTCTGATGAATCCCGACACCTTTTTCGTCATGCCGATGGGAGGGCGCGAATCCATCGACTTCCAGGGGAACAGATCTTCGACACCTGTACTGCGGGATGGAGACGAGCTGGCGCCAGCTCCATTATATTCTGGGGAACATTCATATCAGCAGCCGTACGCCCAGTGGAGTTCGTGCAAGGTACCAAGAGAACCAAGGGGTGACTTGTTGCAGACCACGTACACCCCCTCATGACGATCATGTTTCCCGACAGCAGTGGCATTTTCAGCAAGATAATGCGCGATGTCACAAGGCCAGGATTGTGATGGAGTGGTTCAAAGAACACAGTGGCGTGTTCCAATTAACGTGAAGCCTCCCTCCCTCCCAACTCGCCAGATCGAAATCATCTGGGATGTGACTGAATGTGTCCTTCGAGCTCATCACCCCCCTGCCCAGAATTTACAGGAGTTAGGTTACTTGTGTGTGTAGACGTGGCGCCAGCTCCCTCCAGCAACCTACCAAGGAATCATTGCTTGCGTGCCACGACGCTGCGCCGCTGTTATCAGTGCCGAAGCTGGACATACCGGCTATTAGGTGGGTGGTCATAACGATCTGGTTGATCTTTGTAAGCAAAAATCTGTAAAAGTTCTTGAACTATTTTCTTCAGGACATCTTGTTTAGGCAATGATCATCAGCATGTACCAATTTTAAAAAAGCATAACACTATGCGGTCGGTAATTATGTCACGAGTTATGTTATTTTGCTACCGGTTTCGCTTCTGAACCATCATCAACGGCAGGAAAATTATTGCAGATGTATCACATATCATATATATTTTAACATAAGTTACCACAGAAAACCATAACTGTCAAGAAAAATCAGAAATTGTGACAAGATTAAAATATGACGGCGTCATGTGGCAGAAACGAAACCGGTAGCAAAATAAAATAACAATTACAGAAAACACAGCGTTATGTATTTTTTTAAATAATATTTTCTTCAGATTTTTACGCGATACTCTAATAAACGTTCGGAATGACGTAGGCTACACAGATTTATTTAACGTTGTTACCAAAAATCTCGTAAGGTTCTTGATCGATTAACTTCAAATTGTTAGGCGTAGGCCACATATTTTTAATATATATGGTACATAAACATACATTTGTAAGACGGAGGGGAAACACTGTAAGATAAAATCTAGAAAATCTCTATACCGATTTACTTGAGATTTTTACATGATACTCTAATAAATATTCCGCAGGACAAAGGCTGTGTATTTTTTAAAACAAAAATTTACAGGTTTTCTGTTAAAACTGATTATAAGAAAGTGGTAAGGTATAGTATTGGTAAGCAGGGCTCATGGGTTGCTGGAGGGAAATGCTGGCCCCATTTAAGGATTCAAAAATTTATTTTCACCACTTTAATTAAAACAGAGCACTGGTAACAACACAATTACTAATTAGCATTTTCAAATTGCTGTGATCTACAACGATTGTTCAATTGAATAAAAGCAATGAGAATAATTCTAAAAATTTTAAAACAAAAACAGCCTCACGGCCCAACTTTAAGTTAATAAAAATACTTTACACAAATATAACTTTAACGTAACTGCAGATCTTAGTTGTGAAATGAAGTCAACTATCAGACCTTGTGAATATGAAAAATAACATTTTGTGAAAGCTTTTAGGTTTCAAAAATACTCAAATAGCAAGATCTCATAAATACCTAAATTAACTATTTTGAAAAACATTCGGCAATATGATGTTATGATAGCCTGAGAGATCTACACAGCAATCAGCACATTCTCGACGTTTGGCGTTGACATCGGCAGCGCGTCTGAATTGCGTGCTCGAGAGCTCAAGTGACAACAACTGGCAGGAGGGCCTGCGCACACCAATAACGGCTTCTAGAACACACAAGCCCAGTATTAATAAACAGTTCACTAAGATACTATAACCAACAGCGAATCACTGGGTAGCGCCAAATGCAGGAAGAGATGTTAAGCGTTATAGTGTGACAACCGCAGTTACTACTAACCGCAGTAGTTCATTAAAAAGTCTCCAATGACGTGAAACTTCACTTGACAAATTTATAAACCACAACTAGCTTAAGGTGATAATGACAAGACAATCCGAACACAACCTTAAATACCAAAGCACCGTTTGATGGCGCAAAGTTTTTACTATTATAGTTGCTAACATGGAAGAAGTTTGCAATGCAGCAGAACCGGGGCACAGCGCAGCTACATGGACTTGCATTACCAAGTATCCTGGACTCACGTCCAAGCGGTTTAAGAAATGACTACCGAAAATCAAAGTGGCTACACGGAGCAAACACATTCAAAAGTTCCACCATAAAATGGCTCACCATTTGAAATTAGTCCAGGAGCTCCCAGTTAACATGTACGCCAGGGTAAACTAAACTTCCGCGCTCTCCTCAGGATTCGAGATAGACACGACTCTTAAACAGAGCCTATGTTGACCGGTGACCGTTTCCGCACTCCAATTCCGCTCGCCGCCAGACCCAGGCGCCGGAATGTCAACACGGTGCGTCCTCGCAGTACCCCAAGCGCCGACTGACTGCTCGCGATGCTGCGTGCGCTGTCTTCCCTCCGTCAGTGCCCCCCGACCGAGTCTCACCTCGCGAGCCAGCGTCGTCCCAAATGGCGCCAGCCAACCAGGACGCCGCAAGGCGCGTAACTTCGACAGAGAAACTATCCTGCCAAGAGCATCGCAGGAAGTCACAGCTCAGAAATAAACTGGTGTGCTGTACTGTGTTGTGAAAATGTGCAGGTTGGTTTTCTTTCTCGCAGACAGTTTTAACTACAATTGAAGGGTATTTACAGCATGAGGCAAATTGCTTTTTCCATATATATTCTCTCTACACACAGCATGTTTCCGTAAGAGCGTGCAAAAATTTAGCGGGACATGGAGGATGCTCCACTGAACAATTTGAGGTAAGGAACCTGGAATCGGAGGAGCCAGCTTAAGGAGATAATAGACATACAATCCCATTACTGTGCACTTTTTTTATTTACATTAATTATAAAATGGTTCAAATGGCTCTGAGCACTATGGGACTTAACATCTATGGTCATCAGTCCCCTAGAACTTAGAACTACTTAAACCTAACTAACCTAAGGACATCACACAATACCCAGTCATCACCATTAATTACAGACAACTGTAAATACGATCATTGACACAATGAATGTACCATTTGTACTGTATCTTACAAAATGTGCTGAAACTGATGGCCATTAGCCTCAAAGCAAACCTGACATTGGCGAGCAAGATTCTGACTCACCCTGACAAATTGCCTGGTGTGTTTCGAATTACATCCGTGTCAAGCTCCGTATCCACTGGGATCTCATACACATTTTAGATATCTCCATAGGAAGTACGAGTAATCAAGGGGATTCGGGTTAGGTGACCTCGTAGGCCATGGAATGGGACCTCCCCTTCCAGTCCATTTCAAATGGTTCAAATGGTTCTGAACACTATGGGACTCAACTTCTGAGGTCATCAGTCCCCTAGAACTTAGAACTACTTAAGGGGCTCCGGAACGCCCTATACTTGCAATGTTAAAATAACGCTTATAAATTACATCTTTCCTCACAAAGTATTTGAGGTAGGAAGTTGAACTTTTTACAGATTATTTATTGGAATATGGGCTACAACTTAACACTGGGATTTTACAAAATTTTAGTTCAGTTATTAAAGATGATTTTTTTTTCAATTGTAATGAAAATTCACAACATTTTTTTACAATTTTTTATTTATATATTCAAAAATATACAGTTTTCGGAAAAAGGCTGTGTTAAATTATGCAGAAGGTACTGTGTAACATTTACTGAAAGTTTGAAACAAATATGTTTGGAAGATCCTTAGAAAACATGTAATTAGTATGAGAAAATAAAAGTTTTGGGAATCGAGCGACAAAGATTGGATTAACTTTTTAGTGCATTCCAGGTCCATAGGATGGATTATCTTCATCCTCTGCAAACTCCTCCTCCAGCTTCCTCTTGTTCCTCCTCCTGTTTACTCTTGCTTGTATTTCTAGACTCTTTACAGCCCTGTCTGCAGCCCGAAGGCGTTCCTTGTCTAAAGCAAGCATCGCTCGTTGTTGTGTTCGTAGATTTTGCTACCATTTTCTTCAGTTGCAGTTACTGCAACACTGTTCCAAAAGGTGGTCATGTATGAACACTTATCACATTTCAGTTGTATTTCACTAGCAAGTCCTACGTGCTTTATTATGGAGAGTTCCAGACCAACTTCACTACAATGAATACATCTTACACAGTTTGAAAAAATTCCTTTGAGAACCGACATATCAAATATTTCATTCACATCCGATTCGCCCATAAAACATTCATAGTTTTCACTCATTGAACCAGGCTTCTTCTGTGAAGTATTTTCTTTCCCACTTTGACTGCTATGGGCAGGTGTACTTGAGAGGTTAGGTTCACTCACTTGGTTATCGTCTTTATTGTTTACAGTAATAACACATACCTTTGGCTTTCCAACATTTCTCCTTTTCTTAAAAGCCTTCAGAGGATTTCTAATAACTTTACTTTTACTCATTATTATACTTCAACAAAACAGAGACTCAAGAAACAGAATTCATTACGAATATTTTCGGGATAACGACAGAGTAAATAAACATGAAACAATCGACAATCACACCAGCGATATTTATTGAACCATCACAGGATAGCCACAACACATACTTTATCTCACATCACTAAAATGTACCTGATGAACACGGACGTTAATAATAACACCATTTGACAGCAGTTTAACAGCGCCACAGTGGGTCACGCCCATGTAGAACATATTTCAAAAAAAATTTAAAAATAGTTGTAGTCTTCGGAATTGAATAAATTATATATCTATTAATATATCTGCAGATTCAGATAACGCAAAAAAGTAAAAATTGAACATTTCATGATTTTGAGCCTTTCCGGAGCCCCTTAAACCTAACTAACCTAAGGACATCACACACATCCATGCCCGAGGCAGGATTCGAACCTGCGACCGTAGCGGTCTCGCGATTCCAGACTGAAGCGCCTAGAACCGCACGGCCACTTCGGCCGGCTTCCAGTCCAGTGACCAGTAAATACAGCACTGAGAGGATTGCGGACATCCACACTGAGGTGAGACGGTGCACCGTCATGTCGTATCCACATCCTCTCGCGAACAGCCAAGAGTACGTTCTCCAGCAGCTCAAGTAGAACTCTTTGCACGAATCTCAAATACAGATGGCCATTCAGTACATCTCCTAGTAATCAGGCTCTTCCTCCTTGTTCTCTTGCAGGAAATAAAGAATTTGCATGTTAGCACACAGCACAGTACGTGTAAACTTGTACGCATTTTCGTTGTAAATAAGCTGGAAAACATTAAAGCTAGACAAAGCAGTAGACAAGTTTGGTTTCATATCTACTTAAGCTGGTTTCTCCGATCCCAGGTTCCCTACCTCAAACTGTTCAGCGGAGCATTCTCTATGTCCTGTTACATTTTTGCACGCTCTTGCTGAAACATCCTTTGTACATAATTATATAAAAAAAAGAAAAAAACCGCAGTCGGTTTTAACGGAAAACAGAAAAGTTGTACTTGTGGCTTATCGGTTTGTGGTTAGAATACTACTACGAAATCTGAATCATCCGAAACTTTGTAATCATACCCGTCTGCCAATTAAAACTATTCCAAATACTGTGATCAAAGCTACTATGCTCACAGATCCAGCAGCAGAGGTCTTTTATGCCCTTTACTCGATGACCCCGACCGATTTATCCATTCATTTTAAGCGATTTCAATTCCCATTCAAGGATTCATTGGCAATAGAGCAACAACAATAAAAAAATAACTCAAGGTCAGAGGGAAGGGCAAGAGGAGATGGACAGAGTGAGGCGTGGGGAAAGAAATAGACATTGAGAGGGATAAAGAGAGTAGGAGACGGACAGAGAGAAAGGGGAGGAGGTGATGGAGAGAAGGGAGAAGGAGATTAGGATATATATCCAATTCCCATACATATTTAGCAATTTCGAAGGATTGCCAGGTTCGCTAGTATAATTATACTGTTAATAGTAACAACCCTGTTAAACTCCAGTGCTATTCTTTCGAAGTTACCTTCACCTCTATCGATTTGTTCCATCAAGAACAGCCTACGAGGGCCGTTCAATAAGTAAAGCAACACTTTTTTCTCATCCAATTTCGGTTGAAAAAATTCAGAATTTGTCATGGGACATCGTGGAGTATTCTTGCTTCACGAAGTTCCGATTGGGGATGGCGCTGTACGTAGCCTTCAAAATGGAGTTCGCATCGTTAGTACGTTCCAAGCAGAGCTGTGATTGGGTTTATTTGGTGGAAAACCAGAGAGTCTCACTTACTCACAGGCTCTTGCAGAAAGACTGCGGAGACCTGGGAGTGGACAAAAGCTCGGTGAGTCGATGGTCGAGGCGTTAGTCATTATAGGAACGACGTTGCGCAAACCTGTCCGATCTCCAGCGTGCCGGCAGCCGCACACAGCTGTGATCCCTGCAATCCTAGAACGCGCGGACACTCTCATTCGAGGTGACCGATCGATCACAACCAAACACCTCGCTTCTCAACGTGACGTCTCTGTTGGTCAGCGCACCCGAGATCAGCTCACAAATGTAACTGCATTGTTCTTCCTCATTCGCTCATCCACCCTACAAATGTTCAAATGTGTGTGAAATCTTATGGGACTTAACTGCTAAGGTCATCAGTCCCACACTACTTAACCTAAATTACCCTAAGGACAAACACACACACCCATGCCCGAGGGAGGATTCGAACCTCCTCCAGGACCCATCCACCCTACAGCCCAAGTCTCGTAGCTTCTGACTTCCATCTGTTTGGCTGAATGAAGGATGCCCTCCACGGGAAGATGTACCTGAGTGAGTAGGAGGTATTGATGCAACAAGACTTTGGCTCCGACGTCGATCAGTAGAGCGATACCATGTGGAAATACAGGTCCTCCCGGTAATATGGCGTGAAGCTGCAGCATTGAACGGAGATTATATTGAAAAATAGTGTTCCGCAACCAAAATAGTGGAGAATAATATGGTGTACTAGTATAGCGAATACAACCAGCCTGCTTTCAAAACAAAATATGTAGCATTACTTACTGAACGCCCCTTGTATCTAGGTATAAATCTACATCTACATGACTACTCTGCAGTTCACATTCAATTGCCTGGCAGAGGATTCATCGAACACCTTCAACACTTTGATCAAGCGTTCCACTCTTTAACACAGGGGGGACAAACTAACTCTTAAATCCTTCTGTGCAAGCTCTGATTACTCGTGTTTTATTACAATGGTCGTTTCTCTCGATGTACAATATGTGATCAAAAATATCCGGACACCTGGCTGAAAACGACTTACAAGTTCGTGGCGCCCTCCACTGGTAATGCTGGAATTCCATATGGTGTTGGCCCACCCTTAGCCTTGATGACAGCTTCCACTCTCGTAGGCATACGTTCAATCAGGTGCTGGAAGGTTTCTTGGGGAATGGCAGCCCATTCTTCACGGAGTGCTGCACTGAGGAGAGGTATCGATGTCGGTCGGTGAGGCCTGGCACGAAGTCGGCGTTCCAGAACATCCCAAAGTTGTTCTGTAGGATTCAGGCCAGGACTCTGTGCAGGCCAGTGCATTACAGGGATGTTATTGTCGTGTAACCACTCCGCCATAGGCCGTGCATTATGAACAGGTGCTCGAATGTGTTGAAAGATGCAATCGCCATTCCCGAATTGCTCTTCAACAGTGGGAAGCAAGGAGGTGCTTAAAACATCAATGTAACCCTGTGCTGTGATAGTGCCACGCAAAACAACAAGGAGTGTAAGCCACCTCCATGAGAAACATACCATAGCACCACCGCCTCCGAGTTTTACAGTTGGCACTACACACGCTGGCAGATCACGTTCACCGGGCATTCGCCATACCCACACCCTGCCATCGGATCGCCGCATTGTGTACCGTGATTCGTCACTCCACACAACGTTTTTCCACTGTTCAATGTTTACGCTCCTTACACAAAGCAAGGCATCGTTTGGCATTTACGGGCGTGATGTGTGGCTTATGAGCAGCCGCTCAACAATGAAATCCTAGTTTTTTCACCTCCCGCCTAACTGTCACAGTACTTGTAGTGGATGATGATGCAGTTTGGAATTCCTGTGTGATGGTCTGGATAGATGTCTGCCTATTACACATTACGACTTTCTTCAGCTGTCGGCAGTCTCTGACAGTCAATAGACGAGGTCGATCTATCCGCTTTTGTGCTGTACGTCTCCCTCCACGTTTCCACTTCACTATCACATCGGAAACAGTGCACCTAGGGATGTTTAGGAGTGTGGAAATCTCGCGTACAGACGTATGACACAAGTGACACCCAATCAGCTGACCAAGCTGGTAGTCCGTGAGCCCGCGGAGGCCCCCCATTCTGCTCTCTCACGATGTCTAACGACTACTGAGATCGCTGATATGGAGTACCTGGCAGTGGGTGGTAGCACAGTGTACCTAATATGAACAACGTATGTTTTTGGGTGTGTCCAGATACTTTTGATCACATACTACATCTGCATCTACATGACTACTCTACAGTTTCCATCGAAGTTTCTGGCAGAGGATTCATCGAACCACTTCCGCACTATTGATCTATCGTTCCTCTCTCTAACAGCGCACGGGAGACTCGAACTCTTAAATATTTCTGCGCGAGCTCTGATTTCTCGTATCTTATTAGAATGATCAGTTCTCTCGATACAGGTGAGTGCCAGCAAATTATTTTCGCATTCGGAGGGTAACGTTTGAGATTGAAATTTCCTGAAAAGATCTCTCTGCAATGAAAGACGCCTTTGTTTTAATGAATGACATCCCAAGTCGTGTATCATATCTGTGACACTCTCTCCCCTATTTCGTGATAATACAAAACGAGCTGCCCGCAACTCGTGGTCGTGCGGTAGCGTTCTCGCTTCCCACGCCCGGGTTCCCGGGTTCAATTCCCGGCGGGGTCAGGGATTTTCTCTGCCTCGTGATGGCTGGGTGTTGTGTACTGTCCTTAGGTTAGTTACGTTTAAGTAGTTCCAAGTTCTAGGGGACTGATGACCATAGCTGTTAAGTCCCATAGTGCTCAGAGCCATTTGAACCATTTTTTGAACATAACGAGCTGCCCTTCTTTGAACTTTTTAGATGTCCTCCGTCAATCCTCTGCTAAGGATTCAGCATCACACAGCAATAATTCTAAGAGAGAAGTGACAAGCGTAGTGTATGCAGTCCCTTTAGTGGATTTGCTGTACCTTCTAGGTGTTCTGCCAATAAAACATAGTCTTTGGTTTGACTTCCTTAAACATTCTCTCTGTGATCGTTCCAATATAAATTCTTCGTAAAGGTAATTCCTAGGTATTTAGTTGAATTTACTGCCTTTAGATTTGTGTGATTTATCGTGTAACCGAAATATGATGGATTCCTTTTAGTCGTCATGTATATGACCTCAGACTTTTCGTAAGTGAGGGGCAATTAGCACCTTTCGCTGCATACAGGTATATTGTCTAAATCATTTTGCAGTTGGTTTTGATCTTCTGGTGACTGCATCATCTGCAAAAAATCTATGCGGGCTGTTCAAATGGTCTCCTAGATCGTTTACACAGGAAGTGGTGGGTATAAACACAGATATTTCTGTTGATGACTGAGGGCGATGTGCTGAAGGACATTACGTCAGTATTTATGTCATTTACCAACAAATAATTATAGCTGTTAGCAGTAGTACGGTTTCCAGTTGGTTGGTATCTCCAGGTAAACGTGCCAAGAGCAAACCATTAATGCTTATGCTGGGCAGCAGTTCAGGTGTTGAACTGTGGCTGCATGGATGTAAAACGCTTAGTCTACACTGACAGTCGCAGTCAACTTAGTGGTGCAGTTACGACTACGCAGAAAACATCAAGTAGTAAGTTATCTGACACGTCTGTGGGAAGACTGTTCGATGTAGAGAAAAAACAACCACATAAAGATATCTGCTCTTATACCCGTTACACTGTGTATGGCCAGAAACAGCAGGGGGCTTATAACATTACTTTGGGAATGTCAGATATCATTCCTGTTTTACTCGGTGACTTCACATGAGCTGCTACGAACTGTGGGATTCCTGACAGTAAATAACGAATCCGGTCATACCACTGAAATGCTGTTCAATACCCACGCAATTTGGATAGTAGCTGCCTGTGATAAATGGTATCGAATGCCTTCCAGACACTAGAAATATGGAATCAGTTTGAGATCCCTTGTCGATAGTACTCATTACTCTGTGAGAATAAAGAGCTGGTTCTGAATCCGTGCTGACTGCGTATTAACAGATTGTTTTCTTCGAGGTAGTTCATAAGAATCGAATACAATATTATGTTCCAATATCCTACTGCAAATCGACGTCAGTGATGTGGTTACGAATCTTTCGCTATCTGCTAGGAAATTCCAACATTCAGTAAGGTACACTACTGGCCATTAAATTTGGTACACCAAGAAGAAATGCAGTTGATAAACGGGTAGTCATTGGACAAATATATTATACTAGAACTGACATTTTCACGGAATTTGGGTACATACATCCGGAAAAATCAGTACCCAGAACAACCACCTCTGGCCGTAATAACGGCCTTGATGCGCCTGGGTATCGAGTCAAACAGAGCTTGGATGGAGTGTACAGGTACAGCTGCCCATGCAGCTTCAACACGATACCACAGTTCATCAAGAGTAGTGACTGGCGTATTGTGATGAGCCAGTTGCTTGGCCATCATTGACCAGACGTTTCCAATTGGTGAGAGATCTGAAGAATGTGCTGGCCAGGGCAGCAGTCGAACATTTTCTGTATACAGAAATGCCCGTACAGGACCTGCAACATGCGGTTGTGCATTATCCTGCTGAAATGTAGGGTTTCGCAGGGATCGAATGAAGGGTAGAGCCACGGGTCGTAACACATCTGAAATGTAACGTCCACTGTTCAAAGTGCCGTCAGTGCGAACAAGAGGTGACCGAGACGTGTCACCAATGGCACCGTGTACCATCACGCCGGGTGATACGTCAGTATGGCGATGACGAATACCCGCTTCCAATGTGCGTTCGCCGCAATGTCGCCAAACACGGATGCGACCATCATGATGCCGTAAACTGAACCTGGATTCATCCGAAGAAATGACGTTTTGCTATTCGTGCACCCAGGCTCGTCGTTGAGTACACCATCGCAGGCGCTCCTGTCTGTGATGCAGCGTCAAGGGTAACCGCAGCCATGGTCTCCGAGCTGAAAGTCCATGCTGCTGGAAATGCCGTCGAACTGTTCGTGCAAATGGTGGTCGTTTTGCAAACGTCCCCATCTGTTGACTCAGGGATCGAGACGTGGCTGCACGATCCGTTACAGCCATGCTGATGCCTGTCATCTCGATTGCTGGTGATACGAGGCCGTTGGGATCCAGCACGGCGTTCCGTATTACCCTCCTGAACCCACCGATTTCTTATTCTGCTAACAGACATTGGATCTCAACCAACGCGAGCAGCAATGTCGCGATACGATAAACCTCAATGGCAATAGGCTACAATCCGACCTTTATCAAAGTCGGAAATGTAACGGTACGCATTTCTCCTCGTTACACAAGGCATCACAACAACGTTTCACCAGGCAACGCCGGTCAACTGCTGTTTGTGTCAACTGCCGTTTGTGTATGAGAAATCGGTTGGAAACTTTCCTCATGTCCGCACGTTTTAGGTGTCGCCACCGGCGCCAACCTTGTGTGAATGCTCTGAAAAGCTAATCATTTGCATATCACAGCATCTTCTTCCTGTCGGTTAAATTCCGCGTCTGTAGCACGTCATCTTCGTTGTGTAGCAATTTTAATGGCCAGTAGTGTATTCAGTCCTTCTAAAGAATCGCTAACAAAGCCTGAACAACACTTGCAGTATCCGCACTCCTGCGCCTTGTCGTTAGGGAGAACGCACGACAGGTGGCCGGTCCGAGGATCGCTGGTGAACTGGATGGCAGGAGCGGCGGCGCGGCCGTGGTGGGGGCTGCCGGCCGCGAGTGCCCGCCGCCTCCGCCAGGGGCGTGCCGCGTGTGCGCCAGCCGCCACCGGCCCGCTGTCAGTAGCGCAGCGGCAGTCGCACGCGACGGACACGCATCTAACAGCGCACGCGCCACGGACCTCGGACCTCACCGCTAGCAGTTACAGGGTTAGGACGCTCCGTTCGCCCAGGCCTACCGAGTGCACCCCCCGGCGAGCAGTCCCCCAGCTTCCTGAGCCGACCACCCGCTTCCTGTCATCGAGCGTCGCTGCGGAACGCGATGCTCCGATCGTGACGGCCGAATCGCTGACGACGCGAGAGCACGCCGCCAAGGTAAGGAAGGAAGGCCTAACGGCACCGCCACGGCCAGCTGCCCGATACTTTCCGTCGCTAGTGGCACCGTTACCTTCCTCCTGGCCACTGCTGCCAGCGGCTACTCGCTTCCTCCGCGTCGCCCATCCGTCATTAGCATGCCCGTCACCGTCTCCGTGCACTCTTTAACAAATTATTCGTCTTTCGATCGATTCCACAGCTTCCCCGACCTACCTTGATGATCTACAGAGCAAGAAATATTTTTGAGATCTTCAGGTACAGTTTTCCACGACAGAAGAAGCCCCTACTTTATATTGAAATAATCAGCAACCGGCTGCATAAAAGAAATTTAATTTCTTAACCGGTTTCGGCCACTTATTGCCCTTCTTCGGGATATTAAACCTATCGCATTATTTGCGAATGTCAACAATAAGGTGCTTTCTGCAAAATGCAGTTGTCATGTGGTTCATAATGCAAGTCAGACTTGTTGTTTGGCTTCTTTATACCACTTTTGTGCAGGTACCACATAACAAAGGCATTTTGCTGAAAGCATCAGATTGTTGACACTCGAAAATATGATAAGTATAATCTTCTGAAGAAGGGCACTAAGCGCCCGAAACTGGTTAGGAAATTAAATTTCTTTTATGCAGCAGCCTCCTGATATTTCTATGTACACAAGTATAGCTGCCGAGTATGGATAAAATACTAAACCCCGAGTTTATTGGAGCAAAGAACACTCTGTGTTGACGTGGCAAAAAAGTCGGTATGAATCTCAGATAATGTTTCTAAGGAAACTGTCATATCTGTTTTCCTAAGGGTGTTAATTGTTTTAATCGCTGCACCGTAACCTCCAAAGACGACTAGCTTTTGAACGTGAGTAGCGTTTTATGATGTTCAGAGAAATGGTGCGATGTTAGGATTAGAAAGAGTCACAGAGACGAATCGTGGTGGAGCAGACAACTGCAGAGGAATTGAAAACGCACCCAATATGGTTTAGTCATCTAAACTTTAAGACGATCGACGGTCAAACTTTTAAAAGTAAAAGATGAAGAAGTGTCGAAAATTGAAGTAAGTCGGTAAGTCATGGACATAAGAGAAATGGAAGAAACTGAACAAACACGCATATTCAGAGACGGTATAGATATCTGTACAATCTCGCATACAAACAGAGACATTCGATTTCCAAATACCTTACAGAAAGCTTTAGTCAGAACAAACAAACTGCCCGAAAGATTAGCAACAGCATAAATAATTACATAAAATATAGTTACTTGGTGATAATAGTAAGATATTGTCAGTAAAACAGTTGTAAATGTCACTAAAGCTATGCTGGCTTGGAATATACCTAAAGCCGTATCATATGACCTCCTCCTCCTCGTTTGCATTTGTGTGACAAAAGTTTACCACAAATACTGCGTGGTAGAAATATTCATTTCCCGAAAGGTGCATTCGAAGAAATGAACGTCATTGATATATGTACTTCATCGTAAATTCAGAGTGTGAGTTCAACAATAGTGAACTCCAAATGACTGAAGAATTAGTGGATTACTTACAGCACGTTCAGAGTAGGATATGCCATTTCTGTATTCATGAGAATAAGGAAAGAAAAAGTATCATCAAAATTTTGTAACAAACGTCTCGACGATCTGTGATAGCAATAGCACAGGCTAAACCTTCAATACGTGCCCATTAGAAAACAACTTCCTCATTTTAATCGTGTGTATATAGACAAGTACCCAATTCTGGATTCTATGCCTGACAGTTAAGCCTCATTAAGTGTAAATAACTTGCATAAAGTTACACAACAGTCTACCAGAATCAGTTGAACGAGCGCCTTACGGCGAATTGAGCGTCTACAGTTAGAAGCAGTCCGCTCTAGCGGTAGCGATGTCAGGAACGTGCCTGCTTTGCCGTCCTGCTCTACTATTTCGCTCTTCTTTTTAGAGCACCGCGGACAGCACGTCGAAGCAGTATATGTAAGCAAAGATATCTAACAGCGAAAACGTCGGACGTGTGGAGTAGTGAAAATACACAGCGAGCACGTCTTTTTTTTTTTTTTTTGCCAGTTGTGTGCTATTTATATGTAGGCCCAAAAAGCTGTGAAGAAACGGTAGTTTTTGCCTTGAGCTGAATCTTTCTCCTTCATAAATTGGGAAGTAACGTTGTGAGACATAAATCTCTCTCCATAAGCATTAGACAAAGAGATGTTGGTGATGGTTGTTGAAAACTGTGGAATAAATTTTTATTTCTTTGCCTCGTACATGGATCTGCGATTGCTGTTTGAGCTGCATAAATCAAAGAATTGCTTCCTCGCTTCTTTAAAGCTGCTTGATTTGTAAGCAGTCCTTAATGGAGGAAATCATAGCAGCAGATTCGGAATTTATCACTGAGGTATGACGGTAGTGATTCATTCTATAGTAGCATGTTAAGTGCGGTTGCGGTTGCGGTTGAGGGAATGTCCGAAAGCATCGTACTTGGCTGCAGTCTCCTCAAGATCTGGAGTCAAAGGGAAAAAAAAAAAAAACTGTGCACCCGCTACGTACCATCGTCATTCATGCTTCGCACCGGATGAGGTAGCCCTGTGGTCAACACACTGGGCTCGTGCTTTGCACCTTTCCGGCTAACCAGATGTAGGTATTCCGTGGAACTTCCTCTGATAACGCGCGGCTGATTGCGTCTCCGATCCTTGTCTCTCTGAACGAGTGTTCTGTCTCAAATAATCTTTCTGACGACGAGCCATTAAAGTACATTTTTTTCTTTCTTTCTATCTCCGCCTTCTGCTTCCCCGCGTGAAGCATTGGATTCATTGCGATCATGTGTGACTCTTCAGTTTAGTGTTGGGACGGTTCTCTGTACTTTCATACTTTATGGTGCTATTAGTCGCAAGACGCTGGAGAAGAGACACATGTTGGGCAAAGATTTAAATGAACATCAAATGCCAAGTTGGACACCGATACAGATTCTACGTCAAATTATGCCGCCATCCGTTTTTCGAGAGGCTGAGTGAAGTTGACATTGGCGGAACGCTCTGCCAATAACAAAAAATGTGATAATTTACGTTGTGGTCCAGTTTCTGTGAGAAAATGGCGATCCCTGTTTACTAAATGCAGTGCGCTTAGAAAGACAAACGCTTACAAACAGTACGCGAACGACTGGTGACTTATGAGTATGCATTGGTGTCTTCTTTTCACTCTTTCATTCATCGCTGAAGATAGTCATTATGTCACCATTAGTGCCATGTGTTTTTATCCTATTCTGCAGGTAAGACTCCTAACTCACCAATAAATTGTCCAACAGCGGCCGAAAGTGCTTACCTGTGCGTTTTTGCGCCACGTTGCTCAGAAATTTTGGTTCTAGTGCTGTCTGCTGTGTGGTATTTCTGACCCTCAGAGTCGTTACTAACACCCAGCTGGCCGAGAGAGGCCAGAAAAATAAAAGTTTATAATGATGTAAATCGTTGTCATCGCTGTTTCGGATTCGTGTGTCCGCATATAAATACCAAAATGCGAAACGTCACCGATAGACATTTTTTCCTTCCAAAGGCTTAAGCAAACTTTCACTAGTCTCTTGTCCACCTACGCACTGCTGGAAATACCCAAAAGCTCTCGAGCCATTGGCGATATCGATGTAAGACTCTTAAACGAAAATGAGAGATAGTGTGGCGCTGTGGTGTTAAAAAAAAATTCTGTGCGCTGCTCAGTTCGGATCGGTACCGAAGATTTTTCGTCAAAATGTCGCGGTGAAATCATAACAAGTGTTCAATTTTAATATGTAGTTTATATAACAATCTCTTTAATACAACGGTTGCACAGAAAAGTAGAACGATTAAATCACAAGTTCTATTAATCACAAAAAAATCACAAGTTCGACCTGTCACTGACCACTGTATGCGCGATGGGCCAGCTACGTAATCGCATCGCACCGTTTTCTTTCATTCCTTTTCGACTCTACCGTAATACTAGCATTTGCTAGGCACTGTATATTTTAGGCTTTTAGGACTCCTTCGAACGCAGTTTTCTTCTGACCCATGTTTTCTGTTATTACGAATCCTTTCAGAAGACTTTTTCATTATTTTGTAATTTTCAGTTTAATACCGATTTTCACTTATATTCCAGGAAATATCTTTATTGTTTCACTTGGGTACTAGAACATTCATAGTGACAATTGAATAACATTTGAATCAGTGTCCTAACTAAAGGTATTTGCTCGGTACACCAGTTTATAACTAATTTGTATAGATCAGGCGCATGTGCATACGCAGGTGCGACGAGTTCACAGTCAGATCAAATACTGCTCGATGAACACGTTCAGAGGTGCGCTATCCGTTTTGTGCTCAACCACTGTTTACGTCATATTAGTCTCGTAGTTATTATATGTTATGAACAGTTGTTGTTGTTGTGGTCTTCAGTCCACAGACTGGTTTGACGCCGTTCTCCATACTACTCCATCCTGAGCAAGCTTTTCCATGTCCGAATAACAACTGTAACTTACATCCTTCCGAATCTGCTTACTGTGTTCATTTCTTGGCCTCCCTCTATAATTTTTTTCCTCGCGTACTTCCTTCGAATTGATGTCTCAGAATGTGTCCTATCAACCAATCCCTTCTTTTACTCAGGTTGCGCCACAAACTTCTTTTCTCCCCTCTTCTATTCAGTACCTCCCCAATGGTTAGATGAGCTTCCCATGTAATCTTCAGCATGCTTCTGCAGCACCACATTTCTAAAGCTTCTATTCTCTTCTTCTCTACACTGTTTATCATCCATGTTTCAATTGCATACAAGACTACACTTCAAACAAATAGTGTGAGAAAAGACTTCCTAACACTTAAGTCTGTATTCGGTGTTAACAATTTTCTTTTCTTAAAAGCTTTTCTTGCTACTGCCAGTCTACATTTTATATCCTCTTTGCCATAGGAAGCTACAATCGTCCGGCCATAACTGGGAGATGGCTCACTGGAACTACAACAGATTACTTCATTTTATGTGAGAAATGATAAAAAGATTTAGTTCACTTGATACAGCTCTTTGCCACAGGAGTGCGCAACAATTTACAAGTGACAGTTGATTAGAAAGCTGTTCAGCATTCACAAAAGTACATGTCCACGTGAGGCTTGACTGACACTGGTCCTGCTCGATGACGTTGGCTGCTTCACGAACTGGGCGGAACGCTTCCACGCTCGGCTCTGTACCGACCTCCGTGCGAGGGCGCTGCTGTGCTGAGAGAGAGGGCGTGTCTTCTTCCGCCTCTCCCATTCGTCGTTGCGGATTGTAGCGAGAGCTCGCTAACGTTTGTGGTATCGATGTACGCTGTCCAATCTGGTGTGTCACCGCGATCTCCGGACGACACCACATTGTATATTCAAATTTTACAAATCTGACGGTTTTCTTGTCACAGAAAAAGGTCGACCGACGAGCGAATAAACGTTTTAACGTCAAAACTAGCCAGAATTTGAGATCGCTTTACGTTGCTCTTGTTGTTGTTGTGGTCTTCAGGCCAAAGACTGGTTTGACGCAGCTCTCCACGCTACTCTATCCTGTGCAAGCTTCATCTCCCAGTTCCTACTGCAACCTATATCCTTCTGAATCTGTTTAGTGTATTCATCTCTTGGTCTCCCTCTACTATTTTTACCCTCCATACTGCTCTCCAATACTAAATTGATGATCCCTTGATGCCTCAAAATATGTCCTACAAACCGATCCCTTCTTTTAGTCAAGTTGTGTCACAAATTTCTCTTCTCCCCAGTTCTAGTCAATACCTCCTTATTAGTTATGTGATCTACCCATCTAATCTTCAGCATTCTTCTGTAGCACCACATTTCGAAAGCTTCTATTCTCTTTTTGTCTAAGCTATTTATCGTCCACGTATCACTTCCATACATGGCTACACTCCATACAAATACTTTGAGAAACGCCTTCTTGACACTTAAATTTATAGTCGATGTTAACAAATTTCTCTTCTTCAGAAACGCTTTCCTTGCCATTGCCAGTCTACATTTTATGTCTTCTCTATTTCGACCATCATCAGTTATTTTGCTCCCCAAATAGCAAAACTCATTTGCTACTTTAAGCGTCTCATTTCCTCATCTAATACCCTCAACATCACCCGATTTAATTTAAAAAAATGGTTCAAATGGCTCTGAGCATTATGGGACTTAACTGTTGTGGTCATTAGTCCCCTAGAACATAGAACTACTTAAACCTAACTAACCTAAGGACGCCACACATTGAAACGTCCCCTTACAAAAATTAATGAATTACTGTGCTGATAAACCTCTTACATTATTTTTTTTCAAACAGCTGAGCAGAACTGAACGTACTCAGACATTTTGCTCTTTACCTATTTTGGTCAACACTAAACTAACAAACAATATTTTTAGCGCAACGCAATCTAACTTTCAATAATCCCTACAAGAGAACTGACTAACATTAACCTATACGTTTCACAAATCACTTACCTCACAAAAATCTTCGTTACTCGAACTACTGCAATACAGCGAGCGCCACTACTGCCAGCTAAATAAAAGAGTCTAACTACTGAAGTGACTAATTGCTGATGGACATAGTTAGCAAATGAAAAATTTTGATAGCGAACAAACAATGTATTTGCCTTAATAGTGTTCAAAAGTCATTATATATATATATCAGTTCATGACATTCAGTCTTTACAAATTTACTGTCTCTGTCCAGATCATCCGCTCTCAAAACTCCACCATATCACTCCCCACATCCACCACTGCTGGCGGCTCACCTTCAACTGCGCAACGCTACGCGCTGTTAACAGCCAACTGCCCAACGCTACAATGGCGAGTATTACAACAATGCCAACCAGCCACAGACTGCACACAGCACAGCCAGTGATTTTCATACAGAGCGCTACGTGGCGTTACCAATATAAAAACCTAAACAGCCTACTTACAACATACCCATGCCCGAGGCAGGATTCGAACCTGCGACCGTAGCGGTCGCGCGGTTCCAGACTGTAGCGCCTAGAACGGCTTGGCCACTCCGGCCGGCGTTTAATTCGACTACATTCCTCTTAATGTACAGAAATGTTTGTGACGTCACTCTACGGACAGCTATAAAAATTTCAGTTGCGCCTCACTGACAAACAAAAAAATCTGCAATCGTACCGGGCGGGATCGTGGCGGAGCTGTGGCATGTTGCGAGGGCGTTGTGTGCAATGGACAGCCCTGCGGCTGCGGCTGTGGCGTAGCGGAACGTGTCTCCGGTATTAAATGGCCGGCCTGAGCGCGGAGCCGGCCAGCGCGTTTAAAGGCCGCCGAGGTGAGCCGGGCCCGCCGGCCTGGCCTGGCCTGGTGAAAGGCGGGACGCGGAGCGCCGCCGCCGCCACGCTGCCAATTTCCACCCGCCCTCCGCCCTCCCCACCACCCCCCACCTACCGCTATCACACACTCACCTCCTTTCGTCGCCACGTCGCTTCTAACTTCCTACTAATCCATCAAATGTTCTCAGAGAATACTTTGGCGCCTACCTCTACGTAGATGCTCCGCAGACCACAGTACAGTGCACGGCGGAGGGTACCCCGCACCACCATTAGTCATTTCCTTTCATGTTCCGCTCGCAGACAGAGCCAGGAAAAAACGACTATATGTCTCCGTATGAGCTACAATTTCTCCTTATCTTCATGACCCGTTCTGCAGTCAGCTTCAAATAACCGTTCTCTTATTTTCTCTCAATTGCGTTTCTCGAAAAACTTGTCGCCTTCTCTCCAGCGATTCCCGTTTCAGTTCCCGATGCAGGTTCGTAACTCTTGCGTGTTATTCCATTCTACCAGCAACAAATCCAGCAACCCACCTCTGAATTGCTTTGATGTCTTCCATTAGTCGCGCCTCGTATGGATCCCAAATACTCGACCAGTAATCAAGAACAGGTTGTATTTGCGTCCCATATGAGGTCTCCTTTACAGGGCAACCACACTCTCCTAGAATTCTCCCAGTAAACCGAAGTCGACCATTCGCCTTCGCTTTCACAAACCTCACATGCTCGTTGCATTTCATATCGCTTTGCAACGTTACGCCCAGATATTTAAACGACGTGATTGTGTCAAACAGGACACTACTAATGCTGTATCCGAACATTAAGGATTTGGCCGGCCAGTGTGGCAGAGCGGTTTTAGGCGCTTCAGTCGAACTGCGCGACCGCTATGGTCGCAGGTTTGAATCCTGCCTCGGGCATGGATGTGTGTGCTGTCCTTAGGTTAGTTATGTTTAAGTAATTCTAAGTTCTAGGGGACTGATGACCTCAGATGTTAAGTCCTATAGTGCTCAGGGCCATTTGAACCATTAAGGATTTGTGTTTCCTACTCCGGATTAACTTACATTCGTTTCACATTTAGAGCCGCCATTCATCACACCAACTATAAATTTTTTCTAAGTTATATTGTATCCTTCTATAGTCACTCAACTTCGACATCCTACCGTACACCACAGCATCATCAGCAAACAACAGCAGAGTACTCCTTACCCTAATCGTAAGATCATTTATGTATGCAGAGAATAACGGCGGTTCACCGAGCGGGGTGGCGCAGTGGTTAGACACTGGACTCGCATTCGGGAGGACGACGGTTCAATCCCGCGTCCGGCCATCCTGATTTAGGTTTTCCGTGATTTCCCTAAATCACTCCAGGCAAATGCCGGGATGGTTCCTCTGAAAGGGCACGGCCGACTTCCTTCCCAATCCTTCCCTAATCCGATGAGACCGATGACCACGCTGTCTGGTCTCCTTCCCCAAACCAACCAACCAATAACGGCGGTTCTGTCACATTTCCGGGGTCACTCCCGGCGATGACCTTGCCTCTGATGAATACACCCTATACCGGTAACTTAAGAAGTGTTCGAGCCACTCACGTATCTGTGAACCTATTCCATATGCTCGTACCATCTTTAACATATGGCAATAGGGAAACGAGTCAAAGATACCGTGTCAAACGCTTTCCGGAAATTTAGAAATATATAATCTGTCTGTTGCCCTTCATCCTTAATTCGCAGTGTATCATGTGAGAAAAGGGCGAGCTGAGTGTCGCACTAGCGATGTTTTCTAACACCATTCTGATCGGTGGACATAAGACTCTCGGTCTCAAGAAAATTCATTCTATTCGAACTGAGATGTGTTCAAGTATTCCACAGCAAACTGGTGTTAGAGCTATTAGTCTGTAATGTTGCGAGTCCGTTCTTTTGCCCTTCTTATATAGAGGAGTCACCTGCGCTTTTTTCCAGTCACTTGGGGTTTTGCTCTGGGCAAAAGATTCGCTATAGATGAAAGCTAAGTAAGGGGCTAATGCTACAGAGCACTCTTTAAAAAAGCGAATTCGGATTCCATCCGGACCTGGTGACGTACTTGTTTTCAATTCTCTCAGTTCTTTCTTTACACCAGCGATGCTTATTACTATGTCGTTCATACGGGAGTCTATTCGATGGTCAAACGACGGTATGTTTGTACAATTCTCTTGCGTGAACGATTTGTTGCTCGTGAACTTTAAAACTTCGGCTTTCGGTTTGCTATCTTCAGCTGCCACACCAGACTGATGAGCAAGTGACGGTACGGAAGCCTTATACCACCTTAACGATTCTACACGTAAGGTTCTCTACCAGAACTTTTGCTAAGGTATGACTGTGGTAGTTGTTTCATGCCTCGCTCATAGATATTTTCACAGAAGCACGAATCTCTGCGAACCTTTGCTTGCCATCATTTACGCGTTCTCTTTTGAACAGAGTGTGCAGCCTGGTATCGGTTACTTTAATACTCTTCAACCATGTGCGGAAACAAGCGAACCAACTTTTTTTTATTTATTTATTTTAGGCATTCTATCTCGGTATGGTAGATCCGCAGTTGCCCAGCATTGAGGAAATTTGATAATTTTTTTTATTTTATCCGTCTCAGTTACATGAACAGACAATCTATGCTGCAGCAGTTACCGGTTTCGGGTTGACACGGTCATTGTCAAACAACACACCTTGCTATTAACAGTAACCGTTCATACAATATGGTGCCAAAAGGCAAGAATGGCTTCCGTACAGGAAGTAAAATTCGTCACAAACAATCCATCACAATTTCAGAGGAATACTGATGTCCATACCCACAACACCACAGAAAAATGACCTTTATTACCCACCATTCAAGCTGTCAATGGCTCCAGACTGTGTTCAATATTTAACAACAGAAATCATTGATGAATATAACCTAAAATCATTTCTTCATCAAAAAAACCGCATGTTTTGAATTACAGTGCACGAGTGGGACCAAAAAAACAATGTTTCACTACTAAATCGCTTATACATATCTTGAAAACTGACTCGTTCCTCGTCATTTCGATAAAAGAATCATTCATATGGACGGTGGAACATATAACTAACTAAATTCTAGTGTATCATGGTGTAAAATGTTCCAACGTTTCCGGCACTGTTGCAGACGTCTTTGTCACGGTGACGCATACATCAGCTATCAGACAAGGACGAACAGTAATATCACTCGATAATTTGTAACTTTTACCCTGTCACACTGTCACGTGCTCAAAGAACTTTTGCTGTTATGTTATCCAAGCTGGGCCTTGTTGAAGTCCATGGCTGTTATTCAATTAAGGGATGTCCAAGGAGAACGCAACCGGCCAAAGGTACTTTCAAGAAGTTTTATTTTACTGGCGTGACCGGTTTCGGACCATTCAGATGGCAACGCTTGTTTGAGTGCTGTATCAGAATTGTCAGTAGCACGTCTTCTGTTCCTGTAACTTGATCTAGTGAAACATTAGTACACCTACATTTCACATTGTTCTTCATGACAGTTAAAATTTCTCACGTGTTCTTTACACGTGACAAGACGTCATTCACCAGAACAAATTACATGCTTTTGACGGTTCCGATATTGCACTAAAACAATCGTTGCCATCTCAAGCTTGGCATATTGACCGGAAATCGCTCATGGTATAAAATAAACGTTCTGAAAAGTATTTCCGATTACGTTCTCCCTCAACAACCCTCATAGGACTTCTGCTCATACCCTCTTTTCTTTTGCCCTCCGAGACAACCCAGCTCCGTGGATGACCGAGCCCTATTGCTGTTTGGATCTGATAAGGAAAAGTGTAGTGAGTTTGCCTTCAGAAGGCAGAATCAGCATACGTCATACGCGTTCGAACAGCAATGGCGTTGGGTGTAACTGTTGGACTTGTAGCTTATTTCCAATGTTCTATTCGTCAGAAAAGCAGGTTAAACTTAGAAACCTTCCATTTTCTTTTGTGCTGAGATTATCCTGTGGACTCTTCTCTCTTACTTCTATGTGCATTGTTAGCCTTAATTTCACTACTCTCCGACCTCTAGCTACATTGTACAGTAAGATAATCGACGTACAAAAGAATGAATTGGCAAAGTCTAATCATGTGAGTAGCATCTTGTAAAACGTTGTAAATGTTCTGCACGTATTTATACTCCGTATTTAGAGGTAATTTTGTGTTCAGTATCACTATATTATTGATAGCAGTCAATACAGTGGGGCCAAAGTCTTGACTGTGGAGTCTGTTACGTTAAATAGTATTGTAATAGTCCCATGCCTACAGTGCAGTGAATATTACGACCTTTCAGTACTGAGTAATCTGCAATGTCGCAGAATGTTCTTGAGTTTTTTTATGAGTTTGTAGAAAAGCCTAGCAACAGATGTATAAAAGGTCGGAAAACCTTGATTTAAAACGATCCAGAATTAACAAAAGTAAAAAAAGGTATTCTTTTATGTGATAAAGATTTCTCCTATGCACCACTTCATTTTTAAGAGTCCTTGAGACGGATACGTCGTCAGTCGTTCTTCAGACTGCAACAGAGTTCGTTCAGTGTACGTTACCAGCTGAGTGAAATTTGAATAACTGTTCCGTTCTCGCTAACTGTCGTTATATAAATGCTAGTACATACAAACTATTCCTGACGATCGACACAACACTGTTAGGTTTGCGGACTTCCGAGCTCTTCAGAAAACATCTGTTGCAAAACATCTCTCGTATAGTGTGTTTTAGACCATTTTGAATAACCATTACTGGTCATGAAAGACGGTTTCACCAAAATCGCTAAAACAGCGCAAAGTCTATCATGAGACAGTCTCAACATCAACTACGAACGCTAATCGTCTGCCCACATCGCTACGAAATCATTCCTGAATTTTTACCGTGGGAAACTTCTTCAATCCTGAAACTTTTAATAACATTTACGTACATCCAAGAAAAAACGGACTTTAACTGTTCTATTAATCATTGCAATAAACGTAGAGCCTCACCATAAAAAAGACTACAATAACATTTCATATTTTCGGAAGGTTCATAGAGAAAATGCAGCCGGTTATCCTTGCCAACACCGAGCGTGTAATTAAAATTTCCAGACTGACATTCGAAGGAGAAATAATTATGGTAGCGAGGGAGAATGAACATCTGACACAATATTTGGCGGTTGTACTCTACCACTCCATACTAACAACATCAAGATAAATCGTTGAAGTTTAACATCTAGCCGAGGTCGCGGTCAGCCGATACGGGGCACTAGCTCCAGCGGACAGTCGTGCGAGGGGGAATCGTTGACGGCCTGTTGGAGTGGCCGTCTCGGGATGTGCCTGAAATAGCTGTGGGAAACCGCAGAACAGATATGTGGCAAGAGATTTCAATCCCGTCTCTGCAAGAAAACGCGTTCAGAGCCTAAACACACCTTCTCACTCGGTAACAAGTCAGATTCCGATAAATGCGAAGTGGTTGTCCCCACGTAATCTATACCATTAAATTTGAACGATGGGTATATTTCGATAGCGAGTGCATCGTTTTTAATGAGCCTTTATCTGTGACTGTGCAACTGGACGGCCAGCTGTGCATTAAGTCGCACCCACACCATATGTGCGATTATCTTAACTTAAAGCACTCATACGCCGCAAAACAGAAACTTATGATGTCTGTAGTTTTACAATAGTCGACTAACTGTGATTTAGATACCCAGTGGAATATGTCATCTTGCAACCGTGTATGTAAAGTGTATGCATTGCACTTTTACCTCATTGAGTATGGAGAAACTAGTAAAGTACAACAAGCTGCCTGTTATCCGTGCACAGTGTGATGATTAATTAAAAAATAAAAACTGAGGCTGAAGTACCTTTACCCTCAAACGGCTAACCCGGATCGTGACACCCTTCCCATTTGCAGGTTGCCTATATATCGGCTTCCTAGAGAAATTTGATTTTCAGTATGTCATACAATTATTGCAAAACTGAAAAAAATTAAATGCTGTCATAATCTACTTATTAGGAGGTATAATCTTATATTAAAGCCTTAACCAAGTAAGACAAGTAATAGTGTTAAAAACTGCATGTACAGAGTGTTCAAAATTCATGTTACACACTTCTTGAGGTTGCAAAACTTGATCTACTACGTCCCCTTACAAGTTAGTAGATCAAGTTTTACATAGGAACCTGTGTCCGGAAACGTCGTCCAATGACGCTACAGAGCGTCCTATGTGCCGGCGCCTATAAATATATATGCAGGGTGATTCCGTGATGGTGCTACCAACTTTGTAGGATAATGGAAAGGGTAAATGTGTCAATTTGAGGTTGTTGTTGTTGTTGTTGTGGTCTTCAGTCCTGAGACTGGTTTCATGCAGCTTTCCATGCTACTCTATCCTGTGCAAGCTTCTTCATCTCCCAGTACTTACTGCAACCTACATCCTTCTGAATCTGCTTGGTGTATTCGTCTCTTGGTCTCCCTCTACGATTTTTACCCTCCACGCTGCCCTCCAATGCTAAATTGGTGATCCCTTGATGCCTCAGAACATGTCCTACAAACCGATCCCTTCTTCTAGTCAAGTTGTGCCACAAACTCCTCTTCTCCTCAATCCTATTCAGTACCTCCTTATTAGTTATGTGATCTACCCATCTAATCTTCAGCATTCTTCTGTAGAACCACATTTCGAAAACTTCTATTCTCTTCTCGTCTAAACTATTTATCGTCCATGTTTCACTTTCACACATGGCTACACTTCATACAAATACTTTCAGAAACGACGTCCTGACATTCAAATCTATACTCGATGTTAAAAAATTTCTCTTCTTCAGAAACGCTTTCCTTCACATTGCCAGTCTACATTTTATATCCTCTCTACTTCGACCATCATCAGTTATTTTGCTCCCCAAATTTGAGGTAAGGGTCCTTATACCGAAAACGACCTAGTCCAAAGTTATAACCGGAAATCGTTCTGATACCCTGACAGTGGAATACGTGTACTCGTACTGTTCTTGCTAAGACTGTAGGATAGGCAACTTTCAGAGGTGGCAGTATAGACCAAAGCAAGGAAAAAATGTCCAATGAAGATGGGTTCTAAAATGCATCACGGAAACACCCAGTATATACGTACATTTACAGTCCCCGGCGCCTATAAGTTTGAGGCTCCATAGTATAGGTTGGAGGGATGGGTTCGTATGTGAGTCCTGATCTGCTACGTCCCCTCTACAACTTCCAGATGTGTCTAACGTGAGCTGTGTAATACCCTGTGTGTCTAGAGGCAATATAATTCACCGCGCGCAAATACCCAAGGTATATTTACCTAGTATTTGAAAATGATAGCACTTAATGACTTGCAATAAACTTTACGCAGAATCTCTAACCTTTACGAAACTTTTTCCCGCTGTCTCCCCCCATCAAAACGATGAAAGAAAAAAAGGTTTATCGCTTTCTTCATTTTCGCTGTTCGTGTAAGTAATAAAACCGCCGCATCAAACATAACGTTTTGTCAGGGATTTTCTCTGCCTCGTGATGACTGGGTGTTGTGTGCTGTCCTTAGGTTAGTTAGGTTTAAGTAGTTCTCAGTTCTAGGAGACTGATGACCATAGCTGTTAAGTCCCATAGTGCTCAGAGCCATTTGAACCACAACGTTTTAACTTATTATTCCTTTACCACTACCTCTACTCGCGATTCATTTTGCCCATATTACCCCAGCACTGAATGTATCTGCAAAATTATATCATTGTACAACACATAGTGTGGGAGATATAACGTCATAAACAGTGAGATGTGTGAAAAACACGTTGTCGGTTCAAAAGGAGCGCAAGTTATGCAGATCACATGCACACTCACACTTAGCAACTTCCAACAAATTTAAACATAATTTCAAACCTTTTCCAAACTTTCTGGCACTAACACGCTTAATGTTAAAATTTAATATATAAAAAATTTGTAAAGTAATCAGGAATTTGAAGCTGTTTTACATTCGACTCTTTAAAGAATTTAGGTGTACTGATGATATTGTAATTAGAACGAATATTTTTATTTAGAATACCAAATTCTGTTTGCGAAGACGTAGATGATGGACACATTCGCGAATGGTTAAACAGCGATCCCTGTGAAGCATAAATTGATCAGCAAAGTGACGTGAATGTGTTGAATGAGGTCTTATCGGTAAAGGACGAGAGAAAAGACGAGGCAACCGAGGAACCCAATATCACGCACTCTGGTACAAAGAAATACTTTGATCTGTTATTAGAGTATAGAGAACAAGATTCGTTTGATTATATCGATGTTTTCAATAACCGCAAAATGAGAATCGTCAGGAAAAGAGTGAATAAAAATTAGAGAAAGATATAAGAATTGGACAATTATTTCTCGAAAGTGAACTGTGACCAAGCGATTCTAAATATAGTCTGTCTGAAGTGTACCTATGTAAAGGGATTGTCAGTTCACAGCGAGTAACGCGCAAATGATGCAATGGTTTTTAAAATGTGACATGTTGCATGTTTTGTAAATATAGTATGTCACAGTTGCCAGGAGAAACGCGTGTTGCTTTGGATTATCCATGTTTTGCAGTTTCAAGCTCGCATTAAGCCATATAATCTGGAGTTTTCTACACGTGCCGTTAGTGCACACGCATTTATTTCATTTTTCTTAACTTACCAGCGATCAGTTTCAGTACTTTTAGTTATGTGATATGTTTAACACGTGGTTAATTTGGAACGACGATATTAAAGTTTCTGTTGGGCAGTACCTGCAGATTATGCACTAGAGTGTTGTAACTTACAGAATATTCTTCCATGCTCCTTCCCATTCAAAAGAGTGTTATGGGATATCGCATTGCAAATAACCGTGCCGTTCCACTAACCATTGTTACGCGTTGCAAATGCTGAATGCTATCTATTGAGATACTGTTTCTTGATGTTGCTCACAAACTTCATTCTCTTGTCGTTATACTATACTTCAGATACTGAAATATCCGGAGAGGGTGAGTGTGTAAAATAAGGAAAACTTTACAAGCAGAAAAGCCCCACTAATTACACTAATGCTGATGATAACGGATATCTTAAGCAGATAAAAAAATTGTACATCAACAGTCAAGGGACAAAATTTATGAGTAGAAATACTGAATAAGAAATCTGTGGTCCTTGTAAAATTTCAACTGAATTTTGACAAGGATTTTTGAGCAGATAGCCGGCTACGTGGCCAAGGTTGCTAACGCAGGCTTGGTGCGGTTCTACTCGAGTTGGTGGTTGGCAGTTCAAATCAAGGCGATGAAATAAATCTTCTATATGTCGTCGCGGGGAGAAAAGGTTGAGGTGTACATTTCCTTATCATTAGACTTCGCCAAAGTCCTGCGGTAAATCCCAAACTTCTCCGCAGTGGTCAGTGGAGTGAGGGCATGTGGTACTCTTAACTGTGACCTGTCCATCGGCGTGACACGGGTAATACTGCTGGTCCCCAGATACTGTTCGAAAGGAGTAGGCTGCATGCCGGGACGGTATTTCACTACCATCCTAAAAATTCACCAGATTTACACACAATCAGCACACACATTTGAAAAGCAACTCTCACAGGCTGCGAAGGAAAGGTGCCATTTTCCAGGAAGAAGAAGCACTTTTACAAATTAGGCGGCTGAATTTATCCCTTGCGTCTCCCAACGAAGAATTCCATACGAATTTATTTTATTATGCAGGTATGAAGATTGGTGAAGTGAACTACACGGTTTAAAACCGTACGTTTTCACACTTTTGTTACTGCTAACAGCATCGTCTACACAGACGAAGGCAGCCCTTTACAAAACCTTGCTGAGACTAATTCTTGAGGATTTGCCAACGGTCCGAGTCACTTACATCATAAGGTTAACGGAAGACATACAGAAGACACAGGTATGGCTTTGTTTAACCGGCGTGTTCGCTAAACTCCAATCGGAAAATCTGCGATACAGTTGATCTGCATGGTGGAGAGCGCTATTCTCGATATACCGGGAGACCATGTTGTAACGAGGGTCGAGAAAATTGCTAATATCCCGCGTAATGAATACAAGACAAAATTAAGGAATGTCGGTCTTATACCGAGCGGTCTCGACATCTATCCCTACCCCCTCTCACCCCATCTAATGGAATATGACAGTGATTCCAACACACCACACATCTGCCGTACAGAAACTGGCGAGATACCAGTGTATTTGCTAACGGTACGTATCAGTGCGCTACACACTCAACACAGTGTGTCAGATATACGTATGATCCAGGAGCTTCTGTGGCTACATGTTGGCCATTTAACTGGTTTTACGCCTATTTCGCCCATAATTTTAAGTTTAACGTTACAGACCAGAAGAAAAAAACATTCGCAACTGTATGTCGTTTCACTGGTTAAGAATTTAAACGCAGTAGGAGAATCTGCCAAACAATTAAGTTGATTACCTTCTTCAGATTGCTTATTAACAAAAGGGGAATGTGTTGAAATGCCGTTGTTAGTACGCCAAGCTGTCTAGAAAGCACCAAGCAATTACTCATGAAATGCAGGCCAATCATTATCTATATTAAACATTTATGAGAACTGAGTACCTTCTCTCTCAGCCGAAAGTTGACAAGACTGTTACGTCGTAATACATTAATGAATTAAAATCAGCAATATAACTTAATATTTAGCATTTTCATCTCCATACCCTATTATCAGACGTAAAGCGAAACTCGCTGAACTCTATTTTTGCAAAACCACTTTTATTACTAATTTTTCCTCACGCATTATTAATAGGAGGGGGGTAACATCATGTACTGTACTGAATTTGATGCAGCGAATCTGAGCGAAGTTCAAGGCAGTTGTACTGTACAGTACAAACTAATACTTGTAATTTCCTCAGCAAATTCATACTGGTTAAAATGTCAACATTGACTGTATAAAAAACAGGACTTCTTTAAATTTTTATATCGGACCTTTACCGGGCATCATATTCATTTTCAGCGCCATACACTTAAAACCACGCTTTAACACGTGCAGTCACGTATTTGAAGTCTGATGCCCGTAAATATCATTAGGACACATAAGCGGTCTTGAATGTATATACGGCGGTCAACTGCATGAATATATGTGTTACTGCCTCGTATCATTAAAGCACTGACCAGCATGTTCAAGTCAATAGAACGAATGAGGCCAAATGACCGTTATGTCTAGAGTGCTTCCTATTGGGGATTTTCGATATTTGCCAAATTTTCCGGTGTTAATACCAGTCTTTTAAAAATTGTAACATCGATGTTGAAGATATTAATACTGGGGAGAAAAACAGGCTACTTGTTACCACTGTCAATCATTTTTTCGTCGTTTAAGCAAATCTTTTTTTCTGAACATGTCTCATGAGAAGTAGAAATAGCATCTGGAAGAAAAAGTAATACTTCGTATTTTGCTCACGTGCTCAATTTGACAGCAAATATATGTGTTCAATAGACTGACAAACTGCCTGAGCTGATTACTTGAGCCAAAAGATTGTAATGAGCTTTGAACAAAATGTAGTAGCAAGGGGTTAACAAAAAAAAAAGATGATAAGACGATCACACCTCAAATTGATTAAAGAAGTACCTACTAAACGCAGTTCAAGGTTCTTTATGGTGGACAGATTTTTGCACCTGCGTGCAGTGATTAATAATATCATTAACTGGCATGGTAGCGCACCACCTATGCTAACGGCTGCAGCCTCGTGATGACTGTGATGTCCTTAGGTTAGCTAGGTTTAAGTAGTTCTAAGTTCTAGGGGACTGACGACCGTAGCTGTTAAGTCCCATAGTGCTCAGAGCCATTTGAACCATTTGAACGGCTGCAGATGCTGCAAATCTGGAAAACGATCACGACATTCAGCGACCTGCGGAAGTGATTACTCGTGAAATTTGGGTAGAAAAGAACGCTGCAAGCTGTAAAGTAATCCCTATAATTAGTACATTGAATATCAAAATATCTGGCCTGCAAGCAATTCAGATTATTGGAGTGAATCTGAAGTGTAATATAAGTCAAAAAGTTCTTATTGCAAGCTGAACATGTTAATCATTTAACCACATCCTGTATTCAACATGCTTTAGCATGTTCGCAGGCCATTAAAACCACTAGGTATTTACTTCCAGCCGGTGAAAGACTGATGATGAGCTCGTGGTCTAGTGGCTAGCGTTGCTGCCTCTGGATCACGGGGTCTTGGATTCGACCCCCAGCCGGATTGGGGATTTTCTCTGCCCAGGGACTGGGTGTTTGTGTTGTTCTCATCGTTCACCATCATCATCTCATTCGTGGTAGTGGTTAGATTGGACTGTGTAAAAATTGGGGCTTTGCATGGGCGCTGATGACTGCGCAGTTGAGCGCCCCAACAACCGAACATTATCAAACCGAACTTTCGGTGAGGATGCGCACCATGTCGATACGTAACAGGAAAACAGAGAAACCAAGTTTAATTTATGGAAAGAATATTAGAAAGCAGCACAAGAAAAAGATAACTGAAAAACTTGGGCAGAACGGGACCTACAATTACGGTTCAGTTATGATCTGAAAGATCGCCTTCTAGGTCGTAAGCGAGACCCATTAGAAGTATGTGAACACATTGTCGATGGTATTTATCCAAAACTACAAAAAACTACTGAAGTGTTTGAGATGTAAAATCACATCGTCAGCTTCTGAGAGACTGCTCTTGAAAGTAGGATACGCTCTGTATCAAAAACGCGATAGATTGAAAGGGAAATTTCTCTCAGATTTGTGATCTTTACAGTGTGTATACAGATAGTTGTGATATATTGTAATGTTGATTATTGCCGCATTTGTTAATTAATATTTATGATTGTAGACGTATTTGTAGGTTTGTTACTTCGCCTTTCAGTCAATTCAATATTTAACGACGGCGTTAAAAGGTTCGATATTTTGGGGACGATTATTATCAGCAAACGATGTTTGGATGTCGATGAAGAAATCGAAGTGTGCGTCGAAGATTAGCCAACATCGGGAATCCCTTACTCACATAGAAGGCCAACGAAATGTCCATCAGCAGTCATTGCCGTCATTTTAGTCTCCTTATACACGTTCGTCACATTAATACGTTCAATGTCAACGTTCAATAAACACCCACACACGGCATGTGGCAGCACTAGCTGTGGAGGGTGTATAAAGCGTTGCGTGTTGCGGAAAAGGAGCGATTTATCTGACGTCCGAAAGGCTCACTGGTTTTCGAGCCAGAGGTGGAAACTTTGTATTCGCGTGCCGCCTTGGTTAAAGTGCCGGGTGATCAAAAAGTCAGTATATTTGAAAACTTAATAAACCACGGAATAATGTAGATAGAGAGGTAAAAATTGACGCACATGCTTGGAATGACATGGGGTTTTATTAGAACCAAAAAAAAAAAGCCAAGTTCACAAAATGTCCGGCAGATGGCGCTGGACAGAAAAAACTGCTACCGCGACGGGTGAGAGGTACGCCGATATGTTACAGAATCGCATCATCCCCACCCTGGTTGATAAACACCTGCTGGAACGTACGATGTTTATGCAGGATGGCGCTCCACCCCATATTGCTAGACGCGTGAAAGATCTCTTGCGCGCGTCGTTTGGTGATGATCGTGTGCTCAGCCGCCACTTTCGTCATGCTTGGCTCCCAGGTCCCCAGACCTCAGTCCGTGCGATTATTGGCTTTGGGGTTACCTGAAGTTGCACGTGTATCGTGATCGACCGACATCTCTAGGGATGCTGAAAGACAACATCCGACGCCAATGCCTCACCATGCTTTACAGTGCTTTTCACAACATTATTCCTCGACTACAGCTGTTGTTGAGGAATGATGGTGGACATATTGAGCATTTCCTGTGAAGAACATCATCTTTGTTTTGCCTTACTTTGTTATGCTAATTATTGCTATTCTGATCAGATGAAACGCCATCTGTCGGACAGTTTTCGAACTTTTGTATTTCTTTGGTTCTAATAAAGCCCCATGTCATTCAAAGCATTTGTGTCAGTTTGTACCTCTCTATCTACATTATTCCGTGATTTATTCAGTTTTCAAATTTATACTGACTTTTTGATCACCCGGTATATCGTGGCGGCAAAATGGCGATGGCCAAAACCGACGCCACAGATCATAGATGACAAGGACGAACGATGGCTGCTCTGTGTACGGGCGAATATACGTGCAACTGCTGATCAACTTGTCGCCCACATGAACCAAGAGGAAACAAACAGTGTCTTCTCAATGTCCATTCAGCGAACATTGCTGCATATGGGCCTCCGCAGGAAGCGCCTGGTTCATGCACCCATGCTGACGGCTATTCATCCGCGACGGAGGCTGGAGTTTTAACTCCAGCACCGCCCTGGACGTCCACCGAGAGGCGACAGGTAGCCTTTTCAGGTTAATCACGTTCCATGCTCCCTCGGACTGAAATCAAACACCCTGCAACAATCATCGGAAGGGTTCAGGCCGGAGGAAGGAGCGTTTTGTTCTGTGGAATGTTTTCGTGGCATTCCCAGAGTGACCTCGTCACTCTGGATCTACACAAGTGTGCATGTGTGCTAGGGGACTAAGTGCATCCCTGCATGCAGTTTTGTTTTACCTCGACACAGCGGCAACTACCAGCAGGACTATGCAACATGTCACACAGCTGGCAGTGTGCGTGTACCAGGACGGGTACACCGTACACCCTTGGCCACCAACTCCCCGTATTTAAACTTAATCGAGAATATGTAGGACCACCTCAGTCAGGCTGTTCGTGCCATCAGTTCTCAACAGAGAAAGCAACCGCAGCTGACCACCGCACTGGAGTCGGCACCGCTCGACGTACCTGTCGGCACCTTCCAGAACCTCAGTGACTTCTCCTGCACGTCTCATAGCTGCAAAAGATGGTTATTCGGGGTACTGACAGGTGGTCACATAAATGCGAGTGGATAGTTTCTGAAAATCATGCGCGTTATGAAGCAATAGATGATACTACAAACTGTTACTTGTATGCAGATGATATCAGTTTAAGTGTTACAGTGCCTACGAACGATAACATAAGTAACTCTACCTCACTCAAGGTAGATATACTTTCTGACTGGTGCAATGGCAATAGCCTGTCTATGAACGCAAATAAAACACAGGAATTAAACATTTCTTATAACAATAGAATCACCTTAGAGACAGTTCCTGTAAAGTTTCTTGGCATTGTTTTGCAAAATAATTTAGGCTGTCAGGCACATGTGAATTATTTAACACCAAAACTTTCTAAAGGAATATTTATTCTCAGAAAATTACAAGCAACAGTAGATGAGAAAATTTTGTTTTCTGTCTATTATAGCTATATTCACTCTCATTTGACGTATGGGACAATATTGTGGGGAAATAATTGCTACTCAAAATGCTTAATTACGGCACAGAAAAAAGCTGTCACACTGATATGTAAAGTACCACCTAGAACTCACTGTAGAGAATTATTTATTAAACTTAGTATTATGACCTTGCCACGTACATACATATTTCAATGTCTCTTGTACATTAAAAAGAACTTGTCTAGTTTTGATCTGAATTCTAATGTACATTGTTATAACACACGACACTCTAATGATGTAAGAAAAGACTACTGCTTATATACCAAATTCTAAACAGCTTCAAACACACATCTGTAAAGCTTTTTAATAAACTACCAGAGTCAGATAAGAGTCTGGAGCTGAAAAAATTTAAGATATTTGTAAGAACTCTATTAATTCAAAATTGTTTTTATACAATGGAAGATTTCTGTGAGCATAATTTCTAACATAGATTAATTATTTGTGTATTTATTGTCATTGTTGTCTGCACATTTATTGACGCTGCTTATACAAGCTTCATATCCCTGTAAATGTTTTGTTTTTGGGCAATAAAAATCAGTTCAAATGGCTCTGAGCACTATGGGACTTAACATCCGTGGTCATCAGTCCCCTAGAACTTAGAACTACTTAAACCTAACTAACCTAAGGACATCACACACATCCATGCCCGAGGCAGGATTCGAACCTGCGACCGTAGCGGTCACGCGGTTCCAGACTGAAGCGCCTTTAACCGCACGGCCACACCGGCCGGCAATAAAAATCAATCAATCAATCAATATAAAATATTGTGCGGCTTTCCTTTCCCTATTTCAGCCATTTGAATATATTACGGAAAAATCATTCACATGTAACAAAAATAAAAGGTGATCCACTAGTCATCACCGTAACACGCCAGTAGCTTTTTCTCGCCGCTCGAAGATGCTTATTCATTATTCGCACTCCCCTTTTAGCGGTTATTATATTGCACAGCGTGCTACTTGCGAGGAACCGGCGTAATTTTCCTGTGGGATAAATGGAGTCGCTCTTTTTCGCAGTCTCGGCATCTGACTTTTAAAACTACGCCGTAGCCGGCTCGGCGCGCACATGAAAGAGGTGCGGCGAGATGCGGCCCATAAGTTAGGCGGGCGATCCGTCCTATTTGGACCAGCCGGACGCTGTTAGGCGTTATTAGAGCGGAACCAAAAAAGAGCAGGCGCAGGCGGCGGTGGGGACCACCAGCAAATGAGGCCGCCGGCCGAGGATCGCGCACACCTCGCAGTGGCCGACGCGGCAGGTGGAGGCCGAGCTGCGGCTGGGCCGCTGCGGCACCACTCTGCCGGCCGACGATAAGGGCCGCTGCCCGGCCTTATCTGCGCACCCGAGTTAAACATAATATTGTTTGTCGCCCGTTATCGATCACAGTTTGCTTAGCCCAGCTTCAGTGACTGTGCGCCACATCACTCCCGAGAATTAATCTGCACACGTAATTATAAGATCTCTGGTTCGGCATTTGGGGGCCAGTTGGTCATTTCGTAAAACTCCTGTAGTCCTTATACGAGAGCTGCCACTTTCGAGCTCTGTTCTGACCTCGGCTGTGGAGTTAAGGTAGTATGTCTACAACTTCATTGTCTTATGGGCATTACTATTCTCACTAGTAATGCAGGGTGTTTCAACAAAATTAATCCGGTTTCACAAAACTACATTTTGCATATGAGACGTTCTCCGTCACGGCCCTGATTACTATTAATGTTCGGAAAGCGTACCTTCCTAGAAGAGTCAATCGATATATTTCTTCTTCCAATGTATACAGCGTGTAACGTGTGTAAGTGCAGATATTTCTATGTGTCGTACCTTAATATGTACACATTTTCGAAGTAGTTTGTTAATTATTTTTTTATTAAGCACTGACCTACATAATTTTCCCTGACAAAGACAATCCAAACTTAACCCATTCATTTATTATCCACAATATACAAACCCAACGCAATCTGACTGCTGTACATTGACAACATGACTTCCAATAATTAACACAAAACAACGGCCCTGAATAGCAAGAAATCCTAACAGTAATACAAATCCAGGAAATATGAAACTACCTCCAACTCAGTTAATTGCCTAAACTCTTTTCAGTCACGAATCCCAACAGTGCAAACCCCGTTTGTTTTCATAAGTGCTATCGACAAGGGATTTCAGATCGATTCCGTATTTTTTGATTTCTGGAAAGCTTTTGACACTGTACCACACAAGCGGCTTGTAGTGAAATAGCGTGCTTATGGAATATCGTCTCAGTTATGTGACTGGATTTGTGATTTCCTGTCTAGGTCACAGTTCGTAGCAATTCACTGAAAGTCATCGAGTAAAATAGAAGTGATTTCTGGCGTTCACCAAGGTAGTCTTATAGGCCCTTTTCTGTTCCTTATCTATATAATGATTTGGGAGACAATCTGAGCAGCCGTCTTAGGTTGCTTGCAGATGACGCTGTCATTTATCGACTAATAAAGTCATCAGAAGATCAAAACAAATTGCAAAACGATTTAGAAAAGATATCTGAATGGTGCGAAAATTGGCAGTTGACCCTAAATAACGAAAAGTGTGAGGTCATCCACATGAGTGCTACTCGTAAAAGGAATTCGCTAAACTTCGGTTACACGTTAAATCAGTCTAAAGGCCGTAAAGTCAACTAAATACCTAGATATTAAAATTGCGAACAACCTAAATTGGAAGGAACACATAGAAAACTTTGAGGGGAAATCTAACCAAAGACTGAGTTTTATTGGCAAGACACTTAGAAAATGTAACAGATCTACTAAGAAGACTGCCTACACTACGCTTGTCCGTCCTCTTTTAGAATACTGCTGTGCGGTGTGGGATCCTTACCAGATATGGTTCAAATGGCTCTGAGCACTATGCGACTTAACTTCTGAGGTCATCAGTCGCCTAGAACATAGAACTAATTAAACCTAACTAACCTAAGGACATCACACACATCCATGCCCGAGGCAGGATTCGAACCTGCGACCGGAGCGGTCGCTCGGCTCCAGACTGTAGCGCCTAGAACCGCACGGCCACTCCGGCCGGCGTTACCAGATATGACTGACGGTGTACATCGAAAAACTTCAAAGAAGGGCAGTACGTTTTGCATTATCCCGAAATGTGGGACAGAGTGTCACAGAAAGGATACAGGATTTGGGCTGCACACAATTAAAAGAAAGGTGTTTTTAGTTGCGACGGAGTCTTCCCACGAAATTCCAATCACCAACTTTCTCCTGCGAATGCGAAAATATTTTTTTGACGCACATAGGGAGAAACGATCACCACGATGAAATAAGGAAAATCAGAGCTCGTACGGAAAGATAATAGGTGTTCGTTCTTTCCGCGCGCTATACAAGATTGGAATAATAGAGAATTGTGAGGGTGGTTCAATGAACCCTCTGCCAGGAACTTAAATGTGATTTGCAGAGTATCCATGTAGATGTAGATGTAGTAGATGTAAGTCACTTACCTCCCAGAAAATCTTCATAACACGAACTACAGCAATTACAGCACGTAGCAACAACAGCCAGCTAAATAAAAAGATTCTAATTACTATAGATTCTAGCTACTATGAGGCATATGGTTAACAAAAAGAAAGATTTTGTTGAAGAGCAAACAATGTATTTAGAAAGTTTTACCTTATTCATCTGACATCGAGTTCCAAAAATTATATAGTTGTCAATAATTCCACTATCCAAACATTATCAATAACATCTATCATCAAACATTTCCCTGCATATTTTCTTACAAACACATCATTTCATTTCACTTTACATTGCGTGTCCTACCAAAACAGAGTCTCCACTATCATTTCCATACACTTCCCTATCCACTCACTTAACTGCTAGTCCGTCCAACCACAGAATCTCTTGCCGAGGGCGCAGACCGCTGTCAGCGATATTAACAGTCTGTAGCGCTGCCAACATACAAACAGGCTACTCACAACTTCAGTGTTGTTTTTTTCCTAGCATCGAACAGTCTTCCCACGCAGACATGACAAACTTTATGATCTGATGTTTCCTGCGCAGTCGTAGCTGCACCACTAAGTGGACTACGTTTGTCAGTATAGACTGACCGTTTTGCGTCCACGTATCCACACTTCAGCACCTGATCTGCTGCCCAGGGGAAAATAAGCAGTAATGGCTTTCTCCTGCCATTTGTAATTCGAGGTACTAACCATTCTAAAAACGTACGCCTTGTAATAACTGTAATTATTAACCTGCAAATGACATAAATACTGATGTAATGTTATTCAGTATCCTGTCCTCAATCACCAATAGAAATATACGCTGCACACACTGTATCTCATGAGGAGACCATGAAGGTAAAGTTAGAAAGATTAGAATTCACACTGATGCTCAAGCAGCAGCCATTCTTCCCGTGAGCCATTCGCAAGTGGAACAGAGAAAGACACAGTGAGGTCAAATGTAGTGAGGTATCTCAAACAGAATGACCTCCTCCGTGATAATCAGCAAGGATTCCGAAATCATCGATGATGTTGAATGGAACTCGCACTTTTCTCAGATAACGTCCTGAAAGCCATGGATGAAGGCTGTTCAGACAGATCCAGTATTTCTCGATTTCGGGAAAAAACCTTTTGACTCAATACCACACCTACGCTTATTATCAAAAGTACGATCATGTGTGGTATCAAGCAAAACTCGTGACTAGACTGATAATTTCTTCGTAGGAAAGGCGCAGCATGTTACCTCTCAAGGAGAGTCATTGTCAAATACAGAAGTAACTTCGAGTTTTCACAGTTGTGGAGAAAGTCAAATCTCCATTCTGTGCAGATAAGTGAATACTGTAGCCGAACGGGCGAGTGAAGTAGCTCCACCAGGATGACAACATAACTTGCAACTTGACAGCTGGCATCAGGGTAAACGTTTAGTACCGAGGGTAAACGTTTAGTACCGATGCCTAAACTAATATTCACCCAAAATTTCTATCTTCCTTTATGTAAATGTACTCTTGCGAAATCGGATGAATGACCTTCAAATACCCTGCATGTATGATATGGCCGTAGGACAATATTTAAGAAACTAAGTCCTCGACAAAGGAAGTTGTAAAGAAAATTGGATAAAGTGATTTTCAGCATACTGTATCGGAAAACATTTTAATACCGGCCGAAAGAAAAGTGGATTAGACATCAATGATAAGATCCGCTACAGTTGCAAAAACTTTTAAGGAAAGCACATCCCGGTTTCGGGACCCGTGTCCGATCTTCAGGTGCATCTGAAAAGTTATGAATAAATAATAATGCCTATACAAATTGCTGGCATTAAAAAAGCTAAACAGAACTTATACTAAAATTCTTAAGAAAAAACACTATTTACGTACATAAAGTTGAGTCGAATAACAGAGGTTAAATTAGATTAAAATAGTGCATCCAAGTACATGGAACCACCGTAAGTGAAATCAAAACATAAACTATTATCGTCGCTAAATCCCATAATGCCCATACCAAAATTTACGGGCCGGGCTTAATGGCGTACCAAACATGACCCGCATAAAGTTAGATAGGCGGTCTTTCAAAGACTGAAACGAACAAAATAGGAAGTATATAGTCTGCGCACCTGCAGGCATGTGTGAATACACGGTGTGACCGCTGAGTAAGGAGTGCGACTTCTTAGTGCTGCATACACACCCATCAGGCCCGCGCCGAGCACACACCAAATATGAAATACGGGCGGGAGGGGCTGTGTAGCCGACATGTAAGATAGTGCACTGCACGCGCCAACTGACTGTCTAAATCGGAGATATTTGCACCGTTACCGTTGGTTCTAAAAACTCACAGACTAGCATCATCTCCAGTGATCGTTAACTGCACTCAACACGAAACCGGGTTGTACTTTCCTTTTAGAAAATAAAAAAAATTCGAACTGCAACGGATCTCATCACTGAAGATGAATATCAACAGTTGCTGTTATCCCGTCAAGAGAAGTTGATTAGAGTTTATCACATTTGTCTATAGTCGCGTTATTAGGACGGAGCGCTAGGATACGGACAAGGAAGGTGCCTATCGTAGCATTTTTGCCTTAGTGACCTAGGACACCAATGGTAAGTCTAAGCCAGAATTACTAGGTGGAGATTTACGCCGAACTTCGTCCGGATACTACTGGAACGTTGGCCATTTTTTTCTAAAAATATTTTTAAATTGTACATCAGATAAAACTCAGATGTCGTGATACAACAGCGTTTGTAGCTATGATAATACGTTAGTGCTGGAAAAAATTAGTTCCGGTTTTGGCCACCAGGTGCAAATTCGGCTCTGTACATCACGTCGTCGACGTCTCTGATGCTAATATCGAACAAATAGTCTAAGTGGTGGTTGATAATAAAAGCAGCATTATGCCTTTCTCATTTCTTTGACAGAGCGAGGTGGCACAGTGGTCAGCACACTGGACTCACATTCGGCCATCCTGATTTAGGTTTCCCGTGATTTCCCTAAATCGCTTCAGGCAAATGCTGGGACGGTTCCTTTGAAAGGGCCTGGCCGACTCCCTTCTCTAATCCGATGGTACCAATGATCTGGCTGTTTGGTCACCTCCCCAGAATCAACCGACCAATCACTTCTTTGACCTTTTCTGCCCGCGTCTCGTTCGTAACCCATGCCACATGTAAAAGTTTCTATACATCTGTTTTGCATTCACAGCGCCAGACGTACACCTGGTGGCCAACATTGCAATTAATTTTTTTCCCAACGTAAATGGTTTCTGTAGCGCATTACAGTACCTACCAAGTTCCGCTACCACACTATAATTACAGCCCACACTGGACCTCAGTGAAGAGGTGCACTTCAGTTACAACCACCCCATACCTGCAAACAAATAAAAAAAAAAAGGAATTAGCTCTACGACTACTCTCCTCTATAAAATTACTATATAAATCATAAGACAGTTCGGCTGCGACATACATAATTCAAGTTATAAACAAGGCCATCAACTACAGTAACTAAACATCACTTGTGGTGAGATTTTGTGAACATCTCAGACATTCCATCGCTGGTGGCGGGCAGAGTGGGTGAGTAGTGAAGCGCTAATTGGTCGTGCTGTGCGTCGACGTAGCTTCTCCTCAGTTGAACTTGCCGTCACAAACTAGCCTTCGATACCCTCATGCACGGCCGGAATGCCACAGCGCCGTAACGCTGGCCGCGGTAAACAGGACGAGTGCTTTCCGGCGCGAGGCGTCGGCCCATGGCCGCTCTAACGGTACCGGCGGCTCGCGCGCACACAACATGTTTTCGTGGTCCACCTTATCGCGGCCGCCAGATCGCACGCCCTCTCACGGCTGCTGGCCGGCCACGTTATTTTGATCGGACCTCCTGCCGCGCCGCGCCGCGCCGTTTCGACACAAGCCATCACCGAGAGCCTTGGCGAGCTCTACCGATGCACTAACTCTGGTTGACATCGCTAGTTCCGTGAGCTGCCCGTTAGTCCGGAGCGACCGTAAAATAACTTTGTGATTGATGTTTCAGTGAGTCGAGTTGTAGAGGACGCGCGTCACCCAGCCGCAGCTACACTACTGGCCATTAAAATTGCTACACAACGAAGATGACGTGCTACAGACGCGAAATTTAACCGACAGGAAGAAGATGCTGTGATATGCAAATGATTAGCTTTTCACAGCATTCACACGAGGTTGGCGCCGGTGGCGACACCTACAACGTGCGGACATGAGGAAAGTTTCCAACCGATTTCTCATACACAAACAGCAGTTGACACAAACAGCAGTTGACCGGCGTTGCCTGGTGAAACGTTGTTGTGATGCCTCGTGTAACGAGGAGAAATGCGTACCGTCACGTTTCCGACTTTGATAAAGGTCGGATTGTAGCCTATTGCCATTGAGGTTTATCGTGTCGCGACACTGCTGCTCGCATTGGTCGAGATCCAATGTCTGTTAGCAGAATAAGAAATCGGTGGGTGCAGGAGGGTAATACGGAACGCCGCGCTGGATCCCAACGGCCTCGTATCACTAGCAGTCGAGATGGCAGGCATCTTATCAGCATGGCTGTAACGGATCGTGCAGCCACGTGTCGATCCCTGAGTCAACAGATGGGGACGTTTGCAAGACAACAACCATCTGCACGAACAGTTCGACCACCTTTGCAGCAGCATGGAGACCATGGCTGCGGTTACCATTGACGCTGCATCACAGACAGGAGCGCCTGCGATGATGTACTCGACGGCGAACCTGGCTGCACGAATGGCAAAACGTCATTTTTTCGGATGAATCGAGGTTCTGTTTACAGCATCATGATGGTCGCATCCGTGTTGGTCACATCGCGGTGAACGCACATTGGAAGCGTGTATTCGTCATCGCCATTCTGGCGTATCACCTGGCGTGATGGTATGGGGTGCCATTGGTTACACGTCTCGGTCACCTCTTGTTCGCATTGACGGCACTTTGAGCAGTGGACGGTACACTTCATATGTGTTACAACCCGTGGCTTTACCCTTCATTCGATCCGTGCGAAAGCCTACATTTCAGCAGGAAAATGCACGACCGCATGTTGCAGGTCCTGTACGGGCCTTTCTGAATACAGAAAATGTTCGACTGCTGCCCCGGTCAGCACATTCTCCAGATCTCTCACCAACTGAAAACGTCTGATCAATGGTGGCCGAGCAACTGGCTCGTCACAATACGCCAGTCACTGATCTTGATGAACTGTGGTATCGTGTTGAAGCTGTATGGGCAACTGTACCTGTACACGCCATCCAGTCTCTGATTGACTCAATGCCCAGGCGTATCAAGGCCGTTATTACGGCCAGAGGTGGTTGTTCTGTGTACTGATTTCTCAGGATCTATGCTCCCAAATTGCGTGAAAATGTAATAACATGTCAGTTCTAGTATAATGTAGTTGTCCAATGAATAGCTGTTTATCATCTGTATTTCTTCTTGGTGTAGGAATTTATGGCCAGTAGTGTATTTTATTGTACCCCACGTGCTCGTCGCGTTGCCTGTCCTTCAGACGCAAGCAGCAGGTTGCATTGCCTTGTCAGTTTATGCTCCAAGGGAAGGCAGGCTGTCCGTGGTACTGTCTGTCGCATGAGCAGATGTGACCAACTGAAGTCGGGACTCATCCGACGAGGCCACGGGTTTTCTGTCGTCTAGGGGTCAACCAGTATGGCCACGAGCCCAGGAGAGGCGCTGCAGACGATATCGTGCTATTAGCAAAAGCATCCCAGTCGGTTGTCTGCTGCCATAGCCCATTAACGCCAAATTTCGCCGCACTGTTCTAACGGATAGGTTCGTCTTATGCCCCACATCGACTTCTGCGGTTATTTCACGCAGTGTCGCTTGTCTGTTAGCACTGATTACACAGACTCCGCTGCTCTCAGTCGTTAAGTGAAAGCCGTCGGCCGCTGCGTTGTCCGTGGTAAGAGCTAATGCCTGATATTTGTGATTTTCGCCACACTCTTGACTCTGTGGATTTCGGAATATTGAATTCCCTAACGATATGCGAAATGGAATGTCATATGCGTCTAGTTCCAACTGTTAATTCCGGTCGTTCGGCCATAATCGCTTCGGAAACCTTTTCGTACGGGTGACCTGGGTACACATGGCAGCTCCTCCAATGAACTACCCTTTTATACCTTGTGTACACGATTCTACTTACACGTGTACATGTGCAGATATCTATCCTGTGGCTCCTGTCAGCACGTCGCGGATTTACCTCACCTGCAGCGCAGCGCTGCGAGTTTGTTTATTAGATTCCGGCCGCGGCTCCCACTGACCCTTCCCGCGTCACCTCTGACTGAGCCCACGACGAGACGAAATAAGTGCTTCGACCGATCCAAACGATTTTCAACAACCTTCTGCAGCACCGCATGTCAAACGCTTCGTATCACTTCCTTTCCGGTTTTCCGCGGTTTACTTCCACCGAATACTGTGCGCAGAGGTTATGTCGTATGTTTAATACTAGCGAGGAATGTGCTCTTTGCCTCTGCTAATATGCTTCTTATGTGCTTTTCGATTCGTGCGTCATGCGTTATTTTGCTTCCATCGTAGCAGATTTCCTTCACTCCGTCCACTACTTGGTTGCAGTTAAGTTTACCGTTATACTCGTTTCCGCCACTTCTGAGAATAGCAACGTCATCACCGAAACTTTTTACTGATATCCTTTCACTCTGCTTTTTAATCACATTCCTCAGTCTTTTATTTCCGTAATTCTGTATTTGAAGGCTGGTGCCCAGGTGCCCGCCGCTTGTAATACCGTCCTCGCGGTCTTCATTGGTCGGTGGGCTGGAGGCTGGTGGGGATGTTCAAAACGCCGCTCGCGGCTTCCACAGGAACCTTCGAGGCATCGGCTCCGGCGGTATCGATAAGCTACGATACTTTATTTTCTAGGTCGACAGTTCCTTCAAAACTAGCTTAACCTTTCTTAAGTCTTGTTGCCACTATCAAGAGTAACGTCGGAGGTTCCTTTATCTTACCTATATCTTCCCTAAAGCCAAATTGAACATCATCTAAGAGAGTTTCAGTTTCTTTTGTATATTTTTCTGGTCAGCAACACGGACGCAGTAACTGTCAAGTTCACTGTGCGGCAGTTCTCGCGTTTATCTATTCTTGTTATCTTCAGGATAATGTGAATGATATTCTACAGCAAGTCCGATAGTATGTCTCCAGGCTCAAGGATTTTACACGTTAATGTGAATAATGATTTCAGAAATTCGATGGAATGTCATGCATCCCATCTACCCTCTTCGATCGCAAGTCTTTCACAGCTCTGTAAACGTCTTTCCCTAGCGTTGTATCTCCTAATACTTCACACTGCTATCCATTTTATCCTCTAACATGTTGTCAAATAGTTAGTTCCATTCGGAGAAGATGGCACTCTTTCCATCCATCTACTCTCTCTCTCTCTCTCTCTCTCTCTCCTCTCTTCTTAATAGTGGAATTCTCTATGCACTCTTTATATTGACACCTTTGGTTTTAAATTTAAAAAGTATTTTTGACTTCCCCAAGTTTTAAAATAATAGTACATTAAAAATCAAGCTATTGCTTCGTCATCCTGGTGTAGTTTAATCGAAGAAGGATCGGAGAAGGATTCGCCCAACATCTCTTAAACCAAATGCTGCGATGTTTCCTTTGGAAAGGACAGCGTCAATTTCCTACCTCATTTTTCCTAAGCACATGACTTGTACTTTGAATTAACCTCGGCTTTGCTGGGACGTCTAAAGTAATACCGAAAACTCTTGTGCTGTATTTATTTTTACACTCTTTTGCAACGACCGAGCTTGTCCCGTGGTTAAGAAACTCACTTTATATTCCCAAAGGTGCAAGATCAAATCGTCGTTCGGTCTCCCTGGATTGCATGTGATTTCCCTAAATAATTTGAAGCAGATAAGAGAATGGGTCCTCAAACATGGTAAAGCCGCTTCCTGCTTCATCATTTTCCAAACTGAGCAAGTGCTTCGTCTCTGATGACCTTGGTGTTTAGCTTCAGCCTTCATTAGTTTCTTTACTTTAATTCCTCAAAACAAAGGCAGTTAATATGTTATCGTAAGAATATTAGAATTAAACACATATTTTAGAGAAGAAATATTATTCTCCGCGACCGCCTGCTTAGCCGAGTGGTAACATGCTTGCCTACCATGCAGCGGGCCCGGTTTCGATTCCCGGCAGGGTTGGGGATTTTCTCCGCCCGTGGACTGGTTGTCGTGTTGCCCTTATCATCAGCGACGCGCATGTCGCCCAGTGTGGCGTCGCATGAAATAAGACTTGCTCCCGGCGGCCGAACCTCCCAGGACGGAGCCTTCAAGCCAACATTGCCACATGATCATTTCACTATTATTTCAATGGTAATGTTGCATTACGCGTTACCTGTGGCACCAACACTACCATATACAGGGTGTTTCAAAAATGACCGGTATATTTGAAACGGCAATAAAAACTAAACGAGCAGCGATAGAAATACACCGTTTGTTGCAATATGCTTGGGACAACAGTACATTTTCAGGCGGACAAACTTTCGAAATTACAATAGTTACAGTTTTCAACAACAGATGGCGCTGCAAGTGATGTGAAAGATATAGAAGACAACGCAGTCTGTGGGTGCGCCATTCTGTACGTCGTCTTCCTGCTGTAAGCGTGTTCCGTTCACAACGTGCAAGTGTGCTGTAGACAACATGGTTTATTCCTTAGAACAGAGGATTTTTCTGGTGTTGGAATTCCACCGCCTAGAACACAGTGTTGTTGCAACAAGACGAAGTTTTCAACGGAGGTTTAATGTAACCAAAGGACAGAAAAGCGATACAATAAAGGATCTGTTTGAAAAATTTCAACGGTCTGGGAACGTGACGGATGAACGTGCTGGAAAGGTAGGGCGACCGCGTACGGCAACCACAGAGGGCAAAGCGCAGCTAGTGCAGCAGGTGATCCAACAGCGGCCTCGGGTTTCCGTTCGCCGTGTTGCAGCTGCGGTCCAAATGACGCCAACGTCCACGTATCGTCTCATGCGCCAGAGTTTACACCTCTATCCATACAAAATTCAAACGCGGCAACCCCTCAGCGCCGCTACCATTGCTGCATGAGAGACATTCGCTAACGATATAGTGCACAGGATTGATGACGGCGATATGCATGTGGGCAGCATTTGGTTTACTGACGAAGCTTATTTTTACCTGGACGGCTTCGTCAATAAACAGAACTGGCGCATATGGGGAACCGAAAAGCCCCATGTTGCAGTCCCATCGTCCCTGCATCCTCAAAAAGTACTGGTCTGGGCCGCCATTTCTTCCAAAGGAATCATTGGCCCATTTTTCAGATCCGAAACGATTACTGCATCACGCTATATGGACATTCTTCGTGAATTTGTGGCGGTACAAACTGCCTTAGACAACACTGCAAACACCTCGTGGTTTATGCAAGATGGTGCCCGGCCACATCGCACAGCCGACGTCTTTAATTTCCTGAATGAATATTTCGATGATCGTGTGATTGCTTTGGGCTATCCGAAACATACAGGAGGCGGCGTGGATTGGCCTCCCTATTCGCCAGACATGAACCCCTGTGACTTCTTTCTGTGGGGACACTTGAAAGACCAGGTGTACCGCCAGAATCCAGAAACAATTGAACAGCTGAAGCAGTACATCTCATCTACATGTGTAGCCATTCCGCCAGACACGTTGTCAAAGGTTTCGGGTAATTTCATTCAGAGACTACGCCATATTATTGCTACGCATGATGGATATGTGGAAAATATCGTACTATAGAGTTTCCCAGACCACAGCGCCATCTGTTGTTGAAAATTGTAACTACTGTAATTTCGAAAGTTTGTCTGCCTGAAAATGTACTGTTGTCCCAAGCATATTGCAACAAACGGTGTATTTCTATCGCTGCTCGTTTAGTTTTTATTGCCGTTTCAAATATACCAGTCATTTTTGAAACACCCTGTATGTTGCTCAAGCAGTAAGTACTGCGCCCTCTGACGTTCCATAAAACATGTAACAAAGGGAACGCATTACTTATCACTTGCCACAAATCACAAAATCTCAACTGTATGTATACAGCTGACAAATAAACACATTTAACCGTGATTGCTTGTGATCTAAAGAGATCTGACACTGTTCTAGACAACTGGAGAGTCTATTCGTACTCCTAGTACACCATGAAACTGAAGCATTATCAGTACAGTATTTCCCACCTTGCCATCACTGTTGTGAAATCTTCACCGAGATGAATTTCCTAATGATGATGATGAAATACCTTTGAAAGCGTTACCCGCAGACAATAATTATTTTTCAAGGACGATTCAGTGATAAATGTAATCGCAGTGTCGTCCGCTTTCAGTGATGAGATTAATATCAGTTTCATCTTTTATCGAAAAGCTAGCAAGGAACGAAAGACAAGAAATTTTTTATCTTCTCTTGTTACCACATTTTCGTATTTTTACTGTAACACGACTTTTGAGTGGGCACGTGTTAGACTACAAATCCAGAGATTGAAAATATGATACTCCATCGGTCCTATTACCCGTTTCCGTACAGGAACTTGAACAACAAGTGCCGTAAGTTCTCAAGGATGTACGCAACAGGAAACACTCCGTCGGAAGTGAGACCTTCGGATATGTGTATGAAATGCTACTTGGCAAACACGGCACCATCTCAATTTTATGGGAGCCCAGAGTCGAGTTTGAAGGCCAAGGGCCGGCCGGAGTGGCCGAGCGGTTCTAGGCGCTTCAGTATGGAACCGCGCGACCGCTACGATCGCAGGTTCGAATCCTACCTCTGGCATGGATGTGTGTGTTGTCCTTAAGTTAGTTAGGTTTAAGTAGTTCTAAGTTCTAGGGGACTGATGACCTCATATGTTAAGTCCCATAGAGCTCAGAGCCATTTGAATCATTTTTGAAGGCCAAGGAAAAAGGTGAATTCGTAACACTGAAACAAACATATCGAGAGAACTTAAAGGCTGCAAGAAATTGTACCATATCTGTAACAAAAACTTTTTCAGTGTCTGGTAGATTAGGAGAAAACAAGCAAAATTAAGATAAACCTATTGTAATTTTAGATGGTCAGCGTTGAGACGGCAAACGCCATTGTCGACCATGGTCAGATGATATTTTGAAAGCAGAAGAGTAATGTAATAAAAATATAATATAATATAATAAACAAAATGTAGTGGAACACCAGTACACAACTGTAGAAGGCACTAAAGATCGAATTCTGGACGAAATATTTAAGATCCCATTCAATTTTCATTATAATTTGCGTGAGTTGCCTGTTTTGCAACAAAATGATAGTGTTCCATGACGCTGCACATTCTATACGTGTTTGCACAATACACACGCGAATAGTATCAGTACTGACTTTCGTAACTCTGTATTCAGCATAACTACACCAGTGACTTACCAAAAACAGTTTAGTAACAGGTCATCTCAACAGATAACAGCCAAGAATAGCAAAACCACTGATAGCCCGTTCTGACAGAAACATATGTTCTTGGTGAAGACGTACGACAGAATTACGTTTCTTTCTTGATGTACGATTCTTGATATGACCAATATCTTTATAAAATTGATCCACAGATAAATAAAAGTACTACTGTTATTACTATTACCTATTACGATTTTCGTGCGCAGCAACTTGTTTGTTCACTTGTCGCTAAGAATAACGTGCATCAGTCCTTTTGGCCCACAGATAGATTGTTCGAGAACGATATTGGGATACTATTATAAAGTGTACAATATGGCTGTGTGTATGTTTGTGTATGTGTGTGTCAGTCTGAATAGACTGTCACAGAGTTCTAGCTGTTATCACCAGTTTCCTGAGCTCTAGAATACAGCCAACTAATGTTCTACCCGCCTGTAGTCGTTAATGCACGCCTGTATGGTAGCTCTGAACACGGAGATAGCACGGTGCTATGTCCGCTAAGGAGGAGATACTGCGGCGGAGAGGAAGAAGGAGGGGAGGATGAAGAAAGGTGGAAGCATAGGCATGCCTAAGTACTCGTATTTCAAGAAATAAGAACATGTGGCACTTTTGATAGTGTCTCGTCTGTCAGATAAGAGTTTAAAACTCGGCTATTCGAGAGGCGTAGGGAAAGAGCCAACATCGAGTTCTATTCCCTCCTTTTTTTTTTCCACATGAAAACGCAATAGTACACTGCACATGCATTCATCGCAGACATCCATGACACACCAAATATTCTGGATTCACTACACTGACGATAACACAGAAATTCAACTTTAATATTTAACTGTGTCCCACGGACACCTATTGAAATTGATAACGGCGTTCTGTTCTGAGGAAGTAATGAGGTATCGTAGTGATACTGTGTTAACAAATTATTCGGTTTCTTCAGAGTAATCCATTATTCTATGGGGCAACAGTTTCAGACAGTCTGTTACGGGGATCTGAACTACTTTCAACGACGATCAATGAGAACGATCTTCCAGAAAAGAAGCAGCACTAACTAAATGAAAATGGTCATGTTTAAAAACGTGTGTGGCTGTTCTACAATTATTGCGTAATGGCATCAGTCTGACAGTCATTGTCATAGTGCCGGTTCACTTTCGAACGTAGAAGTCTTAGTAAAGGTACAATAGCTCCTATGTAAAAAGAAGGAAGACGAAGGGAGAAGAAAGTAGTTAAGCGTTTGACGTCCTGTCCAAGATCACTAGGGAAGGAATATAAACTGGCAACAGACAAGAATGGAAATCAGACGTATCCTTTCACAATGGAACACTTCCCGAAATTGTCTTCACCGACAGGGAAACCTGACGAAACCTCGATCAGGATAGCTACAGAGAAATTTTCATCCATCTTCCACTAAACTTGATTCTATTGTTTGAATCGCAGTTTCCATAGATTAACGTAAGCATGATTTTCCGTAATCGTAAGTATCTTTTTCTTTAACGTTACTTCTATTTGTATAGGGTCTGAACTGGTTAGCATTAGTTCACCCTGAATAAGCAATTTCTTTTTTTTCTATGACCGTCAGTACAACCTGAAGTTATCGGGGCACTGTTATTGCATTTGTCTTTCAGTTGTATAATGCTTGCAACTGTGCCTTAGCGTGCCAAATCTCGTGGCTCTCTGAGTTGCAGGCAGGCAACGAGCCCCGCATTTGCGTAACCAGTTACATTCTTTTAAAAGTGGCTGACAGCAAGGCGTTGTACCAGACAAATAAACTTTAATTCAGCTCTGCAACGCCTTCGACACTCTCTAGCTATCACGAATATTAGTACTGCTGTAAGAACAATAAATAAAATAGTTTCAGGTTTCATTTCTGTTGTTAGAAATTTTATTGCATGGTCGATTTCGAGGCTTCTCGCCTCATCCTCAGATGCACATCTGTACACATGTAATCGACATTTACATTTTTATTTCCCAACTCATATAGGTTGTCAATCGACATACCAGTAACCACTGTAAGTAAATGAATACATTCACAGGAAGCAGCATCGTAGGATGAGGCGTGAAGCATCTAAATCGATCATGCAATAAAACTCATAAACGACACTAGTTTATTTATTGTTATTACTATATGTGGATGTATTCCCACCATCCGCTATGATGTATAATGAAGATATTATTGCTATTATTACTTTACTAGCTATTATGTTCAGAAATGAAGTTTTTTGGATAAATATATCCAAACTATTATCTATACTAATACCCTCAGCGCTGTGACATTTAAAAATAACCTTACGAAAATACTTCCAAATGATTTTCAGTCAATCGTTTCCAGGCAAGATCCTTAAAACGTTTGAATGTGGTCCCGATATGGGCACAAAAATATTTTGAAATCTACTCTGTCTTCACCGTATCTTTTAGGATTGTGAGACGTTACAAGATCCGATGATGACAGCTCAAAACCGATTATAATAAGAAAAGAATTACCATCGATCTCGAATAACTTGATTCTCCAAGAATAATAAAACATTGAAATCGCCCCCGAAGACTGACACAATGTCGTACTGCGGAAGAATGCTGAACATTTGGTGGATAGATCGAGCAACTAATGAGAAGATGTTGAATCTAATTGCGAAAAAAAGAAATTTATACCACAAATTGACTGAAGGTGAGATCGGTTGATAGGACTCTATCATAAGGAATATACAATTTTGTAACGGTAAGAAGTGTTAAATTATAGATGGAGACCTAGAGATGAAAACAGTAAGATGGTTCAAAAGACATAGGTTGCAGAAGTTATTCGGAGATGGGGAGGCTTGCACGAGATAGAATGGCATGGAGAGCTACATCAAACCAGTCCTAAGACTGAAGACCACGATAACGACAACAACAACAACAACAACTAGAAGAAGCGACATGATGATAGAACGTGCGTTAAGTCATCAGCATATAACTTCCATTTCACTAGAGCACCCTACAGAGGGCAAAATTGTCCAACGATCGAAGATTCAAATGGCTCTGAGCACTATGGGCCTTAACATCTGAGGTAATGAGTCCCCTAGACTTAGAACTACTTAAACCTTTAAACCTAAAGACATCACACACATCCATGCCCGAGGCAGGATTCGAACCTGCAACCGTAGCAGCAGCGCGGTTCCAGACTGAAGCGCATAGAACCGTTCGGTCACAGCGGCCGTCCCAAGAATCGAAGACGTTGAATGTAATTGTTACTGTGATATGAAGAGTTTAGCACTGGGGATGAAATCGTTGAGGACCGCGTCAAACCAGTCAGAAGAACGATGACAAATAAAAGTGCAGTGAACGGCACGGAACGTAGTTCCACGCGTTCAGCGACCGGCGTAAACCATGGACGGGCGCAGATGGCCAGCACCTGATAGGTCGATACCATTATCTGGCGGACGTCCAGAACGGTGGCTCGCGATTAGCCTGTTTGTGCAGTAACGAGCCACTTACGTCACGCCTGTTGCGCCAAGAGAGAGGAAAAATCTCTGCCGTAGCTATCTCCAAAGTCGAGAGATGACCAACCACACAACGGCTGCCCGCCTAAAGCTCAGGGAAAACACGAGCGCTCGTGCGTAGCTGGGCTTTCCATTCATCTATCGACCGTCCACCCTTTTCCAACGCTAGGTCCTTGTCACTGAAAAACTGTCTTTAGTCCCTCAAATTTCCTTGCCCACCTTAAGTACCTGTTAAAGTGTACCTGTTTATGACGCAGCCGGTTTCAGTCATTTCACAGAGCTATAATAATGTCATTCACGTCGACACAATTTCAGTGCATATATTTCGGCATACGGGAGTCGCTAAGCCTGTAGCCATCTCTGTGGTTTCCGAGAGGCATAAACGATTTTGAGGAATCTTGTTTCATCCTTTCCTTCCATTTTGTATTAAACGATAAGATGCTAATAACGGTAGACATAAAATACATCATGGACAAAGGCAATACCCAGACGCCTTTTCTCGTGATTGTAATTGTAGTTTTACACATGTTTCAGTTGATTCGTAATGATGAAGGACGCCTTTTCTGTCCTCGAACGCCAGCAGAATCTGCGGTTTAGTATTTGCAGTTAAGGTTGCACATATTCGCCAGTGAATAAGCTATAAAAAATTTTACTCTTCTTAGTTGCACTCGTTCTGAAGATTCGTTTAATAGTTTATTGTGTCAGTATAGCGTAATTACTACAGTTATTCATATTACCGATTTCATTGTACTATAGCCGTCTTCAGATGTGATAATAATCCACAAAAAGTTATATCAAGGTATATAAAATGTAGTTATACGCATATTGAGGACCATAAAAACAGTATAAAATACGTCAGTAAAATATGCACCATGTCATCACATGGTGAAAGAGACTGCGTGTGACGACATGATGCGTCTTCCATTGACACATTTTATACTGTTTTCATGACATTCAGTATGTATGTAACTTCAGTTTATAAATCTCGACAAAACTTTTTTGGCTATCACCATATCTGAAGACGGCAATAACGTGCCGAAACCGGAAATGCAAATAATTATAGTCATCAAGTGACCTCAACATAATAAGTTACATGGAAACTTATAAGGTCGTATGCCTCTATTCGAGAATATGTCAATTCTTACAAAGCACGAAAGTTTCCGTGACCCCACTATCGATGAGGCACTGATCAGCAAGAAGACGACGCACCATTACTCTAGCATCTTAGCAAAACAGGACAGTACTCAGCTCTTCAGTGAGACAAGATACTGCATTAATCTTCTATTGCTTTGATAGTTGCAATGTGAAGCTTGACCTCGGAGATACGCCATCACCAAGTCATTCTGCGGTTTGGAACCCGTCAATAGCCTCAGTTTTTTGATATTACGTGTTTTATTAAATAAACTCTAGCCTCTGTTTACACGACGCAACGCTGTAATCTGACATGAAGACGGTATTTAACATAATTCCCTTAATTTCTGTATTCCTACCTCACTACCTGCAGTGTTACTAGAAATTTCATCAGTACTCTTCCAGAATTATCTGTTTTCATATCGCGCTGCTAATACGCTGGACTCGCATTCGGGAAGACAGTGGTTCCAATCTCAGTCCAGCCATCCCAATGGAAGTTTTTCATCGTTTCTCTAAATCGCATAAGGCAAATGCCGGGATGTTTCTTTTGAAAAGACCCATCTGGTTAACCTCCACATCCTTTCCCAGTCCTAGTATGTACTCCACCTCTGATGACGTTGGCGACGCAACGTTAATCCAGAATCTTCCTTCACTTTCTAGTCAGGTCAGAGAGGTAGGACCGCCACTGTTAACAATGAATTTAAATGACATGGTATATAACGTCTGAGGCTGTTCACAGACAACCAAGTTGTGTGCGAGTAGGTGTTATCATCAGAAAATTGTCACAAAAACTAGGAAAGACTTGCAGATGATTACTGCCTGATAACCTACGTATAAATAAACGTAATGTAAGTCATGTAAACAGGGGGGAAGGTCCTATAATGTCTGTTACTGGATTTATTTATTAATTTATTATTTACACGTCAACTTCCTAAGGACCAAATTAAGGAGCAAATCTCCAAGGTCTTGGAACGTGTCTGTACATGAAATTACAACGTAATGGTAATAACAGATAAAAATAAAATGTTTATGAACCAAAAAAGTCAAGTCATAAGTTTAAGTAAACGCAATCAATAATATAACATAGGAATCAGCTTAATTTTCCAAGGAACTCAACAGAATAGAAGGAGTGACCGATGAGGGAACTCTTCGATTGGAAAGCCCGTTATTACTACTAAGATTTTTGAATTCTTGTGGTAGCTTATTGAAAATGGATGCAGCAGTACACTGCACACCTTTCTGCTCAAGAGTTAAGGAACTCCGATCCAAATACAGGTTGGATTTCTGCCGAGTATTAACTGAGTTAAAGCTGGTTATACTTGGGAATAAGCTGATATCGTTAACAAGAAACGAGCGTAAAGAATACATATATTGAGAAGTCAATGTCAAAATCCCCATACTAGTGAATAGTGGTCGACAACAGGTTCGCGAACTTGCACCACTTATTGCCCGAACCGCCCACTTCTGAGCCAATAATAACCTTTTAGAATTGGAAGAGCTCGGCGACCAATCACACGATCCAGCCTTAACAGTCAAATATCTAAGACAGGCTTTCCGAATGGGTTCATGATGGGCTACCATTTGACCCAAGCCACGGAGAACACAGATCACACTGCAAGGTTTACACGACAGTGTAAATTCGACCATGACGGCGATCTTTTATGAAATTCATTGTCGACAACTTCCTGACTGTTGTTTTCTTTCTACTTGCGTCCATAGTCCAGCAATACTCTAAAAATGACAACATTTGCTGTCTGGAACAGAATGATATGAATTTCATAGGCATTATTACTTGAAGTGTTACTTCCTTTCCTGGAGACGATGAGGAATCCTGCCCTATTATGGATATGACATATGTAACCAAGACTGATATGAGTACATCTTAGGAGGAATGAGTATTCAGTGACATACTTCATAGTAACTTGTTAGTTGAAATATAGTGACCATATATAAATAAATACCTTTTCTAGTAGAATATGTTAAATAGTTACAGTTTGTTCTCACCGCTTCCCAAACTTGAGTTTTGTATTATACTGCTTATACATCAATGGTCTTAGAAACATTGTTCTTAACTGTAGACCAATACGTGATGCTAACTAATTCGTTCTTGAGAAAAACTACTCCGACTGTGATAGGCTATTTTTCATGTGTCTTGGCAATCCTGTGAAAACCATTTATCTTTCGTTTATTCGTCTGAACGTCTCCTTTTATTTTCCCACAAGTTATTTTCTGCTCTGAGCTTTTCGCTGTTCTCGTTCATTCTTCTTAACGTTCATATATGAGATCTCACTAATATTTTCTGAATCTAGATACACAGGGGATGGACAAAAATATGGAAACACTGCGAGAAATGCATGTTTGATTATAAACACAAATACCAGCCAAGCCTGTCCACAAACGGCACCTAGGGCAATGTGCTGAGTACGTTGCAAGGTCAGTGGTGGGCAGAACAGTAAACTGGATATTTGAGAAGTCACTCTGTCGGAAATAAGTGAACTCGGTGAATGGCAAATTATTGGTGCTCGTAATCAATATAGCTGAAATGTTTGGTGTTTCAAGGACCACGGTGTCGATAATTTATACAGCAAACAGGGAAAGCAGGAAAACATCACCCGCTAACTCATAACGCGGATGAAAGCGTGTGTTGCATGATCGTGCCAGACCTCATTGAGGAGGAATGTGAAGAAAAATAACAGGACGATAACTGCAAAAGTCACTGAATGTCGCGCTAGCGAACCCTGTCCACAACAAAACAAGACGAAGGTTGCTCCATAAGCAGGAAACTGCAGGGAAACCTGGAACTCTAAAACCAGTCAAGCGCCTAACAGAAAAACGTGGTTCCGAAGCCAGAAAATCTGGACTGTGGAGTAATGGAATAACGTCATTTCGTCGAGCGAGTCTTGTTTCACACTGTTTATAACTTCTGGTCGAATTTATGTCCCAAGAGTGAAACATGGCCGGGCTTCGGCGACCAGTTGGGCAGCGATGTCGTGGAATTCCGTGAGCGCCATAGTTATTTTGCAAGGTCGCATTATTGGCAAGGATTATGTGACTGTTTTGACTGGCCGGCTTCATACTGTGTTACAATTTTTGTTCACCAATGGCAATGCTCTTTACTAAGCCAACAGCTCCGATGTTGATACAGCTCGCGTCTTCCAGGAGTGGTTTTGTCAGAACGAGGGTGAATTGTCTCAGTTCCCCTGGCCACCAGTCACTAGGACTCAATATTATTGAAAATTTGTGGCTTACTGTGGAGAGAAGTGTACTAGATCGCTATCCACCTCCATCACTGTTACCTGAACTTCCCACTATTTTGTACGTCAGTTTGTACAATGTTCCCTTGAAAACTATGCAGGACCTCTGTTTTCTATTCCTAAACAACTGGAAACTGTTTTTGAGTGTATACGATTTACTTACAACGTATTAGGCGTGGTAACGTCTTTTTTTCCTTTTTCTTTGTATTTCCATATTTTTGTCCACTCCCTGTAGCTGCTCAAGAGACAGTACAGTACATGCGCAGGGGTACCTAGTACCTATACGCCTCCCCTTGTGTTCCACTAGCGTTTGGAGGTAGTGACGTAACCGATTTCTTTTGTTTATGCTCTTAGTCTCCACGAGCAGTATTTGATAGGATGCAACAACTTGCACAGCCTGTCTCGAATTACGCATCTCAAAATTTACTGAACACTAATTCATCGTTATTCCAAGTACATCAAAATTAATTCCCTGAGCATTTACGTTACACTTTCATATGTGATGTACGGGCAACGCGCCTCTGAATTCATTCGACGGCTGCAGCCATGCCCCCTTGATAACGACTCTATACACCAGAGCAGTACTCTACAAGGCTACGCGTTCCTTCCAGTGATACACTGATTCGTCCAGAGCAAGTAATTGAAAATGACACTCCCTAAGTAAGGCACTAGACTGCAGGCTGCCGTGTTGACAGCCATCGTCCTTGCACCAAATACTTACAACGGTGTCCTTGAGAGGAAAGCGAGAGCTAGGCAGGTCACCTTGTCTGTCATTGTTCTGGTACGCCCACCACCATTGCCGACAGACTTGGTGTATGCTTAAGTGCTCCCAAAGATAAGAGTAGTTCGTCTTTTTGAAACGACGTTATACAGCTAGTAAGAAAAATGTCGTATCTCGCTTTCGCCTGTTAAGTATTGCGTCATAGACGAGCTAACGATAGCCGAACGCTGTGGAGAGGGGAAAATTGCTTATGTAAGAGACTAAGGTTGCGCACGCATTAAGCTACACTTCGCCAGGAATTTTATTTTTTCGTTCGTATCTAGTTTCCAAGATTGCTTTAGATCGTCGACGACGCCCTCTTGCGATTCGTATTAATCTCTGCTCAGGCTGATGTTCGAGCGCCTGTTCCAACGTAAGACGGTGATAGAGTAGCCTTTAGGCATAAGCACGGCGAGGTAGTTAAGAGATTAGACACGTGTTGTCTTTTTTTCGGACTTTTTCCATAGTCTTGCAAGATATAGGAGTTTTGTTGGAAGGAAGGGGAATTCAAATCCCAGTCCAGCCACCGTGATTTAACTGAGCGGAATTTATACGGCTACGCGCCCGAAATTTTATGGAACAGTCATTGCGCCGCGAAAATATGAAGATACCTTACACAAGTTTTCTGCCTTCATCACCCCTGTCCAACTCCATCTTGTACCCCGCTTCTAATGTCCCCGACATCTTCTGTAGCGTTTAGCACTTGTTTTTTAGCCAGCTGCATTACACCTCTGTCATCAGCAATACATTACCACTTACTTCTGATGGTGCTGGTTTTCTTCAAATCTGTCTGAGAAACATGTTTGAAGAGAAGATGTGGCTTTCAACTGGCCGTGTATCTTTCTGAAGCATCGGGAGCATGGTATCAAGAGCAATTAAATCATCGACGCTCTCGCTAAGAATGCCACGGGACTAAGACGTATCGAGATGTATCTTAAACAGACTTTCTCTAAGACGTACGGCGGGAGATCAGAACTTCTGGAACTGTAAGTGGTGTCCATCGTACCAAGCATGGGGTATAACATTATGCAGCTGTGGTTCCAAGTGCATCTGCACGACCGTGGTACTGCCTTGGTATGTACCACAGAATGTTTCTGGTCGCCATGTTCTGCCTCCGGTTTTGATCACAGATGGTACTAAGTGCACTTCTGACGTCTACAATTGACTGACTCAGTCCTATACGATTATGGGGCGAAGGATGACATCGACCACATCATTTTCGGCTACCATCTGTGACACGAAGCGGAAACCAATTTATTTTAGTGCTTCATAGACGACGACTTCCACACTGCTTACAACTAACTTTTCAGCTGCAAGAGACATTACAATTTAATTAATTTATTTACATATTATGTAAATATTCTATCACAGAATGCAAGTCATGAAGGTACGAGTACGTGCGTTGTGTGTGTGTGTGTTTGTCGAAAGAGAGAGAGAGAGAGAGAGAGAGAGAGAGAGAGAGAGAGAGAGAGAGAGAGAGGGACTGAACATTTATTTATTAAAATAAGTGCTGTTCACAACCATTTATAGCATGCCATGTGTCGGAAGCTTGCCAAGTGGAAGATGTCCGAACGCCACAAATGGAAAAATTGCGCGTCTAGCTGTGCTTTAGATTTTCGTACGAGATACATTCCTCTGACTGTCCTAGCGTACGTCTTTACCACATGACGAGCTTACACTTTCTTTTACCACATGAGCTTGAGGATTCTCCCGTTTAACTTCTTTCTTGTCTCGCATAGGTTGTCCAGCTTTCGTGGCCATAAAGAAGCGGGCTGGTTACAAAGGCACAGCAGCTACCGGTCTTGCTGTCTTGGTCGTCATCTCGGCATCCATCGACAAGTTACTGATTATGACGGATCCTAAGTACGTCAGGCTCCAGATATAGAAATAGGTGATTGATGGTAATGGGTGGGCGCGTGTCTTTACTTCACATCAAAGGTTGATTTCCTTCAAGTCGATGGTAACACTAGATTCTTTACAGGCATGATATCTGATTCTCGCTCTTTCCTAGTATTTACCCCATCGCATGGAGTCTACAGTGATGATAATTGGACAAATTTAAATTTGAGGCCAAGTGGCCTTTCTGTCGCCACAGGTGTCAGTTAAACCAAGGAAGTGAATTCGTCGTGCCATTTGTCTGTGAATCGTTTAAGCTTTGTTGTGTGTCATACTTTCTAATGCGGAGGTTGGGGATTGGCCGAGCATTTGTCTAAACGAGCATTGGAAGCTACCTATTAACCATATTCAGACTGATCGGGATACCAGACCAGCTTTCGTTAATACGCCGGACGGATTCGAACCGAGTGTAGCTCACCTCCCTGCCTCGATAGCTACAGATCGGTGTCTTAAGCTATATGACCAGGTCATGCGATAGCCGGTAACTGGACGCACAACATGTCAACAACATTGCCGTCACTAAATCGTAGAGCGCATCTCTGATCACTTTTCACCGCCAATGCAAGTATCATTTATAGGCAGTGTAATTCACTCATTGACTTATATTTGAAAATGAATATAGTAGAGTATGCATTGCAACAGACTTACATGTCTCACTAGTAGATGGCGTTACATGCAGGCTTATCTGTTCAGGGTAAGTATTATAATACTTCTTGCAAGGATTGCTGGTGACAGTTTAGGGAAATAACTCGTCGCCAGTCGCCGCCTCTGGCCTATTTAGCTGTAATAGATGTAGAGAACTGGCTGGCCTAGATCCGGGGCTCCTTTCCACAGCCGATCCTGCGGCGCCTTACGTAAGGGCCGGTGTTTTCCTTCTGCTCTCGCCTTAAGCGCATCTGACAGTCTGCCAGCAGCTAGACCGCCTGCCAGAACCACTTGTTCACTGCTTTCCTACCACAGGATAGCTTGGTCTCCTTCGTGACTAAAAATGGCATATGTCCTTGTAGCACAGATTTATAAAACAGACAGGCAGAAACATACCCTCAAAATTCTGTAAGTGTGCCCAGAGCTATCAGAACTCTGAATATGTTTCTTCAGTTGTGTATTTCTATTCTACGGTCTTCAATAGCGTAACGTCATTACTATTAATAACGAAAGTAAAGGCTCCTTGCAGTTCATGTCATTTAACATTTTGTACATTCAATGGCGTACTACGATTTGTTGCTAAAACCTCTACGACTGTATATTAGACGGTTGGAAGAAGATACGCTGCGCTGGAAGCAACAGTAATCCTCAAAGTCGATCCTCCATGGGAGGAGCAAGAACTATGTGCGACGTAATAGCCGGACGAGAAAGTCATGATCGGTAGCAAAAAATACAAGTTGCAGGATCCTTTCCCTTTTATGGAAATAAAATTTGGAAATATATAAAAGGCCTAAAATTACTTAAAGTTTAGATGACAGTTTATCAGAGTGTTCCAACCAGCAGTCTACTGGAAAATGTGTAATGTTTTATTTAGTAATTTATTCGTCTCCACATTTTGTGGTTTTTGTCATACGCGTGTTTATAAATCTGAGGAAACAACAACATGATTGACATGTCCAAACCAAAGTCAGCAAGTGCAAAATAAACGCACGGCATCATACCGAGAGTTCAAAGAGTTGCGACACCTCAGTGTTAATTCTGAAATAGCTCGATCGGTGATCCGTGGAACCCAAAAGTTAAGCTAGCAGTAGCTTTTCAATCGAAGAGAGTGACTGAGTACTAGTAGCATGGACAATTGCTATAAAGTCCTACGATAAAAGTAATATTATAATTGTACTAATCACTGCATCAGAGAAAGGTCCTGACAGTAAAGTACCAGGCTAGCCTCAGGGGTTATCCACCTTGGATGTCATAAACCATGGACCTTGCCATTGGTGGAGAGGCTTGCTTGCCTCAGCGATACCGTAGGTGCAACCACAACGGGAAGGTATCTGTTGAGAGGCCAGGCAAACGTATGGTTCCTGAAGAGGGGCAACAGCCTTAGTCTGGATGATTGACTGATCTGGCCTTGTAACACTAACCAAAACGGCCTTGCTGTACTGGTACTGCGAACGGCTCAATGCAGGCGGAAACTATGGCCGTAATTTTTCCCGATGGCATGCAGCTCTACTGTATGGTTAAATGATGATGGCGTCCTCTTGGGTTAAATATTCTGGAGGTGAAATAGTCCTCCATTCGGATCTCCGGTCGGCGACTACTGAGGAGGACGTCGTTATCAGGAGAAAGGAAACTGACATTCTACAGATCGGAGCGTGGAATGTCAGATCTCTTAATTGGGCAGGTAGGTTAGAAAATTTAAAAAGGGAAAAGGATAAGTTAAAGTTAGATATAGTGTGAATTAGTGAAGTTCGGTGGCAGGAGAAAAAGACTTCTGGTCAAGTGAATATAAAGTTATAAGTACAAAATCAAATAGGGGTAATGCAGGAGTAGATTTAATAATGAATAAAAAAAATAGGAGCGCAGGTAAGCTACTACGAACAGCATAGTGAACGCATTATTGTAGCCAAGATAGACACGAAGCCCAAGTCTACAACAGTAGTACCAGTTTATATGCCAACTAGCTCCGCAGATGACGAAGAAATGTATGATGAGATAAAACAAATCATTCAGATAGTGAGGGTAGTCGAAAATTTAATAGTCATGGGGGACTGGAATTCGATAGTAGGAAAAGGAAGAGAAGGAAAAGTAGTAGGTGAATCTGGACTGGGGATAAGGAATGAAAGAGGAAGCCGCCTGGTGGAATTTTGCACATAGCATAACTTAATCACAGCGAACACTTGGTTTAAGAATCATGAAAGAAGGTTGTATGCGTGGAAGAGGCCTATGGACACTAGAAGGTTCAGATAGAGTAGTAAATGAGTTTTGCTATTTGGGGAGCAAAACAACTGAGGATGGTCGAAGTAGAGATGATATAAAATGTAGACTGGCAATGGCAAGGAAAGTGTTTCTGAAGAAGAGAAATTTGTTAACATCGAGTATAGATTGAAGTGTCAGGAAGTCTTTTCTGAAAGTATTTGTATGGAGCGTAGCCATGTATGGAAGTGAAACGTGGACGATAAATAGTTTAGACAAGAATAGAAGCTTTCGAAATGTGGTGCTACAGAAGAATGCTGAAGATTAGATGGATAGATCACGTAATTAATGAGGAGGTACTGAATAGAATTGGGAAGAAGAGGAATTTGTGGCACAACTTGACTAGAAGAAGGGATCGGTTGGTAGGAAGCGTTCTGGAGCATTAAGGGATCATCAGTTAGGTATTGGACGGAAGCGTGGAGGATAAAAATCGTAGAGGGAGACCAAGAGATGAATAGACTAAGCAGATTCAGAAGGATGTAGGTTGCAGTTGGTACTTGAAGAAGCTTTCACAGGATCGGGTAGCATGTAGTGCTGCATCAAGCCAGTCTCTGGACTGAAGATCACAACAAAACAACATCATGGGGTGGACAGAAGTAAGGCAACACAAAAACGCAATACATTAACGTGCCTAATACTCCGTATGAAAACCATTGGCTTTCGAAACACCTTCCAGTCGTCTCGGAATTGGTACATTCAGGTCCTGCTTGGTTTTCAAGGGAAGCTTATACCATTCTTTCTGCAAAATAGCGGTAAGTTCAGTCAAAAACGACGGAGGTGGACAGCGATCATGCGTCCTTCTCTCCAAAGCAGGCCACAAAAGTTCAATAATATTCAGATGTGATGACGTTGGTGTCCAGAAAGATGCGACAATTCATAGTCGTCTTCAGAAAACTAGTCCTGGACTATGCGAACTGTGTGAACGGGGGCTTGTCGTCTTGAAACACATCACCATTCACGAAGAAACATTGTACCGTGGGATGCACTTGGTCAGCCAAAAGGGTCACATAATCCTTTCCAGTAATGCGGCCATGGAGAGTAATAGTGGCGCGCATAGAATACCATGATATGGCTGTCCAAATCATCAGCGAATCCCTCCCATGTATCACTTTTGGGACGCAAACTCGGCCAGAACTACCAAACAGTGTGCGACATGACTCACCCGTCCAAATTACATCGTTCCATTGCTCCATAGTTCAGGTTTTATAGGTTCAGCACCAAGTTTTCCTTTTACTGGCCTTTGCATCACTGCTGAGTGCGTTTGGAATTCCAGCTTGCTTTGCATTTCCCTGCTTATGGAGCTCCCTGCGTGTTGTTTTACTGTTGACAGGATTCATGACTGCGACATTGAGTTCCACAGTGACTTTCGCAGTTGTCGTCCTTTTATTTTTAGTCACAATCGTCTTCAATGACCGTCCGTCACGATCACTCGACACACCTAGCGGGTGATGTTTTCCCGCTTTCCCCGTATGCGCCACACATCTTCGATCGGTGCCTTCTGGAGCACCAAACATGTCGGTTCATTTGGTTACGGAAGCACCCACCATATTTGCCCACGTTCGAATTCACTTCGCTCCGACCCAATGGACTCACGACCACGCAGAATAGTGTTCTGACTACAGATAAGACTGTAGCGTATTGAGAACACTGCATACGTGCTGTTCGTTGTCAAATACAACAGGACAACCTACTGGCTTCGCTGCCGTCTGTCTTTTTGTCGATCATGCGTTTCTCGTTTTGTTCCCATATTTATGGCCAACTCCTGTACATGTGTTGACTTCTTAAGTAATAGAACCCAGTACGTTATCCTCGACGGTGAGTGTTCATCGGAGGTGCCCCAGGGAAGTGTGGTAGGTCCGCTATTGTTTTCTATCTACATAAATGATCTTTTGGATAGGGTGGATAGCAATGTGCGGCTGTTTGTTGATGACGCTGTGGTGTACGGGAAGGTGTCGTCGTTGAGTGACTGTAGAAGGATCCAAGATGACTTCGACAGGATTTGTGATTGGTGTAAAGAATGGCAGCTAACTCTAAATATAGATAAATGTAAATTAATGCAGATGAAAAGGAAAAAGAACCCCCTAATGTTTGAATACTCCATTAGAAGTGTAGCGCTTGACAGTCACGTCGATTAAATATTTGGGCGTAACATTGAAGAGCGATATGAAGTGGGACAAGCATGTAATGGCAGTTGTGGGGTAGGCGGATAGTCGTCTTCGGTTCATTGGTAGAATTTTGGGAAGATGTGGTTCATCTGTAAGGGAGACCGCTTATAAAACACTAATACGACCTATTCTTGAGTACTGCTCGAGCGTTTCGGCTCCCTATCAGATCGGATTGTGGGAGGACATAAAAGCAATTCAGAGGCGGGCTGCTAGATTTGTTACTGGTACATTTGATCGACGGATGGAAAAACTGGTGGAAGCCGACGTCGGGGAAGATCAGTTTGGATTCCGTAGAAATATTGGAACACGTGAGACAATACTGATTCTACGACTTACCTTAAAAGAAAGATTAAGGAAAGGCAAACCTACGTTCCTAGCATTTGTAGACTTAGAGAAATCTTTCGACAATGTTGACTGGAATACTCTCTTCCAAATTCTAAAGGTGGCAGGGGTAAAATACAGGGAGCGAAAGGCTATTTACAATTTGCACAGAAACCAGATGGCAGTTATAAGAGTCGAGGGACACGAAAGGGAAGCAGTGGTTGGGAAGGGAGTGAGACAGGGTTGTAGCCTCTCCCCGATGTTATTCAATCTGTATATTGAGCAAGCAGTAAAGGAAACAAAATAAAAATTCGGAGTAGGTATTAAAATCCATGGAGAAGGAATAAAAACGTTGAGGTTTGCCGATGATATTGTAATTCTGTCAGAGACACCAAAGGACTTGGAAGAGCAGTTGAACGGAATGGACAGTGTCTTGAAAGAAGGATATAAGATGAACATCAACAAAAGCAAAACGAGGATAATGGAATGTAGTCGAATTAAGTCGGGTGATGCTGAGGGAATTACATTAGGAGATGAGACACTTAAAGTAGTAAAGGAGTTTTGCTATTTGGGGAGCAAAATAACTGATGATGGTCGAAGTAGAGAGGATATAAAATGTAGACTGGCAATGGCAAGGAAAGCGTTTCTGAAGAAGAGAAATTTGTTAACATCGAGTATAGATTGAAGTGTCAGGAAGTTGTTTTTGAAAGTATTTGTTTGGAGTGTAGCCATGTATGGAAGTGAAACATGGACGATAGATAGTTCGGACAAGAAGAGAATAGAAGCTTTCGAAATGTGATGCTACAGAAGAATGCTGAAGATTAGATGGGTAGATCACATAACTAATGAAGAGGTATTGAATAGAATTGGGGAGAAGAGGAGTTTGTGGCACAACTTGACAAGAAGAAGGGACCGGTTGGTAGGACATGTTCTGAGGCATCAAGGGATCACAAATTTAGCATTGGAGGGCAGCGTGCGCAGAGGGAGACCAAGAGATGAATACACTAAGCAGATTCAGAAGGATGTAGGTTGCAGTAAGTACTGGGAGATGAAGAAGCTTGCAAAGGATAGAGTAGCATGGAGAGCTGCATCAAACCAGTCTCAGGACTGAACACAACAACAAAAGGTTTGATCATCACACGAGTGTTACAGAAATGCTTCAGGAGCTCGGGTGGGAGTCTCTGGAGGAAAGGTGGCGTTCTTTTCGTGAATCGCTACTGAGGAAATTTAGAGAACCAGCATTTGAGGCTGTCTGCAGTACAATTTTACTGACGCCAACTTGTATTTCGCGTAAAGACCACAAAGATAAGATAAGAGAGATTAGGGCTCGTACAAAGGCATATAGGCAGTCATTTTTCCCTCGTTCTGTTTGGGAGTGGAACAGGGAGAGAAGATGCTAGTTGTTGTACGAGGTACCCTCCGCCACGCACCGTATGGTGGATTGCGGAGTATGTATGTAGATGAGGATGTAGACGTGTCGTATAGTTTCCTTGCACATTAAATGTAAATTGGACGTTAAGCAGCAGACAGTACAACTCGTGCCAAAATCAAACATCTTCTCTATCTGCATCAATTTGTCATCTTCCTAAGCGACATGTGGTAGTTGTGTTTAATTCCTAACGTTAAAGTGGGCGTGATTGTTATCACTATATGCAAATCTTTGTCATTTTGATAACGGTATAGATAGAAGGAGGTGAAAACTAGCGCCGACATTTAGCCTACGACTGCTGCCGGGTTCCAAGGATACCCTGTCGATTTCCGGTTAGGGTGGTGTGTGGCATGCCGCGATGTAACTGGCGCGTAATCTCGCGTAAGGAGAAGGGCAGCCGCGCCCCCATTTCAGCCGCACTCGTGAAAGCCGTGGGCGCCCGGCGGCTGGTGGCGGGTGTCTGGTGTCTGGAGGGAGAGAGAGAGTGGAGCCGCTGCACTGGTTTCGCCACGGCTCTTGCGCGGCACGCCCCCAGACGAGGGCGCGGCCTATCCGCTATCGACGGTATCTGCGCCGGGCACCGAGCGCTGCACGCCGCTAGCGCTGCTCCGTGCCATCAGCGGCAGATCCGTTCCCACGATAAGCCTGCACTCAGGTCAGCGCTCCTGCAGGATTCGCTGCAGTGCAAGGCTCCGCTCAATTGACAGGGTAGGAAGAAACACGGAAATGGTGTAGCTAGTTTAATACTTGCGCAAGGAAAAGTCTCTTGGATAATTCTCTTTAGTTCACTGTCAAACGTCTTTTTCTTGTCAGTCTTCTGACGACTTTCCCTGTCGCCTGAGTTCTACATCTACACTGAGGTGTCAAAGAATCTGGTATAGGTGTCCGTGTTCAAATACACAGACATGTCAACAGGCAGAATACGGCGCTGCAGTCGGCAACGCCTGTATAAGACAAGTGCCCGGCGCAGTTGTTAGATCGATCACTGCTTCTACAATAGCCGATTATAAAGATTTACGTGAGTTTGAACGTGGTATAATAATCGACGCACGAGCGATGGGACACAGAATATACGAGGTAGCGATGAACCGGGTAAAACATCATATCTCCGACATCGCTGCGGCCGGAAAAAGAACCTGCAAGAACGGAACCGGCGACGACTGAAGAGAATCGTTCAATGTGATAGAAGTGCAACCCTTCCGCACATTGCTGCAGATTTTAACGCTGAGTCATCAACAAGTGTCAGCGTACGAACCATTCAACGAAACATCATCGAGCCGGAGGCCCACTCTTGTACCCTTGATGGCTCACGACACGAAGCTTTAGGCTGCCCCTGGCCTGTCAACACCAATATTGGACTGTTGTTCACTGGCAACATGTTGCCTGGTCGGACGAGTCTCGTTTCAAATTGTATCGAGCGGATGGATGTGTACGGGTTTGGAGACAACCTCATGAATCCATGGACCCTGCATGTCAACAGGAGACTGTTCAAGCTGGTGGAGGCCCTATCATGGTCTGGGGAGTGTGCACTTGGAGTGATATGGGGCCCATGATACGTCTATATACGACTCTGACAGGTGACACGCATGTAAGCATCCTGTCTGATAACATGCATCCATTCATATCCATTGTGCATTCTGACGGACTTGGACAATTCCAGCAGGACAATGCGATACCTCAACATGTCTAGAATGGCTCCAGGAACACTCTTCCGAGCTTAAACCCTTCCGCTGGCCACCAAACTTCCCAGACATGAATATTTTTGAGGATATCTCGGATTCCTTGCAACGTGCTGTTCAGAAGAGATCTCCACTCATCGTACTCTTACGGATTTATTGACAGCCCTGCAGGATTCATGGTGTCAGTTCTCTCCAGCACTACTTCAGACCATGCCACGCCGTACTGCGGCACTTCTGCGTGCTCGCGGGGGTCCTACACCATGTTAGGCAGATGTACCAGTTTCCTTGGCTCTTCAGTGTACATCCTCACACGTACTCGGCAAGCCACCGTCCTGATGTAGCGAAAGGTACCTTGTACCACTACTGGTCATTTTCTTTCCTGCTCCACTCGCAAATAGAGCGAGGGAAAAACGATTATCTATATACCTTCGTAAGAGCCCTAATTTCTCGCATCTTATCTCCATAGTCCTTACGGATATTTTACTTTGGTGTCAGTAGAATCGTTCTGCAGTCAGCTTCAAATGCCGTTTCTCTAAATCTTCTCAATACTGTTTCTCAAAAAGAACATCGTCTTTCCTCCAAAGATTCCCATTTCATTTCCTGAAGCATCTCTATAATCTCTGCATGTCGTTCAAGCCTACCGGTAACAAACCTAGCAGCCAGCATCTGAACTGCATCGATATCTTCCTTTAATCCAATCTTGTTCGAATCCCAAACACTGTTACAGTACTCAAGAACGGGTCTCACTAGTGTCCTGTATGTGGTCTCCTTTACAGATGGACAGCACTTCCCTAAAATTCTTCCAATAAACCAGAGTTGACCATTCGCCTTCTCTGCAACAACTCTTACATGCTTGCTCCTTTCCACATCGCCTAGAAACATTACACCAAAATATTAAATCGATGTGACTCTGTCATGCATCACAATACTAATCCTGTATTCCAACATTACTGGATTCTTTTTCCTAGTTATCAGCATTAAATTACATTTTTCTACATGTAGAGCTAGCTCCATTCATCATACCAACTAGAAATTTTGTCTAAGTTATCCTGTATCCTGCTGTAGTCACTCAATGATGACACCTTTCTGTACACCGCACCATCATCAGCGAACAGCAGCAGACTGCTGCTCGCCCTGTCCTCCAGACTAATTATGTATATAGAAAATAACAGCGGTCCTATCATACTTTCCTGGGGCACTCCTGACTACACACTTTTCTCTGATGAATACTGTGTTATTGGTACTGGATTCTGTTACTTAAGAAGTCTTTGAGCCTCTCACATATCTGGGAACCTATTCAGTATGCTCGTACCAATGTTGACAGTCTACAATAGGGCACAGTGTCCAATACTTCTCGGAAAACCAGGAACATGGAATCTTCCTGTTGCCCTTTATCCACAGTTTTTCAGCTGTTTCAGTTGTTTCTCTACGTCAGGGATGTCCGCCAGACTTGAGTGTGTGCTATGTTCAAATGTCGGTATGGTTGTATGATTCTCCTGCGTCCACCATTTCTTAAACGTGAAAATTAAAACTTCGGCTTTCCTTTTTTTTGTTTTTTGTTTTATTTTTCTACTACCACGTCAGACTAGTCAAATAATGACTGAATAGAAGCCTTATGAACACTTAGTGATTTTACAGTTCCTATTTTGTGCCAACTTCTTCATCTTAGAATAGTACTTGCACCTTACATCCTTAGTTGCTTGTTGGATGTATTTCAGTCTCTGACCTCCTCTACAGTTTTCACCGGCCACCTGTCTCTCCAGTAACATGGAATTATTCCTTGTTGTCTTAACACATTTCCTATCATCCCATCCCTTCTTGTCAGTGTTTTCCATACGTTCTTTCCTTCACCGGTTCTGCAAAGGACCTTCTCATTCCTTTTCATCAGTCCACCCAGCTTTCAACATCCCCATACGGGCCACATCTCAAACGCTCCGATTCTCTTCTTTTCTTATTTTCCCACAGTCTATAATTCACTACCGTACAGTGCTGTTCTCCAAGCATTCATTCTAAGAAATTTCTTCTCTCCAAGCATTCATTCTAAGAAATTTCTTCCCCAATTTGTAGATCGTGTTACTCTCTTAGCTTTATGGAACTGATGGCTTTACACGTAGCTGGTTGAAATCATACTTAACAAACAGAATTACAAAGTGGTGCTGAATATTTCAAACCATGTTGGAAGGGTCGAAAACTTCTGTGACTAGGGAGTCTTACAGGGTTCAATTCTGGGTCGCCTCCTATCCCTTGTATTTGTGAATGATCTTCTACAGTACTTATCATTCAACAAGTAGAATTGGTGCTTTTGGAGTCGATAGAAGTGTTGTAACAAATCCCATTGGAGAGGAAGTAACATAAGAGGTAGTTAAGGATATTTTTCAAAGAATTTTTGAGTGGTTCTCTGAAAATAGGACTGTCCCTAAATTTCTAAAAACGACGCACTATTTTGAGTTCTGTACAATAGGAGTCAATGTTCCAAATTTTTGGGTGTACATACTGATGAAAACTTGTGGAAGAAACATGTTCCTGTACTTCTCAAACATTTAAGAACGCGTTAATTGCACAAAAGCGAGGAGTAAGAATAATATATGATGTTGAGTCACCGACGTCATGTAAGTTCTTCTTCAGGGAACTAGGCCTTTTGCCATATTGCAGTGTCTGTAATACTAAGAAGTACGATTCAGTATTAACAACACGTGGTCTGCAGTATCGTATTTATCAGCCGATACCTGGCAGCGACTTTTAATTAAAATGTCCTTCGTTGTCCATAATATATACGAGTACAGGCTGTGACGTACGAACGACGACTATGGAAGTTTGGGTCTGTCCCTGAGTCGTACACGGATAGTCAAAGCGGTTAAAGCGACAGCTCGCATAAAGTAGGAAATCCGGGTCCCGAGTCCCAGTCCAGCACAAATTTTCATTTCGTCATTCCATTACACAGCTGATGGTTGTCTGTATTCGCAACAGCGAATACATTTCATGTGGTAGGCATTTTAACTGTGCCATCGCTATACATACATTGGCTAATGAAATTCTTCGCTAGTAATCCAACGTAATATGAGAATAACACTATGTCCATACTTACAACACCAGAGGGAAAAATGGCCATTATCACCCACTATTAAAACTATCAGTGGCTCAGAAAGGAGTTCAATGCGTAGCAACAGAAATTATTGGTCATATGCTCAATATCATAAAATGTCTGACAACTAACAAGGCAAGTTCTGGATCTAACTTAGAACCATTTCTCCAGGAAAGTTCCTTCCACGCTTCTGACGAATTTCTGTTTATAAACTGGTAGCCATTAAAAAAGTGAAAAATGTAAAAAATCATGTAAAAAATTTGTTTTTGAGTGTAGTTGCTTGAGTAGAACTAACAAAATTGTGTGTTCATTAATACACTAATCGCATAGACATGTCCTACAAACTGACTCGTTCCACATCATTTCGATACATGAATCGTTCAAATGTTCTACGGAACATGTAACAAACTAGCTAACTAACCAAAGCTTATGTTTGATACTAGTAGACATATTCTTGCTACCAATTCCCTTTCTGCCCCTGCTAATTTGCTTTCATTGTCTTTCTTGCTTCGTCCGTTATTTGTTGTTTTGCTTCCAAGATAACATATTTCCTCCATTTTATTCACAAAGGACGTTTCAGAGTAGAATCATAAATTCGTGTGGCTCAAAAGGACATTTCAGAGTAGAATCATAAATTCGTGTGGCTCAACGGCAGTGTACAAGTCTATCAGCTGTACGCCACTTCTGCGACATGCGTGTCCCTGTCTACCTCAATTATTTTACCGGGGAAATGGGACCTGAAGTTTAAGGTGGAATCCGAACTATGTGTCGCTCGTCGCGATTTCTCAAATCGTTGAGAGGTGAAGGCTACATTGCAGGGTGACTGAAAATTTCCCTGGACCAATCGGGATTCGGTCCCGCGACTTCTACGTTTCCAAGCACGCGCCTTAGCGTGCATGTACTGGAGGAAAAAATATCGCAACACCAAGAAGGAGCTGTGCGACGTAAATGAAAGTTCGTAGGCGTGTTTCTACATCTGAAAGATGACGTCTATTCAAATTTCGGCCGGCCGGGGTGGCCGAGCGATTCTAGGCGCTACAGTCTGGAACCACTCGACCGCTACGGTCGCATGTTCGAATCCTGCCTCGAGCATGGATGTGTGTGATGTCCTTAGGTTAGTTAGGTTTAAGTAGTTCTAAGTTCTAGGGAACTGATGACCTCAGAAGTTAAGTCCCATAGCGCTCAGAGCCATTTGAACCATTTTTCAAATTTCGTGCCAGTGACATAATAGTGGTGCTAGTAGCGCACAATTAGGACGCAAATCAGATTTATTTTAATTACCCGCTGTAACGGTCATGAGTGGTAGGTATCTTTGAAACTAAACATGGGGAGCTGATTTTAGTGAAGAACGCCTTTAAGGCGACAAAGACGCCATTATCAACACTTCACTGAGTTTGAACGAGGTCGTGTAATAGGACTTTTTTTTTTTTCACTAGCTGCTTATATTTTATGACCCACCGTCTAATTTCTTACGGTGGGTCGTATATTGCCACTTAGCCGCTGTGACTGGGTCCGGGGTCCGCAGTGACTTAAAGTAACACCACACCGGCTCCCGTCCCCACTCACACCGTTGCCCGTGTCCCGCCACGTGGAGGCGGGCTCTGTTTAGATCCATTTGTTATCTTTTTTTTTTGTGCAGCATTAGAAAAACTTATAACTAATACAAAATCAAGTAAGATATTCATAAACAAAACGAAATTAAATATTTAGAAAGAAGGAAGGAAGAGAACTGAATAGAGAAGTTATAGGTATAATATGGCCCGTCACCTGGTTGTGGGCGGCGGCCCGGGTCTTGGAATGACCCTCAAGACGCTGGCCGTTGCTCACCATGCCTTTAACATCTACCATCCTAAAAACTACCTTAACTAGAAGAGATTAGGGTACGTTAAAGCTATAAACTAAGACTAAGACCTCCATGTCCAGCCTGCTAAACTATTTACGATATACAATAGAGAGGTAACTGATTTTGTGCTTGGCTCAAAGTTGCTAATGAAAGGGTACTCGTGGTAAAAGTAATAAGGTAATGACGCTAACGGTTTGTGTTGAGCCTGCAAGGCTCCTAGTAGAGTACATCAGGCGCAAGCACCTCCCGGCCCCGTCGACAACACGACCTGAACGGTGGTTTTCCCCGATCTACCATAGGTATCCGTCGGGTTGGGCTCAAAAGAGAGGAACCACAATTAAGATCCTTCCATCCAGGACGTGCGCCGCCTCTTACCAGGGGGGCGTAGGTCCCTTGAAGAGGTGCCCAACTTTAAGCTTCAGATGAGAGGTTCTTAGTATAGTGGAGGTTGAGGTATAGGCTGTGTAGGTTGGTTGTACAAACAGTTCACACTGAGCCAATGAGACTTACAATGATGCGTGGTGTGGCAGTTAGCACCTTCCGGCCCCGCCAGCAACACAGCCTGAGCGGTGGTTTTCCCCGATCTACCATAGGTATCCGTCGGGTTGGGCTCAAAAGAGAGGGACCACAATTAAGATCCTTCCATACAGACTGTGCGCTGCCTCTTAACGGAAGGTGTAGGTCCCTTGAAGAGGTACCTAGCTTTAAGCTCTTATTGGACATGGAGATGCTGTAAACTATTTATATATACGGTGCAATCTGTTTTTAGGATTGTGTGTGACTTGTGCACCTCTTGTCGGTTGTTCCACTCTGTTCTTTGAATTTGACTTGGTTGACACTATGGATCATCCGCGCTGGACGCTTCAATATCTGTGTTGGTGCCCTGGTCTGTATCTGTTTCTTCTTCATCACTCGTGGTGCTAATCATATCTGTATCCCCCTGGGCATCGTGACGTCTGTTTGGACCGACTTGTCTTCGGTAGGGTCTGTTGCGCAAGTATTCTATTTGTTGGATCTTCGAGATTTCGTCCGTTAGTTTGTTGAGTTCAGTCCACCTTTCCGGGTCGCGTATTATGGCATGTAGTTCGTTCTGTGTGTTCAGGCGATTTATGTGTACTGTGTGTCTTATGTTCGTGCGTTGTCCGCAGAAGAAGACAGTATGTTCAGGGGAACCTTCTTCCCCGCATGTGCATCTATTAGTCTGCTGCAGACTCACGCGGTACAGGTGCGTGGGATAAGGGCCATGTCCTGTGATGAAATGTACCATACCGCGGCTGGGATCAATATGTTTTAGTTTTAGTCTTTCCCGGATGTCAGGGAAGAAGTTGTAGACACGGCGGCCCTTATCGCTGTTGGCCCACTCGCTCTGCCAGGTATCCACTCGCCATGCTCTGAGTTGGAGTGTTGTCTCAATCGGTACACCAGTGATCTGCCGAACCTGTTCTATTCTCCCCATCCTAAGCCAGTACATTGCTGCGCGGTACCTGATGGTGATATCTATGGGGAAAATTCCCATGACGACACATAGTGCGTCATTTGATGTTGTGTTGAATGCCCCTGTTAGTCGAAGTAGAACACTTCTTTGGCCTCGACGTACAATGGTTCTGTTGGTTGAGAGATTTAACCTGTGGACTACGAGAAGCTGCATGTTCCTTCTGATGTTTTGCAGGAAGACTTAGCAGGAATGTAGCCACTGTACATGATCGCTGACAGCGGTGCCCACGAGAATGTGCGGTTGCAAGAATACCATGCTCCAGACGACTACGTGGCACTACCAGGAGGGAAGACTATCGTGTTTGGCGTAAGCTCTAGCGCATCGCACTACAACTGCAGCAGAATTTGAGCAGCAGTGGGCACCACGGTGACATAACGAAATGTTTCAAATCTACTTCAAGGACAACTCCGACGCAGACGCCCTGTAGCGCGCATTCCACTGACCCCGATCACCTCAATTTGCGACTTCAGTGACGTCAAGCGAGAGCTCATTGGAGGGCGGGGTGTAGTTCTGTTGTGTTTTCTGATGAAAGTAATTCTGCCCCGACGCCAGTCATGGCCGTAAGTTGACGAGGAGGAGGTCAGTTGAGATCCCGCAACCAACGTGTCAGCGTGCTGGGCACACTGGAGTTACAGCCTGAGGTGCAATTTCTTATGACAACAGGAACACCCCGACTGCACTTTTGTACGTGAGTCTGGTGATTCGACCCGTCGTGCTGGCATTCATGAACAGTATTTAGCGACAGAGTAACGCTCATCCATATTCCGCTGTTGTAACCCAACATGCTCTACGAAGTGTCGGCATGTTGCTTTGGCCTGCCCGATCACCAGATCTGCCTCCAATCGAGTAGTTATGCGACATCATCGTCGCGTCATGCACGAACAACATTATCCGTCCCTGAACTAACCGAGCAAGCGCAACAGGCGTGGAACTCCATCATACAAACTGACATCCGGTGCGTGCACGTCTGCGTTTCACATTTGCAATGGTTAATCCCGCGCTTACGAATACATTAATCTGCGACCTTGCGACGTTAACCACTTAAATATGTCACCTAGAGAAATGTATTCCCGAAATTTCGTTACTCTGAATTAATAATTTTCGGGTAGCGCCTTTTTTCGCCTGAGAGAGAGAGAGAGAGAGAGACAGAGGGGCAGAATATGCATAAGGTGAATCACTTAAAACTTGCACCGCAAACATTGCGGATATTGAAAGTGCTATTGATATGTGATGTGTGGGTTTTCACACAATGGATTGCTAATCAGGGGGTCGTGTTGTTAGCCAATAAACAGATTGTAATAATAGAAAGTGTATTTGTTGTGTCTAGACAAGACAGCCTAGACACAATGAGAGGAAGCCGAAAGGCACGCGCTGAGCTAAAGCAGGGTGCGTGAGGTCTGAAACAGGATACGTTATGAATGCTATAAAGAAAAGTACGTAGCTTCTGGAATACTTAACTTTAATCCATCCTTGTTGTATACATCTGGAGATTGTGGCGATACAAGTGAGACTCTTTAGATACATGCAATGTTACTAATGGCGCCTTGCTAGGTCGTAGCCATTGACTTAGCTGAAGGCTATTCTAACTATTGGCTCGGCTAATGAGCAATGCTTCGTCCATGTAGTCGCTAGCAAAGTCGTCCGTACAACTGGGGCGAGTGCTATTCCGTATCTCGAGACCTGCCTTGTGGTGGCGCTCGGTCGGCGATCACACAGTGTCGACACGCGGGTCCGACATGTACTAACGGACCTCGGCCGATTTAAAACTACCACCTAGCAAGTGTGGTGTCTGGCGGTGACACCACAGTATTTTTTGTGGAAAGATACACTTTTTTACGTGGAACAATGCCTACTGATATTGACAAACTAAAAGTAGGGTAAACCACAATGTTTGTTGCGGGATTTTAGTGCGAGTCGTTTACGAGAGACTGTATTTTGAAAATTTTCCACACCGACCCTTGTCTGAACCATTCAGCCTGTGTATTTTCTATATACGATGTTGTTATGTTTTCTTACACAGTGCTTGTGTGTTCCTTGAGAGCACTGCAACTTACTAGTCACTTAGTGTGTGACCGTCCAAGCAGTAGTTCCTGGGTGGACGGTGGGATTTACTAATGCAGAAGAAGGCGACATGCTCATGGTGTATGGGGAGCGTAGGAAGAATGTAGTTCGTTCTCGCACTGTGTGTGCGGCAAGATATCCCAATAGACGTCAACCACCTCGGTAATTGTTTATCAATCTTCTCAACCAGTTACTTGAAATGCACATAGACAACGTAACAGAAGGAAACAAGTGACAACAGAAAAGGAGTAAATTAATATTCTTGCTGCTGTTGCAGCTAATCCGCACGTTGGCTCCCCCGCAATCGTACGAGGAAGCGGTATGAGTCAGTCAAGTCTCCTATGCATTCTCCATCGACATGGGTTCCATCCCTACCACATCACTCTCCATTAAGGGCTGCGTGGAAACGATTATGAGAATAGTGTTAACTTCTAAACATCGTTTATTAAGACACGTTACTCCAGACGCACCATTTATCTTGTTTAGCGATGAAGTCACATTTCCCAATCATGGCCAGGTAAACCGCCAAAATATGAACTATTGGTTCGTTGACGGACCTCGTTGGCTTCGCCAGGCGGAACGTCAGCATCCATGGAGTGTAAATGTGTGGTGTGGGACAGTGAACCATCAACTCATAGACACGTTTTTCCTAGAGGAAACACTGAACGCGCAAAATTTTTACAGCCTCCTAACAGACCATCTTCCACGGATGCTATAAGACGTTCCTCTGAAGACTAGGAGGGACCTGTGGTAACAACAAGATGGCATTCCAGCCCATAGTGCACGAAGTACTACAGAATATCTTCACGAATTGTTTCCAAATCGTTGGACTGGACACAGAGGACTTATATCTCAGTCTTCCCCGGGCTTGACGGCTGTAGACTTTTTTTCTCTGGGATAAGCTGAAAGACGCTATCTACAAGGACATACCAAGTACACCCGATAATATGCAATGAGGTATTACTGCATCCTGCTCGGACATCTCCGCTGAAAAGCTAGCGCGTGTGCAACAGTCGTTCCATACCCGTCTGGAAGCGTGTATTGCCACTGACGATGGTCATTTTGAACACAACCTGTGATGGTGAATTGTCCCGTTACTGGTCATAATCCACATAACATGCGTTGTCCTTTAGTGTGTGCTACAGTTGTCGGTGTGAGAACATATCAAAATACGGTACATCGTAAACGAATCGCATTAGAATCCTGAAATAACCACCACTGATATTAACCATACTTTTAGTCTGTTAATGCCAATATGCATTGTTCCATTTAAAAAGTGTATGTCTGTACAAAAAATACACTTTCTAAGTATTATTACAGTGTGTTAATTGGCTAACAATACGAGCCTCTGAGCCTTTGGGTACCAATCCATTTTGTGAAAGCCGCACATCAATAGCACTTTGCGTTTCCGCAATCTTTTCTGTGCAAATTTTGGGTGAGTAACCTAGTACATAACGCACTTCACCACTAGACCACCAGGCCTGGCGGAATTGAATATACACATTCGATGTGACGCGACCGTCTCTCAACTATTGATTTCTTCAGCAATCAGGCCACGCTCTTGTCCGCTGTAGTACATGTAATAGTAGCAACAGAGGGCCTTGGAGTCGGGGCGCTGTATTTGTCTCCAGAAGTGTGGAAGGGACGAAATGGGTGGTGACATGCTCAGCTCTGGTGGCTCAGTAGAAAACACGCTTCCCCGGAAAGGCTCGACTCCTGAAATGTGCAGCACAGCTAATAGCCCGCTAGGAAGCACACGTAAGGCCGCAGTTATAACCTTGGGTCTGCGATGAAGCTATTGTTTCCGCTATATTCTTCACCCTAGCCGTGCTAGACTTGCAGACTTAACGGGACTGCGTCTTCTGGCGCTGGGAAGAGAGAAGAGGAGAGGAGAAAGGCAGAAAGAGGTCGGAGCTGTGAGTCAGTCCTTGAGGGGAAGGGCGAGAAGCGCAACCAGTGAGTCAGTGGACCGAGCTCGGCCCGCTCAATTGGAGGAACAGTGGCAGCGAAAAGTATTCTGTGCCGACACACGATCTGAGCCAACAGTTTACGCTAAACTCTGACCTGCACTGAATAAAATTGTTTCAGGTATATACACTTCCACTCAAATTATATGAATAGAATTTCCATTGTTCTGTCTCCAGTTACAGAATTCCGGCTTTGCGTACCAAAGCATAGCATGATCTGACCTTGTTACAGACCGAGGTATTTTGTATTCTTATATAGTTAATCCTCAGTCCTTATCCTGAGAAGCGTGGCATTCTAGTTAGAGACAAAAACATTTGTTCGCAGTAGCTTGTAGGTTTGAATGTATAACATCCATTAAAACAGCCATAATGATGCGCGCAGCTGAACGAACGAAATGTGAAGGTGATAACAGTCTCAGATCAGTGTCCTGCGGCGAAATGTGAGAAGAACAAGACCGCTGTTGAAGGCTGCTGCGACAGCAACCAAATGTTGACAAGACAACGTTTTAAAATTTTCATTTTCTTGACCACGGCTGATGAAGCACCGGGTGATCAAAAAGTCAGTATAAATTTGAAAACTTAAGAAACCACGGAATAATGTAGATAGAGAGGTAAAAATTGACACATATGCTTGGAATGACATAGGGTTTTATTAGAACCAAAAAAAAGTTCACAAAATGTCCGATAGATGGAGCTGGACAGCAAAACGTCAGTGACTGCGCATGACAATCGTGTATAAAAAGAACTGTAATGAGAGAGAGAATCAGATGCGCCAGCAGTCGCAGCATGTTGACGTTAGCTGAAAAGGCGCTTTTGGTGAAGCTGTATTGTCAGAATGGCGAATGTGCTAGTTCAGCGTTACGATCCCATCGCCATAGGAAGGGGATTCGAACGGGTAAAGGTCCGTTGACAAATGCAGCTGTGGCGAGAATGATTTCGAAGTTCGAAGCCACGGGTTGTTTGGACGAATTTGGGCTACCGAAAATCCTAGAACTGTCGTGGAAACTCCATTGCACGACGAGAAAGTCACAGTATGGGTTGGATTTACCACATCTAACGTTGTCGGGTCTTTTTTCTTCGAGGAAATGCGTGATTTTGGTTTTGTAACTGCTACCGTGACGGGTGAGAGGTACGCCGATATGTTACAGAATCGCATCATCCCCATCCTGGCTGATAAACACCTGCTGGAACGTACGATGTTTATGCAGGATGGCGCTCCACCCCATATTGCTAGACGCGTGAAAGATCTCTTGCGCACGTCGTTGACTGTGTGCTCAGCCGCCACTTTCGTCATTCTTGGACTCCTAGGTCCCCAGGCCTCAGTCTGTGCGATTATCGGCTCTGGGGTTACCTGAAGTCGCAAGTGTATCGTGATCGACCGACATCTCTAGGGATGCTGAAAGACAACTTCCGACGCCAATGCCTCACCATAACTCTGGAAATGCTTTACAGTGCTGTTCAAAACATTATTCCTCGACTACAGCTATTGTTGAGGAATAATGGTGGACATATTGAGCATTTCCTGTAAAGAACCTCATCTTTGTTTTGTCTTACTTTGTTATGCTAATTATTGCTATTCTGATCAGATGAAGCGCCACCTGTCGGACATTTCTTGAGCTTTTGTATTTTTTTGGTTCTAATAATACCCCATGTCATTCCAGGCATGTGTGTCAATTTGTGCCTCTCTATCTACATTATTCCGTGATTTATTCAGTTTTCAAATTTATACTGACTTTTTCATCACCCGGTACATTTGGTTACATGCGACATGAAGCGTTAGACAGGATCTTGCTATGTTCTCCCGTGCCGTCGTTAGATTACTATTAACTGTGTATTACGTTGTCAAAAATCGATAAGCTCGTACGACTGTCGTGTGACGCACTGCTGCTAAGGTCAAGGTGACGGATTGCGCAGTTTCCGCAAATAGCTAGGCGGCTTTCTTGCATCCAGTGGCTATTGTAAGGAGGATGAAATAATTGTCACGTCTATCGCTACATACATCCTAACGTCATCAGCTGTATAAGATGACCGCTTATCGGCGACATCGGATGCACTCGTGGTTTTCTTAACAGGACTTGGCAGGCCTGAATAACAGAGCCAGAACAGCGATACTTGCTAATCTGAGGTTATCGGCTCGGTACTTAACGGTCTGTCAATACAGAGCTCATTAGAGACGAAACATTTCTGCTCCGGCTGCCCTGTTTGCGCTCATCTGCGGCATTTAATTGCAGCCTCATAATCGCTCTCTTCGCTGGCGTCCAGCCCCCGTATTTACTTCAACTAAATACATGAAATGCGTTCCAGTTGCGAATATGGACAACCATCAGCTGTATAATGTGTAAGCAGCCTGTTTGTATGTTGGCAGCGCTACAGACTGTGTTAATATCGCAGACAGCGCTCTGCACCCTCGACAAGAGATTCGGTGGTTAGACGGACTAGCAGTTAAGTGAGTGAACAGGCAATCGCATGGACATGATAGTCTTAGTGGAGACTCTGTGTTGGTAGGACATGCATTTAAAGTGAGATGAAATTATATGTTTATAACAAAATATGCAAGGAAATGTATGATGATGGATGTTTGGTTGATAATGTTTGGGCAGTGCAATTATTAACAACTATTCAATTTTTGGAACTGGATTTCACATGAATAAGGTAAAATTTTCTAAATACACTGTTTTCCCTTAAACAAAATCTTTCTCTCGCTTATCATATGCCTCCTAGTAGTTACAATCTTTTTATTTATCTGGCTGTAATAGCTACTTGCTGTGATTGCTGTAGTTGGTGTTATGAAGATTTTCTGTGAGGTAAGTAACTTATTAAAAAGAATAGGGTTTGCATTGTTGGGATTTGTGATTGAAACGAGTTTAGGCAATTAACATAGTTGGAGGTAGTTTCTAATTTCTTTAATTTCATATTTTTCGGACTTGTATTATTGTTAGGATTTCCTGCAATTCAGGGCCATTCTTTTGTGTTAATTATTGGAAGTCATATTGTCAATGTATAGCAGTCAGATTGCGTTGGGTTTATATACACACGTGTCTCTATGAAGTGTCTGCGCGCTTTTGAGGTCATCACGTGGCTAACTAGAGCCTCTGATTCGTCCCCAATAGCATGTGTAGCACCAGCTCGGAAGTTAAATCTGTTCCGGTGTCAGCATCCAGGATATCAAGGACTGGTTACAGAATTGTGAGCCATTGTGCCTCAGGCGAGGATACAAGGGCTTCATGAAACCCTTCCCAACCGAATCATGGCATACAATCAGTTAATCGTATATAATCAGTTAAATAACAACACATATCATCTCAGCGTAAGCGCGGTCGCACGCACGTACGCACGCACGCACTCACGCACTTGAATGAAGCATAGAAAATTTAACTGCAATATTGCGGTAAATAAATGAATTTTTGGCTTTACCTACAAGACTATTCGATGTTGGCCGGTCTGTATTTAATCCAATGTGTTGGTCCATTTACCCCTTCCCCCTCTGTCGATCTTCTCTTCCTCCCTTACTCTGTCCATCTGCTCCTACCCTTCTACCTGTCCAGCCGCTCCTCCCTCTCTCTCTTCCTTCTACCTCATCTTATATTGTCCCATCTCGTCCTTCCTCCTCTCTGTTCGTCTACTCCCTCCAAGTTATCAGCACCAGTCTAATAGCAGGCTGGCGGTTTTTACCCCCACAGTATTTCTTTCCAGATAGCAAGTGGCGAGTACCAAGTTTGGTTGAAATCATGCCAGTGGCTTAGGAGGAGATGTGGAGTGTACATTTATACGGATATAAAGATAGATACATCGATTTTTATAATATTCGTGGATTTTTTTCATGTATTTCCCACCGAGAGAGGTGGCGCAATGGTTAGCGCAACCGACTCATATTCTGGAGGACGACGGTTCAAACCCGCATCCGGGCATCCTGATTTAGGTTTTCCGTTATTTCGCTAAATCGTTTCAGGCAAATGCCGGGATGGTCCCTTTGAGAGGGCACGGCTGACTTCATTCCCCATCCTTGCGTAATCCGATGTCACCGATGACCTTGCTGTTTGGTCCGCTCCCCCAAATCAACCAACCAGCCATGTATTTCCCATGTTGTAAAGCTTGTGCTACTGAATAGAAACACCACTCAATGGAAACCATCGTGGAATAAGAATACTCTAAGTGTTTTAATAAACGTGAGAATGCTGAAATAATTTTCATTTAATTTGAAAGACTATTGAAAAAATATGTCGCACCATTTGTAATGGGAGATTGAAAAGCTGATGTCTTGATTTACTAGTCATGGAAGTTTCCTTTCTTCCTGTATCATGTTAATGACTATTAAAGGTTTTATTGTCTTTGCTACAGACATAACAACAAGGTTAATATCTGGTGGGAGGAAAACTGTTTCAGTAGAGCTAGCGTAGCAATGGTAAAGCACGTGCAGCTCCGTTAAAAAACTGTAATTTGCGATCCGTATAATGCCAACAACTGCCGCTGAATGGCGTTGCGGTCGAAATTACGCTGAGGAGCATGTTCCGGGCGATGCACCTGCTCTTTTCTAATTGTGGATCAACCGTGATGGAAGCCGTGTCGGGAGTGCTTCAGAGGAGAAACAAGCGCCGTGTGAGGACGGCTTCAGAGTTTGTGGACAGCGGCCGCTGACTCGGATGAGACTTGGCGCGGCGTCACGGAAGACGCGAGCGCGTCTGAAGCCTTAAGGACGTAGGAGGCGCTCTCCGCGGCTCACCAGACGGCTTTCGCAATCTGCTGGAGCCAGGGGGCGCGCCCCGCGCAGACTGCGCGCCGCCTTGCTCAACGTGGCGTCACGAGCGGAGGGCCTGCGTAGGCCAGACCGCTGCCGGCTGCTTTCTCCACGCTCTAGGCCTACTCCGCTACCGTCCCACAGTTATCGCCGGGTGCCGCTCTCAGCAAGACGAAGCTGCCGTCAGTCTGCTCAGTGCCCCACGCAGCGTGCGTCAGATACCGGCGCGTCGCTTTCAAACGTTCTTAGTCCTCGATCGGCACGCGGCTGAGATCCGGCCCGCGACTGGTTTCAGTCCAGCCCGCTGAAGAAATTCGTGGGACAGAGAGCCAGGTCGCTCGCATTGTATTCCGCCCGGGACCCATTTTCAGTGTTTTCTGACAAGTTTCGGTTGGCAGTTATGACGCACACCACTGGAAGGCCGGCCGGAGTGGCCGAGCGGTTCTAGGTGCTTCAGTCTGGAACCGCGCGATCTCTACCGTCGCAGGTTCGAATCCTGCCTCGGACATGGATATGTGTGATGTCCTTAGGTTAGTTAGGTTTAAGTAGTTCTAAATGCTAGGGGACTGATGACCATAGATGTTCAGTCCCATAGTGCTCAGAGCCATTTGAATCACTAAGCGACAGTCACACGAAAATTACCGGCTGCTCGCGAAATATGCTGACTTGAACAATGGCAGCAGGTGCCATAACTTGTTAAACAAACAAGTTGCCTGTTGCCAGTTCCCGCGTCAACTTCTGTGCTAGTTGTTTGTTAATTCCGTGCAAGTGTTTCCGTGGGTCTTTGCTGAGTTCATTCGCAAAATGAGTTGCAATATGAAAATAAAAGTGGATGCTGAATGTTACCAATTTCAGCAGAAATGTGGAACCGTGTAACTGTTGAAACAGAAGGTAGTTTCAGAACCTTAGACATAGCTGCGGAGCAGCAACTGTGTAAATCTGAAGGCGTTGAAAAATCAGTTACCCAGTTGCAAATAAAGTTTATTAGTCCCTGACCTAGGTTTCGATATTTGTAAAAATATCTTCTTCAGAAGTGGTAGACCCTATTACATCTAATCTGATGTACCAACATGTGATGTAACAATGGCGACTGCTTCTGAAGAAGATATTTTTACAAATATCCAAACCTAGGTCAAGAGCTAACAAACCTTTATTTGCAACTGGGTAGCTGACTTTTCAACCTCTTCTGAGCGTAATTTATAATCTGCAACGATCTACTTTTACAAGCGCTTATTTTTTTATGATGACGCTTCGAGATGCCTGGCATCCCATCTTTTTATGTTTACATTTATTTACCTGTCGTGAACATTGTTTCATTACTAACGACGTTGCATAATTTTGCAATGGAAGTTTTTAGGACAGCTATTGTAAAACATCGTAACTAAAGAAACACTGTTCACGGTAAATAAATAAATGTAGAAATATGTCCCTGTGGCGAACATAAAATGAGTGTCCTCCCAGAAACACATGTTTTGTGGCATACGTTGTTGGCATGGCTTGCTGGAAAACGGATGCCATTCATATCGATGCGCTATCCCATAAACATTAGCTTTAGTTTGGACTTTTTGCGCTACGAGCGCTGCTGTTGCTTCACGTGACGAGGCCGCTCGCCAGCTTAAGTGAGTATATGAGTCGGGCCCACGTGTCACCAAAGGGTACCCATATATGCTTTTGTCCATCCTCGGTTTTGTCGTTGCGTCAATCAAAGTCCTGAACGTGGGCGCCGCGTGAAGCCAGTCACTGTCAACACTGAACGGTGTACAACACTAATTATACGACTTATTCATTCGAAAATGTTTATTGATGGACCCAGATTAATTCTCTGCACTGGCACATTTTTTGCATACTTTTCATTCCCCACTCCTAGGAATAGAGCTGCCAGTTTCAGATACGGCCCATTGTAAAGTCACTCCTCCCTTCATCCAACTACCAGATAAGCCGGTAATGGCGGAAAGGGCTCCCCATTTACGAATAAATGGGACGATTTATCAGTATAGGGTCCAGTGCTCAGCGTGTCTGGCTGCTATGCGGAGCACCTGCGTCCCATTTTCCTTGGTGGAAAGGACTGGAGAGGCATGCATGCACTCAGCCTCGTGATGGCAATTAAGCAGCTGTTTCAGTGAGAAATAGTGGCACCAAGGTCAAAAAAGCCGACAACGGGGGGGGGGGGGGGGGGAGAGAGAGTGGTGTGCTGGACCCACACTCCTCTGTCCAGCATTTAATAATGCCAATGGTGAAGGACGACACGGAGGTCGGTCACTGCCGATTGGCCCATCAGCTACAGAACACAGAGTTTTGCACTGCGTTTTTATCGTTCCCGAAACTTGTCTGACAACCAGGCGGAATCTCCCAAAAACTTGGTCACCACCGAATAATTCAAATAACACTCTGAACCAAATAAACGACGCACCACGAAGGAATGCGACAGAAATCGGTAGACCTGAAGTGCATGTACACACAAACAACTGGTTACAATTTTAAAAAATCGAATGATTCTTTCAAGAGAAAGAGTTTCACAAAGCGGGCAAGTCAGTAACCCGATGGTCCTCCTCTGGTTCTTATGCAAGCAGTTATTCGGCTTGGTATTGAGAAGTTTGTTCGATTTACTCCTGTGGGATATCATGCCAAATTCTGTCCATTCAGCCAGGAACGTCATTGGCTGCAGAATAATTGTCATCAGTGAAGCTGTGTCTGGAGACGCCCCAGACAGCAGTGGGATACCAACTTGACTGTCTCTCGTCATACGGCCCAACAACCAGGAGTGATGGACGGTCTGGGATGCCATTTATTTTTATGGTACGACCGTTTTGGTTGTCATCCACGACATCCTTACAGCACACCGGTTCGTCGACGATATTCTAAAGCCCGTTTTGTTGCCCTTCATGGCAAGCCATCCAGGGCTTACATTTCAGCAAGATCGTACCGCTCCCACCGCACACGATGAGAGTTTCTACTGTGTTTATTCGTGCTTGCCAAACCATACCTTGGCCAGCAATGTCGCCCGATCGCTTCCCAGTTTGAGAATGTTTGGACCTTCATGGGCAGTGCCCGCCAACCAGCTCGAGATTTTGACGACCTACGGCACCAGTTGTCCCGCCCGGTTGGCCGTGCGGTCTAAAGCACGACTTTCCGGGAGGGAAGGAGCGCCTGGTCCCCGGCGCGAATCCGCCCGGCGGATTTACGTCGAGGTCCGGTGAACCGGCCAGTCTGTGGATGGTTTTTAGGCGGTTTTCCATCCGGCGAATGCGGGCTGGTTCCCCTTATTTCGCCTCAGTTTACACTATGTCGGCGATTCCTGCGCGAACAAGTTCTCCACGTAAGCGTACACCACCATTACTCTACCACGCAAACATAGGCGTTACACTCGTCTGGTGTGAGACGTTCTCTGGGGGTCCACCGGGGGCCGAACCGCACAATAACCCTGGATTCGGTGTGGGGCAGCGGAGGGGTGAAGTGGACTGCGGTAGTCGTCGCGGAGTCGTGGACCACTGCGGCTGCGACGGGGACGGAGCCTCTCCGTCGTTTCTAAGTCCCCGATTAACGTACAATACAATACAATGCAATACAAGGCACCAGTTGGACAGAATCAGCCGCGATATCCCTGAGGAGGACATCCAACAACAAGCCGAATAACTGCCTGCTTAAGGGTCAGAGGTTGACCAATGCGTTATTGACAAGCTCACTTTGTGAAGGTCTTTCTCCTGTATAGATCTTCCAACTTCCTGAAATTGTAGTCAATTGTTTGTCTGTACGTATACATTAGATCTACCGATTTCCGTCCCATCCGGATAACTTCTTCGTGGTATGTCTTTTTTGTTTTAGAGTATATTTTAATTTATCTCTGGGACAATAATGAGTGTGTCTCTGTAGAGTCCGGTGCCATGGGGCATGACTACTCTACATGAAAAATCGGTTTATATGGATCTCTAGTATCGCTCTCATCGGCGAGAAAGGATGAAACTTCTCACTGCTCCGAGGCCAATAATTAAAAGTCCTGTAACTGGATCCCAAGACCCGATCACAACACTGGAAGATGTACACTGCTAGCGGTTCACATACTGCCTCCAACTAACACCAGGAAACTTCGCCGGAACCTCCACAATAGCAAGACAGATCAAAGTCAATACGGATAAAGTCACATGAAAACATGACATTTTTTCCGAATTCAACCTCCGCTAAAAACAAAGAAAAGGACAGGAGTTCAGAAAATGTGAGAAGAGGGAAAAATACCATAACTAAATTTTATAAAGATATACTGTTTTTAATCTATACAGATATGTACCAAAATTTAGAGATATATTATGTACATGGTAATATATTTCCAGAACGACCACAGGAAACACTCTATAAATAAAAGCGAAACGAATCTAAGAAAAAAAATCTTTAAATACCGTAACCTTAAGACGGAAAAAAACGATAATGATTGCATAAAGAAAACAGCTCAGAACCCTCTACGTTAACTGGAATCCCATGAAAAGCTGCCTTGTGCTTCATCATCACCACGAACGTAATACATCGGATATAATTCTGCAGGAATGTAACCTACATGTTGCATAACATATTTAAGTTCGTAAGATTAACGGCCTGTACGCGATAAGGATATCAGACAATTCTCTTTCTCTCTCTCTCTCTTTCTCTCTGTAGCAGAGAACGGCTTCGTAGATAAAAATACTTAAGCACAAAATTCACTCATATTACCAGTTGTCAGGTAAATTACGTTGGTCAGGACGTTGTTACGGAACATAGGTGCACTGTTCTGCCGTTTAAAAAAAATAGAGAGCGGAGTGGGAGGGGGAGGTTCCTTCTCCTAGGCAGGTTCCTTCTTTATTATAAAATAATCTCTTAGAATACGTACGTAAAGCATTTAGTTTTCCATCTTCTCTGGGGCGGAACTAAAAGCGAAGTTCGTCTCGGTAATAATGACACGCCGTGCGCTGTACTAAAGGCTGAGATGCAACTTCACTCTCAAAGCGCCTCTTTAATGAACACCGAGGGACTGGGCGCAGAAGAATAGAAAGGAATGAGAGGCACCAGCGCTGGCATTTCTGACTGCAAGAAACTCTCGTGCTTTCCCCGATCCGCCTGGAGAAAGGCAACACAGCTTTCTAGCAGCGCGGCGCCGGTGCAGCCGCTACCACAGTGACTGTCTCTCTCCACCGTGTTGCGCTCCTGTCGGTGTCTAATACAAGGTACAGTTTCTTCTATGGCAAGGAGTTAACAACAAGAAACGTACATTGATTGCGCTAGAGCGTACCTATTTCGCTGTGGTTGATAAGGGACTGTAATTGCTAAAGCAGTGTTATTAGTACTACATCTCGAGTCTCACTCCAGGGAAATGCATCGACAGCAAAAGGATCAAGAAAAACTTACATTCTGCGGTTATTCTACAACACTTAGTACCTCTGATAATGGGCCGGCCGGGGTGTCCGAGCGGTTATAGGCGCTAAAAAAAATTTTTAAAAAAATAAAAAAAATTCAAACGTGTGTGAAATCTTACGGGACTTAACTGCTAAGATCATCAGTCCCTAAGCTTACACACTGCTTAACCTAAATTATCCTAACGACAAACACTCACACCCATGCCCGAGAGAGGACTCGAACATCCGCCGGGACCAGCCGCACAGTCCATGACCGCTCGGCTAATACCGCGCGGCTAGGCGCTACAGCCTGGAACCGCGCGAGCGCTATGGTCGCAGGTTCGAATCCTGCCTCGGGCATGGCTGTGTGTAATGTCTTTAGGTTAGTTAGGTTTAAGTAGTTCTAAGTTCTAGGGGACTGATGACATCAGAAATTATGTCCGGTAATGCTCAGAGCCATTTCAACCATTTTTGAACCTCTGATAATGGAGTGCATTTTACGCTAACAATACTCTGCGCTGGTGCCGCGTGACAATAGAACACAGCAGTCATTAATATATACTCTAAGGCATAAAAAGAGAAAGCGAAGCTCCACGAAGGAATTATCCAACTGTAATGAAAAATGGTAGCTGTGACGTTCATGTGCAGACAAATAAATGATTACAATTTCAGAAAAAAAAAATTTATTCAAGAGAAAGAGCTTCACACGTCTTCGGTATGGAATCACATTGACTGGGTACAGTTGTCTTCAGTTATGAGTCCCGCTTTTAACTGACCCGCCGCGCGGGATTAGCCGAGCGGTCTGTGGCGCTGCAGTCATGGACTCTGCGGCAGATCCTGGCGGAGGTTCGAGTCCTCCCTCGGGCATGGGTGTGTGTGTTTGTCCTTAGGATAATAAAGGTTAAGTAGTGTGTAGGCTTAGGGACTGATGACCTTAGCAGTTAAGTCCCACAAGATTCCACACATATTTTTTAACTGACCCCCGATGAGCAGCGGAAACGTTTTAAAGTTCTTATTTTTAGTCTCTCTATTATTTAATGAGCGTTTTATTTATGTGATTGCGTATAGTTATTGATTTTTATTTATGGTTTGGTTTAGCGATTCCTTTTCACTGTTTGCTCCTTTTATTTGAGTTGAGTCCTTTTAATTACGTTTGCGGTGGTTATGAAGTCTATATTGTTTACTGTTCTCCGTAAGTTAAAGAATACGGAAATACTATATGGGTTTCGCAGCAGCAGATCCCGTTGAGTCTCCTTGCTGGAATTTCTCCACCTTAAATAGCTAAAGATAATTTATCGCTATACGGAAATCGATCGGTACAGCCAAGAGCTTTGCTGTGTCATGTGTATGGAATGTGGTGTCCAACTTAAGTTCGTGAAATTAATTACGTCTTAGGAGAAATATTCTCGACGAATCCCAAAACCGCGTAAACTGCAGGTTCTCACCATCAAACCACACAACACTTCCGAACGACTTGCGTCTTTATAATCACTGAATATTTCTTTTGAAGTGATTAAGGGTTATGAACTGTACACACCAGATACTCCTTTTGTGCTTTTATATGTATTTATTTTCTTCAATACCATAAAACATAGATTACTGCCTTAATGCCGGCTTCCAACAACCTCCTCTCAATCCGACATAGAACATCTCTCTTCCAATGTCCAACATGGAATAATTATCTTTTTGCCGTAGCTAAATACAGTCTGTAGGCTTCAATTCCACCGAGCAGGGCTTCTCAACGTGTGGTCCGCGGACCCCTTAGGGGTCCGCCGGCTCTTTCTAGGGGGTCCGCGGCCACCTTTCACCAAAACGTGTAAGATCATGAGTAAAATTATTGAATAAAAAAGTGAAAATGAAATTCATCACTATCTTTTTATCGTGTGAAAAACATGTGTACTTTTACTTCAGGTCGTATTCCCAACCAGCCTTTGCGGTTCCTAAGTGAGAACGAATACACAGTTTAGTGCCGGAGAATGCGGCTTCTCTGATCGACTGTTTCGCAACAATACGGGGGTCGATTGTGTGCCGGCTCACGGCGCTAGATGCGCTGAAACCCTTTACGCATGAGCGGAGCGAGCTTTGTCGACCAATCGCAGCGCTCGCTGGCACGTATGCGGCCCCAGGCATCATTAAATGTTAAACTTGCTTTGTCAGTGCACTACCTATTTCATAAGTCGATTTTTTGACCTTCAAGTTGTTTTCATTCATCTCTAAACCAAAGACTATTGATACTTCGGGGGGGGGGGGGGGGGGCGTCATTGGGAACATGGCACTTGCATTAAGCAGCTTTCACTTCCCATGGCTTTCAGTCTGAAATTTAAAGTTACTGTGGTCTTGAATAACTAGGGGTCCGCCATGGATTTTCGACTGAAGAAGGGTTCCGCCAGCTGAAAAGGTTGGGAAGCCCTGCCACAGAGTATTTATATCTCGCGCAGTTATTTTACATTTATCGTCATATAAATAGTCCGTCGCACTTCATTTACTGGCTTTTGCATCACTAAACGGTTGCCCTTTAAAGCAAGCCATCCTGGGCTTACACTACAGCAAGATGAAGCCGCCTGCACACAGCAAGAGTCTGTACTGTTTTTATTCGTGCGTGTCAAACCGTACCATGGCCGGTAGCGCTGCTGAATCTCTCCACAATTGACAACACATGGAACATTATGGGCAGTAGAGATGGGCAAACTGGTATATAACTGTTCCGAAACAAATGAAACAGTACAATGTAATGTTTCGAAACAGTGAAACAGTTTGTTTTGTTATCTAATAAACCAACACATTTTATCATCTTGAATGTCTACTGTATAAGTATGTCCATATAAACACAAATGAGGTGCGAGAGCGCTAATCATATCGCAGAAAGTATGAAACTATCACTTAGGCGTCTTGGCAGTTTCGTATTTCCTGCAGCAAATGCGCTGCTTTCGTGTCATGTGACTATCATACTTTTCAATTGGCTGAGGACAGCCATAGCCTAAGACAGAAGAACCACCACGAACGGAACTGGAGGTGGGAGCAAACTGCAAAAACAACGGATATGCTACTGGGATTCCCACATTCCGTTAGTATGGGTAATATACCCATCCTGCTAATTTCCATGCACACAAAGGGAATCATCGTGGATAATAGGCACAGTGACTATAGTCTCACAAATAATGCCAAATAATTCGAATAAATAACAAAATATAACAGAAAAAAATTTTGTCTTTCAAGGTGTTTCGAACCGTTACTATAAATTCACCATGCTTGCGTGTCCTTCCCGTTCACCATTACACTATCAGTGATATGTCAAACAGATTGCTTGCAATTATACCTACATCAAATTTATGTATATATATCTAATAACTGTCACTCTACGCCTTTTTTTATTCGAAATGTTGTAGGCTTACTCGCGTTTCTTAATATGATTACTGTACATGAACAGAGAAGCGTATGTTATAAAACAGTGTAATTTAACTGAATGATTTTCACATATTTATTATTTTGAATGTGAATAGTATGCGTTGTTTTATTGTTTGGTTAGTGTTTATAAAGCAGATGTTACTCCATTTCGGAATAGGACAGTCAGCTAGAAACTAAGCTTTATTTTCGGATATCTTAAGCTTCATGCTATTGCTTGTCAAAAAGATTTCGACACTCTTGAAAGTGTTTCACGAAGTGGTATGTTGTGTTTCAGTACCTGTACCGAGCCCGAATCTCGTCCGACACAGAGCGGAATGAAACATCACTGTTTCGATACAGTTAGTCCGTTCCAAGCACAGGTAGACTGAAACAGCCTTATTTTGAAACAATGATACAGTTTCTGTGTCTGGCTCGAGATCGAATCTGGTCCGGTTATCCGAGACAGGGGCGGAATGAAACACCACTGTTTCGAAACAGTGAACCACAGCCGTTCCGAAACACTGAAACAGTTCCACGTATCGATACACTGTATCGAAACATAGAAACAGTGGCCAAGTCTAATGGGCAGGGCTCTGTAACAAGCTCGGGACTTTGACGATCTGACGCGCCAATTGCACAGAATCTCGCACCACATCCCTCAGAAGGACATCCAAGAACTCTGTCGATCAATGATAAGCCGAATAACGGCTTGCGAAAGGGCCAGAGATGGACCAACGCGTTGTTGACTTGCTAAATTTGGAAGCTCACCGGAGGTGTTTCATTAGTACCATCGAACGTTTCAGCAGTTCACCACCTAATCAGCTTCCAGGGTAGGGTGTAAAGCGTCATCCAAAAACTTTGCCTCTGTCATGATACTCGTATTGTTGTTGTGTGTGAAAGACGTCTGGAGGGGTGCGAGGAGTGGAGAGTGAGGCGGCATCAAGAGAAAAATTCGTAAACTTCTGTGGAGCAGCCATTCTCTCTAATATCGTTTGCTCGAAAGTAAAGGTGACGCGACAAATGCTGCATTATCACTTGATCACAGGCACGATATATTTGCTCATTACTACACGACTGCTCACTTCAATATCAAAAAGGGAAGGCTTAGTAAAGTTGATACACACCTGTCTTAACTGATAAGCACCACTAACGTATTCACAGAGACTATCTTGCAATGCTAAATACAAACTAATGGTTGATGGTACATTGTAGTTCAGAAATGAAACGATCGTATAGATCGATAAAAGGACCGGTTATCTCGAAATATGATTACTGTTTTCTCATTTGATGTTCCTTATCTGGCAAGTTCGCTTTCATATTTTAATGACCATCGGCTGTAGCTACCGTCCAATCATTTGGCCGTATTTCTGGCGAGGCGAAAAACAAAATACGAGGTTGGGACAAGTTCTCGAATTGTAGTGCTGCGGTCTGATAAGTTAGCACAGAGAGGGGGGGGGGGGGGGGCAGCATTTCTTTAGGCCAAGGCAGGTTAACAACGCGAGCCTTTTCACTCCCCAGATGTACGGATAAATAATTATAAATTAAGGAATCCTGCGAAAATTTAACATTTGAGCGTGTGCCACTTAGTTCACTGGAAATCACATGGGACAGAATTAGGGTTTCACATTACGGACATCCAGAAACGTTTTCAGATCGATAGCAAGAGCTTCTTAGCTCAAGTAAGCTAACTGAAATTTCTGTTACTGAGACACAATTAAGACTATGCTAAAAATAGCTTTTGCACTTTCCATGTAATAGGAACGTCCAATAGAATAAATAATACAGTACTTCGCACAAAGTACAACTATTACCTCACTAGAAGGCTTCAGGACTATCTTATGGTCGACATATTGACGATATTAAACCAAGAAAATCCCAGGAACACGTCACAGACAAACGTCAGGATGCTTATTTAAACAGGCGATGTCCGTTTTTATTCTTCCCACTCCCATAACTCCGCCGGTGGCCCGACGTCGATGGACCCTTTAACTCTGACATTTCTGCAAACAAGGACACTTTCCACCAGTGTGTGCAGAGAGGCGTCTGATTTCTACAACGTAGCTGCACGTTCACTGTGACATCTACTTACGGGATGCCTCTACCGATGCCAGGCTGCGGCTGTCAAAACAAGGCATAGTTGCAAATGCAGTCACTTTCCTGGGTGCGATGGGAAAAGTCGATAACGGTCTTCGGTACTGATTCATCAACGACGGAATGTCTTAGCACTAAATGAGTAAAACAGCAATCTGATATCAGCGTTTTATAACACACGTGACGGGAGAAGACACAAAAACCTCAGTGACACAACATCTCGGTGTGTCGCTTGAAAGAAATAAGGACCTCACTGAGAAATAAATGCTGTTACTTGTATCCATGAGGCTCGGTGGATCATTAGTAGCCGGCCGGTGTGGCCTAGCGGTTCTAGGCGTTTCAGTCCGGAACCGCGCGACCGCTACGGTCGCAGGTTCGAGTCCTGCCTCGGGCATGGATGTATGTGATGTCCTTAGGTTATTTAGGTTTAAGTAGTTCGAAGTTCTAGGGACTGATGAATGGCTCTGAGCACTATGGGACTCAACTTCTGAGGTCATTAGTCCCCTAGAACTTAGAACTAGTTAAACCTAACTAACCTAAGAACATCACAAACATCCATGCCCGAGGCAGGATTCGAATCTGCGACCGTAGCGGTCTTGCGGTTCCAGACTGCAGCGCCTTTAACCACACGGCCACTTCGGCCGGCAGGGACTGATGACCTCAGATGTTAAGTCCCATAGTGCTCAGAGCCATTTGAACCATTTGATCATTAGTAACGCCAAACAAAAAATACTAATGCATTCTGTTCTACCCCCAGTCTGTCACTTTTTCCATCTCTGGCAATGGTTTGTTAATGGGAAAAACATTAAGTTGCACCGTGCTCGAAGCCCATCCAACGTACGAGAAAGGTACTCGTATAACTGAGCTAGACATTCAGTTCACAGTTCAGAGGAAGGCAATGGCATACGACCTGCAACCTTGGCGGACAACACCGGCGACGCCTCGACCATACTTTGACAACTACATCTACATCAACACGACTACTCTGCAATTCACACTGGCAGAGGGTTCATCGAACCTCCTTCAGACTATTTATCTACATGTTCACTGTCTAACAGCGAGCGGGTATAATGAACAGTTCAGTCTGTCCGTATGACGTCTGATTTATTTCATTGCGACGACGATTTCTCCCTATGAAGGTTGGCATCAGTAGAATACTTTCGCATTCAAAGGACAAAGCAGACGAATACAATTTCGTGAAAAGATCTTTGTTTTAGTGATTGAAACCCCAGCTCGCTTGTCATACCCTATTTCGTAATAATACAAAACAAACTGGCTTTGTTTGAAGTTTGTCGATATTCTCCGCCAACTCTATCTGACAGACATCCCATATCGACAGCAGTACTCTAGCAGAGGACGGACAAGAGTAGTTGGGCAGTCTCTTTACTAGACCCGGTGCCTCTTCTAAGTATTCTGCCAATAAAACGAAATCTTTGGTTTGACTCCCCTATAACATGTGATCGTTCCAATTTCAGCTGTTGGTAATTGTAACCCCTAGGTATTTAGTTGGATTGACGGCCTTTAGATTTGTGTGGCTGATTGTGTAACCGAAATGTAAATGAGTCTTTTTAGTACTCGAGTTGATTGCATCACGCTTTTCCTTATTTAGGGTATATTACCACTTTTTTCACCATAAAGATGTCGTGTCTAAGTCATTTAGCTATTGGTTTTCAACTTCTGATGACTTTACTAGACGGTAAATGACAGCATCTCCCGCAAACAATCCATGAGGGCTGCTCAGATTGTCTCGTACATCGTTTACACAGATTAGGATCAATAAGGGCCTATAACACTTCCTTGGGGAACGCCGCATATCTCTTCTGTTTCATTCGATGAAATCAGAAATCCAGCCGCGCAACTGAAGCCGTACTCCATAGACACTTAATTTGATTAGACGTCTGTGGTGAGGTACAGTGTCAAAAGCGTCCTGGAAATCTAAAAATATGGAGTCAATTTGGCGTCCCCTGCCGACAGCACTCATTACTTCGCGAGAAGAAGGAGCTAGATGTGTTTCACAAGAACGAAATTTTCTGAATCCCTGCTGACTAAGTGTCAATAGAACGTTTTCTTGAAGGTAATCCGTAATGTTCGAACACAGTACATGTTCCAAATCCCAGCTGCAGATCGGCGTCAGTGATGTGGGTCTGTAATTCATCCGATTACTCCTACTTCCCTTCTTGAGTATTGGTGTTACCTGTGCAAATTTGGTTTGAAAAACATTCTGGACGATTAGAGAGATAGGCATTAATTCAATAGAACGTTTATGGGACATAATCGAGAGATCAGTTTGTACACAAAATCCTGCACAGGTAACACTTTCGCAATTGTGGACGGTAATAGAAGCAGCATGGCTCAGTATTTCTGCACGAAACTTCCAACGGCTTGTAGAGTCCATGCCACACCGAGTTGCTACATTAGGTTGGGCAAAAGCAAGTCCGACACGATATTGTTGGAAGGTATCCCATGACTTTTGTCACCTCAGCGTAGTGCATGTGAAATAACCCGTTTATGTGACGATCAGCAGTGAAGGAATGTGCCAAAAATTTCGTTTCCTGCATTTTACTTGAATTTCGAACTTGCACACAAAGCTTCTAGCTCTTCAACTGAGCGCAGACTGAAGGCATTCCTTTGGCGTCTCTGCTGGCGTCTCGTACAGCCAGACCTGAGTGCCTCTGTCGCCGTGGCCAGCAGCCCTGCCGTGGCGTCCCACTGCGGTAGGCCGTTAGACTGCAAGGTAAGAAAGTTCCCTGCACTGACGAGCTCGCCTGGACGCGCATTCCGCTCGGAGCGAGCCGTCATCCTATCGCCAGCGCAGCGCAGCGCCGGCCTGCGGCCGGACCGCGGGCAGTCTGGCTGGCTGGCTGGCTGGCTGGCTGGTGGCTTATCGAGGACAGGCGGGCCCGTGCCCCCACCAGGGTCACGGTCAGGATCAGGGTCAAGGCCGCTCTGGCCTGCCAAGCAGAGCGGACCTGCAACCAGCCCTCATCTCGTCTTCCTTTTTTTCTAGCGCCCCAGTATCACGGCTAGCCATGAGTCGTTGTCTTCTCTTTGGTGGCGGCCCAAACTGCGACTCAAGCAGGTCACTGTCAACTATCGCCTAGCAGGACAGCTGTTGGATAACCCGACGAGCAAGTATGCAGTCAATTTCTATTTTAAAAAGTGCTCATCATATACACCTACATTTCCCACCATAGCGTGTGCCTATTAGGTGAAGCAGCGGGGCTTTTTCCGCGCGCAGTCGAAATTCCCTCCTCACCGTTGCTTACATGGTAAATCGTTGGGGGCATCTGTAAACTGAAGAACCAAAAGCACTCCAACTCAAGCAGGCACAAGCACAGCGCTAGTCTACAATTTAACTTTGAAATTGGGACAACTCAAACTATAAACTTCGTGGCAGATTAGAACTGTGTGCCAGACAGAGACTCGAACTCGGGACCTTTACCTTTCGTGGCAAGTGCTCTACCAACTGAGCTCCCGAGCACGACTCACGACCCCTTTTCACAGCTCCGCTGCGTTCCAAACACCGAAGTTCTCCTGCGAAACTTGGAGAATTAGCACTCCTGGAAGAAGGGAGGTTCCACAGAAATGGCTTAGCCACAGCCTGGGAGATGTTTGTAGAATGAATTTTCACTCTGCAGCTGATTGTACGCTCATATGAAACTGTCTGGAAGATTAAAACGATGTACCAGACCAGAAACTCAAATTAGGAACAAAGGAAACATTCAGCCTCAAGGCACAGTAGCGATTTACGAGGGGCGTTCAATAAGGAATGCAACATATCTTTTTCTGAAAGCAGGTTGGTTTTATACTGGATTCCGACACGCCAAATTATTCTTTAAGCTTTTGACTACAAAATTCTTTTTTTAACATAGCCGGCTGCTATGACCGAGCGGTTCGAGGCGCTTCAGTCTGGAACCGCGTGACCGCTGCGGTCGCAGGTTCGAATCCTGCCTCGGGCATGGCTGTGTGTGATGTCCTTAGGTTAGTTAGGTTTAAGTAGTTCTAAGTTCTAGGGGACTCATGACATCAGACGTTAAGTCCCATAGTGTTCAGAGCCATTTGAACCATTTTTAACATAATCCCCGTTCAATGCGACAGCCTTACGCCACCTCACTGGGAGGTACTGCATGGTACCACTCTACTGTTCGACGTCGACGCCAACATCTTGCTGCAGCAACAACTTCCCCATCATTCACGTACTGCTTCCCGTGCAGTGCATCCTTCGTTGGGCCAAACAGACTAAAGTCGGAAGTTGCGAGAACCGGGCTTTAGAGTGGATGAGGAGGAACAGTCCAATAAATTTTTATGAGGTCCACTCGCGTGTGCAGACTTAAGTGAGGCCTTTCGTTCTCATGGAGAGGTTCGTTTGCATTTTTGTGGCAACGAACACGCTGAAGTCGTTTCTTCAAATTACTGTGAGTAACACAAAACGCTTCAGAGTTGATAGTGTCACCATGAGGGAGGATAACAAAAAGAACAACCCTTTCAGAGCCCCCGAACACCATCGCCATGAGTTTACTGGCTGAGTGTGCGGCTTCGAACCTTTTCTTCGGAGTAGAAATTGTGTCCCGCAACTCCATGGACTGGCATTTGGTTTCCGGTTTAACATGATGAACCGATGTTTTATCACCTGTGACGATTTTCGATAAAAAGTTTTTACGGTCAGCGTAGGCAATTCCGTACAGATAGTCGTCCGTTTTTATGGTCTTCTGTCAAGTGGCGACGAACCCAGCGGGCTCACACCTTTGAACACCTCCCTGGTGGGTGTCTGTGTCAGCACTACCAACAGAAAAGTCCAACTGTGCAGCAAGGTGTTTGATTTCAATTCGTGGATCACCTCGAATGAGTGTCCACACGTTCCAGCAAGGCAGGAGTCACAGCTGTATGCGGCCGGCCGGCACGCAGGGGACCGGACAGATTTGGACGACCTTGTTGTGATGTGTCGCTTAACTGCCAGGTCTCAATAGAGATTCTGGAAGCGCCCATGCAGATCTACGATGGTCTCTTTTTCTTCCAAAAGGAACTCAGTGACAGCTCTTTGCTGGGGACGCACCTCTGTTACACACGCCATTTTGAATGCTACGTATAGTGCCACCACCTATGGGAACTTCATGAATCTATAGAGGCTGAAACGGGAATATTCCACGATGTCGCACAACAATTCCGCGTTTTTTTCAACCGAAACTGGGCGAGAAAAAAATGTTGCATTACTCATTGAACGCCCCTCGTGTAGGGACTAGAAACATCATCTTCATCGCTTCAAGAAATAAGACTTTTTTTCTTGTTGTGCTAAGGTCGCACGTGGCTAATTCCTAGATTGCACACTTTGGACGTTTTGCATGAAACCACAAGCTTCCTTGTCAGAAGATAACTCTGCAGTGATAGCGAAACGCGACAGTAACAGCTAGAGTCATTTACATACCTTACTACAACTATGCTACTGGTCGAATAGAGACTAAAAAACGAAACTTCCTGGCAGATTAAAACTATGTGCCGAACCGAGACTAAAACTCGGAACCTTTGCCTTTCGCGGGCAAGTGCTCTACCAACTTTTTTTTAAAATCTCATTTTGTTCGCTTTTGTTCGTTGCATCTGCTCGGGGCGGATGGCGTAAGACATCCGTTTAAGTTCGATGTTGATCGATTAACTCAGTTTTTTTATTACAGAGGGCAGCTAACCCTCTGACCGAACACGCTGAGCTTCCGTGCCGGCTCTCCTGAGCTACCCAAGCACGACTCACGCCCCCTCCTCACACCTTTACTCCCGCCAGTACCTCGTCTCCTACCTTCCAAACTTTACAGAATCTCTCCTGTCAACCTTGCAGGACTAGCACTCACGAAAGAAAGGATATTGCGGAGACATGGCTTACCCACAGCCAGTGGGATGTTTCCAGAATGAAATTTTCACTCTGCAGCGGAGTGTGCGGTCTCATCATCATCATCTTGGACAGTTTCCAGCCACTGGCTGGGTCTGTCGGGAACACAAGCCTCTCCATCGTGTTCTGTCTTTCCACCATTCCCCCTCTTCCACCTTCGTCCAGTTCTCTCCTCTTCTCGTCACACATTCCTTCACTCCCTTCACCCATCTATCTCTTGGTCTTCCGCTGGGCCTCTTCCCCTCCAGTTGCAGATCAAACATCCTCTTTGGAATTCTTCCCTCATCCATTCTCTTCATGTGTCCATACCACTGCAGTCTTGATTTTTCTATCCTGTCCTGTACTGGTTCCTCCTTTAGTCTTTCCCTCACATACACATTTCGCAATCTGTCTCGTCTTGTTACACTCAACCTGCTCCTGTGGAACTTCATTTCACTAGCTTGTATTCTACTTTTGTCGCTTTTGTGCATTACCCATGTCTCACTTCCGTATTCCAATATGGGGCCAAAGTAGGTTCGGTATATAATTCCCTTGGATTTCTGTGGCACCTCCTTGCCCCAAATAAGCCCCCTAATGCATTTGAAGAACTGCCCTGCTTTTCTGCACCTTTCATTTATTTCCATTGCGTTTCCCCCCTTACTTTCAATCATGCTTCCCAGGTACTTGAAGTTCTCTACCACTTGTAGTTTTTCCCCTCCACAAGTTATATCCACATTTGGCCTATGTGCGGTCTCACGATTTGGAATTGTAAATAGCTGGGTACTGTTCGTGGTTCACCGGCTTAGGCTGTTCCAGTACACCAGAAGGAAGTATTCGACATTAATTCGTTCTCAGTATAACTATTTCAGTCATTAGATTCTTACTAGTAACATCTAACATTGGAACACTACAGAAGTGCTCCCAACCAGAAATTTCCGGGTTCGTGAGGTGTTTCGTTTTTGATTCGGAAAGTTAGCAGGTTGCAGCTTCATATTTTGCATATCACAGAGGTACAGATAACAGCCATTGGCGGTGAGGCTCAGTATTTCAACACAACTACGCAAAATATTAATGAAAAACTGGTCACTGATTAACAGCGTAACAAAATTCTCTGTAACACGGACTTCCTTTCTAAGCTTGCATAGACCGTACAGGCTGATAAAATACCTCTCGCTTGTGGATATACGAAATGTCTATTTCCTTACTGCCTTTAGCGATCGTTCTTTTTATCAAATTTTGACAGTTGTTGTCTTAGCAAAACAACGTGTAAGGTCAAAGGATCTTCCTACTTCCAGAACCGAGATCAGTGGAAGGAATTCGTATCAGGAAGTTGGCTGATTTCAATCGTATCCTACAGTCAGTTTTTCCGAGAGGCGTTACTGTAAATCACAGCGAGGAACAGATGCCTGCATCTGTGCATAAAATAGCTGAAGATACTCTGTCTGGTCCATACCAATAGGCTGTTTGATTGCCTTGAGAGGTTAAGAGCGTATGTGAACAAGACCATAGAGACCCTGTTCGAAATCCAGCACGCAAATGAAACCAATACCTACTGCTTAGTTTATTGACTAGTAAAACTGGTTCAATAGATGAGTGTTCTATGAAACGGGTTTTTACTTTATTTTGCTTCATTGTGGGGTATAAATACAGTGCTTTTGCTGCTCTCTGCAATGCTATAGAACTGTGGAGGGACCTACAAGGACTCCACGTATAACGGTTTTTCACTGCTCACACTTGACGCTGAGGCTCCCGCATTGGACAGAAAGCCACGCAACGAGAGAGTGAGGCGGCTGTGTGGTGGCGCTTTGTCCCCGCAGCGCTGGTGTGGTCTGCCCGTTATCTCGGCGTATCTTCAGTATAAACAGAAAGCACTACCGTCTGGGAACGCCTTTCAGACATAGTTATCACAACGATACAGAGATAACAATCTCTCAAAAGTGTTATCTTAGTAGGTAAATAGTGTCGTTCCACTTTAGCAGATATGGCAAATGGCATTAGATAATCCACTGTATGCGTTCACAGGACCAGCGAGTGGAATACACGCAACATTTCATAAACTGTATTACGTACTTCGTGTCCCTGTCTTAATATCCCAAACCACTTATAGTTGAATTCTACAAAAAAATGGTTCAAATGGCTCTGAGCACTATGCGACTTAACTTCTGAGGCCATCAGTCGCCTAGAACTTAGAACTAATTAAACCTAACTAACCTAAGGACATCACACACTGAATTCTACATTAACGGCAGAATGTATCAGCACAAATATAAAATTATTCAGTTTGCCTTTTACAAGATAACTCAAATCACTGTAGTCATTTTATGCACAAGGCACCCAACGTGTATTTACGCCTTAATATTTCATAAACAATTACATATTTCAGAACAATGCTTTCGACAAGTGATAGCATACAAACGGATGAGACTTTTTGGCGCTAAAGACTCAGGCATCGAGACCATTGGATCCTATAGTCGCAGACATTATGAATATTTTCTTCTTAATTAATACCCGTAATTTTATTAGCTATAGAGTTATTGAAGCAGCTATGGATCTTTAATTACAATGAGAGCTATCGTCAGTGTTTGATAGTTCTTTAAAAAAAGGAGGTAAAGTAGTATTAATGGTTCGATGGAACTTCGCAGTAATATCTGGTAAATGTGCTATACGTAAAAGGCGTATGCCACCGTCACTTTGCAATTTCGCCCACATTGCCGTCTAAGTGTCATATAATGGGATTGAATCTGCACGTGTGGCAATCGTTGCTCTCACATTTAGCAAATGCATCAGTTATTTTTGCAAAAAAATACGGTGGAAAAAAATTAACGACCATCATATCAAATTGTTGATGGTTCGACGCCCACTTCTTGACGCGCCTTCTGTTGGCGTTCGTCTCGCGATCTTCTGCCTTCGGGCGTTCCGTGATTTCTCTGACGTTTCGCCAGCACGAGAGGCTAGCTAGCAGCGTCAAAGATGCGCCGTACGTTGCTGGTGGTCGAAGGCCGAAGGTGCCGAGACGAGGAAACGCATCCGACATTGTATGAGCGGTACCCTTCTGTAGTGGCCGCGGTGATCGAGCGGATAGAGCAGTAGGCTGCGTCTCTCAAAATCACGGGCTCAATCTCGGGTAATAGAGCGGATTTCTCCTCGTTCCACTCCCTTCGGGACGGCTTCAGGAACACTGAGATTGCTATCAGATCACTACCGGCGTTCCCTCCTGGGTGTAAAACGGCGGCTGGAGCGCTGGCCCTCCGCCTTACCCCTCCCAGTGACACGGCAAACAGCAATTCTGGACATATTGGGTGTCACGTTGTTCTGCTGGAATTGTCCAGGTCCGTCGGAATGTACAATGGACATGAATGGATGCAGCTGATCAGACAGAATGCTTACGTTCGTGTCACCAGTCAGAGTCGTATCTAGACGTATCAGGGGTCCCATACCACTCCAACTGCACACGCCCCACGCCATTACAGAGCCTCCACCAGCTTGGCCAGTCCTCTGCTGACACGCAGGGTCCATTGATTCATGAGGTCGTCTCCATGTCGGAGATCTGATGTTCCACCAGATTCCTGATATACACGGTACACTCTTGAAATGGTCGTACGGGAAAACCCCCACTTCAGCGCTACTTTAGAGAGACGGTGTGTCCCATTGCTCGTGCTCCGACTGTAACACCACGTTCAAACTCACTTAAATCTTGATAACTTGCCACTGTGGCAGCAGTAACCGATTTAACTACTGCGCCAGACACTTGTTGTCTTATAAAGGCTTTGCCACCGCAGCACCGTGTAGTGCCTGTTTACATATCTCAGTATTTGAATAGGCATGCCTATACCAATTTCTTTGGTGCTTCAGTGTAAAATGTCAGATAACAGGTCTGCAATAAATAGAGAAATAAATAAAGTGCCTGATATAAGAGAGGAGCAGTGGGACGCGGATTGAACCATAGTAACATCGTGGCACTAGGTAGGGGATGGTAGGCAGTGGCCGGGCCCGCAGCTCTGGACGCCAGGGCGACAGAAGGGTTGGCGCGTGGCGGTCGCGACCCTTGACTCTGCGCGACCAACGAACGCCCGTGAACTGCGGGCAGGCGGCCAGCAGCAGTGGCCGGCGGCGGCCGCTCCCAGATAAAGCGACGGGGCCGCTCACTCGGCCGACTAACAGTATGCGACGCTAATGTGGTCCAGCTTAATTTCTGCTATCAGACTCGTCACAGACCGGGAAACTGATGGGTTATGTTTGCTAATTCAGTCAGATTGCGCTCTACCTCTAATTGCTAAAAAAAAAAAAAAAAAAATACGCGAAGACACTGGTTTGCGATGTAAGTAGCCCACTACGATCTACGTCAGTATTCCGCACACCAATATATTATTTTTCGACAGAGGTCCGTCATTTTCTATTTTATGTCCTTCCTATGCCACTGGTGGCTGACATGCGTGGAGTTCAACCGTTAATACATCTCCGTGCAAGTAGTGCGTTCTCCAGTCCAGCGTCTGGCCCACTACGTAAGACTGGACTGGTGCAAGGCTTTCAATCGGACGCCGCTTCGCCGACTTACGAACCTACGAGGGTTACTCCAAAAGAAATGCACACTATTTTCTTTTAATCCATCTTTTATTCTACATGTTTGAAAGTTTTACAGTATGTAGATACATCCTTTAGGACCAATATTTTCATTTCTCCATATAATTTCCATCCCTCTCAACTGCCTTACTCCATCTTGGAACCAGCGCCTGTATACCCGCACGGTAAAATTCTGGACCAACCTGTTGTAGCCACTATTTGGCAGCGTGCACTAGGAAGTCCTCATCTTCAAACCGTGTTCCACAAAGAGTCTTTCAGTTTCCTCAAGAGATGATAGTCACACGGAGCCAGGTCAGGGATGTAAGGTGGGTGTTTCAGTGTTGTCCATCCGAGTTTTGTAATCGCTTCCATGGTTTTTTGACTGACATATGGCCGTGCATTGTCGTGCAACAGCAAAACATCCTGCTTTTGCCGATGTGGTCGAACACGTCTCAGTCGAGCATGAAGTTTCTTCAGTGTCGTCACATACGCATCAGAATTTATGGTGGTTCCACTCGGCATGATGTCCACAAGCAAGAGTCCTTCGGAATCTAAAAACACCGTAGCCACAACTTTTCCAGCAGAAGGTGTGGTTTTGAATTTTTTTTTTTTTTTCGTGGGTGAATTTGCATGACGCCACTCCATTGATTGCCTCTTCGTCTCTGGTGAAAAATGATGCAGCCATGTTTCATCACCTGTCACAATTCTTCCAAGAAATTCATCTCCACCATTCTCGTACTGTTCCAAAAGTTCGCTGCATATCGGTTTTCTTGTTTCATTGTGAGCCACTGTCAACATCCTGGGAACCCACGTGGCACAAACCTTTTTTACCACCAACACTTTTAGTATTCTGCAAACACTTCCTTCCCCTATCCCAACGTAGCGTGACAATTCGTTCACTGTGATGCGTCTGTCAGCATTCACCAATTCGTTAACTCCCTGCACATTGTCTGGAGTGTGTGCAGTACGAGGCCTGCTGCTGCCAGGACAATCCTCAATATCGCCGTGCCCGCTTTCATCACGTAACCTGCTTGCCCACCGACTAACTGTACTGCGATCGACATCAGCATCTCCATACAGCTTTTTCAAAAATGGTTCAAATGGCTCTGAGCACTATGGGACTCAACTGCTGAGGTCATTAGTCCCCTAGAACTTAGAACTAGTTAAACCTAACTAACCTAAGGACATCACAAACATCCATGCCCGAGGCAGGATTCGAACCTGCGACCGTAGCGGTCACGCGGTTCCAGACTGTAGCGCCTTTAACCGCTTGGCCACCCCGGCCGGCGCCAGCAGCTTAGCGTGGAATCGGAACCACGTGTCGTTTCTGGTGAATCTTCCCATTATTGAGATGTGCCGTCTCTAATGACGGCGGCACGTTAAATTCTAATCTCCACTACTTCCTTCCTATTGAGATGTAAAGTATTCAGTGCCCCGACCGAGATTCTGACTCGGTTTTCAAGCATGGGTTTTAACATTAGCCACCAGGCCCCATACATGATAAAAACTAATTCTTCGTAAAGTAAATGAGAATGCCCGCATCACAAATGAACTATTTGCTGCGACAGTTTGGCATGCGACTATTTTTCGAGCCTTATCTCTATTCTTATACTCAGAATGTTTAATCGAAATCGGTCGTTTCAGAGACAGTGAACGAGGAGTTTACTCCTGTCGTGTTCTTGCGATCCGCCAGAATTTTTGTGCACAACCTCAGGCGCAACTGAAACGCGTCTGAAACTTGCTGAAGTTTGTACTTACCGAATATGTCTAGCTAGTGGTGGTCGCCTGCTACATATGATCATTTGACTCCACGCACTTGGACATGCGATCGATGAACTGCTAGAAACGTTTCTGAATGCCAGTTTCTGTGAGGCTGTCTGGAGAGTTCCCCGATTTTGGTTTCTTTCGGAGTGCGAGACCGCCTCTGTGGTAAACGGTACGTACACTGTCGCTGACTGACTTCCATGAAACGAGCGATAGAGTAAGAACACCAGGGTTGAGAAGGTCACTTACATGCCGCCAGACTGACAAAGAAAGGCATGCTTGAGCATAAGACATTACGCACACAGGCTTAAACAATTTCTGTACCAAAAGTAACGTTATATCGCTGATCTCAATTACTCTGCAGTCAGCTCCTCGAAACAGCAACACACAACTCATTAAACCTTTGAGTGCGAAGGACTGCCACAGGAGCTCAGCGCTGCCGTGCCGCGCGAGAATGTGTGCAAAAGTAGGTTTAATACCTGCACTTCTTTAGCACTTTAGTAGAATACAAAATAAATTTGACTGATATACTACTAGAGGTTTCTACCCACCCAAAATGTGAAGTTTTAATCAAAAATGTACGGCTTTTGTCAGATCGGTCAGCGTTTCCAGCAGACCTAGACCAAACTTTGTGATTTGCTGAAAACTCAACACATGGTGATTCAAAGAACAGTGTTTGAAATCATTGTCACTTAGTTGTTAGCACTTCGGGTGGAATGTCAGTGTGTAGTTGTCGTAAATCCAGCAGTTTACATTTCAATGTATCCTTGGATTTCTGTCGATTCTAAATTTGCCGCGTTGCTGTAAGACTATAGTGGATAGTGTAAAAATTCATAAAGTCTCTTAATTACTACAGTGCAAGTCCAAACCCCGGAACTGTGTAAAGTAGGCTTTGAACTAGTGTTGCTAGCGTTGCCCGTGGTAGTCACAGGATTCAGTATCCACTGTGTGGACGACACATGTTTCTTCCTTCATATCGCTCAGAAAGCACACTTCCCGTTATCTAATTTCAGGGTGACAATTATTGAACTATATGAAATAAATCGTCAAAAATTCTGAACAGTTTGCCTTAGGACGTTCAAATTTCACGGTTGGCCTCGGGACATGATGGGAATTAGTATGGTTTGGTTTAGCGACGAAGCCCACTTCCATTCGAATGGGATAGTCAATAAGCGAAATTGGCTCATCTTTGGGACTCAGAATCCGCATTTCGCGATCGAGAAGTCTCAGCGGGTGACTGTGTGGTGTGCAATGTCCAACAATGGAATAATCGGTGCGATATTCCTTGATGGCACTGTCACTACCAAACGGTACGTGAAGGTTTTGGAAGATGATTTCATCCCCACTATACAAAGTGACCCTCATTTCGACAAGATGTAGTTCCTGCAAGACGGAGCTCAACCATCGAAGCAGGAGAGTGTTTTATGTCCTGTAGGAGCACTTTGGGGACCGCATTCTGGCTCTGGGGTACCCAGAGGCCACTGACACAGACCTCGATTGGTCGCCATATTCTCTGAATCTAAAGAAATGCGACTCCTTTTTGTAGGGCTATATTAAGGACAATGTGTACAGCAATAATCCCAAAATCATTACTGAGCTGCCCGCCCCTGGTTGCTGAGTAGTCAGCGCGACGGAATGTCATACCTAACGGCCTGCGTTCGATTCCCGGCTGGGTCGGAGATTTTCTCCGCTCAGGGACTGTGTGTTGTATTGTCCTTATCATCATCATTTCATCCCCATCGACACGCAAGTCGCCGAAGTGGCGTCAACTCGAAAGACTTGCACGAGGCGAACGGTCTACCCGACGGGAGGCCCTCGCCACACGGCATTTTTCCGTTACTGAGCTGAGGACAGCATTCAGGAGATCATCAACAACATCGATGTTCCGACACTTCAGCGGGTCATGCAGAATTTCGCTATTCGTGTGCGCCAACACCATCGCCAATGATGACAAGCATATCGAACATATCATAAACTAAATCCGAAAAACTGTAGTGACGTTTACATATTGAATCGCCGTAGTTTGTAACTAAGTTACGTTTTTTTCGTATAGTTCAATAATTGTCACCCTGTACAAATATCGATGTCACTGGGCGAGAGTTACTATTTCCCGTAATAAATGGAAGGACCAACGGCCTTGCCGCAGTGCTAAAACCGGTTCCCGTCAGATCATGGAAGTTAAGCACTGTCGGGCTAGGCTAGCAGTTGGATGGGTAACCCCCCGGGTCTGCCGAGCGCTGTTGACAAGCGGGATGCACTCAGCCCTGTTAAGGCCAATTGAGGAGCTATTTGATTGGAAAGTATCAGCTACTGTTCAAATGGTTCAAATGGCTCTGAGCACTATGGGACTCAACTGCTGAGGTCATTAGTCCCCTAGAACTTAGAACTAGTTAAACCTAACTAACCTAAGGACATCACAAACATCCATGCCCGAGGCAGGATTCGAACCTGCGACCGGAGCGGTCTTGCGGTTCCAGACTGCAGCGCCTTTAACCGCACGGCCACTTCGGCCGGCTATCAGCTACTGTCACGAAAGCTGATAACGGCCGGGAGAGTGGCAAGCTAGTCACAAGCCCCTCCATATCCGCACCCAGAGACACCTATCGGCTGAGGACGACACAGTGTTCAGTCGGTACCTTTGGACCGTCCGAGGCCTGCTCGGACGTAGTTTGGAAGTGAAAGTGTACAGTATTGGTGAGTTGAGAAAAAATCATTAAGTTTTGTTGAAATATGTTGAAGTTCCAAGCTCACACGACGCAAGACTCCGGCCCAATCAAGGAATCACGCCTTGCCCTCAGGCCCGGCACTGACTTAAACGGGCAAGCGTCACAACCAACGGGCCACCGAAAGCCGCCGCAGACAGGGGGCTATTTGGCAGCGCGGCCCACTTTTTACGTAATTGGCGGTGCTTCCCGGCGCGGGTAATTACGCCTTTCTCCGTGCGGGCGCCGTTAAACCTGTTAGCGAGACAGGCAGTCCGGCGGCGTGGCTGCAGGACCAGCGCAGCGGCCGCCGGGCCAGGGGGCACTCACCTCCAGCCAAATGTCGGCACCACTTACTGCGGCCTGCAGCGCAACTGTCTCGGCCGGGCGCTGAGGCGCACAGCGACCGTTACCCAAATACTTTCCTGAAGGTTTCACAATGCGGGTGCCTGCCAACATAGGTGTGAAATCAGCACTCACGAGATTCCACCACTGGTGAAAGAATTCCTGGGAAAATGTTGTGTGTTATCGCCCACTTGACAACAAGGAGATGGGTCAAAGTAGTCGTCAGTTCAAATGGACTATTTTATTCACTTTCTTTCTCTTGGGCTACGTCTAGGGAAATATGAAGAAAAAATAAGTAAAATAAAGTATGTGTTTGTTGGTGTAAATCTTGGTCTTGAGGACGTTTATTGAAAACTAGCTGAGTACCAGGCGATGCCCAGCTATGTATGTATTCCAGTTCTATTGGTCCTTCGTCTCTCTCTATCTCTCTCTCTCTCTCTCTCTCTCTCTCTCTCTCTCTCTCTGTCCGTCTCCTCTACTGCCCTCTCTACCCAGCTCCTTCTCTTTATGTCGACCTCCTCAACCCCCCAATCTCTGTCCATCTCCTCCTGCCACCCTCTCTGTCCATTTGCTATCCCCCCCCCCCTCTCTCTCGCTGTCTCTCTTTCCATCTGCTTCCCACCAATCTCTCCTAACCTCTCTGTCCATATCTTCCTCCCCCACCTCTCTCCATCTCTTCCTCTTTCCTTTCTCAGTCCATTTCCCCTTGGCCTTCTGTCTGTCCGTTCCTTCCTCCCCCTATCTGTATCCGTCTCCTCCTCCCCCCCCCCTCTCTGTCTATCCATCTCTTCCTCTCCCCTTTCTCTCTTCACGTTATCACTCCTGTCCCTCCCTCCGCCGCAACAGCGGGGTTTCTGGTTCCCATTCCCACAGTATTTCTTTCCCGATAAAAAGTAATATGAGTACCGAGTTTCGTTGAAATTGGGCCAGAGGTTTAAGAGGAGTCTTTTATCTGTGGTTTAACCTGAAAATGCGCGTTGTATACAGTATATTTCACACATTTTTTTTTGCCGGCCGAGGTGGCCGAGCGGCTCTAGGCGCTACAGTCTGGATCCGCGCTACCGCTACGGTCGCAGGTTCGAATCCTGCCTCGGGCATGGGAGTGTGTGATGTCCTTAGGTTAGTTAGGTTTAAGTAGTTCTAAGTTTTAGGAGACTGATGACCTCAGAAGTTAAGTCCCATAGTGCTCAGAGCCATTTGAACACATATTTTTTTATCTCACCTGTATTTCTAGCGAATTTCTTCCCGCAGTTTCGCTTTCACGCATCTCAGTGTTTATGATGCCTTACTTTCTGACCTATGTATTGTACAACGATTTGATTTTGCAGGTATATTCAGTGTACATGTGAGTATTACCTGCAAGGTGTGTTCCGAATATAGTTAGTAGTAAAGAAGTAATAAATTAACACGTCACTCCTGATGCGGCAGTTTTTCTGCATGAACAGTGAAAATGTATTAAGCGATAAACTTTTTTCGTTTCATCATTATATGGGCCTGTCCCCGAGAAAATGTTTCGTAAAGGTTTGAAATTATCTTTAAAGTGTTTGCAAGTCCCCAAGTGCTGTCGTTCTCAAGTACTGGATGAGTGAAGTCTGGGTATTCGCGCTCCCTGTGCTACATTTCTTCTCCATCCCCACCTGTTTGACAATAAGTAACACGTACACCAAATTTGGTTTCAATCGATCCAGTGGTTTAGGAAGAAATGTGGAACATATGTACATACATACATTAACATTATAATATGTATAGATAAAAAATTTAGCTTGGAAACAACAAATCTGTTGGCAATAATCATAAACTATACTACCTAGTGTTTATTTATTTATTTGTGATTTGGCAGATTTACTTTATTTTAAGTTTTTGGCCAGATATTCTTCCTGCCGCCACAGTCACCAGTTAACCTAGCGTGCGCGCCATCTGTGTCTGAATCGCGTAAACTTCGTTCTGTGTGTTGTCGTATTTGAATTGTTTGTGTATCGTATTGTGCGAGGCAAAAATTAGGAACCAGCACATAATTTGCCTAAACTGGGGTGGAAAATTGTCTAGAAGCAACTCTCAGGCTGCTCGATGTAACAGACCAGTGGTCCTCCCATCCGCGGCTGGTTTACTGGCTTTTCGCGCAAGTTGTCGCATTACACTTTGAGCTGTAAGAGCAGGTTAGAGGAATCCTACTTCAGCGACCTGGATTCTGCTCATATCATTTTGCCTGCCAACTCAGGTTGCAGATCCACAGAGCGTAGTAGACACTGTCATGAGTTTGCGTAATTGCGTAAACTGTTTCGTGGATTTCTTCCAATGTGTTGCTAATTACTCCACAGGTTATGTTAAATTTTAGGATCTTGTTATGAATGTTATTGTCTAAATTACCGTCTGTCCCACAGCTGAGGTACTGAAAGTGGGTTACCTGTTCTAGAATTACTTTATTTACTGCAATTTTAGATCTTACAGGCGATTTCCCCTCGAATCCCATAATCTTTGTTTTATTGGTGGAGATGTTCATGTTATATTTAGAAGCCAACAAGTTATGGATGTAAAAGGCTCGTTGAAGGCTGTCTTCAATTTTTTGAATTATTATTTATCATTTGCGAACGTTATTTGAAACATTTCTCCATTTTGACCTCTATGCTGTAGGCGTTACTTTGTTTCCAAGACCGGAATAGGTCATCTACGTAGTTGCTGTAGATCGGTCGACACAGGCCACATCCTTGTCTAACTTTTTAGGTCGTTAAGTGTTTAGACAATTTACCTCCATCTTCGACAAAAATTTTTGTCTCTTTGTTAAAGTGTTTCTACAGAGGTAATTATACGCGTTGAAAAGCCTCTTTTTCAGTAGGGTCCGGTAATAGGTGTCTATTTCTCAAAAACTTTTTCATAATCTACAAACGATATATGCGTCTCTGAATTACATTCAATTCTCTATCAGTTATTTTATGCTAAAAATACATCTACATCTTCATCTACATCCGGAATTCACTTGACGGTGTGTAGCGTAGGATATTTCTGGTATCACTATCTGATAGCCCCTTCCGTTTTCACTTCGCGAATAGCGAGTGGGAAGAATGATTGTCAGTGGACCGCCGTATTAGCTCAAAGCTTTCGAATTTTCTCGCTGTGGTCATCTCGCGAGGCTTTTGCGGGAGGAAGTAATGGGTTGTCTGGCTACTTCCCGCCACTTTCTCTTTCGGACTTGCAGTACCAAACCATCCCGTGATGCGCAACGCCTCTCTTTTAGCGTCTACCAGTGGCGCGTGTCAAACATTTCTGTAGCACTCTCGTGGCGTCTAAACGACCCCGTGACGAAGCTCGCAGTTCTTCGTAGGATTTTGCCTCTTCTGCCGGAAAAATATTATTACACCCTTTTAGAGGTTTGTCCGTCTCTTGTGGTCTCACGGTAGCGTTCTCGTTTCCCGAGCAAAGGGTCCCGGGTTCGATTCCCGGCGGGGTCAGGGATTATCACCTGCCTCGAGATGACTGGGTGTTGCTGTGTCGTCTTCATCATCATCATCATTCATCCCCATGACGGTCGGAGGAAGGCAATGGCAAACCACATCCGCTAGCACCTTGCCTAGTAGAGCGGTGCGGGTCTCCCGCATCGTTCCCCTACGCTCTGTGAAGGAGTATGAGACATCAAAAATGTTCAAATGTGTGTGAACTCTTATGGGACTTAACTGCTAAGGTCATTAATCGCTAAGCTTACACACTACGTAACCTAAATTATCCTAAGGACAAAGACACACACCCATGCCTGAGGGAGGACTCGAACCTCCGCCGCGACCAGCCGCACAGTCCATGACTGCAGCGCCCTAGACCGCTCGGCTAATCCCGCGTGGCTATGCGACATTGTCATCATCATTTAGAGGTTTCTAATTCACTCAAGATGTATTGTTGCAACAGTGCATATGGAGTACATGAAATGATTTACATTTACAGATCGATAGCACAAGCGGTTCTGAGGTGGCAGGTATCGACCCGTGCTGAAATGGTTCAAATGGCTCTGAGCACTATGGGACTTAACTGCTGTGGTAATCAGTCCCCTAGAACTTAGAACTACTTAAACCTAACTAACCTAAGGACATCACACACATCCATGCCCGAGGCAGGATTCGAACCTGCGACCGTAGCGGCCACTCCGGCCGGCCGACCCGTGCTGAAACATCCATATTAGTACGTGGTGTAGCCTCTACGGATGGGAATGCTGGTGCTGACTGTGGCATCCAGTTGATCGTACAGATGTAAGATGTAAGTTCTGTAAGAGTTGCTGGTTGGCGAACAGCGCGAATCACTTCTCGTCCCATCACAAATCACATGTGCTCGGTTTGAGACAAGTCTGGAGGTCGTGCTGGCCAAGGGGAAGTTCTGCACGTCTTATAGAGCGCGTTAAGTTTCACGGTGGTGTGGGCGAGCGTTATCCTGTTGGAACACCACCTCTAATTCCTGTTGCTAGAACGGCAAAAGAACGCGCTAACAACATTCTGCACGCACCGAGCGCTCGTTAGAGTCCCCTCCAGAAACACCGAACTCGAACGAGAGTTGTAGCTAATCGCACTCGAAACCATAAGGTCTGGGGTGCGTCCAGTGTGTCTTGGACGAATGCGCTCTGTAAGACGGCTTTCACCACGTCTATGCCGTACACGTAGACGACCGTCACTTGCGTGCAGGCAGAATCTGCTTTCATCGCTGCAGGCCACGGCGCGCCACTCCATCTTCCAAGTGATCCTCTGACGACATCAGTCGGACCGTGTTAGTCGATGCTGTGGCGTGAATGGAAGACTGCTAATAAATAGTTCGCGGGCTCACAAGCCCGTTTATCTGAGCTGTGGTAGCTGTACGACTCTTGTGGGCGTCTGCGTTGCGTGGACGTCCAGAACCTCGTCTACGGGTGTGAGAATGTTCACGTGACCACCAATATCAGTATCGTTGTACAACTGAGGCAGCTACTACAATTTGTGTGGTAATTTTCCCAAAGCACCATCCTGCCACTCGGAAGTCCTTTCAAGCTCTTCGAGCACGATTGTGTCTCCCTGGCAGGGTTGCGTGCTTGTTCACATATCTGCACCACACTGAGCCCTCCAATAGCGAGGATTCCCCATTAAAGGGTAGGTACAGATGACGTCTGGCAGCTACGGTTCAAAATGGTTCAAATGGCTCTAAGCACTATGGGACTTAACATCTGAGGTCATCAGTCCTCTAGACTTAGAACTACTTAAACCTAACTAACCTAAGGACATCACACAAGACAAGATAAGACAAAATTAGAATCTGCGACCGTAGCAGCAGCGTGGTTCCGGTCTGAAGCGCCTAGAACCGCTCGGCCACCGCGGCCGGCCTGGTAGCTATGCTACTACATTATTTGTTCACGGACGTCATTGAAACCGTTATCATTATATGTGCGTCTGTCAAGGTGTACTAACTTTTTTTCCGACAGTGTATACGTCATAAAGAACAGTGTACTGTTTCCACGTTCGTTTCGACAAATGTTGGGAGGATCCTCTGTCGGCTTCACAGGAAATGTGAGACACAGACGAAAGAAGTTTTACACGATTTACAAACAAATGACTTCCCTCTATTAGGTTAACTGGCGACAATGTGACAAGAAGAGAACCAGACCACGAATATGAAATAAAATAAACCTGGCAAATCACGAAAACGGTATAGACCATAAATGACGCTGTAAACTCTAGGAAGGAAAGAGGCGGTTTGGCCGAGTGGTTCTAGGCGCTTCAGTCTGGAACCGTGCGAGCGCTACGGTCGCAGGTTAGAATCCCGCGCCGGCCGTGGTGGCCGTGCGGTTCTAGGCACTTCAATCTGGAACCGCGTGACCGCTACGGTCGCAGGTTCGAATCCTGCCTCGGGCATGGATGTGTGTGCTGTCCTTAGGTTAGTTAGGTTTAATTAGTTCTAAGTTCTATGGGACTGATGACTTCAGGTGTTAAGTCCCATAGTGCTCAGAGCCATTTTTTAGAATCCCGCCTCGGGCATGGATGTGTGTGATGTCCTTAGTTTCGTTAGGTGTAAGTAGTTCTAAGTTCTAGGAGACTGATGACCTCAGATGTTAAGTCCCACAGTGCTCAGAGCCATTTGAACCATTTGAAGGAAAGAGGCTTTAACCATCAGCTATAGATGGTAACTCTTCGAAGTCTTACAGCGCTAGAGTCAATGAAATGCTGATGAAATAAAGAAATCTCGACTGACAAATACGTGTGCTGTGGCGATCTCATTTTGTCCGTGTGGTGCGTGCAGAAGCCAGGCGCGCCGTTACGGGAGCGCAGCACGGGTAGCAGCGCCACGCCGCGCCGCGGCGATTCCGCCCACGAGCGCCAGCACCAGCGACTGGCGCCATGAATAAATGCATGCGGCGCTGCGCTGCGGAGCGGCCGGTGTGTCAGCCAGCGCGGGCGCGGCCCGTTTCTTGCAGCCCCCACGTCGCATCGCGCGCCGGTGCCGTCAGTCGCCGTGTCAGCTGGGAGGCCTCAATCAGAGCGGCCCAGCGCCACCGCTGTCGCCGGCCGTCACGCCTCCCTGCCCTTGTCCTGCCCGCAAACAAGTCCGAGCGAGCTGTAGGGAGAGACGGAGCCGGCCTACTCCAAACGTAGCTGTGGAGTTCGCTTCTTTAAAATTTACATTCACATGCACAAGGCTACTCTGCATTTCACAATTTAGTTTCTGCCAGAAGGTTCAGCGAACCTCTTGGTAGATTACAACTGTGTGCCGGACCGACAGTGGAACTCGAGTCCTTTGCCTTTCGCGGGCAAGTGCTCACGCACTGAGCTACCCGAACACGACTCACGATTCACGACCCGTCCCCACAACGGTAAATCCACTAGCACCATCTCCTACCTTGAGGTACTGTTGGAAGTAAAGCTGTGAGTAGCCCGCCTGGCTAGCCGTGTGCTCTAACACGCTGCTTCCCGAGCGGGAAGGCGTACCGGTCCCCAGCACGAATCCGCCCGGCGGATTAGTGGCGAGGTCCGCTGAGCTGGCCAGCCTGTGGATGATTTTTATGGCGGTGTTCCATGTGGCTAGGCGAATGCCGGCTTGTACCCTCTATTCCTCCTCAGTTACGCTGTATGTGGCGATTGTTGCGCACAAACTGTCTCCACATACACGTACACCATAATACCATAGTTAGTCTACCACGCAAACATTGAGTGTATGAGACGATCCCGGGCGGGAGTGGGGGCGGAGGGGGGTGGGGTGGTCCACTGGTGGCCGAACCGCACAATAACCCTCGGTTTTCGGTGTGGGGCGGCGGTGACGTGAATAGACTGCTGTGTCCGGTTGTGGGGTTGTGAAGCACTGAGTGCTACGGCGGGACAAAGCCTCTCCGCCGTTTCTAGGTCCCTTATTCAACACCCAATACACAAAGCTGTGAGTAGGGGCATTGAGTCGTGCTTGGGTAGCTCATTAGTTTTGCCAGCGAAAGGCAAAGGCTTCAAGTTCGAGTCTCCGTCCGGCACACAGTTTTAATCTGCCAGGAGATTCCACATCAGTGCGCATTTCACTGCAGACTGAAACATTCATTCTGGCAATTTCAAGTTATTTCTCTACCATTCCACTCTCGAAAACTTAATTTGAGACACTAGCAGCCTTCGTTCGCCTCATACCCGCAGAACATCGATGCCCCCGTGCAGAATTTCCAGTTGGCCGTTAAGGGTATCATATTCGCACAAATTGGTGGATGTTCCCGTTATTGTATGATTACGAGGTTGCTTAGCAACTGGTAGCATTAAGTACCTGGAAGTATGCTCACAGAACGACATGAACTGTAACGAACACATGCAAACGCCAGGCTGAGATTAATTTTAAGTCCACCAACGAAGGAAGTAGCTGTCAAAACTGTCGTTCGACTGTTACTTGAATATTTGTCGTCACAGTGGGACCGTTGCCAGGCAATAGAGAAGGTGCAAAAAAGACCAGCGTGTTTCGTCGCAGGTTCGTTTAGCAGCTGCGGGAGGGGTCACGGAAATGCTCTCTCAACTCCAGTGGCAAACGCTACACGAGAAGCGTTATGCATTAAGCTAGGTTTCCTGTTAGAATCCAAAGAACTTACGTGACGAAAGTACTGCAGAATTTCGACCAACAAGGCACGGTTGCTTCGGCGATCTGCAGACAATAAGTAAGTCAATGAAAACAAACTGTTCTCTCTATTTTCTGGTGCTTCATATATTTGTAAGTGCGTCGTTCAATTCTGTTTGCTGGATTTGCGTTAACACAATATCACGCAGTTATAAGAGTTTCTCCTGCACGTTAGATTGTCAATCAGCTTTCTGCTGCCTCCCTGTGTACTACAAGCGCTATACCCTGAAATACGTGTATTTGCCCGAAAGATTCAAAACTACTTTAGTTTTGCCACTGAGCACGGGCCTAACTACCCGATAGCGTTTATCTGTGCTGTGGCGATACGAAAATTTCCCAGTTTATGTTTTGACATTAGTTTTGGTAATTTTCTAGAATGATTGTCTATCGAAGTCGCTGGGTCCAAACGACATATATCGAACGTGCGATCCTAAATCGATCACGCGACTCTGGTGGCGGGCGTTATGAGTATGTTTAAGGTGGTCACTACAGTAATGACTAAAGAAGACTGTTACAAAAATACTCGCAATTACAAAGGAGATGACTTACCTTATTCGTCGTCGGTGTTGTCGTCATGTGAAGGTCCATGTGATGTGTACGCTACGGAAACAATTCCCTTTTTGCCATTAATTCGCGGAAGTATTTAACTTAGAGCAACTAAGGGTACGACGGAAAACAGATAAAAATGACGATCACCAATAATTGATCGTTTTAGGGTCGCACATTCGATATTTATCGTTTGGACCCCGCGACTTCGATAGGCAATCATTCTTGGAAATTAGCTTAGTTTTGGTGGATCGTAAAACTAAGAGGAAATTTATGGAACGTATTAGCCATTAGAATACTTCATTGTGACAACAGTCCCGAATCGGAGCATTTGTGCATTATCATTGTACAGATGATCTCCACAGCGTAAGGAGTATAGTTCGAAGAAAATTTGTCTAATTTATTGTGGTGACCTGATTTTTAAAAAAATTTATTTATTTATTTATTTTTGAGTCATAGTCTTGTGAGTGGTTTGATAGAGCCCGCTACGAATTGCTTTCCTGCGCCAACCTTTTCATCCCAGAGTAGCAGTTGCAGCCTACATCGTCGATTATTTGCTGGACATATTCCAGTCTCTGCCTTCCTCTACAGATTTTGGCCTCTACAGCTCCCCTGGCCTCTACAGTTATCCCCTGATGTTTTAACGGAAGTTCTATCATCCTGCCTCTTCTTTCTGTCAATGTTTTCCATACTTACTTTCCTCGTCGTGTCTGCAAGAACCTCCTGAATCCTTACCATACGCGTCCACCTAATTTTCAACAAAATTCTGTAGCACTACATCTAAAATGCTTCGATTCTCTTCTTTACAATCTTCCCACTGTCCACGTTTCACTACCATACAATACTGTTCTCCAGACGCACATTCTCAGAAATTTCTTCCTCGAACAAAGGCCTATGTTTGATACTAGTAGACTTCTCTTAGCCAGGATCTGTCCAACGCCGCCGGCCGGGGTGGCCGAGCGGTTCTAGGCGCTACTGTCTGGAACCGCGCTACCGCTGCGGACGCAGGTTCGAATCCTGCCTCGGGCATGGATGTGTGTGATGTCCTTAGGTTAGTTAGGTTTAAGTAGTTCTAAGTTCTAGGAGACTGATGAACTCAGAAATTAAGTCCCATAGTGCTCAGAGCCTTTTCTTTCTTTCTTTTTTTTTTTTTAACGCCGTGATCTTAAATTCTTCTCCCTGTGGAGCGAGCTAGTGCATCACTTGCGTGGGAAGTCAGTTCACCTAAAAACTAACCTGCTATTCGTGACGATGAAGGAAGAATTGAAGTATTTCTGCCTTCTTTGTACCCAAAACCAGTATAAGTCCTTCCTAGCAGATTGGTACGTTACTTGTCTAGCCTATTTGCAACGAAGAGCACTGAGTGCTCCAAAATATTTGAGGCACTTAACGGGTGCCGATTTCCTACTGCGACAGCGCGAAAACAGTTACTACGACATCAAATGTAGATCACCTTGATCCGTCATAGCAGGATTCAGCACGCAACGGGAGCCGTCCAGCAGAGTGGTCTTAGCACGCGCCCTGAGCCAACTGCGGCACCTGACGCCGCAGCTCGTCTGCTCCGCCCTGCCGCGACGCCTGCACGGCGAGATCACCGCAGCTGACCCCGTGCTGGCACTTGCTGCAAGCGGCCGTTGCGCAACTCAGCGCAGGCCACGACGCGTAATGGAGAAGTACCGCCCCCTCGCCCCACAAAAACGCTGTGATTACCGGCTATTCACGTAGTTTCCAACGAGGCTCCCTTCCGTGAACTTGGCGTCTTCTGTGAACACACTCCACAATAGTAAATGACCTTGACGCTGGCGAGACGTCAGTCGTCCCGTCTGCACGAGATGACCTTTCGATCAGATAAAATCTAATATTATCTTCAGGAAATAAAATCCAAATGACTTTTTCCTTTCTTCTACTTTTTGTAAGTGGAACTACTCCAACAAGACGTACAATAGACTCATTTAATAAAAAAAGGCTTAAAAATTCACTGTCCTGGCAATATCGAGACAAAGCTATGGAGCACTATGTGATAGCTTCCTTGGCGTGACTGGTCACCTGCGTGCTTCCGGGTACTTGTCATGTTGTCGTCTCCATCTTATGCACAATATTTCGACGACTGACCCAGCCGTACACTTCAGTTCCGTACAGCAAATACAGTCGTACCAACAACTGAGAAAGCAAATGGGCATGAGTCAGTAAATAGGCTAGAATGCTCCAAATTCTTGTGTGTACATATTGATGAAAACTTGGATTGGAAGAAGCGTATTACTGAGCTTCTCAAAGAATTAAGTTCGACTGCTTTTGCTCTCCGTGTAATTACTAACCCCGGAAACAAATGTGAAGAAAGAAGATTGGGTTTAAAGTCCTCTCGACATCGAGGTCATTAGAAACAGAGCACAAGCTCGGATTAGGGAAGGATGGGAAAGGAAATCGACCATCTCCTCTCAGAATAACCATCCTGCCATTTGCCTAAACCGATTTAGGGAAATTGCGGAAAACCCAAATCTGGATAGCCGGACGTGGTTTTGGACTATAGTCCTCCCGAATGCGAGTCCAGTGTGCTAACTGAAACGTCCCCTTTGAAAAATTACTGACACACAATATTTTTTAGCGCAACGCAATCTGACTTTCAATAATCCCTACAAAAGAATGGCCCTGACTAACATTAACCTATACCTTTCACAAATCACTTACCTCACAAAAATCTTCGTTACTCGAACTACTGCAATACAGCGAGCGCCACTACTGCCAGCTAAATAAAAGATTCAAACTACGGAAGGCACTAACTACTGATAGGCATAGTTAGCAAATGAAAGATTTTAATAGAGAACAAACAATGTATTTACCTTAATAGTCATAATATATATAGCAGTTCATGACATCCAGTGTTACAAATTTCAAAACTCCGCCATCTCTCTCCCCACATCCACCACTGCTGGCGGCTCACCTCCAACTGCGCAACGCTACGCGCTGTTAACATCCAGCTGCCGCTGCCCAACACTACAATGGCAGACAACAATGCAAACTAGCCACAGACTGCACACAGCACAGCCAGTGATTTTCATACAGAGCGCTACGTAACGTTGCCAATAAGAAAACATAAACAGCCTACTTACATAGCCCCCATGCTGCCCACAAAATATTTTACAAATTGTTTTGGGCAGTGGCCAATAATGATTTGATAAAATTTTTCATAATTACAATAACAAAGATATCAAATGCACGCACTTATTGATATAATGTTGGTCAAAAGCTAAAATTTTCTCACAGTCCATAAAGACAGTCCTGATCATTCGTCACAGTAAAACTGCCGTTTCTTTTCTCAAAGTCTGAGCAGTAAAAGACAATGTACACGGAAGTAGTGGATTTCCATGCTGTCTTGAAGAAGTAGTGTTGTCCTTCCAACGGAAAGACAGTGCTGACTCTTGACATGCTGACAGGTAATGGGCCACAACAGAGCAAACCCACAGCAGAGTCATTCGACGTTTTGAAGAATATCGGTAGGTAGGTCATCACAGAGCAGACCCACTGTAGTCCTGGTAGAGATTACGGTATTGGTGGGCCACCAGAGGTGCAGACCCACTGCAGTCCTTGTAGAAATAATGGTATTGGTGGGTCATCAAAGATGCAGACCCACTGTAGTCCTTGTAGAGATGGCCAGCAGCCATCTGTTGTGACTGTGCAGGTGCACAATCACCATTGAAGAGTCTTGCGGATAATGTAGCAAGTCCATAACCACCACTTGTGCACTCACAAAGTTTTTGGAATTGTCCTCAGAACCAGCAATGCTGTTATCCAGTCCCTTGCTGAATTATTAACACACATGCAAACATTAACAGTCCCTACTTCTCACATATTGTCCAAATACTATGACCAACAGAAACGAGTGCAGTGAAATGGAACTTACAAGTTACTTAATTTGATGAACTGGTGTCAATTACAATATTATAACATGAGAATACAATAACAAAGGTACAAAATACATCATTAAAGAACATAACAATACAGATAACATTTGTAGTAATACAGGCTTTACAAAAGAATAGAAATATACATATACATCAGTGTTACAGGAATTATGACATAAGTTCATACATAAAAAATCAGAATAACTTTTGAAACATCAACATGAGCATTAAAACAAAACAAAATAAATAATGTCTAAACATCTGTATAAAGAAAATAACATATTATTAATGCAAATTATATTTGAGGATAACAGTATTCCTCATCATAGTGAATGTAGCTTAGTACTAGAAAAATTCTACAATGTAAATCTTATTAGCTACACACATAAAGACAGGAAAAACACAAATATACAAGAGTACACAAACACATAGGGGGATAACACAATGGAAAGGACAGGGTTCGTTTTCAGTGTAACATTTGGTACTGCAGTCCAACCCAAAACTTCATTCCATAGATCTTTCATCTTATTTCAACATTTGTTTCCACCAAAAAAATCCTATCCAAGCATGCTTTCTGTATTTATATGTTCACATATTTCTTACCTCATTATTTATTTTCCATTATCTTACATCATTTATTTCCAAGAAAATCCTACCTAAACTTGTTGTCTCTAAACCCTACTTTTTTGTTCATATGCTCTTTCAAAATACTTTTTTTGGCCAAACCATATTCTTATAGCTTCTCAATGCATTTCTTCCAATTCATCACAACTCGTTCTCTTATATAGCCTACCCCATTTTAAGCTAACTTAAATCTACTGAGCTCAGATATATATGCCAAGGGATGAGGCAATGAAGCAGCACATAACAATTAATGCAAACAGCAATGACAAAAAATGCAGATTTGCAAAGCAAGCAGCATTACAGAAATTAGCAAAGCAATTGCAATATTACAACTAATATGAGCCAATGTGCAGCAACAAGAAAAATAAATCTGTAGTAAAACTGGCTTAACAGAGTAATATAAAGTCAAATTCAGTAACATTATGCCTGGCAAACAGCAGCAGCAAATGCAATAACTTATATCTAAACATGACAAAGCTCAAGCAGAAAAAAGTATTACACTAAAGACAACAATGCAGATAAGGGAAATGTCTATTCAAATCTTAATGTCTATGTAATTAATGTGGTGCACCACAAAAACTAATTCTACAAAAAATTTAAGTACTTGCAAAGAAAATTATATATGCAGTTACTGTTATTAGTCCCTTCTTATTGTTCTTTCCATTCCAAGAGCTCCTTTTTCGAAGAATGTGGATCATAAAGTAACTATTTAATAGATCTGTTGACAGAAAGTGTTCACATTAGCAAATGCATTTAATTTTATTTTATGAAACCAATGCTGCAAGACAGCTGGAAACCAGATATCAAATGAAATAAGCAACTATGTACAAAGTATAGCATAAAATAATCATTCAGTAGTCATGAAGCATTTCATAAGTTAGTAGAAATTCTCTCAATTCTTGTAGATAGACACTTGTCCTAATCAGTTGTGCAGAAGTAAGAATGTTTCCAAGTTATGAGCGTGTCGTATTTGCGGTGCTTTCTACAAAGGAATGTCAATAGCGAGGTTAATGGCCTCCTTTTTTCTCCACCTGTGCCTCTGAAAGGCACACACTAGTGGCTTTTTTTCCAGGCCACTGTCGCGCGGCTGGGTGCTTACAGTGACCTACCTTCCTTACCGAAATATTTACGACATCAGTTTCTGCTACAGTGACAGTTTGATAGAAATAAGATTTCACAGGTCGAAATATTTGCGTTCCAAATCTGTAGAAACAAAATCCTATAAACATAACAGTGTCCAATAAATTTTCGCCGGCATTGTGATACATTCACGCATTTACACACATTTCATAACTCTTAAAGTACGATTCTTGGTTTCCAACATCCTTTTTCACAAGTCAGAGTCCATAACCACTACTCATTATTCCTTATCTTATTACACATATACATATTCATCAACACGTCTTTAACATTTCATCATAATAAAAACATAGCATAATCAGATTCCTCATATAGCATCATCTCATTGATAATAAACATACCTCAACAACATAATACACATCGTCGTCGTAATAATAACATCATAAAACCTCAGTCAAATCTCAAAAACGTCGTAGCTTTCTGCAATAATTTCAAAACCTAAAAGAAATTCTCTGCTCATTTAAATAGTGTCATCCACCTCAAACGTACTTTAAAAATCATTTTCCCATACCAAATACATCATCCAAGGCTCTCATAGTATCACAATGATTCTGAAAAAATATGAAGAGTTCACAAAGTGCATACAAAATACAATTTCATAAATATGAAGTTACCCAACTGTGTAATTGCGTAAACATGTGTCACTGATGTAGTAAAAAAAATGTTTATCTCTCAGTTAAATGATCAGATAGCTGTGTAATTTGTGTGTTAGAGAAATATGGTACCGATGTGTGAAGTTGTATAAGCAAATACCATATTAGCTAGGGCTCCTTGTGCTTGCCAAACACATGGTACACAAAGTAAGCGTGTACCCCCCTGAGGATTAATGTAATTATACCCTCAGGTGTTACAGATTACAACAATGGAATGAAATGTATCACGGAAAACTTTCTTTGTAATTCAAAAATGTTGAAAAATAAATGGTTTAAGTACAAAATTAATCACTCAAATACATGTCCTGTAGCGCTAAATGTGCGTCTTGCTGTAAGATAATTCTGTGGAAGTGTCGTAGTTATCGTCCTCTGTAAGCAAAGTTCTGCTGAAGTCAATGTACTTACCTCTTCATAAACGGAAGTGAAATGCTTTGCGTATAGATATCGTAGTTATTATGTACCTTATTGTTATCAAGAAAGTACTATAAGGTAACATATTGTGGTGATACGGAAAAGGCTGTCTCATTGTAGTTATACCACAAAAGTTACTACTAAAACATGTTTTACTTTCCAGAATAATACAGAAAAACTGTGCAGATATAAAGCAGATACAGCACAAAAGCAACAATGTAAATTATGTCACACATTAGTAGCATCGTGATATAATTGTGTAGCTGTCAAAGAAACCAAATGCTAAGTCATCTTTAATACCACAGAAAGTACTTCAAATAACGAATGTCTTTTCAAGTAAACCAAAATGCTGCATGAAAATCTCATTAGCAGTGCCGGTACAAGTTCTAAGTATGTCAGCCTTATAGTTGTTACGTAATCGTGCAACTAACAAGAAAGAATGTACACACACAATAACACTGTGTCGTCTGTTCACTATAACAACGCACTCGTAAATACTGTCTAAATACGTTCCTTAGGGTCTAGACTGGATAGTGAACTTCAAAACATTGTTGCATGTTAACAGTTTCTAAGTCTGACAAAGCATACTAGTAATGTGAAGTGAAAAATTTTATGGCAAAGACTAAGTTATAAAGCAGATTATCTTTCAATAAACGGTTTTACATGTGAAATATGGTGTAAACCTTTACTCTTCACAGTACTCAGAGTTTCAACTTGAACGTAATTATCATGCAGTATACGTCGCTAAAGAATACTGGAATTTTGCTCAAGGTTAGCTATGTTATTCTTCTCCCAGCCAGCCGGCGCACGTGGCTGCCTGCAGTGCAAGTCATTGTCTGTCTCTTTGTTGGCGCGCGTCGTTATTGGGATTAGGAGGCCTAACTTCTACAAATTCACCTTGTCGAGAGTGCCCTGCTCTGTTTGAATCTCGCCAGTTCTGATGCAATTCAAGTCTGTCGTTACGATTATATCGTCTGTCGTCATGTCGGTAGTTCCTGTTGTTTCTTTCTTGTCGGTTAAGTAGTGGAGAATTTCTCCCTGAATTATCACTGCACGGTGGACCGTTGCGTCTGAAGTTATTCTGTCTCCCGTGATAAGAATAGTTCTGGTTGCCATATTGTCTGTTTCTATGATTGTATCTGTTATATTCACTACCGCCACGGAGAGGTGATCGTTCCCTGTAATTATTACTACTCTACCAACGGTTGTCATATGGGTGGTGTCTGTTTTGGTCACGATTTGTGTTGTGAGAATAGCCTTGTCGTGTCCAGTTATTATTTCTTTCATCGCGGAATTGCGACGGATGTGACCTGTAATTGTTGTGTTCCTGTTTTCGCGTTCTGCGATTGTCAGTGTCAATTTTTAATTCTTGTAAGAGTCCCTGAAAAGCTTCAATGTCGTCTTTCCAACGTCCTGCCAAAATAATATGTCGTAAATATTCAGGAAATTTGATTAAGCAAATGCGGATGAGTTCTGAGGGGCTGTATGGGTTTCACAGGTACTGATTCTTGTGCAACATGTCTTCAAAATATTTCACAAGACTGGAAAATTCAGATTGTTCGAAATGTTTCATCATTATGATGCTATGTTTTACTCGGTCTTGTGTAGCTTGAGACCAGTATGCTGAGAGGAAGGCATGATAAAATTCTCCTTCACTGTGGCAATCGTGAATGACCGATCACATTCTTACAGCTGGTTCATTCTCTAAACAGCCACACACAAATTCTAATCTGTGCTCTAATGACCAGTTGGGAGAAAAACAGTGAGAGAATTGATGGAGCCATGCTTGTGGATGAATGTCATTGCCAGAATTCTTAAATGTTTTGAATTTACGTGTAGTAATGAACAGCTTATAGTCAACATCATCATGTCGGCGACTCGCATGTCGGTCATTGTTACGTCGTTTCGGCGGTTCCATCTCAAAATTCGGTGTACCTTGCCAATTTCTTTCATAATTTCCGAAGTGCCCTGAGTTATTATTTTGTGGCTGTTCCGTATTTCTATGTCCCTCTTCCCGTATTGGAGCGCGAGTGTCCTCTAAAATATGTAATTCCTGTATAACCTGTGTCAACTGGTCTTGTACTTCCTGGATTTCTCTTTGGTGTTGCGCATTAATTTGATTCTGATTTTGTTTGAATTTCCTAATTTTTTCGCACTCGTCTGTGTCATTAAAGACTACCGGTTTTGTGTCATTCAGATTATCATCTACCTTCGTAGGTAAATTATTTAGCTGATCCGAAAGTTCAACTACTTTCTCTGATAATGAACTAATTTCCTCCATGCGTCTTTCTGAACCAATTTTCAGAGTATCTACTGTGTCCTTTAAGTTTTCCTGAGTTTTTGCAAGTTGCGTAACCGAATTGGTAGATGCAACTGAGTCAGTTTTAGCTTGCAAAATGTCGTGATTTTCATGAACTATAGTTTGCAGTTCCTTTATGGCTGCTTCATGATTCTGTAATGCATTTTCATGACGGGAAAAAATAGGTTGGAAATGCTCACAAATTTGTGTTTTTACGTCATTACAGACTTTTTGACATTTCGATTCGATTTTATGTAACTCAGTAGTTAAATCTTCACGTGTTTGTTCAATTGTGGTGTCTAACTTTTGAAGATTTTGTTCCATTGTGTCTAACTTTTGAAGATTTTGTCCCATTTTTTTCTGATTTTGTTCAAGCGTTGTGTCTAACTTTTGAAGATTTTGTTCCATTGTGTCTAACTTTTGAAGATTTTGTTCCATTGTGTCTAACTTTTGTAGCCTTTGTCCCATTTGTTGCATTAACTGTAATAACAATGCACTGGTGTCTGAAACATGTTCCTCAGTGCTTTTCGGCAGTGAAGTTGCACCGGCAACATTCACATTTTGACAAGCAGAAAATGTGTCTTGACTTATTTGAGAAAACGGTGAGGACCCAAAACCTGAATGTGCAGTAGTTGCAAAATTGTGTCCTGTCATTCCCGATTCCTGAGGCAGGCTGTTGCCGACCGATCGATCGATAATGCTTCCCTGTTCACTAATTGTTTCACTGTCTACACCATTGTTTGCTGCCCGCTCCATTTCCCTATGCACAATTACCAAATTACTACTTTGAACATTAGTTCATTCATTACACAGTGGCGCTAACACACTGCTTTCGTCTTCACTGTCATTTCTCAGTTTACTTTGGAGCCTAGTATTAGGTTTTTCACACGCTATTATTATCACAATATTTCACACGACAACACAGAAAAGCACAATTTGAAGAGCACAATTAGAAAACACATTAACATAGCATTGAAAATGATATCTCGTTAATAGCAAGCGCAGCTGCGAAATACTTGGTGCAAATTTACATGCGTGCCACAACTGTTTTACTGTACAACAATGGAAGACTGCAACTACAAAGGAGATTCTCTCTACAATTAAGCGCTAGCAATAAACTAAAGCTACACTAATTACACAAACTACAAGAAAAAATCAGAAGATTCCAGTGAGGTATCCTCGGCTAAGGGTCGACATATGAAACGTCCCCTTTGAAAAATTACTGACACACAATATTTTTTAGCGCAACGCAATCTGACTTTCAATAATCCCTACAAAAGAATGGCCCTGACTAACATTAACCTATACCTTTCACAAATCACTTACCTCACAAAAATCTTCATTACTCGAACTACTGCAATACAGCGAGCGCCACTACTGCCAGCTAAATAAAAGATTCAAACTATGGAAGGCACTAACTACTGATAGGCATAGTTAGCAAATGAAAGATTTTAATAGAGAACAAACAATGTATTTACCTTAATAGTCATAATATACACTCCTGGAAATTGAAATAAGAACACCGTGAATTCATTGTCCCAGGAAGGGGAAACTTTATTGACACATTCCTGGGGTCAGATACATCACATGATGACACTGACAGAACCACAGCCACATAGACACAGGCAACAGAGCATGCACAATGTCGGCACTAGTACAGTGTATATCCACCTTTCGCAGCAATGCAGGCTGCTATTCTCCCATGGAGACGATCGTAGAGATGCTGGAGGTAGTCCTGTGGAACGGCTTGCCATGCCATTTCCACCTGGCGCCTCAGTTGGACCAGCATTCGTGCTGGACGTGCAGACCGCGTGAGACGACGCTTCATCCAGTCCCAAACATGCTCAATGGGGGACAGATCCGGAGATCTTGCTGGTCAGGGTAGTTGACTTACACCTTCTAGAGCACGTTGGGTGGCACGGGATACATGCGGACGTGCATTGTCCTGTTGGAACAGCAAGTTCCTTTGCCGGTCTAGGAATGGTAGAACGATCGGTTCGATGACGGTTTGGATGTACCGTGCACTATTCAGTGTCCCCTCGACGATCACCAGTGGTGTACGGCCAGTGTAGGAGATCGCTCCCCACACCATGATGCTGGGTGTTGGCCCTGTGTGCCTCGGTCGTATGCAGTCCTGATTGTGGCGCTCACCTGCACGGCGCCAAACACGCATACGACCATCATTGGCACCAAGGCAGAAGCGACTCTCATCGCTGAAGACGACACGTCTCCATTCGTCCCTCCATTCACGCCTGTCGCGACACCACTGGAGGCGGGCTGCACGATGTTGGGGCGTGAGCAGAAGACGGCCTAACGGTGTGCGGGACCGTAGCCCAGCTTCATGGAGACGGTTGCGAATGGTCCTCGCCGATACCCCAGGAGCAACAGTGTCCCTAATTTGCTGGGAAGTGGCGGTGCGGTCCCCTACGGCACTGCGTAGGATCCTACGGTCTTGGCGTGCATCCGTGCGTCGCTGCGGTCCGGTCCCAGGTCGACGGGCACGTGCACCTTCCGCCGACCACTGGCGACAACATCGATGTACTGTGGAGACCTCACGCCCCACGTGTTGAGCAATTCGGCGGTACGTCCACCCGGCCTCCCGCATGCCCACTATACGCCCTCGCTCAAAGTTCGTCAACTGCACATACGGTTCACGTCCACGCTGTCGCGGCATGCTACCGGTGTTAAAGACTGCGATGGAGCTCCGTATGCCACGGCAAACTGGCTGACACTGACGGCGGCGGTGCACAAATGCTGCGCAGCTAGCGCCATTCGACGGCCAACACCGCGGTTCCTGGTGTGTCCGCTGTGCCGTGCGTGTGATCATTGCTTGTACAGCCCTCTCGCAGTGTCCGGAGCAAGTATGGTGGGTCTGACACACCGGTGTCAATGTGTTCTTTTTTCCATTTCCGGGAGTGTATATAGCAGTTCATGACATCCAGTCTTACAAATTTCAGAACTCCGCCATCTCTCTCCCCACATCCACCACTGCTGGCGGCTCACCTCCAACTGCGCAACGCTACGCGCTGTTAACATCTAGCTGCCGCTGCCCAACACTACAATGGCAGACAACAATGCAAACTAGCCACAGACTGCACACAGCACAGCCAGTGATTTTCATACAGAGCGCTACGTAACGTTGCCAATAAGAAAACATAAACAGCCTACTTACATAACCACTGAACAAACGTGACAACCTCCTGACTTATATTGCATATTTCTACCCAGTAACGTGCTACCGAATAATTTTCTATGGTAACTCATTACTGACACATAAAATATCGATTGCACAAAAGCGAGCAGGATGTATAATACGTGGTATTCACCAACGGACGTCAAGTAGGTAACTGTTCAAGAAGCTTGGCATTTTAACTGAGCTGTCACGATACAAATATCCGCTAATGAAGTTCGTCATAAATAATCCATCACAATTTTAGAAGAGCAGTGGTGTCCATACCTACAGCACTAGGCGGGAAAAATAACCTTTATTAGCCACTGTTAAAGCTGTCAGTGGTTCAGAGTGGGGTTCAATATGCAGCAGCAAAGTTTTTGATCATTTGCCCAATAACTTAAAGTGTTTCGCGGGTAGCGAAGCAGGTTTTAAATCCAATTTAAAAGCATTTCTCCTGGGCAACTCCTTCTATTCCATTGAAGAATTGCTACTTAAAAACTCGTAGCCAATTAAATAATGTGTAGTTACATGGACGGGACTAAGAATAATAAAGTGCTCATTAATGCTAGCACTAATCTTGTACACATATCCTGTAAACTGATTCGTGCCACATCATTTCGATAAAAGAATCGTTCAAATGATCTATGGAACATCTAACTAACTAACCGTCTTTTTCAGACGCTGTGAATTGTGCTGTTGTGCGTACTCGCCGTCTGGACTCGAGCTAGACTGTGAGCACTTCTCGACAATCCAGACATGGTGTGAGCTCTAATTTATGAATAGCGATGTACGAATCGTCCAGATGCACACAGCCACTAAATAAATACATCAGAACAAGTTCACGGCCACGTTCCTTTTCTTGCAGTTGCTCAACTGAGCTACTGCTCTGTCTCTGGTGTTTTATTCAAGGACCCACCTCACATTTTCCGGAAACAGTTTAGGGAAACCATCAGTTCATTTCAATGAGTTATAAGAATAAAAATAATAGCTAGAAACAAGTCTAAGCGACTATTCTTAATAAATACACTTTAATTTTCGACTTTGGGTCTGTGTATTAGGGTGACATGGGATCCAGTAGAGAAAAAAAGCGAAATTCTGCCATTTGGAGCTGATTGCTAACTTTTTGTTTTAAATACTATTACTACTTAATATTTGTACTACACTAAACTCATGAAATTGTAGATGAAGATCATTCAGCTAACGTTACCAAATGTACTACCGAACATCAAAATTAAAGTAGATTGCGTTTTCCATTTTCCACTGCGTGTACTATTTGTTACAACATTTTCGTTTAATAAAATAGTTGTGATTCTTCATCCTTTCTCGGCGGAACTGTAAAACATGAGGCTCTCACGTCTCCTGACATCGTAGAACAGTTGCCTCGAGAAATGTTATGTGGAATTCACATAACATGGCACAGCGACAGTTCCTAAAGCTGTGTATTCCATAAAACAGTAATTACATAATGATGTCTTTTCATCAGCGAACAATTTACGTTTTCTTGCTTGTGACTGTAATCACTCCTCGTTCATATTTTATGCATTTCAGTTTTCCGACTGAATGGTTTACATTTATTCTACTTACACTTACACAAAATGAGGTAAAAGTAACATAGGATATGAAGTGCACTATATCCTGTATGGGCTGCAAACGTTGATCTTTTCAACACTTATCTCTCTGTCAAGAATGAAAGGGTACAATTTACTATACCACATAACCGCGATTTCCACTCTTTTCCCTTTACTAAAATTTGACCTTTATAACCTACACAGAGACCAAAATTTTAGTTTCTAGTGACATATGAAGAACCCTATTTGAGATTGTCTGCCATAGAACATTGACAAAATCACCGTATAAGTAAAAAAAAAGTGGCACTTTGTATACAAATAACAAATGTTTGCAGGGTTTTATTCATCGTCACCAAGTTTTTGAAGGCACAATGCGAAGATATTTCTAAAAGATAGTAATTGGTCTTTCTACAGCTGCTGATAAGCATTTTTATTCTCACGACCCCACCTGTTCGAAGATCTTAAATCTCATTCTCAAATTATCATTTTGTCCTCCTACTTTTTGACCTTAACGACAAAATTATGTACGAAACATTTGAGAAAGACCGTTAAAGTTTCGTAGCTAGTACGAATGAAAATATCCTCAAAATTTGCGTGCAGACATCAGTCGCAATCTTCCTGAAATAATATTTTAGACTCATACACCTTTCGCTGCAATAAATACAGGGTATTCCCGAGAATGATTCATTGATTGCTTGCTCTGCTTTTGTCTTTGCCTTAACATTACGTTTTATTAATGATAGATTATAACATGTGTTTTGTTAATTTTATTCTGTAGCCATTGTTTCTTGGTTCCAGGTACTGTTACGACTAAAACACGGAGAAACGAGGCCATCGCCTTGATGTTGTTGAGATAACCTAGGTCTTGCTGATGCACGGTAGGTTTACTATAATCTGTTCAGAAATTTGTTTTCAGCACATGAAGCTAATCTCTCTGTATAATATTTTATGCGAATAACAGGCTTCCATTTTCATCGAGGCTGTTCACGGCAGAATAGACAAGTCTTTCTGTTACAAGCATACTGACTCTAAGATAACATTTGTGCTAGCCACTCTATGTTACCATAAATGGTCTCTAACAATTTTTCTATCATGGGAGCATTAACAAAGCAGTGTATAATTGACAACAGTCCTTGAAGTTCTCTTGTTCTATCGCTACAAGACCTTTGACAGTCTTGATCCGTAAATGAGATACGTATCCGATGTTGGTTCATTATCTGATCGTGATATTTACATTCTGCCAGATTCTTGCCACAATTATTGTTTTTTGGTGAGCATTTTGGGTATCAGAAAAAAACAGAGCTAACAAGTACAGTATAAGGTATTTTTGAATTATATTGTGCCTTTATCACAGTTCTTTAATGTCACACAATGTTTCCAAATATGTAAAGTTTGTTTCTAAACGATTTTATTACAGAAAGATAACAGAAATGTATGAGTTAATGTAAAATGTGGTGCAGCGCTTGCACTGGGTAGACTTTATTATTCTTACAGAACGTTCCCTTGTTGTATGACAGACAAATGTCGATCTATACAAATTGTATACGAATCGGACAATTTCGCTTTATTGTTATTATTGTCACGTATATTTTGGGGCTTAGCGCCGAAATTTTTTTTAAATATCTAAGTTGAACCAGGCGGTGGAAAAGTTTCTTGCTTGGTCTTCTATGTGCAACCATCTCAGCCTGACCTGACATTTATCACAGTTACTCCAAATTTCAAGTGCAGAGTGTTGAAGAGGGAACGATGCCACATGAATGACAAATGTAAGAGCAGAGTTAAGATTTAAGTAAGCATCTTCTGCTTCATAGTCCCCTGCAATTATCTCAGCTGCTTGAACTTTGTTAATAAATATAATAAATTTTAAAATGTGTCGATTCATATTTAAATAGTTACTGTTGAGTAAGCAGGATTTTGCTGGCAACAGCAAGATTCTGAAAGATGATGTACTGATGGAATTTCTCGGAAGTATGCTTGAGAAACTATGTTTTGAAATGATTATTACAGTAATTGTAGTTGTAAAATAAATAAACTGCTCCGAAGAATCAAGCAAACCTTTCTGGTGCAAACCGAGTATTGGCTACATATTATACACAACACTTCATTTGATTAAAATATAATAGCTATATCTTCAAATGTAGACCAAATCTAAAACATCACTTCATTTCATTAAAATACTATAGCTATATCTTAAAATGTAAACAAAATCTAAAATTTATACAATTTCTCGTTTTCCTATTTTCATTCTCAAGAGGATAATTTAAACTGCATTCTTCTCCACTTTCAGTTTTTAGGAGACGTGAAACTTTTACGTTAAGAACTATGTTAGCAGGCAGTTAATAGTCAGGGAACCTGAAAGAATTGTAATGAATAAGTGACATCTGCATTTTATAGCGTAACAAAATACATGTTTCGTGTTTATTTACCTCTTCAGCAGAAAGCCAGAGATAATACAGCTTGATTGATTCATTTATTGATCTCAGTGAAGCAAACTATACAGTCAACCCATTTAACAATTACTGAAACAATAAACGTGAGATATAACATTTAAACCAATACAAGTATACAGATTCGTGTTGACACATGGTGTTGCATTAGCGATGACAATCAGTAGAGTTTCTTTACATTTTTTTTTTTTTACATTGTTCGATATTTGAGTAGTATCGGTTCATCTTATAATTTACAGAACGATTTTTACCTGAGACAAACAGGAAGCTAAGGTTTTGTAAGTGGTGCAACTGTTTCGAAGGAAGCAAGATTGAGTTTAAGGTCCTGTCGACATCGAGGTAGTCAGAGACAGAGTGCAAACTCGTATCGAGTCAAGGATGGGGAGGGAAATCGGCCGTGCCTTTTTCGAAAGTACCATCCCGGCATTTGCCTGGAGCGATTTAGGGAAATCAGGGAAAGCCTAAATCTGGATGGCCGGACGCGAGTTTGAACCGTCGCCCTCCGGAATGCGAGACCAGTGTGCTAACCACTGCGCCACCTCGCCTCGGTCGTGTAATTCTTTCCATGGAATACAACTGGCACTGAGATGGGGAATGTGATTCCGTGTTTCCCAGGTTTCTTCTATAACTCTTCGATATTACAACTATTACAACTGTTGCTAATCCAATTCGTGACGCTTTCCTTACAAAAGCAACATATCAGCAAAGACAATTTATAATTACACATAATATTTCTGTTTATTTAGCACAGAATAGATTCACTCATTTCAGAATTTTTTTGAATTATTCAGTATTACTTTTCACTTCGTATACAAAATTAAGTGACACCAGATATAATTTGTCGTCTCTGTGAGCTAGTGACAGCATTCTCGACGCGACTTTAGACCGAAAGTACCTTATTTGATTTCTGTAACAATCAGTGCCATTAATCTTAGATCATTGGAAGAGGAGATAAACATTTTCGGTTTAGTATTACCCAACGTGGAACGTTTAGGGAAGAAGAGCCTCCACATCATCAGTCAGTGATCTGTGGTGCGACATCAGAATGCCTCCCAAATGCAGCGAGTCAGCTCGGGCAGCTACCAGAGGCGGTCAGTGACCCGGCGAAACGGGCTGAGCACACAGGTTGGTCGCCCACCTCCCCGCCCCCTCTCTCCACCCGCCTCCCATCACCGCCCCCGCCTGCCCCACCAGGATTGCTGCGCTCCACATGTGAGGGCCGGCCCGCTCCAGATTGTCTTTTTCTGCAACCTGACGGCGGCGCCGCGTCTCTAGCAGGCAGCGAACGAGTTTCGGACCCTTGCCGTTCGGAGCTGCAGAAACCCGTGACTCTGCCCGCCTGCTTCCGTCTCGGTTTGATGGCACAAAACAGCCTGCATACTACTGATTCTCCCTACTGCTGTTGCTGACAACGTGGACCAACTTCCAATTAATTACGAAATAGCCTGTGTTATTAAGTATGATTCAATGCTCCTTCGAACATGCATGCAACTATTCGTATTTATTCGCCAATACCAGGTCCCTGACATATTATGTCCTTCCTGGAGTGAATACACGTAATGTGCGAGTGCGCATGGGCGACGACGTACGGAATCTTGGGTCTGGCCGTGATTCGTGCTGGGATAGCCGAGGCGGTTAAAGAAACCACTCGCGTAAAGCAGGAAATCCGAGTGCTAGTCCTGGTCCGGCACAAAATTTCACTGTCGTCATTCTAATATACAGCCGAAGGTGGTTCATATTCGCATCCTCAAATGTATTTGCTGTATTCTAATTAATTATTATTTTTTTCCTGTGGACGTGAACAAAATATCTTATTCAAAATCACTGGTACGAGCAACGGACTTCGACATTTATTTATAGTTAGGTTAGCAACCAAACAAAGCACATCGTATTTAAACACTTGTAATAATCACCAATCACCTTAATTCCATTCCATACTGACAGGCCGCACGGGATTAGCCGAGCGGTCTGGGCGCTGCAGTCATAGACTGTGCGGCTGGTCCCGGCGGAGGTTCGAGTCCTCCCTCGGGCATGGGTGTGTGTGTTTGTCCTTAGGATAATTTTGGTTAGATAGTGTTAAGCTTAGGGACTGATGACCTTAGCAGTTAAGTCCCATAAGATTTCACACACATTTGAACATTTTGAACATACTGACAGGGGAATTAGCTGCCCGTTACCGTTTCTTTTAACAGGCTTCGCTACTCTGACTCCACCAGACCTACCATTTGCCGGCCGGAGTGGCCGAGCGGTTCTAGGTGCTTCAGTCTGGAACCGCACGACCGCTACGGTCGCAGGTTCGAATCCTGCCACGGGCATGGATGTGTGTGATGTCCTTAGTTTAGGTAGGTTTAAGTAGTTCTAAGTTCTAGGGGACTGATGATCTCAGATGTTAAGTCCCATAGTGCTCAGAGCCATTTGAAACATTTTTCGAACCTACCATTCCCCTCGACCTCATCACTGTTATTCACAGATTACTTTTATTCGTAGCCACATCCACCAGAGGTAGCGTACGCTCAGTATTATCGCTGCTCACTGAATATATAAATAATATCGAAATTCCTTTAAAAGCTCGATGTATGCGGATACTGAATTCTATCCTCGTATGTATTCCGACACTAAATTCTTAGTCTTCGTTTGAATTTGCCACCCTGTTAGGAAGGCTATTAGCCATGACGACGTTATAGCAAAATTCTGCTCAATCTGTTTAGCACAAACATGGAAGTTCACATGGTGAAACATTTTTCGAACGACACTGACAGAACTTTCTAATCCACCCTCATCTTCTCCCGTTATTATAGAAGGACAAGGCCATACTAAATCATCTGTCTACCTGGCAACAACTGAGGCCGACAGCTCTACAGAGAATTTTATAGGGATGTTGTGTCAATCAGGCACGTCGGTCATGCAAAAGAATAATTGTTTCTCCAATCAGGCTGCAGGCGCCGCTTCAGCCTTTGCTCTGTCCCTTATATAATTTTCTTTGAACTGATAAACATATCTCCAAACTGACGCACTGGAAGATACGGGCTGCAAAGTTTTTCTTCGAGATACACTATCTAATTGTGGTTCCGGTTCCGACTTCCCTTGCAATATATTTTAATGAAGTTGTTTCCTCACTAACAAAAAAGGGCATGTTATGCAAAATAAGCACTCTGAAAACGTCGGTATTATTTTTCGATTTGAACACCTTATAAAATGTAGTAGAAAGGTGTATGAAATGAAGGAGAGAAAGATGAAAACTAAAAATAATTTCCTAGAACATGAATGTGGTACAATAGAAGAGACTTCATTTCGACCCCTATGCTTCATTTATGATATGGCGAAACTCTAAATAAGGTCACGTGTTTCCTTGTTTCGATAAACGAATTTGGTTGTTCTGATACCATTGTTAATGCTGGGAGCGATCCATAAATATTTTGTTGTCGTGGTTTTCGTCTGTTACGTATGTATCATTCAAGTCAAAATACGTTTCAAATTTTTAATGCAAACTTTCTTGATGCATACCGAGGTAAATATTATTATAACAGAGATACCTAGCGTACGCTAGTGCCACGGCATGCGGCTCCTGTGAACCCGCTTCTAATGCCGGCGGTGTGGCATATTTTAATCGCCATAATTTCTCGATAAGGTGAGGGAAAGTGATGGTGAAAGTTCCTGATCCAATGATTATGAGGCAGTGACATCGGCTGTATCACAAGACTATGATGTGATCTTTTTCCTTATACCTGGGTCCGCAGCCACCAAACATCATTAGAAGAAAAAGTATTTCTGTTGCATTTTCGATTTGCCAGTAGGTATGAACAGAGTTCCCCGTTATTATCTTTCGCTATGGTATCTATAATCAATTACGGATTAGCGCATGTAGATCCTATACTCGTCTTCATAATGAACTGTAATGCGTTATACATGGTGAGTTCTTTTTATCTTGAGACAACGGAATATCACCAAGATTACGCATCGGATTAAAAAATGGAAAAATACGTGTTCAGTATCTTTAGAAATGCTATCCGGCGATAGTGACCCCTGCCCCACCCTTCGAGGGTGGGTCGGGGAAAGCTTTAAATATTAATTATTAATCTCTGATTTTTCATTGTAAATTCGGATTCTGCGGGAAAAAATACGTAACTTTTGTGTGTAACAACTTTGCCGTTGCACCGTAGACGGCGCTGTAATCGAAAATAGCACAGTCGACTTTAAAACGGTATTATCTCGGGAAAGATGTGTTGGATCAAAAACGAAAACCAGATGTGTTCAATAATTGTGAAAACAGCTTGTCTGAGGTATGTCCTGTCACCTATGGTGTGCTTGTTTGTAAGTATTACTTCACAATAAGTGCTCAAACACGTCGCCCCCTTCGGTGCACTTATTTATCGGCAGATGGAATAATTAGTTACAACTGAGTGTTCCCGATGTAATCTGCTGACATGCATTTCTGATACGTTGAATCATATCATCGTGCCTTGCTGGCACTTCTTTGTAAACTTCGCTCTTCCAGTAACCCCTTCCCATTTGCACGAGGGAGCTGAGACAGGGCACACAAAATATACATAAAACGTGTAAATATAGCCGGTCGGGGTGGCCGAGCGGTTCCAAGCGCTACAGTCTGGAACTGCGGGACCGCTACGGTCGCAGGTTCGAATCCTGCCTGGGGCATGGATTTGTGTGATGTCCTTAGGTTAGTTAGGTTTAAGCAGTTCTAAGTTCTAGGGGACTGATGACCTCAGATGTTAAGTCCCATAGTGCTCAGAGCCTTTTGAACCATTTGAACGCGTAAATATATCACCGCTTCATCGTCCGCATTAGCTTATCGTCATATTTACTTGTTCTGTATATATTGTCTTACATGCCTCATCCTTCATAATGCAGTAGGACCTTCCAGAAGGCGGGATGATTTTGTAAACATAGATATATAAGAAGCTCCCGACTTTATAAGTAAATTTCGTTCTAGAGCCAGTTTCAAATCAAGGACTTTACGACAGTTATTTAAAACCATAAAAAATATATATGGCTGTTGAGGTGAATGAAATTCTTCTGCCGGTTGTACCAGCTGGATGGTGATAGATCCCGCTCGCTACCGTTTTGCAGTGTTCCCGAAATCGACTCATACACTCTATTGATGCCATTGTGAAAATTGAGAGCTATGTATAACTTTTTCAGCCAATCTACTCACCTTCGAAAGAATAAGTGAAGAGCTGTTTCTACAAGCTGAGAAGTCCTCCAACACACGATCACATTTTAACTATCAATTACCTTCTCACTGGAGAGGAATAATTTTCCTTATCGGATTTTTGGTTTATACAGCGTGTCCAAATAGTCAGAGATATGACGAAACGATCCTTCGAAGCAAAAAATTATAGTAAACATGTACTCTAAGTCCATGCATTAAGAGATACCAGCACTTGTTCGTTTTCGCTACTCTGAAACATCTCTTGTACTGAACAAGCGCTCCTAGCTTTTAGGGTACGCATTTTAGAGCCCATGGTTACTATTTTTTTTTTCTTAGAGTGTTCGTTCCTGTCATATTCTTGAAGATTGACAACCCTGTATTATGACTGTCCACTGTCACTGGCGCCGTTCCTTGTGTCCTAGCTGCTCTATACGTTGACGTGGGTGTAATTTGTTGCAACTAATGACTTGCAACCCAACTGCGACAAGTTTATGAACCTTCACTTCTGAGATACTTAAACTACTCATCCTCAGTTTGACGGCTTTTTGATTTTATATTTAAATGAGTTAGTACTTTGAAAATTCTAGAGAAGATTTACTTTTGGTAAATTAAAAGCACAAAAATGTAGATGTTTTCCATTTATAAACAAGAAGTTATTCTAGAAGCAGTACCAGAAGACTCGGTTAATAGGATCTTTTCGTCATCCATCCTGCTTCCATTTCGACATGCCCCAGTGTCTTCTTTCTGTCTGACAGCGGACCAGTATTTGTGTCACGTTGTCAAGATTATCCCAGTTTTCCTATTTCTTACTTCCTTTACCTTGTTCCGCTAATGTACTCCTCTCGTTGCAGTGTTAGTTCTCTAACGATGTCTCCTTAGGTGTAAGAGATACCCGAAGACTCTTGTCTTGACAGGTGAAATAAATGTGTAAATAAATAAATAAAAAGTTTTCTGACTAGTGTGATGTCCACACGCTAGTTCCACATGCAGATGGAAAATGCGGAGTTTGGCGGTAGATAAGGCTGCGAAGTGGTGTCTGGGTGCTGGTGGTGGTGAGAGGGCGCAGTGGCCGCTGAGAGGTCGACGTGGTGCGTCTGCAAGCCGGGCAGCGAGCACGTGGCCTCCCGCGGGGTGAACGGCCATCCACTCCGGGGCAGGGCGGCACCGCGGGGGGCCCCTGCAGGGCGGCAACCCGACGCTCGCCGCTACTGTCTGCCCTGCTCACTCAGCTTGCGACACCACCACCTTCAATTATTATTACGTATGTGAGCGAGCACTGACCTGACCACTCGCCTCGCACCAGCGACCCTACTTAGCCACGCCGTCTGCAACCCGCCGCTGTTAAACCCGCTGCGAACTGAACGAACCCTGCCATCGTCATACTATTCCGCGTCTTTCTCATTCATGAAGTCTTACGTCAGACGCGGCAAGGTCGGTTACCCTCTTTCCTTTCTCCTTTCCACGGACATTAGCGCCCGCCCAGTCGGTGAGGAGAGTCTCTGGCGAGCCAACAAATACTACAGAAAGGAATGCCGCTTAGCATTGGTCGCGGCGTACCTTTCCACTTAACTGTATTTTTTTGTTCTGGCTACAAGTCGGCAATTTGTCTTGACGTGGTCGTAGTTTTAGTCAAAAACGTAACGAGAATGGGAAAGAATCCGGAATCCTGTCCATATTATTCGGCACGAGACTTTCATGCGTGTCAGAGTCTGTCTTAATCGTACTTTTACAATTTCGAACGTTTTGTCTTGACTTTTAATATAAACTGAAAAAAAACTCACGTTTCTGTTAACACTTACTCATTTTGACGGATTCTTTCTGTTTTATCGAAATCGCTTTCTGTTAACTATTTTTGAATTGTAACGCATACAGCAAGGTGCGAAGTGTGATGCTAGTAGTACCAGGTTAGGATCTTGGACCTCAATTTTCAAATTTTGTAATAATACTGATGATTAAAAGTGAGCTAGTGTTTTCGACGACTGCAGAAGAATTGGCGAAGAGAAGCCACAACTTGAAGAACTGACGTTCATATGTGTACTTACGCGTCGGATCCCAGGTCCTGCTTGACAAAATCAAACAAAGTTACAGTTTAACTAACTTTTGTCACTGTGGAGAGCACGACAGAAGTGATGTGGCGAATATGTCCTGGTAACTTCGAGTCTGGCTTCTTTATTGTAATATCACCTGCCAGACTAAATGAAGGACGGCTGTTCAGCGGTTATACATCCGCTTTTTGGCCACATGTCACAAAAATACTTACGATGCTTTTATTTTATCATAAACTGGGTCAAACAAAGGTTAGAATTTTCAGGATTTATTGAAGTTGCACACTTTTAATGATGATGATTTCAATGCCATACGTATTAGCGTCTCCTGTCTAATAGTCAACATAGGTCCATATTATGTTTTAATGCGCCGAAGCGTTCATAATAGACACGTGTTGACTGGATGAAGTCAAATAGTTCAAATGGCTCTGAGCACTATGGGACTTAACTGCTGAGGTCATCAGTCCCCTAAAACTTGAACTACTTAAACCTAACTAACCTAAGTACATCACGCACATCCATGCCAGAGGCAGGATACGAACCTGCGACCGTAGCGGTCGCGCGATTCCAGACTGTAGCGCCTAGAACCGCTCGGCACTCCGGCGGGCTGAATGAAATCACAACGGTAAAAAAATACTAGTTACAGGAATTTATCTAACTTAAAAATTCCAATGGCGATGAATAAAGAAATTTTAAAATTAAAAGCCTTTTTTTGTTTAGCTAGTTGGAACATTACAGTAATTTAATGAAAGAAACATTTTCAGTGAACAATTTTATTTCAGAATAAAAAAATGGAGAATAATATACGAAGACGGTTCAGAAAGTAACCTCCGATTGGTCACAGTGCGGGTTGTGGGGGGAGTAGCGACGCCATCTGTGCGTTCACGCACTCAAATAGGTCAGTCGGCATCAAGCCGTGGTCGAGTGAACGTCGTACCTGCGCTAGTTTAGTTTTTGTGGCAGTTTGAAATGTGTGCTGCAATAGAAAACGCCGCCAAATGTGAAGTGCGTGCTGTCATAAGGTTTTTTACAGCCAAAGGATATCCTGCAGCAGCTATTCATCGTGAGCTTTGTGCCGTGTACGGACCAAGAGTTATGAGTGAAGGAGTTGTCCGTGAATGGGTACGTTTATTTAAAAGTGGACGAGAAAACGTTCATGATGAAGAGAGGAGTGGTAGACCATCATTGGTGACTGACGAACTCGTTCAGACAGTTGATGCAAAAGTTCGTGAAAATCGACGTTTCTCAATGTCGGAGTTGTCTACTGGTTTTCCACAGATTTCTAAGACTCTCTTGTACGAGGTAGTGACAGAAAGATTGGGTTACCGTAAGTTCTGTGCACGATGGGTGCCCAAAATTCTTACCGACCACCACAAAACTCAAAGAATGGCCTCCGCATTAGACTTTCTGTCACGTTATGAGGACGAAGGAGAACCATTGTTAAACAGAATCGTGACCGGTGACGAAACCTGGATTAAGTACGTGAACCCTGAGACAAAAGAACAATCAAAGATGTGGGCACATTCAAATTCGCCTACCAAACCAAGAAAAGCCTCGCAAGATTTTTCTGCCAGAAAACTGATGGCAACGGTGTTTTGGGATGCCAAAGGGGTGTTGTTGGTTGAATTCATGGAACGTGGTACGACCATTAATCAAGACGTGTACTGTGAAACAATAAAAAAGTTACGACGGGCTATACAGAACAAACGCCGTGGTATGCTGATTTCCGGTATCGTTTTTTTGCACGATAACGCCCGTCCTCACTCTGCTCGCAGAACAACGGCCCTTCTTGAGTCCTTCAAGTGGGACGTTATCAACCATCCACCTTACAGCCCAGACCTGGCGCCAAGTGATTATCACCTCTTCATGCATTTGAAGAAATGGCTCGGGTCACAGCGGTTTGATGACGACGAAGAGCTCAAAGATGCGGTCACAGGCTGGCTCCAGGCACAAGCGGGTGATTTTTATGCAGAAGGAATTTCAAAGCTTGTGAAGAGATACGATAAGTGCCTCAATCGCTATGGAGACTATGTAGAAAAATAGTGCAAAGATGTAGTTGTAAGATGTATATATTAAAATATTTTTATTTAACTTGGTGTATTTTTTTAAATCAACCGGAGGTTACTTTCTGCACGGCCTTCGTACTTAGGTTTTTACAACCAAGGAGATTCACATCTACAACTCAGTGTTACTGCAATTTAAGGCACTATATTCTAATCTAACATTGCCGAAGCATAGTGTGGCCGAGAGAAAGTCATGCATATTAAATCTGAAATCAATGTTTCAACTTCAGCTTTACGTACCGATGTAGACAATGCTTATTGTATCATTTCAAATTTTGTAATAGTATTGATGGTTAAAAGTGACCTAGTGTTTTCGACGACTGCAGAACAGTTGACGAAGAGAAGCCACAACCTGCAGAACTGACGCTTATAGATGTACCTACGCGTCGAATCCCAGATGCTGCCTGACAAAATCAAACAAAGTTACAGTTTAACTAACTTTTGTACTCATGTCACTGTGGAGAGCACGACAGAAGTGATGTTGCTTTTCTGCACACTGGTGGATAATGAAAACTCCGAAACGTCCTGTTTCTAATAGATTGTTTTTAAATTTATTTTCTTCGCCGTAAAAAGCATAATATCTCTGGTAGTTTTATTTCGTATAGTGTGAACAATGGTCTCTAAACGGCAGCTGTGAGAGTGCTGGCCAAAGATACTCGTACTTTATTCGTTGCCGAACTACAACGTGGCTGTCACGGTGCGTCAGTAGGAATCAAAACAAAATGCTTTGCACTTGTGCGTTCATATGTTTCTGTTACAACGGATGTTCTAGGCATCACGAGAAGAATATAAATATCCTGTCTGAAAACTAGTGTACGAAACTGAGACAATTCCGCTGTAACATTCTACATCTACATACATACTGCACTAGCCACCAAGCGGTGTGTGGCGGAGGGCACTATTCGTGCAAAAGTCATATTCCCCACCTCTGTTCCACTCGCGGATCGAGCGAGGGAAAAACGACTGTCAGAAAGCCTACATTACAAAACACTCATCGTGCCCTGGGTCGAATACTCCTCGCGAATTAACGGCGAGATCTGATAAGTCGGCCAGTCTAGATATGGTTTTCAGGCGGTTTCTCACATCCAAATAGGTAAATAATGGGCTGTTACCCACGGACCTCCTCAGATACAAGCTACACAAAAATTTAGAAAACGTTGTCACACTTGAACATAGATCAACTCTAGACACAGAAAAATGGAGTAAACAGCTTTCGTCCCCTGGGAGGGGGGGAGGGGGATTGACAGAGGAAGAAGGTGAAGTTGTCGAAACGTTAGTATGATCCGACATAGACAGTATGATCACAAAACTTGTTCTGCTTTATTTCACGTATACCTTATTCATACACTCCGTTTTTAAGAAACGCTATGAGAGACATTAGAAGTCGGTATATTAGGTACTATATTAACCAAACCTTGAAGTAAAAATAATTCATAAAAACGAGTGTGTAAACAAAGCGGACACATGTTGAAGCAAATTGTACCATTTGCTCAGACATGCCACAACTGATGATAAAAATTACGAATGAAATAAGCAAGTACTCATTAAGTATGAACAAACTTTAGAAAAGGCAAATGCACCTATGTCTGCGTAAACAAGATACATTTTTACATTTTGAGCCATCGGAAGTAATATAGCACCTACCATCATTTTTGTGTCTTAGAGAATGTCACTGAAAATGTGACAATGTATTTCGGTAAACAGAGTATTAAATATTGTTTTTTGAGGAAGATTATCTGCATTTGTGAATGCGCTGGCGGCCTACTTTGACATCATACAGACAATGAATTTCGCAAACAGCGTTCCAAATACTTTTCAGTTTCCCGCAGGGTATACACAATAAAGATACATAGCACACGAAATATTGCTGTTACCATTTGTAATAACAAATCCATTAGAAAGGATGTATAACTCGTAGATTAGGTGAAGCAAGGAATTGCTCTGGTCATGTGGGCGTCTTAGAATGAAGTATTGCTATACTAATCTGATCGGATAGTTCTCTGCACAGATAGTGCTATATTCTGTGACACGAGGCTTATAATCAGAAATGTAAGTAATCCCTACTCATGTCCAGACTGATGCAATCTTTTTGCCTAACTACAACATGGCAGACGATACAGACGGAAGGAAATTGTTGGCACTTGTAAGTTGTGTACTCCACGGCTACAAATGGCTCTGAGCACTATGGGACTTAACATCTATGGTCATCAGTCCCCTAGAACTTAGAACTACTTAAACCTAACTAACCTAAGGACATCACACAACACCCAGTCATCACGAGGCAGAGAAAATCCCTGACCCCGCCTGGAATCGAACCCGGGAACCCGGGCGTGGGAAGCGAGAACGCTACCGCACGACCACGAGCTGCGGACTCCACGGCTACAGTTCTTCACCCAGGCAATACACGGCGTGTGGCAGAGCAACCCAATAATTAGGTCAGAGTAGCACTGCCTTCAAATTAGAATGGCCCAGAATTATTCCTGCACAGGGGTAATAGTGTTAAGTGGTTTCGGTCTATCTCTAGCCTCGAGGAGAACAGAAAAACAATAGGCAGGATTTTTTATTATTTTGATGTATACGTGCAGATAATTCTACTGGTGTCTGAGGGCACTATACTGAACAACATTACATCAGTATTTGCATCATTTGCAGAGTTGTAATAACAGCCATCATTAGTCGTATGTTTTCAGGTTGGTTAGTACCTCCAAGAACGCGTGTTAAGAGCAAGCCATTAATGCTTATTTTTCCACTGGGCAGCAGGTCAGGTGTTGAGACGTGGACGTGTGAACGCAAAATGGTTAGTCTATATTGACTGGCGTAGTCCACTAAGTGCAGTACGACCATGCATAAAACATCAGGCTGTAAGGTTTGTGACACATCTGTGGGAAGACTGTTCGATGCAAAACAAACAAGCAATACACTTACATGTATATCTATTAACGTACCACATGTGAAAATATCTGCACTTGTAACCGCTGCATACTGAATAGCTTAGCTCCCTAGTAAAATAATTGTACAACCAGAAGCGTGCGTTTTAGCATAAGAGGAACTACCTAAAGCAAGCTGATTTAAATGCACTCATTTCCACGCTGACGTGTTGACTTGATCTCGTTTTGTAGCCACAGCTCGACAGCGACGCGTTTCCGACACACGGTTATCCGAAAAAACTTAGCTCGACTGGATATCTCTTACCGGTCTCTCCGCTCATCGTAAGTTGCTTTTCTATACAGATCAGTAGTCATGACCAACCCAATGAAGTTTTGCAGGTCCTACGAAATGGTTTCACAGGCCGCAGGCCGCGGATTGCTGACCACTGTGTCAGCGTATGCGAGCAGAGCAGTGTCGCCTCACATACTAGCCACCCAATATCGACTAAGTCTAGAGTTGTGTTGTACCAAAACCGCTGTTCGGTAGTTTTGGTAGACTACGTACATGACGTAGTAAACGGCAGGATTACCAACAGTACTGGTTGCGCTGGTAGGGCAAGGCAGCTAAGTGAATGTGTAAGAGAGAGACTGGGAACAGACGATTTCTCTTTCTGTTTTGTTTGTTTGTTCTGCAGATAATTAGTGCGACACATCATTCAGAATTATTCTGTTGTGTAGTTTATATCCTTACAGAATATAAATGGCATTTTATAAGTAATAAAAATTAGCTGATGGCGTAACTTCTGCGCTTGTATGTAACCAAAGCAATTACTTTTGATGCAAGGACAAGTTTACATGCATAAGTATAAAACATATATAATTGTTGTACTTTTTGTACTCAATAGAATGTGCTTCATTGTGATCAAAGTTGAGTGTCCTGTTATTACTGACAAATACGTAAGCTGTTTATGAATAACAGAAAGAAATTTCATTTTATCTTTATATTGAGGAAACTGCGTTTTCTAGAGCTATGTTATAAATAATGTGTTTTCTTTATTTTTACTATAATATCATTCGTTTTCACGTTACAAATCAGCAATTTTCGAATAGGACCTAAGTTAAACACTGACAATTTAATTTTGCTGTAAATACTGTTTATTTGTGACAGACAGGAGGATAACTGTGTAACACAAGAAAATTGCGTAGGTTATCCAGCCCTTTACACATCCTCACTCAGTCTTTAGACAGTTCGCTGCTTCCGGTATTTAGGGGAATCTGACCGCTTGTTTAAGGAAAGCGATCGTTAGGGGGTAACGCCCGATAGATATGCAACACACCTAACGTATAGGTAATGCGGGAACGACCTCAACTGACCAAAGCTGCTAGGAAAACTACCTTATTCTACGTTTACTTACTGTAATCTACGGTAGCCTGCGGTAGTTTTACAACTATAACTAAATGAAATCACAGTCCTCTGGCGCTGGCGCCGCCGGCTGAAAAGGGACACCTACGTGGCTTTCACCGGCGCGCGAAATTACGCGTCACGTCTGCGGGGAAACGGCGCCGGCCCGCCAGTGCGCCGGCCCGCGTGCACCTGTGTGGCTGCAGCCGCAGCTTCAGCCGCTGCAGTAATTGGAGAAAGCCGAGCTGGCGGCGCTGGCGGCGGCCGCGGCGGCCGCGGCGGCCGCGGCGGCCGCGGCGAGCGCTGGCTTTCACGGCGACCTGCCCGACCGCCAAGCGCAGTGCCGCGCACCGAACAGCCGCCAACCGCCAGCCGGCCCCGGAACGGCGCTCTACCACTCCTCCCCGCACACCGACACCGTCTCATCGCGCTGCGACACCCAACCGTTCTCCCGTCGAAGTCAACAAAAGAGAACAATATAGCCACTCGTTATTCAATCGTTTTGCGTAGATCCCGTGACGAAGGAGAGCCGTCAGAAATGTGCAGTGAATCTAGGTATACAGTAACCAGCGGAAAGATGTTTCTATCGGAGCACAAAAAAATGTGTATGTTTTCCCGTTTACATAAAAGACTATGACTGAAAAGTGGGATAGCAGCTGCCTTACTCTACCTCTGAAAATTTCTCAAAAATTTTGGAATGCGAACATATTCGCGCTTTTTTATTCTGAGGAAGAAGGAGACAGTGGCAGTGGGAAACAGACGAAAAAGTAATAAATATTGGAAGATAGTACACGGTGGTTGTGTTACAGAAACAGAGAAGAAGACAATGGCGGTGCGAGAGAAGACACAGTGGCAGTGGAACATCCACTGATCAGCTAAAATATTATCACCACCTGCTTAATAGCTTGTTTGTCCGTCTTTGGAACGAAATACGTCACTGCATCCGACAGTTTGTTGGTAGGTTTGTGGAGGTATGTGACATTAGACGTTTACGCACAGGTAAATAAGGGGCCGCTGATTTGCGTAGGCGGTGATGGCGCCCGACAGCGACCCATTTGAGTTACTATAGTGCACCTCAAACCACGGTAGCACGGTTCTGGCTCCGACACACGGACAATTATACTGCTGAAAGATGACATCGCCGTCGGGGAAGAAATCAAGCGTGAAGGGATGCAGGTAGTTCGCAACCGTCAGCTTTTTCTCGATTACTACCACAGATCCCATCAAAGCGCAGGGGAATGTCTCCCATAGCTTAATACCGCCTCCATCGGCTGCGTCCGTGCAACGCTGCACGTTTCGAGCCGCCGTTCACCTCGATGACGGCATTTGTGGAGACGACCAGCGACCTAGTGTACCGAAAAAGGGAGCCGACACGTTGCCATTGACCAACGGTCGAATCCCGGAGATCCCGTGCCCACTAAAATCGTAATTGACGATGTCGCTGTGTCAACATGCGAGATCCGTATTCAACAATGTGCGACGAACGGTGTGCACCAGCATTGTGCTCTTTCAGCGTAGAGGCCACAAATCACCGTCTATGCTATTTTACACAGCAGACAATCCTCCGAAGCCCACGTTCTGAGAAGAGTTGTGAACGTCCAACCATTTAGCGCCTAGTGGTAGTTTCACTGTCCTTCTACCTCTTTCCGCAGATGCGCACGACAGTAGCACGTGAACATTCGATCAGTTCCACCGTTTTCGAGACACTCGTTCATGGGCTTTGTTTAATAATAATCTGCCCTTTATTAGAGTCCCTTATTTCAATGGATTTCCCCATTTGCAGCCCATATCTTCGCTAGACTGATCCCCCGTCCGTATCTGCTCCCCTTACATACTTTTGTTAGCGCGTCACGTTCCCGCAACGCCACCAGGTGGCATCCAACGTCGCGATGGGCACCGGTCGTAATGTGGTGGCTAATCAGTGTAGTTGACAGTGACAAATCAGCGCTAGGAAAAAATTGAAGGAGTCAATAGCACTGGGTGAGGAATAAAGAGAAGGAGAAAGTGCAAGTGAGCGAGAGCCAGTCATAACGAGAGACAGATTCCGTGACAATGACGAGGAGGAAAAGGGAGGTAGTGAGAGTGAGAAGATATAGCAGCAGCAGGAATGAATGAATTAGATAGTGCAGTAAGAGAGAGCAAGAGGGAGACGTGACAGTGAGAGGATACAGTAGTAGTAGAACAGAACGAACCAGACTGGCCGGCCGGGGTGACCGAGCGGTTCTAGGCGCTACAGCGTGGAACCGCACGACCGCTACGGTCGCAGGTTCGAATCCTGCCTCGGGCATGGATGTGTGTGATGTCCTTAGGTTAGTTAGGTTTAAGTAGTTCTAAGTTCTAGGCGACTGATGACCTCAGAAGTTAAGTCCCATAATGCTCAGAGCCATTTGAACCAATTTTTTCAACCAGACTGTGGCTGTTATCACGAGGTGTGTGTCAGTTAGGGAGACAGATAGCGATTATGACAGCGAGTTGGGCTGAATGAGTAAATGAGAATGTTAGAAAGATCGAGAACATTCTTGCATGCCAAGATGCTAAGAAAGCTAAAATGAGGCATCTGCCAAACCGATTTTCAGTCAGTCTTTTAAATGAACAGGAACAGATTCGCATTTTTTGTGCTCCGGTAGGGGCACTTTGTTGCTGTTTCCCTTCTTTTCTCTGCCATGGCAGGGCATGTCACTCGTATGAAGAGAACTTTACGGGTCAGTAAAATTTTGGTAGTTTGCTTATGCGAAATTGAAATAACGCGAAACTAATTTCACACCTCAGTCCGGATTTTACGCGTGCAAAATTTGCATATGCTTCGGTACTACAACATGAGGTTCCCAGAACCCTTCTGATGATAACGGACACATTTAACAGCATATTTCTACGTGTTGCGTTACTTTATAAACTTTTCCGCCTTACAACGGATATTAATTGCGTATTTTACGTGTATAAGTAGGGTAATTTTGAACAACGGATAAAGATAGCAAGAAAATTTTAAATGTTATTCTAGATCGGGATCTTAGAAATACATCGTAAAAATTACAGTCATTTCCTGTGCATAGCCGTCTTGGAACCCGCGGCTCGGTTTTGGTACCCAAAAACTATGTTTATTCGGGTTTTCTCAGGAACTACCCATGAACTAAATGATGCCTCCATAAGCCCGTTATGGCACACCAGAGACCACATATACCTGGGGGAAAAATACCAGCCGGTTTGTTCCTCTTGTCTAAGCTGGAGGTAGAGTGTAATATTCAAATATTAACCCTCTACTGTTGGGTATACAAGTAGGCCCTATTCTTGTTCCATCTGCCTCGTTTCTATTTGACTGCCCCTTATTCTTCAACATGTAAATACAGACTATAATCAACTAAAGTACAGACATTGTAGACCAGGACAGCTCATGTCAGTGTGCCATCTGCATTGCTTTAATTGAGTTGTTATCCCAGTATGTACACCGAAACGCTCGACGGGATTGCGTACCTTACAATGTTAGCAATAATAGTACGGGTTCATGTATTCGATTATCATAGACACCAGGAGAGTTGTCGCTTATAACTTTCGACTCGTTCGTTTCAGGACTGGGTCCCTCACACCACATTCGTACATTTACCCTTCTCCATCGTCGCTGAATGTTTGTAACATCATCACGGAATCACCTGTATAGAAAAGACTCACTATTAAACCTAGCCAAAGGACCGAAAGCAACGCGCGCACGCACACACACACACACACACACACACACACACACACACACACACACACACACACACACAAATGTGTGTGAATTTCTAAGGGACCAACTGCTTAGGTCTTCGGTCCGTAGACTTACACACTACTTAAACTAACCTATACTAAGAATAACACACACACACCCATGCCCGAGGGAGGACTCGAACCTCCGGCGGGAGGGGCCACGCACACACGCACACACACACACACACACACACACACACACACACACATTATAACAATATGTTTACTTTTGTGCGTTAACATACAGCTATAATCGGCGGTGGAAATATATTTCCAGAGAAAAGCGCATGATGATATATTTGTATTTTAGGCCAATAGACATAACTAGTTATTGCAGCGGTTTTGAATACCTTTGCTGGTCTGGGCTAAATGACTATTGAAGATATAATTGTCTTTGGATAGCTCAACAAGAATTTTCTAAGGGACCGAAGTTTATCATGCATTTACCAGTAGAATAAGGAGCGGAGAAACTATTTCGCCGTATGCAACTTCCGTCCGATTTCGACGAAACAATTTGTGATTGTTAACCGTCAAAATTTGCAGAAACATAAAAGAAAATTAAATACGTATGAGACAAAGTTTCTATACTAAATAATTAGTCCATACACAAGTTCCATTTAACTTTGAATTTATGGCAGTCGATATATAACGAACTTACATCTTTTAACATTTCCAGATACACGTCGCACAATGTAGCTTCCCACATGAATCTACTGCTATGCAGTATGGCACTTTCACATTAGACCAAAATAATATTTTTAAACAATAATAATACGGTGGCAAGACATGCGTGTCCGACACAAATTACGAGAGACAGAAGAATGAGAATATCTAGTACATCAAAAGAATGTGTAAAAATGTTGTTCTTTTGTCCGCCTTTGGCGCAGTGGCTTTCAAAGTCAATAGCTCACTGTATTCTAACAGCGCTTCCACAATAAACACGTCACGTCACAGGACGTTATTTGCTAACTGTAGCTGTTTCCGAGCGACTGCTCGGTTAGTGAATGATTTAAAATGGTAGGGCAATCACAGAATGTTACGACATACACGAGAGTTTACAGCGCTACCGGCAAAACAACAGTTCGACAAGCAATACGACAAGAGCATATGTAGAACAGTTTCAAGACACACAGTAAGTAATAAAAGATATACTGATCAAAATGTGCATAGTTCAAAACTGCACTGTAACTTAGACGAATATGTAAGCTGAAGGTGCCAAAATGCCTATGTATTTCAGGCCATTGATGATGCATCAATAAACTGAGGCGAAATGGGTCTGGTAGAACAAATATTGCCTTTTTTCAATTGCACAGAGACGATCGTCACCTAAACAATCATTAATATAAGATTAGAATTGACCGTTCCTCACAAGCGTCTTCTAACCAAACTGCGTGCCTACGGAGTATCGCCTCAGTTGTGCGACTGGATTCGTGATTTCCTGTCAGAAAGGTCACAGATCGTAGTAGTAGACGGAAAGTCATCGAGTAAAACAGAAGTAATATCCGGCGTTCCCCAAGGAAGTGTTATAGGCCCTATATTGTTCCTGATCTATATTAACCACTTAGGAGACTATCTGAGTAGCCGTCTTAGATTGTTTGCGGATGATGTTGTCATTTACCGTCTTGTAAAGTCATCAGATGATCAAAACGACTTGAAAAATGATTTAGATAAGGTATCTGTATGGTGCGAAAAGCGGCAATTGACCCTGAATAAAGAAAAGTGTGAAGTTATTCACATGAGTACTAAAAGAAATCAGCTAAATTTCGATTACGCGATAAGTCACACAAATCTGAGGGCTGTAAATTCAACTAAATACTTAGGGATTACAATTACAAATAACTTAAATTGGAATGATCACATAGATAATATTGTGGGTAGAGCAAACCAAAGACTGCGGTTCACTGGCAGAACACTTAGGTGCCACAGGTCTACTAAAGAGACTGCTTACACCACGCTTGTCCGCCGTATTCTGGAGTGTTGCTGTGCGGTGTGGGATCCGCATCAGGTGGGACTGACGGATGACATCAAAACAGTTCAGAGTAGGGCAGCTCGTTTTGTATTATCTTGAAATATGGAACATAGTGTCACAGGCATGATACGTGAATTGGAGTGGCAATCATTAAAACAAAGGCGTTTTTCGTTGCGATGGGAACTTCTCACGAAATTTCAATCACCAGTTTTCTCCTCCGATTGCGAAAACATTCTGTTGGCACCCACCTGCATAGGGAGAAATGATCATCACGATACAATAAGAGAAATAAGGGCTCTCGCAGAAAAATTTAAGTGCTAGTTTTTCCCGCGTGCCGTTAGAGAGTGGAACGGTAGAGAGACAGCATGAAGGTGGTTCATTGAACCCTCTGCCAGGCACTTTATTGTGGATAACAGAGCAATCACGTAGATGTAGATGTAGACCTAGACGTAAGCGTTCGGGTGATGACGATAAGCACCAATCGGAATTAGTGGGTGGAAAGTGGAAGCCAGGCGCTGCTTGGAATGCCTGCTTGGAATGTGTTATACATGCAGTGGCGCCGTTTGCGTAAGGTCTGTGGCCGCAACGCGGCAGCGGGAGACTTTAGACACGAAATCTTGTGTAACAGGAGCCGCCAGCCACTGCTGAGGCGGCGGCAGCTCTCGCCATACCGGCTGCCGACGAAAGCGGAACAGCGCGAGGCACAGCCGAGCACGCCGGCCGCCCCTCCGTTTCCCCGTGACTGCGGGGCAGCAAAAGTGACGGCCGCACCGGGGAGCGTGCTGGCGGCTTGCGGCGCGCACAGCGAAGAACTCGGAAACCAGTACTTTCCCCTCACTCCAGCTCTAACAGGGAATAAAAGTCAGTAAAAATTATATTAAAATTCAGCCTCTTTACTCTACCAACCGTCAAGGCCACTTCTCTGCAAACAACTGAGTTTGTGTAAAATCGATGTTTGAAGACCAACGAAGCTAAAGCTACAGAAAAACAAGTCGCTGAACAAAGAAACAAAATATACATTCACAAGAGTCATAATGCAGTATTAACTGACAAAAAGCTAAATACTTGCTTAAAACTATACACAGACTGATTCAGTTAAGGTGTAGACTTCAGATATTTCCTGCACCGTAATTCAATAGGGCGGTGCCTGTATTTTAGAGTGTCTGTATTGTTCGATGCATTGTTCCTTCGGACAAAAATGTCAAAGCGAGGCAATCTGACGAACAAAGCAATGTCTCTCCCTGTGCTGGAATCACACGATTTTTTTCCTCCGGCCATGAGTCGTGCACGGATAACCAAAGCGGTTAAGGCGCCCGCTCGCGTAAAGAGATAAATCCAGGTTCTAATCCCCGTCCAGCTAAAATTTTCATATGTTACTAGTAAATAGTATTGCCGCTGTACACAATTTGCGAATGTATTTCATAATATCATAATTCTTTCATCCAAATTAGCTGTGAAAAAGTCTCCACTAAATGATGTATAGTCCCTTTGCGTTACAGCGATACCTGTATCAACTTCGCTCTTTACAAAAAATGGTTCTGAGCACTATGGGACTTAACATCTGAGATCATCAGTCCCCTAGACTTAGAACTACTTAGACCTAACTAACCTAAGGACATCAAACACATCCATGCCCAAGGCAGGATTCAAACCTGCGACCGTAGCATTCGCGAGGTTCCGGACTGAAGCGCCTAGAACCGCTCAGCCACAGTGGCCGCATTCGCTCTTTCAAAAGGAACTATACCAATTTTTTCCCGTTCCTGTCTCATGTGGAACTTCGTAGGTTCACACCCAAATAAGGAAATACGTCACAAACCGAAAATCAAATGTTACATCGCCGCGACACCGATCTAAAAGGGGCATAGGGAAAATCTACATCTACATCTACATGGTTACTCTGCAATTCACACTTAAGTGCCTGGCAGAGGGTTCATCGAACCATTTTCATACTAATTCTCTGCTATTCCACTCTCGAATGGCGCGTGGGAAAAAGGAACACCTAAATCTTTCCGTTCGAGCTCTGATTTATTTTATTATTATGATCATTTCTCCCAACGTAGGTGGGTGTCAACAAAATATTTTCGCATTCGGAAGGGAAAGTTGGTGATTGAAATTTCGTAAATAGATCTCGCCGCAAAGGAAACCGCCTTTGTTTCAGTGACTGCCATCCCAACTCACGTATCGTATCAGTGACACTCTCACCCCTATTGCGCGATAACACGAAACGAGCTGACCTTCTTTGATGTTTTTCGGTGTTCTCCGTCAATCCTATCTATGTTGTTCACGTGCGTCGAGAACGGGTTAGTTTAAAAAAAAAGAAAAAGAGCAACAAGATATCCTACATCTTTATGGAGAAGGCAGAAGGAAAGCGAAGAGAACAATCGAGTTGTGTGCAGAAAGGTATCTCAACAGACGGTGTCCAAGAAGAATGACAATTCAGCGAATGGGCAAAAATGTTGCTGTTGGCATTAAAGTTTTCTCCGCCGTTCCGCTCCTGCAAGTACACTCTCTCTCATCTGCGTCAGGCTATAGCGCCCCCTCATCCTGTAACAACACTAACCTCAATATCAGAAAGCAGTCGGTTAATTTGCAAAACAGATAAAACCTACGTACTAAATGTTGTAACTACTCTGAAACTTGTAACTGGATTCTGAAGAGTGAAACGCATTTGAATTCGTACGCAGTTGAATTCGTCTCTTTTAGAATTACGATTCTGGCAGAATAAGTTACCATAGAACCATTTGAAAAAGCAAAATTCACACCGTAATTTCTGTCACTGGTGGAAAGACACTACACGTCTCTTAGATAGGACTTTCTAAAAATTAATCTGTGTGAAAACACAGTAACAATTTTTTAAACAGATCCGGAAATATTTGAGACGAGCTACTTAACTAAACCACCCGTAGTTATATTTCCCAAAATAGAAGTTGCTATGTTCTTGTGCGTTATCCCATTATTCGTCGTTCAAATACAAATGGTGGGGGTTAAATGAACTGATTAAGACGCTGCGAAACGGAACAGTTCGCAGAGCACTTGTCCGCGAAAGGCAAAGGTCCCGAGTTCGAGTCTCGGTCCAGCACACAGTTTTAATCTGCCAGGAAGTTTCATGTTACACTGTTTTTGGCTTACCCTCACGACAGCACTGCAGAATGAATAGCCACAGTGATGACATTATCCAGATCTTTAACACCAGCTGCTCGATTCCGTTGTGTTTTAATCACTATGTTGGGGCTCCATATTTAACGAACAAGGAGGAACTGTAAAACACAGTATCCTTTGTTTTGGGGGATATGACTCTGTAAGTACTAATGCAGATGTTATCATATTTGGCTCTTTGCCAAATACTACCTCAGTTGCAACTCGTGAATCTGCTAGTCATAATTGTCTGTTATATGCTGCTGTTTTTTCAGCGTCACGTGCTCCTGCGGTTTTGATATTCGTTAACCTTAAAGCGTCGATTGTATAGAAATACAAAGTTTTAAACTGGATGCTGCTATCTTCAGTATAGGAATAAACTCTGCTGCCTATGACGCTGAAGTGCTAAGGCTTATTTATTTCGATTATTTTCAGTCCTATTAACATATTTTGGGGTAACTCCGGGCAATCACCAAGAATAGTGGTAGCCCAGAAAATGGCTGTCACACAGATTTGCGAGTTCACTTCGCAGACATCGTATAGGCCGCTTTTCAGAAGTCTCAGAATTTTAATTTTGCCATCCGTTATAAGATATGTTGATGATAATTTTGACTCATTCAGAACAAAATGCTACGTTCATTCAGTGAACACCACATGGAAAAACTATTTTCGATTAGATAACACATGATTAAGCACTGTACATAAAGGTGCATACTAATCAGCAGTTTCCGTTTTTAATAAGATTCTGCAGAAGTGCAAAATTGAGTGATAAATCTCAAATATTAAAATCCAGGACGAACTGTTTCCTTGCGCCACAATACTTCTATTTTGAACAAGAGTTCCTGATAGTAGTTGAGAACTTCTCTTAGTAATGTTTTATTTATTTGTACACTTTCTCACAAATATTTTTCGCGCTTTATTAGTTCTTCAGTTATTTTGTTTTCATATTTTCTAATCAGTGTTCTGTGAACTACGTACTGATTTGTTCCATGAGCAAGTATCTCGGTTCCTATGCTCCCAAGCAAACTAATAAATAAATAAATATTACCGATAAATTACCTTGATGGGTGGTAGAACGAACATATCTACGTATATTAAGACAACATTTACTTGGTAATAGGCTTTCAAGTTGGAGCATTTCTCTTGTGAAGTCTGTGGACGGAACAGCATATAGTACAGTAACTGAAACTTCCTGGAGGATTAAAACTGTGCCAGACCAGGAGTCGAAACCGGAACCTTTGCCTTCCGTGAACAGTTACTACCCTGAGCTACCCAGGCACAACTCACAATCCATCCTCACACCTTTACATCCGCCAGTACCCCATTTCCTATCTCCGAAACGACGTAAAGGTTCCCGGTTTGAGACCCGGTCCGGTAAAAAACATTAACGTGTCAGGAAATTTCATATAAGGGCGAACTCCACTGCAGAATGAAAATTAATTCTGGAAAGAAACTTCTATGCTGTCGCTAAGCTATTTCTCCGCAATATCCTTTCGAGCAGTGCTAGTCATGGAAGATATGCAGGAGAACTTTCAAATTGGAAAGCAAGAGATGAGGTACTGGCGAGAGTAAAGCTGTGAGAGTGGGTCTTAAGTCGTGCCTGCGTGACCCAGTCGGCAGAGCAATAGCCCGCGAGAGGCAAAGATATCGGATTCGACTTCCGGTCCAGTGTGCATCTTTAATGTGCGGGAAGTTCCAAATAGCGCATACGCTGCTGCAGAGTGAAAATCCGTCCTGGAGTGCTGTAATTTTCTAAGCAAGCACCTGTAATGCAGGACGGCGCCCCATGTGTAAAACACCTGTTACGCCATCTCCCTTGCGAATACTGAACATGAGTTATAAGTATTTGGCCGCTTACGTTCCTCGTTCGGCCAGTGAAGTAGGTCGTTTCTAAGGGGGAGAAGGCGCAGCTCTTGCCATTACCTGTCCGCAGTAAACGTGTCCTGTATCCTGCGGTAACTGTCCTCGCAGGCCGTAATACCGTATCTGCCACTTACAGCACGCTAAACTGAAGAATGGCTCAAGCACATTCTTTTTACTGGACGGAGACTACACCCTGAAGTGGTTGCACAACGACCCTAAAACTAATACAGTAGATAGCTGCATAAGGCTGTTGTCGTTCGTCGGGACCCTACATTAGTTTGTTTTGTAAACTCGTGTACAGAGTTCTCAAGAAGTTACATCACCACACCGCCTTCTTGAGGTCTTTTAAGGTTCTGAAGAAATGACGTAATGGCCGCGAGGAACACGTTCGCTTCTAGCACGTAAACATAGCGCTGCCGGCGCCGCAAGTAATTCCTCGTAACTGTCCTGACGTAAAAGCAAGCTAACCATGACCAGGTTGAATCTTCCACGCTGTATAGGTGTGCGAAGAGCTCTGAAACTTCCTGGCAGGTTAACAGTCTGTATTGGACCAGTATGAGAACCCGGGACCTCACCTTCCGCGGCCACTGGTCATACTCTTTTAATCTACCAAGGAGCTTCAAAACAGCACACACTCCGCTACCGAGTGACAGATTCATTCTAGTAACAGTCCTTTAGCCTGTGGCTGATTCATTTCTCTGCGTGTCCTTTATTACAGGAGTGCTAATTCTGCAAGGTATGGGAGAGACGAAGAGTTCTGTGGAATTTGGAAAGTAAGACAGAGGTACCAGCCGAAGCGAAGATGTGAGAGTAGGTCATGAGTTGTAACTGGATAGCTCAGGTGGTCAGAGCCTTTCTCGTTAAAGGCAAGATTCTGAGTTCAAATCCTAGTCCAGTACACAGTTTTAATCTGCCGGAAGTTTCGCTAACGTCCACTTATTATTATTATTATTATTACGCGAAGAAACAAGAAATATTAATAAAACTTTCTTAATAGGCCTAATTTACGTTCTTTTAGATAGTAATCTCAGGTACTTACGTCCATCTCCATGTGGAAAAGTGTATTAATTAAGTTGAGTCGTCTAGAACACACCGCATATTCATTGCAGTGAACTTCATTCTTTCCTTCAATTGCTTACTCTCCATCGGAAAATAGGTGCAGGAACAAGAAGTTGGTGCAACAGAAATACAACGAATTTATACACACTTCGTAATTGATTTGTGGTATAATATATAGTTACTGAAAAATATAGAGTTCGTTTTGGCTTGGCGCGTGTAACATAGCGTCGTTTTTCTGATAACAAATCCTCGTTCTGCGTGGATTCTAGTTGTATTACGCTATAACGAACACCTACTCCACTACTAATCACTCAGGACAGAGGCCATAGACTTTTTTTCACGACGGGCTCGATAACTGATAAAAATCTCGTGTCAATCATAGGTAATGCAATGATCAAAAAACAAGGACTAAGAACATACTTATTTACCAAAAAAATTGTCAAAGAAGGCGACGTTACTCAGAGGTTGTGTGCACATATCTAGCGTGCATGTATCCGAGTCTCACAAACTAAGCAGCAAAGATAAGTTGGTTACATTTGTGAAACTGACTTTGTCTTTCAAGATGTCATCAGTGTTTTGTTTGGTATTGCTATAGTCAGTATATCAGTCAGTTTCATCCGATTTGCTGACTTAACGTACCTCGGTTTTGAAAATGTTTGCTCACAGACGTAAATTGTTCAAAACACCGATGCCATACCACCGGCAGATTTCTTCAGTTTCGAAAATTCGGCATCAGGTAAGCAGCGGCAAAACTCAACACGTTTTCCTTCTCTGTGCTTCTCTTTCAACGAGTCATTTCCTTGCAACCCAGTGTGTTCAACTGTAGTTCAACTGACATATCATCAGTGTTACAGTCAAATGGATTCTGGAACAGAAGAATGTCATTCTCATTTCTGTCAAGATCGTAAAATCTCTCTAAAAATGATTTTCAAATCACAAACAGTTTTTTTTCCTATCTCGTTGGAAATCAAAGCTTGACGTCTTCGGGGATTCTAGCACAAAACCGTCTGAAATAGTGAATGTGAGAAATTTTCTCCTTCCAGTTGTGCTACAAACAATGACAGCTTTCACCAAAATCGTTTGACGATTCTAAAGAGATTACAGACGAGGTTATCCTTTCCCTGAAGTCTGAATTTCAGTTCATTCATGTTACTTATGATATCGACCCAAAATGACAACTTTGACTATCAGCGACGATATGACAGCTGTGGACCAGTTCTATCCTTTTTAGAGAGAAAAACATCCATTTCTGTTAGTAGTTTGTGAAAATCGGAACGGAACTTGACCGCAGCTGAGACATTTCGCTGCTGTGTTGTTAGGCAAAACTCACAGAATTCAGAATCCATTCCTTCAAGACAATCTTGCAACTGACGGGGACTGAGTGCGTGTCCTCGAATTCACAGTAGAAAACACTGGTTTCATTGCGCAAGAAATATCTTAAGTCTTTCTCACAGATTGCTTGCTGATGTATGATGCCGTGTGTGAATAGAGCGTCCGCAATTGGCAAATCTTTCAAGTGAGTCCTGATTATTGAACACAGTAAATTTAAGACATGTAGCTGCCAGGAGGTCTCCGCAGGTCCGAAGATCTCCTAACATTTTAATTTAAAATGTATCATAACGTCTCATGTTTCATAAGTTTTACCAATCCCATTCGTCGGGCCGAATGAACTGACGTCACTGGCTGGATCCGGACCGCTGGCCATAGTGTAGCGACCCATGACGGAGGTGCATGCCGAGCGGGATAGCGCAGTATTGACGATTCTGAACTCGCAGTACGAGACAAGTGCAGTTCACATCGCATGGCAGTTGTAATCATTGAAGTTTCCCGGAATATTCTGTAAATCCATTTCAGGCAAATATCTAAATGGCGGGAAAATTCCGTAAATCCATTTCAGGCAAATATCTAAATGGCGGTCCATCAACAAGGTCAACAACTGTTTCTCCGTTAGACCTTGATCATCTGGGCCCAAGCTCCATTTGCAACGTGTATTAAACATCACAATATAGCGCTTGGCCTTACACGCCTCAGTCATTTCCGATGCAAGATGGAGACATGTGAACATTATGCAATCTCGAAGGAAAAATAACCTGCCGAAAATAATTCGGATGTTTGACAAGTTATCACACACATCATGAAAGTATTTTTTTTTTTTTTTTCAGTTTACCTTCACATTCATCCAAGATGATACCACACCGAGCGGACAACTGTCGTGGGATGGCAATGGATGCGGTGGTCCTCGGCTAGTCATGCCTTTGCGGTGCATTTGTCTCCTAGCAATCCTTACAGTAACAGAGTCCCGAAATCTCACATTTAAATTCGCTGCAGTCTGTCACGTAGCGGACCGCCGATCTTCCCGTTTGCCTCTACAGAGGTGACGTCACTTGTTGTCGTCCTATGCGTCTGTTTACGCGAGTGGAAATATTGTTTGTGCGATACTGAAAATCTACTCGAGACACCGTTGACCTCGGAAACCAGAATTCTTGTGTAATCTCCGATGTGTTACGACCCATGCGTCTTGCACTAATTATCACCCCTCTCCTTCAGTTAGTTAACTTCTGATCTGGTGCCATCTTCAATAAACTATCTGTAACACACTAGTCAGATAAGATATCTTGTCTGCGCCACATGTAACCGCGACAAGGACATCGTACACGCCACATCTTCAAACGGGGTAAGCCTTGCCGTAACATTTGGTTAGAAACCGCTACTGTACTAGTGAGAAACCGCTGCTGTGGAATAATTCGGCATGTTACTGATGCCCTGGACCTTGTACTATGCGAAAGTTGAGCTCAGAATGAAAGATGCACATATTATTTGCATTATATCGCAGTCAGATCGTGGACGCCTGACATATGGGACAACCCATTTCCGACGCCGTGCAGGAACTGGGCTTTGCGCGTGCTTAAGTGTCGAGGTTGTACAATTAGTACCTCGATTCTGGGGTAGCCGCTGGATAGGACGTGTGGACAGAAGGGGCCGCCGCCAGCTATCGCGGATTGCAGCTGGGAGTAGATGGGACACAGCGAAGCTAATGACTCGTCGATCCACTGCTGGATAACAACCGTGGAGTAACTGTACTGTCCTGAGCCGGCTGTTCGCTATGGAGTACAGAAGCCACATCCTCGCACGAGTGCCTCTGCTCACCGCACATGATAGAGCACGGAGTTTAGCACGGTCACAAGAACAACGCCGTTAGAAGCTCGAAGAACGGTAAAATATCGTCTGAGTCGCGGCACTCTTCAGAACACACATTTTCGGTGCTGTTGTGTTCTCGGAATTCTGTTGCATTTCAGACCTGATTCAGACGTGCTGGCGTAAGTTGTCGCCAGCACACCGGTCGGCAAAGACGAAGCGCGAAGATCAATAAATAGGCGCCAATCACAAGAGAGGCCAGAGACACGGCCACAAGCAACAGGCCACCAACGCCCTCTAAGACAACACGTATTTAGGCCCCCGCTCACTCAGTCATCCAGTTGGCATCTGTTAGTTTCCTCGCAGAGCGGGTTCAGTTCATTACGGGCTACGACAGTACATAGCGACCAGATTAGTGACTATAGTGGAACTATTATTGGTGGGCTTGTACAAGAAAACTCTATTGAAGTTAAATAAATGTTTCCAGTTAATGGAAATAAAAAACCGTATTAATCCACGTGTGCATTTGTGTTGTAGACAGAGGATACAGGCCACCCGTAACAACATCCTCTCCCTTGCTTCCTTCCATTACAAGACTACATCAGGCGCCAGACCACGAAGAAAGTCATGCGTTTGTAGTTGGCGCATGGCCTTTGTGCCAAGCTGTGCTTCCATCTCGAGTTTCAAAATTGATAGATAAGTATGTGGTGGATTTTGTGGACTACAGTTCTACTAGCTAAAAACTTAATGCTGTATTTCTGTACTTGTATTGTCACAAATAAAATTTATTACCTCAGTACTAATGGCATTTATAACAAAAACTTTACTCCTGCAATCTTGCCGAAAACTGACATTTTTGAGCTCGTGGCTGCGGACAAAATACAATCTGTTTCTTGCAAAGAATACCAGCAGCCAGCCACCGTTAGTGAATCTACACTCCTGGAAATGGAAAAAAGAACACATTGACACCGGTGTGTCAGACCCACCATACTTGCTCCGGACACTGCGAGAGGGCTGTACAAGCAATGATCACACGCACGGCACAGCGGACACACCAGGAACCGCGGTGTTGGCCGTCGAATGGCGCTAGCTGCGTAGCATTTGTGCACCGCCGCCGTCAGTGTCAGCCAGTTTGCCGTGGCATACGGAGCTCCATCGCAGTCTTTAACACTGGTAGCATGCCGCGACAGCGTGGACGTGACCCGTATGTGCAGTTGACGGACTTTGAGCGAGGGCGTATAGTGGGCATGCGGGAGGCCGGGTGGACGTACCGCCGAATTGCTCAACACGTGGGGCGTGAGGTCTCCACAGTACATCGATGTTGTCGCCAGTGGTCGGCGGAAGGTGCACGTGCCAGTCGACCTGGGACCGGACCGCAGCGACGCACGGATGCACGCCAAGACCGTAGGATCCTACGCAGTGCCGTAGGGGACCGCACCGCCACTTCCCAGCAAATTAGAGACACTGTTGCTCCTGGGGTATCGGCGAGGACCATTCGCAACCGTCTCCATGAAGCTGGGCTACGGTCCCGCACACCGTTAGGACGTCTTCCGCTCACGCCCCAACATCGTGCAGCCCGCCTCCAGTGGTGTCGCGACAGGCGTGAATGGAGGGACGAATGGAGACGTGTCGTCTTCAGCGATGAGAGTCGCTTCTGCCTTGGTGCCAATGATGGTCGTATGCGTGTTTGGCACCGTGCAGGTGAGCGCCACAATCAGGACTGCATACGACCGAGGCACACAGGGCCAACACCCGGCATCATGGTGTGGGGAGCGATCTCCTACACTGGCCGTACACCACTGGTGATCGTCGAGGGGACACTGAATAGTGCACGGTACATCCAAACCGTAATCGAACCCATCGTTCTACCATTCCTAGACCGGCAAGGGAACTTGCTGTTCCAACAGGACAATGCACGTCCGCATGTATCCCGTGCCACCCAACGTGCTCTAGAAGGTGTAAGTCAACTACCCTGGCCAGCAAGATCTCCGGATCTGTCCCCCATTGAGCATGTTTGGGACTGGATGAAGCGTCGTCTCACGCGGTCTGCACGTCCAGCACGAACGCTGGTCCAACTGAGGCGCCAGGTGGAAATGGCATGGCAAGCCGTTCCACAGGACTACATCCAGCATCTCTACGATCGTCTCCATGGGAGAATAGCAGCCTGCATTGCTGCGAAAGGTGGACATACACTGTACTAGTGCCGACATTGTGCATGCTCTGTTGCCTGTGTCTATGTGCCTGTGGTTCTGTCAGTGTGATCATGTGATGTATCTGACCCCAGGAATGTGTCAATAAAGTTTCCCCTTCCTGGGACAATGAATTCACGGTGTTCTTATTTCAATTTCCAGGAGTGTATTTATTTACACAAAATTCGCCGTTACCGGTTTCGAACCTACAGCTTCATCCTCAGACAGCTGTTCATGTTTACATTACATTTGTTGTTATTTACATCAGTTTTTGGAAAGAAAGAAACAGCGAGCAGCAAATGTAAACAATATCAAGTATAATATAAACCCGAAGAGCTATCTGAATTTGAACCTGTTGATTCTAAACAGGTAACGGCACTATTTAATAAAATAAATTAACAGCTTCATTATTAGTGGCTGGTTGCTATTTTGTTCTTTGCAACAGTCAGCTTGTAAAAAAAATATTATTGGCACTTGGAACTAATTAGTTTCCTGGTGTTGCACTAATCACGTTCTCAATAAAGTATGTTTTCTAATTTGTCTCATTTTTTGCCGTAATTCTGTTGTATCAGGAAACGTATTAAATTTTTTGGATAGAAATCAATTATGTAGAAACAAACATACATTTCTTTTTCATTTTTCTGACAAGTGTCAGATGTGGCACTTAGAATGTTTCTGGTTGAATGTTTGTGGTTTCCACTCCTCATTAATGTACGCACCTGGGAATATACCTGTAACGGAACGATAACATTAATAAACTCCAGGACCATCAACGTTGATTCATGCATATCAGCTTTGTGAAGACATGCGGTGAAAACAGGCGCAAATAACACCAAGTCACTGTGGTACTGCACTATTTCCCAGGAGGAATGGTCAGTACTCAGATATATCACAAGAACGATCATTTGAAGCAAAAAACTTCTTATGGACATATACCCTATCCCGAATAGTTTCTGAGACAGAACACGTTCATTGTATATTGTTATTTATTTTCTGTGTTATTCAATAGACTCCCAGGTTTATACATGTAGACACGTGCAACAGTTAGTAAACACTACACTATGAGATTTACAAACCATCACTTGAGAAAATCGTGTTTTCAACATATTAGCGTCTACGCACTATCGTACACTTCACATTACAGCTGTTGTACAATTCACAATATTCTAATATCCCACCGTCAACATTAATGCATTTGTACACCCTTGGGAGAAGAATCTTTGTATGTCAATCTTTGTAGAAGATGGTGGTTGGGGCGAAGGTTGGTTACTTTGAACTGAACAGCAGTTCACCTTCAGCCGTAAAATTTTGAGCTCTTTTATTAACCTAGCGGTCTTGGTGTTACATTACATCGTCATCAGACCCCTTGGATTTTACCCGATATACTATTGTCAAGGGGTCTGATGACGATGTAATGTAACATCGATACCGGTAGCTTAAAAATGAGTTCAAAATTTTACAGCTGAAGGTGTACTGCTACTTACTTCATGTTGGGAGAAAATGTTGTATCGCTTGTCTGAGCGACTCTACATGCTCCCTAAGGAGGACAGCGGCGTCCTCGATGCGACCAATTAGTTCATCTCGACTGAACTGTGAATAGTTCATTAGTACACCCGAGATTTCATCCAAACCCATAAACAAAAATGTAACAGCGCAAGCTCTCATCAGGACCAGTCCAGCGATTAGCGTAAGACACATATGTGCACGATACTAGCCCCAAGACAAATTTGCATTAAATGTGCTCTGTCCCGGAAACCATTCGGTATATGGCGTATGTTCATTTTTGTTTGAGATGAGCGTTGCTGTCATATCCCTGACTATAGACTATTCCTGCTGGGGCAAATGGTTCAAATGGCTCTGAGCACTATGGGACTTAACATCTTAGGTCATCAGTCCCCTAGAACTTAGAATTACTTAAACCTAACTAACCTAAGGACAGACACAACACCCAGCCATCACGAGGCAGAGAAAATCCCTGACCCCGCCGGGAATCGAACCCGGGAACCCGGGCGTGGGAAGCGAGAACGCTACCGCACGACCACGAGATGCGGGCCCTGCTGGGGCACCTTGTGTTTCATCTTAGAGGAGAACTGTCAACTGTTTGGGTGTAGTGTAAGAGACGGTTGTAAAGTAGCTTGTGTGAGTATGACAGATGCTAAAAGTCGAAAGGGACGAAGCTGTTGGACATAGTAGGTGGAGGCTGGCTGGGATTTCCGGAGCTGTCCTGCCGGCGATACTGTGGTGTGGGAGGAGTGGCCACCCCGCGGCACTGACACGGTCACGGTCGGGAGCGTCCAAGCGGCTGCGGGGAATACCCGGCCGCTAACAGCGCTAAGCGTCGCACCGGATGCTGTCTGCGCTGCGTCACGTCACGTCACGCCGCACGGCGCAGGCGCCCGGCGTCGGCAAGGACGGTGGCGGTGCAGGCCGCACGGCGCAGAGCGCGGGCGGAGGTGCCGGCCCTGAGAGCGCGCGCTGGCAGGTCAACACTGTTACAACAACAATATGAGATGTCCACTGGAGGCTCAGACCACACGGGGTATGTCTAATTAACGCAAGTCCTCGAGGAGCAGCGCCCTGTCTGTAATTCATTTACTTTTATTTTCGTTCATAATGCTAGTAATTCGATGCCATGGCTGCCAGAGTGTTGTGAGGGCTATTTTTTACACACAAGTGTCGACAAAAACTGATCGTATTACTTTTATTTCATTTATTCATACTTTTTGCCGAACCAGTTTTGGGCACACCGCCCATTATCTACATATACATCTACATTTATACTCCGCAACGGCGCTGGGTGCTTGGCGGAGGGCACTTTACGTGCCACTGTCATTACCTCCCTTTCCTGTTCCACTCGCGTATGGTTCGCGGGAAGAACGACTGCCGGAAGGCCTCTGTGCGCGCTCGATTCTCTCTAATTTTACATTCGTGATCTCCTCGGGAAGTATAAGTAGGGGGAAGCAATATATTCGATACCCCATCCAGAAACGCACCCTCTCGAAACCTGGACAGCAAGCTACACCGCGATGCAGAGCGCCTCTCTTGCAGAGTCTGCCACCTGAGTTTGCTAAACATCTCCGTAACGCTATCACGGTTACCAAATAACCCTGTGACGAAACGCGCCGCTCTTCTTTGGATCTTCTCTATCTCCTCTGTCAACCCGACCAGGTACGGACCCCACACTGATGAGCAATACTCAAGTATAGGTCGAACGAGTGTTTTGTAAGCCACCTCCTTTGTTGATGGACTACATTTTCTAAGGACTCTCCCAATGAATCTCAACCTGGTACCCGCCTTAAAAAAAGACAGACTAACGTGTAACATGTCAACATGTCAGAACTTTAATAATAAATTACAACGTTACAACTTCGGTAGCTCCTAAAATATACTTACAGCCAACTTAGTTAATGTAATTATCAGGTGTAGAAGTATGAAACAGGAATTTGGTTGCAATAATTACACGTCTGTTGCTTGAAATTCCATGGCCTCCACAATCTCCTGACCTCAACCCTCTTGACTTTCAGTTATGGGGGCATTTGAAAGCTCTTGTCTACGCAACCCCGGTACCAAATGTAGAGACTCTTCATGCTCGTATTGTGGACGGCTGTGATACAATACGCCATTCTCCAGGTCTGCATCAGCGCATCAGGGATTCCATGCGACGGAGGGTGGATGCATGTATCCTCGCTAACGGAGGACATTTTGAACATTTCCTGTAACAAAGTGTTTGAAGTCACGCTGGTACGTTCTGTTTCTGTGTGTTTCCATTCCATGATTAATATGATTTGAAGAGAAGTAATAAAATGAGCTCTAACATGGAAATTAAGCGTTTCCGGACACATGTCCACATAACATATTTTCTTTATTTGTGTGTGATGAATGTTTCCTGAAAGTTTGGCGGTACCTTTTTGTAACACCCTGTATACAACATCTGACCTGTGCGGGAATACACATAATGGATGTACAAGTTCAGGTCTTAGACGCGTGGTTGACGACATAAGGGAGTTCGGCGTCGGCCGTGACTCGTGCACGGATAGGCAAATGGTAAGGCGATTGCGCGCGATAAGCGGGAAAACCGGGTTCGACGGTCCGGCACACATTTTCAGTGTCGTTGTTCCATTCTGCAGCTGATGGTTGTCCTTATTCGCAATAGTTCTTCAGAGTACTTGAATCCCTTGATCCATGACTTTCAGAATGTCATGTGAGAAAAGCCCGAGTTGGGATTCGCCTGATATGTTTTCGGAATTCATTCTGATTGGTATTCTATTCTAGATGCCACGCAACCTCTTAAAGTCTGTACACTGAGTGGTTACAAATAAAGTGCAGCTACTCACAGAGGTCCAGTGTGGGCTGTAATTATCATATGGAAGCAAAACTTGGTAGATATTCTAATGTGTTAATGCAGCGCTAACGCTGGAAAAAAAAAAAAATAGTTCCAATTTTGGCCACTAGGTGCAAATGTGCGGATGTGATTGGAAGATAGACGTATAAAAATGGTTCAATATTTAATGGATCAGGAACATGACGTGGCAGAAAAGGCCAAACAAATGAGGAAGGTACAATGTTCATGTTATTATTAACAGCCACTTACACGATTGGTTCAATATGAGCATCGGAGAGGTTGACGAGTGCTGTCCGTGCCAGATTTGCACCTGGTGGACAAAATTCGAACTAACGTTTCCCAGCGTAAATCGGTTGCGCATTAACACATTAGAATATCTACCAAGATTCGCTCGCACACGATAACTACAGCCCACATTGGACCTCTGTGAGAAGCTACACTTTAATTATACCAATCCGGTATTTGGTCAACTTCAGGAAAGTTGTTACCTTCATATCCAATAGCCCCTCTCGTTTCCCCGTTATAGGCCAGAGGGGAAGGAAAGTGCGCGAGACCAGGGAAATCACAGTGAGCGCAAATGAAGTCGTTCTAGCGCGCTGCCGAGATCCGTCAACACAATTCCAGTCAATTACCACCGCTAAATAAAGGAAACGAGGCGGGCACGTCGCCGCCAGAGGTAGCTAACCTCTCCCGCATGACAGCTTTTTGCCACGCGAGGCGGCCGTAGGTGCTCCTGTGTGAGGAAAGCTGCAGGGCGGCGCGGCGGCCAGAAAAAGGCAGCGCGGTGCGCCTAGCGGGGATCACGGAAGCACATTCCGGCTGCCGGCTCTGCGTCTACCGTGCTGTGCTGCAACTGGCTCAGTAGCGTGCAGTCCAGGGTGATACGTAAGCACATTGAACAACAGAGATGAACAGTCTCCTTTCAGATGTTAAACATGTTATGACCTGTCGAAACTACAATCGTCCAGTACGGGTTCTTTGATTGCTTTGGGAGATGGCTAATCGGAACTATAACATACGAAACATCAGTTCATTTTATTACAAGAAAGATAAAAATGGTTCAAATGGCTCTGAGCACTATGGGACTTAACATCCATGGTCATCAGTCCCCTAGAACTTAGAACTACTTAAACCTAACTAACCTAAGGATATCACACAACACCCAGTCATCACGAGGCAGAAAGATAAAAAGATTTGCTTAATCATTCCATGTAGGCTTTCACGGCCGGCGTCTTCATCAATAAACACTTCCGGGCTAAGTTGCCGTGGTCGATCTGTAGAACTTCTTCCCCCTGACGTTTCGTTCTCAATTACGGAGAACATCTTCGGAGGTGAGTCAACGACTGGCTGCTAGGAGCTGGGGCCGCCGCTTATATGGGTATCGTAGAGGGCGCCACCGCACGTCACGTGGCGTCGATGCGCAGCTATCTCTGGCTATCGTCTGTTCTCTCGATTGCAGGCAATCGATTGTCACGTGATTGATGCAACGTCGACCGCCATATCTTATCCCATTTTAATCCTTCTTCTTTACGATTAAAATTGTATTGATGTTTGTGGATTTCAATTGCCTCTCTATACATACGTGTATAATAATGCGACGTCCTCGCTAGCACGCTTGTTTCACCAAATTTTATTTCGTGATCTCCATCCTTAAAAACATGTTCCGCTACTGCCGATTTGTCGATATGTCCCAAGCGACAGTTTCTTTTGTGCTCCGTCAACCGTGTATTGATGCTTCTTTTTGTAGTTCCTAAGTAAACCCTGACACAACTGCACGGAATTTTATATACCCCTGGGGTGGCTAGGGGGTGACGAGCATCTTTTGTTGATCTTAGGCATTCACTAATTTTCTTAGTAGGTCTGAAAATGGTCTCTACGTGAAACTTGGCTAGTACTTTCCCAATGCGATCCGTGATGTTATGGATGAACGGAAGAAATACTTTTCCAGCTGATGGTTGTTGCTGTCTCCTATTTTTAGGCATTTTTCTATTTGGGTGAAGTGCTCGGTTAATCTCGTTTTTCATATAACCATTTTTCGCAAAGGCCATTCGTAAATGATTTAGTTCTTCTTGTAAGTAGCCTGGTTCACAAATATTATTGGCCCTATCCACTAATGTTTTTATGACCCCCCTCTTTTGCCTAGGGTGGTGGTTTGAGTTCTTATGGAGGTAGCGATCAGTATGTGTACCTTTCCTGTAGACCTTATGGCCTAAGGTCCCATCCGCCCGTTTGATAACTGATACATCCAAGAAGTTAAGTTGTCCGTTCTTCTCCTTCTCCATAGTAAATTTAATCTTTGGTTTGATGCTATTTAAGTGTACCAGGAAATCATTCAAGTCTTCTTCCTCATGATTCCATATTACAAAGGTATCATCCACATACCGATACCACTTCGAGGGGCTTTTTTTTTGGCCGACTGCAGTGCTAGATGTTCAAAATATTCCGTGAATAAATTCGCAATTGCGGGACTTAGGGGGTTTCCCATGGCTACCCCATCGATCTGTTCATAAAATTCACCATTGTACTGAAAATAGGTCGACGATAGACAGTGTTGGAATAAGGCTACTACATCAGTAGGGAACATATCGGCTATATAGGAGAGAGCTTCATCAACTGGAACCATCGTGAACAAAGACACTATATCAAAACTGACAAGGATGTCATTAGGACCGACAGTAATTTCCCTCAATTTCTCAATGAAGTGTAGAGAGTTTTTTTCAGTTTTGCCTATGTAAGGCTGTAACAAAGAGGCAAGGTGTCTGGCTAGTTCTTGGGTAGGAGCTCCAATTGCGCTGACTATTGATCCCAATGGAACATCAAGCTTATGTATCTTTGGTAATCCATATAATCTCGGAGGATAAGCCTCCGTTTTACAAAGATACTTTTTAACTTCTGTAGGAATGGAAGACTGTTTTATCAGACGATTGGTGGCATTCAGCACAATCGTTGTGGGATCCTTTTTCAACTTCTTGTATGTAAGTTTCACGTAGAGACCATTTTCAGACCTACTAAGAAAATTAGTGAATGCCTAAGATCAACAAAAGATGCTCGTCACCACTTAGCCACCCCAGGGGTATATAAAATTCCGTGCAGTTGTGTCAGGGTTTACTTAGGAACTACAAAAAGAAGCATCAATACACGGTTGACGGAGCACAAAAGAAACTGTCGCTTGGGACATATCGACAAATCGGCAGTAGCGGAACATGTTTTTAAGGATGGAGATCACGAAATAAAATTTGGTGAAACAAGCGTGCTAGCGAGGACGTCGCATTATTATACACGTATGTATAGAGAGGCAATTGAAATCCACAAACATCAATACAATTTTAATCGTAAAGAAGAAGGATTAAAATGGGATAAGATATGGCGGTCGACGTTGCATCAATCACGTGACAATCGATTGCCTGCAATCGAGAGAACAGACGATAGCCAGAGATAGCTGCACATCGACGCCACGTGACGTGCGGTGGCGCCCTCTACGATACCCATATAAGCGGCGGCCCCAGCTCCTAGCAGCCAGTCGTTGACTCACCTCCGAAGATGTTCTCCGTAGTTGAGATCGAAACGTCAGGGAGAAGAAGTTCTACAGATCGACCACGGCAACTTAGCCCGGAAGTGTTTATTGAAGGAGATTTGCTTAACTTTCTACAATCCATTGCCACATAATTGTGTCGAATATCTACAAACTGTCTTTGAACATTGAAGCATCGTTTGATATACTCAGTTACAAACTCTTCTCTTAAGGAACAAGTTCAGCGTTCACAAAAGTACAGTGCCATCTGAGACTCGAATAGCGCTGGTGTCCTGACTAGATGATGCTGGCTGCTTCATCTGAGGCCACCAACAGGGCAGAGCGAGCATATGCTCGGCTCTATATAGACCTCCGTGCGATGGCGCTGCAGTGTTGAGAGAGAGAGAGAGGGGGCGTTCCTTCTGAAGCGCCTCCCGATCGTCGTCGAGGATTGCTGCGAGACTGCGCTTATGTCTGTGGTATCGCTGCGCGTTGCCGACTTTGACGTGGCACCGCAATCTTTGAACGACACGGCAAAATACGATTTAGGTGTTTGAAAGTCACACGTGTACAGCATTCCATGCGAATGTGGTGTGTCTTACGTGGGGCAGACTATTAGTACAGTCGAGGAGACGTGCAGGGAACACCAGCGGAACAGCCTACTAAAACAGCCAAGCAACGCAGCATTGCCTCAGTTACATCAAAAGAAATACGCCGAGATCAGTATCGTGGTGCAAACGCCAAGTTTCTGGGGCAGCGTCATTAAGGAGTCTACAGAATTAGCAATGTCGGAAAACCTATCAAACCAGGCTCGGAGTCCGGCACCCAGTTTATTAAGATCTGACCGGCCATCTCATCCACCAGACTGCGAAATGCTGAGCGAATGTGCGCTTCACGAAATAACAATGCAGGCTCTGAAAAATGTATGAGAATCAAAGGGCCTAGTGTTCGGCGAGAGTCGAACTCGGCTGTTCTTAGTGGCACATCGCCAACAGCGCTTCACAGTCTGGTTGGAGTCCAGGCATCGAGTACAAATAACAGCAGTTCACAGTATCTGGTCACCGGAATATTGTGAACAAAATGGAACCAACAATGCGGTTGTAACCTGAAAACATATCATTAACCATTCACGCTGAGAAAACCTGAGTGGCCGGCCGCGGTGCTCTAGCGGTTCTAGGCGCTCAGTCCGGAACCGCGCGACTGCTACGGTCGCAGGTTAGAATCCTGCCTCGGGCATGGATGTGTGTGATGTCCTTAGGTTAGTTAGGTTTAAGTAGTTCTAAGTTCTAGGGGACTGATGACCACAGATGTTAAGTCCCATAGTGCTCAGAGCCATTTGAACCAAAACCTGAGTGGTCACAAGAATTTCAAACTCTCCCTATTTTATTTATGAAGACAATCATTTTGACGCGTAAGAGAGTCAGTTCCGCATAAACGTATTTATTTTAGCTACTGCAGATCGCTTCGAAGGCTCTTAAATAGTTACTTACTATTCATCCACAGGAGAATTCTGCTTTTCAACGAGAAATAGTGACAAGGAACACAGATGTCTCGATTTTCAGGGCTGACCACTGTGGTTGCTGAAGTCAAGGGGGTCAGAAGAATAGTGACTGGGACAGAAAATTACAACAAGTAGAGTCATGTAATACGAGTAAATTCATATTCTATGCTTGTTTCTGAAAACATCATTCAGTTTGCAGCGGTATGTACACCACTATATAAATAATTGAAGAGATGACATCTGAGCGCATCGTGGCTGCATTTAATACAATGAATGAGGACATACATCGTCTGCATCACTTTGTATGTTTATTCGCATTACCTGTTTCGACCTTTGTTAGAAGTCATCTTCGGATCCAGCACGTAGTTGCTCAGTCAAAATCATGTAATCTTAAATCAATCTTCACCCTACTGACGAAATGCGAATCTCAGTAACTACATGCTGGATCCGAAGATGGCCTGTAACAGAAGTCGAAGCAGACAATGCGAATAAAAATAAAAGATGACCCAGGCTGTACATGGCGTTCTTCATTATAGCAACAGTATGAATCCAGATTCAGCAGACGGTCATAGTCCGTCAGAAAATTTAATTATGTCATTATGTAACAAATATACATTATCTGATCAAAGGCATCCTAACAACCCTGCACAATATTGAATTCCCCATTGAATGTCATGAGAGATGACTCGCCAGTATAAAAGGAGGTCGGGAGTGTTGACTTCTCAGTGGAGAAGCACTAATAGTGGAACGTGTCGGTCATGACAGTTCATTGATTTCGAACGTCGGCTAGTCAGCGGATGCCACGTGACTGACTGGGAACAACCACAGCTAAACCCGGGCCAGGCTGACGTCATGTACTGACGGAGAGGGACCGTCGAGCACTGCGGACGGAAAAAAAATCACATGAAAACACCGGAAGGAATCGTTCGTGAGTTCCAAAGTCCTATCAGCAATAGTGACTGTTCTTAGGGAATTGAAAAGAATGGAGTACAGTGGTCGAGGAGCTCCTCATAAGTCACCCATTCCCGTAGTCCTTGCTAAGCGATGCTTGAGATGTGGTAAAGAGCGACGCCGTTATACAGTAGATCACTGGAAATGAATAATTTGGAGTGACGAATCACACTAGACTCTGTAGCAGTAGGACGGAAGGGTTTCGGTTTGACGCATGCCTGGAGGACGTTACCTGCCACCATGTGTAGTACCGTCCGCCCCGATAGCTGAGTGGTGCCGGCCGGGGTGGCCGAGCGGTTCTAGGCGCTACAGTCTGGAACCGCGTGATCGCCACGGTCACAGGTTCGAATCCTGCCTCGGGCATGGATGTGTGTGTTGTCCTTAGGTTAGTTAGGTTTAAGCAGTTCTAAGTTCTAGGGGACTGATGACCTCGAAAGTTAAGTCCCAAAGTGCTCAGAGCCATTTGGATCATTTTTACAGTCTGCCTCCGGCGGTGCTACGGCACGGACGTCTACGTCCCTGCCGGAGACGTTCGCGCTCGCGCAGTTGTTTACCTCTTCGGCGTACTCGCGCGTTTGGACGACTCGATATAGAATGGCACATGCATACCGAAAGTCGACTCTCAAGATCAGTTTTTCGAATGAATATGCGAGACCGAAAGCCTACGAAATAGAAAGGTTCCTACGAGACGAAGTTAAACTTGACTACAACGAACTTATCGGAATACACCTCTCCATAGTGAGCAGTGTCGTTTACGTCAAGCTGATTAACGATGCAGTATGTGACAGAATCATCCGAGATACTAAACATGGACTCAAATTTCGTCACACTGATGGACATGTTGGAGAAGTAACTATTGATCACGCAGGACTGGGCTTACGAAACATACGTATTTTCGAACTTCCCTTCCAGGTTCCGTCTGACTTGGTCATTGACGAATTACGCCCATATGGAAGAGTGCTTAGCCACGTCGAGGAAAAATGGTCCAACTTCACGACTTACCCCGTTCTCAATGGGGTGCGTCAAATCAGAATAGAACTCACACAACATGTACCCTCGTACTTGTTCATCGGATGTAGAGCTATAGTCATCTACGATGGACAACCCAAAACATGCTCAGGCTGCGGGGAACAGGGCCACGTCCGTTCCGAATGTTTGCAGCGGAGGATAGTGCAAGTTCCAAACAGCGAACCCGTGCCTCCGTCCACGTTGACGCCGCTGACACTAACGTATGCGGACACATTTCGAACAGATCCCATCCCGAAGAATGACCAGCTACAGAATCCTGACAGCTTACAGCAACTGACTGCAGCAGAGACCGCCTCTAGTGACGAACCGACGCACACTTCTGCCGCTCCGGTGCCGACGACGCCCTTAACCGAGCGGAAAGGATCGGTAGGAGGTATGGAAGTTGATCCTGCGGTTGTGCCGACAGCTGCTTTCGTCCCTGAGCACCGGGAGTCACTTCCGCACTCGGATACGGAGGCGCACACGCGCAGACAACGATCGCCGAAGCGCCACAAGAAACGACGGCTAGCGCCATCGGATACCTGCTTACTGCAGTCCACGTCAGACGGACTTGGGTGTAACGTCGATACAGTGCATCCGGATGCGCAACGGGTGGTTCCACCTCCCATACACCAGTACGACGCGAATCATGCTAGACAGGGGTTGAATACAGACACACCGGACGGAAAGCCGACGGAAGGTGTCCCTCCACCCACCGCAGCAACGCCACCACCTTCGGTCAGCCAGGCTGGAGTAACACGACGGGAACTGGACCTCCAGCACAGGAACTGGGCCGACGAATCCGATACTGACCCACAGACCGACGACGCACCCGCAATGACGAGTGCTGCGTCCACCGGATGTTAACCACACAGAAGATGCAGACCGACGCACAGACAACATGTCGCCGAGCAGCAGCACGCAAATTAACATAAGCGTTCATGTGCACTTTACGCACTGAGGAACAGCGGTAGGCATATCGAACAGCCTCTATTAATATTAATACGATCAGAACGCCTGTCAAATTGCAATTATTACGAGACATGTTGCATGCGTCAGACGTCGACATCGCTCTTCTGCAGGAAGTATGTGTTGAGAGCTTCCCCGGCCTCTATGAGTACGATACGTACATTACACCTACTACCGACGGCGGCAGCGGAACAGCGATACTTCCACGTGGCGGCACAGTGGCCGAGGACGTGGTGTACCTGCCGTCAGCGCGAGGACCGGCGCTCACAGTGCCGGCAGTGCGGGTCGTTAACATCTACGCAACGTCGGAGTCCGACAGGCGGCGCGACCGATCCCGATTTTACGCAGAGGAGATTGCAACACTATTCTTAGGTCGGTATGAACACGTCTTATTTGGAGGCGACTTCAACTGCGTGCTCGCACCAAGAGATCAACACCCACGTTATACTTCATGCCCGGAGCTGCGGCAACTCATACAGGACATGAATCTCATTGATACATGGGAGACGATACATGGCGACAGACGTGGATACACTTACGTCACGAGTCACTCTGCAAGTCGTCTCGATCGCATTTACGTAACACGTCGTTTCGAACCTGCGATCCTTGATGCGGAATTGTGGCCTGTCGCCTTTTAAGATCACATAGCATTTATATGCACGGTCTCCCTGAGTCGTCAACAAGTGTGGAGGAGTCGCAGTGTTTGGAAACTGAATACAGCACACCTCAGGGAACCTGAGTGCAGACGACACTTGGCACATGTGTGAACGACGCCTCCCGACATATCCGACGACGTTGCAGTGGTGGCTGGAATGCGTTAAGCCTGCATTGCGCTGAGCGTTAATTGCATACGGAAGAGAGCAGATGATGTGGAGGCGACACACGACGGAATTTTATTTCACGATGCTCCGCGAACTTTCTGTACGAGCACCTTCACAGGAGCGTCGGGCCGGTATAAAACGAGCACATGCCCAAATAATTTCCATAACGCGCCGCCGTCTGGAAGGTGTCGCAATCCGTGCAAGGGCCTTTGAAAGAATCCGTGGAGAATCACCGTCGATGTATCACGTTATCAAAGAAAAACAACGTAGCCGCAGAACCTTAATACAGACGATCGTACTGCCAGATGGTCGCCGTATGACAACGCAAAAAGACATTGCCAACGCTTTTGTGGAACACTACGATCATCTCTATGAAGAAGCGGAACACGATCAGGCAGCCTTTCATGAGGTCCGACGAACGCTCTCCGCGTGTCTCGACGAGACGGCCAACCTGGAGTTAACAGCTGAAGTCACAGTTGACGACGTAATGGAAGCGATTGATAAGGGAGCGTCGCACAAATCGCCGGGGCCCGACGCGTTTCCGTTAGTTTTATCGTACATTTAAAGATCTCATGACTCCACGATGGACTGCCATGTACTGCGAATTGATGTCTCCCAACGTGCCTCTTCTACCCTCCTTCGTGGAAGGAATGATCATCCCCATCCACAAACCATCTGGCGGCACAGGGATACAGGCCTACCGGCCACTGACCCTTCTTAATTGCGACTACAAGATCTACACCAGGATACTTGCAGCACGCTTTAAATGCGTAATACGCCAAGTGATATCACTCGACCAAACCCAGCTACGAGGAGATAGCAATATACAAACGGCACTCAGCGACTACCGCGATGTTATCGCACTGGCATCAACATGTCGTCTACGGGGTGCATTGGCATCGATAGACTTCGATCGCGCATTTGACAGGCTGAGCCATGCTTATCTCATGGACGTGATGATGCAAATGAAGTTTCCGGAAAGTTTTGTCACCGTCGTCGTGAGACTACTCCACGGAGCCGCATCCAAAGTGCTCATCAATGGACGCTTGGTGGGGCCCATCACCATCGGTCAGACAAGGGTGCCCGCTGTCAACGATATTCTATGCCATCGCTGTCGAGCCGCTGCTCTGCGGGCTCCGGAATCGACTCCAAGGAATGACCATAAGGCACAACAAGTTTATATGCAGAACGTACGCGGATGACCTAGTGTTTTTAGCACGATCAGGCGACGAGGCTAGAGCGGCCTTACATTGGATTAATTTGTATTGTATGGCTACGGGAAGTCGCCTGAACATGGCAAAGTCGGGAGCGATGAACATCGGGAGAGGACTCCAGACAGGAAGTGTAGCACCATTACAGCCGATCAACAAGATGAAATGCCTAGGAATTATCTTCATTACAGACATTCGACGCACGGCGGCACTGAGTTACAGACACCTTCTGCAAACAATTCGTGCTAGTGTCCGAAGTCACAGGTTAAGGGCGCTGGATATGATACAACGGGTCACCTTTGCCAACACTTATCTAGCTTCTCGCATCCCCCACCTGGCACAAGTTCTTCCTATGCCGGTAGTGTTGGCCCGCCGAATCCTGGCGGCACTAGGATATTTTGTGAGCACAGGTCTGCTTTTTAAGGTAGGATACGAAACCCTCACCCTTCCTCGTAGTCGTGGAGGTCTTGGACTAGTCCACGTACGCGACCGAGCTGTGGCTATTTATGTAACCACAATGATAAAGATGTGGACACGCCACCAGACAAGTCTGACGGGCACCTTGATAGACGAACTCGCTCCACCTTCTCGTTCGGCTCCGGTAGCGGTGTTTCACATCTCACCATCGCTTGCCCATATGCGAACCTTTTTTGCGGAACACAGTTATTTACATATGGAACTACCGACTACCAGGACGGCGACGGCACGTGATATATATCACATCTTGACTCGACGACGGCCGAATAATGCCGTAGAGCGCCGCCAACCAACAGTTACGTGGTCAGTGGTATGGCGTACAGTGCACCACCCACACCTTGATACGGGAACGCGCGCTCTGTGGTATCAGGTGGTAAATCGGAAATACGTGACTCGTTCCAGGTTGCATACAATTCATATGGCGGACGAGCCACTATGTCCGCAGTGCAATGTTATAGACACAGAGGAGCATCGCCTGATATGCGGACCTTCGGCGGGCCTATGGTGTTGGTCAAAAAAATGATCGCCTTCCTCCTTCGGGTGGGGGCGCAAACAATAGCACCACGGATACTACTTCTCCCAGATAGGACATATTATCCCCGAACAAAGACAACGCAGTGACTTGGATTCGAGGTTTGACTGTACGTTATCTTTTCCGAGATGGCAGTAAGAATGTACTCGGCTTTTGGGCCTTACTACAAGAACATCACTAACAGCTTATGAGACATCCGAGATATCGAACATATTACGCAAATTTTTTAGGGAGTGCCTTGCTTGATCCCCCACCCAGTTGGGGTGTCCCGGGTAGGAGAATGTAATTATTGCCTATAAGTAGCAGAACAAGAAAGGACCAGGACAGTGGAGAGGATCCACAACCACACGTGAAGACGTACCCGACACCAACACGAGGTATAACGGGATTAGCGAGGTACGCGCCCAAAAGAGGAACGTAGACCGTTATTGTTTTGTACTGACAGAAGCAGGATTTTTTTTCACTATTATGTAAAAAAAAGAAGTCCACTTATTTACGTTTCCCAGAAAAATTTATTTTATAAAAGTCATCGTCTTATATATTAAAAAAAATGCTAGAAACAATTTATGTTTGTTAGTGTTACATCATTCTGCAAAAAAAAAAGGGTCCACTTATTTACGTTCCCCAGAAATATTTTCTTTTATAAAGGTCATCGTCTTATATAAAAAAATGTAAGCAGCAGTTTATGTTTGTTATTGTTACTCCATTATGTAAAAAAAACAAAGTCCACTTATTTAAAAGTGAGCAGGAGACGCAGGTTAGATTCCTGGTTTTGGTACAAATTTTAATTCGTCGCTTCACTCTGCGTATATACACTGAAGCGCCAAAGAAACTAAAAAAAAAAAAAAAAAAAAAGTGGTCTGCGTGACGGACTGCCGTCCTGCGGGCCCGGGTTCGATTCCCGGCTGGGTCGGAGATTTTCTCCCCTCAGGGACTGGGTGTTGTGTTGTCTTCACCATCATTTCATCCCCATCCGGCTGGCAGGTCGCCCAATGTGGCGTCGATTGTAATAAGACCTGCACCAAGGCGGCCGAACCTGCCCCGCAAGGGGCCTCCCGGCCAATGACGCCAAACCCTCATTTCTATTTCCCAGTGGAGTGCTGAGGGGTAATATTATGGTCACGGTGCAGTCTCCTTATTACACTAAACATAGAAATGGCTTAAATGCTAACTGCAAAGAGATATAAACATATTTTACTGCACTGTTTATCGTGTAAAATAGAGGAACAGCTTGGAGATGACGTTTCTGTCAGCTTGACAATGCACCGTGTCATAAAGCAGCATCTGTGAGGCAATGGTTCAGGGATAAGAACATTCCTCAAACAGACTGGCCTGCCCAGAGTCCCAACCTGAACGCAATGGAACACGCCTGGGTTCAGTTAGAAAGTCGACTTCAGTCCAGACGCCAGCGTCAACATTACTACCATCTCTGACTTCGGTTCTTGAGGAAGAAAGCGCCACCATTCCTCCACAGACAATCAGACACCACATTAAAAGTATTCAAAAAACGTTCACATGTGTGTGAAATCTTATGGAACTTAACTGCTAAGGTCATCAGTCCCTAAGCTTACGCACTACTTAACCAAAATTATCCTAAGGACAAACACACACACCCATGCCCGAAGGAGGACTCGAACCTCCGCCGGGACCATCCGCACAGTCCATGACTGAAGCGCAAGAGACCGCTCGGCTAATCCCGCGCGGCATTAAAAGTATTCCGAGCAGAGATGATGCCGTCATGAAGACTAAGGGTGGACACAGGGTATACTAATGTTCAAAAATAGGTGGCCGGATACGTTTGATCAGATAGCGTGTAACGACGTACAGTTAATGTAAGGAAAGCGCGTTAAGTCTGCTGTTGTTTGTCTTATTGTGGATTAACGTTGCATGAAACGGATGCTGTGCGTGAGACATAGTGCTGGCATATTACTGCCGAGAAGCAAGCAATCAGGTCACCATGTTTAGAAGGACAGATAACAGGAGAAACTGTGTCATATTTTCACTAGTTATATTGTGCAGAGTGATTTACAGTACAACCAAAATACTGGCACCATTTGGTGATTTGGTGATGAGGAGCTGTACTCCGCCATCTCTCCTCCTGTTACAAAATCTTAGTGTCATATATGTAGCAGTAATAACGTATAAGTCTTGTTATGGTAACCCCATAAATGCGCGATACAGCACGTCGACAGAGGAGGAGGGAGAATGTGGTGCTTCCGGGCATTTCGTGAGGAGAGCAATAAATAAAGAGAGGAGAACGAGTGTCGTTTTGGGGTCAGAACCCGCACGACGTGTCAGGCACTATGCGGGACCTGCCTTCACTGTCACATTTGTCCCCAAACCGCCAGCAGCGGTGATTAACGCGCGACGCTTGGACCTCACTGTGGTTCGGGTCTCGACCTACCACCGTCTTCCTCAATTTTTTTAGTGTGATGAACAAAGTACGGGTGGCGGTCGGATGAAAACTGTGCACTCACATTTCTCTCGACTCTTTGATTGGTAGTGTGTTCTTGATACCCACATAAATCGTTGTTAAATGATGAGAATGTCATGTAGTTAACCGAATACTAGTTTATGAAAGATATGACCATATGTCCTTAACATATCACAGTTATTAAAATGGGGAAAGAGAACCTGCTGTTGAACGCGGAATCAGAAACTGCGAAATCTTGCCTCTGGTCAAGTTTCACGATTCTGGTTCTACTGGAAGTATCCTATATGTGACACAAATGGCCGTATCTTTTGATTGCAATGGCTTAGAAGTTCAAAATTTTTGACAACGCCAAGGCACTGTAAAAAAAATGGTTCAAATGGCTCTGAGCACTATGGGACTTAATTTCTGAGGTCATCAGTCCCCTAGAACTTAAAACTACTTAAACCTAACTAACGTAAGGACATCACACACATCTATGCCCGAGGCAGGATTCGAACCTGCGACCGTAGCGGTCGCGCGGTTCCAGACTGTAGCGCCTGGAACCGCTCGGCCACTCCGGCCGGCAAGGCATTGTAGACCTCAGTTCAACCCGTTCCTGAAAAAAAGGGATTTTAACAGTCGGACAGACAGACAGACAGACAGAAACATGGACAACAAAGTAATGCTATAAGAGCTCCGTTTATACCGATTAAGGTACGGAACCATAAAAACGAAGTCTAGACCAAATGCACACCTGAAAAGGTGCACATGGGGAAGGACTACAGTGTCACAGTAACGTTGACCAATGAGTATACCGTGTTCAAAAATTTGGAGGTCACTACGCCCACGCAGCATTCTAGTTTCCCACAGCATAGCACCTGGGCTATCAGAACTATCATGTTCGACAGTGTTCCTGGATGCATTACGTGTTCACACCTCTCTCCGTGTCAGGGTGCTGTACTGTAGTAGTAACTTCCGTGTGTGATCCATCCTTCATCGAGCTACGTTTCTTGGTTCTTGGGAGTTACTCATGATGCGAAAGTGACTTTCGTCCTGCACACCAGCATATATGTAGAGACGGATATAATTTTCTGCCGTCCCTGAACAAAAAGTATCTCTCTGTGCCAAAAAATAGTGTTTGTGGCAGTAGTGGGAGAATAGCGAATGTGAGGTGAATCAGACGTACAGACGTTGTGGGAGTGAGTTGTTCCCTGTGGCTGGATCCGATCGCTGCGCGCGCCGCCTGCCGGATCGGCACAGCTCAGCCGCGGCCTTTCTGCTGCGTCGCCAGCATTCGTATCTTCTTCCGCGGCGAGTTGCATTGTGTTTGAAATGACGAAATACGACTCCCCGCACCCGACTATTGAACTCACAAAGGTCTAAAACCTGTACTGGAGTTCCAGTTCTGAAAGTCACCTTTTTTTATTATTTATGTTAGGGATTGAAAACACATGAAGTCAAGATCGCTCCTGAAATCTACTTCATTTGGATAGTTTCGGCTAATAGTCTAGCCATCTTCAGATCATAAAACATTATTTCTATGTCGTGTCTGTTTTTTAGCAGATGTCCTAAAGAACTGACAACACTTTGATCCAGCAGCCACCATGAATTAAGACATAGTCCCAGTGGGCGTTGATTAAATCGATGGGGGAAAGTTGAACATTTGTGCCGGACCGGGGTTCGAAATTTGGGAATTTGTCGTGAGGTCTTATGGGACCAAACTGCTGAGGTCATCGGCCCCTAAGCTTACAGACTACTTAATCTAACTTAAGCTAAATTACGCTAAGAACGACACACACACTCGAACCTCCGACGGGAGGATCCGCGCGGACTGTGACAAGATGCCTCAGACCGCGAGGCTACCCCGCGCGCCTCCGGGGTTCGAACCAGGGTGTTCTGACCACCAAGCCAACCGGCCACAGTGGTCATCGCGACTGCACGGTCTGCCCTAACACGCCTCCCGTCACACCCAAATTTTCAACTTATCCCACTCGCAGCATTTCAGCGATTCCCTTAAGAGTTCTAGCCTGGTGTGCATGCGCACTGAACAGATCACCCTCGACTTAATTATTTATATGTGGTGTCTGTTCTTTCGCAAATGTCCGAAAGAAGAGACACCACATATAAATAATGATTGTGTCAGTTACCAAGTTCACAGACACAACATCGTTGTTTTAAGACCATCGTTCTATTACTCTGGTCACGAACGATCAAAAGGTGTTGTTAACTATGTCACGTATGGATGTTGTCATTTTAAGAAGGATTTTAACTATGTGTCAAGTCGTAATGGCACCAAAACTAATCAAGAATCTTTTATGATCTGAAGGTGGTTAGATTGTTGGCTCAAACCAGTAATCCATCCAAATAAAGAAGATTTCGTGTACGATCTAGATATCACGGATTTTCAATCCATAACATAAAAAATTACAAAAGATCTCATATCTCACGGTTGATAATGTCAACAAACTTGACTCGCCATTATATTTTTAATAGAATATAGCATCCTGATGCGTAAAGTTTAACACATCTCTGTTGGTAGATACATTGAATTTACAATCAGGAAATATTGTCTAAATTATCTTAATCTTATTCTGTGTAATATCTTTGGAGTATTGATCGGATGATCATTGAAATATTAGTTAATAAAGAAATAAGATATTAAATAAAACTTGATTCTGAAACTCAAACCCCGTAACAGCGGAATACCTGTGCTTATCTGCAGCCTTTACTGATATCCTTGGCGTTATAGCCCGGCAGGGCGAAGGGATGCAGCATCGCCACTTCCTCTCCAGGCAAGGTAGCTCCTTCATTGTTCTCAAAGAGCTGAGTGGAAGCCGTTTCTGGGCTAAAGGCGAGGAAAACTCGACGGTGAGACCTGAGGCGCCAGAGAGTGACCACTCAGCCAGGGAACTGAACCTACTGTATAATACCAGAACGATGTGTGTGCCTTATATCAAGTAAAACAAGTACTGCAGCTATTAAACTTTACATCAAAATTACGCTTGTCACGATTAACAATCTTTGCGTACGTTTTATGCTGGCTGCTGTGCTGAAACTGCAAGTACGACTGGTTCACACTGAAGTCCCCACTCCGCCAGAGGAGCCAAATGCCACCTCTCCTCTCCACTCTTTTAACGGTCTGGGCTATTTGGTTTTGGTTCCTCTAGCGGTGTGCTACGGTACTGTGGTGAGGGGATTTCAACCACGACTAAACACATGTACTCGCAAACACACAAAAACATTAATTACGAAAATTCATTATTCGAAGTTATAATTAATACTCCGTCATATTCTGTCATCCGCCATACTATTCCCGAGCCAGGATAAGTCGCATCAGCTTAAAAGCACGATAGTTTTCGCTAATGCTGTAGCTTGAACTAACAATACTGACCCATTTACCACGCTAACACTAAGATGACTGATGATTACCGATAGCGCTTCGTTACTCGCTACTTTCGTCTTAACGTGACCCTCGCCCTGGTGAACTTATATACAGAGAGAGAGGCCAAAGCTTTTTATACCGTAGAGAACCTGCACAGGCGGTCGCCGTTTGTTTGCCATAATTGGTTCAAATGGCTCTGAGCACTATGGGACTTAACATCTATGGTCATCAGTCCCCTAGAACTTAGAACTACTTAAACATAACTAACCTAAGGACAGCACACAACAACCAGCGATCACGAGGCAGAGAAAATCCCTGACCCCGCCGGGAACCGACCCCGGGAACCCGGGCGTGGGAAGCGAGTTTGCCATAATTCAGGCGGGCAGTACTGTCGCCTGTTCACCATCACAACCCAAGGATTTGACACTCAAATTATACCAGAAATTCTACCAGGTTGTCTAGTATATGACTACTATATGTTTCATATGGAGTAAATTAAAAATGTGACGTGTCACAGTGTATTAGCCTTTTATTACAACGCTCCGTAAAAAATAAATAAATAAATAATAAGAATCGAGCAGGAAACAAATTGTCTCATTTGTATTATTTTAGGCGCTCTGAAGTGATTTCAGAGTTTCCTGTTTGGGTATTCATTGTTGAAATTAGTAGCCTCTATATAGTTTTTTTTTCCATACACCTTAAAATATTTTAGATGAGATCATTGTGGATCCAGAAACTATGTTTTACGCGGAGAAATCGAGAAGACATACTTCTGCAGTGATGTTTAGAAACGCTAAGGAATGAAAGCATGGCAAAACGAATTTGCAGTAGCCGATTTTCGAAAACGATACTTCTGTTAATACAATTACTTTTATTTTCAAGCGACTGGTAACCAAATATAAAAAGATTATGATCTAGAATTTGTTAATTGACACTTCAGTTCGATAAATGCAGCTCAGATAGAAATAAAAAATTAAAAAATGTGTTGACGCTAAGAATCGAACTGGCGACAACACGGTTTATTACCTGTTAATGCTGCTTACTGAGCTACGCGCGACATTGCGACAGAAGAGCGAAATTTTTTGTAGATATTGGTGCCCAGGAATTTTCGTAGTGGATGGAGATGATATGCTATAGACTGGAAAAGTTTTCCAAAAGTGTTCAAACCCAAAATGCAACTACATAAAACACTGCGAGCGTACCAATGCAGAGAGACCCGTGGCAAAAAAATGCCGCTGAACAGTCAGTCACTTGCAATTTCACCAATGGCCACTCTCTCTCCCTCTGCATATACGCTCTCTACCTCGCCCGTCTGACAGCGGACGCCTGGTGGCGTGACCGAGGTAAGTGCACAAATAACAAAAAACGAGTCGTTCGCTTGTGATTCCGAATCTACTCGCACAGCTTATTTCAAAACAGTGTCCTAGTTATTTTGTACACATAACACTCGGATGGGATCGGAACGTTCCTATGAAGTGATACACTGAAATGAGATAGACTACTTGAATTTTAAAGCAGGTTCGAGATACCAAATAGAAACTGATAAGTAATTTTTGTGCAGCGTACAGACCATATAAACAGTGTGACCACTTTATGAATAGATGGGAACCATTATCACCTTTGGCACTAAGTCTTACATAACAACGAGGACAGAGCCGATTTATTTCGCTTTCGAGCTCATACTTCTTCAGAAGGAGGGAAGCATGAGGAAAGGTTACAGAGGTAGCTTTCAAATCAGAAGAAAGACAGGTACATACTCACAGAATGTACCAAGTAGTCGTAACGTAATATCTGCGAATATGGCGTCCACGTCACGCACCCACAGAAATTCCTGTGCGGGTGCTACGCTACCACCACCTCTGCCTCTAACGGACCGTAAGCTTAACACTGTTATGGTAGCAAGCATCTGCTGTACTAACGTGTTCTAAACTATACTAAGTATTAACAAAATGCAGTTTATGACTAGACATTGTTTACGGTCGTAAGTGTTTGTTAGTCACATACGCAATCATTAGCATTCTTGATAATAGTTCAGGCATATTTCTAGTATGCACGAATGTCGTAATCATTCTTTACGTTCCTGGAGCCGTACTTACTAATAACATACATTCATAATCAGACAGTCTGCGTACTGATAATCTTTGTCTACTAGTGTAAGGTAAAAAATGCCTAGTGTTCTCGCACGAAGCTGAAAATGAGTACTAGCTCTGTTCTGTTTCTTAACTTCTCCGATTCTCTGTCGGATGACGTTTTATTTTTTGAGCTATTAAACTGGTGTTGCAGGACGTTAATTCGTTTTTTTTCCACTTGTTGATATAACACTGATTTATGGCCATTGCTTCATAATAAAACTGTTTGCTCAGTTATCATTCAAGTCTTCATATGAGACTCATTTAGCTCTCAAAATGGTAGAAAGTTATCTTCGTTTTTATTGATTATCACGGTACTCCACTAAGTCAATCGAAGAAGGTGATGTCGTAATAGGTGCTTGCGATAAACCAGGTACACTCCAGATCAGATACCACGCTACTTAACGACCGCTGGCAAGTTAGCAACCGCCAGGTGAAAACTCGTTTCCGGTCGAGTGAGTTGATGATCAGAATAAATATGTAAACCGATAGCAACTTGTCACTCTTCACCACGACTTAATGTAGGCAGTTGTACTCCCCTCCTTAAGCATTAAGCATCTGTGTAGCACTTCTTAAAGGACTTCACAACTCCATGGTTGCAGTTTCAACATTTGAGCCATTTTGAAGCGGAACAATTTCGTTCCCTAGCAAATTCAAGATTCCGAAACTTACAAGTCATGTCATCGACATATAGTCCGTATCCAATGGCTCTGAATGTGACTCTTTTTTGCATCATTTGTGTAAATAACAGCAAACTGTTGTACATACACGCAGCCATTAGATATAATACATTGCCAGCTAATTTTTGAATTTTGACATGCGCTGACATTACAATCGTGGAGTCTGAATATAAGGTAATTGTAACAGTCAAAGACGAAAATGCTGTCCTTCAGAAAGACAAGGAGAATGCGGAACAGGTACATGCGCATAAAGTTACATATCGAGAGGTGCCACGCAGCTTAGAGCATACTAAGCCGGAACAGATTTTCCTGCTGTTGCCAGTCGAACACCGTGTAGACTGCAGCCATAACGTAGAGCAGCTCGGTGTGAACATGAAATTTTGTTGAAAATGTGAGAAAACTCTGACCGAAATGTTTCAGGGCGTAATGGAACAGACTTAATGATAGATAGCACGTACAACAGAAACTGACTCAAAAAAGCGACTGCCTTTGGGAATGATGTCGGAAGAATCGGCGATTAGCAAGGACAGTGTTAACGCTGCCATTCATGAACATGTAAGTAATCGTATGACCTTTTACTGATTCATGAGGAGAAAATTGGTAACGGGTTATCAGCCGAGTGGCGTCGACTTCTAGTCGCAACGTTTGAATGGACTGCGTATCCATCATCTTCAGGTGACAGACAGCATCCCGACACTTCGCCTGAAGATGATGGATACGCAATCCATTGAAACGTTGCGATTCGGCTGATAATCCGTGAAGATTTCATAATATAAACATGTCAATGCAGCGAGATTTCGTTCATTTCTTGCACATGGTGCGAGAAATACTTGTGTTTTACCTGTTTATAAGATAACTTTCACGCCCCTGATTGCGAGAACGCTCACGGATAGAGGATCAGTTAGAATTAGGCAGTAATACACTTTAGGTGTATTTTTGTACTATGTATCACGATGAAAACAGCTGTCAATAGATTATAATAGACACTTATTTGATTATTAATCATACTCCCTATGTCTCGCTTTAAATAAGGCCAAGGAAAACATTTCGACTATCGGAATATTATCAGATACACCGAAAAAAGTATCGAATGAAACAAAATGCCACGACCAAGAATCGAACACAGACCGGCGGTTTGACAGTTTAATGCCTTGACCGCTCGAGTGCCGACATCGCTCTGGCAGACACTTTGAACGACGGGAACCCAAGCTATAGCATGAAAACACAAAAACGTTAATAACTCGAACGTCGTTAACTTTGGATCCCATAACACATTAATAAAAATGTTTGTTTTTGGATGTTTTGTCGATGTATGGCATTGAAAATGGGATTTACGGATATCAACTTTGACCTCGATTTTTTAAAAACTAGGAAGTGTCTAGCAAAAATCCGAAACACGTGTCCCATTATTTTCAGATTAGAACGTCCTTGCAAAACTTGATCAAAATCGGTGACGCACATGTGTGACCCTCCCCTTGTGAATAATCTGGTACTGTGGTCGAATAAATACAAACGTATTATAAGTTTCCTTTAATTTACGTCTAAGGTCATAAACGTTATTTTTATGGAACAGATATGTTGATGGTCATTAAAGACCGAAACCGGTAATCCGTTAACTAAAAGTTTGTGACCATAGACGTAAATTAAAGGAAACTTATTACATACACGGGTCAGTGTTTTTTCGCGACGATGTCGCAGCTTGTGAAACAAACGCTTAACAGCTCCCATAGTGTTGTGCATAAAAAAGCACTGTGGTCTTCAAAACTATCCGTCTGATTGACAATCGTTTTTAGACACAACCACTTCGCAGTTAAATGCATTGTTTCTTTCTGATACTGTTCTGGTTCCCTATTATTTCCGGAAAGCAACTTCCTTTATTGGTTTCCCCTGAGTTTATAGGTCCTCAGGAAATTTCTGGAACTGGAACAGCCGCCGTTGTCTCTTGTACCGTTGTAAAGGCCAAAGTAGCGTTTGGTTCGTCTTCAGCGGAAGCCTGGGAGTAGTGGCGCAGGTCAGACGCCCCGTGTGTCGTGTGAGGCGCGGGGGAGGGGGGAGGGGGACGGGCCCGCCTGCCCGTTTCTAATCGTGCCGCAGCCGCAGCGGCGGCGGGCGGCGGATCGCGGCCCGTCACGACGCCGTGTGTCTTGTGCAACGCAGCGCGCCGGGAGAGAGCACAGCGGTCGTGCTCTCCATAAATCCCGACGCCTCCGCGATGCTCCGCAGACGCCGAAAAGGGCAGAGTCTTCCCCTCCGTCACGAGGTACGTCTCGGGAGAGCAGCGCGGTGAAACTGCTGCCGTCGGGAGTCCGGCAGGCCCCACTGGAACGGCAGTAAACGATTACATCTACTCTGTATGTGCATCTTTTCTATGTCAAATCAAACAAGTTTCAACCGCCTAGTTTCCAGACTTATTTTACTTGGCTACCAGTTTCGGCGATTTACTACGCCATCTTCAGGCCCCTGACCGACGTGTGGGAAGATTTCACCTCGGTCAAAACAGGGGCCAGCAGTACTGGTATTAGTAGATTTCTGCTTGCTGCTGACAGTCAGCAAATGATGGTTGAAGAGATCGCTATAGCAAGCAGAAATCTACTAATACCAGTATCGCCGCTGTTTTGACCGGAACCGACGTGTAATCTTCCCACACGTCGGTCAGGGGCCTGAAGATAGCGTAGCAAATCGGCGAAACTGGTAGCCAATAAGTCTGGAAACTAGACGGCTGAAACTTGTTTGATTTGAGATTCTGGTTACATCTACTGTTGTATTACGCAAGCCCTCGTACGGTGTGTGACGCAGAGTACACAGTCCACGAGAACCATACCCACCATCTCCCGCCATCCCCATTCCGTTTCATTCCCACAGCGCGTGCGAATAAAAATAGTCGGTACCCATTTATGCAACTCACAATTTTGCTTCTTTTGCCGTTGTTGTCATTGCGGAGACTTGACCCTCGCAGTTTTGAAAATTTTGAGAATAGGATCGTGAAACCGTTCGACACGATGATAGAGTAAACCGATGCTGCGTTGAGGCAGTTTGGCCGATATCCGAGTGTGTTGGTTTAAGAATAGCGTCCTACTCTGAGTGAGCTTGGGCAGATCTCTCTCCGGTTCTTCTCTGCAGGGTTTTGTTTGAACTTAAGACAAGTAAACACTTCGAAAACGACGTATCGTAAGAAAAAAAATGTTCTAGGCGAAAAATTAATATTGGTAATCGGGACATCTGCCAGTGCTACAACTGGTCACCTCCTAGCTACCCCTCGTTCGTGGGTGGGTCGACTTTGTATTTTTAAATGGAACCCTCCATTTTTATTGCATTTTCGGATTCTATGCCAAAAAAACGTTCGGTTCACCCAAACCATCGTTTTTCATTTGTGGCAGATGGCGCTATAATCGACAAATATCAAGTGTATTCGTTTTTCCAGTTAAGAACCGACGCATTTGACTCTACATTTCATTTACGATGCAAAGGTAAATTTTTGTGTCCTAACGGTTGATATCTATGTTCAAACGTTACCTGAGTACTGCAAATATGATCGTAGAATACAAATAGTATGGCTGGACATTGACACTTCTGGCAAATAAGCTACTCGTATGGTAACGCAGTTTTCTGTTCACTACGAGGTCGTTTGTGGGGAGTCCCCAGACCATCTGAATGCATCGGAATGCATCCCTCCAACTCCACCATCAGGGTGATTGATTTATGTGTGTGTTTCCATCCAGCTGCCGTAATTCTCGCTTTGGTCCCCACGCGTCTACTTGCGGAATACAAATCGCAACCATTGTAATAACGTAAAATGTCCATGAAGTGGTGACACATGCAGGTGCCATGGATAGTCATCGAAATCAACCACCCCAATGGTGAGAGGCAAGGGGATCAGCCGATATGAAGCATACAGATGGGAGCACGAAACTATTCCATCCACGTCGTTGTTCCTGGACCACAACGACCCTAGTTTCTAACCTGACACTGATACGGCTAAGCCCATTGCACTGAATAATCAAATGTGAAACAATAAACTACGTTTCGAATATCAAGATCAACCTTCAGAACAAAGCTTTACACATACGTCGTAAATGAAATGCAGATTCAAATGCGTCGGTTCTTAATCGTAAAAACGGGCACGCTTGATATTTGTCGATTAGTCCCACATACCACGAATGAAAAACAATGGTGTGCGTAAACTGTATTTTTTGGCGTAGAAACCGAATATGCAATTAGAATGGGAGTTTTCGAGATACTTAATTGTCTCAAGTTAAAACAAACAACCTGTATAGCGTCCCACACAGCGATTTTTTATCATAAAGCTAAACATTGATAACAGTAAATTTTGACTAGGAGCGATGGTAATGCCTATGATATTTTTACGTTGTTCACCTGATGATGTGGTTTAAAGCCGCGAAACCGGTCGTGTTTTAATAAACAACAATTTTACCAGCTGTAAGCAGAGTTCTTCCTAACATAACTGATAAAAAGTACGTCTAAAAACAGTTAAAAGAATTCAACAGTTATAACGTAATAGAAACATACTACATGCCACATTCTTCTGTACGATTATTATTCTTATCAAAAAACGAGATTAAACCACAATATTTTTAATGAAAAATCAATCACGATAAAAAATTCTGGAGATGTAAATATACCTTATAATTTTCCAAATTAATGAGATTTTATCTAAAGTACGAGTTTCAGTTTGACATCATAATGAGCTCGTCCAAAAATATAGCTGAAGGATTTCATAATAGAAAGAACACAGGTGATAGGAACACTGCTACAGAGATGACTAACTGGTCTCCTCCCGCTCTAACGCTCTAAGTGGAAGCATCAGTTCTCGCCTACCGTCGTGATGGCTTACGGAAGAGAAAAACGGCTTAAAGAAATCCCCCGTGCTCTCCGTCTGTCTTATCCTGTTCTCGTCGCTCAGTTCGTTCGCCGCGTTCCCGAATAGACCTTACTACCCTTACCCAGATCTCTGTGAATCGTGACAACACTGTCCATTGTGCTCGCTCTTTTTCAATCCCTCTGACATCATTCTTAGACACAGTCGAAAACTTCATCTATGGAATCACGCCACATGACAGTGGACTCCAATGGGGTGCATGATCAACAGGGTCCATAATGTGTCTAAAGTACTGCAACTAATTGAAAGCAAATAATGCATTTACCTCCGTCCTCGTTTTCACTGATTTTGAGATCGATATTTATACGTTAGTCAGTAGCACTATGAAACTATCGTCACACTGCTTTCAGCCTACTGGAGATTAGTAACTTCGACGTTACGTGGCGCTTCTAGACGTCTCTGTATGTGCCATGTAGATTGATTTTCCTTTATCGATTTTAGTTAGTGAATGAAACAAATTAGAGATGTATTAGCTCCTTACGTTCGACATAATACAATTAACGCTTTAGACACATTCTTGTTGAAATTTGAAGCGAGTGGTATAGTTCTACCGCATACATCCAAAGAACGTGCTCTATTATGATTGTCAAACCACGTTCGGTCAACATAGCTACATGTATATCACAAGGTTTGGTACTGCTAGACTTTGCTGTAACGGCTTATAAGTGGTGGGTCAGGCCGCGACGAGTGTATATGATTGGACGTGAATGTATGCATATAACCACTCGCCGCGACGCGCGCACCACGTGATCCACACCGGTTGAGAGCGTAGGGTGGGCTGTGTCAGTATGAGTGAGGCAGTACAAGAGCAACGACAGTATTCTCAGTGGAACAGCAGGTATTCGTTGTGGAAGATTAGGTGTCAACAAAGTCGTGGAAACGGTGTGCTCAGTTGTTTCCTGATAAGTTTAATGGTGTCAACGTGCCAGCAAAGAGTGCCATGAAACGCCTATTCCGAGAATGGCGTCAGACAGGATCTGTTTTGGACAAGTCAAAAAACATCCCGAAACGTGCCCGCGCACCAGAAAATGTGGTTGCAGTTTAGCAGAAAATGCGTCAGAGTCCTACCAAATCAACCCGACACCTGTCGCGAGAGACCCGTGTATCACTTCGATCATGCTAGATAATTCCATCTGGACCTCCACATGCAGGCCTAAAGAGTGTCTATTGTTCATCATGCATTAAAACCAGCAGATGCTTCTCAGCGCATCCAGTTTTGTGAATGTCTGTTCACTGAGATAACAATGAATGGCTTGGAGATGGATATTCTTTATGTCTCATGAAGCTCGGTTTCATCTGAGTGGTCATGTCAACTCACAGAATCACAGGTTCTGGGCAGCGGAAAATCCGCGTAACTTCCACGAACCACCACTGCATGATCAAAAGGTTGCTGTTTAGTGTGCCGTGTATGCACGCCGCGTTATTGGTCCCATGTTCTCTCATCAGGCGCATTTATACTCCAATAGCTGTGTTTGACAGACGTATTCTCACTACAATACATTTCATAATGAGCAAGGACCGGTTAAAATAACCCGCCCACTTATACATTTCTTCAACGGGTGAGTTGACGCAGTGTTTAAGATACAGGACTCGGATACTAAAGCCGCGTGCTTCAAATCAATGGTTGGCAATCCTGATTAAGGCATTCAGCGCGTTCTTACGTCAAAGGCATTGCCAATTACTTGATTGGTCCTTACCCAAAGAAGTTAACATTAGACTGTAGTGGCAACAGGACTTTCGAGTTGGTTCATTTTGATTTTGTATATGTTCGTTGGACTTTTTTTAAAAAAAACTGCCTTAGCTTCGCCCGAAACATCTAGATGATCCTCGTGTCATTGACTTCGCCGCAGCCGTTTGCTGACAGTTACAGCCGTTTGCGGTATCTAGCCAAATGTAACAACTATGCTTTGCTTATTAAAACCTACTCGCGTCACGCGGGACGAAATCGACGATGTCATTACTTACTTTGATTGAAAGTGTTTCCTTAATTTTGAAACTGACATAACGAGTCTGCCTATCCTGATTCATTGGCACTACGATACTCTGTGATTGCTTTTTAGAGCAAATTCATGAGAGTGCTGCGCTACAGCCGAGGAAAGTGAATGAAGCAAAATATGATCCAGATAGTTGCTCCATATTACTGTCTTTCACTCTGAAAGAAGCTGCAAGTTTAGCGATATTTAGAACTTAAAAAAAAGTATAATACTATATCAGATTCTCGTGATGGGAAAGAAATCGCTCTTGACACGAATGTGAGGAAGAACACCTGGAGCAAAATCAATGTCCGGGACGGGCGAGATAGCTTAACCGATTTTTAATGCCAGCAGACGCAGGCTGATTGGTGGACCTGAGGCCAAACAGCGAATAGTCCGCGACGCACCGGCCATCAGAGACCAAATGGGTAAAACGAGGAAAATCAAACACTTTGCACCCGTGTCGCACAACTCACTGCTCCATACGGAATAAACCACGACTTGCCTGCACTGTTGAAAAATTAGAAGTCATTTCGTTTATTTAAACCCAGCAAATCTGTTCTCTACTTGTAAATCAAAATGTGTGCACAAAACAGCCTACCACAACGACGTCCGACATTCTAACGGATTCTGCTCAGTAGTAGTCTCGTTACTCATATGAAAACCTTAAATGTATCTCTTCAGAGACCACTTTCAGTGTACAAGAGTCTCCGCCGCCCAGAGATTTATTCGATGAAATAGATTTTCCAAACAAATGGTACTTCTACATTAATCAATCTACAATGTACAATGTACAGCAGACTGTCATGTTTCTGAAGCACTATCATTCAGAAACATTTTCAGCAGTTTTGCTACACGAATGAACTGCTTTGTCTAACAACATTTGCCATTTGTGCAAGGCTATTATAGCGAAACGATGAATAAGAGAAACTGTCTGTTTTGTGCTGTAGCGTAAATATTCCAGGCGAGTCCTACCTTCGAACTTAAAATGCATCATGAAGATGCAGTCTGAAATGTTTGGTTTTTTGTAAGCATTGACTACAGATTTAATAAGTTGATTTTTCTTTTATTTTTCTATCGTATGAAGGAGTAGTTGCAGTTGACCTTATTTTTTTACATATCCTGACAGCTTTCTAGTTTCTTCTCCGTTTGAGAAGGCAGTTTTGTTCATTACAGTAAGTACAAAACATACTTAGCTGCCACGTATAAGGGCAACAAATTTGTCTGTACGTCAGTTCTAGCAGTCCTAGTATGAACATAACTGATATAATTAATCTTACAGTATGTGACGTACGGGACTGCACTATTAAGAATACATAAGGGGCAGTCAAATGAAAACCAAACAGACGGAAAATAAGTAAGTGAACTGTTTATTATTTCAAAAGTTGTCGCGATTAACTGTTAATACATTTATCCCACTGTGAGACAAGACGGTCAGTGTCATGAGCGTAAAATGTTTGCGGTTGCCTACGGCAGAATGATTGTACCCAGCCGTGCACCTTTTCGTCCGAAGCAAATAGACGGCCACGGATGTCTTTCTTCTGGGCTCCAAAAATATGATAATCACTTGAGGAGAGATCGGGATTGTATGGAGGATGTGCAAGTGTGGGCTCACACGTTGCCATGGTTGCTTCGACTACGCTGCAGAAGTTTCGCTAGGAAGCCCTCCTCCGTACAGTCCCGATCCCTTCCCGGGCGATTTCCATAGTTTGGGAACCCTCACTAGACATTCGTGGCTGTCGGTTTATACAAAGAGGTGGGCGCCTGAATACAATCATGGCTCCGGAAGCAACTGCAAACATTTTTCCATGAAGGCATTAACTGTCTTGCCCCACAGTAGGATAAATGTATTAACAGGTATGGTGATTACTTTTGAAATAATAGACAATTTACTTACTTCTTTCCACCTGTCTCGTTTTCATTTCACTGTCCCTTATATGATTATGCCCAGCGTGGTCTTTTGTTATGTTAATTTTTTTAAGCTTGACCTCTCATACATCTTTTCTTGGATTTTTATAAAAAAAATGGTTCAAATGGCTCTGAGCACTATGGGACTTAACATGTGAGGTCATCAGTCCCCTAGAACTTAGAACTACTTGAACTTAACTAACCTAAGGACATCACACACATCCATACCCGAGGCAGGGTTCGAACCTGCAACCGTAGCGGTCGCACGGTTCCAGACTGAAGCGTCTAGAACCGCTCGGCCACTCTGGCCGGCCGGATTTTTATAATCACTTAGCTGTGTTAGTATTGACTTGATGAATATCATGACACACGTACAGTAAGGTGGTTGTAGCGGCTCTTCCGTCAGTGAGCATTCTCACTATCGCACCGAAAACATGATGCTAGCGCAAGTTTCTATTCTCCAGATTGCCGGCCGCGGTGGCCGAGCGGTTCTAGGCGCTTCAGTCCGTCGCAGTTTCGACACCTGCCTCGGGCATGGATGTGTGTGATGCCCTTAGGTTAGTTATGTTTAAGTAGTTCTAACTCTAGATGACTGATGACCTCAGATGTTAAGTTACATAGTTCTTAAAGACATTTGAACCATTTTGTTCTCCAGATTGGAAATTTTTAAGCATCGCTACTTTGTGTTTCTCTGTGGATAAAGTCCGCTTACAGATGGTCGGTGGCAGCCGGTGTTCTCCGCGAGCTGTTCCTTTGCCTGCTTTGCAGTTTCCGAACGCTGCGAATCCTCAGACGGTTGCTTTACAGATTATTGGTGGCCCAGTTTTTACCCTGTACAGTCTTAGCCCACAGTGACCTGGAAAAGCAGAGTTGCCTTTAGATATAATGACCCCCGTTTGTGCTGCAGGCATCTTCTATGAGCGGCAATCAAATGAAAACCAAACACCTGCCACAACGGGATCATGGAATCTTTCCATTCAAAGGTAATCACCACAGATGTTGAAATATTTATCACACTAGTAGACGAGACGATCAATTCGTGTTTCATAGAACGCGGTTGACCTGACTTATCCACCACCGTGCTGAGATTTTTATCTTAATTTTATTGTAACTTTATGTGAATGTAATAACACACATACATAGACACAAAGTAAAAAACCCTATACACACATGATGTGTTGCTATGTCAACCTACCTTACAGATATATTTTATTTTTATATAAACTCTTAGATGTTAAGCACTATTCTTTTTTTTTAAAAAAGCACACACAGTAAACACTGTATTTTACTTGCTCCGCACCTTTCAACACACCGCAGACATCCTTGCACTTCCTCGCCCACTGACGCCGACGTCCGCGCACGTCTCTCTTCAGGTCGCCAAAGACTTGAAAATTACACAGTGAAAGATACAGGCTGTACAGAGGATGTCGCACAGTCTCCCAACCAAATCGCTGAAGCGTAACCTTCGTCCGATTGGCAGTGTGGGAGTGGGCGTTATCGTAAAACAAGATAATTCCGTCCGATAGCATTTCGACAGCCCGAGGGCAAAATGGAAAACCATCAATGGAAACATACCTTACCTCCCCCGCCAAAGAATTCAAAGCTGTTAACAGCCGGTAAGCTCATTGATGACCTTCCTCTTCGACTTCAGGGGGGCCCTTTGCTCATCGAGTTCCTCGAGCGTGGAACTATGATCAATGTGCAGCGCTATGAAGACACTTTGCAGAAACTGCGACACGCCATAAAGTCAGAAACGCTCAGGATGCTGTCGGATGGAATCATCCTGTTGACCGATAACGCCCGCCCCCACACTGCCAATCGGACGAAGGCTACGCGTCAGCGACTTGGTTGGGAAACACTGCAACATCTCCCGTACATTTTTCACCGTGTGAGTTTCACGCCTTTGGCGGCCTAAACAAAGTCATGCGCGGATGTCTTAAGTGCAAGAGTGGCCACGGTTGTGGATCCGTCAGTGGCCTGCCGCGTTCTATTAAACAGGCAGTGATCGTCTCGTCCTCCTGTGCGATAAATATCGTAACGCCTGTGGTGACTATTTTTGAATGGAACCATTCCGTGATGGTGCAGATTCGGTTTTTATGTGATTGCCCCTTATAATATTGCTCACGTACTGACTGCATGTTAATGGTTGACCCCGCGTCGTCTTGAGACACATGGTTTTCAGACCAGTGTGTGCGTCCGAGTAAGAGCATGACGTTGGTCTTCAATGACAAACTGTCATGCTTCTGGCTGCAATATCTGACGACGGAGCGAGTTCAGTTAATGATCAGAATTTTGTCCGTGTATAAAATAACCCAACTAGCACTATGAATCGATTAATACGTTCCAAACAAGAACTCCAGTGTGTCACGAAAATACGTACTAATGTAGAACTGCTGCACGAGATGTGCTGTAGGGGAAGCTTAGCTGATTGCTAGACATGTGGCTGAAGCTTCACAACGAAGCAGTCTCATGTGTGGCTCTCGAAAAATTAAGTGTGACTATCACGTAGAGATGGGACGATATTTGGATGGAGTCCTTTGCAGTCGTGCTGAAGTGCTTTAGATACAACGCCGTAACCGCATTGGTAGCTAGTTCCGATGGCGAAGCGGTGTGCTTCCGAAATATCTCGCCATCTCGACGTGAGCAAGTCGCACGATTACCAGTGGTCGTAAAGATAATGTTATGGTAAATTTCCGAGCTCCCCCCACAGAAAAGCAGGCACTCGAGCGTTTTCACAATTACTCAGAAAAAAAACTGCACTGAAGTAGTTTAGTTACCAGTGCTTAACAGCTCCCTCAGTTTTGCTGCTGGTTCACGTTACACTTCCCGATATTTAAGCGATCCTAATCACGCCCCTCCTCTCCTCATCCAATCCTATCAACCCACGTAGAATACAGCCGTTGCTGCGACTGGAGGCCGCGTTACATCGCATTCATCCAGTTGACAATTTTCGAAATGTGACGTTATCATGAGATCAGAATAGGTACGTAGAGAAACGCCGAGAATTAAAACATTTATTATTACTACGTGTCGGCGTTAGAAGAGAATTATTGTTTTCGATTTAATCTTTGCTTTTAAATTGTTGACTATTATTATTATTATTATATTATTATTATTATATTAAGTGAAACATGGAAGATAAATAGTTTGGACAAGAAGAGAATAGAAGCTTTTGAAATGTGGTGCTACAGAAAAATGCTGAAGATTAGATGGATAGATCACATAACTAATGAGGAGGTATTCAATAGAATTGGGGGGAAGAGGAGTTTGTGGCACAACTTGACAAGAAGAAGGGACCGGTTGGTAGGATGTGTTCTGAGGCATCATGGGATCACAAATTTAGCATTGGAGGGCAGCGTGGACGGTAAAAATCGTAGAGGGAGACCAAGACATGGATACATTAAACAGATACAGAAGGATGTAGGTTGCAGTAGGTAATGGGAGATGAAGAAGCTTGCACAGGATAGAGTAGCATGGAGAGCTGCATCAAACCAGTCTATGGACTGAAGACCACAACAACAACAATCTCATTTTAAGTTAACTTCAACGAATTAATCTATTTAATGTTCCTCTTTGTAGAAACTATGGAAAGAAACCAGAAATTAATTACTGCCACAGCGATGGTCTCGAAGATATCGTTGACCAGCTGCAGAACTATAAAAGATTGCTCGGCAGTTCGGAAAAAGTAAATTGATTCTTTACTTCGTCAGTAGAACTTTCGAAGACCGTCAGAGTGTAATGCAGTTCACAAATGAAACGCGGATGTCCGTCTGGTAGCATAGGAAATTAACGGATAATTATTCACGAATTAATAGCCTTCTCGATGTATTGACCGCATCTGCAGATTCGCCAGGGAGCATCCAAAAATCATTGTCCGAAGCTCTATAGCAAAAAATCGTTGTGCACAATTTTATGTGAGTCATTTTAAATGAACAGAAAATATTAACTTTTGACGTAAAATGGTGCATTTACGTAATTATTACACTCGTTTGCAATAAGAATACTCTGAATCTGATGCAATTAACGTCGTACAATAGCAAATCAAATTCGACAGACTCTGATGGTGTCACAACAATAAGGTTAATTTCTCCACGAGACCAACTCTGAGAGCGTCCTTTATACTTTACGTCATGCTAGAGAGAAATATAGTAATTACAATGCAACCGTTGCACTTCTTTAGTATAAACTGGTGCCCTCCAAAGAGAAGCGCAACAGTCAAGGAATGTCCACTGCGCACTCCCAGTCGATTTACAGGCAATATTTTATCAATGATGAAGTTTTTCCGGGTTATCAGTCGAGTCAAGGCGTCGTGCAGCGACAGCGCTTCGTCAAGTTTGCGTCTCATCTCCAGGCGAGGCATATCAGTCAAAGATCCCACTGAATAATGTAAACTGCTGCTGTCTCGCAGCACTTGTCACGTAAAATTATAAATAACTGTCTCTCACTACCAAATAAACACAAACACACGGAAAGATATAATATAAAGAGAAAATGATGAACCACAGATCATTTCTTATTACGTTAGTTAACAAAGACTGATTCTGAGACGTATAATTAACTGTTTTTCTTTGTTCTAATAATTAGACTTAAATGTCTCAGGGAAAAATATAATTATAGGAACTATATTTCACTTCTCTTCGCCTGTCTAACGTTATTTCGATGCTGAGATCAGGAGATGACGTTCACAACGAGGAACGCCGTTTATTCCTAAGAGAGCTTTAACGTTCGAAGCTAAGTGTCTGGGAAGAGTAAAACTTTCTATAGAGCAGTAAATGTTTATTCGTGTTCCTTGTATGTCTCAGTTACAAGTTATGATGTATGAGAAGCATTTTTGTTGGCACGAATATGTGAATTTCAAGCTGCATACTGCTCTCGAATTCCGACACAAAAGCTAAATTTTGAAGGCTATATTTATGCCAGTACCTCATTATTGTTGTTTTGTTTAATGTTGTATTGGATATGAAACAGAGAAATTTGCTAATTTATTTTTTGTTTTACTGTTTTCAACAGGTAAGCAGCGAAATAAAACGATAGATCCGCAACATACTGGCTTATTTGGATTTCACATGGGTTGTATAGCGGACGCTTTGACACGAAGGGATCCCATCGGTGGTAAGTTTATTTACTGCCCTCATTTTCTTTATGATGTTATGTGTGCAGTATAATTGACACTAAAATTGCAAAATTTAGCGCTGAATTAGACATCTGAACATGGCGTGGCTTAGGTAAGCTTCGGATCTCAGTCCGAGTCTACGGAAAGAATGTACAGTAGTCATGACTTCTCAGGAGGTGTAACAGAAATTGGCATCAGTCGTGACGATGCTTCCACCTTTACAGGGCGTTTTGGCGACAACTTACTTCGGTCTGTATCCGCGCAGTTCAGTAGTTTTCCATCCGCCGTGTAGATTTTTACTTTACTGGAGCAGTGAAACTGGACCACACCGCTAGTTGGGACAATGCTGCTAAAATAAGAGTGAATGCGGCCGCAGCAAGAGCTGTAGCTTCTGTGGCCAAACCTGGCCACACCTCAATAGGTTCTTTCTCAGCTCCGTAGTGCGAGGTGATGCTGAAGAGCAGACAGTAGAAAAATCGTAAATGGACTGACAGCCAAGTCCGTTCCGTTTAAAGTGCAGGAAAAATTTCTTTTCTCTACAAGCCAAGGTATTATGGATACATTACAAGGGATATGGGCGGAGAAATTGGCAAGTATCGGTTTACTACAAGAACAAGAAACGAAGGAAAATCATGATTCTGTCAGTATCTCGTGCTGTTCACTTAAGGAGACACCATCAAATACAAAGTTAACTATATATTAATTAGCCAAGTAAGCCTCTTTCATCTCTCTGGAACTCAACACTTCGTCCTGAAATTGATGATTTGTCCACCACCGACATATTTGTGACTCAACGTTCTATATGCAATTATCATCTCTGCTATGTTGTCAAAGTATAATACTGAGACCGTGGCTCACCTATTTGCTTATAGGAACGAAGAACACTGTAAGTAGCTAAGCGTCCGAAATATCAAAATATGTGGGTGCTCTACACGGAGAGTTCTTCGAAATTTGCTGAAATCATTAGATCTTAACATCTTTTCTTCAGCAAATCTGATACTTGTTTAGGAGCTGCAGGTATGCAATTTCTTCCTTTACTGTAGATATGTTACACTTCTAGCAACATTTTCTTTTTTTCCTTCAGTCTTTTGAATGGTTTGGTGCAGCCCGCCACGAGTTCCTCTCCTGTGACAACCTCTTCATCTCATAGTATCACTTGCAACCTACCTCCTCAATTATTTTCTCGATGTATTCCAATCTCTGGCTTTAGTACCATGGAAGTTATTTCCTGATGTCCTATCATCCTGTCCCTTCTCCTTGTCACTGTTTCCCACATATTCCTCTCCGATTCTGCGCAGAACGTCCTCATTCCTTACCTTATCAGTCCACCTAATTTTCTACATTCTTTTGTAGCATCAGATCTCACATGCTTCGATTATCTTCTTTTCTGAATTTCCCACAGTCGATGTTTACTACAGCATAGTGCTACGCTCCATAATACATTGTCAGAAATGTCTTCCTCAAACTAAGGAAATAGACTTCTAATCGCCAGGAATGCCCCTTTTACGAATTTTAGTCTCCTTTTTTGTCCTCCTTGCTCTGTCCATCATGGGTTATTTTGTTGCCTAGGTATCAGAATTCATTAACTTCGTCTACTTCGTAATCCCCAATTCTGATGTTAAGTTTCTCGCTATTGTCATTTCCACTACTTCTCGTTCCTTTCGTCTTACTTTTATTTACTCTCTATCCATATTCTGTATTAATCAGACTTTTCATTCCATCCAACAGATCCTGTAATTCTTCTTCACTTTAACTGAGGATAGCAATGAGGATAGCAATGTCATCAGCGAATCTTATCATTGATATCCTTCCTCCGTGAATTTTATCCCATTCTTGAACTTTTCTGTTATTTGTGTTATTTTTTTTATGTATAGATTGAACAGTAGGGGCGAAAGACTACATACCTGCCTCACACCCTTTTTAATCTAAGCACTTTGTTCTTGGTCTTCGAATCTGATTGTTCCCTCTTGGTTCTTGTACATATTGTGTATTACCCGTCTCTCTCTATAGCTTGCCGCTATTTTTCTCAGAATTGCGAACATCTTGCACTATTTTATACTGCCGAACACTTCTTCCAGGTCGAAATATAAGCTGCTGGTACAAATACCGTATAAACGAGCTCTGCCGCGCGGTTTGAGGCTTCATGTCACGGACTGCGCGGCCCCTCCCGCCGGAGATTCGAGTCCTCCCTCGGGCATGTGTGTGAGTGTTGTTCTTAGCATAAGTTAGTTTAAGTAGTGTGTAAGTCTAGGGACCGATAAGCTAAGCAGTTTGGTCCCTTAGGTATTCACACACATTTGAACAATCTCGGAATGGCACCTTAAAGAGCACCCTGTACGCCATGCCGTCCAGATGCTTCATTATTATTCGTAGACATATGATGACGCTCATACAAAGGAGGGAGGTCTTCCCTGACCAACACGGAATCGCCAAGTTTTGAAGCAGCTCCCATTACGGGAGCCAGTGGCCCATGAAATATCAATTTCAGTACAAAACTGGATCTTCCCCAGGAAAGAATCGGTTCCTACACTTTCGTCCCTGACGTGGTGTCACCGTCAGAGGAGGCTAGTTCGATGGTCGAATCGTTTTTTCACAATTATTTGGTTGCTGAAAGAAGAAGACGTTTCGTCGTACAATTTGTTATTCCCATGGCATGCGTCAAGGGAATCACAAATCCCACCGCAGTGGTTCACGGAATGAAGAAACGTGATAGTGTTGATGATGATTTGTTCATTGGGTGTGAAGCCCAATATCGGGTCCCTTGTGGGGATTATTCAAGAGGAGTAAGGTATGCGCCATGCTGTATTACACCCAATGCCTTTCGTATCGACACAGTCATGACACTACAGCCTAGGAACCTCCATACACTGTCAATTTAGAGAGCCAGTTCCTGGATTTGGGAAGGCACACCAGTTCTGGATCGAATGCACCAGCGGTTAATGACTGGGGCCGGTATGTCAGGCAGCTTAGTTGTAGTTTTTAAGCGGTTTTCCACATCTGACTAGGTGAATACTGGGATGATACGTCCCACCTCAGGTACACAGTTTGTAAACGCTTTGGAAACGTTCTCACACTAGCGCATGAGACAACACTAGACACAGACGCATGAGGTACACAAATTCCGTCCCAGGGTAAGAGAGAAGAGGTGTCGAGAGGAATGGCATCCAGCTGCCCTCTACGACTGCCAAATACAGTAATTAATGTGGCCACGCTATGAAGATGCGTCGTGGAGACCAGCAAGCAGCAGAAGAAGAAGGTAGAAGATAGAAGATGTGAATGTTCTAACCCTGAATTTTCATGAGGACAGGGTCCACTGCATTAGTGTAATTATTGTATGAAGTCATTCCACATTTGTCCGTTAAAAATTAATTCAGTATTCTAGGAACGAAGGAAGAAAGGAAGATTAGGGTTTAACATCCCATCAACCTATCTCATGAGTCAAAGTGGGAGTGATGACCATTATCTAGCTTAGTGTACAGGGTGATTCAGCTGCCCATACTGCTGAGTTACACAATGCCTTCAACTACCTCTTGCAAGATTTTCATGTTCTCTCGCTTGATATGGGCAAACTGTTAGTCCTACAGGAAAAAATGAAGAGGACATATTTGTAGGAAATGTAATGTAATTAAATTCTATATTGGGATACGTTTTCGATAGAAGCCTTAATTTCCGTACTGTTCAAGAAAAACGTACGAAAGAGACCTTCAAATGAGTTTTTGTTCAGCAACTCGAAAGCTGCGCACTGTATCGAAAACGTATCTCATACACTATTGAACTACATTAAATTTCCTGTTCATTTATTCTGTATTTGCATGTAGCGAGCGACAGAATATGAAAATCTCGCGCATGGTTTTTGAAGATGTTGCGGGTTGCATAAAAGACAGCACCACAAGCAGCTGGATTACGCTGCGAGTGTCACAGAGCAAAGAAATCTACATCTACATCTACATGATTACTCTGCAATTCACATTTAAGTGCTTGGCAGAAGGTTCATCAAACCACAATCATACTATCTCCCTACCATTCCACTCCCGAACAGCGCACGGGAAAAACGAACACCTAAACCTTTCTCTTCGATCTCTGATTACTCTTATTTTACTTTGGTTGGTATGTTGTATGTTGTATGTGGGTTGGGCTCAACAAAATATTTTTGCATTCGGAAGAGAAAGTTGGTGACTGAAATTTCGTAAATAGATCTCGCCGCGACGAAAAACGTCTTTGTTTTAATGACTTCCATCCCAACTCGCGTATCATATCTGCCACACTCTCTCCCCTATTACGTGATAATACAAAACGAGCTGCCCTTTTTTGCACCCTTTCGATGTCCTCTGTCAATCCCACCTGGTAAGGATCCCACACCGCGCAGCAATATTCTAACAGAGGACGAACGAGTGTAGTGTAAGCTGTCTCTTTAGTGGACTTGTTGCATCTTCTAAGCGTCCTGCCAATCAAATGCAACCTTTGGCTCGTCTTCCCCACAATATTATCTGTGTGGTCTTTCCAACTGAAGTTGGTCGTAATTTTAACACCCAGGTACTTAGTTGAATTGACAGCCTTGAGAATTGTACTATTTATCTAGTAATCGAATTCCAACGGATTTCTTTTGGAACTCATGTGAATCACCTCACACTTTTCGTTATTTAGCGCCAACTGCCACCTGCCACACCATACAGCAATCTTTTCTAAATCGCTTTGCAATTGATACTGGTCTTCGGATGACCTTACTAGACGGTAAATTACAGCATCATCTGCGAACAACCTAAGAGAACTGCTCAGATTGTCACCCAGGTCATTTATATAGATCAGGAACAGCAGAGGTCCCAGGACGCTTCCCTGGGGAACACCTGATATCACTTCAGTTTTACTCGATGATTTGCCGTCTATTACTACGAACTGCGACCTTCCTGACAGGAAATCACGAATCCAGTCGCACAACTGAGACGATACCCCATAGGCCCGCAGCTTGATTAGAAGTCGCTTGTGAGGAACGGTGTCAAAAGCTTTCCGGAAATCTAGAAATACGGAATCAACTTGAGATCCTCTGTCGATAGCGGGTTCGGCAACAAACGATTCGGAAGAAATCTGCAGAACAACACGGTGCATAATGTCACTCGGGCACTACACGGTGCTTAGAATGGGTGTGCTCTGGCCGTAGCCGCGGGCGGGTCTTCTCGCGACGCCACGGAAACCCGGTGTGCCGGACGGACGGAACGTTCCAGCGTGGAGGAACGGATCTGCAGTCACCGTGGAACGGCCGCATCCCCCGCTCAGTGACAATGGTCGAAAGCAGGGCGGCCCGACAGGAAATCGAGGCTGTTGTTGCCAAACAGGATGGCGGCGGATCAGCGCCAGCGGCAGTGGAAAGCGGGAAAAGTGTGGGCCGAGCTGAGCAGAGCCGAGGCGAGCCGTCCAACTGGCGCGGCGGCCTTTCGCCGGGCAAGCGATCGCCCGGCCCACTTGGGGGGCGCTTCGCCGCGCCTCGCTTCCGGCAGCCGCCTCACCAAACAGCGTCGCGGACCGCTGCTCCGGACCAGAGCAGAGCGCAGCGGCGAAAGCGAGGCACGGAGAAAGGGGTTTCTCCGCAAGGCGGGCCGATCACGCTGTGTCGCGCTACACGCCCAGCCCCATTGCCCATCCACTTATCTGCAACACTTCCTCGCACGAAACTACAGTCCTAATTCGAGATTTTTTTCTTTCTACTGTCTTCCATACCTGTTTCGGGGCGGGCACGTTGCAGCTACCTCCTACTCTACCATACATGTCGAAAATAAAGATAAAACAAAATTTTTTTAAAAAAATCACATTCCACTATTTAAATTGCTGACATTGGTGAGATATGAGAGCAGGAAAATTAAAGAGACCTTTGGAGAAAAGAGAACCACTTGCATGAATATCAAGAGCACAGATGGAAACCCAGCTCTAAGCAAACAAGGGAAAGCAGAAAGGTGGAAGGAGAGTATAGAGGGTCTATACAAGCGCGATGCAATTGAGGACAATATTATAGAAATGGAAGAGAATGTAGATGAAGATGAAATAGGAGAAATGATACTGCGTGAAGAGTTTGACAGAGCACTGAAAGACCTGAGTCGAAACAAGGCCCCGGGAGTAGACAACATTCCATTAGAACTACTGACAGCCTTGGGAGAGCCAGGCCTAACAAAACTCTACTATCTATTGACCTAGATCTATGAGACAGGCGAAATACCCTCAGACTTCAAGAAGAATGTAATAATTCCAATCCCAAAGAAAGCAGGTGTTGACAGATGTGAAAATTACCGAACTATCAGTTTAATAAGCCACGGCTGCAAAATACTAACGTGAATTCTTTACAGACGAATGGAAAAACTGGTAGAAGCCGACCTCGGGGAAGATCGGTTTGGATTCCGTAGAAATGTTAGAACACGTGAGGCAATACTGACCCTACGACTTATCTTAGAAAATAGCTTAAGAAAATGCAAACCTACGTTTCTAGCATTTGTAGTCTTAGAGAAAGCTTTTGACAATGTTGACTGGAATACTCTCTTTCAAATTCCGAAGGTGGCACGGGTAAAATACGGAGAGCGAAAGGCTATTTACAATTTGTACAGAAATCAGATGGCAGTTATAAGAGTCGAGGGGTATGAAAGGGAAACAGTGGTTGGGAAGGGAGTGAGACAGGGTTGTAGCCTCTCCCCAATCTTATTCAATCCGTATACTGAGCAAGCAGTAAAGGAAACGAAAGATAAATCCGGAGTAGGAATTAAAATCCATGGAAAAGACATAAAAACTATGAGGTTCACCGATGACACTGTAATTTTGTCACAGACAGCAAAGGACCTGGAAGAGCAACTGAACGGCATGGACAGTGTCTTGAAAGGAGGATATAAGATGAACATAAACAAAAGTAAAACGAAGATAATGGAATGTAGTCGAAATAAATCGGGTGATGCTGCGGGAATTAGATTAGGAAATGAGACACTTAAAGTAGTAAAGGAGTTTTGCTATTTGGGGAGTAAAATAACTGATGATGGTCGAAGTAACGAGAAGATATGACATGTAGACTGGCAATGGCAAGGAAAGCGTTTCTGAAGAAGAGAAATTTGTTAACATCGAGTATAGATTTAAGTGTCAGGAAGTCGTTTCTGAAAGTATTTGTATGGAGTGTAGCCATGTATGGAAGTGAAAAGTGGACGATAAATAGTTTAGACAAGAAGAGAGTAGAAGCTTTCGAAATGTGGTGCTGCAGAAGAATGCTGAAGATTAGATAGGTAGATCACATAACTAATGAGGAGGTATTGAACTGGAGAGAAGAGAAATTTGTGGCGCACCTTGACTAGAAAAAGGGATCGGTTGGTAGGGCATGTTCTGAGGCATCAAGGGATCACCAATTTAGTATTGGAGGGCAGCGTGGAGGGTAAAAATCGTAGAGGGAGGCCAAGAGATGAATACACGTAACAGATTCAGAAGGATGTAGGTTGCAGTAGGTACTGGGAGATGAAGAAGTTTGCAGGATAGGGTAGCATGGAGAGCTGCATCAAACCAGTCTCTAGACTGAAGACCACAACAGCAAGATGAGATCAGAAATAAAATCATTGAGGAGTTGTTATAATATAGTACTGTATTAGAGCCGAATAGATTACTTCAAAGAAGTCATATTCAAATTCATACTCAAATTACTCTTTTGACGCGTTTCTGATTTATTTCCGTCATCAGATATCCAAGTGTCCAGAGCGTCATAGGATATGAGCGTTAGTAGATATAAAAGTAACATAAGCTGACAGACTACTCACAGCAGCTCCGATGCAGTTCTACATGGTCGCCCCATTCTACAAGATTTCATGTCTCATCTGTATTACTTTGGGGACTGTAGATAACATTAATTCTGACAGAGACGCTAAGGACACAGATCAGTAGAATGGAACGGACAGTGTCTTGAAAAGAGGTTGTAAGACGAACATCAACAAAAGTAAAAAAAGTGGCAATGGAATGTAGCCGAACTAAATTAGGGGGTGTAGAGGGAATTAGATTAGTAAATAAGAGACTAAAAGTAGTAGATGAAGTTTGCTATTTGGGCAGCACATGTGGAGAGGATACAAATAGCAGACTGACAACAGCAAGTAAAGCGTTTCTGAGTAAGAGGAATTTGTTAACATCGGATACAAATTTAATAGTTAGGAAGTATTTCTTGAAAGTATTTGTCTGTAGTCTAGCCTTGTACGCAAGTGCCACTTGAGGCTTGACAGTAGTAAGCAAACTCAAACTATGTCGGTTGTAGCAATTATGCTGAGATTAACAGATCTGAACGGGATAGAATCATGGATATCAGCATTAAAACAGTCTTCGGACTGAAGGCCACAGCACCAACATTGATGAGATGATAGCAGACTCTGACGGTGGTGAAGTTTGTGTTGTCACAGTGCTGTGTTGGTGTTGGAGGATCCGTCGTTACAGTGCAAGTGGTCTGTCTGTACAGACATAGTAATCACCTCTAGATAAAATGTAGTAATGCCTGGGGCTGCCGAATGTGAAGACGCAACATCATGAGGAGCTTATGAAATAATGTGGGCTGGGGAAGAGCATTGTCAGCTGGGCATGGTGGGCTAGAAGAAGAAGATGTCCCAATGCTTGTGATGAAGACAGGGAACTGTATGTATTTAAATGCTCCACTGGCTAAGATGGGAATGAGGCTAAACAAAGGCTTCAAGCTGGAAGACTGTATAACTGGAGTGGGTTTGGCAGTGGTGGCCAAGGTACTTTGGAGGCACATGGATCGGGCTGCTAGTGTGATTCGTTGGAGGCTACGGGGTCGCTCAAAATGATGGACATTTTGGACAACAGTGGTTACAAAGTGGTTTGTATCTTCAGTGTTAAGGACGGAATGTAAGGAGTTGCTTGGGTCGGGTGATCATAGCTAGATCAAATGGAAATGGTTAGTTCGCGTTAGATGGGATGAGGATAAGTCTTACATCTGTAGGAGCTTGATTATATTCCGCTGCTCGCACTGAAACATGCACCCATGTTGTCACACAATGACTGTCGTTGTCGTTTCTACGCAATCCACACTGAGCCTTTCCAGTGCTGGTCTTATTTACAGATTTCTACTGATTCCCTAAACTTGCACTGATTCTCAGTGAAAGTCACAGATTGGTGTGAATTACACGCCAATACATCACTACTGGAGGTCAATCCAAAACTTGAAAAGAATTCACGAAGAAAATAAGATTAAACTCCATGACGTTACAGCTGTTTCATACTCTTCTAAGACACGTTGAGAGGCAATATAGGTATTCAGAGTCGTGTGAACGGCATCGTCTGCGTGCGGAGTCGGAGATCCAACGTGGATCCCCCGTGTAGCAACCAGGTACCTCATCACTCAGCCATGGGCGCCGAATCTTTAACTTGCAGCTGATTCAATTACTTATCTTGAACACGAGAGGCGTATGGAACCAAGATAGAAAACTTTGTGGCGCAGATTCAAATGTCTCCATAGCTCATGAAAGACACACTAAAACTCCAAATTGGAAAATGTTTAATATTGTCTTTCCTGCTGCAGCTAATTGATTGCATCAACAGTCATCATCTCTTGGTACCCCGAATCTGGAATTATTCAACCACGAGTTTAAAAAAAAATTCAGAATTAGCATGAGATAAAATAACATGACGTAAATTTAATTTCAGGGTAATTGTAATCAGCTGGCGTCTGCATCAATATCACGAAGGGAGAGAAAGCTATTATAAAACTTCTGCAGTGACATGGTAGGAGGACAGGTTATTAACGACAACTGCGAAAGCCTTTTGCCTTACGTAAGATGGAGAGAGGGAGAGAGAGAAAGAGAGAGAGGGGGGGGGGGGCGGGGGGAGACTTGTCGTACGATAGTTAATTAAATCTGCATTCATATCAAACAGGAAATTCCGGAATGACATTTTTCTTTCTGAAGCGTAGTGTTTATTGAATTAAATCTGCAGTTCAAAAAAATGGCTCTGAGCACTATGGGACTTAACATCGGAGGTCATGGTGAAACGTTGGATTTTAATTCGAAATCCATTCGACCACGGCATAATAGCCCGGAATATTTTGTCAATTGTGCCATTTCCGGCCGTGAAAGGTTATAAATTATATTATTTGCCTTTTACAGATCAGATGCTTTCGCTACGAATTTTATTTTTTTGTTGTCTCACAATCAAGTTTTATTATTTGTGCAACTATTCCATTTTTATATACTAGCTAAAACTTTTAGCTGATAATTATTGTTCTTATTCCTCTCTAGCATCTTACAGGAAGCCATTTTTCTCACAAATTCACCTTCATTGTACGAATTCTCCATTATTTTCCTGTTGTTAATTTTAGAACTTGTTGCAATCGCAAAAACACATTTTACCTCATTGAAAATAAACATTCTTTATATATATCGGTAATTTCAGTATACCTGTCTACGAAGGGAAATTAATTTCCCATTAACATCTCTCGTTTACGAAGACGATATCATCAAAAGGACTGAACTTCTTGCCGGCCGTTGTGGCCGTGCGGTTCTAGGCGCTTCAGTCTGGAATTGAGTGACTGCTACAGTCGCAGGTTCGAATCCTGCCTCGGGCATGGATGTGTGTGATGTCCTTAGGTTAGTTAGGTTTAATTAGTTCTAAGTTCTAGGCGACTGATGACCTCAGAAGTTAAGTCGCATAGTGCTTAGAGCCATTTGAACCATTTTTGAACTGAACTTCTTCACTCTGTCTCTTCATCTTCCATGACAATTTTGGTAGAGATGAGGCTAGTTTATATTATATTTTTCACAAACTAATAATTTCAGAACTTTTCAGCTGTCTATGAATTGTAAATGGCTTTGTGGAATATGTTGTCACTGCCAAAAGAAATTTTATCATCAACTAAGAGTGATGTCAAATAAAGTGGGTTATCTTTATCGCTTTATTCCTACACATTGAGAAGCCAACTCCCGTTAATATAAATGTTACCACGCCCGGTTTACCTTTAACAAAAACTCGCAACTGGGACAAAACTTGCATCCCATATATGTCACTTTGTGCCATCTTTCGAGAATATTGTAGTCTAATCAGTTGCTTTATATTTTAAAATTTTGAAAAATTTTCATCAGTTACAACGAATTCCTCTAATATATTCCATAAATGTTTTAAATTTTTCAGTTAAACTTAAGCCAAAAATTTAATAGTTAGTAGGAGATGTCACTTTCCCTAGTGAATGTCGTATTCAATATTTACAGGTTCAGGACGTTACTTACTCACCAGTCTCTCTTTAAAAAGTATGTTGTCAATAAAAGTCAACAACAGTTAACTAATTCTTTTTCAATTTTTTTATGGTGGACGTAAAGTAACCACGCGTTAAGGCGTGTTATGGAAAATACGTTGTTATTGCTAAGGTTAATACCGTGTTAGTTCGTAAGTCTTTAGAACATTTCAGAATTATGTCGAATGAACGCAGACGCAGGGAATCGTTAGTTGGCGTACAGGAGATCCAACACCATTTTCTTACAACGAAGCCGATTGATCACAAAAATGACACACAGCAAGCTTAACAAGATTCGGAGAACCGACAAGGAGGATTCAGTGGGCGATTCGTCATGGGTTCGTTTAGTTAGCGCGAGAGCAACAGAGCGCAGGCTGAATATTTACAGGGCTACCATTGTCTCTGTCTTGTTATGAAGTGCTGTAATTGGTCGGAGTGCGCCCTAATGTCTTCTTTAGATTGTAGCTGTTGTTGCTGTTGTGACAGGCTGTTCTGTTTTCCTTTATTATTTATTCAGTTTCTGGCAGCTAACGTAGCTACGTAGCACGACTGGTCACCTGGCGAGGGCGAAGTTGTATTTCTTCTCTATTAGGGGATGTGACTGGCGAGGCGTTGTGTCACGTGATGGTCAAGACGCTTAAAAAAAATTAAAAAAATAAAAAATAAGGAAAACGTAGGGTATTTATGGAAATGTGTCGATATTCTTTCTTCCCGCAGATCGCCCACTAATGGGACAGGAAAAGGGCGAGGAAACGTGAAAGAGAGAAGCACAAGAGTGATTGACGCTCGGTCACATGCCGGTTGGCAGTTTTTGGAGTGCCACTGTAGGTGTAGCGTAGCTGATGATTTTCTATCCTGATTCTGGGGTTCCATCATTTCTTCAGGATACAAAGAAATTACGGATATCGGCTGCGAGTGGGCATTGATTTAAGTCAATGGAGAAAGTTGAAAATTTGAGCAGGACAAGGATTCGAACCCGCGTCTCTTGCTTACATGGCGGATGTTCTGACCACTAAGCAATCCGGACACAGTGGTCACCGAAAATGCAACCACGATTCTAGTACGCCTCCCGTCAGACCCAAACTCTCAACTTATCCACACAGTACTAATGTAGTACCCCTTAATCATTATCATCATTACTCGTGGCATTTCGCCGATTCCGGTAAGAGTTCGAGACTGGTGTGCATCCGCACGGAATAGATCATTGACCGTCCTCGCCTTAATTATATATATGTGGTGTCTGTTCTTTGAGACATGTGCGAAAGAACAGACAACACATATATATTCAATAATTTTTTCCTAATGCGGGGCCACAGTCATAATATATTTCTTTTAAGTCAGTACCGACATTAGACTGTCGTTTATTTACATTGTTACATTTACACTTACACAATCATGATTTCGGCTTCAAAGTGCCATTATCAAGTGTTTTAAGTGTTATAAATTGCCTGGGATGGCATACTGTCGTGTTAAAATACACTATTAGACACTTTGTCTAAGAGTCGATATTTCTGGCAGAGACTACTGTTTCATTACTCTGTACACCATCGTGACTGAATCAAGTACACTGTAAATAAACAAGAATCTAATGGCGGTACTGACTTATAGTCGTCTCGAATTCTTTCACTGAAAGTAATCGGTATCTGGAACTTAAGTGTTTGAATACTGTCCCCTTCCAGCTTGCACTCTGATACTCCCGGCAGGTTTCCCACAGCGATGTAAGTGGAATGATCTTATTAAATAATACTCGGAGCAACTATAAGCAGAGTACTCCGAACTACACGGAAAAAAAGTTAGCTACATTTCTATGCGACTCTACCCTGTGCAAGCTTCTTCATCTCCCAGTACTTACTGCAACCTACATCCTTCTGAATCTGCTTAGTGTACTCATCTCTTGGTCTCCCTCTACGACTTTTTCCCTCCACGCTGCCCTCCGGTACTAAATTTGTGATCCCTTGATGCCTCAGAACACGTCCTACCAACCGATCCCTTCTTCTAGTCAAGTTGTGCCACAAACTCCTCTTCTACCCAATTCCATTCGATACCTCCTCATTACTTATGTGATCTACCCATCTAATCTTCAGCATTCTTCTGTAGCACCACATTTCGAAAGCTTCTACTCTCTTCTTGTCCAAACTATTTATCGTCCACGTTTCACTTCCATACATGGCTACACTCCATACAAATACTTTCAAAAATGACTTCCTGACACTTAAATCTGTACTCGATGTTAACAAATTTCTCTTCTTCAGAAATGCTTTCCTTGCCATTGCCAGTCTACATTTTATATCCTCTCTACTTCGACCATCATCAGTTATTTTGCTCCCCAAATAGCAAAACTCCTTTACTACTGTAAGTGTCTCATTTCCTAATCTAATTCCCTCAGCATCACCCGACTTAATTCGACATTTTTATATCTTTCGCTATTTTGAATTTCTGGTGTGTTACTGTCCTGTTATCCTGCCTAAGCAGGAACTAAAGAGTCCCGCGGAACACGCATTTGAACGTGTGCTCTGGAGAGCGCAGTTAGCCTGCGGCGTATCCGCGAGTACGGCGAGGACGCAGAAGCGAAGGTCCGGAGCGAGGTCTCTGTACTTCGCCCACGCGGCGGGCAGCCGGCAGCAGGCAATTAAGAGCCGCGCCGGCCGGTCCCCCAGCCGAAATTCTAAAGAGTGCAATCAACCTCGGCACGGCAGCCTCAGCGGCAGCGGCGCGGAGCAAAGTCGTGACTGGAGATCCAGAGCGCCGATAGCCGCCACCACTGACAGCGGGCCGACGAGGCCGCCAGAGGCTAGCCGGCTCAGCCGCTGACACCGCCAGCAGGAACGCGTCCTCCCTGCTACTGGGCCTCGTCTCCGCTTGCTGGTTTAACGCGGTTCGTCACTCCGCTCGCTAACTAAATATCATCCGCATTTTAGCATAACTCCTGCAAGCCGTATCGTCGATTATCTGCTATGTGCACCCATCATGCACACAATTCCGAAGCCTGCAACACTCGGCAGGTGCGAGAATTATCCTATAATCCTCATGCACCCAAGTTACTCATAAGAATGATGCACAGAAAAATGGAGAAGAAAATGGAGAATCTGTTAGATGACGATAAGTTTGACTTCAGGAAGGGTGAAGGTAGCAGAAATCCAGTTCTCACATTGCGGTTGACGATAAACAAGTTCTAGGAGAGGAGGAGGAGGAGATTAGTGTTTAACGTCCCATCCACAACGAGGTCATTAGAGACGGAGCACAAGCTCGGGTTAGGGAAGGATGGGGAAGGAAATCGGCCGTGCCCTTTCAAAGGAACCATCCCGGCATTTGTGTGGAGTGATATAGGGAAATCACGGAAAACCTAAATCAGGATGGCCGGACGCGGGATTGAACCGTCGTCCTTCCGAATGCGAATCCAGTGTGCTAACCACTGCGCCACCTCGCTCGGTCAAGTTCTAGGAGACTGATGACCTCAGATGTTAAGTCCGATAGTCCTTAGAGCCATTTGAATCATTTGAACACGTATCCATCGAACATGTGGACCTGCTGTACATACTATTCCTTTGGTTTTATTTTTGTTCATGTGTATTTCATATCCTTCAGCTAGACTCGCTCCAATTCATTATGTACGCGGGGCGTTCAATAAGTAATGTAACACACTTTTCCCAGCCAATTTCGATTGGAATAATTCGAAATTTGTTGTAGGACACCGTGGAATATTCCCGCTTCAGACCCTATAATTCGTGAACTTCCGATACGCGACGGAGGTATACGTGACCTTCAGAATGGCGTTTATAACGGAGGGGCGTTCCAAGCAGAGCGATGTCATTGATTTTTTTTTATCGGAAAACCAGAGCAACGCAGATATTAATAAGGGCTGGCAGTGAACAAAAGAAAGGTGAGTCGTTGGGCGAGGCATCTTTCATCATTGCAACAAGGATGCGGAAACGTGTCGATCTCCCGCGTGCCGGCCATGCGTACACAGCTGTGACTCCTCCAATGTTGAAACGTGTGGACACTCTCACTCGAGGTAACAGTTGGATCACAGTCAGACACCTCGCTGCTCATCTGGAGGTGACTGTTGGTAGTGCTGACACACTCGTCCACCGGTTGGGCTGCTCAAAGTCGTGTGCGCGCTGGTTTCCTCGCCGCCTAACACAGAACGTAAAGACCAGTGAAGGACGATACGTGTGGAACTGCTTGCGCATTACGAGGCTGATCGTGATAATTTTTGTCCAGCATCGTCAGAGGCAGACAAGCATGAGTTCGGCCCAATGAACGATGTACTGCGAGGGAAACAGTACGTGAATGATGGGGCAGTTAACGATGCAGCAGGAGGTTGGCTTCGACCTCGACCAGTAGAGGGATACCATGCGGCCATATAGGCACTCTCAATAAGGCGGCGTAAGGTCGTCGCATTGAACGGAGATTATATTGAAAAATAGGATTTTGTAACCAAAAGAATGGGGAATAACATGGGGTATTTGAATCCTGAATAAAACTGGTGTGCGTTTCTTACTGAACAACCCTCGTATCTGGTACACATTCCTTACGCCGATATCATTTTTAAGGTGTCTCGAGCGAAGTTCACATGTCAAGGTTTCCATCATGTTTTTTGTTTATAATAGTTCTTTCGAAAACTTAAAGTTGATTACTTAATAAACGTAGAATTATAATTAATTTGAAATAAATGTAGATGCAAGCCGGTCATAGAAATAGCGAGTATTTAAGTGTCCGACATTGATCAAATGTGTTGTTTTTATGAAATAAATGACACATTCCACATTAAAACTCGATAATGGTAACTTTACGCTCGGAACCAGCAATCAGTAGGGATGTTACAGTTAAGTGGATGGGTCATACTGAATCGCCTCCCTGCTACCACAATTGATATTCTCACATAGCTTACTCTGTTGACTCCAAGATGAAAGGGATCAAGGGGCGGGGGGAGTTACAGAAGGTACATTAAACTGCTGTCCGCAAAAAGCCATCCAGTCTGAGCACGGTCTTTCACAGAGACATCGGTACTCGAGGAGCTTTAAATAAAAATAATAATGGAAAACGGAACGAGTGCGCCTGCCTTATTGCGAGACACAGTCATTTCTGTAGATACGATAGCTGTTGAATTCACGCCATGACCCTGTTCGAAGGTTAACGTATTCTTGCTACTAGTCCTGTAGAACTGGCTGAGCGGCACTTGTGTGACATTATCTACGAGCATGATCTGTTTTGCAACAAAAATATGCGGTGAGAATTGCTCGCCCTGACGATAAGGTGCAAGCGACACTTCTCGAAATGGGGCAGCAGTAAGAAACTGGATTCATACTTGTGTCGCGTCGTCCTGATACAGGCTTTTTGACGGTCTCTCTTCAACCGTGTTACAACCGATTTGTCTTTCCTTGTTCGCCTACTTATCTGAGTGCGCCGGCACGGTAGCTCAGCGTGTTCGGTCAGAGAGCGGGCTGATCTCTGTAATAAAAAACTGAGTGAAGGGATCAACAACTAAACCACCTAGCTAATCCTGTTTAAGTTCCAGTCATTCCCCTAAATCATTGAAAGCGATTGCCGGGATGTTTCCTTCGGAAGGGCATGTTCAATTTCTTTACCCAACCGTCCTTGCGTTCCGTCTCTGAAAGTCTTTTTGTAAACGGGCCGTTAAATCCTAATCTTCTTTCGGTTTTTTGACATCTCGAAAGATTTGCACCAGCCTGTACGGCATCCAGATTTGATGCTTGTGTTCTTCTAATGGAGTTCCCTATATCAGGATTAAAGTCGTGTCATTAGCATGATTTTGGGAAATTTACATTTTTCTTTATAACTCGCTATAAACTTCGCTTTCTCTATTCCTCTCACGATCCGATTTCGACCTATGATGAAAGCTGCCATTAAAGATTTGTAGGTAGACGATATCAAGGGTAGGTAAGTACGAGAACTATCGCACATTCAGATTAACATCTCATGCATCCAAGCTGCTGACAAAACTGTAATAGAGAAAAATGGACAAAAAAGTTGGGGATCTGTTGGATAACGATCAGTTTAGCTTTACGTATGGTAAGCACACCAGAGAGGGAGGTCTGACATAACGTTTGATGATGGAATCAAGATTTTACAATAATCAATGCAGTCATTGGATTTGCCGTACTGGAAGCAGCGTTCGACACAATAAAATCGTGCAGTATTATCGAAGTTCACAGGAAAATGTCTGCAAGTTATAGGAAACGACGAATAATATACAATATGTACGAAAAGAAAGAGAGGAAAAGGAAGACCGGAAGGCCAAGAACGAATTTCTTAGATTTGAAATAGTTTGTAGTCTGTGGCTTTACTGTTCAATCTATGCAATGGAGAAGCAGTGATGGAAACAAAAGAAAGGTTCATTAATGGAATTAAAATTCAAGGTGGGAGGATGTAATGATTGCATTCGCTGATGACAGTAAAAGTGAAGTACAGGATATGTTGGGTAGAATGAACAGTCTAATAGGTATAGAATATGGATTGATAGTAAAGCGAAGAAAGACTCAAGTAATAAGGACTAGCAGAAGTTAGATAAATGACAACATAAAAATTCGAGAGCACGAATTAGACGAAGTTAAGGAATTATGCTACTTTATAAGCAAAATAACACCTGACGGGCGAAGCAAGGAAGACATAGAATGCAAACAGAGAAAGAGAGAATCGTTGGCCAAAACTGTCTATTAGTAAGGAACATCAGCCTTTATGTGAAGAATAAATTTTCTGAGACCGTGCGTTTGGAACGTAGAATTGTGTGGTAATGAAGCATGGACTGTGGGAAAACCAGAAAAGAAGATTATCGAAGCATTTGAGATGTGGTGCTATAGAAGGATGTTGAAAATTAGGTGGGCTGATAAGAAATGAAGAGATTCTCTGCAGAAGAGGCAAGGAGAGGAATGTGTGGAAGACACGGACAGGAAGAAGCGACGGGATGATAAGGCTATGCGTTTAGATATCAGGGAAGAACTCCCATGGTAATTGAGAGAGCTGTAGAGAGTAAAAACTGTAGGGAAAGACAGAGACAGGAATAAATCCAATAAATACGAGGGCGTGATGAAATATAAAGCCTTCAAACTTTTTATTCTGTCCTCAGTAAAGGTTGAGGTATTACATGTCAATGCATGTCAACTGATCGACTTTTCTCGCTTCGCTGACGCAAGTTACAACCAACCCTCTGGCGCTAGAGGGCTCCGAAATGTAGCGTGTAATATGGCGGTGTATAACCTAACTGCATCGGGGCGGGAGAAACAGCGTGCTGTAATCGAGTTTCTAACCGCAGTAAACGTGCTTCTAATTGAAATGTACAGGAGTATGAAAGCCGTGTCGGTGAGCGGTGGGCTGCGACATCTGCAGCAATCCGAAGCCTTGGGTTCACTGTCATCGATCGTCCTCCATCCATTCCCGACTTGACCCCGTCCCATTTTCATCTGTTTCCAAAACTTAAAGATCACCGTCGAGGACTACGCTGTGACAGTGCAAGAGCAGGCGAGGTTGTAGCTCCTTCAACCAAGTCAAACAGGCTACAGTGACGGTACCAATAAACTGGTCTCTCGTTGGGTGAAATGTGTCGTCAGTGTGACTATGTTGAGAAATAAATATTTAGACATGAAGAATAAATCTATACATTATATACTGAGTGAGGTGGCGCAGTGGTTAGCACATCTTACTCGCATTCGGAAGAACGACAATTAAAACTCACGTCTGGCCATCCTGGTTTAGATTTTCCGTGATTGCCCTAAATCGCTTCAGGTAACCGCCGAGATCGTTCCTTTGAAAAGGGCCCGACCGAGTCCCTTCCCCATCGTTCCCTAATCCGATGGCATCGATGACCTCGCTGTTTGGTCCCCTCACGCACTCCCCCCCCCCCCCCCCAAAAAAAAAAATTAACCAGCCAACCTATCTACAATGCTAATAAAGTTTGTTTTATTTAAAAACCTTTAAGGGTTTTCACTTTAAAAAATTCGGAGACAGTACTTTTCAGCACGTCCTCGTATTTGAGAATGTTTGGTACAAATGCTGCTCTGGGATAAAAAGGTAGGCAAAGGGGAGGAATTCGAGAAGATAACATCAAATCAGTTAGAAGACTGATGACCCAAAAAAAAGAGGAGAGAAGTGTTTGGCGAAATAATAGAGCCTCGAGTGCTTGTTTTGCAAGACATTTGCAGAAATGTGTGATCCGCAGGTAAGGACAGAGACGACACTAACGAAGCTAACGTAGAGTGTCAAGGTCGGTGACGTAAGAAGCCGGCTTCAGCCGGCGCGCCGCCAGGCTGGCCGTAAATAACGGGGAGAGGTCCGGCGCGGCCGTCCTACGCCGGGCTGCCGTCGTTGGCCCTCCACTGTGCACTGGACTGGCAGAGACCAGCGCCGGCTAGCGCTCACCGCTACTCCACGAACAGCGTCCCCGAGACGTCAAAAGTTTTCGTTTTCTGAAGGTAGCGACCAGCAGTCGAGGCCATATCCAGCCGCTTTTAAATGTCGCCAGAGAAATTGCTGCAAACCATCTCCCCTCGTACTTTCCGACAAAATCATTCGACTATAGTTGCAGATAATTTGCATTCTCTTGCAAATTCCTTTGGGCGTTTCAGGTGAGGAAATCCACGTATTGCCGTTTTTTCCGTGAGCATAAGATTATTATTATTAGCGTACACTGAGGCGACAGAAGTTATGGGATAGCATATGCACATATATAGATGGCGGTAGTATGCCGTACACAAGGCATAAAAGCGCAGTGCACTGGCGGAGCTGTCATTTGCACTCAAGTAATTGATGTGAAAACGTTTCCAATGTGACTAAGGACACACGATGGAAATTAACAGACTTTCAACGCGGAATGTTAGTTGGATCTAAACGCATGGAACATACCATTTCGGAAATCGTAAGAGAAATCAGTGTTCCGAGACCCATAGTGTCAAGAGTGTGCCAAGAAACCCAAATTTCCGGATTTACCTCTCACCACGGACAATGTAGTGGCCGACGGCCTTCACAGTTGTCAGTGCTACAAGAAAGCAAAATTGTGCTGGCGTAAGCTATCGCCAGCACACCGGTCGGCAAGGAGACTGCGAGAATGTCAATAGTAGGCGCCGAAGCAAGCGAACCGGTCAGTAGAGATGCCAAAGACAAACCGCAAAGAAATGCGCCTCCAACGCCGTCTCGACCGCCAGTATTTAGACCGCCGCCGCGGACCGGAGGGCCCAGTCAGCTGCAGACAAAGAGTCGCAGCCCAGTCACTTGCAGTCGTAGGTAGTTAATGCCTAGCGACCAGAGTAGTGTACGCAGTGGACTTGTACCTCAGTGAGTCTAGCTTGAACTATTACGGAAGACCTTGTACCGCAACACCTGGACTATCTTAAGTAGCTTCCTGCTTAAGTTAGTAAAATGGTTCAAATGGCTCTGAGCACTATGCGACTTAACTTCTGAGGTCATCAGTCGCCTAGAACTTAGAACTAATTAAACCTAACTAACCTAAGGACATCAGACACATCCATGCCCGAGGCAGGATTCGAACCTGCGACCGTAGCAGTCGCTCGGCTCCAGACTGTAGCGCCTAGGACCGCACGGCCACTCCGGCCGGCTTAAGTTAATAAAGAACCCTGTTAATATATGCGTGTAGTGAAAGAGGATACCAGCCATCAAACAACCTCCTCTTCTTACCTTCCGTGGTATACGGCTACAGTCACAACGAGACGACACAAAAAACACTGCGTTAAATAACCGCAGAAATCACTGTGCGACAAACAACGAACATACCCGTTAGGACAGTATGGAGAAAGTTGGCGTTAATGGGCTATGGCAGGAGAGGAGCAATGCGAGTGCCTTTCCTAACAGCACGACATCGCCAACAGCACCTCTCCTAGGCTCGTCACCATATCGAACTCTAGAAGACCGTGACCTTGTCAGATGAGTCCCGATTTTAATTGGTAAGATGTCGTGGTATGTTTCGAGTGTGACTCAAATCCCATGTAGCCATGGACTCAGGTTGTCAAAAGGCACTATGCAGGCTGGTGGTGACTGCATTATAATGTGGGCGTTGTTTACATGGAAAGGACTGGATCCTGTGGTCCAACTGGACTGATCATTGACTGAAAATGGTTGTGTTCGGCTACTTGGAGACTACTTGCAGCCAGTTCCCAAATAACGATGGAATTTTTGTGGATTACTGTGCGCCATGTGACTGGGCGACAATTGTCCGCGATTGGTTTGATGAACATTCTGGACAATTCGAGCGAATGATTTGGCCATCTATACCGCCCAACACGAACCCTGTCGAACATTTATGGGACGTAATTGAGAGGTCAGTTCGTGTACAACATCCTGCACCGGCAACGCTTTGGCACTTATAGACTCCTAAAGAGGCAGCATTGCTCAATATTTCTGCAGGGCACTTGGAACGACCTGTTGAGTCCATGCCACGTCAAATTGCTGCTGCACTATGTCAGGCAAAAGAAGGTCCGTTACGATATTAGGAGGTATACCATTACTTTCGTCACCTTAGTGTATGTTTTATAGGATAAGGCACAGTCGTGAAGTTATAAACACCTTTAAATTTACTGGACTCCTTAACCATTCGAAAAGGCACAAAAGAATTTCGGACACGTGCCCTGAGAGAAAATTACGATGCTAAAGTGAATTAGAAGGACCCTGAAAGTTTCCGACGGACGAATTTTTTTTAATACAAATGTATATTGGAAACTGGATATTTTTATTTCTGTAACGTTTTAATTTGCAGTTTGTCGTGGTCTACAACCCGCGGAGTGATTTGATGCTGCCGTCCACACTAGTTTATCCTGTGCAACCGTCTCCGTCTCTGCAGAACTGCTGCAAATGGTCCCTCCTAGAGTTCTTACTACAGTTTTTACCCCACTCATTTGCCTGCATTAACGCACTGACATTTTCTTGATACTGGAGGTAGGTGAGACATGTGCTCCGTATGTGGCCTAAGTATGCCGGCACGATTCGTGTCTACGTACTGCACGCATACTTTAACCATTGGACATTATTCGCTTAGGCACATTATGACACGAGTGATTCATATTCAACGTGTTTCACAATCTAGATTGTAATGCGTTGTGCCTACATATTGTTTTATAAATTTGCATTCACTACGCATGTATTCCTATTCCGACATTTGGTTCTTCGTTAGTGTAGGAAGCACCACGTTTAAAGCCTCCACCCACGCTCTGGGCGGTATCTGAAACCGTGACCTCTGCTTTACGATACAATGACGCTACAATGAAATAAGTTCTTTTCAGCCTTAGCGTATGCTCTGTTTACGTGACAACGGAGATGGCACTGTTCTGTTCCGGCACATAATATGGCAACGTTTAAAAAATGAGTCATTTTGAACGTTCACAATGTTTTAGATTATCACAACTTTCTTCGGTGTCTTCTTGAATGCTTTTCACTGAAAGGTACACTATTCAAATTTTTTTAAAAATACATAAATGTCTGAACAGAGAACGAGTATCACTCCTACAGAAGGATACCCACCAAACTGCGTACTATTAGTTTCCGAAGTCCTTTCGATCTACCTAACCGTCAATGAAACATTGGTGAGGTGTACACACATTTTCATTGTTAGAGAAAGACAAAGTACCGTGGCCGTCGCATGTCCCTCCTCTTACATCTTCTCAAGTGGTAGTGGTCTCATTTAAGGGAATCAACGCCTTGTTGCCTTGTGAAGACGACAGCTACTTAGACAAATAACTCATCAGTCAATTTTATCTCGTAGATTATTATCCAAATAATACACACATTAGCCACTTGCATTGAAGGGAGTGTATTCTCGTCCATATACAAGTGACGTACAGTTTCGCGAACATCTGTGTAACGGGTAAGTCGAGTGTGAATCTGGGCTTCACTTCAGTACATGTATTAAATATAGATAAAAAACCCGAAAAAACTCAGGCGTCAACCTCCTATCTTCTATCCTTGTTCATCCTAGCCGTTACAGTTAAAATGCGATACTGGAAATCTGTGGCAGTACTTGCGAATCGCCGGCCGCGGTGGTCTAGCGGTTCTGGCGCTGCAGTCCGGAACCGCGGGACTGCTACGGTCGCAGGTTCGAATCCTGCCTCGGGCATGGGTGTGTGTGATGTCCTTAGGTTAGTTAGGTTTAAGTAGTTCTAAGTTCTAGGGGACTTATGACCTAAGATGTTGAGTCCCATAGTGCTCAGAGCCATTTTTGAACTTGCGAATCAAATACAGGGTGTTACAAAAAGGTAGGGCCAAACTTTCAGGAAACATTCCTCACACACAAATAAAGAAATGATGTTATGTGGACATGTGTCCGGAAACGCTTAATTTCCATGTTAGAGCTCATTTTAGTTTCTTCCACCTACGCTCAATGTAGCACGTTATCATGATTTCATACGGGATACTCTACCTGTACTGCTAGAACATGTGCCTTTACAAGTACGACACAACATGTGGTTCATGCACGATGGAGCTCCCGCGCATTTCAGTCGAAGTGTTCGTACGCTTCTCAACAACAGATTCGGTGACCGATGGATTGGTAGAGGCGGTCCAATTCCATGGCTTCCACGCTCTCCTGACCTCAATCCTCTTGACTTTCACTTATGGGGGCATTTCAAAACTCTTGTCTACGCAACCCCGGTACCAAATGTAGAGACTCTTCGTGCTCGTATTGTGGACGGCTGTGATACAATACGCCATTCTCCAGGGCTGCATCAGCGCATCAGCGATTCCATGCGACGGAGGGTGGATGCATGTATCCTCGCTAACGGAGGACATTTTGAACATTTCCTGTAACAAAGTGTTTGAAGTCACGCTGGTACGTTCTGTTGCTGTGTGTTTCCATTCCATGATTAATGTGATTTGAAGAGAAGTAATAAAATGAGCTCTAACATGGAAAGTAAGCGTTCCCGGACACATGTCCACATAACATATTTTCTTTCTTTATGTGTGAGGAATGTTTCCTGAAAGTTTGGTCGTACCTTTTTGTAACACCCTGCATAGGCTGATACCTAGTGACTCGAGCCGTTTCTTGAATCCACCCACCTTCTGGCTCTGCAGTGCCTTCCACCGAATGCCTGGCGTCTTCACAGCACACCGCTGCCGAGTTCGAAAGCTGAGCTGCAGCCCGAGCAGTTGCAGCGCGCGGTTCGCCGTACAGCGTTCCCCAGCCCGCTGGCCTCGTTTCGTTCCTCATCGACTCCGTTCACGAACATAACGTGACACGATTTGCATCTCAACAAGTTTGCAGGTTTCACTGACTGCTTTCACTTTCAGATAGTGTGACCCTAGCGCGCTCGTTTTCTAATCAGTTCCGTCACGAAGCTCCTTCGACACCTGCAGCAACTGAATAGCTCATCATTATTCATAAATAAATATAGACGAAGAAAAGGCTATTTAATCACAGGGAGACGTTCGCAGCAGACAGCACTAAGCAAATACAGCACCGCCAAGCACATTGTGCCACAACGCAGTGTAACACCACAATCTTATTTCATGGACGCGTAATTCGCGAATGAAGACGTACTGAGAGGTGGTAGCCCCGGTGGAAATACTGAGAGCGGATGATATTAGCATAGTTTCGAAATATGTCACTTCTCTTTTCTTTCAATTAAGTAAAGTACCGCATTTACAACCTTCATAAGCTGCAGCACATCAGTAGCAGGACAATAGACTGAAGGAAAATGGAAGATCTCAGATGACAACTTTTTAAAATAATTGAAGTTATACATTCACTCAATAAGATGCAGCAGGTTCGGCAAAAGGTGAATTAGACCAAATCAGTGTGTGAAAAGTGCACAAGTGAAGCACGCAAACGTTATGAAACTTGCGGGACGTTCAAAGCAAAACATGAAATGCAAATGATTGGAATTGCAGATCTACAGTGCGTGTAAAGGATGGGCAGCTCCCTCTGAACAACTGTGTCAGACATACGCACCTTCTGAAATGGGATTGGAATTTGATGCCTTTTCAACGTCATACTTATTAGACACTGAGTATTAGTGAAGATGGACGGAAAATGAAATTCGCCGTTTCCTTTACAGAGGGAACATCATGGTGTCTTGGTTAACAAGTCAAAATCCTGTATCAGGACGAACAGACGGAAACTTGGAAGTCTGCCTCTCGTGGAAACGACCACAAGATACGTGCCATGTAGTCCACTAAAAGTCGTCGTCGTGAAAATAATTCTTCGCATCGTGAAAGTCCATAAAGCAAAAACGATTCGTGTGAAGACGACGCCGAAAAATTAACGAAGAACTGTAAACCTGTCAGCAGGTCATGCGATACCAGCCTTATCAGAAGTAAGTTTTCTCTGAATCTATTGACGGTGGAGTATCAGTCCCATTCAATATCCTCCCCATTTTCAGCTACATTCAGTGAACGTTTCGTCTCGTTTACAGCGTCATGTGCGAAACACTGCAAAAGAAAATCAGTTCTACCTACGTTTCTTTTCAATAACTTAGAGTTTTTTTCTTACTTGATGCGAAGACAGTGCATAAGAATGCTGAATGCCAGTTGCTGTGATCCGAGCACGCTGATACTTCATTTATACAATCTCAACGAAGGAGATGGGCAGAGCTCATAACGATGTCGTAGGGACAACCTGTGCTACGTCCTTGATTAGAATCCCTCCTATTCGTCTGACATTCCTGTGTGTATGTATGTCTGTTTCTTGATAACGTGAGTGTAGGACGTGTTTTCGTGTATATGGAAGATTCAAATCCCAGCAGTAAATTAAACGTGTTTGGCACGCTTCAGTTCAACGATAAATGCTAATCTCACCTCTTACAGTCTATAAATGACTCACTCATCGCATCACGAGAAATAGGTAAGAATTTCAAAAAGAAAATATTTTAATAACGTAGTTTGTCTACTAACTCATTGATTCTCTTTGATAGAAATTCCTGGAGTTCGAATTAATCCACTTCCAAACTGTTAGCCCTTATACACGCATATTACAGGACGGTAGACATATACGAGGCGTGTTTGGAAAGTAAAGTCCGATTAGGCTTGAAATGGAAACCACTGTGAAAATCCGATGGAACTTTGCTCAGATTTGTTGGGCAGTGTCTTTAGTGTTCCTTTCGATCGCTTCACGTCGCTCTTTTCAGTTCAGAGCGCAAAGTGATCACGTAGATATGCCTAAAACAACAGTGTCTCCCGCCAAGTATGTAGATCTGGGAGAGATGTCGCCTGAAGGTATGCAGACCACATAACATATTTGTCATGCGTTTATTTCTTCATGACAGTTCCCGGCCGCATTCTACAGGGGCAATGAAGATGCTCCTGCACCGTTTTCGGTGGGAAGTGTTTGATCACACACAATGCAGCCCTTAATTGGCTCCCTCCCTTGTTCCACTTTACTCTCATGAACCGCTGGCTACGAAGACAACATTTTGGCACAAACAGCGAAAGTCAGACCAGCGCAGCGAATTGGCGGAAAGCACAGGCGGCTGCTTTCTGTGACGAGGGCGCTGGAAAGTTTGTACAACGCCACGACAAATGTCTAAGTCGGAGTGGCTTCTGTTTAGGGAGGTAGCTGGAAGGTGTGGCTAACTGTTGCGAATAAAAAATTTTTTGATTTTCACTATGGTTTTCATTTCGCGACCGATCGGAGCTTACTTTCTGAACAGCCCTCGTACATAGCTTTATCAGGCCCTTATCTCGTAAAGGTTTTACAGAGATATGTTTTACAGAGATATTCTTCTCTTCAAGGAAATACAAGTCAGTTTATAATACATTACTGCGTGTGAGCACAAAAATTTCGTGTATCCGTGCCTCCCTTTAAGTTATACTAATAGGTAAACCTTCTATTCATTGTTAAGATATTTGGAAGCTGCAGTTCGTCTACAAAAAAAAACTCTAACGTCAAAGAAATTATTTTCATGGCGGATTCGACAAATATATTCAAGTTATCACACACTTCTTCCGCAGGAACGATGGAAGGTGAGATAAGAAGCTACTCTCACAGAGGCATATACTGCAGCGTTGATACGCTCCATCTGTCTATAGAATAGAAAGCAAGCACAACATATGATACAATAAAAAGCATCCTCTGCCATTTAATTTCCAATGAATTGCAGAGTGTAGGTGCGACAGCCTCAGTTCCGCTGCGTGACTGAGTTGCGGAGCGCAATGGAGCAGTGATTGTGACACTGAATTTGTTTTTGAAAGGAACATGGTTCTTATCTTCGTACATCCATTCTGAGTTCGGTTTTCATTAGTTTCATAGCATCAGTCCAAGGTAATATCAGAACTGTTTCCTTAGCAACACTAAGGTAGAAATTAAACTAATACTCTCCCTCCTAACAGGTAACCGTTCAAATAACTGTATATTTACGTTGCTCCCACTCTCGTAATCAGTTAAAGTGGCTTGTGCAGTACGACGACGAGAAATTAACCTGCCGTTACGTGGTTACAAAACTGTAATCCTGCATTTATGTGCCTTTACTCCGTTGCCTTTTGAAGTAGGTGCAATACTTTGCCTAAGTGATTCAATTTATACACCGCTGTTCAGAAGAGTAAAATACGTGCTTAGCATTAATCAGGTTTTATATCGTTCTTACGTTCACATCTCCAAATACAGATAACGGTTTAGCACCGAGTGAATAGCGATCATATCTCAAGCCATTTCACTTCAATAGCAGAATATATCCCGTGGCTCCGCGAGATTCAGAGATCCGACAGACACTTCCCAGCAGTCGGCTTTGCTTCAGCTGTAAAGGCAAGTATTCGATTTCCGTCTCTGACTCTATTCACAAATGTTTAAATGTAGTTGCACGTCTCACTCAGTGTCTAACGGCGGAGAGCAGCAGTCCTACAAGCACTGAATTACGGTCTCTGGGTTCCTCACTGTTATATTAAGTAAACAGGCACGATCATCATGGATGAATCCATGTCGCTATGCTGAGAAGTGTATGTGTAATGAGTGACGAGATACCTTAGCGTTTGAATGTGTGTGTGTGTGTGTGTGTGTGTGTGTGTGTGTGTGTGTGGGAGAAGAGTGAGGAGGGGAGGGAAGGCGGGCCAAGGAGAGAGAGAGAGAGAGAGAAAGTAGGAAGGAGCGACAGTGTGTGAATGGGTAAGTGTGACTTGTCAAAAGATACTTGCTGTAGCTCCCTTAAATTTCCACAAGATTTATATTATTTATATTATTCATTTTTGTTGGAGACCGTGACCATCACAAACAGGCTGACATTAGGAGGGACAGGAAAGAAACAGGTTGTAGCCTTGTTAAAAAAAAAAAGGAAAAAAGAAAAAGTTCCGGACAGCCACCTAAAGGACTACGTAGAATAATCTAGAACCCGTACGGGAACGACAGAATTGTGGTTTGAAACCGGCTCCTGTATCTTATGCGGACATCGTGTCACTAGCTGCGACACCTCACCCGTTGCTATCGGTATATCTCCACAATTTTCAAGAAACCTACTTAACTTTTACTGTAACTGGCAATCCTGTAATAACGTAAGTATCAATATCTATTATATATGGCGTACTGACAAGGTCTGAGAGTATATCATTGCAAGTACAGTCTTTTAAACTTGCGAACTTTATACAGCGTTACTGGTAACCTATTTTTATCTTTATCGCCAAAATTATTTGCTAATCAGACGCATACATGAGACGCCTCTGATTTTTTCAGACGTTAGATCAAAATAAATGAACTAGACGAAACGTCAACGTAACGTCACTTTACGGTTCTGAATGATGTAAGGGAGGTAATAAGAGGCCATACATGGAACGAGTCAGAATACAGTAACAGAATAAAAGAAGTAGCAGTTATGAAGTTTATTAATGGTTGAAGAGAAATTCATAGAAAATCTTTTTGAGAAAGGCTGCGTGTTAAATTTCCCGCATTGCTGAGGAATGTCGTTCAAACAACTGAAAACAACAGCATTTATTTACTCTCGAAAATCCATCAAATATTGTTCAGAAGTCAATACCTAGAGCCTTTTAACATTATCCATTGTGGTTTTTTCTTAAGAACGAAATGAGACACTTTCATTTTTCTCCTTCAGTAGCACTTCTCGTCATCGATGTTAAAAAAATGATATTTTAGTGAATTTTTTTCGTCTGTTTATCTTCTTATTTATGCCCAACGTGGGATTTTTCTGTGGCCAGGTATTTTAAAACCTAAATGTTTTTTCGCTTCAGACATTTAGCCTCTTTTGTGAAAGAACGTTAATAGGAAAAACATCGAAGTCCTCAAACCCACGTAATGTGCCACGAAAAGTCATATATTCGTTGCGACATATTCCGCAACTGAACTGAATATTTGTTTTACTGTCTGAGTTGCAAATTTATTTCTATGATAGGATTAATTTCGATCGATATTTGATCGCCTTAAAATCTAAAAATAAAACAAATATATAACTACGTATCCGTTTTCCATTTCTTTACAATGGGCAGAAAAGTATTACAGATAACTATTACATTTAACAATGTGCCTGCTTTTGCAAACCGCCATCCTCATATGGTACTGCGTGCAAGGGTACTGTGGCTTGCAGAAGTGGACTGAGGTACATGCGCTACCAAGCAGAAGCAAATAGAAATGACTATGAATGTCACCCTCGCTTTCTGTAATTTTAGTTACTGCAGATAATTCTAATTTATAATTTTACTGTTTTATTTTTTATAGTTTTATATTTCCTTCTTTTTAACTTTTAATATTCTAGAAGTAATTTCATTTTAGGTAATTTCCACATTCCATAATTTTATCGTAGGCCTATCTCTTTTACAAACGCGTAATACAAACTGTGTCCCGAAAAGTTCATACATAAAGGAAACAAGAGATACAAACAAAATACCTTTATTGGAATTCAAAATAATGATCATTAGCTACAATACACTTGTGGAATCGTTCGAAGCACCGTGGTCACGCGCGTTGTTGTGTATCAGCATCAAATGGTTCAAATGGCTCTGAGTACTATGGGACTTCATTTCTGAGGTCATCAGTCCCCTAGAACTTAGAACTACTTAAACCTAACTAACCTAAGGACAGTACACACATCCATGCCCGAGGCAGGATTCGAACCTCCGACCGTAGCGGTCGTGCGGTTCCAGGCTGTTGCGCCTAGAACCGCTCGGCCACCCCGGCCGGCCTATCCGCATCATTAATCATTACAGGAAATGGGACCGGTTGCTGCGGTCCGGAGACCCAGCGACAGTCAATGACAAGATGTTCATCACCATCCTCGCTTCTCTCGGGTAGGAATCCACGATGCATGAAGCCCTTGCTGTCGAAAAAGGTGATCAATATCATCTTGATCTTAGATTTAGCGAACCGACATTTTTGGGAGGTGAGGTAGGCGATTAACACCAGCGACGGCCCCGCACCACCTTACTACTGGGAGGTTCTATGTGTGCGCATGGTGCCACTCTGATGGTTCAAATGGTTCAAATGGCTCTGAGCACTATGGGACTTAACAGCTGTGGTCATCAGTCCCCTAGAACTTAGAACTACTTAAACCTAACTAACCTAAGGACATCACACACATCCATGCCCGAGGCAGGATTCGAACCTGCGACCGTAGCAGTCGCACGGTTCCGGACTACGCGCCTAGAACCGCGAGACCACCGCGGCCGACACCACTCTGATGGTTGACGTCGGAGCCGCCGTGTTTCTGCACCAGTAGTCTCCCCACCACCGACATACTGCTTCCCGCGGAGTGCGGCCTTCACTGGGTCAAACAGATCGAAGTCGGAAGGTGAGAGACCCGTGGATGAGGAAGAAGAGTCTAAAGAAGTTTTGAGAGCTCCTCTCCGGTGTGCAGATGTGTATGAGGCCTTGAACTATCATGGGGAAGGAGAATTTCGTTTGCGTTTTTGTGACGACGAACGCGCTGAAGTTGTTTTTTCAGTTTCCTGAAGGTAGCACGATACATTTCAGAGCATAGCTGCAACGTGAAGCAGAATAACCCTATCAGAATCCTAGAAGACCGTCGCCATGACTTTATCCGCTGAGGATACGGCGTTGAACTTTTTCTTCGGAGGAGAGGTGGTGTGACGACGCCTCGTTGATTGCCGTTTTGTTCCCGGCGCGAAGTGATGAACCCGTGTTTCATCACCAGTGCCGATGTTCGACAAAAAATTGCCACGATCAGCCTCGTAAGGTATAAGCAATCCTGCATACACGGCCCTTCGTTGTTGTTTAGTCTTCTGTAAGGCGGCGAGGAACCCAGCGGGAACACACCTTTGACAACCCCAACTGGTGAACGAGTGTGTCAGCACTGCCAACAGAGACGTCCAGTTGAGCAACGAGGTGTCTCATTGTGATCCGTCTATCTTCTCGAATGAGAGTGTCCACACGTTCCGACATTGCAAGAGTAGCTGTGTGCTGCCGGCCGGCACACAGGAGTTCTGACAGGTTGACCCGACTCTGTTGCTCAAAATGGCTCTGAGCACTATGGGACTCAACTGCTGAGGTCATTAGTCCCCTAGAACTTAGAACTAGATAAACCTAACTAACCTAAGGACATCACAAACATCCATGCCCGAGGCAGGATTCGAACCTGCGACCGTAGCGGTCTTGCGGTTCCAGACTGCAGCGCCTTTAACCGCACGGCCACTTCGGCCGGCGACTCTGTTGCGATGATGACTGACGCCTCGCTCGACGACTCACCGTGCTTTTGTTGACTGTCATGTCTTCGTAGACGTTTTTCAAGCGCCTGTTAATATCTGTGATGCTCTGGCTTCCCACCAAAAGAAACTCAATGACAGCTCTCTGCTTGGAACGCAGCTCCGTTACAGACGCCGTTTTGAAGGCTAACTGTACCGCAGTCACCCGCCGGAACTTCATGAAACTATAGGGACTGAAACGGTAGAAGTCCAGGATGTCGCAAACAAATACCGCATTTTTCCAACAGAAACTGGCCGAGAAAACTGTGTGTTGCACTACTTATTGAATGCCCCTTGTACAACAACGCGTGACCACGGTGCTTCGAGCGATTCCACAAGAAGGGTTCGCTGACAAATTCAACAGCTTTACAACCGATGCTTGAAATGTGATGTACCTAATGGTGATTGCCTCGAAAGTCAGTAAAAGTATTTTGTTTGTAACTATTCTTTCTTTTATTTCCTGAGACGATTCACGGAGCATTTAAGACGGACCTTTTGTTAATATAAATTGTACGGCATGTAAATTATTTAAGCTCTTGTCATTCGTGCCACTCCTTCCCTCTGCCTTCTCTCCCCTATCCCACTCCGCCTCGCCCCACTATTCCCCTCTCTGCCCTCTTCCAGTTACCTGCCTTACTGATTCGACAAGTTACTCACGTAAGAACATATGTAAAAGCAATAGTTAGCTGTCTAACACTTCTCTACCTATTGTAAAGTAATAGAAAGTCGTTAGTTTTTTCTCTGTTTGAGTTTTAGATCTGAAGATGATCAAAAGTTGATCGAAACTGATCACGTCACAAAAATGAATACGCAACTGAGGTGGTAAAACAGAGGATACATTTTTAAACAATTGGATGTGGATTAAGGTGACACGAAAACACAATACTCTCACCCACAACGTCAGAAGTAGCTTCTCGAGAAACCCAGAAGATGATGTCCTGTCCCGTCCAGTACCGGTCCGCGACGTCCAGTGTTAATCGACATTACAGGTCCATGGGATTTCTTTAGTTATGAGTAATAGTAAGGAACAGGTTCAGTGGAAGTGCTGTATTGCACATTCGTAGGCTGGACGCGAGCCATGAAACGAAGCGAGCGTACTTGTTGCGCTATTACCGACGAAAGGCGGCCGTAACGCGGGTCTGGCCTGCCACATCAGAGCGGTTAATTACGCTTAACGACGCTCAGCGGCAAGGGGCCAGCGTCAAGGGGCTAGCGGCTCCCCCTGCACACGTGTAGCTCCAACTTCCACCATGTAAGCCACAGGCAGTTTGTGACCAGTGTGGCACGATAATCCATTCTCCCCCCTCCCCTCCCCCTCCCCGTTTCACCCACACCATTTTTATTCCATTTGCGGATGGAACGCGGCAATAAAGATTATCGACTTTTTGAAATTTCGGGAATAATTTTGTCTAGGTGACATGTTTAAGTGATTAACACTACAATATCACAGGTAAATGTAACCGCGAGATAAGTCATTGCAAGTGTGAAATGCTGATACGTTAATAACTGGTGTAGCCGCCAGATGTTGAATGTAAGCTCTCAGACGGACATGAATTGTGTTGTACAGATGCCGGATGTCAGTTTGTGGGATAGCGTTCCATGCATATTGCATTTGGTCGGTCAATACAAGGATGGTTAATACCAATTTCGGATGACGCTAGCGTTGTTGGTGATGTTCCATATGTGCTCGATTGGAGACAGATCTGATGATCGAGCAGGTAAGGCCACATGTCGACACGCTGTAGAGCACGTTGAGTTACAACAGCGGTATGTGAGCGAGCGTTATTCTATTGAAAAACACCTCAATGTTATTGATGAATGGCAGCATGACAGGTCAGATCACCAGATTAATGTACCGGGTGATCAAAAAGTCAGTATAAATTTGAAAACTGAATGTATCACCGAATAATGTAGATAGAAAGGTACAAATTGACACACATGCTTGGAATGACATGGGGTTTTATTAGAGCCAGAAAATACTAAAGTTCAAAAAATGTCCGACAGATGCCGCTTCATCTGACCAGAATAGCAATAATTACCATAACAAAGTAAGACAAAGCAAAGATGATGTTCTTTACAGGAAATGCTCAATATGTCCACCATCATTCCTCAACAATAGCTGTAGTCGAGAAATAATGTTGTGAACAGCACTGTAAAGCATGTCCGGAGTTATGGTGAGGCACTGGCGTCGGATGTTGTCTTTCAGCATACCTACAGATGTCGGTCGATCACGATACACTTGCGACTTCAGGTAACCCCAAAGCTAATAATCTCACGGACTGAGGTCTGGGGACCTGGGAGGCCAAGCGTGACGAAAGTGGCGGCTGAGCACGCGATCATCACCAAACGACGCGCATCTGCGGACATTTTGGGATTTTTTTTGTTCTAATAAAACCCCATGTTATTCCAAACATGTGTGTCAATTTTTACCTCTCTATCTACATTATTGCGTGGTTTATTAAGTTTTCAAATTTATACTGCCTTTTTGATCACCCGGTACAGACTGGGATAACCACGAGAGTGCTCCTGCTGTCATACGAAATCGCATCTCATATCATAACTCCAAATATTGGTTGTGTGTCTGGCACGCAAACAGGTTGGTTTCAGACCCTCAACTGACCTCCTTCTAACCAACAAGCGGCCATCACTGCCACCGAGGCGCAACCAGACTGCATCAGACATCTACCCTAACCTCCCATGAGTTCTTTCTTGACAGTACTGAAGTCACAAATGATGGTGGTTTGGGGTCAGTGATATGCACAAGACGTCTTTCTCGGAGCTGTCCTCGAAGTAACCCATTTGCAACAGTTCATTGTGTCACTATAGTGCCAAATGCTACTAGAATCGCTGCTGCAGATACAGTACGATGTGCCACAGGCCATACACCGAAACCGGCGGTCTTCCCTCTCGGTAGTGCCACGTGGTCGTCCGGAGCCCGATGTTCTTGCGACCGTACATTGCCTTGACCACCACTGGCAGCAATCACGTACACTGGCTACATTCCTGCCAAGTCATTCAGCAATATCACGGAAGGAATATGCGGCTTTTCGTAGCTCTATTACACGACCTCGTTCAAACAGTGAGGTGTTGATAATGGCGTCTTTGTCTCCTTTAAGGCTTTCTTGAATAACATCAACTCACCAAGTCCAATGTCAAAGATAACTAACACTGACGACTGTCAGAGCGTGTATATAAAGCAAACACGACTTGCATCGTTGTAATGTAGTAGCGCTACTACCGCCAGTCGTAGGCGAATGTCGCGAAATTTAAATAGACATCATGTTTCAGCTGTACAAACACGCGTACCAGCTGTCGATTAAGTGGCAGAACTTCTTTTTGATGTTTTTTCTGTCATTGTATAAGCCACAATTTCTGTATTTTTACAAAATTTTTAATTTCGCGAAATCACTATCTGTTCCGAAGTATGTGATGAAAAACTAACCGCTAGATGTCACCAGAGGCGCACTCATCAGTATAATAGGAGGCGGCGAGTAGTGTGGTTTGGCGGATGCCTGGAGAATGTCACCTGTCATCATTCTCAACATTGAGAACGGCAGGGTGTGCTCCTGGCGAAATATCGGCGGTGGTCGACGACGTCACCCGGCAGCAAACCCGTAAATTATTTGAGCTTCCAGGTTGTCGTGTGGTGTGTAGAAACGAAAAATAAGGTGTTCACCTCGAAACATCGAAGCTGTGCTGCAGCATCTTCGAGGCAGCACTGACACAGCTGCTAAAAGAGACGGATTCGATCTTCTTCTGCCAGAAGTAGCAAAAATGGCGCCAGCGAAGCATTCCCTACAAGTTAATCGCCGCGCGCAGAAGCAGGCAGCATTCGGGCGCTGACGTCAAGGTCGTAGATTACGACGGCCTGCAAAGGTCAGCGCCCACATAAAAAAATACCTGCGTCGCCGTTTACCCGAAAAAATAAAAGAAGAAATTGGTGCTAGAGGCGTGAGCTCCCCACCTAAGAGCAAGGTGCACTCTGGAAAGCGAACACTCTCCGCCACTGGCTGTAAACTGGATTCATAAATCGATTACTTACGCTGTATCTTGTCCCGTAAAGTGCAACCCGAGTGCGAGATTATCGCAGCCATGTCGTGACCAGAGGTTGTTTACGGCGTCCGCATTACACTGCTCGACAATACGGCGGAGAAGGCATACGGCGCGACGGTAGCTGCCCGAACCAGCATACGACAACTGGCCCGACACGTTGCTTTAACCCGACACCTGATGGAAAGTTTCCGGAATTACCCTGTCGTACACGTCGTGGCTTAGAAAATTGGAACTATTACAAAATGCTGAAACTCAGCTTCTTGGATACGATAAGTCTGTGGCCATTTCAGAAATAGTCACTACTTGAACAAAACTCCATTACGGCATGTGACAAAAAACGACACATAACAGAATTCCACCAGATAGTAATTTTAGAGGCTCATTGTAAGGTCTACAGCACTTGAGAGAGTTAGTATGCTGCGTGGTGTGGGATTCGCATCAGATGGGATTCACAGAGGACATCGCAAAACTTCAAAGAAAGGCAGCTCGTTTTCTATTATAACGAAATAGGTGACAGAGTGCCACGGATACGATACGCGAGTAGCGGTGGCAAGCGTTAAAACATAAGTGTTTCTCGCTGTGGCAGGATCTTTTCATGGAATTTCAGCCACCAACTTTCTACTCCGAAGGCGAAAATATTTTGTTGATGCCCATCTACATAGGGAGGTATGATAATTGTACTTAAATGAGTTAAATCAGAGCTTGGATGGAACGGTAGAGAAATAGTCTGAAGTTGGTTCGATGAACCCTCTGCCAGCCACTTAATTGTAAATTCCGATGTGTATGTAGATGTAGAACGTGCTGCAAAGATTTCTCCGTTACGTCCGTAGTGTTGCAAAGCGAAATTCCATCGCGCTGTTTTTATTATGCTGGGTGCTTCAGGAGGAATAATTAATATTAAGAGGTATAAAAGGAACGCTTAATCGTAGCAAAATACTTCATATGGACGTATGCCCTATCTGAATGGTTTCCGACAAGAGCACGTACAGTGTATAAGAGGAACGCTCAACTGTAGCAAGAAAATTCATATGGAAATATGCCCTATCAGAATAGTTTCCAAGATACAACACACACAATGTACATGGCACACACAACTGGCCTGAATCATACTTAACAAACACAATGCAAAAATTTTTGGTGAATAATTCAAACAATGTTGGAAAGGTCGAAAATTGTAGTGAGTGGGGTAAATCACAAATGGAGTCCCTCAGGTTTCAGTTTTGGGTCCAGTCCTATTCCTACGGCAAATAGACATTCGAGCAAAGAGGGTGAAAGCAACGAGATAGGTTGGGCCAGAATAAAACGTCAAAGAGGTTGCGTGAGTATGACTCATACGTGCGCGCCACTAGCCCGAAAAAAAACGTACATTAAAAGTGCTGTATCTCGTAAACCATTCGGAATGTGGCATATGTCCGTGTAAAGTTTTTTGCTTCCCTGAATATTGACTGTTCGTCCTGGGACACCCTGTATCTAATAGCGGAAACTTTTACGGTTAAAAGTATACGACAATAGAGGCAAAAACGTTCCAGTAAACATGGCCCCACAAACGAGCCGTTTGCAAGATAAATGCGAGCATCTATTTATGAGTTGTCACTGATTTCAGTATGATAAGTTGCCCTAATTAGTTCAAATGTACCTGAAATGTAAATGTTTCAATTTAGGCCGCACCTTATTAGGCTTAAATTTCACCCATGGCCCATGACTGGGGAACGTGGTAGAAGCAGGATGAAGTGCCGGTTCGTTTTGCCGCGAGGAGTGGCCGCGCGGTTTGGGGCGCCATGTCACGGATTGCGCGGCCCCTCCCGCCAGAGGTTCGAGTCCTCCCTCGGTCATGGGTGTGTGTGGTGTCCTAAGCGTAAGTTAGTTTAAGCAGTGTGTAAGTCTAGGGACCGATGACATGACCAGTTTCGTCCCTTAGGAATTCACACACATTTGAACATTTTGAACCGGCTTGTTTTTCTGCTGAGGTAAGACGAGCTGCAACGCGCCTTTATGGCCCAAGATGGGTAGTTTGAGCAACGCCTTACCTTGGGGTCCAAATCACCTGTCCTTGATTCTATTCTAATGCCTGTCGTGATATCAGTAGTGAAACGTATAGCACTGCCTTCGGCACGGTTGAAGAACTGGAGCAAAACATTGCGCTTTTTTCAGAAGATTATCTGCACATGTTTGTAAGAATTTGTAAGAATTCGTACACCAATACAGAGACTAGTGGGGTATTGCATCAAAATGCGAGGACTACACGTGGAACACATTCGTTAACAAGCACAAGTGTACAATAAATTGTAAGGTGTAACGTACTTCGTATTCCTTGCTGAGAAATGCCGTCTACAAAATGTGAGCCCAATTAAAAAGGGGCTTAAATGAAAACTTTAAATTTCAGATATATTTGCACCAACCAGGATAATATTTCATACTGAAGTCAGTGGCGACTGGTAACCACGCTTTCACAGTTCTCTCATAAATGGCTCGTCTGCAGACCCATGTCTCACGGAATGTTTTTGTTTCTGTTTTATACTTTAATGCGTATAAGTTGTCATTGTTACTTAAGATGACGACGAGTGAAATTATTCGAACGGCAGCTACGCATCTTTTAGCCAAAGAGCTTAAGATGACGTTGACGAAGAAGAAACGGACCCAAACACGTTGGTTACGGGAATGGGAGTCTCGTAGGAATCGTTTCGGTGCATACAATACGATAATAAGAGAATTGTCTGTAAGGAAGACTTTTGAATGAGTAAAATCAACTGTGAAATAGTTCTGAGCGACATTTATGCCTGTATAATAAATTTCTAGTACACGTATACGAGATTCCATGCCAGCTCGCATTAAATTACAAGTAACGATTTAATATCTAGACACTAAAATACACATATCGCATTCCCAACATCACTATTTCTAAATTTTTATGGAATACTGTGTGCTATCCACGTGGGCGTGCTGAAACGTAATACCTCCAAATTTCTTACATGGAAACTCACGGCTGGGTTGGAGATTTTCTCGTCTCAGGGCCTGGATGTCTGTGTCGTGTTCATCCTCACCATTACGTCCTCTTCGACGCGCAAGTCGCCGCAGTGGCGGACCTCAAAAGACTGGCACCAGGCGATCGGGTCCACCTGCCGGGAGGCCCTCGCAACACGCCATTTCATTTCATTTATATAAATGAAGTACATAAAAATGACCATTTGTGCCAAAACAGCCTCGCTTATTTGATGTGTATTACGTCTGCTGCAATATTAGAAAGGCCTATTTCGTTTTATCTAGCAGAAAGTCACAGAAAAGACGTAATCAAATTGAGAAACCACAGCAGTGTTGGGTACTAAAAATAAATGTGTAATGTCTTATGGGACTTAACTGCGAAGGTCATCAGTCCCTAAGCTTACACACTACTTAACCTAAATCATCCTAAGGACAAACACACACACCCACGCCCGAGGGAGGACTCGAAACTCCGCCGGGACTAGCCGCACAGTCCATGACTGTAGCGTCTTGGACCGCTCGGCTAATCCCTCGCGGCTGTTGGGTACTATTCGTGTTAACAGCATTTTCAGTATTAGACAGCGACATTTTGATTTTTCATGTAGCGAAACGTTTGACGAAGTTTGACAAGGTTAATAGATTCTTCCTCAGAAAGGGAAGCAAGCCGTGTAGAGGTGTACTAATATCAGAGAGAAAAAAATGCTGAGACCTTAGGGTTGAAGAAATGTGTACTGTCTTTCTTGTCTCTTGTCTTTACTGGCTTTATGTTTCCTATATTTATGTCACACGAAAGAGAAAGTTATTAGCTTATAGGCAAAATGACTGCAAATTTTCTGAAGAGTTCTTATTCTCCAGTTCTTATTCTCCCGGTCACAAATAACCCCACCCAGTACTAAAATGGTTCAAATGGCTCTAAGCACTATGGGACTTAACATCTGAGGTCATCAATCCCCTAGACTTAGAACTAACTAACCTAAAGACATCACACACATCCAAGGCGGAGGCAGGATTCGAACCTGAGACCGTAGCAGCAGCGCGGTTCCGGACTGAAGCGCCTAGAACCGCTCGGCCACAGGGGCCGGCCAGCCAGTACTAATTGTGAGGCTTTTTTTAAGGGGTGTAGGAAGTCAAACCAGCCGAATGGGAGCAGGAGAGGCACCGCAGGACATTTTAATTTAATGGCCTAATTTCTACTGTCCTGAAAGCAGGTTTGATGGTTTAATTTCCACTGACCTGAATACCGGTTTGATGGCTTCCATTACAAATTATGCACGTTTGAATCCCACAGAGCAGAATACAGTGACGCGCGATAGAGGAATGTGTGAAGAGGCGTGGCACTGCACTTAGGCACATTAAGACCGAATAACGTCTTACACTTACTCGAAAATATATGTTTTGTTCACCAACCTTTTCAGAAAGATGTGTGCTACAAAATGAATATGATTTTGAAAAATTGATTTTTTTTTTTATTTTGTCGTCCTATCTCAAACGCACGAAGAGGGAGCGGGGGGCGCTACTATCAAGTTTTTGCCCCGGTTCGGAAATATCGTAAATCCGGGGCTGCGTATAAGAGTCGTCCAGGTCCCTCACGATTGCCTCAGTACCTGTTGATCGATTATTGCCCTCGATATGTAAGCGTAGTACGGAGTTGCGCCACTGTCATCTTGCCCACGTTTGCCCTCGATCATTTTCCATACCGCTTGCGAAAGCCGTGCCGAACGCCTGCTGCGCGTTCTGCACTCAACTTATGCCGCCGCCGGCGATCCGCCTGTAAGCACTGGGACGGTCAGGCGGCTCGCGGGGAGCGCGTGGAGACGGGAGGTCAGCGGTCGACCAGGGGGTCGGCGTCCACACGTGGCGCAGGCTGACGGCTCCCGTGCTGCGCGTCAGTTACGTCATCTATCATGGCGAGATTCAAGGGTCCGCTCGCTGACCGAACAGTCGGCGCGTCCCACTGCCTCATGAAAGTCCCGGATTAGATTCTCTATACAGCAAAGATTTGTAGTATTTGAATTTGAAATTCGCAGTTTTTGCAAAGGACGTGCTTGTAGCGGATATTTACTCAAATTAAAACAATTATTCCACAAGAAAACAGAGTTCAACTTGTTGTTGTTGTGGTCCATGCTACTCTATCCTGTGCAAGCTTCATCTCCCAGTACATACTGCAACCTACATCCTTCTGAATCTGCTACGTGTATTCATTTCTTGGTCTCCCTCTACGATTTTTACCCTCCACGCTGCCCTCCAATGCTAAATTTGTGATCCCTTGATGCCTCAGAACATGTCCTACCAACCGATCCTTCATTCGACTACATTCCATTATCCTCGTTTTGCTTTTGTTGATGCTCATCTTATATCCTCCTTTCAAGACACTGTCCATTCCGTTCAACTGCTCTTCCTTTGCTGTCTCTGACATAATTACAATGACATCGGCGAACCTCAGAGTTTTTATTTCTTCTCCATGGATTTTAATAGCTACTCCGAATTTTTCTTTTGTTTCCTTTACTGCTTGCTCAAATACAGATTGAATAACATCGGGGAGAGGCTACAACCCTGTCTCACTCCCTTTCCAACCGCTGCTTCCCTTTCATGTCCCTGGACTCTTATAATTGCCATCTGGTTTCTGTACAACTTATAAATAGCCTTTCGCTCCCTGTATTTTAACCCTGGCACCGTCAGAATTTGAAAGAGAGTATTCCAGTCAACATTGTCAAAAGCTTTCTCTAAGTCTACAAATGCCAGAAACGTATGTTTGCCTTTCCTTAATCTATTTTCTAAGATAAGTCGTAGGGTCAGTATTGCCTCACATGTTCCAACATTTCTACGGAATCCAAACTGATCTTCCCCGAGGTCGGCTTCTACCAGTTTTTCCATTCGTCTGTAAAGAATTCGCGTTAGTATTTTGCAGCTGTGACTTATTAAACTAATAGTTCGGTAATTTTCACATCTGTCAACACCTGCTTTCTTTGGGATTGGAATTATTATCTTGTTCTTGAAGTCTGAGGGTGTTTCGCCTGTCTCATACACCTTGTTCTCCAGATGGTAGAGTTTTGTCAGGACTGCCTCTCCCAAGGCCGTGAGTAGTTCTAATGGAATGTTGTTTACTCCCGGGGGCTTGTTTCGACTCAGGTCTTTCAGTACTCTGTCAAACTCTTCACGCAGTATCGTATCTCCTCTTCATCTTCATCTACATCCTCTTCCATTTCTATAATATTGTCCTGAAGTACATCGCCCTTGTATAGACCCTTCAACTTAGAAGTCTATATTTTATTCATTGAGAACGCGAAATCATTGACCGACTACCGAAATACAGTCTTTGGGTAGCAATAAAAGACAAAGGCGCATAACTTACCAGAGACTATAAGAACCGGAAATATGGATTCCACCAGTTCTGTTGACGACTAGTGGATGTTGAATGGGGGAGGGGTATAACAACCTGTAAAAGTAACCGTACGACTGGGAGCGAGTCAAGGGGGTCGCTTATAACGGAGCACTTTTATTCCCTAAATTAACGTGGGTATAAAAGACTGCAAAGAAGTACGAAACACTTTAGAATTGGCACTGCTGTTTGACGTACAATTTTACTTACCGAGGATCAGGTCTTTCACATGTATAAGCGAGACTGACCGACATTTCGTCACGCAGCAGCTCTTCAGCAGAATTTCAAAATACTGTCTAGACGTATCATGATCTAAAGCAAAAGCAATCAAGACCAAATGTCTTTATCGTTTAAAGATTGTAATTGACAATAATATAAACTAGTTAGTTAGGAAATTTAAAAACTTAGATTTTGATGTCCTGTAATCAACATGAAAGTTGACAAGTAAGTTAAATGAATTGCCATTTGTGTACGGTATTATAAACAGGATGCTTAACAACTAAGCCATGCGGACACATAAATCAGTTTTTATGAAATTATGGCAATTCTTTGTGTTCTAGGCGCTTCAGTCTGGAACCGCGCGACCGCTACGGTCGCAGGTTCGAATCCTGCTTCGGGCATGGATGTGTGTGATGTCCTTAGGTTAGTTAGGTTTAAATAGTAAGTTCTAGGGGAATTATGACCTCAGATGTTTAGTCCCATAGTGCTCAGAGCCATAAAGAAGTTGATAACTACTGAAAAAGCGGAAATGAAATTCCCCAAAAGAGATGAAACAAGAAGCGAAAATTTAAATTAAAATGTAAAATAACAAAAAAGCAGCTATTAAGAGCACCTCTCGCAGATGGAAGACAGAAGGTTTGGGGAGAAGGCTTCGCTCTATATATCAGCTGGTTGGAGAGGTGTTGAACGCCTGAGGAAGAGATGGGAGGACCTTGGAATTCTTATTCAATGGAACAGACTGTATGGTCCACCATGACAGTGATGATGATGATGATCGTGATGATGATGTTGATATTGCAAAAACGTTTTACCTTTTGAAGACTAGAGAGGCTTTCCTGAACGCAATGATGATAACTGAACGTCTAAGGCTTAACTGAAGATGGAATAGTGGTGCCTCTTCTGAGTACTAAGTCAGTGGTCATTGCTGTCCAATGGTGGCTTTGGCAGAGAGTAATGCAATGGTGAACCTGTCTCCCATGCCTGATTGCTGAGCTGCGATGCAGGGGTTTAAGGCAGACTCATGTCTCAGACAAAAACAACACCTGGTGGTGGTGTTATGTACTCGTAAAGTATGCGTTTCGTGTTATCTAACGTCATATATTTTTCCGTATTTATTACATAGTAAAAGCGATACTGCTTCGCGAAGCCAAGGAGATATGATATTCTGGCATTACTTACCCCACATTTCTTTCTACTACTGAATATGGTTGAGATTTTCCCCTTAAACAACCCTTGATACTTCATATTATTTATCGTTTGGTCCAATACATCATTTTTAATAGAATGTCTGTTCATAAGAGTCAGGGGAAACGCTACTAATTTATAATTAGAGTAGTTAAGACGTGAAACAGCGAGTTCAGCACAAAGTAAATAATTATATAAAGTGGAATAAGGAATAATGATAACATAATTAACCATATTTGCTTTATCAGATTTACTTATTATGATGTCCCATAAATTCAGAGACTTAGTAGAACCAGTGGTGAAGCAAGAACTGTCTCAACTTTACCTTAAATCTATTTAATGTCGTTATGTATTTTAAGCAAGAAGGCATACGACTGTATAACAAAACTCAAAGCATTAAATACGTTTATTTTATATAAATTTGCACTGATTGTGCTTACGTATAGGGTCAACTTCTGCCTAGTTTCATATGAGTGAAAAGATAGTTTCGTTGAAGACGTTATCTTCTCTTAAATTCTCCCTTTCGTAAAGATTAGTATTTCATAGGGTATTTCAAAGTTTTTGTTTCAAACGTCTAGGGGCAATAGATCACGTCATAGCGAACACCTTTCGTTAGAGACGAAATGTTCACTGACACTTGCCGGCGACGCTGGGCATCGTTTGATTTGATCAAACTAGCTGGGTCCAAAAGCCAGGAGTGCTGCTTATTATCCACCCTAGTAAACTGATGCAGTGATTTTTAACAAGATCACTTAAGAATGAGTGTCTCTAAGCGGAGAAAGATATTTTAGAAGCGGAGCAGAAACTATGATTTTGCTACCCCCTTTCATATGGAGCAGGCGACCTGATTGTAGGCAACACACAAGGCATGCAAATACTATGAAGTGCCTACACCCTGTCACTTCTCAGGGGTATAACAAATATAAAAGGATGTGCTCTATCGCCAAGAAGTGGCAGCGAACACTTCGTCTCCAATAACAGTTGATCCTAATGACATGATCTGTCACCACTACACTTTAGATGCAAAAACTTTGAAGCACCATACAGATCAAACAAGGCAGAGGCAATATTTTCCGACTTTTAATTAGTGGCCTACAGGGCTCTCTGCACTGAGCTTGATTTATTAATCAGATAATTTCTTTCTGTATTTTAAATACATTCTTCTTAGGGTTCCGTATTTCAGTCAGTAAAAATGGAACCCTTATAGGATCACTTTGTTGTCTGTTCTTCCCTCTGTCTTTTTCTTCGATTGTTAAAAACCCTTTTCCTCAGGAACGAGTTGACGTATCAAGCTGACATTTATGTCACATACTGAAGTCTTTAAGCCCTTGGTAGTGTAATAAATGTAAGCTTCCAGATCATTGCAACCAAAAGATACGACCATTTAGGTCACACATTTTCATACTCCCAAGCTCATTCATTAAAACCTATAGGGTACTTCCCGTTGGCCTAGAGTCATGAAATTTGGCAAGGGGTAAGGTTTCACAGCACAAGTAAAGAAAAAAAATCCGAAAATTATTTATTTGTAATTATATCACATGAAAAAATATTTGTTTTGTAATTTGTTGCCGACGTCAAACTTGAAATTAAAACAATGAATAGTTCTGCAGACTAGTCTGCGAATATTTGTCTGACATACAATTTGAAATGCCTCATGTGCATGCAGTAATCGCTATTGGATATATGATGATAGATAAATTCCGAAAAGCGTCATATGAGCAAGAAAATCTTTCCCTGACTGATTTTTTTACTTTCACCATAGCGACCCAGTCAGCCTGAATGGATAACTACTGATTATTATCATAACAGGCGCCTGCCTCATACATGACTACGTCACATTTATATTACTGAAATTAAAATATTGTTGAAAATTTTGGAATCCCTGGGAGCTATATTTTGCCAGTATCAATGTCGATAATGGGCGAAAGTGGTCGAGGTTTTAGATTCCCGGGATGGTTGAACGGTCTATACACATAATTAAGTTTGTACGGAGCTCTCAGTGCGTGAATCCTACTCGCACCTGGTCACTTTTTTTTAAATTTTGGAATTACCCCAAAAAATAATTTCTTAGATCAGACGCGATTGTATACTGCCATGGCATATTGTCACTACTGATGAGTAGTTTACATTTTGAGCGAGAATTCTAACAATGTACGTAAGTGTATTCAATTTTATTATTTATTTTGCTAAGGTGATTTCCCATTTCAAATCATTCTGAATGTTTATACCTATAAATTATGTTCACACACGTTGCCATCCATGCGAATATACTAGTGAGTTAAGGATGAGAGCAAGTGAGATGCAGCTTAAGGATCACTTCGTCTCTCATCTACACAGACAGAGTCTAAGCATGCGCTCTGCATTCTGTGGTTAAGGGTGTGAAGCGTCTTGAGGAGGATTCGTGGGACTTTTTCCTACTAGCATCAAGGGTACCGTTCTGTGAAACTTCGCGGAAACGGTCTAGAGCAACAATTTTACCTTTCTCTGAACCACTCTTCTAAAAACTGCCATTACACAGTTTCCTGTACGGCCTCCTCATATCTCCTTCTGAGTTACTTCAGTCTATTTTAATCGTGTTGACCGCTTCCTCACAAGGAAGACATACTCTATTTTAATCTTGCTGTCCGCTTTCTCACAAGGAAGACATACTGCCTGAGATTTTCCATCTCATTTACGAGCTCATTGAATGAGGATAACATGATGTAATTTGTCGTTACCATTTGCATTTACTATATTGCTTCGATACTCGAGTGACAGAAAGTCAGTCTTGAGGAGGCAGGCACAGCTCAGCTCCCTGTGCGACAGCAGTCTTACGTAATGACAAGTGGAACGTGCCTGCTGATTAAACAAAGGCCGCAAACGGCTTATCCTGCCAGCTACGCGAGCTGCTAATCAGTCGCCTTTGAGAAAACAACAACGTTGTAACCACCACACAGAAAATGTCGTGGAGAAGGCGATCCAAAGACTGCGTTTTATTGGCAGGACACTCAGAAGACGCTACAAGTCTGCCAGAGGGACCGGCTTACACTACGCTTGCCCATCTTCGAAGGACATCGAAACAGTTCAGAGAAGGGCAACTCATTTATATTGCCACCAAGATGGAGTGAGAACGTCACAAATATGTTCATGGTGGCAATCATTAAATCAAAAGCTTCTCTGGTTGCAATCACCAATTTCCCTCTCAGAATGCCAAAAGACTTTATTGACTCGTATGTGTGTAGGTAAAGCTGACCATCGTGAGGAGTTAACAGAGCTCGCATGGTAAGATTTAAATGTTCATTTTTTCACATGCTATTCGGCACTAGAACGGAAGAGAAATAGTCTGAAAATGATTCTACGAATCCTCTACCAAACAAGTAGTCATGTAGATGTAGATGTACACCTGCGTGGTCTTCTCTGACACGATTAACCCTCTCCAATATGAAACAATACTCTTGTTAAGTGAAAGGAATCCAGACGTTTATTGAAAGGAGGAACTTGTCCCCGCTCTTTCTCTCACAGACATTTACGTGAAAACTGCTATGCTATAAATGTGTAAGGAAGAAGTAAGATCGTGGTTTAACGACGCTTTCACAGAGAAGTCATTAGCGACGGTGTACGAGCTCAAATAGGACAAGGATAGAGAAACTGGCTATTTTCAGAGGAAAGATTTCAGCACTTGGCTTAGAAGATTTAGGGAAACCACCGAAATGTTCCATCTTCGGTTGGCACCAAAGTCGCACTGAATTTATAAAACGCCAGCATTTTTGCCGAGTGGTTTTATGTGGGTATTACATTCCATTTTTTATTTATTTCTGGAATAAATTACCACACAACAGACAGTCGCTTAGCGAAAATATGTCATTTCATAAATAACGAAAAACTAAATCAGAATGAACGTATGAATTGGAACCCCTTATTTTCGTCTAAGATTCCAGCATTTTGCTCGTTAGAACGAAGCATCTGTGCGGGTAAAACTACGGAGTGGATTCAGCAAAGCTTGTGAACACCGTCACATTTGAAAATCTGAAAACGAAACTGTGTCCCAAACAGAGATTCGAAGCGGATGCTTTCTTTTAACGGCAGAACTCTACCAAATGAGCCACCAGTGTATACCGTCACCGACTCACAACCCTACAGTTATTGCTAAGCGAAACTCTCGAGCTTCTCCGACAAATTTGCAGAGCTTTCTCAGGGATATTTTTTGAATATTTTGGAATAACATACACGTGTTAATAATTAGCAACCAATGCTGTACAATCGCAATAAAGTCATGAGATGTTCAATTGGCTCTTTTATTAGAACATGTTACGCGTTTCGGGATTACACCCATCTTCAGACATCACAAACTTCAACTCCTTCCTAACCAACCAGGCATACAGCCTTGACAACTCAAAGAAAATGTCGAATAACATGTGACTGCGACTAAGCAGTCTTGAAGCAGAAAACGATCGCAGGCCTCAGACGAGATTTTATGTCCTGTATATCAAACATAAACGTGATCTCCGATGACTCATTACAGACTAATAGCATCTCATGTGGGTAACAGTGGATTAGTCAAAGCGATCCTGTTCCGTGCTCAGCTCAGTCACCAAGTATTCATCCAAAACTTACACTAGGCAAGCAGCAGAAGTACATCCACCTGATCACATCTAGCAAAGATACGAGGTTAGCTCACTTTGAAGCCATGGCTCAGAATTTGCGTACCGCAAGAGGATCAACTTCCCTTTAACAACGTAGAATGTTTGATTCCGTCCGGAAATAATACTCGGAATTTCTCCACAAATTGAGGCAAGTGCTACGAGGCCTGCATCCTTCAGAGCCCCTTTCCTCGGCAACATTCCTCTGCTGAAAACGTCTCGCGTCGCGAAGACTTGTACCGGCTGACCTCGTGGTCACGACCACTTCTCGCAGCTCCACCATGTTTCGAGCAAGTGGACCAACGTAAACTCGAAAGTCTGGAAGCAAATTAACATATACATGGAGTGCAGTTAAGTTGTCTGACACAAGTCTTGCGTCAGCTGCGTCAGAAATTATGTTACCAACGTTCCAATTAACTACGTATGCTCATAAATGGCCCACTGTAGACCAATTGGTAAACACATTAAAATTTTATTCCGGAGTAGCGTCCACTCTGGTTATTTTTTTCCTTGATTTTCATAACACCATACACTAGACTGCTTAAAACAGGCTGCAGCAGATTCTTTCACCATCGTTTAACAAATGAGCTAATGTATCAGTACCAAATGACCTGAACATTGACATAACCTTAAGCTTCGTTTGTTCGTTCCAGGGCCTTGTTTGAAGTCTTTGGGATGACATTTGATAATGATCCGCCTGCATCTGAGGCCGAGGGATTTCTTAGTGAGTTTGTTTGCTCCAGTGTTACAAGCAGGTGTTCGATTCAGCACACAGATTTACAGCCAATGAGAAAACAGCCTAGAGGCGGCTTTCCATTTTGATAGGATCAAGAGAGTATGGACACGTGAGATGGGAGTAGCGTCTTTGAGTAGACACCAAAACTGTCCTGCATCCTGGATTCAAAGTCAGCCACTGCTTAAATTTTGAATAAAACTCATCAGCAGTGGGTGCCGAAGACCCTTGTTATAAGGAGTCACCTTCGTTCTGCTAACGGCCTTGCAAAGAAGACAGAGGACTGAATGCCTCAGTTTCAGGCAACCTGTTGTCCCTGGGATGGGAAACTGTCTCTAAAAAGCGGAAGAATCAGCGTTGATCAACGGCATGAAGATACAAAAGGCAATGGAAACCATTCCATTAAAGACAAACAATGTGTATCCACAGAACATGTGGTCTCTGATTGAAAATAAAATCTTAATGATATATTCATTGGCAAAAGACTCCGGATTAGTCTCCCATTCGGATCTCCGGGAGGGAAATGCCAAGGCGGAGATAAACATGACAAAAATATTCAATAACCAACTAAAAGGTAACATACTACGAGTCGGATCGCGAAAAGCCAGAAATATGAACGTGGTACGGAAACTACAAAACCTGAAAATGGAAAAGCAAAGGCTCAGTGTAGTTAAAGTGTTGCTCAGCACCGTGAAATGGAAGAAGATAAGAACTTCTAGTCAGTATAGGGCACTATCAACAGCAGTAGATATTGGTATGACGGAAGTAAGATTCGTTCTCATCAGAATCGACTGAAAACTAACGCCAACAACAACAGCAGTTCAGGTATACATACGGACGCCACAAGCAGAAGATGAAGAGACAGAGACAGTATATGTGGATATTGGATGGGTAATTCATTATACAAAGGGAACTCTAATAATCACGCAGCATTGAAATGCGGTATTTGGAGAAGGAACAGAAGAAAGCGTTATAGAACAATATGAGCTTGGTAGTAGGCACGAGAGAGGAGGACTACTTGAGTTCTGTAATAAATTTCAGCAAGTAATGGCGAATACACTGTTCTGTATCACAAGAGGAAGAGATATACTTGGAAAAGGTTGGATCTCGCAATGTTAATCACTTAAATATGTTACCTAGCCGGCCGGAGTGGCCGTGCGGTTCTAGGCGCTACAGTCTGGAACCGCGTGACCGCTACGGTCGCAGGTGCGAACCCTGCCTCGGGCATGGATGTGTGTGATGTCCTTAGGTTAGTTAGGTTCAACTAGTTCTAAGTTCTAGGGGACTGATGTCCACAGCAGTTAAGTCCCATAGTGCTCAGAGCCATTTGAACCATTTTTTGTTACCTAGACAGATGTATTCCCGAAATCTCATTACTCAACATTAACTAATTTTTGGTCGTGTGATTTTTCTTCTGTCAGTGTATTAGGAGAGTACTTATTTTGACGTAACACTGTATATGACATATATGAAATGTATTTGCAATTGCGCATATGGACCACCATCAGCTGCTGTATGATGGAAAGATTTGTGCCAGACTGGAAGTCGAATTCGGATTTCTCGCTTATCATGAGTGGTCGCCGTACCATTAGGCTATCTGAGCAAGCTTCACAGATAGAGTCAAACTTCCATATGTAATCAACCAGGTGTCTACAACCTGTACCCGTGCATTCATTATGTACATTCCATTACAGCGGAGGCATTGTAATTGTAAGTCGCTTGTGCGGTGTAGATGGATAACTACGACAATGCAGTGCCTCTGTTGTGTGAGTGGGGCCAACAGGAATCGCCGAGCTTCGAGGCCTTTTTTAAGGGACCGAAAGCGTGATAATCGCAAGGGGATATATCAGCGCTATAGGGAGGCCGCTCGAGAGTCCCCCAGTTGAGCTGGCGTAACTTTTGCGTTACGACATTTGCGATACGGGAACTCGTGTTATCATGAAGCAGCGGCCTTGTCACAGTTCCATAATGTTAGTTTTTGACAGACATACTGCTCGATACACAGTCTGCATTCTCCGATGATTGTCTATTGGTATTTGTCCTACGGCAACCGAGAAAATAATAATAGCACTTGGATCCAGATTGGATGCATTTGGTAACAACGTCGCCATAGTTGATATCTCCGCTATTACTGCGCGCTCGTCGGAAAGACACGAATGCTACACTAATCGCTTGCCTGCACGTCGGTGCTGATATACCCGCATCGGAATCGCGCTGCGTTGTATTATACCCTGCAGCTATGCCTTCAATCGGTAACTTCTTGTTCGCCTCTTGTATATGCCTCGACTGCCGGCGTAACTCGGATATCTGGGCCGCACCGCGGCAGTAGAAGAGAGGAGAAGAAAGGACAAAAGAAGAGGCACCGCCGGGACTGGAGCGGGTGTAGCAGGACAGGTCGTCTCAAGGCCGGCGGAACTTGACCTTTGGGAAGGCCGCGGCGTGATAAAGTGTCCAGCTGACGCGACCAGGGCCAGCACATCTGCGGAAGGGGAGGCAACCGGCGGCGGCCGCTCGTAACTGTAGCTTAAATGTCAGCTGTCTGGGCGCCTACAAGTGCCTGTCTCCTGTGCGGGGCTGCCACCTGGGCCTCTTGCGTAAGCTCTGCGGGCGTGGCACTCGCCTAGCTGCGGGCCACAGCTAGAAGCTGGGAGCGGCTGTGCGCGCTGCCTGGCGGGGGAGGCTAGGACGGGGGCAGTAACTGCCTCACCAGCAAGCTGTCTACGTTATTACCGAAGGGCTACCGAGTGGATACCAGCGGCGCAGGAGTAGGCTTGTCACGTCTGCAGACAGCACCGAACTTCAGGTTTTAGAGTAAGTGACATTACAGTGGGTTTGGTTGGCCGTGCGGTCTAACGCACGGCTTTCCGGAGCCCGAAGGAGCGCCTGGTCCCCGGCACGAATCCGCCCGGCGAACTTGTGTCTAGGTCTGGTGAACCGGCCAGTCTGTGGATGGTTTTAGGCGGTTTTCCATCTGCCTCGGCGAATGCGGGCTGGTTCCCCTTATTCCGCCTCAGTTACAATATGTCGGCGATTGCTGCGCAAACAAATTCTCCACGTACGCGTACACCACCATTACTCTACCACCCAAACATAGGGGTTACACTCGTCTGGTGTGAGACGTTCCCCGGGGGGTCCACCGGGGGCCGAACCGCACAACAACCCTGGGTTCGGTGTGGGGCAGCGGAGGGGTGAAGTGGACTGCGGTAGTCGTCGTGGGGTTGTGGACCACTGCGACTGCGGTGGGGACGGAGCCTTTCCGTCGTTTCTAGGTCCCCGGTTATCGTACAGTACGATACAATACAGTGGGTTTAGAGAGATGCTGTGCACTGGACTCAGACTACGATGTTGATTACGTTTGAAGTGCGAAACAAGGTTGGCAGAAGTGTTTTTCCACAGATACGCGGTTGTTTTTCATTTCGTTCCACTGTTGCATAGAATTTAACTGCTTTGTTCTCTTGTCGGAAACTACTAACTGCGATGTCTACTGTTTAGGTTTTTAATTTGTTTCTAAGTTTCAGTGCTTTCAACGAAGAAACGTACGAGGGCATTCAGCAAGTAATGCAACATATTTCTTTCTGAAAGTAGGTTGATTTTACTCAGGATTCTATTATACTACATTATCCCGGCTACAAAACCCTGTTTTTCAAAATACTCCCCGTTCAGAGTGACGGCCTTGCGCCACCTTGCAGTATCAACAACACCCTCCCTTTCGCCCCCCCCCCCCCCCCGCCCGCCATCTTCTACGTAGTGCTTCTTACGAATTGTATCCTCCACTGCGCCAAACGGAAGTCGGAAGGTGCTAGATCCGGACTGTAGGGCGTATGAGGAAGAACAGTCCAATGAAGTTTCGTGGGCCCCTCTCGGGTGAGCACATTTGTTTGAGGCCTTGGTTGATTGGTTGCATGGTTGATTTGGGGGAGGAGACCAAATTGCGAGGTCATCGGTCTCACCGGATTCGGGTAGTATGGGGAAGGAAGTCGGCCGTGCCCTTTCAAAGGATCCACCCCGGCATTTGCCTGAAGCGATTTAGGGAAATCACGGAAAATCTAAATCAGAATGGCTGGACGCGGGATTGAAGCGTCGTCCTCCCAAATCCGAGTCCAGTGTCCTAACCACTGCGCCACCTCGCTCGGTTTTGAGACCTTGCTTGTCATGGAGAAGGAGACGTTCGTTTGCATTTTTGTGCCGACAAATACGGTAAAATCGGTTCTTTAATTTCCTCAGGGTAGGACAGTACACTTCCGAGTTGATCGTTCCACCATGACATAGGACATCTAACAAAATACACCCTTCAGAGTCCCAGAAGACCGTCGCCATGGCTTTACCGGCTGAGGGCGCGGCTGTGAACTGGTTCGAAGTGATGAATGCCTGGGGCGATGTTCGACAAAAAACTGTCAATATCAGCGACGTAACGCAAAAGCAATTCCGCGCAGATGGTCCTTCATTGTTCTTTACGGTCTTCTGTAAGACAGCGAGGGACCCAGCGGCCACACAACTTTGAGTACCCCAGCTGGTGGACGAGTATGTCAGCACTGCCAACAGAGACGTCCAATTGAGCAGCGAAGTGTTGGATTATGATCCGTCGATCACCTCGAATGAGAGTGTCAACACGTTCCAACATTTCAGCAGTCACAGCAGTGTGTGGCCGGCCGGCACGCGGGAGATGGGACAGCTTTCCGCAACTTTGTTGCGACGATGACAGACGATTCGCCCAACGATTCGCCGCGGTTTTGTTCATCGCCAGGTCGCCGTAGACATTCTGCAAGCGCTTATGAATGTCTACGGTGCTCTGGTTTTCCATCGAAAGAAACTTACGGACTGCTCTCTGCTTGGAACGCCTCTCCGTTACAGACACCAGTTTGAAGGCCACGTATAGCGCTGCCACCTATCGGAACTTCATTAAACTACAGGGGCTCAACCGCGAATATTCCACGATGGCCTACAAAAAATTCCACATTTTTTTCAACCTAAACGTGTAGAGAAAAAATTTGTTGCGTTACTATCGAATCCCCTTCGTATTTTTCTTTGTGAATATGTTTTTCAGCAAGGCGATAAATACACAAATTTACTGCAGGAGGCATTTGCTGAAAACTGTACCTCGTGGCAGTGCGGTTTAACGACTTGTTAAGAAATTTCGAGAAACAGGCTCAGTGCCAGATACCGAACGATCTGGAAAACCAACTAATTGTCCGCAGCTCGTGGTCGTGCGGTAGCGTTCTCGCTTCCCTCGTCCGGGTTCCCGGGTTCGATTCCCGGCGGGGTCAGGGATTTTCTCTGCCTCGTGATGACTGGGTGTTGTGTGCTATCCTTAGGTTAGTTAGGTTTAAGTAGTTCTAAGTTCTAGGGGACTGATGACCATAGATGTTAAGTCCCATAGTGCTCTGAGCCATTTGAACCATTTGAAAACCAACTAAACAAAACGAACAAAAGTTGTTTGATATTTCTGACTCCATGCAGCAGAGCCCAGCAAATTTGTTGTGAAGATGGCACAATAAGAAGATATCGAGCTTGGAACCACGCACAAAGCACTTAGGCAAACATTGAAATTGTTGACGTAAACGTGACAGTAGCGCAAGAATTGAAAGATGCGAATCATGAAAAGGGAATGCGTTACCGCAAATGGTACTGAAAGGAATACCGCTGATATTGTTGAAGTCACCTTTTATACAGAGGAGGCCTGGTTGCACCTCTCTGATCAAGTTAACACGCAGAACACACGATTATGGTCAAAGGAGAATCCTAGTGCTGTGCTTGAAACGCCATTACATGATCAGATGGCGCATTACTGGACCTTATTTTTTATTTATTTATTTATTTATTTTTTTGTAGAAACCGTGAACAGTGAACTTTATTGTTCAATGATCCATGATTCCATTGAACAGCTAAAGAAACACGAAATCAACTACATATGATTTCAACAAGATGGCGCTTTTGCGCACTCAGCTACCAACAGAAGCGTCTTCTGGAAGAGCTTTCTGGGCAGCGTGTTATCTCAAAAAACCTAGGGCCCCACTCACTCACCGGACCTTACTTCACCATGACATGGGATACAGACATGGCAGTGCCTTTGTTGAAGTGGCCGCAAAGGCTCTCTGCGTGGAACTGTGACCACACAGGTCTGTGGCAGCGACAACCTTGTTAACGTGGGTCTTTAGACTGGAGCAATCCTACAAAGTGACAAGGCCCGACTGCACAGGATCCGTGTCTTAAACGAGTGTTTTCATTACTAAACAATTCTCATTCATCATTTTTCGTTGCAGCTATAGACGCAAACCTTGTCAGGACCTAAGCAGTGAAACAAACTGAAAATTTAATAATAAAAATCTTTCTACTCTCTTTTAATAGCGCTTTTACTATAGTCATAAAATACTGCCTGCGTTCCAAGAACAGATGCATTTTATGGTTCTCCAGCAGAAGAAGAAAGCCGCAAAAACTTAAGTATTTAAGTATCTTCTCATCAGTAACATGAAGTGTAGTATCCCCTATATTATATGCTTGTCTTGATTATGGCAAATGAAATACGTTTCCAGGACAGCTCAGAAACACGGCAGCGGCATTAGTTCTGTATTGCCTGTTGTATTAACGACTAGAAAAGAGCTCAGGCTACCGTATGGATTGTCAGGCATGATTGTTCTAAGCACTTCCAGGTCCTGGGCGTGAAATAAAATATACAAAATCAATGCTGCCAACTGAGAGAGAATCGCGTGGGAAATCTTGTCGAGAGATAAGCAGATCGTGTTTTGCAAAACATCTCTTATTGTGTGGGAAGTTCCCACTGCGATGTTAAATCGAAAGAAATCGTACGAGATAATCATACAATGAAGTAACTGTTTGTATCAGACTACTTACAAGTTTGAAAGGCAGAAATCATTTGAAAGATGAAGGGTACGTAACATTCTTTTTTTTTAGTGATTGACACCTTTTTTTGTATTAAGTGAGGGAAGAACTAAATCAGATTGAACAGTGTTCTCTCATATTTTCTTTTATGCTGTTCCAAGACGGAACGGAGACAAAGAGAGCCACATTAGCACGCGATTTGATCAAGCAGATTATTATTGGCGCTACCTTGATAACGACGTTCAACGTATTTTACATTTTCAGTCCAACAGTAAAAAAATTGACTCATATAATGATATTTTTCTGTTCAGAACATCCAAATGTGATAAATATTTCGATATGTAACCTTCCAGAATTTTTAGAGTAAATGTTACGTTTTAATTTTATACCAGTTTCACAACATTCGTTTTCGTCATGTTTCCAGAAATAACAACTGTCACCTTCAATCTTTTTCTCTCTTCCTTTTATTTGTTTGTAGCATCTGTATTTGTTTGCAGTTTCTCTTCCATCAATCTTGGAAACAGACAACAAAAGGGTACCTTTTCTGCTGACAATCGGAGTTTGTCATGTAGGAAATGTTTTAAGAGCTTACATTCGGATGAAACAGGCAACTTGCAGTTTTCCGCCTGAGCTGTATCCTAGACCTACGCGGAAGATGAAATGGAAAGAATGCGAGTGTGAGAAAAAAAATATATCCTTTTTAACATTCCGCGACGATATTTCCGCTGACAACCTTTCAGCCTTCTTCAGTTGCGTGGTTAGCATATAGAGTACTCTTCACCGGGCTAATTTTATTAATCTTATCCTTTTTAAAGTCTCTATGTGAAAGATGTGATTTCTTCGTTTCTTCGGTGGAATGGCTTACTGGCGAGGCAGTGTGGCCTGATGCTGGACGGTGCTTCGACCTGCCACAGAAAGCCGTATAATGCGATAGCGGTGAAAGAACTCCGCTACACTGACTCGTGGCTTTCTAACCAGTCCTTTCGTCAAACATAATCTCACCTGCTATTCAGTTTTACGACGTTCTTACCCACGAGAGCGTGTGCGCCGACTGAGCAGCGAGCCAATTAGAGGGCGAGCGCTGCTCGGAGTTCGCCCAGCACTCGTTGCTGCTCCCTCGGCTTTTCTTTCCGCACTCGATCCCCAGTCCAGTCAAAGTTTAAATATTTCACACTTCCTCCAGCTTTGGGAAATGGAGCAAATCGACTGGTTCTTTTTGCATTAGATGTCTAAGGTACGCCTTAAGGGGCTTTTGAAGACACCGTTTAGTTCGTGGGCATTTCCTGAGAAAACCCGAAAAAAGCGTTTATCACCATTTTTTCGCCGTAAGCAACTGATGTCTGAATAACTAACCGCAGAGAATTGCTCATATTTTAACATTATATACTCTACACACATATCTCTCGTTTACAAAAACCTTTATCAATTATCGAGAAACATCCCAAAAATATGGTTTTTGGGTACCAGGACGCAGCCCCGGATTACATGACGGCTATGCTCGGCAAATGGCTGTAACCTTTACGATGTATTCCTAATATCCCGATCTCGAACAATACTGAAAATTTCGTTGACACCATTCATCCTTTTCCGAGATACAGAGGCTCAAAGTTACCCTATTTGTATACGTAAAACATGCACTTGTATGAGGCGAAAACGTAATTTATAAAGTGACGTAGTACTGAGAAATATGTTATAAAGTGCCTCCGTTGTTATCAGAAGGGTTTTGGGAACTCCATGTTGTAGTATTAAAGCACATGCAAAATTTTTGTGAACGTAAAATCCTGTATGAGGAGCGGAACTAGTTTTGCGTTATTTCAGTTTCACATTAGTAAACTATCAAATTTTACTGACACATCAAGTTCTTTTCATATGAGTGACATGCCCTGCTGTAGCAGGGAAAAGTAGGGAAATAGCGGAAAAACAATTCATTAGAGGACAAAAAAGGCTAATATGCTCCTTCCTGTTTAATAAACGACTCAGAGTGAAAAATGAGGTACCATTTGCTTAACTCTACCTTTATCAGCATCTTTTAAAATTTTCACAAAAATTTTGGCCTACGAAAGTATTCATGCATTTTTATGCTGAGAGAGAAGACAATAACATTGCGAACGAGACGAAAAAGTGATAAATACAGGAAGATATTAGGCACTGGTCGTGGCGTATAAGGAGCGAAGGAGACAATGATAGAGTGAGAGAAAGAGAGGGAGACAGTGGCAGTGGAACAAAACTGATAGTGACAGAACAGTGTCAGGAAAAGAGTGAAGGAGACAGTGCAGTGGCGTAGTAATAAAGAGAAGGAATGGATGTGGGTGAAAGCCAGTGATAATCAGAGACATAATCCATGGCAATGGCAACGAGGAAGAGTGAGAGGGTGACAGTGGGAAGATACAATAGCAGTGGGAAGGAATGAATGAGATAGTACAGTAAGAGAGAGCAAGAGGGAGACAGTGACAGTGAGATAATACAGTAGTAGTAGAACAGAACGAAGCAGACTGTGGCTGTGAGACAGGAGACAGTGGCAATTGGAGAGACACAAATAGATAATGAGTTGGCTGAATGAGTGAGTAAGAATGGACAAGTGGAAGTGGATGGGTATGAGCTACTTACAGAGTTGGACTAGTGGGCGTGAGCGACATTCAGAGGTGAGTTAAAAACAAGTGCATATTCGCTATTCTTGTGCTCCGACAGGAGCACATTTCCGCAATTTGTACAGAAACTAGATGGCAGTTATAAGAGTAGAGGGGCATGAAAGGGAAGTAGTGGTTGGGAAGGGAGTGAGACAGGGTTGTAGCCTTTCCCCGATGTTATTCAATCTGTATATTGATCAAGCAGTAAAGGAAACAAAAGAAAAATTCAGAGTAGGAATTAAAATCCAGGGAGAAGAAATAAAAACTTTTGAGGTTCGCCGATGACATTGTGAATCTGCAAAGACAGCAAAGGACCTGGCAGAGCAACTGAACGGCATGGACAGTGTCTTGAAAGTAGGATATAAGATGAACATCAACAAAAGTAAAACGAGGGTAATGGAATGTAGTCGAATTAAATCGGGTGATGCTGCATGAATTAGATTAGGAAATGAGACGCTTAAAGTAGTAAATGAATTTTGCTATTTGGGGCGCAAAATAACTGATGATGGTCGAAGTAGAGAGGATATAAAATGTAGACTGGCAATGGCAAAGAAAGCGTTACTGACGAAGAGAAATTTGTTAAGATCTAGTATAGATTAAAATGTCAGGAAGTCGTTTCTGAAAGTATTTGTGTGGAGTGTAGCCATGTATGGAAGTGAAACGTGGACGATAAATAGTTTAGACAAGAAGAGAATAGAAGCTTTCGAATTGTGGTGCTACAGAAGAATGCTAAAGATTATATGGGTAAATCACACAACTAATGAGGAGGTATTGAATAGAATTGGGGAGAAGAGGAGTTTGTGGCACAACTTGACTAGGAGAAGGGATCGGTTGGTAGGGCATACTCTGAGGCATCAAGGAATTACCAATTTAGTATTGGAGGGCAGCGTGGAGGGTAAAAATCGTAGAGGGAGACCAAGAGATGAATACACTAAACAGATTCAGAAGGATGTAGGTTGCAGTAGGTACTTGGAGATGAAGAACTTCGCACAGAATAGAGTAGCATGGAGAGCTGCATCAAACCAGTCTCTGGACTGAAGACTACAACAACATTATCATGCTGCGAAATTAAGTAATCCAAAGCATCTCACATGCGAAAGTTACAGTGAGAAATGTAATAGCTGATTAATTCCTATTTCACTTACATTAAGCTATAAGTTAAATTGGTACATAAGAAATAATAAGTGAAACAGTGTAAGCAGTTTTCACAGCAAGAGGTGGGTGGAAAAGAACGGAAACGAGTAGACATCTGAGAACTGAAAATTGCAACAGTTCTCGTTCAGGTGTGGAGTGCTGCTGACACGAGCCGATGCGCAATGTGAAACTGCAGGTCTTATCGGATGTGGTATTTGTCAGGTCTAGAGAACATGTTGGAATCACGAGAGTTTCTCAATTCTCGTGTTGGCAAAAAGTAAGCCGTGTGCCGAGAGGCCTGAACTGCCCGGGCAGTGAGCGGCCACGGTTGTGGATCGCTGGGAGCTGGGCCAGAGCGGGTTCCCGTTACTGGCTGGCCTGGTCGGCGCTCGCCGCTCGCCCTGGCGTGTTTGGCTCGGCCTGCTGCAGGCTCGCAGGGCGTGGCCGGCGCACGTTTCCAGTCTCTCTCTCTCTCTCTCTCTCTCTCTCTCTCTCTCTCCCTCTCCCTCTCCTGTACCCCGCCCACGGCTCGCATGAGCCGCAACTGTCGCACAGGACCTAACGGAACGCCACGCACACACAACGCGCCGCCTTTCCAAACCAGACACGGATACAGTAATAAATATGGAAGATGGTCTCATACACCTCGGCCTCAGGTTTTTACTGGACGATATCCTCAAAAGCCGATGGACTCTTTCCGTCACTTACTATGGGTTTTAATCATAGCCTCAAAAAAGTGAGGATGTGACCATGAGCCTCGGCGATGGAATTAGTCTTCTCCACATATTCCACCTTCACGTTTCTCGACCAAGAACGACTTGGCGTACTCCTTGGCTATAGAACTCTGCATTCTTTTGTTCTGGAAGCTTTCCAGCTCTATAAATACCTCGTCGCCATTCTGGAAATGGCTGTTTCGCATAGGCTTCTTCAACCGAGGAAACAGCGAGACGTCAATGGGTGCCTTGTCAGGAAATTACGGAGAGTAGATATACCCGGTGATCCAAATGTCAGTATAAATTTGAAAACTTAATAAATCACGCAATAATGTAGATAGAGAGGTAAAAATTGACGCACATGCTTGGAGTGACATGGGGTTTTATTAGAACAAAAAAAAACAAAGTATTGCTAGACGCATGAAAGATCTCTTGCGCGGGTCGTTTGGTGATGATCGTGTGCTCAGCCGCCACTTTCGTCATGCTTGGCCTTCCAGGTCCCCAGACCGCAGTCTGTGTGATTATTGGCTTTGGGGTTACCTGAAGTCGCAAGTGTATCGTGATCGACCGACATCTTTAGGGATGCTGAAAGACAACATCCGACGCCAATGCCTCACCATAACTCCGGACATGCTTTACAGTGCTGTTCACAACATTATTCCTCGGCTGCAGCTGTTGTTGAGGAATGATGGTGGACATATTGAGCATTTCCCGTAAAGAACATCATCTTTGCTTTGTCTTACTTTGTTATGCTAATTATTGCTATTCTGATCAGATGAAGCGCCATCTGTCGGACATTTTTTGAAAGTTTGTTTTAATAAAACCCCATGTCATTCCACGCATGTGTGTCAATTTGTAACTCTCTCTCTACATTATTCTATGATTTATTCAGTTTTCAAATTTATACTGACTTTTTGATCACCCGGTACATCATACTCAGCAAGCCACCCAATTGTATATGGTGGACGGTATTTCTTGTACCATTAACTGATAGCCCCTTCCCTGCTCCTCTCGCGAATGGCGCATGGGAATAATTATTGTCGGTAAGCTTCTGTATTGGCTCTAATTTCTCGAATTTTTTCATCGTGGTCATTTCGCGAGAAATATATAGGAGGAACTAATGTGCTGTCCGATTCTTCCCGGAAAGTGATCTATCGAAATTTCAAACAGTAAACCTTTGTGTGATGCTCAGAGCCACTGGAGTTCGGTGAGCATCTCTGTAACTCTCTCGTGCAGAACGAACGCCCACGTGACGAAACACGCCATCCTTCCTTGGATTCTCTATCTGTTCTATAAGTATTACCTGGTAAATTAAATAAAATGATCGTGTGGATTGATCGCCGGGAGGCTCCATCCGGGGAAGTTCGGCCGCCGAGTGCAAGTATTATTTCAGGTGACGCCACAGTGGGCGAATTGCGCATTGGTGGCGATGATGATGAGGACAACACAGCATGTGGAGAAAAATCTCCAACCCGGCCGGGAATCGAACCCCGGCCTGCTGTATCGTAAGCAAACTCGTTACCACTCAGCTAAGCAGGCGAACAGTCCTACCTGGTAAGGGTCCGAGATTGGTGAAACCGGTCGAACCAGCATGCCACTTCCTTCGTAGATGAATTACATTCCCTCAAGATTCTTTCTAGGAATCTGTCTGGCATCTGATTTTCCTACTATGTGCTATATGCTTAATGTCGCTCTGCATTGTTACTCCTAGATATTTTACGGTAAATACTGTTACCAGCAGTTTCTCATCAATCGTATAGTTGTGCAGTGGTGGAATTGTTTTCCTATGTAAGCGAATGTATTACATTTATTTGCATCCAGCGCAATTGCCAGAGGCTGCACCATTCGACAATCCTCTGCAGCTGATTTTGCAAATCGGTACTGTCTTCTGGCGTTGCTACTTTCTTGCAGACAAGTGAATCATCTGTGAACATTAAAAAGCTTCCGACACTTCCTGCTAGATCGTTTATATACATTGCAAACAGTAAAGTTCTTATCACACTTCCTCGGAGTATTGCAGAAATTACCGTTACATCTGTCGATTTTGTTCCGTTAAGAGCGACGTGTTAATTTCTATCTGCAATGGTCCAATACTCGGTAAACTCGCATTTTTTTTTTTTTACTAAACGGCAGTGTGGGACGCTGTCAAGTGCTTTCCTGAGGTCAAGGAAGACGGCATCAACATCAGAGCCGTTCTCTGCTACACGATAAACCTCATGGCGGAACAGAGAGAGCTGAGTTTCGAAAGTTGATAGCAAAATTTGACAGGACAATGAAACAAAATGTGTGATCGTATCCCGTGCGGAATGAGCCGAGGCGATGTCGTGCAGCAAAAACTCCCCATAGACCGCAATGCTTTGTCCTGGCAGCGCCCCGTAATCCACTCAGACGATTTCCATAGTACCCTCCTGTGATAGTTTTTCTCTCACAAGCTTAATCTATTCACCACACCAAGGCACTCCCGAAAAAAACTCATCATCAACTTGCCCGATGATGGCTGGCTCATCGCCATTCTTTGGTGGCGGTGTATCCACATGCTTCCACTGTTGTTTTGCTCTTTTGTCTCGAAATCATAGCGATTCTCCCAGCACTCGTCCATGATGACTGGGTAGCTAAAGAAGTCGCCTGGGTTGTCCTGAAACAGCTGCAACATTTCCGCTGTTGCCTCGCTCCGGCAGACTTTTGAATGGGTGTGAGTAGTCACTGAACGCAGACGGGAGCAAATTTCGTCAATTTCAAAATTTCGTGCAAAATTTTCACTTTTCCCGCCATCGTCTCTGTTGTTAAATGCCGGCATTCGAGTACCAGGGCTCCCCGCTCTCTTACGGTTCCTCGTCCTCCGCAGAGAAATGGTGTTTCACTTTGTTCTTCGTCAGTCTGACTTGTTTGCGCCATCTGACCACTGTGTCATACGGTGGCGTATTTTTTTTCCGTACCCTTATTTTCAGCATGGACTGCTGCGACGCTATGCCCGTTCAAATGCAGAAAACGAATTAACGCGCAGTACTATTAAGTTATCAAGACGAGCGGCGTGGTACGGTACTGTGGCACGTGGGTTTTAGTGCGTACCAGAGCTTCAGACTCGTGCATGCAAACAAATAAACAATTAATTATGTAACATTATTTGCTGGAAATGATAATTAATACTTTATGATTACCCCTGGTACATATTCACTGTTTCACTAGACGAGAACAAACGACTAATGCTGGACAAAATTGTATTTAAATCAACCTCCAAAGACACAATTCTGGAGAAGAGGTAGTAAAAAGAAATGACAATTTTTTCTCCAGTAACTGATAATAATAATAATAATGGGAAACAGGGGAAGGAAGGAAATATTCCACTTCTGCAATGAGATGTACGACAAAGGAGAATGACCTGATGAATTTCTTGCAACGGTATGATACCAACTGAGAAATATCCAAAAATGTGATAAGTATAGGACTATCAGTCTAATTTCTCCTGGGTTTAAAGTATTGTTGAAAGTGCTGAATAGAATGCTATGTGGCAAGTTGAATAGATAGATTGTGGAGGAACAGCTCGGATTTAAAAGAGGAAAAGACACAAGAGATGTCATTGGCCTGTTAAGAGTCACAGCGGCAAGATATTTTGAGAAAGGTAGAGAAATTTATGTAGTTGTTATTGATTTGGGAAAAAGATTTCTACAGATACAATGAAACAAGCAGTTGAATATTTTCAAGAGGTGCATTTTCAAGAGGTTTCAAAAGGGAAGCGAAAATTATGTGGACTTGAAGTGGATGGCAGAACACAGGAGATTATGGAGAGTTACAATGTGAAAACCTGCCTATGGGCAGAACATTGATATTGATGATGATGATGATGATGATGATGATGATGATGATACAGACCTGTATCTACAAGATACTAACTGCCATCAAATGCACAAACGATGGGCATTCTAAAGACCTTAATCCACCGAACACATACCCTCTCAAACGCCGATAGTCGGCAAACGGAACTGGAACGCATGAAAACTCTGTTTCTGAACAATGGATATTAGACCGACCTACAAACGACAAAACAAAGAAGTGGATGAGGCTTTCAAAACGTCTGCTTATCTGCCATATATTCGTAATGTTTCAGTGAAAACAGGCGGAATTACTAAGGAAACGTAAAGTCCAAGTTATATTTCGCCCTCCTACCTGGAGGGTAGTTTCATAAGATAGAAAGAAAAGGAAACTTATTAAAGATTGACAGACTCCATTATGAATTACGTGATTCACACACACACACACACACACACACACACACACACACACACACACACACGAACAAGCAAGCTTCTGTGACTGTCGACCACACAGCACTTCAGCTATTTCACCAAGGACTTTCTATTGCAGTAGCACTTTTTTATTCAGTTCCCACTGCCGATCGTATTCTAGTTGGGGGATGATTTGGGGGAGGAGACAAACGCGAGGTCATCGGTCTCATCGGATTAGGGAAGGAAGTCGGCCGTGCCCTTTCGAAGGAACAATCCCGGCATTTGCCTAAAACGATTTTGCTGAAATCACGGAAAACTTAAATCAGGATGGCCGGACGCGGGATTGAACCGTCGTCCTCCAAAATGCGAGTCCAGTGTGCTAGCCACTGCGTCACCTCTCTCGGTATATACACTCCTGGAAATGGAAAAAAGAACACATTGACACCGGTGTGTCAGACCCACCATACTTGCTCCGGACACTGCGAGAGGGCTGTACAAGCAATGATCACACGCACGGCACAGCGGACACACCAGGAACCGCGGTGTTGGCCGTCGAATGGCGCTAGCTGCGCAGCATTTGTGCACCGCCGCCGTCAGTGTCAGCCAGTTTGCCGTGGCATACGGAGCTCCATCGCAGTCTTTAACACTGGTAGCATGCCGCGACAGCGTGGACGTGAACCGTATGTGCAGTTGACGGACTTTGAGCGAGGGCGTATAGTGGGCATGCGGGAGGCCGGGTGGACGTACCGCCGAATTGCTCAACACGTGGGGCGTGAGGTCTCCACAGTACATCGATGTTGTCGCCAGTGGTCGGCGGAAGGTGCACGTGCCCGTCGACCTGGGACCGGACCGCAGCGACGCACGGATGCACGCCAAGACCGTAGGATCCTACGCAGTGCCGTAGGGGACCGCACCGCCACTTCCCAGCAAATTAGGGACACTGTTGCTCCTGTGGTATCGGCGAGGACCATTCGCAACCGTCTCCATGAAGCTGGGCTACGGTCCCGCACACCGTTAGGCCGTCTTCCGCTCACGCCCCAACATCGAGCAGCCCGCCTCCAGTGGTGTCGCGACAGGCGTGAATGGAGGGACGAATGGAGACGCGTCGTCTTCAGCGATGAGAGTCGCTTGTGCCTTGGTGCCAATGATGGTCGTATGCGTGTTTGGCGCAGTGCAGGTGAGCGCCACAATCAGGACTGCATACGACCGAGGCACACAGGGCCAACACCCGGCATCATGGTGTGGGGAGCGATCTCCTACACTGGCCGTACACCACTGGTGATCGTCGAGGGGACACTGAATAGTGCACGGTACATCCAAACCGTCATCGAACCCATCGTTCTACCATTCCTAGACCGGCAAGGGAACTTGCTGTTCCAACAGGACAATGCACGTCCGCATGTATCCCGTGCCACCCAACGTGCTCTAGAAGGTGTAAGTCAACTACCCTGGCCAGCGAGATCTCCGGATCTGTCCCCCATTGAGCATGTTTGGGACTGGATGAAGCGTCGTCTCACGCGGTCTGCACGTCCAGCACGAACGCTGGTCCAACTGAGGCGCCAGGTGGAAATGGCATGGCAAGCCGTTCCACAGGACTACATCCAGCATCTCTACGATCGTCTCCATGGGAGAATAGCAGCCTGCATTGCTGCGAAAGGTGGATATACACTGTACTAGTGCCGACATTGTGCATGCTCTGTTGCCTGTGTCTATGTGCCTGTGGTTCTGTCAGTGTGATCATGTGATGTATCTGACCCCAGGAATGTGTCAATAAAGTTTCCCCTTCCTGGGACATGAATTCACGGTGTTCTTATTTCAATTTCCAGGAGTGTATTAGTAGTTTTAAAATTACAGCATAATATTCGAATGACACGCAGATACGTAACTACGAGACAGTAAATACGAAACCTGATGTAATCTATTGCTGACGAAAGCTCAGCTGAAATGTCTGCGCTACTTACACCTGTACTGAGTGTAGTAATGGCGAATGCTAGCTACATCCTGAGGATAACTAAGAGTAACACACACTCACGGAAAAAGGACACCCAAAGGGTAATACGTGCCAGCAGACGTGACATGACTGTTGAACATGGAAAGCTGAGAGGTTCTTACGAGCACGTTGCAGCGAACGAGCGACGGAGTGTAATTCCGAAAAGGTGGAGCGGCGTTAATTGCATCCGGATAGGCAGCTGACGCTCTGACGAGCAGGCCGCTCTCGAAGTCCGTTTTTCTTTTTCTCTCTTGTCACGTGACATCCCACTAAGAACTGTAGCGTTAAAAGTGTTGTAACTCGGTTTGGAGTGTGCCTGTTGGAGGACTCCGGTACTCTCTTATTGAAGGGAAGAAAAACAGTACCTTAAAGGTCAGGTGAGCATTATTTGTGATAGCACACTGGCTCAACTTGAACCGGAATACAGAATGAAAAAGGTAGATGAAGTCAGTTTGACGTTCACTTGAACCGACTTAGTGAAACCAGAGTAATCAGAAAGCAAGTCGCCCCACGTAATATGAACTTCGCTCCTCTTGAACATCAAACATTGCCTTAAACTGTGCACTGCTTCACTCGGTCCGCGTTGAAGTAACCACCCACATCGGCGTTGTCCAGTGGGTATTCGGAACTTGTCTTGCTGTCTCTGTGACATGGTGCTTCACGTAACCGTCTTCCAACCTTCAGGTGTTGTAGGCCGCTTGTATCCGCCAGTACCTACGTGCACACTGCTCCGACACTCCCGCAAGCTTGATTTATACGTTTGAGTATTACCGTACTTCACGACTGTTGCCCCACTACAACGATCGAAAAACACTCTACGCAAATATGATGTAGTGCTTCTGTTTTTACTTGCTTTTCTTACACGTCTTTTCGTTTTCTCTCATTTTCATTGCATCTCCGTCGACCAGGGTCTTTTAAAGCACATTTCATCTTCAACAAACTCACACAATTCGCAAATTCATGCCGCTCCTTATCTTCGTAGGCTGCTCTGGCTTATTTCTCAACGGCTCTTGAGGGTCTGGCTATAAAGATTTAGTCGTAAGCTGACGGCTTATGGCGGATGACTTGCACGAGAGCAACATCAACTTATGTAGGGACTTCAGAGAGCAAGTTTGACATGTCGTCCCACGCTAAGACCTTTGCGCAATAAGAGAGGCTCATTGTCAGAACATAGTAGGTGTTCCGGTTTTCCTGTAGATCCTGTTTTGCTGCGATACGGTGTCACGTTTCTGTGTCAATAAAAGTTACTTGGCCTGCTAAATAACATGTAACCTCTTTTTATAGTCACTTCGCACGTGACTTCCTCACGAGATGGGCTGCACATTTACTTTCAGAATCCCGCCGGGCACAAGAAATTATCCTGAAGCTTTCTGGTGTCATGGCCTGGCGTTGTGTTACGCACTTGGCAGAAGTTGGATGAGGAGTCAGATAGACACGACCACCGAACTACAACAATCTCCACGTAACTTCCGAAACTGCTAAGATAGGACGTCGTTGGAACCGCAGAAGAGTGAAATGTCGTGATAATTGTTCCAGAGCCGATCCTTTGGTTACCGTGGGAACAGGGCGGTTCATTTCTTTAAGAAACCTCGCCAAGTCTATTGTCAAGATAAGCCTTTTCCAGCTGTGGCAACTGCCGCGGCGAAATCCTGTGCAGTGGAGTTTGAAGACCATCATGTCTCTCTCTGATCGGTACTGTCGCAGCCGCCACCGTAATTTCATCGCCTCGCCGAACGCCAAGACTACCGTTCACCTTCTACGAGGGCCCAAGAGCAGCACCCCGATTTCGTGAGTTTCCATCAACTTCCAAAAATTTCTTCAAGATCAAGCATTGCGATCAGTCAGAGCTATGGCTACAGATTATTTTGCTTTTGTTGAGTCACCGGTACTCACGTCTAATTTGTCTCATTTTCCGCTATCTGCAACCCTTGGGTTGTGGTGCCTCCTGGAAACGTTTTCCACTAATATTTTGGGATGCCCGCTGTGGCCCATGCCAGTGACTGAATCCTTAGGAGAGTGTTCTGGGTGCGCTCCAAACCTTTCCCAAGTGTCAAAGCTCTGCTCAGAAAGAAAAGTTGGAGAAATTGGTATGTGTTTATCACTGATGCGGTTTCTTGACATTCTGTCTCCTGACGCAAAACTGTGGACTGCCTCTCATGGTGGCATTGATCAGAAATCACAGTCACTCTGCGGTAGTCTCTCCAGCTACACTTGACTGGATGTAAACACTTCCCTCGACACTGTGACTTTGGAAAGTTCAGCTTCATGTAACATATCGTTCTATGTTTCAAGAATTAATCTTTCCGTCTTGAACAGAGTGTAGGCTCTAGCAAATGGATTAAAACGTTCGGCCGGACCGAGGCACGAATAAAAAATTGTTAAATGCATTACACACAGAACACAAGGTCCATCACTTTATCTTTATGGTTAGGAATATCTTCCTCTTACTATTGCTTTTTATTTTTTTATGGCAATTCTATTACTTACTAGCATCTTAAGCGTGGCAGTGGCTATATAGTAAGAAAAGTAATTTGTAAAACAGATTTAAAGATGTACGAAACGTACGGATTTCCGCGTTTGAAGACTACCTGATGCTGTCATTTTACACAATAGGCCTATTCAATAATTTTTTCTAGTTCTTTCCCTTAATCATAGAATTGGGTTTTACGCTCTCTGGACATCAACTACACTCGAGTTTCATTTTTATATTGATCGTTGTGTTTCATAATTTGGCTTACACCTTCAGTTCTTACTAAGCTCTGTCTGTCCTGCGTTTGTAGTGAGCCAACTGTCTGGTTGAATTTTCTGTCCTCTTAATTTCACTTCTTTATTTCCCACTTTATCACGTCCTTGTCCTTTTTACTTTCTTCTCCTCCACTGTTTTTAATATAGTTCTTTTGTAACAGTATTTCAATATTTTATGGTTTTCTGCTTTTCGTGTTTCCTTCTATAATGCTTCATTTCTATTCAGTATTGTGAACGAAAGAATTTTTTATTGATTAGCTTTCATCAGAAGATTTCATTAATTAAAGAAACGTAGACTCTAGAGAGGGAGCACGAAAAACACAGATTCAATTCCCGTGAAGCAAAACACGAACGTTAACCAGTTAAAAATTGTTGGGCACACACTGTTTTCAGGAACTGAGAAAGGGAAAAAAACATAGAAATCTGAGATAATGTCACATGCAATGACATTAGAAACTATTTTGGAGCATAAATTTCAAGAAAAAACGAAGTAAAATATAAAACACGAATAAAATTTCCGAGGGTAGATGAACTTCACAGAGACAGCTGACTCATTACATATGTAGTAGAAGGAGACACAGCTTATTAATAATTGTAGATTGAAGCAAAATTAGTAGGTAAAACCATGATGACCATAAAAACTGAAATTCTTAGATCTGTTATCCGACATTACTTTTTGTAGTCAGAAAATAGCGGAGTATCCAATCATCTCTCTTTGCTTAACTCCAGCCAATTATAGAACGGTAAGCGATCACTCCCTTCTAGAATCAATCGACAAGCCGGTCACTAGGTGCTTGTCAATCTAACTTACCAACGTAATATAAATTATGCTAACGTTTGCCATTGCGATTACGGGATTTCAGACCTAAGGAGAAACAAAAGATTATTCAAACGAAGGACATTCCTTAAAGGTGCTCTTTAATCTTTCATGGCTACAAATTTACGGCAATAAAATCAGATTTAGTGAGGTCCACAGAACCAAAATGGTATCCATCGTGAACATAAAAATGAAGGAAGAGTGACAAAGAGAAAGGATCTTATGCGATTTCTGCGACTGGTAACAATTCGCTATAAGACTGTATTCAACGACACTCCAGTGAGTTCAAAAATAACTAACGTAGTTTATCTTTTAATTAAGCCATAGTTAATATTCCTGCAAATCGTAATAGATCTTTACGCATGAAATCACTTCTGTTTCGCCGGATACCTTGCTCGATTACTACCTCTCACATGATATTTTCGAACTTCGCTTCGAAGCCACACGTAGGTTTGGTCCGTGCAACAGACTTATCGGCAGTTGGAGCGCTAACCTTGATTGTTTGCTGACCTGCCGGGGGGATATCAGAGCGCCGACTTTTGGCCCCGCGCGCTACGCTGACTCCTGTCCTTGGAGCGCCTCCCAGAAAGTGCAGACCGCCCGGCTCTCAAACTGCTCGGCTCCGCAGTTAAGATGCTGCTGCAGGGCCGCCACGTGGTGCACTGCCGGCGAGCTTTCTTAATCGTCGACACTATCCCTTATCAGTTCTCGAGGATTCTGCGCATTGCAAGTCCTTATCGGGCTTAGCATTTCGAAATTGAAATTTCTTTTCGAAAACCGCTCTGTCGGCTACCGTTACTAACTTTAGCTTATCACACAAAGCGTGCGACAACGTAGTAGCTTCTCTTTTTCGTTTACGGTTCGAGTGAGTTGGTGCAATGCTAAGACAGTGCACTCCAACTCGAGGGGAAGATGCCGTACTGAGGCGCCCGTGGTTTTTCTCTAAACCACTTCAGTCAAAAACCGAGAAAGCTCGATCAAGAAGGACAATGAACATCAGACCTCATTCCAAAGAAGGGAAAGCACAAAGGTGGAAGGAGTATATAGAGGGTCTATACAAAGGCGATGTACTTGAGGACCATATTATGAAAATGCAAGAGGATGTAGATGAAGATGAAATGGGAGATACGATACTGCGTGAAGAGTTTGACAGAGCACTGAAAGACCTGAGTCGAAACAAGGCCCCGGCAGTAGACAACATTCCATTGGAACTACTGACGGCCTTGGGAGAGCCAGTCCTGACAAAACTCTACCATCAGGTGAGCAAGATGTATGAGACAGGCGAAATACCCTCAGACTTCAAGAAGAATATAATAATTCCAATCCTAAAGAAAGCAGGTGTGACAGATGCGAAAATTACCGAACTATAAGTTTAATAAGTCACAGCTGCAAAATACTAACGCGAATTCTTTACAGGCGAATGGAAAAACTGGTAGAAGCCGACCTCGGCGAAGATCAGTTTGGATTCCGCAGAAATGTTGGAACACGTGAGGCAATACTGACCCTACGACTTATCTTAGAAAATAGATTAAGGAAAGACAAACCTACATTTCTAGCAACTGAGAAAGCTTTTGACAGTGTTGACTGGAATACTCTCTTTCAAATTCTGAAGGTGCCAGGGTTAAAATACAGGGAGCGAAAGGCTATTTACAATTTGTACAGAAACCAGATGGCAGTTATAAGAGTCGAGGGCATGAAAGGGAAGCAGCGGTTGGGAAGGAAGTGAGACAGGGTTGTAGCCTGTTCCCGATGCTATTCAGTCTGTATATTGAGCAAGCAGTAAAGGAAACAAAAGAAAAATTCGGAGTAGGTATTATAGTCCATGGAGAAGAAATAAAAACGTTGAGGTTCGCCGATGACATTGTAATTCTGTCAGAGACACCAAAGGACTTGGAAGAGCATTTGAACGGAATGGACAGTGTCTTGGAAGGAGGATATAAGATGAACATCAACAAAAGCAAAACGAGGATAATGGAATGTAGTCGAATTAAGTCGGGTGATGCTGAGGGAATTAGATTAGGATATGAGACACTTAAAGTAGTAAGGGAGTTTTGCTATTTGGGGAGCAAAATAACTGATGATGGTCGAAGTAGTGAGGATATAAAATGTAGACTGGCAATGGGAAGGAAAGCGTTTCTGAAGAAGAGAAATTTGTTAACATCGAGTATAGATTTAAGTGTCAGGAAGTCGTTTTTGAAAGTATTTGTATGGAGTGTAGCCATGTATGGAAGTGAAACATGGACGATAAGTAGTTTGGACAAGAAGAGAATAGAAGCTTTTGAAATGTGGTGCTACAGAAGAATGCTGAAGATTAGATAGGTAGATCACATAACTAATGAGGAGGTATTGAATAGAATTGGGGAGAAGAGGAGTTTGTGGCACAACTTGACAAGAAGAAGGGACCGGTTGGTAGTACATGTTCTGAGGCATCAAGGGATCACAAATTTAGCATTGGAGGGCAGCGTGGAGGGAAAAAATCGTAGAGGGAGACCAAGAGATGAATACAATAAGCAGATTCAGAAGGATGTACGCTGCAGTAAGTACTGGGAGATGAAGAAGCTTGCACAGGATAGAGTAGCATGGAGAGCTGCATCAAACCAGTCTCAGGACTGAAGACAACAACAACAACACTTACTCCTCTAACCCATTTCAGCTTGTGCTCCGTGATCAGTGGTGACATCAATGTACACTACCTGACAAGATAAGCGAAGCACCCAGAAGGGGAGGAGAAAACGAAATAAAACTTCACACCAGTCATATTGTGGTGTTGCAATTCTTCTTATTTCCGTGCTTGCTATGAAAATGGGATGAGGAATTCCGCCTCATGTAAGTGGGTTACTTGGTTTCCTTTCTTACGTGAAGCTATTGAATGTTTATGTTGGTAGCTGCGATTTTTCCGAGCTTGCGCGGTGTTTTCGCCGCCATTACGTGTTGTGGCCACAGCGGCGAAAACACCTTGCAAGTTCGATAAATCGCAGAAAATTCCTGTGAAACGACAAAAGTGGTAGAAATCAGCGTGTTTCCACACCACAAACAAAAGAGACAAACACCACAACATCAGAGGTATCAGTACAAAACTGTTCGACACTTGTCAGAACAAAATAAAACAGTGATAAAGAGAAAAATAGACTCCGGAAACGTCCGACTAAATCGCAGATTCAGTTAACTTAGCAAGTAGAAATGGAAAGATGTCCGCTTATTTAAAAAATATGGACGTGCATCTTTAACCTCACAAACTTCCAGGCCAACTTGGCGCTAGGGGTTCTTTCAACAGTTTCTCAACGAAATTTTATTGGCACATTTGGATCTTTCAGAATGCGTTTACCGACAAAACACGAACTATCCTTCATAAAAAAAAGTTCCCATCACTACGCAGTAAAACCATTTTCTGGTCGGTTTTATTCTGACCGGCACGTAGTACAAGCTGACTTGAAAATAAAATATTATTGTTATTTCTTAGTCCATAGAAATCAGTGGTCAAATGCCTTATCATTTTCATGACTAGAAACTTCGAGTCTTTCTTCTCAGTGCTATAGCGAGCAGATTTGCACGTTATTTAATTTGTAATATTTATTAAAGTTACTGGTGTCTTGAACAATGACTAATTGATGATAAGATTTTATATTTTCGTCATCGATGCAGCCACAAAGGTTTCTTCTCGCTCAGTATTTCTCTTTTACTGCCTCTGGCAACCAGCCAGTTTATGACATACAAAATACAATATTTTCTTTCTGTCTTCGTTTCTCACGAAGTACATGTCTAACCTATGAAACACATACTACTGGTTTTTCTTTCTCCAGAAGCAAAGCGGTATATTACTTCAAAGTCCTTTTAGTGCACAAAAACAAATACGCTCAAACACAGTTTCGTTAGTTCTGACTCCAAAGCCTAAATTAGAGAAAGCAACGCACTAGTTTTTCATCTGGTTCTAGAATCTTGCGTTTGATGCACTTCCATTAACAGTGATCACCAAGAAACAAGGGCAATCCGTTAACGGAGGCGAGATGTGACGAACACCGGTTACCAATCGTAAAAATTTCCATTTTATCCAAAGTAAAATATATTTAGCGGAAGTTTCCTAAAATCCGCAGGGCAATACTTTTCTCAGTGTTCTTACTTGTTAACCTTTAGTCAAACTATTCATTTTTACCTTCCTGACGTTCTTAACGTTTGGAAACAATTACCAAACAGCAATGGCGAATGAACTGGCTTATTCTTAAAAACTGTCGCGCTCTTGTTTCGGTAAAGTCATGCACACTAAGGTTGCGCGTTTCTTTCATAAACCATTTAAGACCAATTTTAAGCCAACCACGAAAAATATTTAATTTGAATCATGATTGAAAACGCTTCTAACATACACATCAAAATTTTTTAGAAGAAGAAGACATACTTAGCAAATACTTTCAGTGAAAAATGTTTGTACACACAATAACACAAAAGCGTATTCACTGGATTCGCATTCTGGAGGACTGCGATTCAAACCCGCGTCCGGCCATCCAAATTTAGGTTTTGCGTGTTTTCCCTAAATCATTCCAGGCAAATGTCGAAATGGTTCCTTTCAAATGGCGCGGCCGATTTCCTTCATCCCTGACGCCACTCGACCTAGTGCTCCGTCTCCAATGACATCAATGTTGACGGGAAGCTAAGCCCAATCTTCCTTCCTTCCCTCCTTTACAAGAGCGTATTTGTTTCTCGTTAAGGATGTCGAATATGAGGCAAAACGTTGCTTTTTCTCTCTCCGTTGTTTTGTGGTAATTCACATACAACTTGCATTATTTCGAGAACTTTGACAAGATGCAGCCTCATACACACTTTAAGTATTCTCTAAAACTGATTGATTCTTATCTTAAGAAATGTGCCAGTCGGTGTTTGTTGTTAATCTGTTCAAAATGGTTCAAATGGCTCTGAGCACTATGGGACTTAACTTCTGAGGTCATCAGTCCCCTAGAACTTAGAACTACTTAAACCTAACTAACGTAAGGACATCACACACTTCCATGCCCGAGGCAGGTTTCGAACCTGCGACCGTAGCGGTCGCGCGGTTCCAGACTGTAGAGCCTAGAAACGCTCGGTCACCCCGGCCGGCGATAATCTGTCATGATCTCGTTAACTCATTTGTAAAGCATAATCTTGGACAGCTGTACCAGCACAAAGTAACACTCCCTCACGTTACAAATAAAGAATTTGTAAAGAATTTGGCAGAAATAATTAGAGAGGGTTTCAGCAGTCGGCGTTTTCCATACCCCTATTGACCAAGTGTTTGTGGTTGTAGTCAAATACAGACACTTGCCTGTAACATTGTCCGGTCAATATAAGAGACAGGGGACACAATCTGTCATAGGATGTTTACAAAGTTCTGCAATTTTTGCTGTGGTGTACGTAATAATGTGCGTTGCTTCGTGCTGTTCTCGTATATCTTCGTCAGACTATCTTTTTGTTTCCGGTTACTTAATGTTGTTTATAGCCCTGGAACGTACACTGTGGTAATAGTAATTCGAGCTACTGTCATGTGTCTTCGTCAGGCTTTTTGTTTCTTTTTTTCTGCATTATGCTGTTTACGATCCTTAGAACGTACTGCGCACAATGGTAATCGAAACCTCACGTAATGAATCAAGTATTTCCAGACAATGATCCTGAAATACTAGTACGGCTCTTTCTCCATGCAAACAGTTGTGCTGCTTACTTCGTAGAGGTTAAAGTTTGTGCCTTAACAATTATCCTCAGAGACTGGCAGAGCGCACTGGTTCATGTATTTCTCTACAGCTGCGTATGCCTTGAAGAAGTATGGTTCAAATGGCTCTAAGCACTATGGGACTTAACGTCTGAGGTCATCAGTACCCTAGACTTAAACCTAACCAACCTAAGGACATCACACACATCCATGCGCGAGGCAGGGTTCGAACCTGCGACCGTAGCAGCAGCGCGGTTCTGGACTGAAGCGCCTAGAACCGCTCGGTCACAGCTGCCGGCCACGGACAGTATGTGTCGATGTCTAGTTGCAACGTCAGACAAAACAGTATTTAGCAATTTCTAAAATATTTTGCGAATGATGAATGCTAGTTCTGGAAGCTTTTTTATGATATGAACTTTTATACGATTTCTTTTCTTTTTCTATATAAGGAACGTGCCCCAAAGTTTGTAAGAGAAACCATGTAGACATTCTACGAAAAGCGATATATCTATCCTACACTGGTGACGGTAACAGTGAGAGGAATCAACGGTGGTAGCGGGAGTGTACACCTACGACTCATTGCGCTGTAGAGGTGGCAAAAAATAACGTAACTGATAGAAATAACCGGTTACTGAGAAGTAACTGTTACTGCGATAACCGTTACTCTTATTCTGGCAGTTATTTCAATAACTGTTTAGTGTCAACAGTGCCTCGCGCCATCTGTTGACCGAAGATCGTACTGCGCATTTGGAAGGCGTTCTATAGACCATGGGAATAACTGTGAGACTGCGCGCCATCTGTTGATAAGAACTGTGTACTATTTCGTGGGCCTTCGTTACTTTTAGCATAAACAATTAAATAAAGTTAATGTCCGAGCCGTGGCTGATAGGAGCTGCAGTACAGTCATTAACAAGTACGGTCGTTCCCTTAAGTCACCGCCTTACGTGTTAATTTAGCTTGGACGGGTAGTACAAGGAAAGTTACTAAGGAATTCGAGCGACTATGGAAATAACTGTCAGAGACCGGTATTCTCCTCTGGCAGTTATCGTTATTGGCTCGTAGTTCTAGTTCTCTGGTAGTTATCGGGCTACCACCACAGATAACCTGGAAGCAGGTAACGGAATAACTGTGTGTCTAGACGTTCCTGACTCGGTGACTCCAGTTAAAGGTCGTAGTTCCAGGTGATATTACCAGAGAGGATAGTAACTGGAGCGAACAAATATTTTCGTACTGCTACGGAAATAGCAGCTGGCCATCGCGAATGACAAATAACATGTCGGAAAGTATAACATAATACAGTGGAATATAATAATTATTATCCTCATCATTTGTCAGGAGATTGTCAAAATATGTGAATATATCACAGTAACTGCTAATATTTACAGAATTGGTACACTGACAGAATAAAACACAGTTAAGTACTTTTAATAAATTTATCGTACACAGAATACCCGATCTTGATTGTTGCAACCAAGTGCTGTCAAAACTGAAATATAGCAGAATTTTTACCTAAGCTGGTCTATCAGTCTCTGTTACGATATTCATCTACCGAGTAGAAGGAGGGGTCAATGGAAGCGTCTGATTCCACCCGTCTGCTTCGACGTAAAGGTGTTGTGGTGTGTGAATGTCATTACGACACGGTGTTTATGAGTTGGTTTTTGTGTGTGGGGGGGGGGGGGGGCTGTCGATCTAGGTTGCAGTGCCGGAATTTGCTGGTGGTAATTAATTTTTTTTTTCTAGCTGTGATGTTTTGTGTATTTATGAAGTATTGAATGTGATTTAATTTATGTAGGGATGATTGATTTGTGGACTTTTGGGATTGTGGTTTTATTTTTCGCAGTTGTAGGTGTTGGTTTTTTGGTATCAGTAGCTGTGGTGGACCTATATAGGTCACCGGAAATGACCGATTCCCATTTTCATAGTTGTGTGTGTTGATGTTTTAGTATCGTCATCTGAGGTTGACCTATGTAGGTCAAGGGAAATGTCTGATTCCAATTTTCGTACTTTTAGTTGTGGGTATTGGTGTTTTGGTATGGTCACCTATAGTTGACCTATATTGTTCAAGTGAAGTGTCCGATTCCTGCAGATTTTTGTTGGTGTAGCAGAATGCTGTATTTTTTTTCTTTTTGTTCTTCATTTTGTGTTTTGGGATCATGGTGTGTTTTTTTTACTAGCTTGTCCTCACCCTAAAACCCCCAACTTCCCGCAGTTGTCCCATTGGTTTGATTGTATTTTTGGTGGGAAATGTTATTGTATTATTTATATGTATCTTCGTGTTTGTTGCCATGTGTATGTAGTGACGTCATAGACACACTTAAAATAGCCATTTCCGGCATATTGATGACGGGTGGAATCAGACACTTCTGTATCAAATAGTCTTTCAAACACACTGTAAACCGTGCCTTATCTGAAACCAAGTTTTTAATGGTTGCTGACTTGCTGGCAGTTTATTGAAAATGCATGTTCCTGAATATTGGACCCCTTTTGCACCAAGGTAAGTAATTTTAGGTCTTTATGTAGATTGCTGTCCCCATTTCTAGTACTGATATTATGTATTAAGCTATTGGTTGGAAATACTTGTAACAAATTTCATTAAGGAATAAATTTACTAGGAAGCAGTGGTTAGAATACAAAGTTCGTTGAACAGGTTCCCACATGATGTTCTTGAATTGATACCACAAACGATTTTTATTACACGCTTTTACATGCGAAAAACTTTTGCTACGTTTGATAAGTTACCACAAAATATGCTCCCTTATGAAATAATAGAATGAAAAAATGTGGTATGCCCTTCCCAACTGAATTTATTATCGAGTTGTAGTCCAGAAATGTAACACAGTCAACATTTTCGATCTGCATGTCTTCATATGTTATAAACATGCTGTCGCTGGAGAAATCGAGCAGTTTGCAAATCTGACATAAAACTTGGATTAGCGTACTCACACTTTCCCCAATAGGACTAGCTTTTACAGCACAGGAGTAAACGAATCTGTCACATTACGTATATTTTTTGTTGTATTACAAGGCTGTACACTTTATTCTATTATGTGAGCAGCACAAGAAATTAAGCTTCGAATTTAACCTACAGTACTCAGTTTACATATTACTTCATACTTAAAAACGCACGTTGTTAACATTTTACTTAAACAGTGCTTTGGCGAAGTTCCGCGTACTTTCTGTCGCAGCTGCGAAGATATTTCTAATAGCGACCGATAACCTACAAACATATAATATGAAACACTAATAATCGTTCTAACATCAACTAAAATGTACCCGGAGTTAATAAGCTAAGGTTATGACACGATTCATACGACATTCCTGCTATTTCACACTACTCGCAGTTATACTGATAAGTAAACTGATGGATTCCAATTATGTCGTTATTTAACTGTCGGAGTATTCGGTATTCGCTAGCGAAAAATAACTTGGCAGTTATTAATAACGGTTAACGATAACGGTTATCAAAGAATAACTGGAACTGTGATAACGGTTACTCCAGAATAACCGTTTGGCCCACCTCTATTGCGCTGGCACCTGAGTGGCGGCTGAGGCCCTCAGACGAAATCGGCCCCCTCCAAACAGCAGCAGCGTGCTGGGGTGCTGCGGTGGCAGGGGGGCAAGAGGACCACGATTGCGACCGGGTCTCTGGAATGCGGCTGCCCGCTTCCTGCCCGCCCGGCGATCTTAGTTTCCAGGGCTCTGCCGCTCCCCACAGCGCACCCACTGCTGCAACAGGGAAGCCACTCTCCTGACAGCACAGCTTACAAGGAGGTCGCCGAGCATCACTCAAACACTTTTCCTACAGATTCCTGGAGCATCTATTCCAGTTCGATTCGGCCACTGCATTTCTTGCCGCAGGTAAAATAACCCAGAATATCGAGGGCGCCCTTCATCATTCACAAAGAGAGAGAAAGTGTTCAGGGACACGTGAGAATCCGCGGAAATGGGCAGAAAGTATTGATTCTACAAAAGCGAGCAGTAAGCATAATAATGGTGTTCACCTGCGGGCATCATGTAGGTACTTCTCCAAAGAGCTATGCATTCACAATACATATATTCGCCAATGAAATTCAACATAAATAATCCATCACAATTTGAGAAGAACGGTGATGCACTTACCTACAACACTAAAGCGAAGAGTGGCCTTTATTACCCTGGTTAAAGCTGTCACTGGCTCAGAGAGGAGTTCAACATGCCGCAACAAAAATTGTTGATCATTTGCCTAATAACATAAATGTCTAACAATAGCGAAGCAAGTTTTAAATCTAATTTAAAATCATTTCTCCTGGACAACTCCTTCTATTCCATTGAAGAATTTGTATTTAAAAGCTGGTATCCAGTAAAACGGTGTAATTGCGTGAGTTGGACTGAAACTATTAATGTGTTCAACAAAACACTAATCATGTGTATATATCCTGTAAACTGACTCGCTCCCCAGCGTTTCGATAAAAAGAATCGTTCAAATGATCTGTGGACCATGTAATTAACTAACCAGTACTGTAGCCAAAGAGGCGTGTTCCCTACACAATGTGACCCGCAGTGCTAACCCTTCCCATTGGTGACAAGGTCCGCGATATGCCTTTGTTAGTGAGAGTGGATAAGGATGATGGAAAACAATCTTCGACCAATAAAAGCAAATGTAAGGCCGTGGCGTAACTCCTTCCAAACAGTCAAATGTAATTACGTCTGCTAGTTTGTCTTCGAATAGACCACAGCCATCTGACACGTAACTTCATCACAGACTTGAAGACCTGCCAGTTTGTACTGGTTGTGGCGTACAGGAATGGACAGTGTCTTGGAAAGAAGTTCTAAGGTGTACACCGACAAACATAGATCAAGGGTAAATGAATGGAGTCGAATACGTCACGAGGTGCAGGGAAAATTACGTTAGGAAGTGAGAAGCCGAAAGTTACAGACGATTTTTGTTATTTGGACAGTAAAATAATCAAAGGGGATTTAAACTGTCTGCTGATAATAGAGAGAAAAAGTATTCTGAAAAAGGTAAATTTGTGAACGTATAATGAAAATTTAAGTGTTAGGGTATCTGTTCTAAGGATACCTGTCTGGGGTATATCTTTGGACGGAACTAGAACATGGACTATAAACAACCCAGACAAGAAGTGAAGCTTTTGAAATATGGTGCTTCAGGGGAATGCTGATGTGCAGAAGAGGTACTGAATCGAATCGTGCGTCGAAACTAGTAATGTACATTTTAAAAATTTCATTGTTTTAGTGACTGTGGCTTGACGAGCGTCCGTTGTGTCAAATAAACGTTTTAAAAATTATCAGGAAATATTTTACGTGGTACTGGAGGGAACTGAAGAGGGTGAAAAGTGTAGGGGAAAGCGTCCAAAAAATAATTTAGTGGCTGCTGCGAGATGAAGAGGCTAGTACGTGAGGCGCTCGTGGCGGGCCGCATCACGCTAGTGAGAAGTCTGACGAGTCAAAAAAAAAGTTTGTGTAAGAGCTGTGCTTTAAGTGCATTTCTAAGCATGTTGATTTCTGTAACGTCTTTCATCGGACAACTTATTGCACAGTTCGATTCCCTACAACAAAATACTATTTTCTCGGGATATACAAGTTAAATACACTAAAGCGCCAAAGACACTGGTATAGGCATGCCTATTCAAATACATAGATATATAAACATGAAGAATATGGCGCTGCAGTCGGCAACACCTATATAACAGAAGTGTCTGGCGTAGTTATTAGATCAATTACTGCTGCTAGAATGGCAGGGTATCAAGATTTAAGTGAGTTTGAACGTCGTGTTGTATTCGGTGCATCAAAATGGTTCAAATGGCTCTGAGCACTATGGGACTTAACATCTATGGTCATCAGTCCCCTAGAACTTAGAACTACTTAAACCTAACTAACCTAAGGACATCACACAACACCCAGTCATCACGAGGCAGAGAAAATCCCTGACCCCGCCGGGAATCGAACCCGGGAACCCGGGCGCGGGAAGCGAGAACGCTACCGCAGGACCACGAGCTGCGGACTCGGTGCATCAGCAATGGGACATAGCATCTCCGAGGTAGGGATGAAGTGGGGGTTTTCCCGCACGACCATTTCATGAGTATACCGTAAATATCAAGAATCCGGTAAAACATCAAATCTCCGACATCGCTGCGGCCGGAAAAAGATCCTGCAACAACGGGACCAACGGCGGTTGAAGAGAATTGTTCAGTGTGACAGAAGCGCAACCCTTCCGCAATCTGCTGCAGATTTCAATGCTGGGCGAGCAACTAGTGTCAGCCTGCGAACCAATCAACGAAACATCATCGATATGGGCTCTCGGATCCTAAGGCCCAGTCGTGTACCGTTGATGACTGCACGACACAAAGCTTTACGACTCGCCTGGACCCGTCAACACCGACATTGGACTGTTGATGACTGGAAACACGTTGCATGGTCAGACGTGCGGATGGGCGTGTACGGGTGTGGAAACTACCTCATGAATCCACGGACCCTGCATATCAACAGGGGACTGTTCAAGCTGGTGGAGGCTCTGTGACGGCGTGGAGCGTGTGAGTTGCAGTGATGTGGGACCCCGATACGTCTAGATACGACTCTGACAAGTGAGACGTACTTAAGCATCCTGTCTGATCGACTGCATCCATTCATGTCCGTTGTGCATTCCGACGGACTTGGGCAATTCCAGCAGGACAATGCGACACCCCACACGTCCAAAATTGCTACAGAGTGGCTCCAGGAACACTCTTCTGAGTTTAAACACTTGAGCTGACCACCAAATTTCTCACACATGAACATTATTGAGGATATCTGGGATGCCTTGCAACGTGCTGTTGAGAAGAGATCTCCACCCCGTCGTTCTCTTACGGATTTATGGCCAGTCCTGCAGGCTTCGTGGAGTCTGTTCCCTCCAGCACTACTTCATCTACATCTACATCTACATACATACTCCGCAATCCACCATACGGTGCGTGTCGGAGGGTACCTCGTACCACAAGTACCTCGTACCACATGACTGTCTATATGCCTCTGTACGAGCCCTAATCTCTTTTATCTTATCTTTGTGGTCTTTCCGCGAAATGTAAGTTGGCGACAGTAAAATTGTACTGCAGTCAGCCTCAAATGCTGGTTCTCTAAATTTCCTCAGTAGCGATTCACGAAAAGAACGCCTCATTTCCTCTAGGGACTCCCACCCGAGTTCTTGAAGCATTTCCGTAACACTCGCGTGATGATCAAACCTACCAGTGACAAATCTAGCAGCCCGCCTCTCAATTGCTTCTATGTCCTCCCTCAATCCGACCTGATAGGGATCCCAAACGCTCGAGCAGTACTCAAGAATAGGTCGTATTAGCGTTTTATAAGCGGTCTCCTTTACAGATGAACCACATCTTCCCAAAATTCTACCAATGAACCGAAGACGACTATCCACCTTCCCCACAACTGCCATTACATGCCTGTCCCTCTTCATATCACTCTGCAATGTTACGCCCAAATATTTAATCGACGTGACTGTGTCAAGTGCTACACTACTAATGGAGTATTCAAACATTACAGGATTCTTTTTCCTATTCAGACATTAGTCGAGTGCATGCCACGTCGTGTTGCGGAACTTCTACGTGCTCCCGGGGGCCCTACACGATATTAGGCATGTGTACGAGTTTCCTTGGCTCTTCAGTGTATAAGGACCTTCTTCCATGATCATGAATGGAGCTGTTATTGATATACTTACCCATTTGTCCTTAGATTGTGCAATGGGAATCGCCAGTGCCTTAAGCAGTTTTTATAATGAACGTAATAATTGTTTTTAGTTGTTATTCTTATGGGCGTTTCAGAAGCTTGAATACTATGGCCATATTTTATGCACTTGATCGCCAAGACGTGACAACATAGCTGTGGACTGGATCTATATGAGTTTCAATCACGTGATTGCATCTGCTAGGTTATTTTTCTATATCTATTTGGCGCGAGCAGAGACGTACAGTATGGGCTGGCGCGTGGCAGGCTCGTTCCGCTGCCTAACAAGGAGGCGCCGCTGGCGTGCCTGCGCTGCTCGCGGCACTCGCCGCCCTGTTGGAACAGCTGTTCCCGCGCAGCTGTCTGCACCGGCGCCATTGTCTGAGCAGCGCCACAGCCGCGCTTGCGAAACGCGATGCGCAGTCCGCAGCTCTCAACCTGCGTAACGCCCATTATTCTGGCTGGCAGAAGTCTGCACGCATCCTCAGGAAACGATTTCCACGGCCACTGCTATGCCTGTAAACAAATACCCACTCTCGTGTCAACAAGAGACAGCCACAGTCACGGCAGTACACGGCAATCAAAACTCGAGGACACGGGCCAAGCGACGCTGGCTCGCAAAAGGATCACGTGCTTAAGTCCCACGTCGACCATAGACGTGCGTTTTAAATGTGTCGTTTGTGTGAGATCTGAACAATAACGAACACACTCGTGCCATAAGTGGCATTCGAATGTTTGCTATGTTCCCTAAAAACGTTGACTGTAGTTCGTAGAGTACATTATATTGGAACATAAGTTGTTAAAGGGTGACGGAATGGACGATCCGGGTCCTAATTAAAAATAATAGTAGGGAGGACAAATAAGAGAGTAGTGATTTACCACCAGAAGGACACTCTTATTCATTGGTCTGACGATGAGCACGGTTGTGGTCGAAACCGGTCACCGCAATAAATAATTTGTGATCAAGACTGTTTTTGATAGTAAATATTTTTAAAAATAAGAGTTTTTTGCCTGTCGAATTAAGAAAAGGAACCCCTCGTCCAAGTCGTGGGAGATGGGCAACGGCACAAAGTAGGGGACTGCCTATAGGGGCGATGTACAGCGGGGACTTCGTGTGCCCCAGGACCGCTACGGTAGCTGGGAAGGCCCTATGGGAACCCTGAAACGTGACGGCTAACGGGGCTCTGGTGAAGCTGCGATAGGCCTAGCAAGCCAGTAGTGGATAAATCAACTGCTTTCAAAAAGGGAACATGCCTCGGATCACGGAACGGATTTAAAGGAAACCGACCAAGCAATGGAAAAGGATTACGAGATGGTTTACGACTGGGCACCTTAAACGTAAGGACTCTAACTGGGAAGTTAGAAGAAATTGTAGAAATGATGGAAAGGAGGAAATTGGACATCTTGGGACTTGCTGAGACTAGGTGGAGAGGAGTTGGTGAAAAACCACTAAGTAAAGGATGTAAACTGTACTGGATAGGGAATGAGAGGGGAAGAAATGGAGTGGCAATAGTGGTCAGAGAGGGTCTGCAGGAGGAGGTGGAAGGTATCAATGATCGAATGATAAAAGCCAGAGTACGAGTGAAAGGAAAAAGCATTGAAATCATCCAAGCATATGCCCCACAGGTGGGGTGTACAGAAAAGGAGAAGGAGGAATTTGAAGATGACATGCAAAAGCAGCTAAATGGAGGTAATCAGATTATAATAGGGGACCTCAATGCACATGTTGGCACAGACAGGAAAGGATTCGAGGAGATAATGGGACCAGAGGGCTGGGGGAACCGAAATAGAGAAGGAAAATTGTTGCTGGAATTCTGCAAGAGGAATGGGCTGGCGATCGCAAATTCCTGGTACAAGAAGAGAAGTAGCCACAAAATAACTTGGTACAGTGGAGACTGGTCCCAAACTTCAGTAGTAGACTATGTACTAGTGGATAGGCAGATGATGAGCAGCCTCACAGATGTTAAGGTCATTCCGTCTGAGGCCTTAGACAGTGACCATCGGCTGTTGGTAGCCACCCTGAGAGAGAAAAAAGATAGGAGGGCAACAGACATACAGGAGAAAAGGTTGAAGACATGGATGCTGAAAGAGGATGAACGGAGGACCCAGTACCAGACACTGATCAGGAAGAAGCTGCCAAAGGAAGATCAGAGAACAGTGGAAGAAGAATGGGGAGATTTTAAGAGGGCTCTAGTTGAGGCAGCTGAGACTGTGGGCGGAAGAACTAGCACAAAGAGGAGAATTAAGGAAACCCCATGGTGGAACCACATATGTAAAGAGGCAGTACTTCGAAAGAACAAAACCTTCAGAGAATGGTTCCAGACCCGAACAGAGGAAGCTAGGGTAAAATATAAGGAAAGCAAGAAAGCGGCACAGACCATAGTAAGGGCGGAGAAGAAGAAGTGGATGGAAAAATGGACAAGAATGTTAGAAGAGGACAGTGAAGGGAACAAAAAAGTACTTTACACCATGGTAAGAAATAAGAGGAACGACAGAAGCGAGTGCCTGAGGATCATGGATAATAATGGAAGAGTTGTGGAGGAAATGCATGAGCTCAAAAAGATTTGGAAGGAGTACTTTGAAGATCTGTTGAATGCCGCCAAGCGGGTAACTAACAGCGATGGAGAGCCTAAGGCAGCAGACGATTATAATAGTGGGGAAATTGATGATCTAACTTGGAATGAAGTGGAAGAAGCCATAAAGAGGATGAAAGGGGGCAAGGCACCAGGTTGGGACGAAGTAACAGTGGATATGATACGAGCAGCAGGAGAAGTAGGAACCCAGTGGCTATACAGAGTGCTGAGGGTGGTGTGGAAGGAGAACAGAATTCCTGAGGATTGGAAGAAAGGAATTATAGTCCCGATCGTCAAGAAAGGGGATAAAAGGAGATGTGAGAACTACAGAGGAATTACCCTGCTATGCCACTGTGGAAAAATCTATGAAAAGATCCTGGAGAAGAGAATAAGAAGCAGTATTGAAAGTAGACTGCAAGAGGAGCAGTATGGTTTCAGACCGGGAAGATCAACAACGGACCTCATATTTGCGGTAAGGCAACTGCAGGAAAGGCACTATGAGTACGGGAAGGACTTAATCATGGCCTTTTTAGATATTGAGAAGGCGTATGACAGTATCTATAGGGACAAGCTCTGGGATGTGCTGAAAGCAAAAGGGATAGATGAAGAGATAACACAAAAAGTCAGAAAAATGTATGAGGGAAGTGAGAGTTGTGTGAAAGTGGGGAGGGAACGTACTGCATGGTTCAAGCTGGAAAATGGGCTGCGACAGGGAAGTGCACTTTCACCTTTATTGTTTATTATTGTTATGGATGAAATCCTACAGCAAGTATCAGATGCAATTGGAGATCATAAAATGAAAGCAGTGCTTTTTGCCGATGACCTGATGTTATGGGGAAATTGCGAGAAGGAGGTGCAAGAGCAGTTAGATGTATGGGAGGCAACGGCAGCACAATATGGAATGCATTTCTCTGCAAAGAAAAGTGAAATAATTGTCACAACAAGGAAGAAGAATAGGCCAAATGTGGATATAACTTGTGGAGGGGTAAAACTACAAGTGGTAGAGAACTTCAAGTACCTGGGAAGCATGATTGAAAGTAAGGGGGGAAACGCAATGGAAATAAATGAAAGGTGCAGAAAAGCAGGGCAGTTCTTCACATGCATTAGGGGGCTTATTTGGAGCAAGGAGGTGCCACAGAAATCCAAGGGAATTATATACCGAACCTACTTTGTCCCCATATTGACATACGGAAGTGAGACATGGGTAATGCATAAAAGCGACAAAAGTAGAATACAAGCTAGTGAAATGAAGTTCCAGAGGAGCAGGTTGAGTGTAACAAGACGAGACAGATTGCGAAATGTGTATGTGAGGGAAAGACTAAAGGAGGAACCAGTACAGGACAGGATAGAAAAATCAAGACTGCAGTGGTATGGACACATGAAGAGAATGGATGAGGGAAGAATTCCAAAGAGGATGTTTGATCTGCAACTGGAGGGGAAAAGGCCCAGGGGAAGACCAAGAGATAGATGGGTGAAGGGAGTGAAGGAATGTGTAGCGAGAAGAGGAGAGAACTGGACGAAGGTGGAAGAGGGGGAATGGTGGAAAGACAGAACACGATGGAGAGGCTTGTGTTCCCGACAGACCCAGCCAGTGGCTGGAAACCGTCCAAGATGATGATGATGATACGGTGGGAAGGAAATGGACGTTGTCAGGTGATGTAGCATAACGCATCAGCGAAATGCGAATTTCGCAGCGTTATCCGCAAGAACAAATAGCTCAAATGGCTCTGAGCACTATAGGACTTAACTTCTAAGGTCATCAGTCCCCTAGAACTTAGAACTACTTAAACCTAACTAACCTAAGGACATGACACACATCCATGCCCGAGGCAGGATTCGAACCTGCGACCGTAGCGGTCGCGCGGTTCCAGATTGTAGCGCCTAGAGCCGCTCGGCCACCCCGGTCGGCCGCAAGAACAGAATCATCGTCTAACAGTTAGAGACATAAGATCCAGCCAGAGTCTCCGCTGCGACTTCAGGTCGTCCGGAAGTGAGTACACAAAATTCTCATTGTGAAGCAACATTTTCTGCTCTTCGCATTCTAACACTAAGACACTTTACTTGAAGACGCTAATGTAGACTTAATGTTACCTAGCGGCCCTCACTCTGGTCTGCCTAATCTGGAGAGAAGTGTCTGTTGGCTTTAAACTTCCTTGCAACATTTAAACTCCTCCGTGTCCTCCTCGGTCATTGTCAAGTGTTTCTGTGTACGCAGTCAGTGACCAATGTTTCAAAGAGATCAAATGGAAATGGAAATGCAGTGTGGCGAGGGCCTCCCGTCGGGTAGACCGTTCGCCTCGTGCAAGTCTTTCGAGTTGACGCCACTTCGGCGACTTTCGTATCGATGGAGATGAATTTATGATGACAAGGACAACACAACACCCAGTCCCTGAGCGGAGAAAATCTCCGACCCTGCCGGGAATCGAGCCCGGGCCGGTAGGTACGACATTCAGTCGCTCTGACCACTCAGTTACCAGGGGCGTACAAAGAGATCAAATCAAAGTATATGGTTCCAGCGACATTTTCAAGACTCAAACATATATGACGTTCACATAAAGAATGAAGTGACGAATGAAAATTTGTACCACAGCCAGGATTTGAACCCGGGTTTCCTGCTTTCTAGGTAGACGCACTAATCACTACGCCACCCTGGCTCAGTGGCTTTGCAGAATGGCACGAATTGCTCCAGCACGACTCCCTTTTCTATCCAAATTCCCATTCACGTCTCAGCCCAGAGTGGCGTAGTGGTTAGTGCATGTGCCTAGTGAGCAGGAGGCCCCAGTTCGAATCCCAGTCTTGGTATAAATTTCCATTTGTCGCTTCAGTGTGCATATGTGAATTTCAAAGAAATGTTTGAAAGTGAATGTGTGTATACAAATGGGGCGCCGTCATTGTGCTTATGAGTGCAGGTGTCATAGCTATAGCCGGCCGGAGTGACCGAGCGGTTCTAGGCGCTTCAGTCTGGAACTGCGCGACCGCTAAGGTCGCAGGTTCGAATCTTGCCTCGGGCATGGATGTGTGTGATGTCGTTCGGTTAGTTAGGTTTAAGTAGTTCTAAGTCTAGGGGACTGATGACCTCAGATGTTAAGTCCCATAGTCCTTACAGCCATTTGACCCATTTTTTGTCATAGCTATAAAATTAATGTCACTAACACCATTAGTACAGGTTGACACTAGTATGGGTGCATATCACAGACGTTTTCTTTAATTTTTTATAGGAAGTCACCCGTCCTGGCTTCATACTAAATATCTACGGCTGAATGACTTGTCTGGCGTATCGGTTATAAATTTTATACACAAAGCTCTCTAATGGATCAGTCGGTCTATTAGTGAAAACCGCATCAAAATCTCTACAGTATTTCTCGAGATTGGGCTTTACGCACAGACAGAGAAATATGATGGGGGGACTTCATTATACGTATGGATAAGTAGTGATAGGTATGTACAGATTCTGGTCAAGCTTCACTGCTCTCTGAAGTTGCGGCGAATCTCCTGTAGCTGACCAGCTCGTAGTTCCAGTCATTGCCACAAGATGTCTCTCCAAACGCCAATTAAAATAGAAAGAAATGACAACACACACACTGCACAGTGACGAAACTTCGGCATGTCATCTTGCAATGTTGTTTGTTATTCACTGAACGCGACTGATTGTCACAATTGTCAGTGGAGAAGATGCAGCTAGCTGCTAGGTAGACAGACCATGTCTCCTATGAACGCAGTGCTCTGTGGCGTACGACAGCCAGGATTTGAACCTGGGTTTCCTGCTCTCTAGACAGACGCACTAATCACTACGCCACCCTGGCACAGTGGCTTTGCAGAATGGCACGGACTGCCCCAGCACGACACCCTTTTCTATCCAAATTCCCATTCACGCCTCAGCCCAGAGTGGCGTAGTGGTTAGTACATGTGCCTAGAGAGCAGGAGACCACAGTTCGAATCCCAGTGTTGGTATAAATTTCCATTTGTCGCTTCAGTCTGCATATGTGCATTTCAAAGAAATGTTTGAAAGCGAATGTGTATATACAAATGGGGTGCCGTCATTGTGCAGTGTCTTATTCAGTGAATAGCATGCACGATTTCTATTTGCCACATCATTGACAGTTGCTATACTGAGCACCTGCAATGAGTGTTAAAAACATAGGGAGATGTTCCATCCACTGGTGTGTGTCTGTTTCCTGTATGTCTTGTAGCTATCGTGCAGTTGTCTTGTGGGTTTCCATTCACAATGCATTAGACAACCCATATTTTATTGCAGTGTGCAGATTTATTGTCATATTCCAAATAATGAGGCTGAAAATATTACGATTACTATATAAAGGGTAAACACTTCTGGTGTTTCAGAAGACCACCGAGCAAAAACTGCAAGACATACAGAATGAGGGTACATGCAGTGGATAGAGCATCTCTGCAGTTTCGAGTTCAGTGAATAGCATGCACGATTTCTATTTGCCACATCATTGACTGCTATACTGAGCACCTGTAATGTGAGTTAAAAACATGGAGAGATGTTCCATCCACTGATGTGTGTCTGTTGCCTGTATGTCTTGTAGCTAGCGTGCAGTTGTCTTCTGAAAACATGGAAGTACTTACGAATAACACTCCGTCAGTAACATCAGCAGGACTTGCAACAGTATAATCTGTCTGCTCTCTTGCCGATGTGGCTGAACACTGTCTAAGTTTAGCGTGATGAATCGTCCTAGACGCCAGAGACTGACGGTCGCTTTTTTCCGGCCCACAGCAGCATGCGGTCAGGGGAGGTGTTCGCCTGTTCGCCGGACGACGCGGCGGACTGCGACAGCGTCGGCGTCGACGTGGGCGGCGCCGTCTGGCCGGACGACGATGAGGAGCTGGAGCTGGACGTCGAGCTGGAGGTGGACGACGCCTCCATGGAGTCCGGCGGCAAGCGCGGCAAGATGCGCCAAGGTGAGACTCGCGCCACCACTCTGCCCAAGGACAACTGATCTGTTATTGTTATTTCGTTTGAACCCCAAAACAGCACCTACAAGCATCGGATAGCTCCTACTTCTTCTGTCTTTCGAATAGTTGACAGCTCTCCACTTTGATCTATTAGAATCTAATTTCGTCATTTCAGAATAATCGGAAACTTCTGCTTTACATATACGAGAAGCTCGCCAGATCGTGAAGGCCCAAGAGATGTCTACATACTGGCTGGCCGCCGTGTTATCCTCCGCCTTGTGATGTCATGTGAATGCGGTGTGGAGGCGCCATGTTGTCAGCACTTCGCTCTCCCGGTCGTTTCGTAGACTTTCCAGGCCGTAGGGCCGCTACTGCTCGGTCATGTAGCTCATCAGTTGACATCACGAGGCTGCGGATACCCCGTAGCTGTCCTTCGACCAAGAAAAGAATCCTTGGCAGTGCCAGGAATCGAACCCGGGTCCTCCGCATGGCAGCCATCTACGCTGACAACTCAGCTACGGAGGCGGACTGCATTACGTACAGCTTGCTTTCAAGACGTCAGTCGCTCTCTATCTCGGGTTATCTTCTCTTATAATGATCCTTCCAGATAATTTTGGAGGAACTGGTTGTGTTGTATTAGGTGATCAATCCACTAGTGTCCACTTCGCTGTTGTTCTCCTAAACGACCTGTCTTCCCCAATTATTTGCAGAATTTCCTAGTTTATGATTTTATATGTTCACTTTACCTCTAACAGGCGTCTCCAGCACCATATCTCGAACGCTTCAAGAGATTTCGTCTCATTGTTACCTACTGTACATGTTCCACAGCCGTATCATCCTATCCTCCAAAAGCACCTCGTACCACCTCTTTCTTCCCTTCAATTCTCACGTTTTTCTTTCATTGATAGACATTGCTTTCCTTCTTTAATTCCTTGCTTTATGCCTTCTTTGCTTTTATTGTTTTTTTAAGTCCTCTAATTTTAACACTCATGTCTTCTGGTTTCTTATAGCACGCGACTATTTCTACCTTTTATCGTTTAACTCCCATTTTGTACGCATCCATTAGTACTGTGTCCATAACTTGTAACACTCTTTGGAGATTTGTTTCATCTGGAGCTATCACCGCTATGACATCCACAAATCTATTCTTTCTCCATTTATTCTGATACCTGTACAGCGTTATTTGCACTCGTGTGTTGCCATATTCTGTGCAGATGTTGAATAGAAATGGGGACAGATTGCGTCCTTGTGCAACGCCCTTAGGTATTTTAATTTCTTTTTGTGTATTTCTTCCGTTTATCATTGCTGTTTGTTCTTTGCGTCGATCTCGTTAGCTGTCCAGAACTCCCTTCTGTCAGTTGTTTGCTCGTGAACAAATGAGTCTACCTTACGTCTGTAAGCAGTCTGAGCAGCTGCCGGTGGGTCAACAGACATTTCCGTCATACCCTTTTAGGTGTTATGTAATCGTTTGGTCTTTCGGTTATCACTTATGAGGTGGCCGAATTTATTGGCTAATTGTCAGTCATCCGTTCATGTCACATGACCGTAAAATTTCAGACATCTTTTCCTTTCAATGGAAATATCGCATGATGGAACATGGGTCAGCTGAGTTTTGATTAAATCAATCTTCGGTTCGAATAATTTCCTGAAAATCTGGAAGGGAGCGTTGGGGATAGGGGTGGGGGCGGGGGCGGGGGGCAGGTCGTCTTCTAATGTGGAAATACGTAAATTGTTCCTGTGATCTAACGTAAATTAATTATACCCTCCAAAATAATGAATTACAAATTCAATGGCTACTAAATGGAACATGAATCACAACTAATTTCTTATTTCGTTAAATTGTCTCGTAAAACATGTGGCAAGCTATAACAATATGTAAGAAACCTTGGTACATAAACTTCCCAGAAAAGTTTGCTCAAAAACAGCCATTGATAACACCTTGATTCAGGATTATGGAGACAAACAGCTGTAATGATGACAGTTCATGTCTTCTCAGGTTGCAAAACATATAGGTATTCGGAAGAAACGAAAAACCGAAGCCGTTGTACCGAATGTGTTCTCTACAACCAATATCGCCCTAAACAATCGAAGATTAAAAATTCTTCCTTTTGGACCTGAACCGTGACATCCGCAGTACGGTTTCACATAGTTTTTTCTGAAATGTAAAGCCTGTCGTCTGCCACGAAAGCACATGGTGGAGCCTTTGTTCTCCAGGTAAGTATTCAGCTTGTGACAAGTTCACCTTCTTTAAATTAATTCACTTATGGTTCCGTTCTTCAAAGCACCTCCATCTGAAATTCTTCCTCGGCAACCAATATTTGGGTAAAAACTTTGTAGCAGCCATCAACGACAGCTATCAACACAATCGTAATCGCCCGTTTGTAATTGTAAAATTTGCTCAGACTAACGACAGAGCACTGCAAGACTATATGCTTTCCATCAACAGCTCCCACACCATAGGGGAAGTAAATCACCTGTGAGAACACACATCCTTCTTCACGACAGTCGTTTTCAGTTACCGGCATCTGAAAGAAAGCAGTCTGATTTCATGTTTTGAAGATTTGACAATGAGAGGATTGTGTGGGAAGGGAAAATTTCTGGCCCTTCTACTACACCGTATCTTTCACCAAAAAAAATTAGGCGAATGGATGGGAAGCAAGATAACTACAGTGTCAGTTCCTAACTGCTCAAGAAAATTTTGCAAAAGAAGGAAGACATGGTATTGATGAATCCATACCCTGTGGTCAGTGTGCGGCATGCATGCGAAGGAAAATGCCACAAATGCAGAGCGCAATGAAGAAACTAAAAGTGACCTACCTCTCGCTTCAAACAAAATTAGACTTCTACAAGAGTACGGAATCGTCAACGAGTGGTTGTGTCAACGGCATCAACAATTAGTGTTGATTCCTCTGTTAAATTCGTAAGCAACAGATATACTGACGACACAGACCAAGAAGTAGTGCTTTTTGATGATGTATGTTCAGTTCTTGAAATAAAATGAATAAAAAATCGGTAAAATACGTATTTAACTATATTTTTGATTTAGTTACCATTTGATAATCCTTCAAGACTTCCACTAGTGACAAACTCCAGGTATTATTTGAGATATAGTCTGCTTCAAAATGCGAAATAAATACGCAAGGCTCTGAAATAAATCTCCCGTAGCCAAAAAATCAAGAATAAATGCGTCTTTGGTTGACTGTAACTGCTTTCGTGAAAGTTCTAACTTTTTTTAAAACAAATTTGCTACCACATCTTCCAGAATGTCAAAATCGTCGGATGGAGGATCTCCGAGTGAAGTTACGGGCACCAGAGCCGTGTTTCATATTCCGCTCCCGTTGCAGGTTATTCCCATCAGTTCTTTTGTGATATATTTTCGTCCACCAACGACGACGACGCCTTTCTTTTCGTTTGCACGAACTTTCGAGTATTAATAGTGCAACACTACATATCAGTACTGTTTCCTTTCACCATACATAATGGTGCCGGCGATGCCAATAGACTACGATAATTGTTTGTCGCCATTGTGGGAAGAGACTTTAACAAGAAATGAAAATGCAAATACTGTTGCGAAACACCGTAGAAAACACCTTTCCAACAGAAAGAGTGTCAGTGTTCACGCATCTTGGGACTGGCTTTACAGTTTCGTGAGCGTAGCTCGTCAGCTGTAAAGGTGGCCAAATGGTCATACCAGACACTGGACTCGCGATGGGAAGGACGGCGTCTCGAATCCTGCTCAGGTCATCCAGATGTAGGTCATCTGCGATTTCTTCCCTGAATAGTTGTAGGTGAATTCCAGGATGTTTCCTCTGAAATGACACTGTCGATTTACCGTACCATCCTTTTCCAATCTGAGCTTGTGATCCGTCTCTAAAGGCCTCATCGTCGATGGGACGTTAAACTCCAATCTCCTTCCTTCATCCACAAACGTGCGCTCTGCTTCCTTGCGAATGGTCGAAAACGGATACAGTGAAAAAAATGTGTATAACTTGTGTAGCGATTACAGCATTCTGTCTCTGAAGTATCGCCAGCTACTATTATGTCCACACTTGAATGGCGTGCGAGTCACGTACCATCCATTTTCCATACATCTCATATGTGTCAACAGAAGATTGTTCCTTTCCAACAATAAAATGACTTAACGCCTCTGGTTTTTATGTTGGCATCGGAGGTAAAGTGGTGACTGAGAAATGGCTGTTTACTTTGTGTAGCACGCACTCGCCGATCTTGTGGCTAGTCACAAGAAGGGACGTACGCATGTTGGTGCTCACTGGCAAAGGTCCGAGAATTTATCACGCACACTCTGTACACACGCTAATCAGTTTCTGTGTCGGTCGGTCAGTGCTGCGGCACGGAAGAAAGCAGTTCGTTAGCAGCCGAGGAACTTCGGTGAAATGCCTTGTCCTTTACTTTTGTTGCAATGTAATTTAGTTTGTGCAGCCTCTGCAAGAGGAACTATTCTGTTCTTTACACAAACCTTCCGCACATATATGGAACACAACCTTAATTATTAAATTGTAATAACACACTGCTGAAGAGAGTGAAAGAGACTAGTAATTACACACATCATGATATCATAACCGTAACAGATACTCTGCAAATGTTCTTGTTATCTTAAGAGCCGATCTGTGTTTAATTATATTAATTTTATCGTCCCTGACGACTAGCTTTATGAGAATTACTCAAAATTCACGCATTTGCTAACGTTAAAAATTCGATATCCTTTGTTTCTTTCACGATTTTATGGCCCTTTATTTTTACAGGTTTTTGATATTCCCTTAAGTGGTCATTCTTGTAAAACACTCGCCAGAGCGGTTCTTGAGTACTGTTCGCCAGTATGGAGTCTTGAAGACTTGAATAAAAGAAAATTCACGAACAGGGTTAAAGTTCCAAGATCTTATATTCCACGGATGTAAATATATTGGTTTCTTTCACATGTATCTCATTGATATTCATCATGACAGGGATATTCAGTCGGGCTTACATAAACGCGCACCAATAGGGATTCTTCCCGCGGACTCCTGCGGAATGTAATTCAAAGGAGGTCAAACGATATCGATACATATCCGCTGCCTCGTGTTGTGGGCTTGTGTAGTACCGTTAGGTGAGAGACTAATAACCATGCTGTTGAATCCCTCGGAAACCCCGATCATCATCTGATTTATATGCAGGAAAAGTCGGGTGAAATAGCGAATATAACCTTAAAACCTATTGTTGGGGACTGGAAGGATCATATGACACAGACTTCTTACAACTGTGTAACTTGAAGCAAAATATATTATTTTAATGTTATGTACTAAAATGCGTTGTTAGAAAAAAAATTCAGATAAGATGACGAACAAGGTCAGCTAACATGACAATCTAAGGCAAAGATTTACTTAAACAAGAGGCTACAAGGGATAAGCAAATGAAAATGAGATAGATGGAGGAAAGTAAATAAACTCTTTATAATTTCAAAAGTAACCGCCATTGCTGCTAATACATTTACCTCCTGTGAGACAAGACGGTCAATGCCTTCATGGAAACATGTTTGCGGTTTCCTGCGTTACCATGATGGTACCCATTTTGCACCCCTTCGTCCAAAGCAAATCAACGGCCCCAAATGTCTTTTTCAGGGCTCCAAAAATATGGAAATCTCATGGGGAGAGATCAAGACTATATGGAGGGTGTTACAGGGCACTTCAGAGATACTTCTGCAGCGTATAACTGCGTACGCTTTCCCGGTCAGAGTCAGTTGACATAAAAGTTTTCTGAGTATGGTCGCCGCGTCATAATGTAATAAAAAAAACCCGACTGTAATGGAGAACCCAACGTTGACAAATAGACACAGAGAAAGGGCGCTGTAACCATGGTCGAAACGCTGGTTTCTCCACTACAGTTTGTAACATTACGAAGCGGTACCGTAACTAGAAAACCTTTACGTCTTCTGCAGCGTAGTCGAAACAACCGTGGAAACGTGGGAGTGTTTTGAACGTTCTTTACGAATAGCAAACTAAAATACTTACTGTTATACGTTATCCCTTGCGAAGTACGTCAAAAACTCACATACAGTGGGCTTCAACACTTTTGCTTACGAAAAAATATACAAATTGCGGGATGAAATGTTTGGTCCTGACACATACGGCTAGTCGCTAAAGCTCCGTGATGATGTAAACACTGTCCGTCCACCTAACGTCATGTTCGTGAATTATCAAATTCGTCATCTCATCCTCTTCGACGTCTTACACGACATTCCCCTACACGGATGGGGCTGTGAGAACGGAACAGTTGGCTCAGTAACTTGTTAATGATTTTCATCAGTTTGGGATAGTACTTATTAAGCGTATGAGTTTATATGCAACCTGTCTTTTCATAACATGGCTTAAAAGTTGCAAACTGAAATGCAAATTTTTCCGCAGATTCGTGGGACAGCTCCGGATCGGAAGGGGGCCCCTCGTCCCGCAAGCAGACACCTCGGCCCCGTCGCAAGGGCAGCCTCGGCAGCAGCGGAGGCGGCGGGGGCGGCGGTGGTGGTGGCGGCGGCGGCGGCGGAGGCGGCGCAGGTGGCGGCCGGCGGCGCAAGTCGGGCATTTCCGCCAGGGAACGTAACCTGCGCAGGCTCGAAAGCAACGAGCGAGAGCGCATGCGCATGCACTCGCTCAACGATGCATTCGAGGTGAGTGGCTGAGCGACGTGACTTGTAGGCAAGTCGTTTAAAGACTTAACTGCCATGAGGCAATGAGTGAGTAAGAATACATGTTCTTAATCGAGTTGCAATTCGCTTCCCGCACAAGGAATGACTTGCTTATCAACCAGGTCCGTTCTAATTGATCACAGTGACGTCACAAAAGTGAAGTAGCGTTGAATCTGGGTTCGATGGGAGAGGGTGTGTAGACAGTAACGCGACGAGGCATTTCATAAAACGTCTTCTAAATATTGTCCTGAAAACCGCTCTACCATTCGGCATGTGGCAGAATACTGCCATGGCGTTCCAACCACATGTGGTCATAATGAAATCCTTTAATTCCGCAGTAGAGAATGCGCTATTATGAAACTTCATGGCAGATTAAAATTGTTTTTCGACCAAGCCCACTGCTTGTTTTTTACGTTTTATTTACCTTTGAGTTCATCTTTCCAACTTACAGAGCCGCCTTTGCGCAAGTTATTAAATAAATTAAAATGCAAATTTCATTGACATTAACTATAACATTTAAATAAGTACAATGGTCAAAAAGTCCGGTAATCAAAATAAAAGCACACACACACACAAACTGACCACTTTTCACACCGTTTTAATTTGGCAGTGAGCTCCAGAGGCAGCTGGTCAGAGACGTGATGGAGAATATAACTTCAGTCGGAAATATTTTGCCAGATAGGGAAGGGTAGATTGGTTGGCTGATTTAACCAGAGATACAAAACGACGGTCTCCAGGTCCCTTGCTGCCCACATCTAAATTCATTCTATTGTGCGCTATCTCCCAGCCAGTAGGTAGTAGAGTAGTACGAGACCCTTCACTAGGTTTTTTCTTAGACACAGTCTCTTCAGGAATTAATGACCCAAATATTTTGTGCCTTTTGGGCAACCAGTCCTTCACACTGGAAGATTAAATGTGACGCAGTTTCGTCTCCCGCACCACATAGTCGGCGTTTAGGGGCTTCTTTTTCTATACCCATTGTGTGCATGCTTTTCCTGAAGTTTCCATGGTAAGTCATTAGATCTATCATAACTTTAATCCGCCTTTCTATTCAGGCCCAAGCTTCTTACGTTTTGGTTTTCTGTTTCCAATTTACTACATACTACCTCGTGATCCAGCCACGTAGTTCGGATTTACCATCGGCTTAGTGACTGTTAAGACAGGTTCCGGTCCAATAAATGGAGTCATCGCCCATGCAGTGGCCACCCTGCGTAAATGATGACGCAAGTAAACATCGGGCTGTTCACGACTGTCCTGTATTAAAGTGTAAATTTCTCTGTACTCTCTCATAGACTGACCACATACGACATGGTTGATGACGATTCGTCAGCCAATGAAAACGTTCAGCTCTGAGACTCCATTTATTATATTCAAAATAGTATCCTTTTTGTTGACACTAGATTCATACTTCCCCTTTTCTTCTGTCTTCATTAACAACACACACATACACACACACACACACACACACACACACACACACACACACACGAATCTTCCTGACAAATTAAAATTGTGTGCCGGCTTGACACATACCCCTAATCCTGCCCATCAGTGAGAATTTTTTTATCAACTGAGTTATCGGACACGATGAACTGCTTGGTTCGCGTCCCGGCCCGACACACAGTTTTAATCAGTCAGTAAGTTTCAAAAGAGCGCACATTCCGCTGTAGAGGGAAAGATTCCTTCTGGAACTTAATCTGGGTAACCGAAACTAAAATATAACATTCAAATTTAGCAGACGACAAGCTTCCATTCAGTGTTGTTGTTGTTGTTGAGGTCTTCAATCCGAAGACTGGTTTGCTGCAGCCCTCTCTGCTATTCAGTCCTGTGCAAAGTTATTCGTCTCTGGAAACTACTGCAACCTTCCTTCTGTATCTCTTTACTGTATTCAGTTCTTGGTCTCCCTGTACGATTTTCCCCCCACACTTCCCTCCAATACTTAACTGGTGGTATCTTTGTAATCTTACCGTCCCACACATCACTATTAAAATTCTCTACTTTTGCACAAATTTTGAAAGCTTCGAGAGGGGTAATATATACAAAAGAATAACTTTTTAGTTATCTTCATAATCTCGTTGTTGTTGTTGTTGTTGGCTCAAAGTCTTATCTAGGGGTACATTCTTGCAGCTGAAATTTCGATTTTGTAGGTTCTTGATGACTAAATAACTGATGAAGATGTGCCTGTATTATTCTTGAATTTTTATTCCAAAGGGTTTACAAAGCAAAAGAGTTTACAAACTTTCTTTACCAAAGAAGATTCTTCACCAAATTATATCATTATTTTATAAATCAGAAATAAATTTAATAATTAGAGTTAGATTGTACAATTAATAACATGAATATCAAGTATACCAGAAATCTCGTAATTTCAAATATTTTTAAAAGAAGAGTAATTTTAACTGTTAGTACGTATCGATTGTAACACATTAATTTCTTTTTTTATACATTTTAGCCTGAAATATAATACAAGGTATACAAATTCATATGAATTCTTTTCATCTACATCCATACTCCGCAAGCCACCTATCCACTTTTAATGAAACACCTGAGATAATTTTAACCCATGCAACAATCGATAGTATGCATGGTGTCGGTTATCTCTATAAAAAAAGATAATGTTAGAAGAGGATGTTTCATTATACCTTGACGTCCCAGAATGTGCCCTACCAACTGATCCCTTGTTTTAGTCAAGTTGTGCTACAAATTTCTTTTCTCCACAATTCTGTTCAGTATTTCCTCTTTTAGTTACGCGAACCTTCAGCATTCCTCTGTAGCTCCAGATTTCAAAAGCTTCTATTCTCTTATTGTCTAAACTGTTTATCGTCCATGTACCACTTTCATATATGGATAAACTCCAAGCAAGTCCTGCTCCTCCTGCCACCCAAGTTCACTAATTCCCACTACATCTAACGTCAACCTATCCACTTCTATATTTCAATTTTCTAATCTGCCTACCCGATTAAGTTTTCTAACATTCCATGCTCTGATCCGTGGAACGCCAGTTGTGTTTCTCCAGATGACGACATCCTCCTGAGTTGTCCACGCCCGGAGATACGAATGGGGGACTAATTTATCTCCGGAATACTTTGCCCAAGAGGATGCCATCATCATTTAACAATACCGTACAGCTCGATGCCCATGGGAAAAATTATGGCTGTAGTTTCCCCTTGCTTTCAACCGTTCGCAGTACCAACACGGCAAGGCTATTTTGTGTGATGTTACAAGACCAGATCAGTCAATCACCCAGTATGTTGCCCCTGCGACTATTGAAAAGACTGCTGTACCTCTTCAGGAACCACACGTTTGTCTGGCCTCTCAACAGATAACCACTCCGTTGTGGTTGCACCTGCGGTGCGTCTATCTGTATCGTTGAGGCAGGCAGGCAACTTCACCAACGGGAATATATACTGTTCTTAGTCAGTACAAACAAGACTTTTTTTTTTGTAATTTGGGAGACTGAATCCAAAGGATACTTTCCACCCAACAACTGAGTATGAGGTTTACCACTGTATTCACTTCTAATGTTATCGACAACGGGTGGAAGCGTAGTTGCGATAGATACGAAATGTGTGCAGTCGGTGGTCTACTGCATTTACCGAATGGAGAAACGTATGACCCTGATTTAAACTCGCCTCTGTACACCAGTATACAATCCATCGTTGTACTTCCTGCGTCGACCAAGTTCGCTATTGTCTTCAACACGTTTTAGCATTAACGCCTCAGCTTCCGCAACGCTGCTGCATTTATGGTAATAGTGCTGTAACTGAGCGAGTTGGCGCTGTGGTTAGTACATTGGACTCGTATTCGGGAGGACGACGGTTCAAACCCGCGTCCGGACATCCAGATGTAGGTCTCCCGTGATATTACATAAAGCGTTTCAGGCAAATGCAGGAATGGTTCCTTTGAAATGGCGCGACCGATTACCTACCCCACACCTCCCTAATGCGAGTTTGTGTTCTGTCTCTAATTACCCCGGGCCGGCCGGGGTGGCCGCGCGGTTCTAGGCGCTACAGTCTGGAACCGCGTGACCGTTACGGTCGCAGGTTCGAATCCTGCCTCGGGCATGGATGTGTGTGACGTCCTTAGGTTAGTTAGGTGTAAGTAGTTCTAAGTTCTAGGGGACTGATGACCTCAGATGTTAAGTCCCATACATAGTGCTCAGAGCCATGTGAACCATTTAATTACCCCGTTGTCGACGGGACATTAAACACTAATCTCCGCGTCCTCTTACGAAAAATATCTGATTATAATTAACTTTTTCTTTAATTTTCATTTTAGTATATGATTTTTCTTTAAATATTGTTGAGTTTGCTAATTAATCTAATAGTGTTGTGATACCACTGCTTTTTGCGGCTACTTTGGAAACTAATCCTGTAACACTGTTTTCAGCAATTACGGGAAGTCATACCACACGTAAAGATGGAGAGGAAATTATCGAAGATTGAAACGCTGACCTTAGCCAAAAACTACATAATGGCGTTAACTAACGTCATCTGCGAGATGCGGGGCGAGGAGAAACCTTACACGTAAGTAGAATCAAACTCAAATCCAGTAAATCACCATGTGCCAGCATTAGATGACAAAGTTACGGCCAAATACCTACTCTAATATTTAGAATGAAAAGTATTTATTGGACTTCTGCAATATTAGGAACTTGACAACAAGTGTTGCTTTCTATAACCATTGTTCTAATAAAACTGAATTTTACACGAAATTCAGTCTCTCCCACTAGACAAAATGCTTGTGGCGGATCTCAAAGATCGGCCACTCCCTGTTCCTTCTCTAGATGTTCTTCCCCCTGAGTATCTACCTTATGAATGCATCGATAAAGTTTGATCATCCTAAAGTTAATTTAACTTATTGTTGTATTTTTCAAACAACAATATATGATCAGCGAACCTGCACGTAGTTTAACTATTGCTGGTTAAATTTATTTACTCATAGCTCAGTAATCTCTATCTACTTATTACAAACTCAATTGAAGAAACTAATTATTCTAGATATCTATCTAGCGAGCAGTTCAAAGCTAGTATCCTCAGCAAACATTACGAAGTTCTAAAAGCACTAACATGCTCCTTACCCTCTGCATCTCGCAGCTGAATGCGTCTTTCACTGCACCGTGCACGCTACGTGTGGGCGTTAATTGTCGTGCAATATACCGACAATGCTTCCTTCGTGTTTACGTGCAGTCTTACTCAAAGGCATTAATAGTTCCCCGAATCATATAAATTGTCTGTGGCCTCTCTACCACCATTTTGGAGAATCCCAGTCTTTGAGCGCAGAACTTGCTCGTACCTACAGGTTTATGCCGTTATCATCGCCTGCCATACTGTAGTTCGTCAAAAGTTTCCGGTCGATCTGTACGTTATCAAGGTTCATTTACATATCTCTGATTATGTCATTAGCTGCAACTGTAAATGAAGCAGAGAAGTATCAGACTGACACAATACAATTAACCAGATGATCCCCACATCTTCTTCTCCTTCTTAACTTTCGCCTTTGTCTTGGAGACCATATGTATGCTCTCTCTGCATTCCTTTACCGATCATTTCTGCTCCTTGCTTTCGTGGCCCATTCTACTAGGCCCATCGCGTCCGTATCCTTGTTGCTACCATCCTTGCATCTTGTCTGTGCCCGTCTTCGGCACTTTCTGTCCTCCACGGATCCTAAGAATGCTACACACGGTGGTCTTTCCTCTTCCATCCTAATTAAGTGTCCCATCCACAGAAATCTTCTTTCCTTCATCCTTTGGCTCATATCAGCTTGTAAGTACAGCTCTGCCAGTTCCTGGTTTTGCTGGCCGGGGTGGCCGTGCGGTTCTAGGCGCTACAGTCTGGAGCCGCGCGACCGCCTCCTGCCTCGGGCATGGATGTGAGTGATGTCCTTAGTTAGGTTTAAGTAGTTCTAAGTTCTAGGGGACTGATGACCTCAGAATTTAAGTCCCATAGTGCTCAGAGCCATTTGAACCAAGTTCCTGGTTTTATTGTTCCCCTCCAGTCCTGTGACTGGGGGTCCATGTTAGAGGCCAAGTATTTTCCTTAATATCTTTCTCTTGAAGGCTAGCGGTTTTTGTTCGTCTGCTTTCCTTGATGTAGATGTTTCGGACCCATACCGAACTACTAGGAGAATTACAATCTGATGTGGTGGGTTTTTAAAACTTTTCAAAACGTCGCTTCTGCATAGCACATCCTGTAAACCAAAACATGCCCTATTTGCCGCTGTGATCATTGCCTTAATCTAAGTTTCCATTCTATTCTGTTCGCCAAAGGTGCTTCCCAAATATTTAAACATGTCTCCTCTTTTAAAAGATAATTCATCAGCTCTCAATGATCCCCACATAACCAGAATTATTGCTTCCTTCACATAATTTAAGAATTGTGCAACAGTCTCGCGTTGTTTTGTTCCTTCGAATAGTAATAAAAATTCGTGGCAAGTTTCTTATGTTAAAATTGTGAAGGCACATTTGCTGTGTATGTTCTGCAAGAAACTGATAAGTATTTTACTATCCATCAAGTGTCATGTTCTCTCTGCTTGCAAAACAGATATCTGTACTCCTTCAAATTGTGTATCTTTCTGAACATGTGACTGCAACATACTCTTGAGAAAAGTAGTTTTAAATATTTGGAGTACATGTATCTAGACAGTGAGTGGCAATATATACTCTGGTAGACAATGTATCATTTTATACACTATATGTAAATATATAGGTATATATTTAGAGTGAGATGAAGGTACCATAGCAAGTGTTAGTATAAGTTTATTCTGAAGAATTACTTTGATAGTACATTTTTCATTTTTATCATCGTTAATGGCATGTACAACGTTCATCTAAAAGTTTACGGGACTAATTGTATGCCGGCCGAAGTGGCCGTGCGGTTAAAGGCGCTGCAGTCTGGAACCGCAAGACCGCTACGGTCGCAGGTTCGAATCCTGCCTCGGGCACGGATGTTTGTGCTGTCCTTAGGTTAGTTAGGTTTAACTAGTTCTAAGTTCTAGGGGACTGATGACCTCAGCAGTTGAGTCCCATAGTGCTCAGAGCCACTAATTGTATTTCTGGCGCATAAGCGACGTCAGCGCAGTAACTATGAAGACAGCTTGCACTAACAACTGTAAACAACAGTTGTGTGAAGTTTTAAACAGTTCCGACGGATGGCGGAGCCATAGTGAACCATCAAAATGGAGTCTACAGAAGATACTCGTTACAAGCAACGTGCTGTAACTGAACTCACAGGTACGGAGACTTTCTATTAGGTCGTCAAGACTAAAGAAATTGCGATAGCGCCGTGAGCGTAAAAAAAAAAAAAAAAAAAAAAAAAAAGACGATGAACATTGTCTTCACCTGCGATTTGTCATTCGCAACATGCTCAGTTTTGGTAAACCATCAAGAGTCCGTTCTGCACTTTGTCGTATTGACAACACCAAGTCTCGTCACCTGTGAATACAATTGCAGCACGTTGCTTGCAACGTGTGTCTTCCGTAGGCAACATTTTGATGGTTCACTACGGCAATGCCGCGTGTCGGAATTGTTTGAAACTTGGCACATCTATTATTTAAAGTTGTTAGTTCATGCTGGAACAAAAGTTACTGGACAGACTTCGTTGATATATCAGGAATAAAATCACTCTCGGAACACTTTGGACAACCGCTGCTTGAGCCAACTCCCCCACTTTATTCAAGAGGTGTCTGCATTTTTTGTGACAATTGGTTGTACACTCCTGGAAATTGAAATAAGAACACCGTGAATTCATTGTCCCAGGAAGGGGAAACTTTATTGACACATTCCTGGGGTCAGATACATCACATGATCACACTGACAGAACCACAGGCACATAGACACAGGCAACAGAGCATGCACAATGTCGGCACTAGTACAGTGTATATCCACCTTTCGCAGCAATGCAGGCTGCTATTCTCCCATGGAGACGATCGTAGAGATGCTGGATGTAGTCCTGTGGAACGGCTTGCCATGCCATTTCCACCTGGCGCCTCAGTTGGACCAGCGTTCGTGCTGGACGTGCAGACCGCGTGAGACGACGCTTCATCCAGTCCCAAACATGCTCAATGGGGGACAGATCCGGAGATCTTGCTGGCCAGGGTAGTTGACTTACACCTTCTAGAGCACGTTGGGTGGCACGGGATACATGCGGACGTGCATTGTCCTGTTGGAACAGCAAGTTCCCTTGCCGGTCTAGGAATGGTAGAACGATGGGTTCGATGACGGTTTGGATGTACCGTGCACTATTCAGTGTCCCCTCGACGATCACCAGTGGTGTACGGCCAGTGTAGGAGATCGCTCCCCACACCATGATGCCGGGTGTTGGCCCTGTGTGCCTCGGTCGTATGCAGTCCTGATTGTGGCGCTCACCTGCACGGCGCCAAACACGCATACGACCATCATTGGCACCAAGGCTGAAGCGACTCTCATCGCTGAGGACGACACGTCTCCATTCGTCCCTCCATTCACGCCTGTCGCGACACCACTGGAGGCGGGCTGCACGATGTTGGGGCGTGAGCGGAAGACGGCCTAACGGTGTGCGGGACCGTAGCCCAGCTTCATGGAGACGGTTGCGAATGGTCCTCGCCGATACCCCAGGAGCAACAGTGTCCCTAATTTGCTGGGAAGTGGCGGTGCGGTCCCCTACGGCACTGCGTAGGATCCTACGGTCTTGGCGTGCATCCGTGCGTCGCTGCGGTCCGGTCCCAGGTCGACGGGCACGTGCACCTTCCGCCGACCACTGGCGACAACATCGATGTACTGTGGAGACCTCACGACCCACGTGTTGAACAATTCGGCGGTACGTCCACCCGGCCTCCCGCATGCCCACTATACGCCCTCGCTCAAAGTCCGTCAACTGCACATACGGTTCACGTCCACGCTGTCGCGGCATGCTACCAGTGTTGAAGACTGCGATGGAGCTCCGTATGCCACGGCAAACTGGCTGACACTGACGGCGGCGGTGCACAAATGCTGCGCAGCTAGCGCCATCCGACGGCCAACACCGCGGTTCCTGGTGTGTCCGCTGTGCCGTGCGTGTGATCATTGCTTGTACAGCCCTCTCGCAGTGTCCGGAGCAAGTATGGTGGGTCTGACACGCCGGTGTCAATGTGTTCTTTTTTCCATTTCCAGGAGTGTATGAATTACACATGTTTATTTGGAAACGACACAGCAAACCTGCCACCGTTGATTGATCTAGTTCTGAAACAGATCAGTATTCCGTCGCCAAAAATTAGAACATCTGCTATTATAAATTCATGTTGGCATAGAATCGTGATTTTGCGCTGTAGTGACGTTTTGTGCCGGTCCCCCCCCCCCCCCCCCCCCCCCCCCTCCCCGTCCCCTATGTTGTAGTTAAGCAGAAAATCATGAGAATCTTTTTCCAGCACGTTCAGACAGCTGCTGTCAATATCCATGTCTTCATACACATCTACATAAATACTTTACAAGTCGCTATACAGTGCGCATGGAGGATTGCACAGATGTCATCGATTTTCCGTTGTATTCCTTTTGCGTGGTGATGGAGGAAAAATGATTGTCTATATGTGTCTGTACACGCCCTAATCTTTTTATATTATTTTCATTATACATTACACCAGATATACAGTACAACAGTGATAGTATAATGGTCGTACAATCTTCTTCGAATATAGATTCTCTAAATTCATCCAGCAGGTCTTCACTGAACTGTCTTCCAAGGATTCCCATTGGAGTTCTTTAAGCGTTTCTGTTACTCTTACATATAAATTATGCTTTATTGTATAGATTAGAAAAAATTTGTCTATTGCAAACTAAATGTTTTAATTATGTGTATCAAACATCTTTCGCCTATTCATGCTATTTACCTCCAGTGTTCTATAATGCAAATAAACACATTTTGACAATAGATACGTAGTAATTCTTGTTTTTTTTTCACTTACATTCATTTTATATTTTTCTCTTGCTTCTATGTCTTATTGCGAGTACTAGATGTAGATAATACGAGATTCTTTCTATTGCAATGTCACATTTCAAAATTTCTCTGTAAATAACCTGCACTGCAGCACACTGCACATATTCTTGCTCATTTACTCTAGGGCTGACTAAGGAATCTGGGAGCTGTAGAGGACGAGAGTAGAGTGGGGTGTTGGAGTGGCTATGGGGAGAAAGTCTGGAGCACCGTGTGTGAGTGTGTGTGTGTGTGTGTGTGTGTGTGTGTGTGTGTGTGTGTGTGTATGAGTACCACATTCTTATGGTAAATTGTGAATAAGTTGAATACTCTTCTTCTATTATCGCTCTTTTGGTCAGTCAAAGTATTTTCATTTTTATTTATTGCCTTCTCTATGAAATATTCTTCTTGTAGAGCAGCCCCTTCGTTTTACTGTTATGGCAAGACTACCACGTCTATTTTTATCCCGTTGTAGCGCTGGTGGTTTTCTTTTATTAGATTTTCTTAATATATGAAGTGAGTCCATTCACTTTTCAACAACCTTGTACGTTATTTGTACCCGATATTAAAAGTTCTTACAATCCTCCCAATGTATTTAGGGTTGCAGCTATTACATGTTAGTTCATATATTCCTGAAAATTTTTATTTATCTCTCTGTTCTGTCACAGTTCCTAATTTCTCTTGTGTTGTTCTATTTGTCTTGAAAAGTATGTTAATTTTGAGTTTTTGAAGATGTTACTAATCTTGTGTATAAGTTGGTTGTAGTGTGTTATCTTGATGTGCTATTTTATGTTTGTGTTGAGGGATGTGCTTTCTGATGTGAGTGTGCATTATGTGTTTGTGTATCTGGATTGTTTGTAATTTTCCTGACTTCTTTTTGTGTTTTGATTTTAATGATGTGTAGTTTTTATCCTTTCTTGCAGTTGTATCTATTGTTTCGTGCTATTTTGATGATCATATTTAGCTCTTTTACTTAGAGGTGTTCTGCACAATCTGTATACCACATGTCTGATGGCTGCCATTTTTTGAGAATGTGGGTGCTTTGAGTCTTGTGTAATAAGTCTGTATCTGCTTTCTTTCGTGTTTGTCGTTAGATTTTGAGGTCGAGGGAAAAGTCTGCAAATATTAATAATATTATACTTACATATTAGCTATACCAACTTGTTAATATCCAAGCTGCATGTCTCTGAATTTGTTCGATATCTGTTGTCTTGCCAACATGATAAAGGCTCCAAACACCAAAACAATGATGGTCACATTAACGTCTTGCATACGGTCTGACAGATCTTCTAAGAAGCAGCATCTGTTGCAGAATAGATACACGGAAAGACCATAGGTAGAGAGAAGTGGAGTAAGACGCATTTCGCTAACAGAAAGACAATCTCTGGAAATTACACATAAATATTTTAAAAGGGTATCCATGTAGAAGTCATGGTACTCTCAACTCTGGTTAATTTAATACTTACCAAATCCCATTAAGACTTTCGTGACGTCTTTGAATGGCTACATTCCGAAACAGATGGTGGGATATAATATAGGGTATTTATAAATTAGTAATACAAAGTTACCTTTGATTGTGAAAAAGGTAAATAACTTACAGAAATGTTTGATACAGCACTGAATGTAGTATGTCTTCAAGTTTTAATTAGAAATGTGTAGTTTGGACTGTGCAAAAACTAAAGAACTGTAAATCTTGTTACAGCTAACAACACAAAAAATATGATTTATCTTAGGAGAGTCCCGTACATGTTAGATTATGTGACGTGGTTTCTGCTCACCTCATATCCAAACGATTGTCTTTACCATAGGTATGATAGGTGATTTCGTCAATGAATACAATTTTATTAAAAAAGTCATCTTCATTCTGCATTTCGTTAAACATATCAAACAAAACTCACCTTTTTTTTATTATTATTTGTCAGTTTATCTTTAAGCTTTCAACAGTTCCAGTTTTTAGGCTTTGATACCAGGCGTTTCTGTAATACCTTGCACACTTTAACGTTAGGCATATTTAATTCTAAGGTGGCTCGTCTTGTTGATTTACACGAACTACGAATGTAAGACTGCCGAACTTGTTCAACTGCTGCGTCAGAGCCTGCTGGCAGATCCTAATCCGGCGTCCTATGTGATACACAGCCAGTTTGGGTGAAGCGGTTGTACCGATTAATAGCAGTTTGCCTCTGAGGTGGTGGCAGACGATATTTTGCTTTGAATTGTCTCTCAACTGTGGGAGCGGATTTGGATTCATGAAAACATACACAACACTGCGCACACTCTGCACTGTTCGTTATATGACTCCGTGATGACTCTCGGAGTAACTCATTTGCTCATGCCACCTAGCGGGAACGTCGGGAACTAAGCGCGTTAGATTTGGATTCAAACTTGAAGATGTACCGCATTTTGTTGTATCAGACATCTCTGTAAGTTATTTACTCTTTTCACGGTTAAAGGTTACATTTGTGTAACTAATTTGTAAAGGCGCTATATTGTGATTTAGTGAAAAAAATACACTACTGGCCATTGAAATTGCTACACCGAGAAGAAATGCAGATGATAAACGGGTATTCATTGGACAAATATATTATACTAGAACTGACATGTGATTACATTTTCACGTGATTTGAGTGCATAGATCCTGAGAAATCAGTACCCAGAATAACCACCTCTGGCCGTAATAACGGCCTTGATACGCCTGGGCATTGAGTCTAACGGAGCTTGGATGGCGTCTACAGGTACAGCTGCCCTTGCAGCTTCAACACGATACCCCAGTTCATCAAGAGTAGTGACTGGCGTATTGTGACGAGCCAGTTGCTCGGCCACCATTGACCACACGTTTTCAATTGTGAGCTGGAGAATGTGCTGGCCAGGGCAGCAGTCGAACATTTTCTGTATCCAGAAAGGCCCGTACAGGACCTGCAACATGCGGTGGTGCATTATCCTGCTGAAATGTAGGGTTTCGCAGGGATCGAATGAAGCGTAGAGCCACGGGTCGTAACACATGTGAAATGTAACGTCCACTGTTCAAATGGTTCAAATGGCTCTGAGCACTATGGGACTCAACATCTGTGGTCATAAGTCCCCTAGAACCTAGAACTACTTAAACCTAACTAACCTAAGGACATCACACATCCATGCCCGATGCAGGATTCGAACCTGCCACCGTAGCGGTCACGCGGTTCCAGACTGAAGCGCCTTTATCCGCACGGCCACACCGGCCGGCGCCACTGTTCAAAGTGCCGTCAATGCGAACAAGAGGTGACAGAGACGTGTAACCAATGGCACCCCATACCATCATGCCAGGTGATACGCCAGTATGGCGATGACGAATACACGCTTCGAATGTGCGTTCTCTGCGATGTCGCCAAACACGGATGCGATCATCATGATGCTGTAAACAGAACCTGGATTCATCCGAAAAAATGACGTTTTGCCATTCGTGCACCCGGGTTCGTCGTTGAGTACACAGTCGCAGGCGCTCCTGTGATTGATGCAGCGTCAAGGGTAACCACAGCCATGGTCTCCGAGCTGATGGTCCATGCTGCTGCAAACGTTGTCGAACTGTTCGTGCAGATGGTTGTTGTCTTGCAAACGGCCTCATCTGCTGACTCCGGGCTCGAGACGTGGCTGCACGATCCGTTACGGTCATGCGGATAAGATGTCTGTCAACTCGACTGCTAGTGATACGAGGCCGTTGGGATCCAGCATGGCGTTCCGTATTACCCTCCTGAACCCACCGATTCCATATTCTGGTAACAGTCATTGGATCTCGACCAACGCGAGCAGCAATGTCGCGAAACGATAAACCGCAATCGCGATAGGCTACAATCCGAGCTTTATCAAAGTCGGAAACGTGATGGTACGCATTTCTCCTCCTTACACGAGGCATCACAACAACGTTTCACCAGGCAACGCAGGTCAACTGCTGTTTGTGTATGAGAAATCGGTTGGAAACTTTCCTCATGTCAGCACGTTGTAGGTGTCACCACCGGCGCCAACCTTGTGTGAATGCTCTGAGAAACTAATCATTTGCATATCACCGCATCTTCTTCCTGTTGGTTAAATTTCGCGTCTGTAGCACGTCATCTTCGTGGTGTAGCAATTTTAATGGCCAGTGGTGTACTAGTTAGTAAGTATGCTGTAATTCGAGAAGCTTATACTTTGACAATTGCTTCTGCTTCCAGGTTCTTCGACGTCGAATGTGCCTCAAACGAGAGCACCAACGGCAACAACAGCGCCGGAGAGCCGGAAGACATGGAGCCCAACAACAACTCGCTCTACCAGGAGAACCTGGAGCCCGTGTCCGCGCTGTGACGCCGCCGGCCGCGCACCGCCCCTCCACGCAGTCCATAGTTACCGGCACGCTGTCCCAGCCGCCTGCCACCGCCGCACGCACCTGCCAGTGTTGGCCCGCGACCCAAGTGCCTTACTGTTAACGTGCTCATACTCAACATTCCAGCTCCAAGACTGTGGTTCACAGCAGTGCAAACATAACTAGAAGTCAGTCGTTTAAGTGGATTTTTTTTTAAGTGCTTGCATTGTGAACCGTAAACTTCTCTCCTAGAAGCAGCTGAGTGCGCGAGTGTTAAACTGTGGTGTTCTGTGTTTCGGTAGCAACGAACCTTTTCGAAGCATCAGCAGCACCAGAGGGAGTTGTGTGAATTTTCGCACTCTTTACGGAGACCTGTATCGAGGAAAATGTGCTCACAGAAACTATGCTAGAAATAAGAATAGTCTTTAGTTATTATAAGAGTGTTTAATGTTCTTTACCTACATTGGGTACATGAATATTTTTATATACGTGATACTTAATACTTGGTACATTATATTAATGACTTTGTATTAGCTCTTCTCAGCAACTCCAACATCAATTGAGTAGCTATTGTGCAATCGTGTAAGATCTACAGGGTGCGATTTGAAGGTGATGAATGAAATACTTATTACTATTCCGCTTACAAGTTAGCGGTGGAATATTGTATAAAGCAGATAAACTCGTAATTTAATATAATCCTGCCATGAGAAATGTATAGATCATAGTGTATGTGTCCTTCTGTGTAAGAGATCGTAGTATGCTAACCTACAAAATGTGTTATAGAAACAAGGGGAAGTCATTAACGCCCTGCTACTTGATCTGCAGATCAGTACTTTCACTTTTCAGAAATGACAAAGTGTGCAAAAAATCAAGTTACCGCAAATGCTGATGCAAAATATGTCGTCAGAAAGGGACTGTACCTTCTTCGATCACACGTAAAATCCATCCATATGTGGTGCCAAACCAAACGTGATTTTTTCTCATTAAAACTGAATTCATACAGTTATCATGCATTGTTTATTTAGTAGTATGTCCACTTACCTAAGCTACATGAGTTCTCAGATATTATTCTGATGTTACCTATAAAAAGCTTCATCTATTTTTCTGGACACAGACCACCGACGCAGAGGTTTGAAATCCACAGAAACAGATCCATTTATTAACACCTCAAATTTACGACCTGCATGTAGCTTTTCTGCAACTTTCGAGTCGGAGCCGAGTCTGACAGGCGTCGCGTTAAATTTATTATTTCTTTGCTACTAATTCTATTCGAACCCAATTTTGCAGGCACTACCCACATATACTACTGAATGTACCTGCAAAAGCATGCCATTGCACGACACTCGGGCCACTCTCGAAATTGTTAAGACTCGAATCCACCATAAGCTATTACCATATACGACACAGTTCCTCTCATCTGTTCACACAATTTTATTTCGAATTACTCAGTACAAAACCAAGTCGGCATATAAGTTTAGACACTTCGCAGTCCTTCACCACATATCTTTACATCCAAGTCACCAACCTATCTAAATAGAATCCGTGCATTATTTCTTTGTCCCTTTCATAGGGGCGAAACGTGAACAGAAGAAGCAAGTTCAATCAAAAGCGTGCTTGTGGAATATAGACTGTTTCTGTGTTGTTATTTATCATTAAGAAAAGAAAAGAAGGGAGACAATGAAACCCAGTCATGGCACGTAGCTTACAGGCTTTGATTAATGCAAAGGATTACGTCGAATGAAGTTCTCCATCTCTAGACCGATTGCCGTCACATACCCTCACTTCGTGAAATAATGTGGAAAGATTTAAAATCTTACCTCGGATGTCCTTCCCCTCTTAAAAAGTACTATGAATACAGTACAACGTAACACAACAGAGCTTTCGGGGGAATAGTTGAATGAGCTCAAGAAAACTGTATATAGTAAAATAAATAAAGATGGCAGAGGGGCCACATAAAATACAAGCTATTTGCTAAACCTTCTAAGAAGGCGTACCTGCGGCAGAATAGACACAAGAAGGAGGCCACGCATAGAGAGATGTTAATCAAAACCAAAAGGACAAAGTGAGAAGCCACGGTACAATTCTATCATAGTACCCTTAATAAAATATAGTCATATATAAAGCTCTCGAGGGAAAAAAATTAATGCCGAACATGTTTCGATAACGAAGTGACAAAAAGAAAACTAAACCCAGAATATTCAGTTTCATATTTTTAAATATTTATTCAGAAAAAACTATTAGTGTTAGCACCATTCACTCTAACATTCAACAGTAAAAATGGGTTCCACGTTAATCAGACCTAATGTTGTTAAAGATAGTTGGATGAGCCAAGACTCAGAAAGGGCAAAGGACCCGTCAGTGTCTCTAAACCTGGAAGTGAATTAGCCCCGCTCTTTTAAGTAAAATCTATCACATATTCCTCAAGGAAAACAACGAATAGCTGGGTGTAAGTCATAAACATAACAGTATATATGAAACGAAATAGCTGCTCCATGGCAGCGTTATGGATCCTATATATACGTTTTCGGTAAGAGCTGTATCTGATTTAGATTTGATGCAATACACATATGATTAATATGTTACCAAATGCGGCTTCAGTTCACAATCCTCGTAGCTAAAAAAGACTGCCTGAATACCACGCTATACTGTCCTAAGGTTGATTCATGGAGACTTGTCATCACTGCTGTTGTGCCAAAATAACTTTATTCCCTATCTCACTGACAAGCTACCTCATTCTCCCCATCTATAAGTAGGGCTATGATTTATGATTAACAGCAGACAGGTTTTGTAGCGGCAGGACTAACTGTCAGACTGGCACAGAGGATAACAACTGACTGAACACCGTAATCAACATAAATGGGCTTGCTGGGTAATGTGAAAATGGATCTTTGAAATATTATGCATTCAGTAGGTCCCGACATTCATCAGTTGTGATGTCAAGACATGATTACTGTCTATGGTTACTCTTTAATGGCGAAATTACGGGGGTTGGAACTTAAATAGTGGCAACTATTTATTCACAACCGATACAAAAGCGTTACACGTTTGTACCAGCGTTGTGTACAATCCGTTGCCAGCGATATGGAAGGCGTAGTATACCGTTAGCAGAGCCTGTTCTGTTGATAGTGCGAATGGAGCGGTCTAAAGTTATGATGATTCTCGTGTACGACTGCTGATGATGTTATCCTAACGCATTACGTTCGTCCACGGCAGACCGTCAATGCACAGTATTACTGTTTGTTTTTCGAGCATCACCTGCGACCAGCTTTGCGAAAGAAGCGACGACACTTTCTTCGCAACCCACCCATCATTTTGGACGACAATGCGTGGGCGCATACAGCGCAAGCTGTGGCTGCTCTGTTCGGTCGATGGGACTGGGAAGTACTGTACCTTCCACCATACTCCCTGGACTTAAGTCCTTGTGACTTTGATTTAATTCCGAAGATGAAGAAACCACTTCGTGGCATTCGCTTCAGAACTGTTCCAGAGATTCGACAGGCAGTAGACCTCACCACCAACAGAACAAGCTCTGCTAAGGGTATACTATGCCTTCCACATCGCTGGCAACGGTTCTACACAACGCTCGTGACTACTTTGAAGGACAGTAATAGGTGCGAAAATGTAACTCTTTTTTATCGGTTGTGAATAAATAGTTGCCACTATTTAAGTTCCAACCCTCGTGTACGCACTCTAGATTTATACAGAAACAGTGTGTGACTACTACCTTATCCATCACATTCATGTGAGTGTGTTTTGATTTCTGGCAGATTGGCGAAAACAATTGTCTTAATTTAGTTCAATAAGAGATAAAATTGTTCAAATGTGTGTGAAATCTTATGGGACTTAGCTGCTAAGGTTATCAGTCCCTAAGCTTACACACTACTTAACCTAAATTATCCTAACGACAAACACACACACCCATGCCAGACGGAGGACTCGAACCTCTGCCGGGACCAGCCGCACAGTCCGTTACTGCAGCGCCTTAGACGGCTCGGCTAATCCCGTGCGGCAATAAGAGAAAATCTGTTTGTTATCCTGTTTGCTTTATGTATTACAGTCGCACATCGCAGGTGCAAGGATCGCACCGAATCTTGAATGAATGAGAAATCTTAAGCAATAGAATCTGATCTTTACTGACAAAAGAAAGCGCAATGGGAACGTAGTTGATCCGGCAAGATCATGTGTGGTCGGAAAATTTACATGCATTTTTTTTTATTGATCTGTTTCGAAATGATACCTCATGAAATTCTAGCATGTGCTTTGTCTTTTCGGGAAAGAACCCAAACGGATGACTAAATTCCATAGAAAAACTCATTTATTACACAACAATTCACTCTGCACACCATACAATGCCACCATCAGGAATAGTACTGAAAATAACTATGCTTCCGCACATACACTGGCAACGGAACAAACTCAAATCACAAATGAGGAACACTGCCTTCAGAAGTGTAGGGGACAAAATCATCAGTTATACTGGAAGAAAGAATAATACAATCGAACATGTACGTTGAAATTTGAAGGTGTAGCCAATAGTTAAACAACAGAGAAAAGCTCAACCATGGAGATGTAATTTCTGTTCTCAATAGATGGAAACATGCAGTTGAATTGGAAAGAGCTAAAGGCTAACAGGGAGATCATCTCCCGCGGGCAAAGTACGTTAAGTTTAGCAAAATTCATCAGAAAATGCAGAGACTGTCAGTGCCGGTAATCATTGTGCCAGAAAGATCAGACGCCATGTAGCGAAACAGTTCACAAATCGCCAGCACAAACTTGTCGCCACACAAAGGAAGCGACCTCATCGTCGTAAAAGTTGCGTTACTGGAAGACAGTAACTTCCCATCCACGTTAGAATTACTGTCATAAGTAATCTAATCCAGTGAAACTGTCAGAAAAAAAGCCTGTACCTCGCAAAAGGTCGGGTAGAAGACTTTATTTTTTTAACTCGTTCATATTGTTGGAAAGGTTAGAAAACCAAGTTTTGCCAACAAAATTTCTCTTGGGAAAACTTTCTGCAGTCAAAAAACTTCGAAAATTTCGGACTTTTTCAGTTTTTTCAAAATATCTCAGTTTAATTTGCTCCTATCGCTTTGACGTCTACTTTCTTTTTTAAAGAGCACAAAATTCTCTACAAATTTGATTCTTACCCTTTTTTGCTACGCCCAGTATCTAAGGCGCTACAGCGCGTCAAAAAATACCAATTTTTCAAATTTCGAGCAAAGAATAGTTAGTGACAATTTCCACGATGTAAAGTTCCGTAGAAAAGATAAAGTTGTGACTCTCCTTTCTGCGTTCAATTCTGTAAAATCTGGGAGCACTAAAATTACTCTTGTTGATCCTTTAACTCTTTTCCAAAGGATTTGTTTAATGAAACAAAGTGAAGAAGAGTTAAAAGCCTTTCTGAAATATGAACTTGCTCTTTACCCAATGTCCCTATTCTCAGAAAAAGGCATGCGAAAAGGAACAAAATCTTCATTCTACAATGCTTCGTTCCAGTGGAAGATGTGAAGTCAGGTGGATCGAGTAAATTTTTTGTCATTGATGGAGGATACCTTATCCACAAAGTGACTTGTACTCGAAATATTTGCTTCAAGTCAATAGCCCAAAGGTATGTTTCTTACCTGAAATGTCATTTTGGATCTCAATTTGCTATTGTATTTGATAGGTATCCATGTGAGGGAGACAAATGTAGCACAAAGAGTGCTGAGGGGATTCGTAGGTCCAAACGACATTCTTCTGTTGACGTGGTTGAATCAGAGATGGTGAACAAAGTCCCTCAGGAAAAGTTCGTGTACAACGAACGAAACAAGATGCATTTGATCACACTTCTTAAAATGGAATTTCTGGAGTGTAGCATTGAAGTGCACCAGGCACAAGAAGATGCTGACGTTATAATTGTAACATCTGCCATTTCAAGAACCAAAGATTTTGGAAGTGTTGTCATTGTAGGAGAAGATGTTGACCTGCTTATGCTCATGACCGGTTTGGGGCAAGGCATTGAAAACTTATTTTTCTTAAAGCCAGGAAGAGGAAATGCAGAAGACAAGTGGTTTTCCACTGCATCTTACAAGTTTGACAGTGAATATATTCTGTTCACTCACGCCTTTAGCGAATGTGATACAACATCTGCTTTTTTGGTCAAGGAAAAATTAAGTGCTGCAATATTGTTGCAAAAAATGAACACCTAACCTCAGCGCTTTACACGTTCAATAAACCACATGCTACCCGTGAAGAAATAATAACTGCAGGAGAACAGGTTACTATCGCATTGCATAGTGGAGGTGTCAGCAGTTCCCACACGCTAGACCATTTGCGGTACCAGCTATTCGCCAAGTCTGCCACAAAAAGCAAACTTAGTCTTGCACGGTTGCCACCTACACAAGATGCTGCACAACATCATTCGTTGCGAACTTACCAACAAGTCCACAGTTGGATGGGAAACTGGGAACCTCCTGAGAAATGGGGCTGGAATCACAGTGACCACGGTCCAACACCCGTTATAATGAGCCAAGACCCAGCACCTCAAGCACTTCTTCACATTGTTTCATGCTCATGCAAGCTGAACTGTGGCGGAGCGTGCTCCTGCAGAAAAGTGGGTTTGAAATGTTCTTCAATTTGCAAGAAATGTATTGGGGTCAACTGTGAAAACGTGCCAAAATTTTTATATGAAGACAGTGAAGAAGATGTTATGGATGATGTTGAGGAAACCGCTGACGAAACCAACGAACTTGCTGAGGCAGACTCGCTGTTTAAATAAGATGTCAATCTGGGATCAACTCTATGTACAGACCCTGAATCCGTAACTCAAGGTATTTCTGGTGACACTGAGGAACCTGGCCCATCAAAACGTTGAAGGTGATGCTCATGTCTCTCTCAAGTGCGCTTAAGTGCAATATCACAAGTATTACACACCCAGAACTGTCAACATTTTTTAGTAACTGACAATGCATTTTAATTGTAATAAAGCTACTTATTTTTAATGTCAACTGTGTGGCTTTTATACACAAGAATAATTACCTACCTAATTAGGTTGCCTATTGCAGCTAATAATAGTTCAGTTTCCTGAGACAATTTATTTTGTGTGTGTAGGCGCGCGCGCGCGCGCGCGCGCGCGCGTGTGTGTGTGTGTGTGTGTGTGTGTGTGTGTGTGTGTGTTTGTGTGGTTATGTCTCTTAATGATGTATTTTTATATTTATAGTTTTACAAATACCAGGGCTGAGGTGGCCCATAGTGAACTTCAGGTAGTGATGTAAGAATCACAATAGTTGGGTGCCCAGCAATACTCATGTTGCATACAGAGAAATTGAATACCTGAAAGTGAGGTGGTAAATTCCAACTTATAACATGATGTATAATGTATTTATACTACACAAACAGACACTGAAAAAATAGTGTTCAAAAATAAGGTATCTTGCCACTATGCTCAAAATTTGAAAAATTGGTATTTTTTGAGGCGCTGTAGCGCCTTAGATATTGGGAGTAGAAAAAAATGGCAAGAATCAAATTTGTAGAGAATTTTGTGCTCTTTAAAAAAGAAAATAGACGTTAAAGTGATAGGAGCAAATGAAACTGAGATATTTTGAAAAAACTGAAAAAAGTCCGAAATTTTCGAAGTTTTTTGACTGCAGAAAGTTTTCCCAAGCGAAATGTTGTTGGCAAAACTCGGTTTTCTAATCTTTCCAGCCATATGAACGAGTTGAAAAAATAAACTCTTCTACCCCACCTTTTGCAAGGTATATCTAATATTTGACTGGACTAATCGCTGAAGGCGAGAAACCAAGATTTCAAGGGACATTCATGTGGCTGGTAGCCAGGGAAGCTTCCAACGAATGCAAGGGACGACACGGGGAAGTTATCACAAGTCAACACCAAATCACCAGATGGACAATTACTACTGCTAGACCACAACTAACGGTACCCACAAGTTAATTAATCTTTACGCGAAAATACCATCAAAAGTGACGTAATTAATTAATAAAAGAATATGAAACTGTTGTTACCATTATGTTTAAAAGACATAGCCCACTGAATGCATCCTTACATAATGATTTTAAGGAACAAGCATACTCACCCATCAAGGTCTGCAGCACGATTGCCTAGAAAATATGCTTTTCCCCTCCCGTTCGGCTCTTGGAGCGGTACTTGGCGTTTTTTATCAGAAGGCGGTGGGGGCGGGGGGTGGCATCGGCACGATTAGCCAATGGGAGGAGGAAAAGCCTACAAAGCGTACTCTTTGCTGCTTGCTTTAATTCTGGACATGTAGAAAGAATCGCGAAAGCTGTTGATTTGCTACAGGTTATTCTACACAGTATTTTTGGATGATAGGCAGATGGTTCTAGAAGCTGATAACACTACTTCAGAAAAAAAATCTTCTCTGCCCCTACGAGACATTAAAAAAGACTCGGCCATGGTTTCAACGCAACGCAACGGACAAAGAAGGAAAATAAACTAGCAATGGGCACATGGAAGAGGCTGCTGGATTCAAGAAAATATAAAAGACATCCCGCAGTGATATTCAGCATGTGTTTGAGATGTTTGATATAACTGAAAAAAAGAGGACAACAAGATCGAGTCGTTGCAAGTTATGAAATATAGGGAGGCGGAAAAAACGTACAATTTTCAAAAATATTTTCGAAATATTTTTGGAACAGTGTAGGGCGAAGAAGCGCACGTAATACTGACCATTTGTAACTAAACCACGAAACTAAGTCACCTCATATCTAAAGCAGCAATCTGAAAGAAAGAAATGCATTCACTCACGCAATCGTGACAGCACAATCGCACAGTATTCACATGTACACTTATGTGCAAAGCACGGAACTCAGTAAAAGTAATTACTGCTATCAAACAATGGGAGATAAGCTACGCTTGAAGAATTTAGTTATTTCAAGTCCTTTATCACTTTTAAATAAGCCGCTCAGTGCAGCATGAACCAACATTTAGAGAAATACAAAGCTTAAGTGCAAGGGCAGAGCAGGTAAATATTCTGCTATTCCTAAATTGTTGTTTGTGTACCTCCTGTTATTACTGTTGTAATTTATCATTTCAATTACTCAACAAGAGGAACTACTTCTATGAGTCGTGAGAAAACGATGCACACGAACACAATAACACTTTGATTTACACGTAGGGTATACTCTCAAATTGGTGCTTTAATGTCATGAATGTTCAAGTTCATAAGTTGACTAGCAGCTGGCTAAAGCAGAATGAAGTGTTAGCGTTATCAAAAAATAATTATCTAGCTGCCGATGGCGCTTCAATATTGTAAATGAGCAAAATCACCCTTATTTCAGTTACACGGACGAGTTTCTGCGCTGCTTTCGACATTTTCCATCTGGAGGTATTTCTTATATTTTTATTTACTTCTTATTATTGTTCTCGATTATTCCGTTTTGAGAGCGTGTGAACTTGAGTCAATTGCAGCTTCACTTCCTTTTCTTCCCAAAACCTCTTCAATAATTCACTGTGAGTTTTTCTTTTTTACCTGTCCATTTTTCCCTGTTGTTTCTTTCGTTGAGAGTTGCTCAGGTTTCTTGTTTCTTATTTTATTTCTGAACTGCCTCCTGTCCTCAATTTCTTCTTCTGAAATATTCAGTTGCAGCAGGTCTTCTTGCGCTCCTTTCATCCAGTTGGACTCTACTTTGCTTGCATATAACGACGTTAAATATTTTCTTTCTGAGTTTGTTTTCATCCATTCTGCATAAGTGTCCGTAGAACTGTAGGCGTCTTTTCCTAAATTTATCCGTGATATTGTCTTTGTGTTCGTAGAATTCCTTTGTAGGCCGTCTGACCCAAGTTCTGTCTCGGAGCACCGTAGGTTTTTCTGAGAATTTTTCGTTCTAGTTTCTCTGCGTCATGAATTTTTGTGATCCCAGTAATGTGGTTCCTCTACGACAAACGCGTTTTGGTGGCATAGTTTCGCATTATGCGATATTGCTATTTTGTTGTAGTGATTCCATGTCAGTTTGTACGCCTTTTGCAATTTGAATATTCTTTACCAGAAGAGTTCATGTAGTTTATCTAGCGCTAGTATGGCTTCATCTTTGTTGTTAGTTAATACAGCCAGGACATCTGCAAAGGCCAGGCATTTCACAGTGAGTCTGAGAGTCTGTTTCGTTTCTTTTTTCCAGTTTGGATACCTTTGACGTCTTTTCCCATTCTCTCATTATTTTTCCCAGTACTATGCTGAACAAGTGTGGCGATCGGCCACGTCCTTGTTTGACTCCTGTGTGAATACCGAAAGAGTTTGAGATTTCTCCCATGAATTGAACTTTTGAGGTGTTTTCTGGTGAAGTTTCCTGCTCTTTCCTGGGTTGCGTGTTTTCGATGCGTCACAGCGCCACCGTCGAGTTGCACCTACGGCCACCAGGTGCCGTGATCAGTCATCATGATTCATAGTTTCACGCACCTGACCAGTCGCAGTGCGCTTGTTGATGTGTCAACATGAGGTTAGACAAAAGAAGCAGGGCATTTTTGGTGAAGCTCTGTTACCAAAACAACAGTAATACTGCAGTTGTACTTTGAGAATATCGCCGGCTGAAACGATTACGGAAGGGTCCTCTTTCTCCACCTGCTATGCGGAGAATGATGAAGAAGTTCAAATGAACTGGAGAACAGGCTGTCGCTCCAGGAAGAGGCCCACGACTGGTTGCAGCACAGGTGGTTTATGAAATCGCTATTGCTATGGTAGACAACGCTGCGCGCAGTTCCCGATCGTCAGGCAGTGTGCATGCTGCGTCACGACAGTTGAACGTCCCGTGGTCCACTGTACGGAAGATGCTTCGGCCATTCTCTAATGATATCCGTACAAAATCCGTATCGTACAGCAGCTTGCACCACAGGACGCACAACGACGTGTTGACTTCGCTCTCCACTTTCTCGGAAGGACGGAAGTTGGCGACGGCTGGCCCTGGACCATCCTATGGAGAGAAGAAGCTCATTTTTCTCTGACGGGTGAGGTGAACGCACAGAATTGACAAGTGTGGAGGTCTTCACCTCCACTGTGCATGAAGTTCCTCTATATGATGAACGTGTTACCGTATGTTGTGGCTTCACAGCTACGTTCATCCCATTCTTTTTTGAATAGGTTGGCGCTCAAGGACCAAATATGTGCACTGTGACTGGCCAGCGTTTCTGCGATATACTTCGCCAACATGTCACATTCGCCCCACAGGAGAGAGAGCCACTGACCTCAACAGTTTTCATACAAGACTGGGCCCCACCCCACATTGCTCGTGAAGTTCATTTGCTTTTCCGAAACAGATTTGGAAACGATCGAATTATCAGCCGATCGGTTCCAAATGATTGGCCGGTACGATCACCTGATCTCACTCCCTGTGATTTCTGGTTGTGGGACTACCTGAAGGACTGCGTTTACCAGGGGAACATTCATACGTGTGCTGATCTGAAGCGCAGTATATCAGGAGAGGCGGTCAGCATACCTATGGACATTGTTCGTTCTGCTGTGCAGAATGCAATCCTGCGCTTTCAGATTCTTCTGGACACTGATGGGGGCCATATTGAGCCCCTTTTGTAGCAGTAATGGTACCGGTATGTAATGGTATGATGTAGCGTAGCAGCACATAAAAATTATTTCAGTTGTATTGATTCTGCATTATTTCTCTTCCCCACGTCCTTGACATTAATGCTACCAAGTTTGGTCCCCATACAGTAATTAGTTCCGTGTTATAACGTGTTAAGTAGGGAAAGTTTAATTATAACCACCCTGCATTGACGTTCCAGATGTGTTCAGTACAGGATCTCTTTTTGCCAAATCCTGCCTGATATTCGCCAGTCTGTGGTCCCGCTTGCAGTTGACCTCGGTGCAGGAGAGTTGCAGATAGAATTTTATAAGTTATTGGAAAAAGTGAGACTCCTCTGTAATCTGTTTTGTCTCCTTTCTTGTGGAGTGGATGCATCAAAGTATTCTTAAATTCTTTAGAGATTTTTTTCTGTTTTCCAGACTGCTGACATTACTTGTAAATTTTTGGCGTCATGTTTTTATGGTCCAGTTTATTTATTTATTTACTTTCTTGCAGCGGAAGATTCAGCGTTGTTCCGTAGTCAAGCTAAATAACAGAACAGGGTCGAAATAGTGTCCCTGATCTTTTCCCTTTCGCTTCCCGTACAACTCCTATCAAACTGCAGAAAGTAATTGGTCCAACGTCTTGGTGCGAGGATTCCCAGCACGTGATAAACATAGCGGCTGTATACATCTGCATAATATTCCGCAAGCCACCTAACGATGTCTAAAAGAGATTACTCCTGGTATCACTAACGCATCCTCCCTTCCCTGTTCCACTCGCGAAAGGCGCGTGGGAAGAATAACTGTCGCGAAGTCTCTGTATTAGATCTAATTTCTCCAATGTTTTCATCTTATTCGTTTCGCGAGATATATGTGGGAGGAAGTAATATGTTGTGCGACGCTACCTGGAAAGCGCTCTCTCGAAATTTTAATAGTAAACCGCTCCGTGATGCACAACGCCTCTCTCATAGCTTCTGCCACTAGAATTTGTTGAACATCTCTGTAACGATCTCGTACCGACGAAACGATCCCGTGACGAAATGAGCCGCTCTTGGTTGGATCTTCTCTGTATTTACTATCAGTCCTGCTTAGTAATGATTGTAAATTGATCAATAATAGTCAAGAATCGATTGCAAGCTCCTTGTAAGCCACTTCCTTGATGGACCAGTTACATTTCCTTAAGATACTTCCTATTAACCTCAGGCTGGCAGCTGCTATTTCTACTATTTGTTTCACGTGGTCATTCCACTTAAGGTCGCACTCGATTGTTACTCCTAAATAGTTTACGTAAGATAATGTTTCCAGCAATTTGTCATCAATAGTGTAGTTGTACAGTAGTAGATTTATTTTCCTATACATGCACAATATGTTACAGGGTCACCTGCCAGAGCCTGCAACATTCATCAGTCCTCTATGAGTCATTTTGCAAAATCGATACTGTCTTCTGGCATTGCTTTCTTTCCCATAGACAACCGTGTCATCTGCGAACAGTCTTACGGAGGTTCTGACTCTTTCTACTAGACCATTTATACGCACTGTAGACAGTAACGGGCGTATCACACTCCCTTGCGCTACTCGTCAAATTACCTTTCATTTGCCGATTTTTTCCCTTGAGAGCGATTGTTGAGGTCTATCTGTAAGAAAGTCTTCAGTCCAGTAGCAAATCTGGTCCGATACTCGGTAAGCTGCTATTTTCTTCACTAACCGGCAGTGCTGGACGGCGTCAAATGCCTTTCTGAAGTCCACTAATACGATACCAACCTGAGCGCTGTTATCTAAAGCGTTATGGATCTCGTGGAGGAACAGAGCGAGCTGAGTTTCTCAAGATCTATGTTTGCTGAATCCATGTTGACTTTTATAGAGGAGATTTGCGTCCTCCAAAAACGTCATCACCTGCACGTGCCCGTCTTCCGTCCCCAGTCATCACACGGAAGCCTCCTGCCGCTGATGCAAAACGGACTCACGACAGCAGTTGGACGAGGGGGAAAAGTGTAAAGTGTCAAGGTTCGAAGGATGTCCTCTCTAGGAACTGGGAACTTCTCACACTCTGTGGAGTGCAACACAGCGCACATGCAGTCATATAGCTACGAATTCTGTAATTTAGATGGCATAGCGTGCTGATAGTTTCACTTAAGCACCTTACCCAAATTGTCATGGCTGATTGGGGCGTTTGGATAGGAGTACAACAAAAGATATCTGACATTCGTTCATAGCATCCATTTTATTTAAAACATCCATATAAATGTAATTTATTCATTCTAGAAAAATACGCCTCCAACATTTACATACTTCTATACGTTCTTCAATATATTGAAAATCGTTACTCAAAAAATATCAAGTCAAGAAGCTATTGACATCAGTGTACCCAGACAATTAAGAGCTCAGTTCACAGATACTGGCCAACATCTTTAACAATGAATATCTTACCAAAACTGAGAAAAACTCCTACGAGGTCTAAACAACTTTAAAACAATTGTCCCAAATGTTAATTACAATAGAATGCCAGAACACGTGTTAAAACAACAAACATAACAATACGTTACATAAAACTTTCGAAGTATTAGGTAAAACCTGTTCAACTTAATAAAGCACAAAACAATTCAGTAGAACAAATGATGAAGCTGCAACAACGACATACTGGTTGGAAGACAATTATATCTGTCGTAATCACAGCAATTTTTCGTCGTACAATCCACATATGACTCCCATCTCTTAACGACCAGTAGAGCCACTGACGTCTGCTTTCGGTACAATTTGGACCTGCTTCATAGTTTACATTTGAACATATCGCTTTTCCCTTAATGCAGTTCCTTTCGTGAAACATGCACACTTTAGACACAGGCTAACAGTACAAAGAGACGGACAGTAACTTTTCAAACCTCAACAAAAAGAACAGAGGTCAGGTGCAGTAGTTGCAAGAAATGTTAAAGTCCATTGACATATGTAAAACTAATCTCGCCTTAGAAAATATAGTGAAAACATCAATCTTAACACGACCGTTATAGGTATTTACAAGCTTTACATTTTCTGCGACAATATTAATCATGAACCATAGTTTTACTTGGGGCCTCAGATAGGTTAAAATAATCAGTAATACTGAGCAAAGTAAGCAGATCAATATTTTTAAATCAACTCGAATGAAGCACCCTGTCATATCATATACAACCGTTCGCTCGACGAAAGATCCGTACCCAAAGACTGGAAAGTTGCACAAGTCACACCAATATTTAAGAAAGGTAGTAGGAGTAATCCACTAAATTACAGGCCCATATCGTTAACGTCGATATGCAGCAGGATTTTAGAACACGTATTGAGTTCGAACATTATGAAGTACGTCGAAGAAAACGGTTTATTGACACACAGTCAACATGGGTTTAGAAAACATCGTTCCTGTGAAACACAACTAGCTCTTTATTCACATGAAGTGTTGAGCGCTATTGACAAGGGATTTCAGATTGAGTCCGTATTTCTGGATTTCCAGAAGGCTTTCGACACTGTACCACACAAGCGGCTCATAGCGAAAATGCGTGCTTATGGAATATCATCTCATTTATGCGACTGGATCTGTGATTTCCTGTCAGAGAGGTCACAGTCCGTAGTAACTGAAGGACAGTCATCGAGAAAAAAAGAAGCGATTTCTGGCGTTCCCCAAAGGTAGTGTTATAGGCCCTTTGCTGTTCCTTATCTGTATAAGCGATTTGGGAGACAATGTGAGCAGCCGTCTTCGGTTGTTTGCAGATGACACTGTCGTTCATCGACTAAAGTCATCAGAAGATCAACACAAACTACAAAACGATTTAGAAAAGATATCTGGATGGTTCGAAAAGTGGCAGTTGACCCTAAATAACGAAAAGTGTGAGGTCACCCACGAGTGCTAAAAGGAACGCGTTAAACTTCGGTTACACAATAAATCAGTCTAATCTAAAAGCCGTAAATTCAACTAAATACCTAGGTATTACAATTACGAACAACTTAAATTGGAAAGAACATATAGAAAATGTTGTGGGGAAGGCTAACCAAAGACGGCCTTTTATTGGCAGGGCACTTAGAAAATGCAACAGACCTACTAAGGAGACTGCCTACACTACGCTTGTACGTCCTCTTTTCGCATACTGCTGCGCGGTGAGGGATCCTTACCAGATAGGACTGACGGAGTACATCGAAAAAGTTCAAAGAAGGGCAGCACGTTTTGTATAATCGCGAAATATTGGAGAGAATGTCACAGAAATGATACAGGATTTGGGCTGGATATCGTTAAAAGAAAGGCGTTTTTCGTTTCGACGAAATCTTCTCACGAAATTCCAATCACCAACTTTCTCCTGAAAATGCGAAAATATTTTGTTGACACCGATCTACATAGAGAGGAACGATTGACAGGATAAAATAAGAGAAATCAGAGCTCGTACGGAAAGATATAGGTGTTCATTCTTTCCGCGCGCTTTACGAGATTGGTATAATAGAGAACTGTGAAGGTGGTTCGATGAACCCTCTGCCAGGCACTTAAATGTGATTTGCAGAGTATCCATGTAGATGTAGAATCATTATATATCTTGAAGCAACCAGAAATAATTACTATTCAGATTACAGTTGTAGCGGCAGCATTAATCTTCCAGAGTAGGTTGCATAAGTAGAAGTATACCGTTAAAGTCAGTGATATTTCACACATTGTGTAATAAATAGACTCTAAATCAGGGCCACATCGTCACAACATCGTCCAGTTTGAAGGTGACGCGACAAGCATCACGCGACCGTGCCCACTCGCCGCTACCACTACTGCTTGTCGAATGTGACTTTTACTTCCTTGCGGATATACACACGCACAGGCACTCAGTCGTACGCCGTAATACGTATCTGGAAAGAACTACTCCTGCCTGAAAAGCACTCGAATTTGACTGCAACAGTAGCAAACATAAACCAGGAGCTCGGTACCACAGTCTAGCTAAACACGGTACTGTTCGACGGTGCAGAAGCCAGTGGCATTCCCCGATAACTAACAGACTGCTCTCTGTACCATTTCCGTATAAGCAACCGACAAGCACAATTCTGCCACCCCAGACGGAACTTCCAAACCTATCCGTTCCTTGTGTGTTACTGCGCACTCCTCAGATTACGTGCTGAAATATGTTTGACACACGGCTACAATAGTTCCAATTACAGGCATGTATGGCTGATCATAAGGTGCCAACCTGGACATAAAAGTACTGCCCCTGATTCAGTCCAAGGGTGTTAGAAAACAATTCGAACAGCAAAACTCGGGGTAAGGGTTGGGGGTTCTCCAACCTTCATCCAGTCGTTTACTGGCCCTCGGTTATACGTTTTGTAGCTTACAAAACACATTAGTTATGCCACTTGACATTACAAATTAGAATGCGTGAAACGATAAACGACTGTTGTCCTCTTGCAAAACCAATCCAGAGTCACATATTTTAGATTGTGATTCATATTTTCATATCAGATTACTTACAGTCTATACAATGATGGAAAGAAATTGCAGCGCCAAGAAGGAGTTATTTGAGTTAAGCGAAAGTTGGTAGACGTGTTTCTACATCCGAAAGATGCCGTCTATTAAAATCTGGCGCCAGTCGGATAAGAGTGGCGCTAGTAGCGCCAATATGAGGATGCCAATCAAGTTGCTTTAAATACGCGCTGTAACGGTCGTGAGCGTCAGTTACCTTCGATACTGGACGTAGTGAGTTGATGTTAGTGAAGAACGTCTTTAAGACAACGACAAGGCCATTATCAACAGTTCACTGAGTTTGGACGAGGTCGTGTAATAGGGCTACGATAAGCTGGATGTTCTTTCCGCGATACTGCAGAAAGACTTGACAGGAATGTACACGTTGTACGTGAATGCTAGCAGCGGTGGTCACGGGAAGTACAGTCGTTAGAAGACGGGGCTATGGATGGCCACGTGGCACTGCCGAAATGGAAGACAGACACAATTCGAGCGACAGATGGCACAACAGTAACACAATGAACTGTTACCAATCGGTTACTTCAGGGATAGCTTCGAGCCACACTCCCGATAGTGTGCATTTCACTGACCTCAAACCACCACCGTTTGGGACTTCAGTGTTGTCAAGCGACAGCCCATTGAAGTGTGGAGTGGATGTCTGTTGTGTTTTCTGATGAAAGCCCCTACTGCCTCGGTACCAGTGATGGCCGAGCAGTGGTTAGAAAGAGACCAGTTGAGGGGCTACAGCTAATCTGTCTTCGCGCTAGACACACTGGACATACACCAGGAGTTATGGTATGGGGTGCGATTTCGTATGACAGCAGGAGCAGTCTCGCGGTTATCCTACACATGCTGACTACAAATTTGTACGTCAGTCTGGTGATTCAACTAGTTTTGCTGTCATTCATGAACAGCATTCCAGGCGGAGTTTTCCAGCGGGATAACGCTCGCCCACATACTGCTGTTGTAACCCAACGTGCTCTACAGAGTGTTGTCGTGTTGCCTTGGTCTGCTCGATCACCAGATACGTGTCCAACCGAGTTCGCATGCGACATCATCGGACGACAACTCCAGCATCATCCACAACCAGCATTAACCATCCCTGTACTGACCGACCAAGTGCAACAGGCGTGGAACTCCATCCCACATCCCCCCCTCGGAGGTTCGAGTCCTCCCTCGGGTATGGGTGTGTGTGTGTGTGTCTGTGTGTGTGTGTGTGTGTGTGTGTGTGTGTGTGTGTGTGTGTGTGTGTTGTCCTCAGCATAAGTTAGTTTAAGTTAGGTTAATTAGTGTGTAGCCTTAGGGACCGATGACCTCACCAGTTTGATCCCATGGGACCTTACCCGAAATTTCCAAATTTTGCATCCCACAAACTGACATCAGCATCTGTACGACACAATTCATCCACTTTCACATGTTTGCATTCAACATTTTGACAGTTACACCGGTTATTCATGTACCAGAATTTCACATTCTCAATGGCAATTTCCGCGATAACACTAACCTGTGATCTGGAAACGTTAATCATGTAAATAAATTCCTCAGAGGAATGTATTCCAAAAATTTCTTTACTGTATGTTATTTGTTTCTTCGTGTTGCAATTTTTTCCGTTTTTGTGCTGTCAGATTTCAAATGAGTAAATATTTATTCACAGATTGACGTTCGAAATGGTTCAAATGGCTCTGAGCACTATGGGACTTCACTGCTGAGGTCATCAGTCCCCTAGAACTTAGAACTACTTAAACCTAACTAACCTAAGGACATCACACACATCCAAGCCCGAGGCAGGATTCGAACCTGCGACCGTAGCGGTCGCACGGTTCCACAGATTGACGTATTAAATACTGCATACTCAACAGAATTAATGAAATCATTGTCCTAAAGCCTAAGAGAAAATTGATCGCAAAGCGTCTGAAAAGAAAACATTTTGCGTTGAAAATAGCTGAAGTTTACTGATTTTTATTAAACTCATAGGCTTTAAAAGGTAAGCAACTTAAAGTTATTTCGTAACATTATTTATATACCACAAATCTATCAATAGCATTCAGGATAACTATAGCACTGATTACCTTATTAAACACAGAGTTTTGCTTCAGTTTAGAATTCTTTTTTCGGTAAATATTAAGGTGCACCTGCATCCTGCTCACAGTCCAAGCATCTCTTTCAGATGAAGCTGTATCTGCTAGCAGAATATCAGCTGTGTTACTCTCATATAATGCAATTATAGTTCCTACTTCATTTAACACTTCCGATGGAAATTTGTACGTTTTAAGCAATAAACCCCCCAGAAAGGTGCTACTTTTTATTGCAGTTCTTGAGATTAATACTTTAGACATATTGTACTACGTAGTTTTTTTCGTGTAAATGACACTGAAAGTCTTCCCATCACTGCAGCTGACCTCAGGAAACCTAGTGAATATATTGCAACATTCATTAAACTCGAATGGATTAAGACCCAAACGCTATTTATATTTACTCACTTTGTGCCTGTAATGCAAGTCATGCTACTCGTGTATCAGAATGACATGTTAAATTTCGATTTTTAATATGCAGCTTGGCTGACTTCAGATACCTGTCAATGTTTGACAAATATCTTGGTTTCTTGATTGTTTAAAAGATATTTTGCTGCCGTAATTGCCTATCTCATTTCCTCGTTAGTACTCGACAAGCTGTTTAATTTCTTATTTTTAAGAGTTATTTCCCTGAAGTCAGAAGGTTGTTGACTTTTATTTAAATAAAAGATTATGCATGTTTTCAACTGTGAACGTTGCTTTCTTGCCTTGTGGCCCAGCCTTACAGCTCAACGGCGTATTAAGCTGCTTAAGCGTAAATACACCCAGTTCAGTTGCTAAGTTCCTCGCTGTTCTCATTTCTGCCACTTCTCATTACTTTCGTCTTTCTTCGGTTTACTCTGAGTCCATATTCTGTGATTATTAGATTGTTCATTAGATACAGTATGTCCTGTAATTCTTACCCGTTTTCACTGAGGATAGTCGTGTCATCACCGAATCTTATCATTGATATCATTTCACCCTGAACATTAATCCCACTCTTGAACCTATCTCTTATTTCCGTAATAGCTCCTTCGATGTATACAATGAACAACAGGGGCGAAAGATTACGTGACAGTCTTAGATCTTTTTTAATCTGAGCACTTCGTTCTTGGTCTTCCATTCTTATTGTTCCTTCTTGGTTCTTATAAGTACTGTATATTACCTGCCTTTCCCTATTGCTTCACCTGTTTCTCTAATCATTTTGAACATCTTGAAACATTTTACAGGTCGATGAATGCTATCAGCGTGCCTTGAATTTTCTTCAGTCTCGCTTCCTATGTGAAGTGCGACTTTAGAACTGTCTGGTGCTCTTATGTTTCCAAAAGCCAAACTGGTCGTAATCGTTTCGGCAATGGCCGCTTAAAAATTAATTTGTAGAGATGGCGCACTGGTGCGCTGACCCAGCTTTTTGTTTTTTCTTTTCTTTTCTTTTCTTTTCTTTTAGTTTTCAGTCTTCTGACTGGTTTTATACAGCCCCCACGTACTCTCCTGAGCCAACCTATTCATCTCAGAGTAACACTTGAACCTACGTCTTCAATTACTTGCTGGATGTATTCCAATCTCTGTCTTCGTATACGATTTTTGCCCTCTACAGCTCCCTCTAGTACCATGGAAGTCTTCGCTAATGTCATAACAGATGTCCCATCATCCTATTCCTTCTCCTTATCAGTGTTTTCCATATATTCCTTTCCTCGGTGATTCTGCGTGGAACCTCCTCATTCCTTACCTTGTCAGCCCGCCTAATTCTCAACATTCGTCTGTAGCACCACATATCAAATGCTTCGATTCTCTTCTTTTCCGGTTTTCCCACAGTACATGTTTCACTACCATACAATGCGTTGCTCCAAATGTACATTCTCAGAAATTTCTTCCTCAAATTAAGTCTCCTCTTGGCCAGGAATACCCTTTTTGCCAGTACTAGTCAGCTTTTGATGTCCTCTTTGTTCCGTACGACACTGGTTATTTTGCTGTCTAGGTAGCAGAATTCCTTAATTTCACCTACTTCGTGACCATCAGTCCTGTTGTTAAGTTTCTCGCTGTTCTCATTCCTGCTACTTCCCATTAGTTTACATGAAACCAATATTGTGTACTCATTAAACTATTCATACCATTCAGCAAATCATGTAATTCTACTTCACTTTCATTCGGGATAGCAAAGTCATCAGCGAATAGAATTATTGATATCTTTTCACCTTAAATTTTAATTCCACTTCTGAAACTTAGTTTTATTTCCATCATTGTTTCTTCGATGTACAGGTTGAACAGCAGGGGCGAAAGACTACGTTCCTGTCTTACACCAGTTTTAATCCGAGCACTTCGTTCTTGGTTGTCCACTCTTATTATTCCCTCTTGGCTCTTGTACATATTGTATATTACCCGTCTCTCCCTACAGCTTACCCATATCTTTCTCAGAATTTCGAACATCTTGCACCATTTTACACTGTCGAACGCTTTTTCCAGGTCGTCAAATCCTATGAACTTGACTTGATTTATTTTTTAGCTTTGCTTCCAATATCAACCGTAACGTCATAATTGCCTCTCTGATGCCTTTATCTTCCCTAGAGCCAAACGGATCGTCATCTAACACATCCTCAATTTTCTTTTCCATTCTTATGCGTATTATTCTTGTCAGCAATTGGGATGTATGAGCTACTTAGCTGATTGTGCGAAAATTCTAGCACTTGTCAGCTCTTGCAGTCTTCGGAACGTGTGGATGATATTTTTCCGAAAGTCAGATGGTATGTCGCCAGACTCATACATTCTGCACACCAACGTGAATAGTCGAATTGTTGCCAGTTCCCCCAATGATTTTACATATTCTGATGGAGTGTTATCTATCCCTTCTCCCTTATTTGATCTTAGCTCTCTTAAATTCTAATTCTGGATTCGTTATCTTTTCTATATCGACTCCTGTTTCTTCTTCTGTCACATCAGACAAATCTTCCCCTCCACAGAGGCCTTCAATGCACTCTTTCCACCTATCCGCTCTCTTCTGTGCATTTAACAGTGGAATTCCCATTGCACTCTTAATGTTACCAACCTTGCTTTTAATTTTACCGAAGGCCGTTTTGACTTTCCTGTATGCTGAGTCTGTCCTTCCGACAATCATTTCTTTTTCGATTTCTTCACATTTTCGTGCAACTATTTTGTCTTAGTTTCTCTGCACTTCCTGTTTATTCATTTCTCTGCGACCTGTATTTCTGAATTCCCGAATATCCCTAAACACTTTTGTACTTCCTTCTTTCATAGAGCAACTGAAGTATTTCTTTTGTTATCCATGATTTCTTCGCAGTTAACTTCTTTGTACCTGTGTTTTTCTTTCCAGCTTCTATGATTGCCCGTTTTAGAGACGTCCATTCGTCTTCAACTGTACTGCCTACTGAGCTATTCCTTATTGTTGTATCTAAAGCCTTAGAGAACTTCAAGCGTTATCTCGTCATTCCTTAGTACTTCCGTATCCCACTTCTTTGATTCTTCCTGACTAATCTCTTAAACTCCAACCTACTCTTCATCACTACTACATTGTGATCTGAGTCTATACTACTCCTGGATACGCCTTACAATCCAGTATTCTGATTTCGGAATCTCTGTCTGACCATGATGTAATCTAAATGAAATCTTCCCGTATCACCCGGCCGTTTTCCAAGAGTACCACCTCCTCTTGTGATTCTTGAACAGAGTATTCGCTATTACTAGCTGAAATTCATTACAGAACTCAATTAGTCTCTCTCTTCTCTCATTCATTGTCTCAATCCCATATTGTCCTGTAACATTATCTTCTGCTCCTTCCCTTACAACTACAATCCAGTTCCCCATGACTATTAGATTTTATCTCCCTTTACGTGTTGTATTATCCTTTCAATGTTCTGATATACTTTCTCTATCCCTTCGTCTTCAGCTTGCGACGTCGGCATGTATACCTGAACTGTCGTTGTCGACGTTAGTTTGCTGCCGATTCTGATAAAAACAACCCTATCAATGAACTGTTCACAGTAGCATACTCTCAGTCCTACCTTCCTATTCATAACGAATCCTCCTCCCGTTATACCATTATCTGCTGCTGTTGATATTACACTATACTAATCTGACCAGAAATCCTTGTTTTCTTTCCATTTTATTTCACTGACCCTACTACGTCTATATTGAGCTTTTGCATTTCCCTTTCAGATTTTCTAGCTTCCCTAACACGTTGAAGCTTCTAACATTCCACGACCCGACTCATAGAACGTTATCCTTTCGTTGTTTATTCAATCTTTTTCTCATGGTCACGTCCCCCTTGGCACTCCCCTCCCGGAGCTCTGAAGGGGGACTATTCCGAAATCTTTTGTCAATGGAGAGATCATCTTGACACTTTTTCAATTATAGACCCCATGTCCTGTGGATGCATGTTTCGTGTCTTTAATGCAGTGGTTTCCATTGCCTTCTACATCCTCCTGCCGTTGATTACTGCTGATTTGAAACTTCCTGGCAGATTAAAACTGTGTGCCGGATCGAGATTCGAACTCGAGACCTTTGCCTTTCGCGGGCAAGTGCTCTACCAACCGAGCTACCCAAGCACGACTCACGCCCCGTCCTCACAGCTTTACTTCTGCCAGTACCTCGTTTCCTACCTTCCAAACTTTACAGAAGCTCTCCTGCGAACCTGCCAGGAAGTTTCATATCAGCGCACACTCCGCTGCAGAGTGAAAATATTATTCTGGAAACAGCCCGCAGACTGTGGCTAAGCCATGTCTCTGCAATATCCTTTCTTTCCGGAGTGCTAGTTCTGCAAGGTTCGCAGGAGAACTCGGAGTGTACTAGAACTGTGAATTACTGTATTATGTTATTACAGTGTACCCCTAGAGAAATTGTTCAGCTCGACAAGTCATAATAAACCCTGAAATTTTTCGCACAGGAAGTATGCGCGGAAAGATATACTGTGTCAAAATTTTAGCTACTAAGGTGCACTGCAACTTTTTTTTAAAAAATGTTAAAGTTAGCCATTTTTGCTGCATGAAGAACCGCTGATTACAGAGGATTATACGAACATCCCTGACTATTGCGCGAGTCGGCGAATAAGCAGAACAGCTGTGACAGACGAGACACATACCGCGAAGTCCAAAATGCACACAAGCGAACTTTAAGTACTTAAAACATACCAAAAATGTCTCACATCATTCATTTTTTTAATAACATGCAGTGCATATCGACAGTTGAACTTTTGTAGGTGTAATTATTACACAAGTGACTAGAAGAGAAAACTAAGTCAAGGCATTGTATGGTGTTACATTACGGACAACTTCCATTACTCGGGAGTTTAATTTATTGGTATCAAATACTTTATAACAATTACTGTAGCACAGTTCTTATAATTGTTGAATAATGCATATTTTGCTAACAATGAAACACTTTCTTGTTTGTTGTCTGGTGTTGTCACATAAATCGAAGTGGCTATTGAATGACGAAAACAAACATTTTCCTTACAGTAGGACCATTCGATAAATGAAAAATTAATACATTCAGGCACCTCACAGTAATTACTAGTTTTATTTAGACAGACTTTGGATGTAGTAAGAAATCGTCGCGGCCGTAGTTCCTCATACTGTGCCAGGCACTCTTGATCAAATTCGTAAAACATAGTGATGCAAATTGACAACTCGCAAAAGACGTGAACTTCAACAGTACTGTTCCGGTGATGAACCTGAAATGACAAAGACCCATCGGAAATAATGTTGTCCCAGAATTTTCCGAAAAATGCTTTACAATGTCGAAGAATTTCTTCTATCGAAATGCTGAATCACACTATTGGTTCTAGGTGGAATCCGAATTATATTAACAGTCTTTTCGTCTTCCCTCTGAAGACAGATCTAGCGTTATGTACAGGGCAGAATCACAACAAAAGCACTAAATTATTTTCTACAGCTGATAAGAAGACAACCCAGATGCAATATTGAAAATTATTCTCTCCCATTTTCCCAGAGTTTTCCTTCGTTGATTACAAGATATTCTCAAGTAAACCTTTTTTTAAAATTTTCGTTTCTAATTTGGCTCGAGGCTCCTGAAGATAGTTATAAAACCGCGGAAACACTAATCCACTGATACTTATCACTAGCATTGTTTTATGTGTATATCTCATAGCATTCATTGACTGCAAAGTGACTTTGTCTTTTTTTCACTCGAATTGATAAAAGGCGATCAGCATGCAGTTCTTGTACGAAATATGACCAATTCGTTCATACACAGCATTTTATGGGATAACAACAAGCTTTGTCTTCACTTCATCTACGACTTTGTCTGCAGTATTACCCACTAATGACATCACCTGCACACGTTTAGTTGAAATAAATTTCGTAATTTTGCGTCTTCCTTTCCACATAATTTCATGAATCTGTTTAACCATGTTGTAGAAACCTAGAAATCAGTAACGTTCATCCCACTTGTAATTCAAGGGTCCCAGCCACGCAGTTCTGCCTCAGTAACAGTGCACTGACTCTCACTAGCAGTTCTAAATCTTTCGAATAGTTTTTCTTTGACACTTTTGCGAGTTTCATTTTGACGTATATTTCGTATTTCGTGTAAATCTTTCTCTCATTTATACGATTCATGTTCACATCTTATGTAACGAAGGCAGCTTTGCGCTTTAAGCGATTTTCCCCTCCTTCATTTAACCAAAATATTTACAGTCTTCGCTTTGTCACTGAAGGTTATTAATGCACAACAATCTTCGTTCAAACAACAATTCGCAGAACCATTAGAGTAATTTCAGTTTCTTGTAATGTTTCTACAGTTTCTAACTAAATGTCGACATCATTGGGATGAATGTCCAGAAAGTTAGCTTGTAAATAGCATGTATGTGTGTCTTCAGTATGTGATTCCGATTGTCTACGATGTGCTTCATATATCATATTTGCAATGTTGAAAACATTAGTTAAATTCCACATTACTGTGAAACTCTGGAAGCTGCACAAAGACAGATTCTATTAGCAAGCATATATGAAGAAAAACACGAAGAAAAATTGTTTTATCTCCATTTTCAACACTTAGTGATACTGGAAAAGCAATTGAAATAATTATGGACATTGAATGAGTTTCAGATTCGAGCATATAGTAACTGTCTACAACTGTCAGAGAAACAATCACTGGAAACTGAAATTCTCTTTGCAAATTACGATTACGTTGTGCCGCATTATCTGTTTACCTCTTTGTCTTCAACCAAGAATGTGCGCGTTCCGTGTTGCCTGCTACAGCTCCAGTAGGGGTGTACTTTTTTCCAGCCGTCTGTTGAGCTACGAATTTGGTGACATTAAACATTTTTCATTTTTAATAAATACTTTCAACGCGCCTTAGCAGCTAAGATTTTGACATACTGTTTCTTTCGCCGTGATCTTCATGCATAAAAAATTTCAGGACAGGTTTCGACGTATTGGACTTCCGTAAGTGCAGTGATCAAGCATCCAGATTTCATGAAACTGTGACAGCAATAGCTTCAACTTCAAATGCAACAGGAAGTACAAGTAAAATAACAATTTAATACCAAGTGCGACAAGAACAATACAAAACCAGATTCTGGAACAAATGCTTGTAGTACAGCACTCAGCGTCACCACTGGCGCTATTTCATCCAGAGGGTGAGTACTCCTACTACTGACATTTTCCACGCACATAGCATAACCAACGTTACTAAACAGATTGCTTTTCTACTATCTTCTAACTCCCTAACATTGTGTATTCTACGAAAATTATGCGCTATTCATAAATCTGCATGTTTAGATTTGTTTGAAATACATAGTGTGCTGCCTAAGCATTACCAGGAACAAACACATGTTTGTAGCAGATAGGCACGATCTGTTTTTTTTTTTAATTTTATTTTATTATTATAATTTTTTTTAAGTTCCATCAACCACATGCTGCATGGACGACTGGGCAAGGCTGACCTGTAACCTAAAGCTGCCGATTTTTTGTGTAAAAATCTTAATTGTAAAAATCCTATAGTGAATCGTTAGTGCAAGATATAATAATCACGTATGGACCCAATCAAGGAGGTTGTGTACAGATGTTGAAATTAACAAATCCTACTCTCGAAGAAGTGTTAACAATAGCAAAAACTCTTGAAATGTCAGGTTAATCTCAACACTAGTTTGAAGAAAGCTGTGTATCGTCTGTAAGATCGCTTAAAATATCAAGTGCAACCCAGAGAAAATTTGAGGAAAGTGAGGTAGACTAACTGAGGAGATATCAAGAATGGTCCCTTATTGTTCTTAATATGTATTAACGACTTGTCACTCTATATTCATGAAGATGCAAAGTTAGTTCTTTTTGCTGATGATACAAGTATAGTAATCACATCCAAGAAGCAAGAATCAGCTGAAGAAATTGCAAATAATGTCATTCAGAAAATTATTAAGTGGTTCTCTGCAAATTGACTCTAGTTAAATTTTGACAAAACACAGTTTATACAACTCTGTACAGTAAATGGCATAACACCATTGATAAATATAGATTAGATTAGATTAGATTAGATTTACTTTCATTCCAATTGATCCGTAGTGAGGAGGTCCTCCTATGAACGAAAGTCTGTTGCTAAGGTAGAATACTCAAAATTTCTGGGTGTGTACATTGATGAGAAATTGAATTGGAAGAAACACATCGATGATCTGCTGAAACGGTTAGATTCAGCTCCTTATGCTATTAGGGTTATTGCAAATTTTGGTGATAAAAATATCAGTAAATTAGCGTACTATGCCTATTTTCAGTCACTGCTTTCATATGGCATCATATTTTGGGGCAATTCGTCATTAAGAGAGAAAGTATTCATTGCTCAAAAGCGTGTAATCAGAATAATAACTAGAGCATAGCCAGGATCGCCTTGCAGACATTTATTTAAGGAACTCGGGATATTCACAGTACCTTCGCAATACATATATTCACTTATGAAAATTGTCATTAATAACCCATCCCAATTCAAAAATAGCAGCAAAGTGCATAGCTACAACACTAGAAGAAAGGATGATATTCACTATTCTGGATTAAATCTCACTTTGGTGAATTACGCTGCCACAAAAATCTTTGGTCATTTGCCAAATCGTATTAAAAGTCTGACAGATAGCCAACCAACATTTAAAAGCAAATTAAAAGAATTTCTAAATGACAACTCCTTCTACTCAATAGATGAATTCTTAGATATGAAGTAGCAACTGTAAAAAATTCCATTAATTAATTATTTTGTGTAAAGAAAACTTATGTTAAAGTGACACGTTCCACATCATTACGAAATGTCGTATTCATGATCTATGGAACAAGGATTAACATATGTATGTATGTATGTATAAAGCGTCGTTTCCATTCATGCCACAGTAAGCATGATTGTAGGTCATCAAGTTCATCTTCGTCATCCGACTCGGAGTTCAAAACCTCTGACATCCAGTTAGTAACAAAGCCCTAATAACAAATCAGCAGCAGCTCTTACTTGACTCCGTCTTCACGTAGTCCCCCTAGCATACAATCCCGCTATAAGAACAGCAGTAAACAGTACCCAGAGCGTCCAGATTGTTTTCCAAAACATACGTGCTCTCAGTGCCTGTATAGGGGAATGTGCTGTGCACAGAGCTGTAAACAAGGAAATGTGGCGGAAGTTTGCAAAATTGACACCACGTGGCACAGACAATGCCACAGCAACGTAAACATATTATAGCCGCAGTTGAACTCTTTCACAAAGGTACCGGAAAAGTTTTCTCTCCCACTAACGATCAACACCTAGTTATTAAAATTTCTTTTTGATACCGTTTCACAGGTTTCTGCTGTAAATGAGGAAACCTATACTCAGATTTGTTCTTCAACTCTTCAGCTGACATCAGAAAGGTTACAAACATACAGCAAGCACCACATGTTTCTGCGTGGTGGAAACATAGAAACAGTGTGCCACAAAAAAGTCAGCCTTCCATTACTTTCTTCGTTGTGCCTTCACGTCAGGCGCGAGACATTTTTGAGATGGATGCTTATTCATATTTTCGTATTAATATAACAGACATCAAGGTTGAACCAGCAGTTGTACCATTCGCTGATTTTGATTCGTTATACACTGAATTTTCATGCATGTTTTCACCAGGCTAAAGTTGTTGGAATTATAGTGTAGCTCACATTCTACTAAACTTTACTGCAGCACTTCGCTACTGTAGAAACAGACCAGTGCTAGTAGCATTGTAAGGTGATCACAGCTTAGTATTATATCGTCTGGTGCAACAAGATATTCTCATACTCATCACGTCCTGCTCCTGGACTATACCGTTGGCAGTGTTACGAAAAACCAGTTGGTTCCCAACGTGCTTGTGGTCATTTGAAATCACCTACAAATGCACAGTTACAATTGACGTCAATCTCATTCCAAAGCCAGAGCAGTTCATGTCAAGCCAGTGCTTCCCTAAAGTTGATGTACCTGACACTTATTTACAATTGCCGTTAGAGGAACCATCATGTCAGTTTATTGTTATCAACTTTCTGTTTGTATTGTACAGATAAAAAACGGTTGCCTTTCGCAATTATCTGTGCATCAGCTGATTGAAAACATTCCGAACACAGTAAAGTACAGGGTGTTTCAAAAATGACCGGTATATTTGAAACGGCAATAAAAACCAAACGAGCAGCGATAGTAAGACACCGTTTGTTGCAATATGCTTGGGACAACAGTACATTTTCTGGCGGACAAACTTTCGAAATTACAGTAGTTACAATTTTCAACAAAAGATGGCGCTGCAAGTGATGTGAAAGATATAGAAGACAACGCAGTCTGTGGGTGCGCCATTCTGTATGTCGTCTTTCTGCTGTAAGCGTGTGCTGTTCACAACATGCAAGTGTGCTGTGGACAACATGGTTTATTCCTTAGAACAGAGGATTTTTCTGGTGTTGGAATTCCACCGCCTAGAACACAGTGTTGTTGCAACAAGACGAAGTTTTCAACAGAGGTTTAATGTAACCAAAGGACCGAAAAGCGATACAATAAAGGATCTGTTTGAAAAATTTCAACGGACTGGGAACGTGACGGATGAACGTGCTGGAAAGGTAGGGCGACCGCGTACGGCAACCACAGAGGGCAACGCGCAGCTAGTGCAGCAGGTGATCCAACAGCGGCCTCGGGTTTCCGTTCGCCGTGTTGCAGCTGCGGTCCAAATGACGCCAAAGTCCACGTATCGTCTCATGCGCCAGAGTTTACACCTCTATCCATACAAAATTCAAACGCAGCAACCCCTCAGCGCCGCTACCATTGCTGAACGAGAGACATTCGCTAATGATATAGTGCACAGGATTGATGACGGCGATATGCATGTGGGCAGCATTTGGTTTACTGACGAAGCTTATTTTTACCTGGACAGCTTCGTCAATAAACAGAACTGGCGCATATGGGGAACCGAAAAGCCCCATGTTGCAGTCCCATCGTCCCTGCATCCTCAAAAAGTACTGGTCTGGGCCGCCATTTCTTCCAAAGGAATCATTGGCCCATTTTTCAGATCCGAAAAGATTACTGCATCACGCTATCTGGACATTCTTCGTGAATTTGTGGCGGTACAAACTGCCTTAGACGACACTGCGAACAGCTCGTGGTTTATGCAAGATGGTGCCCGGCCACATCGCACGGCCGACGTCTTTAATTTCCTGAATGAATATTTCGATGATCGTGTGATTGCTTTGGGCTATCCGAAACATACAGGAGGCGGCGTGGATTGGCCTGCCTATTCGCCAGACATGAACCCCTGTGACTTCTTTCTGTGGGGACACTTGAAAGACCAGGTGTACCGGCAGAATCCAGAAACAATTGAACAGCTGAAGCAGTACATCTCATCTGCATGTGAAGCCATTCCGCCAGATACGTTGTCAAAGGTTTCGGGTAATTTCATTCAGAGACTACGCCATATTATTGCTACGCATGGTGGATACGTGGAAAATATCGTACTATAGAGTTTCCCAGACCGCAGCGCCATCTGTTGTTGACAATTGTAACTACTGTAATTTCGAAAGTTTGTCTGCCTGAAAATGTACTGTTGTCCCAAGCATATTGCAACAAACGATGTATTTCTATCGCTGCTCGTTTAGTTTTTATTACCGTTTCAAATATACCGGTCATTTTTGAAACACCCTGTATCTGGACGACATATTCGTAAGAAGCGCTATGAGGGAGCACCATCTGGCGAACTTAGTCTACTGTTCCTCCCACAACTAAACTGACTTCAGTGCACCTACAAAAGTTGTTTTGAGAGCAAGTGGAGTACTTAAGCCACGTACTGAGTCATAAAGGACTTCATCGGACTCAGTAACAGTTGGAAGCCGTAGAAAATAATCCAAGTGCCTACTTATACAAAAATGAATTATTATACAAAATTTATACCAAAAGATACGCAGGTCGCCAGACCACTTAATAATTCACTCAAGAAATATGCAAAATGTGAATAGTCACAAAGGTGTCAGGAGGCTTTTAAAACACAAGTTAAAACATTGTAAAAAGTTCACTCCTCGCCTCAAAAGTCTTACTCTGGCCACCGACGCGTCTCTCTTCGGCTGTTCGCTCCCAAAAAAACGATGATGGGCGTGAACAACCCACTGCATACACTTCAAAATAGATCAGTTGAGGCTCTAAGAACCTTCATCATCGACTGTGAGACTGTAATATGTGTGCAGGCTCCTAACATCTCTTGATCTTGTGGTGGGTAAGGTTAATCTGCGCTGTAGGCCCACATTGTATGTATGAACGTTCACGAAAAGCTGTGTCACTGATCTCTCTGGTATTTACTTCCACATAGGCTCGATGACGTTGTGCGTTAGACATTTGTGGTTCTCAGCACCACAGTTACTCACAAATCGAAGAAGAAATACTTACGATCATATTTGGCACCCAATACTTCCATAGATTTCTTTACACCAGAAACTTTTGCTTCATAACGAATCATAAAGCATTAATTTCCTTGTTCGGCTCTAAATACCGCCGTCCAGAAAAAAGGCACAACCCTAAAAATGCTGGGCTCTCTCTCTCATCAACTACAATTATGCATTTCACGATCGACTGGCAGCAAAACACGCTAACGCCGATGTATTATCCAGTCTACCTGTGAGGCCAGATCCTACATTAGATTCTCGGGAAACACTGTGCTTCCAAACAGGGAACATCTTACAAAACTGTCTACAAGCGTTTCTCATCATTGCATCTATAACTATCAAGGATACCGCTCAGGACCTTCTCCTCAAACAAGCTGTGAAGTACATTCGCTAAGGTTGACTGTAATGCCTCCCACACCACTCCATTCAGAATTCCGCACATATTTCTCTCTATGGTACCGGGTGTACTGATGCCGACGTCAGACGACGATGACTGGTGGGTGGTCACCCTGCCGCCACTGCGTCAGCATGTCATGAACCTCCTGCATGCAACAAGGAAAACATGGGAATTTGCTTAAGAGGACCGATGAGTGGACGTTCTGTGTATCCATTTTGTTACAGCCGTATTTCCTGTTCTGTTTCTACATTATAGCAGATCCAGTTAAACACTCACATTGCTGTATTGTGCAGCTGTTTATGAAATGAATCTATCACCTCTCACGTTCGAATATAGAACTCAATGCGTTACAATCACAATTCACCATTTCAAATCTATCTACCCCTTATTGCTAGACATATATAATTCTTTTACATGAATAGCAGTCTGATTACTTCCCACAAACGTCTGGTGATACGTCGGAACATAAGCCATAGTACTTTTACGTTCAAGAAGCATAACATTTCTTTCATTTATAGGTGTATAAAAAAAATGATACGTCCACACTCGCACCAGCTGGGTGTCGTTTTCGCACTGCCCAGTAGCAAAACCGCCTCCGGCCATCACATATTTGTCGAGGAATAAAGGATGTAATTCCAGTTTTAAAAAGTCCTAGCGTCTTTTGTATTTTATCGTTTTCACCATTTTCACGAAACCTTTCCGTATTTTTGATACTTGTAAATCCAGCCAACATGCAGTTACTTCTTATGTATATTCAGACAGCCAAGTCGGGGTTTGTGTCTGTGCATTCCATGCATAGACCTACCTACCACCACCAAGATCATATAAATTTCCTCTGACTAAGAAGTCATTGCGAATGCAATATATACTAGAGTGCGTCCATTCAGAGTTAATTTTCAGGACCAAGCAAAAGGTTGGAGAAACCCTAAACCTGTTCTGTATCGATTCAAAGCATATTTGAAGTTTCTGTTGCTATGCACAATACCTGTGTAACACTTTGGAGCAGGACGAAGATCAGCGCGAGATTGGTCTGTTGTTGCAGCCTGCAGAATTCAGTTTGTTACGAAAACACAAAAGAGCCTGTTAGAGCGTCATACAAATATTTTGTTTGTTACATGTGCGAGTAACAGCGAGCTTGTGATACACACCTGTTTAGATCCTACAGCACGTGTGTGCGGGAGATGAATTTTCAAAAAGAAATACCATGTTATGTATAAAGGTAGATAGTGACTGCACAACTCTGCTTATTCAAGAACAGAGCAGTACCCTCACATTAGAAAAAATATTCTAGAGCTTCCTCAATGTGTTACGACATTTAGCCTTGATGGCTGCAGATTCGCTGGTAAAAGAGAAAGTTACTGCTTACAACGTGTTTGAGAGGGTGAAATCAAGAATTGTGTGTAATGAGCTCTCTGATATTAATATGAAACTGGTTAAGAGTCGTCGCCACGTGAGCGCTTTTGATTACTACATGTTCCCTACACAACTTGTACCATGTGTTGTACTGTAGTGCCCCCAGAATTTTACAAAAGTCTGGAGACACTTGTGTTCCAGCCGTTTCGAACACGCGTTATTTTAAAGCAGGGCGTAAGGATAAGCATGGGATACTGTACCCATTTATTGTTTGTGCAGGTGAAACTGGAAGGGAGATAATTCGTCGGCGCTGGCAAGTGCTCAGCGCGACCTGCCAAGAATAAGCAAATACGGCCCGGAAGCTCCATGGCCGGCTGCAAAGATTAATGTAGCATTGTATTGTTAAAAAACAAATGAGACGTTGAACTGTTGTTGAGAGTACGTGGACTGGACGTGGATAGTCAGCCACGATAAAAGCTTATGTATTAATTGTGTTAAAAAATGTGTAATTAACTGATTCTGGGTACCCGATAATGTGTGGGCTTACGTCATACAGTTTAGTTGTTTTTTTGTACAAAGTGGAACTAAATATGTTCTGGTGCATTGAATGATATTCCAAGAGCAGCGTATTTTTTTAAATAAGAAGAGAAAGAGCGAGAGAGTGAAAATTTCCCCTTCCTAGCAGTGAAATCTTCGGAGAAGCGTCCGGTGCTAGCAGAAGACATCGACGCTGCAAGAAAGCAGAACCAGCATTCTTCAACAAGTCCATGAAAACGCTTAAGCTGTATAGAGAGAGCTTAACATTACACCGGGCCACCGTAGTACATCGCATATATTTTATTTGTTACCTGACGTGTTTAAAAGGAATGAACTCTTTTAAAAAGAATGAGCGCTGCTTTAACCACTATGACTCGAATGCCCGATGCCAGATTGTTGGACAACCATCAGTTAAGATATATTATGTTGGGAGTATAGCTTAAAAGATGAATAATGATAATAATAGTGTCTGTTCCATAGCCAAGTAAGATGATACTACTTTTTTAATGACCTATTTCTTTACTTCATAGTTTCTATGATAATGAAGATAGACGGTTTATGTTTTAAGATATGGCATACACTGAAGAGACTGGTGCAATTGAGACATTGCCAACAGGCACTGTATCGCCGAGGGCTTTCAAGGATGTGAAGTGTGTTAAAACACAGAAGAGTGCAAAGTGGTTAACACATTTCTACCATGGACTACAGTGAGATGATCCTGGTATACCCTATAAAGATATGGTGACATAGCTTCGATTAGTCGACCACCATCGACGTGAAGGGGAAGGAAAAGATCTCATGGATGCGTCGAATCTTCACGTTTGCTGCTACTTAAGACCTAGAATTCTACAGGTAGCCTGCTCTCCATGATCTCAAGAAGAAGATGTGTGAAAATAGTGTTGATGTTGTGTCTGCTCAAGAAAATGTAAAATTACTCTTAGAAATAAATGAAATTTTACCTCACAACCTGTGTGTACTTTTCTTTTCTTATGTTGATAATATACAGTGTTGCCCAGATACCACGTCTGAGGTTCTCCTAGAAGTAATTTTAGACTTGTTTGCTATGTCTTTGGAAGCAGATGCGGTCACATGTCTCCTGCTCCAATAACCAATAAGTGCTGCACGGTAGGCGTAATCCCACGCAACCATTTTAGGTATTTTGTTCTTCTCTGTCTTAAACTACACCTCCTTAATAGCACTCATCTTCAGAAAAAGTAATGTCATTTGAGTCATGCACAACCTTTACACATACAGTGCAATAGGGGATAGGTTTTCTGCACACAAAAACAACAAAGATGTATGGTAACGAATTTTTTTCATTTATTCAGTAGATTCAGATACAACTCAGTTCTTGAAATTATAATATAGTTCTTGTTATACAATATAATGCTTGAGGTGCAGTTTGACTCTGCTATTCCAATTGAGAGATATTTTTAACTTACATGCTACAACAGTAACACTGACAGAATATTTTTATTACAATTTTCTTTCCAGTAGCACTGGATAAGAATGTTTACAACTTTTCCAGATATATAAATCCACGCTAAAAACTAACATGGAGATACTTTTTTTTTACTACTACAACTAAATTCCACAGTCCCAGTAGCATAGCTTTTACAATAATTGTGATGGACTTTTTACACGTAGAAACTAATTACCACAGCCCCAAAATCAAAGTGACAAAATAAAACACCTACAGCCGTCCTTATGATTTCATTTTATTTTGCTGCAACCAGTTTCAGCGCTTCAGTGCGTCATCTTCAGGCTGTTGTTGATGCGGTACAGGTTGATTGGTGGTTGGAATGCGGACACATTCTCTGCGTTTCCAGTAATGCTGGCAATTGATGTGATATCTATAGGTATCATATTAGCTGTAGGCTGTAGGTATTTTATTTTATCACAATAGTAAACGGCCGTCGTCTCAGAGACCTCCTGGCAAGAGGATGGACATACAAAAACCAATAGCAAAGATTTTTACAATAATTTAAAATAATCTGACCTGGAGGGCTAGTGACGTGTGAAAAATTTTAAAACTACTCTATTTACAAGACTAACATGGGGGACAGATATATATATTTACACGGTACACATATATTGCGTATGAATAAATAAATAGACAAAAAAATTTCTTTAAGCTTTTGTTAACATTTTTAATTTTTTAAAACCTGTTTCACACTTTTTTACACACATGGTATGCATATACATGACGTGTGAATATCCACATGTACATAGTACACATAAATAAATAAATATTTAAATCACACACACACACACACACACGAAATTACTTACACTATGATAAAAGGGTCATAGTACTAATGTGCAGACATTCTCTCTCGCTCTCTCTTTCTCTCTCTCTCTCTCTCTCTCTCTCTCTCTCTCTCTCTCTCTCTATATATATATATATATATATATATATATATATATATATATATATATATCGCTCATTCTCTCCTTCTCATTTTACCAGACAGCCCCTCCTCTCCTCTCACTACAAGTGAGTAGTGTGAGTACAGGAGAGTTTCAATCCCCTCATCACCAATGACCTTTTGCATGACAGGCCGATTTCAGACTGCAGCACAGTGTACACCTCGTGTCATCCCGATCGAATATTTGTTTGCCATACCATACACATAGCATATGCAGGCACCGCAAATAGTCATCGATAGAGAGGGTACTCGACACCATACGACACACACACTTAGCCCGACTCTGTGTGGTACTTTCCAATGTGCGATGAGGATACATTTTTGATCACGAACCTACAAACTCCACAATCGACAATCCATTCGCATCGTCTTTAATAAGGCCGTTAAAAACTCCACAATCGATAATCGATTCGCCTCGTCTTGCGTAAGACTGATAACCTTATTGTTCTGTGGAACAATACCATACAGATTATCGGCTGTGTATGAGGACGTGTCAGATTCAATACCGTAGTATTTTATTACTTCATATTGATCACAGTTCTTCGCCCAATAGATGAAGTTATCCATATCCATATACAGTAATTTAGGATCTGCGATATTAGCAACAAAGTTCTTATTGAATATGGTGGCCCACTTGAAATTTGGTCTGGCCATACATTTTCTTGCGCCTCAACGTCCATCCCATTTGGTTCTAATCAAAACTTCACGTCGTTCCCTCAAACTCTCCATTCTTTTGCCAAAGACTGAATTATTCATTAATTTATAAAAGTCTAAAAAAACTAATAGGATATGTGAGTTCTGCCTCCACCACATACCCTGCATCAGAATCAGTCGCCATAGCCCCAATGAGTTTTCCACCTAATTCCCTACATTCGTCTTTGGGCACCCATCAAAACTCACCAATTGGCAGTGACTGTTGCATGGCATGCCCGTACAAGTTATTTGCATCCAAGTACATTATGTAACTCCAATCAAGGGATACGTTGAACCTCTCACCCGCCTGTGGGTTATTTGCTGTGGCATGCCTATGGACACATTGGCAAAGTCCCCCACAGACATCAATAATTCGATGCTGCATTTCGTTTTATTGACTATTGCGTCCCAGGACAACACACATTCCGTGTAACACATAATATGTGGTCATGCATAGACTCCAGAATTACTTGAAAACGTCCGCAAGCAAGTGCACATCTGTGACTATGTAAACCGTGCACACTCTCCTTAAGTGGTGATGTTGAATTTCCGCCAGACATTCATGGCATGCTCATACTCTGCATCCATTATGGTGTGGCCTGTTGGGTTGCTGGAGAATGCAGCTATGTCGGGTAGTCTGGTTTCATTGAGTTTTACACATCCACATACTCACGTTGGAAATCCCTTTCCTAGTCACAAGTTGGAACTTTTCCACGTCAGGAAATGCAGCTTCAGTGATATACATATCCTCCAGAGGTAGAGTTTCTGTGAGCTTCTGGAGTGGCGCCTGCATAAAACGTAGCATGTCAAGGAAGTGGAGAGTGATTCTCGGCGTCGTTCATTTGGAGAAGGAAATGTATTTCTTGGCGCTCTGAGGCAGGACACTGACCCGATTTTTCTCCCAACGGTAATCAGCCAAGTGCTCAACAAGAACGTGACCATCATACCCACTTAAATTATGGAAGAAAAGTGTGATGTGCCTTGGTACCTGGTACTTCATATTGCACATATTGTGAGCTGCACCACAGAACTTTCCCGTAAGATGACAGTAGTCCCTACGACGAGTTTCCATTTTTCTATCTAAAAGCTGCCCACAACAATGACAGTCAATCGCATTATTCTACAAATGTGCATTCTGCTTCGATTTGGTCATGGGAACGTTATCACTGTAAAGCTTATCAACCTCCCATGAAAGTTTTTCGAGCTCAGCGAGCAGCCAAAGTGTTGGATTATCCCCAACATAAGAGTTGTAGAGGTTAAGACTCGAATCATAGGACGATACGATTTCGTACACTGCTGCATATGGAACGTGTTTTTCTGTAAATATGGTATGTGAAGTAGTAGGATCACCTTCACAGCAGGTCACAGGAGCAAGGAGACATTCGAAGTCAGTGTACACTCCTGATTGTCAGCATTTTTAAACTTAATGAATTTGTTTTCCTCAGTTGCCATGATATCACCTACAGGGTCCTTGGAAGCGCTATCTAGTAGATGTGTTGCTAATAACTTGTCTGAGGAAAAGCCATTGAGGCACCTCAAGCAAATATGCTTTTTACACTTGTGGTTACTCAATTGAGAGAACAGAAGTCGGGACATGTCTTTGATCCAAACAATGATAATTTCCTTTCTCCTTATTTTTCTCCTCAGAGGAAAAGAGCATGTTTACATGCATATTACGCTCACCATAAAATTTTTAGAAATGGAGGGGGCCGACAACTATATACATGTGCTGCTCATCTGGCTTGCTTTTTTTCTCCAGGCCATAAAAGTGAACCGATATGCAGGTATTCTGCACCTCAAATTTAGGTATGTTCTGGATCTTGATAGGGAATTCGATACCTCAAAGTTATACTCTCTGGGGATAGTATTTTTAGATACATTGTACTTACCTCTATGCTGCGGATTTTTCTCGTAATTTCTCTCACAAGCGAGACTGACCCTGCAAAACAAGCCTGATTGTTTCTATTTTCGACATTAATGCATGCCCTCTTGTTAGCTGTATCCTTAAGAAGCTCTGTATATCTAGACCCTCTATTTACTGGATCATAGACAAGTGCAAAGCAGAAGGAGGGCACCAGCGCTGCTGGTGCAATTTGTTCGTGCGGGTTGCCTACATCAGGGGCTCATATGAACTCACGGGCAAACCTATTGTTCTCCTTTGATGGACACGTACTTAAGCAATTGTTCTGCTAAAAGAATCCTTCCTTTTGATTGACAGGTACTTAACCTATTGTTCCCCCACCCACTCCTCCCACCCCTCAGGAAACCTCCAACCCACCCCATCCCCCTGTCTGCTACAGGTACATTTTCAGTTCTGAGTTATTGAAATAGCCCCTCACACTCTTATCAATGTGATTGACTACTTAATTAAATTGATCAATTAATTAACTCCCCCCCCCCTCTGGTAAACCACGCCCCTCCAGGAAATTGGCGAGAAAAAGACTCAGTTGATAGGTCATTTGGAGGGAATTCCAGTACAGTGTATGGAATACTGTTTAAACAATTTAGACAATGTATGGAATATTGTTTAATTATTTACGGTAGTATGTGGAATATAGATTATTTATTTGGTTAAGAAATTTGTCAGGAAATCGATTTCAGTGCATGGAATATTGTTTAAACAATTTGGACAATGTATGGAATATTGTTTATTTAAACGATTTAGGGCATTCAAGGCAGTGCAAGGAATATAGTTTATTTATTTAGTTAAAGAATTTTTCAGGAACTCGATCACACTACCACTGCCCCCCTCTACCCACCCTCTCCCCCACCCCTTCTCTACCTAGTAATTGGCGGCTCTGCGGCGGAGAGGAAGGAAGGAAGGAAGGAAAGTTAAAGCAACAATGGATAATTCTATTACTAATGTACTCAAAAGCTTTTAACGTAAAGAAACATTACCTGCTTAATTTTTGGATATCCGTAAAGCAAATAACAAAGGTCAGATGGAATAACTCGACATACCAAAAAAGTTCATAAGAGAAATTTACAGTTTCGTAAGACAAAAAATAAAAATAGTCAGATCGAAAGAAAAAATTATTGGTCTGAGATTGGGAAATGGCTACAATATTAGTCAATGTCTGCAGAGCACCCATAAAAATCAAAATCGATTACTGATGTTTTATACATCACAATGCAACAAAAGGTGGTTTAAACAAGTTGGTTAAATTGTAGTAGAGATGCCCAAGGATATACTTAGGATCAACGGCATCAAGTGCGGTAAATGCTCTTGTAGTAGAAGAATACAAAACCCCACTTCATCTCTGAAGACAACTAATGGCCGTTAAATATTACTTGAACCGAATGGTGATTGATGAACGTATACTAATCAAAAGCATTAAGTCGTTTTCGATTGTGGTCAATGATGACTGTGGAAGAACAACCACCTCCGCCTTACAGTCAAAAATTACGGAATCATTTGAAAATGAAAATTATTATTACAAAGAAGCCTCCGATCTAAGAATGCGATTATTCAGCTAAAATGTACCACTTGCCTACAAGTCTTATTCTTAGACCACAAAAAGTGATGTCAATATATACTAAAAATGTATGGAGACATATTATTTCTTCACGCATGATGATAGATCCAAGTGAACCTTAAATTATTATATAGGTTGCTCTTTGGTACCCACAGTCAGTAAAGTATAGAAAATGCCAGTTATTACAAGACACTTCAATTTTTACTGTAGAGTCAATCACTATTCTTCACGCACTAAAATATGCTAGGCACATGGCTCCAAATAAAATTCTGATAGTGAGTGATTCTACATCTGTTTTAAGTTAGGGACAACAATAAACTAGGCAGCATCTTTATATAATTATAAAATCAATATAATACAGGGTGTATCATAATTAATGGTCCAAATGCATACAGCTGGAAGTACGTGACACTGGAAGCAAACAAGTTTCAGGAAACAAGTGCTCTAAAATGCATGCTTTAAGATCTATGACACTTCTTCATCTTCGATACCGTGAAACATATCTCGTCTATCGCAGCCTCCTTGAGTTCCATATTTTGATTTTGGGAAGAAATAGAACATATTAAAACAAGAAAAAACTGTCGAATAAACTTGTGCTCTGTGTGCATACCTTAAGAGCTATGAGCATTTTTTCATCTTCACCACTGTAATTCACATTTATATTGCACAAGTGTTCATAATTCTTAAGGTGTGCACTTTAGAGCCCCTATTTACCGGATATTGTTCTGAACTTGGTCCATACTGCCTCCTCCTAAAATATGGAAAGTAAAGAGATTGCAGTAGAAGAGATTTGTTTCACAGTATCCAAGATGAGAAGCGCTCATAGCTCCAAAGCACTTGCTTGCTAAGAACATTTTCGCTTCTATTATTATGTACTTTCAATGTAAGAGTTTACGACATTAATTATGATACATACTGTAGAACAGTGCATTCAGTGTAACTGAAAGAGAAGCTCATAGACATGACTTGGGTGAAATAAGGCTGCAGAGTCAGTTACAATGAAAAAGTGAATGTACTTTTAAAGGAACCAGGGACACATTTAAATATAAAACACCACTTACAGATTTTTATAACATTATCAAATTCAAAATTAATTTCCTCTGGCAAGAAGACTGGAACTCATAGAAACAGTCATTACATGACAGTTCAAGAGAAGATCTTCTTGAAACCATGGTTCCACAAAACCATCTGCAGTGGAAGTGCACCTCCAGTTTAATGAGAATGAGGCTAAGCCACGCGAATTTTTCAATCCATTTATATTGCCTTGGTGTTTGCGATGCACCCTATCATGAGTGTGGAAATGAAGCAGCTGCTGATGTGATCCTCCTCCAATAGGGATGCTCTCTGTTAAGGATTAGCAGGAAGAACTAGTGGAGAATATGATACAGAAAGAAGTACGTTTGCTTTGTCATGTACCACTCTCTTACTGTGTGGAATAGATACAACCTATAACACAGTGGTAAAATATCCAAACAAAAGTAATTTATATATTTAGTGCATGCTCACAATAAGAGAAGTAGCCGTTCACATACGTGGAAGATAACGTAATAGATTCAGTGTGTATAGCACGAAGACACGTTGTTTGTAGGCCCCAATTGCCCTCCTAACCAATACGCGGCCATTATTGGCACTGAGGTAGAACCAGATTTCATCAAAAAACAGAACAGACCACCACCCTGCCCTCCAATGAGCTCTCGTCTGACACCACTGAAGTTGCAAACGGCGGTGGTTTGGGATCAGTGGAATGAACGCTACAGGGCGTCTGGCTCAGAGATGTCGTTGAAGTAACCGATTTGTAACAGTTCGTTGTGTCACTGTGGTGCCAGCTGTTGCTTAAATTGCCGATGGTTTAACCTCTCGGTAATGCCACGAGGCCATCTGGAGCCCGGTCATCTTGGGGACAGTAAATTCTCGTGACTATCGCTGCCAGCAATCTGTACAATGGCCACATTCCTGCCGGGCCTTTCTGCAGTATCGCAGGAAGAACATCCAGCTTATCATAGCCCTATTACATGCTCTCATTCTAACACAGTGAGGCGTTTATAATCGCGCCTTTGTTGCAGTAAAGCCGTACTTGATTAGCATCATCTCACCACATCCAATTTCAAAGGCAACTAACGCTCACGACCGTTACAGCTTGTATTTAAAGCAAATCTGATTTGCATCCTCACAGTGGCGCTACTAGCGCCATTCTTACGTTACTGGTGCGATATCTGAATAGACATCATCTTTCAGATGTAGTAACATACCTGCCAACTTTCGTTTATGTGACACAAATTCTTCTTGCTGTTGTGGTTTTTTACCGTCAGTGTATTTCAGACTTAGTAGTTTCAAACATGCCTGACCTTTTCGATGGTGTCAGCATAGATAAAGGGATTACTGATCCTGACGTGATCATAACGATGATGTTTTCTAAAGAAAATAAATCCATCAAGAAGGCTAGGAAAGTACTTTTTTCTAGAAAGAGCAGATAAGCAGTTGTTATCATCCCACTTAGAACGACTGGGCATAGATTAATTTCAGTAATATGGACGTGGGAGCAATTACATACAAAGTATAATCAGATTGTAAATCGCGCTCTGGAGAAATATACGCTGAATAAGTGAATTAAGGACCGAAGAGACCCACCGTGGTTTAGTAACAAAAATCGGAAATTGCTGAGGAAGCAGAGACAATTGCACTCTCAGTTCAAAAAAGAACGTGCAAATGGCGTAGGCAGAAGTTAGTCGAAATTTATGGGTCTGTAAGAAAATCTATGCAAAAAGCATACCAAGCTACCACCATCGTATCTTAACAAAAGGTCTTGCGGAGAACCTGAGAAAATTCATAAAATCGCAAAGCGAGTCGATCGCTTCTATCCAGTCACACATTGACCACTTTTGTGTGGGAATAGAGGACATCAAAATGAAAGGTCAAGTTTTAAGTTTCGTGTTTAAGATATCATTCACGCAGGAGGATCATACAAACATAACGACATCTGACCGTTACACAGCCTCTCGTATGAAGGCAATAGACAAGTGAAAGAGTTGAAAACAAGTAAGTTATCAGGTTCGGATGGAACCCTAGTTCGGTTTTATAGAAAGTGCTCTACGACATTGGTCTCTTACTTAGCTTGCATTTATTGCCGATCTCTCGTCCAGCGCAAAGTTCCAAGTGACTGGAAAAAAGTGCAGGTGACTCTCATATATAAGAAGGATTAAAGAACAGAAACACAAAATTACAGACCAAACTTGGGTTTGTTGCAGAATTCTTAAACATATTCTTATTTCATATACAATAAATTTCCTTGAAAAGGAAAATCTGCTGTCCACAAATCAGCATGGATTTAGGAACCATCATCACTCGTGAGAAACTTAGCTTCCCATTTTCCCACATGATATCCTAGCAACCATGGCTGAAGAGCAACAGCTGTATTCCATGTTATCAGATTTCAGGTAAGCGTTTGGCATGGTACCTCATTGCAAATCGTTGGCAGAGGACCAAGCATCGGGTTATGTTCCCAGATATGTGGGTGGCCCAAAGGCTTCTCAAGTAACGGAACCCAGTACATTGCCCTCGATTACGGGTACTCATCGGAGACAAGAGTATAATCAGAAGTGCCCCAGGAAAGTGTGATAGGGTCGCTCTTAATCTCTATATCCATAAATGATCCGACGGACATGGTAAGCAGCATCTGTGGTTGTTTGCTGATGATTCTATGGTGTACAGAAAGGTGTCGTCGCTGAGTGTCTGTAGGAGGTCACAGGATGACTTAGACATAATTTCTACATCTACATCGATATACATACGCCACAAGCCACAGTACGGTGTGTGGCGGAGGGTACCCTGCACCACCACCACCAGTCATTTCACTTCCTGTTGCACTGGCGAACAGAGCGAGGGGGTAACAACTGTCTTTATGTCTTCGTATGAGCCCTAATTTTTACAATCTTATCTAGTTGGGCATTACGTGCAATGTATGTTGGCGCCAGTAGAATTGTTGGGCAGTCAGCTTCAAATACCGGTTCTCTAAATTTTCTCAATAGCACCTCTCGAGGAGTACATCACCTTCCCTCCAGGGAGTCCCATTTGAGTTCCTGAAGCATTTCTCTAACACTTACGTGTTGTTCGAAGCTACCGGTAACAAACCTAGCAGCTCGCCTTTGAATCGCTTTGATGTCTCCTTACAATCCGACCTGGCACGGATCCCAAACACTCGAGAAGTAATCAAGAATAGGTTGCACCAGCGTCCTATTGTAACCTCCCTACCATATTTGTTTCTGTATCAAATTTAGCTCAAACTTATCTCCCATTCTATAAAAGTCTACGTATTACCAAAATTGTGTACCCACAAACTGTTATACGACTTTAACTCGTATGCTAATTTTTGACTAAACAGAACCTAATTTGAACTAAACTGTAACTGATCTGAATGCAACTTGTTTTCATATTAAATGCTTAACAGAAGTAAAACAAATATGTGGCCCTAATCAAAATTTCTAATTACCTCGCGTCTTGATAAAATTGTTGCAGATTTCTCGAAATCACAACAGCAAACAGCAAGCAGGCAGTTGCTAAACTAGATTTCTATTTCTAAATAAAATTTCCAACTGCTGCATACCACATATGGTAATACGTAATGATAAACAGTGGGGTGGGGAGACCAGCTATTTCTATGAAATGTCATTCCAAGGCAATGATTTTGGAACGAAGTAAATATTCAGAAAGACAGAATAAAACTTCACGTGATCTTCACATGTAACATAGGTCTGAACAACACTACCCTTAGCAAAGTTAACAATGAGTTTTAAGAGGTTGCAATGTTAACGGAGAATTCCTATAAAAATCAAATAGCGTAATCAGTCAGACTCGTGGAAGTGGGGTGACCGTTTTCTCAGCTGTGAGCAAGTGAACAAAGTTAACTAGTTCCCAATAATCATTTCTAAAAATTAGGTGTGCAGTGCTGCAGTCTTACCTCAAACTTCCTCTCTTCAAACAATACTAACTTTATTCAAAATTTGTACTCTCTTCGCTCTCCAGTATGTACGTCATATTCATCCTTGCTGTCCTGTACAATAAATTTTTCTTCATGCAACAGACAAAATCACAAGTCACCACAGCACTACAGAAAACCTCCATCACCTACCACACGTTAACTACTAATGCATCAGACTGCCCAGAGACAAATACTGCGCCACAACGACACCAAAGACTGTTTAACAGTAACGTAACTTGGTCTTTCTCTCTCTCTCTCTCTCTCTCTCTCTCTCTCTATCATGCACATCAATAACACACAAAAATCAAAATAAAGTGAGCACATTACATATCTTTCACCTTCCCTCAGTAGAATTCATTTCAGATAGGAACGGGACAAAAACAAAATTATAAACATTAAGAACAGCAACTTACAAAACATGTTATACCCACAAAGAGAAAAATAACTTGACAAGAACATGAGTTAAAGAACTCCAAGTAAAACATATTTGCAAAATTCAAGAAATAAAATTAACTAATCAATATAATTCATTACAGCTAGGGTATCATGTTTCATTATGTTTATGTGAGAATTCTGCACATGACTATTTTGAAATTTCATATATCACGTTTTGTATTGTAGTAGTATTGGTGATCACATTGTTTTTATACAGCACACAGTAAGTAGGTTAGAGTTTCTGTGTCACACAAGGCCTACCTTTCTGAAGCACAGTCACATATGGCAGTAGTAATTTTCACGATGATACACGTGTGCAGAATGACCTACAGAAAATTCTAAATGTATTCAAATAAATACATACGTGTGGAGATCAGTGAAATACACAAAAGTATAGAGACTAAGGTAAAAAGAGACATACAAGGATAGTGATCACACACAATAAATACACTCATGAGGCTAATGGTCATACACACAGATAAGGAGAACACAGATATATAATTAAGAAAACATGGATTAGGGAACAGGCAATGTTCACATAAAAGAATACCTTATGCCGTCAGTCAAATCTCAGTCTATTATTATAGCTAATATGGTCAGTAATTTGCGTGCTATCTAGTTATATTTCATCCTTTAGTTTGTGCACCTTTTAATCCATTTGCCCTTAATTTCATCATACTTCAACAAATACCACTGTTTAATTTATCTCTTCGCTTCTTCCAGTCATATGTTTCATACATACTTACAAGTTCATATTATTTACCTCCATTGCCCTAGCTAACCATTTGCCACGTTTGCCCAACCTAACCACCTCTCATATTTGGCCTTCCTAATCATTTCATCTCCCGTTCATCTTTATAACTATTTCTTTGCACATGCATATGTTGTACAACTTCCTTTTTTACCTTTTTCTTTTTACTTTCTCCTTACACATCATTCTAGCTTTCTTACACATCTTTCACGACTTATGAGAGCTCCCTACGGTACTACACTTAACATAATTATTATGCTAGTGCCACCGCATCGTACAGTAACAATTTATACAATGAATATGCATTATAAAGAAATTTAAAAAATGATGTCAGTGTAAGAGGCAAATTCAACGTACAAATTTCGTAAGCTAAAGCAGTGCATGTTATTATGTTACACAATCTGTAAATACAAGAAGGTAGTTAGTCTGCAATGTCGCGCATGTTAGTAGATAAATATTTATATAAAAAAATCTTACCAAGGCAAAAAAAGAATAAACCTGAAAAGCAAGAGAAACGTCATCATTAGTATCCCACATACTTCCTGCATATTGTCTGTCCATGTCAAACCTGGCTAGTGATGAATCTCAATATCTCTTCCAAAATTTAAAAATTCCCAAACACCTACAGTGATGGACAATATTGTTATGATATCCTTTCACACATATGTAAAGAAAAGGCAGATTAATTCTACAGAATTCAGTACGAGTTAAATTTTGAGTGCAAGTAGCTATATACAAATCAGGAAAAAGTGTCATTCATCAGTTGTTGTTGTTGTGGTCTTCAGTCCAGAGACTGGTTTGATGCAGCTCTCCATGCCACACTATTCTGTGCAAGCTTCTTCATCTCCCAGTACCTACTGCAACCTACATCCTTCTGAATCTGTTTAGTGTATTCATCTCTTGGTCTGCCTCTACGATTTTTACCCTCCACGCTGCCCTCCAATACTTGATCCCTTGATGCCTCAGAATATGTCCTACCAAACGATCCCTTCTTCTAGTCAAGTTGTGCCACAAATTTCTCTTCTCCCCAATTCCATTCAATACATCTAGTCTTCAGCATTCTTCTGTAGCACCACATTTCGAAAGCTTCTATTCTCTTCTTGTCTAAACTATTTATCGTCCGCGTTTCACCTCCATACATGGCTACATTCCATACAAATACTTTCAGAAACGACTTCCTGACACTTAAATCTATACTCGATGTTAACAAATTTCTCTTCTTCAGAAACACTTTCCTTGCCATTGACAGTCTACATTTTATATCCTCTCTACTTCGACCATCATCAGTTGTTTTGCTCCCCAAATAGCAAAACTCATTTACTACTTTAAGCGTCTCATTACCTAATCTAATTCGTTCAGCATCACCCGATTTAATTCGACTACACTCTATTATCCTCGTTTTGCTTTTGTTGATGTTCATCTTATGTCCTCCTTTCAAGACACTGTCCATTCTGTTCAGCTCCTCTTCCAGGTCCTCTGCTGGCTCTGACAGAATTACAATGTCATCGGCGAACCTCAAAGTTTTTATTTCTTCTCCGTGGATTTTAATTCCTACTCCGAATTTTTTTTTTCCTTTACTGCTTGCTCAATATACAGATTGAATAACATCAGGGATAAGCTACAACCCTGTCTCACTTCCTTCCCAACCACTGCTTCCCTTTCATGCCCCTCGACTCTTATAACTGCCATCTACTTTCTGTACAAATTGTAAAAAGCCTTTCGCTCCCTGTATTTTACCTCTGCCACCTTCAGAATTTGAAAGAGAGTATTCCAATCAACATTGTCAAAAGCTTTCTCTCAGTCTACAAATGCTAGGAACATAGGTTTGCTTTTCCTTAATCTAGCTTCTAAGATAAGTCGTAGGGTCAGTATTGCCTCACGTGTTCCGATATTTCTACGGAATCCAAACTGATCTTCCCCGAGGTGGGCTTCTACTAGTTTTTCCATTCGTCTGTAAAGAATTTGTGTTAGTATTTTGCAGCCGTGGCTTATTAAACTGATAGCTCGATAATTTTCACATCTGTCAACACCTGCTTTCTTTGGGATTGGAATTATTATATTCTTCTTGAAGTCTGATGGTATTTCGCCTGTCTCATACATCTTGCTAACCAGATGGTAGAGTTTTGTCAGGGCTGGCTCTCCCAAGGCTGTCAGTAGTTCTAATGGAATGTTGTCTACTCCCGCCGGCCGTGGTGGCCAAGCGGTTAAAGCGCTACAGTCTGGAACCGCGCGACCGCTACGGTCGCAGGCTCGAATCCTGCCTCGGGCATGGATGTGTGTGATGTCCTTAGGTTAGTTAGGCTTAAGTAGTTCTAAGTTCTAGGGGACTGATGACCATAGAAGTTAAGTCCCATAGTGCTCAGAGCCATGTTGTCTACTCCCGGGGCCTTGTTTCGACTTAGGTCTTTCAGTGCTCTGTCAAACTCTTCACGCAGTATCATATCTCCCACTTCATCTTCATCTACATTCTCTTCCATTTCCATAATATTGTCCTCAAAAACATCGCTCTTGTATAGACCCTTTATACACTCCTTCCATCTTTCTGCTTTCCCTTCTTTGCTTAGAACTGAATTTCCATCTGAGCTCTATATTCATGCATGTGTTTCTCTTTTCTCCAAAGGTCTCTTTAACTTTCCTGTAGGCAGTATCTGTCTTACCCCTAGTGATATACGCTTCTACATCCTCACATTTGTCCTCTAGCCATCCCTGCGTAGCCATTTCGCACTTCCTGCCAATCTCATGTTGTATTCCTTTTTGCCTACTTCATTTACTGCATTTTTGTATTTTCTTCTTTCATCAATTAAATTCAATATCTCTTCTGTTACCCAAGGATTTCTATTAGCCCTCGTCTTTTTACCCACTTGATCCTCTGCCGCCTTCACTATTTCGTCTCTCCAAGCTACCCATTCTTCTTCTACTGGATTTCTTTCCCCCATTCTTGTCAATCGGCCCCTAATGCTCTCCCTGAAACTCTCTACAACCTCTGGTTCTGGCAGTTTATCCAGATCGCATCTCCTTAACTCCCACCTTTTTGCAGTTTCTTCTGTTTTAATCTACAGTTCATAAACAATAGATTGTGGTTGGAGGCCACATCTGCCCCTGGAAATGTCTTACAATTTTAAACCTGGTTCCTAAATCTCTGTCTTACCATTATATAGTCTATCTGAAACCTTCCAGTATCTACAGGCTTCTTCCATTTATACAACCTTCTTTCATGATTCTTGAACCAAGTGTTAGCTATGATTAAGTTATGCTCTGTGCAAAATTCTTCCAGGCGGCTTCCTATTTCATTCCTCAGCCCCATTCCATATTCACCTACTACGTTTCCTTCTCTTCCTTTTCCTACTATCGAATTCCAGTCACCCATGACTATTAAATTTTCGTCTCCTTTCACTATCTGAATAATTTATTTTATCTCATCATACATTTCATCAATCTCTTCGTCATCTGCGGAGGTAGTTGGCATATAAACTTGTACTACTGTGGTAGGCGTGGGCTTCGTATCTATCTTGGCCACAATAATGCGTTCATTATGCTGTTTGTAGTATCTTACCCGCATTCCTATTTTTTATTCATTATTAAACCTACTCCTGCATTACCCCTATTTGATTTTGTATTTTCAACCCTGTATTCACCTGACCAGAAGTCTTGTTTCTCCTGCCACCGAACTTCACTAATTCCCACTATATCTAATTTTAACCTATCCATTTCCCTTTTTAAATTTTCTAACCTACCCGCCCGATCAAGGGATCTGACATTCCACGCTCCGATCCGTAGAACGCCAGTTTCCTTTCTCCTGATAACAACGTCTTCCTGAGTAGTCCCCGCCTCGAGATCCGAATGGGGGACTATTTTACCTTCGGAATATTTTACCCAAGAGGACGCCATCATCATTTAACCATACAGTAAAGCTGCATGCCCTCGGGGAAAAATGCGGCTGTAGTCAAAATATCCACGGATTTACTGCCGGTCTACAGTGTCCAACGGGCACAATATTTCGGCGATCATACATGTCGCCATCATCAGGTGAACTGACGGACTGAGCTCCTGTGAACGTGCCGGCACGGAGATCCGTAGGCTATGGCTGCTCAGAGGGAACTGGGTTCGGTCGCGGCGGCGGCCGATTTAAATACCCTCCACCCGCGGCTTGTTCCCTCCGCTGTCCGCGCCCCGCGCCACGGTCGCGCGGTGGAACAGATTGCGACGGCGTCTGAGATGGCGTCGGAGTGATGGCTCTGTCCGCTGTGGTCGTCACAACTATACGTTTGCTCGATTTACTCTTGGTTAACCCAAGCCTTGCTAAGATTATAGCCACAGTCACGGTTTATGAGGTCGTCATTGGTGCGAATTTCGATGGCCTCTCTAGCAACGCTGTCCCACTATCTCGACGTCTGTACCAGAATCCTCGTACGTTCATACTCCATAGCGTGATTTTCCGACAAACAATGTTCAGCGACCGCCGACTTGCTCGGATACATCAGTCGAGTGTGCCTCTGGTGTTCACGACATCGATCCTCGACGGTGCGCATCGTCTGACCAATATACGACTTACCCCATTGACACGGAATCTGGTACACGCCGGCCTTCCTCAAACCGAGGTCATCTTTGATGCTCCCCACCAGTGCACGAGTTTTATTTGGAGGACAAAACACAGTTCCGACCCGGTGTTTCTTCAAAATGCGGGCGATTTTCCCCGAGAGTGCGCCTGTATATGGAATATACCTCCTCCCGCGTGTTTTCATCTATCTCCACAGGTAGTGCTGTAGTGGTTGGGCAGAGAGCACGTTGAATCTGCCACTCTGAGTAGCCATTTTTTTTTTTCGAAATACAGTTCTCAGACGTTCCAATTCCTGGGGTAGACTCTCTGCGTCAGAAATAGTGCGCGCCCTATGTACTAGAGTTTTAAGTACCCATTCCTCTGTGAAGGGTGGTGGCAGCTGTCTGCGTGCAAATACAGATCAGTGTGCGTTGGGCAGTGCTTATACACTAATGAACCAAAACAATGAATGACGCCGGGAGGCATTGCGGCTACATGCCGTATTTAGGAAAGTATATAACTGGAGCAGAAACGAATAGGGATCCATTTCTAGCCACAATACGAGCCGAAAATACGGAAATCCACTGATGTAAGCGACTTTAAGAAGTGGCAGATTGATTGAGCAGCTATGGAATGTTGTTGAAAAAAGGCAGAATTACGAAGAAGTGACAAGGTGTTGGGCGTCCTCGGCTCATCAGGGAATCTAGATGTCGGAAGCTGTTCCACTCTGTAAAACAGGATAGGCAGTAACCTGTGGCAGATATGTCAGCAGAGTACAATGCTGGGGAGGCGCTAGTGTCCTGGAGCACACCATTCAGTACACCTAGTTAAAGATGGGACTCCACAGTAGACGACCCCTACGTGTTCCCGTGTAGACACAGCGACATCGTTAGTCACGATTGCAATGTGCAAAGGAAAACTGAGATTCGACTGTGGATCAATGGAAACGCGTCGCCTCGTCTGATGATTCTTGTTACACCAGGTCAATGTTCTTGTACGGATATGCCCTCATCCAAGCGAACGGCTTCTCGAAACATGTACCACGCCATGGGTCCAGGCTGCTAGGGCAGTATTATGTTATGGATGACATTCACCTGGGCTTCCATGGAACTTGTGGCAGTAATCTAAGGTACAAAGACAGCTGCAGACGACGTGAATATTGTTGTGAATCACTTACATCCCTAAATCTTGATGGCCGGCCGGTGTGGCCGAGCGGTTCTAGGCGCTTCAGTCTGGAACCAAGCGACCTCTATGGTCGCAGGTTCGAATCTTTCCTCGGGCATGGATGTGTGTGATGTCCTTAGGTCAGTTAGGTTTAAGTAGTTCTAAGTTCTAGGGGATTGATGACCTCAGATGTTGTCCCATAGTGCTCAGAGCCATTTGAACCTAAATCTTGATTTCTTCTCCTGCAGTGAACACATCATCCAGCAGAATAAATGTCTGTTTTCCATGGTCAGAATCGTGTTAGAGTGGTTTGAGGTTTATGATAGTGAGGTGACATTGATGTCTTGGCCACAAAATACGACTGATCTGAACCCGATGGAATACGACAGGGACGCTATCGGGCACCAGCTCCCCGCCGATAAAATACTGGCCCATAATTTATGACAATTGTATGACCTGCGCATAAACATCTGGTGCCACATATCTCTGAAAACCAACCACGGACCTGGTAGATTCATGCCAGGCAGGATCGCTGCTGTGTGGCGTTCCAAAGGTGGACCAACAAAGGTGGACCAACACGATATTAGATAGGTGGTCATAATGTTTTGGCTCATCAGTGACGCTTTGATGTGTCAGGAATTATTTTGCTCAATCCTTGCTTAGACATTGTCAGGAATTCTAAGTCATTGTAACTTCTGATGTTGCCAGGAATCGCAGTGCTGCTCTCAGCCATTCATGGTGCCATTTTCTATGCAGAGTCACAAGTGTTAGTAGCGGAACCATGGCCCAGGACAGCCTATCACGTAACTCTACGTGTTACACGTGTGGGAGAGAAGGATATGTCCAAGCAGTTTGTTTGCAACGTCACGAAAACGCTAATTTTGCCCGCTCCTGAAAAAAAAAAAAAAAAAAAAAAAACAGGCTCGTGCACATGCAGTGAATGCTGTGTTTTCTAAACCTACAACAGGTTCTGACAAAACTAAGAGTAAGGTTGTGCCTCCTTCTCGCCCTAGTGTTGTGTAACGACGTTCTAACAAACTATTTATCTCATTACGAATTGCTGCCCGTCGTGTGAACTTTCAGTTAGACAAAGGTGCTTCAGTAACTTTGCTTAATCGTGCCACGTGCGAACAGTTAAGCTCATCACGCCTTTCTAAATCTAGCAAGCACCTCACTGCTTACAACGGACAGGAAATTCCAGTGCTTGGACAGTGTAGTTTACCTGCCACTTGCAAATCTCACACTAGGGCAGTGAATTTTACTGTGTTGAAATCAAGAGACAGTTAGAACATATTCGATTTAGATGCCTTTGATTTGTTTGCGTTTAGCATCCAAGGCAAGGTACTTTCAGTGTCTGCTTTTGAACTACGAGACAGTGTAGTTAAAGTACTTCCTGAACTATTTTCAGAAGGAATGGAAAAATCTAATAACTGTGTAGCGCATGTTACATTGAAAGACAATGCACAACCTAAGTTTTTCCGGGCCCGCCCCGTTCCGATTGCTTTAAGAGACAAAGTAGCCAGTGAACTGAAAGAGCTGCTAAATAATGGTGTAATTGGTCCCATTCCAGCTAGTCAATGGACAAGTCCTCTCGTTTTGTTGCCTGAGCCGTCTGGTCGCATTTGCATTTGTGTTGACTTCAAGTCTACAGTCAACCCACAGACAGCAGTTGACCCTAATTATCAAATGGCTCTGAGCACTATGGGACTTAACTTTTGAGGTCATCAGTCCCCTAGAACTTAGAACTACTTAAACCTAACTAACCTAAGGACATCACACACATCCATGCCCGAGGCAGGATTCGAACCTGCGACCCTAATTATCCATTACCTTGCCCTGAGGAACTCATTGACAGGCTTCGTGCAGGACGTTTGTTTTCCAAGATAGATTTGCGTGATGCCTTCTTGCAAATTCCATTGGATGAAAAATTACAGAAAGTGTTTGTTGTAAATACACACTTAAGCCTAGTTTACACGACGACATTGGGTTGCGCCACTCGTTGCGTAGAATGAGTTGCATGCAAATGGTTTCATATTTGACTGTAGACACGCGAAATCAGTATACACGTCAGTTTCGTCGTTTTGTGGTTCCTGAGTCGTGTCTGAAATGAAAGTTTTGGCAGCTGTACGTCGCACGAGTTGTATGGAGTTGTAGCTTGTTGCGTGGAATCGCTACATAAGATAAAAAAAAAGAAAGAAAAAGAAACGTGTTTCGATTCGTGACTGGATGAAGAAAAGACGTCAGCTCAGTTGCTCAACATCCTTGCTGAAATGATTTGCAATGGGAGACTCGAGAAGTTCTTTTAATTATCTTAGAGTGTCACCAGAACTGTTAACGTTCTTCTAAATAGAGTTAATTATGCGATAAGGAGTAAAGATATTGTAATGCATGAAGCACTGTCGCCAGAACTTAAATTACATATTACATTGCATGCAATACAATCGAGAAAACTCAGAGTGCTATAAGATACGGTTTTAGTTGGTGATGACGCTTTTTCATTAACACCAATAACTATTAACAGTAATAATTGTTAACATTAACTGCAGTAATTATTCGAAGCAGGCCGCATTAGGAAGAGAATGGTCTGCAAACTACTTTCTTGAAGAGATATCTGTACAGTAGCAATATTTCAAAATTCAAACATATGAGAATGGGGAGCATTGCTGCGACGTTTTAAATACACTCCTGGAAATGGAAAAAAGAACACATTGACACCGGTGTGTCAGACCCATCATACTTGCTCCGGACACTGCGAGAGGGCTGTACAAGCAATGATCACACGCACGGCACAGCGAACACACCAGGAACCGCGGTGTTGGCCGTCGAATGGCGCTAACTGCGCAGCATTTGTGCACCGCCGCCGTCAATGTCAGCCAGTTTGCCGTGGCATACGGAGCTCCATCGCAGTCTGTAACACTGGTAGCATGCTGCGACAGCGTGGACGTGAACCGTATGTGCAGTTGACGGACTTTGAGCGAGGGCGTATAGTGGGCATGCGGGAGGCCGGGTGGACGTACCGCCGAATTGCTCAACACGTGGGGCGTGAGGTCTCCACAGTACATCGATGTTGTCGCCAGTGGTCGGCGGAAGGTGCACGTGCCCGTCGACCTGGGACTGGACCGCAGCGACGCACGGATGCACGCCAAGACCGTAGGATCCTACGCAGTGCCGTAGGGGACCGCACCGCCACTTCCCAGCAAATTAGGGACACTGTTGCTCCTGGGGTATCGGCGACGACCATTCGCAACCGTCTCCATGAAGCTGGGCTACGGTCCCGCACACCGTTAGGCCGTCTTCCGCTCACGCCCCAACATCGTGCAGCCCGCCTCTAGTGGTGTCGCGACAGGTGTGAATGGAGGGACGAATGGAGACGTGTCGTCTTCAGCGATGAGAGTCGCTTCTGCCTTGGTGCCAATGATGGTCGTATGCGTGTTTGGCGCCGTGCAGGTGAGCGCCACAATCAGGACTGCATACGACCGAGGCACACAGGGCCAACACCCGGCATCATGGTGTGGGGAGCGATCTCCTACACTGGCCGTACACCACTGGTGATCGTCGAGGGGACACTGAATAGTGCACGGTACATCCAAACCGTCATCGAACCCATCGTTCTACCATTCCTAGACCGGCAAGGGAACTTGCTGTTCCAACAGGACAATGCACGTCCGCATGTATCCCGTGCCACCCAACGTGCTCTAGAAGGTGTAAGTCAACTACCCTGATCAGCAAGATCTCCGGATCTGTCCCCCATTGAGCATGTTTGGGACTGGATGATGCGTCGTCTCACGCGGTCTGCACGTCCAGTATGAACGCTGGTCCAACTGAGGCGCCAGGTGGAAATGGCATGGCAAGGCGTTCCACAGGACTACATCCAGCATCTCTACGATCGTCTCCATGGGAGAATAGCAGCCTGCATTGCTGCGAAAGGTGGATATACACTGTACTAGTGCCGACATTGTGCATGCTCTGTTGCCTGTGTCTATGTGCCTGTGGTTCTGTCAGTGTGATCATGTGATGTATCTGACCCCAGGAATGTGTCAATAAAGTTTCCCCTTCCTGGGACAATGAATTCACGGTGTTCTTATTTCAATTTCCAGGAGTGTAGATGAATATTTAATAAATAACGTAGCTTCTTGATTTGTGCAGCCTTCCCTCCTGTCAACAAAAAAGAGTCGGCCTACTCGAATGATGGAATTTTAGTCTTGTAGACAAGAGCACTTCCACAGATAGTATTACATTTGCTTGTATTTTTCTTAATTCAGTTGTATATGTGCTCCTAATTCAATAAATTTCGTCCTGCAGCTCAGATACTGTTCAACTATCTATGTTCTGATCGCATGTGATGGTCTCAGGAGCAGCAATATCTTGCTTATTTTTGTAATAAGCATCACTGAAATCCCACAAACACCTATGCAAAGCATAGATATCCAAAAGCGAACGTTATTCCCCGTTCCCCACTTCATATTTCAGTTTTTCTACACTCTACGAACACATATAACCTCAAAACTCATGCAACTAGTGTCGTCAAAGGTTGAACACGCCGAAACTATTTAGTTTCACCGATGAGTTGCGCAAACGTGCGACGCGCATGCGCAATGGCCAGTAGCGCAGTTGCGTGCAACCTAGTGTTGACGTGTAAACTAGGCTTTAGGACTGTTCAAGTATTTGCGTTTGCCCTTCGGCAGTGCTTCCGCACCCGCCAGTTTTCAACATTACTTGGAACAGCTATCTGCCATTTTGTTCAAACTACCTTGACGATATTATCGTTTCGGGTCGTATACCAGAGGAACACACTGCCAATTTGCATACCCTTTCTCGAGTACTGTCAAAAGCAGGACTCAAGTGTCGTCCAGAAAAGTGTAACTGTTTTCAAACTGAACTACAGTGTGATAATCAGTCAGGGTGTGCAACTCTCCAATCTCATTTGCTTGCAATCCGTGACCTGCCTGTTCCTCGAAATGTGTCTGTACTGCAGTCATTACTAGGCAAGATGACATACTACATTCGGTTCATACCGAATGCCGCTCAGATCGCGGCTCTATTGCATCGCTTGCGCCGCGAAAATGTACCTTTTGCGTGGACTAAAGACTACCAAGAAGCATTTCAGGAACTCAAAAGTGCTTTGCTTAGTGACAGATGTTCAGTGCATTTTGACCCTGCCAAGCCAGTAATTTTGCAAGTCAACGATTCTTCCTACAGAACTGTGCTTTCGCACAGAATTGGTGCACAAAATAGATACATTGCTTTTGTGTTAAAGCTGCTCACTCAAACTCAGTGCAATTATCTACAAATAGAAAGAGGCTCTCGCTATTGCGTATGGTGTGACCAAACTCCATCACTATTTGTATGATCGCAAGTTCTTTTTGGTGACAGACTACAAGCCTTTTGCAGTCCTTGTTTCATGCGTTAAAGCCGGTTCCTACAAGCACTGCTCAAAAATTACGACGTTGGGCTTTGTCGCTTTCGCAGTATCAGTATGAAATTGTGTATAGACCTACGGAAAAGTATGGCAATGCAGAAGCCTTATCTCGCCTTCCGATTGGCCCAGACTCTGATTTTGATGCATCTGCCGCATCTTGTTGCCAAATTGATGCGCAGTACTCTGAACTGCTGCAATATTTTCCCCTGCACTACAGAAAATTTACATATGCCACGGAAGCAGGCCCAGATCTCAAGATTTTGTTGCGTTACATTCACAAGTGTGGCTTCGTTCATCGAACAGTATTCAGAACTCAGTTGTGAGCCGATATTTTGCACGTCAGAATAATCTTTCAGTTCAATAGGGTGTGATTCTAGTTCAAAATGCCTGTGGACAATCGCGTGTGCTTATTTGCACAGTATTGCAAAAGAATGTGATGCGATTGCTCCACCAAGGACATTGGGGAATTGTTCGTATAAACAGTTAGTGCGACGATACTGTATTTTTCAAGGCATGGACGCCCATGTTGAGCAGATGACACAGCGTCGCGCATGCGCAGAAAACCAGTCCGCTACGCCACAGACATTAGCAGCTTGGCCTAAGACTCAATCCACGTTGCAGCGAGTGTGCACATAGAGTTTGCAGGTCCATTTTGGAACACTCGTTGGCTCATAGTGGTAGACTCTTTTAGCATGTTCCCATTTGCAGTGCCTGTGGCTTCTACCACATCACACAGCACCATTCAAGCGTTGTCCTCCACGTTTTGCATAGAAGGTTTGCCAGAAGTACTTCTAGCGAACAACGGACCACAGTTCACATCACGTGGTTTTGAACAGTTTTGTGAAGAAATGGCATTCGTCATCTACCAAGTGCTCCATTTCACCCTCCATCCAACGGAGAAGCAGAACACTTTGAACACACTTTTAAACAACAGATGGCCAAGCTTCACACCACCCAAACAGTAAAACAGGCGCTGCAACTCTTTCTCGCCTCCTATCGCTCCATGCCCAAGACGGATCATCACCGGTGGAACTTCTGCATGGCCGCTGCCATCGTATGCTGCTATACTTCCTACACCCATCATAGCATCTGACGCTGCCTATAGTCTGCAAGTAATCGCTTTGCACCACGTAATCTTGCTCTTTTCAGGGTTTATGGCAACTGTGGGCACTGGGAAAAGTGGCGTGATCCAGGAACATATTTCCTGTTTTATGTGCTTCATTGTAGATCCCGATGGTTTTCATCGCAGCCATCATACCCAGATTCGTGTGTGTCATTTATTGCGGGATTCTGCTGCTTTTCTTTCCCCAGATTCACAGCCTTACGAGACTGTGCAGTCTTCACAGCCCCCCACTGGTGGCACTGGGGCACGCCAGGAGGAGCAGATGAATGCAGCACCTTCTCCCCTGCCACCCCTGCTCTCTGACCTGATGGACCTGGACCAGCCATCGTCGTCGTCATCGCTTCAGGAGACGCCCTCAGGACTGGATGTGTATCCAGAGCAATGTTTTTGGAAGGACGTTCCACTGTTCTCACAAGCAAGATGGCGGGGCACAGCCGGGAGTACGCCATCCTCCACAGCTATGGCTCCCTGCTCCTCTCCACATCCAGCTTCCTGTCTACCCCACCCCCATTTTCGTTCGCATCTCCAGCACTGGTGTAAGCTGTCGCCAGCACACTGATCGGCAAAGCTGAAGCACGAAGCTCGAAGATCGGTTCGTAGGCGCCGGATCAAGCGTGCCTGTCATGAGAGAGGCCAGAGACACGCCCATAAGCAATATGCCGCCAACGCTCTCTCGACAGCATGTATTTAGGCCACCGCCGCTGACTGGAGAGTCTCATTCAGTCATGCAGTTTGGCATCTGTCAGCTTACTTGCAGAGCGCATTTAGTTCGACACAGGCTACAACAGTACATAGAGACCAGCTTAGTGACTGTAGTGGGACTAGTTTATCTCAACCAGAATTGTACTTTACCAGCAGTAAGAAACTAAAGTTTGTAATGGCAAGATTACTGATATTGACATTACATCAGTCTGCAAGAAGACTATTACTGATGAGCTTGTACCATAAAACATGGACTCTATTCAAGTTAAGTAAATGTTTCCAGCTAACGTGAATAAAGAACCATATTCATCCATGTGTGCATTCGTATTGTAGAAAGAGGATACCAGCCACCGACAACGACATCCTCTCCCTTGTTTCCTTGCAGTACAAGACTCCACAGACTTATTTAGTAATTGTTCCATATGTTTTTGAAAACAGTTTAGTGTATTAATTCTTTCTCCTTTTCATTTCTTCCTCAATTCTTCAGTTTTTTCGTAATTTGATTTAAAATTCATTTTTCTTCCCTTTGCCACCACTAAAATTTTGCCGCGCTAGGCTTGCCTAAAAGTAGAAACGATCCCGCCTGTAAGTATCTAAATGTCTGTACATATGCATTGTGTTATTTTTGTTGTTCTTAAATTGTAATACCAAGACACGTCCGATATCCTAGCAAAAGTGATCTACGGATGAAAAAACTACTATTACTGCTACTATTACTACTAATATTGACATACAAGGGTAAGAATCCCTTTGTTTCTGACGCACTGCTGCAATATGTAGGCCTACCGTTATCAACTTAGCATAAAATATTGACTGTACTCTTATTTACAATAAAAACTTACTTTAGTTTAGCTACAGTGTCAGAAATGATTATGCCATAGGACAGAACTGAGTGAAAGTATACTAGCATTCCCTTATTCTGTCCACTTAATGAGTGAGATTAGATTAGATTAGTTTTTCGTTCCATAGATCCGTGCTGAGGAGATCATCGTGTATGTGGAACATGTCAATTAAATTTCCAAGCGCAAAGTAGGTAGAAATAAACATTTCAGTTAAGTCCACGACGATGTTTTCTAACTATTACAGTTCTATGTTTGACCTAGGGTCAACTGCTCTTATTTTCTATATTAAAGAGTTATGAGTAGCTGCTTCTTATATCGATCTTCGTATTCCTCGACCGTAACTTTCCACGGATATATGCGACCCCTATATATTTCAATAATAGTTGTTTCAAATATGTTTAACGTGACTCATTGGTGGTGCTCGTCGGTCCACACCTTCCTATTTGTTTTGCGTGCATGAAAATCTATGCTCAAAAATTTGATTAATATTGCTCCAACGCTGCAATTACTTTTGTGCATTCTAATACATGCGCAAACTTACAGTATGCGCAGGTAACCTTCTGGAGTTATTACCCATGGTGACTGCACCGTTGCGGCTACAATCTTTGACTAAGATTAAACACATATCAGATGTGTATTCATTTGTTACATTGTTTGAAAACGTTGTAAATGTGGATATTATTTTGTGTTTTATATCTGACGTATAATTACGTTATTTGTGTTAACTTCATGTATTAGAAGTAAGTAGTTGATATAGATTATGGCGTAGTGTAAATGGTAGCTTTAGCGGCTTTTACAGTTTTCTGAATTGCATACAAACTGAAATTGAAGACCAACTTTTTTAATCGTCTGTTTATTTATAATACAACAGATCGCTCTCGTGCTCGCTTAATTAAATCATCATAAATGCCGGTGTTACAAATTTGAGTGCGGTGTTGCTACATACTAAGCGTTTTCATATCCCATGTATGTTTTACTGGGTGAAAGAGGTCTTACCGAGAGAAATTCTAACAGTTAAAGATACTAATATCTACACAGGAAGCATTTTAAATGTGGCCATTAGAACTTAACATTGATAACAAACATCTTTTATTTTTCGGTAGACGGCTTCTGAAATTACATATCACAGAAGAGTACTTTCGTCCGAACTGTAGAATGGTATATGGGCGACCATCATTATTTGAGGAAAAAATTTATCATTTTTTAAATACTCATTGGTTGACAGTACTATAAACATTGGGGCAGTTCACATTTGGAGGGAATTTGACATCAGTTAAGAGAGATGGAGGATTTTACATGTTTTCACACTGGTAAATCAAAATTTTCTGTCTTCTGCATTTTTTTTCTTAAGTAAGCACTATAAATTTTTCCAGTGTGTACCACTCAATTTAGAAATGTATTGTTTATTCATATATTGTACTTTTAAGTAGTCCAGGAATTTGATGTCGTTACAATCATATTTGCGTGTCATTGTAAATATCTTTATCCTGCCTATATCAGACTGTACTCAGTGCCATAGGTGTAAGTACAAGTACCGTGTAAAAATTGTTGAGGCAGTGCATACCTGTGACAGCAATTGTAGGTCATTAAAAATAAACTTTCAGTTGATAAGAAGTCACAGCCAAAATATCTGATGAGGTCTAAAATACTAAATCATGGTTCCATCACTGTCCGCATTATTTAGTTTTGCAGTGTCACACTAATAAATCTATGGACGACTAGTTATTTCAGTTTCTCTCAATTGTAAATGAAGATGTACATAAAACTAGGATTTAAAACTTTTGTCTTCAGATGCCACGAAGTGAGGAGGATAACAAGAGGTCAGTACGTGACACAGCTGCAATAATCAAAACGGCCAAAAGTATGTAGATGAATGGCAAAACTTCAGCTTGAATAGTTTCCTTACATTCTAGCAAAATGCACTGTGGGCTATCAAGTAAAGAAGTTAGGAAACCTGCTTTTGAAATGGCCAAAGTAGTTTATCCCACATCCTCTGAAATAAACACTCAAGCTGCTGAGCAGCGATACACAGACTTCATGAAGTGAAACGAATCTGCTCTTAGTGTAAGCAAAATCACAAGCAATAAATCTTGCAAGAGCTACTATTTTTTTAAATCTATTCTTTGGCAAATAGTGTGAAGTTATGGAGGAAAGGAAATTCCCTTCTGAGAGCTCATGTACAACATTGATGAACCATGCATTTCAATGGTTCACATTCTTGTGAAAGTGGTTGCTTGGAGAGAACCAAGCAAGTGATGTGTGTGACATTGGTAGGGGGGGGGGGCAGCTAGATATGACCATCATTTGTGGTATTCGCATAGTTGGAAATTATGTTCCACCCATGAAAAACTTTTGGAGGGTTCATTCTAAGCCCAACAGGTTGAAAGGCTCTTCTACTCCAGGCTCAGTGGAAGTGGTTGATCCAAATCTGAAAAGTTCCTTTATTATTTAAGTCATTTTATTTGTCACATTCTGCCCAGCTTTGAGAAGAAAGTCTTGGTGATGATAGCATATTGCGGTAGACTTGATCAAAAAAAAAAAGAGAGAGAGGAGGAGCAGAAGAAGAAGAAGCCTTGCATGCTGTTATATGAATATCTATTATTGCAGAAAACTTTGGCAAAGCTTACAGAAAGGTATTTACACCTGCTAATGTAGTGTCTCATTTTAGAGCAACAGGCATCTGGCTGACTGGTAGAAACAGCTTCTCTGAAGAGGAGTTCTTAAGTTTGAGTGTTACTGACAGGCCATCTGGTGGCTCAGCTCACCAGAGAGTATGCATAACATGTGGTGTAAATTTCTCAGATTTTAATATTGAATAAATTGTAAAATTATTACAGTAATTCTCTGTTTCAGTTTTACTACAGTATGAGGAGCATATTGTAAATTTATAGATACAAGGAACAACAAGGCACTAGTGAGATATATGAGAGTTCTTTTCCTCTTTGGCACTACAATAGTTTTAAGCTAACTTCTAGAAGCTGTAATAGAAAATTTTCTTTCAATTGTGAGACTAGAAATCATCTTTGTTTGGAAAGTAACTTTGTTACATTTTATAAAATTCCTGGGAAGTGCAGTTTCAGATGAGTATAAATTATTAAATGTAGGAACTGCAGTGATAGTTATAAAAATGTTATGCTCTTTATTTTTATAACAGATCACAGAAAAGTGGTCATAGATACACTGGTGTCCCCCACATTGATCCCAGTAGATGTAATTATTTGGCTTCCCATTCTAATCATGCACATATTTAATCCAGTATTCATCAACCCAATGGTATAATGTGTGTGAGGAATGTCTATTTCTCAAATAACTTGGATTAGTAAAGAATTAAAATTTTAGTTCTGATCTCCTTGCAATAACAAGGCAGTGGCAGCCTTCTCTCCTTCAGTGCTTCTAATATTCCATTTTACTATATCATTTTTGGTTGCCTTTGCTCTTTCTTGCCTTCTGCACTTACCTTCACAAGGAATCTTTTGAAATTCATTGGTTGTATCCAAACCATTTCAGCTGTAGCTAGTTGATAGAAATTGATAACATTCTCTAGTGACTTTGCATTTTAATTGTTCCAAATAACTGTGTTTTGGATCCTGTAACCCCCTTCCCCCATTTTCTTCTGTTGTCTTTAGCTATCTTGACTTTACTACAGGGTCCTGAGTTTGAGTAGAGCATGATAGAACTCTCCCCCTCCACTCTCCTGTAGACTAGGTTAGAAACAGATAATTTGGTTGTGTTGGCAAGGTGCTTAGTAAAAGTTATGCATTATTATTATTATTATTATTATTATTATTATTATTATTATTTTCTGATCATGAGAGATAAGTAGGCCTTCTTGCATTACCTATACAAACCTGTTCTAGTGGATTTCCTTCATCTGTAGTGTTGTTCCTTTCTTCCCTTTCATTTATACTAAAAATTTGGTTTTGATTATCCCAACAATTTATGCTACAAATGCAAAGTACTAAAACAGCAAAGATAGAGCAAATAGAAATCCATTGTCCATGTAAAGTTTGTGAAAGGAAAAACTGCTTTTCCTTGTTAGTGATAATTGCTCCACTGGACATCTGAGGCACTTCGGCCATTAATCTGACCAAAGAACACATAATAATCATGTTCATGGTATTCTTCCCTTCTCCGTATATTAACAGATATATGCATACAGCTGTCATGTTGGGCACATTACCAGTGGTATATTAAGGATAATAAAAGTTCATTTTGTTAATATGCCCATGACAGACTAAGTGTGAACCGTATTTTCGCCACAGAATTCACTAGAACAAGTAGTAATGTATACAAATACATTGGTTAAATAAACTGTCTACGGGTCTAACAAAAATGTACCGTAGGCCTTAGGTACACCCAACTGATTTAACTCGTATTTAGCAGATTACTTTTAACTTAAAATGAAAGACTCTAAGGTAAAAAGCCACTCGTAATATTCATGACACATAATCAACTCTAAATTGATGGGATTGATAGATAATTGAAAACCAAGCAGATTTCTTCATCATTTGGTGTTAGCAAATGCATACTTTCCAAGATACAAGGAAAGAAGCTTTTACGATAGATGTATACATAACGTAAACTCTGTTCAATGATAATGGCACTGGCGTAGTGAGCAAGGCATCTGACTGGAGAGGAGAGAACCAATGTTAGGTTCCCAAATGCGTTCTGTACGTCCTTTTTCCATACCCCAGTGTTGAAGTATCTAAAAATAACCGGATTAATAGGGTAAGAAATTCACTAAGCAATAATAAGTTAGACAAATACATCTCTAAAATTATTTGGATTAGTAAAGAATTAAAATTTTTGTCCACATTGGATTAAATTAATTCAAAGTAAGACTGCTACAAATTTGTCAAGAGGGACCACAGAACATACTGTATATCAATTGGGAAGAGTTGTCCTCCATCTGGTGTGAACTATGAGTGTACTCATAGTAAATGTTTATTGTATATCAGCAGAATAAAATATGTTTTGTGAAACAATCCTGTGATCTTCATTCCACCTGTTTGCCCACTGTGTGATGCTTATTTTTAATCGCCAAGTTAAAAATTTTATTTCAAGACTTAAGAATTGCATTGTGCTTTCAAAACCCAGTGGGAATTGCACAATCACAGGATTCAATAACAATTCATAGCAAAATAGATTATAAGCTTTCAGCTTTCCACTGAATTCTTCTAAGAGATGCTACAGTTGTGTAAAGATTGGATTCATTAGATGTTCTTGGTGCTGCAAGTATATTTGCTTCGACTGTTTATATGGCATATTCTAGGTGTCCATGTAGTTGTTTGAAGGAAAGTGAGGACATGTAGCAGATTGAGTGAAAGAGCTATTGCGAGGATTAAGATTTTAATTCTTTACAAAACCAAGTCATTTGAGAAATTGATTTGCTATCTTGTTATTATTCCTTATTCTTTTACTTCCCTTAGTATTAACCCCGATACAGAAAAAAAATATGAAAAATAAAATGCAGAATGCATTTGGGAACCGAACAGAGGTTCTATACTCTCCAACCGTATGCTATGCTCGCTATGCCAATGACACTTGTTGAAAAAGGTTTGCCTGCAGTTGCATAAGTGGCTGTTGTAAAAGTTTGTTTCTGCAATTTCTCGGAAAAAATACATTTGTGGGCCCCATGTATGACAATGAAAAATGATCAGTTTTCAATTCGCTGTTGACCTCAGCAATTTTTAGTTGATTGCGCATCACAAATTTTAGGGGTGGTTGTCTCAAAAATGGGGGATATGGAGTCAAAATATTATATTCTTCCATTTTAGGTTGTACACAAGCAACATGCCAAATACAAGCTGATGTTACCAAGGTGCTGAATACAACTTAATTTTCCTGTAAAGCATAATGATTACATTTATCAAAAAACAAAGATGATGTGACTTACCAAACGAAAGCGCTGGCAGGTCAAAAGACACACTAACAAACACAAACATACACACAAAATTCAAGCTTTCGCATGTTTCCCTCTATTATATTAATATAATAATTACATTTAATTACAAAGTTTAAGTTACTGTAAAAATTCCACACAACTTTTGTACATGAAACAGAAGTAACATTTCTTAAGATAAATTGCATTTATAATGTTTTAGTGGCTGTAATGACTTGGCCAGTGTTACTGGCTGTTAGGACAAATATGGAGTGATAGTCTTTGATCACTATAAGTTTCTGTAGGCTGATATAACAAAAAAGAATGAAAGTACACAATTTAACCTAGTTTTCAGCCAGGAAAACGAAAACAAAAATGCTCACAGTTACTCTTTTTCTTCATGTACAGGTTGAATAAATCAGGCCTTACGTAATATAGCCAGAACTAGAAAATGTATCGAGGTGCAGTTTTCACTTGATTATAGCTGACAATTTGGCAGATGTTATGACCTGTGCAAGTAATTTTTAATACCAGATTGTGACACCAAACTACTAGTTCTCTCTCTCTCTCTCTCTCTCTCTCTCTCTCTCTCTCTCTCTCTCTCTCTCTCTCTGTCTACCTTCCTGTGGCTTAGAGCCTTTGAAGAGGACTTCAACAGAATTTATGAAAGTCACTCAAGTAGCAACAGGATGGCAGCACTGTAAACCATTGTTGCAGCATCATGAGACGAGATCTTAAAAACTTCTGCTTTACCCTACCAAAAGTAAACAGAAACATAACTCGGGTGCAGTTTGTGAGATTAACTGTAAGTTTGAAGCCAATCAGTTTGTGCTCTGCTGTTTCCACAGTCAGATAACTAGCTTATGAAGTTATCCACACGTCCATAATGGATATGATAGTCGATAAAGTAGAAATGGTTTTTGTTGCTGGTGAATGTATCCAACTGTTAGGAGGGCAGTGATGCGGTAACGTGCTGAAACGTACCCTAATCATGCTAGACCCTCATGTTCTATCCCTGTAAACATTAAGAAAATTCAAGAAGCTAGAAATGTGAAAAATAAAATGTACCAATGAAAAAGAGCAGCAACTTATGTGAGAAACTTAACTAAAATTTTAACATCATTGTAACACCCGAGGGGCGGGAATTATATTGAGTAGCAGTTGAGAACAGGTCGAGGTAGATGCTGTTGGACCACCACCCCAGGACATGGTTGAGTAGTGGCTTGGTAAGTGGATGTTTGATTAGTAAAATAGCATTAAAGAACCAAACATTTATTGTTCAACAATACACAAATGATGTGATGCCATTCCAGGTTGCCTATGGCAGCAGGACAGTAGCAGCATACAGCCCACCAGAAATGCATCAGAGCAAATCTATGGTCTGTGTGTGTGTGTGTGTGTGTGTGTGTGTGTGTGTGTGTGTGTGTGTGTGTGTGTGTGTGTGTGTGTGTGTGTGTTGCATTGACGACAGGGGTGGCACAAGGCTGTTGAGGTGGTGAGACAAATCCTGACATCAGCTATGCTGCCAGCAGCAGCCAGTTGCCCTTTGCGAAGATACCGGAGATGAGCTGAGTCATGCTGCAGCCTCTGAACAGGAGAGCAGCTAGCAGCAGTGGAGTCTGCCCACGGGAACCTGGGGAGACAGCACGCCCCTCTGATGGCAGAAGAACAGCCACACATCTGGGCCCGTAACATAGGCCACCAAGAGTTCCACTGATTAAAGGCACCTAAGTACTTTCCATTGGACTCGGCTTGGAGGAACTCCTTGTTCCATAGAATCTTGTAAGCAGCTGATGCGCAGATTGTAGACCAGTAGAGGTCCCTGCTCCAAGCTGGTTGGCTGCAGACTAAGTTATTTCCACTGAACAATGAACAATGTTTATATGGGAGTGACCCACCCTTGTTATGCTACTGTGCTGTTTTTTTTCAATTCAACTCATAACATCACTGCAGCCTGTACATAGAGAAATCAGGTGTTTCAAGTTGTGCGTAATTTGGCATCTTGGGCTGCCCAGCCTCACTATGGTGTAAAGAAATGGCTCAGTGGTGCGTCCATTATAATGCAATATCAGCATACTCTCCTTGATGAACTGCCACCTGGCTATTATTGCTTGATCAACTTTTCTCTGCTTCTTGCATTGCCAGGGAAAGTGTCTGATTTTTTACTTGGCTGCACAAAATACACTGTTTCGTGGTGCAACTGCATTCAATACACAATCGGCATGTCACTAAGAGACAGCGCAAATTTGCAAGCGGGATTAACAAAAGGAGTTATCTGTGTGTACTGCATTCCAATGCACATCGTTCTTTCTATATTTGGTACTGTCAACAATTGCATGGCAATGACTTTCAAAATTCTGTACAGTTTGTCTGCAGACTCAGCAAAGTTACATGGCATTGAGCAGATAAAGCTCCACAGTTTGTACTAATTGTCAAGTGAAAACTGCACTAACTGAATGAAATAAACAATTATCCTGGCCTATTAGTTTGTGGTGCAGGATTTTTGAGAATTTAAGTGTTGCTCCCTATTTTGGGGTGGAACTCTAAATAGCCAGTAATATCTGCCACTCTTAACAGATACACTGCTGCATTTAATGAAAGACTTCCCATTGGACACCCAGAAACCGATATGGTACCAATGTGCCAGCCAATTCCACACAAATAACAAGAGATCTACTTGGCATGACGTTTGGAGTGCACTGACTCAAACATTTGAGAAGCACAAACTAGTCCACATGTTTACAAGCAAATGGTGAGTTCCAAAGACGTGGCATGCCATATTAACATGGGCCTGTGCTGCAATAAGTCCAGAAGAAATTCAGTGTGCTTTATTGACTGTTGGGAACCACGTTATAGCATTTGAAATCGTACCTTCAGGTGTAACAACTAGCTCAGTCTTTAATAGAGTAGCTGTATTCTTTCTTTCAGGTGTGAGGTAACATTTAAAGGCATCCAACACTAGCATAGTTCTCTCACTGAGCAGTACATCACTGTGAGATTGCAAACAGTAGCTAACATATAAATCATTAATTCTGTAGCCATCCCACCTCTTAGTTGACTATGAATCACTAACCCTCTTTGACGTTTTCTTGGACAAAGTTTAAAACTTCAGAATTGCGTAGAGTGTCAGCTTTCCTTCTCCTCCAACAACTAACATCACAGCCCTTTTATATATATGATTCTTTTTGTCCCTTAATAGTCTACTGTAGTATTCATGTACCATCTATGTCTGACAAGCTAACTTATGGTGCCACTATCATTCTCCCTGTTCTACTATTCCATTTCCGATGAGCATTCATTTGCTGAGTACGGGCTTGGCGACCCCGGGGTCCTGAGCTGGGGACTGGTCAGCGCCACCAGTCTCCTGTCACCGTAACCCCCGGACATGCTTCAGCGACCACCGCATGGCGCGGCGGTGGAATGTTGTGTGCTGTGGGGAATGATAATCTTGGCTTGACCGCCTGGATTGCGAGGAAGGTAAACCTCTATAAAAACCCCTCAATCTTACGGTGTGCTGCGCGCCTATAAGATGCATGGCTGTTGGGGTGGAACAGTCGCAAGCGGGCAACCTCTGGGGCACCTGCCGCGCCCCAGTTGTATAAGGCTTACCTAGGCACGCGGGGCTCTGTCTAGGTGGACTTCCAGTTCCCTAGCTGCTCGTGGGACCGAGATGGAACCCTCGAACTTTTATTCTTCTCCTGCCAGCGGAAAGGGTGGACTGCTGGTGGGTTCCAACACCCAATCCAACAAGAGGGCTCGTGTAGCCAATCCTCCTGATTCAGTTACTCGTAACAGAATGCAAACTGCTTCGCAGAATGTGTTTCTCATAATTAAAAGAAAAGATGGGAGTTTTGAAAAAGTTTCGCCATTTTATATACAGAAGGGCTTAAAAGGTATTGCTGGCACATTAAAATCTGTAAAGCGCTTGCGAAATGGCACCTTGTTGGTTGAAACATCTAGCTTCCAGCAAGTCCAGAATCTTCAGAAGAACCTTCTTGGGGAGTTTGCGATAGAGATTGGATTTCACAACACCTTGAACTACAGCAAGGGTGTTGTGACTTGCAGAGATCTCATTGACATTCCCCAAGACGAACTGAAGGCTGAATGGTCCCGGGAAGGAATTGTCGACGTGCAACACATTATGAAACGGATGGATGGTGCTCTCATAAAGACTGACTCATTTATCCTTACATTTAACACTACCAAATTGCCAGAGCATGTGAAGGCAGGTTTCCTACATCTCAGTGTACGGCCTTATTACCCCAACCCCATGCGGTGTTTTAAATGCCAACACTTTGGACACACTACTCTCGGCTGTAGAGGGGAAGCCACTTGCGGGAATTGTGGTAAAGCCGCCCATGAGGGAGTTGGTTGCTCCTCTCCTCCCAAGTGTGTCAACTGCTCTGGGGATCACCCTGTGTGGAGTAGGGAATGCAGAGTTTTCCTTGAGGAACGGAAGATCCAGGAACTAAAAACTACAAAACGCATCCCGTATGGTGAGGCGAAGAAAATCTACAAGTCCATGCAGCCGCCCACGTTCGCTGCTTCCTTTTCTTCCGTTCTCAAACAACCAGTCTTGAAAACCGATGCCGCTACACAAATGGAGGTTGCTACTGTCAGCACTAGCACCTGCGCTTGTCAATGTACGTATGCTGCTGCCGTTCCTGTGAAGCCTGCTGCTCCCCCCCGGCCTTCTGACCGGGCTGTGGTAGCTGACATCGTGGAACTTCCTGCCCCTTCCTGGGTCCAGTCTTGTGCACTGCCCAGTGCTGCTACACCCCCTACTGCTTCTGAGGTTTTGGCTCCAATACCACCTCAGGCCAGAACATCGAAGCCAAAGACAAAGGTGAAGACTCGCCCACTAAAGGAGACTGCAGTTATACAGTCTCCTGATGTGGATGTCATTCTCTCTGACATCTCTCTCGACTCCTCTTCTGAGGCAATGGAGGTTGATGTCAGACTGGAGCAATCATCTCGCCCCAAAACTGAGCCTCCACCTGTTGTGGGATCTCCTCCCCAACAGAAAGTGAGAATGAAGGTACTCCCACCCTGATAGATGGCTCCCATTATACAGAGGAACATGAATGGATTCCGGGCACATGTGGAGGAACTGAACCTCCTAGCACGGTAACGCCCCCTGTGCTTGTGTTTACAGGAAACGCATTTAAAACCATCTAATGCTCCTGTACTAAGGGGCTATACGTCATATCGCAAAGATGACCTGACTGGAGAAAGGGCCAAAGGCGGAGTCGCTGTGTTTGTCAATAATGACCACCACTCCTCTGCTCTCCCCCTGGATACTGACCTGCAAGCAGTTGCAGTTAAATTCATTCACCTCGGAGGCTTACCGTTTGCTCCCTTTATTTACCCCCTCTGGATGCAATGACCTTAGACGCTCTCACAGATCTTATCGACCAACTCCACCGCCCATTTCTCCTCCTGAGAGACTTCAATGCCCATCATGTCCTGTGGGGCTCCACTTCTCTTTGCGCTCAGGGTCGAATTTTGGAGAGCCTCCTAACATCTCAAGTGTTGTGCATCCTCAACACAGGTACTCCGACTCATTTCTCTACTGCTACAGGGTCATTCTCAGCCATTGACCTATCTTTCTGCTCTCCAACCCTCACCGACTCTGTTCACTGGGAGGTCATTGACGACCTTCATTCCAGCGATCACTTCCCTATCCGCATTCATCTCCTGGATGGTGTATCGCTGGAGCAGCGGCCACCATCGTGGATGATTGGCAGGGCTAACTGGCCACTGTTCAGTCGGTTGGCTGTCTTTGACCGCCACAATAACGTACAGGAATGGGTGGATCACATCACGCTTGTGGTCCATCATGCTGCTGACCTGTCCATACCACAGTCTTCTGGCACTCTTAAGCGGCGCCTTGTGCCTTGGTGGACAGAAGAGTGCCGTTCAGCCATCCGGGACAGGCATGCGGCTCTTCGCCGATTTAAATGCCGCTCAACAGCGGTCAATCTTACCGCCTTTCGAATCGCGAGAGCCAGGGCACGCCGTGTCATTAAAGAGAGCAATAAAAGGTCATGGCAGGAGTTCCTGGACTCCATCAACTGTTCAACTTGTTCCACAAGAGTATGGGAAGCCATCCAGAGGATTTCCGGTAAACATAGCCGTTTACCAATAGCTGCTGTCCTGAACCAGGGATGCCTCCAAACGACACCCAGAGCCATTGCTCAGACGCTGGCAGAGCATTTTGCACAAAGTACTGCCACTGCAGATCAGGATCCAGCGTTTCGTCGCTACCGTGCGACTGTCGAAAGAGCGACCTTGGACTTTAGGTCGAACAGTTTTGAGGCCTACAATTCCCCTTTCTCCATGTGGGAACTTGAATCGGCACTTTACTGAGACTTCTGACACTGCACCAGGTTACGACCGCATCCGGTACTCCATGCTTCAACATCTGCCAGCGGCGTCAAAGGAAATCCTCCTCGAATGTTTTAATCTCATATGGCAGACAGGAATGTTTCCCACCTCGTGGAGGGAGGCAATTCTCATCCCTCTCCTCAAACCAGGAAAGGACCGCACATGTCCCGGTAGTTATCGTAGTATCGCCTTGACAAGCTGTGTCGGAAAGACCCTGGAATGGATGGTTAACCGGCGTCTGGTCTGGCTGTTAGAGACCAGACAGCTTCTTAGCCGCTTTCAGTGTGGATTCCGAAAATTTCGGTCCACGGTCGACAACCTGACCCTCCTAGAGGCGGCTATTCAGCAGGCTTTCTCCGTCAGCATCACTGTATCGGTATCTTCTTTGATATCAGTAAGGCATATGATACTACTTGGAGACACTGTATTCTTGCACAAATGCATCAATGGGGCTTTCGTGGCCGCCTCCCGATTTTCATTCGGTCTTTCCTGTCTCAGCGGTTTTTTCGGACCCGCGTTGGTAACACACTGTCTGATCGCTTTGAGCAAGAGAACGGTGTCCCCCAGGGCAGTGTTTTAAGCGTTACCCTCTTTGCCATAGCCATCAACAGTATAACGTCTACAGTGAGGAGTCCAGTACAGTGCTCCCTATTAGTGGACGACTTTGCTGTTTTCTGTTCCTCCTCCAGTGTTGCAACCGTGAGCCATCAGTTGCAGCTAACAGTGCGGCGGTTAGAGGAGTGGGCTGCGAAGACGGGTTTTCAGTTTTGTGCCGATAAGTGTGTTTGTGTTCATTTTAATCGTTTTTGTCATCTTTTTACTTTGCCTGCCTTGCATATGGGGGATACCGTCCTACATTTTAGAGACTCAGTGCGGTTTCTGGGCCTAATTTTTGACTACAGGTTGTCATGGCTGCCACACCTACATGACTTGAAAGCCAGAACGCTAAAGGCACTGAACATCCTCAAGTGCCTCAGCCACAGGTCTTGGGGCGCGGACAGGGCGCGTCTCCTACAGTTTTATGGAGCTTTTGTGCGTTCACGGCTGTAAGTTTCTTGCAGCTCCCAGATCGCCTGCTCACCATCTTGTTGCCCATCCACCTCTGGACCGCCTTTTTTCCCGCCGTCCCCGGGCTACGTTGCCGTTTGGGATCCGTGTGCAACGTGTGCTAGAGTCCCTCGGTGTGGAGTCTGTACAACCCCAAATCCAAGGTTTTAACGGCCTGCCACCCTGGTTACTGAAGAGGCCCGGAGTGATTTTAGATTTATTGCAGTACAAGAGAGATTGCACTCCTGCCACAGTTTTTAATGCAGCATTTTCTGCCATTTTATATGAGCACCACAACTATGTAGCTGTTTTTACGGATGGGTCGAAACAAGGGAATTCTGTTGGTTGCTCAGTTGTTTTTCCATATCGTGTCCTCAAGGTCCGACTGCCTCAGACATTTACTGTCTTTGATGCAGAATTGTCTGCGATCTTGCAGGCACTGGAGCACATGAGACATTCTTCCTCTCCTAAATTTCTTGTCTGTTCCGATTCACTCATTGCAACGTTTGTATCCGACAGGCAAAATTGTCCAGACCATCCAGGATGCCCTCCTCCGACTACAGCAACTGGGGAAGGTTGTAGCTTTCTGCTGGGTTCCGGGGCATGTTGGCATTGCTGGGAATGAAAGGGCAGATCTCGCAGCCAAGGAGGCGTGTCTCGCCCCACAAGTATCTCAGTGTGCTATCCCCTTGCACGCACTCACCTCGCTGTCGAGCTCACGGGTCATGCGTCGGTGGGAGGATGAGTGGCTGGAAGTTACTGACAATAAGCTCCGTATAGTCAAGCCCACAACACGTGTGTGGTGTACTTTCAGCCCCATCGACGGGACGAGGTTCTCCTCACGCGGCTTTGAATAGGCCACAGCCCTGTGACGCACGGCTTCCTGCTCCGGCGAGAGGACCCTCCAATTTGTGGTGCTTGCGGCGTCCAGGTCACTGTGCGCCACGTTTTATTGGATTGCGTTTTATTTTCTGACCAGCGGGTCGCAGCTGACTTGCCAGTGGACCTGCCATCTCTTTTAGGCAACACTCGGACGAATGTGGTTAAAGTTTTAAAGTTCTGTGCCCTGTCAAATGTTTTTACAAAGATTTTAGGGAGAGGATTTTAATTTGCTCACTGTGTGACAAGCTTGCCCATATTTTATGTAAGTGGCCAGCCAATAACAATTTCCTGTGACATTCTTGTTGCTATGTTTCCTCTTTCCTTAGGTTTTACTTTCTTAGGTAGCATTTTCCTTCTTTGTCTGAGTGTGTGCTTTAGTTTTCTTAGGTCTGTCCACATTCGTTCCTTTTAATGTGTATCAGGGCGCTGATGACCTCGATGTTGAGCGCCCATAAGCCCCAACACACCACCACCACCATCCATTTCTGAATGGTGGAAAGGAGGACTATCAATAAATTTCTGTATGATCTCTAATATCTCTGTTTTATATATATATATGTGTGTGTGGGAGAAAATAATGTTGCCACAACTTCTTAGGACATACGCTCCCTGCATCCTAGTGCACAATGCCTCTCCAGTCACTGAAGTTTGTTGAACATCTCTGTAATGCTCTCACTTGTACTAACCATTTCTGTGGCGAAACAGTTGCTTTTCTTTGTGCTCTTCTCTTTTACGGGAGGCTTCCCATGTTCTATAATATTGTCAATGTCTGGTTGAGAGTGCATATTGAGTGTGTAATCAATGCTAAAAAAAAAAATTACAAACAATGTTGATGGCCCTCCCAGAATATTCTCAGTACATAAGAAGTGTATGTGGTTAAGTATTAAAGATGTGGCAATATATTTTCCATTAAGATTTTGACAGAGTTTCATAAACCAGTCTTTGATACAGTAAGCTGTATTCTCTCTCTCTCTCTCTCTCTCTCTCTCTCTCTCTCTATCTATCTATCTATCTATCTTTTTTTCAGGTGTGAGGTAACATTTAAAGGCATCCAACACTAGCATAGCTCTCTCATTGAGCAGTACATCACTGTGTGATTGCAAACACTGTTTGTGTTTTCTCTTCATATTGTACCTCAGATTCAATTTTCCAAGTAGTCTTTCAACACAAAATAGTTTTAATAGGTCAATGCAAGGGTAGTCATTGAATTTACCACTTTAGGATGTTCACCAGAGGATTCAGTATTTCTTTAGTAATTTGAAAACCTAGTATTTTATTGTTGAATACCTTCTCATCCCATGCAGTAAGTCTCCCAGACCTGCAGTGCTGGGTGACATTCCCCAAAATGTACCCCATTTCCTAGACCTCTCCAGTCCTCTTCCTTCCCCCCTCTTCCTTCCCCTTCAACCATTCTGCCTGAAGAAGGCTCCAAAAGCTTGCCTAGTTACAACCTTCTTTTATGTGTGTTCTGCTGCTGCTTGATGAGTAGATATATGAAAAATCACAAAAAATATTTGTTAACTTACATGAATATATCACTGAGCGAGATGGCGCAGTGGTTAGCACACTGGACTCACATTTGGGAGGACGACGGTTCAATCCCGCGTCCGGCCATCCTGATATAGGTTTTCTGTGATTTCCCTAAATCGGCTCAGGCAAATGCCAGGATGGTTCCTTTGAAATGGCACAGCCGACTTCCTTCCCTAATCCGATGGGACCGATGACTTAGCTGTTTGGTTCCCTCTCCCAAATCAGCCAGATATGAATGTATTTTTGCAGGGCAAATATAACTGCTTCACAGGTTTCCATATCAATTTTGATATTTGCGTTTGCTGATATTACACTATTAAACTTCAAGAATTCTTTGAACTGCCTGTTGCCAGGAATCTCAGTTTTACTCCTAATCTCTCATCGACTACGATTTGCTCCTTTGAAAATGGCATGGCCGATTAGCTTCCCCATCGTTTTGTGATTCGAGCTTGTGCTCAGTCCCTAATAATATGCTGTCAACAGGACATTAAACTATAATCTTCCTTTGACTATAGTTGCCTCTCTCACTAATGTATGTTGCTTCTCTCATCATCTAAACATTAATCGTTTGTTGTATGATGTGAGACTCACCCACATCCATGATTCTGATTTCTCTCAATAAGTTAACATGCATCAAATCACTAGCCATTCTCCAATCCATTTCCTCTTTTTGTTGTTTCTTGTTAATACAATTGTGACAGATGCTTTCTGTTGGGCATTCATGATCTTACCCATATGTAAAATTGCATTGCCAACCGAAGTCTGACAATATTGACAGAATTACGAGGGCAGTTCAATAAGTAATACAACACATTTTTTTTCTGAAACAGGGGTTGTTTTATTCAGCATTGAAATACACCAGGTTATTCCCCAATCTTTTAGCTACACAACACTATTTTTCAACGTAATCTCCATTCAATGCTACGGCCTTACGCCACCTTGAAATGAGGGCCTGTATGCCTGCACGGTACCATTCCACTGGTCGATGTCGGAGCCAACGTCGTACTGCATCAATAACTTCTTCATCATCCGCGTAGTGCCTCCCACGGATTGCGTCCTTCATTGGGCCAAACATATGGAAATCCGACGGTGCGAGATCGGGGCTGTAGGGTGCATGAGGAAGAACAGTCCACTGAAGTTTTGTGAGCTCTTGCGTTGTCATGAAGAAGGAGAAGTTCGTTCAGATTTTTGTGCCTACGAACACGCTGAAGTCATTTCTTCAATTTCTGAAGAGTAGCACAATACACTTCAGAGTTGATCGTTTGACCATGGGGAAGGACATCGAACAGAATAACCCCTTCAGCGTCCCAGAAGACTGTAACCATGACTTTACCGGCTGAGGGTATGGCTTTAAACTTTTTCTTGGTAGGGGAGTGGGTGTGGCGCCACTCCATTGATTGCCGTTTTGTTTCAGGTTCGAAGTGATGAACCCATGTTTCATCGCCTGTAACAATCTTTGACAAGAAATTGTCACCCTCAGCCACATGACGAGCAAGCAATTCCGCACAGATGGTTCTCCTTTGCTCTTTATGGTGTTCGGTTAGACAACGAGGGACCCAGCGGGAACAAACCTTTGAATATCCCAACTGGTGAACAATTGTGACAGCACTACCAACAGAGATGTCAAGTTGAGCACTAAGTTGTTTGATGGTGATCCGTCGATCATCTCGAACGAGTGTGTTCGCACGCTCCGCCATTGCAGGAGTCACAGCTGTGCACGGCCGGCCCACACGCGGGAGATCAGACAGTCTTGCTTGACCTTGCGGCGATGATGACAGACGCTTTGCCCAACAACTCACCGTGCTTTTGTCCACTGCCAGATCACCGTAGACATTCTGCAAGTGCCTATGAATATCTGAGATGCCCTGGTTTTCCGCCAAAAGAAACTCGATCACTGCCCGTTGTTTGCAACGCACATCCATTACAGACGCCATTTTAACAGCTCCGTACAGCGCTGCCACCTGTCAGAAGTCAGTGAAACTATACGAGACGAAGCGGGAATGTTTGAAAATATTCCCCAAGAAATTTCCGGTTTTTTCAACCAAAATTGGTCGAGAAAAAAAATGTGTTGCATTACTTATTGAACTGCCCTCGTATTTATGGTGCAAGAGTTATGTCAATATATTGAACGTTTGACATAGTAGTATTGTCAATAAAATATTGCTCCTATACAGACACCATTAATGCTACTTGATACAGATCTCAGAGTGATGAACAGTACTCAAGAATCAGACAGACAACTGTTTGTAAGCCACTTCTTTCGTGAATGATTTTCTTTTCTTTCGTAAATGACTTTCTTTTCTTTCGTGATTGACTTTCTTTTCCTTCAAGTTTTTCCAGTGAATCTCAGCCTTGCATATTCCTTTCCTATTATTTGTTTTATTTAGACACTTCACGTCAGGTTGCTCCAGAAGGTTACTCCCAGTTATTTTATGGTTGTAGTGATTTTTCACCATTGTCGTAATTGAACAGCAGTGGATTCCTTCGCTTTGGCACGCATGTTATGTTAAGTATATTTTCATTCAGTATCAACTGTGATTCTGTGTATCAACCATTGATCTATGGGTCATTCTACACTTCACTAGTTTTCTTATTATGCACCCTCCCTATAGACAACAGCATCATCTGCAAAAAACCTCACAGAGCATCCAACGTTATCAGCTGGATCATTTACATATACTGTAAACAGTAAGGGCCTTGTAACACTCCCTTGAGCCACCCCACAAATTACCTAGCTACATCTATTGATTTCATCCCATAAAAAATAACAGAGTTCTGATCATTAGGAAGTCCTGAATTCATCCATAAGTCTGGTCTGACACTCGGTAAGCTGGTATTTTCTTCACTTAATGACAGTACGGAAGTGATCTTAATGCAGTATCAGTCTGGGCCAATTCGTCTACCGCACTCTGGCTTTCATGGGCAAATGTTGCTCAGCATGTCCCAAAAGATGGGTGAATGGTCAGTATTGTTGGCCTAGTGTAGTGGGTAAAAGTCCTGCAACTATGTTTGGATTACATTCCCCTGGAAGCTGAAGAGTTTCTCTTTACATCTTTTGTCAGTCTTTGTTCTTGTGAAGGATGTCATAGAATAGAGGAGCCATTTCTGTGCATAAACCTGTGAACTGACTCATACTCCCACAGAATCCTGACTTTGGTATGGTTAATGTCTTCAAAATTTTCAATGTCTTTAAATGAGTTAGTTGTTAAGAGGTATGTATCCCATCTTCCCTTTTTTTCTTATGTGAAGGAAGGAACCCAAGCTTCAAATTAAAGAAACTTACCAGCTTTTGGCTCTCAGTAGGATTTCATTGATGAAGCTGCATTTTGTAGTTTGTTCTCCAATGAGATCAAACACTGCACATCAGATTTGTCCAAGCCATGCTTTTTGTGAGTTTCTCATACAGATGTAGTATTCTTGTAATGAATATTCAAGTTTGAGTTCCAGAGTTAGTAGGTGATTTGTTTTTTAATATGATTACACATTGATGAAAACGAAATTTTACTCTTCACGCAGAGAAAAACTGTACCTGCACAGTTGTGTAAAATAACAGAACTGTGAGCGTGATGATAATCAGTACCGTAATGAAACATCAACATTCAAAAATGGTTCAATAACTACACCATTTATAATGAAAATTTTCCAAGCACTAGTGGTATTCTTGCTCCACTTCAGACTAGGAAATTAACACTTATAGTTTTTATGGTGCAAAAATTTTCTGGTATTTGTGGGGTTATGCAGATAAGTTGCACTCTAATTTTTCTTTCGTTATTTCGGTGAAAGAGTGCAGCATAATTCTTGGGTCAATATGCTATTTGTTATATCTCAATGACCCATCTCGTTGTGGTCCATCTTTGTAGGATGCTCTGATGTGGAGTGAGAGCTTCACTTTTTTGTCAAAGAGAGTAATGTCCCACAAAGAAGAGTTCCTTTGGTGTGCTGCAGTCATACTCCCAGACTATATCATTTCTCATGCTTTGTATCTAGAACAGATTCCTTACTCAGAACCTAGCATAGTTGCAAGATTTGATTATTGCTTTCTGAATTTGTTTTACACCACCTATGTTGGTTACGTCTTATTTGGTCCTCACATTTGGCTTTGACCTCCATCTTCCCAAAATTTTAGAGAAGTGTGTACCATTCCAGCATGATAGACGGTCCACAGCAGGGTGGCAATTCTTTGAAAACTAGGAGTTCTCAGAGAATTAGATTTTATGTGGAAAATTGACAGAATTTCAGGGATTTCATAAAATCTTGGGGTGTTCTGTGTTTTGAATCAAGCATTGGAATTTTATTGAGCTGTATAAACCACAAATTTTAAAATACATAATATTTCAAAGTATCAATACAACGAAAGGGACAGTTGCTTCTCACCGTATAGCATAGATGCTGTGCAGAAAGGCACAATAAAAAGACTGTCGGATAGTTAGCTTTCATCCAACAAGGCCTTTGTCAAAAATAGACCAAACATGCACACACGCGCGCGCGCGCACACACACACACACACACACACACACACACACACACACACACACACAACCACGAACACAACTCACACACACATGACCACTCCCCCTGTGGGTTCGGGGGTTAGTAAAGGCCCGAGGTAGTCCTTCCTCTTGTAAGAGGTGGCTAAAAGGAGTCTCCCACTTTTTGCCCAATAAGTTCAGGTCCTATTTTATGATCTGACCTCCTACTTTCCAAATTCTACAGAAGTGCAGCCCATTTGGAGAATGACACCTTACGTGGTGCACCAGTTATCCACAGTGCAATTAGATTAGATCTACTGCACCTTTTATTGTCATGGCTTTGGATCTCCACCTGCCATTCAACTATTTGGGCAAGGACACATACCTGGATACATTATCTCATCTTCCATTGTCTACTGTCCTCTTTCCCCACCATGAAACTATTGGACCTCTCCACACCCAATATTCAGCACGGTAGCCAGTCTGTTGTGGTGGGGCTGTCATGTACCCATTTGGTGGTAGCCCCCTGACAACACAAAGATCGCATAGCTGATGCCTGAGCTGCAACCTCCCGATGTATGCCAAGGAGTAGATGCTCGTCATCTAGGGGCATCAGGACTCCTGGCAGTGACCATCATGCCAGATGGCCATTGCTGTGTCTGGGTGGCACCTGTGAGGAGAGCCCCTGATCAGAATGGGTGGTATCAGGGCAGATGACATGCAATGGAGCAGACCAAGTCATCTTTTGCTGGGGACCGAATGGCCCCAGCAGTCTCTTAAGAAGGGAAAGGTTGATTACAATGCTGACAGGTATGACCCTAAATCATTTCCCTCCCTAACAACACCATGGGAGAAACATAGGGCTACAGAATGAAGAGAGCCATATTCACCTCATTATTTAGTGTGCAGGAGAACTAATGGGAAGTCCTTTCTGGAACGAAGCCTCTGTTTTTTGTTGAGCACCTGGAGGATAAGTTTGGGGAAGTGAGGGTGCTGTCCAAAATGTGCAATGGGTCAGTTTTGATTCAGGCGGCATCCCCAACCCAGTCCCAGCCATTACTCGCCTGTGACAAGGTGGGTGATTTTCCTGTTTAGGTGACTCTCCATAAAAGTCTCAACATGGTCCAGGAAATTATTTTGCATGGTGACCTCCTGTTGCAGTCCGATGATGAGCTACGTGTCAATTTGGAACAACAGGGCATTCACTTTGTCCGATGCATCTATAGGAGGCCTAAAGACAATAGGGTTGCCACCGGTGTCTTCATCTTGGCCTTTGAGGTTGATTTGTTACCTGAAAAGGTCAAGGTTATTGTATAGCAATGTGACATCAAACCTTACGTCCCTCCCCCTATGCGATGCTTTAAGTGCTGAAAATTCAGGCACATGTCTTCCCTGTGCAGTTCCAGCACCACATGTAGAGACTGTGGATGTTCACTGTGCATCTCCATCCACCTGTGTTAGCTCTGGAGAGCACCACTCCCCCTGCTCACCAGACTGCACAGTACTCCAAAAGGAGCAGAAAATTATGGAGTACAAGGCCCAGGGCAGGCTGACTTACCACGAGTCTAAACTAAAATACGAAAGATCGAACCCTGTTGAAATGCTCTTGTATATGCTGCCGCTACGATGTTGTTGCCCATCATGGCACGGTTACACTCCTCATCTAAGCTTACTCCAGTGGACTCTCAGGGCCGCCCATCTTCATCCACCCTCCTGCTGGCTGGGAGCATGTCTTCTTCTGTTGCTCCCAAAGCTTCTACTTTGGGAGTATCCCCCCTCCCCCCAAACGCCAGGGATATCAGTCCCCTCCTCCCAGCCGAAGAAGCAACAGCCTTCTCCAGTTTCTCTTGCTCAGAATGGGTCTCTTGGGACTCTACCTTCCACTGGTCCCCTCCCCCTGTGGTCAAGTGGAGCCACTAGCTGCTGGTTGATGGGCTTCACGATCTTCCTCTGCCCCTGAAGCTACTTCCGAGAAGCTCTCCCAGTGTGCACCTAAGGAGCAGCTAGAGGGCAAACAAACAAAGAAGAAGTCCATTAGGAAATAGGAGACTCTGGTGGCCCCCACACCACCACCACCTAACAGTTCTGTGTCCGAGGACGAGGTGGAGATTCTGGCATCCCCTGAGGACCCAGATCTCGCAGACGCCTCGGATGCAATGGTACTGGCTGTGAACGCTCAACCAGAGGTGGCAGGTGATCCTGATGCGTAATCTTCTTCCTTGGTCACTTCATGCCATCCCAGGCAAGGGAAGTGTCATTCTCCAATGGAATTGCAGCAGTTTTTTCTCGCAATTGGCTGCATTACAACTCTTAAGTGTTAGATCTGCTTTTTGCTTTGCCCTTCAGGAAACCTGGTTTCCTGCGATGCAGACCCCTGCCCTTCGTGGCTGTCAGGGGTACTACAAAAACGGTACTGACTGTGACAGAGTGTCAGGAGGCATTTGTATCTATGTCCTTACTTTTTTGTCTATAATGAACCTGTATCCCTTCAAACACCTTTAGAAGCTGTGGCTGTCAGGGTGAGGGCAACACAGGAAATTACCATCTGTAACATCTACCTCCCTCCAGATAGTGAAGTGCTGCTCCATGTATCGGCTGCACTAGTTTCCCAACTCCCCCCCACCTTTTCATTCTACTTCTTGGGTGATTTTGATGCCCATAACACTTTATGGGGTGGAACCCTGATTACTGGCTGTGGTAAAGATTTCAAGGACCTGCTAACTCAACTCTACATCTACATGGATACTCTGCAAATCACATTTAAGTGTCTGGCAGAGGGTTTATCGAACCACCTTCACAATTCTCTATTATTCCAATCTCGTATAGAGCGCTGAAAGAATGAACACCTATATCTTTTTGTACGAGCTCTGATTTCCCTTATTTTATCGTGTTGATCTTTCCTCCCTATGTAGGTCGGTGTCAACAAAATATTTTTGCTATTCATGTGGCTCCACACACTTCAGTGGCACATGGCACATACTCAGTTGTTGATCTCTCGATCTGCAGTTCCAGCCTTCTCCCATATATCCACTGGAAAGCTCATCATGACTTGTGTTGTAGTGACAACTTTCCGCTCTTCCTGTTCCTCTCCCAGCGTCACTCATCTGAACACTTGCTCAGTCGGGCTCTTACGAAGACTGATTGGGCTGCTTTCACTGCCACCACCACCACTGAATCTCCTTTGCATGGCAACATCGACAAAGTGATCCACAGCATCGCTACTACCATTGTTGCCACAGCTGAATCGGCAATCCCTTATTCCTCAGGTTACCTGCGGCGGAAGTCAGTGCCTTGGTGGTCATGAGAAATTGCTGTGGCCATTTAAGACCGTAGTGGGTCCTCCAGTGTCATAAATGCCACCAGTCTCTGGAGAACCTCATTGCCTTCAAACAGTTCCGTCCAGGTCTGCCTACTCATCAAAAATGGAAGCAGTAGCATTGGGAATGATACATCTCTACCATTGGAACACGAACCACTCCTTCCCAGGTTTGGACCAAGCTCCGACAACTTTATGGGTATCAAACCCCTACAGGTGTACCTGGAACTTCCACACATGGAGTTGTGTGTGCTGATCCAGATGCAATCGCAGAGTGTCTTGCTGAGCATTATGCTCGCACCTTTACATTTGAGAATTACTGACCTGTCTGTTGTTTCCTCAAACAGCAGGTAGAACGACAACACCCATCTTTTGCTCCTTGCCACCCCGAGCCATAAAATGCTCCCTTCAGTGAGTGGGAATTTTTCAGTGCCGTTGCAGACTTCACTGATATATCCCCTGGCCCAGAGCATATCCATTCTCAAATGATTAAGCACCCGTGAGCGGATTACCTGCGCCACCTCCTTACTGTCTTCAAATTGCATCTGGAGCGATGGCAAATTCCTGTAGCAGTGGTGGGAAAGTATCAGCGTTCCGTCCGCCACTGGTAGCAGAGTGGTCAGCGTGACAGAATGTCATAGCTAATGGCCCAGGTTCGATTCCCGGCTGGGTCGGAGATTTTCTCCGCTCAGGGACTGGGTGTTGTGTTGTCCTTATCAACATCATTTCATCCCCATCGACACACAAATCACCAAAGTGGCGTCAATTTGAAAGACTTGCACCAGGTGAACGGTCTACCCGACGGGAGGCCCTAGCCACACAGCATTTCCATTTCATCATGGTTCCAGTGCTAAAGCCTGGCAAGAACCCATTAGATGTGGATAGCTATCGTCCTATCAGCCTCACCAATGTTCTGTGCAAGCTGCTCAGATGTATGGTGAGCCGGCGGATGTGTTGGCTTCTTGAGTTTCGGGGACTGCTGGCTCCATCCCAGGGCAGTTTTCACCAAGGACACCCCACCACCAACAACTTGGTCCACCTGGAGTCTGCCATTCGATCACTGTTTTCCTGGCAACACCACCTTGTTGTCGTTCTTTTTGACCTGACAAAGGCCTACAATACCACTTGGCGACACAACATCCTGACTACTCTGCATGAGTGGCTCTCCGGGGCACACTCCCGATTTTTATATGTAACTTCTTGTTGCTCCACACTTTCTAAGTCTGTGTCAGTGATTCTCACAGTTTGAAACACATCCAAGAGAATGGGGTCCTGCAGGGCTCTGTCCTGAGTGCCCCACTCTTTTTTAATTGCTGTTAACAATCTCACACTAGCAGAAGGGTTCTCAGTATTGGGGTCCTGCAGGGCTCTGTCCTGAGTGCCCCACTCTTTTTAATTGCTGTTAACGATCTCTCACTAGCAGAAGGGTCCTCTGTATTTCCCCTCCTATATGCTGACAGTTTTTGTATTTCTTTCTGCCCCTCTTCTATTGGTGTGGGTGAATGCTGATTGCAGGGAGCCATATGAAAGGCACACTCACTCACAGCTTTCAGTATTCAGCCACCAAGACTTGCATCATGCACTTCTGTCATTGTTGTATTGTCCACCCCCATCCAGAACTGTACCTCAGTGACCAACTACTTGATGTAGTTGAGACTTATCGCTTTTTGGAACTGGTGTGTGTTGCAGATTGACTGGCTTTCCCTTTTTATTCTCGTGGTTGGCCAGCCACTGTAATCTGCTTTCATGTTTTACTCTCTTCTGTTTCTAGTGTCTCTCTGTTGTTTTCTTTTCCTCCTTTGTTTCTTTTAATGTTTGTTGCCTTCCCTTCATTCTTGTGGCTTTTCCTTTCTTTCCTTTTTGTGTTATATGTTTCGTCCGTTTTGCTCTCACACTTGTGGCATTGTTTTATTAGGAACAAGGGACCAATGACCTTGTAGTTTGGTCCCTTCTCCCGCCTTTAAACCAACCAACCGGTCTGTGATACTTACTTAACTTGGCTTTTGCATTCTCTACATCGATGTATCAGTGACCGACAGTCTTGTTGGTTTTGCTTACGCCCACGTTGGATACACTGAATTGGGTTCCTTGCCTGCTGGCTGCACTGTTTTCACTGCAGAGTTGGTAGCCATCTATCATGCTCTTGAGCATATCCACTCCTGAACTGGGGAGTCCTTCGTCATTTGTAGAGACTTCTTAAGCAGCCTACAAGCTCTTGACCAGTACTTCCCTTGCCCTCCTTTGGTATTGACTATCCAGTAGTCTCTTTATGCCCTCGGCAGCGATGGACATTCAGTGACCTTCATTTGGACCCCAGGACATGCCAGGATCCCGGGCAATGAACTTGCTGACCACCTGGCCTATCAGGCAACCAGGAAACTAGCTCTGGAGATTGGCCTGCCAGAGACTGATCTTCAATCAGTCTTCTGTCACAGAGTTTTCGTGATCTGGGATACTGAATGGTGCACCCTCAGTACACCAAATAAGGTATGGATTCTCAAGGAGACAACAAATGTGTGGTGGTCATCCACGCAAGCCACTTGCAGGGACTCCGTTGTCGTTTGCTGGCTCTGTATTGGCCATACTTGGCCAACACATGGTCACCTTCTCTGTTGTGAGGACCCACATCAGTTTTGCTGTGGCTCCCACATGACTGTCGTCCACATCTTGTTAGACTGTCCTGATTTAGCTGCTCTGTGACGGACTTTTAACCTTACAAGCGCCTTGCCTCTGGTGTTGGCTGACAGTGCGTCAATGGTTGGGGTTGTTTTACGTTTTATTCATAAGAGGGTTTCTATCACTCAATCTAAGGGTGGGAATGTGGCCGTCTCTCCCAGGCCTTCACCCTCCCTCCATTTTAACTCTTCCTCACTCTTTCTTTGCATTTTGTTTGCCCTGGCGTTTGTCTTTTCCTTATGTATGTTCATCTTTCCATGTCTTTTAGGCTGGTGATTTTAATATATTGCAGAGTGCCTGGCTCATCCTTTTTTATTCTTGTGGCCAGCCAGCACAAGCCTCTACTATTCCTTTTAGTTTACATTTTCCTCTTTGGTTCGCTTCTTTCATTTTCTCTTTCGGTGTGGTTCTCCGTTAGTGTTACGCCCTTCTACTTTCCCAACTTCTTTTTTTAAATTGTTTTACCTTGATACATGTTTGCTTTAGGAAAAAAGGGACTGATGACATTGTAGTTTAGTCCCTTTACACCCCAAACCAACCAACCAATCAACACACAACCATTGCAGTCTCTGGCAGCTGGAGCCAGCTGAGACTGTGGTCGTTTGTGTGTGTGTGTGTGTGTGTGTGTGTGTGTGTGTGTGTGTGTTTTGCTTATTTTGACAAAGGCCTTGGCCAAAAGCTAACTTTCTGAAAGTCTTTTTCTTTTGCCTTTCTGTGACTCAGCATCTCCAATATATGGTAAGTAACAACTATCGTTTTTGTTGTATTATTACATTCCTTCCTGGATTTCCCATTGTTTGATATTTCATAGTATGTTAAGTATGTGAATATTATTCAACATAAATTATCAGTGTTTAAAAACTGCATTCAAACTACTTTGCCAAGAGGAAAGAAAAGTATTTATTGTGAGAGAGCCCCTCCCTACCATTAATTATCAGGAACTTCTTATAATGCCATCTTGCTCCCAAACTTTGAATTCTCTGGGATTTTTCTCCAAATTTAAGTAGTTGACCTGATCAGGTACCCGTAATTGGCTGGAAGGCGTTTGTTTTCCCCTATACAGCATAGGTGTCCATAGGGAGAGGTGGGGGGGGGGGGGGGGAGGGGGGGGGAGACAAGAGGGGTATTTGCCCAATTCTAGAATTATCATGTAACATTCCGCCAGTGCAGACGGTATTTGCTTCGTGATACATTACCTGTGTTAAAATGGACCGTTTACCAATTGCGGAAAAGGTCGATATCGTGTTGCTGTATGGCTATTGTGATCAAAATGCCCAGCGGGTGTGTGCTATATATGCTGCTCGGTATCTTGGACGACATCATTCAAATGTCCGGACCGTTTGCCGGATAGTTACGTTATTTAAGGAAACAGGAAGTGTTCAGCCACATGTGAAACGTCAACCACGACCTGCAACAAATGATGATGCTCAAGTAGGTGTTTTAGCTGCTGTCACGGCTAATCCGCACATCAGTAGCAGACAAATTGCGCGAGAATCGGGAATCTCAAAAACGTTGGCGTTGAGAATGCTACATCTACATCGATTGCACCCGTACCATATTTCTATGCACCGGGAATTGCATGGCGACGACTTTGAACGTCGTGTACAGTTCTGCCACTGGACAAAAGAGAAATTACGGGACGATGACAGATTTTTTGCTTGCGTCCTATTTAGTGACGAAGCATCATTCACCAACAGCGGTAACGTAAACTGGCATAATATGCACTATTGGGCAACGGAAAATCCACGATGGCTGCGACAAGTGTAACATCAGCGACCTTAGCAGGTTAATGTATGGTGCGGCATTATGGGAGGAAGGATAATTGGCCCCCATTTTATCGGTGGCAATCTAAATGGTACAATGTATGCTGATTTCCTACGTCATATTCTACCGATGTTACTACAAGATGTTTCACTGCATGACAGAATGGCGATGTACTTCCAATATGATGTATGTCCGGCACATAGCTCGCGTGCGGTTGAAGCGGTATTGAATAGCGTATTTCATGACAGGTGGATTGGTCGTCGAAGCACCATACCATGGCCCGCACTTTCACCGGATCTGACGTCCCCAGATTTCTTTCTGTGGGGAAAGTTGAAGGATATTTGCTATTGTGATCCACCGACAACGCCTGACAACATGCGTCAGCGCATTGTCAATGCATGTGCGAGCATTACGGGAGGCGAACTACTCGCTGTTGAGAGGAATGTCATTACACGTATTGCCAAATGCATTGAGGTTGATGGACATCATTTTGAGCATTTATTGCATTAATGTGGTATTTACACTGTAACATCATGCATTCTCAGAAATGATAAGTTCACAAAGGTACATGTATCACATTGGAACAACCAAAATAAAATGTTCAAACGTACCTACGTTCTGTATTTTAATTTAAAAAACGTACCTGTTACCAACTGTTTGTCTAAAATTGTGAGCCATATGTTTGTGACTATTACAGTGCCATCTGTCACAAAGCGAAAAAAGTGCTCCAATTAAAACATTCATATTTCCTTACGTACTACACTAATATGTAATAAAAAATGGGGGTTCCTATTTTTAAAAATGCAGATGATATCCGTTTGACCTATGGCAGCGCCATCTAGCGGGCCAACCATAGCACCATCTGGTTTCCCTCTTCAAGCTAGACAAGTTTCGTTCTTTGTAGTTTTTTCGTTTGACGCTTATTTCGTGAGACATTTGGCCCGTCACGATCATTGGACCAGTGCGGCGGTGTTTTCAGCGCTGTTCTGCATCAAGATGGATGTGAAACTATTCAGAAGTCTATTGAAATGGTGTCCTCAGTCTTTCTCTTCGTTATTTTCTCAAGGCCCTTATCAAATTTCAGATTGCATGCTGGAATCACAACAGTAGTTTACAGTTTTTTGTGGACGAATAAGCCACATGATGACTTGCTGAATGTACATCAAATTTTACACAATGTACCTACTGTAGTGCTCTCTGATGTTACTATGCTGTGCTGTAGGTGTGTACATTTATGAAACTACGTACACATTCATAAGGGGAACAATCATGGGCACAGGACTGTAAACCACACACCACTTCAGAAACATATTCCTCCTGCAAACAACATGCCACTTTGCGAACATACTCCTGGAAATAAATGTCCAAGGAGAATGGCAAAAAGCATAAGACAAAGATGCACAAGCACTTCTGAGAACAATAGACATTCAGAAAGTGGAAGCAAAATCAGTTGATATTTACCAAACTGAAATGCTAATACAGGGTGTATACGACCCGGGACAACCGGGAATTGTTTAAAATTCCGGGAATATTTCATTGTTTTAGTTTTCAGTTAAATTTTTGTATCCCGCTACTGCAGAATAATACTGCAGCAACAAAACATGAACGGGAGGGAAAAAAAGAAAATAAAACTTAAGTTGCAAAGGAAATGCGCCGTATACAACAAAACAGTGCTCATACAAGCGTCTGCCAACAATAAACTGTGTCAAAGGCTTTAGGAACACTGTGCAATGCTTTAGAACAACAAATTGCCTCCGATGAGCGTGGCGTGACAAGTGTTTAAATTAGATTCGTTTGAGCAGTTGCGGGCGGGCTCCTGCGCATGCGCAGTTGAGTCGCGTATGAGTAGTACCTTCTCGCGCTTCTGGTTACGGAAGTGTGGCTAGACGCCACTACTTAATATTGCCCCTGTTCGGAAATATCGTAGATCCGGGGCTGATGCACAGAGCAGTCCGAGTTGCGGTGGGGAGGTGGGTCGTCCCCACGTAACCTGTGTTTACGTTCAGTGATTTTGTTGTTTCCTCTTCGTTTATAATGCTGTCACGTTAAATGATAACAAAACGGATTTTTGTGGTCGAGAGCTACCAAATGAAGTAAAATACTTTGGCATAATTACGGCAGGCTAAAATATGTTAATAGATTCAGATTTTAGTTCCACCTTTGATAGTCAAGCATTAATCGGCTTACAGAACAATGAAGTTATTTTTGCCGGTTTTCTAAATAGATTTGGCTTTTATTAATCCTTTCTACTGAGGCAGCCAATTTACTTGAAACGAAGTGTTAAATTTCACACTATTGGCTAGTTTCAGCTGTTCGCTGCATTTCAAGTCCACGTATGGCATTATGCTATAATAAAGAACCCAACATGAGTACTGGTACTCCAGAAAATATACATACGTATGTGCATTTTAAGCCGAATTATGCATTTTAGTATGGTTTGCGAAATCCCGACGCTCTTGAAATATCCTTTGATGTCATGTTTCTTTTATGACATAATGTAGGATCTTTTAATGTTTTACACGTACGAATATATGGGCTTCCTGCGTCATCGTAGCTGCGCAAGCGCGATGACGTCAGTTATCTGGCGCTTTCTTGCAACTGCTGAAACTAACATATTTCTAACAGGTCACGGGAAAATATTGCGAATGGTGGTTTGAACAGCGTTACATTCAAAGCAGATTTCCTTTTACGCAAGATGAACTATGTGCGAGAATGTACGATGACTTTCTTAAATCACAAAGCGTTTGACTCTCATTTAAAAATCAACTCTTTGAGGACGACCATTTAGAAGAATTTCGAGCCCAGATGAGACATTTGTGTCGTTATTAAAAATTGTACTGCCACATTTGTGTGATGTATCTGAAAGTGTAACACGCGCAAAAAAGATCAACATTGTATATGGAAGCTTAGCTTGTCTTCCAACTTATTAATCTTCGAGACCAGTATTATATGTGAATGCTATGTATATTAATTTAAGCCATTAACTTTTCTTATTTGTGTGCCGGCCGAAGTGGCCGTGCGGTTAAAGGCGCTGCAGTCTGGAACCGCAAGACCGCTACGGTCGCAGGTTCGAATCCTGCCTCGGGCATGGATGTTTGTGCTGTCCTTAGGTTAGTTAGGTTTAACTAGTTCTAAGTTCTAGGGGACTAATGACCTCAGCAGTTGAGTCCCATAGTGCTCAGAGCCATTTGAACCATTTTTTTCTTATTTGTGTATTCGCGCTACTTAAGAGTGATCTTGCTATTGGCTGACTACATCACGTGTCCTATTGCTGTCATCAGCTGGCGAGATCACGTGAATGAGCTATGACGCTTACAAAAGCGCATCGCAATCTCGATTTCAATGCTTCAGAAAGTGATATGCGTTGTTTGGTGGAATTCAAGTTTATACCTTTGTAATTCAAAAATATGCAGCGTACATGTTGCTTGACATCAAAGGTCTTTCAAAACGTGTTTTTCTGGCTGAGTTTCGTTTTCTAAGGTGCCAGGAAATTCTACGTCGGTATATAAAACCATAAACATTCAAAGGATTGATGACTTTTGCAGTGCCGAAGAAGAGTATACTGTCACTTAACACGGAAAAAGTGTATTTTCACCCGGGAGAAAGTGTATTTTTAACCGGGAAATCTGGGAATTTTTTTTCCTTGTCCATGTATACACCCTGTAATAGACAATTTGTGACTGGAGGAAGCAACAGAAGCAAAAGGAGAACTCCTAAGACAATCTGCCAATCCAAGGTACAAAAGACGAGCGAAAAAATGGTTACAGGCTAAGAAAAGATGCACTAGAACGCCTAAACCAACTAAAAACGTGTGCTTGACACCTCGTGACTTATGTCAAAAAACAATATATGTATAAGAAAAGGAGGGAGACATATGAGGCCCACATGCACCACAGAAAATGTGCGGAACATGTACTGAACAAGTACCAAAAACTAAAAGGCAGACTGGAAAAGAGACAGGAGACAATGCCACAAACATGAAATGGGTCCTGTTGGCCACAGAGGTCAAAGATGCCATTAATAGTACCAAGAACAAAAAGACTGCAGGTTCTGACAGACTATATAGCGAATAGTTAAAACACACTGCCAAATACTAATGCAAATTGGACAAACTCTACAATAAGTGCTTAGAAACAGCCTCCATTCCAGAACAGTGGAGACAATCGATAGTAAAAGTGCTATATAAAGGGAAAGTAGACCTCAAGACCCTAGCAAAAACGGAGCCATGACACTAGGAAACTAACCTTTCAAAGTATTCACAAAAAGAATAAAGGAAACAATCAACTAACACCTTCCCCCAAAAGCCAAATGGGATTCAGGAAAGGAAGATCAGTTCTGGCCATGATAGATCTCCTGTTAAAGAGTGTATGGGAAGCCCTTGAAGACAGCTCTAAGTTTTATGTAGTATTTATAGACTTCATAAAAGCCTTTGATTTTATAAACAGAAAGCTAGTGACAAAAAACTAGAGGAAACCCTAAGTGAAAACAACTTGGGCATGAATCGTAAGTGCGCCCCCAGGTGGCTCGCTACTCTTTGGGGGCTTCATGCTTGGTTATCACAGGGCCTCAGCCTGTGCAGCATCTTTTCCCTTCCATGCTGCATGTCTATCTTCTTTCTGTTCTTTTTCCCCTCACTTGGCGAACACGCCTGGGATGTTGAAACTGTGGTCTGAATATTCAGTCGCCGATATCAGAACAGTCTCTCCACTTTCTTTCTTTCCTTCTTTCTTTTTTTGTTCCCCCTTCTCCTATCCTTTCTGTGCTTTGGTGTTTGAAAAGGTTTCTCTTTTCCTTCTTCCACTTTGTGCACTCCTGAAGGCCAGCCCACGCATCTGACATGTAACAGGTGACTGGGTAACGCATAATTCCCAGCCCCAGGTTGACAGGTAGGTTTCACGTGTATCCCCTGATAAAAGCCAGGCCCAGGGAGGGATGATTGCCTGAGCTGCTACATTCCTAAATTGCTGAATGGTCCCTCTGTCAGGTGTTTTGGAGGTATGACCTGAGGTGTGAACAGCCACCTAAGGGGGGTGTGCCCCCTTCTGAGAAGGGCCCCCAGTTGGAAAGAGCGCACCATCGGAGACACTGGCAATCATGGGGGGCTTTCTTGCATTGAGTCAATTATCTTTTTTACTATCAATGTCTACCAAACATAGAGAGAATGAAGCTAATAATTCAAAGACCCTACCAGCTGCACCACAGTTCCTCATGGTTTCACATACTGAAGATAGTCAGTGCTTTGCTATGGTATCTCCGTTTATTATTCAGAAAGGTGTTCATGCAATTACTGGCCCTGCGAAATCCTGTTGTTATGTCGAGGCCCATCGAACGCTGAATTCTTCCCATGGTGTTATTTACACTGGGCTGCTTGATGGTTTGATTGAGGCAGAAATCCAAACTTACTTCTCTGCTCAGGGTGTCGTTGAAGTCCATCAGGTGATGGAAAAAGTAGATACATCCTCAGTGCCCAAAGACACTCTTTTTCTCACTTTTGATAGAATGGTTCTTTGTCAGAGATCAAAGCAGGCTATCAAGTTATCATAGTATGACCATACATTCCAAACCAGATGCACTGCTACCAGTGTTATCACTACAACCACACTTGAGAGTCCAGTCAACACCCAGCCAAATGTGTAACTTGTGATAGGGATGCTCACAAGGGCAATTAAGCACGTCCTTCTTCCCCCTGTAGCAACTGCAATGGTGACCATGCCACCTCCTCCCGAGATTGTCCCATGTATCTCAATGATTGGACTGTCCAGGAGATCTGGGTGAAGAAAAAAGTGCCTTATCTGGTCGCTCTTAAGTTATTGGCTAGTCGGAAACCCTGCATTCTATCTGTCACCTACAGTACTGTTCTTGCTACATCTCGCTCCACGAAGGACATGTCCACGCAGACATGTGACCTCAAATTTAGCATTGCAGGTGTGAAATCGCCCACTGTCATGTTAGCATCGTCATCTCCTTGTCTAGCTGTGCAACAAGCACCAAACTTTCATCTCACAGGCGAAGTCACCTCTACACAAAAGGCAGGCCAGAAAGGATAGAAGGAATACTCCAGTGAAGACTTCCTACATCCCTCCAGTCAGCAAACATCAGAGTCTATGTCTGCCAATCAGAAAGGCTCCAAGAGGTCAAGTCCTTTGCCGGCTTGGAGATCCTCTTCGACGGTGTTACCACATGATACCCTCGCTCGGCCGACCTCCGTGTTGCCGGTGCGCACCACCAACTGTTTTTCTGCCCTGGACTCCACAGATCGACTGAGGGAGAATGCCAACCCCTCTGTCGATCTCAAGGAGCAGGATCCTCCAGCATCTGCACCCTGTAGCAGCGAGTCTTTGAAGGCTGGCTTCTTGCAGCCACCGAGGTGACCACACTTCATTTTTCCACTCCTCCCCTTTCCTTGTAATGACTCTTCTCCAAAGGAACGTTTGCACCCTTTGATCCAAAAAGAGGACTTACGACTGCTCATAGAATCGCAGTGTCCATTTGTTCTCTGCCTCCAGGAAATGAAATTGCAGCCTCACGACTGCTTTGAGCTCTCGCATTTCTTCCTGGTCCACTTTGACCTTTGTATGAAAATGAAATTTATTGGACTCGGATGGCTTGTGGAGCTAGTTTGCACGTTAGAGGAGGAGGACAGAAGCACAAAACAATGCAAAAAAAGTGTCAGTCCTAAAAATGTGATTATGTGATACAGAAGGGGAATTTAACACACTGTACAAGGAACTCACAGAAGACGACTCTGCATTTTATACAGTATTTTATGGAGTATAAGACACACCTTAATTTTTAAGCAGTTTTTAAAAAAATAACATTTTTACCAATTTTGTTATTAGATTGCAAAGCCAGACAAAAAAAAAAAAAACTTAGTTTATGAAACCGAAAATTATCATTGGATTAAGTTTAGTAATGTCAGCACAACATGAAAGGACAGTGGTGTAGTACATTTTTTATTTCATGTCCACTTTTTTTTTTACAGTTGTAGCACCTTTCATGAGAACAGTTCTGTTACTTGGTACATTAAATGTCGGAGGAGTTTAATCTATATTCACTATGTAGCTTAGTTCCACCTGGGTTTTCTTTCGATGTTGAATAATAAAACAGTGGAAAGATAAAATATTATCTTCATACTCTTATGGAATTTTCTGAGATATTTTGGGTTTGGTTTGCACAATAAGTCAATGATGCTTCATAAATCTGTAGCACCAACCAACTCTACACTTAAAGTCAGTTAAGTTCCAGTGTAGCATATAGCTTATGAGCATGTATTTGAATCATTTTTTTATTAATTCCAGTGCCATTTTGATGGTGTTCTTCAATACATTTCAGCACATCATCTTCTAGTTTTGGCCATTACGCATTCTGTTCTCTATTTGCACATTTTGTCAATCTCTTTTTTTTTTCAGTTTTTCTTTACTAGCCCGCCAGTTGCAAATAGTTTTTTTCTGTTCGTGGAGGGCCGAAAGGCTCTCTGCTGCTCTGTTTCCATGCTCTTCTGCATATGCTATTACCTTCAATTCATAGCCCACATCACATGAATACCTTTTTTTCCATTACAAAACTAGCTACTAACAAAAATATTGTACTGTTACTGATAACATACATCGCTTTCAGTTCAAGTTCACTGGAACCATAGGCTGCAATGGTGTTCTGTGTTTGTGGATGGCGGGGTGGATGGGAGACAGTGTTAGCAAGCTTGTAATGTTTGTCGCGTCAGTACACTGCTGCTGCCAGTTAAATCTAGTGTCGCCAGAAAGAGAGAGGTTTCCTGAGGCATCGAATACATGGCCATTTTTAAGACTGGCAGGAATTTTAAATCAGACATAGGACATTTTTATATTAATTTTGAGTATAAGACACACCTGAATTTTGGAGGCAATTTTTCAAAGAAAAATTGTCACGTAGTCCATAAAATATGGTAGAAAATCGAAGAATCAGTTTTTGCACTTGTTACATCAAATTGCATCCAGAATTAGTAAAAGGAACACCGTGTTATAAGCTCCCATCACATGCCATGAAAAATTGGTTTGTTTAAAGTTGAGTTTAGTGCCAGTTCAGTGCATATTTTTATGCAATAGCCATATCTCCATCAATACCTTTCCTTTCAAAATTTATAGGTTTTCTTTACATCTTGTATTTGACTTTTAATAGCTCAAGTGCTGTATTTGTTTTGGAGTTAATGAAACCACATAAATGTCGACCACTGACACTTGCAAAACTGCTTCACGCACAATGAAGAGAGCTACTTAACAATAAATAAGCATGCCACAAACATATTTAAACAAACAGCTCTAATACTTGATATGTACTTCACAAAAAAAGCATTTTACCTCTGTTGCATTGTCTGAAGAGTTCAGTCCATTTCTTTACGAAACATTACAAAGCCCTGACAGGTTACAAATAAATTCCTGTTTCTGATCAATCTGATTCTACCCACAGTAATTTTTTCACTTCAAGTTGCAGCCGTATTGCAATTCATTTCATTGTAAAATATTAAATACTGTACCAGTATGTATAAAAATGCAGTTATAAATGTAGTAGATGGCAAGTAATGCAGTACGCGCATGAGTCAGACTGCTGCCTCTTTGCTTCAGTTAATATTTCATCATTTATTGTAAACTAACAAATGTTAACAAAGTGAATCAATTTAGAACAAATAACAAAAATAACAAACAACTAATATCAGCCAAAAAAACACTAAGAAATGAAATGTGGAAATGTGCACATAGCCGTGGATCAGGAGAAAATGAGCTTGGTGGCCATATGATCAACAATGGTCAGATAACGCCAACCTTCAAAATTTTCTTCCTGGGAACTTTGATGGAGATGCGATGGGGCTGGACAGGACAGCCAATGTGGATGCCGCCATATGAAAGTCATTGCAGAATATTTTTACGGGATGTGACGTGATGGCCAGTGTGAATTGGCTTTACTTCTGAGGGTGTTGGTGGCTCACTGTTAAGGTATTAGTTTGAATGGGTTGGCGGTTCTTTTGCCTCCATGTCCAAAAATGGTAATGTATCGTTGTTTTCGGCTTCTTGCATGAGTTGTTTGTAGGCTGTTTAAATGCCAAAGGAAGTTTCCCGACTCTGTTTCCCATGTGGCCAGGTAACAAATGTGTCATGTACGTGCCATAGCCAACAATAGGGCATAATGGTACAGAATGATTATGACAACAACATTAAAAGAAAGGCAGCTAAGATCAAAAAGAATAAAACAAGAGAAGGAGGCAAGGAAGAGAAGCTTCCGCTACTGCACATAATGTATGTGAAGGGTGCCATTGGACAGCTAGGCCATGTCCTCTGCCGACCAGGTATCAACAAATTTTCCATAACTGCCACAGACCTAAATACTGCAGGAGAGTTTGAGCAACAATGTGAGTGTGGAGCTGCCTATATCGGGGAGACAAGGAGGCCAGTCAGCACACAAGTATCAGAACAACTCTACATGTGATTAGCACAGCACAAATTTAGTGAGAGCGGAACACCAACATGGCTGTGGGCAACCCATAATGTTCCTGGAAGCCCTATACTTTCAAAAGAGTTGTGGATAAGCCAACACAAAATACCAGAGGTGACAAATTATTTAGTAGTCTGACAACATTAAGAGAGAGGATGGCTACAAACCTCCAGCACCCTGGCTGCCAACTATCATAGGCCGACAGGCTGGGAGTGGTCGTGGGGTAGAAACTCACTGGGCACAGATGAACAGCCTAAAGAAACAGCTATATAACAACTAACAGGTTATTTCCACACACAGCAGAAAGAAAACATGCCCATCAGAATCCAAGTGCGGATTTGCAGGCAGGTGCCTATCATCGACAAGCAAGATAGTCCACAAATGGCCTCCTCCTGCCCCCTCCCTCGTCATGACTAACCTGTTGTATTCTAAGGCCAATCAAGTTCTAGAAATTTCGTATATTAATACCGATTGTTAACAATAAATCAGTAAAACCAGTCTTGCCCTGAAGAAAACACTTATAATGTGGCCAAAATGCCAGTTTTGTTGTAAAGTATTTTATTTTGTACAGTGATGTGGTAGAACACCCAGAAGAATTTTAATCATACTGAACATTTATGCTTAATCAAAACAGGTAAATACATCAGCATGCATTTTACTCCCTTGAGAGGATGTGTGAAATATCTAGGCCTTCAAATAACCAGTATACTCTGATGAATCTACCATGAAGTCCATGTCAAAAATAAGTGTGAAAGCTATCTGAACATACTTTGTGCCAGAAAGTGAAACACATGGGATGTAGATCAGAGATAAGTGTGAAAGCTCTCTGAACATAGTTCGTGCCACAAAGTGAAACACATGGGATGTGGATCCTTACATATGTATCATGCATTGCTGCCACCTCATCTAGATTATGCCTGCATGTTTTACAGGATGGCCTCTAGAAAGCTGCTGCAGGTGCTTCATAGATACCAATACAAAGCTCTATGATTACGCATAGTAGTTCTGGGATACAGCCCAATGAACACAGGAAGCACTCTTATCACTACATAGACAATACCTCAGCAGAAAATTTATTCAGAAACAGCTACAACACTTTGCGGATGTGCTGACAAACAAAGTCTGTGACCTTATAGAGCAACACTGCACCAACCGTTACTGGATATGCAAATCAATATGATCACTTGTGGAGGCACTTTCATCACTGAGCATTACCAACACCTTGTTCCAAGTACGCGACTGCTACCAAGAGTATGAACTTATCAACCAGGTACTAGACATACACAGCAATCTGAACTACTCTGAGGACCCAATAATTTAGAAAGCCTTCATCATGTATGTGTATACGGACAGATCTAAAGACAAGGACTGCGTCGGCTGTTGCCTATGTTGATATTAAAAATAACAAGAGTGAACTACTTCGTCTACCAAAGAAGTTTCAATATTCACAGCTGAACTCTTAGTCATTGACAGACCAATAATTTATGGCATGATCATAGTAGCTGACCATTTTGTCGTACTGAAGGACAGGTGTTCTTAGAGAAAACACTTAATTTATTTGGTAAGTACAGGGGGAAGTGTTACCTTACATACAGAAGAGCTGCTGCTGTATCAGAGTTGTACGAAACTGGTAAGGGTGTCTCATTTGTGTGGATCAGGGGCCATGATGGGATTGTGGGACATCAAAAAGCTGACCAGTTGGCTAAGGCTGCAACAACAACTGGCAAACAAGAGCAATGCATCCCTGTGGAAAATCTCATGGCTGTGGTTAGAGGCTTGACCAAAAGTGACAGAAACAAGGATTGGGAAACTGAAGATTACTCAAAGGCACCTGGTACATGCGAATATATCTGCATTTACCAAAGGCCCAATTGTATGCTGTGAATGGGGCTCTGAACTACAGTTTATCTGGTATAGGAACCATGAGATATTTTGTGAGGATCATTGACAGGTTGAAATTCATCGTAGCTACCATCAACAACATTTTTATATTTTGGAAAACGTACATTTGTTACATCAGCTGTACAGTTGTATGTTTTATTCTTACCAGTTCCAGTCATTAAAACCTTCTTCACAGGAGAAAAGCAGTGTACATCAATGGATCAAAAGTTCTTTTTCAGCAAATATGAGCCAACCAAATGTAGAACATATGTAACTGTCATAAGAGTCTGGCTTAATACAGTCCATGTAAACATACTGTACCTTGCCACAATTACAGTAATGTGTCCCCTAGTAATGGTGCAAAGCTGGATCCTGGCTGAAATTGGTCACATGTCTCTCAATGATGGTGAGAAATATCCCTGCTCCTATTGGCAGTCGGGAGGTCTGCCTTGAAAACCTGATGGCTTCCCCTACTTGTGGGTGTGGACCTATTGGTGGAGTTCAGGAACTCTTGTCAAGACCTCTCCTTACTCTCCCAAATTATTCTCCTCGCCTTTGCTAGTGCCATCCACAGGGCACAGATTGAATATTTGCATAGCCACCTCGTGTCCCTGACTGTAGAGCAACACTTGTCTTCCACCAAAGGACAGGCTGCCTCCTATCTGTTCCTGTTGACTGGGACATCTGCAGTATTGTGAATCATGGCTGTAATGTGATCCATGCTGTCCTGGATGCTGTCACACAGCTCAAAAACATCAGACTGTTTAAAATGAGTCTCTTGGAAGATCTATCCTGTATGAGAAGCCTCAGTTCCTCCAGATCATTCCTGTATCCATTCGTATGGAGTATGGGAGCCATTTCAGCAGGTATGTTTTGATGTATCCCTATCCTGGGAATGGTGAAGTACTTATGAAGTGGAGGGGCTGCCTGGGTATCGTGATGAGGCATTGACGTCCATGAAGTCCTCCTCATCAGTCAAACATACCAGAATGACGTCTGATAGTGCCCAGGACAGCTTTTGACCTGAACATCGTGACCCTTCCCCTGCTTCCATTACCTTCACTTACGATGGGGAAAGGGGCCGTTGAAACGCCCTCTGCTTTCGGAGTCCCTTCTCAACACTCACTGCAAAATGTTGCTGGTCTCTTCTGTAATAGCTTCTATGTCTTCATAGCTGCTATGTCTTCACTCATTTTGCTTTGGCATCTACAGGTGCTTGTTAGGGATAGTAATATGCTAGATATCGTTTGTTTCAACCTTCGGAACAGGTTTCTGCACCAAGGAAGCTAAGAATGGCAAAGACGAGTGTTTTGTTGTCTTATATTCATTTTTGGCCCCTGCTTATGGGAGCTGCTTGGTCACTTTGATTTCCTGCATTTTGCATTCCTCAGCAAGAACAGGACAGTCTCGGCTCCAGACTGGGTGACTGCCAGAGCATTTGAAGTTTCAGCCAGAGCTTGATGCAGATTGCTGGAAATGGGTAATTGGTCCCAGCTTCATGGATTGCCTTTCCACACTTCAGACTTCTCAATTTCTCCATTATTCCTTCACATCCTATCCACTATCTCCTGTGATGCCCATTCTTCTTTAAGTCCTGCAATGTCAATGTCCATATCGTCATGGCATGTGACCTACTCTTGCTTGAGCTGATGGAGTTAAGCAACTCAATAATTATGTCATAAGTCACACAATTTTTTGTGACTTCCTAAAAAGTTCTACCTGCTTTTCCCTGTTAGTCTCAACAGATAAAGGACAATTAGTAACTGCTTAACAGATTTAATGTATCAGCAAACCCTCAAAGCATTAACGAATTAAGCCCTACTTCAGATGTCCTCCTCCTTCCTCTTGATCACAACAAACACATTCTGATTTACAGTTCCTTAAGCCCAATTACTAAATACAGTTTGGTTATTAACAGGACTAGATTGCGTCATTTGTTTGGATGAGTGGGTGTGGGTACTCTCCCAGACAATACACCTATCGTGCTGGAAGTTGATAAGTTTGAATTTCATCTCAGACCCATGAGCAGCATGAGTCATTCCATGCCAAGTGCTGTAGAGGTTCCCGCATCACCATCATAGATTTTGTGTGAACATTCATATATGTTCCCAATAAATATTGGTAAAGTTTCACAATCACCATTTTAATACTTCCAGAGATATAGTAATTTTTTTGGCCCCATGGTGCAGCTATCATCAGTGCACCCGTGAGTTTTCGTCAACTTTGAGACATAATATATCTTGAAAGAAACAAAACTAGGCCATCTTGTACAACTTTTTGTGCTCTGTTAAGTGAAATAATGAAAAAAGTTTTCCTGAACAGTTTTAATATGCAAACTTTGAAAGCAAAGTGCCAAAAAATAGGCACTCAAAAAAAAAAGTGAAGTTTAGCTTTTTATTTCTCCAGAAGTAATTATGGGATAAACCTGGATGCATGCATGTAATAACTTACCAATACAAGGTCTTAGAATATAAAATTTCATTCTCCTACTCCATTTCAGTGATTTACAAATTAAGGGCAATGTTGACGATTTTTCTAAAAATGCCAGAAACGGTTACTTTTACAAACAAGACTCCTGAAAATTTTTAAATCATTTTTATTAAATTATGTTCTAAATCATGAAAAACTAGATTTTGTTTTGCAGTGTGAGTATCTAAGGCCCTAAAAAACGACGACAGGATGGAGGTGCATTGAAGACGGGCCAGTATTGTACTGGTACTGAAATTAAATCTGGCGTCGTTCTAGTTTCTTCAGTCATTCAGTACTTTTTGGGGAAGGCAGTATCAAAACTATTGAGGACTAGGAAGTGAGATAAAGTCTGAATAATTCGAGTGACTTGATAAGAGGAGTGTCTTTTGTCATGACTTGTTGGGATATATTTCAGCCTGTTTTTCTGCTGTAACTGCAGAATCAAACTGGTTACAAACCTTACAGTTTAACTGTGCATTACCGAGGTAGTGGGAATCATGGTAGGAAAACTATTGCGTGAGAGCTGCAGCACACATCGTATAAATAGCCTTCAGGTTTTAGACCATTGTCACATTGTGTAATTTTTTTTTTTAAGTTCAGAGCAGTCTGTCTGACATTTTTGGAATATTTTCATATTACAGAAAATTACTTATATGTCATTTTATTGTTTAATGCTATTGATGTACTAGTTGAATTACAGCTTAAGGTACTTTGTGTTAGTAGTTTATGTGCAATATAAATGTACTGGTGAATTTGTTTTACTTTAAGCTTAGTACTCCTTTGAAGGCTGTAAGGATACTTTATTCTTGATACTGGCTGTTGACAAAAGAACAGTTGAACAGATTTATGCTTTCTCTGTGAGAGTGTGTTCTGTTCCAAACTTCAAAATTTGACTATAACGGATTGGAGGTGCGGCGGTTCAGGAGACAGCCCCTTGCTGCCCTGACTTATTTCTCACCTTATTCCTACTGATATTCATTACAGTTTTGGTCTTCTCGTCTTTACTATTGCAATTGTTCCAGCTTGAAGGCATTATTTATTTCACTACAATCTTAGCGCTTCATAGGGTAGAAAGAGGGACAGACGACACTGCCCCTCTCCCCCCCCCCCTTTCCTACATGCCCTCCCCTCCCCCCCCCCCCTTCTAACCAAACAAAATTTGTCCTGTTAGATGCGACTCATTTATCTCACAAATACAACATCTTGGTACATGCTCTAATAATTAAATTTTATACAGTAATCCATATTAGTGCTTGGATTTTTGTGTGATTAAGTATGCCGTCAGGTATAAGAATGTCACATCCCAAAGAAATGTGAAGAAAGCACAGGCGTGTAGCCAGCCTCCTTTCTGTTAAGAGAACATCTCCCTTTCTTATTATACCACTTCATTTTCAGCATGTTTTTGTAACACCACATCTCACTTTCCTGTTTCCAGTTTCCCCATAATCTGTGATGTGAATGCATACAGTGCTATAGTGCAGAAGTACATTATTAGAAATTTCTTCCTCAAATTCAGACGTATGTTAAATATTATTAGATTTCCTAATGGCAAAAAATTCTTTCTTTGCCTGTCGCATGCCCACTCCCTTCCGCCCCCATATTGTTGCTTAATACAGTACACTGAAAATAAAGGGAAAAAATGAGACTGAGTTATACGTGGAACAAGAAAAGGTGTTTTGGCTCAGTCCAGAACACTTCATGGCAACTGCCTCATTTTCCCATTACCGCTGCTACCTAGCAGTAGTTGTATCATAATTAAGTGGTGAGGCTAAATGTTGCAAGTTGTGTTGGCAACACCGATCCTGGATTATGTCAGCATTTCCTCTCCCACGTCTCCCCTCTCCACAACGGCCTAGAATACTCCCTTAATTTTGCCACCACCTATGGTACAAACCATCTGTCTGTTAAGCCACTTATAACTTGTTTAGTCACATCAAGTGTTAATAGGAAGAAAACGGGACAAAGTCAAGTGAGATGTCGAGTAAGAACTTAGAATTGAGGTAAACCTTAATAGGAAGAAATATAAAATAGGAGAATTTTGAGCATTGATCTTATGGGCTTTTCACAGGGGCTACAAATTTATGGCGCAGAATCATGAAAAATATAAAATCGGAGAATGTAAAATTGAAGTTCCACTATACATAACAAAAACTATGAACTGAAATGTAAATTGTTTGAAGTATGTTCGCACCATAAACAACAGCACCCTTTTCTCGTGTATACTGGAGAATGTTGAACACACTTGTACTGCCATGGAACAATTAAAACCAAGAAAAAGAAGCAAAAATGCTTACAGGGCAGTGAATATACTTAAAACACCCCATAAAAGCATAAACACACACATCAATTCTTCCATGTCTTGTAAATCTCACAGATACTAAATTTAATCATGAAGAAACACAGCTACTATGGAAAGGTTTAAAACAGAATTTAAACACCGAAGTAAATGAACATTGCATAGAAAATTTGATCATACAATCTGAGAACATAAAGTATCAAGAGCACAGGAAGGACACAAGCACCATGAATGTAGATCTAGCAGCAGAATTAATAGGCAAAGAAATTAAAAAACATCATAGATACCAGACATGAACACGATGTAACAACAGAGACAGCCACAGAGTGTAAGAAACTGAAAACCCTTAGAGTAAAAGCACTTAGAGAAAACATGATTATGATGAAGATGGGCTAGGAGAATACAGTAGTTCTCATGTGTAAACAAGACTATGTCAAGAATTCACTGCACATAGTAAAATTAGAGAAGTAAAGTCAAATCTTACAGGTTCCACACAAAAATAAAAAATGCACTGAAGACTCTAATAGGCCGCAACTAGAAGATATACGAGAAGCGTATATGGCACATATGAAACCAAATACTCCAACAAAACTCTGGAGCCAACAAAAAATCCTTAAAGTAAACACGCCCTCTAAGCCAGTTGTACATTACAAAAAAAGCATCTACATACCCCTCACCATTGCTATGTTTAACACATTCACATGACAGTGCAGAACACAAGATGACAGAACAGTGGAAAACAGAAGAACCAATAAAAGACATTTATTCCTGATTATACACCTGTGTTGACATCCTTTGTTGTATAAAATAAGCACACCACAATTCCAGTCAAGGAAACACTCAAGTCATAGAACAAGACTTAGATTCTTCCAGTCAATTATCACAGGAACATGTTTCGAGATAAGCACACTCCTACACCTTATTACTGTCCAAAACTTCTTTGAACTTAATAAAGCATTACTCTTATAAGAGGAAGGATTGCTAAAGGCGTTCCCCATTTCCGGTCAGTTAACAAATATTTTCATAGAGCAAAACAGAGGAAAGAATATTTCAGCAAATAGCACCAGGCAAATCTTTACAATCTGCTATACTGTGGTGATACATGGATGGCACTGTGTGCGTACTAGGCGAACCAGAAATGAAGGTTCATTCAGTATTCACAGAACATCTCTGACAATAAAGGCCCCACCCTGCCGCAGTATAAAAAGACCAGATTCAGTACCTAAAGACATCTAACACTAAACAAAAACTTTCAAATTTGAAAGGCAGAAACACCTAGTGACCAAAGAAATATTAGCAACCAAATGCTATTTAAGCCAATAAAACATGGAAGATAAATAACAAACCCTGTAGCCAGCAATGAAACAGTATCACATAAATCAGCATACCCACTTACGACCCCTCCCCACAGTACCGTAGAAGTAAAACAAGCCTCTCCCTCCCCCCCTCTCCCCTTCTAATAAAAAAATAATTGTTTACTGTCTTGGCAAACATAACTGTAAGAAAAGCCACAGTGTTATAGTTACCACTGAAAGTACTTAAAAATAAGGCAAAAGATGCTGCTCTAAATAAGTCTTGTATTACAGTTGCTATATATATATATATATATATATATATATATATATATATATATATATATATATATATATATATATATATATATATATATATATATATATATATATATATATATATATACACACACAAAATTCAAGCTTTCGCAACAAACTGTTGCCTCATCAGGAAAGAGGGAAGGAGAGGGGAAGACGAAAGGAAGTGGGTTTTAAGGGAGAGGGTAAGGAGTCATTCCAATCCCGGGAGCGGAAAGACTTACCTTAGGGGGAAAAAAGGACAGGTATACACTCGCACACACACACATATCCATCCACACATACAAAAGTGTAGGTACTCATGGAATTACCTTGATTAGCCAATTCAAAAGTATGAGGAAGACCACACCCAGTACAGTTCAGTGAATGCAGCTGCGGAACCAAGGTCCGAAATACGATATGTTCTGACATACTATGCTCTGGCTCATTGAATGTTACCCTTTCATTGGTTATGCAATATTTTTCTTACGGCTACCTCCTGTTTGGCAACCTCTTCCCATAGATCATAACGGGAGACTAATATGACATCCTTATCTGTGGAATTACAAGCCACATTTCGTGTGAATACAACTTATGTGTCTGTGTTGTAGAGGTTTTTCAATGCCTTTGGTATCATCACGCCGTTGATCATTTCCAGTTCTTGTATTTGCTCCTCTGCTGTTTCGACAAGGGTGAATCAATAAACCAAATCTAATCACTGGCTGGGATTGAATTTGAGCTCAAAGACCTTTGAATTAGTACTCATACATAGTCATTGACATAGAACGTAAGTGGAGGGATTTACCTATGTGTGTTTTTTGGTGTGTACGGGGAAGGGGAAGTAGGGAGGTTTCTGCATGAGAAGTCAAAGTCCGATTGTAACAGTGTTTCAGATACTTCCAAAAGTCTTTAAAGATGGTTAGTTTGATCATTTTTAATTATGTTTGTATAGAGATTAATTGTGTAGCGTAGTGCTTAAGTGTAAGACCACAAAAATTTAACCCTAAATCTTCAAATTTTTTCCCACATTTTGCTTCTTTCACCCCTGGTAGTGATTTTTATATGTGAAAAGTCACAAGTTGCACCATGGTTTGGAGGTCATACAAAAGTGTAGGTACTCATGGAATTACCTTGATTAGCCAATTCAAAAGTATGAGGAAGACCACACCCAGTACAGTTCAGTGAACGCAGCTGTTAATATTAAGTTCATTAGTTTCTTAATATAATGTTTTTATTGCAGAACTATTTTGTTAGCAGTGCACTCCTAATTAATAATTTATCTTTGTATTATCTTCCTTCTACAGGTGATTGATGTGACAGTTTGGGATATACGAGGCATAATGGGTCCATCAGAAGATAGTGTTCACAGGATACATGAAGATAATGAAGTTGAAAACGACACATTATCAACAGATTGTTCTGTGAACTGCGTTCTCACACTTGACCCCAAATATTCAGATATTATTTCCGATAATTTTTTTGAATCCTCATCTCTTGAGAATGCCAAAGAAGTCAGCATTATTGATACAGAACTTGAAGTAAGTTATCATTTTGTTAATGTGATTCTTCAATAAATTGTACTGTGTTAAAAGATGGTTGTGCTACAGGCCTTCGTACCATTTTCATATCTGTATGAAAATTAATACATAGGTATTTGTTGTTCACAGTGTAGCAACAGGTACTTACCTGTGTGTTCCATCAAGTGTTCAGTACATATTCAAAACCAGTGGGTGTTTTCGTGCATATTCCCCATTTTAAAACATATAGAAATTTAATTAAGCACTAATAAATCGATGGTCGCAGGTTGGAATCCTGCCTCGGGCATGGATGTGTGTGATGTCCTTAGGTTAGTTAGGTTTAAGTAGTTCTAAGTTCTAGGGGACTGATGACCTCAGAAGTTAAGTCCCGTAGTGCTCAGACCCATTTCAACAACTAATAAATTTGCTAATTGTATTAACATAAGCTTCACAAAAAGGAACCTTTCATCAAGTATTTGCTAATATATACATTTATTTTCGAGCTTAGTTGAACTATAATATTTTGATTTTCATTTGGCTAGAAATAGATCAGATTTTTTCAGTGATGGAATTAAATGTTAGTACAACTACATCTGGTATCTGTCACTAACACGTGAAGTGAGATGTGGAGTTAAAGAAGGGAATGTCAAATCTACTGCTAAAGACGTATACAGGGTGTACATAAAGTCTGGGAACACTTTCAGTTATTTATTGCACAAGAACCAAACATGTACAGATATCATACAGATGTCATTTTGCTGTGACTTACCAAACGAGAAAGCGCTGGTAGAAAGACACAATAAAAAACACTCAAACACACACACAAATTTCAAGCTTTCGCAACCCACGTTGCTTCATCAGGAAAGAGGGAAGGAGAGGGAAAGACGAAAGGATGTGGGTTTTAAGGGAGAGGATAAGGAGTCATTCCAATCCCGGGAGCGGAAAGACTTACCTTAGGGGGGAAAAAAGGGCAGGTATACACTCGCGTACACACACCTATCCATCCGCACATATACAGACACAGGCAGACATATGTAAAGGTAAAGAGGTTGGGCAAAGATGTCAGTCGAGGCGGAAGTACAGAGGCAAAGATGTTGTTGAATGATGTACGAGGGGCAGCAACTTGAAATTAGCGGAGGTTGAGGCCTGGTGGGTAATGGGGATGGGAGGATATATTGAAGGGCAAGTTCCCATCTCCGAAGTTCTGATAGGTTGGTGTCAGTGATAAGTATCCAGATAACCCGGACGGTGTAACACTGTGCCAAGATGTGCTGGCCATGCACTAAGGCATGTTTAGCCACAGGGTGATCCTCATTACCAACAAACACTGTCTGCTGCCCCTCGTACATCACTTGTCATTCAACAACATCTTTGCCTCTGTACTTCCGCCTCGACTGACATCTTTGCCCAACCTCTTTGCCTTTACATATGTCTGCTTGTGTCTGTATATGTGCGGATGGATAGGTGTGTGTGTGCGAGTGTATACCTGTCCTTTTTTCCTCCTAAGGTAAGTCTTTCCGCTCCCGGGATTGACCACATTGTAGTTTGGTAATTGCCAATAGTCAGCGCCAGTCACAAACATGGTGAGTTCAGGTGTTGAGCAAGCTGCTCAGTGGATGTTTAGAACCAAGTAGGGTATGATGCAACCAACAAGGAAGGCCATTTATCACTGGCACAACAAATTTGTTACAACAGGTTGCTTGTGCTCGGCAAAGAGAAGCGGACGTCCCAGTGTGAGTGAAGTGAATGTGGTGCGCGTTCGAGAGACATTCATAAGGAGCCCAGAGAAATTGGTGCGTCGTGCATCCCGTGAACTTGAAATGGCTCCAATGACATTGTGGAAAGGCCTGTGACAGAAGCTGTCTATGAAACCATTCAAACTGGAGCTAGTGCAAAGCTCAATGATGACGACAAAGACAAGCGTTTTGAGTTTTGTTCGCAGTTGCAACAATTGAATGAGGATGGAAATGGCATTGTTGATCGCTTAATTTTTAGTGACGAAGCCGCTTTTCATACTAATGGGAAAGTGAACAGGCATAATTGTCGAATCTGGGGTACAAAGCATCCACACGAATGCATTGAATTTGAGCATGATTCCCCAAAGCTAAATGTTTTTTGTGCCTTGTCACATTGAAAACTGTACAGGCCATTCTTCTTTGCCGAGAGCTCTTGTCACTGGATATTTCCACTTGGACATATTGCAGCAATGGCTGATGCCTCAAATGCAATCGGACTCTGCACTCATCTTTCAGCAGGATGGGGTCCACCCCATTTTCATTGTGAAGTTCATGGGCACCTGAAAACAGCGCTGCCGCATCGATGGATCGGCCGTGCTACAGAAGGGGCAGCTGTTTCATGAAATTGCCTACCCGATCACCAGATCTCACTTCGTGTGACTTTTTTCTGTGGGGCACACTAAAGATCTGGTGTATGTACTGCCTCTACCACGTGATGTAGCAGAGCTCCGGGAGAGAATATGGGAAGGGACTGCCACAGTCGATGATTCCACGCTGGGACGGGTGTGGCTAGAATTCGATTACCATATTGACGTCTGCTGGGTCACTCATGGTTCGCATTTTGAATATTTGTAAAAAAAACTTTCAGAGTTTCTCTTCAAAATGTAATATGTATGACATCTGTACAATGCTTAGTTCTTGTGCAATAAATAATTGAAAGTGTTTCCAGACTTTATGTACATCCTGTACAATAGGGCAGAAACCATTTACATGTTATCTTGGATAATAAACGAGGCATAAGAAGAGATCAATGCCAACCTGTTTCAAAACATAGCACATCTTTGAAGAATGCCCTGTGTTCCATTACTTCTTTAAATTCTGAATATGTGGTCACTACAACAAAGATATTTTAAGCCTGGTTAACATTTAGTGAATCAGCACCAGTGACAATACTTGAGTAACAATACTTCAGTGTAAATGGTGGTAGAGTGTAAGCGAACAGCTTTCATTTATTGCTGATATGCATGTCTCAAAGAACAGACACTATTGATGATCCAGCGCTGGATGAAGTACTTCAAAATTAATTTGCTGACTGTGAATTTCTTGACATTAGCTGTATTAGGTATAGATCTACTACTTAGTAGTGACATATGAAAACTTCTGCTTTATAGGGACTCTAACCTGAATTTCCCACTTATGGTGAGGTGGTCGCCTTAACCACTTCAGCTATCCATGTGTGCTACCCATACCCAAACTTTCGTGTGTCACACTGTCTGCTTCCTTGTCTCATAGTCCACTAACTTCCGTAGTATACAGTCACTGTAAAGAAACTTCTAAAGAAACAGAGATTACTGCGTAATACATGTAAAACAAAGCATAGAGCTGTAGACAGAGAGATGGTAAATGAAATTCATGTGGTTGCTTCGAGAGCAATGCATGATGCCTTCAGTGATTTACCATAGCAGAATATTGTCAAATGATATTTCACAAAACCCAAAGAAATTCTGGTCATATTTTAAGGCTGTTAGTGGTGCCAAAATTAGTGTCCAGTCCCTAGCAAATGAGACAGGAACTGAAATTGAAGGTAGCAAAGCAAAAGTTGGGAAGCTTAATTCCAGTTTCAAATGTTCCTTTTTGAAGGAAGACTCAATTTAATCCTCTTATCACTGCCAGTGGAGTTGAGAAACATTTGAAATTGTTAAAATTGAACAAAGCTCCAGGGCCCAATGGAATCCGTACCAGATTCCATACTGAATTTGTAGCCAGCCTTCCAACTATAAGCTGTCGTATATCCCTCGAACAGAAAACTGTGCCCAGTTCATGGAAAAAAGCACAGTCACACCCACCTGCAAGATGGGTAGAAGTAGTGATCCACAAAATTACTGTCCAGTATCCTTGACATGGATTTTTTGTGGAATTTTGAGAGCATATTCTGGGCTCAAACATAATGAGGTATCTCGAACAGAATGGCCTCCTCTTTGTCAACTGCATGGATTCAAAAATTATCCATCATGTGAAACCATCTTGAACCTTCCTCACATGACCTATTGAAAGCTTTGGATCAAGGCAGGCAGGTAGATGGAGTATTTCTTGATTTCCGGAAAAGCATTTGATTCGGTACTACAGCTACACTTGTTATCAAAAATACGATTATATGGGGTATCAAGTGAAATTTGTGACTGTGTTGAGGACTTTTTGGTAGGGAGGATGCAACATGTTATCTTGGATGGAGAGTCATTGTCAGATGTAGAAGTAACTTCAGGTGAGACCTTTGCTGTTCATGTTGTATATTAATTATGTTGCAGACAATATTAATAGTAGCCTTTGACTGTTTCCAGATAATGCAGTTATCTATAATGAAGTACTGTCTTAAAGAAGCTCTAAGTATTGTCACATATTGATAAGATTTCAGAGTGGTGGAAAGATTTACAACTTGCTTTAGATGTTCCGAAATGTAAAATTTTGCACTTCACAAAAAGAAAAAATGTATCCTATAACTATAATATCAGTGAGTCACTGTTGGAATGTTCGACCCCGGTAGCTGAGTGGTCAGCCCGACAGACTGTCAATCCTAAGGGCCCGGGTTCGATTGCTGGCTGGGTCGGAGATTTTTTCCACTCAGGGACTGGGTGTTGTGTTGTCCTAATCATCATCACTTCATCCCCATCGACGCACAAGTCGCTGAAGTGGTGTCAAATTGAAGACTTGCACCAGGCGAGTGGTCTATTCGACGGGAGGTCCTCGTCACATGCCATTATACTGTTGGAATCAGCCAGCTCGTACAAATACTTGGGTGTAACACTTTGTAGGGATATGAAATGGAATCATCACATAGTCTCAGTCATGGCTAAGCAGGTAGTAGGTTTCGGTTTCTTGGTAGAGTACTCGGGAAGTGCAGTCAGTTTACGAAGAAGATTGCTTACAAATCACTCATGCGACCAGTTGTAGAATATTGCTCAAGTGTGTGGGACCCATACCAGATAGGATTAATAGGGGATATTGAATGTGTACAGAGAAGGCAGTATGAATGCTCACAGACTTATTTGATCTGCTGGAGAGTGTCATAAGATACTGAAGGAACTGAACTGGCAAGCTCTTTAAGATAGATATAAACTATCCCGAGAAAGTCTATTAACAAAGTTTCAAGAACTGGTTTTAAATGTGACTCTAGGAATATACTACAATCTCCTATGTATTGCTCAAATAGGGATTGTGAGAAGAAATCAGAATAATTGTTGCATGCACAGAGGCATTCAGACAACCATTCTTCTCACACTTCATATATGAATGAAATTGGAAGAAACCCTAACAACTGGTACAATGAGATGTACCCTTTGCTCTGTACCTCACGGTGGTTTTCAGAATGTAGGTGTAGATGTAGATTCATCATCTAATGCACGTAAAGTTACTTGGATTCCTGCAACAGGGAGAATGAGACAAGCCCGCCCAGGCATGGCACGTGTTGATAACATCATTGGTGTCGATTCCTTATTGTCTTGTTCTCTCTGTTGTGGGAATTTTGCATTAAGTGATGAACGATATGGACTACAGAATAAGGATGTAGACAGGATAATGTGGAGGTTTGGGTCAGTCCAGGAAGTGTGCACGGCTAGCTGAAATGGTGGCTCCAGATAAGTGGGAAATTTAGATCCGAGTCCCAGTCCAGCATGTCACTATTTGGAAGCAAATCTGGTCGTAATACAGCTGATGTTGAGGAATTCGCAGGAAATGAATTTCAAAAAATTCATTTATTAGTTTCTCCGTGTTATGAGTGTGTCCTTGATTGTGCAACTGTTCATTTAATTAATGAAAACTGCTTCAGTTGCTGTTAGCTTTGTGTCCACTACAGGTTTTGGCCATTACATTAGGCCATTTTCAATATGTTCTGCAAACTGCCATAAATATGATAAATACATAAATATTGTACTTGTATATAATAGAAGAGGATAAAACAAGGCCTATGTACTTACAGCGTAAGTGCATATAGAATATAGAAACCTACATTGTGCTGTACAAGAGCAAAGTCAAGTGATAAAAAAAAAGTTACAAGTCTGGTGGCTTTAAAAAGTTATATGCCCAATAACATCATAAGAAAAATTAATGTGTCAGTATCATAAAGCAATCCATTTTATTACCTTAAAAGTATGGGCACGCTATATTGTTAAGAGTATTTGTGTTCAGACAAATTCAAAAATATCAAATTGCAGATTTTACCAATAGAAGCTTAAAATAATATTAGAATTAATAAAAATGTAAAATAATTGCAGTGGACTGGGGATCCAAGTAGAGTGTAAGGTTATGTCCCCTAGCATGCAAAAATTGATTCGCAGGGAAGTTTCAAGGGCGTTAATGAATGTAGCTTAACTGCATTGTGTGCTGCTTCAAAGCATGTTTAAAAACATCTGGATACAATTACGAACTTGCAGAGTAAGTTTGAAAGGAAGTTATCATTAATAGTGTGGTAGATGTCCAAGAAACTGGTGTTTCTAGTTGTGCATTGATCATTAATTGTTTTTTCGTTGGATTTTTTCAGGTGGATGTGGATTTCTAATTCTACATAAATGTCCATAAGGTTCCCTTCTTCATCAGAATACTGAGATTGTTTTCAATGCTGTGCACAAGAGAGGCACATAGTGTACAGTATCAAAAACATTCTTAATTCATCAGTCCTTTCTTCATACAGTGGAGAAGAGATACTTTATAGACATATACGAAGAAATAGAAAACTATGTATGCCTGAAAAATTCCAAGAAAAAGACACATAACAAGCAATGCACACTTAAAAGCATCAGTTTCTTGGACATCTGCTGCTCCATTATTGGTAACTTCCTTTAAAGTTCCTCCACTAGTCCATAACTGTATCCAGGTGTTTGTAAAAATGCTTTGTAAGCAGTCCAAACTATGCTAGTGCCTCCTATGGTTCCCTGTGGTTTTACTTTTGTGCTCGACTTGAGTGCCCTGCAACTGCAGCTATTTTAGGCTTCTATTAATTCTAAAATTATTTAATTATTTTCAGTCTTTTTATTGGTAAAACAAGCAATTTGGAATTTTTGGATACCTCTGGAAACAAACCCTCAAAATTAAAGCATGCCAATACTTTTAAAGTAATCAAATGGAGTGCTTTGTGATGCTGACACACTAATTTTTCTCATGATGTTATTGGGCACATAACTTTTTAAAGCCACCAGACAAGCATAATGACTCTAACCCGGATTTCCGACTTATTGTGAATGGTCGCCTCACCATTAGGCTATCTGTGCATGCCTCCTAGACTGACCCCAAACTCCCACATGGCACACTGTCTTGATAGCTTAATGGTAAGGTGATGGCTTGTAATAAGTGGGAAATCCATATTCAAGTCCTGGTCTGGTGCCAGTTTTCACATGTTAGCAACAGGTAGAACATCTGTACCTAATACATCTGATGCCATGTTGTTCGCATTCAGTGAATTTATTTCAATCTAACTTCAAGCAGCTGTCAATCATCATCAATGTAAATACCTAGAATAAGTCCCACAATTAGGCTGGATGTGTCTGGTTATATAAGGTGTGGTCTCTTGCCAATGCGGATACTAGTTTTTTACTATCTTATTAACTAGTATTGGTAGAAGCCAACATGGGCTAACACAAGTTGTTAATGACACTGTGAGAGAAGGAAAGTTGCCACTCACCATATAGCAGAGATGCTGAGTTGTGATAGGCACAACAAAAAGATTGTGGTTTCAGTTGTCTGAGACTGCAGACGTGTGTGCAAGTTGTGTGTGTGTGTGTGTGTGTGTGTGTGTGTGTGTGTGTGTGTGTGTGTGTGTGTGTTTTGCTGACAAAGGCCTTAATGGCCGAAAGCTATAATTGAGTGAATCTTTTTGTTGTGCCTATCGCGACTCAACATCTCCGCTATATGGTGAGTGGCAGCTTTCCTTCTCTAATATTGTTACATTCGATCCTAGATTTTCCATTGTTTAATGACATTGTGAATGAGAAACATGTTAAAAATCTAATGTTATGTGATACTTGTTAACACTGAATTGAATGACAAACTAATGAACAATTGTAAACATGGTATCCCTTCTGAGATGGGGTTAAAAAATAACCTATTTTAGCAGCAAATTTTTTTGTGACAAACTTCACCCTCATTTACTTCAAAAACTATTAACTCAAAAGTTATAAAACTTGCAGGTTTTATATACAAGCTACTAGGCAACTAGCTCAGAAAACAGAGTACTTCATAAACTAAAAACGAGATGTAGCTTCTTCAGAAAGGGAGAAATGCTGTTGAGACAATATGTATTTTACACTTAAAGTGTCCTTGGGGCAAAAAGAGTGAGCTAAAATAACATAAATCCTATATAACACACACACTGCTAATTCTTCAACTATTTTGCAAAGTTCTGCAACTTTATCCCAGTTCTTTGCTGAATTACAACCCTTCAAATGCTATGACATTGTGCTCCCTTCACTTAAAGACTACTCTTCATGAAGTATACAAATTTATATATAGGCTATAACACATGCTACAGAAAAAAAAAAAAAAAAAAAACAGACTGACCAGCCTGTTGCTCTATCAGGCAACAGCATTTACCAATAACCACTAGGTGTTGACTGCATCACATCCTTACTTGTGTCAATAACCACTAGATACCACTCATTTTTGTGAAATGTGTGGCAGCTTTGCCCAAGCACAAGCAGCCCAAAATGGCTTTTCATTGTTTGGCACCTGAAGTACAGCTGTTTCTGTGATAAGTGTCACAAGTAAATTGAGTCATCATGCTGAATGTCTGACTAAAACTATTGAAGAAGAGGATGGAAAAGTTGAACTAAATTCATGAGATTTTCTGTCAAAGATAAAGAAAAGTAACATAAGTGAATCTTCAATTCAGGTGAATGAATACTCCAGTCACTAGTAAGAACTAAAAAAGAGCTTGAAGCACTTGTGCCTGTCCAGTTCCTGTTGATCTTACATATTGACATTGTGACATCTGCGCGTTCTCTGAACGAACCGTATAATTTCATTTCCATGTTGTAAAATCTGGCCAATAAAAGTGTGAACTTAAGTAAACAAGAATGAACAAAAACAAGTGAACAATTTGTTAGGGCTATCCTCAATTCATTTATATTATTTTGTGCCTGTTCCACAAGCATTTTCACCTAGCTAATGGAAGGAAACATTGAGATTATGTGTTCAATTCTATACTGTTACTATGAAACTGCTAAGCACTAAAGAGCAGATATAAGGCATTATGAGGTTCGTATCCTTGGCTGAATGTCTCCCTTGGTATTTGTCAGGATTATTGTGGGAATTGTGTCCATGAAGTACAGAAGTACACAAACTACGAGTTATTAGCCAACACCACTTTATTTCTATGAATACATTTATAATAACGTCCTTGCTATGCCGACCCATCATAACTGTGTCTGATGTTCCGCCACGACCAAATAAGGGTTTGTCAATACTCCATTGTGAGTTGAAAAAGATATAAATCTGCTTCGGAACCACGGGCGTTGGAAACTGTTCTGCCTGTGCAGGTGGCTAGCAACACGATGCAACTACTTTGTGTGTGAGGCGCTGTGGGTCTGTCGTATACTGACACCGCAGGTCGTCAGCATTCCATGATAATGTCAGCTTGCACTCATACCCACGTGTGGCAGCTGCATCCAAGTCTGTGACCCTTACACAGACAACATTAATATGTATAGACAGATTTGTTTCACTTACGAAACAGTGCCTGAGCATGTCTGTGTTATGTCATTTTTGGTCGAAATTCAACAATTCGGAACAAACTTTGCTGCTACATGTATTGGTTTCACTTATGAAACAAGTACTCATGCTGAATAAGAGAGTAAATGAATCTTGTATGTGCCCTGCTGTTGAAACATCAAAGAAACGATGGCAACTAGTGAGCAACCTGTGAACCAAATGTGACTGAATGCAATTTAATTAATGAAAACTGCTCCAGTTGCTGTTGAGAAATTTATTGTGTCCACTGTCAATTTCAGCCTTCACATTAGGTTATTTTCAAGCGGCTCAGAAAGTTGCCATAAATATAATAGATAAATCTTTGTATGAAAATGGATGTTGGTACATCTGTTTGAAATTAATAGCCTTTGACACCAGTGAAAGTTGGCACATACAAGGTGTGATCAGAAAGTAACGGGGAGTTTTTTAATTTTTTGGGCTCTATAAATCCAATTTTCGAATTTTTTTTACCTTATTGTTACACCTGTTCTTGATGGACATTTGAATTTTCAGCTGTTTTGAATATGTAGTTCATAGTTGAAAGTTGAAAAGGTTATATGTGTTTTCAGCAGTGAATTTTTACTTTTGAAAAAGATAGATAAAAAATTTGCATTACATTTTGTGTGAAAATTGGAATAAAGCGCCGCCCTGCATTTGAAATGTTAACTGTGGCTTTTGGAAAATATGCTATGAGCTATGAGAAGGGCAAGAGTTAACAAGTAGTATAAACATTTCAAAGAGGGCCAAGAAGACACTGAAGATGATAACAGCTCTGGACACTCCGGCACATCAGTTACTGACGACAGTGTGGAAAACATAAAGAAAATGATTTTGGAAAATGCCAGATCACTATCAGAGGGGTCGCTGATGATGTTGGCATATTCTTTTGCTCATGCCAGGTATCTTTTTTTTTTTTTTCAGATGTTTTGGACATAAAACATGTAGCAGCGAAGTTTGTTCTGAAATTGTTGAATTTTGACCAAAATGATATCACGTAGACATGCTCAGGCATTGCTGAATGAAGTTAAAAACGATCAAGAACTTCTAAAGAAGGTTATTAACAGGTGACAGACCATGAGTGTACGCGTATGACGTCAAAACCAAGGCCCAGTTATCCCAGCGCAAAACTATCTGAAGAGCCAAGACAGAAAAAAATTCAACAAATTCTTCTCACTGTTTTCTTTGATTACAATTGGATAGTGCGTCATGAGTCCCTACTTTATAGCCGTACTGTCAATAAGGAATACTACCTGGAAGTTACGTGCTGTCTTCATGAAGCAATCTGAGAAAAACAACCAGAACTGTGACAAAACCGCTCATGGAAATTGCGTCATGATAATGCTCCCACTCACTCCTGCATGATTTTTTGGCAAACAACAGGCTCATTATGTTGACTCAGCCACTGTGTCCACTGAGCATGGCTCATGTGACTTCCTTCTATTCCCAAGGCTGAAGAGAACCATGGAAGGACGCCATTTTGACACAATTGATGACATAAAAACAGATTTGCTGAGGAGCTGAACGTAATAATGACAATGGGTTCCAAAAGCTATTAAAAAAAAAAAAAAATGCTCGCGCAAATGTGTTTTATTTGAGGGGTGATTACTTTGAAGGGGACAAAGTTGATGCTGATGGATAAATAAAGATTCTTTTGAAAAACAAAAATTCATGTTACTTTTTGACCACACCTCATACACTTTTTTTAGACAGGTTTTATGTTATCTACTTTGCTGTAACTTGCCACTGGATGCTACTGGAGCATATCAACACCACCACACAAGATGAATGCATGCCTGAAGAATTCGGCTCCCTGGAGGTGTGAAGAAAATAACACTGTTGGCTATTATGAATGCGCATTTACTTGGAGATGTTTCTGCAAAAACATTTGCCAAGCAACTTATGGATACGGTCAATGACAAACTTCCAGTTCTTTGTGAAACACAGGAGATATCATTTCCACTGAACTTCTGTCAACTTCAGTCACCATCTTGAAAAGAAAGTTTTTCCAAACTCCTGGAACGACAATTGCCTATGCGAGCAACCATCTAAGCTCCAAAGAATGACAAAGTCAAATAGACTTCCATTGAAAAAACAAATGCTGGATGTGACTACAGCAACAATAATTAATGGCGAATGTAAAGCAGAAGATATCCTGGATCCGCACATTCCAATGAATCGTACAGATTTGCCCTCCACTTTCAGTTGACGACAGTTTCCTGCGTGTCTTGCTTTTGCAGTGACAATATACAAAGTTCAAGGGAAGTCACTGTTCATTGCTGGATTAAATTTAGAAAATCCATGTTCATATATGATGCTCCAATGCTTCACCAAAACCATAAGTTACTACTTAACTCCAGATAACATTTCATAGACACTGTGTAACAACCCTCACTGGCCAGTCCAAGTTATGCATTCATTGTCATTTTCTGTGCTGTGCCCATGTTATTATTTTTCATATCTGCACATAAATTCCAACAAACTTGGTCACAGTAGTTGCTCTTTACTGTGCTGCTAATTAAAGTCACGTTTTTCGTACACACATCTTTTGTTGGTCTTGTAAAAGGAAACATGCACCACTACAGTACGTAGACAGTTATTTTTTCCTTGCTTAATGCATGAATGATATAAGACAGAAGATCACTGTTATTGATGCAAAGTATCCCGCCAACATGCACTGTATAGTGGCTTGTAGTTGTAGATGTAAAAAATTACATGTTCAGTCTCATGCAAAATCAACACATCCTTCCCCCAACTTTCTTTCACCCGAGATAATGTAGTATTTCTTATAATTTCTTTCAATCAAGATTATTTCTGCTTTTCCAGGAAACTGCCTAGTTTTAAGTGTTTTTTTTTTTCATTGTTTGAGGATATAATTTTTAATATGGCTATGGACAAGAAAAAACCCACATATTATCAACAGAACAAATTGAATTGGTTTGTTTGAGAGAATGGATTAATTATATTGCTGTCAAACTGCTCTCTGAAGAGCAGGGAAATAGTGTCACAGCATTTAAAATCTCTAGCCTGACAGGTTTTATGCCTTCAGATACACCTTTAGCTGACTATTTCAGCTTGCATGTGTAAACTGTGGAGTAGCCATGTCTCATTGTAATCAGTACACATTTTTAAATGAATTCAGACAGACAGACACCACTTGAATAGGCCTTGAAGACCCAACGGTACCGACCAGCTGCTGCATCATCCTCAACCCTTAAGTGTCACAGAAATTAAAATTTATGTTCAATAACACAGGCTACACGTTGCAGACTATCGAGTTTTCCATAAAACTTGGGAAACACTATGACTGGCTGAACTACATCATCAGTGTGATCCTTACCATGATTAATACATCGAAACTGCTGTATAGATTTGTGGAGTTGGTGCAAAAATGTCGCAGAAACCTTCACCCCTGTATAGCAGAACATGGAATAGGAAAGATATTACCCATCATGGAATGACTTACTCTCAAAGTTCTAAGATTAGTCAAACATTTTGCATTCTTACATATTATGTAATAAAGATGATTGTAAAATTAGATACTTTTCATCTTATATAAAATTATGCAGAAGTTGTTCTTCCAGCAGATCATCTAAAGTGGAAGAGAGAGGATAAATAGTATTGATACTTCACACAACCGTCACCACAATACACACTATTGAGGAATGGAATAAAACTCAAATGTAAATTTCGGCCATAAATAACAGTTCAAGTTTTCCATCCTCCTGCCATCATCTCATTGTCAGACAGAGAGCTCATGTACCAGTGGGAACATGAGTGGTTTAATGTGCTTAACAACAAACTACTGCAGGAAGTCAAATGTACCACTAAATGTCAGCCAGTCCAATGGAAGGGAGTGATGCCCACCAGGTTAAGGATGGAAAATTGTCCAGTACCATACAATTTCCTTCATTGGCAGGGTAACCCATGAATATAGGAAGGTGTGGAATACCACATTCAGTGCAACACATTTTAGCTACATTTCATATAGTCACACATCCGTATAACAGGCTGTGTGTCTTTAATACATTTTTCCAAATGACTGGAGGATTTTAATACCTATGAACCACTATTTGTGATTATATCAATGAAAACAATCGATTTTTGACAAAATAATGTAATTGGATACATAAAAAACCTACTCACCATGCGGCTGCAGAACACACACATAAAAGGAGGTTATAATTAGGCAAGCTTTCGGAGCCGGTCACTCCTTCTTCACACAGAAGGGTTGAAGGGAAAGGAAGAGGGGAGAAGGAAAAGGACTGAAGAGGTCTAGGAGAAGGAGTAGATTTTGGAAAAGTCACACAGAATGAGTCAGGCAAGATTTACCAAATGGGATGAGAAGGAAAGACTAATTGCCGGGAGCTGCATCATATGAGTTTTGAAAACCTGAGAATTTAAAGGTTGGAAGACAGGGTAACATGCAAGACAGAGGTTACTGCTTAAACATCATGCACAAGTTAATAAGAGTGAGAAGCTAAGTGTATTATACATAACTGAAGTGGGAGGGGAACATTGAAAACTAGTCAGGTAAGAAAATGAAAAGAAAACTAAAATGGAGAGAAGATAGCAGTAGTTACTGTAAAGAAATGCTGACCGGGAAGAAATTAATGTAAATTAAGGCCAGATGGGTGGTCGAGAAGCAAGGACATGTTATAGCGATAGTCCCCACCTGCAGAGTTCTAAGAAACTGGTGTCGGGCGAAGAATCCAGATGGCACATGTGGTGAAGCAGGCACTGTGATCATGATTTTCATGTTGTAGAGCATGCTCTGCAAAAAGATACTGCATGTTCCCACTCATCACCTTCTGCCTATGCCCATTCATCCTAACTGATAATTTGGTGGTAGTCATGCCAGTGTAAAAGGCTGAACAGTGTTTACATAACAGCTGGTATATGACATGTCGTTTCACATGTGGCTCTCCTTTTGATAGTATATGTTTTGCTAGTTACAGGGCTGGTATAGATGGCGGTAGGAGGGTGCATAGGGCAAGTCTTGCAGTAGCTGTGATCACAAGGGTAGGAGCTATAGGGTAAGGAGACAGGTGCAGAAGGATCATAAGGTCTCACAATAATACTGCAGAGATTGGTAGCACAACGAAAATATATTCTAGGTGTGGTGGGCAAAATCTCAGACAGAATAGATCTCATTTTGGGGCATGATTTTAGGAAGCCATGGTCTTGACAAAGTAGCTGATTAATACATTCCAAAGCTTGCCTAATTGTAAACTTCTTTCATGTGTGTGTTCTGCTGCCGCATGGTGAATAGATTTTTTTATCGATACAATTACATTATTTTGTCAAAAATTTATAGTTTTCGTTTTATGTTAACCCATGTGGCCATTGCTCTTTCTTATGAAACCTTCTTGTCAGTCTTCATTGGTGTCTGTTTTCTACCTTATGTGCTAATCTGTTTGTTTATTTACCTGTATCACCAGGATTAATCAACTCTTTGCCCCTGCATCTTTTCTAGTACCGATATCAACGTGTTGTAGGTGGGTGCATTTTTATTTACATATACCAGTTCCATTGTTGTTTATGTTGTATGGCCTCCTCCCGATCATCTTTCGCCGATTTATTCGCATATTTGACAGCCCCCCCCCCCCTCCATTTATTTAGATTATACATAATTCTTTCATGTTTTTGTGTGTTTGTATTTTGACAAACTGCTGTAATTGACTTCTACTGCCATCTCCCACATTAATTTAATTGCCAAGCAAAGTATTTTATGTTTTCTTGTATGACTCTATCTTTCTGTTACCCAGTTTTTAAAATTTTATCTCTCTTCATGACTTTCCCAGTCGGTTTTTTTTTTTTTTTTTTTGCCGCAATTTCTAACACTCCAAACTGTCCTCTCTTGCCTTGAAGAATCCCACCTCATATTACATCCATTCTTTTCGAAAACATGCCTTTGTGCTTTCAAAACTAAGGTCCCACACTCTATTTCTGGAAACTTGCTTGTCCCTTGGAGTTGCTCCAAAAGGCCTGACATTGAAAATCCCTGTTTCTGGATGTAATCCTGCTCTACACCAGGCTCTTTTACAGTCTCAAATATTGTAATCTCTATCTGTTACCCGGCTAACCTGTGACCTGCATGCCTCCTCAGCGAATTTCCTCTCCACTCCTATAAATCCTGCAGTTACGTGCCCCTCATGTTTCCTTGGATGGTATCATCCACCAAGCCAACTTCAAACTGCAACAACATGCCAGATTTCACCTCAAAAATGTGATCTCGCTTTCTCCCAAACTACCTGAACAGTGGTGTTTCCATTTCTGTCCCACTGCAGCTCCCTAGACAGCCACACCATCAACCACCACTCCTCTCCTACAAACCGAGCTTGGCCGACCTCCTTAATATCCCACAGTCCTCACCAGTGTCTCCCAGACCAAGAATAACTCATAATCACAAGAACCAGTCACAACAGTACAGTGTCCTCAACATCTCGTCTAAAGCACTCTCCCTTTTTAAATTATCTTTATTATGTGAGCGCCTCACCACCGGCCCTAAACCTGCATTTGATCATGTTTTGGTGAAGACCGTGCTTTTCCTTCACACATAACATCAACTGGAAATATCACTTTGTAACACAATCCCAAAACCTTTCCAACAGCAAATGTGACATTGAACCCTGCCTTGAACAGTTCCGATGACGATCACAGCTTGATTAACCACCACTATCTCAAAATCATTCCTTACAAGCCTTTCAAGAATTCCTCACATCCATCATTGCTTCACAGCCTTTCCTCAGGTCCCTAAAACATGACCCTAAGTTGTCCTCTGCAGAACTCCAGGCTTCACATTGCCTAAAAGCTTATGACCCCATCACTATCCTTCCAGCAGACAAATGGTCTACCACTGTGGGACTTGATCGAAAGGTGTATGTTAGTGAAGGTCTACGCCAGCTCTCCGACACCTCTACGTACAGTGTCTGCCATCAAGACCCCATTCCTGTGATTCAAATTGATCTACAGTCCCTCCTTAAAACCTCAGGCCCCTTACGAGGAGTACCACCTCAATCCATAGAACTTCTCACCACACCCAAACTACGCATCCCCACCTTTTACCTTCTTCCTAAGATCCCCAAACCCAATCATCCTGGCCTTCCAATAGTTGCTGGCTTCAAAGCACTCACCAAACATATATCTGCCTCAGTTGATCAGCACCTGTAACCCATAATACAAAGACTACCCTCCTATATCAAAGGTACCAACCATTTTCTACATGGTCGGAAATCCTTGCCCGTCCCACTCCCACCACACACTTTGCTTGTTACATTGATGCCACCTCATTCTTTACCAACATTCCCCACGTATATGGCCTGTCTGCTGCTGAACATTTCCTCAGTCAGCACTCACCTGGTTCCAACACATCAGGGTACGGCCATGGGGGCCAGGATGGCTCATTCCTATGCCAACCATTTCATGGGTCACTTGGAGGGGGCTTTCCTGGGATCCATAAGCCTTCAGCCCCTGGTTTGGTTTAGATAACATTGATGACATCTTTATCATATAGACCTTAAATATTCCTGGAATCTCTGAATACCTTCTCCCAATTAAATTTCACATCGTCCTATTCTGAATCCTACGCAGCTTTCCATGTTGTTGATGTCGTCCTCACTGAACAGCTGCTACACGCTTCTGTCCACATTAAACGTACTAGCTAACACAGTACTTACATTTTGACAGTTGACATCCTTTCCATGTCAAACATGCCCTCCCACACAGCCTTGGCATTCAAGGCAAACATATTTGTTCAGATACAGACTCTTTACAGCAATTCACCATCATTCTCTCCACCCCCGGTAGCTGAGTGGTCAGTGCGACAGAATGTCAATCCTACGGGTCCGGGTTTGATTCCCGGCTGGGTTGGAGATTTTCTCTACTCAGGGACTGGGTGTTGTGTTATTCTTATCATCATCATTTCATCCCCATCGACGCACAAGTCGCCGAAGTGGCGTCAAATCGAAAGCCTTGCACCCAACGAACAGTCTACCCCAATGGAGGCCCTAGTCACACGACATTAACATTAGCCATCATTCTGACCTCAGCCTTCACTGGATGTAATTACTTCACCAGCCTGGTTCAGCAGCAGATTTCACAGGCCATCATATTCAATCCTGGTACTGCTGATCCCTCCAAAAGACTTCTTCAGACCACATCGCTGGTCACTCAGTATTATCCTGGTCTGGAATGTCTTAATCAGCTACTTCGACAAGGCCATGGCTTCCTAAAATCATGCCCTGAAATGAGATCTATTCTGCCTGAGATTTTGCTCACCACACCTATAATATCTTTTCGTTGCTCTTCCAATCTGCAATAGTCTTGTCAGACCCTGTGCTGCTTCTGCACCCATCTCCCTGTCTTGTGACTCCTACCCCTGCGACTGTCCCTGCTGCAAGACTTGCCCTATGCACCCTCCTAACACCACCTATACCAGTCCTGTAATTGGCAAAACATATACTGTCAAAGAGGGAGCCACCTGTGAAATGACATGTCTTATACCAGCTGTTGTGTAAACACTGTTCAGCCTACCACCAAATTATCAGTTAGGATGAATGGGCATAGGCAGAGGGTGTATAAGGGCAACAAATAATACCCTGTTGCAGAGCATTCTCTACAACATTACAGTCATGAACTCAGTGCCTGTTGCACCACACGTGCCATCTGGATTCTTCCCCCAGAGACCAGTTTCACAGAATATCACTGGTGGGAACTATCGTTACTACATGTCCTTCATTCTCGCCACCCACCTGGCCTTAATTTACATTAATTGCTTCTGTCTCAGAATTTCTTCACAGTAGTTACTCCTTTCTTCTCTCCATTTTAGTTTTCTACATCTTTCATTTTCTTACCTGTCTGTTTTTGCTGCTCCTCTCCCACCTCTGTTACTTAAAATGCGCTTGCCTTTTCACTCTTATTACACTCTTATTAACTTGTGCAAAATGTTTAAGCAGTAACTCTGCCATGCATATTACCCTGTCTTCCACCTTTAGACTCTCAGGTTTTCGAATTTCATCCGGTGCAGTCCCCAACAATCAGTCTTTCCTTCTCATCCCATCTGGTAAGTCTCCCCTGACCTGCGGTTCTGTGCAACTTTCCCAAAATCTACCCCTTTTCTTAGAGCCATTGGCTCCAAAAGCTTGCCTAATTATAACCTCCTTTTATGCTTGTGTGCTGCTGCTGCTTGGTCAGTGGATTTTTTATCTGTCCAATTACATTATTTGTGTCTGTGTAGCCAAGTCTGAGAAAATCTGTTAATGTGTGTTCCTGTGGAAATGTTGCAGCAATTTTGCTTATAAGAACAGATGTCATTCAAACCATGAGAGATGTACTTTGATATCCATTAAGAGCAGTGATGATTGTGCTGTCGAGGCCCTAATTACACCACCACCACCACCACTACCCTTTCCTTTGTAAAAATATGAACAGGACCATGGTTCTGGATATGCAACCATTGCATTTGTAGTGAATAAATAATTATCTGAGGTGAATATCAAATGATTTAAACTTGGAATGATACAACGGAATAAAGTTATGTCTACATTTGTGTTTAGTTACAGCACTCCAAAAGGAACCGTTTCGCATCAAATCATTTTTCTGTGTGTTCCTTATAAAATATGTGTTTGTATGGTCTCTTATTCATACATAATGTAAACGTAACTGTTATAAGATGTTCAAAAATCGCCTCTAATGTAAAACAATAATATTTTGTATTGTTTACAGGAGCTGCCTGCATGTTTTACAGTACATCTTGTGAATGTGACTGCTCTCAAATTGAAGAGGAATAAATTCAAGAAATTTCCTCAAAACCTAGGCAAATTAGTCAGAGTTGAAAACTTGGATGTATCACATAATTGCATAGAAAAGCTACCTCATGATCTGGACGTTGTCCCATCTCTCAAGTGCCTTAATGTAGCTTCAAACAGTATTAAATTTATTCCTTCTAGCGTATGCCGACTACAATATCTTCAAAGTTTAAATATATCTATGAATGGCTTGAAATCTCTTCCAGATAATATAGGGCTGCTAAAGAGTCTTATATATCTAAATGTGTCAGGGAACTGCTTGGAGACTTTACCGGAATCTCTGTGTAAACTTGTGAAGTTAGATGACCTAAATGTATCAAGAAACAGATTAAAAACCATTCCAGATAGCCTTTCGCAAATTATGAGTTTGAGATCATTGAATGTTTCAGGCAATAACATAACAGAGTTACCCACGTGTATCACCACTGGACTACCACAACTTTCGTATTTAGATGTATCTCACAATGAACTGATTGTATTGGACCGCCCACCTCGCTGTGCACATTCACTCATTTCTTTTAATTGTAGCCACAATAATTTGCAAGAAACTCCTCGCTGGGTATTTGAAGACAGTTGCAGAAAGTTACAAAGTGTTGATCTAAGTTTTAATTATGAAATGAGAGGCATGGCAAGCCAGCCAGTCAGTGCTCTCCATGGAAGTTGTCCTATAGCATGTCTCAACTTGTCAAACTGCTGCCTAAAACTCAACACAGTTTCCATGTTGTTTGGTTTGGGCAGTTTGGATGCATTGCACATGGGCAATCAGAGAGATGCATCTAAAAGGTATGTCCTCTGTGTGTTTAATACCGTTAAATGCTAAGTTACATTGCTAGATAATTAGATGCAACTGTTGCATGCAAATATTATTATTTTTCCGCCGTGGGAAAAATATATCTAAAAACAAAGATGATGTGACTTACCAAACAAAAGCACTGGCACATCGATAGACACACAAACATACACACAAAATTCAAGCTTTCGCAACAAACTGTTGCCTCATCAGGAAAGAGGGAAGGAGAGGGAAAGACGAAAGGATGTGGGTTTTAAGGGAGAGGGTAAGGAGTCATTCCAATCCCGGGAGCGGAAAGACTTACCTTAGGGGGAAAAAAGGACAGGTATACATTCGCTTGTGTCTGTGTATGTGCGGATGGATATATGTGTGTGTGTGTGTGTGTGTGTGTGTGTGTGTGTGTGTGTGTGTCTGTATATATATATATATATATATATATATATATATATATATATATATATATATATATATATATATATATATATGGCATTCAGGTGCTGGGTACAGGCTTGGTGACCCCGGGGTTCCTGAGCTGGGGACTGGTAAGCACCGCCTGTCCTCTGTCACTGTAAGCTCTGGGCATACTTCAGCGACCACCGTGCAGCGCAGCGGTGGAATGTTGTGTGTCTCAGAGAATGGGGATTTGGCTTGACCACCCGGATCGTGAGGATGGAATAAACCTCTATAAACAACCCCTCAATCTCAAGGTGTGCTGCGCACTGATGAGATGCATGGCTGTTGAGGTGGAACAGTTGTTAGCAGGCAACTTCTGGGGAACCTGCCGCACCTCAGTTGTATAAGTCTTACCTAGGCACGCGGGGCTGTGTCTAGGTGGACTTCTATTTCCCTAGCTGCACGTGGGACCGAGATGGATCCTTCGAAATCCTCTTTTCTTCCTCCCAGCGGAACGGGTGGGCCGCTGGAAGGTTCTAACACCCAGTCTCTTAAAAGGGCTTGCGTAGTCAGTCCCACTGACTCCGACACTTCTTTGACAAGTCCAGTCTTAGGTAACAGAATGCATTCTGGTAGTCAGAATGTGTTTCTCATTGTGAAACGGAAGGAGGGTATTTTCGAGAAGGTTTCGCCATTCTATATACAAAAGGGTTTGTAGGGAATCTGTGGCTCCTTAAAATCGGTGAAGCGCTTACGTAATGGGACCTTGCCAGTGGAAACTTCCACTTCCCAGCAAGCAACTAACCTCCAATCTGCTAAATGCCTTGGAGAGTATGCCATAGACACTGAACTGCACAGCACCTTGAACTACAGCAAAGGTGTTGTGACATGCCAGGATCTAGTTGACATTCCCAAGGAAGAACTGCAACGTGAGTGGGCTCCGGAAGGTATTGTTGATGTCCAACATATCATGAAGAGGGTTGATGGCAATCTTGTCAAATCCGACTCGTTTATTCTCTTTCAATAGCACTAAACTTCCTGAACACCTTAAAGCTGGCTTCCTTCGCCTTAGTGTGAAACCTTATTTCCCGACCCCAATATGCCGTTTTAAATGCCAGCGTTTTGGGCATACCACCTTAGGGTGTAAAGGCAAAGTGACTTGTGGCAACTGTGGTAAGGCTGCTCATGAAGGAGTTGGTTGCTCATATCCGGCCAACTGTATCAATTGCTCTGGAAACCACCCTGTTTGGAATAGGGACTGCTGCATATTTTTAGAGGAACGCAAAGTCCAGGAAATAAAAACAACCAAGCGTATCCCCTATGGTGAGGCCAAGAAGATCTATAGGTCGATGCAACCTCCCACATTTGCTGCATCTTTTGCATCCACGGTTCAAAAGCCTACTCCAAAAGCCGATGCCACAACGCAGACAGAGGTGGTGAGTGTTGGCACTAATACCTGCAGCTGTCAGTGCACTTGCAACGCAGCCAGTGTTTCAGAGCCGGTAGCCCTACTCGAACGGCAGACAAAGGTACAGTGGCAAACTTGGGCCAGCCCCTGGCGCTTTCAACAGCTGAGGCTGTTCCGAAGCCCAGTACGCCCATTACCACTCCCATGTCGGCTCCCCCAAAGCCCACCAAACCACAGAAAGCTCCTGTACAGCAGCAACAGCGGGTCAAATCCCGTGGTAAACCGTCTGACCATGCGGATGTTGTTTTATGTGAGGCTTCATCTGACTCTTCCCCAGAGTTGATGGAATACGATGTATGTGTGGGACAATCATCTCGCCCCACGCCTGCCCCTCCACCTGCTGCGGTGTCCTCGCCCCGTCAGAGAGACAGGATGAAGGTGCTACCCCCATCATAGATGGCTCCCATACTTCAGTGGAACTTGCAAGGGTTCAGGACGCATGTGGAGGAACTTCGTCTACTCTCTCAGGGTAGACCACTGTGTCTATGTCTCCAGGAGACTTATTTTCATCCCTCATACTCCCCTGAGCTACGAGGCTATAAACTCCACAAAAAGGATGACCTGCGTGGAGTGAGAGCTAGAGGAGGCGTAGGTATTTTCGTCAGGACGGACTACCACCCCTCGCCTCTCTCACTTATGACGACTTTACAGGCCGTCGCTGTGTCCGTGCACGTGCGTCATCCATTGACTGTATGTTCGCTTTACTTGCCCCCACATGATGCACTTGATGAAGCGGCCCTCACCGACCTTCTTACACAGCTCCTCCAGCCATTCATTATTTGTGGTGATTTTAATGCCTACAATGTGCTTTGGGGCTCTGCAATTACCTGTCCTAGGGGTAGAGCAATTTAGAGGCTTCTCCTGTCACCCTGTGCCTACTGCTCAATGGAGGACAGAGCACTCATTTCTGCACAGCGACTGGGTCGTTCTCTGCCATTGCTCTCCAGCTCTTGCCGCGAGTGCTCATTGGGAAGTGGTCGCTGACTTGCACGGCAATGATCATTTCCCAATCTGGTTTCACCTGCCAGATGGCGTGGGCCCCGAAAGGAGACCACCACGAAGGGTGTTCAGTGGAGCCGACCGGACACTTTATAGCCAGTTGGCCCAGTTCGAACACTGTGCGAATGTTGAGGCGTGGGTGGATCATATTACCAAAACGGTCCACCACGCCGCTGCAGCATCCATTCCACAGGCCACCGGAAGAGGCCACCTGTCCCTTGGTGGAGTGCCGAATGCCACTTTGCAGTCAGGACCAGGCGTGCAGCTCTGCATCCGTTCCAGTGTAGGCCGACTGTTGAGAATCTTGCAGCCTTTTGGGTGGCGAGGGCAAGATGTCGCCGCATTATTCGTGAGAGCAAGAAGAGGTCATGGCAAAAGTTCCTGAACACCATTAATCGTTCCACCAAAAGTTCCATTGTGTGGGAGACCATCAAGAGAATTTCTGGCAGAGGAGGGAGGTGCCCCATAGCTGCTGTAATGAATAACGGCACTCTCCATACGGATCCGCGAGACGTTGCCCAGACTATGGCAGCATATTTTGCCACAGTTACTGCAACAACCAGTCAGGATCCAGGTTTCCAGCACCATAGAGCGGTTGCTGAGAGATGTAGTCTGGACTTCCAGTCCACCTCTCATGAAGTTTACAACTACCCATTTTCTATGTGGGAGCTGGATTCTGCATTGTCTGCAGCTCATGACACATCCCCTAGTCACGACAGGATCCATTACAGTATGCTATGGCACCTCACAATGCGCAACAAAGAAATCCCCCTCGCACTTTTTAATGCCATTTGGGCGTCGGGTCACTTTCCTGATGCGTGGCCAGGCAATTTTAATTCCTTTTTTAAAACCTGTGAAAGACCGCACGAGTCCGAGTGGCTACTGTAGTGTTGCCCTTACTAGTTGCATGGGGAAGACCTTGGAGTGGATGGTCAACCGCTGCCTTGTCTGGATGTTAGAATCCCAGCAACTCCTTAGTTGCTTTCAGGGTGGGTTCAGGAGGTTTCGTTCCACCTTCTATAACCTTGCCCTCCTGGAGGCGGCTATACAACAAGCTTTCCTACGCCGTCATCACCTTCTAGGTGCATTTTTCGATATCGAGATGGCCTACGATACCAGTCGGAGGGGTCTCAACCGGGAGCAGCTTCACAACTGGGGCTTTCGTGGTTGTCTTCCTCTTTTTATTCAGTCTTTCCTCTCGCCACGATATTTTAGATACTGAATTGGTGACGTCCTGTCTGACCACTTTGAGTAGGAGAACGGTGTCCCTCAGGGTAGCGTTTTAAGTGTGACTCTCTTTGCCATTGCTATTAATAGCATTACGTCCATAGTGAAAAATCCTGTCCAGTGTTCCTTGTTTGTGGATGATTTCTCTTTGTTTTGCTCTTCTTCAAGCCTTGCAATGACAACGCATCAGTTGCAACTTACTCTTAGACGTTTGGATGACTGGGCGCAGAAGAGTGGTTTTAAGTTTTCCACCGAGAAGTCTGTATGTGTTCTTTTTCACCGGTCTCGTTCGATTTTAACCTTTCCTGAGTTGAGGATGAGGGACACTATTCTTACTTTTAAAGACACGGTGAGATTTCTGGGGCTCATTTTTTACTCGAAGCTTATGCAGTTACCTCATCTTAAAGACCTGAAACGACGGTCACTTAAGGCTTTAAGTATTTTGAAATGTCTTAGCCACAGTACATGGGGAGCTGACAGGACTTGTCTGTTCCAGTTTTACGGGGCATTTGTGCGATCTCGGCTCGATTATGGATGCACGGTGTATGGGTCTGCGAGGCCTTCTTACTTAAAGATGTTGGACGTTGTGCACCCTGAAGGGCTTCGGTTGGCCACTGGGGCATTCCGGACTAGCCCCATACCAAGCCTCTGTGCGGAGGCTGGTGAACCGCCACTTCATATGCGGCGACGGCTACTTACAGTGCGCCAGGCTTATAAAACTTTGTCCACACCATGCATACCTGCATACCATACTGTTGCTCAGCCTCCTCTGTCACGGCTATTTCGTCACCGGCAACGTGTGACGCAGCCCTATGGGATTCACTCACAGGATTGGCTCGCTGCGATGTCTATGGCTGGTCTTCGTGTTTTACGTTGCGGTTGGAGCAGATTTCCACCTTGGCTCCTCTGGAGACCCAAACTTATTTTAGATTTGACTACTTTGAAGAAAGATAGCATACCAGATTTTAGATTCCACTCTCTGTTTTTTAACATTTTAGATTTGCATCACGGTTGCACTGTCGTTTACACAGATGGATCCAAACAGGAGACTTTATTTGGGTGTTCTGTGGTGTTCCGTGATCATGTTACCCAGCTTCGCCCCCCTGATGAATATACCATTTTCGCAGCGGAGCTCCACGCGGCCCTGGAGGCACTGGAGCAGATGAATCATTTTCGGGGCAATCGATTTCTTCTCTGCTCCGATTCTCATAGTGCCTTACAATCACTGCAAAATCTGTACCCAACTGAGGAGATGGTCCAGCTGATATATGACCAACTGTACTTGCTCCAATGGCGGGGAAAGGAGGTATCCTTCTGCTGGGTGCCTGGTCACGTAGACATATGGGGCAATGAACAGGCCGATTGGGCTGCCAAGGAGGCCTGCAGAGAGCAGGATGTGGTCCAGTGTCCTATTCCCTTGCAGTTTGTCATCTCTGCACTCCACAGGAAGTGCATGGAGTTGTGGGAGGAAGAATGGCTGGTGGTGACGGCCAATAAACTGCGGTTAGTGAAGTCAACAACTCAGCCGTGGCGTTCCTCCTGCCGGTTGCTCAGACGGGAAGAAGTGGCCCTCACAGGTCTTTGGATCGGGCACTGTCCTCTCACACATGGCTTTTTATTACGGCGGGAAGATCCTCCGTTTTGTGATGCTTGTGGTGTGCACATCTCTGTCCGGCACATTTTAACAGACTGCATTTTATACCGTGATGCAAGGGCAGAAGCACAAGTTGATGGGGATCTGCCTTGTGCTTTAGCTAACGATGAGTCGTGTGTGTCAATGGTTTTAAAGTTTTGTGATGTGCCTGGACTCTGGCCTAAACTTTTAGGCTGGAGGGTTTAGTGTATTGCAGAGTGGCTGACTCCTCCCTTTTTTCCTTGCGGTCAGCCAGCCACTTCCATCTGCTACATTGTTTTAGCTCCCTCTACCACTTTCTTCCTGTGTTGTCCATGTTTTACTGCTGACACCCTGCTTCATCCCACGCTTCGGTGTGGGTGGGCACATATTTTTCAAAGCTTGTTACCTGTGTTTTATGTTCTGTTTTATATTACTGTTCTGAGTTTTTTTCTTGACACCCGTCTCACTATGTTACTGAGTGGGTGCTGAAGACCTTGCTGTCGTGCACCCAAAAAACCCCTCTACTACTACTACTACTACTGAAACTGTGGTCTGCACAGCAACAGTCTTCTGCCCTCCTGATCTGGCGAGTTTGAAGGCCTGCCAGAAGGTGCAGAACTCGAGATAACAGCAAATGGACCTGGCTGCTACATCTGTGTGTACTGTCGTTGCAACTGCATGCACTGCTGTGGACACATGCCCACCATGCCAGGCTATCAGTATCTATGGCCTCCATGTAAAACCAGCTGAACAGCAGCTCTGTAATCAGTTGTGATTTCACTGTGCTCTTGTATTGATCAAGCTACACATCGTTGTTTGGTTCTGAATTCACTACCTCTTTGGTTTTTGACCTTGGTTTACTCATTGGATTTGTTATTCCACTGTGCCATCTCCATTGTCAGTCCTTCTCCTGTTGTTTTGTCATCTGCCTGTTTGCTCTCAGGCGGCTCGCTGTGACGCCCTCAGGTGCTCAGACAGTTCTGCTGGTATTCGAGCCTTACAACTTAGTGCAAATATCTATGTACTGAAAATACTGAAAGAGAATGCTTCAGCTATCCGATTAGTCTGTTTTGGAAATACTGAGAGCATTTGTGTGTAATTTTTTTGCATGGATGCTCAGATTTTCTGCTTTGTGCATGCTAGTCAAACAGACAGAAATTATTTTGATAATATTATGGGAGTCAAATCCTACAGTCATCAGGATAGATCTGGGCAGGATGCAGTGATAAGGGCCTAAATGCACTCAAAAGCATTATCAATTACACATTTATTCAGTAGCAATACAGGGTTGTCTTCCAACATGCTGCACCACAGCCCAGCTGGCAGAGTTGTGGTCTCGTCATTGGAAGAAGCCCGGTATATGCTCGACTTACGGTTCCACAAGCCCACTGGAGTGTCATGTGGAGACAAATTATATCAAGGAGCAGCCATCGACCCATGGATGCTTCCAGCTGTATGCATCGATCTCCAGAGTGTTCTTGTTGACATAGAAGATTTGCCGTAAGAAGTCACGGCTGAGGTCCACTTGAAGTACTTGCTGACTCACAGAGATCAGCTCTCATCCCCCTTTTTTGGTGACAGGCTCCATCAGCATCGGTGTCAGACTCAGAAACAGGATGCAGCAGCAGCAGTGCCCCACCCTCTAAAAGGTGACTGACAGACAGCGTCCTGGTCACGCAGGTCAAGTCTCCAGCAGGCCTGCAGGGCGGTGGTGCCCTCCACACCCCATCAGCATTGACTCAGAAGTTGGCAGTGTAGCTAGCAGCAGCAGTGTCCTTCCAGCCGAACTTGTGGCCCACAGATGATTGGAGACAGCCAGGTATGCCCACAGTTGACCTCCACAGCCTCCCATCTCACTGGATAGCTGTAACTGATGCAAGAGCTGAGAGTACACACTGGGCAGTCAGCAGTCCACACTCGGCAGTCAGCAGTCCACACTTAGTAGTCAGAGGGTGTTAAGGAGGGTGGGGTGTTAATGTTGCACTTCCCTTGTGCTCTGTGTGACAGGGTGGCAATGACATCGTGTGTCCTGGTTTTCCCATGATGTCAGTTCTCCTAGGACTTCAAACTTCTGCACTTCACCTCTCAGAGGCTATTTTCTGCTGGTTCAGCATGTGAATAATTACTGTTGCATTGTACTGAGGCCAGTTTACGACACTCTGCTTTGTTATTAGTATGACGGTACCTCTCGACTTCCATGATGTCATTATGCTTCGCTTGCAGACTTGTGTGCTCAGTCATTTTCCCATCTGTGTCTGCCACAACTTGCTGAGCTTTTCCCCTTACCTGGCTGTCTACGGGTCATTGAGACATGGAGTTCATCTTCCAGGAGCTGCCAGGGATACTATCCTGGGGCGTAACATATCCCCCTTCCTTCAGAAAATTTGTCTCAAATTTTTTGGTTTGGAGTACTGTCGTAACATCATTCTACATATTTTGCACCAATGTCATACAACTTTATTCTTCCTTTACCATACAGCTGATTTACGTGATTTGAAGAGAGTGTTATGTGACTGAATGATTAACCTTTTAATGCCAACAATAGCCACACATTGTTGCATCATGTTGCATGAAATCATACAAATGAGCAACCTCCGCCATACACTGAAATCATGTGTTATTGAACAGATGCTCAACACATGACTAGATGGGATGAAATCAAGTACATATTTCCCATCCTTATTTTGGATCCAGTTTTGGACTTGTGCGAGCTATGTTATTAGTACGTAATTCTGTTGACTGTTATGTGTTAACTTACAAATTGTAAGGTGAGTACATGTCACTATGTGACCTTTCTGAAAAGCAACATCCATCTATGCTCAACAACAAAAAAATGATTGTATTACTTGATGGGTGGTTGAGTTATTATGTTTCTCTGTATATACTGTGGCACTATTGTATAATCTGTTGTAGCTATAATTTTGTTTCATTTTATTATCATTTGACAGTTTAGTAATCAGTAAAAATGACCAGAACTGACCATTTCAATAAAGGTGCATTTGTATATTACTTCAGTCAAAACATGTCATCAGAAAACGAAAAAAGAAAAGAAGAAAGGAATTTCAGCTTTGATTGGCTAGGTTCGCATTTCGTAATTATACATTGATAATACTGAATAGATTAAAAATTTCATTTCATTTCATAGTGAGTACACACACTTCATTGGTCTGTCCTATGGTAGACCTGAGCCAAGTAATTGGGTAGTAACTGATTAATATTATGTTACACCATATTGTGAAATATATTTTCTTTTCAATCAAATTGAATACTGTTACCAGGGCATAGTAATTAATTTATTCTTAATAAAAAGTTTATCATTTTTGTTCAGCATTTTAATCCCATTGTAAATATTTTTTTTAATCCAAAAATCAATAGAGGTTATGGTGATAAATTTGTAAACATTATTCTTGTTTTAACAGTGATGTACAGACAAATCCTGTGGTATTGCTTCAAAGTGACTTACCTGCGAAGTTCAAATTGCATTATCTACCCTATCCTAAGAATTGCTATTATTCTCTCCATTATGTCTGCATTTAGATCATAACAACCAAACCATGTGCCAATTAAAAAAAAAACACACAGTCTCAGCAATGAAAATTACAGATTATTAAAAATCCAGTATGGAATGTAACAATATTATGAAAAGGATAGTTGCTACTCACCATATAGCAGAGATGCTGAGTCGCAGATAGGCAAACAGTCTTTTTGACTATAACAAAATAAGCTCTCGGCCAACAAGGCCTTTGTCAAAAATAGATGACACACACACACACACACTCACCTCACTCACACTTGTGATCACAGTCTCTGGCAGCTGAAGCCGCACTTGACAGTCTTTTTGTTGTGCCTATCCACGACTCAGCATCTCCGCTATATGATGAATAGCAACTGTCCTTTTCATAATATTGCAGTTTATTAAAATTTTTATTTCCCGAAAATTTTCATTTCTTGGAGATACTTACTTCACTTTAGAAATAAACTTTCCAATTGTTTTAATTGTATATTACATAAATGTAGATAATCATGTAGATATTTAATTGATGCTTTTTATTCTGCAGGCACGTTCTATACAACATGTTCCTGGTGCTCCCTATCAATGTATTGAGCACATGTTCTTCACTGCGGGAGCTTCATCTTCCGGATGTTGGGTTGACAGACCTACCCAACACTATTGAACAGTTAGCAACCCATCTTGAGGTGCTGGATGTATCATACAATGAGTTACACTGGCTACCAGAGACTTTTTGCCAACTGAAGCATTTGACACGTTGTCGGCTGTCACATAATCGTTTAGCGTTGCTTCCATCTGAAATAGGTCAACTGACTCAGCTGATTCATCTAGAAATCAACTCAAATATGGTATTATGCAATCTTAATCACATACTTTTTAATGTTCATATTGTTAAATTTAGTAACTGCAGGAGATCCACTATTAATATTTAGTGTAAAATTTAGCCCCATCAGTTCACATTTTGTATTTGTTCTTGACAAATGTTTAATTGAAGCTGTGTTCTATTCTGTCAGGTTTTTCAACTCATTTGACTAAATTCTTCTGTGTCTAATTTAGGTTTCATTGTGAAAATTAATTATTTGCCCACACCCTCCTCCCCAATGACATTCATTTACTGAATCTATAGCATATTTGCAGCTTAGAACAGAAATTACATTGAAATGTTTCTTTCAAGTGGTAAAATCATACCCCCAGAAAGACAATTGAATCTTTACCATTGAACTGTGTATGTACCACTTATTTTGTGTCTTCCTATTTATAATACTCTACCTCTAGGATGTAGCCAGGATTTTGTCAAGGGGTGGGGTGGGGGTCCGATTTGTTAAAGTCGACATTAAAAAGGCTCTTGCTTTTCATTTTATGCTGAAAACATATTCATTTATTTATTAATTTTACAAGCTTAATTTGCTGTCAGGACGCCTTCACACAAATAGTATTGATTTTATAAAATTATGCAAGAGAAGTTTTCTAAAATTTGAATACAGTATAATGAATTATTTCTTTCCTAACAAAATGCAGCTCAGTCTTTTTCCTATTCTTTCTTGTTACAAACTTTTCCGTAATTAGAAACTATCAGAACAGCAAACAGCAAACAGTAGCACTTGCATTAAATTCAACTGTAAGTGAGAACTGAATTGATTTAACAAAACAACAACTGATCTCCAATAAAGGTAACAGTGTACAATAGCTGGTCTTTGCTAAAGTGATAGCTAGGCAACAGTCAAGTGTGCTGTCGACATATTGATAGTTTAAATCTCTCGATGGCCTTGTAGCCTATCAATAGAGTGTGACTTTTTCATCATGTGATTGAAAATCAAAATATTAGAGGTGATGAAAAAGTTTCCATTTGACTGCCATATAGTCCAGAATTGGTATATGCCAGTCAGACAAAATTGCCATGGGCATTGAGGCAATCATCCTATCCACACACCAGGTTGAAGATATCTGTTTGCTGCGCGTCCTTGGCCAACAAGAATCATTGACCTTTCAGGTGCTCTTTTAAGAGACCGAAGGTGTGATGATTGCATGGAGAGAGATCAGGACTGTAGGGCAGGTGCTCAAGTGTCTCCTACTTGAGTTAACGTAAGTTCTGTATTACAACATTTGCAATGTGGGGACATGTGCTATTGTGAAGCAACAGTACCCCTTGTTGTCCCATGCTTTTCGACAGACATTCCAGCCCATACTCATTCGTCACTTTCTGATAGATACCTATCAGTGTTTGTCCTTCGACTTTCCTTCGTCCTGTTTTGGATGCATGTGGTAATAAAGTCACCATAGTTCACATTCCCACATTCACCGCAAGGACTTTGGAAGGACACAAACACCACATTAATCCCTTGTCCACATTCTGCTGCCAATATACCAAAATTGGAGCCGCATTACATTTCATATGCTGCAGCAATGCTCTCAAATGGATGCTTTTTGATCGCCTATTATACCTTTCCATTTCACTACATGGCAACTGGGTTGTATGTAATTTCATTTGGGCGATAGGAGAGTCCAGATTCCAACCCCCCCCCCCCCCCCCCCCCTCCCCCTCCATTTGCATACATACTTGTCTACTGCACATTTCTTTTGACAGATAACAGCAGTTTGTCATCTTGCAGTGGAGTGAAAATTGCTTCCCTTTTCAATGGAATGTTTTTTACCACAATTTTTTCCAACTGCTGTACTGTGGTGTGCACCAAAACCTGTCGGCGTGTTAATTTTTTGGCGAAGCAGGACAGTTTTTCATTTTATTAAAACAAGAATTGCCATGGCTAAGAAGCTTGACTCATATCTATGGATGAAACTGAAGAAAGGAAGGTTAAGTTTCAACATTATGTTGACATCGTTAAAGATGAAGCCCAAGCTTGAATTGGGGAAAGAAATTCCCATCGTCCTTTGCAAAGTGATCATCCTGGCATTTATTTTAAGTGCTTTTTTTATGCATAGAAAATCTAAATGTTGACAGCTGTATGGAGATTTTGCACCCCACTTCATCAGAAAACTAATTCACTCTCTGTACCATTACAGCACCTGTATTGGTTACATCCAGAAAAAGTAGGAGGAATGTGTAGTGTGTGTGTGTGTGTGTGTGTGTGTGTGTGTGTGTGTGTGTGTGTGCATGCGCGTGCGCACGCACGCACACACGTCCCCTCCGGTTATAGTTATTTGAATTCTCTGTTCCTTCTTTAAATCACTTCATGTTAAGTACCAGGATGGTTCATTCAATGAAGCCTCGGATATTTCGTCCTTCTTATCTTCCTTCGCTTATGATATCTTTCAGGGAATGGTGTCCTTTGACTTTGAACATCACACCCATCAATTTGTTACAAGCATCCTCTACCATATCCAAATCACATTCTTGAGTACTTTGACACAGGTACTACTCTCATTTCCACAACCTTTTGAAAAGGTAAGCAAGTTCTTTGAAGTTACTTATTCTAAAACCCACCTTTCTCAGTGTTAAATTAGACTGTTACTGTACTCGAGTATCAGAATTTAAAATTACTATATTGAAAAGCAAATCACCAATTTTCATACTCCCCCAAAAGTCTTGAAAAACTTGTCCTGTCTGAAATTGTAAAGGAATGGTACTGTTAGATTTGTTCTGTATCTGTATAATATTTATCTTATTTGTTAAACAATGGATAATCCAGGATGGAACAATGACAGTATTATGAAAAGGATAGATTGCTACTCACCATGTAGTGGAGATGTTGAGTCATAGACGGGGACAATGAAAGGACTGCTAAGCAAGTAATCTTCGACCAAAAGGAGTTCTTCTGAAAACATTCACGCAAACACCTCTCACACATGTGACTGTTGTGTGTAGTTATTGAGGCCCGACTGCAAGGAACAGCAAATGATGGGAGAAGCAGTGTGGGTGGTGGGGGTAAAGAGGAGACTGGGGTGGGTGGGAGGAGGGATAACAGGGTGGTTGTGGGGAATGGTAAAGTGCTGCTTGTGGGAGCATAGGGTAGGGCACCTAGGAGCAGTCGGGAGGTTAGACGGACGAAGGGGGGAGGGAGCAGGAAAGGAGGGAAGTAAAAAGACTGTGGATGTGTTGGTGGAATAGAAGGCTATGTTGTGCTGGATTGGGAACAGGAAAAAGGATATATGGTGAAGGATAGTGCCTAACAAAAGTTTGACTCGACATCTCCACTATACGGTGAGTAGCAAACTGTCCTTTTCATAACTTTGTCATCTTATTTATTCTTTGTTTTGCTTTGAATAATATGCTTGTTAAGGTCAGGTACTCCCTCTTCCAAGCTTCCGTTCTTTCCTCAGTGTTATATTCTTCATCTGTGAATAAAACTGTATTGCCATAAAATTGCAGATGATGTTTTAAAAGTGCTGATGGTTCCGTTTTCACATGATATATGGACGAGGAAGGAATCATCATTGGTTTGTGTAGGACAGTGGTTTGTATGTGTTATAATCATTTAACTGGAAATAAATAGAGTTTTTGACGACTGCATCCCATCTGCCCACAATTTCTGCCATCACATTTTGTAACAATCAGTTTTGTGACTAATAGTTTTTTGTGGTAGACTCCTTAGGTAGAGAGATCTATGTTGCTAAGCCACATCGGTTCAGTCATTGAACTGTAGCTTTCAGTGACTTTCGTCATCATCATGTGGGTAAAAAACTAAGTGCACATATGACCTCTGTGTTGTGTGCCTATAAACTCCATGTACATGTACACGTACACGTGTACACACACACACACACACACACACACACACACACACACACACCCTGATTGCCAGGAAGTAATAACATTGCTCATAAATATATTAGTTATTAGTAGTGCATGGGAAGCATTCTCTTAGTTTTTGCCACAAAGTTGATTTCTGCTGCTTGTTTTATAAAGGAGTTCCAGTGGGATGCTATGTGTGTAAGATATTCATTTTTGAATCTTATTGTTTTCAGGCTGTCCGACAATGGAAACACCAGTTTGGAATATCAACAATGTAGGAAAAGATAATTGCTAATTGCTGTAAAGATGACACGTTAAGCTGCAGACAGGCACCATTAAAAGACATTAACACACAAGCTTTCAGCGAAAGCCTTCATCAGAAAAAGAAACACACACAACTAATTCACCAAACAAGCACACCTCATGCACATGACCGCCAACTCTAACAGCTCAGACCAGAATGCCATTCTGGCTTTGTGTTTCCAAATGGTTTTCTGCTTTTGTAATAAGTGTTGTTGATGTTCCACAAATTGTTCGTCTACGGACTGATATACTTTTGACACACTGACACCAAAGGTGTTTCACAAGCCATATTATTTGTTTGATCTCAGTTGGGAGCCAGAACACTAGTTTCAGTCCATGGTTTAGCAGTATGCAAGAGTTTGCTGGATCTTGTGGTACAGTAGGACAGTATTGTGGATGGTATCTCTAATTCTCTGTGTGTGTCAGGAGTTTTTCTGTGTCTTTAATGTGAAAGCAAATCCTATGTCACACATACTGCAGCTGTTTTTCCTAATGAGATGTTAAGGTCTTCTAATTCAAACTACTCCTAATGATCATTGTCAGAAATACTTCTTGTTTTGTAAATTAATGTCCTTAAGGTCATTCTGTTCTGTGCAGGATTATGAAATTTTCTCAAATTTCAGATGGGTGTTACTCAGAAGTATGTACAAAATTAACCTTTAGTTCAAAAATACACAGTTTCCACTTGCTTTGCTGTATAAAATACCTTTATGTGTCAAGTAGTTTGCTCTTATTTTCTCCTCTCCAGCACAGTCATCCTTTCCACTGCATATTTTGAAACAATAATTTGTGTTTTATTGTATGCGTGTATTTTGTTCCTCTTTGTTCGCATCCTCTAATCATCTTTATGATAAGCTCCTTTTTACCTGTGTCAGTCATTTCTTCGCTGTCAAAGCCAATAGGGATTCGTGACATGTATTTGGTATCACATTGCGCTCCCAGGGATGTACATAAGCTTGAAGTCCAATTCCTGCAGCACTAACATCCAGCAAATTAGCTAGATGCCTTTATTTCCTTATAATAGGAACGATAATACTTGGTAATATATCAGTACTCTGGTTCTCCTTCTTGCAAACCAATTGTGTAAACCTTCTTTTTCAGTGGTCTCAGTACCTCTTTCTCACTTCAGTGTCATGCTGGAGAGAGGCTGGAGATTTCTTTTTCCTGACTGTTCCCTTTTGATTAAATAACTATGCAACTAAACCATTTGTCCGAGTTGTAAGATACATATGTATTTCATATCTCTTTTTTATGTCAATTTATTGCAAAATGTACATACAGATGTAAAATTTTGAACAGTTTGCTACATTAGACTGAGGTGACAAGTCATGGGATAGCGACACGCACATATACAGATGGCAGCAGTATTGCATACACAAGGTACAAAGGGTGATTCAAATTAAAACCTTAAAAGTGCTAATAATATTTTTAATTGTAACAGTGAATGTTTCTAATTGTAACAGTGAATCAAAAACTTACATGTCACTTTTTGACATATTCTCCCTGAAGTTGAGTGCATATATTCCACGGCTTCGGAAGTGCAAGGCTACTACGATAAAAGAATCCGTTTGGTTGTGTTTGCAGCCAGTCATACATCATGGTTTTCACCTCTTCGTCACTTCTGAAATGCCTGCCTCCCATTGCTTCTCTGAGTTCACCAGACAGGTGAAAGTCAATAGAAGCAAGGTCTGGTAAATAAGGAGGATGTACAGACATTCAGATTCAGTTTCCTGAATAGTCTCTGCTGTCTTACTCACTTTATGCAGTCGGGCAGTGTCGTGCTGTAGCAATACTCCTGGAGTCAGAAATCGTCATCGTTTATTCCTGATTGCAGGGCAGAGTTAATTTTTCAGTATGTATGAATAAGAAATAATGGTTACTGTCATTCTCCTATCCATGTAATGCTCGAAAATTACTCCATTTGCATCCCATAAGAGAATGAGCAAGAATTTTCCAGCAAACAGTTGAGTGCAGAATTTTTTTTTTGTTTCAGCAGTGACTGTGATGTCATTCCCTGCTTGACCTGTTCATTTCTAGTTGGTGACAGTGGACCCAAGTCTCATCAACTGTAACAGTGTTCTGCACTGAACCAGTACTAATCTTCAAACTTGGGGCTATTTCGTTCAGAGTTAAGGGCCTATTCTCCTTTACAAGCTCCTCCATTAACGCAGTGTTCTCGTCCATCACTATGTGGTGAGCCTGCCCTGGTCTTCAGGCATCCTCCACAGTAGTTCACCACTTTTAAACTTCCTAAACCACTCTTAAACTTGGTGCAATGATGAACACGAATCATCGTACTTGCGCTGTCATTCTGCAATGAATTTCAATTGGTTTGGCACCTACACTACGCAAAAAACGCATCACAGGTCACTGCTCTGTTGTGGTACCTGTTGGCAGTGGGCGACCATCGTATTGCGAATGCTGCTGTCTTGTCCTGTGTTGTAGCATCACTCTACCACCTGTTGCTCACTTTCTGAACTTCAAGAAACACTACTGCCACCTACCAACTCCATCTCACAACTTTTCGAAATTTTATTGAACTTTTAAGGTTTTCATTTGAATCTCCCTTGCACAAAAGGGCAGTGCATTGGTGGAGCTGTCATTTGCTCACAGGTGATTCATGTGAAAAGTTTTCCAATATGATTATGCATGCACGGCAGAAATGAACGTGGAATGGTAGTTGGAGCTATATGCATGGGACCTTCCATTTCAGAAATCATTACAGAATTCAATATTCTGAGATCTACAGTGTCAAGAGTGCGCCAAGAATACAAAATTTCAAACATTACATCTCATTACGGACAATGCAGTGAGTGACTGTGCTCAGTTAATGACTGAAGGCAGCAGCATCTGTGAAGAGTTATAAATGCTGACAGACAAACAACACTGCAACACTGCATGAAATAAAGCAGAAATCAATGTGGGACCTATGTCAAATGTATACGTAAGGATAGTGTAGCGAAATTCGGCATTAATGGGCTGTGGCATCAGACCACTGAAAGACAGCCTTTGCTGATAGCATGACATTGCCTGCAGCACTTCTTCTAGGTTCATGACCATATCAGTTGGACCCTAGATGACAGGAAAACTTTCGCCTGATTAAATGAGCCCTGATTTCAGTTGGTAAGAGCTGATGGCAGAGTTATTGTGGCACAGACCCCACAAAGCCGTGGAGCCACGTTGTCACAAGGCACTATGCAAGCTGGTGGTGGCTCCGTAATGGTGGGCACTGTGTTTACATGGAGTGGACTAGGTCCTCTGGTGCAACTGAACTGACCATTGACTGGAAATGGTTATGTTCAGCTACTCTGAGACCATTTTCAGCCATTCATGGACATCATGTTCCCAAATTATGAAATTTTTATAGGTGACAAAACACGCTTTTACCAGGACACGATTGTTCACGATTGGTTTGAAGAACATTCTGGGCAATTTGAGCAAATGATTTTACCACCAATACTGCCCAACATGAACCCCATCAAACATTTGTAGTACATAATCAAGAGATCAATTCCTGCACAAAATCCTGCACAGCAACAATTTCACAATTATGGACAGCTGTAGAGGCTAGGCTTAACATTTCTTCAAGGGACTTCCAATGACTTGTTGAGTCCATGCCACATCGAGTTGCTACATGGATCGAAAGGAGGTCTGACACAATATCTGGAGGTATCACACAACTTTCTTCGCTTCAGTGTATATATTGTTGCATAAATTCAAGAGTCCATTATTATTTGTTTCTGGTCTCAGCAATGGACCTGGTTTGGCATGCAACAGCTGTTGTTGGAGGGGGAGGGGAGGGCGAGAGGGAGAGAGTGTCAGTCAGTCATGTAGTGGTTAAGGCAGTCTGAGTGGTTAAGTGATGATTTGTATTATTTGTAAGGCTGCCATTATACAGGGCTATTACAAATGATTGAAGCGATTTCATAAATTCATTGTAGCTCCATTCATTGACATATGGTCACGACACACTACAGATACGTAGAAAAACTCATAAAGTTTTGTGCGGCTGAAGCCGCACTTCAGGTTTCTGCCGCCAGAGCGCTCGAGAGCGCAGTGAGACAAAATGGCGACAGAAGCCGAGAAAGCTTATGTCGTGCTTGAAATGCACTCACATCAGTCAGTCATAACAGTGCAACGACACTTCAGGACGAAGTTCAACAAAGATCCACCAACTGCTAACTCCATTCGGCGATGGTATGCGCAGTTTAAAGCTTCTGGATGACTCTGTAAGGGGAAATCAACAGGTCGGCCTGCAGTGAGCGAAGAAACGGTTGAACGCGTGCGGGCAAATTTCACGCATAGCCCGCGGAAGTCGACGAATAAAGCAAGCAGGGAGCTAAACTTACCACAGCCGACGGTTTGGAAAATCTTACGGAAAAGGCTAAAGCAGAAGCCTTACCGTTTACAATTGCTACAAGCCCTGACACCCGATGACAAAGTCAAACGCTTTGAATTTTCGGTGCGGTTGCAACTGCTCATGGAAGAGGATGCGTTCAGTGCGAAACTTGTTTTCAATGATGAAGCAACATTTTTTCTTAATGGTGGAGTGAACAGACACAATGTGCGAATCTGGGCAGTAGAGAATCCTCACGCATTCGTGCAGCAAATTCGCAATTCACCAAAAGTTAACGTGTTTTGTGCAATCTCACAGTTTAAAGTTTACGGCCCCTTTTTCTTCTGCGAAAAAAACGTTACAGGACACGTGTATCTGGACATGCTGGAAAATTGGCTCATGCCACAACTGGAGACCGACAGCGCCGACTTCATCTTTCAACAGGATGGTGCTCCACCGCACTTCCATCACGATGTTCGGCATTTCTTAAACAGGAGATTGGAAAACCGATGGATCGGTCATGGTGGAGATCATGATCAGCAATTCATGTCATGGCCTCCATCCTCTCCCGACTTAACCCCATGCGATTTCTTTCTGTGGGGTTATGTGAAAGATTCAGTGTTTAAACCTCCTCTACCAAGAAATGTGCCAGAACTGCGAGCTCGCATCAACGATGCTTTCGAACTCATTGATGGGGACATGCTGCGCTGAGTGTGGGAGGAACTTGATTATCGGCTTGATGTCTGCCGAATCACTAAAGGGGCACATATCGAACATTTGTGAATGCCTAAAAAACTTTTTGAGTTTTTGTATGTGTGTGCAAAGCATTGTGAAAATATCTCAAATAATAAAGTTATTGTAGAGCTGTGAAATCGCTTCAATCATTTGTAATAACCCTGTATTAGTGGCATGTGATCTATAAAAAAGTTAATGTCTGTCACAATAGATGTTTTGTGCAAAGGAGGTGGAACTGTCAAAATAAATGTAGTCTTTATTATATATTTGATGGCTTTTGGTTATTCTGCTACCATCACAAACTTTTCCTGAACATAGCAGAAAAAGCTCCGAAAATGAGTTAAAGTTTTTGAGCCCATACATTAGGAGGTGGTTTAGAATCATGTCCAGTGAGAGACTAAAGGGGAGGAGCTTGCAAACAATCAAAGCCTAAATAAAACTCCTTGTGTAAGTTGTAATGTAATGCCATCTCAATTTTGTTCAAGGCAACTTCGGTCTGTTGAAGTAAGTTTTTCATTCTTCTGTCTACTTACTTATAATATTTTTCCCTAACTGAAAGGTGGCACCTGATTATACCATGTTTGTTCTCTTACGGATCATAAGTAATGCTCTCAAGATCCCTAAGAATGCACATGCAATTCAGCTTAATCAATATTAGCTAGTCTAGATCAGGTATGTTGCTCAGAATTGCTGCCCTTATGTACTTCTGATCCTTATTGTTTGTCTATAAAGATTTCTTACAAAGTTACTTCTCACTTTTCAGAATTATTTAACAAATATTTAGGTCTTTAGCATGGTAGCCAACAGTATACCTGCAATGTGATTTACTGATTGTATATTCACAGAATTGGCGTAGGGCTGTCCAGATGGTGATGCTTAATTTATGTATTTGTGTTTGCTTTGATATTGAATGACCTTGTGATCCTACCACATGACATACTTAGTATTGATTGCAGTTTAAGTGCTGGTTTTTGCCAAATGAGTGTAAGTTGTACAAAGATTTCATGTATTGGATGTTCTTGTGCAAGTCACTCTTAATGATTGATACACAATCCCACCCTTAAATTTATCACAGTTTCCTTTCATTATGGAAAAAGCTACATTGCTGGCTGACAATTTACAAATTCAAGATTCAAGTTTTGAGACCATTCTCATGATACTAACAGCTTTAAACATTTTACTGTCTGCTCTGTAACACATAACAAAATGCATTACTTTGGCTGTTGATAATGTCTTCAGTAGTTGTCTTGTACTTTACCTACAGGTGAGTCCATTTCCTTGTGAAGATGAACAACTGCAGCATTTTAAGTTCTCTTTGTATTACTATTTTTCAAGTTTTAACCATTTGTATTGAAAAACTATCATGTCCAGATTCATTTATTCATTTCTTGAATGGTTTTATATGCGTGTTCAGACATTAGTTCGGGAATGTCATTATTTTTATTATTTACTTTGTGTTTTTAATTCATCTCTTGACATATTTAACATTTAAAGCATTGTACAAATCTACATCTACATCTATACTCCGCAAATCAGTGTGAGGTGCATGGCAGAGGATACGTCCCATTGTTCCAGTTATTAGGATTTCTTCCTGTTCCATTCACATATGGAGCACAGGAAGAATGATTGTTTGAATGTCTCTGTGCGTGTAGTAATTATTCTAATCTTATCTTCACAATCCCTATGTGTGCGATACATGGGTTTTGTGGTTGTAGTATATTCGTAGAGTAATCGTTTAAAGCCAGTTCTTAAAACTTTGTTTATAGACTCTTTCAGGATAGTTTACTTTTGTCTTCAAGAGTCTTCCTAAGTTGTCAGTTACTGTGCTGTGTACCATCTCCTGAAGATGAAATGTGGCAATAACCAAACATAAGTTACTATTTTGTTTGTTTTCATTTGTTTCTCTAATCAAATTTTCAAGACATCTCCCATCCTTTCAAAGACATTTATGAATAGTTTTGGTTAATTTTACTTTTTTTGTGTTTTTGGCATTATTTTTTGCTTGAAACTCCCACCATACTTTTAATAGTGGCCTTGTTGCATTAAGTTTCTGCTTTGCTTTTGCTTTCTGTACACCTGCAGCATCTTTTACTGTTACTCAAGTATCTACGTTAAATAATTTTCTTTTCCATCCATGTCCATTAATCTTCATTATCTAAGTAATTGAACTTATTGCTGATTTTCTAGTATACCACCATGTTCTTGCATAAATTTTAATGATCAGTGTTTCTGTCATACTACTCAATGAGTCTTTTTCTTTTTATCTGTTTATCCAATTTTAGTCTTCATGTTATAAATCTATAATCATTCCTAACTAGAAAGGGCTTTAAAATTGTCAAATCCTGTACAATGTAAATAAACAGACTGCTTGCGGTTTACTTTCATTTTGTATTGGTAGCAGTTGAAAACATGTGATCCGTTTTCAGTAAGAGGCAACTACAACCAGTAAATTTGTTACCTGTCAGGTTTTCTTGAAATGACCGATTAATGATCTGCTTCTGGATGTTCTGCTGACTTGTTGTTTGCATTTTATGCATAAAAAATTGAGTTGAGAAATACGGTCAGGAGTATATGTTTGTATGTCTGTTTAGAGAAAGAAAGTAAAATATATCAGAAATTGTGTGTTGTAGGTACAGACTCAGTTGAAAAGGAACACTGTTTGACATATTATTCTTTAACAATAGATTTGCCACCTTATATTTGTCATTTCTTAATAATAACTATATACTTTTTTAATAGTTGGAATCGTTGCCTGACAGCATGGAACTACTGGCTAGCTTAATGCTCCTGGATTTGTATGATAATCAGCTCGAGTGCTTTCCAAATTTATTGATGAAATTGCCAGCCTTAGAAGCCCTTGATGTAGATAACAACTGTTTCAGTGCTCAGAGCAGTTTTGAGAAGGTAAAGGAAATCTGAGTTTCAATATTTCTTCTTGAATTTCAAGTTAACTGCTAATTTATTTCAGTAATTTGTTATTTCAGTAATTACATATGACAGTTTTATTTCATATTTGAGCTTCCTGTTTACATGTAATCACCTGGATTTGTGCTTTCCTGTCTGATGAGTAAATTTGTTTTCAGGTGACTGGTGAAGCAAGTGCTAAATATGAACAAATGAAAACCAGGTTAAGGAATAAAATTCATTCCGTAGAGCGGATAGATGTTTGTAAACCTCCTCCAGATTTGTTTGGTTAGTTTACATTTACATTTTACTAGAGCTATTTAAGCATTATTTCCTACACACACAGTTTTACTTACACAATAACAGGTTTCAGTTATTGAAAGGCTTAACTGTCAAAAGAGAAAACACTCAAAATATATGTAAAAGGCTGAATTCATTAAATTTATTTTGATAAAATGTATACATTTAATACCGTGCTCAACAGAGAAATAAAGCTAAAGAAAGTAAATTTAGTATCTTAGTAAAGAAAAACTTGTTGCATGTGGAGGAATGTGATGAGAATGGTTGTAATCATTTAAATAGATTGCCAGGATGTATGTGTGTGTGAGCTACTGCACTCTAGAAGAGAACATTGTGGAGAAAATCTGAACTATTGAGTCTGTCTCAATGACCTCTAATCAGTAGTCATTAAATGCCAATCCTTGTTGTTCCAGAAACGACACTTTTTGTAGTGTCATACAATGAGCGTTGAAGAGATTGATTGTCCTCAGTATCACCCTTAAACAAAAATGGTATACTTTCTTAGGTGCATCCATTTCTGCTTTACTGAATAGTGGGATAACATGTGATATACTTTATACGAGGTCTGTTCAAAAAATCCCAGAACACTTTTAATTTCGTGTGTATGCTGTGTTGGAGTGAAACACAGTTGGCACCCTTGCACACTCCTGTGTGAGAAGCAATGCATGTGCATTAAATTTCTCGTGCAAGAAAACCTTTGCTGAGACACACCAAATGATGTAGGAAGCCTGTGGTGATGAATGCTTAAGCCGTACTCAGTGTTACGAATGTTTCACATGATTTAAAAATGGCTGGACAAAAGTTAAAGATGTCCCTTGTTCAGGACACCATGCGACGTCTATCGACAATGCTCAAGTCAGGAGTATCTACAAAATTGTGCTTGCCAACTGAAGGTTGACTCTCGAAGAGATTGCAGAAGAATGTAACATTTCACTTGGATAATGTCACAAAATCCTGACACAGCATCTTGGAATGCATCTTGTTGCTGCCAAGTTTGTCTCTCAACTCATGAGTCGAGATCAGAAAGAACTTCGCCTCACAGTCTGTGAAGAGCTTTAGAATCGTACAAATGAAACGGAGATGTTCCTTAAGGGAATCATTACTGGTGATGAGATGTGGGTCTAGTGTTATGATATTGAGACAAAGGTATAATCTCCACAGTGGTTCAGGAAAGGTTCTCCGAGACCCAAAAAAGCTGCCAGGTCAGGTCAGGTCAACTGTCAAAGCCATGCTGATAGATTTCTTTGACTTTCAAGGATTACTTCATCATGAATTCCTGCCACAGAGACAAACTGTTAATCAATGATATTATCGGGACATGTTGCAACACCTGCAAGAAAATGTGAGAAGGAATTGGCCTGAAAAATGGTGAGACAATTCATAGCTCTTGCATCAAGATAATGCACCCACACACTCATCCCTATTGGTGTGTGATTATTGCACAGAAAAGGAAATCACTATGCTTTCTCATCTTCCATACTCTCAAGGCCTGGCCCTATGAACTCTTTTTATTTCCGAAATGAAAAACCACGTTGAAAGGATGAAGACTTGCAACAATAAATGATATAAAAGAAAATTCACAGACAGCACTTCACACGATCCAGCAAAATTACTAAGACTGCTTCTGGAAGTAGAAATGGTGTTGAGAGCAGTGTATCAATTTTGGAGGAGAGTATTTGGAAGGAGACCATGCACAATAAGCAAAAGGTAAGCGTAGGAAAATTTTGTGGACAAAGTTCTAGAATTTTTTGAACAGACCTCATATGTTAAAAGTGTCAAGAACACCGTCGGCTGTAATTTCATCTCCAGTTTATTGGCTGCCAGTTTCAGCATTACAGTTTTCCCTCATCAGGCCTTCCATACCAGCTCACAGCTGAATTTTCTCAATGACAACAGTATGTATGCCATATATGAAATAACTGGACTTGGCACCAATTCTGTCACACAGTGCATTTGCACAGGAGAACACCTCTGACACAACTGCTGCTCAGCAACAAGTGTTTTGAAGGTGGTGGTGTATGCAAATGCAGTGTGAACAAGAGCTGATGCGAAATCTGTTTATTTCAGATATGACGTATATACTGTTGTCACTGAGAAAATTCAGCCACTATCTGGATTAGAGGGCCTGAGATGATGTATTGTAATGTTGAAACCAGTAGCTAATAAATTGGATATGAAATTACAGCTGACTGTGTTCTTGACATTTGTAACAGGGTATACTTTCTTCTGATGCTCAACGTTGAACTTAGACTGTTAATGTTAATATGAGGATATGTGGTCCTTTGTGATCAATATATCTTACAGCTATTTAACCATTAAGCTGCTAATAAAGACAAATCATACAAAATCACTGTGTAAGATTGAACTATTTTCAAGAATAAGTGCTCTTTGTTATCCAGATGAAATGCACACATTGAATTTTTTTCAGTTGCCTGACACCTGATAGAGAGCGAAAAGTGAAAAAGTCCCTGTTTGCATGTCTTCATATCAGTAGCAAGGCATCAGTTAGTACCATGTTTAATTAAATTTGATGCAAGTTACATTGTTTCATACGTGAAGATTAAATTTGATATTGTGAACAGGGTTGCCAGAGATTATGGAAATCGGGGAATATCAAGGGATCTCAAACAGGTCGGGAAATCAAGGACATTTGAGAAAACACTAGAAAAATCTTGTTTTTGTCTTAGTAGATGAAATGGTTTTTTTTACTGAGGTATCATGCATCACCACTGGCTTCGTGCAGCTGAGTACATGCATTGCTTCCCTACTCCCTCATTACTAGTGCTTCTCTCCTTCCTGCCACTCCCCTTGCAGTCAGTGCTGCCACTACTTCTTGCCGCTAACCTAGCAGCTGCCGATGAGAAGCAGGGAGGTATGAGGGGTGGTTTGTTTGGATTTGATTCTCAGAGACTGTAGATGCAGCAGCCTGGACAGCGATCATGTGTGCATGAGTTGTGTCTGAGTGATTGTATGAATGTGTGTGTGCTCTCATTTTCTGACAAAAGCTATGGCTGAAAATTTGGTTGTGAGAGTGTGATTATCTTTCCTATGTGCCTGTCTGCTGCTCAGCAACTATCTTTACGATGAGTTGCTACCTATCCTCATTATTACTGATTCTCAGAGTATTAGAACAAGTTATCTGTTGCATGGATTGATCACTGTGGTCTCATGTCATCAACATGTTGTCTGTGGCTCATGAATAGCTGGCCACACGAGTGGATTCCCATGATGTGCCAAAACTGCAGGCCATTTCTGTGGGTATTGTAATGGATTGGGCCAGCCGATCTGAAGCCATTCGGTTCCCACTAATGTGCAGGCCCTGCCCATCGGATCTACTCTCACTGATCTACCCGCAGGCTGGGTATGTTTGTGTGTGGTGTAATGCAGTGGTTTTCATGGTTTATCCTTGGACCCAGGACTGCAGTGCTCCTCAGCAGGCCAAAGGCCATGGGCGATGGACTTCAGGAATTGTGACTGTCTCACCGCAAGTATGTTATACAGTGTGACATTTTATAGCCATTTTATTTGTTGTAGTGCATTTTGGCACTTCAAGAGTGGTTTATATATTAGAAAGTATGGATGATAAGAAAAAAATTTTGTCGCTGGCAGTTTGTACGCCATGTGTTCATATATTTATCAAAAGAAAAATCACAAAGTATGTGTAAAATAATAAACATACCACAGTCGGTAATAGCCGACAGTAACGAACATAGCAGAGCCAACATTTTATTGGCGTTCACATACAGTGTCAGTTTACACAATTCTTTCCTGCTTTATACACTCCTTTCAAACGGCCTACTTCTTTCTGAGGTTATTTCTGAAATCGGGGAAGATACTTTAAATCTGTCTTGCGACTCCAAGGAAATGTATATTTTTGTCACCAAATGTGTTTCGTTTTATTTAAATGAAATAACATCAGTGGTCATAATGAATCATATATACCAATTGGCTTGCTTTTTCCATCTAAAAACGGTTAATTACAAAAGATTTTGACGTTAGTACTTAAGATTTTTTCTCACATCTGGAAATGCCATCTGCTTCCTAGATTTCCTTGAGATCTCAAAATTTTGTCAGGGAAAAATACTAAAACTTGTCATGAAATCAGGGTATTTCATGTGAGGAAACTTGTGGCAGCCCTGGTGAATTGGGGGATTAAAACTGAAATATTTTTCTTTATATGAGGCCAAAACATGGCAGTAAAATTTTAATTCTTATGAACGACTTACAAAGTCTTCATACCCTTACATTAAACAAAAATTTTATATATTAACTTGTAAATGAAATGTAGCTCAAACTATAAAAGGTGATCAGAAACAGTCTGAGAAGCTTTAACGGTGTTGCGAGGTAAGTTGTGCTGAGGAATAATTGTTTAAAAAAAATCGATATGTTTTATCATTTTCAAGGTAATTAGCATTGAAGTTCGCCAATCAGGCTGCTGCATGCGCAAATTCAAGAAGCCCACCAGATAAAATTAGTGTCAGTTGTTCTCATAGCGTAGGTAATAGCACAAGAGACTGCTCAGCCTTTGGCTTAGGTTTGATTCTTGCTACTGTCCCATGTCCAATTTTGTGTCTCTCTCTTGTGCAGTTTTAGGAAACCAAACGAAAAACACCTCTGACGACTGTGTCCCTGGCAGGCTGCTTGTGTGTACAATGGCCTGATGGGCAAACTTCCACGGTAATTGACTCAGAAAGTGAGCAAAGCGTCAAAGTTTTTTTCAAAACAGTAAATTCTCAGCACAACCTACCCCTACAAGCTTTTCATATTGATTCTGACCAACATTTATATTTTGAGACAAGAGTTGTACACTATATTATGATACAGTGGATGGTAAAGTAAACTGAATTTTCCCTTTGAATGTCAAACCTCAAGACCCCAGTTCTTTGGACTTTTTGGAAAATAGTGTAAAAGACTCAAAAGTTGAACCTGACAGGCTCTAAAATGCGTCCAACTTTTAAAAATACTGTTTATTAGATAAGTATAAAGCTCAAATATGGTAAATAATAGTTGGAGATTAAAGGAATGAAGACAAATTTTCCGCCATTGAGTTCTTTATTATGTAAACATTTAGCAAAGGTGAATGTATTTCTGTTTTAATTTCTTAAAGACGGCACTTTTGTTTTTATGTGTCCTGTTTTCTCTTCATTGTAATTTAGTCTCGTATGTTGAGGATGCTCAGAATAATAACGAACTAATATCTTTGTAAACTGTAAAATAGTCAATACTTATTTGCTTTTCTTTTTCAGACCATTGTGAATATGAGTCATCCTGCAGTGAATTAAATACGTAAGTATCATGTTTAAATTGCTTAAAATCTTTCCAGGTAAATAAGATTGATTTGTCATTATGATTGTATATAATTTCTATTCTTATCATGTAACATTAAATTAACATAAGTTAATCAAAGAGTAACTGCATACTCTTCAGCACTAGCAAACAGAAGTCGTTGTACTGTGTTTTTATTATGCCAGTAACAGAAGAACATCTGAATTGAATAATAAAAATGGAGTCCATCGAATTCCTGAATGATGTGAAAGATAAATGCCAGATGTTTCCCACACGTGACCCCAGTCTGTGGCTGCCGTGGCCAAACTGCAAGCAGCAGTTCGTGATTGGAGAAGCAGTCTGGTTGGTGGGGGTTAAGGAGGAGGATTTGGCAGGAAGGGGGGTGGGGGGAGCTATAGCATGTTAGTTGTGGGGGCTGGTAAAGTGCTGCTTGTAGGATCATACACTAAGAGATGGAGAGAGGGTAGGGCAGCTACGTGCAGTCTGGATGTTAGACAGATGGCAAAAGACTTTGCGTGTGTTGGTGGATTAGGGGGCTGTGCAGTGCTGGAATGGGAACAGGAAAGGGGATAGGTGGGTACAGGACAAAGACTAACACGTTGAGGCGTGGAGCGTTACGGGAATGTAGGATATATTGCAAGGAGAGTTCCCACCTGTGCAATTCAGAAAAGCTGGTGTTGATAGAAAAGATCCAGATGGCACAGGCTGTTACACAGTCATTGGAATGAGGAATGTTAAGTTTGGCAGTGTGCTCACCAGCTGGGAGGTCCAGCTGTTTCTTCGCCACAGTTTGTTTGTGACCATTCATGCCGACAGGTACCGTATTTACTCGAATTTAAAGCCGCACTCGAATCTAAGCCGCACCTGAAAAATGAGACTCGAAATCGAGGAAAAAAAATTTTCCCGAATCTAAGCCGCACTTGAAATCTGAGACTTGAAATTCAAGGGGAGAGGAAAGTTTTAGGCCACACTTCCAAATCGAAACAAACTTGGTCCATTGTAATATGAGACACAATTTAGGTTGAATGAATGACGATACAGCTGTAGTAGTTTGGTTCGAGTCGTAAGCTTAGCAGTTAAGCTTTACCAGGTAACCGTTGTTATGCGTCAGGCGCTCCGTCCGTATTTATACGGGTACCCTTCCTTTTTCACGTGCTTCGTCTGGTTTGAATTGATTGCTTATTTTTCTTTGATCTAACAAGTGCAGTTCTCTTTGTTATAGGTGTTTCCGTCACTCAAAGCTGAAAATGCATTACTGTACTGTGTTAAGCATTGTTTGTCGCATTCTGAAAATGAGGGTTTACGGCCTGTCGCCGCGCGCGGCATGGCTTGCTTTTGTGCACGCTACTGCCGCTTACAATTAAAAAAAGAAACAGAGAGAGGAATCGTCTCATTAGCGAAACAATGGCATGAGACTGCTATTCGTTGCTACTTACACTGCTGCTTTCTTTGATAATGATCAACAAGAATCAAATAATAGACTGCGTATGATAGAAGATGTTCTGAACGAAAATTTAGCGAAAATTTTTTCCGTTTGAAAAACTTTGCAGACGCCTCTTTAGTACATTACATTGTGCACAGAAATTAGGGTCATCTTAGATTTAAAAATCTAGTCAATTTCCGTGCTTCATTTTTGACTGTATCACTATTAGGCATAAGAATAATACGAATATAAACACAACATGGTATGTATATTCTTCTGCGTCTGCTGTTGTCTCACTCTAGTTTCGTAGTTTTTTAGGCGGACAGGATTTAAATGAGATAGCAGCAAACACGATAGAATACATGGCAAAATGTTTATATTCGTATTATTCTTATGGTGAAGAGAATACTGCATGTGATTCACAATTCATAAAAGTTCCTATTAGCAACCATTTCTTCTCACAGTTAGGAAAAAATTCAGAAAGCAGAGTTGGCCATATTGACAAATATCCCAAATAGTCTTGCCAGTCGGATTTTCGTAGTACATTGAAATGCTGCTACGTTCGAAGAGGAACAATACGGAATTTGTATTTACTTTGTTGGATAATGCATGAAATGCAGTGGTCGAAACTCGGGGCAGAGAAAAAAAAGCTCGTCTTCCACCTTTTTTTTATTTATTTACTGACGCAGAGGTTTTGTTGCCAGTATTTGTCTTTGTGCCTGCGAAGCATGCCTGCGTAGCGCTACATATATTCGACAACAGAAGTTAGTTGTGGCGGCACCTACCAACATTTTTCAGAACTTCCGCTTACTTTGCACTCGATTCTAAGCCGCAGGCGGTTTTTTGGACTACAAAAACCGGAAAAAAAGTGCGGCTTAGATTCGAGTAAATACGGTAGCTTGTTGGTTGTCATGCCTACATGGAACGCAACACAGTGGTTGTAGCTTAAGTTGTAGATCACATTACTGGTTTCACAGGTATCCCTGCCTTTGAGCCACGCGAAGTAGCTGTGCGAACTGAGCCGGACGGAGGTTAGAGTCCTCCTTCGGACATGGGTGTGTCTGTTGTCCTTAGTCTAAGTTAGTTTAACACTTTCAACACTGCCCTCTTTACACCCGGAACTTGGCTGTGAACTGGCATGTTTAATGGATGTTTGAAATTAGATTGCAAAGAAGAGAAGAATGATAGGAATATGGTTCTTGCATTATTTAGAAGGAAAAATTAAGAGCTTTATGTGAATGTGAGTTTATTTTACAATATAAAATACAAATTGGTGTTATAATTAAGACAAGAAAACACAAAAATATCGTGGACAAAAAAGTTTTACGTGATCTCTCTCTTGAGTAATGCCATTATACTGTATTTTTTTAAAAAATTACTGTATTTTATATTGTATTTTTAAAAAAATACTGTATTTTTAAAAAAAAAATATCACTGGAATGTCTACCTGCAGGTACCTGTAAACTAGAGTATTTTAATAGTTCAGGTGTAGTTGAGCATTTGTGTGAAAATCCTGGAAACACTGTGGGACGCAAAGGCCAATGCCACAGTCCTTGCACCACCATCTTTTTTCCTTCCTGATGCGCTTACCCATCTCTTTCTTCCCCCCGTCTGAACATACTTTGCATTACCTAGTAGTATTCACCTTGTTTGCAGTGAGTGGGACCTTCTCTGGAAAGTGCCTTGCAAATGTACACTCAATTTGTGAGGATGAAGCGGCTTGTTGCTGAAAAATATTTCCGCCCTTCTCAGCCAATTTCTTCCCCACTTTGTGAATAAAGTCTACTAGGGATACAATTTTCCTAGTCTTCTCTGTATATAAAATAAAACTGATGACAGTTGACATGATAAACAAATGGAAAAATAGCTTTTTCCACCACTTCAAAGTTTTTCGGGCAAACGGATAATAGCTGGAGAACTGATCTGCTCTGTCAACCCCAGCTGTATTCTTATTGTAATCAATAATAATATATGGCTTTACAATTTCTGCTATTCCACCTTTGGCCCTCACTTGAATACTAGTGCTGGTAGACTTATGCTTTGTGGAAAGACAAAAAACATCTCGTTTTGATTTCCACTTCACTGCCAAGAGATGGTGTTTCCTTTGAAAAACTATCTGACCTTTTTTAGTTTTAGTGTTTTGAATATTCGTGGCAAACCTTTCCTGTTATTCATTACAGTTCCCACTCCAAGAGTTTTATTTTCCCACAACATGTCCAAAAGAGATGGACTGGTGTAGTACCTATCCATATAAATGCAATGTCCTTTGCCAAAGTACTGTGAACACAACCTCTTTACAAGACCCTGGATACTATTGTCAACATTCCCTGCAGAACCTGTATATACATCACAGTTTAGCATATAACCAGTTGATGAATCACAGAGAGCATACAATTTTATCCCATATTTATTGGATTTGTTTTTCATGTATGCTCTGAAGGCTATTCTACCACGAAAGGGACACATTGCCTCATCTATTGTCAGATTCATGCCTGGATGAAAACTCCTTTTGCTTTTATTTACAAAGAAATCGAAAAAAGGCCTCGCTTTGTGAAGTGGGTCATGCTTTTCTTCGCCACTGCTAATGAGCGTAGCATTGTCATTCAAGTGTAACAACGACAATATACCAAAAAATCGATCGCGACTCAACAATTTACTCGCAAATCCTGTCTGCAAAAACGGGTCTGTTGACCAATAATCACTGATTTTCTGCAATTTGACGATGTACATATGCAAAATAATACTGAAAAACCAGTAAATCTCTTGCAGTTTTACTGCAGACCACTTATGCCAAATAGAGTTTATTTTCAGGGTACCTTAGCGTTTCATTGCCGTAATAACTTTACCAGTGTACCAATTCGTTTCACTTTTAATGAGCCGAATAATGCCGTCATCAAACAAATAACTAAAATATTGAAGCTCTTCAGTGACATCTGAAAAATGCGATGCTACGCCTACTACTTCCTGGAAATCCAGCAGTGCTGGCTGATCGTCAAGTTCCGACTAATCTTGCTCATTGTGCTCAGTGAGGCACATACGACCAGGTACCACAGATGGTGACTGATGGTCTGTACCACTCTCTGCATAGAAAAAAAAATAATGCTAAGATTGGTACTAAAAGTTACTAAATTCAGGTGAATTAATGAACACTACTCACAATACAAAATGCAGTAATGAACTCTTCACTTTGTAAACAATTGAGACACATACATGCCTGAATCATCACTTGTACTTTCGTCTGGCGAGTACGAATCCTCTTTGTTAGAATCGTCAATTTCAGATCCTGCATTTCCATAAAGAATATCTAAGATCTCGGCCTCCATCAACTCACTGCGCGCCATTTTCATGATCGTAAACACCTGTGAATGAATGCAGTTAACTTCGTCTTTGCAGTACTCACAACCGCTCCCAGGACGAGATAGCCGATATATGCTGGCATCTTGCAGAAGAATGAACTAACTCCACATTAGTTGACGAAACTGCTTCGGAAACCCACTAAACGCACTTACAGAGCCAAAGAAAGGCTCGCCCATATGGTATACGGGTGCTGGCGCCAACATCAGGGTGGCCGCGCCCGTATGGCGTGCGGGCACCATGCTGTAAGTGTTAAGGTAGATTAAGTAGTGTGTAAGCCTAGGGACCAATGACCTCAGCAGTTTGGTCCCATAGGAACTTACCACCCTGTCTTTGATGGAATTGGTGATGCTTGTGATTGGACCGGAGTAGGTTGTGGCAGCAGGAAGTATGGGACAGGTCTTGCAAATGGCTCTGAGCACTATGGGACTTAACTTCTGAGGTCATCAGTCTAGGTCTTGCATCTAGGTCTGTTATGGAGATATGAGCCATGAGACAAGGGATTGGGAGCAAGGGCTGTGTAGGGATGGAAAGAGGATATCGTATGGTTTTGGTACCAGTGGAATTCCACTGTGGAAGGGATGGGAAGGATAGTTGCAGAGAACAATGAAAGGTAATCAAAACCCTGGCGAAGAATGTAATTCAGTTGCTGCAATCCTAAGTGGTACTGAGTCACAAGGGGAATGCTCCTCTATGGTTGGAGGGTGTGACTTGTGGAGGTGGTGCTTTATCTCTCCAGTCATCCACCACCTCCCAAAGTCCCACTGTTCAGTCACTGAGGAGCATTCCCCTCATGACTCACTACCATCCATGACTGGTGCAACTAAATCACATTCTCTGCCACAGTTTCAACTACCTCCTCATGAAATGAGGAATGTCTTATCCCTATCCTTCCCACCTCTCCCTCAATGGTATTCCACTGCCCACCAAACCTACACAGTATCCTCTTTCGTCCCTACACAACCCCCTCTCGCAACACCTTGCCCCATGGATCATATCCCTGTAATAGACCTGGGTGCAAGATCTGTTCCATACATCATTTTGATACCACCTACTCCAATCTGTCACCTATCCCCCATGAAACCAGTCATGTGAACTACAACCTAAGCTGCAACCACTGTGCTGCATTCTACATGAGCATGATAACCAACAAGCTGTCCATGGTCACTAACAAACTGTGACTAAGAAGCAGCTGAACCACCCAGTAGCTGAGCGCACTGCCCAACACAAAATTCCTCATTTCAGTAACTGCTTAACAACCTGTGCCATCTCGGTTCTTCCTACCAACACCAGCTTTTGCGAACTGCACATATGAGAACCCTCCCTGCAGTATATCCGACGTTTCCTTAACCCTTCTGGCCTCAAGCTTCATTAGTCATTCTTCTTTACCCACCTATTTTCTTCCCTCTTCCCATTCCAGCTCTATACAGCCCCTATTCTACCAACATACCCACAGTCTTTTCACTCCTCTCCATTCCTCTGCCCTCTTCTGTGCTGAGTTCCACCTAACTTCCTGACTGCACCCTCTCTCCATCTCATACATGTATGCTCCCACAAGCAGCACTTCACCGTCTGGCAGCCTCCTCCTTACCTCACCACCCACATTGCTTCTCCCATCAAGTGATGTTGCTCGCAGTCTGGCCTTGCAGCCAGACACATTGGTCATTTGTGTGTGAGTTACATTTGCATGAATGAATGTGTGTATGTTCTCTATTTCAGAAGAAGGCCCTTTGGCCAAAAGCTTATTTGTTTAATAGTCTCTTTGTTGTGCCTATCTGCAACTCAGCATTTCCACTATATGGTGAGTAGCAATCTATTATTTTCATAATATTGTCATTATTCCATCTAGATTTCCCATTGTTTAAATCGTAGCCTAAATGTAAGTACACAGTATCCATACATGTTTGAGAAATTGTGTTGCAAACCTGTTCAATTACAACAGAAATCTGTAAGTTGATGGACTTTAAAGTTATTTCCATCTGTGTTTCACAAAATTGTTGATTTTTAAGTAGAGCATTAGATTGTTGTTGTAGCTAGTTCACAGTTTCTTGCTTATCCCTAGCACTAGCACCATGAGTCAAATGTCACATGATTGTTTAAGCATGGACAATGCTGCATCAAGTGCTTCGGTGCATCAGAAAATCTCGAGCCTATTCAAACAAAAGCATTGTTTGCGAAGCCTTAGTCTTTGGAATTGTTCAAAATAAATTAGTATGGACCCTAAATAGCTAAAGCTTCATCTGCAAATGTAAGACAACCGCTATATAAATACGTTAATGTAAAAATATTGACTTCAGCAGCAATAGCTTAATCTGTAAATATAAGATTACCTCGTATTTTTTGAATGACGAATTTGGGAAAAAATCTCTTCCTATAATCAGGTAGATACTGTAATTATCAATATTGTTTGATCATCAACAACAACAACCGTGCTTTCTTCTGGACCAGCATTTCCCATGTGCACAGTTTGTTTGCTGGCTGTGGAGGACTTTCTGATCCAGCTCTTAGCTGAAAGCAAGCCTGTGATAGTCTTCATTCTTACTACATCAATGTCATACTTTCCAGCAGCTGTTACACCTTTCAGTAGATCGCATACAAAGATATGATAACTTTGTGCCAATTGTTCTCTATGTGCTCACAAGCAACATATATTCTATGCATCTTCTTACAGATAATCTGCTCCACCTCAGTCGTCTCAGAGGGTTCGCAACCTGTACAAGTAGTTTATTTTGGCATGATGACTACTAATTGGTTGCATACTGATCACTAAATTGTTAAGGAGGATAAAACATGGTCCCAGTGAGTCTGCAGTGGTATCATGAAATGCACTGTCACACAGTGTGCTTTGCAACACAAAAGCTACCCATGACCATGGTATTTTACCACAAAGGCAAATTCTAATATTCCTCCAAACATTAGAATTCAGAACTTCAAGATGGGAACTTCTTTCATCGCAAATTCTTTTTTCCCACCACCCTAATATCTCAGACTGATTCTTATTTAACATTTTCATTCATTATGTGATATGAGGAATGTTGACTGTTAATTAAAGTTATAAAAATGTGTATTTGTAGGTCAGTCACAGAGTCTTTATTTCATCCACTACACATTCAGTGGTTATACCATCATCATAAAGAGAAAGACATCTTTTACATAGTAGTCTCTAGTGGCTAGCATCACATTGTTGTGTTGTACCATGTGAGATTGCAATGAGGTTAGGTAATGGGTTGCAAGTGCAAGGAGGAAAATATATGTTGTCGACACTCATCATGAGGTATGACACGAACAATAGGGGGTGTGTCAGTTACTGGTTCTATACAGCCAGTGAGAGAATGGCGGTAAGATGGTATGTTTGGAAGCAAGAGACATAATAACATTCTCAACTCGGTGTAGAAGTGATGATGATGATGATGATGAAGAATGAATGAAAACAGTGCTACCGCAGAGAACAGACTAACTAAACAAAAAGAGCAGTAAAGATAAAAATTAATGTAAACAATTCATTTTATGCAGAGCCAAGAGTATACGTACTGCACGTCCCATGGGCACGGTGGTGAATGGGTGTTTTTACTTGCTGTAGTGGACGTGTCATTTGTGCAGCTGCTGATGGAAGGTGTTATGGCAGTTCGCCAAGGAATAAGCAAAGAGCCTGTATTAGAAATGAACATTACGTAAAATGTAATGTATCTGGCTTACTCAATTGAGCCTGGTGCTCACTGTAAAGTACATTGTATTAACGGTTAATTTGACAATATATGGTTGAAATGATGGAACTTTGGTTACAAATGCTTTACATTGACTGATGAGAGAAATGAGTTACTTTTCCAGCTAATTCACATAATCTTAGGGAAAGAGGATCCGAGCACAGTGAAGAAGATTATTAGCTTTGAATGAATAGAAAGATCAGCTGTACAAGATAAGTTTATGGGTGACCACAGAATCCAGAAGATATTAGCAAACAAATCAAATCTGTAAAAGTAGTGTGCTATTAGGGGAGGACACATAGAACTGGTAGGTTTGACATCTCCCTACAAGCACTAGGCAAATGACACCCTGGTCAAGAGATAACAGTGGCAAAGAATGAAAGTGAAATAAAAAGTGAAATGAAATACAAAAAGACAGCTGGAATCAATAACAAATTATTTTATTAACAATGTACTACATATTTCAAAGAATATCTCATCTTACATAAGGTTTACATAACCTGTATAGGAACTGTGCAAGTGGAACTTTCTCCTTCTATTATCAAAATATAGCTAATCAATAAATGGCAAAGTTTAGTAAATGTCTAATGTAAATGTTTTTGGCAGTTACCGTAGGTCAACAAATGTAGTCATTTTGATTAGTCAGAATATATTTTTCCCAAGGAACCTCTGAAAAAGGGGGGGGGGGGGGCACATCTTATATTCGGTGTCATTTCATACTCTGGTAAATATAGTAATAAGAATGAAAATATCGAGCAAGTTCTTGGGTGATGTAAATTCATCAGTAGAATTTAATGCTCAGCTTTCAGATCTTCATATCTGCTTTCCTGCTGATGTCATGTTGTTCATAACATGTTGCCGTAAGAAATGGTAGCAGTCTTGCCACATCATGGAGACCATCAGTTAAAGTTGAGGAGTTGCAGTGAATTCTTTTATTAGTGCGTGGGTGGTGTGCAACAATGAACAACTGGTGACACAAACTGACGACATCTTTGCTCTCTGAAAACTGGCTACAATCTGCATGACGACAGTGTTGTTGCACATCTATTTACACTTTTAGTAACTGTCAATTGTATTGTTTAAGATATAAGCCTCCAAAATTAAAACAGAAAATTAATACACAGAGAGAAACTGGATTCCCTAATTAGGTACATTATTTCCTGAGAAGTCTGTACTGGTAGTTTGTGAAGTAAACAATTTAGAAATGTGAAACAAGATAATATATGGAAATTAACAGTGCAAATTATATTTGATAATTTATAAGCAGAATATAAGTGGCGTCATTTTCGTAACATAAATTGGAGTTACAAATTAAATATGCTTTCATTTAATAGTAGCTACACAGCTCAAAATGATTGCTAGAGCTGAAACTGATATACGTTTACATCTGTAAAAAAGACTGCACAATGTTGCAAGTATTTTACATTGCCGGCCTATTATACTGAAAACTTTGATGAAATAATGCCTACAGTGACAACAGAATATGAGGCAAGTGTAAGTTCTAGTGAACGTTGGTAGCCATTCAAGAATTTAGCTAATAATTGGAGTCTTCTTTGTTAACAAAATATATTCCTTCCAATTACAGAGTCTGGGTATTTAGTATACTTGGATCTGATGGTCATGAGTTTTCTGTTTGCCTTCTAACCAGAACTTCCTTGTTAACTGCAGTATAATTCACATAGTAATTAGTATCGAATTGCAATATTTGAATGTTTGACAATATTTTAGATGCATATTTGAGGTTTAAATGGCTCTTCGAAGGGTGTTGTGTAATAAAAACAAATTGACATTTGCGACTAATCAAACTGTTTTATTAATAATGTAACCCGTATTTTTAGATTTACATCTTCGCATCCGATATGTGCATTGTAGCTTTAAATATATTTTACATCACCTAGATTGGTGTCTTTCTTGGTAATATTGTTGTGATATTACAGCAGAATGCACTGTTTTTTCATTGTTAGATACACCTAGACCCAAAACCATTGAAAGTTCCACTTGCACAGTTCCTATACAGGTTATGTAAATCTTATGTAAGATGAGATATTCTTCGAAATATGTAGTACATTGTTAATAAAATAATTTGTTATTGATTCCAGCTGTCTTTTTGTATTTCATTTCACTTTTTATTTCACTTTCATTCTTTGCCACTGTTATCTCTTGACCAGGGTGTCATTTGCCTAGTGCTTGTAGGGAGATGTCAAACCTACCAGTTCTATGTGTCCTCCCCTAATAGCACACTACTTTTACAGATTGGATTTGTTTGCTAATATCTTCTGGATTCTGCGGTCACCCATAAACTTATCTTGTACAGCTGATCTTTCTATTCATTCAAAGCTAATAATCTTCTTCACTGTGCTCGGATCCTCTTTCCCTAAGATTATGTGAATTAGCTGGAAAAGTAACTCATTTCTCTCATCAGTCAATGTAAAGCATTTGTAACCAAAGTTCCATCATTTCAACCATATATTGTCAAATTAACCGTTAATACAATGTACTTTACAGTGAGCACCAGGCTCGATTGAGTAAGCCAGATACATTACATTTTACGTAATGTTCATTTCTAATACAGGCTCTTTGCTTATTCCTTGGCGAACTGCCATAACACCTTCCATCAGCAGCTGCACAAATGACACGTCCACTACAGCAAGTAAAAACACCCATTCACCACCGTGCCCATGGGACGTGCAGTACGTATACTCTTGGCTCTGCATAAACAAAAGCCCAGCAACAGTGTTTTGCTCCACTCTTCCTCATTTTATATAAAATAATAGTTTTTATCTCTATATTTGCAAGAATATCGTCAGTTTCTTGAAGAGCCTAAGAGTGTATCACAGCATTTGGTAACAAAATGTCATTTTAACTACAAGGGTTGCATGTTACTTTCCTTATTAATTAGTCATTGCTTAATTTCCATTTCTTATGCAATGGATCCTCTGGTTTTAAATTCTAATAGTTATGTGACATTGTGTGTATTGCATCCATCCACTGTCACTTACTCAGTAGAATAAGTTTTGCAGTCTGTAATTTGACTGATTGTAGTTTCATGGAGATTTCTTCAATAAACAAATAAATGAAAGAAGAGCTAGCCACTGCAACAAATAATAGACAACTCATATGATACCTCTCACTGAGGTCATAGAAAAGAGTGTCTCTTGTTATTTCTTAACAACTAAAGATACAGCGGGTAAAGTTAGTTGTAGTGCATTACAGTTTTGCCATTCAACTATTGAGTGGTGTACATGGACATCTGAAGCCCAAAACTACATTTGCTGTTCAGATGGCTATTCATTCTGTATGAAAACATGTGCCTATAAAGGTAGAATCATTTGTTTACTGCAGAAGTCAGGCAATAGGAAGTTAGATAACATTGTATTTTTTTGGACTTCATCAGCTGTCTGGCTTGCAGACCAGATCCATATACTTTCCTCTCTCTGGCATTTCTCATCTGCGGCATCGATAGTGCTTTTGCTGCCTCGATTTACCCCTTCTATATACTATCACAATTCCGATTTCTGGTTGGTTTCACAAACTCCATTTGGACTATCCCTTGAATGTCATGAAATAAGGTTGTTGTGAACTTGGTTCACTATATCTCTGGAAGCAGTTCCTTCCAGGAATTTCAGCCTAGCATACACTTTTATCACAGTTATTCCATTTCAAATTGCATTGGTTGGATAAACTTTGAATTTGACCTTTGTACCCAATTTCAGTTATTGCTTAACAATAGTGTAAACAAACGTACCAGATCTTCATAATGCACATTATCGTAAATTAATTATGGCCAGTTGAATGAAGATGAGACATATTGAAAAAAAGTAAGTAAACTCGAAACATTCCTTCTCATCTGATGTCTTGAAGCTTCTGTACTGTCTGGTGGAGTTCCCCCACAGCCAGAGGCCACAAACTCTTAGCACCATGCAGTGCGCAAGACTGATCGTGCATAATATTGTTTGTAGACTCCCTCTGAAACATTTGTTGGTGAACCTGGATAATTTCCATGCCCTCCTACACATGTTCTATCAAGCTGTAAGGGTCAACAGACTCGGTTTGACCTGTGACACACAGTTAAATTAGTCACTGTACTAGTACTCAGGGTTGCCATAAGTTTTGGAAATCAGGGAATAGCAGAGAATTTCATACGTGTCAGGGAAATTTGGAAGGGGGGAAAAAAACTGGGAAAATCTCGTTTTTTGTCTCAGTAGATGAAATGGTTTGTTTATGAGATGGCATGCATCATCGCTGGCTTCCCTACTCCCTCATTCTTACTTCTTCTCCCCTTCTTACCTCTCCCCTCAGCTTGCAATCGGTGCTGCCACCATTTCTTGCCGCTAGCCTAGCAGCTGTCGATGAGAGGTGCGAGGGAGGCATTAGGAGTGGTTTGTCTGGAACTGATTCTCAGCTATTGTTGACAGATTGGCTGAAGACAGCTGTCAAGTGTGCAAGAGTTGTGTCTGATAGATTGTGTGAGTGTGTATGGCTCTCATTTTGTGACAAAGGCTATAGCCAAATATTAAGTTGTGATGATGTGGTTGTCTTTCCCACATATTTGTCTGCGGCTCAGTGATCATCTTTATGGTGAGGTGCTACCTACCCTCATTAGTACTGAGTATTTGCACAAGTTGTCTGCTGCATGAATTGATCACTGCGGTCTCATTTCATCAATATGGTGTCTGTGACACTTGAATAGCTGGCCGCATGGTTGGACTTCCATGACAGGCCAAAAATGTGGGCTATTACTGCCGATCTGAAGCCCATCATTTCCCACTAATGTACAAGCCCTGCCCATAAGATCTAATCTCACTGATGTAGCTGCAGGCCGGATCTGGTTGTGTGTGGCATAATGCGACGGATTTTCGTGGTTTATCCATGGACCTGGGACTGCGGTGTTCCTTGGCAGGCCAGAGGCCACGGGCGATGGATTCCAGGAATTGTGACTGTCTCACCAGAAGTGCATGTACAGTGTGGTGTTTTATAGACACTTTAGTTATTCTAGTACATTAGTAGTTTATATATTAGAAAGTATGGACGATAAGAAGGAGAAAATTGCGGCAGTCACTGTCAGTTTTTACGCTATGTACTCATATACTTCTTAAAAGAAAAACCACACAATGCCTGTAAAATAATAGACATAACGCAGTGGGTAATAATTGACAATAACGAACATAGTAGAACTAACATTTTACTGGTGCCCACCTATAGTATTGGCTTAAACAACTCGTCTCTGCCTTATACACTTCTTTCAAGACACTTACATTTTTCTGAGGTTATTTCTGAAATCAGTGAAGGTATTTTAAATCTGTCCTGCAACTGCAAGGAAATGTGTATTTTTGGCACCAAAAGTGTTACATTTTATTGGTAGAAAATAACAACAGTGATCTTAATGAAATACATATACCATTTGGCTTGCTTTGTCCATCTAAAAACAGTTCATTACAAAAGATGTTGATATTAGTACTTAAGATTTTTGCTCACACAGGAGAGAGATAAAAAAGTCCTTATATTTTTCTTTTCCAGCTTATGTCTTTACTTAGCCTTGAGATCTCAATACTTATCAGGGAAAATTGCTAAAACTTTGTCTGGAAATCAGGGAAATATCAGGGAATTTCACTTGGGGAAACTTGTGGCAAGCCTGGTACTCCATGCCCTGCAACAGTCTGACTACTCTCTAAAGACTCCCAAGTCCGACTACTGGATTGGACAACAAACACTGCAACAGTCGGTGCACCCTCACCAACTGGTTTGTATCATCCTCTTTGTAAACTATACAGGATCACAATTGAAAGTTAAAGAGCATAAGAATGTACACAGGAACACCACAGTTCAAATTCTCATTGAAGCAAAATGCATTTTATTATCCCTCTCCAAGTCCACTTCATCTGTTAAACTACACGTCTTGCAAGCCAACTGCTCCACACTCTGTCAGGCAGCCTTTTTCTAAACAGTCCACATAGGCTAAACAGCAACACCAACTTCAAAAACAGGAAATAGATAAAGAGGTATTCACGCACATGAAAGGGAACACACCTCCGAACACTTTCTGAACTTTCCACATCCAGAGAACAGCCTGACTGATCCCTGAGTACAAACGTCCGAAATGCACGTCCACATCACCTCCATCCCAGAGGGCTCATACTAACCTCTTGCGTCCTATGAAGGCCACTGATATGTTTATCAATTGTGCTAGCTGCTCACAGCTCCACAACATTCTTTCCATGTGCAGATATTTTGGTTAATCAGCCTCCAGAGTAGAAAGCAGCCACTGTAATGCTTGTAGTAGTATTACTGTAAAGTGCTGCTGCGTGCTAACACTTTCAGTAGTTTGTTCCCAAAGGATACTTGGAAGTGCTGGCCATTCTGTGGAAAACACTTGCCTCTGAAAACCTCCAGGTCGGGCCGGATTAAGAAAAGACCGCCAACTTCGCGCCAGGAGAGAGAACACTTCCCAGTCCCTGGTGGTCAGGAAACAGACAGTTTTGCACACAATAGCAGTCAGCATTCGCCAATGGTTGCGGCACAGAAATAATCCATTACAAACTGTTTATTATTTCAAAAGTAATTGCCATAATTGTTAATACGTATATCATACCATGTGAAAAGACTGTCAATGCCTTCATGGACAAATTAATGACAACAGGTGAAAGTTAGTAGAAATTTGTGTGTCTGTGAAAAGGTCCATGCCCGAAGCATACAACTACTACCACTGTCATATCTTAGCGAAAGATATTGCCAAGAATCCGAGAAAATTCTGGTCTTACGTAAAATCGCTGAGTGGCTCAAAGGCTTCGATCCCGTCAATTGTTAACCAGTGTGGTGAATAGCTAGAGGAAAGCTAAGGTTTTAAATTTTGTGTGTAAGAAATAGTTCACACAGAAGGATCAAACAAACATACTGTCATTTGAACAATGCACAGACTCTTTAATGGAGGGCATATTAATAGGCACTATGGCATAAATAAGCAACTGAAAGAGCCGAAAATACAAATAAGTCGCTAGGTCCAGCCAGATTCCCAGTTTGGTTTTACAGAGAGTACTCTATTTGTCACTGGGCCCTTGTGTAGCTGCATTTACTGCAAATCTCTCACACAGCGCAAAGTCCCAAGCCAGTGGAAAAAAGGGCAGGTGACTCTTATACACAAGATGGATAAAAGAATGGGCCCACAAAGTTACAGACCAATATTCTTAACATCAGTTTGCTGCAGAATTCTTAAATATATTCCAAGTTTGAAGATAATAAAGTTCCTTGAGGTGGAAAAGCTTATCTCTGCAGATCAGTGGTTTTAGAAAGCATCACTTGTGTGAAACTTAGCTTGTCCTTTTAGCACATGATATCCTACAAGCTATGGATGAAGGTCACCAGACAAATTCCACGTTCCTAAATTTCTGAAAAGTGTTTGACAAGGTGCCCCACTGTAGACTACTAATGAAGGTGTGAGCATACAGAATAGGTTCCCAGATATATGAGTGGCTCAAACCCAGTACATTGTTCTCAGTGGTGAGTGTTCATCAGAGAGAAGGGTATTGTCAAGAGTGCCCCATGGAAGTCTGATAGGACCTCTGCTATTTTCTGTATACATAAATGATCTGATGCACGGAGTGAGCTGCAATTTGCGGCTGTTTGCTGCTGACGTTGTGGTGTACAGGAAGTGGCTGTAGAAGCATAAATGATTTAGGCAACATTTCTAGAGCGTTTAATGACTGGCATCTGGCTCTAAATGTATATAAATGGAAGTGAGTCAGAAAAACAATCCCACAGTAAGAGTACAGCATTAGTAGTGTATTGCTTTACACAGTCACGTTGGTTAAATATCTAGACATAATGTTGCAGAGCAATATGAAATGGAATGGGCACGTAAGGACTGTGTTAGTGAAGGCAAATAGTTGACTTGGTTTATTTGCAGAATTGTAGGAAAGAGTGGGGTACCTGTAAAGGAGACTGTAGAACACTAGTGCGACACATTCTTGAGTAATGCTTGAGTGTTTAGGATCCCCATCAGCTCAGATTAAAGGAAGATATCAAAACAATTTGGAAGCTGTTTGCTAGATTTGTTACACATAAGTTTGATTAATGTGCAAGTATTACAGAGACGCTTCATGAAGTTAAATCCTTGGAGGGAAGGCTGTGTTCTTTTCGAGGAACACTATCGAGAAAATTATAAAACCAGCATATGAAGCTGGCAGCTGAACAATTCTACAGCCAGCAACGTACATGTCATGGAAGAACCACAAAGTTAAGATAAGAAACGGAAGTGTATAGAGAGTTGTTTTTCCTTCACTTTATTTGCAATTGGAACAGGAAAGGATATTACTAGTAGTGGTATGAGGTACCCACTTCCATGCACCACACATTGGATTGTGGAGCGTGTGTGTGTGTGTGTGTGTGTGTGTGTGTGTGTGTGTGTGTGTGTGTGTGTGTGTGTGTTTTTGATAACGAGTCTTCAGCCCAATCACGTACCTGGTCATATCTGGCATAAGCCTGTAGTTTGTTGCTAGGTTGCTTTCTTGAATTCAAGGCACATAGTATCAGCATGAGTAATGCTCTACAGTATTGGCTAACAAATGAACAGAATGAGTTGAAGTACACAAGATCATTTGCGTAACCCATGTTGATTCTCTTAAAATGTTTTTTATGTCTCTAAAAAAGGGTAATACACAAGCAGAATGCACTTAGCAATTCTACACCAAACTGATAAAAGTTATGTTGACTTTTAATTTCATGAATCCGTCCTTTTGCCTTCTGGAGAGAAAAAAAAAGAATAGCTACTGCTTTCTTTGTGCAACACTAGACTTCCCATTGCTTGGAGAGTTATTGCTAGACAGGGCTCCAGTTCTTTCATGTAATCAGCATTGAATTGGATTAGGTTGAATCTCTCTCTCTGTGTGTGTTCTTTCTTCACTGAGGAAGGAACTAACAGTTCAAAAATCTAGGAATAGTCCACACTGCTTTTAAATGTATTAGTAGTACTGGAACTTTGTTCCTTGAAGACAGGCAGGGCATTCTGCCTTGATATCAGTTTAAAATGTTTGCTAATGCTTTTTTCTTTTGATTCAATGCAGAATAGAGGTATTTGCTCTGTCCAGTGGTTTTTTTGCCTGTAATTCAACTTTATTTTCAATTGCACAGTTATTGATCACCATTGAAAGACCTGTAGTGCAATAATTTTCAAAGAAAGAACGACAGTCTAAACAAATGATTTAGAGAAGACTTCCTAAAACATTCATATTTATTAATATGTTGCTCTTTCTGAGGCAAGTTCATTATTACCACACTGATTTTATATTCATCTTTTACTCCTCCACAAACAGTGGACCTTGATGATGTGCAGAGGTTACTATGTATCAACAGTACAGATAATTGTTCTGTAGATGCAACCATAATAGATGTGTTTATGGAGAAACCAGAGTAACCTGTGTTTTCTGAAGAGGTACAGAAGCAGTTTCAGTAGTTTGAGGGACAACAATCTGAATAATTGACCAGTTTGGCTTTGTAACATTAGCCGACATGGCGTCATTACTTAGTTCTTCAGGTGGCTGAAAACAAGGAGAAACTACATCCTTTATGTTTCCTGAAGGTGTGCAGCTCTGCTGTATGGCTTGATAGTGATAGTATCATCCTAGGTAAAATGTTCTGGAGTTAATAGTTCCTCATTTGGATCTTTATGTGGGGACCATTCAGGATGATGTTATCATCAGGAAAAACAAAGCTAGCACTCTACAGATTGGAATGTGGATGTTAGATGTTACGTCCCTTAGAGGTAGGTAGGTTATAGAATTTAAAAAGGAAAATAGATTGATTGAACTTAAGTATAATGGGAATTGTGTAGTGCAGTCTTCAGATGAGTACATGGTTCAAAATGCTAAATCCAATAGTGATATTGCAGGAATAGGCAGGTTTACTAATGAATAAGAAAATAGACATGATGGTAAACTGCTATGATCAACATAGTGAACACATTATCTTATACAATGTGGACACAGAGCCAACACCCACCACAATAGTACATAGTTATAGGAAGATGAAAGTTCAGTTGTCCGCATACAGAAATTCAATGACGGGAAAAGAAAAAGAATGAAAAACAGTGAGAGGATGTGGTATGGAGGAGGAGGAGGGGGGGGGGGGGGGGGGGAGTATTGAAAGGGAGAGCCACCTGGTCAAATTTTGCACAGAGCATGACATAGCTAGTAGTAGGTTTTAGAATCATGAAAAAATATTGTATACATTAAAGAGACCTGGAGTTGAGGTGTTAGATAATGTGTATAATGTTAAGACAAAGATTTTGAAACGAAATATGAAACTGCAAACCATTTACAGGGACAGAAAGGCAATGAACAACACATTGAATCTCAATAAATTAGAGTAAGGTAGGAAACCAGGGAGGTGGGATCTGGATAAATTGAAAGAATTAGGAGTTGAGAGTTCCAAAGGGGCATTAGGCAACTATCATGTGAAACAGAGGAAAGAAATACAATTGAAGACAAAAGGGTAGTTTTGAGAGAGGAAATAGTGAAAGCTGCAGAGGATCAAATAGGCATAACACACTGCCCAATAGAAATTCTTTACGACACAGCAGATACTGAAATTAATTGATAAAGGAGAAAATATAAAACCCAACAAATGAAGCAGGTGCAAGAGAAAACAAGATTGACAGAAACTGAAGAATATCTAAACAGGAATGATTTGGGTACAATTCAGTGCTTCAGAAGTAGATGTGTAAAGATATATACCTGTAGAAAAATTAGAGAGACTTTAGAGAAGTAGCTGTATAAAACTCAAGAGCTCAAATGACAAGCCAATACTGAGCAAAGAAGGGGAAGCTGAATGGTGGATAAATATGTTTCAGGGTTAGGTAAGAGAAATTGACTTGAAGACACTACTGTAGAGAGATCAGAAGTAGAGGAAGAGTGAGAAATTTGAGAGAGCACTAAAAGACCTAGCTCAAAACCAGGCCCCTGAAGTAGCTAACATTCTCCCAGAATTATTGGAAACCTTGGTAGAAACAGTCAAGACACAACCATTCTACCTGCTGTACAAAATGTACGGGACTTTCAGAATATCCTCAGAGCTCAAGTCCTAATTTCAAAGAACACACATGATGACCTGTGAATTTACCAAATTATCAGCTTAGTCATAATTTCAAAGTAGTGATGAAAATTACGTACAAAAGAATCGAAAAACTTGTAGAAGCCAACATCAGGGAGTTTGAGTTTTGTTGAAATGTAGGAACACATGAAGCAGTGCTGACATTTTTTACTCTTTTTTTTATCTTAGAAGGTGGTCTGCGAAAAGGCAAACCTGTGTCTACAGCATTTGTACAGAAAGTTTTTGACCATGTCAACAGAAATACTCTTAGGTATTCTGAAGGCAATGGGCATGAAAAATTGTCTACAACTTACATAGAACTGACATTGCAGTTATAGGAGTCAAAGTACATGAAAAGAAAGCAGTAGTGGTCAGTGTTTGTGCTCTTCAGTTAATAAAGTAAACTGAGGAGAAATTTGGAAAGGGGGCTAAGATTAAATGACAAGATGTTAAGACTTTGAGGTTTGCTGATGCCACTGTAATTTTGTCAGAGGAAAAGGGCATGGAATAGCAGCTGAAAGCAGTGGTTATTGTCTGGAAAATAGGTTACAAGATGAACATCAACAAAAGTAAAGCAGTGTTAATTTAGTGTTGCCTAATTAAATGGTGAGGGAATTAGATAGGAAATGACACTAAAAGTAAAAGATTAGTTTTGATGTTTTGGCAGCAGAGAAACTGATGATGGCTGTGATAGAGAAAATATGAAGTACAGACTGGTTAAAGCAAGAAAAGTATTTCTGAAAAAGAAAAAATTTACAAACATTCAATATAAATTTAAAGTGTTAGTAAGTCTTTTCTGAAGGTATTCGTTTGTTGTTACTCTTGTGCAGAAGTGAAACATGGATGACAGAAGCTTTAAACAAAATTATATCATCTGTAAGCCTTAGTGTTAATCTTATCTTCGTGAACTTGAGTATTTTTTCAAATCTCTCTGTAGATTCATTTACTACTTGCTCTGCATACAAATTTAATAACTTTGAATAGGACAGTTTACGCAAACCGAGCGAGGTTGCGCAGTGGTTAGCACACTGAACTTGCATTCGGGAGGACGACGGTTCAATCCAACGTCTGGCCATCCTGATTTAGGTTTTCCGTGATTTCCCTAAATCGCTCCAGGCAAATGCCAGTATGGTTCCTTTGAAAGGGCACGGCCGACTTCCTTCCCCGTTCTTCCCTAATCCGATGAGACTGATGACCTCACAGTTTAGTCTCTTCCCCCAAACGACACCCCCCCCCCCCCCCCCATAGTTTACGCAAGTCAGAACTTAGCATCTTGTGATAGATCTGCAGGAGTGTAACATGTCTCCATCTTCAGGTTCATAAAAAACAATATGGTAATAATCCCCAGCCATGTTCAATCTGAGCTAGTACTCTGTCTCAGATTGCCTCATCACTGATTGGATGTTTAACCGTTGCCTACCTTCTTTCCTAGGAATTACACCTTCCTCTGTACTCAAGGTTACTTAGTTAGTGGTTCTTGTGTGATGACTGATATCAGTGTGAAATCAAATCCAGAAAAAATAAAAAGGAGAAAAATTACTTCCTGTTCCTGGTTTTGTATTTTTACTACTTTTGTACCAGCATTCTTTCAATTTTTATGTTTGTACATATATTAATATTTTAATAAATTCTATTTTCAGGAGTATTGAGCTAGATGATGATTGTGAATCAACTGACAAAAACAGCTTTTCAGGTAGGTGTAATACCCAAATTATTTTCTTGCTGTTTGGTAATATTTGTCAGGATTGTTTCTTCCATAATATTGATTAGTATTGATTTAATGAATTTCTATTTTTGCATAAGTCAACAAATGTAAATTTTTATTGACGCCATCATTTTTCCATCTGAGGCCTCGCCTAGATTTGAAAGCAATTTAATTTGTTCAGAAGCTGACTCGATAGGCCTATCACTTCTGAAGATTTGTCTGTTGGGCTTTGGGATTGTCATTCCACCACGAGGTATTGGTTCCCTCCACATTTAATCCCCAGAAAGGATGGTTGCCTCATCTTTCAACTTTGCCGTACCGAAGTCTCCTCCTCTGCTGCTGCCACTGCTACTACCACTACCACTACGGTCTTCGTCAATAACATTGGAATGGCTTCTGTGCTATATGCCATGAGATTGGGTTAATTTGAAACTCAAAAATAAAAGATCAGTAGGAAACTGAGATTGAAGTACAGTGATATGGCAAAATCTAACATCAAGCAGAGGGGGCACACCAAGGACAACAACGTAGAGGAAGGGAAGTTTAAGGGCTGTAATTGGTGGAGAACCTTGTTTACTGACCCACTGAATATGATGGAATGACGTGGGATATGATTTTGATATTTCCATAATTTTGTGATGGTACCTGACAATGTATTCATTGTGCTTTTGTGACCTTGGCAACTATCTGGATTCTTTAAAAATAGCTTTCATTAATTATGTAATACACTAGGTTTCATCTTTTTACTTTGATTATGAGCAATGTTAAGTTTTTTTTAAAAAAAAGTAATTTGAAACATTTGCATTCCATAAATTAGCCTTGAAGTGAGTATCTTATGTCAGACTGAACATTTCCATGAGTTTTTTAGCCGTAAGTGGTTTATCAAAATTCATTATCTTACAATTTGTATCCTGCATGATAGATACTGTTTCAAACCTACTGTAATATTTCATGTGAATGGTGAGGGGGTAGGGAGGGGGGATTACAAAGTGATGTAAATCCAAGAATGTGTCCACTGTAACACTTGGGAATGGAAACTCTTCACTGCTTTATCTTCACAACTATTTTTTGTCCCTTCCCTTTTAAGAATATAGTGTGTTGAAATCTCTTTTCACAAGGAAAGTATTTTTTCTACAATTTAATTCTTATTTGGTAACTAGAAGATCGTGTAGTGAAAACAGTCTAGAAGTACATTTTGATAATTAATAAATAATCACATTTGGTAAAAAGGGGTTCATAAATCATTGTAAACTGCTTAATGGAAAGTATTGCCCACAATGGAAAGTATTGCCCACTGATATTGGCCGTTCCGTTTCATATTTCATTTGTGTATCAAGGGGGAAATATTACATCTCCTTCTGTGTACATTCTGATTCTTCTGTGTCATTGTCATGGTGCTTATGTGATTAAAGCAGCATGATTATTACACAGTCTATCTCAAACACCAGTTGTCTTAATTTACTCAACAGTTTCATGAAAAATCAGCAGCTTTCTCCCATCAGTTTCCACTAATGTTCCCAGAGCAACTCTTTCATACTTTCTTGTGACTATATTGAATCACGAGTGGTGCACCTTGGAATTTCATTGCTTTATATTAGGCCTACTTGACAAGGTCTCCAGTATTGGAGCCATACTCAGAGATTGATCACACTAGATTCATATGAACTGTTTTCTTAACAATTGCATCACACTTTCCCAGAATCCTCCCAATGAAAATAAGTGTTTCATTTATTTCCTTACCAGTGACTTCATGATATATTGAAATGACAGGTTCAAGTACACCTACTGCTTCCATAGTGCTGGAGACAGACAACATAATCTGTTAGATATTTTGTTATGAAGAATTAAGGTTATTCTCTTACTATTTTTTCACCACTTACCTGTGTTTGTTGCCTTTTATTTATTTGTTATTGGTTTTAAAACAACTGTGGCTTCATCTCCATGCACTTTAGCAATGTGATTGATGTGATATGCCATGGCAGATATATCTGGTTAGTGTAACAAAAATCCTCTGTTGTGGTAACTATAAGCAGACAAGTTCTTTATGTTCCAGTAAATTAACATAGATACTGCAATCGGATGCTGTTGCATTCTCTGTCATGTTTATTGACATTATCATGCATATGTAAATTTTGTGTCACTTAGTAGTTCATGTAAATGTCAGAAACAGAAAATACCAAGTGCTACTTCACAAAAGTACAAAGTGTGGAACAGATATTTCATGTTATCGGTGTTTCTGTACTGTTTAAATAATTTGCAATAGCATCCTCTTCTTCTTTTCACAGCTTGGCTTATTTGACAAAAGAATTGATATGGAAGACTGGTTTTGTGTCACATGCAGTACTGCTCCAAATCAAATCACTATTCAAATGCTGCTAAACTGACACACAATGTTGCCCATTCAAATTATTGGTTTCTGGATATAAAGAAGTCATTGTTTGTATAGACTTGTTGAAACTGTACAAGAAAAGAGGATATGTTACTGAAGTTTGAATAAAGACATGAAATAAAACATCATTTACTCGATAAAAATGTAGCAGAATAATTTCTCTTAAGCAAATTGTCCTTCCGCTTGTGTGGTGCAGATAAGCTCATTCCTTTCACTTACATAGATAACATATATTTGTCTTTTCCCATTGTAAGTGGAGTTGTTCTTTTAAATGTTAAATATTTTCTTTCTCTTTCAGCAAAAGATACACCAACTAATGGCCCTAGTTTTCCATGTGCAGATTTAAACAGGTAGGAATATCTAAATATATTGTTTATGTTGGGGAGGGGATAATTTTCTAGCTGCAATATGTTTTGTAATCTGCCCCAAACCGCCATACTTTCTTTCCTGTTTTAAACTGGTATAGTGACATTTAAGTTTGGTATAGGGAAGTTCTATTTAAGAGGCTCTACTCAAACTGAGTGTACTGGTATTACATTTTTTGCAGCCTCATGTGTGCGTAGGAGTACTATCTATTTTCAGTTGTCTGTGGTAGGACATGTTCTGAGGCTTCAAGGGATCACCAATTTAGTATTTGAGGGCAGCGTGGAGGGTAAAAATCGTAGAGGGAGACCAAGAGATGAATACACTAAGCAGATTCAGAAGGATGTAGGTTGCAGTAGGTACTGGGAGATGAAAAAGCTTGCACAGGATAGAGTAGCATGGAGAGCTGCATCAAACCAGTCTCAGGACTGAAGACCACAACAAACAACAACAACGTGCAAATTGTACAGTGAACTATTTTAAAAGGTACAAGATTCCACTGACGTATATTGATCATTTTATAGTTTTTATACAGAGTATGAATTGACATGAAGAACATTATTGTAGCCCAGCTATCAAACTCGTGTTAGTGTTCTTCACTGTAGTGTTCTGGTTGATGTGAGTAGTCATTAATATACACATATATATTCATTTGGCTTTGCTTCTAAATACTGTTTTCAACAAGTCAACTGTATATCAATAACCATGGTGAATTTAGAGTCTTCACTGTTGAGTTACGTTATCTTTCTTTACCCTTCCAGTTTTATTGTTCACTGTGTTTCTTTTACATTTTGTTTGTACGGCGTAGTCTCCTGCCTCAACTTTTAATAGCAAGTCCCTTTGTTTTGTGTTATAATGTGTGTTACTGTTTTATATTGCTATCACTGTTCTCTTACCCCTTCCATGCATGCTTCCTCTCTGTTCGTCTAGTGTCTGTAGTTATTTGAGGGCAGAGCGCTTGCTCTTAATTATATTTAACTAATTTTTTTCAAAGTTTTTACATATGTGTATTTGAGAGTATTGTAGAAGTATATCTAAGTTATATTTTATGCTGTCATGAAACATGTACCAATTTTTTAAAATACTAAATTTTTGCAGTGACTGTTTAAAATATGAGGAGGAAGAGGAGTGGGATTCAATTGATGATCCTGATGGTTATTTTGATCCACATGGTAAGTTCATTTCAAGCCTGAAGGCGAGTCTGTGTGGTTCACGTACTTCCCATTATCTCAGTCCAAACATATTAGAAACCCAAAATACATTTTTGTTGCTTGTTTTTCTCCATTTTGCTGTTGTTTTGCACTGGCACCACAAATATTTTTTTAATGCTAGAATGGTCACTGTTGCATGTATAAATTTGACAGTGGGAAAAGGTGCTTGTGAAAAGAAGAAAGATTACACACAACAGAGACATTGTGAATTTTGGCTGTACTGACTATGTTTGGGAGCTGTGACTGTACAGAATAATTACAGGGTGCGGCAGAACCAGCTAACTAGTTTCTTTCGGTTACTGCTAGGGCTGTGGTGGGGGTAGGCAGTTGCACGTGGTCTGCCTTTGTTCAGTCGTTGACCCCATTTCAGTAGCCAACGTAGTCTGGATTATTATTAAAACAACAGATCTGTGATCGCTACAAAACGAGCTTTTTGGCAACACTTCAACATTCCACGCAACAGTGCCATTCCTAATGCAAACACAATTCAATTGTGGGTGCAGCAGTGGGAGGAAACTGGTAGCACACTAAGAATAGATACACATGGCCAATGTAGATGTGTCAGAATGCCAGAAAATGTGCAGCGGGTGAGAACAGCAGTTAACTATCGCCACAACAATTCTGCTTGACAACATGCTGTTGCATTGGGTATTTCAGACCACAGTTTTGGAAGGATTAAGCAATGCAATTTGAAGTTCCATCCTTTCACAATAATCACTGCTCAAGAATTACACCCAGCAGACTACACCAACCGTCAAAATCTGTGTGAGCAAATGCTTGCTCACATCCCTGTGAATGCAGCTTTCCTCAGTAATGACAAAGCATATTTTCACGTTAGTGTGTGCGTGAATAAGCAAAACTTTCGCTACTGGGCTGAAAATAACCCCCGAATTATTCATGAAAGACCGCATCGTTCTCCCAAAGTGACAAGTGTGGTGTGCCATATCACTATTTGGTGTGGTAGGCCCTTACTTTTTTGAGAAGGAAGGACTGACCATGGCAGTGAATTCCACGTGTTGTGTTTCAATGTTGCAAAATTTTCTGCAACCCAGAATGGATGAGATTGTTGAAGAACATGGACTGGGAGACTTGTGGTTCCAACAGGGTGGAGCTACTGCTCACACATCTCGAATTTCGATTGAGAATTTTGAGAGAAATGTTTCCGGGACGCCTCGTCTCTTCGAGGGGTGATGTCGCGTGGCCTGCATGGTCACCCGATTTGAGCTTTTGTGGTTGCTTTTATTGGGGATATCTGAAGGAAAAGGTTTTCAAAAGCTGCCCTCACACCCTTCCAGAGTTAAAAGAGCGGATTATTGACGAAGAGAATGTCATACCCCGCAAGAGGTGCTCGAAACTTCAAGGATTGTCCACAACAATGTATTGATGCTAATGGCTGCCATCTTGAGGACATTATTTTCAAAACTAAATGGATGTAAAATAGTATATTGTACTAATTTAGAAAATAAAAACATTTTTTTCTCTATACATCCAGATTTACTTTTTATTGCTCTTTAAAACTGCTTAGTGGGTTCTTCCGCACCCTGTATATGTTTTTTCTACTACCAGTCACTTTTATTTCTTTTATGTTTAAATTAACATTAAGCAGTGTGTTTTGAGCCAGTTTTGTCCATCTTCAGGCATTTATGCATAAAGAACATTGTTGATTAAAAATAAATTCTCTTAAACCAGATTAACATTAAACTGTGTAGTGTTCACTGCTGGAGTGGCTGTCGGTGTATTTGTGTAAGGGGTAGGTGTGGGAGGGGGGTTTGGTTTGGCCAGAAATTGATGTCCAGTGATGTCAACTGGTGGTGTGGAGCCATGTCTCGTTGTTTATTATGATTGATACCACAGCCTTTGTGGGTGCAGATAGTTTAACATCAGTTATAATGTTGCAAAATTCGTGTGCTACACTTTCTGTATAATTATTCATTTACAAATTTGGCCTCCTGAAGCCTCATTTTTCGCAGTTGATACACTAAAGGTAGCTGCTGATTTTGGAAAACTGAACAAAGAGTACTGGGCCACAAGGCTAATAAAACTTCACAAAAACACATAGCTATGAGACTCATTCAAATGAAACCTGGTCAGTGTGTCTATCTTTACCTTACACATACGGTGGCACCACGTAACTGTGGGTATGATGGCACCATCTATTGGTAGAGAGACTGATACGTGCACGCCATTTGATGTTGCATAGCGCCAGTGTAGTTTCCGGCGAAGAGAAGGTGGTCACACAAGCTATCGTCCACTAGCGAACATACACGTGAGTGAGCAGGAACATCGAGGAGTGATTCGATTTTTGGAGGTGGAGGAAGTTGGAGGCTGTGAAATGTATCGACATATGAAGGCTGTGTACGGTGATTATAGTCTGAGTCATTCAAGTGTTGTGGAATGGTGCAAACGGTTCCTTGAGGGAAGCGAGTCACAAAGACAATCCTCATGCTGGACAGGCTCTTTGTGTCATTACACTGGATATGGTTGCGGAAGTGAATGCGTTAGTCTTCGACAACCGCAGAATCACCGTGGATAAGATCCATCAGTTACTGGGTATTAGCATTGGCACTGCCCACACCATAACGCGTCTACACTTGAACTTTCGAGAAATCTGTGTACAGTGTGTTTCCCACCGGCTGGCTGCCGAACAGCGCAGTACTCAAATGGCGCTGTCTTTGAGTCAGCTGCAACGTTATCATGAGGAGTAATATGACTTTCTGTTATGTATTGTCACAGGTGACAAAATGTGGTGTCACCATTTTGAACCGGAAAGCAAGCATCAGAGCAAGCAGTGGAAACATGCGACTTCACCATCTCCAAAGAAATCAAAGGCTATGCACACCAGTTCTGATAAGGTCATGATGTCCTTCTTTTTTAACCACAAGGGCCCGCTGCTTGTCGAGTTTCTGGAACAAGGAACCACAGTCAATTCCCAACATTACTAAGCCACTTTACAGAACCTTAGATAAGCCATGAAGTCGAAACGCCGAGGCATGTTGTCCAATGGCATTATCCTCCTCCATGATAATGCCCACCCACACACGGCCAATGCAGTGAAGACGACACTGCAGCAGTTTCAGTGGGAAACGCTGGAACATCCACCGTACAGTCCCGACCTTTCACCATGTGACTTTCATGTGGTTGGACCTCTAAAACACGCTGTTTGTGGACCTTAATTTGCAATGGATGACAAAGTGTTTGTGACGGGTCCAGGCCTGGATCCAACAGCAGCCTACTAGCTTTTTCAAGTATGGAATCAACCAGCTAGTGTCACAATGGGATAAACGTGCCAACAGTTTTGGTGACTATTTTTGAGTATGTGTACTGTGTATAACTACATTTTTGAGTTAATAAAATTGTTACCGTTACTTTACACTTGTGACCGGGCTTCATTTGAATGCTCCTTACACAAAGGCAACAAAAACAAATAATATCAAACTAAATATACTTAAATCTAGCAATAACAAACTGCAGAACCATAATGCCCTGGCAGTAAAATCTGATAAAGGTTCCACAAGGCTATTAGGTTTATTGATGATTATATACTGAAACACTTGACTTTGCAAACAACCATATAGTTGAAGTACAGGTTGACACCACATCAAAGTTCCAGTCTAAAATAAGAAAATGGCTCAACCACAATAAGTTCCTCTTCAGTAAAAATGAAGTACGATCCCTTACTGTAGTGAATCCCACAGCCCCTAGAGTGAGAGCACAGCCAAAAACTCGTTACACCACCACATCAGTCAGGCCTCTTGTGAATTCAGTTAATAGCCCAGCCTACAAATTAATGAGAGATCTAAATGATGTATGTGTTAAAAAGTACGCATTTGAAAAATCATATTCCATAAAGAGTAATTATGAACTTATTAATGGTATGAATGACCTGACTGTACACTTCAGTCTAAGATTTTATTCTTAGACGTTGTAAACCTGTACAGCAATATGTCAGTAGATGAAATAATGGAAATAATAAGAAAGAATCTGTCGAAAATAACACAATGAGAAAACCAGAAATAATAGAGCTTATAGGTGTATTTTCTTTAGAACTCTCACATAATTACGTATCTATCAGCAACAAAATTTACAAGTTGGACACATGGCTAGGAATGGGAAGCCCTCTTTGTGCTCTAATAGCAGAAATATTTATCAACCATACAGACGATAAAAATATTGACATTAAAAGATAGTATCACAAGCAAATATCATTTCTGTAAGAGGTACACTATGTGATCAAAAGCACCCAGACACCTCAGTATGGTGTTGGCCCACCCTTAGCCTTGATGACAGCTTCCACTCTCACAGCATTCGTTTAATCAAGTGCTGGAAGGTTTCTCAGGGAATGGCAGCCCATTTTTCATGGAGTGCTGCACTAAGGAGAGGTATCGATGTCGGTCGATGAGACCTGGCTTGAAGTCTGGCATCCCAAAACATCCCAGAGGTGTTCTATAGGATTCTGTGCAGGACAGTCCATTACAGGGGTGTTATTGTTGTGTAACCACTCCACCATGGGCCGTGCATTATGAACAGGTGCTCAATCATGTTGAAAGATGCAATCGCCAACCACGAATTGTTCTTCAACAGTGGGAAGCAAGAATGCGCTTAAAACGTCAATGTAGGCCTGTGCTGTGATAGTGCCATGCAAAAGAACAAGGGTGCAAGGCCCTTCCATGAAAAACACGACCGCACCATAACACTACCACCTCCGAATTTTGCTGTTACCACTACACACGCTAGCAGATGACATTCACCGGCCATACCCACACCCTGCCATCGGTTCGCCACATTGTGTACTGTGATTTGTCACTCCACACAACTTTTTTCCACAGTTAAATCGTCCAATGTTTATGCTTCTTACACCGACATGATGTGTGGCTTATGAGCAGCCACTCGAACATGAAATCCAAGTTTTCTCACCTCCTGCATAACTGTCATAGTACTTTCAGTGGATCCTGATGCAGTTTGGAATTCCTGTGTGATGGTGTGGATAGATGTCTGCCAGTTACACATTACGCCATCTTCAACTGTCGACAGTCTCTGTCGGTCAACAGTCGAGGTTGGCCTGTACACTTCTGTGCTGTATGTGTCCCTTCATGTTTCCACTTCACTGTCACATCGTAAACAGTGGACCTAGGGATGTTTAGGAGTGTGGAAATATGACATACAGATGTATGACACAAGTGACACCCGATCACCTGACCACATTTGAAGTCCGTGAGTTCCGCGGAGTGCCCCATTCTGCTCTCTCATGATGTCTAATGACAACTGAGGTCACTGATATGGAGTACCTGGCAGTAGGTGGCAGCACAATGCACCTAATATGAAAAATGTATGTTTTGGGGTGTCCGGATACTTTTGATCACATAGTGTATGTGGCTGGACACCCTTATTCAGTTTGATGGTACAGATTAGAGCATTGCGCAGCTCTGTTAGACCAGTTAGGCCTTGCCTGATGAAGGAGGGACAGAGCCACTCTTGCCTGGCCCTGTATGACTGCTCAATCACATACTCACTCCCTGTCTGCTATCTTGACTTCGGACATGCAAATAACTGAACATGACCAGTCATCGTGACGTTTCACCTCACCTCACCTCGCAGCACTGCATAATTCAAATACCTCAGTCTGTCTTGCTTGCCCCCCCCCCCTCTCTCTCTCTCTCTCTCTCTCTCTCTCCCCCCCCCCCCCCCCCATCCCCCCCTCTCTCCCTCTCTCTAAAACACAAAAGTAACATTTCCAAAAGCTCTTAGGTGACACAGTTAATTTCATGCAGCATGTGGAAAATAATTTGTCATTCACTACAAGCACAGAAAGAGACTCATTTTCAAATAGAAGATTTATTCTGCTTGTAAATAGTAAGAAAGTATGTACAAATTAATTAAATACTATCCCTTAAATCTAATAGACAACTTTGTCTGTAAAGAAAGTATATGAAGAGTAGTATGTATTCACAGCCGTACTATTCACACTTTTCACTCGAAGTAAATTTATAATTATTGAATCACCAGTAGGTAACCGATGCAGTCGGGGTTCAATTTGTTGTGCCAGCTTTACGAGTACTAAAGTACTGTTCACTATATTCGTTTGTTCCTGTGATATGTAAAATAAGTTTTATAACTGCCCTGACACAGCTCCAGGACCAGACTGCATTGCATTGCCAGTGTCCTGTCCTTACCATTTTGAAACGTATGTGGAGCGTGGGTGATCATCCTGGTACTGAAACTGTGTAAACGCTCCTTTCAGATGGTGCCTTTTGCCCAATTAGTCTAACTAATGTTCTTTGCAACTTGTTTGAACATATGGTGAAATGGCAGCTGTGTTGGTACCTTGAGTCTCATTCTGCTGCTGTCAATTGTACCTGGCCAGCTTTTACCTGGCTCCAACACCTTATCACTGTCTTCTTCAACTAGCAAAAGGCTTATGACATCACAGGGCACCATCACATTCTCTTTACCCTACAAGATTGGGGTCTCCAGCACCTGCTCCCATTTTTTGCCGGGAGCTTCTTGACCCACCAGACTTCTCTGGTTCAAGTTGGTGCTTCCCACAGTACTCCCCATATTCAAGATAATAGAATCCTGGAGGGCTCTGCATTGAGTGTGCCCCTTTTTTTAGTGGCTATAAATGGTCTAGCTGCAACTGTAAGGACTGCAGTGTTACCCTTCGTATATGCTGATGACTTTTGCATTTACTGTTGCTCCTCCAACATGGGTATTGCTGAACACCGGCTACAGGAAGACATATAAAAGGTTCAGTCCAGGGCTCTCACCCATGGCTTCCAGTTTTCAGCAGCAAAGACATACATTACGCATTACTTTTGTCGTCGTATTGTCCATCCACACTAGAACTCTACCTCAGTGAGCAATTGCTCAGTGTGATGGAGTCTTATTGCTTTTAAGGACGGGTCTTCAGTGTCCGATTGATGTGGCTTTCCCTTCTTTGACAACTTAAGAAAATATATTTGTCATACCTTAATACTGTGCACTGCCACAAGTTGGGATGCAGACTGCTCTGTACTTTTGCAGCTTTACAAATCTCTGATCCTGACTCTTCTTGATTGTAGTAATGTGGGGTATGTGTCTTAGAAGTGCCTTCAGCATTATGGATGCTGTGCCTGATAGACTTTTGTGGGTTCTCACTTGCAACAGGTGTCTTTCAGGCCAGCCCTGTGAACAGCCTACTCGTGGAGGCTGGCATCCCTCAACTACAGGTTAAATGCCAACAACTGCTGCTCAACTATGCAGTATATATATGCTGCTCCCCTGAGCATCCAAACTACCATGTTCTTTTTCGTGATATGGAGATCCACGCCCAATCCCCCCTCCCCCTGCAACAAACTCCCAGGACTGAAGTCAGGATCTGGCCTGAGGAGCTCAGCATTCATTTGCTGAGTATAGGCTTGGCAACCTCTTGAGAACCTGCTGCTCCTCAGTTGTATAAAGCTTACTCAGGCACACACGGCTCTGTTTGAGTGGACCCATATTTCCTTAGCTGGTCTTGGGACCAAGATGGAATCCTTGCAATCTTCTTCTTCTTCTTCTTCTTCTTCTCCTCCTCCTCCTCCTCCTCCTCCTCCTCCTCCTCCTCCTCCCAGCAGGAACAGTATACTGTCTGAGAGTACTCACACCCCATCCTCCAAACGAATGAGCGAGGATAGCCCTCCTGATAATCGAAATCAGTTTAATTATAACAACAGATAAAGGATGGACAGGTTTCTTCCGACTTAGGGTTAGGCCTTATGTACTTAATTCCACCATTTTGGTCACGCAGTGCTGAGTTATGGGGGTGAAGCAATGTGTGTGAAGTGTGGAAAGGCAGCCCATGGATCTGGGACTGACTGTCCATCTCCAGCAGCCTGCATTAATTGCTGTGGGACCCACTAAGTCCGGAGCCAAGGCTGCCCTGTTTTTGCAGAGAAATGAAAAATTCAGAAACAAAGTCACCAAGTGGATCTCCTGTGCAGAAGCCGAAAAAGAAATATAAGGCGATGAAATCTTCTGTCTTTACCACTTCTTATGCTTCTGTAGTACAGAAACCTATTCCTAAGGTTGATGTTTCAACACAGATGACGTCCAGTGTACAACCATCCACCACCAACACCTGTACTTGCATGTGTAGATGCCTAGGCAAAGCGAGTAAGGATAAAGCAATCCAAGGAGTTGCCACAGAAAAAAAAACAGCAGCAGTTCTGTAGTGAGTGTCAAGTAGTCACACAACAAACAGAGTGCTTCTAAACACTCCCGTTCCCCCATCCTCAAAGGGTCAGGTGCAGGGAAAGGTTCATGATGTTCCGTCAAAAGCTGTCCCGCACACCATCAGACATTCTTTCACATCTGACTGTTGAGGATATCATGGAGTTAGATGCCTTGGATCCAGGCAGCCCCTCCACTCCCCCTTGCTCTACAAGTGCTTCACCTCCGTGATGAAAAGACAGGGATAAATTAAAACAACATCGATGAAATGGCTGCCATACTACAGGTGGACCTTGGAAGGGTTCAGGACACATGTGGAGGAACTCCGTCTCTTATCCCAGGGTAGACCACTGTGTTTGTGTCTCCAGGAGACTAACTTCCATCAATCGTACACCCCTGAGCTACGAGGCTATGTACTTGACAAAAAGGGCAACCTGAATAGAGAGAGAGAGCTAGAGGAGGTGTAGGTGTTTTCATCAGTACTGATTATCACTGCTCGCCCCTCTAACTCACAATGACTTTACAAGCAGTTGCCATATCAATGCACGTGCGTCATCCGTTGACAATATGTTCCCTACTGGCCCCCACATGATATGCTTGATGAAGAGGCTCTAACTGACCTTATTACACAATTCCCCCACCCTTTCATCGTCTGTTGTGATTTTAATGCACACAATGTGCTTTGGGGCTCTGCAACTTCCTGCCCCAGGTGTAGAGCAATTGAGAGGCTTCTCATGTCGTCATGTGCGTACTTGCTAAATATGGGACAGAGCATGCATTTCTGCACAGCAGCTGTGTTGTTCTCTGCCATTGATCTCTCACTTTGCTCTCCAGCTTTTGCTCACACTGTTCAGTGGGAAGTGGTTGATGACTTGCACAGAAGCGATCACTTCCCATTCTGGATTCACCTGCCAGGTGGAGTGGAACCCAATAGGAAGTCGCCGCGATGGGTGCTCGGTAGAGCAGACTGGACAATTTATAGCCAGTTGGCCCAGTTTGAACATTGTGCCAATGTCGAGGCATGGGTGAATCATATTATCAAAATGGTTCACTGCGCCACTGCAGCATCCATTCCCCAGTCCACGGAATACCAGAAGAGGCACCTGTCCCTCGGTGGAGTGACGGATGCCGCTATGCTAGCAGGACTAAGTGTGCGGCTCTGCATAGGTTCAAGTGTCAGCCAACTGCAGAGACTCTAGCAGCCGTTCGTGTGACAAGGGCAAAGTGCCTCCGGGTTATTCGGGAGAGCAAGAAGAGATCGTGACAACAGTTCTTGAACACCATTAATTGTTCCACGAAGAGTTCCATTGTATGGGAGACCATCAGGAGAATTTCTGAGAGAGGAGGGAGGTGCCACATGACTGCTGTAATGGGGAACGCCACTCTCCAAACCAATCTGCAAGAGTCAGTCAGGTCCCAGGTTTCCATTGCCATAGATCAGTTGCTGAGAGGTGCAGTTTGGACTTCCAATCCGCCTCCGATGAAGATTACAATTGCCTATTTTCCATGTGGGATCTGGATTCTGCATTGTCTGCAGCTGGTCACGAAAGACTCCATTATAGTATGCTGTGGTACCCCACCAGGCAAAACAAAGATATCTTCGTCACACTTTTTAGTGCCATTTGAGTGTCGGGTCACTTTCCTGACTCATGGGGTGAGGCAATCTTAATTCATCTTTTGAAACCTGGGAGAAACTGTACATGCCCAAGCAGCTGCTGTAGTGTTACCCTCACTATCTGCATGGGAAAGACATTGGAGCAGATGGTCACCCGCCACCATGTCTGTATCTTAGAATCCAGGCAACTCCTTAGTCGCTTCCAATGAGAGTTCAGGAGGTATTGCTCCACCTATGATAACCTGGCCTTGCTGGAGGCAGCTATACAACAGGCTTTCCTATGACAGCATCACCTTCTTGGTACATTTTTTGACATCAAGAAGGCCTACAGTACTACCTGGAGGCATCTTATCCTCGAGCAGCTTCATGAATGAGGTTTTTGTGGAAGTCTTCCCATTTTTATCTGGTCCTTTCTCTTGCAACGGTATTGCAAATACCAAGTCAGTGACACCCTGTTTTATCACTTTGAGCAGGAGAACGTTGTCCTTCAAGGTAGTGTTTTAAGTGTGACTGTCTTTGCCATAGCTATTAATAGTATTACATCAGTAGTGAAAAGTCCTCTCCAGTGTTCTTTGTGGATGACTTCACTGTGTCTTGCTGTTCTTCAAGCCTTGCAACAACAACACATCAGTTGCAACTAACTCTGCAACATTTGGATGAATGGGCGCAGATGAGTGGTTTCAAGTTTTCAACCGAGAAATCTGTGTGTGTTCTTTTTAACCATTCTCGTTCCATTTTTAGCTTTCCAAGCTGAGGATGAGGGATACTGTTCTTACTTTTGAAGACACAGTGAGGTTTTTGGGCCTCATATTTGACTACAATCTTACATGGTTGCCACATCTTAAGAATCTGAAAAAAAAGGTCCCTTAAGACTATGCCTTTTAAAATGTTGTAGCCATAGTACACGAGGAACAGACAGGACTCATCTGCTGTGGTTTTACAGGGCATTTGTGTGATCTCAGCTATATTGTGGGTGCACAGTGTATGGGTCTGTGAGACCCTCTTATTTAAAGATGTTGGATGTGGTGCACCATGAAGGGATTCAATTGGCCACTGGGGTATTCAGAACAAGTGGCGTACCAAGCCTCTGTGCAGAGGCTGGTGAATCACCACTTCACATCAGGCGACGGCTATTTACGGTACACCAGGCATATATAACACTATCTACACCATACACACCCACACACCATACTGTTGCTGGGCCTCTAATGGAAAGGCTTTTTCGTAACCGGCAACAGGTAATTAGGCCCTATGGGATTCATGCACAGGATTGCCTTCTAGAGATGTGTGTGGCTGGTCTTCATGTTTTACATCATGGTTAGAGCAGATTTCCACCTTGGTTCCTCCAGAAGCCCAGACTTATTTTAGGCTTGACCAATTTTTAGAAAGATCGTACATCAGATTTTACATTTCAATCTCTGTTTTTTAACATTTTAGATATACATCACGGTCTCACGGTAGTGTACAGTCGTGGACAAAATGAGCGAGACCCCTCGCCTTTATGTCACGCTGATCCGCACAGCTTTAATGCACAGCATAACAGGCAAGGCGACGAAGTGCTACCAACATACTATGCACAGGCGTGAAATTGACAAACTATCCGAACTTTGTCCGACTGTTTTCGATCATGTGTATGACTATATTAATGCTGATTAGTGTGTTATACACAACACGTAAATATAAGATATAAATGAAAGAAGAACGCCAGTTAGTATGAACTGTGCTAATAAAAATGAATTTCAGCTTATCGAGATAACATAACTGTTTTGGTAAGACAAAGTACCCCAGATCGTTATGAATTAGCAAAACTGGTTTTAAGGGCTGGGTAGACGGATGGACGGTCAGGAAAGTGAGACTAGTAGGGTTTCATTTTTACCGATTTAGGTGACGAAATCCTAATAACGAAAATAGCTACTACAGTTACTGAAGATGAGGGCAGCATAAATTATTCCCCCCACTCTTTACTGGAAATGTTCTAGTTGCAGACGATACATCAGCATATTACTCGTAGCTATGCTTTCGATCCAAATCACGTTTACAGGAATGCAAATAAAATCCATTTGCATATACACGTGGTAATTCAGATCCCAGTATTAATGCCACCGCGTTTTAGAAGTGCGATCATTCCCATTGCTAGGTAGCTTAAGAAACACTTCGGCTAATGAATGTTTTCTGGCTGTGGCGAGTCTAATGGAGAATTCGAAACATTGTAGAATACGTTTGGCAGCTATGTAGCTGTTTATTTCCTGGGATGGTGCAGAATTATCCTACTAAATTAACAGGCTAATGACAGTATTTTGTTATTTCGATAATCACCCCAAATGATTGACACATAAGCGGTGACATAAAGATAGAAAATTCTTGTTTTTGAGTCCAGAAAGCTCTATGCAACAGAAACTGCAGATCATTTTTCCATTTTCATTGCGAAATTGCCGGCTTATTCAAGTCTGGGGTAATAATAGAGGGCTGTTTGCCTGGGTTGTCTGCTAGCGTAGTGAAAGGTGTTTGCTACTGCAAGGGAGCTCTGGTTTGTTTACGGTTCTAATCTCAATGGAGGCAGATAGACTAGCAGTAAAGCAATTTTAAGAAATTCTCGCGCCCCAATACGTTTTATTGCTACCTTTATTCTGTACCGGCGCGCTGTGGATGTAAATATGAAGATCTCAAAGAATTTCATACTTCTTACTGATTACTTTTCCCGCTTTTCTCAATGATTGAATTGACGTATTTGTGGCACTGAATGATTTTTAACTGAATTTCGTTATGCATCTTCACGCATTGCTAAATTTGCGCACTTTCATGGTAGGTCAGCAACGGTAATCCAGAATGACTGCTCGGAACGTTGACACAGACCGTTTCACAGCCGAATACGCATAATATTTTGCTAATTCGTAACAGTCTGGGGTACTTTGTCTTACTAAAACAGTTATGTTATCTCAATAAGCTGAAATTCATTTTTATTAGTACAGTTCATACTAATTAGCATTTCTTCTTTCATTTACATCTTATATTTACGTGTTGTGTTTAACACACTAATCAGCATTAATATAGGCATACACATGATTGCAAACAGTCTGACAAAGTTCGGATAGTTTGTCAATTTCACACCTGTGGTAGTATGTTGGTAGCACTTCGTCGCCTTGCCTATAATGCTGTGTAGCAGACTTTAAAGCTGTGCGGATCAGCATAACGAAAACGCGAGGGGTCTCGCTCGTTTTGTCCACGACTGTACATGATGGCTCCAAACAAGGGAACTCCCTTGGCTGCTCTTTCATGTTGCCTGACCATTACACTAGGATTCGCCTTCCTGATGAGTATACCATTTTCTCAGCAGAACTCCACATGATCCAGAAGGGCATGGGCCACATGCACCATATTCAAGGAAAATATGCTCCGATGCCCTCAGTGCCTTAGAATCTTACAGAATCTGTATCCAGCTGAGGAGTTGGCCCAGCTGATATATGACCAACTATACTTGCTCTAACAACAGAGAAAGCAGGTGTCATTCTGCTCAGTGCCAAGGCATGCAAGGATTTGGGGAAATGAACAGACCGATTGGGCTGCCAAGGAGGCCTGCAGAGGACAATATGTGACAAATTGTCCTATTCCCTTTCAAGCTGTAATTTCTGCATTACAAAGCATGCTGGTGTGAGGTGAGGAATGGCTGGCAGTGACAAACAATAAGCTGCAATTGGTGAAGTCAACTATCTGGCTGTGGCATTCCTCCTGCCAGTTGCTCAGGCAGTTTGAAGTTACTCTTACTTGTCTACACATCAGACACTTCTCTCTTACACATGGCTTCTTACTACAAGGAGAGGAGCCCCCGTTTTGCAGTGCGTGTGGGGTGCGAAACACTGTACTCCATATCTTAATGGAGTGCACTTTATACCATGATGCAAGGGCAGAGGCAAATATCAGTGGGGATCGGCCCTCTATTTTAGTTGATGATGAGACAAGTGAGATGGAAAGTTTTAATGTTTTGTGACGTGTGTGGACTCTGACCTAAACTTTTAGGCTGCAGGTTTTAGCGTGTTGCAGAGTTGCTGTCTCCTGCTTTTTTATTCTTGCAGTCAGCCAGCATCATCCATCTGATATAGTGTTTTAACTCCTTGTTCCCCTTTCTTCCATTTCGTTAAATTTTTAATATCGGCATGATACTTTGTTTCGTTCTTCTGTGTGGGGACACACACTGTTTCTGACTTGTGTTCTTTTAGTTTAAGTGCTGTTTCACACTCTTGTTTTGAATCATTTTCTGACAGTTGTCTCAAACTGTTTTCGTGTGGGTGCTGAAGACATTGCTGTCTGTACCCATCTCAACATCTCCACCTCCATCCATCTGAAGTCAGGATCACAATTTGCATAGTGTCTCTGCTCTCAACTCCAACTTCCCATACTGACACCTCTTATCAGGGAGCAATTGCTTAGACCACGATGGTGTGTACCCCGTCCTTGAATCTGTTTCAGCGTATCCTTTAGACTGAAAGACTGTTGATCCAATGGTTTTTTGCCACGTGCCCCTAGCCATCCTTGATGCATTTTTGGGTTCAGAAGTTGTATACACTGACAAGTCTTCAGTTGACGGACAAACGAATTTTGCCTACACACATGCAAGGTGCAATAGACATATGCTCCCTACCAAGCAGATGCAATGTATTCATTGCAAAATTGGTGCTCATCACTGGAGCCCTCAGTCACGTTCGTTAGTGCACTGGTGTGACATACCTAACTGGCGGGGGCTCCTTGAGCACTCATCAGGCTATCCTCTGTACCCATTGATTGTGACTATCCAGTATCTCCACTCTGCCCTCCTTCAAGCTGTATGTTCAGTCATCTTTGGACCCCAGGTCACATTGGGATCCCAGGGAACGAACTTATCGGTTGAGTTAGGTGCCAGAGTGCTGACTCTGGAGATGGAGGTACTGGAACCGGACGTTCAGTCAACACTACACTGTCAATTGTTGAAAATTAATAACATGGATTGGTGTGCCCTGGTTTCTCCAAACTAACTATGAGCAATAAAGGGGACCATGACCATGTCGCAGGCTTCCTCTTGTGCTTCTTGCGGAGAATCTACCATTCTCTGTTGGCTTTGCATTGAGCATACTTGGCTGACAGCCACATCCTATGATGTAAGGATCCAACCCACTGTCGGTGATCCACATCCTAAGGCACTGCGCAGTTTGGCGATCTTAGGGTGAAATCTTAAACTTTTTGACACACTGCGTCTGTTGCTAGTGGAAGACACCACAACAGCTGATCTGCTTTTAGGTTTTACCTGTGAAAGTGCTTAGTACTGCTCTTGTGAGATAGGGCACATTGACCTCCATGGGTTGTTAAGGGATTGGAGGGGTGCCCCATCACCTGCTCTGACCCAGGTGCCGACGGCTGCCCTTGCTCAGTAGTCTGGTCTGGCTCCTGCCCTTCCTGCCTTGTTAATTCTCCTTATTCTTTCACATCTGTCATTAGTTTACTGCCTCACCATCATTGTTCTCTTTCCTGAGATTTTATCAACTTGTCTGCATTGCTAGCTTTCTTGTGGTAATGGAGGGTGAGGAAAAACTGGTCAGAAGCAGAGACTGCACCTCCCATCGCATAACATATCCCAGGGTCCTCCAGCTGCTTTCAGGGGGGGATCAAATTACCTACCTTCACCTTCTTACCCCTGTCTCACTTCTGTCTCTTGGGTTTATTTATTCTCAGTTACAATCGAGTTCAGCAGGATTCTTCTTCTGTATCCTCCTCTGAGCCTTGACACATATAGGATGGAGGAACTGCTTGTAGTTCTGTCCCTTTATCCTCAGTCAGTCATAGCCACAACTTTATTGAGATATGTGGATGTAAGAGTTCACAGCTGTTTCTTGCAGCAATTGAATACTAGGCTCAAAGTAAAGACCATAAATAAAACAGATATCAGATGTATCCCCAAGGCTGTGCGAACTATGCAAGAGAAACACAGTGTAGAGTTTTACATTACTTAAAAATTTATCAGAATGAAACCATTGGAGACAATGAATTTTCAGAATTAAGTGGCACAGAATCAAAGTGAGGATGATGAAGTGCACATGGCGTACATTTTAACAAAACACAACTCTAGCTCTGTAACGTCACACGGTGTTTCATGCCTTTCAGTACTATAATCAGTCTTAGGCAGCATTCATACTGTGTGGTGGGATGGGCTGTGATGGGATCTACTGCACTGGTCCATGCCTAGCCATTATAAGCCGTTGCCCAGAGTGTTCAAAACGTGCACCGAGCCAGGACTAGAAAAAGATGGAAAATCCGTTTCCTAATTTTCATGTTGTACAAACGCTTGACTTTTATGAACTAATTTTTCCCTTAAAAGCTTTATTTTCCTTGTCAAAAAAGAAAATGCTAATTTTTCATTTCAACAGAGTTTTTAAATCCATAATGTGTTTCTCAATCAATTTTGAAGAAAGTATATGATTTAAATAGTCAGATTTTGTGCACTTGGTAGTGTAGCTTCTTAATAAATGACTTATCATTTCGTAATCCATAACAGAAATTGTGAAATTATGCTATTTATCAAAAATGTGCATTTGATTTACAAATTTTATTGTGAAAAAGTTTGATAGTGGGTAGCTTACTGTTACATGCATTATTGTGAGTGAAACACACCTAAAAGTACTAAAGTTTTTGAAATGTTAGTGACACTGATATCTGTTGTCATCTGCAAGTAAATGGGAATTACTGAGTGACAGCGGTGCGGTGATCACATGCGTATGGAGTTCATGTGTATTTATCGTAGTGTCAAACACCGCAGGACAGAAAAAAATTAATTACTACCAACCAGTGCAGGCCTAGTGTTGGTCCCTCATGTTATTTGGGTGATCCATGTCTAGAAAACTCCGAATACATACAAATTTTTACCCCAGCAATGACCATTTACAATGGCTGTGGTTTTACGATAGGCCACACTTGACCTTATAAAAGGCTAGCAATTATTTGTTGTCAACATCCCACAGTTAGTGGAATGTACATTTCTTATTTGGAACTAGAAGAGGAGAATATATTAATGTAAGAGATTTTGATGGAATACACTAAAAGCTTGAGACATTCTACTTAACTGCTTTCTTGTTGGAGATGTAAAACAGCAGAGGCCAAAAAAATAGAATTATAGTTATATTGTTTCTACATCAAAGTTCATTAATGAACAAGGTATTCTATTTTGAAATTTTAACTTTTGTATGTCTGTGAGTGTGTTTTATGACAATATAATGACATCTCATCTCCATCCCTGAGCAGTTTAGATTTTGATTTTTCTATTTTAACGGAAAGAAGAATGCAGCCATCAGTTTTTCACTGCCAGCTAGTGTGTGCTGTCGCATAGAACAATGATTTTGACAGAGCAGTGATTCATCAAGTATTTAAGCACAGAAGAAATTGTAGGTTATGGACTCATCCCATGAATAGCAACAGACATTTAGGAGAGTTTTTCGCTTCACATAAAGAACTAAAAGCATCCTAGAAAACTTGTGTTCATATTACAGAATGAATCATAAAACATTTCAGTACGTGCTGGAGAACATTCAAGACCAGAGACACATTAGGAAGTAATTAGCATCATCATTTTTGGAATACCTTGCTTTGCTTTCATCAAAGGTGTTTTGTCCTTTTTTAGTTTCATTTTCTTTCTTTCTCTCAAAAAAGAAAGGCAGTAGGTTCTTTGCCTGGAGCCAATGACTGCGTCTCATTCTGAATGATCTTCTTTGTCTTGTGGGCAGATAGATTGATGAGTGCACATTCTTGAGATAATGCCATTGGCTCACTGGTTCTGTTTCACTGACAAGGAACTGCATAGCTCTTGGAATTAAGATAGTTTTTAAGAAATTGTGATGAAACCAAGGCCAAGTGGAACTACAGTTAGATGGTAATTTCCTGAATCACCAGACCTGATTTTGCCAAGTTTTTCTCTGTTGATGTCTCTAAGGTGTTTCCATTTCACTTTAATTTGAAGAATAATGAAAAGGTGTAAAAAATATAGCTCTTTAGTTCCTTATTACTACAAGTATATTAAAATATGTGGACTAAGTAACTTTGCATGTAACAGTACAAAACTTGTAATTTTTCCTCACTGATTATGAAATGTGAAGGAACTTCTTTTATAATACAGGAAAAAAGGAAAAACAAAAAATCTTATGCAGTGGCACTTGTGATAAAAGCAGATGGAAAATGTCTGCTATGTGTAGTTCTGAAAAAAAGTTCTGGGTGTTGCCAGAACGACCCAGCTCTCACTGTGCCACAATGGCCCGGCTGCCAATGTGAACGCCTCAATGCAAAGCAATGGGTTTGATATCACAGCCCGGCCCAGCATGCACCGTTAACACACCCGTAGAATAAAATGTGTCATATGAACAACACCGATCAACACCAATGATCAATCACATTTTCTCAGTATGACCTTACTACTATGCAACATACCCAAAAGCAAACCACTGATAAGAAAGATACTTGTTTGTTTTGGTGGGATCTCATGTGTTACAAACAGCATGAATGGTATCAAAAGTGTCTGTATTAAAAGCACTGCCTTTGAAAATGCTAGAATAACACTTGTGTTGGGCACTCTGTCAGATAGTAGGAAGCTGCCCCATGATTCTTTGCATGAAAGAGAAACTCTGTAACAAACTTTAAGAAAAGAGATACATGGCTAATGACCTGATGTGAAAAAGATTATATAGTTTGAATCAGAAGACCAGGCTATTTGCTTAAGAGGAGGAAAATGCTGGTACTGGTTTCTTTAAGGGGACACCTCACCCAGAAATTTAAGAATCTGATATCAGAGGGATAATGTGGACATAGTAATAATTGCTGGTGGTGTGAGCTCACAGCTTCAAACAATGGATGTTGTTGTGAATAGATTTTTCAAGAGCCACCTGCAACAGATAGAGCTGAACCTGGTACATGTTAATTATTGCGCACCCTTTTGCTCATTCAGTTCTGGCATGTTTTGTCAAATTTCATACACTATTTGAGTAACATGATGGTGAAATGCTCATGCAAAAAAGTTATAAAGCCTCAATTTCAACCAGGGAAGCTGCAAATGAGCCCGGCACAAACCAGTGACATTTGCAATGTGATGAAAACATCCATTGCTGCAAAAACAGTGAAAATTAACATCTGTTGGGATCCATGATAACTGAGACCAGTGTCTTCCTAGAGGCCAAGAAGAACAAAAGCATTGGTACCAGTGATGGGTGACTTGACAGTTTTATAGTTTCAGATAAGCAATTTCGTTTGGGAGTCTAGTTATCAGTGGCAAGGTAGTGCAATTCTGTGAGGTGGAGAACAAAATTATGAAACACAAGGTTGATATTGTGGGCCTTGCAAATATAAGAATCTGTAATTAAAGAATTAAATAAGGTAAACAGGATTCTAGGGATGAATTGTGTTATGCCGATAGCTGTATAGTTAACATTTTCTATGAACTTTCAAGAATTTTGCTTTAGAGAAATGCAGACTATTGTTCTCACGTTAAATCAGTTGTTTACAACTTCCACCCATCTCCATCTTTTTGACCTATTGTTAGATATTTGGCATTGTGTTCTTGTAATTATCTGTGAAAAAAGTGAATGAGTTATTTTTTTTTTATTATTAGACAGCAACATTAAACTCATTTTGTTACTAAACCACCAATAAAAATATTATTTAAAATTTGTTAAAATGGCATCGAAAGGAAATTGTGTGAAAATGTAATTGATATATAGTCCTTCAGAAATCATTGTTTTGTGGAGAGTATTGTTGGAAAACCATTATGAAATGCAAATCGGCTTGGATAAAATTTCGTCTTCATCTAATGAATGACAGCTCTCTTTAAATGTAGATAAATCCAAGATAATGTCTGTCTAACAAGCAGAAGAAACCTGACAGTAACAGATTATTAGATTAGTGTTGAACAGTTTCAACACATCGCATTCGATAAGTACAACCAGGAAATCACCATAGTGCAGACAATTATAACTAGCTTCTTTGAATGGCTCAAAAAATATTTGTGGAATCATCATGCATTAATAGGGTGTATACATCCCGGGAAATCCAGAAAAAAACCTAGGAATTTTTTCATACAAGAGAAAACTGGAAAAAGCCAGGAAATTGTTTGGAATTCCAGGAATTTTTCATTGTTTAAGTTTTCCGTTAAATTTTTGTGGTTTTGACTGGTAAGGAATGATTCACTAGCAAAGAATTTTACTTTGGCCCACTAATGTAGAATAATACTGCAGCAATAAAACAAACAAGAGAATAACAGAAAAATAAAAATTTAATTACCAAGAAAATGCACCATTTACAACAACATAACTCAGAAGCCTCTGCTGTCAGCAAAATGTGTCCAAGGTTTTAAGATGAAGTCTATGCAGTGCTTCATAGCTACAAACTGCTTTTGATGAGCTTGACGCCACAACTGCTTACATTAGGTGCATGTGAGCAGTTGCCAGCGGGCTCATGCGCATGCACAGAGCTGAAGTTACATACCTTCTCCTGCTTTGGCTACTTGAAATATTCTTTGCTGTACCATCAGTAGCAGCAAGCAGGCAGATGCTACCCAAAAAATCTTTCTGCTGTGCTCAAGCTGCCAGGTTCATGCATGCACAGAGCAGGCTCGTGTGTGTGTGTGTGTGTGTGTGTGTGTGTGTGTGTGTGTGTGTGTGTGATGGAAAATCCAGGATGGAATGTAACAACATTAAAAGTATGGTTACTACTCACCACATAGCGCAGATGCTGAGTCGCAGACAGGCACAACAAAAAGACTGTCAGAAAGTGAGCTTTCAGCCAACAAGGCCTTCCTTGAAAATAGACATGACATATACACTGGCGCAAAAGCAACTCACACACACATGACCGCAGTCTCTGCCTGCTGAAGCCAGACCACGAGCAGCAGTGCATGATGGGAGAGGCAACTGGGTGGTGGAGCTAAGGAGGAAGCTGGGTCAGGAAGGGAGATGGTAAAGTGCTGCTTGTGGGGCCACAGAGGGATGAGACAGAGAGAGAGTAGGGGAGCTAGTTGCAGTCGGTAGGCTAGACAGAGATGCGGGGAGAGGGGAGGAGTGAGAGAGAGAAGTAAAAAAAACTGAGTGTGCATTGGTGGAGTAGAAGGCTGTGTGTGTAGTGCTGGAATGGGAACAAGGAATGAGCTGGTGGGTAAGGACAATGACTAATGAAGGTTGGGGCCATAAGGGTTACAGGAACATAGGATATATTACAGGGAGAGTTCCCACCTGTGTAATTCAGAAAAGCTGGTGTTGGTGGGAAGGATCCATATGGCACAGGCCACAAAGCAGTCACTGAAATGAGGAATGTCATGTTGGGCGGCATGCTCAGCAATGGTGTGGTCCAACTGTTTCTTGAGCACACTTTTTCGGTGGCCCTTCATGCGGACAAACAGCTTGTTGCTCCAGTCCTAGGTGGTACTGAGTCACGAGGGAATGCTCCTCTGTGGCCAGATGGTGGGACTTTGGAAGATGGTAGGTGACTGGAGAGATAAGGCACAGGAGATCTGATTTGTACAAGGTTGGTAGGTTAATTATGGTATATTTTAAGAGGGTCCTCTCATCACTGTGTTGGCCACAGACGGCTGGGCTGTGTGGAAGGCACTTCTTGGTGTGGAATGGGTGGCAGCAGTCAAAGTGGAGGCATTGCTGGTGGTTGGTAGGTTTGATATGAACACAGGCACTGATGTAGCCATCTTTGAGGCAGAGGTAAACATAGAGGAAGGCAGTTTGTTGAGTTAAGTAGGACCAGGTGGTATCTATTTTTGATGAAGGCTTGTCAGCTGAAAACTCAATTTCTGGCAGTCTTTTTGTTGTGCTTATTTGCGACTCGGCATCTCAGCTGTATGGTGAGTAGCAGCTTTTGTGGGGGGTAATTTTGCTGTTTCCTCTTTGTATACAGCTTGTACGCCAATTGGAAACAAAACTGATTTCTGGGACTTGGACCTGTCAGGTGAATTTAAATACATTTACATAATTACTTTGTTTTTTTATTTTCTTTTATTTCCACATATTTTGGCAATCGAGCATTAATCGTCCTGCAGGACACTGAAGTTATTTTTGTCGGTTTGGTAAAGAAATTTGGCTTTCATTAATGTTCTCCACAGACAGTCAATTTATTTAAAGCAAAGTGTTTCATTCCTCACTGTCGGTCTGGTTTACCGTCCACTGAATTTCAAGTGAACGTTTTCATCTCCTGGCACATATGGTATTATGCTATAATAAAGCACCAAACACGAGATAATACAGTACTGGTACTTCAAGAAAATTTGCATCCCTAAAACCACACCCAAAAGATTAATACCAAGTATGGGCATAACTTCATTGTGAATCTGGACATACGAATGAGCATGTTGAGCCGAATTGTGCATTTCAGTATGGTTTACGAAACTCCGATGACCTTGGAGTATTCTTTGATCTCTTATTTCTTGTTGTCATAACGTAAGATACTATATAGGTACAACCATTTGTAAATGTTCTCTGGAAGATGACTATGCAGGCAAATTTGGCCAGTAGTATTGAAAATCTGTTTTCCATGAAACACTGTGTTTTTCGGTCACAAGACATGTTTCAACGCTTGCCTTGTACCACCTCTATGCTTGATGTTATTTCTTAATTTCTGTTGTTTACACCTTAAATTTACAGAACGCCATTCGTCAGTAATATAGACTGGCACCACACCATGTTTTATCATTGAAACTCCTCACAAGGCTTTATACACTCCTGGAAATGGAAAAAAGAACACATTGACACCGGTGTGTCAGACCCACCATACTTGCTCCGGACACTGTGAGAGGGCTGTACAAGCAATGATCACACGCACAGCACAGCGGACACACCAGGAACCGCGGTGTTGGCCGTCGAATGGCGCTAGCTGCGCAGCATTTGTGCACCGCCGCCGTCAGTGTCAGCCAGTTTGCCGTGGCATACGGTGCTCCATCGCAGTCTTTAACACTAGTAGCATGCCGCGACAGCGTGGACGTGAACCGTATGTGCAGTTGACGGACTTTGAGCGAGGGCGTATAGTGGGCATGCAGGAAGCCGGGTGGACGTACCGCCGAATTGCTCAACACGTGGGGCGTGAGGTCTCCACAGTACATCAGTGTTGTCGCCAGTGGTCGGCGGAAGGTGCACGTGCCCGTCGACCTGGGACCGGACCGCAGCGACGCACGGATGCACGCCAAGACCGTAGGATCCTACGCAGTGCCGTAGGGGACCGCACCGCCACTTCCCAGCAAATTAGGGACACTGTTGCTCCTGGGGTATCGGCGAGGACCATTCGCAACCGTCTCCATGAAGCTGGGCTACGGTCCCGCACACCGTTAGGCCGTCTTCCGCTCACGCCCCAACATCGTGCAGCCCGCCTCCAGTGGTGTCGCGACAGGCGTGAATGGAGGGACGAATGGAGACGTGTCGTCTTCAGCGATGAGAGTCGCTTCTGCCTTGGTGCCAATGATGGTCGTATGCGTGTTTGGCGCCGTGCAGGTGAGCGCCACAATCAGGACTGCATACGACCGAGGCACACAGGGCCAACACCCGGCATCATGGTGTGGGGAGCGATCTCCTACACTGGCCGTACACCACTGGTGATCGTCGAGGGGACACTGAATAGTGCACGGTACATCCAAACCGTCATCGAAATCATCGTTCTACCATTCCTAGACCGGCAAGGGAACTTGCTGTTCCAACAGGACAATGCACGTCCGCATGTATCCCGTGCCACCCAACGTGCTCTAGAAGGTGTAAGTCAACTACCCTGGCCAGCAAGATCTCCGGATCTGTCCCCCATTGAGCATGTTTGGGACTGGATGAAGCGTCGTCTCACGCGGTCTGCACGTCCAGCACGAACGCTGGTCCAACTGAGGCGCCAGGTGGAAATGGCATGGCAAGCCGTTCCACAGGACTACATCCAGCATCTCTACAATCGTCTCCATGGGAGAATAGCAGCCTGCATTGCTGCGAAAGGTGGATATACACTGTACTAGTGCCGACATTGTGCATGCTCTGTTGCCTGTGTCTATGTGCCTGTGGTTCTGTCAGTGTGATCATGTGATGTATCTGACCCCAGGAATGTGTCAATAAAGTTTCCCCTTACTGTGACAATGAATTCACGGTGTTCTTATTTCAATTTCCAGGAGTGTATTTACTCCTGAAGTCAAATAGAAACTGCAAGTTATATATTTTCTTGGCTTCACAGATAACTTTGTTAATTTTTATACAGTTTGAAAAGGTTATCAAATACTTGTTATCCTTAGTTTTGATGTACACACACTACTCCACCCGCCCCGTTTTTTTCCCCCCTTAAGAAATTTGTATTCCTTCTTACGAGCTTTTTGCAGTGTTGTGTGGATGTAAACCTGATAGTAAATTCTACAAGGGTTGAATGAAAAGTAATACCTCCACTTTCGTTAATTGGATTTGGATGGGAATATTTTAATAAATCAAACCCAGAGATAATCCTTTGAATGTGATCTTTAATTACCAATATTCACTTTTCCACATAATCATCAGCCAGCTGGATACATTTCTGCCAACGATGAACAAGTTTTCTGAAGCCAGCACGGAAGAAATCAACACTGTTTCCACAACCACAGTATCACAGTTCTCTCAGCGTCTTCATCAGAAGCATAATGATGTCTTGCATCAACATTATCACCATAAACTGCTTTCATTCTCTGATGAATCTCCTTTGGGGTGACACCACCTGCTGTCAAGAATTCAATGGCTGCACATTGCTTAAATCGCATTGACTGACCATCTTTGCAGGGTTCCATACTTTACACTGTTGCAACACAACCTTTCAATGCTAGGGCTTCCCGCCAACTAGAGCTGTAAAGAAGAGGCTACGGAACAAACCAGTACATGCCGCATACCAATGCTGCCAGTTGTTGAAGAGTTACGAAGGTGGAGGCATTACTTTTCAGCCAACCCTCTTACATAACAGTATTGCAGTGTATGAATAAAAAACAGTCTATGTTAATCGCAACGTAGCAAAATATTAGAGTACTTTGAGGTGTAGAGTCTAGTTTTTAAATGAATGGATGGGATATAGTAAAACAATTGCCAACTCCATATGTTCCCTCCGCACAACACGCTGCAGTGCTGGACATGGTGCCCCAGAACACATGAAATTCTAAACAGAAATACAATCAAGTGCATTATGAGCAGATAATGTCATCGTTGGCTGTGCATATGCAGTAACAACTGTTTTGTGCCTCTCTCTGGCAACTCCCTCAAACGAACCTGTTTCTAACAGGCCATGGGAAAATATTGTGGATGGTGGTTTGAGAAGCTTTACTTTCAAAGTAAATATGCTTTTATGCAAGATGAGTTATGTTACACATAAGAATGTGTTACAAATTTCTTAAATCGTGGAGCATCTGACTCTCATTCAAAACTTAGCACTTTGAGAACCATCCATTTTGAAAAACTTCAGGCCCAGAAGACCAGCCACTTTTGTCATTATTTTATATTTTGCTGGCACATTTGTGTTTTAATTTATACTAAAAGGTAAAACACACAAAAAAGGCGAATATTATTTGTGAAAGCTTAGCTTTTCTTGTAGCTGTAGTACATGTATATTACTTTAATCCATGATCTTTTCCTATTTGCTTGTTCACACAACTTAGCAATGAAGTTGTTGGCTGACTACATCACATGTTCTGTGATGACCTGCTGTCATTGGCTTGCAAGACCACATGATGTGAACTATGATTGGCCGACAAAAGTGCATCACAAGTGTGTAAAACCTGTGCCATTCAAAAGATTGATAAGTTTTACAGGTCCGAGGAAAAGTATACTGTCACTTAACACGGAAAAGTGTATTTTCACTCAGGAAAAATTGTATTGTCGCCCGGGAAAAACCCGGGAAATTTTTTCCTCCTTGTCCGCATATACACCCCAATTAAACACAAATTGTGGATATCATGACTGCATCTGTGATCTACCATATGGCATTAAGTTAGAGAGGATACATAATGTACCATGGTGAGTGGGAAGAAAGATTGTTAGTGCCCTTCGATACAAGCCTAAACTTTCTAATTTTATTGCTGTACTATTAAGCAATGTGTTTGTTTAATTTTGGTGTAAGACTATGAATGAGAAACATTACCCCTGCACCTCATGCTATAATTTGTTGAGCACTTTGTTAAATTTTGTGACACATTTCAACCAGATTAAATGAAAACTGTGACAAAGTGCATGGGTCTTCATTGAATCTCCTCATCTCATGCATTAATCTAAGAAGTAATGTGGTTCCAAACTATCAAACAATATTCAAGAATTAGAAAGAGGGTTTTCTAATATGTCAGTTCAGCATGAATTAATTTTTGTAGGTATCTTCCCGTATATTTTACTCTTCCTACTACCTTCCCACAACTAGATTTATGTAGTCTATTCATTTTGTATCACTTCTGACAGATACTTTTAGATACTTGATGGTTGTGGCTAATTCCACTGACGAATCACCAATTGTATAGGTGTACAGTATTTGACCCATTCATCTACTTATTCGCACTAGTTATATTTATGTTGAGGGTCAGTTGGCCAATTTTGCCTTGGGTATTACAGGAGACGTAATGGCTAGGAGGTAAAATTGCAGTACTACCAATAGATACAATTAAAAGTGAAAACCTAAGTCCCAATTCATACATAAGATTACTAAAGCTTAAGTCGTATAATTTTTTGTATATCTTTTTCATTTTCAGCGATCACTCCAAGCGTACCACCACCCCCGCAGCCTGTGCTTCACATGAAAGAAGTATTTAGCAACCAGTTTGATAATTTCTGTCCGAAAGACCTTCATCCTCCTACAATAGGAAAACGAAGACCTTTGCATGGTGTAACTGCAGAAACAGGACAGTTTGATGATGCTGACTGATATTCGGGAAGTTCAGCTTTTTGTAAATGTGCAGAACGTCTGGTTGTTTCAAGCCCGATTTGAAAGCGTCATCTTAAATTTAAAAAATGACTGATGTTTTTACTTCTGTCGACCCATTTTAAAGTTGCAGTAATTTATCGTGCAGTTCAGTTATGGATTACTTTGTGAAGAGTATGACATTATGTTCAGTATGTATATTTAGAACCCATTAATTGTGCTGTAACTGCAGAGAAAATGGTGTGCATGCAGTTTGCATGTTAATTTTAACATATCACATTTTCTAGTCACTGTCTGTGTTTATTACCTACATCATTATTTAAATGTTGAGTTTGTTATTGTACAAAATATTTGTTTTTCATGAAGTGTTCTTACACATCTCTGATGAATTGCTCATTATAGTCATTTAGCATATGTGTTTCTGCATATGGTCTGTTACTTTTTAATTTGAATCATTGTCTGAAAACACATAATTTTCCTTGAGTTTCTCTGATAATGTGTAATTATATTAATGTATGTTATGTGAGTTGCTTGATTTAATTTGTAACATGTACCTGGCTTTGAGGAAACGAAATATTTTCTTTTTGAAAGCTAATTTAATTTTACTTAGATCTTCCGGACCTACCACTCACAGTTGTGTGGTTGTGTTTTATTTACTCATCCGCGTTGTAGCCATTGTTTGTTGCTGTATGTTTTAGTATGTACAACTCTGGTAATTTTGTTCTGTTTTATATAGATACAACATAGTCATGCTTTTTCAGTTGTTAGTATTTTATTTAGAATTGCGATTTCAGCATTAAACCATTTTCAAACATCTACAAAACATGATACAACTTAGTGACAACAATGTAAAGTGGGATTAACAGTATGTACAGCCAGTTTTGTTGTTTAACATTCATTTACTTCTAAGATTTTGACGTATAGGTTTACATTAAGCAGAGATACCAAAGATGTTGAAGAACAACTAGTCAGCAATATTAGTCAATATCAGTACTTTAAACATAGCTGCGCAACAGCAACGGTTCCACGTAATCAGATTAAGAGCAGCCGACCAGTTGCAAAGGATAAAGTAATCTTTACCTAGGTTTCAATAGATATAAATCTATCTTCTTCAGAAGACGGCAGTATTACATTAACATGAAGTGATATGTCCTTATCATTTTTACAAACATCTGCATAGTTTCATTAGTCAAATAAAATATAGCCCTGAGAACAGGGTTTGTCAGACAAATAAAATAGGTACATGGAAGTTGGAGAGCGCATAAGCGACTTATGCGCTCTCCAACTTCCATGTACCTATTTTATTTGTCTGACAAACCCTGTTCTCAGGGCTATATTTTATTTGACTAATGAAACTATGCAGATGTTTGTAAAAACGATAAGGACATATCGCTTCATGTTAATGTAATACTGCCGTCTTCTGAAGAAGATAGATTTATATCTATTGAAACCTAGGTTAAGATTACTTTATCCTTTGCAACTGGTCGGCTGCTCTTAATCTGGTTAGTCAATATTCCGTTTTATATTCTGCAGTTTTAAGTGGATTGTGTGTATCACATACCTAAAAGTGTGCACTTAATACATTAGAATAAATGTTGTGGGCAATCATATGTATGTTTTACTATATACAACTCTTTAGTAATTTTGTTCTGTTACAATATTGCTAACTAGTTGCTCTTTGATGTCTGTTGGTTCATTCAGTATGTGGTGTGGTTGTTCTTTGAAGGCACTATAAACTGCAGTTTCTTGTAGTATTTCCATTAATCAACCTTTTTCGCCTTATGTAATTACACCATTAAAGATTCCCAATGCTGCTGGTTTTATGACTGCAGTTTCATAGAAGTGCATTAAATTAAGATTTATAATTCTGGCTTATGTTTATGTGAGCTCTGAATCTGGTGAACAAACATTTATCCATTTGTCGCACTTAGAAATATTCACATTAACCCTATTTGATTTTATAAACCTTTATACTGTAAATGGTTTGGTTTTGTGGCTAGTGTGTCTGACTGTCATGTGGAACCTGATTCATACAGTATTTTTACAAAAATATGGAACAGTAATATGGTAAAGCAATGTATTTCATTTTTCCTGGTTCCACTTCTCGTGATTGTGTTATTTCCTTATCTATATTTGCACTTTTGCTATGTAATTTTATAGTATACTTTTTGTCAATCATATTCACATTGTAGCCACTGCTGTATGTTTTAGTATATACAACTCTTTGGTAATTTTGTTCTGTTATAATACTGCTAACTAGTTGCTCTTTGGTGTGCATGTTATGTTGTAATTTCTGCCTAATGTAAACTTATACATCAAAATCTTTGTAAGTATATGAAAGTCAACAAAACATGAAAGATATATCCGACCAAGACAACACACTAAGCCAGCTGTGGCAGAACACCAGGATGAGTGCAGCAAACAGATACGATTTCAAGAAGCTCGCGTACTGGTGAAACAGACACTTAAAAAAAAGTTGCAGCTGCAGTCCCAGAAGAATTTTGTTGGCTACTTTACATTGTTGCCACTAGAGACCGGATTACATGCATTTGCATGTTGCATATATGTTCGCATTATTGTCTCCTTTTCACCATTTATTACATATTTTAACTAAAAACTAGTGACAATGCATATTTTTGCTCTGTTTACAATATTTTAAAAGTTTAGATAGGCGGTCTCTAGCTCGATCTAGCTTTGATGTCTCACAGATTGACCATGACCTAGAACTGCTTGCAATCACTAACCAAGAGCCACAGCCTAGCGAAATCGCTACAGAAGACGAACAGGAACAGGTAGACAGCGTCAGTGCTCCTGCGCCCGTGCCTCCAGTTAATCCCCTCCCTTGTCATACTCTAAGCGTCGGCAACAATTAAATTAAACTATGCAAGCTTTTAGTCACACGTCCGTTGCTTCAGTTTAGCTTTCTGTTTACTTGTACACAGCTGAACATGTTTTTGACATGTAGTGTGTAACGTGTTGTGCACCATGCTGCCTAAAAAACGTCGTTTTATGGATAGCTGATCATCCACGAACATTTACACATGACAGAATTGTTTTATATTGTCGAATTTGTGAGAAAAACGTTTCGTGTAAAAAAAAAGTTTCAAATAGACCAGCATATCAAGACAAGTCTTCATATCACAGGAAAGCAGAAGAAAGGACCACAACGACAACTTCTGACAACAGCAAGTTGCAGCAGCAAGGATTTTTCTGAAGGTAAACAAAAAAGTCAGTTTAATATGGATCTACATGAAGCATTCATTGCAAGCAATATTCCTCTTCACAAACTTACAAACCCTATCCTCAGAGGCTTCCTGGACAAATATTGCTTAAATCAAAGTATACCAGGTGAATCAACATTGTGTAAAAATTACATACCAACAATTTATGTAAACGTTCTGGAAGAAATACGCAATGAACTCAAGGACAGCATCATCTGGATTTCAGTTGACAAAACTACAGACACTTGTCGCCGTTATGTTGCAAATTTAATTGTGGGTGCTTTAAAAGAAGAGCCTTCTTCTTCGTATTTCATGACCTGCAAAGAACTTGTAAATCATTCTACGGTTGCCAGATTTGTGAATGAGCGTATTGGAAAAATATTTCCAGAATCTTCTGCAGATGAAAGGGTGTTTGTGTTTATTTCAGATGCTGCTCCTTATGTGATCAAAACAGGAAAAGCTCTCCTAGTATTTTATCCCAATTTGATTCATGTGACGTGCTTTGCTCATGGATTACACCTTGCTGAAGAAGTACATTCTGCATTTGTGAATGTAAATAAACTGATTTCATTCAGAAAGAAAGTGTTTCTAAAGGCTCCTGCTCGCATCAAGACCTACAAAGAAAAACTACCAAATGTGCCAATACCTCCCGAGCCAGTGGTAACTCGTTGGGATACGTGGGTCGAAGCTGTGTTGTATTACAATGAATGTTTCAAGGCCAGTAGAGGGGTAGTAAACGACTTCGATAGTGCAGAGGCTTTGGCAGTTTGCCAGTGAAAATGTCGTGTGACGAGGGCCTCCCGTCGGGTAGACCACTCGCCTGGTGCAAGTCTTTCGATTTGACGCCACTTCGGCCACTTGCGCGTCGATGGAGATGAAATGATGATGATTAGGACAACACAACACCCTGTCCCAGCCGGGAATCGAACCCGGGCCCTTAGGATTGACAGTCTGTTGCGCTGACCACTCAGCTACCGGGGGCGGACAGTTTGCCAGTGCAAGGAAGCTTTTAATGATTGTAGTATTAAAAAAAGACATTGCTGTGATTAGAACTAATTTTTCCCACATACCTGCAAGTATTAAAAAGCCTGAAACTTGAAGTTTGGCGTTGAATAAATTTATTCAGTTAATAACTAAAGTTATTCTAGTGAACTCTTCATTGCTGGAGGTATTCCCAAGAAAACTTGAAGAAAAATTTGAAAACATTTTAAACAATAACCCAGGCTTTGAACCCTTGTGCCAAATTGATAGTTTTATTAATAGGATGGGTGAACTTTTACCAGAAACAATAATTGCCAAGGTAGCATCCAAATTGAAATACTGCCCAGCTACCTCAGTTGATGTAGAACGGTCCTTTTTTGCTTATAAAAATATTTTTGTTGACCGAAGACAAAATCGCACTACCGACAATTGGAGCAGTACTTAGCTGTTTACGTTTACAATAGTAGAAAAATGTAAAATAAATTGTAAAAGACACTTTGGTCTAATAGTATTAATTAAAAGTTAATGCTGTTCAAAAAAATTCATGATTGTATGTTGTTTTATTTTAATAAAATATTATGGAGCTTTTGAGCATGCCCCTCTGTATGTGGTATATCTCGAAGTTGGACATGTACGTATCGATTGTTTCACTGCAACTCACTTGCATCGCATCCGCTTGTTACAGACAATAATAGCAAAGAAGAAACAATTCTTGAAATGTGGTATATGTGTCTATTTTGCAAATTTTTATAAAATAATCCCAGAAAAGCCCCCGTCCTAATTTCTACCAGAAAGTGTTCAGAAAATGATATCAGCATTCTAAATGTACCAATTTTTCGCATGGTTGGCACTCTTCCTCGTAATTGATATGCACAGGTTTGACTTTGAGATATAATGCACACAGTAACTATCATGTTTTTTATTATTTGATCTTGCATACTTTAACACTTTCCTTTCTTTTTTAAGCATTTTTCATACATATTTTAAGGTTTTTATGATGCATATAGTCCAGTCTCTAGTTGTTATGTTGTTTTATGTATTGTAGGTGCTTGAAAATGGTTTAATGCCGAAATTGCAATTGTAAAATAAAACACTGCCAGCTGAAAGCAAGATGCCACCATTTTAGAAAAAAATTATAGAAGCTATGGATCCATATCACAAGAAAGTAATAGCGATATCTTGTTAGATACATGAGATATCGTGTCATAAACTTTGGAAATTTTCAAGGTTGAGATTTTTAAATTACTCATTTGACAAATTTTAAATACCGGGTGATCAGAAAGTCAGTATAAATTTGAAAACTTAATAAACCACGGAATAATGTAGATACAGAGGTAAAAATTGACACACATGCTTGGAATGACATGGGGTTTAATTAGAAATAAAAAAAAAGTATTGTTGGACACGTGAAAGATCTCGTTTGGTGATGATCATGTGCTCAGCCGCCACTTTCGTCATGCTTGGCCTCCCAGGTCCCCAGAGCTCAGTCCGTGCGATTATTGGCTTTGGGGTTACCTGAAGTCACAAGTGTATCGTGATCGACTGACATCTCTAGGGATGCTGAAAGACAACATCCGACGCCAATGCCTCACCATAACTCCGGACATGCTTTACAGTGCTGTTCACAACATTATTCCTTGACTACAGCTATTGTTGAGAAATGATGGTGGACATATTGTGCATTTCCTGTATAAAACATCACCTTTGCTTTGTCTTACTTTGTTATGCTAATTATTGCTATTCTGATCAGATGAAGACCATCTGTCGGGCATTTTTTTAACGTTTGTATTTTTTTGGTTCTAATAAAACCCCATGTCATTCCAAGCATGTGTGTCAATTTGTACCTCTCTATCTACATTATTCCATGATTTATTCAGTTTTCAAATTTATACTGACTTTTTGATCACCCGGTATATTCATAGCTATAATGGTTGTAACTCCATATGCACAATTGTAGATATTGGGCCTATGTCACTGGTACATGCTGTTTTTAATTGATGTTGGAGGTTAGGCTTCAGAGTAGATTATGGAAAAATCATATTGCCTAGGCTTTAAACATTATTGTTACAATATGGGAAACTAACATCGAGGAAATTTTAACATTATTAGATGAATCCAAAGTGGAAAACTTCAGTGAAGATGACAAATTGTCAAATGCTGGCTGAGTGTGAGAAAGCCTTAAATCTTAATCAGAAGAGCAAAATTTCAATGTTAGCATCTGTAACAATACCAGCTGCTACAGGAATTCAGGACAACTTTCCCAGTCAACACAGTGGGAAGAATCCTACAAATACCTTTAGTAAATTGGAAATCTATTTGGAGGAAAAGGCTCTTCACTTCCTGTTCTCATGCAGATTGGTACTGTAGTACTTGTTTGAGATTTCCTTTGATGAACAAGTGATAGCTTTCACTGGGTGCTGTACAGTATCCCAGTATGCCCCCAGCAAATCGTGTCCTTTGGAAATTAAGAGCTTTGTTTTGGCCACAAGTAAATCTTTAGAAGATCAGTATGAAGGAAGTGGCTGTGACAAATACCACCATACAATGTACATAAATCAGCAAATACAACTTATGATAAGGGGCTAGATGGATATCTGTATTGGCCCGTTGATGATTTGGATTATGCTTGTAGCTGCAGGGAGAAGAATGGCAACAAGAAGAAAAGAACAAGATGATGAAATGTAATATTTAATTGTGTTTTGTCACAAAAAATAACTGAAAGATATGATCTAAAATCATGAGGGTCCAAAATTTTTTGTAACAATTAGTACACCATTCAATGAATATTTTAGCTACAAAACCACACTGATGTCCAATCCAAGTTCAAGGAGGTGATGTGGGGTGGGGGGACAAAGAAAGTGGAAAAACAAAATTTGTAGTTACTAAATAATCTGTAGCTGTGCAATGTATCGTTCTTGTAATCGAGGAGTAATGAAATGCTTCAGAAGTGGAGTGAAGGAGGAAAAAAGTGGTCATGCTTTGGAAAGAAAACAAGTGGGCTACGGTACTCGGATCTCTGAGATTAATAAAGACTGAATCATGCAAAGAAAATGAAGATATTAAAACAGAATAATGGTGATTGAGACCGTCAAGGTATGAGTATGCAATATTAAGCAGCTGATACTTGAAGAGAACATAATATCTATAGTAGTTTACATTTCCCTACTATTAATTGTCCTTATCTCTAATGCACAGTTTGAGTGAGGTTATAACTGATAAGATTTGAGGATCTGATTATATAAACATCTAGAATTTTTTTGCCATTTTGGGAAAAATGACAAACACTGGCTGACTTGCTTCTCCTCTATTATTTTGAAGACAAGAAACTGAAAAAAACAAACATTGTGACAATTTTAAACCTAACAAATCACAAGAGCTGCCCCAGAACTTTCAGCGTATTTCACTGCTTAGTTGTATATAAAAACAAAGATGAGGTGACTTACCGAACAAAAGCGCTGGCAGGTCGATAGACACACAAACAAACACAAACACACACACAAAATTCAAGCTTTCGCAACAAACTGTTGCCTCATCAGGAAAGAGGGAAGGAGAGGGGAAGACGAAAGGAAGTGGGTTTTAAGGGAGAGGGTAAGGAGTCATTCCAATCCCGGGAGCGGAAAGACTTACCTTAGGGGGAAAAAAGGACAGGTATACACTCGCACACACGCACATATCCATCCACACATACAGACACAAGCAGACATATTTATGTCTGCTTGTGTCTGTATGTGTGGATGGATATGTGCGTGTGTGCGAGTGTATACCTGTCCTTTTTTCCCCCTAAGGTAAGTCTTTCCGCTCCCGGGATTGGAATGACTCCTTACCCTCTCCCTTAAAACCCACTTCCTTTCGTCTTCCCCTCTCCTTCCCTCTTTCCTGATGAGGCAACAGTTTGTTGCGAAAGCTTGAATTTTGTGTGTGTGTTTGTGTTTGTTTGTGTGTCTATCGACCTGCCAGCGCTTTTGTTCGGTAAGTCACCTCATCTTTGTTTTTATATATAATTTTTCCCACGTGGAATGTTTCCTTCCATTATATTGATATCACTGCTTAGTTGCACGTATAAGCTCTCGGAGAGACTTATGCGCAATAGAATTAGTGGGTGTATTTTAGAGCACATTCCAATAAAACAAGTGAGTACTGACTCTTGACAACTTTCATATAGACCATCATATACAAGAGAATAAGGAACTACCCAGTCACCATGATGAACCTGTCTTACAAAGGAATAGGCTTCGTTCAAGACAGCTGCCATTACAGTACAGCTACAAATAACACCAAAGAGAGCTGAAATGTGAACTGCCAATGCATCAGAAATTCCCAAAATGGGAATGATTCAAGAATTATAGCTGTGATACTGTGGGTGTTGAACTGGACTGGCTTCTAAAGACAAGGATGCTGGGGCATTGGGACAGTTCACATGCCCCTGGGTCAAATGACATGAGCATTGAGGCGAGGTACCAGGAGCTTTCCCACATCCTGGATGGGAACTTTATTGCCAGATGGAAGATAACCACAGCTAAGACACTATCATGTAAAGAACTCCTATCATTGTGGGCTACAGTGCAAGAGAGGCTTGTTGTCAGGGTAGAGAATGTGAAAAAAATTCAAAAATGTATGCCTCAGTGGCAACAACAATTATCTTGTGACCTCAGACCATTAAGGAAAATAGAGAAAAAGCAAGTGAGTATGCAAGGCAAGACAGTATTTCTCAAATGTTGTGTATCCAGAGAAAGGGAAATTAAAAATAAACAGCATTTGTTCATCTAAGAACATCTTAATAGTGTAGTAGGTGGCAAAAAATTAATCAAATGAGAGAAATTGAAAACAGGTCTACTGTGAGCCACCAAAAAAGAAACACCCGTTACTTTTTTCTCATCAGCATGCCAAAGAGCTCATGACAAACATCTACAAGAAAAATCCTTGACAGAGAAATAGTCGAGATTTTAGTAAGGAATTAACTCTTAAATTTAAGAAAGGACCTAGGGGAAAAGCCATGTTACACCATGTGGCAGACGTGTCTCCTTCCATAAGAAGGAAACTGGTAGAACAGCTATGGAGGCAGTACCTACATTGGATTCTCGGCAGTATCTGTTGAAGATTATCCAATACCAACTAAATGTCCCAAGTGCTTTGATTATGAACACATGTATAAGTTCTGTGATTCAGATAAGGTAAAATTTGAGCATTGTAGGGAAAAAGATTATGAAAGAATAAGCCCCAGGAAAATGAGTCCAGCAGTTTGTATACCCTGCAAGAAGTGAGGAAAAATGCATCTCAAAAGGTTGGGATTGTTCCACTTACCAGATTCTATTGAAAGGGCAGATTTTGGATAAGTGCAAAACTCACTACTTCAAACCTATGAATAACCTAGCAGATACTGAAATCACTCTCCTGAAACCTAGAAAGCATAAATCTCCTTCAAAACAATTAACAGAGGAATTGTGTGCTGTAAAATTTAAAATGACCTTTTGCTTGCTTAGCAAAAGACAGATGTTTAGTGTTGCCACTCAGACAGACAACTCGGTTGAAGCACCAACCATTTTGCTGTCTACAGAAAGCAGATGTAGGATGCTAGTACTCAATACGATAATAGTGTTCTGTTCCATAAGTAGGAAACACCTGTAGACCCTTGAAAGCCCGCATCTCGTGGTCGTGCGGTAGCGTTCTCGCTTCCCACGCCCGGGTTCCCGGGTTCGATTCCCGGCGGGGTCAGGGATTTTCTCTGCCTCGTGATGGCTGGGTGTTGTGTGCTGTCCTTAGGTTAGTTAGGTTTAAGTAGTTCTAAGTTCTAGGGGACTGATGACCATAGATGTTAAGTCCCATAGTGCTCAGAGCCATTTGAACCTTTGAAAGTTGTATAACAGCTATGAGGATATGCTCAGGTTGTCTCGACTATAGTTGGTTACTCTAAACACAGCCTTTGACATACAATGCATGTGGGACATCCCTTGGCAAATTTAATTATGTACTCTTTTTCCGAATTAGTAGACAGAATTCAGCTAAAAGCAGTGAACCTTCCAACATGTGCAAATAAGCATCAGTGAACCTTCCAACATGTGCAAATAAGCATAGTGACTTAATTAAAATAGTATGCAAATGAAGAGAAGGAGAATTTGATTTACAACAATTTTACAAGCAATTCGTAATGACACTTATGTGTGTGCTGTTTGATCGTACAAAGTCATGCCCACATTGTTACTTTCATACCCATGATACATCATTCAGTCATTACGAATAGCACAGTTGAATGCAATGCGCAGTGAGATGTTGCTATATGAATTACATAAGCTGTCGGAAGAGCAGAAATTCAATGTAATATGTGTGTAGGAACCACATACTCAATACAAGAAAGAATCTCTTAACATGCCTATGGCAGTGCAAGTCATAACAGAATGACGATGCCCAGTGGTGGCAGTAACTGTACTCAACAGTAGATTAAAATCACTCAACTATGTGATGAACATGCCATAGTCATGGATATGAGTTGCATTATTGTCAGTATGTATTTCCAGTGCAGTGATGAAATATACATAAACAACGAAAATTTAAAGCACATTTGTTCTGCTTTATGGCAAGCTTGTTGTAATTAGTATCAACACAAACACTAAATCTGTTTTGTGGCACATTGAAGCAATACATGTAATGAATTGGAAGAAGCGATCCTGGAGTTGCAGTTTTATGTGCGTAATCTTCCTGGCCACCCTCCTACCTACCTAAACAGGGTAGGAGCAAGCTGCAATATAGATGTTACACTTATAAGAACATCAGCATGGAGATAAATTCAGCACTGGGAGGTTGCCTCAGGAGAGACAACTAGTGATCATAATCTGATGAAATAGTGCCTCACTAGCGAGGCTCAGAGAGCAACATCAAATTGTCTCACTAAGATGGTAAGAAATTTCGGGAAAGCAAATTGGATGCTCCTGCTCACAGAGTACGTTTCCCCCATGCTAAATGGAGCCAGTATACACTGTTGACAGAAACTGTTGAATTATCAAATGCTATTCAGGAAACATCAGAAAAGGCTGTGCCCCCAAAAAAACATGTTGATTAAGTGCAGCATATATATTGGAGCTCAGAACTTAATGTACGTCGAAGACAAGTTTGAAAGACAAGAAGAGGAAATCAAAGAAGTTTGTGGGGCAGAGTTTAGACTGATACGGTATAGATAACTAAAAGAGAGGTATAAATCTGAGGTAAGGTCTGTCAGACAAGCTAGCTGGAAGAGATTTATTCTTGAAAACCTGGCAGTATATCCCTGGGGCACACCCTATAAAATTATAAAAAAATAAGGTCCCTCATTGTTCTACCCACATTCCAGACAGAAGGCCAGATGAGAAAAAACTAGAAGTCCACTGAGTTGTTCTTCCCCAGATGACAATGAAAAGAAGGGCACTTTCTCAAATCATATTGGTCTATTTGACGAACATACTCAGTAAGATTTTGGAGAAAGTACTACTCAATAGATTAAAACACTATAGGATTCTAATGGTATTAAATAACCAAGGGAAACAGGAATGCCCAAGAATGTTATACTATTGCTTACTGGATTACTGTAAAGACCAATATGTGATGCTGTCCAGTTCCACATCTACAGTTATGAAAGTGTGGCGTCTGGGCTCTGTTTATTATCCCGAATTCTGCGACATTCACTTAGAACCATACTTGATAGATTACAAAGCAATCAGGAATTATTAGAAGCTGTCGCCTATGCTGATGTTTTATTAGTGTTAGTGCATGCTAACAGTTGAGATATGCTACAAAATAAATGTGGTCAACTCCTTGAAATCTTGCATGAGTGGTGTGACTCATGATAGCTCCCCAAAAATCAACATATATGTTACTTAACCCTCCGTTGCTCATGTGGATGACACTCATCATCCACATGACTTTCCTGCTCAATTCTGTCTGACAGGGCTGGATTGAGTTCGCGTTATTTTCAGTACCTTTCTGTTAACTCTCCAGCTGTTAGCTCCAGTCGTTGGCTTTCAGTTACGAGAGATACATTATTTATGAAATATTATTATATTCTGAAGGACACTGGTCATCTGTGCTAGCCCTGCTGCCACAATCTGGAACAAAGTAAATCTATATTACTTTCCTAGATTCAATCGATCTTTCATGTGCGTAAATTTAGATGTATTGAAACTGATTGCTGTTACCTTCCTTGTTATTTACTATTCTCTTTATTTTTAGACTGTGGAAGAGATATCAAAGGCAAAAAACCTCAGACAGAGTTTAGTAGAGATCCTAATAATGTATGGCCAGGATGGTTCAATGAGCTGTGATGAAGATGCTCACGGTGATAACACTGACTCAGAGACTACGGATTCCGTTCATGAAAGCGGTCGTGATTCAGGAACAGAACAAGAAGTGGCAGAAAATGATTAATATGAGTCACAGGAAGAAGTAACTCAAAAGGATGCATTATGTTAGGGAAAGATGACGTAACTAAATGGAGGAAAAATAAATATCCTACCAATGTTGGAAGCAGATCTCGTAATACAATTACGCATTTGCCTAGACCAAAAAATCAAACTTATATTAAAAAAAAAAGAAAATAAATTCAGAATTTGTTCTTGAATGAAAACATAATAAGCATTATCACAACATGCACTAATATATACATCAATGAAGTTCATGGTAATTTCTCTAGGGAAAGGGATGCTAAAGATCAGAGCTTTCATTGGTTTGATATATCTGTGTGGATCTTTGAGATGATGTAGGAAGAGAATATCGAAATTATGGGATAACTCAAAGGGAATGAACTTAATTCAGGTTTCTGTTGAGATGTCCGAGGTTTGATAATATCCATGATAGAGGTGTTCGCAGAGAGATTGACAAGGTGGCTGCTATCAGAGAGGTACTTGAAGTATTCATGAACAATTGCCAAACATATATTTCCCCTAGTGAATATCTTACTGTTGACGAACAGCTTTTGACATTTAGAGGAAACTGCCGATTCAGGCAATATATTTCTAGCAACCTACAAAGTATGGTTTAAAAGTGTTTGCTTTGGTTGATGTAAAAACAGATTAAACTTTGAATTTAGAATCGTATGTCAGTAAGCAACCAGAGGGACCATATAATGCCAGTACTTCAGCTGAAGATATTGTTCTTGGAATGGTAAAACCAGTACAAGGTATAAACAGAAATATTACTAGTGATAACTGGTTCACCAGTTTGTCTTTAGTCAAGAAACTTCAGGCGAAGAAACTGACATTCGTCGGAACAGTACGAAAAAACAAGAGAGATGTACTGAAAGAATTTCTACCAAAAAGAAAAAGGGAGCCAAAATAATCAATCTTTGGATTTCAACAGGATTGTACATTGGTCTCATACCGTCCAAAGAAAAATAGAACAGTGTTGGTGTTGTCAAACATGCATTTCAATGACACTGTAGATTGTTCAACAAGGGAACAAAATAAACCTGAAATGATTACATTTTAATTTTACCCATATTTTGCAGCTTCAAATGTGACTGTATTCAATACACTGGAGGTATGAATTAAAAAAAAAAAACCTTCAGTCACAACTTTCATGTTTTATTAAATACACTATGCATTTTGGACCCTGTGAGTCCATGATCAGGTGTAATTTGTCTTAATACATGTTTTATTTCTTCTCCTGAATGAGATGAAATGCATGTTCCACATAATCCAAGAAAATCGTTTTTAACATTTTAGCGCCAGCAAACTTTCTTTTCTCCGTCATTTTCGTGCATGTCACTTCATTCGTGATACTTTCTGTATCATGTCAAAAGTGGGATACACCTTTTAGATCAGCTTTGACAGAAGAATAATGTGTCACATAATACAAGAAGGTGGCCTATGGTACTGTTTTTCATTATTTTGAACAGTGCAGCCATAAATTCTTTTTCCATATATGAATACCACTGCGTGGCTCCAAATCAGGTTGTAGAAAGGGTTGATTTTTTAGAAAAAATCAGCTGGGGACTAATAAAGCCTCAAATAGAGAGCTCTTCCCTTGTTGAAAGCCTTCCACGTGAAATTCAGACGAGGACTGAATTACTGTTAGGCACTCAAGAAACTGTGGAACAGCCAGAAAAATCAACTGGATCACGTGGCAGGTGTTATATATGTGGAAGGGCACGAAATAAAACAATTTCTAGATGATGCAACACATGCAACAACTGGACATGTGTAGATCATCTGAAAGATGTATGTGTAAACTGTGTTGTCTTTTTTATTTATTTATTTATTATCTTTTTTTGCATATAGTCACCAACTGGTGACTTTTGCAAACATCATAGCATTTTTATACAATTTTTGTACAAGCAGTAGGAATTTGTAACTCACATACACAAGAAGCCTCTTACGGGTGATGCACTTGGCAATATATGGTACAGTACTTCATAATGCAACATACAGTTGTTACGTAGAGTAGGTATTTGAATTTACAGCATGTTGTTACAAAAATGATATATATTACAGTCACCTCAGAATTGTATATCGTATATACACAATGCATTTTGGACCCTGTGAGTCCATCATCAGGTGTAATTTGTCTTAATACATGTTTTATTTCTTCTCCTGAATGAGGTGAAATGCATGTTCCACATAATGCAAGAAAATTGTTTTTAACATTTTAGTGCCAGCAGTTAGGCCTAAATTTAAGAGTAGCTACATTTTAATATCAGTATTCATTCAGTGAGTACAAACATTTGAGAGTTAAGAATGATTTTAATTCCATTTTGAATACTTTACCTGTGTGGCATCTTATAGCACTTGGCAGTTTGTTAAACCATTTCTGGCCATTAATCCAAGGACTATGATCTGTTGTCTTTAGTTTAGTTCTGTTTCTGAAGAAGCAATCTTTTTGTCTTGTATTATGGGTACGCACATCAGAGTACTTAGTTTCATTATTTTTATGGTCCACAAAGAATGTTATTAATTTGTACAGATACAAGGAACATACTCTTAGATATTTATGTTGTACAAAGGTTTCCCTACATGAATCTCTGTATCCTAGTCAATGCATGGTCCTGATTGCTCTTTTCTGCAGTGTTAGGATTCTGTTCATGTGTGCATTAGCAGCACATCCCCATACCTCTATTCCATGATTAATATATGCAAATATTGTCCCATAATAAACAGTTTTTAATGTTTGTTAAGAGACTAATATTGATAGTTTGCTAATTAAGTGCAGTGAACTGCTGATTTTATTGCATACAAAATTGATATGATCTACCCATCTAAGATTTTCGTCTAGGTATATCCCCAAAAATTTACATTTGTCAGTGTCTACTTTTTTGTTCCCACTTATATATTAAGAATACAGGTTTAAGTGGTAATAGCTGGGATTTGCTAATATTGACTTTTAGACCTTGATCATGGAAGTAAGTAGTTACTTGACTTAAGCCATCAGTTGCAGCCAATGTCAAGTCATTTGTTTGTTGGCAAAAGAACCGAAATGAGGTATCATATGCATAACTTACTAATTGGGAGTACACAGGTGCCTCTAAATCATTCATGTAGACCAGGAAAAGGAATGGTCCCAATACGGAGCCCTGAGGTACACCTAGTTTTACTGTTTCATAGCTGGATTGGAAATGCTTGATCTGACCAATAATTTCATAACTCAGCTTTGTACACTGCTTAAGATTGGTTACATAAGTGATCAGTAGTTGTATGGATGTGGCATTTATATTGTAAGTTTCCAGTTTGCTTAGTAGTAGCTCATGGTTCACTGAGTCAAATGCTGCAGCAAGGTCTAGAAATATCCCTGCTGTCTGGATTCCCTCATCCAGGGCATCATACATCTTGTGGAGAAATTCAGTAATTGCCATAATGGTACTGTGATGCTTTCTGAAGCCATGCTGTGTTTCTGCTAGTAAATTATTCTTTGTAATATAATCAATTAGTTGTGTCAACAAAACAATTTCAAATATTTTACCAAAAATTGGTATTAGTGATATGGGCCTGATGTTTGATAGCTCTTCTTTCGATCCTCTTTTATGCACAGGTTTAACTGTACTTTTCTTCAATATATTTGGAAATGTGTGCTCCCTGATACTACTGTTGATCATATGGGTAATTATTCCAACTAATTTCTTATTTCATTTTTTAATTATAATACCACTCAGTCCATCCCAGCCAGATGAGGTCTTATTCTTTAAGTTATTTATTATTTTTCCTGTTTCCTCCATACTCACTTCCTTAAATTCTAAAACAAGTTTCCGGCCTAGGGTAAGGCTTTACCATCCAAGTCAGACCTGTGTTATTAACTAGATTCACAGCTGAAGATATAAAATATTCATTAAATATATTGCAGATTGTATCTGAATCATTAATAAGGTTTCCTTCATGTTGGATTCTGTCAATTTGAGCATCTAACTTATGGGTGGCCTGTGATATCTATTTATTGTATTCCATGAAGTCTTTCCTGTATTTGTTGACTGAGCTATTTCCTTATCTATGATCTGTTTTCTTAAATTTGAGAGCTGTTCGTGAAATTGTTTTTTAGCTTGATTATACTGATTCTTAAATATTTGCAATTTAGTTGACTTATGTAGCACACTTAGATCCTCGATATTTTGCCTGAGTTTAATCATGTAAGCTGGAAGAGTCAGTCTGGTGTTTTTTTCATTTTGGTTGTGAGTTACTACTTTCTTAATTTCTTTCACTGGGCAGCAAAAATTAAGATATTGTAAAATAATATCATAAAATTTAGCCCATTTGTATTCGGACCCTTTTTGCTGAAGAACTTGTTGCCATTCCTCAGATGCTAGTTTAATTTTAAAAGCATTAATGGTTTTCTCTTTTAGTATTCTTTTATGTTCTACAACCTGAGTCCTTCCTTGGGTGCTTGTGTGTTCATAGTCTACAAATTGACATTTGTGGTCTGAGTAGTGCAATTCCAAATTCCAGCATCTAATACTATCTTTTACCCCTTTACTTAGTGTTATGTACTCTATTCTACTAGTAGTAGGCTGAGTTACTCTTGTGTCTGAATTTACTGCATTCATAAGATTATAGGAATAAGGGTATCTATTAGCCTGCTGTTATGGTTATTGCAAGATGTTGCCTCTATATTCAAGTCACCAAGTATTGTCACCTCGTTTGGGTCACAGTGTCCCACTATTCTACTAAAAATATCTATGAAATGCCCTACCTCTGATTTTGGTGGACAATAAATCCCAATAATTTTCTGTTTCACCTTCCCCTTTCCGCAACCTCTGATATGGAGTTCAATGCCCATTACTTCAGTCAAGTCTTCATTATTATACAGATCTAGATGGTTTAATTTATTTACTTGAGCTGCTCTTTAACAAATACTGCTACACCTCCACCTTTATGATGCTGTTTACAGTAGCTATTTCCTAGGAAATAGCCATCTAGTTTAAAGTAAATAATGTCCTCAGATTTCAGTCCATGCTCAGTTAACACAGCTACATGAGGTGAATGATCATTTACAAAAGTCTGCAGAACATTGAGCTTATTTCTAAGATATTGTATATTTATATAATAGAGGGAAACATTCCACGCGGGAAAAATATATTTAAAAACAAAGATGATGTGACTTACCATACGAAAGCGCTGGCAGGTCGATAGAAACACATTCTATCGACCTGCCAGCGCTTTCATATGGTAAGTCACATCATCTTTGTTTTTAAATATATTGTATATTTAAGTGCATGAGCCATAATGATATTTTTAGTTTGTCTCTTTGAATTTCCTCCTGTTCTGGATTGTTTGTATTGGGCCAAATCCGGTTGGAGTTGGCCCTTTCCACTAGTTTCCCTGCATGTTGGGATTTATGGCAGTAGCCCATCTGTTTTCACAGCTGTTTTCATGAATTATTACATCAACAGCTTTGTTCATGTTTGATGCAAGTCTCTTTTTACCAGATAGATTTACGTGTTGACCATGCGTTGTGAAACTAGTGCTTTGTAGCTGTTGACGTCAAGAAGTCTTACATTTCTAAACTTGGAGAAGAAATGTTGTAATTTTTTATTTGTTTGTCGAATTTCACTATTTACACAAGACCAGTCCTCCAGATCAAATCTCAGAGGTAAATTTGCTACTATCACATTTGAAGTCGATGTCAAATAATGTGTTCTTTATTTCAATTTTATTTAGACTTTGTCACTAAATTACTATTTGTATATGCTTATTAGTTAGATCATTGTTTTGAAATAAACATTTTCATGTTCCTTTGATAAGTAGTTGCACTGTTACATACACCTGTTTCAAACGTTGGAATATATTATACTGTGTACAAATACTAAATGTGTTATATATAGATTTAATAAGAAAATCATAAAATTGGTCATAAAGACCGTTCAAAGTATATAAATAGACTGCTTGTATTGTGTATGACACCTGTCATCCGCGCGTGACCATGTCACGAATTTTCGCACAAGTAACGGAGGGTTAAGGGAAGACTTATCAGGGATCTATCGATTAAAATAAATCAGGAGGAGATTCAAAGGCATATCTTCAACCAGTATTTAGATTTACACTTGGACAAACACAGAACATTCAATGCCCCTGCAGGAATTGCAGGAAGGAAAGAGAATTCATAAAGAATAAAATGATGTGGGACAGAGTAGGTTCCATTTGCCCCTGAGTGTAATTAGACTGTACCAAGAGTCTACAATCTACATCTACATGACTACTCTGCAATTCACATTTAAGTGCTTGGCAGAGGGTTCATCGAACCACAATCATACTATCTCTCTACCATTCCACTCCCGAACAGCGCACGGGAAAAATGAACACCTAAACCTTTTTGTTTGAGCTCTGATTTCTCTTATTTTATTTTGATGATCATTCTTACCTATGTAGGTTGGGCTCAACAAAATATTTTCACATTCGGAAGAGAAAGTTGGTGACTGAAATTTCGTAAATAGATCTCTCCGTGACGAAAAACGTCTTTGCTTTAATGACTTCCATCCCAACTCATGTATCATATCTGCCACACTCTCTCCCCTATTACGTGATAATACAAAACGAGCTGCCCTTTTTTTGCACCCTTTCGATGTCCTCCGTCAATCCCACCTGGTAAGGATCCCACACCGCGCAGCAATATTCTAACAGAGGACGAATGAGTGTAGTGTAAGCTGTGTCTTTAGTGGACTTGTTGCATCTTCTAAGTGTCCTGCCAATGAAATGCAACCTTTGGCTCGCCTTCCCCACAATATTATCTATGTGGTCTTTCCAACTGAAGTTGTTCGTAATTTTAACATCCAGGTACTTAGTTGAATTGACAGCCTTGAGAATTGTACTATTTATCGAGTAATCGAATTCCAAAGGATTTCTTTTGGAACTCATGTGGATCACCTCACACTTTTTGTTATTTAACATCAACTGCCACCTGCCACACCATACAGCAATCTTTTCTAAATCGCTTTACAACTGATACTGGTCTTCGGATGACCTTACTAGACGGTAAATTACAGCATCATCTGCGAACAACCTAAGAGAACTGCTCAGATTGTCACCCAGGTCATTTATATAGATCAGGAACAGCAGAGATCCCAGGACGCTTCCCTGGGGAACACCTGATATCACTTCAGTTTTACTCATTGATTTGCCGTCTATTACTACGAACTGCGACCTTCCTAGTTTGCCAGCGTTTGGGCACAGAGGTCATGACTGTTCAGATCTACTACAGCAGTTAGAAAAGTACAGCGAAAAATTCTGCTGTGACATTGCAGAGCCTTCAGCACCACATCTTCGGATTTCCTGTACTCTGATTAAAATTACTTTGTGATTGACATTTCAGTGAGTTGAGTGGTAGAGGTGGCTGCTGTTTCTTGGGCTCGCGTGCTTGGTGTGTTGCCTGTCCTGCAGGCCTTGCTTGCTAGGTGACGTGGACGCGCTGGATTTGGAAGGGAGCCAGGTGTAGCCTGCCACAAGGGAGGGGATGGGATGGGAAGGAGTACCCAATATGCAGTGCTTTCCATATTGTACCTTTGCAAAAATATTTTTATGGAAATAATGCAAAAATATATATGCTGCTGAGGTTAGTCTGGTAAAGTTTTAATTTCTGCACAAAGATGTTGAAAAGAAAAATGTCAGATTCACAATCTTCATTACACGATCATAAATAAACTATTTGGTTAAAAGCATTAATTCTTTCACATCTTATAGCCTGACATTATAGTCTGCATTCAATGGGCATAGTTATTAAGATGTTTTAAAATTAAGAAATGTACAGCACTTAATACAGAGAGTGTGCAGTGAAAAATATGATCACTTTACATTCAGTGGACTTTTGATCAAGTGTTACTATATACCAAATGTGTCCATCATAGCCGAATTGGTTTCAAGGGTGGAAGGAGGGACATATATCTCACTTCACTGTGGAGAAAATATAATTTATATACTCGCAATATACCACTATGCACCTCAGTCGAAGTTGCCCCCATGTACCATGTCAAATTCATGTTTCATGTTTCTGTTTCTTATGCACTTTGTCATATCAGTCATACCTACAATCTAAGCTGGCATTACAGTTACAGTGTACTGTGACAAGATTAAAGGAAATTAAATTATCTCTCTGGCACATTATCATGAAAGCAAAGCATTGGAAAAAAGATCCTGTGTTCTAGTAATGCAGTGATAAAATTAATAACTGTTAGTTTAGTTCGTCTAGTGCTTTTATTAATGTAACAAACTGTTCTGTTATTTTATTTCTATATCCACAAAAGCTGAGAATTTATACAAGTCATTATTCCTTGGTTTTAGTAGTTGATCAGTGTATTAGAATGCAATGAAAATTTGTCTTGGCTAAAGGCCTACAGAATTGGAATCACAATTTTTCTGTAGCTCTTGTTGACATCAAAAAGACATCAAAATTTGGGCATACCTTCAGTAATAGTTACCATTTGACTATCCCTGATAATAACTTTCAGAAAACAACAAAAGAACATTTCCATACCAGACAACTGTAGAAAGAGTGAATAGTGGATTTCATAGACTCAGAATAAACCACTTTTACCTATATATGTCATAGACGAACTGGTAAAAAAAAAAATATGGCCAAAGGGTCCTCAAGCTACCCTCATATTACTACCATTTCAATTCTGTTAAACTCATATGGGCTCAACTTAATATGGCAAAACACAAGAACGAAATGTGCATTGGCAAAAGTGGGAATATTGACAAAAATATGGTACAAACTGAACATTGTCACAGATTGATATCATGTTGTCGAAGCGTGAAGGAGGTAATAATGAAAGCGAACATGATTCATATTTAACTGGTCTACATATATTAGTAGCATAGTGTGTTGCCAAGAATTCAGTTGTGTTCACCTTTTACGATTTTCTCCAATTATTTGGAAATTTGTTACTTTGCTACATGTGTGTGACTGAATACTCAGCTTATTACTGTTAGCTGCCTGTAACGTGATTACAACATCTTAACACATTGCTGTACCTACAGAAGCAATGCCCCCCACCTCTGCCCTCCCCCTTATGTATAAATAAGAGCTGAGTTGCTGGCTTGTACACAACATACCATGCACTCTGGGGATCGATAGTTGCGCATACACAAAAAATAAACAAGTTGTTTACTGGCTGAGTGTTGCCAAACAGTCAGTCGGTAAACAACTTGTTTCTCTTTTGTGCATACACAACTGTCAATCCCATGAGTGTGTGGTATGTTGTGTACAAGTCAGCAGTTCTTCTCCCCACCACTACCATCTGTCAATCACAAATTACAGTCAATCAGAGTATAACTGTGTTACTGGGCATAAGACCTCTGAACCTACAAATAATAATATAGATTGTCATCTATTGGTTGAAGAAAAAGCAATATAAAAACATATGTGGAATTCTCCGAGAACTAGCAATAAATCCAGTAGGAATAATGAATTTAATATTTGCAGAATGGCAACAGAGATCATCAGACACAGGAAGGAGAATGTTCCAATTACTTCCTGATGCAACTGGAAGGCTTCAGATGACTCATTTTAACCCAATTAGGGAATTACTCCTTTACCTGGATGTGGACCGTATCTGCATATATGAATAGAACTGGTAAAAGGGCAACGACCAGCAGTGACTAGTGAAATCAGCACACCTGATCAAGTCCTATGTGAATATCCCTCAGTTGAACATACAGCAAGGACTTCTAGGCAGGCTTTGTAGAGGTAAAACTATTTATGACATATTAGAGTAAAAGATACCTTAAATTTTGTAGCTGATGCTGTCTTGGAAAAAGCAATGTGTAACTGCAGCTGAGATGAGTAAGAAATGTGTACGATTCTAGGGAATGTGAACTTAGCCTGAATGCTTTAGAGTCACATGGCTCTGTAATGGGATACACAAGAAGACAGAGAGTAATCAGTGAAATATAAATTATTTGCTTTGTTGTGCTGGCAGCAAAATATTGTGGACCCAACAGGGTGGCTGATTTTGTACAGAATGTAGAGAGAAACTGGATATATTTCCATAGTACTAAATTGTATGTGTCTCCATCTCAGACTATGATAAAGACAAATAGTGTTAATTTGTAATTGTAGTAAAAATATTGAATTATTGGTATTAATAACATAATTGTCATTAGTACAGTAGAACTCCAATTATCCAAACTCTGGCTATCTGAATTGTGAAATAATGATTCTGTCTACGTGTGCTATTGTCCTTCCCTCCATGGAGCTAGTGTAGGCGCAGTGTGAACGTTATTGGGATGATGAGTCACCGTCACCAGGTGGCCGGCGTAGCCCAACTGTTACTTTTCCTTTTGATTATAGGTACTAGTCAGTTTGTGTGTTGTGGAGCTGCTGACCATATGCATTGTTTTGTTTGTGGGTGTGTTTCTTTGTTGACCATGGCTTCCAAACGAAACCTGTTGTGTCATCATTAGTGGATAAGCTAAAAATTATAGAGCAATCAGGTAAAGGAGTTACAGATAAATAGTTGGCTGAGATATTCAGTGTTGGACAAGAAACAATTTCAGACTTTAAGAAGAGCAAACCTACGCTGTTAAACTTTATGTCAGTACTTGAAAATGAAGATGGAAAACAATGAAGGCAACAACAAACAAAAATTTAGAAGATGCGTTCTCAAGTGAGTTTTGCAGCATTGTTCTATGGGAAACCCAGTTTCGGGTCCGATTCTGTGTTAAAAAAGCTAAGATCTAAGCTCAGAAGCTTCATTGTTCGTCCTTTAAAGCAAGTAACCAGTGGCTAAGAAATTTTAAGTGTCGTGCATGGTGTCTGTAAATTAGATTTATGTGCCGAGAAGTTATCAGCAGACTCCAAAGCTACAGAAGTTTCTATTGAAAAATTTAAATTTGTAGCAGACTCCTACCATCCTGAGTTTTTGTACAACACTGATGAAACCAGTATTGTTTGGAAAGCTCTGCCTAAAACTACTTTAGCATCTACTGGACACCATAAAATATCTGTTCTGTTGATTGGAAAGTCCAAAAGCTGAAGAGCATTTCACACTGTGAAAAAGCTTCCCCTTTTTTTCTGAAAACCACCACAAGTTTTTTGCAACTACTGGGCCAATCTGTTATCGAAACTGTGAAATGCCAATACAGAAGGCAATTTAAAAGGAAACTTTTGGTAGAGAGCAAAGACAAAGAAAGTGCTTTGGGTAACCACAAAGAAATAAATTTGAAAGATTGTGCTTACATGGTGTCAGAAGCTTGGAGTCTGTTTAAGGCAGTCACATTAAAATGTGCATGGAACAAGTTGAAAGCTGTATCATCTGAAAAAGAGAGGGAAATGGAAAAAGAAGCTCAAGAAAAGGAAATGGAAGAGAAAGGAGAAGATGAGAATGATGTGTCACTTGAGGAACTAAGAAATATTCGTTTGAAAATTCCTGGATGTTCTGAAGTTAGTGCTGAAGATACAGCAGAATGGATGATGTGTGATTCGTCAGACCCTCAGTTTCAAATTCTAAATGATGGTGAACTTACTTAAAGTGTGAAAGAAGAAAGTGTTGAGCAAGAAGGTGACCTTAATGTCCAAACTGAAGCAGATATGGGACCATCAACTAGTGAAGTGAAGTGTTTGGCAGTCTTGAAACTACATTGAAGTGGATGGAGAGTCAGCCCAAGTGTGACCCCATGCAACTTCTCGCTGTCAAGCACATGCGCAACATGGCTGACCAAAAGCGGATGAATAGTCAGATAGCTTACTTTGACCAAGATGTTCAGCAATCAATGACTTTTAGCATCGGTACCATACAGTTTATTATATAACATGTATGTAAAAGTGCTGCATTTTCTTTTTCTTTAAAAATGTTTTTTTTTTCTCCCATTTCCAATATACAGTACGTAATTACTGTAATAAAATGCATAGACCCCCTTTTCTTTTTGAAAAAACACCCAGTTATCCAAATTTTTGATTATACAATTGATCCAGTCCTAATTAATTCAGATAATTGGAATTCTACTGTACTAGTAGCATTTGCTCAAAAATCTAGGCAGTGGTAGTAGTACTAGTGGCTTTTTTGTCTTTGTAATAGTTATATGTCATTGCAGAAGTAGTATATGGTGTGGTAACAATAGTACTAGCAGTAGATTTAATGATAACTGTAAATTAGGTAAGATACTTTGAAATAACAAAAACCTATGGCTCTGTTTCTGTCACAGTAAAGGAGGAGGGTGGACAGAGGTGCCATAGGGAAACAATTGGTAGCCATGTAAATGTTAGAGTGACAGTAGTAGAAAAAAATAAAGACAAGGAAAAATAATATTATAGACAGTGTAAACTTAATTGATGTTAAAAAAAAAAATAAAAAAAAAAAAAAAGAGAGAGAAAATAGTAGATTATAGTGAAAATTCAAGCACATGTATTCTGTATGTAACGATCCATTGTTGTAATCAATAAAGTGAACTGTGATAAATAAATAAAAATAATTACTGTGGTGGGTGAACAGTCATTTTTACCCAACAGGAACATTCTTCTTTATGTGATGCCTTCCATATAGTATTTCACTGATAGCAACACTGGAGCCAGTCACAGCTAGTGGGCAGCGCACAACCTAAGCCAAGACAGTGGTGGCCTGTGATGAGCAGAGACCTTGGCGATCCAGTTGTGTGTCCTCTGCAATGAAGGAAGGCTAGATCTGACCCAGTTCAAAGCCCAGTGATGGCTCGTAGATCAGTGGCTTCACCTACGTTGGCACTACTGAATGATACGAGAGTGAACTAGCCACACACTCAACCATTGATTGAAGGAGTGCTGCTACCAGCTGAACTGTGGAAGCATTTATACTCCATCTGGCTGAGTGCATTAGTGGGGGGTGGCTCCCATTATGTAGCCAACTGTGGAAATGTTGTATTGTGTAACACCACCAACAACATTGCGGAGTGCTGCATCAGCATTGTTCCAAAGTCCAGCTAGTGGCTGGCCCACAGATTCTGTGGCTGGTTTCAAAGGCTGCCCGAAGCTTATGCCGGAACAGGATATCACTCAGGTCTAAGGCATATCCTTTCTTCCAATATCTCCAAATGTCTCTTATGAATATTTATTTACAGTTTAGACATGTGGTTAGTTGTTGTGTTGTTTATATATAAGGTATTGCAGTTAATCTGCCTTTAGTCAAGAAATAAAGTTGCTCCAGTTTCTCCTCCTTGCATTATAGTGTGATTGGTCTGGAATAAAGAACCGATTCAACCCTTGTCTTTTTAAAGTGTTTGTTCCCCATTGATCTGGAGACTTTCTAGCATCTACTTTTATGTAATGTTTCACTGTTTGTGTCATCCTTCCTGCAGTTTCTCCACCACACAGCTAACAAAATGATGAGTTTCCAAGCGGTGGGAGGGGCTCAGTGGCAAAGTGCCAGACTAAGGATCCAAAGGTCTCTGGTTCGATCCTTGGTCTGTCCATAAATTTATGACTTCTTTCACCTCTGACAATGTTTGTTAATGTGAAAAATGCAAAGTTGCACCATGGTCTGGAGTTTGCGTTAAACTGTAGGTCCCCCTAGATAAGTTAGTTTGAAGATTCGAGTAACCCAATAGCATAACACCACCAATAGGACCATGCGTAATAAAGCACAGTGGTGTTCAAACCATCCTTCAAATTGGTGGCAGCTGTACTTATTGTAATGAGAAAGATTCTGCTGGGTGGTGGTGGTGGTCTTCAGTTGGAAGACAGGTTTGATGCAGCTCTCCACACTAATCTATCCTGTTCTAGTTTCATCTCTGCGTAACCGTTTTAACTTTCATCCCTTTCAACCTCTATAATTTTCATCTTTTTCTTCTTTCTTGGCTCTACAGCTCATGATGAGCCTTGGCCTCTTCTACAATTTCCTTCCATTTCTCTTGGTTCTTTGCCAATGCTCTCCCATCTTCCTAAGATCTTCGATTACTCCATCTTCCCATCTGGCTCTCGGTCGACCACGTCCTCTCTGCCCTCCTGGCTTTCCTTGTGATATTCTTTTTGGTACTTCTGTATCATTCATGCGAGCCACATATCCTGCCGACCTCAGTCTGGATGATTGCACTATCCTTCTGATGGGTTGGTCTTTGTATATGGTATTCAACTCATGGTTGTATCTCCTCCTCCATCTTCCCCTCTCACAGATTGGGCTGATAATTCGCCTAAGTACCTTTCTTTCAAATGCATCCAGTGCTTCAATATCTTTAATTGTTAATGCCCAGACTTCAGAGGCATATGTAAGCACTGGTTGTATAAGTGATTTATACATAGTTAATTTCATGGTACAAGTCAAGAGCCTTTAGGGTGGAAGTCTTGTTAGGGCAGTATAGGCTCTATTGGCTAGTATTAATCTCTGCTTAATTTCATAGGAGGTATCATTTAGATGCATAACTGTTGAGCCCAAGTACTTGGAAAGTTCAAGTCTCTCAAATGTATAATTGCCCATTGTTATTGCATTTGGCATATTTTCTATATGTGCTTTTCCAGCTGCCATATATTTTGTTTTTTGTTCATTAATAATTAACCCCATGTTCCTACTATCCTGTTCAAGAGCTGTAAATGTCTCTTCCAGTGCTTTTTGGGTTCTTGCTATTATATCTATGTCATCCGCTTAGGCCAGTATCTGCACTGATTTATAGAAGATCGTTCCCCTATTCAGAAGGTTTGCGTTACAAAGCAGGCTGTCAACCCTGCGTCCAACCCCTACCGGGGGATGCTATAATTTTCATCACTCGCACTTTTTTTGTGTTCTGTTTATTTCTGCCTGGCAGCAAGTTGGATTTGTCTCCTACTGTATTTGTTCTTGAATACATCCTTAAAGTGGCTGAGCTCCCTTGGCAGGCTTTCTTCATCTGAAATTGCACAGGCCCCGTGGACCAGTGCATGTAGCAGAGCCTCATATTGCAAAGGATTATGGCAGCTGGAGGCATTTCTTGGTGCTTAAGGGTGTATCCTATCAACTCTTCTTTTAGTCAAATTGTGCCTTAAAGATATTTTATGCCTAATTCACTTTAGTACCTCTTCATTAGATTAAAGCTTAGGCCTGTTCCAACTGGCAGACTACAGCCTCCAAGGCAGTATGAGTAGTGATCTATTATCAAGGGATGTTAGAACCTCTCTTCAGTTTTCCATCAAACTTTATTATTCACATACGCTGAAGATGAAGTTTTATATTTAATTTAGCATAATCAGTAATAGCTCCTTTGCATCAAACAGATTGTCGTGCCCTTTGGTTATTGTGAAATTTAATGAAAACTAATAAATGATAGCATGTCCTTTCTTAAATATTGCTTTTTATTAATTAAAACACCATTTTGTAAACTAACATTTATAAACACTCAACAGAAACGAAATACTGTGTGCCATTACGCCTATATTCTGCTGCTAATATCTGGCCTCGCTACCAAGCAACCATCTCTAGCCTATCGCACACCTGACTCCCACTTGCACACTGTTGACTGCCCTGCAGTCTGCTTTAGTTTATGATTGCTGCATAGAGTGTATGATCGATACTATGTAAGGGTACAGCTATGTAAGGGTACTGTACCCTTACATATCCCCACCAAAATAACACATTAATATTATAAAATAAAATGGCAATATTAGATTTGAATATTCAAGTTTAAAAATACACACATCAAAAAAAGTTTTGCATCACGTTGGTTCCAAGAGTTCTGGAACTTGTATAGAAAATTGGAATAGAGATCAACATAAACATCATTTCTGCCCTTTTTCTTGCTCATGAAAACCACACATTGCATGTTGTACCACCATACAGAGAGACCTTCAGAGGTGGTGGTCCAGATTGCTGTACACACCGGTACCTCTAATACCTGGTAGCACATCCTCTTGCACTGATGCGTACCTGTATTCGTCGTGGCATACTATCCATAAGTTCAACAAGGCACTGTTGGTCCAGATTGTCCTATTCCTTAATGGCGATTCAGTGTAGATCCCTCAGAGTGGATGGTGGGTAACGTCGTCCATAAACAGCCCTTTTCAATCTACCCCAGGCATGTTCGATAGGGTTCATGTCTGGAGAACATGCTGGCCACTCTAGTTGAGCGATGTTGTTATCCTGAGGGAAGTCATTCACAAGATGTGCAAGTTGGGGGTGCGAATTGTTGTCCATGAAGACAAATGCCTCGCCAATATGCTGCCAATGTGATTTCACTATAAGTCACAGGATGTATGTTACGGCACCATCCATGACTACTAGCGGCGTACGTCGGCCCCACACAATGGCACCCCAAAACAGAAGGGAACCTGCACCCTGCTACACTCGCTGGCCAGTGTGTCTGAAGCGTTCAGCCTGACCGGGTTGCCTCCAAACACATCTCCGACAATTGTCTGGTTGAAGGCATATGCAACACTCATCGGTGAAGAAAATGTGATGCCAATCCTGAGCAGTAGATCCGGCATGTTGGTGGGCCCATCTGTACCAAGCTGCATGGTTTCATGGTTGCAAAGATGGATGTCGGGAGTGAAGTTGCACATCATGCAGCCTATTGCACACAGTTTGAGTCATAACATAACGTCCTGTGGCTGCATGAAAAGCATTATTCAACATGGTGGCGTTGCTGTCAGGGCTCCTCCAAGCCATAATCAGCTGGTTGCAGTCATCGACTGCAGTAGTAGCCCTCGGGCGGCCTGAGCGAGGTGTGTCATCGACAGTTCCTACCTCTCTCTATCTCCTCCATGTCTGAACAACATCACTTTGGTTCAGTCCGCCCCGGTAGCTGAGTGGTCAGCGTGACAGACTGTCAATCCTAAGGGCCCGGGTTCGATTCCCGGCTGGGACAGAGATTTTCTCCGCTCAGGGACTGGGTGTTGTGTTGTCCTAATCATCATCATTTCATCCCCATTGACGCGCAGGTCGCCAAAGTGGCGTCAAATCGAAAGACCTGCACCAGGCGAACGGTCTACCCGACGGGAGGCCCTAGCCACACGACATTTCCATTTTTACTTTGGTTCACTCCGAGACACCTGGACACTTCCCTTGTTGAGAACCCTTCCTGGCACGAAGTAACAATGCGGACGCGATCGAACCACGGTATTGACCATCTAGGCATGGTTGAAGTACGGACAACATGAGCCATGTACCTCCTTCCTGCTGGAATGAGTGGAGCTGATCAGCTGCCGGACCCTCTCTGTCTAATAGGCGCTGCTCACGCACGGTTGTTTACGCCTTTGGGCAGGTTTAGTGACACCTGTGAACAGTCAAAGGGACTGTGTCTGTGATACAATATCCAGTCAACGTCTATCTTCAAGAGTTCTGGGAACTGGGGTGATGCAAAACTTTTTTTGATCTGTGTATATAGAAAGACAAAAAGGAGAAAAAATTAAAATTTAGAAATTGCAGTAATTAGTCAAAACTATTCGCTTATTAATGCAGAACCTCAATTCATTAAGAATAATTCTGTTTTGAATCACTATTTACAATATATGTTTATATTTGTATATGGCAAATGGCATTTAAGAAATGAAAGTTAGTATGACTTCATTACACTGCATTAAAGTTGAAGTAGATCATTAGCTCATTCAATCAATCACTAATTACCAACAAGATAAGTCAGGTTAATCACAAGTGCTTGTGCATACTGCATGATCTCATTGAAATAACATGGCAACATGAAACCCAATGTTGTAACACCCCATTGAAATAGCAGGGCTAAATATGACACATTAATAACAATTGTCTATTAGCATTTATTGTTCATGTAATTTGTCATAATGAATTGAATACTAATGATTATACTGTAACTGTATTGAATGAATAGAAACACAGGCCTAACCAAACAAATGTGATGCAAAAGTAAACAAAATGATAAACAGACAGCCATAACTACTACACAATATTGACATGAAAATGTTCTATTACTACCCCACGGAAATCTACATTCATAGTGGCAGCATATTTTTAAATTATGATACTGTTAGATTTTGGCACAAAGTTTACAGGGTTATAAGTACAACAAATTTGACAAAAAGCACAGACCTTGAAAAGTAATCCATAAACAAATCACCATATTGGAAAACACTTTTTTTATGGGGAGCACTTCATATTCTTGTTGTTAATCATTTATCTAATACTCTGCTTTAGGTCCCTGCCTATATGTCAAGTTGTAAATCACATGCAAACACACTGGTTCATGATGCACCGGGCCGTGGCATTGCCGCCACCGGGGATACACCACCACAATAACAACAACACTTTCACTGGTTACTCTGCTTTTTCACTGTCCTATATGATGCAATGCAAAACACATATTCATACCTATCGATGAATTATATGGTTGTGACATTGAAGCCATAGACTCGTCTCTGTAAATTGGTGGAATTGTCATAACAGTGATTCCTGCGCCATGAAGCTTGTTGATCAGTTGGCCACTGATGTCAGCATACCATGGTTCCACACTCCACACAACTCGCCAACCTGACAAGCTAGCGCAGCACTGAAACAAGTGACAGCCATGCTGCGTGCTAGGTCCTTGGAGGTGTTGGCAGCTCCACTGCTGCAGCAGTGACAAGTGACAACTGCGCTGCATGTACATTGTTTCATACCAGTGGTTCCACGACAGCTTGCCAACATACAAACACAAAAGGGAATTACAGCAGTGGGGAAATAAAACACACACAGCATGCGCACATCAATCTGTAAATACAACATTCACGTCCCTGTTATTGTTTTTGTATGTGTCTCTGACTCAAGCACTTTACAATGTTTACTTAACGGCACAGAATGTTTAAAACTGATTGCACCTAGCTCACAGTAGCTACCTACTATTGTTCACTATAACTAACTCACAATAGCTACTGACTATTGTCCAATTACTTTCAAACAGGCAAAATGATATGTTCACAAATAACACAACGTTCATTTTTTCACAGAGCATCTCATGTCTTGCAACACTTCATACAGATGATACAGTTTAATGTTTTTTACATGTTGTAGGCTATGATACTGACCAGACTACACCATTTCAATTTCATTCGAATAAGGGTGAACAAGTTTTCTAAATGACCGCAGTAGTAGTAATGAAATTATTTTATCTCTTCATTTACACTTGATGATTTTGTTTCAGTTCGAATGAGTACTAAATCACCGACTTTGTACATAATGGGCTTCACTATCTTGTCATGTGCCAGCTTCTGTTCTTGTGCTCATTTCTTCATCATTTCCAATGTGATTTTAAAGCGCTTCCCTTGCATAATTTCATCTTCTTGCAGAAAGGAAACATATTCATGAAAGATACTGTCAGGTTTCTTTCCAAAGAGAACTTTACATGGTGGCAGTCCTTCTGAATCATGCAACAAATTATTAATTACTGTTTCAAAATATGTAAATCGTTCTATCCGTCTTCTATGTTTCTTCCCACAATGTGCATGAAATAAATGTCTGAGTTCACGCATCTGGCATTCAGTCGCATTGGACGCAGGCCTAAAAGATGAAATTATGTATGTATGCACTCCATCTTCAGGCCACAAGTGGCCCATTGGGACCGCCGTGTGATCCTCAGCTGAGGGTGCGGATAGGAGGGGCATGTGGTCAGCACACCGCTCTCCCAGTCGTTATGATGGTTTTCTTTGACTGGAGCCATTACTATTTGGTCGGGTAGGTCCTCAATTGGCATCACGAGGCTGAGTGCACCCCGAAAAATGGCAATAGCGCATGGCGGCGCGGATGGTCACCCATCCAAGTTCCGGCCACGCCCGACAGCGCTTAACTTCGGTGATCTGACGGGAACCAGTGTACCCACTACAGCAAGGCCATTGCCTAAAAGATGAAATTGCAATGTGCCAAATACCTTCATCATTAACAAAATCTTCCCATAGGCGTGATCAAAACTGTGGACCAATATCCGATAAAATGCACTCTGGCTTGACAGTATTTATGAAGTATTCTTCCCTGAGTTTCTTGATTAGGATGTTGCTCTTGGCTTTCCTGAGTGGGTAAAGGCATACAGATATCGGAAAGACATCCATCACAACCAAAATCTGAGTAAAATTTCCTTTTGACCTGGGTAGCGGTCCATAGAGATCGAGAGCTACCTTGGATGCTTCAGCTGTTTTCACGGCTTTTGTAATGGCATAGCGTGTCAGATAATCAGTGCAAACAATACTCCATCTACTGCCACTAGTAGACATTGGAAATCGTCTGAGAAGGTCAATTCCAAGAAGCTGGAAAGCCATTTCGGCTGGTGGAATTGGTATGAGTTGGCCAGGTGGTTTCTGAGAACTGCCTTTTTCCTCTGGAACTCTCTACAGTGTGACACATAGTGACAGCCAGTGACCTGGCCAGAAAAATCTCTTGCGGATTCTATCATAGGTCTTAATAAATCCTAAATGTCCTGCCTCAGGTGTGTCATGGAATTTATATAGAACATCTAAGCGCATCTGTTTAGGAATCACTGGTAGCCACCTCTTTCCAAATGGATCAAAGTTTTCATGCAAAGTAATCCATTAACTACCTTAAATTGTCTTTCATATCCTCTGACCGATTTAAGGCAAGCATAATTTGATATATCTTGGCATCCTTCTGCTCAGCAGAGAGATCCTGGAGTGCAGTGAGACAGTCACTATCTTCATCAAAGTCTTGATGGTATTGCACAGGGTTTCTTGGGCGACAGTCAGCATCTTGGTGTTTTCTTCCACTTTTGTACATTATGGTAATGTCATACTCTTGGAGACAAAGTACCCACCTGGTGAATCGTCCTGTTGGATCGTTAAGACCTGTCAGCCAACAAAGTGAATGATGATCTGTAACAACTGTGGATGGCCTTCCATAGAGATACTGTCAAAATTTGCACATGGACCAGATCACAGCAAGACATTCTCTTTCTGTAGTTGAGTAGTTTCTCTTGGCATTTGTAAGTATCCTTGAAGCATAGGCAATAACCTTCTCTTTTCCATCCAAAATTTGCATCAGAACAGCACCGATCCCATACCCACTGGCATCTGGGTGTAGGCGCTCTCTCATCATACAGACCAAGTACAGGGTCAGTCATCAGAGCATTTCGCAGCACATCAAAAGAATCTTGTTGAGCACCACCCCAGATAAATTTAGCATCAGCTTTTAATGACTCTTAGAGTGGCCTGGCTTTGATACAAAAGTCTTTGATAAAATGTCAATAATAAGAACATAATCCGCGGAAGCTTCTCACGTCTCTAATACTTTTAGGAACAGGGAATTCCGTTATAGATCCCACCTTTTCTGGGTCTGGCCGCACACCTTCGTTTGACACAATGTGTCCAAGCATTTTGATTTCTTTTGCTCCAGAGAGACACTTTCTTAGATTAAGTTTCAGTCCTCCCTGTTGGACACACTTAAGAACAGCCCTCAGTCTTTTTATATATTCATCAAATGTCTCTGAGAACACTACAATGTCACCTAAATAACAAAGACACATCGTCCACTTCAGGTGACGTAGAAGATTATCCATCATCTGTTCAATAGTTGCTGGTGCATTACACAAACCAAACAGCATTACCTTAAACTCATACAGGTCCTCAGGGATGATGAATGCAGTTTTCTCATGATCAGCCTCATGTACTTTGATTTGCCAGTATCCCGAGTACATGTCCATGGTTGAGAACAACTTAGCCCTCTTCAGACAATCTAGGGTATCGTCAATTCGTGGAAGAAGGTAAACATCCTTTTCAGTTATCTCATTAAGCTTCCTGCAATCAACACAAAAGCGCCAACTGCCATCCTCCTTCCCGACAAGAACCATTGGTGATGACCATGGGCTCTGCAAAGGCTGAATGATGTCATTCTTCATCATTTTCTCTACCTCATCGCGAATTATTCGACATTCCATTGCTGACACACGGTATTCTCTCTGGCTTATTGGTTGATGGTCTCCAATGCTAATCGAGTGCTTCACCATCAATGTCTAATTGGCTCAGCATCTGTGAGTTGAAGCATTCAAAGAACTCTTGAAGAATGGCAAGTAGCTTCTTCTGTTGTTCCTTAGTGAGGTCCGGTGATAGTCAAGCTAGAAGATCTTGTCTCATAGTAGTAGCACCACTTTTGCCCACAGACTCGGCACAGGAGGTTTCTATTTCACTCAGCTGTTCTTCAATTAATGGCTCAGTGTTTGCTACACACATGCATCTTGGGAGGGTCTGCAGTTCTTGGTGACAGTTAACTATCCACAATTCACCAAATCCATTCTTAAACGAAATGACAGAGGCTGGGATGACCAAGTTATTCTCCAGCGGTATGTTTCTCTTACATTCCACTACATAATCCATGGGTGGACACATGGCATGACATGTGACAGTTACCTTTCTAGTGCTGACTGCAGGAATGACCACTTCATCCAGAACACATACCAGTAGTCTCCACACAGTGAGATGTGCATCTTCCTGGCCACAGTATCTCATCTCGTCTAGCATAATCTTCGAGTGACCACAATGTATAATTGCCTGAGAAGCTTTCAAGAAGTCCCATCCGAAAATGATGTCATGTCTACACTCTTGTAAGACGATGAATTCTAAGTGCTGTGTATGGCCTCTTATACCCACATGAATGACACATCTTCCTGTAGGTTTTACATATTTCCCATTAGCCACCTTCAGCAGAGATATTTTGCTGTCAACGAATATGGTTTTCTGCAACTGGTGACAGTAACTACTTCTCCGAAAGGACTGAATATGATGTTCCAGAGTCCACAAGAACTTGGGCTGGTCGGTCATCCATGAGGATATCGACGTAGTTTCCTATCATTTTTGTAGTGGTCGACGGCGGAGGATTTTTCTCTTCAGCAGCCTCACCTCCTAGGATGGTCGCACCCTTTAGTTTTCCAGGTTGCGGTGGCTAGGTGATAGGCTGGAGCTTCTAAATGGCGATGGAGACCTCTATCGGCGTGTTGGAGAGTGTTCTCTCCAGTGGCTAGCTTGCGGCGATGGTGACCTACATCGTCCTGCACTCACATCTTCTTGTTCATCTTTGTTGTCCCATAGTTGGCGTTGGCTAAGATCAGTCTGCTGTCTTCTGGCATGGGCGTCATCAAATAGCCGCTGCCTTTCTTGACAATAGCACACTACATGTCTCATTCGTCTGCAGTGGAAACCTACTTTTTGGTTATCCTGGGTACTCCAAACATCAGTCTTCCTTAGTGCACAAACAGTTTCGTCATGCAGCATTTTAGGAATGTAACTCTGCCTGGGTCTTGACTTTTTCACTGTTTTAAAGGGAAATGAAGGACGAGAGATTTGGTTCAATGTCTGTTGCACTTTCTCCCTTATGATTTCTTGAAGCGTCTCGGTTTTTTGCTTGCCATGCTATTCAAGTACCTTCTGAACTTCCTCCCTCACTATTTGATGAAGAACACTAGTGAAATCAGTTGCTTCCTCCCTCACAGACATCGATACGACTTTTGGAAGCCGTTCAAACTTCTTGTGTGTAATTCTTTTTTTGATGCATTGTCTCAATATACTGACACCACTTTATGAAGTTGTCTGCTGTCAAAACCTCCTTCAGGAGTAGGGCTTGATACATGTCCTCAGCAACACCCTTCATGAGATGTACAACCTTATCTTCCTCCTTCATTCTAGGATCCACTATTTTACACAGCTCCCAGACATCTTGAATGTAGGATGCTGTAGTTTCTCCTGGACACTGTGCCCTGCACTTTAATTTATCTTCAGCCTTGCACTTCTGTCGTCTGTCGCTGAAATACTTGCACAGTTCTGCCTGGAACACTTCTCAGCTTGTGAACTTCTCCTTTTTGTTCTCATACCATTGCTTGGCAGTGGCCTCCAAGTAGAAAAATAAGTTAGCCGAACGCACAATGTCATCTCCTTTGTTAAATTTGGCTATACGCTCATATACTGTCAGCCACTTGTTCGAATCTTGACCATCATCACCAGAGAACCTGGAAGGATGTCTCGTGTGGTGGCACACAGTTACTGTTATCGTAATGTCCTCTTCTTCTTCTGTCTCTGGTAGATCGCAATCTGTTGCATTTGGCTCAAACTCGGGTTTCTTGCCACGTAAACAGTGGCTCTGTGATGGCCTGATGGGAGCCACTGTGTCGTCGGTAATGTGCGCTATCACAAGTTCCAATACCCAGCGTCTCCACCAGAATAATGTGACGTGGAAAAAGGTGTAATTAGATGAATTACAAACACTAACTTCACTTAACAAAGGTTTATTCAGCACTTGCACATACGAGAGTGCGGAGCGAACTGCCTCCGGCCAGCACACATACAGTATATATACTGCTACAGCACATTCCAATAAAAATTGTACAGTCTAGGTGAGTTTTGAACTCACAACCCTCCATGCAACAGTTTAGTATCATAACCACTACACCACAGTGCTACTCAGTTTCCTCTGCGACAATATTTTTCTTTAACTATCCTCAATATTTCGTCTGCGTCCTGTTCCTGTTTGATGTTCTGCGTAATCTTGTGTATATGACACTCGCCTTTGACACCTCACATAAAATGAATCATTATATCTTTCTGACATGATGTGCAACATTAAATGAATCTTGTCCTTCTGATGGTCTTGACAGCGCATCTGCCATGACATTCTGCTTTCCTGGTACATAGTGAATCTCAAAACTGTATTGCTGAAGCATTAATGACTACCAGGTTAGGCAAGTGCTTCTCTTTTGGTGACAGTATATTTTTGCTCCCTGCTCATGAGTGTGCAGCTCGCAAATGCCTAGTATGATGTTCAATAACTCCATTAACTTCAATTAACTGATATAATTCTGTGCCAAGAGCATAATCACTTGAATTGGTCCAAAGACTTTGTTTAAATCAGGGTGGTGAAGGATAGGTTCATCACACAGCTGATTTTTTATTAAATCAAACGCTTCTTGATGTTGCGGAGTCCATTTCCATATAGTATTCTTTTTCAGCAATTCCATTAAGACAGGAGAAGATAAGCAGCGTCCAGAAAGAGAAGGAGAATAAAAATTACAGAAGCCTAAAAAGACTTAAGTTGCTTACACCAGTTAGGTGGCGGAAAATTTCTTACTGTGTCTGTTTTTGTTGGATCCACTTCAGTCCCTCATGATGAAATAATATGCCCAAGAAATTTAATTTGCAAGTGGAATAATATGCCCAAGGAATTTAATTTGTGGCTTGGCGAATTCCGATTTTTCCAAGTTCACAATCACTCCAGCTCTCCTAAATGTTTCAAGTACCCAATGAATAATTTCCAAATTTTCTTCCCATGAAGCAGTGCTAATCAAAATTTCATCCACATAAAGCATTACATGTTTCAACAAATCTTTGCCCAAAACTTTATTCAGTGCTCTCATAAAAGCCACTGAAGAAATCGACAGACCAAAAGGCATTCTCTGAAATGGTAACTTCTCCCATTATAAAGAAATTTCTACTATTCTCCTCTAGGAGTAATTGCCAGTAACCATTAGTCAAATCAAGGCTACTTAGATGTTTGACTCCTTTGAATCTTTGTAACAAAAACACCAGATTTTCTGGCCGATCACGCTGTGGGAAAATTATGCGATTCATTGCAAGGGCGCCAAGAACAATGCGAACTGTGCCATCCTTCTTTGCTACAGCATGTATTGGGTTTGAATATTTGCTATCTTAGAACTCAATTATTTGATTATTCAACATCTCTGTATTTGCTTATTAACAGCTCCCCTTTATGCCAATGGTATCGCGTATGACTTACAAACACATCCTTTAATTAGCCCCAGTATCTTTGAAAATATGTCGACATAGCATCTCAGTACTTCCCTCAATTCTTCTCGTTCTGCTTAAGGCAAGTCCACTAATGCTCGAATCTTGGCTTCGATACACTTTAGAGTACCCTCCTCATTCCTCTCTCGCAGCCTAGCATAGTTCTCTGAATTGTTTAAAAGTTACAGCTTCATCTTCTCCTCCATAATGTATCATCCTTATCTTCATGCTTGCAGCACCCTTATCATCATTCACAATAAATCCCTTAAATGCAATTCTTCTTTCTTCATTATCTTCCCTAGCCCACAGACAATTCTCCTCAAAATTAGTACTGCATCTCATCTCTGACAACCAATCAACTCCAAGAACTAGTCCAACATTGGGAAAACCAGGAATTAACACACTCTGCTCATATATGTCCCCTTGAATATGAAATCTTAGTAATGCTTGTCCTTTAATTGGTTTGCTTCGGTTTCTAACTGCACTGACAATGCGTACACCATTAACAGGAAATGTGGGAATGGCTACAAGATTGTTTAAATGCGCAGATAGATTTTCAGAAATAACGCTTACCTCGCTAGCTGAATCAATTAATGCATCCATAACAATATCACATACTTCTACAAATGGCATCAGAATTTCTTTATTAGTTTCTTCATCTTCTCAGCACAAATACTCTGACGTCATTTACATGTTCACACTTTAGGGCATTTGTCGTAATGTCTGACCCTTGTCCCTCTGACAGAGTTTTAGAGCTGTTCGTCTCTGAAACTTTGCTTAGTTTAACTGTTGAGAATCTCGCCAATAGCGATCACAGCGTCTTGTACATTCTGGCAATCAATACTGCCCTCTGTCTCTGTCATTGTGTAGTCAGTTCAGCGGATGATTTGACCTGAATCCGTCTTGTACATTATATCAGTTTTTTCTGTGTCTATCATTGTCTTGGTGATCAAACACATTTGGTCGTCTGCAACTTGGAGTTTTTTTCCACAATGGGACATTAGAACAATTTGGTTAATTATTATTACTGTTCGGTATTGAGCACTTCCATTCAGTCAATTAGCAAACACACTTGCTCCATAGTTAACTGTAGTGTGAGTGCTAACTTCTCACGTGCCAAAAATGGCAGTTTCTGGATTAATATAAGCATCAGCTCTTCTTTAACTGGATCGTTCAAGTACGCATTGTCATTCCAGTACCTTTACATAAATTCATGCATTGTACTGTGATGTCTTGCATGATTCGGCAGTGTTTGATTTTACATCCCATTGTTTTTCTTTTGACCAAAATTTGTTCAAAAATGCTGTTTCAAATTCTTCATACTTGGTGTAAATGTCAGATACACTTTTACCACAAATATATACCTCACCCTTCATGTGGCTGATGCAAGTATCTATTTTAGCACATTCCATATAATGCCTCGGAAACACATGTTTGAACTGTTTAATGAACACAACTGTGTGGATGCCTTGTTCCAGCTCATAGTCATGAAATTTTCGACCATCCAGTCCATTGTCAACAATTACTTTTGTCAAACCAACTATATTGCTATCTGGTTCACATAATACTGCATTAATTTCATCACACAAAATTTCTTTACTAATTCCTTTTGACAGGGTGTCGTCATTTTTTACCTTTTGTCGTACCTCATCTATCTCATCACTTAGTTCATCACATCGCATTTGTACACCATTAACCATCTTAATTATCAACTCTTTGTTGGCTTTAAAAGAACTTATAATTTTGATGGTTTCACCATTTTGAGCCTTAACTTTGAAATTAACTGTGCTAACAGAATCTTTCATTTCCCTACACTGTCCATTAACCTGTATTTTAAGATCCGTAATTTCACTGCCTATGGGTTCATGTTTGTCTTGACATTATTTTTGGAGCTCATCATGCTTTTGTTCAAATGGGCTGCTCAGTTACATTCGCAAATTACTAATCACAGTAGTTAGTGTCTGAAAATCAGCTTTGGTTTCCTGATGGAACTTTTTATTTCCTCATAAAATTTTGTTGTTACCTCACACGCCTTTTTATTTTCCTCATTTCTACACGCATCTCTCTGTTTTTCTCATGAACATTTTTGATTGCTTCTAACAATTGAGACATCCAGTCCTTATTGACAATATCACTTTCTGTTTGTTGGATAGCCACCGGTGTTGAACTTGTTTTAGGTAAATCAAAACTAACAATACCACTGTCCTCTGTCAAATTAACTGCAGTATTTTCCATCACATTAATTTGTTCTCCATCAACCATGTTATTAAATTGTCATCCCTCGCCTTTAGCAACACTACTGTTTTGTTCTGAATTAGCCACATTAACACTGTTCACAACAATCACAGCTCGTTACAACTTATTCCTGCTCTTAATTGAAAAGTTCACTCACAATTTAAAAGTCAGTAACACTATTGTTTGTTCCTACTCCTGCTCATTCCTACACAATGTTGAATTCAATTATTTTTGAAGTGCTGCTGTGCTGAAATGCTTCTGACCGACTGTTTGCTGTGTTGTCTTCTCCGTCGTCTCCGAAGATTGCAATGTATGCACACTTTAATGAATAAAAAGTAGTACTTATGTGTTTATTTTACATTTAATAATTGATCACACATGTTGTACAACTTTAAATGTTCAAAATATTCACTATTGGTGGTTATACACACACAGAACGACAAGTGGTTGCTGCAGCTATGTCAGTCAGTGTTACACTGGAGTTTGCTGCACGTCACTGTAATCTCCTGGTGAAGTTCATCCATCATGTGTTGCTTAAATCGATAGATGCTATTTTTCACAGTTCCCCACAAGTAAAAGTCCATAGGTGTTGGATCTGGTGACCGTGGAGGGAACTCAATGGACCCTCTTCGTCCAGTCCTATGCCCCGGAAAATTGTCACCCAGGTAAGCTCTTATAGCTAGGTGGTAGTGTGAAGGCGCCCTGTCCTGTTAGTAGGAGACCTCTTCATCAGCTCCATAAAGTGTGCGTATACCTGGCAAAATTGATGTGCATAACATTTGCAGATACACTTCTCCAGTGACAATAGCATCAAAGAAAAACGGTCCTACTGAGCCCCTAGACGATAGTCCATATCACACATGAACCCCTGGTAGATTGACCACTTTATCCACATAAATATGCAGATTTTCTGGTACCCAATACACAGTGTTATGCCGATTCACAGTTCCATTAAGTTTAAATTGTACCTCGTCACTCCACACTACCTTCATCACAAATTGTTCGTCGTCAGTTAACATTTGCTATCACCATTCACAAAATTGCATTCGGCTATCAGGATCATCATAATTAATTGCCTGCACTTATCATGGAATGTAAACTTCCAGTTTGCAGTGTTCAGAAATCTTCGTACACTTGTACTGCTAACACTTCACAGGCACATTGTGTAGCAGACTTCTGTGGAGAATTAACAAATGTTTCCAACACGAGAGCTGACAAAGCAGGACTTGTAGCTGTACGATGTCTTCCTGATCTTCCTTTGTGAATATCACAAATGGTTCCATGCAATTCAAAGGCAGTTCTGTTTCAAACTCCCGCCTTCACTGACATTGAACTTCAGCGGCATTATCAAACTTGAAAAACCACTTCACAATACATTTTCATTGTTCGAATGTCAAGTGTGCTCCAGCCACCTTTTTTTCTCAATACTGAGATGAAAGTTCTAACATCTGTTGAGCCAAAGATCATACTACAACACACTTGGAACTCAAATCGAATGACAATATCAGTATCTTGATAGAGCCTGACAAAGAGTGTATACATTTTTCTGGCGGTCTCTGTAGAACCTCCTCCCAGTTTTGCACCAAACTTAATTATTCACATATGCTGAAGATGAAGTTTTATATTTAATTAATTTGGCATAATCAGTAATAGCTCCTTTGCATCAAACTCATTGTTGTGCCCTTTGGTTATTGTGAAATCTAATGAAAACTACTAAATGATAACATGTCCTTTCTCAAATACTGGATTTTATTAATTAAAATACCCTTTTGTAAACCAACATTTATAAACACTCAATAGAAATCAAATACTGTGTGCCATTACACCCATATTCTGCCAGTAACCTCCGGCTTCGCTACCGAGCAACCGTCTGTAGCCTCTTGCACACCCAACTTTCACTTACAGACTCTAACACGACTCCTGGTCACCCACTTGCACACTGTTGACTGCCCTGCAGTCTTTTCTTTAGTTTATGATTGCTGCATAGAGTGTATGATTGATACTAAGTAAGGGTACAGCTATGTAAGGGTACTGCACCCTTACAACGTGTGACCAACATGTCACTAATCCTTCTAGCAATTATAGCCAATAGATGAATCCTGATGCTGCTGCTCCCTTGTTCAAGCAGCATCTCGTTTGGCTTCACTAGACTGTGTGGATCCCATTGCAGACATCCCTACCTCAGAAAAGTTTGAGGAGATTCCAGCAGTCAAACCCAAGTCCCATACCATGTGGAGGTGATCGGAGAAGTATTTAATTTTACATTGAGCCAAAATTTTGCTGATTTTGTTTGATACTTTGCCGTCATACAGTAGGTATGCCATTGTTGTATCCTTTTCATTATATTCTATTTGTTGCTGTCTGGAAGTGTGTCAGATTTGTCTCCCACTGTGTCTGTGCTTGAATATGTCCTTAAAGTGGTTGAGCTCCCTGTGTAGGCTTTCATCATCTGGTATTGTACAGACCGTATTGACCAGTATAGGTGGCTCTCCCGGGAGTGTACTATTCTCCTCCACCTCCATAATGAATTTGAAAGTGTTAAAAGGGTTCAGATGTTGGAGGAATTCTTGAGGCCTTGCACTCCCTTGTGACTGCACTACAAATGTGTCATCAACATATCTGAAAAAGCATGTGGGCTTCAGTGCAGCTTTTTCAAGAGATTTCTCTTCAGAATCCTCCCTGAATAAGTTTGCCACAACCAGTGACAGAAGGCACCTGTAAAAATGCCATCTGTTTACTCATAATCATTACCAGTGAAGAGAAATAATGTAGATGTGAGGACAGATTCAAAGATTTTGGTCATTGTGGGCTTGAATTTCTCCCTAATCAGCTTGAGGGAATCAGAAAGCAGCACTCAATTGAAGACAGAGACCACATCAAACTTCACCATACGAACCTGGTTACAAAGTCATAGTTTTTCCCCCCGTTGAATGAAATGCACGCAGTTCCTCATGTAGTGCTGTTATTTATTGACATAAAGACTTCATACTCCTTTTAGGTGTCTGACTTTATGGTTTGTAGATGTACCTATGTTGCTTACGAAAGGCTGTAGAAAAACATCTTGTTTGTGGATTTCTGGTAAGCTGTAGAGCCTTGGTGGTGCAGCAGGTTGTGATCAAAGTTTTTTGATAATTTCCTTATGCAGGGACTGGTGTAGGAGCTTGATGGCCCACAACACACAACTTCTTCTTCATTGCCAGTTCTCCATGCAGGATATTACACACTCTCTCAACTGAGATGCCTACTGTCTCACTAATTTTTATTCAGTGGTCTTGCATTACCATGTCATGAATTTTGTCTATGGTTTCCTTTGTGGTAGCTCATGGTGTAGTGGCTAGTGTGGTTGCCTCTGTATCACAGGTTCCTGGATTCGATTCCTGGCCAGGTTGGGGATTTTCTCTTCCCAGGGACTGGCTGTTTGTGTTGTCCTCATCAATCCGCCATCATCATCATTCATGATGGTGGCTGGATTGGACTGTGTAAAAAAACTGGACTGTGAAAAAATTGGGACTTTGACTGTGCAGTTGAGTGCCCCACAAACCAAACATCATCGTCGTCCTTTTTGGTGACCTCGATTGGACGGCCATACTCCATTACTTCTTTGGTGCTTGTTCAACAACATTTAAATTCATTAATCCAAAAGTAAATGGTCTTCAATGATGGTCCAGAGTCCATGTGAACTTCATCCAATTCTGTTTTTAACTGTGCAGCAGTCCAACCCTTCAAATGAAAATGTTTAGTAACACTATGAAACTTGGTTTTCTCAATTTTCATTCACAGTTGACTCACTGACAAGTTCAGGGGGCTGTCAACAATGAACTGCATGCTGTACATTGTTGAAATTCTTTACATGATACTTGGAAAAATCAAGCTCACCAACCATGGAGGTGTGAAAAAAAATGTTCCCTTGTATAAAAGCTGTCAACACTGTGTACCATGAGATCCACAAGACTATTGTGCTCAGCTGCCACTATACTTCAAACAATGAATTCAGTTTAATGAACCAATTGGGAAGCCCATAGTTACAGAAATTTTGCTGTCATCACATGGCACTTTGGCTACTGTTTGTTGCAGAATACACATCTACACTGTTTGGAGGAAATGAGGAGCATAATTAAATAAATATACTAGGTTGTCCCATGCCATTTTGTCAACAAACAGTAAGAGGATTCTGCAGCTGAGTATGAAAGAATTGGAAGCATATTAACATATTGACTACAAATATGTAGCATAATGCAATATAACTGTTAGCAAAGGGCAGGGTGAACACCTGCACCATGACATTCTCACCATGCAACCATTCAATAATGAGTCAATATTATTAGTTATTGTTCAGAGATACCGATGAGACATCCTACAAAAAAGAAGAACCTCATCCCATTTCTCTAAATGAACTGACGTTAACGCATTTGCAGTGGCTGTGTGTAGGTGTACATCCTGGGTGTTCACAAATTTTTAAATACAGATAAATATCAGAGTGTGAAATTAATAGCATCTGCTGTGTAACAGTTAAGCTTATCAAAATATTTATACAACTTCAGTTGCTGTCAATAATAATAATAATAATAATAATGTGCATAACTTGTCTGAAAAGAGGAGGAATTGTTTTTGTGGAATTTTGTACATAATTAGGTACAGTTTATGACAAGAAAGAAACAATGCTTAAGCTTTCACTACTCTCCATTTCACATTTTTGTGTAAGAGGGAGTTTTTTGCACTTTTTATTTTTTCGAACAAATGTACAAGATCCCTGATTCACATATTAAGAAACAAATTAATTTCTGGGCTGAAAATCAGACATTCTTACATTGCTGTTACTCTTGTTATACACTTTTCTTGTTAAATGCTCACTTGTCACACTTATGTGATTCTGTCACTTTCTCAAACAGCGGATGTGGTTTTGGAGGCCCTCCTTTCTTTGCAGCTATTTTTTCCTGGTAATTTTCTTTTCTGTTAGCACTTAATACAGGTTCAACAGAGTTCATGTTGACACTGCACAGGAAAGCCAATTTCTGCAGAGCAAACAACTAATTCCAAACACAAACTGACAGTTGCAGAAATTATTAAATTCAAGAAGTACTCTCTACCAACAAAGTCATTTACTAGAATATAAATGAGAAACTAAGAGCCGTAAGGATCAAAAGCATGCCCCCCCCACTGAGACAGCCTTTTGTGAATGTTGAGATATACATACAATGTGGGCCTACAGCACATCAATAAATGCTACAGTCTCACAGTCGACAATGATGTGCTTTATGGTTCTCAGTGGATTACTGTATGATAAAATCAAAAACTTGATGTACTATATCTCACTCAGAACCCCACAAAAACATTTTTTTATCAGTATGACTGTAACATAGACTGATGACTGATCTAGTTATATTATACAGTGAGTGAATTGGCATATTTGTGGAGTGTGCTATCACCTAGCAGGATTTATACCAAGCAAATGTGGATATAAATCTGCTGTAATGTGCTGCCACGTGGTGGCATTGATATAAACTTGGAAGTGAGAGGTAGGGGCTTTTGTTTCATTTAATTCATTTAATATTACATCGTTAAGCTTCTGTAAATGTGTTTGATTGAATAGATAACAAAAAATTGTATACTCCTTTCTTTGTACAAACTTTGATGTCATGGTTTGGTTCTATGCAGAGTAGTATATCTGTCATTTAAATTTTTTCTCCCATTTGGAGGAAACAAAACTAACTGTATATACCTAATTGTAATTTCTGTGCGAATAATTTTTTGTAGAAATACTAATACATGCAAATGTTCTGTTTTATTTAAAATGTTTGGTTGCTATTATGTAAACTACTGATCCTCACTTAGGGTTCTTAGTTAGTTTGTATGTAAAAGGTGTAGTGGTTCCCCTTGGGAACAGAACTGTGTAGCGCATGCAAATTGTGGTTGGCCTAGGTAGAAAAGGTGGGACAAGAGTCAGTCGGGGACGAGCTACCAAACTGTGCACTGCCATGTAAAAGTTGTATAGTGTATTGGTTCCGACAGAGGCTTTTTCTGCCACTTTTCAATGCCTCGGATGGATGGATAAATAGCTGGAACAATTCTGGAATTGGTATCCATCATCGCCACCAAGAAGGGACAGAGTCCAGCAATTCTGCCTGCAAATCCACCTACCAACATGCAGTTGCCACCACATTGCGCAATCACTGTAAAAGAGTACTATAATAATGTACAGTGAAGGATCAGCTTATTGGATGTGTTAGTGTGCACAAATATAAGGTAACTTATAATTGAATTCATGTAACTACCTTGATTTTTTTCCCTATTACACCTCTCAGGTTCCTCTCCATTTGAACTATGATTACCGAGTGTCCTAGTTTGTGGAAAAAATGAAAGTCTCAAAACATTAAATGATGTGGTTTGATCTTTGGTAATAAGAGAGTATTCAGGTTTACTGCGGATTTTCATGAAATTGTGGGAGGTAGTAAATGTAGTTTTGTGAAAGCCTCCCAGTGATGGAAATAGTCTATTTTATAGTTTTGTGGAGTTTCAAAGTCACCTATTTAATCATTTACTTGAAAGTAGAAGACTTTGGTAATAAAGACAATTTGCTGTTTATTTTATAAATTAAAGTTCTTAAAATTGAGGCTTATAAAGTTTTGCATAGTTAATGATCATAGTGCTACCTGTAGTAAATTTTACAAGGTGAGTCAGTTCTTGCAAGTTTGTCAACATTGTGTTTCACTGTAGTAAAAGTGGAAAACTGCAATAGTAGAAAATTATATGTTCATGATTGTTAAGTGTTTGTCTTTCTTTTGTATTGGAAGTGCATATTAATAGTAGAACAGGATCCACAGTATGTCTCTTGTGCTAATGCTAGGGAACAAGTAACGGGAAGACCACTAATTATGAAAACCATAATTTCTTTATTCAAATGATAGTGAGAAACAACCTGTTAGTGGATTCCAATTAACTTTCATTTTAAATAGTAACGTATTTAACTGAGAGAGACTTAACCTATGTCCAATTCATGATCCTGCAGTGAATGTTAATAGTAATGTTATATAAAGACCATTCAGTTTGAACAAGCCCTGAAAGTAATAGTGTGTTTCGTTATCTGTTATAATTTTGCAAATATTTTGTGCTGCTCTAGTTGTTAGCTTCAATCTTACTGTAAACATATGTATGTGTCAGAGTTCATTGCACTTGCGTGTGACAAAGTATAGATTGTGTTTATCCGTTGAAGTTACTAATAACTATTTTTTTGAACAAGAATGTTAATCATTCTCTTGCCTAATTAGGGTGGCGACTGCTTTCTTTATCCATTGAACAGTATAGATAGGTAAATTATAGTTTGTTACTGTTTAAAAATTTACGCAATTCTGACTTTCACTTCCGATAAGCCACCTCCGTTAGGTACAACACGGTCAACATAACAAAATTCCTCTCAGAGGGTAACACTGCTCTGTTGCGTTATACCATAACTGCTTTAACAAGATAGTTTTATTTCACAACCTGCCTCCAACTTTAAGGTTATGGTACAGCAGTAGCATACAGAAGTGTTATACATGGCTTTTCCGTGACAGGGCTACTTGTTCTGTTGGGGCATAGTACGTAAACCAAATTTGGTATTTCATAGTACAAGCTACATAAATGCTGTTACAATAGTGTTATACACTGACTAGAAACTGAAGTCAGAACCCACAACGGGTCTTGCTTTGTGTACCGTTAACAATTTGTAGCCCCACCAGTGACATATTCCAGAACACACCAAAAAGGCTTCGAATGGTCTAAAATGTTCCAAAACATTCCACAACACTCGAGAGAGTTATGAAATGTTACACAATGATCTGGGATGTTCCAGGATGTTCCCAAACATTCTGGAATCTTCCCAAATGTTCCAGAGTACTCCTGAACATTTCAGAACATCTGGATCATTGTGGAATGTTTGGGAATGCTGTGGAATGCCCTTAAATACTCTCAAATGTTCTGAAATGTTCTTCAATACTCTCGAATGTTCTAGAAATTTCTAGAGGGTGAAACTTCCCACCCCTTATATCTTCAAAAGCACATCCTTTACTTAAAAAAGGGAACCTTCTTGATGGTTGGAGGATAGAGGGCTACCACTCCATATAACACCTTTAATCATATGGACTTGCTTCTGAATTTTATCAGCATGCACATTGTACACTTACTTTTATAATGTATATTGATTATACTCATAATATAATTTGTGAGTTGTTTTTTATATCATTAAGAGCTTATTGTTCTTGTTGCAGAGATCTAGGTGTGAAAGAGGACTTGACTTTGGTAAGTCAGATTTTGAAGATCTTGAAATGGCAATTTTGTTGGATCTCTGCATTGCTCCCCCTGGTGTCAGGGATGACAAAGACAGTACAGACAAGGATTTTGGTGGCAAGATCAATAATTTGAATTGCCATCAACTGAAAGCAGAATGTGAAGCAATTATTATGATGACTAATGAAGATAAAATAATTGGTTTCTGTGATATTGAATCTGTAAATCAAGGGATGGACACCTATAAATTGACTGCAGAAGCTGAAGTAACTGTAAGAGATACCAATGAAGATAAAAATAGTTGGTCCCAGCGAAACAGAACAAATTAATGATGGAACTGCCTCATTTCACATAAGCAAAGGACAAAAACATCTGGCAGAAGATGGTTGGCTTCTGAGTTGCCAGAATGAAATGAAAAAGAAGATGGCTGAACTTTGTTACTTCTTTCAGGGACCTAACCATGACTAAAGCCTCCTGACTCTATTGAATATATTTGAATTGGTTTTCATTGTTGATTTTACCACATACATTGTGAAACAAGTAGTTTATATGCAGTGCAAAAAAGTAGGATGAACTTCGAGTTTCTGTTGAAGACCTGAAGGCTTTCTTTGCTATATTGTTGGTTAGTGGGTATGCTGTCCTACCTCAGAAACGAATGTACTGGGAGGAAAGTGATAGTACATGGAACTATGCTATATCAGAGCCAGTGAGAAGAAACCATTTAGAAGATATCAGCATAATCTAAATGACAATACTAAGCTAGATAAGAATGACAAACTCAAAAATTCAGTCCTACTTGATCACCTCGGAAGCTTTTTTATTGAGTATGTTGTCTGGAAAAAAGGAAGCAGTGTAGATGAATCTATACACCGTACTTTAGATGGCATGATGTCAAGCAATTCATTAGGGGCAAATATATACATTTTGGATACTAGGTATAGGTATAGTCTATAAATTCAGATCAGGTTATCTTGTAAATTTTGAGATTTATGAAGGATCAAAGGGGCCACAAAGAAAATACAAAGATTATTATGGTTTGGGAGCAGGAATCCTTTTACAGTTTACTGAATCTCTGCCTAAGGATGGTTGTAGTGACAGTTTGCCCCAGCATCTGCTTGCGGACAACTATTTCACATCATTGAAAATAGTTGATAAATTTACTGAAATTGGTGTTGGTATAGTTGGACCCATTAGACAAAACAGAACTGAAAACTGCCCACTAAAAAGTGTAGCTGCAGTGAAGAAGGAACACAGAGGCTCTTATGAAATGATGTGTGATAAAAATTCACAGTTACTTGTTTGTCGCTGGGCTGGAATGGCAACTCTGTAGTCACAGCAGTGTCAAACTGTAAATTCCATTTGCAAAGTTCAAGGATATTCTGCTACAATGAAAAAGAAAACTGTTGTTCCTCAACCTCAAGTAATCAAGTCTTACAATTATAATATGGATGGAACAGATATAATGGACCAAAATGTGAGGTATTACAGATCAAACATCAGATCCAGGAAATGGTAATGTCCAATTGTTTGTGGGGGCTTAGATGTAGCAATGTGGCAATTCTACTGTACAGACATTCTGGGAATGAAGAAATGGATCTTCCCATGTTTAGAAGTAGCGCAGCAAGAGATACCTTACAAAAATTTGGGAAACAGAAATGTAATGCAGGACCAAGAGTCACTATAGTTGTTACTTAAGTCTCCTTGGTGGTTTGTTTCAATGAAAAAAGTCATTTTATTGGTCCTCAAACAAAAAAAGGAAGTGTGCTCTCTATAAACCACACATAAATCACAGGTGCACTAAATGTAATGTAGCACTAAATGAAAAATGTTTCTATTCTTTTCATTCTAGAAAAGAGAAAGTATGATATTCCATATGCTTTGTGGTGCATTTGTCCACCAGCTCATATTTTGTAATTTGTATATAGAAAGCAATAAAAATCAGTGTGCCCATATATCCTAGTAATATGAGTAATTTTTCTGATGAAGAAATTTCTGAACAGTAATGAGTTAAACTTTGTAATCCATGGATACAGGATGAATCACCTAAAACATACACCACAGATATTGTGGAAATGGAAAGTGCTGTGGATGTGCAGTTTTCACAGAATAGATTGATAGCCAGGGGCTTGTATTGTTAGCCAATACACAGATAGTAATTACACTTATAAACTGTACTTTTTGTACAAACACACAATGCATTTTGACTTCAGTAACTAAAAGTAGGGTAAATTAAAATGTCAGTGGTGTTTGTTGCAGGAGTGTAGTGCAAGTCATTTACAGGATATCATATTTTAAAATGTTCACACACCAACACTTGTTGGTGCCATTCAACCTGTGTAGTTGCTAAGTGTGATGTTGTTATGTGTGTTCCTTGAGTGCACTACGACTTGCTAGTTAGCTATAGTGTGACAGTCTAAGCAATAGGTCGTAAGTGGATGATGGGATTTACCACTGCAGAAAAAGTCAACATGCTCATGGTGTATCGAGAGAGTAGGAAGAATGCAGTTCATTCCTGTATGGTGTATGCACCTCCCAGGGGACACCACCTTGAAGTAGCACTGTCCGTGTGGGTGGGGAGGCTTGTGTTTTTGCGGGAAGCTGAAGGCTATGATGGCTGTGGGACCAGACTAAGTGGTGCCCACAACAACCTGTCATCCCACATCCATTCCTTGTCCTTTCCCAACTTCTCAATACCCAACCCAAGGTGTGATGCAATCTGTGCCAAGGGGTGCGTGACACATGGGAAGATGTGTCGTGAGTGCAGCATCAGGGCAACCTCCCTGAGTAATTAGCGTGGGGTTTCTGTGGTGTGGACCGATTTGATCCCCAACTCTCATGGAACCCAAGTGGACATGAAAGAAAATAGTAATACCGAGGGCCAAGTTGAGACCTCAGACACCCAAACATCGGGGCTGGAACCAATGGAAAACATCCCCTCAACTGAACAGGGGACAGACCTGTTCAAGAAGTGGGAATGGTTACTAAGAAGTTGGACCATATTAAGATCAAAGACTTGTCTGGGGCTCAGAGAAGGAAACTTCTTAGAGGACAAAGGCTAAAGGAAGGAAAAGAGTGGCTTCCTAAATAAAAGTGGAGGGAACTAAAAGACCTCCAAGAAAAGACTGTACCAAGGTGAAGGGGGAGTACAAACCCCTTCTACATCAAGGGCAGGTAGTAAGAGAACAAGGGAGGAATCTAAGACTCCCACTTCTCAGGATAAGCATATCCAGAAAAAACCGAGGCAAGAAATAGGGAAACAGACCTATACTACTGCAGTCTCTGTTTTTAGGATGGCGGTCATCCAGCAAGGCTATCCACTGATAAAGATCACCTCGCAGCAGGAGGAGCTCATGCAGATAGCCCTCTTTGAGAAGATTGGGTGGGACGCTGGTCCAAGACCCAAATTCAGGAGAGTCTATCTGGATCACAGTGCTTTTATCTTTGTCTGTGAGGGGGTACGTATAGTGGACTGGCTTAAAGGAAAGGTGCCCCTAATATCAACATGGGAGGATGCAAAGCTGCTGGTAAAAACAGCAGCTGAGCTGTTCAGGACCACAAAGATATTAATCTGGGTGCCAAAACTTCTTAAGGATACCTTTCCAGAGACTCTGATTGAGAAAATAGGTTCTCAAGACCCGAAGGTCTTGACAGATGATTGGAAGGTAACCAACCGGAAGGTTGCACCAAATGACCAAACCCTTGTGGTGGAACTCAGAGAGAAGTCACTGAGGGCAATGCAGGAACAGGACCTGTGACTATTCTTGGGCTTCTCATAGATTGCTGTCATGGTAATCAAAGATATCAGAAGCAACAATGGCAGCAAGATGGAGACTAACTGGGCTGCAGATAAATCTGCAACACAATAAAGGGGCCACAGCTGCCCTGAGTCGTCTTCTGGATATACAGGAAGTGGACGTGGCCCTGATTCAGGAACCCTATTTATATAAAGGGGGTGTACTGGGCCTCGGTGGCACTGGAGGTAAGCTGGTTTATGCTAGAAGTATAAGAAACTCCAGAATGTGCATTTATGTAAAAAATGGAATCCCCTTCATGCCAATGGTGGACTTTTGTTCTAGGGACTTAGTGACCATCAGGATGCGGCAAAGTTTGGAAGGTATCACGAGAGAGTTTGTAATGGTCTCGGCATACCTTCCTTATGAGGACAGTGCTTCTCCTTCTCAGGAGGTTAGTACACTGATGGAACCCTGTGCACAACAGGGCGACCAACTACTGGTTGGACGCGATGCTAATGCCTGCAACTTAGTGTGGGGCAGCACGAGAACCAACAGTAGAGGTGAAACCTTCTAGAATTTCTTCTAGCTAATAACTTACAGATCCTCAATAGGGGCAAGGAACCTACATTTAGGAATGTAAGAAGGGAAGAGGTAATTGACATAACCTTTGGTTCCACTTTAATGGGTAGTTATGTCAAACTATGGCGTGTGGCTTTAGAGCCATCCTCGTCAGACCACACGTATATTAAGTTTGAGGTTGAAATGGGCATTAGGAACCCCAAGAGAACAGTTCAATGTATTTTTTCTCAGATAATACTTAGAACTGTCCAAGCTGATGTTTTTAGTTTTATATCAGACCTGGAGAAAAAAAGTATATGTCATGTTTCTGTGTTAAGAAGAGCTTGTGTAGAAGAATTTATTTCACTGTTACCAAAGAAGATACAGAGAAAGACTTTGAAGAGACTCTTCTTATTTATTTCCAAGAATTTGATGTTATGTTGAAGCATCTTACTTCCAGCAACATTTCAGACTGCAGAAGAGACTTCCACAGTCACAGTCCAGAACGTCATCAAACCAAATACTGTTCAGTGACTGTAGATCAGTTGTAAATTGAAACTGTGAAAAGTCCATATTCTCAACACCTTAGGGAACATTGCACTGTGGCTCTTTGGTGACAGGACCCAGAACAGTGAATGCTAGAACTGAATCAAAGTCTTGAAGAACATTAATGATAAAGAGAAACTGAGCATTATTCAAGAATGATTTGGAATTTTAATCAAAGGATATGAATGTGTTCATGTGCAGATGACATCCCACAACCTGTAGACATGAACTAGATGAATAAAAAATAAAATTAGAAACCACATATTGTTCTTTGACAAAAATGGAGGAATGTGTGGAAATTTTCTTGAAAACAAAAATTTAGCAAAAAATCTAGTTCATAGCTACAATTGAACTGATAGGACACATATAAAGGAATCTGATCGATGATTCACAACTATCAGCAATATATTTGATTGTCCGGTAGTGCTGAATGTTGATTTAGCTGAAATGATGGATTTCATAACAACATTATTTACTAAAACTTGGTAGTAACATTAAGTGAGGTGATTGCTAATGAAAGTAAAAGGATAAGGTTATGAGTTAGTAAAATAATGCCTGCAAGAGCCCTAGTTGATCACTGAATTTCTTCATGTTTCATTTTCTGTGCCATGAGTCTCCTCTTGTACAGTTGTATGTACTTCAAATTACACTTGGACACAGAGGGGGGAGGGGGAGAGGATGCGCAGAGAGAGGGGTAGAAGGAGGAGGAGGTGGACGGAGAAATCAGGGAGGAGGAGATGGACAGAGGGGGTAGAGGAGCAATTTAGGATGTATATCCATACAGATTTAGAAATTGAGAAGCATTGCTGAGTTCGTTAGTTTGTTACAGAAAAGCCCTGCTTTACACTCAACAGGAGAAAATGACATTTTCTCTCACAGGCATTATAGTCCTTCTTGAGATAAAAAAAGGTCCAGCCAGATCAGTAATGTTTGTTCTTTTTAAAATAGTTTAATGCCAGTCATTAATGCCCTCTGAGAAGAACTGCACTTTTTAAACTATACTCCATGGAAATATTTACATTGTTTTCATATGTCCCTAAAATTCATGTTTAACCTTCAAGATATTAGTGTGTGTACCACAACATGCATATGTTAGCAACGTCATGGTGGTAAGGGGAAAGTTATGAATGCTGAGAAGTATTTAATTTAGAACATGCTTAATGTTTTGCAAACTTCCAGGCTAGATGAAAAAGGTATTGTGACACCCTTAACTACGATTACTCGTATACAAATCACTTGTAAATGTGGACGGCACACTTGGTGCTGCTGCATCTACAGGTAAGGGGAAGAATGTTGTTAGGGGAGTAGGTAAAACTGCTCAATTTGTACTTTTAAATGGGCCTACCTTGTTTTGTGGCGCGAGATTTAATTTTTCTCTAATGAAGAGTTCCACTTCTTCCAGCCTTGGTAATGGTTGGATTACTGTTGCTTTTGTTGCATGTAACAGTGCAGGGAGAGCAGGTTTGGAATCCTTTGAAACAAGGGACATTTTAGCTTACCGTACTATACCTGTTTCTGAGGTTATTATCTCTGGTGAGGGTTCCTACCTTTTGCCACATGGTAGTTTATCTTTGACTTGTCGCAGACGTGTTAAGATAAATTCAGATTCTAATATTCACTTATGGGTTAAGGCTCATGGGTCTTCTTCTTTGGAAGATTGTCGTATTGTGGGTGACTGTACTCTATACAACCATTGAAGCAGTTCTCAAAAAAAGGCCCTTTTAAGGGCCACAATACTACACATTGATCTTGCCAAAAGCCGAGAAGCGATTCTTCTTGGTGTTGGATAACCTAATGTAAGGATCCTAATGTGTTACTCAGTGGTAATAAATACTAACTACAATAAGATACTGGTAAGTCAGTTATAACCAATGCTGGGTAAGGTAATGAAAAGGAATACTTAAATGTAGACAAATGGGTAAACCAGGTGTTTGTTATAATGTAGGAGGAAGTTTGTCTCAACGTAATAAGTGTAGAGGAGAGATCATAAACAGGCTAAAAAGCTTGTAAGGGTGTTGCAGGGTAGATTATGCTGAAAAGTATGCGTTAAGAAAAAAATCTGATACAGTGTGTGATTGCTGAGATAGTTAGCCAGTCAGGTCATGGTACACACAAATTCAAATGGCCCATCAGATAAAATTAGTGTCAGTTGTTCTCATAGCGTAGATGATAATGCATGAGCCCGCTCAGCCTTTGGCTCATGTTCAATCCTTAATACCATCCCATGTCCAATTTTTATATCACTTCCTTATTATGTTTTAGGACACCAGACAAGGAACAGTTTGGCAACACTGTACCTAGCAGGTCACTTGAATTTACACATGCAATGGTCTGATTGGGTAATTTCAATGCCAGTTAACTTAGAGAATGCACAATGTATCAATTTGAATGGATAAATATAGGTACTGTATAATCTACATCTACATGGATGCTCTGCAAATCACATTTAAGTGCCTGGCAGAGGGTTCATCGAACCACCTTCACAATTCTCTATTATTCCAATCTTGTATAGTGCGCAGAAAGAATGAATACCTATATTTTTCCATACGAGCTCTGATTTCCCTTATTTTATCATGGTGATCGTTCCTCCCTATGTAGGTCGGTGTCAACAAAATATTTTCGCATTCGGAGGAGAAAGTTGGTGATTGGAGCTTCGTGAGAAAATTCCGTTGCAGTGAAAAACACCTTTCTTTTAATGATGTTGAACCCAAATCCTGTATCATTTCTGGGACACTCTGTCCCATATTTTGCGAAAATACAAAATGTGGTACCTTTCTTTGAACATTTTCGATGTACTCCATCAGTCCTATGTGGTGGGGTCCCACACCGTGCAGCAGTATCCTAAAAGAGGATGGATAAGCGTAGTGTAGGCAGTCTCCTTAGTAGATCTGTTACATTTTCTAAGTGTCCTGCCAATAAAATGCAGTCTTTGGTTAGCCTTCCCCACAACATTTTCTGTGTGTTCCTTCCAATTTAAGTTGTTCATAATTGTAATGCCTAGGTATTTAGTTGAATTTACAACTTTTAGATTAGACTGATTTTGTTGTGACAGTGCCACGACATTTAACAGTGCCGCCACGACAGTACGCGCAAACGGCGATAGAGGCGTTCCGCAACTCGGCTGAGCGCGGGAGTGCCACCTAGCTACGAACGGCGCCGGCCGCATGTCACGGCACGGCAGTCGAATAAGAGATACTGAGTTGTTATCATGTAACCAGCTATTGTTTCTAAGTGAGTATGTTTGAATATCCACGCAATTATTGGTGATTAAAGGTTATAACACTTTTTGGCGACGAGGTCGGGATATTTTCACTGCTTTGTGGATTTGTGTGTTCGTGACGGGGCAGACATGGAACAGCTTATACAAGCGCTCATTGAACAACAAACACAGCTGACGGCTGCTATTCAGGCATTGTCGACGTCGCTTACTCATCGTCTGCCTTCCTCTTCTCCGCCTCCATTCCCTCCTTACGACGAGGCCGCTGAAGACTGGGAGGATTATGAGAAGCGTTTGCGGCAACACTTCTTGGCTTTCGGCATTGTTGACACTCCTATGTGTAAATCGTTATTTCTATCTTGGATTTCCCCACGGATCTATCAGCTGCTATCTCAGTTAGCCCCTCTGTGGGAACCTGCCTCTCTGTCCTTCCAAGAAATGTGTGACTTATTGTCTAACTATTACCGAAAAAACACCCACGTCATTGCCGCCCGCGTGGCATTCTACCGGTGTCGTAAACAGCCCCATCAATCTTACCGGGCTTGGGCGGCGGAACTACACGGTCTGAGTAGGAAATGTCAGTTTGGCACGGACATTCATCATGAGTCTTATGCTGATTCAATGGTTAGGGATGCTATTCTACGGCTTGCTCCTGATAAAGAAGTTCGGCAACGTGCCCTACAACTGCCAAACCCGTCGTTGTCAGAAGTTCTAAGCATCGCTCAATCCTTTGAAGTGTCTCACACTGCTGGTGCGCAAATAGACGCGTGGTGTGATGTAGGCGCTGTACAGTCAACTTTCGACATGGACAATTTGCCTGTTTCACAGGAGAACGAAGATGTGGCGGCAGTTCACTCGCGTAAACAACGTCGCGTTGGGCCACAACGCTCGCAGCGAAAACAGCAACCACAGAAGCAGGTTCGTTCCGCACTTCCTTCTTGTCCACATTGTTTCGTACAGCATGACAGGGCCGCGTATCCAAAACGTTGGGCCACGTGTAATTCATGTAGGAAAAAAGGCCACATTGCTTCTGTGTGTCAGTCCCCTAAAGTTCCTGTCGATGAGAATGAGGCATTGGACGTGGATGTTAACTGTGTGCTTTCTCAAACAAGTTGTTTGTTACTGTTTGTGTTCTGGATAAAGACATTCGCATGCAAGTGGACACTGGCTCTGCAGTAACTCTCATTAATTCTCGCATGTATTTGGAGTTGGGCTCCCCTCCCTTGTCTCCAGTTACACGAAATCTGAGGACTTATAATAAACAGAAAATACCTATCATTGGCCAGTTTGATGCTTCCACTGCCTACAAGTCTGTTGTTAGGCCCCTCACGTTTTATGTTGTGGATCATGCGGGCACTGAAAACCTGTTCGGTTATGATGCTTTCCAGTTGTTCGGGTTCTCCATTGATGATGATGTGCACCTCACATCTGAGGATATTCCGTATCACCAGCTGGATGGATTGTGTTCTGAATTTTCGTCCGTGTTCTCTGCTGGTCTGGGTTGTGCCAAGGATTTTGAAGCCCACATTACTCTTAAACCTACAGCTCGCCCCAAGTTTTTCCGGGCACGCCCTATTCCGATGGCGCTGCGTGCACCTGTCAAGGCTGAGATAGACAGGTTAACAGCTTCAGGGATTCTCCTTCCTGTTACCTCCAGCGAATGGGCATCGCCAATTGTGGTGGTTTCTAAACCAAATGGGAGTCTGCGATTGTGTGGTGATTTTAAAGCCACTGTCAACACTCAGAGCCTCATTGACACTTATCTTCTTCCCCATCCTGAGGAGTTATTTACCAAACTCGCTGGGGGCCAGTTCTTTTCCAAACTTGACTTATCGAAGGCGTACCATCAGTTGCCGTTGGATGCTTCTTCCAAGGAATTTCTCGTCATCAACACTCCTTGTGTGTTGTATCAGTACCAGTGGTTACCACTTGGCATCGCTAGCGCGCCGGCCATTTTTCAGTGGTTTTTGGAACAGCTCACGGCTTCCGTTCCCGGCTGCATAAACTATCTGGATGACATTGTTGTCACGGGGGCCTCCACTGAGTAGCACCTTCGCAATTTGCGTTCACTGTTTTGGGTTTTGCATTCGGCTGGGTTGAGTTGCAATCTGGACAAGTCACAGTTCTTCCAACCCTCCATTGTGTATCTTGGTTTCCACTTGTCCCGTGAGGGTATACGTCCCCTATGTCAGCATGTTGCGGCCATTAACGCTCTACCCCGGCCGTCTACGGTCAAAGAACTTCAGGCGTTTCTAGGCAAGATTGCTTATTATCACAAATTCATTCCATCTGCGGTGGCAGTAGCTCATCCTCTGCATCAGCTGTTATGCAAAAACGTCCCTTTCTGTTGGTCCAACGAGTGTGAGCAGGCTTTTGTCCGCTGAAGGCTCATTTGCAGTCTTGTCTTGCCACATTCCGTCCAGGTCAGCACTTGGTTCTGGCGACTGGCGCGTCACAGTACGGCCTAGGGGCTGTTCTCGCCCATCGGTATGAGGATGGGTCGGAACGACCCATCGCCTATGCTTCCAAGACCCTCAGTGATGCGCAATGGCGATACTCTCAAATTGAAAAGGAAGCGCTCGCTATCATTTATGCTCTTAAAGTTCAGCGTTTTTTTGTATGGTTCTAAGTTTCACCTCATCACCGACCACAAGCAGCTGGTCTCTCTGTTCAGCCCATCGGCGTCGCTTCTGGATAAGGCAGCTCACCGCCTGCAACGTTGGGCCTTACCCTTGTCTCGTTTTCACTATGAGATTCACTATTGCCCCACGGCCCAGCACGCCAATGCTGACGCATTGTCGCGATTGCCGATGGGCCCCAACCCGGTTTTCGATCGTGATGAACTACTCTGTTTCCACATTGACGAGGAAGAACGTCGTGTGGTCGAGGGTTTTCCACTTACAGGTTCACAGGTCACGTCGGCTACTGCGCGGGATCCGGTCCTGCGTCAGGTGATCGGTTTTGTTCAACGGGGTTGGCCGGACAGGACCCAGGGCCAGGCATCGGATCCCCTTCGCAACTACCATGCCTTGCGCCTTCGTCTGTCTGTTCATGATGGTGTTGTTCTTCTGGCCACGGATGGCGCATCTCCACACACAGGTCATGGTGCCAGCCTCTCTTCGCAAAGATGTTCTCAAACTGTTGCATGAAGGCCATTGGGGTATTTCTCGGACTAAGTCCCTGGCCCGCAGGCACGTTTATTGGCCCGGTATTGATTCGGACATCGCCCACATGGTTGCTGCGTGTGGTCACTGTGCTCAACAACTGGCTGCACCTCGTACAATGCCCTCTCCGTGGCCTGATCCGGCGCAGCCATGGGAAGGGGTGCACGCTGACTTTGCCAGCCCCTTCCTCGGTACTCATTGGCTACTGTTGATTGACACCTTCTCCAAGTTTCCGTTTGTTGTTCGATGTCCGTCGCCCACCACTGCAGCGACGACACTGGCTTTGTCCAAAATCTTTGCGCTAGAAGGTCTTCCATCCACGATCGTCACGGACAATGGCCCTCAGTTCTCTTCGCAGGCCTTCTGTGATTTTTGTACTGGACAAGGGATTCATCATGTTACAGCACCGTCCTTCCATCCGCAATCGAATGGGGAGGTCGAGCGCCTTGTCCGCACTTTCAAAAGCCAGATGAAAAAATTCCTTAGTGAATTTTCCACAGATGACGCTCTGCTGCAATTTCTGAGTTCTTATTGCTTCACGCCTCTGGGTGATCGCAGCCCTGCTGAACGCTTGCATGGCCGCCAACCACGCACTCTACTGCACCTGCTTCACCCTGTCAGGCCTTGTGCTGTGTCCCCTAGTGCGGGAGAATACTCGTTGGGCGCCGACATGTGGGCACGAGGGTATGGATCTCGCCCTAAATGGATTCCAGGGGTGGTCAAGGCTCTTCGCGGCTGCCGGCTTTGTGAAATACGTACGGACGACGGCATGGTTGTTCGCCATTACGACCAGATGCGCCCACAAGTGGTGGCCACGCCGGTGCGACTGCCCCTTCCTTCGCCTCCACCAGCCCGAGAAGCCAGTCCTGTCGCTGCTGCCGATCTACCGTACGTGTTGATGCAGCCGACGTCGCTACCGCTTCCGACTACGCCGGAACCGGCCCCAGTCGCGACGCCGCCTTCTCCGGGACCCATCTCGCTGGAGTACACCCCCAGGTCCACGACACCTATGGCTGCTGCTCCAGAGTTTTCACCCATCATCTCGTCCAGGAGGCACGTTCCACGCACGAGCTTCTGTCCTGGACATTTTTGACCATACTCTCGTGTCTCTCCGCGGGATCTTCTCGGGGCCTCACAAGAGGCCATGGATGTCTCCGCACTGTCCATGTCTCCAAGGAAGTGAGTGTTTTTTTTTTCAAGGGGGGAAAAGTGTTGTGACAGTGCTGCCACGACAGTACGCGCAAACGGCGATAGAGGCGCTCCGCAACTTGGCTGAGCGCGGGAGCGCCACCTAGCTACGAACGGCACCAGCCGCATGTCACGGCATGGCAGTTGAATAAGAAATACTGAGTTGTTATCATGCAACCAGCTATTGTTTCTAAGTGAGTGTGTTTGAATATCCACGCAATTATTGGTGATTAAAGGTTATAACAGATTTATCGTGTAACCGAAGTTTAACGAGTTCCTTTTAACACTCATGTGGATGACCTCACACTTTTCGTTACTTAGGGTCAACTTCCACTTTTTGCACCAATCAGATATTTTTTCTAAATCGTTTTGCAGTCTGTTTTGATCTTCTGATGACTTTATTAGTCAATAAACGACAGCATCATCTGCAAACAACTGAAGACAGCTATTCAGATTGTCTCCCAAATCGTTTATACAGATAAGGAACAGCAAAGGGCCTGTAACACTACCTTGGGGAATGCCAGAAATCACTTGTTTTACTCAATGACTTTCAGTCAGTTACTATGAACTGTGACCTGTGACCTCTCTGATAAAAAATCACAAATCCAGTCACATAACTGAGACGATATTCCATAAGCATGCAATTTCAATACGAGCCGCTTGTGTGGTACAGTGTCAAAAGCCTTCTGGAAATCCATAAATATGAAACTGATCTGAAGTCCTTTGTCAATAGCATTCAACACTTCTTGTGAATAAAGAGCTAGTTGTGTTTCACACATGTTGACTGTGTGTTAGTAGATCATTTTCTTTGAGGTAATTCATAATGTTCGAACACAATATATGTTCCAAAATCCTGCTGCATATTGACGTTAACAATATGGGCTTGTAATTTGGTAGATTACTCCTACTACCTTTCTTGAATGTTGGAGTGACCTGTGCAACTTTCCTGTCTTTCGGTACAGATCTTTCGTCAAGCAAACGGTTGTATGTTATTGTTAAGTATGGAGCTAATGCATCAACTTACTCCGAAAAATTGGTATACAGTCAGTTTTCAAGAGGGTGTTATATTGCTCTTCCTGCAAAGTAGTGGCAAGTTTTGATAATGACGATAGAGGAGGGTAGTGATTGCACATCCTTCTCTCCAAACTAGAGTCAATGGCTCAATATTATTGAGACCTGGTGACTGTGGTGAAAAGGGAAGATGCAAAAATTCATTGTCATGCTCACACACCTGTCCTGGAGAACTGTGCGTGTAATGGCCCTGCCATCTTGGAGCACAGCATCGCCATTGGGAAACAAATGCCATACCATTGGATGGACCTTGTAATCTTACCCTCCCACACATCACCATTAAAGTTCTCATTTTTTGCACAAATTTTGAAAACTCTGAAAGGAGTAAGATTACAAAAGAAGAACTTTTTTACTTATCTTGATTATCTCGTTGTTGCTGTTGCTGGCTCAAAATCTTTTTGCGTCTAGGAGTACATTCTTGCAGCTGAACTTTTGATTTGACATTGAGGGTTCTTGAAGGCAAAATACCTGATGAAGAGCTGCCTGTTGCTATGAATATCTTTTTGTTTTATCCCATTCTTATAAATCACACTGACTTTATAATTTACACATTCAAAAAACCAATAATTACATTGTTGATGACAAATTTATAAAAACGTCTACTTCCAACTGAGGCATGCCCACTACTATTTACATTCTGCAGTACTCACAATTTCCAAACAGTTTACAAAGCAAAAGAGTTTACAAACTTTCTCGACAGAAGAAGAATCTTTACCAAATTATATCATTGTTTTATAAATAAATCCAGAAACAAATTTAATAATTAGCATTTGATTGCACTATTAACAATATGAATTCTAAGTGTGCCAGAAATTTTGTAATTTCAATTATTCTTAAAAGAAGAGCAATTTTAACTGTTAGCACATATTGATTGTAACACATCAGTTTCTTTTTTATACATTTCAGGCTGAAATATAATACATCATATACAAATCATATGATTTCTTTTAGTGAAACAGCTGAGATAATGTTAACCTAATTTTGGAGGAGGATGATTCACTATAACCTGATCAGCCAAAATGGTCACACAATCCTTGGCGGTAAAGCTACCTTGGAGAGTAGCCATTGGTTCACATAGCTGCCCAAATTGTCACCAAACACCATGCCGTTTTCACTCTCGGGAAAAAAACTTGGCCAGAAGCTGGAGACAGTGTGAAACAAGTCTCATCCAATGAAATGACTGCCTTCCATTGTTCCATAGGGCAGGTTTTATGGCTTTGGCAGCACATTTTCCTGTTCCTGTGTTTGCATTACTGATGTGTGATTTTGGAATTCCAGCTCATCCTGCAGTTCTCATCTTATGGCACTCATTTTGTGTTGGTTTGGTGCTGACAGGGTTTGCGAATGTGATATTCAGTTCTGCAGTGACTTCTGCATCTGCCATCCTCCTACTTTTCATCACAATCCTCTTCGATGATAGTTTTCTCCTGTATGTGGTATAAATCTTCAATACGTAGCCTCTTGAAACACCAAATACTTCAGCTTTCTTGATTACAGAAGCACACACCATACAAGCACCAACAGCTTGCTCATGTTCGAATTCACTTAGCTCCAGCATAATGCACTCAGAGCTACACTGAACACTGTTCTAGAATGACACTTACAACATATTGAGAGCATCGTGCAGGTGTGTGTGTGTGTGTGTGTGTGTGTGTGTGTGTGTGTGTGTGTGTGTGTGTGTGTGTGTGTGTTTCTTTTTTCTTTTTTTTTTTTTTTTTTGCGAGATGTTAGTGTTCTGCTAAGACTAGTGATATAGGGAGTTAAGGAAAACGAAAATGTGTCTAAATTTGTTGTTTAAAATAATGGGTTAAGGAGAGAAAAGAAATCATGGTATACAAAACTGAAAGATTACTAGGTATTCAAACTGAAACTCCACCTATGTAGTTAAGGTGATCAAAAGGGATAAAATTAATATATAATACATATAGCAGTTGAAATCAGTTGTGTTAAGAGTGAACTGAAGAGAAAGGCTATGGAAAAGATATGGTACAAAGCACTGTACACAAACAAAACAAAATAAGTACATGAACAAGCATAAAATTGAAATATAAATTTGTAAAGAACTTGCTGTATGACTATGTAGTTGCATTATGAAGAAGAAGATACAAAACTTTTATACACAGATAAAAGAAAATAGGTAAATTGACACAGGGTAAAATGTAGCTTGAACTTACAAGGGGAGCCCACAATGTTGTTTGGATTACTGATTTACTCCAGACTTTGTGTGTTTTTAATAATCCATTAGGACAACATAATGTGCAAGTAATGTGGTGTACTGCTTAGGCAATTTCAAGAACATTGCAAGAGAGATTTTAAACATCAAATATATACCATTGTGTTGCAGCTCTCAGCATGAGACAGCAGCAGTCAAGAGAATGGTGTTCAAGCATCACAATCACCAGATTGCTAGATCAAGTCCTGCTCATTTTTTGCTCATTTCTTAAATGTATACTTTTCAACATTGGTCATAGTATTTCACCTATATGACATCTGAAAATTAATATAATGAAAAACTATGTTTATTTGCATGAACTTTTATACTATACACTATGATTGTGATTTTCAAAAAATTTGCTCTTACACTATTCATTCATTGCATCAGTAAGATGTCACTGCCACCCAAGTTAAATGCCGAGTGGAGCCTGTCACTGAGTCTGCAGGTCAAAGCAGCCACATGCAAAGCAGCTCTGGGTACCTTAGCTGATTGCAGGCATATGGGATTTCATAAATCATGACAGACGTAAAGGTACAGGAAAACTTTAAGCATTTGGCCATTGTCAACAGTTAAGAAATGCACATGTGTTGATATATCTGTATTAAATCTTGTGTTGAAGAATTTACTGTACCATTAGCAAAGTATACAATGACAATACCTTTGAAGAAACTCTTCAAATTTATTTCCAAGAATTTGATGCAACATTAAAGTATCTTACTTTCAGCAGTATTCCAGACTGCAAAAGAGTAGTAGTCCGAGAGATCTGCACACTCAAGAAGTTCATAAAACCAGATATTCAGTAACTATAGATCAGTTTCAAATCAAAACTTCCAAAATTCAATATTTTTAATGTTGTAGGGAACACAGCAGCTGTAATAACTTATACAGCCAAACCTTCCTCATGAATCAATCTGTATCTGTTAGTGAAAACTGCATTAACCAGTAGTTCCTGAGATTAGCCTTCATGTACAAACCAAAAACTGTGGTGGACACTTTATTTTAGTAATATACATAGATGATAATGGTTTTGATGTTTTATGGAAGTGTTTTAATAATTTTTGTGAAATATTTATCATACTTTGATTTTACTAATGTTCACCGATTGCTGTTGTTGTGATCTTCAGTCCAAATACTTGCTTGATGCAGTTCTCAGTGTTACTCTATCCTACACACACACACACACACACACACACACACACACACACACACACACATTGGCTCACTCACTCACTTCCCTCCAACACTAAATTAGTGATCCCTTGATGTCTCATAATGTGTGCTATCAACAGATTCCTTCATTTAGTCAAGTTGTGCTACAAATTTCATGCCTCCTTAATTCTATTTAGTACCTCCTCATTAGTTACATGATTTAGCAATCTAATCTTTAGCATTCTTCTGTGGCACAACATATCAAAAACCTCTATTTTGTTCTCATCTAAATTGTTTTTCGTCTGTATTTCTCTTCAATAAATGGCTACACTCCAGATGTATATCTTAGGAAAAGACTTCCTAACACTTAAGTCTATATTTGATGTTAATAAATTTTTCTTCCCCAGAAAAGCCTTTCTTGGCATTGCCAGTCTATGTTTTATGTCTTCTCTACTTTGGCCATCATCTGTTGCTTTGGTGTCCAAATAGCAAAACTCATCCACTACTTTTAATGTCTAATTTCCCAGTCTAATTCCCTCAGCATTGTCTGATTTAATTCACTAGATTCCTTTATCCTTGTTTCGTTTTTGTTGATGTTCATCTTATATCTGTTTTTCAATCCACTGCGCATCCATTCAACTGCTCTTCTAACTGCTTTGCTGCTCAAAGTTTTTATTTCTTCTCCCTGGATTTTAATTCCTACTCCAAATTTTTCTTTGGTCTTCTCTACCGCTTGCTCAGTGTATAGATGGAATAATATCGGAGGTAGGCTACAACTCTGTCTCATACCCATCTCAACCACTGCTTCTCTTTCATATCTCTCGCCTCTTATAACTGCCATCCGGTTTCTGTGCAGACTGCAATCAGCCTAAGCCTTTCACTCCCTGCTTTTCATACCTGTTACCTTCAGAATTTCAAAGTGTGTATTCCAGTCAATACTGGCAAAAGCCTTCTCTGTGCCTACACATGCTTTAAACATAAGGTTGCCTTTCCTTAACCCACCTTCTATGAGAAGATGTAGGGACAGTATTGCCCTGTGTGTTCCTACATTTCTCCAGAATCCAAACTAATCTTCCCCAATGTTGGCTTTTACCAGATTTTTCATCCTTCTGTAAAGGATTCGTTCTAATATTTTGCAACCATGACTTATTAAATTGATAGTTCAGTAATATTCCCACATGTCATCACTTGCTTTCTTTGAAACTGGAATTATTACGTTCTTCTTGAAACCACCTGTCTCATAAATCTTGTATAGCAGGTGGAATAGTTCTGTCATGGCTGGCTCTCCTAAGGCTGTCAGTAGTTCCGAAGGAATGTCGTTTACTCCAGGGGCCTTGTTTCAGCTTAGTGGTGTGTCAAATTCTTCTTGCAGTATGACATCTCCCATCTCATCTTCATCCATGTCCTCTTCACTTTCTACAGTATTGCCTTCAAGTTCATGTCCCTTGTATATGCTCTCTGTATACTCCTTCCACCTTCCAGATTTCTCTTCTTTGCTTAATACTGGATTTCCATCCACTTTTTTTTTTTTTTTTTCAAAAGATTCTTTAATTTTTCTGTAGGTCGCATCTATCTCTGCCCTAGTGATATATGCTTCTAGAACCTTATATTTGTCCTCTAGTCATACCTGCTTATTCATTTTGTAGTTCCTGTTAATCTATTTTTACGTTTGCATTCCTTTTCACTTGCTTCATTTACTGCATTTTTATATTTTCACCTTTCATTAATTAAATTCAATATCTCCTGTGTTATCCAAGGATTTCTGCTACACGTTGTGTTTTTACCCCTTTGATCCTCTGCTGCCTATAGTATTTCAGCTCTCAAAGTTACCCATTCATCTTTTCCCACACTCCTTTCCCCTCTTCATGTCAATCACTTCCTAATGCTCTCTCTGAAACTCTCAACAACCTTTGGTTCTTTCAATTTATCCATGTTCCATATGCTTAATTTCCTACCTTTTTGCATTTTTCTCTCTTTTAATCTACATTTCATAACCAATAAATTGTGGTCAGAGTCCACGTCTGCCGCTGGAAAAGTCTTACAATTTAAAATTTGGTTCTGAAATCTCTACCTTACCATTATATAATCAATCAGAAATCTTTTGGTATATCAAGATGTCTTCCACGTATACATCCTTCTTTTATGATTCTTAAACCAATCGTTAGTGATGATTAAGTTATGCTCTGTGCAAAATTGTACCAGGTGGATTCCTCTTTCATTCCTTTTCTCCAGTTTGTATTCACCTACTGTTTTTCCTTCTCTTCCTTTCCTATCATCCAATTCCAGTCCACCATCACAAACTTTCATCTCTGTCAATTTTCTAAATAGTTGTTTTTATCTCATCATACATTCTGTCAACCTCTTCATCCTTTGCAGAGTTAGTAGGAATATAAACTCATGCTACTGTCGTGGGTGTGGGCTTAGTGTCTGTCTTGGTTATGATAAAGCATTCACTATGCTCTTTGTAATAGCTTACCCAAATTTCTGTTTCTTTTTTGCTCATTATTAAACCTACTCCCGGTCTGGTCCTGAGGGGCCTCTGTATCTCCGAGGCTCAAGAGTTGGAGGCCACCCAGGACCAGACCATTTTTAATTCCAAAAAAGGCCAAAAATCTCTGTTGGTCCATTACAGCCAAGGGATATCAGGTGGTCAGCTGGTACGTACTATTCAATTCAATAAACTTTACCAACATCCATACCAACTGTCACGCTTTCATATGAATCAGCTGCACAACATTTGGAATTCACGATATCCAGTTTTATGGTGTCATATGATAAGTTTGTTGATTTGAGAAAAAGTGTATGGGACCTGGAGATGGTAAAACGAAATGCCAAAACTATTTGCTTTCAGAATAAAATAAAATGTCTTAAAAGTTATGGCTGTTGGTAAAGTTTATTGAATTGAAAAAGCCAACAAATTTTCAGTAAATAAGAGCCAGTTTGGAGTTGGAGACTTAACAATTATGCAAAAAACAAAAACAAACAAAAAAAAACATGAAGGAATTATCCAAAAGTAACAGAAATTGGTAGATGTTATGTAGATGTAGAGGAAAAACAAATGATTACAATTCCAGAAATTCAGGAGAAAGAGCTTCACAGATTGAACAAGCCAATAATGCGTTGACCCACATCTCGTTCTTATCCAAGCAGTTATCCAGTTGTCAATCTTAGCATTGATTGGCATTGAGGGATACTCTGCCCAATTCTGTCCAATTGGCATGTTAGATTGTCAAAATCCTGAGCTGGTAGTAGGGCTCTGCCCATAATGCTCCAAGCATTCCCATCTGGGGACAGATCTGGTGATCTTGCTGACCAAGGTAGGATATGGCTAGCATGAAGACAAGCAATATGAACTCTCACCGTGTGTAGGTGGGCATTATCTTGCTGAAATGTAAGCACTGGATGGCTTGCCATGAAAGACAACAAAATGGGGCACAGAATACTGTTGAGTGCTGTTGTGCTGTAAGCACATACGACGACAACCAAAGGTGCCTTCTACAAAAAGATATGGCACCTCAGACCACAACTCTGTGTTGGTAGGCCACATGATGGTGACAGTGAAGTTGGTATCCCATTGCTGTGTGGGGCATCTCCAGATAAGTTTCCAGCCTGGAATCCCATTGAATTGAGGCTCAATAAACAATGAAGACATGTCTGGAGTTGCCCTGGACACTAGTGGGATATCAACCTGTCACCCGCCATGTGGCTCGACAACAAGAAGTGATGGACTGAGGTGCCATTTCTTTTCATGGCAGGACCCCTTTGGTTGTCATCAGTGACACCCTTACATCACAGTGACACATTGATGATATTCTGCACCCTATTGTGTTACTCTTCATGGCAAACAATCATGGGCCTACCTTTAATCAAGATAATGCCCACTCGCACATGGTGAGAGTTTCTACAGCTTTTATTCATACTTGCCAAACCCTAACTTGGTCAACAATGTCCCCATATCCCTCCCCAGTTGAGAGTGTTTGGAACATTATTGGCAGGGCACTCCAACCAGCTAGGGATTTCGATAATCTAATGTATCAATTCGACAGAATTGGGCATGGTATCCCTCAGAAGGATATCCAGTAACTCTATATCAGTGCCAAGCCAACTATATGCTTGAATAAGGACCAGAGGACTTCTTGCATAAGGGCCAGAGGTGGACCAATGCATTATTTACATGCTCAATTTGTGGAGCTCTTTCTCTTGAATAAATAATCCAGTTTTTCTGTAATTGTAATCTTTTTTTGTCTGTTGGAAAGAGGGATGTACAAGGGTAATGAGTTCATACAGGAAAAATGGTAATTTTATTGTTGCTTTAGTAGCTATGTAATTATGTGTCTTCAGAAGCTAGAGATGTGATTTGGTTCTTTGATATAATGTGGCAGATTGTTCCATAGTCAGGTTCCTGCTACTGAGGAGGGCTTCGAGAGGGTGGCTGAGTGACGAAGTGAGACAGAAAGGATTTTGTTCTGATGGGAACAGATAATTCTGCCATGTTGTTCAGACAAGAGCATTAAGGTCAAGGAGAGATATGAGGAAGAGTGTTCATTCATAAGACAGTAGAGAAAACAGATGGTATGGAAATCTCTGCAATTGCCTGCACACAGCCATGATAGCTGTGCATATAATGGTGAAACATATTAGCAAAGCCAGCCCTTAATTAATTTCAATATAGTTACCAGGTTTGTCAAAAGTATTGTTTGTATAACTATAACCATTAATTTCATTATTTAAATAAATTATTTGGCCTAACCTTTGTGGTAGAAGGAATTGTTAAAAAGGAGTTTTTCAATGTATTCAGTTACTTGAATTAGTTATGCTTTAATTGTAATTTCTGTAACTTAAACATCAAACCTTGTATAGTTTCAGTGGCTGTTATTGTGAGGATATATAAAGGACAGATTTTTTTGTCCCGAGACAGTAAGCCCACGGCCGATTTTCAGACATGAAACATATATTAATTAGATTAACAACAATGCATCAAATTAATGGTGGAATAAAAGTGCCACAAATAGGCCAAGTGTTAGAGCAATTAATGACAATGTCTGCGTAATTTATTTAAAAAACAGTGTCATGCATACTGTATTATTCTGCAAGAACTGTGAACTGTGTGGCTGGGTTCAGCAAACTATTGTAGCAGTATGCTGATGTTGCCTGCAACCTCTTAATGAGGCTTATCAACATTTACCAATAGTGAACAGGCCTTATAATTGTGTAATATTGGGGAGGGGGGTTGTGAACAGTGAAAGTAAAGAACTGTGAAACGCAGTTGTGCAACCGTCAGCTACATCATTTACAGTAGTCAGTATTGAACTTCCAGCCCCCATTTTTCAGCTATTGTAACAATGCAGTAGGTTGACATCGAGGACAATCAATGAAGAAATAACACTGGCGAACGTCACAAGTGCAACGAATTTAAAATTTAGATCAAAAATTCACCCTCCCCTAAACCTAAGCATTAAAGATTAACTGTCTGGGAGAGTCCAGACATCTCAAGCCTCTGTGTGGTGTCCACTCATCTCTCTTTTTTCATTTCCACTGTCTCATCTCTCTTTTCCTCCCAATGCTTCAATTTTTCCCTTTCATTGGCACTGTCTCTCGCTGACCAACTATTGCTCAATTTGTCTAACCTGGAGAGAGTGTGTATTGTTGAAATTTTGGCCTTGTACTGTAGGGCAGCTACAGTGTGTTAGTTCTTCCGATAGATATAAAACAGTCGCTAGATCAAGGGCAAGCCAGAACAGTTGACACCTTATCTCTGTGATGAACACAACCTGAGATATTTAATTCTGTATTTCATCCCAATTCATATTTTTTGTGTTTGTCCAATATTCCCCGAATTGTGTTATGTTTAAATCACGTCACACCCTCTTTAAAATAACAATATAATTGGGTTTCTGTGTTTGCAGCCACACATATTGCCCCCAGTCCAGGCTTTCAGCGGCTCCGAATGAGGCCCCCAGGCATACACAATGAGTGCATCTGGGGTTCCTTCCCATTCCTTGTTGACATTTGCCTAAAGCCGGTATTACACGACGATCCGCCGCGACCGTTACCGGTTAGGGAGCCTGAGTGCCTGACAGGCTGAAAGCCTGTATTGTATACAGGCTCTCCAGTACTGGTCTAGCGCGACAGTCATCTAGCGGTAGAACGTGCGAAACTACAAAAGGAGCAGACACATTACCCGCGCGCCGGAATAGAGAGCAGTTCTAAATTGCCGTCAATTCGCGCATGCGCACTAGGCTGCGAAACTTGCGCATGCGCAGAAGCGGGTACCACAGTGCTTGTTATTTGTTTATAGTTGGGTGTCTAGAGGCAAATTACAGTTTTTCGTCTTGGAGATTTTCTGCGTTCTTTTTTCAGTAAGTAGGTTTTCATAAATGCGGTAAAAAAATAGTAATTTGTTTTTGCCAGTAGACTTTCTTTTATACCAGCTGTTTGTGAAAGCTTATTGTTCTATTTACTGCTTCATTTTCTATAAATGGAATAGAACAAACAGGCTTTAAGCATCCTCATTCAGGCATACAGTGGAGAAAAGTGTATGTACAACCCGCAGGACCCGCTGTATCATAATAAGTTACGTCGGCATCGTTTATTTCTGAGTAATATACATATTATGTTACACGATGATTCTCGATTCGTATGTTAATGCCTTAGCTTACGAAAGTTCATGTTTGATTTTATTGCATCTCTTGCTTTATTTCAGAATGCCAGGAAAGAGAAACTGACAGTGATAGGCAGTAAAGTTGGCGCAGTTTTGCCCAACGCAACAGATGAGGACTGCAAAACTCGCTTCATGTCACTGCAGTCGCACTTTTATGGACAGATAAAAAAATTTGAGCCAGTGAGCATAGTGGTGCAGGGGCAAGCGAAGTTTACGAGCCTGCTGTGTGGTGGTTCAATGCTTTAAAGTTTTTAAAGGACTACGTGACACCGAGGAAAACAGCGACAAATGTCCCAAGCCGTATGGTTAAGTATAAACATTTTGTTGCCTTCCTTTGTAGGAATTCTGCTTTGTGTAAGACAGCGTATTCTGATTTCAGATTGTAGATGGATATTCCAACTCAAGTAGTATATATGCTTATATTAGTGAACGGTATTTTGGAAAACAAATCACGCTTTAATACTACCATGTGTATTCGTATTTTTTAGTGTTATGAGCGGTTCACAATCTGCTATAGACTAACATGGGTCTTTAATATTTCAGATACCACAGTCACTCTCATCAAATCCATGTAGCACGACCACTGTCAATGACTCTTGTGTAAGTATTTACCTACATTTAAATAAAAGTTGTAAACAGTAATTGCAACAAGTGAATAACACGTCAACTATTTCAGAATACTGAGGTGACCACAGTTACTGAAGAGAGTAAATGGAGGGAAAAGTGAAGATGACAACAGCAATGTAAGTGCATAAACAGTATTCTCATGTATGTCAATGACAGTTCATTAGCCATGAAGCTCTCTTGGCCAAAAGAATGTAACATTTTGCTTATATTGTATATATTGCTCCAACAAAATAGTACTTCACTTTCATACAAGTTACTTACATTAATTATATTTTACACAGAGAACTTTAAACAGGCCACTGTAGTTTACATAACTACTTTAATTTTAGATATTGTAATATGTATGTAGCACAACACTGTATCAGTTTTCTATTTCCAGTACTCCCAAGACTTATTTGCTGTGGAATGGTCAGAGGGAAGTACACCTGTATCAACACCATCACCTCTAAGTGAGCAGCCTTACACTTCAGCAAGAAAGAGGTGTAGGAGGGACACTGAGGATGGACTAGCCACCTCAACATTGTCAGTCTTAAGATACATTAAAGTTTCAATTAGTGGCAGCAATGAAGATGACAAGTTTGGGCAGTATGTTGCTGCTGAACTGAAGAAATTGAAAAATCCAGCAATTAAGGCTGACGTGAAATTGAATGTCATGAAATCTATCATGGATGGCATACATAAAGAAATCTGTAACTGATTTTAAAGTTAAGGCATTTCATTTCATTGACGAGTTATTTTTAAATAAAAGATTGCCTTTTGTACATTATTACTGTTAAAAGTTGTACTCCTTAACAGCTTCCCACTGCCATGACACATAACCTGTTGTACTCAAGAATTCACAAAAATTTTCTCGCACTTGCCTGGCACACAGTGATGTGCGATTTCCATTCTGCTGGGGTATGCTAGAGAGAGATTTCTCTCTTCGTCAGGAACCATTGTTTATGTTGCACAAGTCTGTGTTTTCTGTATCAGCAGCTGTCAGATATGTGTTGTCTGCCTCTTCAATCAAGTAGTTGTGCAGTATGCATAAAGTCTGAACAATTAATTCCACTTTCTAAACAGGTAGTCGAATTGTACTGAGAAGAACTCTGAAGCAGTTGGTCAGAATTTCGAAAGTGTTTTCTACTACTCGCCTCCCTCTTGACAGTCTGTAGTTAAAAATCTGTTTGGACTTCTGGTTCTGGCAGCCTCTATAGGGTTTCATGATATATGGCTCCAGGTGAAAGGCATCACCAGCAAGAATCACATATGGCACTTCAATGTTTGTGCCAGGAAGTGATTTTTGCTGTGGTACCTTCAACCAGTTTTCCCGAAGTGCACTGCTGATCAGGCTGTTTGCATACACCCCACCATCACTCACTCTTCCATTGCACCCAATGTCAATTAAAGAGAATCGGTACCTAGCGTCCACAATAGCTAGTAAAACAACGCCGTGGAATTTTTTATAACTGAAGTATCCTGATCCAGCAGTTCGTGATGGGGCAAATGCTATGTTTCCCATCCATTGCTCCTGAAAATAAAAGTAAGTAGTTTTATATAGCAGTTCATAGACTTGCAATGTGGGAGATAAAAAACTGCCTAAAGCTGAGTCTGATGTACTTCATTAAAAGCATTTTAAAGACATTTCATTATTGTCAGATTTTCTCCATATTATTTAACTTAATTCTGTGGCTTACCAATGCAGTTTTGGAACTGCCACAGTTCATCAAATTCTTTGGCAATTTTATTCCACTCTTCTTCTGTTGATGGTGCCTGTAGTGTTATATACTTAATTACTGTCTGAATGGCACATACAAATACATACATATATATTCCAAACTCGAAAAAATAACACAAATGTACCTTTAAGTATTGGTCCTTTAAAGTGTCGCAAATTGCAGCGCATACATCCACAACAACTTTTGAAATGGTTGGCTGTGCAGTTCTGTGGCTGGAAGCCAGGCACTTAAAAGATTCCCCAGTTGCCAGGAACCGTAATGTTACAACCAGCCTGCAACATAACAGGGAATGTAACGAAATTGTATGAGACATCTTGGTTGGTATGATCACAAAACGTATGATTGTGTCACACTTCTTGATTCTATCTTCTATCATAGGCAGCAGCTTCTTGAAACAGGTCATGTCCATCCAAACGAACTTCCGAATTCTTGTGGATCTTTGGGCCTCAGTTGTTTCATTAAAAGTGAATATATTCCCCTGCCTTCGTCCCTTCTTTTCAGCCAGGGTCGAACCCAACATCGTCTGGCTTTTCGTTTTCGTCGCCGTTCTGCCCTAATCTGAAGATTTACTGCCACTGCCAGGGCAATAGCTTCAAAAACAAGTGGATCTTCCATGTGTAATATGCTGTATAAATGTAAATTTCGATATACATATACCAGTGTAACCAAGTGTCGTCATATAAAAATATTGAGTCTGTAATTCAGAACATTACTAACATACATAAGAGAAAAACAATTACTTAATAAATAATGGTAAAGAAAACAATTTCTTATTAAACACGAACCTTGAGCTCACAGAAATAATTTGAACGTATCTAGTGTATCATATGCTTGCTCCTGAGATACGTGTGGTAGAACAGACGATTTTACAAGACAGCAGACACTTGTTTTCTTTTCGCGCACATATTGTTTGCTGCTCGCGAATATCATCTGCTGCTGCTGCGTATGCGCACTAGGTATTTCCCGGGTGGATGGTGTTGAGGAGGATTACCGGGTTGGTTACACCAGTAATAACACCTCTTTAGCAGTAGTTCATTTATTAACTTTAACACATACAAGGATCACAAAGAACTGTAAATGGCGGAAGAGCCAAAGATAATGCTTAGAGTCCAATGATGAATGCATATCGATGTTGGTGTCGATTTCATCGGCACCACATAGCCCCCCCCACCCAGCAGTATGGAGTACTCTTGAGAGGCCGGGGGGGTGTGACTATGGTGTCAGCAGGAGTGGTCCACGGGAGCCAGACTATGGTCAGCTCGACAGCATCGTCAGGGAGCTATGTGGGTAGGTGTCGTGAAGGAAGATCGACCACCGAACCTGGAAGTCATTGAAGTGAGCCGGGCGACAGGTAGGCCGGTGGTTTGCGGGTGGAACAGAGCAATGACGACAATGTCTCCGGTGGGTGTGGCAAACACACGAAACATGTCCAGGTCGACGTCGGGCGGAAGGGAAATACATTTCACCAGGTGGCAGGGAATGGCGGAGGCTGTGTCATGAGCACTGGATGAAGAGAAACACACGACAAACAGTATTATTGAAATGTTGTGGATTATGTCTGGGGGGACGTGAGAAACCTTGACAGGGTGAGGCAGGCGATGGTGGAGAGGTCGAAGGGCCCGGTGGTGAGGGAGTGATCGTAGGTAAGCTCGACGTGGGGAGCATGTGGTCACTCAACAGAGTGCATGAGACCGGAGTAGAGGGCGAGGTCGGAGGAGAGCTCGACGATTGGAGCTGGAAGTCACTCGATTGAGTGTGTAAGTCTGCCATGAAGGGAGTGGTTGGAACGTCGTGAGCCACAACAGTGAGTGGTGTGGTTGTGGCCTGAAAGGGGGTAGAAGAAGGCTTGACATGAGCAGGCTTAAGTCTGTTGAGAGAGACTGTAACAGCTGAATCTTTCATCTGGATGTCATAGGTGTTGGCTGAGCGCCAGAGAACTCGGTACGGGCCGGTATATGGAGGTTGGAGGGGAGCATGGACAGTGTCATCTCGGAGCATGACATACTCGAATTGTCCAGAGATTTTGGGACGTGAACTTTAGGGTGGGAATGGCTGGCAGGCGGAGGGATATGGAGGTTGATGAAGTGGCGCCTGACACGGTCCACAAAGGTAGGTAAGTCAGACTGAGGGAGAAGCGGAAGGGCTCACAAGTTCGCCAGGGAGAACAATGTTCTGGCCGTATACGAACTCGGCTATTGTGCCACTGAGGTCTTCCTTATAGATCGCACAAATGCCGAGTAGCACAAGGGGAAGGGCCTCTATCCACAGAGAGTCGTGGCATCGAAGAGTCGCCTTGAAAGTGCAGTGCCAGCACTCGACTAGCACATTACTTTGCGGGTGATATGCTGTGGTATGAATGCGCCTGATGCCACAAATGTTACAAATCTCGTTGAACAGGACCGACTCAAATTGTCTACCCTGGTCAGTTGTGATGATAGCTGGACATCCAAAATGCGATACCCATGACTTGACGAAAGCTCGAGCAACAGCTACTGCTGGAGGGGAGGGGGACAGCCTCGACCCAGCGAGTTGTTCAGGCGATCAATGAGAGAACATAACGAAAGCTGTTAGAGAGGGAGAGAGGGCCAACAATGTCAATATGAATAAGCTGGAAACGCCCAGGAGCAGTCGAAAAGGGGCCGAGGGGTGGTGAAGTGTGCGTGTGTACTTTGCAGTGTTGGCACGTGACGCTGGGGCGTGCCCATTGCTGGCAGTTCTTGTTGACATTTCTCCACACAAAGTGCTCCACTACGAGGTGTGTGGACGCGCGAACACCGGGGTGGGCTAAATTATGCAATGCGTTGAAGACAGCTTGACAGAGCGTGGTTGGGATGAGGAGGCGTAAAGTGCCCATACTGTCGTCACACCAGATCTCACCAGAAATTCCAGGGAAGGTGGTGCGGACGAAGTGTAGTGAAGAAGTAGTCTGAAATCAGGTTTTGTGTTTCCTCGTTGGCAGTTTGGAGGTTAGGCATTTCAGAGAGATCTAACAGTGAATGGACGGCGTTGACTCTTTAAAGGAAATCAGCAACTATGTTGTCAGCATCCTTTATGTGTCTGACACCGGTGGTGAACTGAGATATGAAGTCCATATATCTGAAGTGGCAAGGAGGCATGTCAGCTGGCGGTTTTGTAATGGCTGCAGCCAGGGGTTCGTGGTCCGTTAAAACATAGAAAGGGCATCCCTCAACATCAGTCTTAAAATGCTTGATCACTTCGTAGACCGCGAGCAGCTCCCTGTCAAACACGGAATATCCCCGTTGTGCATTGGGGAGCTTGCGCGAGAAGAACTGCAGAGGCGAAGTTTGGCCGTCGATTGTCTGGCTAAGGACAGCGCCGATGGCAGTATCACTCGCATCTGTGGTGATGAAAAGCTGCACATTGGGATGAGGATGTGCGATGGTGCAGGTCTTGGCAAGAAGATTTTTGAGGGCAGTGAAAGAGTCAGTCATAGCAGGGGTCCATGGAACAGGCCAAGATCGAGAAGTGTTGGTGCCTGCCTAGCCATCCATCAGTGGAGCCTGAATCTCCGCAGCCCAAGGTAGATGTCAGCGATAATAATTAACCATCCCCAGAAAGTGCTGGAGCTCTTTGAATGACGAAGTTCTGGATAGGTTTAGTATTGTTTGTACTTTCTCAGGGGGCGGTGAAATGCTGTCGGCAGAGACCTGAAAACCAAGAAAAGTGACAGTGGGTTGATGGAGCTGCAGTTTGTCCTGGTTGGTCTCAATGCCTGCTCCTGTGAGAGTGTTCATAACAGTTTGCACATGTTGAATGTTGTCCTCAACGGAGGAGATGAACACAAGATTGTCATCAAGATATGCAAAGCAGAATTTTAGGTCAAATAGCACTTTGTTGATGAAGCTTTGCCAGGTCTGGGTTGCGTTTTTCAGACCAAAGGGCATGAATCAAAACTGAAATAACCTGATCAGGGTGGTGACTGCTGTCTTCTCGATGTCTTCAGGTGCCATGGAGATCTGGTGTTAGGCCCGTTTGCAATCAATGACAGAGAATGTGGTCGCACCTGCGAGGGAACTGGTAAAGTCGGCAATGTTGGGAATGGGGTAGGTATCCTTAATTGTTCATGCGTTTAGTCGATGGTAGTCTCTGCACATGCGTCAGGACCTGTCTTTCTTGGGTGTCATATGTATGGGTGTAGACCAGCTACTGGCAGAGGGTTCAATGACGCTGGAGCTTAGTAGTTCAGAAATCTGATTTTAAGGTCGGAGAGGTGCTCGGGACAAATTTGACGTAGTTTACTGGAGATCAAGGGACCTGGCGTGAGGTGAAGCTTGTCAACCATGCCATTGGTGATGACGGAAATGTTTCCAGCAGCACGGGAGGTGGTTTGTTTACAATGTGTGGTGGGTGAGGCATGGTCGTGGTGTTCGAAGCCACTCGGCGGATCCAATGGGAGCCGAGGCGGCAAAGTGTCCCAGGAGTCAACGCGACAAGATGGCCGCTGGCCTGAAGCAGTGGCACTGTGGTCGGATGAGATCAGCAGAACTCGTGAGCCATTAGTGAGTCCCTTGTCCGAGGGTGTGGCTTGTGGCAGCAAGGGCACGGGCGACATGCTTGGCATGAGTGCAGTGTTTGTATTGTCGGTGGCGGTCGCACGGCGAGGCGCAGGAGCCAAAGTTGCATAGTTTGAGGTGCTGTCTGCGAGGGGCGGGGTTGGAGCTGTCAGTTCGGGAATATGTGACGCTCGTTGCGCATGTGAACTTGGGTCCGGCTGAGTGTCAAACGCTGCTGTGTTAGGAGGGTGTGGCCCTCCGGAACTGTCAGTACACATTATGGCAGTCTTGATAGCACAGTTGCGAGGGGTAGTGGGAGGTAAACATACGGAGGTTCGATTGGTGGGATTGCAAGCAGATTCAGCGCACTTACTGACCTTGCTTTGTCCTTGCTGTAGTGTCTGTAATTCCTTTGCTGCATCGGAGAGCTGGAGCTGTATTTCGTAGAGCCGGAGGGAGAGCTCGAAGTTTTCCTTCCATAGGTGAGCGACGTGTTCAAGCTTGACAAGGCACTTGTGCGTGATTTCTTGTAACGTCGTCGACAGAGACAAGCATGTACAGATGAGATGAGCCTGGACCGATATGTCACGGGGGAAGGGGGGGGGGGGTGTTGCTTGACAGAGCACAGGGGAGGTGAGTCTTGGACGGATGATGAAACACGATGTTTTGCACTAGGTCCAGTGAAAGTTTGTGGTGTCACAAGAAGTCAATGCCTAGTATAGGTTCGCCAATTTCGCACACTAAAAAAGTCCACTCGAGTTTGCAGTTTGCGGAGAGAGAGACGATGTGGGAAATTGAACCCTAGCATTGTAGTTTAGTTGAATTCACAGCTTGAAGTGAAATATGATGAGGGCGGATGTTCAACGACGCTAAGGACGTAGGCAGCAGCGAAACATCGGCGCCTGTGTCCGCTAGGAAAAGGTATCCTGACGAAATGTCTTTAATGTAAAGTCATCCGCAATTATCTGGTCGTTCCCAGACAGAATGGAGCACTGGGGTGTGGCTGTCATGTTGTGCGCAGGAGGTGGCACCCGGATCTATCGGAGATTGGCGTTTGGGAAGTAGCAAGGTGGTCTGCAGTTCAGTGCCACCTCACCAAACCATGTGTGGAAGTAACAGTACGGGTAGTGCGGTTGCATTCCCTGCGGAAAGTTCGTTGCCAGTGGCGGTAGTCAAGGTTCGGTGGCCACAGCAGGTTCGGTTGCAGGAGGGGGCGTGACCATGTGCGGAGCCAGTGACGTCTCAGTTGCTTGTTTACTGCTTCCCTGATGAGCGAAATGGTCGGCACAGTACGGCCCTGGCTGTGTCCAGCCGCAGGGTGATGAGCCTGAACCTGAGACTCGTCAGGTAGGCAGTGGCTGGCGAAATAGAGCAGTGATGCATCGTGTAGCTTTTGTCAGCAATTGTCATTCTTTGCTCGACAGGTTCAGGCTAGTGTGTACAGGGTAGATGAGTCCGGGGCGTCGACCAGGTCAGCAATCAAGTCCTCCCGGTCGTGCAGGTGGGTATGAGGCACAGAAACCTGGTTGACTCGTCGAGTTTGTAATGGTCGAACACTTCATCCACAATTTTGAACCAGGTTGTTGCTCTGTCAGGATTAAATGGCGACAGCATTGGTAAGAATTGTAGAATGTTCAGAACAGGTTGAGTTGAGTTCGTCGGGGCACTGCTTGAATCGAGCTGTTGTTGTTGTAGTATTCCAGGAGAGTGTGCCTCCAGGGGATGTGGCAACGACAGCTGTTCAGGTGGCAGCGTGGAGGTGACACATTGTGGTTGTGCACAATCCGTCGTGATGTGGAAGACCGACATGGGTGAGACACTGCAATGTGTCGATTGCTGCTGTGGAAGCTTAACACGTTGCAGGTGTGTTCGGATTGACGCGTCACGGAAGACCAATGTGGATGAGGCACTGAGATGTGCCGAGAACCGTAGCGAAACCTCGACTGGAGCCAGTGCGGGGGCCACAGGTGAGAAAAAGTTCAAAGTTTGAGAACACGTGTTAGTCCGCAGAAAGCTCGATGTATGGTCAGATCTGGGGCCACCTGTGTTGCAGGGAGGCTGTGGAGGTGCGGGCTGTCCAGAAGTACAGTGTGGGAAATGATGTCGTACATGGACGGAATGTGTGAATGTTCACTGTTCATAGCTACTCAAAGGTGAATGTCGTGGCACAAAACACTGAGGCGTAGCAGTGGGATGGAGGTGGAGGTCAGGCACAGATAACAAGTTATTGTTCCTGTTGCAGGCCGAGGTATCGAAGTAGGAAGGCATGTGCTGATGCTGAACTGAGGCAGGTGCGGGCGAGGTCGGATGCTGAGGAGGTTGACCTGTGAACAAAGTGGTTCCGGCCACGTGGCAGGAATCCACATGGTACTGCACGGATTGCGGCGTGGCAAATCGTTGTCCTGGCGATGGTAGGTTGTCCAACGAAGCTTTTGCAGAAATCGACATTGGTCCCACACTGCACGGAGATTTGTAAGACGTAACTGCACAGTCGATGAGGGAGGGCACATGTGGCGGGAACAAAGGTGCTTGATAACGGGAGTCATGCACACTCCTAATTTCACTTATTGTTGCAGGCTAAAAATAACGTCCGGCGAAATCGGCGGAATCATCGAGTGTGAGGGTTCGTGTTGCAGTCCTGGTGGGTGTACATCGCCCACAACACGATGCATGTCGGCCACAAAATCTGGCGTTAGGTGCTGGGCCGAAGACATTGTTTGAATTTTGTGTCAATGTAATACATGCGAAAATAACCAACGCGGACACAGTAAAATGGCGAAAACGGAAGACGTTACAACTTGGGGTCATCAGTGAGAAGGATTACCGGGTTGGTTGCACCAGTAATAACACCCCTTTAGCAGTAGTTCATTTATTAACCTTAACACATACAAGGATCACAAACAACTGAACATGGCGGAAGAGTCAAAGATAATGCTTAGAGTCCAACGATGAATGCATATCGATGTTGGTGTCGATTTCATCTGCACCACAGTGTAATAGGTTGGACGTGAAGTAGTATGTAGTTACAGGTATGCACGCTAGGGGTGCTGGTACATAGGTGTACGCTTTCGTGCATCGTGTAATATGGGCTTATGGGGTACCATTATTCACCATACATTTGAACGGCAGACGATTAATAGACCCCTACCCTTTTGCATTTGCCTCATCTTGGCACAGGACAAAGCGGGTTTCCCAACAAAAGTATAAAGCCCCAGTGGCTCAGGTTCAGTTTCAGTGAAAGACAGCGCCTCAAACTTGTTGATCAAAGGGGTTGGGCTAACACCTTGATTCCTCCCAGGTTCCTGGCTGCCATGTACAGAATGCCTCAACCTACCATTGACATGCCACTCGTAGTTGAATGGACGATTAATGACAGATCCTCTATTTCCCACAAAGGAGACAGGGTTCACAGATGGGTATAGTACTTGAATTAGCTTTGGTACTCTTAGTACACGACTCTCAGAAGCTCCCCCAATACACCACTTCACAGCAGCTGCCAACTGTGACAGTAATCTTGACGATTTCCAGCTGCTTACAAGCATAAAATTAGGTGTTTGAGAACAGCATTCATAGTGGAGCTGCATTGTGACTGGTGCAATATTTTATACAACATTGAACAAATAACATTAAACTAACCCAGCTGATTATCTTTTAATTTGTTGAGCTAAAATATTCCTAAGAGCTGAAGCAGTTAGAACAACAGAAAAACCTGTGGTAAAAATTACTAGTTTTCTAAAACTTTTTGAATTTATAGTCGCTAACTAATCGCTAATAGCGTAAATAAACGATTAATGTAGATAATATATACTCCTCTTGGAACTATAATAAGTTGAATTCTTAATTAATCTTCCTACTGCTGGTCAAATGAAATTCTTACATTACCCGATTTCGTAGTCATCAGGTCCACAGCTTTTGCTGGGAGCAGGTACATTTGGTGACAGTGGACAATGATATTATGAAGTACCGGGTGCTTATAATTAATCTTTCCCTATTTAAAACATTATAACTCTGAAGCTAATTACCGTATGAGTAGCATAAATGTTAAGGACATGGGGAAGAGAAATAATGCAGAAGCAGTTCAATTGAAACATTTTTAATGTGCTGCTACGCTACATCATACCATTACATACCGGCGCCATTACGTCAACAAAAGCGGCTCAGCATGGCGCCCATCAGTGTCCAGAAGAGTCTGAAAGCACGTGATTGTATTCTGCACAGCAGACGAGGCATGTCCGTAGGTATGCTGGCTAACTCTCTTGATATGCTGCGCTTCAGGTCAGCACATGTATGAATGTTACTCTGGTAAACCCTGTCCCGCAGATAACTCGACAACCATAAATCACCATCAGATGATCATGTGAGCCAAGCACTTGGAAACGATCGGCTGATAATCCGATCATTTCCAAATGTATTTCGAAGCAGGTGAACTTCACGAGCAATGTGTGGAGGGGCCTCATCTTAAATGAAAACTGTTGAGTTCAACGAGTCTCTCTCTCCTGTAGGGCAGACATGACATGCTGGCGAAGCATATCACAGTAGCGCTGGCCAGTCACACTGCACAACATTGGTCCTTAAGAGCCAACCTGTTCAAAAACGAATGGAACCATGACGAAAGTAGCCACGAAGCCACACTGTACGGTGACACGTTCACCAAACAGGAGAGCAAAGTCAACCTGTCATTGTGCATTCTGTTGTGCAAATTGCTGTACCATATGGATCTTGTATGGATATCATTTGGGAATGGTTCAACAGTGGATCGTGGGATGTTCAACTGTCATGACACAGCACGCGAACTGCCTGACGATCGGCAGTTGCAAGCAGTGTTGTCTCCCATAGCAACAGCAATTTCATCAACTATCTGTGGTGCTACCAGTCGTCAGCCTCTTCCCAGTTCTCTAGCTGCTTGGAACTTCTTCATTGTGATCTGCACAGCAGGTGGAGAAAGAGGACCTTTCTGTAATCCTTTCAGCTATGCTACTTTTGTCTTAGTTCGTGTTGACACGTCGACAAGTTGACTGCAACTGGTCAGGTGTGTGATACTATGAATCACGGTGTCTGATAATGGCACCTGGGGGCCATAGTTGGAACTGGATGGTGGCGGTGTGACACATGCAAATCAAGCATCCCATACTCTGGACGTTAATGCTACCAAGTTTGGTACTTGTATGATAATTAGTTTCCCTGTTATAACGTGTTAAATAGTTTAATTATGCAATAGAATGATTTGCATTATGCTAAAAACATTGATCAGACTTTATGACAACAAATTTAGACTGCAAGGTTCGATTATTTATAAGGTGCAAATCTGCACATAACAGTGAGCAGATTGACACATCATTAAACCAATCATTTCCCAACATAATTAAAACATAGAAAAAAGTCTGGACATATCATTAGTGACAGGAAGTCTATCGTCTACAATGATATAAATTCTAAAATCTCTCCATAGACCTTGCCGTCGGTGGGGAGGCTTGTGTGCCTCAGCGATACAGATAGCCGTACCGTAGGTGCCACCACAACGGAGGGGTATCTGTTGAGAGGCCAGACAAACGTGTGGTTCCTGAAGAGGGGCAGCAGCCTTTTCAGTAATTGCAGGGGCAACAGTCTGGATGATTGACTGATTTGGCCTTGTAACACTAACCAAAACGGCCTTGCTGTGCTGGTACTGTGAACGGCTGAAAGCAAGGGGAAACTATGGCCATAATTTCTCCCAAGGGCATGCAGATTTACTGTATGGTTAAGTGATGATGGCGTCCTCTTGGGTAGAATATTCTGGAGGTAAATTAGTCCCCCATTTGGATCTCTGAGTGGGGCCTACTCAAGAGGACGTCGGTATCAGGAGAAAGCAAACTGGCATTCTACGGATCGGAGTGTGGAATGTCAGATCCCTTAATCGGGCAGGTAGGGTAGAGAATTTAAAAAGGGAAGTGGATAGGCTAAAGTTAGATACAGTGGGAATTAGCTAAGTTCAGTGGCAGGAGGAACAAGACTTCTGGTCAGGTGAATACAGGGTTATAAATACAAAATCAAATAGGGGTCATGCAGGAGTAGGTTTAATAATGAATAAAAGATAGGAGTGCGGGTAAGCTACTAAAACAGCATAGTGAACGCCTTATTGTGGCCAAGATAGACACGAAGCCCACACCTACTACAGTAGTACAAGTTTACATGCCAACTAGCTCTGCAGATGACGAAGAAACTGAAGAAATGTATGACGAGATAAAAGAAATTATTCAGATAGTGAAGGGAGACGAAAATTCAATAGTCATGGGTGACTGGAATCCTGTAGTACGAAAAGGAAGAGAAGGAAACGTAGTAGGTTAAAATGGATTGGGGGTAAGAAATAAAAGAGGAAGCCACCTGGTAGAATTTTGCACAGAGCATAACTTAATCATAGCTAACACTTGGTTCAAGAATACTAAAAGAAGGTTGTATACATGGAAGAAACCTGGAGACACTGACAGGTTTGATATAGATTATATAATGGTAAGACAGAGATTTAGGAACCAGGTTTTAAATTGTAAGACATTTCCAGGGGCGGATGTGGACTCTGACCACAATCTATTGGTTATGAACTGTAGATTAAAACTGAAGAAACTGCAAAAAGATGGGAATTTAAGGAGATGGGACCTGGATAAACTGACTAAACCAGAGGTTGTACAGAGTTTCAGGGAGAACATAAGGTAACAATTGACAAGAATGGTGGAAAGAAATACAGTAGAAGAAGAATGGGTAGAGTTGAGGGATGAAGTAGTGAAGGCAGCAGAGGATCAAGTAGGTAAAAAGACGAAGACTAGTAGAAATCCGTGGGTAACAGAAGAAATATTGAATTTAACTGATGAAAGGAGAAAACATAAAAATGCAGTAAATGAAGCAGGCAAAAAGGAATACAAACGTCTCAAAAATGAGATCGACAGGAAGTGCAAAATGTCTAGCAAGGATGGCTAGAGGATAAATGTAAGGATGTAGAGGCTTATCTCACTAGGGGTGAGATAGATATTGCCTACAGAAAAACTAAAGAGACTTTCGGAGAAAAGAGAACCACTTGAATGAATATCAACAGCTCAGATGGAAACACAGTTCTAAGCAAACAATGGAAAGCAGAAAGGTGGAAGGAGTATATAGAGGGTCTATACAATGGCGATGTACTTGAGGACAATATTATGGAAATGGAAGAGAATCTAGATGAAGATGAAATGGGAGAAATGATACTGCGTGAAGAGTTTGACAGAGCACTGAAAGACCTGAGTCGAAACAAGTCCCCAGGAGTAGACAACATTCCATTAGAACTACTAACAGCGTGGGAGAGCCAGTCCTGACAAAACTCGACCATCTGGTGAGCAAAATGTATGAGACAGGCGAAATACTCTCGGACTTCAAGAAGAATATAATAATTCCAATCCCAAAGAAAGCAGGTGTTGACAGATGTGAAAATTATTGAACTATCAGTTTAATAAGTCACAGCTGCAAAATACTAACACGAATTCTTTACAGACAAATGGAAAAACTGGTAGAAGCCGACCTCGGGGAAGATCAGTTTGGACTCCATAGAAATGTTGGAACACGTGAGGCAATACTGACCCTGTGGCTTATCTTAGAAGCCAGATTAAGAAAAGGCAAACCTACATTTCTATCATTTGTAGACTTAGAGAAAGCTTTTGACAATGTTGACTGGAATACTCTCTTTCAAATTCTAAAGGTGGCAGGGGTAAAATACAGGGAGCGAAAGGCTATTTACAATTTGTACAGAAACCAAATGCCAGTTATAAGAGTTGAGGGGCATGAAAGGGAAGCAGTGGTTGGGAAGGGAGTCAGACTGGGTTGTAGCCTCTCCCCGATGTTATTCAATCTGTATATTGAGCAAGCAGTGAAGGAAACAAAAGAAAAATTCGGAGTAGGTATTAAAATTCATGGAGAAGAAATAAAAACTTTAAGGTTCGCTGATGACATTGTAATTCCTTCAGAGACAGCAAAGGACTTGGAAGAGCAGTTGAATGGAATGGACAGTGTCTTGAAAGGAGGATATAAGATGAACATCAACAAAAGCAAAACGAGGATAATGGAATGTAGTCGAATTAAGTTGGGTGATGCTGAGGGAATTAGATTAGGAAATGAGACACTTAAAGTAGTTTAGGAGTAGTAAAGGAGTTTTGCTATTTGGGGAGCAAAACAACTGATGATGGTTGAAGTAGAGAGCATATAAAATGTAGATTGACAATGGCAAGGAAAGCGTTTCTGAAGAAGAGAAATTTGTTAACATCGAGTATAGACTTAAGTGTCCGGAAGTCGTTTCTGAAAGTGTTTGTATGGAGTGTAGCCATGTATGGAAGTGAAACATGGACGATAAATAGTTTGGGCAAGAAGAGAATAGAAGCTTTTGAAATGTGGTGCTACAGAAGAATGCTGAAGATTAGATGGGTAGATCACATAACTAATGAGGAGGTATTGAATAGATCTGCAAGGAAGAGGAGTTTGTGGCACAACTTGACTAGAAGAAGGGATCGGTTGGTAGGACATGTTCTGAGGCATCAAGGGATCACCAATTTAGTATTGCAGGGCAGTGTGGAGGGTAAAAATAGTAGAGGGAGACCAAGAGATGAATACACTAAGCAAATTCAGAAGGATGTAGGTTGCAGTACGTACTGGGAGATGACGCAGCTTGCACAGGATAGAGTAGCATGAAGTGCTGCATCAAATCAGTCTCAGGACTGAAGACCACAACAACAACAACAGCAAGAGTACAGAAAAATGTGGTTATATTCAGGCAGATTGAAAGAGGAAGACAAATGTCAGCAGGCGATACATGCTTCTTAAAACTGACAGTCGAGGCCCATTAACACTGACAAGTCATAGTATCATCACGTCATTGCACTGTCACATCAATGAGTATTCACAATGTCTGCCCCGTCATAGCATGTCAAGTCAATTCAAGTCAAATGATCTCAACTCGCATGGCTGGCCTCAACTGGTTTTTTTTTTTTATTTTTTTGGGAGGAGGGTGAGATGTGCATGAAGTACACAAGCACAATGCAGTAGCTCGAGGAAGAATCTGAATTTTATATTTTAGAAAGTTGAAGCATAATTTTTTTCATAGATTACCTCTAATTGCATCTAAAATTACTAAACGAAATGAGTTTCCATCACATCCTGTGAAAAGTGGTTTTTGGAAGGTTAAGTTTAGTTGCTAGTCCAGTACGAATTTTTGTGCAATAGTCATTATCTCCCTCAATACCTTTCCCTGCAAGATTTATAGAGTTCTTTACATCTCATATTTGGCTTGTAATAGTTCAAGTGCCTTATTTGTACTGGAGTCTGCTAGTGAAACCACATAAATATTGCCCACTGATGCTGGCAAAACAGTTTCACACACAATCCAAAGAGTTATTTAACAATAAATAAGCCTGCCACAAACACATATTTAAACAAAGAACTTGCGCTGTCTGAAGGTTTTAGTCCATTTATTTATGAGACACTACAAATGCCTGACTACATGAAATAAATTTCACTCACTAATCAATTTGATTGTACCCCCAATACTTGTTTCACTCATATTGTAATCTATTTCATAGTAAAATATCAAATACAGTACTGGTATGAATAAAAGTAAACTTTATAAATGTAGTAAATAGCAAGAAATTCAATACCCTCGTGTGGTACAAGTCAGACTGCTTCCTCAGTACTTTTATTAATATCTCGTCATTTATTACAAATTTTAACAAAATAAATGACGAAACGAAACAATTTATAACAAATAATGATCAACAAACAGCTGATATCAACCGTGAAAACCATGACTAAACGAGATGTAGAGATTTGTACATGGCAATGTATTGTAAGCAAATGCGCTTTTGGGGTTACGTGATCAACAACAGACGGATAAAGTGAGCAGTCAAAACTGTCTTCGCGAGAATCCTTGACAGTGCTGTGACGTAATGTGGCACAATGGGATGGCCAGTGTGGATGCTGCCATTTGAAATGCTTTTCAGAATGTTTTGACGGTAGGTGATGTGATGTGACTTAACAACCATTGTGAATTGGCCTTTAACTTACTGTAGAAGGAAAAACTAGGTGTAAAACGATATGTTGGTTATCATGTTTGCTCAAATAACTAAATCACGAACGCCAGTTTACTACAAAATAGCTTTTGTGCTCGACAATGGTACCTTCCGAAAAATTATCAAAAGTGTATAGTAGGTGACAGAATTCGGGAGACCTCTCGCTTATTCGTTATGCTCAACTGCAAATCTTTGCTGTTTGGTAACTGGGCAACAGCTACGAGTCACACTGCTACCAACATACAGTCACTTGTGTAACTAATAAAGCTTACATGAAATGAAAACTGAGAAGAAAACACTTATCTACGACATTCACAGCCAGAAAAAACTACTGAAGCATTGTTTTCTGCAGTAGCCATCGCAAACGGATTTTTAGACTACTTTGCTTGTTTTATGATGGTGTTATTCGCTAAGCTATTCACGATGGGCACATTCTTTTATCTATCCATTTGTCGTAGATTGACCGTAATAAAAGTTAAGATGCAACACTTTGTGCAACATTATTCTGACATTTGTGACACTTTAGAATAGAAAAGGTGCTTATATACCACGTTACATCGCAAATTAGACGATGGAAAGGAATTACGGATTACTTAAAGTAGCCTTGCTTACACTAGATCGAGTCGACAGGCGTTTAGTGGGAGCTACATGGGCACACATGCTTGAGCCATGTTAACGACACTTATTCGTTGACGGACAGACAAAAGAGATCTTTCTCTATACGCTTTGTTACGAATCACTAGGAACCACACATCACCATGATGTTCCGGCAGGCCTTGTGCCAGTTTCCGCCCACTAGCTTCGGTAATCAATATACTGGTGACAGTTGTTTGGCGTGTCGGATCGCTGGTAGTTTTCTCGAGAGAGTAGATTTCATTTAATAGTCTCGTCCAATGGTTTCAGTATATCCTACTGACGTTGCATCTAAAATATTTGTGTAAATCTAGCAAATATATGCAAGCTGTGTTAGCGCAAGCGACAGCTCTCTCTATAGAAACACAGTTAATATAATAAGCTATCAGGTGTCACGGTTCGACCTCGAAACAAGCGTTCGAACGATACCCAAAGAAAATTAAATCACCAACTTGCAGGGTAGAGTGGTTATTAATATTATGAATAGCGTGTCTTAAGTGCACACATTATAGAAGATTACTCGAAATACACTGTCAAATGTAAGTGCCCATATTTATAATTCCAAAATGTCTACAATAGATTGTTAACCTTTAAAGCTCCAGCTAATTTATTCAAAGTCGGCGTCTTATAAAAATAATCAACGATCATCTATTGGGGTCTAATGCTAACACACACGATTATTTCAAACGTAAACTCCAAGCACCGAGTTTTGCTAAAAGATAAGGGTACTTATTAAGTCCAATCAGCTGACATACCACTTGTCAGCAAAATGTCGGCTCTAGTACCCTCTTTGCCACATTATTCTTGCATTTCTGCACAGACATACATTCAGTGTTTCTAATTGGGGGGTAGTTACCCGATTGTCGTGAAAACATTCGGTCGAAGTGTATTTTAGAGGATAATTGGAATTGGCGGGTATTTTACGAGTTATTTGATAATTTTGACACCAAACATTTTTGTTTACGTTCAAATCGTTCTTTAACTTTTTAAAAGCTGTGTACAGACTTGGTATGAAAATATCAGAATTGTGATACATGTTACATTGTGCAACGAGCTAAGGAATTCTCCGCTTTCTCTGCTCTTGTTTCCACTGTTGGTTTCAACTGGTATGTATCCTAACGCGTAAGCCTACTAGTCAGCTTGTTCTTCTTGTAATAGCAGTATCTCACAGTTTTATGTGAGACTACTAGATTGAATGTTCTGGTACAGTTATTAAACTGTAGTACTTTTATTGCACTAAAATGGATAAATGGCTGCGTAAAGCAAGTGCCAGTGTGAAATCTGTAAACGATTTGCATGCTCCTCCTGAATTTCCCGTCTCACCTAATTTACCTGACACTCTTACTTTGCAAAGTGAGGTTACTGAAAAGGACCATAATGCTACCTCTACCTCAACATCGTGTCCAGTGGGAAATCAAAGAAATTCAAAATAAATAGAGTTTGTGATTCCTGGCTAAGCTTGACTGAGTGAACTGGTTGGTGACAGAAGAGCAACAAACGGAGGAACAGACATGATTTGGCATACTGCAATGAATGTGACAGTGTTTTAACAAGCTTAAATCTGAAATTTTGAAGTACACAAAGTCTTCCAAACACACTGATCAAATCAAAACTGTTGTAACTATTTCTAATATATCTTCAGTGCTAAATAGCTATACCGACGACGTAAGAATTACAGAAATGAAATTAACAGCACTTGTCGCTGCTAATAATTTACCATTCAGTACCTTCGATACATTATTCCTCTTCATAAGAATGTGTTTTCTGATACAACCATCTCTCAGAATATTGCTTTAAAGTGTACGAAATCTTCAAGTGTTATTAAGACTGTGTTAGGAAATCATTTTGAGAGTCCTTGTGTGATGAACTGACAATGTGAGACATCCAGGTACGTTTGTTTTTCACGGATCGTGGATGAAACTACTGGTATAACAGTCGTGTATTTTGATATGGATGCATTCCAGATTAAAGCTAGTTTCTTTGATATGTTTGAAGTTTCATTGGCTACTGCTGACGTCTTATTCAAGGCAATGACAGATTCTTTAGAATCAAAGAGCATTTATCTTGATTTAGATCATACACAGCAAATGTTACGCTTGGAGAGCATCATTCATTTTTTTCGAGCCTAAAAAGAGACTTCTCACATGTAGCATATATTGAATGCTCTGTTGTATGACTCACCTTTGTGTTTCAAAAGCATGCTTAGAGGCTCTAAGAGGCGTCGAGGATTTGCTGAGAAACTTAGATTCTCATTTCAGTAAAAGTTTTGGTAGCAGAGAGACATTTCAAGAATTGCTATTGCTTTTTTCGCACTGAAATACGCAGTGATCTATATCCTTGTGCAACTCGATGGTTTTCTGTCAAATAATGTACGGATAGGGTACTGGAACAGTATAACGCACTTGGAAGAACCATCTTCAACTACAAAACTGTACTTTCAGCTGCGGATAACGCATTTACTTTGGCATATTTGGTATTCATGTCCTCTCCCCTATCTTCCCTTTTCCAATACCTCGGTGAAACGAGTGTTTTGTACCCTTAAAAACTGGAAAACCGGTCTTAGGAACAGACTGAAAACTGAAACAATAGTAGTACTGACGGCTGCAAGAGAGGTGATAGAAAGCCAAGGACATATGTTTTTTTCGAGCCGACGAGAGACATGATGAGAAACAGGGTGTGGCATCACACAGCGCCAGGAGACATTTCTGCAACTATTTTTGAAACAGAGAGTTTTTGAGGTAAAATCAGGTAATTTGACGATCCTGGGTGGGTCATTTAATTGAAAAGTTTTGGCGACACTGCATACATTACATGACTGGCAAAGACGTAGCTTTCACTGAAGCCTGACGTTTGGTGAGAGAAGATGGCGGCGTTAGGAGTTTGCTGTGTGGTACTAACACGATTTTCTGAAAAGAAATGACGTTGTAAGTTTCACAAGGTAGTATAAAGAATTTCTAGAGATGCGCAGATATTTGCGTACTAGTTGAGTTTCAAACTTACAATTTAGAATCGTGTTAAGAGAAGAGCATCTGTTTACATATAAGCATGTTTAAAGCAGACTGTAGTTTTTGTAACAATACTCAAATGAGTAAAGACATTTGTTTTCAATGACAAATAGAACATTCTGCTTATAGGAGCACTTTCATAATGAGCCTACTATTCGAAGAAAAGCCGACGTTGATCAAAACTGGTTAAAAGTACATTACTAAGATGCGTCTGTTAATACCAGCTCATTAAATCCCCTAAAATAGATATAAACTATTTAAATACTGCTGTTATTTAGGATGAGACAAACTGTAATGTAATTATTTAGGCTTATATACAGTACAAAAGCAAAAATACACAAGATGTTTCTAGTTATGTTTGCATTGAGACGTGTTCCTCTCCTTGTTATCTCCCGTCTGCTGTACGAAAAATTATCCCCAAATGCGACGCATGTACTGACCGTTATGTCAAAACTCTAAAGGTAAAATAGTTGTATCAGTTTATTCCCATTTCTTATGGATATTTTATCAGCAAATAAACAGCTGTTTACAAGTCCTTTGCAGTCGCTGCCATACTGCTATTCTAAACTACTGGCTTAAGTGTTAATGTTTAGGTTCGCACTGTATTTAACGTATTTTGGTATATGTGACGAACCTGTCATCATAAAAACCGAAATTACGAGGTAAATTCTGAGTAATTATATTAGATTATGGACATATCATAGTTGAGTGTTCTGATGCATATTATGTACATATATGTTATTTGAACTGCGAAAAATGCAAGGGGGGCTGGTGGTTGTTGTAGAGTCCTTCCCACATCTTATAGGGTGCTTAAAGGATGCTGCTTTCTCGATTAACTATACAACATTTCAAGCAAATCACATTAATAGTTTTTATTACAATAAAGAGATTGAAAATACTTAACTTTGTATTTACAACGAGTTGTCGCAAGCGATGGGCGACATGCAAACAGTCAGTGTCCTTCACTACATACAATGTTCATGCAAGTTTGTCACACAGGCTGTCGTAGTACTCTCTTCTAAGGCGCAGTTTCTAGTAGCATCCGACTTCTACTCTCCGGCCGAGGCTGGCAGGAGCAGCGCTTATCTTCTCTTCGGATAGGGGCCGCTCCTGTTGTGGTGCCGTCCTCGTCAGCGGACTATTACCTGGCGTCGTCTCACAGCCTTCTCTGCTCTTGCGTACTTCAAAATCGTGTCGTCGCTTGTCTTTAAGCCGGAACAATAGTGACTGCCAATATGTTTTGCAGTTCGTAATAGGAGCGTGTTTTGAGAACGTTGCTTTGATTTGTTTCGAGATTGTGTATGCTGCTTCATAACTTGATTACTGACTGAAAGAAATTCAGATTAAATTCTGATCCAAACGTCCGAATGATGATCTCTGTGCCTTCAAATACAGGGTGTTTAAAAAAGAATATCAGGGTTTTAACGCTTTATAATATTTATTACATTAAACTTACAGTTATAAATGATATATCAAATGAAATAGCAACTCGAACAGCTGTATTTGGCATCAGTGCGCATGTGCAGTGAGCAATGTTTCCGCCACAATCTGCTAGACAGCGGTAGTAGCAAAGATGGCGGGCTACTAGTGAACAGAAAGCGTTTTGTGTTTTGCAATTTGCAAAGACCGAATCTGTAGTTACTGTGCAACGTGCATTCCGGCTGAAGTTCGGTTGTGATCCTCCAAATGTTAATAACATTCGTAGATGGTATCATCAATTTGAAGATACCGGCTGCCTTTCTAAAGGGAAAAGCACAGGACGACCAAGAGTTAGTGAAGAGACTGTTGAAGGAGTGAGAGAGTCGTTCACTCATAGCCCAAAGACATTAGTCCGGAAGGCTAGTCGTGAAGTGCAAGTTCTTTTGACGACTGTTTGGAAAGTTTTAAGAAAACGCATACAACTATGTCCTTACAGTTTATAGTTATTACACGCTCTAAAGCCGGCAGACCATGGATTACTTGCCGACTTCGCAAACGAAATATTATTTCATGACGATGGAGATTTTCTGGATCAAGTGGTCTTCAGTGATGAATCCATCTTTCACCATAGTGGACATGTTAACACTCACAATTTGTGCATCTGGGGCTCAGAAAATCCTGACAAGGTGGTACAAATGCAACGAGATTTTGTGCCGTATCCCAGCGGAAAGTTTATGGGCCTTTCTTTTTTGGTGCAACTACTGTAACTGGCACTTCTTACCTTGATACACTAGAGCAATGGCTCTTCCTTCAGTTGGAAGAAGATGAGCCAGAGAACTTCATTTTCCAGCAAGATGGTGCGCCACCTCACTGGCACGATTGGTTGAACTTCACTGTACCCAAGTGCTGGATAGTCCGCAAGGGGCCCAATGACAGGGCTTGCTTTGCATGGCCTCCACGTTCACCTGACCTAACGCCATGCAATTTTTTTCCCTTGGGGCTTCGTCAAGGATCGTGTGTACGTGCCTCCGCTACCAGCAGACCTCAATGAATTAAGAAACCGGATTGAAGCAGCTGTTGCTACAATCACTGAAGACACACTTATCAACGTTTGGGAAGAACGCGGCTATGGACTTGATGTGTGCCATGTGACAAATGGTGCTCACATTGAACATTTATAAGGTTCTTGGTAAAACTGTTTGAGTTGCTCTTTCATTTGACAAATCATTTATAACTGTAAGTTTAATATAATAAATATTATGAAGTTTTAAAACCCCAATATTCACATATAAACACACTTTTTTAAAAACATACATAATTGTTGGCGGTATCCTGCTGTGTTGAATCTTCTTCCTCCTGGGAATTTTGTTTCGGTATTTTGTATTGATGCCTTCCACATGCAGCCTGAATAGATACGTCCTTGTAATTCTCACAGATTAAATGTTTTTCATTTCGCTAGACTAACTGCAGCATCTGGAACGGCGAAAATGCCCCGCGGGATTAGCCGAGCGGTCTAGGCGCTGCAGTCACGGACTGCGTGGCTGGTCACGGCAGAGGTTTGAGTCCTCCCTCGGGCATGGCTGTGTGTGTTTGTCCTTAGGATAATTTAGGTTAAGTAGTGTGTAATCTTAGGGACTGATGACCTTAGCAGTTAAGTCCCATAAGATTTCACACACATTTGAACATTTTTGATCAAATTAGTTTTTTTTACTGTTACATTCGTTGGCTTCACCAGCTAACAAAGCTATTAATACACACACCAAAAGGCAATGTGACATCAGCCTTTACTATTACGTCACTGGCTAAAGCCGACGATCTGTATCGAACATTCCTCTTGACTGTGCACATTAATATGCAATTAATAATCGGCTGATTTGTGAGAAGTGTAATGTATCGCGTGAGAACTTGTAACTTAGTATTTTACCCTTAGATATGATTTCACTGTCATCAGAGAATGTTCTGAATTTCATTATTGACAAAGAGCATTATGCATCCATGTTTGGCAGAAGGCAGAGGCGTTCATATCTATTTATTGTGTTGCAGATAAGCCACTAACAACTGTGACCTGTTACAGTTGCATCCGTAGTGAGAGGGTGTGAGGATCTATGTTGCAACTTATTTACGTTGTGGATATTAATGAATTTACAACATGCTTCATTTGGATCAATCAAACAAAAATCATGTTGGTCTAGTTTGGGACACTCAAGCAGTACACTGCCTTGTTCCTTATATAGCTTCATAAAATTAGAAGTTGCCTTCATATGTGTCACCTGTGAATCGACACTAACACAATCTTCACGGTATAGCACACCTTCGTTGTTTAAATTATACAGCTAAATGACGATGTGCAGATCTTTTCTTGTCATTAAGTCTCCCCTGTATTGCCAGTGATACAAAAGATCACTGAAGACTCAGGTGTGAGCAGCAGAAATGGGCACCCTGGACACGCAAAGGATCACGGTAGCGAGACCGTAGAGACATCCATCAGTTTGCTTGGTAATGGCCAGTTCACATTGGCGAGCAATGTTCATGCTTGCGACCAACACTCGGCCCCGCCAAACCCGCAGTGAATAGAGGCACCACTCTCGCCAACGGGCCACGGCAGATGCTTGGCCACAACACGCCACCTCTCTTGGGCTCTTCACCGTACGTGTCAGACTCTCCTTTTCTCCAGGTCGCCGCAACCCCTAACTACCATCTTCTCCGACCTGTCCTCTACCGGCGACAGTAATGCTCCATGCGCTCTTGCCGCCAGAGGTATTCCAAATCCGTAGGAAGTACGCGAAATTAAACTCTGGCGCACTGCACAGTTTGCTTTATTAGGCCTGTTTCCATAATAACGATTTACTAATTGACTCTGCTCTTATTATATATTATTACGTAATGAACCTAATGCAACGAACGAAACGGAAATTGTATGTTTGGTTATTTTCAGACAGCAGGCTTATTAGTTGTCATATTTCGCGATAATTATTTCGTTGCTAAACGACATGTTTTTAATAACCTCTTTAACATGGTGGCATAAGTAACAAGTCATTATGCTTTAAAAACGTTGTGTGTGGTGCACTAAAATTCTATTCTGTCGCCCGCCGTATTGACCGAGCGGTTATAGGCGCCTCAGTCCGGAACCGCGCTGCTACTACGGTCGCAGGTTCGAATCCTGCCTCGGGCATGTATGTGAGTGCTGTTCTTCGGATAGTTAGGTTTAAGTAGTTCTAAGTCTAGAGGTCTGATGACCTCAGATGTTAAGTCCCATAGTGCTCAGAGCCGTTTATATTCTGTTGAATGTGGAATACATTAAACGCGAAAGCTATGGCCAGTAGCAACGTTCTGGAAAAAATTATATGTTAAATAAGTCACATCAGTGACATATTGTTTGAATGTCAAGATTGCATGCTGGCTTTATTATTGATTAATTCATTATTTATATCTGTAGACGAGATAACAGCCTGAACGTAAGACTGAAAGAAAGTGTGTTGTATAAACAGCAAAAACAATAAGACTGTAACTATTTGTTTTAGCAACGTGGTATCTGCCAGCGTCTTCAGTAATGGGTATTGCAGACGATTTTTTTAGCGTGTCCAGAAGGGGATATAGCAGAACACTTCGAACAAAAGAGGTACGTAATCTCGTAAAAGTTATGTAACCTAAATGTCAGAGTCGCTGGCGATTACAGTTTATCGCCGTAGACCAGAAATATTATGCTGATATATGAGGTGCAAAAGGTTTCGCTGTCAGTTTCGGGAATAAGTCAGAATTTTCTATATGATACACACCATTTACATCCTGAGTGATAAGCACAAGGACGATCGATACATTCTGCAACTGTGATACTGCGCGGATTTTTAAAATAACTATTCACTTAAATCAACATGTTACAAAAATAACGAAAATATATTTAATGAAAGAAATTGTCATAAATGCAGTTGTGTTTCATGCCTTCTACGAGCCAAGAAAAGAACACTGTGCAACAATGAAAATGTAAATCGAATGATAATAGCCAATTCCTAACAATTCGAATTTGCCGTAGCAAATATCACAAAAACAATTCAGAATTAGCTCTAGTTTTCATTTTACACTGTTTTATTAAGGTGAGATAATTACATAAGGATTTTTATGTTAAGTTTAAAATCAAATATTATATTTGGATACAAACATTTTGATACTAGTTTTAGTGAGCTTTCTGTCTCCCACCTCTTCAACTTCAGTGACTTTTTTAATGCCTGTAATAATTTTTGCACATTTGTTGCCAGATGTTGTTCAAGTTGACTGCTATTGAAGTGAACAAAAATGCCACGAGTTTGTGTTAACAGTGCTGACACATTTTGCTAGGCATGTGGAGAAGTGACGTTTGCTTCACAAAAACAGCAAATAATTCCATTGATTAAAAAAGGTTACAGTTACTATTTTGTGTGCAAAATAGGTGATCAGGATAAACCCTGGGCTCCACATGTGATCTGCAGCGCTTGTGCCAGTAACCTCACGAACTCAATGCATGGGAAAGGACGTTCAATGGCCTTTGCAGTGCCCATGATCTGGAGTGAGCCAACTAACCATGTCAGTGACTGCTACTTTTGTATGGTTCCTCCTACCAAGAAGGAATATCTAAGAAGAAGAAACGGACAGTGACCTATCCTAACATACAATCTGCCATACGTCCAGTTCTACTTGGGGAAGGATTGCCAATACCTGAACCACTGACAGAGTATGAGATTATTTCTGATGAGGAGTCTAAATGTCCTGAATCATGTATGTCACAAGATCCATTGTTTGTTCCAAATATATCATCAACTGATGATACACAAAAATTGTCTCAAAATGAGTTAAGTGATCTCATTAGAGATTTGGAGCTCTCTAAAGGTAAGACTGAGATTTTAGCATCAAGACTGCAGCAGCACAGTTTTCTGGAAAGCAATGTAAATGTTTCATTCTATTGCAGAAGAGGGCAACAAATCACTCATTTCTTTAACATGCCAGATAGTCTTGTGGCATGTGTAGACATAAATGGTCTAATGAAGGGTCTCAGAATTAATAACAACCTTGATGAGTGGAAACTCTTTATTGATTTGTCAAAGTTGAGCTTAAAAGCAGTGCTTTTACATATTGGTAATGAGCTTCCTTCTATTCCAGTTGGGCATAGCGTGCATATGAAAGAGTCATACCAAAATATGAAAATTTTACTAGAAACTATCAAGTATAATGATTCTCAATGGCAGATTTGTGGTGACTTTAAAGTGGTTGCACTGCTATTCGGTATGCAGTTAGGGTATATTAAATATTGCTGCTTTCTCTGTGAACAGGATAGCCGAGCTCGTGCATCTCATTGCAGTAAACATAAATGGCTGACCAGAAAATCTCTTCAACCAGGTATAAAGAATATTAAGAGTGAATCTCTAGTAGACCCTAAAAAGATTCTGCTCCCGCCCTTGCACAGCAAGTTGGGTCTCATGAAAAACTTTGTTAAGGGAATTAACAAAGATGGTGATGCATTTAAGTACTTAAGGGGACATCGTACAGGAAATTCATTGAAATTTGACATTTTCTGTCTTCTGCTCCATAATGTACTACGAGCTTTCCTGAACATTTTGGTGCGAAATACATTAAAATCAGACAATTGTGGGACCTTCAAATAATATTTTGAATGTTGACATGTGACCGTCAAATTTCACAGCTACGCATATACTGCTGCAGTTGAGCAGTCATATATTGGGAACTACTCAATCTAGAAGGCTGTGAATTGCTTTGTTTTGTGTAGGACACAAAGACGTTGTAAAAAATAACTAGACCCACTGGTGGCGCTGCAGTCATGGGATAATTTGAACCTTCGGCTGGACGCCATTATAGTGGTTGTAGTCTGATGTGTTGTGTAGTATTGTTGTTTATGAAGACCCTGATTCAACGTTGTGTATTTGTTGGGGCGTACATACAGTATTTATTACTCATAATTCTACTGTCTGTACGTTCCAATCATAAGATGTACAATGGTGAAGAGTTGTGCAGCGATTAACTGTACAAATAAATTCGAGAAAGGAACGAATATTACATTTCACAGGTATGTGGATATTTTAAGTTGTTTTGTATGCCAGTGCACTTGCTTAATAAATGTTTTTGTAACACGGTATTAGCATAATGTCTATTTGCAGGTTTCCTTTCTCAAAACCACAGCTGTTACAAAAATGGTTACACGCTGTCAGGAGGCAACATTTCCGACCGACAGAGTACCATTTTATATGTTCTGATCATTTAGAAGAAAGTTGGCTGATCGGTAGTGTTTTCATGGTCTAGGTTAGGTTGAAACATGATAATTTGGTCGTGAGTTGCCAAAGCACTATGCCATATATAACGCACTTCTCGTCATAAAATCTGAAGCAAGATAGTCAGAAAATATTTATATAGTGGGCAAATCTTGGAGTATTTTGATGCATTTTGCGTACATCTATCGTAAATGAACTACGAAAAATGCTAGGGGTCCAGTCCATGACTTTTAGCTACGGCAGATTCCATGTAGTACGTAAGATAAATTCATAAACAGTGACTAGTTGCTGTTTGTTCATAAACTAAAAAGTATATTGTAGTAACGTATTTAAATGAGGCATTATGTTTGTGACCTAACTCAAGGGAAGGCGTTTTATGACCAAAAGTGATGTATAAACATTCGAACTCCGCGCGTCAGTTTACCACTCTAATGGCCGCCGGCCAGCTATTCAATTTGTCCGCTCGTCACAGTCGACCACTCGTGCGGTTGTGGGGGCCTGGTAGGACACGTCAAAAAAAGTATGGGAACACGTCCGCGTAACCTAAAAATCAAGCTAGGTAACACAAAACTGTCTGTTGGCAAGACAATAAAATGTTCTGGAAGCCTAATGGACAAAGTAATTGATGAATTACAGGAATATTATGGGAAGGCCATTAGAGTAACTGTGACAATTTAGAGAAGACGAAAAGAGCTGTGTGGAGCACTTTCTTTCATCGAATATCAACCGATAAAAAGCCATGTCATGCATTGTGTCCACCTCTACCAAACACTTGGTGTAAATATAGACAAGCTGAATTTTCTGGCACCCTGCATGAATTTACATACAAACATTCTGTTCCTTTGGCAGTAATGGAGGCAATCAAACCTATTTACAGAGATTTGGCAAATCCTGAGCTACTAAAGAAGTGTTTACATGGAAGACCCAGAAAGTGAATGAGTCCTTCAATAATGTTGTGTGGTGCTGTGTGCCTAAAAACGTATTTGTTGGCCTTATGACTTTAAAGTTACGCTGGAATTACACTATCATATTTCTTTGACAATGGTCATCTTCTGAATTTATCTCTGAACAAAATAATTGATGCTGACACAGCCAAGGGTCGTATTCCCAGAGTACTAGTCTCTCCCAAAATTTATGGTGTTCCAAAGATACATAACGGAAGTTATCCTTTGAGGCCAATAGCGAATGGGATCAATTCACCTACTTACAAATTGGCAAAGTATCTAGCCTGCAAATTAAGACGTCTAGTTGGCAAGACAGAGTCTTATGTGAAGAACTCGACGCGCTTTGTAGAACGCCTAAAGGGAGAAACAATTTTACCTGTGGACATCTTGGTCAGCTTTGACGTGAAGTCAGCATTTACGGTGGCCGAGCGGTTCTAGGCGCTACAGTCTGGAACCGCGCGACCGCTACGGTCGCAGGTTCGAATCCTGCCTCGGGCATGGATGTGTGTGATGTCCTTAGGTTGGTTAGATTTAAGTAGTTCTAAGTTCTAGGGGACTGATTACCTCAGCAGTTTAGTCCCATAGTGCTCAGGGCCATTTGAATCATTTTTTCAGTATTTACGAACGTGCCAGTAGATGAAGCTATCCGCATCCTTCAGGAGCGTGTCCCGCCAGACAAATGCGACCTGGTTGAGTTGTACCGGACTGCAACGTACTTCAAATAGCAAAGATGATACTACGAGGAGACAGACGGCATAGCCATGAGGTCTCCCATATCTCCGCTGGCAGCCTACATATTCATGGAAGCCTTTGAAGCAACGGCCCTCGGTTCAGTTCCTTTACGCCCACGTTGCTGGTCCAGATACGTGGACGACACGTTCGCTATATGGCCTCATGGTGAAACGGAGTTACACAAGTTTCACGAATATTTGAACAACATGCACGGGAAGATACAGTTCACACTCGAAGTAGAAAAGAATGGTGCAATTCCATTTCTAGACGTCTAAGTATACACGAGAACGGAGGGCACACTGGGGCACAGAGTATATCGCAAGCCTACCTATACAGACAGGTATCTGCACGCCCAGTCCTACCACCACCCAGCATCCATTCTTTGGCAATCCGTGCACAGCGCCAAAGTGATGCTCAAAACATTACACCTGAGCTTAAAAGGCTACGCACAACGTCTTTAGCCAATGGCTACAGCCATAAGTCGAACCACACAGCCTTGACGACAAACACAAGCAAGAAAGATAAGCAAGAAACAGACAAATTGCAGCCAACAGTGCGCTTTACCTTATGTGAAAAATGTTACTGTCTGAATAGGCAAACACCTTCGCCCCGTTTGGATGCAGCCTGTCTTGTATAATGGTCGTAGGATCCAGGACGTGCTAGGCTCCACTAAGGACAAGGCGGATGCATTATACACTGCAGGCGTTTACAAGGTGGAATGTGAATGTGGAGAGGCATACATCGGCGAGATTGGTAGGCCAATAGCAACGTGCATTCGGGAACACGAGCGCTGTATTCAACTTGGACAACACAACAAATCTGCAGAGGCAGAACATTAGCAAGACTGCGGAAAAGAAATAAAATTCAGCGAAGCCTGTGTGTTGGCCATGTAGCCGGTTATGACAAAACGCAAAATCAGAAAGGCCACCGAATTACTTAAATACCCGAATGAACAGGGAGGATGGACTCAGGCTTGCCTCATCTTGGCTGCCAGCAGAGCCCAACAGACCGCACTGTCAACACGATGCACGAGCGCTACCGGCGAGCAACTGCCGCCGCGTGGCCGACGTCGAGCAGTTGGTAAATAACAGCCAACCTATCATTCAACGGTGACCACCAATCACGGCACGTAACACAAGAGCCAATAGACAACAGAGGTTACGTTCTCCCTCCACTGCAATAACCTATTAAAATAAAGTTCCCTCTCCTTCTTCCTTAAGTGACCAATGAAATTAACTACCTTTTTAAAATTATGACGCAATGGCATGCGCAGTGAACAGAAACAACAAAATATAAAGGACACTGCATAGCAAAAACGCACCATTAGACCCAGAAGAAGGCCGCTGCAATCGTGGACGAAACGTTGGTTTTTCTCCAGCATTATTCATTATGACGCGGTAACATACCCAGAAAACTTTTATGTCCACACACAGACTTGTTCGCCGAACCGTCTCGGAGCGACCAGGGATCGAATCCAGTCAACTCTTTCCTCCTCAAATTAGCAACACATCAAGGAGATGTGATGAACTGCTGCCACAACAGTAGGTTAATGTTGCTGTTGAACATAACTGGAAAGGGATACTAAGGTAACTGATTATAACTTCTAACGTAGATATCTAAAAACTATGAAGAATCTTTAGCTCCCAGAATCGAGGTTAGACCTGGTTCTTGTAAAGTGTTTCACTTGCTGTTCGACCAATGCGCATTCTACAAAGGACTGTAGATGAAATTTCAATACATTTTTAATAAAAGTTTTCATACGATAATATTCCACAGAGAGCACACCACAATCCGAGCTTATGTAAGTGCTGCCATATCCTACTCGTGTAGTGAAAATTGTTTCCATTGGCCGTTCACATTTGTAGCTTGTACTTGTCAATGGGAACTAATTTGTTGCTATTAATACTAAACTAACTAGGGAATGATCAGTGGTCCTTTGTGTGATGTTGAAACCTGTTCTGATTTTTCTATCATTTGCTGTTTAAGTCAGATTAAATCTAAACGCCATACTTTAGGTGCCAGCATGAACTGGAAACTTTCTAAATTGAATCACAGGTGTGTGTTGTTTGCTTCACAGACGTGCTTCCTCTTCTGTCAGAGTGGCACATGTGTGATAGGGACAAGCAGAGCACTGCCTCCCTCCTCACGAATTTCCATATTATGGTAATGAATAGTTTCATGTGAAGAAGTCATGCGAAAATTTATTAATTTCCGTTCATATAATGTCTATTCTGTGTCCGAAGCTAGTAGTAGTAAGGCAATGTTTGTTCTTCATCGTTTTGTTTGTGTGTGTTGCATACAGTCACGGGCTAACTTGATTGATTAAACACCCCCTGGGGATTAACCCACTTATGACGCCCTGGGGATAATCAGTCCCTCTCAGAAACCCCCCTCTCACTCTTCCCCCACCCCTCTCAGAAATCACCTATCTCTTCCCCCTGTCCCTCGCTGATGTAAACACACTTCTGATGTCAAATTAATTGACTTATTAATTAAGTGTACCAATTCATTACTCCCTCCTGCTTCTGGAAAATCCCCCAGCCCTCCCCTACCCTCTCCCACTTCTCCCATCCCTACCCACAAAGAAATTGGGAGAGCTGTTGCTCATTACTCTGTCCAGCAACTACATGTACTAATTAAGTAATTACACTGTTGAAAATTGGAAGTGTCGTCTTGTTGGAAAATTTTCGTGTGTCTGCTCCCCTTGGCATGCAGGGATCGAATGAGCTAGTGCACAATGCCACCACCAGAGGACACCCCACCTCCCACCCCATGCCTCCTCCATCCCTGCCCCTCAAGGAAAAAAATGATGAGAGAAGAAGGATCTCACAATACAAAATGGAAGTCATTTTCAATTACACAGCACAAGATATATTATTTGTTTATAAAATTCAATTTTCAGAGGCTGCATCTCTTCAATTGGTGGGAATAGCTCATCATTATCTGGTGTTTATTTAATCTTGGAAGATGCAGGTCTTGTAAAATACATCAAAAACAAGTAAAAAAATGTAAATAGATTGAGGAATTCTCCCACGAAATTGACATCAACATAACTCACTGCATGTAATTACACGTTAAAGACCTCCCGATCACATCTTCACAAACATACACACACACTGTCTGCTTGGCTGCGCCACACAGTGGTCTCCACCACAGAGTTCGAAGCTGGCTGATATTAAGCGCACATCTCCTAGTACTAGTACACTGAACGTACAGAATCTGTCGATCAATATTGAAATTACACAATACATACTCAACGCCAAAGTGCTCCACTGCCTGTGACAGTGGACACGAGCTACATTTTTTGTGAGCATCTGGCAGCCACATCACCCCATAGCTGCGGTCCCCTTTATCTTTATTTGGAGGGGCCCGTTTGTTTGGAAAATCCCACATGAAGTTACCACTTCCGTTTGCAGGACATGCACAGTCTGCTCCCAAACGCACAACTTCTACAACAGGTCAGTGGAAGCAGATACTCTACGTGCTTGTCCTGCTGTGCACCTACTCACTGAGTTAGTTCACAATACCACCAGCTGAGGACGCTGGGAGAAGCGACCTCCCCACCTATCCTCCCTCCAATCCCCTCTTCCCTTTCCCCTCATCCCTCCAGTTACTTCCTGTCAAACAAAGCATCAGGTGGTGGCAATCCTTTGATACAGGTGGTGCCAGCTCCTTGATACTGATACCTGGGAAATCCCTGTTTAAACACATGCCTTCACTTTCTCTCCCTCCACCCCCCCCCCCCTCCCTCCTCCTCGTTTCTCTCTCTCTAGCGGCTACTTCCATCCAGTAAGCATATGTCATGTACCACACTAACCTCTCGTTTGTCCTGAACAAAGTAGTGGGAACCTGGTAAATCCTCAGCTGTGGATTTTTTGGAAATAGTCCATTCGTGCTATCTCCACTCTATCAGACTGACTGAGTAATTAATTAAATCGATACACTTTATGTGGGATAGTTTTTTCTTGCTTCCTATTGGTGGATACTAGGACTAGTATTTGAAATACTCCTGGTGTCAACTCATCGTTATTAACTAGTGGATTATAGCCTAACAGTTTAGAATAGTTTGACCATATGAAACTAATAAATGCTGATTGGTTAATATTTGCACAGGAGTTGTTTCATATCAAATCCAACAAAGCTAATTAGGATGTCAGGTAGCAATAATCGGTACATACCTTGTTGTTAAGGTTCTATACATATATTGTCAAAACAGCAAGAATGAGGTAACTACTCCCTCCGTTTGACAAGATAACAACGGTCAACTCATCACACATCACCTATTAATACCGTCGCATGCCATTATTCTTCATGTAGCAATGAATGCACATTCCTCACAGCAATCCAAATCGTTGGTGCCTGGCGCGGTTGTCGTGTAATCAATCACGGTGCACAAATGAACACATAAAACACATCAGCAAATCACTCAAGTAATGCCATTTCCGTATTTGCCAGGTGTCAGGCCCACAGCGTTGGGTGATAAACCCAGCCATTAAACCCTTGTAAATGCGGTCGGCCGTCCCTCCGAAATCCGCCCTGTTTGTTTGGCAGTCAACAACTTACTTGTTCAGAGTCTCAACAGTGACTACTTCGTGAACTGGGCGCTCGACTATCGATAGTACTTACTGAGACCTGCTTGAGGCAAAAATGTATCGTACCCAGTACGTAAGGGGTGGTTGACCCCTTACATATTCCAGGATTCGATCCCGCAACTGCCTGGTTTCCAGAGCCTACTCTTCATCCCTTCTGGATTTTCCTTGCATCCTGTTGGTGGATACTGGCACAGCTAGGTCGTTTGGCAGGAAATCCATTATGCTGGAGGTAGCTGAAAATTTCAAATTTCAGCTCAATTGTAAGCAATGTCCTTAAACAACTTGTGGCTGATGGCATGGGGTCGGACTGGTATGTGTGCTTGCAGTAACGCTATCGGAAACAACAAATTTATCAGTCGGGAATTGACATTGCAAAAGGTTTTTCTGAAGCACTATATAATCGCTAAGTTTGTTCTCTCAACTTCACCAGAACAAAGAATTAGGAGGAAGAGGAAGGGTCTACCATGTAGTAAGATAGTAACAACAACGAACCACTCCCACCTTCTTGCTGCATAAAAGAGTCCACTGGACTGTACTGAGAAGCAATCATCACACACTTAAACCACATTCCATTCCATTAGTAATTGTCACAGGTAGATGTCAGAGACCACTGAAATACTCATACATCCCGCATGTCCGTGTCCACATGCAGTGTCCCAGGCCAGAGATCATACAGCACTAGTTGCCGCCATGGACACATGTCTCAGTGATCGTACCAAGTCTGCTGCTGAACTCTGCCTTGAGAGGACCAGCTGGCTGTGGAGGGTATCCAGGATGACTGGAGTGGTAAGAGTTCGCTTGTTACCAATACATCCAGCACCAACAGTTGTCAGTGATCGATACTGAATCTTCTCAAATACTCACGTAAAAATCGGAGAATTCTGGCAACACAGCAGGCTGCCCAACACATACTGAGTATTAGTTCGCTATTCACCCGCCCAGAGGGAGGCACAGTAACGTCAACTGCATCCCCGTATCCCACCTCACCTGTTCAGGAGGCTCAGTGGCGTCTCGTGCCTTAAGCTGGAAATGTCCATTAGTTCCGGCTACCGGTTATCTCCACTATGCACCTGCAAGTCAGGTAGAGCCCTCCTAGGACATCAGCCACATATTTCTCAGAGTAATCATAATTAAAGATTGTGATCATAACGCCAATTTGGAGGCACTCGACAATGAGTGAATTATCATAAATACCTTCTCCTGACGACTGTGGCTCTGGAAATATCAATTTTCCACATAAATCTATATTATTCTTATGACTACACATAACTGTCCATGTAAAATCTTTCATTCACCTTATGGCTATCGATGCACTGAAATCATAATTTTCCACACCAGGTTTATACCTCCCTTACCAACGGACATAGCCATTTTCTTGCTCATGTCGGAACACTGACCACAGTTATGTTATGTTCCAACAGCATAATATTCCTGATTATCATTTATAGGTGTATAGCGTCCGAAAAACTATGGTATATCCACACTTACACCAGCTGGGTGTCGTTTCACATGGCCTGCCATAACTACCCAGAATCAAAACCCCACTACCACATCGTCATTACCACATATTTGTTGAGGAATAAAGGGCTTAATTACAATTAACAAACCGTCGCATCATTTATTTATGTTATGTACGTTCTTGCACAATAGCCACCGATTGGCAGAACAGGAAGAACTGATACCTCCAGCGAAGTCTCAGACCACTGCTAATTCTCTCGAAATCCTTTCATGATATGACAGAACTGTTTCATTTTTAGAAAGTTGTCCAGTCCTCCATCCGTCACCGCCAAGGTAGAGAGTTATCACAACGAGAAAAAAAAATCACAGTAACTTACAGGAGGAAATTCACACTCATGCAGAGTATACACGGACTGTATAATGAAATTCAGAAGTATAACACCTACAATTCATCTATACTGAATGAAAGTCTATAAATATCCCCCAGTACATGTGCAAGTTCCCTTTACTGTATTCCTATGATAACCACGCTAGAAATACAACAGTGTAATGGTGTCAGAGTCTTCACTGATGCACAGTCCCTTTCTCTCTCTCCTTGTTATTTTTGTAACATACAACCAAGTAAAACTACAAGCTATAAAAACTTCACTAAATCACTTAATAGATAACTCAGTAAGATATTACCACGTCTCGCTCTTCCAATATATTGGAAACCAATACCGTCTGAGGGTTGACTTTGACCATATATGGTGACTCCACTAAATACATATGTATGGTTCCATTGGAACAGGTGGCCAGTGATCAACGTCGCTACCAAGGACCTGTGTAAAGTTTTGTCCCCTGTACTGGTAGAAGACCATTTGCCACAAAGTATCAATCATAAAAGAAGGTTACTGTGTTGTTGTTTCATAAGCAGTTTGATACACTGCTTTTTGCTGTAGCACATTGAAGCAGTGTATGACTACAGCTGTGTACACATCCATACATTTTGTTTTCCTACCATGCCTTTGAGGTCTGTGTTAGGTACTAATCTGACGTTAACATGTTTCAGTCCACTGACTCTCACAGGAAGCTGAACATTACTTGGTGTAAACTAAGCTGCTCCTACAACACACAAGTCAGTTGAAATAAATGAAAGAGGCAGTGTTTGTTATTGACAAAAATGTGGATGACATCTCAGTATATGGAAACTGGAAGAGTTTGTGGCATTGTGAAGCGTTTCCAAACAGCTATCTGAAGATAGCTACATTTAATCTCATCTTCCACATTTAATCTCATCTTCCACAGTAACGAGGTGCAGATGTCTCGGTCTTCCATTTTCGTTTCGCATATTTGCGTGTGTAACAAGAGAGTATTCTGCAAGACTTAAACCCACAGAGCACGGATAATATGCACCATGTTGCCAATTCCACCAATGGAGGAATGACATGATTTTCATACAGCCAGGCGAGCATGTAAGTTCCCTCCTCCCTCAAGATTTTTTGTCGTATTTTCATCAGTTTTACGCATCTTTCATCACTTTTTGTAATTTTATTAGATTTTCCGAAATTTCAACTCATTTTACTTAATTATATGAGGTCCAAACTACTACTGTCAACGAGCTGTCATGTCAACTAAACGTTTCATTGCGTCGATCTCATGACGCTATCAGCGAGTGACACTGCAGCACGGTTCTCAAAATCTATATCATCGCTAAATCACCTCCTCCATTACTTTGTGAAGGTCTTGTACAGTCGTGCTCAAAAGTATCCGAACGATCTGAATTGCATTTCGCCTGACTCGCATGCAACCTACATAACGCAGCTGTCTAGCAGGTCCTCTAATCGCTTCTCGGTACAGTCGTGTGACTATTGAAAATGGCTCCAACAAGTCACCACTAGAAAACACTGCTCTGTATCGCAATAACTCAAGATGTAAAGTAATACCAAGATACTACAAATATCAGGGAACCCCTTATCACAGATAAGCCTGTCCTTAAGGCCTTTAAGCTCACATTTATTACAATAAATGACATACCTGAAATGTTACCACTCTCATTATTACGTCAGATAGGTAATGCACGTAGTAAGTTCGTCGTATTCATGATTTCCTCTTCAAAGTAACATACCGTACTTATTGTTTAACACAAAATGACATTAAAAATTTAAGATATTCACGAGCAGCTAGTTGAGAATATGTATGAACTTCAAATGACACGACGAACCGTCTCGTTCTGTATATGGATTCAAACCCAGGTCATGCAGACTGAGCAAAGACTTCGTGACTGACGGAAACTAACAGTCATTCCTGACTAGGCATACAGAGAGCGATATACCTCGATTTTAGACAGTATCAGTTAGCAAATATCAACTTTAAATTACATAACATAAACATTTTTAACGGACGCGAATTCCTACCCGGCATCTATTGTCCTTTTTAACGAACTACGAGAGATGTTAAATATTGCTTCCTCACAAGTAACTTACTTGAAATGCCGTGATGTAAAGCTTTGTATTGGGCAGGGATTCGAACCCAGAACCTAATCGGATTGTTATCGAAGCACAATCAACTGTGACATATCGGATTTTCTCTGCAGTAGCTAGATGATTTAACTGAACTGACGAGACGAAACATTAATTTTTTCCTTCCCAGGACTCCAACCTGGCGCCTGTCGCTGTCATATTCTACAGAAAACGAACGTTAAATATGGGTTTGTTACACCAGCAGCAACATGTGAGCACGTTTGAACTAGAAATAATATGACGAAGAGTACAGTGCTGACTGGGAATCGAACCCCACACATATCGTTGTTGACTGCACACAAAGAGACATCAGCTACCGAATTTTTCTCCACCTGCAACTCGGAATAACATCCTTGAACTTAACAGTGATCTCGCAAATAGTTCTGTGTCTCACTGGGCATAAAAAACGTCAGATATCGTTAGTGTTGACAATGAATGAAAATACATTCACAATCTAAATTATTATCCACCAGCAGATAGGTGTTCTCATGCTAGAGCTTGATAATACATAATGAAAACTTATAGTGCCGGGCCAGGATTCGAACCCATTCACGCGCAATATGCGGAGATGTTGAGGAATCTGCAGTTTTGAACAAACAACAAATTGTAGTCGAGCTATATTGTCACGAAGGGATCAAATTCCGTGTTAAGGGCGGTCTGAGTTGCATTCCCAGTTCAGAACCAATTTTATCGACATACAGAAGCTCAAACAAAAGATGGAGTAAGTGTCTTGTGACCCTACATGGCGTTTGTTTCGCCACTAGAAATAAATAATTAGTATAAGAAAGATTACTACTGATGATAGAGTTTCTACGTGACGCGACTCCTGACTTTATTGTGGTTCAATTTAACGTCTACTTGTTAGAGAAAGAATATCATGTTTAACGTGAGTTTCAGACCACAATGCCATTATACCTTCTTCACTTGGCGTAGCCAGAAGAGAACAGGATCTGTCTCTCCTTATCAAAAATCATCAGCAGAAGTTGGAATCGAACCCAGGCCATAGGTATATGAACTTATCATCAATCCAATAGACCACCAAATCCTCTTCTCTGTGACACATTTTTCTATCGTAAAACGTTGTTCCACACTGGATGAGAATTCTGACACAAAGGCTCCCTGTAGTGGTTTGAAGCATGTTCAGTACATTCCTGTACTTGGTTGATCGAATCGCCATGAACTAGCTGCCTTGGCTACCCAGTGCATACATTCGACTCTATTTTGTAATCATCGAAATAAAATCACGTAAGTGCCACGTACACAAAACTGCCAACAGTGTAGGATGCAGAAATTTAAATAGGAAGCGTTCCTTTCCAATTGAGCTACTCTACTGCGCTATCTGTTTATTGAAAACGTCTTGCAGTGCAAAAGAAAAGCTGTAACTGTCTGTCTCTCAGAAGTTATCAGTCTAATGGGACTTTGAACATAATTCCCTTCACTTCTCAACCCAAAATAGTCGCAAGTGGAAAAAGAGCTAACTTCTGCGACGTTTTGTTCTTTTCGGGTTTAATAGACGGCCAGGTATTAGATGCATCTCGAAACTTTTGTATTATGTATGGGAAGAGCGCATCGTGCCAAAATACGTCTGAAAGGAATTTTCTACACTAACTGTCGTGTGGTAGTGGCATTATATTCTTCATCAAACCTTGTTTGACAGCTTTAATTCACAACAAGTTTTCTACATGCATGTTATCAATAAACTGCATGTGCATTGTCAGACTGTTACAGATAACATCAGAGAATTCGCATATATCGTTGATTAATTTCTATCTCATGTTTACTATTGTTTTAAGAACACTAAAAGAAACCTTACGAAAATTGTGCACTGTATTATAAGAAATGAAATAAAACTACCCATGATAACCTTACGACGAAACTCTTGTTATTACCAGCAGGAGGAAGACGAATCGATGTGATCCTACAGCGGGCTGGGAAGTGACCATAGCTGGCGTCTCAAAGACGTGGCTGCTACAGCCTGGAAAACGTAATCCGTCTGATTCACAGTTCTGTAACTAGGTTTAGGGACTGGAGCGTAGTTACTAATAATACTCAGAACTGACTGCAAACTAAGCAACATAAATCAGTAACTCTCATAGTTCTTTTTACATTTCTTTCGTAAGTGTACTCAAGTAAGTATCTAAACTCATTGACAGACGTTTTCGTGCCTCGCCGATAGTCGAGCACAAAAAACAAATAAAAAAAAAGTATTTGTGTGTGTGTGTGTGTGTGACACAGAGAAAGAAGACAAGATATATATATATATATATATATATATATATATATATATATATATATATATATATATATATATATAGGCAGAGAGATAACAACAAAAAAGAATGAGAGAGAGTAAATACTTGGTGTATAGAAATTGAATCATGGTATGTAAAGAAATCTTTCATTAAAATGACACGTTCCACATCATTACGAAATGTTGTTTTCATAATCTAATCATATCATTTTGCTGACTACTCATGAAGAGGCATGAACTACCGAAATTTTCGCCAATATCAGTAACGAAATCTAAACTTGAAAATAAAAGACGACAGTTTTTGTTTTAAACTGGGACTCCTATCAAGACCCTTTCGTCCATGTTCACTAACCACGAAGGATATCTGATATGCTTCCATTCAGAAGTAACAAAATGTGCATGCATTTAAAGATAAAGCGCATTATGTGAAGTTCTGTGACTGTGATACGAACCCAACACATAATCGGATTGTTAACTAAGAAAAATCAAATGTTAAGTATCGGTATCTCTTACCATCTGCTAGGTGTTTGAATCTAAAATAAGAATACAAATTTCTGTGCCTGAGCGACAATCGAACCGCACACATACCGTCCTTCTTTATCATCCACGAATACAGCTTAAGTATCAATTGCTTAGTCACCAACAGTAAGATGTGTGCGTGTTTGACCAAAAATAACGACACCTATTGCGATTGTTGGCAACACATGAACAGACATATAAATGCACGTTAATTTTCACTAACAGGCCGGTGAGCACGTGATAGGGCTTGAAACGAAATTATGAATATTTTTGTACTGGATCGGGATTCGGACCCACATACTTACCTTCTGAAGAGATCTAGAGAAGGTTGCAATCTTGGGAAAAGGAACGAAATGATTGAACTATTCTGTTCCGAGAGATTCAGATCCTCGAAAGAGGAGATACGAATTAGAATCACAGTCCAGCACCAAATTTTTCAACGTCTCTAGTTCAATCAACTCCCAGTAAAATAAGAGCTCTGTTCCTTTAAATGCCTATTGGTCATCAAATAAAGTAAAATTTTCTAGTGTTAGTAGGTTTACTGGCGACAGTATTTCTGTTTGCCATGACTTCCGTCTATGTCATTTCCCAATGTAAACCGGCTCTGCCCAGTTGGTAATGAAGGAACGTGGAGTTTAATGCGGATTCTGGATTATAACGTCTTTCTCTTGAGGTTATCAGAGGTAAAGGAAATCTGTTTGTGCCTCTTAAAAGTAAATGCCTGTACCCATGCGTTGCACCTGCGATAGTTCGTTCCGCCAGACCATTGTGGCCACATTTCCCAGCCCCAGGAATGTGCTGTAACGGATGATGTGATTAGCTTACAAAATTAGTCACTGTGGAAAAAATGCGAGTCTATTAAATGGTTAAGTAGAAGCAAGCTTCTGACGCGGAGATTATGCTATTCTCATGTCAGCAGGATGTAAAGACTCTTCTAGGCATCATAGCGTCGATGTGAAGCCATTTTGAAATTTTCACTAATTCAGCAAATTTTTTAGTTCGAGATAAGCCTCTGTGAAGTGTGAAGTTACCGGATAATTCGATTATTACCGTCATTATGACTATCATTTTCATCATACCGCTGCTGGAACGCATGTGCTTGAAGATAATTTAATGCCTTTTGGTCATTATAGAAGTAGCTGCCCAAGAAGAGGTTCTCTCCCTGTCTACGGAATCCTTTTCATGTTAATATCAAACATCAGCAATTACTAGCAGATTACATTAAACTAAAATAATTGATGAAGACGTTACTCGACAACAAAAACGCGCTGCCTTTCTCCATTTACTTGCGCCTAGAAATGGCTGTCGAATACTGCGAAACTAAAAGCCAAGGGGTCTTACTGCCTTCCGATATACGTCGTTGTCAGTTCTTCCATATGATCTGGTCGACGTGACCTGTTACAAGTTGTATATGACAGAGAATGTTTTAGAAAATCAATTATTTTCCTTTGCAATAAACAGAAAGATTTTCATTCGTTATCCAAGTTCAAAATTTTCGCAATATTAGTTCAAATTTAATATTCGCTACTGTAATGTAGGAAAGTATTTCACAGTTGCAAAACCCACATCCGACTCATTGACGTTACACTTAGTCGCTGACCATAAATTCTAGCTCAGAGTGACACCAGTTTAAGTAATCGAATGTAGCTAAGACTGTTTGCCAGTGCTCTTTCTCACTGGAAAATATGCAATTCACTCATTGGGCTCAGTACACTGTAACAGTAATTTCTGTGTGTATGCAATACATACGGATTGTAGAATTTAGTGGTGTTCTGGCTTCCACTTCTGTATACAATATGCCTGACCTAAACGGGCCCTTTATCATTACAGGCTCTGGGCAGTGCAACATCATACTGACAAGAGTAATGTGCTTATACTGACAACCTCACTATTCATTTTAGCTGATTTTGTAATCATTTAAATAAAACAACATGACCTTCCAGTGGGAGACATTTCGTCCCCCTTTTCCTTCAATGAAATTTGCCTTCCAACCAGCGAAATGCGGCAGAGTACGGCCAGTAAACGATTCACAAACCACGATTTAGTGCCGTTAGGACGATTTCTTTGAACATTATCGTAGCTGAAGGAATTTAGTTTTTTCGTAAATCGTCTTATGCAGCATCATACACAGATATCACAAATAGGAATAGGTCTTTGTCCAGGTACAAAGGTTGTAAAACAAAATTCCCAGAGTTCATCCACAAACTGAGGCGTATTTATAATATTGAAGCTAGACTGTGTATCATTGTCTTCCTTGAGTGGTCATTGGAAGGCGTTTACTGACATGTATACAATACTATGAATACTTCGAACACTGTAGCTACCGTTGCTCTCATAAACTAATTTTGTTTTTTTTAATTCTTGTGGGTCTTCATTGTGCAATATGAGCTGTAGACACAGCCTTAGACAAAAAACTGACCGCCGAGTTGTTCACGTAAAGTGGACAATACAGTTGTGCTCCCCTAAGAATTCTGTGTTCGGCAATACGCTCGATCTGGCAACATTGTAGACTGCGGCACTTCCCGGAGGAAGTCTTGACTGCAGTCTGAGTACATCACTCTTGTCTACGACCGTAGTCTTGAGGTAAAACGCGAGACTAGCTACTACGAGGTCTGGCAACCGAAAGCAAACGTTGACAAAATTTTTATCGCCCCTTTCCTCTCAGTGCTAAAGCTCTGAGTGTATTTCAAGCGAATCTACAAAATATTTCGCTTTCTGTCACATTGGTAATAACAGTTTGGTTCAACAATATTTTATCGAGAGATTTCTTGGCCGACCATCTGCCTCTGAAAACCGCGTGCGTCTGAGTTCTCTGGGACCAGTTTACTGCTTACGGCAGGAGCTGAGGCACTGCGCTGCCTCGCCTTCTGCTGACAACGTCTGCTCCACTCCTCAGTCTCGACGGTGTAAAATGCTTTAATGTTGTTGAGTGGTGACCCATAAAATCTGTCTACGATTTGTGTTTCACACTCGATAGCAGTGGAGACACAAAATCTTTTTTATTTGGTGAGTATTTTATTACACTAGTATGCAATACATCAATGTGGCACAGAATTAATTTCATTGTTTCTGATCCAGTGCACTATAATTAAAGTGTCATATCGTGTTCTTTTTCCTTTCACAGGAGATTCTTCAAATAATTTATTTTTGTCATGGATTCATACGTGATAGTCAAGGCACAGAAAGTAAATGCAATGTAATGTGTTTGATTTCTTTCTTTGATTCCCTATGGTAAATGGATGCGAAACATTGTGTCAATATCTTTCAGAAACTGCTCTACAGCTACTCAGGCAAGTTGCTTGTTTTGAGGTCCATACATTCATTAATGAAGAAGTGAACGCTGTTCAAAAGTGACATTTAAAACATTCAATTGTATTTAAGGTGACAAAATTGCCCATATTTGAAGCTACTCGGAGAAACAGTAAGTTCCTAGAACCGTTGTTAGCAAATGTCTGCAGAGTGTTGCTAATTGCTGCTGTGGAAATTTAGCATAGAGGCCTTTAGTAATCAAGAGGTTCATTTCCTTCATACTTATCACCCTGGTATGTGAGTCTTAAGTGAAGAACGATATTGAAATTCGTATTGTTGACAGTCGATTCGAATTTCTTCAGAGGCGCTTGTATTGTGAAGCAGCTTGGCAGCCAGAAAGCCGAGATCTATCACCATTAACATAACTTACTGAGTCGAGCTACCAAGAGGACGTGATGTGTAAAGGTTTTCTTCCGATTTCGTTACAGCGTTTTTTCTGGAAATTCGTAGCTCCATAAAATAAATCAGAAAAGAAGCTCACATACGCTCTCCCCTATCATGGTTAGATCTGACGACTCACTGAGCCCTTGCAACACGAGACACAGGCGGTACCACAGGGCTACAGGCACACTGCTGCCAGCACGCAATTCTCATCATGGTATTGGTCGCTCAGCCTCATAACGCATCATGAAATATAATAAAAGTTCTCATTTATGTGATGAAGAGCATTTCTTTAGCCAAAAAACTGAATTTTTAGTCTCAGCGTCTTAGTTTACATGAGGATTATATAGCACGAGTCATTCAAATGGAAAGGGAATATCAAGCGAATTAGCGAGTCAATTCAGTACCATACGCAGAAGTGATTGCACTGTGACAGTGTTGCCAAATGTTTGAGAAGATGCTGCCAATTCTCAGCTGTACTAGGAACAGCTCTGTAGTGGTATGCGAGGAGAATCCCATGCTCATGTCATAGGAGGATACGGAGAGGAGGCGTGGGGTTCGGTTAATATGCAGCGTTTTCTCCTACCAGTCTTGTGAAACATTAACCACGATTACAGTTTCCCACAAAATATATACAAATAAAACACTTACCTTGTTACTTTGTGACAGAAAATTATTTCAGTACATTAAAAAGTCTTTGGAAATCAACTTTGCCCACCTGTCACGAAAAGTAAGATAACAAACACTTTGCACCTCGAAATCGATTACATCTATGTGCAGTCTTGTGATCATACAAATAGAATTTCATGAATTACACGAGAATGCAGAAAAATGTTGGTGCGAATGGAAGATATAAGAAACACAGTTAAGTAATTATTCTGTGCCACATAATAATCAATTCATTTGAAAATTCAGAAGAGAAGAAACTAAAAATCATGCACATTAAGACAGAAACTAAAGCGCAGATGCGGGCACTGTGCAGATCTGCGCTTTTTCATCTTCAGATCTATACAAATAATGTATACTAAGCAGTGTATTTATTGCTTTCGTAATGATCCCTTCTTGTTCAGTCTTCTAATGATGAACTGGATTCACGCTCATGAGTCTGATTGTTTCTTTGTATCCTTCCATCTACTATCTTTGTGTGTTATTGCACGGTGTTCAAAAAGCAAAATATTATGCCTGCTCCCACGAGGTATTAGCACAAGGTCGCAAGAAGACTAACGAATTATAATCAAAATACACTGAGACGCCAATTAGTCTGTCGTTATGTTGTTAAGTCGGCAGAAATTGTTGAGTATAATTGCCTGCATCACCAGCACCCCGTTGTCTTCTTCTCTTACTGAGATTTTCGTATTACCCTGAATACAAGACGCCGAGATAAATGTGTATATTTTCCGTGATGAAACATCCCACATTCCAGTCTTTCTGATCCATTCATTACGCGCAGCGGCAGCAGTGTTTATTGACGTGAAAAATGCCCAGTTGCACTGTGATCCGAAAGCCACGTTAAACTGTAGGTTCGCCTATTGCCTGGCTAGGTAAGTCAATTGAAAGGTCGGAGGAAAGCAATGGAATACAACCTCCAACAAGACCGTACCTATTAAAGCACTGTGGTGTTCAAACCAATTTTCCGACTGATGACTGCTTTACTTTACTATGGGTTCCAAAGCTAATGATCTTCGGGTTGTTAACATTTTTGTGTTATCATGCTTTAGCTTTGATACCAGTAAACGTAAGTAACCGGCCGAGCACTGTCACCATTCGAGTTGTCAAGGCGGTAGACGACGATGCTGTCGGCCCCAGTTAAATCTTGGTCATGGCTATGTTTCAGTCGAATACCTCTATGTGCCTTTGTGTATATTTCAAGATATGCTTTTATACACTTGGTACCCATCCAAATCGATATCTGATAGAGCTGCATTTAGCAACATCAATCAGATATGTTTTCCGAGCAATATATTGGACAACACGTCAGTGCAGCGAGATTTCGTTTGTGTGTAGCGCATGGTGCAAGAAATATTTGTGTTTTGCTTGCTTCAGTGATAGGTTTCACCCCACTGAATGCGAGAAAGCTCACGGATAGACTGTCAATAATTGGAATTATGTAATAATATAATCTGAGGCATCAGAAATAGTTGAGTATAATTGCCTGCATCACCAGCACCCCGTTGTCTTCTTCTCTTACTGAGATTTTCGTATTACCCTGAATACAAGACGCCGAAATAAATGTGTATATTCTCCGTGACGAAACATCCCACATTCCAAGTATTAGTATTGGAAGGCAGCGTGGAGGGTAAAAATCGTAGAGGGAGACCAAGAGATGAATACACCAAGCAGATTCAGAAGGATGTAGGTTGCAGTAAGTACTGGGAGATGAAGAAGCTTGCGCGGGATAGAGTAGCATGGAGAGCTGCATCAAACCAGTCTCAGGACTGAAGACCACAACAACAACAACAACAACAACAACTTAAAAGGTGTATTTTTGCGTTATGTATCCCGATGAAATTAACTGTAAATAGATTATATGCCTACTTCCTTATTACTCGCGCTTCTCGATGCTTTCCTCAGAAAATAAAAATAAATAGAGAGAGAGAGACAGAGAGAGAAAACATAAATGTATTTCAAATATCAGCTCGATGAAGCTATGTTCGTCTCGTGATGTAAAGCAAGGGTAGCTGATAGGTAGTATCTCGTACTAGCCATATGTATGGATACAGGGTTCTTTCTCTTCTCTCTGCAAACAACCAGAACAGAATTCAGTAACAAGAACACCTACGCAATCCGACAATTAAACACTAAGCCTTCCTTGGTTATTTTGTTAATCAAAAATGGCTCTGAGCACTATGGGACTTAATATCTATGGTCATCAGTCCCCTAGAACTTAGAACTACTTAAACCTAACTAACCTAAGGACATCACACAACACCCAGTCATCTATTTTGTTAATCGTTAACCATTGTCTGTAATGCAGTAAACACCCTTGATTACTGTTTTGTTATTACTAACATTGTTATTGTTATTCGTCACCTCACAACAGATTTCCTATCACTCATTGCTGCCAAAACACGTAATGAATGGATCAGGATGATTGAAATGTGGGATGTTTCGTACCCGAGAATATAAAAATTTATCTCGGCGTCTTGTGTTCAGGTTAATATGAAAATCTCAGCAAGAGAAGACAACTGGATGCCAGTAATACATGCAATACTATCCAACTATATCTGTTGACTTAACACCAAATTGGTGTCTCAGTGCATTTTTATCATAATTCGTTAGCCTTCTTGCGACCTCGTTCTAATACCTCGTGGGAACAGGCATAATATTTTGCTTTTTCAATACCGAGCAATAACACACAAACATAGTAGATAGCGGTGTCATCAGACGTAAAGATCAACCTGACACAAGCTGTGTTTTAGAACCTTTATACCTGGACAAAGACCTATTCCTATTTGTGATATCTGTGATTGTTGCTGGATAAGACGATTTACGAAGAAACTAAATTCCTTCAGCTACGATAATGTTCAAAGAAATCGTCCTAACGGCATTAAATCGTGGTTTGTGAATCGTTTACTGCCGTACTCTGCCGCATTTCGGTGGTTGGAAGGCAAATTTCATTGAAGGAAAAGGGGGACGAAATGTCTCCCACTGGAAGGTCATGTTGTTTTATTTAAATGATTACAAAATCAGCTAAAATGAACAGTGAGGTTGTCAGTATAAGCACATTACTCTTGTCAGTATGATGTTGCACTGCCCAGGGCCTGTAATGATAAAGGGCCCGTTTAGGTCAGGCATATTGTATACAGAAGTGGAAGCCAGAACACCACTAAATTCTACAATCCGTATGTATTGCATACACACAGAAATTACTGTTACAGTGTACTGAGCCCAATGAGTGAATTGCATATTTTCCAGTGAGAAAGAGCACTGGCAAACAGTCTTAGCTACATTCGGTTACTTAAACTGGTGTCACTCTGAGCTAGAATTTATGGTCAGCGACTAAGTGTAACGTCAATGAGTCGGATGTGGGTTTTGCAACTGTGAAATACTTTCCTACATTACAGTAGCGAATATTAAATTTGAACTAATATTGCGAAAATTTTGAACTTGGATAACGAATGAAAATCTTTCTGTTTATTGCAAAGGAAAATAATTGATTTTCTAAAACATTCTCTGTCATATACAACTTGTAACAGGTCACGTCGACCAGATCATATGGAAGAACTGACAACGACGTATATCGTAAGGCAGTAAGACCCCTTGGCTTTTAGTTTCGGAGTATTCGACAGCCATTTCTAGGCGCAAGTAAAGGGAGAAAGGCAGCGCGTTTTTGTTGTCGAGTAACGTCTTCATCAATTACTTTAGTTTTAATGTAATCTGCTAGTAATTGCTGATGTTTGATATTAACATGAAAAGGATTCCGTAGACAGGGAGAGAACCTCTTCTTGGGCAGCTACTTCTATAATGACCAAAAGGCATTAAATTATTTTCAAGCACATGCGTTCCTGCAGCGGTATGATGAAAATGATAGTCATAATGACGGTAATAATCGAATTATCCGGTAACTTCACACTTCACAGAGGCTTATCTCGAACTAAAAAATTTGCTGAATTAGTGAAAATTTCAAAATGGCTTCACATCGACGCTATGATGCCTAGAAGAGTCTTTACATCCTGCTGACATGAGAATAGCATAATCTCCGCGTCAGAAGCTTGCTTCTACTTAACCATTTAATAGACTCGCATTTTTTCCACAGTGACTAATTTTGTAAGCTAATCACATCATCCGTTACAGCACACTCCTGGGGCTGGGAAATGTGGCCACAATGGTCTGGCGGAACGAACTATCGCAGGTGCAACGCATGGGTACAGGCATTTACTTTTAAGAGGCACAAACAGATTTCCTTTACCTCTGATAACCTCAAGAGAAAGACGTTATAATCCAGAATCCGCATTAAACTCCACGTTCCTTCATTACCAACTGGGCAGAGCCGGTTTACATTGGGAAATGACATAGACGGAAGTCATGGTAAACAGAAATACTGTCGCCAGTAAACCTACTAACACTAGAAAATTTTTGCCGGCCGCGGTGGTCTAGCGGTTCTGGCGCTGCAGTCCGGAACCGCGGGACTGCTACGGTCGCAGGTTCGAATCCTGCCTCGGGCATGGGTGTGTGTGATGTCCTTAGGTTAGTTAGGTTTAATTAGTTCTAAGTTCTAGGGGACTTATGACCTAAGATGTTGAGTCCCATAGTGCTCAGAGCCATTTGAACCATTTTTTGAACTAGAAAATTTTACTTTATTTGATGACCGGTAGGCATTTAAAGGAACAGAGCTCTTATTTTACTGGGACTTGATTGAACTAGAGACGTTGAAAAATTTGGTGCTGGACTGTGATTCTAATTCGTATCTCCTCTTTCGAGGATCTGAATCTCTCGGAACAGAATAGTTCAATCATTTCGTTCCTTTTCCCAAGACTGCAACCTTCTCTAGATCTCCTCCAAAGGTAAGTATGTGGGTCCGAATCCTGATCAAATGGTTCAAATGGCTCTGAGCACTATGGGACTTAACATCTCTGGTCATCAGTCACCCTAGAACTTGGAACTACTTAAACCTAACTAACCTAAGGACATCACACAACACCCAGTCATCACGAGGCAGAGAAAATCCCTGACCCCGCCGGTAATCGAACCCGGGCGCTGGAAGCGAGAACGCTACCACACGACCACGAGCTGCGGACGAATCCTGATCCAGTACACAAATATTCATAATTTCATTTCAAGCCCTATCAAGTGCACACCGGCCTGTTAGTGAAAATTAACGTGCATTTATATGTCTGTTCATGTGTTGCCAACAATCGCAATAGGTGTCGTTATTTCTGGTCAAACACGCACACATCTTACTGTTTGTGACTAAGCAATTGATACTTAAGCTGTATTCGTGGATGATAAAGAAGGACGGTATGTGTGCGGTTCGATTGTCGCTCAGGCACAAAAATTTGTATCCTTATTTTAGATTCAAACACCTAGCAGATGGTAAGAGATACCGATACTTAACATTTGATTTTTCTTAGTTAACAATCCGATTATGTGTTGGGTTCGTATCACAGTCACAGAACTTCACGTAATGCGCTTCATCTTTAAATGCATGCACATTTTGTTACTTCTGAATGGAAGTATATCAGATATCTTTCGTGGTTAGTGAACATGGACGAAAGGGTCTTGATAGGAGTCCCAGTTTGAAACAAAAACTGTCGTCTTTTATTTTCAAGTTTAGATTTCGTTACTGATATTGGCGAAAATTTCGGTAGTTCATGCCTTTTCATGGGTAGTCAGCAAAATGATATGATTAGATTATGAATACAACATTTCGTAATGATGTGGAACGTGTCATTTTAATGAAAGATTTCTTTACATACCATGATTCAATTTCTATACACCAAGTATTTACTATCTGTCATTCTTTGTTGTTGCCTGTCTCTCTTTCTCTATCTCTCTCTCTGTCTGTCTGTCTCTCTCTCTCTCTCTCTCTCTTGTCTTCTTTCTCTGTGTCACACACACACACAAACACACACACACCCAAAAATTTTTTATTTTTATTTGTTTTTTTGTGCTCGACTATCGGCGAGGCACGAAAACGCCTGTCAATGAGTTTAGATACTTACTTGAGTACACTTACGAAAGAAATGTAAAAAGAACTATGAGAGTTACTGATTTATGTTGCTTAGTTTGCAGTCAGTTCTGAGTATTATTAGTAACTACGCTCCAGTCCCTAAACCTAGTTACAGAACTGTGAATCAGACGGATTACGTTTTCCAGGCTGTAGCAGCCACGTCTTTGAGACGCCAGCTATGGTCACTTCCCAGCCCGCTGTAGGATCACATCGATTCGTCTTCTTCCTGCTGGTAATGTAACTGAGATTTGGTAACAAGGCAACGTATGTTTGGCAACTCTGTGATCGACGAGTTACTTCCTGGTGTGCACGGAATCAAGCCTCGAAGTTCACTTGATTTTTCCTGTCATTTCGATTGAATAATCTGAGTTATTATCGCTTGAGGTGTAGCAAAAGATTGTAAATTTACGGCTTTCAGCCCAGGAAATTCGTTGCATGGGTAAATCGCAACCAATCTCGTCTTTAAATAGCGGTTTACGAGTTCTACCCACTATTGCCCTTGTAAAAAAAGTGTAAACACATGCATCTTCCCTAGCCCTGTGATAATGTGCTGAGCTGTAAAAAAGCGGCTGTTAATTGTTTGCGGTTCCAGTTTTGCTGACTCTAACATTTTTATCCCTTCTGTGAAAGAGCTACATGCAGTCAGATCAAACATCGATAAGGAAATCGCAAGGAAATACTTTCTGCTCATAGTGCAATGGTGAAAAACCTACAATTCTGCACAACAGGTAACGCCTCATTCCAATGCTGACAAGCAAATTTTGGGTTTCTAGGAATACATAACTGTATTTATGAAATGCCACATTTGCATACCACTTGAGTATGACACAGCATACCAATCAAACACAAACCCAATCTAAATCTAAGTGAATAGTATTTTACTAATTCGTGCCGATAGAGGCACACTTGCGTACAGGAACTCAGTTTTATTGAAACAAGAGTTTCGTCGTAAGGTTATCATGGGTAGTTTTATTTCATTTCTTATAATACAGTGCACAATTTTCGTAAGGTTTCTTTTAGTGTTCTTAAAACAATAGTAAACATGAGATAGAAATTAATCAACGATATATGCGAATTCTCTGATGTTATCTGTAACAGTCTGACAATGCACATGCAGTTTATTGATAACATGCATGTAGAAAACTTGTTGTGAATTAAAGCTGTCAAACAAGGTTTGATGAAGAATATAATGCCACTACCACACGACAGTTAGTGTAGAAAATTCCTTTCTGACGTATTTTGGCACGATGCGCTCTTCCCATACATAATACACTCCTGGAAATTGAAATAAGAACACCATGAATTCATTGTCCCAGGAAGGGGAAACTTTATTCACACATTCCTGGGGTCAGATACATCACATGATCACACTGACAGAACCACAGGCACATAGACACAGGCAACAGAGCATGCACAATGTCGGCACTAGTACAGTGTATATCCACCTTTCGCAGCAATGCAGGCTGCTATTCTCCCATGGAGACGATCGTAGAGATGCTGGATGTAGTCCTGTGGAACGGCTTGCCATGCCATTTCCACCTGGCGCCTCAGTTGGACCAGCGTTCGTGCAGGACGTGCAGACCGCGTGAGACGACGATTCATCCAGTCCCAAACATGCTCAATGGGGGACAGATCCGGAGATCTTGCTGGTCAGGGTAGTTGACTTACACCTTCTAGAGCACGTTGGGTTGCACGGGATACATGCGGACGTGCATTGTCCTGTTGGAACAGCAAGTTCCCTTGCCGGTCTAGGAATGGTAGAACGAAGGGTTCGATGACGGTTTGGATGTACCGTGCACTATTCAGTGTCCCCTCGACGATCACCAGTGGTGTACAGCCAGTGTAGGAGATCGCTCCCCACACCATGATGCCGGGTGTTGGCCCTGTGTGCCTCGGTCGTATGCAGTCCTGATTGTGGCGCTCACCTGCACGGCGCCAAACACGCATACGACCATCATTGGCACCAAGGCAGAAGCGACTCTCATCGCTGAAGACGACACGTCTCCATTCGTCCCTCCATTCACGCCTGTCGCGACACCACTGGAGGCGGGCTGCACGATGTTGGGGCGTGAGCGGAAGACGGCCTAACGGTGTGCGGGACCGTAGCCCAGCTTCATGGAGACGGTTGCGAATGGTCCTCGCCGATACTCCAGGAGCAACAGTGTCCCTAATTTGCTGGGAAGTGGCGGTGCGGTCCCATACGGCACTGCGTAGGATCCTACGGTCTTGGCGTGCATCCGTGCGTCGCTGCGGTCCGGTTCCAGGTCGACGGGCACATGCACCTTCCGCCGACCACTGGCGACAACATCGATGTACTGTGGAGACCTCACGCCCCACGTGTTGAGCAATTCGGCGGTACGTCCACCCGGCCTCTCGCATGCCCACTATACGCCCTCGCTCAGAGTCCGTCAACTGCACATACGGTTCACGTCCACGCTGTCGCGGCATGCTACCAGTGTTAAAGACTGCGATGGAGCTCCGTATGCCACGGCAAACTGGCTGACACTGACGGCGGCGGTGCACAAATGCTGCGCAGCTAGCGCCATTCGACGGCCAACACCGCGGTTCCTGGTGTGTCCGCTGTGCCGTGCGTGTGATCATTGCTTGTACAGCCCTCTCGCAGTGTCCGGAGCAAATATGGTGGGTCTGACACACCGGTGTCAATGTGTTCTTTTTTCCATTTCCAGGAGTGTACAAAAGTTTCGAGATGCATCTAATGCCTGGCCGTCTATTAAACCTGAAAAGAACAAAACGTCGCAGAAGTTAGCTCTTTTTCCACTTGCGACTATTTTGGGTTGAGAAGTGAAGGGAATTATGTTCAAAGTCCCATTAGACTGATAACTTCTGAGAGACAGACAGTTACAGCTTTTCTTTTGCACTGCAAGACGTTTTCAATAAACAGATAGCGCAGTAGAGTAGCTCAAGTGGAAAGGAACGCTTCCTATTTAAATTTCTGCATCCTACACTGTTGGCAGTTTTGTGTACGTGGCACTTACGTGATTTTATTTCGATGATTACAAAATAGAGTCGAATGTATGCACTGGGTAGCCAAGGCAGCTAGTTCATGGCGATTCGATCAACCAAGTACAGGAATGTACTGAACATGCTTCAAACCACTACAGGGAGCCTTTGTGTCAGAATTCTCATCCAGTGTGGAACAACGTTTTACGATAGAAAAATGTGTCACAGAGAAGAGGATTTGGTGGTCTATTGGATTGATGATAAGTTCATATACCTATGGCCTGGGTTCAATTCCAACTTCTGCTGATGATTTTTGATAAGGAGAGACAGATCCTGTTCTCTTCTGGCTACGCCAAGTGAAGAAGGTATAATGGCATTGTGGTCTGAAACTCACGTTAAACATGATATTCTTTCTCTAACAAGTAGACGTTAAATTGAACCACAATAAAGTCAGGAGTCGCGTCACGTAGAAACTCTATCATCAGTAGTAATCTTTCTTATACTAATTATTTATTTCTAGTGGCGAAACAAACGCCATGTAGGGTCACAAGACACTTACTCCATCTTTTGTTTGAGCTTCTGTATGTCGATAAAATTGGTTCTGAACTGGGAATGCAACTCAGACCGCCCTTAACACGGAATTTGATCCCTTCGTGACAATATAGCTCGACTACAATTTGTTGTTTGTTCAAAACTGCAGATTCCTCAACATCTCCGCATATTGCGCGTGAATGGGTTCGAATCCTGGCCCGGCACTATAAGTTTTCATTATGTATTATCAAGCTCTAGCATGAGAACACCTATCTGCTGGTGGATAATAATTTAGATTGTGAATGTATTTTCATTCATTGTCAACACTAACGATATCTGACGTTTTTTATGCCCAGTGAGACACAGAACTATTTGCGAGATCACTGTTAAGTTCAAGGATGTTATTCCGAGTTGCAGGTGGAGAAAAATTCGGTAGCTGATGTCTCTTTGTGTGCAGTCAACAACGATATGTGTGGGGTTCGATTCCCAGTCAGCACTGTACTCTTCGTCATATTATTTCTAGTTCAAACGTGCTCACATGTTGCTGCTGGTGTAACAAACCCATATTTAACGTTCGTTTTCTGTAGAATATAACAGCGATAGGCGCCAGGTTGGAGTCCTGGGAAGGAAAAAATTAATGTTTCGTCTCGCCAGTTCAGTTAAAACATCTAGCTACTGCAGAGAAAATCCGATATGTCACAGTTGATTGTGCTTCGATAACAATCCGATTAGGTTCTGGGTTCGAATTCCTGCCCAACACAAAGCTTTACCTCACGGCATTTCAAGTAAGTTACTTGTGAGGAAGCAATATTTAACATCTCTCGTAGTTCGTTAAAAAGGACAATAGATGCCGGGTAGGAATTCGCATCCGTTAAAAATGTTTATGTTATGTAATTTAAAGTTGATATTTGCTAACTTATACTGTCTAAAATCGAGGTATATCGCTCTCTGTATGCCTAGTCAGGAATGACTGTTAGTTTCCGTCAGTCACGAAGTCTTTGCTCAGTCTGCATGACCTGGGTTTGAATCCATATACAGAACGAGACGGTTCGTCGTGTCATTTGAAGTTCATACATATTCTCAACTAGCTGCTCGTGAATATCTTAAATTTTTAATGTCATTTTGTGTTAAACAATAAGTACGGTATGTTACTTTGAAAAGGAAATCATGAATACGACGAACTTACTACGTGCATTACCTATCTGACGTAATAATGAGAGTGGTAACATTTCAGGTATGTCATTTATTGTAATAAATGTGAGCTTACAGGCCTTAAGGACAGGCTTATCTGTGATAAGGGGTTCCCTGATATTTGTAGTATCTTGGTATTACTTTACATCTTGAGTTATTGCGATACAGAGCAGTGTTTTCTAGTGGTGACTTGTTGGAGCCATTTTCAATAGTCACACGACTGTACCGAGTAGCGATTAGAGGACCTGCTAGACAGCTGCGTTATGTAGGTTGCATGCGAATCAGGCGAAATGCAATTCAGATCGTTCGGATACTTTTGAGCACGCTGTACATGTGGACATATTGCGAAGCATGTTACACTCCCAACATCACATGACACAAATACTGTTTCTTAGAGTAGGAAACGGCCATCAGCAGAGAGGAGGTGCAAAAATTACGTTCCTTAGCCGAACCACTTCATAAATTCCATAAGATTTTATTACTATTTGCCATCTAAATGGCTCTCACCACTATGGGACTTAATATCTGAGGTCGTCAGTCCCCTAGAACTTAGAACTACTTAAACCTAACTAACCCAAGGACATCACACACATCCATGCCCGAGGCAGGATTCAAACCTTCGACCGTAGCGGTCGCACGGTTCCAGACTGAAGCGCCTAGAACCGCTCGGCCACTGCGGCCGGCATTTGCCATCTCACCCTGTGTGGATGAGAATCACAAAGTGTTCTCACGTTCGTAGGATAAAATCGGAGATTCAGAGATCCAACTCTGGTCTCTGCTTCGAAATGAGCACCGAGCGAGGTGGCGCAGTGGTTAGCTCACTGGACTCGCATTCGGGAGGACGACGGTTCAATCCCGTCTCCGGCCATCCTGATTTAGGTTTTCCGTGATTTCCCTAAATCGTTTCAGGCAAATGCCGGGATGGTTCCTTTGAAAGGGCACGTCCGATTTCCTTCCCCATCCTTCCCTCACTCTGAGCTTGCGCTCCGTCTCTAATGACCTCGTTGTCGACGGGACGTTAAACAGTAATCTCCTCCTCCTCGAAATGAGCCGCCCCTTTGTTGAAACTGTCATACGTAACATTCGATCGTAAATTTATCTAGTTCATCAAAGAGTGTATATTGCAGCTACATCCGGTTTTGCTGAGGTATAATTCCAACTAATCACTGCATGCTGACAGTGCGTTGAATAACGCAAGCTTTCTGTTGCTGGACAAGAGCACCCTGTGTGGCAGTCGATCGGTGGGAGTAGAGTCTGAATTCCATGGTTGAATCAAGAGAGGCTCAGAGATTGTGCTTACTGGTATTGTTCAGGTGAAGTGCTTAATTCACTTTCAGTGCATTAATCCACACTATGATTGTCGGCTGATCAGTGTTGTGGGGCAGCATGCGGAATATTGCTAAACTGTCCATATTTAAAGGTGTTTCGAATGAGTAATGTTTTAAGCAGATAAACTGTACTGTTGGTGATCCACTAACAAGAACTGTTCTGAATCAAACTCATCAATATCCACTCCCTTAACACTTAGTTCAAGAATCATAAAAGAAGGTTGTATACATGGAAGAATCCTGGAGATACTAGAAGGTATCAGATATATTATATAATGGTAAGACAGAGATTTAGGAACCAGATTTTAAATTGTAAGACATTTCCAGGGGCGGATGTGGACTCTGACCACAATCTATTGGTTATGAACTATAGATTAAAACTGAATAAACTGCAAAAAGGTGGGAATTTAAGGAGATGGGACCTGGATAAACTGACTAAACCAGAGGTTGTACAGAGTTTCAGGGAGAGCATAAGTGAACAATTGACAGGAATGGGGGAAAGAAATACAGTAGAAGAAGAATGGGTAGCTCTGAGGGATGAAATTGTGAAGGCAGCAGAGGATCAAGTAGGTAAAAAGACGAGGGCTAGTAGAAATCCTTGGCTAACAGAAGAGATACTGAATTTAACTGATGAAAGGAGAAAATACAAAACTGCAGTAAGTGAAGCAGGCAAAAAGGAATACAAACGTCTCAAAAATCAGATCGACAGGAAGTGTAAAATGGTTAAGCAGGGATGGCTAGAGGACAAATGTAAGGACGTAGAGGCTTATCTCACTAGGGGTAAGATAGATACTGTCTACAGGAAAATTAGAGAGACCTTTGGAGAAAAGAGAACCACTTGTATGAATATCAAGAGCTCAGATGTAAACTCAGTTATAAGCAAAGAAGGGAAAGCAGAAAAGGTGGAAGGAGTATATAGAGGGTCTATACAATGGCGATGTACTTGAGGACGATATTATGGAAATGGAAGAGAATCTAGATGAAGATGAAATGGGAGATACGATACTGCGTGAAGAGTTTGACAGAGCACTGAAAGACCTGAGTCGAAACAATGCGCCGGGAGTAGGCAACGTTCCATTAGAACTACTGACAGCCTTGGGAGAGCCAGTCCTGACAAAACTCTACCATCTGGTGAGCAAGATGTATGAGACAGGCGAAATACCCTCAGACTTCAAGAAGAATATAATAATTACAATCCCAAAGAAAGCAGGTGTTGACAGATGTGAAAATTACCGAACTATCAGTTTAATAAGTCACAGCTGCAAAATACTAACGCGAATTCTTTACAGACGAATGGAAAAACTGGTAGAGGTCGACCTCGGGGAAGATCAGTTTGGATTCCGCAGAAATGTTGGAACACGTGAGGCAATACTGACCCTACGAGTTATCTTAGAAGCTAGATTAAGGAAAGGCAAACCTACGTTTCTAGCATTTGTAGACTTAGAGAAAGCTTTTGGCAATGTTGAATGGAATACTCTCTTTCAAATTCTAAAGGTGGTAGGGTAAAATACAGGGAGCGAAAGACTATTTAAAACTTGTACAGAAACCAGATGGCAGTTATAAGAGTCGAGGGGCATGAAAGGGAAGCAGCGGTTGGGAAGGGAGTGAGACAGGGTTGTAGTCTGTCCCCGATTGTATTCAATCTGTTTATTAAGCAAGCAGTAAAGGAAACAAAAGAAAAATTCGGAATAGGTATTAAAGTCCATGGAGAAGAAATAAAAACGTTAAGGTTCGCCGATGACATTGTAATTATGTCAGAGACAGCAAAGCACTTGGAAGAGCTGTTGAACGGAATGGACAGTGTCTTGAAAGGAGGATATAAGAGGAACATCAGCAAAAGCAAAACGAGGATAATGGAATGAAGTCGAATTAAGTCGGGTGATGCTGAGGGAATTAGATTAGGAAATGGGACACTTAAAGCAGTAAAGGAGTTTTGCTGTTTGGGGAGCAAAATAACTGATGATGGTCGAAGTAGAGAGGATATAAAATGTAGACTGGCAATGGCAAGGAAAGCGTTTCTGAAGAAGAGAAATTTGTTAACATCGGGTATAGATTTAAGTGTGAGGAAGTCGTTTCTGAAAGCATTTGTATGGAGTTTAGCCATGTATGGAAGTGAAACATGGACGATAAATACACTCCTGGAAATTGAAATAAGAACACCGTGAATTCATTGTCCCAGTAAGGGGAAACTTTATTGACACATTCCTGGGGTCAGATACATCACATGATCACACTGACAGAACCACAGGCACATAGACACAGGCAACAGAGCATGCACAATGTCGGCACTAGTACAGTGTATATCCACCTTTCGCAGCAATGCAGGCTGCTATTCTCCCATGGAGACGATCGTAGAGATGCTGGATGTAGTCCTGTGGAATGGCTTGCCATGCCATTTCCACCTGGCGCCTCAGTTGGACCAGCGTTCGTGCTGGACGTGCAGACCGCGTGAGACGACGCTTCATCCAGTCCCAAACATGCTCAATGGGGGACAGATCCGGAGATCTTGCTGGCCAGGGTAGTTGACTTACACCTTCTAGAGCACGTTGGGTGGCACGGGATACATGCGGACGTGCATTGTCCTGTTGGAACAGCAAGTTCCCTTGCCGGTCTAGGAATGGTAGAACGATGGGTTCGATGACGGTTTGGATGTACCGTGCACTATTCAGTGTCCCCTCGACGATCACCAGTGGTGTACGGCCAGTGTAGGAGATCGCTCCCCACACCATGATGCCGGGTGTTGGCCCTGTGTGCCTCGGTCGTATGCAGTCCTGATTGTGGCGCTCACCTGCACGGCACCAAACACGCATACGACCATCATTGGCACCAAGGCAGAAGCGACTCTCATCGCTGAAGACGACACGTCTCCATTCGTCCCTCCATTCACGCCTGTCGCGACACCACTGGAGGCGGGCTGCACGATGTTGGGGCGTGAGCGGAAGACGGCCTAACGGTGTGCGGGACCGTAGCCCAGCTTCATGGAGACGGTTGCGAATGGTCCTCGCCGATACCCCAGGAGCAACAGTGTCCCTAATTTGCTGGGAAGTGGCGGTGCGGTCCCCTACGGCACTGCGTAGGATCCTACGGTCTTGGCGTGCATCCGTGCGTCGCTGCGGTCCGGTCCCAGGTCGACGGGCACGTGCACCTTCCGCCGACCACTGGCGACAACATCGATGTACTGTGGAGACCTCACGCCCCACGTGTTGAGCAATTCGGCGGTACGTCCACCCGGCCTCCCGCATGCCCACTATACGCCCTCGCTCAAAGTCCGTCAACTGCACATACGGTTCACGTCCACGCTGTCGCGGCATGCTACCAGTGTTAAAGACTGCGATGGAGCTCCGTATGCCACGGCAAACTGGCTGACACTGACGGCGGCGGTGCACAAATGCTGCGCAGCTAGCGCCATTCGACGGCCAACACCGCGGTCCCTGGTGTGTCCGCTGTGCCGTGCGTGTGATCATTGCTTGTACAGCCCTCTCGCAGTGTCCGGAGCAAGTATGGTGGGTCTGACACACCGGTGTCAATGTGTTCTTTTTTCCATTTCCAGGAGTGTATATTGGACAAGAAGAGAATAGAACCTTTCGAAATGTGGTGCTACAGAAGAATGCTGAAAATTAGATGGGTAGATCACATAACTAACGAGGAGGTACTGAATAGAATTGGGAAGAAGAGGAGTTTGTGGCACAACTTGACAAGAAGAAGGGACCGGTTGGTAGGACATATTCTGAGGTATCAAGGGATCACAAATTTAGCATTGGAGGGCAGCGTGGAGGGTAAAAATCGTAGAAGGAGACCAAGAGATGCATACACTAAGCAGATTCAGAAGGATGTAGGCTGCAGTAGGTACTGGGAGATGAAGAAGCTTGCGCGGGATAGAATAGCATGGAGAGCTGCATCAGACCAGTCTCAGACTGAAGACAACAACAACGATTGTCGGCTTAGAGTTTCATTGTGAACTGATCAGTGTTGTGTGGCAGCATGCGGAATATTGCTAAACTGTCCATATTTAAAGGTGTTTCGAATGAGTAATGTTTTAAGCAGATAAATTGTACTGTTGGTGATTCACTAACAAGAACTTTTCTGAATCAAACTCATCATTATCCACTCCCTTAAACAGTCAATAATTGAAATTAATGCCATTAAATTCATGGAGAAATAGAACTTAAATATCTTCAACATTTCGCGGCCCTGTCAGCAACTGCATAAATATTAATTTTAATTTTAATAATGAATAGCCTCAGTTGCACCGTTTACCTAGAATTTACCTAGGTTTTAGTCGGGATAACCCATCCTTCTTCAGAATTACAATATCTACCGTTTGTCCATAGTGGACATCGTCAAGCTAAAACTACAAGTGGCTGCCGCATCGCGGCTGTGAAGTGGGGCCGAGGTAAATTCTAGGTAAACTGTCCCATTGAGGCTGCTCGTTATTAAAATTAAAATTAAGAAATAGAACTGTCGTAATGTAACATACATAGCAGTCGGGTTAGATATGGAGGCTGGTGACAAGGGCATCATTTCCTGTAACAATCTTCTGATCTGGAGGTTAATGATAATCATTATTCTGTGGTGAGTGAATATCGATTTTTCAGCGTCACCTCGATTTTCCAAGGAACATTGGATGAGAAAAAAAAAATATTGACACTGCTTTGATTATAAATTGCGTGTACAGTATACATTTGAATAATGATGACTAGTCAAACTGAGAATAGTGACATAATCATTGCAAAAGAGAGTGTTAAGCAAGAGAGTGCTGCTATGGATATCATTAATGAATTGGAACCAATTAGCAGAATTCATTATGTAGACGCACAGGCAAATGAAGTTTCTAAATTGAACATGAATGTTGAATTGCGTGAGGCAGGAATAGATAATCATATTGATGCTGTAGGAAATGCAGATGTACCTATGCAATTTTTGCAACAAAATGTAGACAGGTTTATTCAAAGAACTTGATGGCAATAATCAAAAAATAAGTGCAGATAATCAAAAATTGAGTGCAGATTTGAACAAAAACTTGATGATAATAATTAAAACATGAACACAGATCTGACAAAAAATCTCAATGATACTAAACAAGAACTCAGCTTGGATTTGAAAAAAAGTTCAAGGCCAATTGCAAGAAAACTGGAAGGGCAGGTATGCAGTCGTAAGGGGTATACCGATGGCAGCTGTGTGCGACTGGATATGCATGACAAGAGTGGGAAGATCAGATAGGTCAATGGCTGCAACATCGTCGACAAACGCAGTCGGGAGGACTAGTGCTTCATCATGCAGGACCTCGGCAAGTGATGCCTAAAGTCTGCCTTATAAGTCGTGCGGATTCCTAACACGACCCAGAGGAGGATGTCAAATCATTCACCTCCCTGGCACGTAACGGCCACGTTCAGAGTCCTGTGCCAATACTCGACAAGCCTGTTACTGTGAGGCTGGTATGCTGTAGTGTGAAATTCATCCATGCCACAGAGCAGGCAGTGTTTGTTAAATAACAGTGATTCAAACTGTCTACACTGATAAGTGATGATGGAAGTAGGGCACCCAAATATAGCTATCCAGGAAAATAGAAATGCTCACGTTACTGAATCCACCGTAATGATCGCAAGAGGGATCACCTCCATGCACCATGTAATCATGTAATGTGGTCAATGATTGGCAAGATATACAGGATGTACGTAAAGTCTGGGAACACTTTCAATTATTTATTGCACAAGAACGAAACATTGTACAAATATCATACACATTTCATTTTGAAGAGAAACCCTGAAAGTTTTTTTTTTTCATGTATACCGAGACAGCGTAGTTTGGTAATTTGCCAATAGTCAGTGCTAGTTGCAAACATGGCGAGTTCAGGTGCGGGGCTCGACAAAAACAAGTGTGCTACAGCTGTTCAACGGATTTTTAGAACCAAGTATGGTAAGAAGCCACCAACAAGGAAGGCCAATTACCTCTGTCACAACAAATTCGTTACGATGGGTTGCTTGAGCCCGGCAAAGAGAAGCGAACAGCACAGTGTGAGTGAAGTGAATGTGGAGCACGTACAAGAGACATTCATAAGGAGTCCAAAGAAATTGATGCATCATGCATCCCGTGAACTTGAAATGGCTCCAAAGACAGTGTGGAAAGTCCTGTGACAGAAGCTGTCTATGAAACCATTCACATTGGAGCTAGTGCAGAAGCTCAATGACGACCACAAAGACAAGCGTTTTGAATTTTGTTTGCAGTTGCAACATTGAGTGAGGATGGGGATGGCATTGTTGATCGCTCAATTTTTAGCGACGAAGCAACTTTTCACACTAATGGGAAAGTGAACAGGCATAACTGGCGAATATGGGGCACAAAGCATCCACACGAATGTAATGAATTTGAGCATGATTCCCCAAAGGTAAATGTTTTTTGTGCCTTGTCACGTCAAAAACTGCACAGGCCATTCTTCTTCACCAAGAGCACTGTCACTGGATATTCCTACTTGGACATGTTGCAGCAATGGTTGACGCCTAAAATGCAATCGGACTCTCCGTTTATCTTTCAGCAGGATGGGGCTCCACCCCATTTTCATCGTGAAGTTCGTGGGTACCTGAACACGGATTGGCCGAATTGATGGATCGGCTATACTTACAGAAGGGGACAGCTGTTTCATGAAATGGCCTTCCTGATCACCAGATTTCACTCCATGTGACTTTTTTCTGTGGGGACACATTAAAGATCTGATGTGGGTACCGCCTCCACCACATGACGTAGCAGAGCACTGGGAGAAAATTCTGTAAGCAACTACCCCAGTGGACGATGCCATACTGGAACGGGTATGGCAAGAATTCGATTACCTCATTGATGTCTGCTGGGTCACTCATGGCTCGCATATCGAATGTTTCTAAAAAAAACTTTCAGAGTTTCTCTTCAAAATGCAGTATGTATGACATCTGTACAAATGTTTAGTTCTTGTGCAATAAATAATTGACAGTGTTCCTGGACTTTATGTACACCCTGTAATTGATACTATTAGATACCAGTAACAGCCCCATGAGGTCTAGGTGCACATGTCGGAAGGGACATCAAATTTGCCTAGCGGACGATGTGTATGTCTGTCGAATGTGTTGCGCTGACATGGCACGCAGGCATGAGCCCACATATGGCAGTCCTGGCCACACAAAGTATTTGGCGACGAGCCTCATAGTAGCCTTAACACCAGGCTGTGAAAGATTATGCAAAGCAGCGAAAACCTGGCGGTTAAAGCAGCCAGGACAATAGGCCGAGTGATGCCCATAGATGTGTCACACGATAACGGCCTGTCTCAGCCCGGTAGGGTGCAAGAAACTGTCTGCAGGGAAGGGGTAGAGTCCTGACATAGGTACTGCAGTTCAATATCGTTGTCCTGTAAGTGGGCCAGTGAGCCAAAATTGACAGGAGATGAAATGGCATTGACACATGACAGATAATCAGCCACAACATTTTCTGAGCCACGGATATATTGGATGTCTGCCACGTACCGAGAGATGAGATCCATTTGCGAAAACCTGGATGAGGAGGCTCAATGGCACGACTGTGAATGGTGTTCACAAGGGGACGATGGTTCAGGAAAATTGATGTATCCCTTGCTTGTATGTCTGTGCGGAAATATTTAAAGCCCTGCTACACTGTGAGAAGTTCTCTGTCGGAAGGGGACCACTTACATTGAACTGCAGATAGTTTTTTGTAAAAAAAATTGAATGGCTGAGATATGTCACCCATGTGTTGTTATAGAACCGCACCAATTGCAAAATCACTTGTAACCACCATAGTAGAGATGCGAGCATCTGTCAAGGAGTGGGCAAGAGTGACAGCATGTTCTAGTGCTGTCTTGAGATTTTCAGAGCGCTGTACACAGTGATTACCGGAAGTTTGTTCGCAGCTAGAGCATCTGTAACGAGGGCTTGGGTAGCTGCCGCCAACAGTGAGTTGTGTCTGATAAAGCTGATGGTCTCCAAAAACTAGCGCAATTCGCGAAAATTCACAGGGAGTGGTAGACTGTGAAGGCAGTTGATCCAATCTTGTGGAGGACATATACCCTTACAGGAGACACTGTACCCAAGAAAGGTAACAAAGATGTGTCGAAGCTGTGAATTATCGTGAATAATCTTGACTCTGTTAATTGCCAGCAAGTCCTGTAACATGGCCAGGTATAGCTCATGTGCCTTGTCAGAGGAGGAGAAAATGAGAATGCCATCTAGGTACGCACAGCAGTAAGAGCAGTTAAAGAGAAGTGAGTCAATGAAACGTTGTAAAGTTTGAGCCGCGTTTTTGAGGCCTTACTGCGAGTAACAAAATTCGTAAAGGTTGAAGGGGATGATCAACAGTGTTTTGGGTACATCACTCTGTTCCCTCGGTATTTGTAAATATGCTTTGCGGCGGTCGAAAACACAGAAAATGCTTGCTCAACAAGTAGTTGGGCCAAGTCCTCAATATGTGGGATTAGATGATTGTCTATTATGGTGTGCGCATTAAGACGACGATAGTCGCTGCAGAGGCGCACCGTTCTCTCATTTTTGGGGACTAAGTGTTAGGGAAAGACCAGTTACTGTCCAATGTTTGAACAATTCCTGCCCTCAGAAGTTCATCCATCGTAGCCTTAACAAGGCTTATTTTGTGTGAAGGGAGGCAGTGACGCACTGGGGACGTGGGAGAGGGGGGGGGGGGGGGGGGAATCTGTCATGAGAACTTCATATGTAGTCCCACCCCTAGTAGCGTTCCATTCAACCGACGAACACAGCAAGAGGACGTCTCGAGTAGAAGTCAGAAGCACACAAGGGTCACTAACTTGAGATGCCATCGGAGTGGGGGAGGGCAGGCGCGCCAGAGTCATAAGAGGCGCATCGCGTCTGTCGAAATACGGCGGTGTAGAGACTTGGCATTGAGATGTTGGTATCCGCAAGCACCTACTTAGCTGTCGAGATGGTGTGGTTCAGTTCTGCATTGTAAGCGCGAAGATCGTCGACTGCAGAGCGCTCGGTTTGGGGCCGAGGGATGTAAGCAGTGAGGCAGTTTGCCAGAGAAGAGCCTTCCACGAGAGCTGCGTCAGTATCGTCGGAGGGCTGAGGGGGAGGGGGAGCTGAGGGAGCGACTGAGCGTGCACTGTGTGTACCTGAAGTATGGTGCACTAAACCAAGTGACAGGAGGTCAGGTGACAGGCCGAAGTGAATCAGGAAATCAATACCGAGTACCAGGTCTTCAACGTCGGCCATATGGAAGGCCCATGTGAACGGTTCGCGGGGGGATGAGTTTAATAGGTAACACGACCATGTCGTCGATGCGAAGTGTCGATTTATTGGCCGCTTGAAGGACAAGTTTGGTTGGCGTTAATGTGCTACAGTGAATGAGAGTGGAAGAACACAAACATTAGCTCCCATGTCGACGAGGAAATGACGATGCGAGCTTAAATCCAAGGTATACAGACGGCCTCAGGGAGAAGAGGATCGAGTAGAATGAAACGTCTGTAAGCGCCCTTTGTCATCCTCAAGAGCCGTGCCGCCTACTGTCGCCTGCGTGAAGTGTTTGAGAACGCACGAGGCGGTCGGCTGTTGTGGGAGGCGTCCCTGAAAGTTGTATGGAACCAGAGTACTGGCTGTGGGGCTGCACTTAAGTCAGCTGGGACCGCTACTCTTCCCTTGGCAGCTGGTGAGGTGAGTGGAAGGGTGGAGAGAGGGGAGGGGGGTGGCGGCGTGCTGGCTCGGCTGCAGTTTGATGAGCCCGCGCCAAACTCTACCACCCATTGGAGAAAGTATAGGTACTGGCATATCAAACACAGTAAGAGACGCTGCACTGCATGAGGGATGTAGGCAGCGGTGTCGAATGGCGTATGCCTGGTCAGCCAACTGTAGTTTATCTTTGCTTGATGGTGAGATATGAGAAAGCAACTGTATTAGTAATTCCTGCGGCAGTTTAAGTAGCAGCAACGCCCAGAGCACTGAGTCCAGCATGACCTCTCCCGTGACTTGAACATGGAGGCATCGCCATAGCTGGGGCGGATTCTGTCACCTAAATCCTGCCTCGGGCATGGATGTGTGTGATGTCCTTAGGTTAGTTAGGTTTAATTAGTTCTAAGTTCTAGGCGTCTGATGACCTCAGAAGTTAAGTCGCATAGTGCTCAGAGCCATTTGAACCATTTCTGTCACCTAAACTTTCGTCGTAAATGATTCCATGGTTTGTATCTGCTGCTCTACATGAAAAACGTTTGATGAGGAGTACATGAGCAAAAGCATATTTATTACATTTGCATAGGTTTAGCAACAAGTCACTAATAAGATCAGTGTGGTCATGCAAATGGCTCACCAAACAAACAAAATGAGTGATGTCATCTACGAATCTGTGTATGTCCAACAAGTTGTCCACCGAGGTATACCACATCACGGGGTTGTCCATCTGTATCAGTGGGAGCTCCAGAAAATGGCGAGGAGGGAGAGCTTGTGGCAGCGTCGGTAGGGTGCGGACGGCATGAGACTTTGGAGAAGTAGCATCTGCTGGCGGTGGCTATGCAGCAGTGACAGGAGCGATGTTTTGGTGAAAGTCTGGTACTTGTGCTGCAGCTATATAATCAAATGGCTCTGAGCACTATGGGACTTACCTTCTGAGGTCATCAGTCCCCTACAACTTAGAACTACTTAAACCTAACTAACCTAAGGACATCATACACATCCATGCCCGAAGCAGGATTCGAACCTGTGACTGTAGCAGTCGCACGGCTCCAGACTGTAGCACCTAGAACCGCTCGGCCACTCCAGCTGGCGCTATATAATCCCCAGCACTCACAGATCATGTGGAGAAGGGCCTGTATGGCCACATGACAAACACACCACAGCCGGCATGGAAGAATTGTGAAGCCAGATGGGTGAAATAAAAGCAGCAGTGCTGAGGTGTATTGCTGGTGATCCATCGTCCGTGTTCTGTGCAGGAGGGGCCAGCAAATGACACCAAGTAAAGCCTAGAAGAAGCATCGATGACCGACTCAGATGGATTCTCAAAGGAAGGCGGGAATTCGCAACTGAGTGCCAAGTGTTGGTGCTGAACCATGGCTGGTGCGTCGCCTGAGGTCTACATGCCGTGGTAGGTCGAGAAGATGCAGGGTATCATGGTGTGGTTGACTCAGGTGTCCTCTTTTCCAGTGCAGAAATGAGCACATTAAATGGCATCAGATGATCTGCGAGAAAGTCGACGTCGAATGTGTGTGATGTTTGTAATGGCGGGTCATACTGGAAAGGGGGAAGCTGTGCATGTGGGCTGAAAAATTGTAAAGCCGAGTGATCCATAGTGAAGTGAGGTAGAAAGTCTGGAGAGAGGAAGCAGAATCTCGTGCAGAAGAAACGTCCTGGCGAACATAGAATCCAGTAGCAGGTGTCATTGCTGGTGTGTGTTGCACCTGGAGTGGTGTGACAAAGGACGTTAGAGTCACCTGTTATGGCAGAGTAAACACTGGAGAAACGAGCATGCTCATTGTATTTGTAGTAACCATGAAAAAAAAATTGCGCTGCACTGTCAAAAAGTAAATTCTGCGGTAGTGGTGCGCTGCACTGTCAGGAAAGTTGGAAGTTGAGTCGTATTTGAGCTGGTGCAAATCTGGTAATAAATGATACACAAACTGAAAAGTATTCAAGTGACTGGAGGGTCACCGATGTGGATATTCAATCGACACTAACAAGCCTCTAGATAGAAATAGCCAACACTCTTTATTCATGCACAAGAACCAAAAAATAACACACATAAAGCAGATACTAACATAGTCCCCAATAAGATCCAAAGCTCACTAAATCCAAAGATAGAGCACTCCTCATCTATCGTCACTGGTGATCGATAGTTGCCGCAGATGAAAAGTGTGCATGTAGCATACAGACCCAAGTGCCACCCAAAGGTCAGTAAAGGGTGTGTGTTACATGGTCTCAGAGGCTCTCACAAGTGATTATTACAAGTGGTGCCTACTTCATGGTGTTGACAGTGTTCCACATCAACCTCCATATATAGCATGCCAAATAAGCATTTGATCATGTAACCACATGGTAAACACTGTATCAAAATTTAAAATAAGTCTGTTGCATCACGTGACAAATGGTTCATTTGTGAGTATATGATCAAAATGCTCCCATACTCACATTGTTCACTAGGGTAATAGTAACAGAGTAGATGTGTTTATTCATAAAAAGGGTATCAGTGTCTGAGTGTGTGCGAAATAGTATGAACCATCTATAATAGCTTAATAGGTGTGTGACTCAGTTGACTGCATGCTATGTGTGAGTGTGTGTGTATATGTTTCATGTTACTGGTATTAGTGTAATAAAAAGTATCTCACTATACATGTATAGCCTTTTACCTGTGTCTTCGCCCATGTAATCATTTGAAACCTTTATTCCAGACATCTTCTCTTCATCTGTGTCTCTGTCCATCTCTTCCTCCCCCACTCTCTGTCCATCTCCTATCCCCCTCTTCTTTTCCACCAGTTCACTGCCTGTCTATACCTTCCACATGCCTCCTGCATTTCCTGCTTCTCTCCCTCTCTGTTCATCCCCTCATTCCCCCTCCCCCTCTATCTGTCCATCTCCTCCTTCCTCTTTCTCTGTCCACTTCATATCCCCTCCTCTCACTATCAATCTCCTCCCCCTCTCTCTCATTTCACCTGTGCCCATCCACATGTATACACTTTGGAATGCTGCTAATACTACCCACACAAGCAAGCAGCCTACATGTCAGGGCAGAAGAATTTGTTGCCCATATCTCCACACCTACTGGAGCTAGATGGTTGTAAACCACATGTATACTGCCGCACAGGGTAGCCGCATGGTCTCAGGCATCTTGCAATGGTTCACAAGCCCCCCCCCCCCCCAAGTTGGAGGTATGAGTCCTCCCTTAGGCATATGTGTGTTTGTGTGTGTGTGTGTGTGTGTGTGTGTGTGTGTGTGTGTGTGTGTGTGTGTGTGTGTGTGTGTGTGTATTGTCCTTAGTGTAAGTTTATGTTAGATTAAGTAGTGTGTAAGCCTAGAGACGTGACCTCAGCAGTCTGGTCCCATAGGAACTTACCACAAATTAGCAATTTTTTTTTTACATATCTGTCTTTATATATGCTGCCAGAGGCAGTTGTAGGACTGGGTTGAGATGTGAGTGGTTCTTGCTCCTTGCTAAAATTATTTTTATTTTATTTAAAGAATTTCTGAATATTTACTTTCTCATAAAAATGGCAAAATTTAGAAATTTAAAAGACAATTACGTTTTTCAGACCAAAACTGTTACAGCAAGGGTAAAGAAATACATACATATTAAGAATTACACACAAAACTACTGTGCAAGGAGCAAATTCTAGTTCAAATCTTTAATAGAATTTTTGTAATAAAAATACAATCCCAATAACCATCACCTGCAACATGACAGTTAAACAAAGAGTGGTTGATTGCATAGAATATCATGAAAATTCAAATGACATCAAAAGAACACACATCTGAAAAACTTAGGGAATCGAGAATTGAGAGATCTGAAGCACAGTTAAAAGGCAAGTACTGGTTTGAAAACGTGTTCTTATCAGGCTGAATTCACTCAGTACACACAGAAGCACACGCCACTTTATAACATCTTCAGGCCTCCACCTCAAGGGAACAACCCTGTCTAGTAACACACTCATACAGAGAATTATACTGTCTCCAGGTTCTACTTTGGTAACAGCCAGCCAGAAAGTCCTGAAGCAAACTGTGCCCAATCTTGCCATATCGTAAGTCTCCAGCCAATAACCACTTCCTTGTTGTTGTCATCCATCATGACAGTCCATCACGCAGTTAAATCTGACAGCTGCATCCATTACTGAACTCTGGCGCTGGCAGATACTTACTCACCATCCAAAACCAAACTAATCCTACTGCTAGGTGTTCTGTAAAGGTTTGCTCGGTGGCATCTGTGTCACAATACACGTAGCACAGCACCATCAACGAGCTGGTCAGCCATGAATGGCATAGCTTTCAATGTGTGGTGGTTGCATAATGTCTTGTGATGGCACTATATATGTATATGAACTCTGGCTATGTATGTGTGTGTTTATATATGTGTATATATGTACAAAAGGAGACTGTATGTATGTCTGAGATCTTCTCCCAGACCTTGAATGGATTCCAGCCAAATTTAGCCCATAAAAAGAAAACTTCACTAGCATTAGTATTGTGGGGTTTATAAACCTCTAGCTCCAAATAGGAACAGTGATACAGGCAAATATGTGTGGTTTTTTTTTTCAGCCACTCCCAAATAGGCTGCTGTGCACAACAAGCATGTTGCGTGGAAATAGTATTGGCATGTTTTATGGACCTGCTTTACTGGGCAGCCTGCATGTCAGGAGCAAGAAAACAATTTTCAAGCCCCTGATACGCAAGCTGCTTGACATGACAGGTGTGTTTTGGCAGTAGTGTCTGCATGGTTATCGACCTGTTTTGTGGGGGTTATAAGTGTGGATGGGCATGGCTGGGTGAAGTGTGAGATAGATAGTGGAGAGAATGAATACAAAGGGGGTGTAGGAGGGATGGATAAGGTAAGTGGGGGGGGGGGGGGGCAGGAGGTGATATACAGATATACTCGGGCAGCAGTGGATGGATAGGCAGAGGGGGAGGACAAGATGGACAAGGAAAAGGCGAGAATGAGATGCTCAAAAAGAAAAGGGGAAAGAGGTGTTGGACAGAGAGAAATGGAGTAAGAGGGGCAGAGAAGGAAGGAAAGAGTAGTTGTACGGAAAGATGAGGAGGAGGAGGTTGACAGAGAGAAGGGGGTAGAAGGAGATGAGTAGAGACAGGGGAGGAGGAGAGTGGCAGAGAAGTGGGTAGTTAAGAGATAGAGAGAGGATGGAAAAGTTGCCAGACAGAGAGGGTGCAATGATAAAATTGGCAGAAACAGGAGGCAAGGAAGAGATGTGTCAGAGAGGGTGGTGAGGAGGGTATGGACAGAGGGAGGCACGTCTTTTCCAGCTTCCAGCATACATGCAGTCCTGAATAACAGGTGTGTTGGGAGGGAACAATATCTGCCTGCCAAATCTAGTTGCTTTACAGGACAGCTTACATGTCAGGGACAAGAAACAATTTAGGCTTCCCAGCACAACAGGTGTGTTCTGTAATAGTAGATTTGGCCGGCTTTATCGATTTGCTTTGCAACATGGCATGGATGTCAGGGACAAATAAATGATTTTCAGGCCCCTGATATGTAGCCTGCACTGTGTGACAGGCTTGTTATGGGTGCAGTATCGACACTTTGTTGTATTGCAGCAGATGGGGACAGGTTGAAATGGATAGAGGAAGCGATGGACTGAGTGAAAGAGAGTGGGAAATGGGCACAGAGAGAGCATGATGGGGGAATTCATAAGAGGGAGATGGAAGGTATACAGGGTGAAAAGTATTTAAACCGCCAAACTCTGGGAGGTTGTAGGGGACATCAAAACAAATATTTTTCCCTAATGTCATTTTTTCCTATGAGGATTATTTAAACCGGTGGAGGCCGTATTACGCTCTTCATTTGTTTGAGGCTGTATTATTACCTTCAGTTGTTAGAGGGCGTATTACACTCTTCAGCTGTAGGCAACTGCTGTCCACCAGTGTAGTAGTGCATTGTCTCTGTTTACTAATGGAGCGATACACCTGGAGTGACTACACTAATATGGTTGGTGCATACTACGTAGCGCACCATAACAGATGAGCTGCACAGTGGGTTCATCAACAACAATATCCTAATCACCGTATCCCACATCATACAATCTTTGCTGCTGTGTACCAACGTCTGCGTGAGACCAGGTCATTTAGCAGATTACCGGGACAGGGATGCCGTTGCACGGTAAAAATGCTGCAATTTCAGGAAGCTGTCTTGCAGCATGTGGAGCAGGATCCTTCAATCAGCACTCATGCAATTGAACATAACATGGGGACGAATCAGACAAATGTAAGAACAGTCCATCCAGAGTAATTGTTACATCCATTTCACTTACAGTGTGTCCACAACTTATAACCAGTTGATTATCCACCCAGAGCACAGTTTTTGCAATGGTACCTGGAACAGTGTGAAATGCATCCTACATTTCCATCCTCTGTGTTGTTTACCGATGTAGCAACGTTCGGGCATGATGGAGTCTTCAACATGCACAATTCACATGTTTGGACTGTGATAACCCACATGCCACAGTTACTGGTGCTCATCAAGTGCGGTTCTTCGTTACTGTGTGGGTCGGTGTTGTTGGGGACTATTTAATTGGGCTGTATCTGCTATCTAGGCCTTTAAATGGCAGGCACTATTACAATTTTCTCGTCAGAGCATTGCCAGAATTGCTGGAAGACGTCCCGATCCCTACAAGACAATGCATGTGGTTCCAACATGACGGGGCACCGGCACATTTCAATCATCGTGTGCGTCGTTTCCTGGACTGACGGTTCCCAGAAACGTGGATTGGCAGAGGTGGTCCTGTACCGTGGCCTGCTCGATCCCCAGATATACCTCGAGCAATTAAACAGAGAACCGACTCGTGGAGATAACATCTTGGACCTACTGATAACAAACAGACCCGAACTTTTCGACTCTGTAAGTGCAGAACAGGGAATCAGTGATCATAAGGCCGTTGCAGCATCCCTGAATATGGAAGTTAATAGGAATATAAAAAAGGGAGGAAGGTTTATCTGTTTAGCAAGAGTAATAGAAGGCAGATTTCAGACTACCTAACAGATCAAAACGAGAATTTCTGTTCCGACGCTGACAATGTTGAGTGTTTATGGAAAAAGTTCAAGGCAACCGTAAAATGCGCTTTAGACAGGTACGTGCCGAGTAAAACTGTGAGGGACGGGAAAAACCCACCGTGGTTCAACAACAAAGTTAGGAAACTACTGCAAAAGCAAAGAGAGCTTCACTCCAAATTTAAATGCAGCCAAAACCTCTCAGACAAACAGAAGCTAAACGATGTCAAAGTTAGGGTAAGGAGGACTATGCGTGAAGCGTTCAGTGAATTCGAAAGTAAAATTCTGTGTACCGACTTGACAGAAAATCCTAGGAAGTTCTGGTCTTACTTTAAATCAGTAAGTGGCTCGAAACAGCATATCCAGACACTCAGGGATGATGATGGCATTGAAACAGAGGATGACATGCGTAAAGCTGAAATACTAAACACCTTTTTGCAAAGCTGTTTCACAGAGGAAGACCGCACTGCAGTTCCTTCTCTAAATCCTCGCACAAACGAAAAAATGGCTGACATCGAAATAAGTGTCCAAGGAATAGAAAAGCAACTGGAATCACTCAACAGAGGAAAGTCCACTGGCCCTGATGGGATACCAATTCGATTCTACACAGAGTACGCGAAAGAACTTGCCCCCCTTCTAACAGCCGTGTACCACAAGTCTCTAGAGGAACGGAAAGTTCCAAATGATTGGAAAAGAGCACAGGTAGTCCCAGTCTGCAAGAAGGGTCGTTGAGCAGATGCGCAAAACCGTAGACCTGTATCTCTGACGTCGATCTGTTGTAGAATTTTAGAACATGTTTTTTGCTTGAGTATCATGTCGTCTTTGGAAACCCAGAATCTACTCTGTAGGAATCAATATGGATTCCGGAATCAGCGATCGTGTGAGACCCAACTCGCTTTATTTGTTCATGAGACCCAGAAAATATTAGATACAGGCTCCCAGGTAGATGCTATTTTTCTTGACTTCCGGAAGGCGTTCGATACAGTTCTGCACTGTCGCCTGATAAACAAAGTAAGAGCCTACGGAATATCAGACCAGCTGTGTGGCTGGATTGAAGAGTTTTTAGCAAACAGAACACAGCATGTTGTTATCAATGGAGAGGCGTCTACAGACGTTAAAGTGACCTCTGGCGTACCACAGGGGAGTGTTATGGGACCATTGCTTTTCACAATACATTTAAGTGACCTAGTAGATAGTGTCGGAAGTTCCATGCAGCTTTTCGCAGATGAAAGTGTAGTATACAGAGAAGTTGCAGCATTAGAAAATTGTAGCGAAATGCAGGGAGATCTGCAGCGGATAGGCACTTGGTGCAGGGAGTGACAACTGACCCTTAACATAGACAAATGTAATGTATTGCGAATACATAGAAAGAAGGATCGTTTATTGTATGATTATATGATAGCGGAACAAACACTGGTAGCAGTTACTTCTGTAAAATATCTGGGAATATGCATGCGGAACGATTTGAAGTGGAATGATCATATAAAATTAATTGTTGGTAAGGTGGATACCAGGTTGAAATTCATTGGGAGAGTGCTTAGAAAATGTAGTCCATCAACAAAGGAGGTGGATTACAAAACACTTGTTCGACCTATACTTGAGTATTGCTCAGCAGTGTGGGATCCGTACCAGGTCGGGTTGACGGAGGAGATAGAGAAGATCCAAAGAAGAGCAAAGAAGAGCGGCGCGTTTCGTCACAGGCTTATTTGGTAACCGTGATAGCATAAAGGAGATGTTTAGCAAACTCAAGTGGCAGACTCTGCAAGAGAGGCGCTCTGCATCGCGGTGTAGATTGCTGTCCAGGTTTCGAGAGGGTGCGTTTCTGGATGAGGTATCGAATATATTGCTTCCCCCTACTTATACTTCCCGAGGAGATCACGAATGTAAAATTACAGAGATTCGAGCGGGCACGGAGGCTTTCTGGCAGTCGTTCTTCCCGCGAACCATACGCGACTGGAACAGGAAAGGGAGGTAATGACAGAGGCACGTAAAGAGCCCTCCGCCACATTCCGTTGGGTGGCTTGCGGAGTATAAATGTAAATGTAGATGTATGTCCCCTCTGGACTTTTTTGTGTGGGTAGAAATGCGCAACCTTGCTTATGCAACTCCTGTTGCATCAGAAGACGATCTGGTTGCCCGGATAGTAGCAGCAGCAGGAACAGCAGGGGTTTCTGACCGTGTCAGACAGAACATGATCCGACGGTGTAACCTTTGTTTATGTGTCAATGGAGGCATTTTTGAAAATCTACTGTAATTGAAATTGGGTTGTGTTAATGTGTTGTCTCTTGATCATAAAAAAATGGAAAAGTTTTTGTTGGTTTAATTAATTTGCCACCAGAGAAATCTTCCTCTACCGGTTAAATACTCCTCATAGGACAAAATGACATTGGTGAAAAATATTTGATGTCCCCTACAATCTCCCAGAGTTTGTCGGTTTAAATACTTTTCATCCTGTAGATGGATTGTGGGCAGATGGAAAACAAAGGAGAGGTGGAGTTGATAAACAGAGGTGGGAGGATGAGGTGGACAGACAGATGGGAGGAAAAGTGGACATGGGGGTGTGGGGGGGGGGGGGGGGGGGGAAGAGATGTGTTCAGTACGTGCATCAAATGCATATGCATGTGAAGTCGCAAGGAAAGGGTTAGTCTATATATGTGTACATATGTGTATGTATGAATTTGTAACTGTTCCTTCCAGACCTTTGGACCTGTCTTATCAATGAGGGGCAGGAAACGCATTTTGTGAAAGTAATACAAGCCTGCATTATCGATCTCATTTGTGGGGGCTATACATACAGATGGGCATGTCTAGGAGAAGGTCAAGATTAACAGAGGAGATGATGGAGAGATTTAGCAACTCCTCCTAAGCCCTTGACCAAAGTGGGCCAAATTGGACAAACAAACTCTTTGCCGTTGGAGAACTAACATAGGGGTGATTATAGTGCTCTATCTTAAATATTTATGGAGATACAGACATGTTTTTTAAGCTGCTGCTGTATAGCTCTCTTGCACAATAGGTGTGTTGTGTGTGAATCATGTCGACCTGCTTTTCTGGACAGCTTAGACATCAGGGGCAAGAAACAGTTTTCCAGCCCCCAGCATGTAGGCTACCCAACACAACAGGGATGTTGTGATGGAGTAGTATTGACCTGTTTTTCGGTCTGATTTATTAGCTGGCTTTGCATGGCAGCCTATACATCCAAGCCCTTAGCATATAGGCTGTGCTGCCCAAGAGGTGTCTTGTGGAAGAAGCACAAGCCTGCATTATTGTCCTCTTTTGCAGGAGCTAAATGCGCAGGTGGGCATACATGGGGGAAGAGAGTGATGGACAAAGGGACGTATGGAGAAAGAGGGGGCCGAAGAGGAGGGAGTGGGGGCAGGAAGGGGTAGGTAAAGAGAGAGGAGCAGGAGGAGACACAACTCAGGGAAGGAAGAGGAGGTGATGGACAAAGAGAGAGGGTGGATGAGAGGACAGAAAGAGAGGATGGTATGGACAGAGAGAGGTGAAAAATGAGATGGACAGACAGGGATGCAAGGAGATGATAGGCAGAGAGAGAGAAAAAGGAGGAGATAGACCAAGAGATGTGCACATTATATGTGACACACATGTATGCAGGTGAAGCCACAGGGAAAATGTGAGTGTATATGCAAAACAGGCTGCTTGTATGTATGTACATATGTCTGCCTGTGATCACCCTCCCAACTGCTTCATCGATTTCAACCATATTGTGTGTACAAACAGCAAACTTCACAACTATCAGCACTATGGGATTAATAAATTCCCAGCTCCAATAGGAAGAGATGTACAGACAAAAACTTGTTTATTTAGCCCCTGTCATATAGCCTGCCCTGCATGACTGATGTGTTGTATAGGAATAGTTATGACCCGCCTTTTTGACCGGCTTTGCTGATCAGCCTACACAATGGGGCAAAAAACTGTCTTCATGCCTGTAACATATGCTGCCCTAAATGACGTGCATGTTAAAATAGTAGCATTAACCTGCTTCATCAACCTGTTGTGCAGGGGCTACATGTGCGTATGGGCATGGCTGGTGTAAGGCTGAGATGGATAGAGGAACGGATGGACAGAGAAAAGGACAGATAGAAAGGGAGAGGAGACGCAAAGAGAGAGGGGAGGAGAGGAGAAAATAGACAGAGAGAGGGGTAAAAGGATGTGGGCAGTGTAGGGGGAAGGAATGGACAGAGAAAGAAAGAGGGGAGAGGAGAAAATAGATAGTGAGGGGTAAAAGGGGGTGGGCAGTGTGGGGGAGGGGGAAGGGGATGGACAAAGAGATTGGAGAGGAAACAGATGTTGTGCAGAGAGATTGGGGAGGAGGAGATTGGTAGAAAGAGGGGGGAGAATGTGGACAAAGGACAAGGGGAGCAAGAAATGGCTGGAAAGAGGATGCAAAGGAGTTGGACAAAGAGAGGAGGCAGGAGGGGTTGGAGAGAGAGAGAAAGTGGGAGGAACAGCTGGACTAATATAAATGGCAGGATGATGTGGATAGAGGAAACGGGAGGAATAGGTGGACAGAGTGAGGGGGAGAAGGAGATTTGCGCAAGATGTGTGCCAAACGTTTATCCAAGAGAGGGAGGAACAGATGATCGCAAAGAGAGGGAGGAGAAGATGCACAGAGAAAGGAGTTGTAGGAGGCAGGTGGAAAGTGTAGAGGCCATGTTGGCATGTGGAAAAGAAAAAGGGGAAGAGAAGATGGATGGAGAGGAAGAGGTGAACACAGAGAAGATGATGTATCTGTTATATGTTATGTGCAGACATATAAAGTGGTGTGTGTGTGTGTGTGTGTGTGTGTCAAATGGTTCAAATGGCTCTGAGCACTATGGGACTTAACTTCTGAGGTCATCAGTCCCCTAGAACATAGAACTACTTAAACCTAACTAACCTAAGGACATCACACACATCCATGCCCGAGGCAGGATTCAAACCCGCAGCCGTAGCGGTCGCGCGGTTCCAGACTGTAGCGCCTACAACCGCTCGGCCACAGTGGCTGGCTGTGTGTGTGTGTGTGTGTGTGTGTGTGTGTGTGTGTGTGTGTGTGTGTGTGTGTGTGTGTGTTGGGGGTGGGGGTGTCTGTACAGAATGTCCACCCAAACACCTAGATCGATTACAGCCAAATTTTGACAGAAAAAGAAGGCGTCACAAGTATCAGCATTGTTAAGTTTATAGCTTCCTAGGTCCAATAGGAGTGGAGATACAGACAGAAACATGTTTTTCCAGCCACTGGTGAATAGGTCGCCCTATAGGTTGTGTGGAAACAATATCACCTCTCAAATCGACCGTCTTTACAGGGCAGCCTACATGTCAGGGGCAAGAAATTGTTTCTTTTTTCCCCAACTTGTAGGTTCCCTGCAGGACAAGTGTATTGTGTTAGAGTAGTATTGGCCTGCTTTATTTTCCTGCTTTGCATGGGGGCCTGTATGTCAGGGGCAAATAAATGATTTTCAAGCTCCTGATGTGTAGCCTGCCCTGCATGACACGAGCATTGTTGTGGTAGTATCAGTCTGCTTTATTGAACTATACCGCAGGGGCTACAAGTGTTGATGAGCATGGCTGATGACCAGTTGAGATAGGTAGAGGAGAGGCTGGACAGAGCAGGGGGGGGAGGAAATGGACAGAAAAAGGCATGGAAGGGGTGATTCAGAAGGCAAGTGAAAACTGTAGAGGGGTAGTGGGTGGTTGTAAATGGAAGAAGAGGAGGCAGAAACGGAAAGAGAGAAGAGGAGAAGGATATGAACAGAAAGATATGGTGGAGGAGTAGAGGTAGAGTTAAGAGGAGATGAACAGAGAGAGGAGGAGGAGGAGGAAATTGACATAGAGATAGGGCAGGGGGATGCACAGAGAGGTGGGAAGCAAGATATGGTCAGAGAGAGGGGGAGGAGGAGACAGGAAGAAAGGTAGGTTAGGAGGAGATGGGCAGAGGGGGAAAGGTAGTGATGGACAGTGAGACGGGCAAGGAGGAGATGAATGGAGTGGGGAGAAGAGTATAGACAGAGAGATGGTGGAGTAGATGGTCAGAGAGAGAAGGAGAAGATGGGCAGATAGAGTGATGAGCAGAAGTTATAGACGTGGAGATATGAGCAAAAACATTATCTCAGACTCTGCCAGATGGGCTGACCTACACAACATGCGTGTTGTGCAGGAATAGTATCGGCCTGCCTTATCAACCTTCTATGTACGACAGCCTACACATTAAGGACAACAATTGCTTTTTCTCATCCCTGAGGTGTAGGCTGCACTAAATGATTGGGGTGTCATGGTGGAGTATTATGGCCTGCTTTTTATTACAGTGTACAAATCAGGGGCAAGATATGGTCTTGAAGTCCGCCTTGTAGGCTGCTCTGTACAATAGATTTGTTGTGGGAGTACTACTAGCCTGCGTTATTGACTTGTTTGCAAGGGCCACACATGCAAAAGGGTATGGCTGGAGAAAAGTCGGAATGGGTAAAGGAGAGGATAGACAAAAAAAAAAAGAGGGACAAAAAAAAGAGGGACAGAAGGGGATGGACAGGGGGAGGTCAGAAGGAGGAGGTGGATAGTTTGAGGGGGTGTGAGGAGATGTATAGGGAGAGGAGGCAGGAGGTGTTAGACAGAGAGACATGGGTACAAGGTTATGGACAGAGAAGGAGCTGTGTAGGGACAGGGAGGAGGAAAAGGTGAACACAGAGAGGGGGAAGAAAAGATATGTACAATATATAGGGCATTAAGTGCAGAAGTGCAGATATTGTGATCATTGGTACCTTAATATGTAACCACTTCAGTGTGTTAGTTGTTCTTTCTTTGCATCTAACAGTCTTCCCAACCACATTACCCAATTTACTAACTGATTTTTCTGCACAGTTATAACTTCACCTCTAAGTGGACTACATCTGCCTGTATACACTAAGCATTTTGCATCCATGCACCTACAGTTCAACACCTGACTTGCTGCCCAGGGGAAAATAAGCATTAATGGCTTAGTTTTGCCATATGTACTTGGTGATACTAACCAACCTAAGAACATACTACTCCTCATAGCTATAATTATTAGCCTGAAGATGAAGTAAATACTGATGTAATGTTATTCAGTACATTGTCCTCAGTCACAAATAAAAATATCTGTGCTTATACCACTGACACTCTGTATGTGTAGGAAGAGTAAGCAAGTGAAGCTGTCCAAGAACACAGGGTGTGAGAGAAATGGACCTTGTGGCTTGGACACTGCCAACAATAATGTAGATGAGGTGACAAGTGGACCCTCAGCTAGTAGGAAGCCATTTTATCAATTTCCCGCCATTTTAAGACACAATTGCCCTAGAACAAAAAGGTATGGGGAACCATAACACTTGGCCTTCGTGGTGATAAGGGTGACCTTGAAAGTGACAGTCGCTGATGCTGATAAGGGTCATAAGTAAGTGTATTTGAACAGCCTCTGTCTTGAAAGCTGGCTCACCACAAGTGAATGCAATGTTATAATCTTTAAAGTTGATTCCTTCAGAAATGAACTCAGTGATGACGATGCATGAAATATGTTAAAGGTATGGAAAGCCAAATGGAACCATCTGAAGAATATTTTCCACTGTCTATATCTAGTGGAAGAAGATGACAACTCGGATACAAAATCTCAAGAACACATCAGAGCCATACAAGAGGCCATGAAAAATGGAACACTATCCATAAGACAAAGAGGTTGGAGTCCACAAGTACCATGGAATGAGGGTCTCCAAAGACTGAGTACAGAAACCAGAAGGGCAAAGATTCTACCAGAAATGCTGCACTGTAGAAGAAAGAGCTTGCAGATTGGGCAGATACTGAGGCATTTAAGCAGTAATTTAAAGACTGCTTGTAGCAGGCAAAAATAGAAAGCTGGAATCAATTCATTTCACAGAACCTAGATCTTGACCCTTGGAATAGGCCATATAAAATTGTCTGTCAAAAGATAATTCTAAATTCAAAATTACTATAATAATCTGACACACTCTATATCACAGCGGTACACTCATGTCAAAGATCAACGGAACTCCAAAATAAATAAAATAAACAAATAAATAAAACTACTAGCATAGCCAGTTATGATTTAAACCACCAGTGCAAACAATAAGAACATATCATAAAGCTGTCCTAACTGTGATCATGTACTTTGCAGGTGCTTGGGTGCACAGACTTTTGCTCATAACACCAGTATGAGTAGTTAACAGGGTGCAATGCAGAACATTTATTTGGTTGATGGAAGCTTTTCACATTGTGTCAGTTGAGGCATTGCTAGTAATACTCAGAATATGTCCTCTCAATTTCCAGATTTCTATGTGGTGCAAAAAAGTGGCAAAGGACACTAAATCATTAAAAGTGTGAATTCATCCACATGAGCACTAACAAGAATCTGCTAAATTTAAGTTACACAATAAATCACACAAATCTAAAACAATATTTTTTTTATTTCCCTCTATGAACACAAACTTGTTGGGTCCTCAGACTCCTGGTTCCAGTCAGCAATGACCATCTTCAGATCTATTTTGAAAACATGTCCTAATATGGTGGAGACAAAGCAGCATCATCATTTTATATAGGTGTGATGTTGCTAAGCTGATTTTGTGTTTATCTTTTAATGATGCCACTATGGCCCCATTATATTAGGACATGTTTTTAAAACAGAACTGAAGCTGGTCATTGCTGACCAAAACCAGTAGTCTGAGAGCCCAACAAGTTTGTGATCATAAACAGAAATAAAGAAATTTATTCTGCACTTTCTGGATCACTGTTCTATTCACAGCCATGTTGTGGCCTGTGAACTTAAAGGCTGTTATCTCAACTAAATACTTAGGGCTTACAATTGCGAATCACTTAAACTGGAATGATCACATAGATAATGTTGTAGTGAAAGCAAATCAAAGACTGTGATTTATTGGTAGAATGTAAAAGGTCTACAAAAGAGATTGCTTGCGCTATGCTTGTCTGTCCTCTACCGGAGTATTGCTATGCAGTGTAGGATCTGCGTCATAGGACTGACAGAGGGCATCAAAAGTAGTATTAAATAGGATGAAATAAGATACATTGTACAATTAATTGCCAATGTATAGAACTAAAAACAAGTTGTTAACAGTAATAATATGTGAAAGAATAATAACGCCTACATTTAAATTATATGTCTAATCTATAATGTAATAAATAGATAAACTCTTAAACATGAGATGCCACCTAATTTATATCAGACAATAATGTGGAGAATTGTATCAAACCATTCTTTGGACTGAAGACCTATGTCTACATCTACATTTGCATGCATACTCAGCAAGCCACCATATGGTACATGACAGAGGGTACCTTGTATCATTACTAACCATTTCCTTCCCTGTTCCACTAACAAACAGAGTGAGGAAAGCAATGACTATCTATATACTTCAGAATGAACAGTAATTTCTCGTGTCTAATGTTCAAGATACTTTTGTAAAATGTATATTGGCAACATTTGGATCATTCTGCAGTCAGCTTCAAAAGCTGCTTCTCTTAAATTTTCTCAGTCATTCCTTGAAAAGAATGTCACCTTCCCTTCAGTGATTCTCATTTGAGTTCCGAAAGCTTCTCTGTAATACTTGCATGTTGTTTAAACCTACTGGTAGCAAATTTACCAGCCTGCCTCTGAAATTGCTTCAGTCTGTTCCTTTAATATGACCTGGTGTGGATTCCAAACATTCAGGAAGTACTCAAGAACAGGTCACACTAGTGTCCTATATATGGTCTTGTTAATAGATAAACCACATTTTCCTAAAATGCTTCCAATAAATCAAAGTTGACCATTCACCTTCCCTACCCCAAACCCTCATATGTTCATTCCATTTCATATAACTTTGAAAGAAGACAGCAGCAGCAGCAGCAGCAGCAGCAGCAGCAGCAGCAGCAGTGACAACAACAACAACAACAACAGCTGGATAATTTTATGATAGGGTTGACTACATGCTGCCACAGCCAGAGAAGAGGGATGTGTTTTTGGCCCAATGATATGTTCAGCAGTATGCAAAAGAACATTCTGAAAAGCAGCAGCACACATGATATCAAACCTACATGTTAGTTGCCATGTTTCTAGAGATGGCTTCTATGCTCATGATATGTGTTTATAAAATGTAATATTTTAATTCTGAAAGAAATTGGGTGGCACAGCATAGATAGTGTGCTGAAGCTCAGTAGTCAGAAGCCAACTGCTGGAAAATATGCTGATGGTTGTCAGACACTATGAATTAATTGTTAAAAAGTGCTAGTAGCACTGTCTATTTGTAGAATTTTTATGGTTCCTGAAATTTAATATGAATCTGATGGCAGAACAGATTCAATCTGGGCAGACTCAGATTGCCGGACAGATAACAATTCTGGTCTGGGCATAGTCAAGTTGCCAGACTGACAGCAGTACTGTTTTGTTCTTGGAATAGTCGAGTTTCCAGACTGAGGCAGGGTAAGTAAAACTGTGAGGGACGGGAAAAATCCACCGTGGTACAACAACAAAGTTAGGAAACTACTGCGAAAGCAAAGAGAGCTCCACTCCAAGTTTAAACGCAGCCAAAACCTCTCAGACAAACAGAAGCTAAACGATGTCAAAGTTAGCGTAAGGAGGGCTATGCGTGAAGCGTTCATTGAATTCGAAAGTAAAATTCTATGTACCGACTTGACAGAAAATCCTAGGAAGTTCTGGTCTTACGTTAAATCAGTAAGTGGCTCGAAACAGCATATCCAGACACTACGGGATGATGATGGCATTGAAACAGAGGATGACACGCGTAAAGCTGAAATACTAAACACCTTTTTCCAAAGCTGTTTCACAGACGAAGACCGCACTGCAGTTCCTTCTCTAAATCCTCGCACAAACGAAAAAATGGCTGACATCGAAATAAGTGTCCAAGGAATAGAAAAGCAACTGGAATCACTCAATAGAGGAAAGTCCACTGGACCTGAGGGGATACCAATTCGATTCTACACAGAGTACGCGAAAGAACTTGCCCCCCTTCTAACAGCCGTGTACCGCAAGTCTCTAGAGGAACGGAGGGTTCCAAATGATTGGAAAAGAGCACGGATAGTCCCAGTCTTCAAGAAGGGTCGTCGAGCAGATGCGCAAAACTATAGACCTATATCTCTTACGTCGATCTCTTGTAGAATTTTAGAACATGTTTTTTGCTCGCATATCATGTCATTTCTGGAAACCCAGAATCTACTATGTAGGAATCAACATGGATTCCGGAAACAGCGATCGTGTGAGACCCAACTCGCCTTATTTGTTCATGAGACCCAGAAAATATTAGATACAGGCTCCCAGGTAGATGCTATTTTTCTTGACTTCCGGAAGGCGTTCGATACAGTTCCGCACTGTCGCCTGATAAACAAAGTAAGAGCCTACGGAATATCAGACCAGCTGTGTGGCTGGACTGAAGAGTTTTTAGCAAACAGAACACAGCATGTTGTTATCAATGGAGAGACGTCTACAGACGTTAAAGTAACCTCTGGCGTGCCACAGGGGAGTGTTATGGGACCATTGCTTTTCACAATATATATAAATGACCTAGTAGATAGTGTCGGAAGTTCCATGCGGCTTTTCGCGGATGATGCTGTAGTATACAGAGAAGTTGCTGCATTAGAAAATTGTAGCGAAATACAGGAAGATCTGCAGCGGATAGGCACTTGGTGCAGGGAGTGGCAACTGACCCTTAACATAGACAAATGTAATGTATTGCGAATACATAGAAAGAAGGATCCTTTATTGTATGATTATATGATAGCGGGACAAACACTGGTAGCAGTTACTTCTGTAAAATATCTGGGAGTGTGCGTACGGAACGATTTGAAGTGGAATGATCATATAAAATTAATTGTTGGTAAGGCGGGTACCAGGTTGAGATTCATTGGGAGAGTGCTTAGAAAATGTAGTCCATCAACAAAGGAGGTGGCTTACAAAACACTCGTTCGACCTATACTTGAGTATTGCTCATCAGTGTGGGATCCGTACCAGGTCGGGTTGACGGAGGAGATAGAGAAGATCCAAAGAAGAGCGGCGCGTTTTGTCACCGGGTTATTTGGTAACCGTGATAGCGTTACGGAGATGTTTAATAAACTCAAGTGGCAGACTCTGCAAGAGAGGCGCTCTGCATCGCGGTGTAGCTTGCTCGCCAGGTTTCGAGAGGGTGCGTTTCTGGATGAGGTATCGAATATATTGCTTCCCCCTACTTATACCTCCCGAGGAGATCACGAATGTAAAATTAGAGAGATTAGAGCGCGCACGGAGGCTTTCAGACAGTCGTTCTTCCCGCGAACCATACGCGACTGGAACAGGAAAGGGAGGTAATGACAGTGGCACGTAAAGTGCCCTCCGCCACACACCGTTGGGTGGCTTGCGGAGTATCAATGTAGATGTAGATGTAGATAGTTTGGTTTCAGATCATTACTGAATGTCTGTCAGGATGATTTTGAACAAGTTATCAAAATTGAGTTTTTTCATGTTCTTAGAGATATTGGTATATATTCCTCATCTGCATATAGGTAATGAATGAAACCAGAGTTATTGGTTGACACAAGGGTACTGTGCTAGAAGAATTTTGGGTCGGTGAAACCTACAATGGTCATAGCCCGATCATTTGTTGATAACAACTCAAATGCAATTTTATTGGTATGTGGGGAATGATGTTTGGATTGGCATCAATTCTGGTTAATTCTGGCGTGTAGTAGTGGTCTTGTGCAGAATGATTTGAGTGGGAGTGGTTTCTGTTTGGTTTATGCATGAAGGATTTACTCAGTTCCTTTGAGTACTGGTGTGATACTCAAGAGCAGAGGTGTTGTTGTAGCAGGTGCTATGTCATTAGTTTCACATGTTAGCAAGCCATATTTGCCTTTAACAAGGCTATTTGACATACAGTTTTCATTGTGGTGTTAAGGAATCATTAAATGGGACAATGTGCATTGCTATTAGCCACTTTATGGAAAGCTGAATTGAGTATGCAACCACTTCTGTGACAAGGCTTTGGATATGGCATTAGTTAGCCACCAACACCTCAAGTCGTCTGTATCTTTATACGAAAACAGAAGAGCTGTGTCATTTGCATAACTAACTATATTGCCATAATCAATACTGTTTGTGATGTGATATGCATATAACAATGAAAGCAATGGACCAAAGTGTATCCCTGCGTGACAGAGAAATTTAGAATTCTTGCTGAGATCTTTTCTTCTCTTTTGTCATTTTTCTAATTTCTGTATATTGATTCCCATTTGTCAGATATGGTACGATTCGATCTCCTGTGTTCCCTTTTATCTCATATACTTCTCATATTTCAACTACAGATTTGTGATCTACACAGATAAATCCCTTTGTTAGATGCAGAAGTGTTCCTACACATTTATTTCTAGAGTCTAGGTTGCATCTATGAGATGAGATCTGTGGTTGCATCTATGGTTCTTATTATTAATTTATATTTCAACATAAATGTAATGAGTCTCTGTGCATCAATGCATCCAAATACACTCCTGGAAATTGAAATAAGAACACCGTGAATTCATTGTCCCAGGAAGGGGAAACTTTATTCACACATTCCTGGGGTCAGATACATCACATGATCACACTGACAGAACCACAGGCACATAGACACAGGCAACAGAGCATGCACAATGTCGGCACTAGTACAGTGTATATTCACCTTTCGCAGCAATGCAGGCTGCTATTCTCCCATGGAGACGATCGTAGAGATGCTGGATGTAGTCCTGTGGAACGGCTTGCCATGCCATTTCCACCTCGCGCCTCAGTTGGACCAGCGTTCGTGCTGGACGTGCAGACCGCGTGAGACGACGCTTCATCCAGTCCCAAACATGCTCAATGGGGGACAGATCTGGAGATCTTGCTGGCCAGGGTAGTTGACTTACACCTTCTAGAGCACGTTGGGTGGCACGGGATACATGCGGACGTGCATTGTCCTGTTGGAACAGCAAGTTCCCTTGCCGGTCTAGGAATGGTAGAACGATGGGTTCGATGACGGTTTGGATGTACCGTGCACTATTCAGTGTCCCCTCGACAATCACCAGTGGTGTACGGCCAGTGTAGGAGATCGCTCCCCACACCATGATGCCGGGTGTTGGCCCTGTGTGCCTCGGTCGTATGCAGTCCTGATTGTGGCGCTCACCTGCACGGCGCCAAACACGCATACGACCATCATTGGCACCAAGGCAGAAGCGACTCTCATCGCTGAAGAAGACACGTCTCCATTCGTCCCTCCATTCACGCCTGTCGCGACACCACTGGAGGCGGGCTGCACGATGTTGGGGCGTGAGTGCAAGACGGCCTAACGGTGTGCGGGACCGTAGCCCAGCTTCATGGAGACGGTTGCGAATGGTCCTCGCCGATACCCCAGGAGCAACAGTGTCCCTAATTTGCTGGGAAGTGGCGGTGCGGTCCCCTACGGCACTGCGTAGGATCCTACGGTCTTGGCATGCATCCGTGCGTCGCTGCGATCCGGTCCCAGGTCGACGGGCGCATGCACCTTCCGCCGACCACTGGCGACAACATCGATGTACTGTGGAGACCTCACGCCCCACGTGTTGATTAATTCGGCGGTATGTCCACCCGGCCTCCCGCATGCCCACTATACGCCCTCGCTCAAAGTCCGTCAACTGCACATACGGTTCACGTCCACGCTGTCGCGGCATGCTACCAGTGTTAAAGACTGCGATGGAGCTCCGTATGCCACGGCAAACTGGCTGACACTGACGGCGGCGGTGCACAAATGCTGCGCAGCTAGCGCCATTCGACGGCCAACACCGCCGTTCCTGGTGTGTCCGCTGTGCCGTGCGTGTGATTATTGCTTGTACAGCCCTCTCGCACTGTCCGGAGCAAGTATGGTGGGCCTGACACACCGGTGTCAATGTGTTCTTTTTTCCATTTCCAGGAGTGTAGTTTTAATGTGACTGCTAGAAGAGCTAAGGGTCTATAATTAATTGGTTCATATTAATTTCCCTTTGTATGTATTGGTTTCATCAGTGCTGTCTTCAAGCAGTTTGGAAATATTCCTTCAGAGAATAGTGTGTTGATTAGTTGTATATGAGCTTTCTTGAGTTCCTGCATGTTATATTTAATTTCTATACATGATATTCCATCAATCCCATCCGCATAGCCGAGTGCATTAAATTACCTGTTTCAAGGACACTGGGGGCAAGGCTCATAGATTAATGATTGGAGCCAATGTGTTGGTTAGTCTGGATTTGGTTTTTAGTTGGTTTTCCACAGCTACCCAGGTACGTACCAGGTTGGTTCCCATGTCCTGCCATGTGCTTACACTTTGAAAAATGATGTGTATGTTTGATTATGCAACTACACTGGATGCATATGGAAAGGGTACACAGATTCCGGACAGTGCTTCCAAGTGCCTATGGGATTGGTGACCTCATCACAATAATGGATAGTTATCCATGAAATTGGAGAAGTCTCATATCACTCCTGACTTAGCATTGGCCAGATAAAAGACACATGAAAGGAAGATGATAGTCTATCAATTCCAGATGATTTTGTTTTTTTGGGTGTTTTATTATTTGCAGTGTTTCTTGTTCTTCACTGAAAATAGCGCCATAGTGCTTTCATGAGGACTAATAAATGTTTCCCTTGTGTTACTGTATCTTAAAGATGTTTTTTGCTCTTAGTATTGTGTCTCCTGTGGCAGAAAGATCACTGAAGAGCTTCATGACAGTATTCTCTTCTGTCATTGTTATTTTTCTGATAATGAGCTGTATTTTGCCATGTCCTGTAAGTCAGATTGCAAACAATTTGCATTTATAATAATCCAACAAGCCTTCACCTTTATTGTCAGCGCTACTTATGTAGTTTTGTCTCTTATTATTTAGCTGCTTGCAGTACATTGGCATTTTTTTAAAAATCTTCTGTAATGCACTTTAAAGTTTTCATCATTCCCAGTTTTATACATCTCACTGAGGGTTTTGGATTGTTTCTAGACACCAAAATATCTTTTCTTAATCATTTTCTATCTTATTGTTGACTTTGCTATTAGTATTTGTTATTGGGCATGTTATATCAAGTAAATAAGAAAAGATGTTTATCAAATATGTTACTTTATGATCCAGCGAAAAATCTTTTCCAGCCCTTCCCAACTTCTCATACTTCATTCCTCAGTTTAAGCCAACGACTGTTAGGCTTTGGTTATTTACACTTGGGTTTTCCCATTTTTTGTACATATTCTTTTGTGATGAAATAATTTATGTATATATTGCACCGTGATCTGGCAGAGCAGTTTCTGTAACTTTACTTTTGTACTGAAAATCACATAGGTTTGTGAATATGTGGTGTATTTTGCAAGTTGTACATGTTGGATTTGACATTGCCTTGTTTAAGCCACACCTCATTTTATTAAGGAGTTCCATATTGTCACTGGACTCTTGTGATATATTTATATTTAGATCACCTAATGGGCAACTTTAGCTTAGGATGATATGCAAGAGTTTTGGAATATTTCAGTGAAAATGTCTATGCATCCACTCGCAAGTCTTTAAATGCTTGAAATGTACATTGAGCAACTACTTAAATTTATTTTCTGCTCTGTTATGTTTACTACATTTGCAATATTATATTACTTATTTTGGGTAAATAAAAATTACACACTGAAGAGCCAGAAAAACTGGTACACCTGCCTAATATTGTGGAGGGCCCCTGTGAGCATGCAGGAGTGCTGCAGCATGAAATAGCATGGACTAGACTAATTTCTGAAGTAATGTTGGAAGGAATTGATGCGTTGGATCCTCCAGGGCTGTCCATCAATCTGTAAGAGTACAAGGGAGTGGAGATCTCTTCTGAACAGGACATTGCTAGGCATCCCAGATACGCTCAATCATTTTCATGTCTGGGTAGTTTGGTGGGCAGCGCAAGTGTTTAAACTCAGAAGAGTATTCCTGGAGCCACTCTGTAGCGATTCTAGACCTGTGGAGTGTTGCATTGTTTTGCCTGAATTGCCCAAGTCTGTTGGAATGCACAATGGACAAAAAAAGATACAGGTGGTTAAAAAGCATGCTTACATACATGTCACCTGTCAGAGTTGTATCTAGACTTACCATAGGTCCCATATCACTCCAACTGTACACTCCATACACAATTACAGAGCCTCCAGCAGCTTGAACAATCCCCTGCTGACATGCAGCGGCCATGGATTCATGAGGTTGTCTCCATACCCGTACACTTACATCCGCTCAATACGATTTGAAATGAGACTCAATCGACCAGGCAATTTGTTTCCAGTCATCAACAGTCCAATGTCGGTGTTGGCAGGCCTAGGTTATGCATAATTGATGATGTATCATTGAATGGTCTGCATGCTGACACCTGTTGATTGCCCAACATTGAAATCTGCAGCAATTTGTGGAAGGGCTGCACTTCTGTCACACAGAACAATTCTCTTCAGTCGTCGTTGGTCCCATTTTTGCAGGATCTTTTTTAGGCTGCAGTGATGGCAGAGATTTGGTGTCTTACCTGATTCCTGATATTCATGGTACACTCATGAAATGGTCGTATGGGAAAATCCCCACTTCATCCTTACCTCGGAGATGCTGTGTTCCATCGCTCATGTGCCAACTATAACAGCATGTTCAAATTCACTTACGTCTTGATAGCCTGCCATTGTAGCAGCAGCAACTGATCTAAGTACTGCGCCACACACGTGTCATCTTATATAAGGGTTTCCGGCTGCAGCGCCATATCCTGCCTGTTTACATATCTTTCTATTTGAATATGCTTACCTATACCAGTTTCTTTGGCACTTCAGTGCATATACAGCCTCTAGTTATCTAGTTATGAGTTTCCCCATTTTTACTATTCTTTCTGCATAAAACATGTTTTACACTGTAATTTATTAGCTTTATGTGGCTTTTGGCATTTCCTTATAATGTGTTACCTTCAGCTTACTGTACTTTGTAAGTTATAGATGTGAGCCCTGCCTTACCCCAAATGGGATAACCTGTAGGTGTTGAAGCATAGTTTTCAAGACCCAGTTTTATATTCAGTCATATAAAATAATAAATGAAGCGCCTTCAAACTACAATATGATTTGTATTTCGATAAATTCCAGTGCATAATGTTTAACCAGACACCTGATGACTTACCATTAATCAAGAACTTAGCACAAATTGTTAGAACTCCCTGATTTTTATGCAAGTTGGTAACAGACCTAATACTACCACAAATGAAACATTTTTGACGTGTAATACATGAGCCACAATATACACCTAAATGGACGTCATTTATCTGCTTCTAGCTATAAAGTCATTGCTACTATCAGTTTCAGCATAACATTTTCAAGTGTTATTTTGCTAGCTTGTTCACTTGAAAATGACTTCTTGTGGGCTATGAAATCGGCATCTAGCCTGGATTTCTGTTTTTCTCATTCATATTACAGCATCATTAAAAAAAAAAAAAAAAAAAAAAAAAAAAAAAAAAAAAAAAAAAAAAAAAAAAAAAAACAGTATTGTGTTCGGTGTTCGTGGGATCTGTCATCCTGGAAAATGCGTTTGGCAATGTCAACTGGTGCACAGTGTTTGAAATTCTGTGAAAAATGGAGGTAAGCTGTAGGGAAAGATGAGTAATGAACAGTATTTACAAGAGCCAAGAGGGAATAATAAAAGTAGAAAACCAAGAACGAAGTGCTTGGATTAAAAAAGCTGTAGTCTTTCGTCCCCGCTGTTCAATCTGTATGTTGAAGAAGTAGTGACAGAAATAAAAGTAAGATTCAATGCTGGGATTAAACTTCATACTGAAAGGTTATCAACCCTAAGATTCGCTGATAACATTGCTGTCGTCAGTGAAAGCGAAGAAGAATTACAGGATATGATGTGTGGAATAAACTTTTAATGAGTACAGAGTATGGATTGAGTGTAAATTGAAGAAAGATGAGAGTAATGAGAAGTGGCAGAAATGAAAACAGTGAGGAACTTAACATTAGGAAGTGGAAGAAATTAAGGAATTCTGCGATCTAGGGCGAGCAATGAGGACATCAAACCAAACTAGCACTGGCAAAATGGGCTTTCCTGGCCAAGAGAAGTCAACAAGTTGAAACATAGGGCTTAGTGTGAAGAAGAAATTTCTGAAAATGTACGATTAGAACGCGGCCTGTGGGAAAACCGGAACAAATGTGGTATACTACAGAAAAATGCCAAAAAATGTGTGGACTGCTAAGGTATGGAATGAGGAGGGTTCTCTGCAGAATCGGCGAGGAAAGGAAAATATGGAAAACGCTGACAAGAAGAAGGAACAATATGGTAGGTCATATGTTAAAACATCACGGAAAATCTTTCAAGGTATTAGGGAGTGCTGTAGACGGTAAAAACGGTAGAGGAAAACAGAAACTGGAATACATTCAACAAATAATTTAGGACTTAGGTTGCAAGTGTTACTCTGCGATTATGAGGTTAGTATAGAAAGCAATTCGTGGCGGACCGCTTCAAACCGATCAGAAGACTGATGTCTCAAAAAAAGTGTTAAGAGTATACTCTTCTGGACACTTAGTGAATATTTCTCATATGTATAGCTGAATGTGTGAACAGCAATCACGATGTCGACACTTCACATCCGTGACTGACGAGAACAAATGTGGCAGGGCTCAACTGAAACACTCAGAAAGAAAATGGCCTCGCGAAATTCTGCCGTGTTAATTCACTTTCGTTAATCCGTACATTACTGTATCCACATTTATACAGCTGAAGTAATGATAAGAGTATTTTTGTTATATCCTTTTAGGAGATGGAATGCAAGTGTTAAAAGGCATATCGCAAAGGTCAATTAGCCTTGTAAACATCTTGTAAAGTAGTTGTAAACAGAAGTGTTAACATATTACCAGTAAACGGGCAAGACGAAAATATATTTGGTATGTTTTTAATCTGCAATGGCTTGATATTTCACATGATTGAAATGTCCTGCGCGATGGAATTTCTTCTATTTATCTTTACAAGTGGGTTGGTAATGGCCTTGGACTTCGAGCAAGCGGCATATCGACGTGCTGCATTAAACAAATAGCCGGCTGTGCCGTAGTACCACTTGGTCAGAAGCGATCTTGGCAAATAAATATTTGTGCTGGTCTGGATCAAAAATGGCACTAACTTTCAACATTACGCGTGTATTAACTGGGCGAGTGTCTGGGATCTCCAGGTGGTCATACGTTGCTTCGAAAAAATATGCGACAAGTATGTACTGTAGTGTTTCACATGACGATTCAGCCGCCTTAGCTTAAAGCCTTGTGGCATTTAGCAACTAAATAATGTAATTCGATTGGTCGGTGTTGTGTTGTTTGCTGTTATGGCAGAAATACTGTCGTTTCAATGTTGCTGCCTATTCGGAATATGCTATTTTACACACCTGTTAATTTCCCACGGATCGTGTGTAGGATGTATGAAAGTAGTGACGTGGAACGAAACTTGCACCATTTAACCCTTAACAGTGCTATACATACCTAGTCTGAATGGATTTTTCTATATTAATCGATTCGCGATTCAGGTAAAATCTTTATAGAGATGGCAATTATGCTGGAGAAAGCAATTAATATTACTGTGCTGTGTGCGTAGTTCCACGTAATATAAATGTGTTAAACTCAAAAATAATTGTACACAACTATTCCATCTATGTGGAGCATGTTATTTATGAAAAACGTACATAATGCATTTTCTCTGAAACAATCTCCCACCCAATGATGTGGAATGGCAGTAATAAAATGTATATAAAATTGTTAAAGTTGTAAAGTTCTTGGTCTAGCAATTTCGGTGTAGTTTTCTTGCAGTTCACCTACATTGCTCTGTAGTGAGAGTGACTAATTCCAGATCGGAAGTTAGTGCTCATTAAAACCATGTGTAGAATAATTTTATTTGAACTTTGAACACTCTGTTCTTCACTTGAGGTTACAAGATTTCATTTTTGTTGTTATAATCATCTTGAGATATAGGCTCATTTGTATTTGTTTCCTAACAAGTATATTTGTTTTTTGAGGGGGGGGGGGGTCTGCTGTGTACAAAACATAATTTTATGGGTAATAGGAGCGAAGATAAAATTTTGTTTTTGCTGAAGTCAGAACACCTGCAAAAACAAATCTTTGTGTGTGTGTGTGTGTGTGTGTGTGTGGGGGGGGGGGGGGGGGGGGGGGGGCTCTTTGTAGGTTTTTATTTTCGTAGTCAGAATGTAAATACAATTAGTCTTAGTTTTTGTAACTGTTAAAAGTTAAACTTGATAGATTGTGCTTATTTCCTTCTTACTTTGGAAAAAAAGAACCAAAATTAAATTAGTCACGTGAACATTAAAGGATGGTGCATGATGATGAGGGAGTTTGTTTTGATACCACCAGGATTAAGAAACAAGTGGACAAAACTTGATATGAGTGTCTATTAGTGTGGTAAGACTGAAGTTGTGTGCAAAATAAGTTTGTACACTTGACTCGGGATGGGAACATTGTTTGTGTGATAACTGAATTTAGATTCCCGGAAAACACTAAAGAAAAACTTCTTTTTGGTTGAAAGTTACACATATTGGACCCCCAATGCATTTTTAAATATGTCACAGACATAAACATTGGGTTCTTTACCATCCAGTTTGTTACCACAACCAGATTTTCTTTCATATTCATTGACTGCCAACTCACAACTAAATAGCACCATCCAGCCTAACCTAGACCACAGGCTGTAGCCTACTACAGATTAGTCTGTCACTACAACCAAGGTATCAGAGGGGGGGAGGGGGCCCAATACATATCTTTAGTCCACTTTTGCAATTAAGAATGACACAGGTGCTGAATTATTCTCTTGTTGAGTGTTGAAGCAGAATCTTAATGTTTTAAAATAGTTATCTTCACATCTTGGTTATTAGTGGCTTGCTCAGTGTATGCCACCAGTGAAGAAGCAAGCTGTAAAGATACAGTGAACTGAAATTCTTCAGTATTGGCTATTAAAGACCTTTTTTAGTAGTGTAATAAAACAATTTATTAAACACTATTGAGAAGTAAAGCTGATAGACAACATGACTCTGAAGATAGTACTCAAAAATTACTGTGTGTCCTGCCCCCAGTCTTGCATTTTTATTGCGTAATGTGCTTTAAAATTAACAGTGGAGAATTTTCTATTATCTAATGTTGTTATTCTGAATTTAGGTACTTCAAAGTTTTCATTTTTATAAGGAGAAGTATGTACATGGTTTTTTTCATAAGTATGTTGTGATTTCCATGCTTTGTATATTATTCATATATCATTCCAGGTGGTGCATACACACACATTCTGACTGAGACAGCTGGAGAGAAAAAAAATGTTGGTATCATAAAATTAAACCGACCCAAAGCTTTGAATGCCCTGTGCAATGATTTGATGCATGAAGTTGGAAGTGCTCTTGATGCATTTGAGAAAGATGACAATATTGGTGCTGTTATCATTACTGGAAGTGAGAAAGCATTTGCAGCAGGTAAGTTAGTATGCAAAGAGTGTAATCCAGATAGATTAGCAAATAAATTTTTTAATAGATTTTATTTTCATTGTGCTGTTGGCTTAGGTGTAAGATCAAAAGTGTCTACATTCTTATAAACTGGTAGCCTACTCCTTCTTCTATATCTTCTACTGCTGCTGCGGTACGGCATGGCTGTGTGTATCGTGCAGCTGCCTCGAGTCGAGTGAACATGCTGTTGCCTCACGAGCGAGACTGGGCCGCCAGCGGATGTGCCTACTGATAAGAGCGCCCCAGTCAATCAGCGTCGACCAGAAGGGCGTAGCCGCAGCCGAAAATGCTTTTTAGCAGCGGATCGCACTTAGTTAAAACTGAAGCGCAATCCTCCGAGCTCTGGTGGCAGCGAGTGGAACTCGTTTCAAGGTCACCCGCCTTGTGCGGCGTTATGCAGCAGCTGTTGCACTTGTAACACTGAAGGTAGTGTGTGTGCTGTGGTGGTATTGGTATGTTTACGGCAGGATACAGGTGCCAGTGCAGGAAACCCCTGATCTGAGCACAGTACTACATGCGATTCATTATGTCAGAAACTGTGACGACATTGCTATCCTTTACAGGCCACATATTTCAGAATTGATGATGTTTAGAAACGTGAAACCAAGTGTGTTACCACTAATTGTACCTGTAGTTGTCATTTCGCAACAATAAACATTATAAGCAGGACATGCATCATTCTGATACCACATTATTTGACACACAATAAGAGATGGACCAGTTCAAATAAGGTAAAGCTCAAGAAGGGCCTAAACTATCCCCCTTTAGGAGTGCTATCAATGAAATATGGGCCAGTGATGTGTTGTCATACAATACCACACCATACATTAATGCACTGACGTAGTATGTCAATGACATCACTATTACTGGCAGCATGAGATGCACACTTGATTCTCAGGATGTGCACTTCATTTATTTAAAGCGTAAAAATTGCTTCGCAATTTCTCAGGATGTAGTTGACGTATTGTGAGGCAACCAATGCCATAATTTTTTATTTTTCATGCTATTGATTGCATACGTGTGTGTGTGTGGGTGTGTGTGTGTGTGTGTGTGTGTGTGTGTGTGTGTGTGTGTGTGTGTGTGTGTGTGTGTGTGTGTACCTGTCCTGTTTTCCCCCTAAGGTAAGTCTTTCCGCTCCCGGGATTGGAATGACTCCTTACCGTCTCCCTTAAAACCCATATCCTTTCGTCTTTCCCTCTCCTTCCCTCTTTCCTGATGAAGCAACCGTGGGTTGCAAAAGCTTGAAATTTTGTGTGTGTGTTTGTGTGTGTTTTTATTGTGTCTATCTACCAGCGCTTTCCTGTTTCGTAAGTCACAGAATCTTTGTTTTTAATATATATATATTTTGTTATAGTTCTTAAGGTTATATAAATGGAAGTGACCTGGTAGGCAGTAGATTTCAGATTGACTATACAATGTTAAGACAGCGATTTCAGAAACATGTTTAAATTGAAAGACATTTCCCAGATGTGAACTCAGACCACAATTAATTGGTTATGAACTGTGAATTAAAACCAAAGAAGTTGCAAAAAGTTAGGAAATATAGGAGATGGGACCTGGATAAGTTGAAAAAAAGCAAAGGTTGTTGAGAGTTTGAGGGAAATTGGGCAACAGTTGACCACAACAAGAAAAAGAAATACAGTGGAAGATGAACGGATAGCTTTAATAGATCAAACAGTGAATGCAGCAGAGGATCAAATAGGTTAAAAGATAAGGCCTTGAAAAAATCCTGGGATAACACGGGAGATATTGAAATTAATTGATTAAACAAGACTATATAAAAATGCAACAAATGAAGCTAGTGAAAGGGAATACAAATGTCCCAAAATGAGATTGAGGGGAAGAGGAAAATGGCTTAGCAGGAATGACTTTAGCTCAAATGTAAGGACTTAGAAACTTATCCTAGGGGAAAGATACATACTGCCTACAGGAAAATTAAAGAGGCCTTTAGAGAAAAGAGAAGCAGTGACATGAATATCAAGAGCTCAGTTGAAAACCAGTCCTAAGCAAAGAACAACAAGCTGAAAGGTGGAAGGAGTATATACAGGGCTTATAAAAGGTAGATGAACTTTCAGGCAATATTACAGAAATGGAAGAGGACATAATCAAGATGACATCAGAGACATGATACTGTGAGAAGACTTTGAAAGAACACTGAAAGACCTAAGTCAAAATGAGGCCCCAGGAGTAGATGACATTTCATCAGACCTTCTGATAGCTTTGGGAGAGTCTACAATGACAAAACTCTTCCATATGGTGTGCAAGATGTATGAGACAGTTGATATACCCTCAGACTTCAAGAAGATTATAATCATTCCAATTCCAAAGAAAGGTGGTGGTGACAAATGTGAATATTACCAAACTGTCAGTATAATAAGTCATAGTTGCAAAATACTAACACAAATTCCTTACAGAGGAATGGAAAAAAACTGGTAGAAGTTGTCAGGAAAGATCAGTTTGGATTCTGTAGAAATGTAGGAACACGCAAGGCAGTACTGATTTTGCAACATATCTTAGAAGATAAGCAAAGCTAACCTACATTTATAACATTAATTTAAAGAAAGCATTTGACAACTTTGACTAGAATACTCTCTTTGAAATTATGAGGGTAGCTGGGGTAAAATACAGGGAACGAAAGACTGTTCTAGACTTGTATAGGAACCAGATGGCAGTTACAAGAATCGAGGGGTATGAAAAGGAAGCCGTGATACGGACGGGAATGAGACAGGGTTGTAGCGTATCCCTGATTTATTCAGTCTGTATATTAAGCAGGCATTAAAAGAAACCAAAGAAAAATTTGGAAAAGGAATTAAGGTTGAGGAAGAAGAAATAAAAACTTTGATATTTGTCGATGATGTAATTCTGTCACAGACAGCAAAGGACTGCGAAGAGCAGATGAATGGAATGGACAGTGTCTTGGAAAGAGACTAAAAGATGAAAATCAACAAAAGCAAAACAAGGATAATGGAATGTAGTCAAATTAAATCAGGTGAAGCTGAGGGAATTAAATTAGGAAGTGAGACATCTAAAGTAGCAGAGGAGTTTTGTCATTCTGGCAGTAAAATAGTGGACAATGCCGAAGTAGAGAGGATATAAAATGTAGACTGGCAATGGCAAGAAAAGCATTTCTAAAGAACAGAAATTTGTTAACATTGGACATAGATCTAAGTGTGAGGAAATATTTTCTGAAAGTATTTGTATGTGTAGCTATGTATGGAAGTGAAACATGGATGATAAAACAGTTTAGATCAGAAGAAAATAAAAGCTTTTGAAATGTGGTGCTACAGAAGAATACTGAAAATTAGATGTGTCAATCCCGTGACTATTGAAGAGAGTACTGAATATAATTGGGGTGAAAAGTAATTTGTGGCACTACCTGACTAGAAGAAGGGATCAATTGTTGGGACACATTCTGAGACTTGAAGGCATCACCAACTTAGTGTTGGAGAGAAGTGTGGGGGTAAAAAGTGTGTTGCTCAGAGATGAAGGGGTTTGTGCAGGACAGAGGTGCATGGAGAACAGCATCAAACCAGTCTTCAGACTGTGAAGAGCACAACACATGTGGTTGCATATGAAGTCACACAGCACAAAAGCCGGTGACTGCCATTGTAGGTTCAAATGACCCTTGTCCACCATGCATCCAGAACATGTCAATCTACTCGTAGTCAAAAAAGGTATTCTGGTGCAAAGTACCCCTTGAACTTCGGTCAACTCAGTTTGAATTTGGGGTGGAGCTCACTTTCTCAAATAACAATGTTTTAGCACTGGAAGCTGCTCATCTATCATTCTTATAAAAAAATGTGAAACCTACAATTTAACAAATAAGTGTACATTGCATTTGTTATGAAGTTTAAGAAAAAACATTCATCCTTACTAACAGACGTGTTGCTTAGCAAAAATCCAACTGTTCTGTAGAAATTTACCAGGTTTATCAACCCATCCTTGCACATTTTTGCTGTGTGATTGTTAATCATCAAAAGATTTAATATTGCTTGAATCATAAGACATTGTAAATTTTTCTGATTTACTTTTGTATTGTATAGGTGCTGATATTAAGGAAATGAAGGATTACACATATTCCGATACAGTGAAGGGCAACTTCTTGGCTCACTGGACTAGGGTGTCTCACTGTAAAAAACCTGTGATTGCCGCAGTGCATGGATATGCAGTAAGTGTATCTTCTTTTTCATTTATTTGTTTATGCTGCAATTCTGTTTCCCTTTCTGCATGTTTCACTAGCTGAATATTGTTCATGCCACCTGATGTCTAATGGCTCACTAATCATGTGCATACTAACAGAAATTGTACATTAAAGAAAGAACATTTTAATAATTGGAGAACGGTTTTATTGTAAAGATATGATCATCTTCATGTGTTGTTTGAATAAACATAAATTCTAACCTTAGATAAGACACAAGCATACAAATATGAAAAGAGGTAATTTTTCCTTGCAAGTGTAAGTTGACTTGAGTAGCCCATTAAAATGTGATACAGGCTTATGTAACATGGCTCATGTGCCACTTCATGGTACTGCTCCTGAAGCAAAGTAGAAGCTGTTAAGCTGAAAGTGGTCGTATATGCCTGCTTATGTTGCGTATGTTGTAGTATTTATCCCATAAGATTTATTTTATTCCTACCAAGGGCAATGAGAATTAGTTGAAAATAACTGTCTTACAACATTTGAGTGTAATCACATGTCTAGCACCAAGAAAAAGGTGATGACATTTCAGTAAATGGAGACATGTAACTTGTCAAATAGTGTCTACGTAAGAATAGACTAGCACTTAACAGTACAGATACATGCACAAGGACTGTTAGAAATGCTAGCTTGTTAATAACTGTTAGCCATTAGCAGGCTTTTTTTAAAAAAAAATTATGTTATTATGTAGATAATGTGTATTTTCTGCAATTGATGCTCTTCAGACATTGTGACTGGTTGCACTACATGCATGTAACATTGTTCATGAAATTGAGAAGCCCTTCATGTAACAAGAAATGAGAATAAATTCTATCTATTTGTATTCTGTAATAGCTTACTTTACCATTGTGCAACAGTTGTATGACCTAAAGCAAATCTTAACAGCCAAGGGCCATCAAAGCACAAACATCCCCTGGAAATGTAACAGGCAAATGAAAGGTTGATGGTTGTAGCAGGGCACAAGTGTCAGGTTACTTTCATTGCTGAACGTGCTGCACAATACAGTGTGCTTCACTTCAGTGACTCCTTTACAACCTGCACCATTTGGAGCCTTCCTACTAACATTAATGTTTTTGAATTGCGCAGGTGGGAACTCACCCTACAACACATTCTACGTCTCTGTAACCCCACTTGCCCAATCTTCACTATTATCTATCCTTCACCTTCCTGTCCCCTTCCCTATTCCTATTCCAGCATTACACAGCCTTCTATTCTGCTAATACACCCACTAGTATTCTTCACCTTCTGTATTTCTCTCCCTTTTTCACTCCTTAACCCCCCCCCCCTCTCCAACTTCCCGACTGCACTTAGCTGTCCTATCTGTCCCTGCCCACTGTCATAAGCACACAACACTTCCCTCACCAATACCCTACTATCCCTCTCCTTCCCCACCCAGCTCCCCATCCTTATCACCACCCATGCCAAACAGCTGTTTCCATCGGGGGCAATTGCTGTCTGCAGTCCAGGGCACAGCAGCTAGAGACAGTAATTTTGTGTGTGTGTGTGTGTGTGTGTGTGTGTGTGTGTGTGTGTGTGTGTGTGTGTGTGGGGCTTTTGGCGAAAAGCATAAATGTGTAGAAGTCTTTTTGTTGTGCCTGTTTGTGACTTGGTGTTGTCCCCACATCGTGAGTAGCAATCTTATCCTTTCATAGTATTTTCAGTTTTTGGTAGATATTTTTGTGGAGGGCAGCCCTACAATGCCAAAAAGTTGTCATGGTCATTAGTTATTCAGCCACTGTCTCCAATATAGGGTACTTAATGTATGAGGAGAAGTTTACATTGTTCTTGTTCTGTTGGTGTATGCTACCATGGAAGAAAAAAATGTGGTACCTTTCTGCATTATATGAAGTTACATGACTGAGAAGAAGAAAAAATAGTGTCTGTTCTTGGGTTACAATTACTGGCACTGTTATATAAAAGGGGAAGAGCAAGAAAAGTGCAGAAAATGGTGGTAGTAAAGCATCAACAAAAACAATGTGCATGAGAAAATAACATACACGTATTCATTCTTTTATCTTTTTTAACTCCGTATTTAGTATGAATTATTGGCTGTTAGAGATGTAAAGGCTTATTGCTACTTAACCACTGAAAAGTTCTGCATTTTAGTGAGACTCAGTGGCAAAGATAGAGGTGCTGCAGGGGAAAACTGTAAATACTAGTAGATCCCTTTCAGATTACAAATAGGTTCTGTTGTCTGATTTTCTTTTTTTTTTTTTTTTTTTTTGCTACATGAATATTATGGTATGCATGAAAAAGTCTTTCTCTTTAGAAATAGTCATAGTACATTTTTTACATGTTTTGTATAGTGACACTCTGTTCACAACACACAAACTAGCTTATTAGCCCAGGCCCTAATAATTTGTTGGGAATGAAATCACTAAATATCATTATAAGAGCTGGTGCAATCTTCGGCTTTGTAAATAAAAAGCATTTTGTGTTTCAATTGGGAAAGAGAGTAGTATATTGCATCAGAAGAGCCAAGGTTATAGCAGACATGATTGCTGACTGGTTAAATTTAAGATCCACTTGTGCTCCACAATAGATGAACTTTTTTAAATGTTAGTGTAAACATCATAAAAGTTCTTTTATCACAATATTTTGTATGTTTTATTCAGAAATTTCATTTTAATATTTGAGATTCAATTTTCCATTATGGAGAGAATTCTCTGGCAAATAAATTAGACTTAATTACATGTACCAATCAAGTAAATTGAATTGAATTTTACAATTGAAAGATACTTTTATATTTTAGTTGGGAGGTGGCTGTGAACTTGCCATGATGTGTGACATCATATATGCTGGTGAGAAAGCAAAATTTGGGCAGCCTGAAATAGCTATTGGAACTATTCCTGGTGCTGGTGGTACTCAAAGACTTCCACGAATGGTTGGAAAATCAAAGGCAATGGAAATATGTCTTACTGGGAACCAAGTCACTGCCCAAGAGGCTGAAAAAATGGGTCAGTATATAATTTTAAAGTAGTGCAATAGACAGAAACATGGCTGAAGTACATTATCCTGAATGAATGAGTTTAGTAGATTGGCGAATTGGAAAAGGGATCATATTCCAGGAAGTAAATCTTTCAGGAGACAAAACAGTTTAAGCATAGTGTCATAGAGTTGCCATATAGCAATTGGTCCCGTGGTGAAACAGTACATAAGATTACAACATACTGTATTTACCCAAGTGTAAGACAACCTGGAATACAAGACAACTGCACTTTTCCTCCCCCCCCCCCTCCCCTCCTCCTCCCCCGTTAAGAAACTCCTTGAGAAAAATTTTTGTTTAACATATTCTAACTAATCAAAATTACAAATCGTTTTATTGATATAAAGTACCTGCCCAAAACATAAGCATTATACCTATTTTAAACTGAGGCCATTTATTGATTGCATACATTTTGATAATAAGATGTGAAATAAAATAAACAAAAAGAAATAGTTTACAGTAATTTTTATCTTCATTACCTTTTTTTTCTTTACTAAATCTGTTATCTGGGTTATCACTATTTATAATCACTGACATCATTGTAGTAGCACAGTTGTAAGAAATATGTTCATTGTCCCAAATATTTGGCTCTTCTTTCAGAATATGTTGTGATTTCTGAGGTTGTGGTTACAGTGGAACCTGAGAACACAGTTCTTTTTTTATCATCAGCCTGGTGCTCTCTCTTTGGCTTCATAGAACCAGCAGCTGACATACCCCCTTTTGTTCCCACGATAGCTTACAGTGTCAGCAACATTGACGCAGGAAACACATTAAGTACATGGACTTCTACCATCTCCTGCAGAAATGTATACTGTTGTTATGTATTTGTACGATTTTAAAAGTCGATTCCGACGTGGTAGATGTTCGTAAAAATCCAAATTACATGGTATAGATTCTCGTGGTTGGCAGCACAACAGTATTTACTGCCCACTCATTACTACACTCCCTGCACCTACCGCCCTTCCATAGTGCTGTGCTTGAGCAATTGTGAAACAAAGACTGCAATATCTTCTATAGTGCAGGTCATATGTAACAGCAGCAACTAATACATAAAAAAAATATCGCAATGATGATTCTGTACAATTCTCAAACTTTCGCTCATCCCGTGATCTACTGACGTCTGTTAGTACTATGCCACAACCTGTCTTGCTACTATAATTTGCTCTTGTGACAGCAGTTAGTCAGTTTTATGTGTTTTATTTAATTTGGATTAATTTTCTTTCTGCTTCATCTGAATGTCACCATCTCATTCTAAAGCTGATCATAAGGTGGTAATGTTTTTACCCAGTATTCTAATATATAAACAGTGACCGAATTTTCATTTGCAACCCAATTGGTAAATCATTACAGTTTCTCATAACCAAATAAAATACTGAATTGCATTCAGAATCAAGTGCTGGTTTTTGGAGGACAATGTTTTCTACTTTCAGTATTACCTTTACTTGAAAGCCCCAGACATGTTTGTATACAGTATCCATATAGGTATGAGAACTTTTATTGCAAACCTGTTCACTTAAAGCAAGAGTTTATAAGATGCTATAATTTAATGCTGTTCATGTTTCACAAAATAATCAAGTTTTAAGCAAAGCAATAAACTGTAGTGGTGGTTAGTTCATACTTTCTTGTGTAACCCTTGCGCTAGCACCTTGAGAGTCAAATGTCATGGGACTGTTTGAGCATGGTAGATACTGTATCAAGTGCTACAGTGTATCAGGAAATCTCGAGTATGTTCAAGTGCGAGTATAATTTGCCTGATCTACCCTTTAGAATTCTTCAAAATAAATCTGCATGTGACCTCAATCGCCAAAGCTTTATCTTTAAACATAGAACAACCCATATATCAATCTATTAAACTACATAAAAATGTTGACCTTGGCAACAGTCGTTTAATCTGCAAATATAAAAGAACCCTGTATTTTTTGGCTGTGGATTTTTCAACTGTAGTCAGTAATGGAGTTTGAATGTACTGGAGATAACCGCTTTTCGAACCTGGTGATGTTGGAGACAGCTATTGTTCTGTTGCAGTGGTAGAATTGTTACCCACATTCATATTATTCATATCCATTATTGACAAAAGAATATGTTAGCATACAGGTTTATTCATAATGTACCCAGAATACAGCCACAAGCAAAATACAGCAAAGCAGACTATGGTGCATATGCTTCATCCTTATGTTGCCCACCATTCACTGGCCACTGGAAGATACTGTTAACAGTGGTTCCTGCTCATTAGTTATGTATTGTAGAATTTTCTATCATCATCATCATCATCTAGTTTCTTCTTTTTCATTGGAACATGTCCACTATATGCTTGTGTGTACGGAACAGCCCCTTCTGTGACTCAGTATCCTTCTAATGAGCACTTATGTCAAAGGTACATGACCTCCTGTTATACCAAATGATGCATTCAGAATAGACGTCAGTTATTCCCCAGTGAACGAAATTTGGAAGAAAAGAAAAGAAAAAAAAGTGGATGTGATTACTTTTCCATCTCAGTTAAATCAACAATACAAGATTTTTGAAAGAAGCCAATTCCAAATTTTGATCATAGTTTACACAGAAGTACCATACAATTTTTATTTTTATTTTCTGTATGTTGCAGAATTATTTTATTTGTATTTTTCATTCTACTATTTATTTTTACTCACCAATTGTGATTGGATCTGGTTTGTGATTTTGGACACTCATTTTCTTCCCTTCTGGCATTCTGCAACTTTTAATTTTTAACTATTTTATTTCCTTGGGCTCGACTTGGAATTCCTTTTCTGAATTTTACAGAAGTGCAGATCGTGCAAGGAAGCTCACCCAGCATGGCATATATTCCTCATTTTGTGCCTTTCTCTCTTTGCACCCAAAATCTAGTATAGTAGCCATTCTGTTGTGTGTGTGTGTGTGTGTGTGTGTGTGTGTGTGTGTGTGTGTGTGTGTGTGTGTGTGGGAAGGGGGGGGGGTGTCCTCAAGTACCTGCACTGTGGTACCTCCTAACCACGCTGGGATCACACTCTCAGTGCCTGAGCTGGTAATTATCCATGCAAGCCAAGGAGTATGTGGCCATATGGCTGGGGCAGGGGACTCAGGGCATGGGTGGTACCATGGTAGAAGATTTCCACATGAAATGCATTAAACTAACTCCTGCTGGTGGCTGCAAAGCCCCAGCAGTCTCTTCAGGTGGGAAAGATTATTATAATACAGAGAGATGTGACCCACGATGTCACCTCCCCTGGCTGCACTGTGGGAAGAGGGAGGGACAAGCCAGATGTCTAGGAGCTAAAAGCTTGACCCAATATCTGGTATTTACTCAAATTGGTGAGGAGACTTATACAGCAACAAAACCATTATTTATTGTGCAGTACATTGAAGACAAATTTTGGGGAGTGGAGTCTCTCGGGGGGAAAATGTGAAATGGGTTGTTGTTAATTAAAACTTCCTCTGGTGCCCAATCTACAGCTCTTTGGGCATGCGATTATCTAGGTGACACAGAACTCGTAACATGGTCCAAGGAATCATCTCCCACAGAGATTTTATGCTCCAAAGAGATGAGGAGCTCCAAACTAATCTCCAGCAGCAAGCCGTGCATTTTATCAGTTGTGGAGATAAAAAGTCTGAAGATAATCATACGGATACAGGTGCCTATATCTTAGCCTTCAAAGAAAATGACCCCTCAGAGAAAGTTAAGGTCATGCTGCACAGGTTTGATGTGAAACCATATGTTCCACTGCCTGTTGGGTGCTTCAGATGTTTATGCTCTAGCATGTGTCATCCTGCTGCATGATGGACCCAAAATCCAGCAACCTTGGATAAGCATTACTTAAAAGATAGCTTTTGTGAACATCCTTGTGTGTCAGCTATGCAGAACATTTGACAGTTTGCCCAGTTTTCAAGAAAGAACAGAAGATCCAGAAATACAAATCTATTTAGCACCTGTCATATACTGAGGCATGGAAGAAATATGAACCCCTACATTCTGTGGACATGACGGTGAATTATGTTAACATCACCACCATTGGTGCCCCCCCCCCCCCCCCCCCACACACACACACGCACACGCACACACAACCTCTACCTTCGCCAAACCAAATCTCTCCCATGGTATATTCTTTGGAGCCTTTCCACATTTTTTCCCCCATGCCCAGCTGGAGAAGCTTTCTCCTCCTTTGGTGTCTACTGGTGACAAGGCTCCCTCTCAGCATCCCTCTCCTTGGAAACCCCCAGATTAGAGATCTGACACCGAACTTCGGCTGAAGGAGCCACGGCCTGTGTGTCCCATGGCTGTCTGCTCTTTAATCTGTCCTCTTGCACAATGCGGATAGCTCCTTGAACAAACATTGCTCAACAAAGGTTACAAAGGAGGAAGAGGAGGAGGAGGAGGAGGAGGAGGAGGAGGAGAAGAATAATGCTCCTCTGGTGTGCTGCTTAAGTGTCAGATCCCCCCTCCCCTGCAGTCATATTATGAACCAATGTTTGTGGATGTGGTTTCATTCCCATACATGATAAACAATGATTCTGTGGCATGACCTGTTCTTCAGGTCCCTTTGCGTAACCTGGAACAAGTCACGTGATCATTCAATGGAATTGTAATGGATGTACTGTCGCCTGCTGGGACTACACTTTATTTCTTCTTCTGCAGTTTGCATTGCTTTCCAAGAAACACACTTCACTGATGACTATTCTCCAGTGCTTCATGGGTATTGAGCATTCTGTCAGAACCTTGATGGTACCTATAGGGTGTCTGGAGGGGTCTGTTCTTCAGTTCGTACTTGCCATCACTGAATCGATTCCCCTTTGTACCTCGTTGGAAGCAATAGTGATGTAGGTGCAAACAACTTCAGCAACCACCCTTTATGTTGAGTTGACCAAATTAGTCAAACAACACTTCTCTACAATAGTCACTAAACAACCACCTTTGTGACAGGGACCACTTTCCAGCGATCCTGTGGTTTCCTTGTCATTGTCAGACTGACTGACTACTTCACAGAGCCAACTGGCCTTTGTATGCCTCCCCTGTTACATTCACCACCTCTGTCGAATTGTATTGATAGGTTGTGCAAAACATCTTGGACACAGTAACCCACATTGCTGAACTGCTATTCCTCTTTCTACAGGCTTCCCTCCAACCATTGGCCAGTGCCATGGTGGACCAAAGACATTGCAGTAGCTATTCAGGACTGCCAAAGAGCCTTGCAACAATACAAATGACATCCTTCATATATCGACCTTATCACGCTTAACTGACTACATTCTAAGGCCCTCTGTCTAATCAAATGCAATGTGAAAGAATGATGGGAGTTCTAGGTATCATCCCTAGGGACGTATACATCTTCATCTCAGGTGAGTGCCAAACTCTGTAGTGTAGTGGACCTCCAGTAGTCAACAACTATGCCAGGTTGTGTCCTACAAGTTGGTCTTCGTACCAATTTATTGGTTGTTGCAGAACATCACATGACCCACTTTGTGTCAGCACTGCTGTTCTCTTCCTATCTGGCTACCTTTCTTCTGCAGAAGCAACAAGTTGAAGACGTCCCCTTATGTTTCACTCCCCATCAAGATGAATCCTATAATGAACCCTTCACTGACTGGGAACTACCTCAGGCTCTTGCCTCATCCCATGACACTGCCCCAGGCCCTGATTCAATTCACAATCAGATGATCCGGCACCAGAATATTCCACAAAGGCAACATCTCCATAGGATCTTCACGTGTATTTGGCTCAAAGTTGCCTTCTCCTCACAATGTTTAGATAGCATATGTTTTCCAATCCTTAAGTGAGGTAAGAACCCAATGTCTCTTGACAGTTACCTGCTGATTAGCCTGGCCTACATACTCTGTAAGCTGCTTGAAAGAATGGTTGCTTGGAGAGTATGTTGGGTTCTCAAATCTTAGGCCCTTTTGTCCCTCTTATCAGTGTGGTTTCTAGGATGGACAAGCCACAACGAACCATCTGCTTTAGTTGAAAGCAGCATATGACATTCTATATTTTTTTTATGCCAACATATTATTGCCGTGTTTTTGACCTGCATAAGGCACATGACACAGCTTGGTATTATCACATTTTACTTATCCTCCATGACTGGGGCTTTCAGGGTCCCCTGCAGATTTTAATTCATCAGTTTTTCTCCCACCAGTTGTTATGGATTAGAGTTGGCATTTGACTTTGCTGCAAATGAGTCCAAGAGAATGGCATCCCATAGGGTTATGTATTGAATGTCACTCTCTCATCACAATCCATGGCCTAGTGACCTATAGTGGGTAGCTGGCCACCCCTGCATTGTATATTGACAATTTTTGCACTTGGTACTGCTCCCCCTTTGTAGCCTCTGCTGAAAGCCTGCTCCAAGTGGCCATTGTGCGGGCCTCTGTACAGCTCTTTCCTCTAGTTTTCAGTTCTCTACTACAAAAACATAGGCCATGCATTTTTCCCTTGTACCACAGTCTGTCCTGACACAAAGCTCTACTTAGATACCCAGCACCTGGACATTATAGCACAGTCCCATTTCTTGGGCCTCCTTTTTATTAAAAAGCTGACTTGGCCGCCCTGTATTCGTCACTTGAAGGCTAGCTGCATTCAGAAGCAAAACACTCTCTGCTGTCTTGGCCACACATCTTGGGGTGTGGATCATGCTACTCTCATCACTATTTACTGGGTCCTTGTTATATCCTGACTGGATTATGGTTGCCAGGTTTATGACTTTGTGGCCCCATCAGCTTTGAAACTGTTAGACCCAGTCCACCATTTGGCAAGTGTCTGTCCGTTGGTGTCTTTTGGACTAGTCCTACATACAGTCTTCTTGCCAAAGCCAGGGGATCTTCCCTTTCAGATTCAGCACTACCAGCTCTTGGTCTCCTATGCAATAATTCCCTGATGAGTCCATGTGTTCCATTCTCTTTACACACGAAGAAGGTCGTTGTCCTGATACCTGCCCTTGGTTTGGAATACCAGTTGGAAAACTCCAGCTCTTCTCCCTACCAAGAGCTCCAGCTCTTCTCCCTGCCAAGAGCTCCAGCTCTTCTCCCTGGGCTCTGCTTCACATATTCTCTAAAGCATTGCCTCTTGGATGTTGCCCAGGCCATGGATTAGGACTGATCTCTTCCAAGGGGCTAAAGTCTATCACGTCCATGTTCTTTCGGTGTCTGTTACATACAGTTCCAGAGAGCTACCATTTTTACACAATGGTTCTAAAACTGGATCAGACAGGATATGCCTATATATATCTCATGTTGGTATGGAATGCCATTCACTACCAGGAACAAGTAGTGTGCTTACAGCAGAGCCCTCCATTTTAATAATCTGGCCTCCCTTGAGCATGTTTTAATAAATACGACTCAGTTACCAGCATCGAAACTATTGAGTGGTGCTATTCTTGCCACCCTTTGATCTCTGATATTCATGACCTTCTCACTGATGTTCATCATGCTGCTTGCACAGTTCTCTCTCTGTGGGTCCCAACTCGTGGGTATCCCGGGGAGAGAATTGGCCAAACGTCGGGCTAGAGGAGAACTTACTCGCTCCCTGTGTACATTGCTGAACCCAGATGAGGATTTGCAGGTGCAAATGGGCTCTGCTCGCTTGGAAATGGAACAATATCTAGTGGGCTACTGCCCCATCTAATAAACTCAGCACAATCAAGGAGGCTGCTGCAGCATGGTGCTTCTTCCTATGCTTCTTCCAGAAGAAATCCAAAGTCCTATGTCATTTCCACATTGCTCATACCAGGTTAACCCACAGTTTTATTTTGTGTAACCAGCCATGCCCACATTGTGGCTGTGGAGACTTTACAGGCAGTAACTTGTATCTTGGTAGAATGGCCCCTCCTTTTGACTCTCCATGCTAAATGTGGACTTGTTGACTCATTGGCTCTAACAGTGCCAGATGATTCATGTATGGCTGACATGGTTCTCAGTTTTCTTAGTGAAAGTGGTTCTTATTTTCTGTTCTAAAGTTTTAATCTACCTCTGGAGCAGAGGCAGGGTGATTGGGGATGATGAATCTCCCACTGTGTGTTAGGTGTCGGGGATTCTCCAGCCCTTTTCTGGGGCCAGGCTACTCTTTCATCCCCCTTTTACTCTATTTTAATCACTTTTAGGTTTTATTTGCCTCCTTTCTGCAGCACCCTATTTTCTATTCTAGGTGCTGCAGTCTGTTGAATAGTGGGCACTCTTGACTGTAATGGATCACGGGTGGGACAGATGTTTCCTGTAGCATACACAGCCCCAGGGATGCCCACTTAATGATTTCTATAGTTCCTTCGTCTTGCTTTTATTATTGACAGTACCAAAGGTGTCCATTAAATTTTTAGCCTTCTCACTTTTACAATTAGGAGTCTCCCAACTCGATCAGCGAACATTCTTGGTGGATGTCTCTACTTTTGGACAAACCTCTCTTGGATCTAGAGACTGATGACCTTGTTGTTTGGTCCCTTACCCTTTGACCCCCACCTCCACCCCACCATAAAAAAGAATCAACCAACCAACCAGTGTGCCTATGTTCAAACTTCATGGTTTTCTTCTTGTAGCTAACGTATTTTTCCATATGATAGATTGAGGAGGAAGATAGTATGTGGACACTACAAAAAATATCCCTTGTGTTTGAAACATAACAATGTGGAGTATCTTCATTTGCTCTGGTATTGCTCCATCTTAGGGAAGACACTGTCTGAAATCACGTCTGACCATGCAGATTTAGGTTTTTCATGATTTCCCGAAACAGCTTGTAATAAATAGTGGGATGGTGTCTTCAAAAGGGAAATGGCTAATTTTCTTCCTCTCAACCGAGCTTGTGCTTCATCTCAAATGACCTCATCATTAGGACATTAATATTGCTTTCGTCATTCTCCCTGGTATCACTCCTACAGTAAATAAATACTATTTTTTTTTTTCTTTTCCTAAGCTGCAACATAGTTGCATTTTACTTTAGATCAGTGGCTTGGTAAACTGTCTATGTTTCCTAAATTTGTATTATTCAGACAGTAATTGTTTATCTGATAGTTAGTTTTATAAATGAATTTTTAGTTTACAGAAGAACTTTGTCTAAAAATTCATAGTGCCATATGATCTAAAAATTTTGACTCCCATAGTAAATGTTTTCCAAAACACTGACCAATACTGATTTAAAGTAAGTTTTCTGTATAATAAAAATGTGTTTGGGCATATTAAATATGCAATAATTTTGAGTTATTTCACTTTAAAGACTCCATTGTTTGTATAAAACCCTAATATTGAAACTGCTTAAATTTTCCTAAAAATAGTAAAACCTTTTTAATTAAAAAGTTTAAAAACTCTTTTCAAACACTTGAGAGAGTAATGAAAAAGTATGTCAATTAGATTATGTTATCAACTAAAATGAGGTAGATTAGCACAAACCCTGTGAAGGAATTCTATTTAGATAATATTTGGAAGAATGGTGTAAATATTATCCCATTTTTATATATAGGAATGGGTAGATTGCTACCCACCTTATATAGGTGGTGTTGCATCAGTCAGGCATAACAAAAAGGGTACTGATTATAATTAGCTATCAGACATAGTCCTTCATCGGATTAGAAAACTCCCGCACATTAGCACAAAACGCACAACTCTCACACACATGGCCACTGTCATCTCCTCGTGCTAAGGCTGAACCGTGACTGTCTCTGAGATAAGCAACTATCCTTGCTGGTGGTGGATATTAGGGATATAAAGGCACGTTGAGGGATGGGAGCCAAGTGCCGGAGATGGGAGCAGTGAAGAGGTGGGGAAATATGCTAGTGCTGCTTGTGGAAGCATACAGCGATGTGGTGGGGACAGGATAGGGCTGCTAGGTGCAGCATACGGAGGCTGTGCTGGTAGCAGGTAAAGGGGAAAGGGAAGAAGAGAGAAGTAGAGAATGGGAAAGGACTACGGAAATCTGTTGGTGACATAGAAGGCATTTGTAATTCTGAAGTGCGAGCAGGGAAGGGGATAGGCAGGTGGAGTTTAGAACTAGTGGAGGTTGAGGCCAGCAAAGTTATGGGAACAAAGGATATGTTGCGGGGAGTGTTCCCAACTGCACAGTTCAGAAAAGCTGGTGTTGCTGCAAAAAACACAGGCTCCAACTTTGCCTCACAGCCCACTACTGTGTGGTTCTTCACACTAGCACCAGCTTTACTGAATTTTGCAGATGGAAACTTCCGTTGCAATATAGCCTTTGTTCTCCTAACCCTTGTGGGCTCATTCTCTGCTAACCACTGTACCGCCCCTGCTTATACCTTCCCCTGCTCCCACTCCAGTACTACACTTACCTTCTATTCAGCCAATACATCTATACAGTACCTTCCAATTCTGTACATCCCTCTTTTCCCCCTCCTCCCAAGCACAGTGTCCTGATTGTGTCCTTAGCTGCCGTATCTTGTCCCCACCATATCTCTGCGTGCAGGACTAGCATCTTCCTGCACCCCTAACAAACTCCCCCCCCCCCCCCCCCCATTTCCTGTCTCATATCTATTCTTACCCCCAACTACCCACCAAAGCAAAGATTACTGTTTAACCCAAAAGCAGTTGCAGTCGGGCCTTAGTGCCCAGATACAATAGTGTTCATGTATGTTTGAGTTGTGCTTGGGTGGATGTGTGGGGTTTCCTACATGTGATGGAGGATGTGGTCCAACAGCTCATTATGTAGCACTCTTTTTTTTTTTTTTTTTTTCAGTTGTGCCTGTGTGTGACTCAAGGCCTCCTCTATGTGATGAGCAGCAATCTACCATTTCCACTTCGTTGTTACTTCAGTTTGGATTTTCCACTGTTTGAAACAGTGGTACGAGGTAGTAGAGTTGAATGTGAATGTTGTTAGAGCCGTACAACCCAGTCAACAAAGGAAAATTAGGGGAAAAAATTCGTGTAGTTACAAATTATTGTATAGTGGTAGGGGGAAGTGTAATTAATTACACATCAAAATCCTAAGGGTGCAGGGTTTCAAGGTCACGTTTTTAGTTTCTCTTGGCTGTCTCGAAAACTGTGGCTTCTAGTGAAAATATTTCCCATTTCAAAATATAAACTAGATAAAATTACCTATTAAAAAAAGGTTCTAATCCTTTTTTTCTGTAGATCTAATAGTTTCAATATTGCATGAGATCGGAAAATCGCAGATTCCTAAAAATAGTGTTGCAATGGTATAAAATTAATGTATTTTCTTTAATACTGTGGGTTAAGAATAAATGTTCATACCACATGTACGTGCAGTACAACTGTATTGAGGGATAAAATGTGTTCTGGGGGTGTAACAGTGTTGGGGATGGGAGCCTGGAGGGAAGCATCTTTAGGAAGGTAGTTCACCAGATTGTGACCATGGAGTTCGCTCCTGCCAAAGTCTGCAAAATTAAGATCAAGCAGGTGATTTCCCATTCTCTCCACTGTACTACAACACAAAAAGCAACTACAGGATGTTTCACAACATTAAACTGTCCCTTATGCAGCTCACCTTATGTATAACTGGTGATGCAGTCTGCAGATGTGCAGTGCATTAACACAGTGTAGAATGATTCACAAGGCAAGCTACAGAAGGGTTGTATAACTTCATGAAACACCCAGTAGTTGCTTTCGGTGGCATAGTCGTGTAGAGAGAATGCGGAATGGCCTGGTCGCTCTTTGTTTTGCAGGCTTATGGAGGAGAAACTGCATGACCACTAGCCAGCAGCCTATCTTCGCTCAATCTTATAACCTGCAATCTCACCTTTCCACCCTTTTATATCCCAAGAACACAATTTATTTCTTAATATGGTTTGATTGCTCTTAGATGTGGTACACACTTTTAACATTTGCTATTAACAAACTACATTTAACAATAAATGTTAATTTTATATCATTAGAATGCTATTTTTAATTACATGTGGCTTTTCCAACTCTTTTTATGTGGAAACAATTAGTCTTTGAGAAAAAATGAATAGAACCTTTTTTGTAGGAATTATAATGTTAACTTTTTTTACTGAGAAACTTTTTTTCTAGAAGCTACAGTTCTTGGGATATACAAGAAAAATGTAAAAATGTGACCTGTACATGCCCATCTAACCCCATGCTCAAACTCCACCAGTTTGGATATTTGAGTGTGTGCTGAAAAGTAATGCCTCTAAATTTATGTTAAACCTCGTAAACCTTTTTACATAAAACAAATGTTATTAACTTTCTACACTTTTATTCTTCATGTCTACATATTTATTTCTCATGATAGTTACCTGTTAACAAAAACATGTCTCCCAATGAGAGATACTGACACTGTAGAATGTTTGACTTCGTTGATGCAGCCAAAACTTCACCTCTGCTTGCACCGCTTCATCAGTATCAAGGTGAGGCGCTTGAAAGTATTGGAAAAAGCAGATGTGACCAAGTTGTGATTGTATGGAGGCTGATCGATGACAGTGAACCACAGGCGTCAGATTGTTGCAGATGTCGCAGCACTAGTGTGTGTTGTCTAGTATTGACATGCAGGAGGAGAGTATGCTCCATGTGTGGCTGAACTGTTCAAATTCGAAACATGACCACTGTGAATATTTATAGGCTGGAGCATGAAATATTGTTTAGTGAAGGCAAACTATGCCATATTGCAGAAGAATATTCTTAATATTTTTATTGTTTAACTGTCTGTAGGTTATAAATGATCAAAAATAAGAATCACTCGAGGGTGACTGTGTAAATCAGCAAAATTGCAACTGTTATTAGACACTAAATCTGTACACTGTATTAACAATAAACTGTCATTACACTTTTTAATTATGCTTACATATCTCTGTCTTGAAAGAACTACTACTTCCTCAGTTATATTGCCAAGAGATGTGCTGTATGCAAGGTGGAGTAGTGGTTAGCATCACTGGCTGCTGTGCTGCAGGTTGCCAGTTCAGATCAAATGACCAGCAGACATTTGCCCTTTCTAGAAGTTTATTGATGTTTTTTTTCCCCTCCATATTCTTGAGTATTTAGTGTTTGTGTAAATAGCAGCACACTCTAACCATGAGGAAGTTCTGTTCTGGCTGTATGTTGATACCCGTAATAAAAGTGCTTTTAGTTTCTAATGTTTTACTTCGTTGATGACCCTGCTTTCAGATTGGACTTGATTGTGGTTGCAACATGGCCATATGAAATGGCAGCTGCTTATCTTGTAGTGCTAACTCATGACCAATTGATGCGACACTTAACATTTGATTATGGACTGCCAGTGACTGAATTCTTCACGATGTCATTCAGTCTAACAGAGTTCTATGTTTGGTTCACAAATGAATGACTTTCAAAACCTTTCTCTTTTAGGGTTGGTCAGCAAAGTGTTTCCTACTGATCAGTTGCTACCTGAAGCCATTAAGTTAGCAGAGAAAATATCATCTCACTCACCATTGATAGTGGCTCTGTGCAAAGAGGCTGTCAACAGAGGTACAGTAAATAAATAGTTCTTTGAGTTCTACTAGTTATCTGTTTACATTTAGTGGAAAACCACAGCTAGAGTCGGCACTTTTGTACAGCAATGGTGCAAATGCAATGCAACATTTGATTTTTCAGGACTACATTGAGAAATGCAGAAGTAGAATTATTGCCTGAAATATTATGCAGGAGTATTCCTCACTTAGACCAAGGAGAGACAAAAATATTCAGCAAATAAAATATATTCTTATTAACTATAGATACCCTCCATGAACCATGGACCATGCAGAGTTGGGGTAGCTTGCATGCCTCAATGCTACAGGTAGCCATACCATAGGTTCCAACAGTAATGGAGGTGTATCTGTGGAGAGGCTAGAAAACCAGCGGTTTCTGAAGAGGGATGACATTATTTTCAGTCATTACCATGGCAACAGCCTGGATGGTTGGTTGATCTAGTTTTGTAACTCACAGCCAACATGACCTTCGTATGTTGGTGTTGTGAACAGCTAAAGGAAAGGGAAACTACTACCATATTTTTCCTGAGGGCATGCTGCTGGACTGTATGGCTTAATGATGGTGGCATCCTCTTGGGTAAAATATTACAGAGGTAAAATAGTTGTCCATTTGGATCTCTGGGAAGGGGCTGCTCAGGAGGATGTTGTCATCAGGAAAAACAAGACTGATGTTCTACAGATAGTAGCATAGAACAATAGATGCCATAATAGTGTAGGTAGGTTAGAAATTAGAAAGGGAAACACACAGGTTGAAGATAGATTTAGTGGTAAACAGTGAAATGCAGGAGGAACAGGATTACAGGTCAGGTGAGTATGGAGTTTAAAACATAAAATTAAATGAGGGTAATGCAGGAGTACCAGTAATAATAAACAAACAAGAAAAATTGGAATGTGGGTAAGCTACTATGGGCAACACAGTGAACACATCGTAGTCAAGGTTGACACAGAGCCATCACCCACCTTATTTGGTTAAGTTTATATGCCTAAATGATAGAGATTAAACAATTTATGATGAAATGAAAGAAATTATTCTGACAGTTTAGGGAAATGGAAGTTTTTAATTGAGGCCCTAAAATAGGTAGTAGGAAAAGGGAGATAAGGAAAAAATAGTAGAACATGGACTATGGAAAAGGAATGAAGGGGGAAGTTGCCTAGTATCACCAGTTATATTTCTTTACTATATGCTTAGACATATGTTGTACCATATTATATGGTCTTGGCATTTAGTGGCAGTTTGCAGCACCAGCTGTAGTTTGTCGCAAAATATAGCTTTTAATTACCATGAAATATTTTTTCCCACCTTTCAGGGGCCATGGGAAGTATACATACCAACAAACAACTTTCATTTGAGGCCAGTTGGAAGTATGCTTGCCACCAAAGTAATTTTTCTTTGAGATGTAGGAAGATACTTATCAATTTTTTGGTATTTCTTTTTGTGGATTGTGGGAAGCATACTTAGCACTGACTTAATTGCTTTACTGTAATCATAGAAATATGTCTTACCACCTCTGTATGTGCCTGTCATATTGTGTTAGTATGCTGTACCAGTAGTATTAAAACTGTTACAACAACCAGTTTTTATTTGTCATGAGATTGCTACTGTTGTCATCTGTGAAGTTGGAAAACATTGCTTCATTTATAGTGACTGGATGTGCATCAGTACACTGGCAGAATGACCAGAAATTGCCAGATTGTCAAATCCTGTGTACAGGGAGCCAGCTTCTATGGATGTTAAGCATCACCAAGGGAACTGTGCCAATCCCTAAAAGCTCACAATAGGACAGTGGGCAAAATGCCTACCACCATAGTTTTGGTCCTAAATTACAAACATAAAATTATCAAAAAACTGAATATAGGCAGCAGAGGAAGTCCTTGGATAAAGCAGGAGAATTGAATTTAATGGAAGCAGAAATACAAAAATGCTTCAATAAAGTAGACAAAAGGGAATACAAATGTCTAAAAAATGAGTCTAGCCCAGGCAGGCAGAGACAGCAGTTTGTGAGTGAGTGAGTGAGTGAGTGTGAGAAGGGGAGGGGGGGCAAAAGCTTGTGTGTTTAGTAGTCTTTTTGTTGTGCCTGTCTGCGACTCAACATTTCTGCTATATATTGAGAAGCAGTCTATCCTTTTCATAATATTGCCTAAAAAAATTAGGGTAACAAAGTGCAAACAGGTTAAGTATGAATGGCTAGAGGACAGATACAAGGCTGTAGAATCATGCACAATCATTTCATTGTACTGTGCGTACACAGAAGATGTAAATAGCATAGTGAATTCTGTTAAGCATAACCATTTGATAAATATGTTGGTGACACTACTGCTATGTGAAACCATGGTTGACAGCTAGGTAGAGGTATCAGAAACTTTAATTGGCATAAATTAATTTATTTGATTTAATCAGGGAGACAAAAAACACTTGGCTTTGCCCCCATTTCCCACAAAGAAACTGATATCTTGCTTATCCATTCTAGCAAAGGCGGCTAGTACCCTTGAGTAATAGTAGAAGACCTTTTGCTAGGTCTTTGTTAGACACAATCTCTTTAGGACTTAACAACCCAAATATTTTGTGCCTTTTGGTATCTAGTGCTTTGCATTGGAAAATTGAATGTAGTGCAGTTTCATCCACCCTACCACATAGTTTGCATTTGGGGGTTTCTTTCTCTCTACCCATCATGCACAGTCGTTACCTGAAGTTTCCAAGGGCAGTTATCGGTCTTACTAAGAGTTTAATCTGCCTCCTGTTCAAGCCCAGGATTGCTGAGCTTCTCTTAAAACATGGTTTTGGCATCATTGTCTTTGGATTTTAGTCCAACATTCTTTGTGCTGCCTCATAATCCAGCTTCATAGTTTAGATTTTACCGTTACCTTAATGTTGGTTGAGACAGGTGCCAGTACAACAAATGAAGTCATTTGCTCTGCCCTGGTCAGCCTATCAGCTTCTTCATTACCACTTATTTCTGAGTGGTCAGGGTCCCACGGCATGTCTACTCTGTTGCTTTCCCTTAGCCTCAAGAGAGTTTCATGGCATTCTGCAATGATCTTTGATCTCATTCAGAGGCTGATAGATTTTAGAGCTGTTCAGCTGTCTGAATGAATGTAGGTGCTACACACCTTATAATGCCTAAGCAGAGTATCCTCTGTTCCCAATGTGATAGTGAATATCTCTTTAGTCAGTTCTCCATGCCTTCAGATTGAAAACAAACTTCAACATCCTCCAAGCATTAGGTATGACTCCTGCTGCTAGCCTGTCTCTAAACATTCAGCTTAGGAGTATGATTGATCTCTGTACTGCTTGTTAAGGTAGGGCTGGCAGAATTCCATCTGGATCTTGTGATTTGAAACATTCCCACCACTGACTGGATTTTCTTGAAGTCAAAACATTCTGTGGCAGGTTCACAGTTCTCTCGTTGGTTATTTGTAAACCAGTACATCACTGCAACAATCTTGGTCTGTATTACCCGCAATAGTGCATTGAGGGAAGTGAGTCTTGAAGAGCACGTTCAGTGTCTCATATGCTGTGCTTGTATATATTTGGCATGGGCTTCCTGATATTTTACCCATTGTCCTTTCCTTCTTGCAAAGTTGAACAGAATTCTTACCTGCTTCCTTGGCAATTCAAATTATTGTTCCATCAAGGTGCATTCCTGTTTGTGCACTTCTTGGTAATTGCACAGTTTTCCTAAGTGCAAGCCCAAGATGACAACCATCACTTCATCTGCCGTTTCCTTTAAATCTACTGGATTTACTATTGATAACTCCAGGTTAGCATGAGTTTAGGTCTTTCCTATATCAGGGTGTATACGAACCGGGACAACCGGGAAAAACTCGGAAATTTTTTCACCCGGGGGCAAACTGGGAAAAAACCTGGAAATTTTTCAGAATTCCAGGAATATTTCATTGTTTTAGCTTTCAGTTAAATTTTCGTAATTTTGACTGGTAAGAATTGATTCTCTAGCAAAGAATGCTACTGTATCCTGCTACTGGAGAATGATACTGCAGAAATAAAATATAAACTAAAGAGAAAAAAAAATAAAAACTTCAGTGGCAAAGGAAATGCGCCATTTACAACAACAAAATGCCGTGCACACACAAGCGTCTGCAAGCCGCAAAAATATGTCAAAGACCTTAGGGCAAAGACTTTGTAATGCTTCGTAACGATAAACTGTTTTCTATGACCGTGATGTCACAACTCTTTACATTAGGTTCTATTTGACCAGTTGCCAGCAGGCTCATGCGCATGCGCAGTTGGCTCGCATATGAGCAGTGCCTTCTCCCGCTTCCCGCTACTTGAAGTGTGGCTGTTAAGTTATATCGGGAGTAAGCAGCAAGCAGCCAGATGCTAATGAGAAAATTTTTTCTCACACGCCCTAGGTGTCAGATTTGCGCATGTGCAGAGTTCTCTGAGTTGTAGTGGGGATTGGGTTAGTCTCCACCTGACCCCTGTTTGCGTTAAGTGATTTCGCTGTTTCCTCGTCGTTTACAGCTCCCACGTCAAATGAGAACAAAATGGATTTCTGCGGCCGGCACCTATCAAGTGAATTATAATACATTCACATAGTTATGGAGGCCAAAAATATTATTAGTTTCAGTTTTCTGATTTTATTTTATTTCCAAATTATTAGCAGTCAAGTATTAATCGCCTTGCAGAACAATGAAGTTATTTTTCTCATTCTCCTAAAGAAATTTGGCTTTATTAACCTTTCCGCTGGGGCAATCAAATTATTTGAAACGAAGTGTTTCGTTCCACAGTATTGGCAACGTCTGCTGAATTTCAAGTGCATGTTTTCATCTTCTGCCATGTATGGCATTATGCCTTAATAAAGAACCAAATATGAGGTAGTACAATACTGGTACTCCAAGAAAATTTGCATCCCACAAACCACACTGAAAAGCTTAATATTAGATGGGACCTACTTCATTGTGAATCTGGAAAAAACCTATGTGCACTTAAAGTCTAATTATGCATTATAGGGTGGTTTACGAAATCCCGATGGTTTCAGAATATCCTCTGATGCCCTGTTCCTTGTACGGCGTAATGTAAGCTCTCTTAGTGCTTTATACATTTCGAACAAGCGGGCATCCTACACCACTGCAGCTGCGCACACGCAATAATGCCTGTTTTCTGGCGCTTTCTGGCAACTGCTCAATCGAATCTATTTCTAAGTCTCAGGATAGTATTGTGAATGGTGATTGGAAAAGCGTTACTTCCAAAGTAAATTGCTTTTTACCCAAGATGAATTATGTTACGTGTGAGAAAGTTGGATGAATTTCTTGAATCACAGAGTGTTTAAAACTGAACACTTTGAGGACCAGCCACTTGCAAGAATTTTGAGCCTAGAAGGCCAGACATTTATGTTATTATTTTAAATTTACTGGCACATTTGTGTGATGTATCTTAAAGGGGGTATAACACATGCAAAATAGATCAATATTATTTGTGAAAGCTTAGCTTCTCTTGTAACTTATTAATGTTAGAGACCAATATTATATGTGAAAGCTTAGATTTTCTTGTAGCAATATTGTGTATATTAATGTAAACCATTAACTTTTTCTCTTTGTGTGTTCGCACTACGTAACAGTGATCTTGCTATTGGCTGACTATAACACGTGTCCTATGCTCTGAATATTTGCCATCATCGGCTGGCGAGATCACGTGGCATGGGATATGACTGGTTTACAAAAGGACATCGCAATCTCTATTTCAACATTCCAGAAAACTAATGTGCTGTGTTTGGTGCAATTCAAATTCATACTTTCATAATACGAAAATATGCAGTGTATATGTTGCTGCACATCAAAGGTCTTTCCAAAAACTTCTCTCCTTTTTTTTTTCTATCAAAAGTCTTTCCAAAACTTCCACCCTGGGAAGTTCTACGCCAGTGTATAAAACGTTAACCATTCAAAGGAGAGATAAATTTTACAGTTGCAAAGGAAAAATCTACTCTACAGAAAACCTACTGTCACTTGGCACGGAAAAAGTGTGTTTTCGCCCAGGAAAAGTATATTTGTTAAATAGGATATCCAGGAAAAATCCGGGATTTTTTTTTTTTCCTTGTCCATGTATACACCCTATATATGAGTACGTCTGTTTTCCTGTTATTTGTATAATCAATGACGTATTTAACACCCATTTCAAGTCCGAACTTAAACACACATCATCAGATAAGCATGGCTCCATCGCAACTCACCGTTGTTTGACTTGATTACCCGTTAAGATGGACCCTAAAGTTATGTGAGTTACTTCTTTTGTTTTTCTGCTCCTGAAGGTGGGTTTCTTACCAATATTCAGCATCTCTAAATTGTTCTCCAGTATGTATTCAAGTGGTTGCTCACCTCTGCTGTTGGTGTCGTTGCTTCCCCCCACCAGGTTGTGGGCATTGTCATCATAGCCATCCAGCAGTTTTTTATTCAGCTGCAAGCAACTGTATACCACTCTTCAATTTCTGGGAAGGAAGCGCACTGTCCTTGTAAGAAAGGTAAGGTGAGGCCAATACAAATTCTTTTTTGCTCTCACTTTTTATCTTGATGGTCACTAAGTCTGTGGAACGTAAGTTCACCATTGGCATGAATGAAATTCCGTTTTTAGCATAAATGCATGTACTGTGTGCTTTTTAGATTTCTAGCATAAATCAGTTAATCTCCAGTTCCTCCAAGGCCTGATACATTCCCTTTATATAAACAGGTTTCCTAGACATGGACCATATCCACCTCCTGTCTTTCCAGGAGGCAACTCAAGGCTGCAATACTGAGTTGCAGGTTTATCTGCAATACTTTGTCGCCCGCTTCCCAGAGCTGTTGCTCGTGGTATTCTTAACCCTGCTAATAGTACCCTGTGAGAACTCTAAGTATAATTTTAGGTCCTGCTCTTGCGTTTCCTTCAGAGATTTCTCACCAACTTTCTGGTAAATTATCCTCTAGTTATCTGTTGAAACTTTCTGGTTCTGCACCTACACTTTCTTAGACAGTCTGGAGGAACATCCTTAAGTAGTTAGATTGATATTTTAGCATTCTTGAAGAGCTCCTGTGCTGTCTTGATGAGCCTCTTCACCTCCTCCCACAGAGGTATTTTGGGTATGGTTTCCTTCAACCAGTCTACTGTTTGTATCCTCTCACATACAAAGATTAGAGGACCTTTCTCCAAATAAACCATCCTGAATTTGAGGCCCTTACTTGTCTCTTCTCCAGTTGTTTCTGAGAGAGCCTTTTGAAGTATCTTCCGGCTTTGAGGTGATGTTAACAAGAGGATATTCTTGTTTGATTACTGCCACCCAAAAGCAGACACAGCGGTTCTACCTGTATAGCTTTGTTTCCCTGTTTCCTACCTTAGCTTTCTCTGGGATTAGTTATCCTGGTAGCTGGGAGTAAAGGCTCTTCTACTGTTCTCTTATTCTGTGCCTTGGAAGTGAGAGGGGTCTGTTTACACCCTTTGGTCAGATGTAGTCTTTTCTTGGATGTTTTGAGGGCCTTTTAATTCTCTCCATTTGTTCTTCAGAAGCCATTCTTTACCTTCATTCTCTCTCTCTCTCTCTCTCTCTCTCTCTCTCTCTCTCTCTGTGTGTGTGTGTGTGTGTGTGTGTGTGTGTGTGTGTGTGTGTGTGTGTGTGTGTGTGTGTGTGTGTTTTTTACGGGGTGCATTTGTTGAATAGAAGGCTGAGATAATATATAGTCATCAGACGTATTTTCTGTGATGTTTCAGTAGATACTTGAGATTTCATTTTTGCATAGTGTACATGGATTCAGCCCAAAAAAATAGTGCTCATCACGTCTTTCATGCAACGCTCGGTGTTGACAGAAAGCATTGGTTTGTTTCCCATTACAAACAAAACAATTTTAAAAGTAGAATATTATGAGCCCATTTATTAAAATGGTCCCAGATTAGTCTACCGCAATATTAATTTTATCAGTATGTATTAATAACAACACTACAACATTAAGAGTATACAGCAATCAAACAGCAACTCGATAGCCCTAGATGCTGGGCAGTAGCAGTCAGTGCAGGCCAGGCATGTGCTGTCACTGCTGGTTATTCTTGGATTTTTGTCCCTGTTATATATATATCAATAAGACAAATATCGCACTAATCCGGGACTGCTGTGTTGAATGTAGACATTAAATTCTGCTTTAAACATAATTTTGTTTTAAACTGAAGCTTTCCATTGACACTGGGGTCGCATGAAAGATGTGATGAGCCCTATGTGTTCGGGCTGCCTCCAGCTACACAATGCAAAAACTAAATTGTAAATACCTGCTGAAACACTTACATCTACATCTACATCGATACTCCGCAAGCCACCCAACGGTGTGTGGCGGAGGGCACTTTATGTGCCACTGTCATTACCTCCCTTTCCTGTTCCAGTCGCGTATGGTTCGCGGGAAGAACGACTGTCTGAAAGCCTCCGTGCGCGCTCTAATCTCTCTAATTTTACATTCGTGATCTCCTCAGGAGGTATAAGTAGGGGGAAGCAATATATTCGATACCTCATCCAGAAACGCACCCTCTCGAAACCTGGCGAGCAAGCTACACCGCGATGCAGAGCGCCTCTCTTGCAGAGTCTGCCACTTGAGTTTATTAAACATCTCCGTAACGCTATCACGGTTACCAAATAACCCGGTGACGAAACGCGCTGCTCTTCTTTGGATCTTCTCTATCTCCTCCGTCAACCCGACCTGGTACGGATCCCACACTGATGAGCAATACTCAAGTATAGGTCGAACGAGTGTTTTGTAAGCCACCTCCTTTGTTGATGGACTACATTTTCTAAGCACTCTCCCAATGAATCTCAACCTGGTACCCGCCTTACCAACAATTAATTTTATATGATCATTCCACTTCAAATCGTTCCACACGCATACTCCCAGATATTTTACAGACGTAACTGCTACCAGTGTTTGTTCCGCTATCATATAATCGTACAATAAAGGATCCTTCTTTCTATGTATTCGCAATACATTACATTTGTCTATGTTAAGGGTCAGTTGCCACTCCCTGCACCAAGTGCCTATCCGCTGCAGATCTTCCCGCATTTCGCTACAATTTTCTAATGCTGCAACTTCTCTGTATACTACAGCATCATCCGCGAAAAGCCGCATGGAACTTCCGACACTATCTACTAAGTCATTTATATATATTGTGAAAAGCAATGGTCCCATAACACTCCCCTGTGGCACGCCAGAGGTTACTTTAACGTCTGTAGACGTCTCTCCATTGATAACAACATGCTGTGTTCTGTTTGCTAAAAACTCTTCAATCCAGCCACACAGCTGGTCTGATATTCCATAGGCTCTTACTTTATCAGGCGACAGTGCGGAACTGTATCGAACGCCTTCCGGAAGTCAAGAAAAATAGCATCTACCTGGGAGCCTGTATCTAATATTTTCTGGGTCTCATGAACAAATAAGGCGAGTTGGGTCTCACACGATCGCTGTTTCCGGAATCCATGTTGATTCCTACATAGTAGATTCTGGGTTTCCAGAAATGACATGATACGCGAGCAAAAAACGTGTTCTAAAATTCTACAAGAGATCGACGTAAGAGATATACGTCTATAGTTTTGCGCATCTGCTCGACGACCCTTCTTGAAGACTGGGACTATCTGTGCTCTTTTCCAATCATTTGGAACCCTCCATTCCTCTAGAGACTTGCGGTACACGGCTGTTAGAAGGGGGGCAAGTTCTTTCGCGTACTCTGTGTAGAATCGAATTGGTATCCCGTCAGGTCCAGTGGACTTCCCTCTATTGAGTGATTCCAGTTGCTTTTCTATTCCTTGGACACTTATTTCGATGTCAGCCATTTTTATGTTTGTGCGAGGATTTAGAGAAGGAACTGCAGTGCGGTCTTCCTCTGTGAAACAGCTTTGGAAAAAGGTGTTTAGTATTTCAGCTTTATGCGTGTCATCCTCTGTTTCAATGCCATCATCATCCCGTAGTGTCTGGATATGCTGTTTCGAGCCACTTACTGGTTTAACGTAAGACCAGAACTTCCTAGGATTTTCTGTCAAGTCGGTACATAGAATTTTACTTTCGAATTCAATGAACGCTTCACGCATAGCCCTCCTTACGCTAACTTTGACATCGTTTAGCTTCTGTTTGTCTGAGAGGTTTTGGCTGCGTTTAAACTTGGAGTGGAGCTCTCTTTGCTTTCGCAGTAGTTTCCTAACTTTGTTGTTGTACCACGGTGGGTTTTTCCCGTCCCTCACAGTTTTACTCGGCACGTACCTGTCTAAAACGCATTTTACGATTGCCTTGAACTTTTTCCATAAACACTCAACATTGTCAGTGTCGGAACAGAAATTTTCGTTTTGATCTGTTAGGTAGTCTGAAATCTGCCTTCTATTACTCTTGCTAAACAGATAAACCATCCTCCCTTTTTTTATATTCCTATTAACATCTATATTCAGGGATGCTGCAACGGCCTTATGATCACTGATTCCCTGTTCTGTACATACAGAGTCGAAAAGTTCGGGTCTGTTTGTTATCAGTAGGTCCAAGATGTTATCTCCACGAGTCGGTTCTCTGTTTAATTGCTCGAGGTAATTTTCGGATAGTGCACTCGGTATAATGTCACTCGATGTTCTGTCCCTACCACCCGTCCTAAACATCTGAGTGTCCCAGTCTATATCTGGTAAATTGAAATCTCCACCTACGACTATAACATGCTGAGAAAATTTATGTGAAATGTATTCCAAATTTTCTCTCAGTTGTTCTGCCACTAATGCTGCTGAGTCGGGAGGTTGGTAAAAGGAGCCAATTATTAACCTCGTTCGGTTGTTTAGTGTAACCTCCACCCATAATAATTCACAGGAACTATCCACTTCTACTTCACTACAGGATAAACTACTACTAACAGCGACGAACACTCCACCACCGGTTGCATGCAATCTATCCTTTCTAAACACCGTCTGTACCTTTGTAAAAATTTCGGCAGAATTTATCTCTGGCTTAAGCCAGCTTTCTGTGCCTATAACGATTTCAGCTTCGGTGCTTTCTATCAGCACTTGAAGTTCCGGTACTTTACCAACGCAGCTTCAACAGTTGACAATTACAATACCGATTGCTGCTTGGTCTCCGCATGTCCTGACTTTGCCCCGCACCCGTTGAGGCTGTTGCCCTTTCTGTACTTGCCCAAGGCCATCTAACCTAAAAAACCGCCCAGCCCACGCCACACAACCCCTGCTACCCGTGTAGCCGCTTGTTGCGTGTAGTGGACTCCTGACCTATCCAGCGGAACCCGAAACCCCACCACCCTATGGCGCAAGTCGAGGAATCTGCAGCCCACACGGTCGCAGAACCGTCTCAGCCTCTGATTCAGACCCTCCACTCGGCTCTGTACCAAAGGTCCGCAGTCAGTCCTGTCGACGATGCTGCAGATGGTGAGCTCTGCTTTCACCACCACCACCACCTCGTGTATTTCTGAAATGAAACAACATGTGAAAGAATGCAGTTGACCAGGGATGCACCTCTGTTTAGCAGCTCACACAATGGACAAGATTGCATAATCTATAAAGGTCAGTGAATACCACTTTCAACACAGTTAGGTTTCTTAAATGGCACAGGTAATGTTTCTTGTACAGAGACGAAAACTAGAGATACAATTTAGTGATAAAACGTGGTTCTAGTGTGCTAAACACAATTACTAGTGGACTATAGCCCACAGAAACTTGAGTTTGTGCAAGACATCCTGCATGGAAAATGCACTCACAAATAACCAGTAACGTCACATCTGATTAACCTATGTCACCGCCACAGATGTTCAAAGTGCCCACCATTTCCATAAGTACATTACTGTGTTGCACACATAGTAGTGTTTCCACAGATATTGCCGCAGCAGTAATATGTTGTTGCTTGTCCTTGGTGTTGTTGGTGGTTCATGGTACACACACTCTTTCACTGCACTCCCAAGAAAGAAGTCTGATGGTATCATGTCGGGGGATTGGGCTGGACAACTCGTGGGACCTCCCCGTACTAACCACCTATTTGGAAACATTGCATGCATACCTTTCCTGGAAACAAGTAAGTAGTGTGTGGTGCACTCTGGAACCACAGTGATGTGTTTCCAATCCAGTCTATGAGAAGGGGTAGAGTGTCTTGCAGAAATGATGCATATCACTGTCCTGTTAACGTTCCCTGATAAAAATAGGGACCTACAATATGGGTACCACTGATGTGGCACCAAACCTTGCTACCCCACTGTCACTAATGAGCACCACTCCATGTAATAGATTCAAAATTTGTTTCTGTGTACCCTCCCTCAATAGTCCCATCGATTAGTGCCAACTATTATTCTTGCCAAGTTCAGGTCCATTACATTTCGTTAGGACCTTACATCCCATTAGGGCTAGCGAGGTGTATAGCAAATAATTTCCAAACTATATTATTGTTTGTATGTATTATCACCTTGGAACCACTAATTACGACTTTAAACATAGAGTCTGATAAGCACATGCTGTATCTCCACGTGTTGCTGCTGCTGCTACTACTACTACTACTACTACTACTACTACTACTATTATTATTATTATTATTATTATTATTATTATTATTATCTTTCCTTTCTCAGACCTTAGGTCTGGTTCGGAATGAAAGTGACGCGGACCTTGATCAAGCGTCAGTTCCTTTTAACTGTACGGTATATGTTACATTGCGTTTAAGAACTTTCGGGTAATTGAACATGTATCAATAATTACGGATTTCTGAAGTTGTATATATAAGTTTGGATGTAGCTGTATTGCATTGATGTACTGGTGGATATTGCGTGGTATGACTCCTGTAGTTGAAAGTATAATTGGTATAATGTCAACTTTATCCTGATGCCACATGTCCTTGACTTCCTCAGCCAGTTGGATGTATTTTTCAATTTTTTCTCCTGTTTTCTTCTGTATATTTGCTGTATTGGGTATGGATATTTCAATTAGTTGTGTTAATTTCTTCTTTTTATTGGTGAGTATGATGTCAGGTTTGTTATGTGGCGTTGTTTTATCTGTTATAATGGTTCTGTTCCAGTATAATTTGTATTCATCATTCTCCAGTACATTTTGTGGTGTATACTTGTATGTAGGAACGTGTTGTTTTAAAAGTTTATGTTGTAAGGCAAGCTGTTGATGTATTATTTTTGCGACGTTGTCATGTCTTCTGGGGTATTCTGTATTTGCTAGTATTGTACATCCGCTTGTGATGTGATCTACTGTTTCTATTTGTTGTTTGCAAAGTCTGCATTTATCTGTTGTGGTATTGGGATCTTTAATAATATGCTTGCTGTAATATCTGGTGTTTATTGTTTGATCCTGTATTGCAATCATGAATCCTTCTGTCTCACTGTATATATTGCCTCTTTTTAGCCATGTGTTGGATGCGTCTTGATCGATGTGTGGCTGTGTTAGATGATACGGGTGCTTGCCATGTAGTGTTTTCTTTTTCCAATTTACTTTCTTTGTATCTGTTGATGTTATGTGATCTAAAGGGTTGTAGAGGTGGTTATGAAATTGTAGTGGTGTAGCCGATGCCGATGTATTTATGTGGGTGATTGCTTTGTGTATTTTGCTAGTTTCTGCTCGTTCTAGAAAGAATTTTCTTAAATTGTCTACCTGTCCATAATGTAGGTTTTTTATGTCGATAAATCCCCTTCCTCCTTCCTTTCTGCTTAATGTGAATCTTTCTGTTGCTGAATGTATGTGATGTATTCTATATTTGTGGCATTGTGATCGTGTAAGTGTATTGAGTGCTTCTAGGTCTGTGTTACTCCATTTCACTACTCCAAATGAGTAGGTCAATATTGGTATAGCATAGGTATTTATAGCTTTTGTCTTGTTTCTTGCTGTCAATTCTGTTTTCAGTATTTTTGTTAGTCTTTGTCTATATTTTTCTTTTAGCTCTTCCTTAATATTTCTATCATCTATTCCTATTTTTTTGTCTGTATCCTAGATATTTATAGGTATCTGTTTTTTCCATCGTTTCTATGCAGTCGCTGTGGTTATCCAATATGTAATCTTCTTGTTTAGTGTGTTTTCCCTTGACTATGCTATTTTTCTTACATTTGTCTGTTCCAAAAGCCATATTTATATCATTGCTAAATACTTCTGTTATCTTTAGTAATTGGTTGAGTTGTTGATTTGTTGCTGCCAGTAGTTTTACATCATCCATGTATAGCAAATGTGTGATTTTGTGTGGGTATGTTCCAGTAATATTGTAACCATAATTTGTATTATTTAGCATGTTGGATAGTGGGTTCAGAGCAAGGCAGAACCAGAAAGGACTTAATGAATCTCCTTCGTATATTCCACGCTTAATCTGTATTGGCTGTGATGTGATATTATTTGAATTTGTTTGGATATTAAGTGTAGTTTTCCAGTTTTTCATTACTATGTTTAGGAACTGTATCAATTTAGGATCTACTTTATATATTTCCAATATTTCTAGTAACCATGAGTGGGGTACACTATCAAAAGCTTTTTGGTAATCGATGTATGCGTAGTGTAGCGACCTTTGTTTAGTTTTAGCTTGATATGTCACCTCTGCATCTATTATCAGTTGCTCTTTACATCCTCGTGCTCCTTTGCAACAGCCTTTTTGTTCTTCATTTATAATTTTGTTCTGTGTTGTATGTGTCACTAGTTTCTGTTTAATGACTGAAGTTAATATTTTGTATATTGTTGGTAGTCATGTTATGGGGCGATATTTAGCTGGGTTCGCTGTGTCTGCTTGATCTTTAGGTTTCAGATACGTTATTCCATGTGTAAGTGTATCAGGGAATGTGTATGGGTCTGCAATGTAACTGTTAAATAATTTAGTTAGATGTGAATGTGTTGCGGTGAACTTCTTTAACCAGAAATTTGCTATTTTATCATTGTTGATCGTGTTAGGACAGCAACCAGCCACAAATTTACTTTGAGTTCCTTTATTCAAAGGAAACCGTTACCGGTTTCGAATCGTTGCGATTCATCATCAGCCGGTTTACACGCTTTCTTTCTACATTTGGTGTGTTTTTTACAGATTAATTGTCGTGAAACGTCGGTTTCGAGTGATTGTTTCTATAACGTTCATCCAATCGATGTAAATGCATTCCCACTGCATCCTCGTTGTTGCACACGTAATAGTTCTCACTGTACACTTTAGATTTGTCACTGAGTTCATTCCAACCACACACCACATGTTTTGGTACATACAAAGAGCTCTTTGTATGTACCAAAACATGTGGTGCGTGGTTGGAATGAACTCAGTGACAAATCTAAAGTGTACAGTGAGAACTATTACGTGTGCAACAACGAGGATGCAGTGGGAATGCATTTACATCGATTGGATGAACGTTATAGAAACAATCACTCGAAACCGACGTTTCACGACAATTAATCTGTAAAAAACACACCAAATGTAGAAAGAAAGCGTGTAAACCGTCTGATGATGAATCGCAACGATTCGAAACCGGTAACGGTTTCCTTTGAATAAAGGAACTCAAAGTAAATTTGTGGCTGGTTGCTGTCCTAACACGATCAACATTTGTCTTCAAAAACAGCCACGGTCTCCAAAATGTCATCATATGACAAAATTGTATTTTATCATTTCCAGGGGCTTTCCAATTGTGAGTAGAATTAATTGCTTGGGTGACTTCATGTTGCAAAATTGTCACTTCAGGCATTTGTGGTATCATCTTGTATGTGTCTGTTTCTGCTTGTATCCACCGTGCATGCCTGTTATTATTATTATTATTATTATTATTATTATTGAAACATCATGTCCATTATCATGCGTGAAAAAGTGTAATCTGAAAATGAACATTTCACAATTAGCAGTGTCAGGATGAATCGAGAAGAACAAAACCTGTAATAGTGGTGATGTGCGGAAGGTGGAACAGCCCACTGTAACTCAGCACATGTTTATACAATATGTGCTATTCACCAGACAGTGACTAGTTGCTAGCAGAATAATGTGCCCATGACTACCTCCTGTACATTCATACACACATCATAGTTTCTTGTACAGCACGCACAAACGATAAATATGTGGATATGCTTCTGGTACTTGGTGCGTTCAATAAATGGGTTGGTGTTGCTGTTTGTGAATATGCTCCTAGGTATCCTGGTTTATGTCATCCAGATAAAAATGTGGTTTGTTGTCTTGAGCTTTGCCTTCAGGAGACAAGTTTTCTTCTTCCACCTTCACGTGACAGTGTTTATTTGGCCTTGCCATGCTCCATCTACTGAGGAAGCTATTTTGGAGGTCATACATCAGGAACCCCAGCAAAATACACATAGTGTAGCAACAAAGCTGCATGACTCACATCGCATGGTCATTGACGTGCTGCACAGACATGGGCTGCACCCCTATCATAATTCTTTAGCACAACAACTGGATCCTGTAGACTGCCATCTCTGGACACAATTCTGTGAAGGGTTCCAACAAAAGGAACCCACCGAAAACTTCATAAACATTGTAATATGGTCAAATGAAGCACTATTCACTCATGAGGGTATCTTCAGTATGCTCAATGTCCACCATTGGTGTGACATTAACCCGCATGTTACCCATGACCGTGGATATCAAGTTAATTTTGGTGTCAGTATCTGGGTCAGAATATTGGGAGGTAGTAGTTTTGGTCCCTGCTTGTTGCCTGACTGGGTGACTGCACAAAGGTATTCCTCTCAAGCTATTTGCCTGACACTTTGAAAGATGTTCCACTTCATGTTTGGCAGAGATTATGGTTCCAACATTATGGTGCATCTCTAAACTTTGGAATTAATGTGTGACGGTATTTAGACAGAACATTTCCAGGGAAATGGCATGAATAATAAGGTCCAGTTGATGGCCTCTGCGTTCACCTGAAATCCCATGGATTTCTTCCTGTGGGTATACTTTAAGGAGCATGTGTATTTTACTCCACATTAATAGTGCATGTTCATGCTGCTCTTGTATCTGTGGATGCAGCAACGTCGCAAAAAGTACGGAGCTGTATGACCCAGTGGGTCACACAGTGTTGAGTCATGCAGCATGTCGCACTATTTCGGACCTGCAGGAGGTCACTGTGAGCATCTGCTTAAAGGACAATGTATTCTTTTGTAAAGTCATGAAGTAATTAATACTGACATTATTATTGTCACTGGTTGCTAATGCGTTACATCTGAGCAGACGTACTAAGAAGAAGAAGAAGAAGAGGTCACTGTGAGCATCTGCTTAAAGGACAATGTATTCTTTTGTAAAGTCATGAAGTAATTAATATTGACATTATTATTGTCACTGGTTGCTAATGCGTTACATCTGAGCAGACGTACTAAGAAGAAGAAGAAGACACCATCTGAACAGGCCTTGAAGGCCCAATGGTGCCGACCAGCTGCTGTGTTATCCTCAGCCCTCAGACATCACCGGATGCGGATACGGAGGGACATGTGGTCAGCACACAGCTCTTGGCCATTGTCAGTTCTCATGACCGGTGCCGCTACTTCTCAGTGAAGTAGCTACTCAATTGGTCTCACAAGGGCCAAGTGCACCCCACTTGCCCACACCACTCGACAGACCTGGGTGGTGACCCATCCAAGTGCTAGTCAAACCTGACAGTTCTTAACTTCAGTGATATGACGGGAACTGGTGTTACCATTGCAGCAAGGCCATTGGCTGAGCGGATGTACTGCCTCTAGTATAAGTGATTAGATGTTGGTTTATTTAACTGTGCAGTCATCTTTAGCATTTTGAAATTGATATTGTTTCTGTAGTTACTCTGTCCTATGACAGGTCATTTGTTTCAACTGTCTATTTCTGACTTGTCTGACCATGGTTTTCTTATGTTCACTGTTACAAAAGACTGCGCTATGTAAATGTTGGATAAGTGTGGCTTAAGAATTGGTGTATAATGAAATTAGCAAAAAAAAACAAATTCACCTCAACCCAGAATCAAACTCTAGACTTCCTGCATGCTAACCCAAAATGCTATCCACTGCACCAACTGCACAGATGTAGTTACCATTCATGTGATTACAGTGTTGTCGGATTTCCAATCTTTAACAGACATGTACTACCAGAAATACGCACAGGACAAAATTTTGTGACACAAAGTTTTGTATTGCTGGTTTCTTCATCGTGTGTGTGTGTGTGTGTGTGTGTGTGTGTGTGTGTGTGTGTGTGTGTGTGTGTGTGTGTGCAGTTTTATTATTTCCTGTTTCACTGTTCATTAAAAAAACTGATTCTTTCCTTAACACAACACCATAATGTTAGTTTCTTTTCAAATTAACATGCATCGTCTTTTCCCCCTCTTTCCCTCTTTCCTAATGAAGCAACCGTGGGTTGCGAAAGCTTGAATTTTGTGTGTGTGTGTTTGTGTTTGTGTGTCTATCAACATACCAACGCTTTTGTTTGGTAAGTTACATCATCTTTGTTTTTAGATATAACATGCATTATAGGTTTATATACAAATATTTATCTATTAAATACAGTCATCGAAGTTGTCTCAATAGTGTGTGGCTTCATTGACCACCTCCTGTCACTTCTAACTACATTACACGTTGAGCAGTACCTCTCTGCATCTACAATATTGACAGGCACCCAAAACTTTTTAGCTGGGTCTTGTGTTATGTGTTTACATAGCTTCTGTAAATTTTTCATAGCAGCAGATATCAGACATTTTTTTGCAGATGCTTTCTGTGCCTCATGTTGGAATGTGTCAAAATAAGTTATAGTGCCCGTTGAAAAACAACCTTCAGCATTCCTTTTTAATTGTAATTTGATACTCTAAAGCCCCTCTCCCCCTCCCCCCTCCAACAAATGTACAAATAGGTAAATCATTCCTTCTAGTGTTGTAATGAAACTGACAATGCTAGCACATGTCACTTACAAATTTTACTCTTTAAGAAGGCTAAATCTGATGCAGCTTCATTTTTTAAAATGATCAAGAATGAGCACAATAACAGCAGTTTGGTTTTCCAATGATCTGAAAAATTCAATGATTAGTGCTTTTAATGTGTTTTTCCAAATTGTCCACCTCCCATTTGAGTTTCACTTTACATAAGCAACACGTAAAAGAATTTTTGTTGGAATAGAAAAGCCTTCTTCATTCAGATAGGCATTGCAAATTGAATTTATGCCTACCTGTTTTTTAGCATACTACAACCACTTGGCAACGTTCATGAATTAACAAAACATTACACTGTTACAGTTAATTGTGTGATACCATACCCATGTGACTAAATTACAAAGGAATAGATAGAAGAAAAGAAAAAAGAAAGAAAAAATTGTAGTGTTACTCATATTTTAGAAACTCTTATTCCTTAATTACAAAAAGTAAAGAGTAATGAATATAGCAGCAGATAGAGGAAAACAGCCTTTCCAGACCTGAAGCAACAGATGTATGTTTGCCACTTTCTTAACGAACATTTCCGTGTTTAATGCTGAAATATACCAATTTCACATATTATTGCACTTTGAAATTGACCAAAAACATAACACACCATATCCAGGTAGTGTTGGCGTAACCATTTTTTACGCTTTCAAAACATTTTGCATTTATATCTTGTGCAAAGTTCACATTGCTCTAATTATTAATCATACATAATTTCCTCCAACATGATTATATTATGACATAACATTAGCTGATTGCAAGTTGATTAATTGTGATAGAAGAATGCAGATACAGTTTTGATAGTCATTTTCTTCCTATCTTAATGATTATCACTGAGTAACTCTTTGAAACCAGCAGATTTTTATATATGTTCAAAGCAGTTTTGTGTATATGACTGTTTTATGACAAAGATGACGAGATCAATAAAGATAGCCAATTAGAGAAACTTAGTTGATTACATTTGTCTGGACTAATTAATTTTATTAGATACCAGTAATGCTGGCATTGTAAAAGTGATGAGTGTTATCTTTCATCACTACCTTTCATCATTGTACTATCTGTTTTGAGCTATTACTTCAATCATCGTCTATTATTTGTCAGTTTGATAATGGTTGTGAACGCTTTAGTGTGTGTGTGTGTGTGTGTGTGTGTGTGTGTGTGTGTGTGTGTCATGTATTATGCGTCATGTAATTCACAAAGGAGACTATTAGTCTTTAATAAGTTTCCTTTTCCTTCTAGCTTACGAAACTACCCTCCAGGAAGGACTTCATTTTGAGAAAAGGACATTCCATGCAACATTTGCAACTGTAAGTATCAAATATGTTGAACAGAAACTATACTCTGCATGTTATATCATGCTGCAGCTTACAGAACAGCCTTTAAGTAGAAACTAATGTTCTGAGCTAAAGACTAGCTCTCCAGAATGAAAGATGTCACGAACTTCTGTAGTGTCTTTTGAAAGAATAGTAGTCAAAAGGATAAACTATGGAAGTAAGTTGTAATAGGAAAACGGAAATAAAAAAAAAGCTAAAGGACTTTATTTTTAGATATAACATTACAGAAAGTGAAGGTAAGGAAAATAGGAGCCACAAAGTAAAAGATTATACAACTTTGTGTCACTCATAACCTTAACAGGTACAGTTGTGGCTGTCAAGAGTGCTACAACACATTTCACAAAGGCATTACTAGTTTGAAATGAAGTTACATGGGAAAAGTCGGAGTGCACATTGACAATAGAGTTAATTGTTTGAGGACTGGTGTGGAAGATTGTGTTCTTAATCAGTCCCCATGAAATCACATGGAGGTGGATGGAGGATAATTAGTTGGCTCAAGGCCAGCATAAGCCAATTTCAGTTTTTGAGAATATTGTAAAACAAAAACTTGACTGTTAGACCATTAATCAACAACCACACAATACTTGGAAAGTGAGTGTGATTGGCTTCATTCATGTTAACTGATACTCATGTATTTTAACTTGTAGCTAAAACAATCTTGATGGAAATTATTTAACTCAGATGGGCAAAGGACACATCTCTAGTGACTTAAGTAGAGATATTCTAAAAATGTTCCTTTTGCTGCTCCTGAAGTTAACCAGAAATATTAAACATCAAAGCCCTGTGTCTGTTAATATCTGTTTTACATTTTTGGTAAGTTAAGAAATTCGTGACAGCATTTTTACTTATGGACCCCTTTTCTGTAATACATGTTGAAACTATAATTGAGAGATACAGTAGGAACCAGATACTACATGAGGGTGAAACATTTGCCTAATTTGTATGGAAGAATATGAACTTAATTAGCTACACACTTAAAAGGAGCAGACCAAAATAGATTTGCATTGTTCACAATTATATACTGAGACTTGTTAAATTCACTATATTACTCTTTGGTTTTGTGTGGATATATCAGAGATAAGAGTAAATGTAGTTCTGCAACAGCACAAAAGATTGCTGAATTCAGAAATAAATAACTTACTTGTATTTCTTTCATTGCAGGCTGACCGTAAAGAAGGAATGACAGCTTTTGTTGAAAAGCGCCCTCCAAAGTTCACAAATAACTAAGCTGATATAAAAGGTGTGTAAATTAACAGATTTCTTTTCATATCTATATTGTAGTATTGGTGGAACACAGTGGAAAACTGTTGGTGTCATCCGTTAACAAACACACACCAAATTGTACAGACTGCAGTTTATTCATAATATTCTTGCCTAGAATTGATTGGATATACTGACCACTAAATTAATGTGGTTGATCTTGATCACCTGAAAGCATGAGAAACCACAAGTACCCCAAGAGGGCCCACCGCTCTTTTATGGTACATGTGGTGCATGCATGGGGCCCAAGCTATTGCAGCCTCTCTTCTCTTCCAGGCTGCATTCCCTTCACCATATCCACTCCTTTCCATTCTGGCTCAAACTCCCTCCTGTCCCCCACTCCCCTTTCTCGACCTGACTATTCCCTTAGTTCTGCTATTCCTTTACTGTCTTATCACACATTTCCACTCTCCCACCCCCCTTTTTCTCACTTCTTGGGGCTGTTGTACTACTATCCTCCAATGGAACTGTAATAGCTACTATTGTCTCCTGGTTTTTCTCTACTCTGTAGCTTGTCATATTGCAGAAATTTCATTTTCAGGATACTCATTCACCAACTCTTCATGGCTTCCTAGCCTTCAGCAAAAACTGGGTCAGCCCTTTGCGGGCCTCCACATCCGTATGTTGGTCTGCATGGACAGTGTTAGTTCTACATCTACATCTACATCGATACTCCGCAAGCCACCCAACGGTGTGTGGCGGAGGGCACTTTACGTGCCACTGTCATTACCTCCCTTTCCTGTTGCAGTCGCGTATGGTTCGCGGGAAGAACGACTGTCTGAAAGCCTCCGTGCGCGCTCTAATCTCTCTAATTTTACATTCGTGATCTCCTCGGGACGTATAAGTAGGGGGAAGCAATATATTCGATACCTCATCCAGAAACGCACCCTCTCGAAACCTGGCGAGCAAGCTACACCGCGATGCAGAGCGCCTCTCTTGCAGAGTCTGCCACTTGAGTTTATTAAACATCTCCGTAACGCTATCACGGTTACCAAATAACCCGGTGACGAAACGCGCTGCTCTTCTTTGGATCTGCTCTATCTCCTCCGTCAAACCGATCTGGTACGGATCCCACACTGATGAGCGATACTCAAGTATAGGTCGAACGAGTGTTTTGTAAGCCACCTCCTTTGTTGATGGACTACATTTTCTAAGCACTCTCCCAATGAATCTCAACCTGGTACCTGCCTTACCAACGATTAATTTTATATGATCATTCCACTTCAAATCGTTCCGCACGCATACTCCCAGATATTTTACAGACGTAACTGCTACCAGTGTTTGTTCCGCTATCATATAATCATACAATAAAGGATCCTTCTTTCTATGTATTCGCAATACATTACATTTGTCTATGTTAAGGGTCAGTTGCCACTCCCTGCACCAAGTGCCTATCCGCTGCAGATCTTCCTGCATTTCCTGGGGTCTTCTTCAAACCATACAGGAAGCAGTGGCTGGATCCATTTAGACTCTGTGGTAATGATATAGAATCTTTACCTTCCCCCAGACTTGCCTCCAGACCTTCTTTACCTCTTTTGACAGATCCCTCACCCCCCCCCCCCCCCTCCCTTCCATGTCCTTGTAGATTTTAACACCCATAATGCTCTGTGGGGTGGTAATGCGACCACTGACTGGGGCAGGATTGTTGTAGACCTGCTGTCAGGGCTTGATCTCTGCCTCCTCAACCTGGAGCTCCCACATCCTTTAGTGTGGTGTGCGGTACTTTCTCAGCCATCTGTAGCCCTGGATTTCTCCCCTGCATTCAATGGGGAGTTTGACGATTTGTGTGTTGTCTTACCTTTTCTTCAGCATCACTCACCTGAATGTCCTTCCAGGTAGGTCTTTACTAATGCAGTTTGGGATGCCTTTTCCTTGACTGCCATCCCAACTGCTTCACCACACAGCAGCGTTGATAAGTCCATACAATGTTTGATCAGTGCCATCCTTTCGGCAGCTGCCTCAGCGAGTCCCTCTTCCTCAGATTCTCCTCAATGGCCAAACCCTGAAATTGCTGTGGCTATTAAAGACAGTCGTCATGCCCTTCAGCACTACAAACAGCACCCATCTCTCGACCACCTCCTGATCTGTAAACAGCTTGTGTCCAGGCCTGTTATCTTATTAAACGCCAGAAACGGATTTGTTGGGAACAATATGTCACTGCCATAGACTCATATACTCCATCTTTGCAGGTGTGGGCAAAGATCAGGTGCACTTTTGGTTGCCATTATCGTGCAGGCATCCTGGGAATTTCCCTGAATGGTGTTATCCTCACCAGCCCAGACTCTGTGACTGAGCATTTTGCTTGGCATTTCGTCCAGGACTCAGCATTGGTCCACATCCACAGGCATTTTGTCTCCTCAGACACCATCAGGAAAGTCTCCCTTTATGTTATGTTCCCTGTCACCTGGCGGCTTATAACGCCCTGTTTAGTGAGTGGGAATTCACCAACACCCTTGCTTCCTGCCCCGACATGGCTCATGGACTGGACTAGGTGTGCAACCAAATGCTTCAGTATTTATCAGTGGCTAACAAACCTCATAGACTTGCCTTTATGAACCATCTATAAAGCAATGGGAATTCCCTTCCCAGTGGTGAAAGTGTCATTATTCCAGTTTTGCAGTCGTGTAAACTGCCTCTTCAGATGGAGTGCTATCATCTGATCAGTTTAACCAATGGCCTCTGCAAGTTACTAGACTGTATGGCAAGTCGAAGGCTGTAGTGGATCCTTGAATGCCAGGATCTGTTGGCTTAGACCGAGGGTGGTTTTTGCGGAGGCCACTCTACTGCAGGTAATTTGGACCACCTGGAGTCTGCTATCCAGACAGGTTTTGCCCAGCATCAACACCTTGTAGCAGTCTACTTTGATTTGCATAAAGCACATGGCCCACATGGCATCACCACATCCGTCCACGAGTGGGACATCCATGGCCCACTCCATATTTTTATCCAGAAATTTCTTTCTTGTAACACTTTGCAGGTATAGCCTCCCATAGCACTTCTCCTCTGCCGGGAAATGGGGCTCTGCGCAGTTCTGTTTTGAATGTCCCGTTCTTTTTAGTGGCTATCAGTGGTCTGGTGGCAGCTGTGGGACCAATGGTATTCTCCTCTTTGTATGCTGATGATTTTTGCGTTTCTTGTTGTTCGTCCGCAATGCCCTGGGCATTGCTAAACGCAGACTGCAGGGGGCAGTACACCAAACGCAACCATAGGCTGTCACTCATGGCTTCCATTTTTTGGCTGCCAAGACATGTGTTATGCATTTCTGTCATCGCTGTACACTGCATTTTTTTTTTTTTTTTTTTTTTTTTTTTTTTTTTTTTTTTTTTTTTTTTTTTACTGGTCTTTGATGCTCGATTGACATGGCTTCCCCATCTTCAACTAAATAAAATATGTTGGTCATACTTCAGTGCTCTTCGCTTTCTCAGCAGTACCAACTGGGATGCAAACTACTCTACTCTGTTACAGCTCGACAAAGCAATGGTCCAGTCCCATCTTGATTATGGGAGTCTCACATGTGGTTCAGCATCACCTTCGACGTGACAGATGCTAGAGGCAATACACCATTGTGGGGTATGACTGGCAACTTACACCTTTCAGAATTTCCCTGTGATCAGCCTCCTAGTGGAGGCAGATGTTTCGCTACAGTGTGTTCTGTGCCAACAACAGTTGATCTTTTATGCATTACATAATGCATCCACTGCTCCCTAGAGCACCCAAACTACTGTTCCCTTTTTCCAGATAGAGATCTGCCTTCAGCAATAGCTGACCAGGTCTGGGGTTAGTTTCCATCCACAGCTGGACCCTTTTTTAAAAACTTCAGCTTTCCGCTGTACCACCTCTTCTCTGGGCCTGCTCACATACCCCTCCTTGGTGCACCCTTCGTCCACAGCTCTGTCTTGACCTATAACAAGGTTGAAAGACTCAGTTCTGCCTGAGGCCCTCCACTGCCAATTCACCTCCATTCCTATACGTGCGGCTTGATGGTTGCTGGTTGCACTGGCTTTGCATATGTTCACGCAGTATGTAATGAATTCTGCTCCTTGCCGGATGGCTGCAATGGTTTCACTGTGAAGTTAGTAACCATCTCTCAAATTCTTCAGCATATCTTTTCCTGCTCTGCTGAGACCTTTCTAACCTGTAGCGACTCATTGAACAGTTTACAAGCTCTTGACCAATGTTACCCTTCCTATCCCTTGATCCTGACAATCCAGGATTGCCTTTTCGCTCTCAAACAATGTCAACACTCGGTGGTCTTTGTCTGGACTGTTGGTCATGTTGGGATTCTGGGGATGAACTCACTGATAGGCTGGCAAAATTGGATACTGGCAAGTTGCCTTTTGAGATTGGTGTTTTGCCACTGGTATTCAGTTGATATTATGCTGTCAAGTGCTAAGTATGTGGAATACAGAATGGTATACTCTGTCGTTGCTGAACAAACTACAGGTGATAAAGGGGGGCCATGAATTTGTGGAGGTCTTCCATGCAGGTATTTCGCAAGGATCTGCCCCATGGTCATTGTGCTGCTTGTTTGTTCCACATTTTGGTGAATGTCCTAACATACTGTCCCTACAGCGGACTCTTACTCTTTGTGACTCTGTACCCCTGGTGTTAGCAGATGATGCCTCAGTGACTGATCTGGTTTTACAGTTTATTTGTGAAGGAGATTTTTATCTCACTCTCAAAGGGAGAGCGCCTCTGCCTTGTCTGCCCATTTAGACATTGGCAGGATGCCCTGTTGCCTCCTCTGCCCAGACTAGGCAATGGCTGTCTGGGCTTTGGAGGCTTGCCCCAAACCTCATCCTGCCTGTTCGTTTACTCATCTGATTTGGTGTTATGCCTCTGTTTTCCTACACTTCTCTCACCCTGTCCATGTTGCCGCTGTGTCCATGTCGCTAGTCTTTACTGTGTATCATTGGGTGGGGCACCTCTGGTAAGTGTTGGGGGTGTGTCCCCCATCACATTGTCTGCCTTTGAGGGCCTCCAGCTGCCCTCTGGATGGGGCACCTCACCCACCTTTCTTCCTTTCCCACTTTTCTTCTTTCTTGTTCTTTTCTTTAGGCGATGTTGACCTTCAGCAGACCCTGGCGTGTTCTTTCCTTTGGCTTTGCACACTAGGGCCTTCTTTGATGTACAGTTTCAATGACTTGCCTGTTCCAGGTAGGAGGGACTGAAAACCTCATAGTTCAGTCCCTTTAAACCTTAAGCCAACCAACCAACCAGATCTCTGATACCATATCCTTTCAAAGTTGTATCGTGAGCACCACACTTACTAACCAGTTGTCAAGAGTTGTCTGTTGCATTATCCAGTAGCACTCTGGTTTAAATAACTGAACCTCATCCATTGCCAGAGTGAATTCTCTCTCATTGTGCATCGAAATGTGGAATACCTTCCTCAGAGGTCATCCCACCTCTCACAAAGTGGTATTGTACCATGTAACCAATCAGCAAAATTGTTTTGCCTGTCATCTTGCCTCTGGGTCATGTCTGTTTGAAAGGCCTGGGTCCAAATCCTGTTTCATGCCCACAGTTGCCACATGTTGTTTGGATCATGTCACTGGTAGAACATATCCAATCAGAAGAAAAGATACCAATGAAAGCAGACAAATAACATAATACCTGCCACCTGTGCATCCATGTTAGTGCATCCATGTTAGTGCATCCATGTTAGTGCATCCATGTTAGTGCATCCATGTTAGTGCATCCATGTTAGTGCATCCATGTTAGTGCATCCATGTTAGTGCATCCATGTTAGTGCATCCATGTTAGTGCATCCATGTTAGTGCATCCATGTTAAATAGCTGTCCAACTGAGATTGTCCACCCAGTGCAACAAAATGGTTCAAAGCACAGTGTGGTTGACATAGATGACCTATGGCCTCTGTAACCTCTCTGCAACACTAGCTATCCTTCGGTCCTCCCTTGTTCATTTATCTCCACACCAATCTCAGGCCCTGTTTCCACCTATCATCAATCTCCTTGACAGACTGTTTCATCCTGCCCTACTTCCTACCGCCTCCTATCTCCTTTTGTTTCAGTTTATAGTCATATGCATCTATAGATTTTCATGTATACTGTTCTCTGTGGTCCTACACTATTATATACTTCTCCATTAATTGCCACCTTCTGCCTGCGTGACGACAGCCTTCCTGTGGTTTGCCTTATTTCTATTCCTCCCTCATTTTCTCTTGCCCTCTGTTTCATTACTGCGTTCTTGTTCATTTCACTACTCCACCACATTTTTATGTGCTTCATTTAATTAAAATAACCTTTTTTGTATTGTTTCAGAGCTTTTTGATGTCACCTGACTGCTGAAGACTGTTGAGAATGGTTATGAGGAACTTTATGCAAGAAATATATTTTTATACTTTTGTAATTGATTAATCAACTGTCAGTTATGAAATAAAATCCTTTCACCATTATGTCTTTTATAATTCAAATACGTACCTTCAGACATGGATTTAATTCATTTTTCTTATGTTATACCAATTCCTTAATTTTCAGAAATAATTTGGAATATGCTTTTTAACATTGAAGAACATGGTTCACAGAAAATAGGTATCGGTTGTGTACTCTTGTCTTCCTTCTTGATATTTCTTATTCTTTCTCCACAGTTATAGAAATTTTACCTTTTAATTGTTGAATTTAATTTATTGTTCTCTTTAAAACTCTTTGCATAGTGCACAGCTTTTTGTGATTTATGGAGTAATATTGAAACACAATTTTAGCAACTGAAACACAAGACTTAAGAAAAATAATAATGAGTGGTATGTGTCAATATACATTCTGATGACACATTCAACATTTAACTCAAAAATTTGCTCTAATAAACTGTAACAAATTGACTGCTGTGAACACTGAAGTTAAAGAATATGTAGGCGTGGCCAATGTTCCACATGACAAAATGTTGTGGATTACAGTGCACATTTTGTCTTCAGAAGACCACAACTATGTTCTGTAAGGCCAACACTGCCCTTACATATAATTACAAATGTTAGCAACTATCAATCAATTATAAATAGGCAGCCTATCAGATGATGTAATATGACAGTTAAAAAATGCCTGGCATCAGCATGTCTGGCAGTACTTACATTCATGAGGTGAATTCCCAGTTCTGCCAGTACCCACATAACAGTACAAAAAAACTATTCTAGGTTTTGAAAATATTAATTTCTTTCTCAGAGAGAAAAGAGGGACACATTGGGGAAGGATAGACATTATGAGAGGGGCTCACCTGTTTGAGGATGAAGGGAGACACATCTGAAGGCAACTATTGGTCAGTCTTTCTGTTTCCTTGTAATTTTATTGTTTTGTCTAATGAATTTTGCTTCTGATGCTACTAACATAATGATTCAGAGATATTTCTGAAAATCCAAGTGTGTTCCAAGCAGTGGTGTCAGAACCATGAAATACCTATCTTCAGTTAATCTCTGTAATACTTTTAGTATAGCCAATATTGGCTAGTTAGTTCATCTAAGCACTTCTGTTGTCATGATTGACAGAGAAAATTTACAACAATTAAAAAAAAAAAAATTTCCTACATGAATTAGATGAACATGTACCACTGTAGTTCAGTGTCCCAGTTTTCAGTTACTTGCATGTGGAAATAGACAGTGAACATAGAGCTTAAATATCACTTGCAGCTGGGAAGTCTGATAAATATATACTGCTATACCTTGCTGTTTTAACGCTTACTTGACCTAAAGCCTAAGGAGACAGTGAATTGAAAAGGACAGGGTCTGTGAGGAAGGCTACATAGTTGCTATTCATGCCTAATGTCCTTTTCTGGGCCTTTGTAGCATGAGCAAATGTGACCCTGTGCCATGCTGTCAAGCGGTTTTTTAATTTTGAATTAAATCTAGTTCACGAAAAAACTTGATGCATTACTGACTTGATATGAGACCTATAGAGTGCCACAGAATTGTAGCTGAGTAAAATTTTGAAGTCTTGAATTGGTAACTCAAGACGTTAGCAAAGCAGATAAATACACAACTGGCAGGAATGTAAGCATGTAAAATGATGTTGCTTGTAATACAGCCACAAGATAATGTTAATTGCTGCACACTGTATAAGCTTTGTGTCCAGAATACCAACGCGGCAGAACGATATCATAGACAGAGGAGGATAGTGTTTCGTGTTGATCATGCAGAGTGGAGTAATGAAGCATAACTCGAACATAAGAATAATTGTACAGTATATTACTGCAAAATACGCCTGCCATTACTTTGGAAAGCTGAAGTTCAGACACCTTTCAGCTGCAGCTAGATTGACCAGAGAAGCTGACCAGACAAGAAAAACTGCCCAGGTGATGTCATAGCTGCCTCAGAGTGGCAGAGCACCTGGGACCACCGTGTACAAAAATTACTCCTGTTCCAGTGAAAGTATGCTAGTCTGCAGCTGAAGAACCCAGAGTAGGGACCTGTTCAGTTTGGATTCTAGTAAGTTCGCAGTCGTACATCCTGGAAGTTGGACCTATGTTGGTCTAACTCTTGCTTGTCTAACCATCTACCATCTTTGATGGAACAATGTGTCCCATTGAGGGACATAGCTGCCATGAACTGCAGTTCTGACATTTGAGTCAAGACTGATAGAGGCTGTAGGTGCTGTATTCCAGTGGAGTTTCCAGTGATCTAGCCAGTGGCCTCCATGGTGCAGATCATTGTCCATGGGGGCATACCATTGCCTCCTGCTCTCTCTGTTCTGCAGTCAGACTTCGATATTGCAGGCCTTTCTCCTATTGGAAGGCCGCAGCATAACTCAGTGCGATGTCCTGCACTTACAGTAGAGTTGGTAGGTTCCAGCCGAGGCACCGTCCATGGTGCGATCAAGTGCGCCTTGCTTACCCTCTTTCTGTAGCTGCCAGCAACTGTAGGGAGCAGAGACGACAACACCAATATAGCCTGGCCAATGACCCCGTGATACTGCTGGACACTGACTCTGCAACTGCCTCTGCTGCCATGGCCGATGCAGCATGCCACACCAAGGCATCCACGCATTTCAGCATGGCTTGTGCCATCTCTGCCCTGCTGTCACTGCCAGCGTAACATGAATAAAGACAGTTGTGTATATTTGAATAGTAAATGTTTATTTTGTTAATGATGTTTCATTGGCACACCTAGCTGCCTTTAACTCATGCCCAGAGTGGTGGTCCCTCAAGATCCTGAGCTCAACGACCTATCACCACCACCCAACGTAGTCTCTGGTATCACAGGAATTACATCTGGTGTCAGCAGTATGAGGTCGCAAGTGACTGTCGTTTGTGTTGGCCTTTTTTTAATTTATGTCCTCGGAGGGGTGTCATACAAAATTGATAGTATCATTTATTAAGACACAGAAGCCTGTGGACCTGTCTCAATTTAGAGACAAGTATAGAGTAGTTTACTTGCAGTGGGCGAGGTGTGCATATTGTAGCTTGGCTGGAGACAAGTTGGTGTGTGTGTGTGTGTGTGTGTGTGTGTGTGTGTTAGAGAGAGAGAGAGAGAGAGAGAGAGAGAGAGAGAGAGAGAGAGAGAGATAGCAAGCATGTAATTTTTGCTGTATTGTTGGATGGAGGTTACATATCTGTGACACTTTTTCCCCCTATTTCACAATAACACAAAACAAGCTGCCGTTCTTTGAAATTTTCTGATGTCATCCGTCAATCCTATCTGATGCAGATCCCCCACCATGCAACAATACTTCAGAAGAGGATGGACAAATGTAGTGTAAACTATAGAGTGTAGAGGGTGCGAAATACAGCACACACAGCCGCCACCTCTGGCAGCAGTGATGACTTGACTTGGCTGGGCATTGAGTTGAACCGAACTTGGGTGACAGGTGTGAGTATGTCATTCTATGCTGCTTGAACATTACCTCAGAATTCATCAATTGTAAGGTTGATGACTGAACATGTCAGTCCATTGGCAACCTATGACCAGATGTCTTCAGTGGGTGAAAGATCTGGAGAACACGGTTACAAGAACAACAGTCGAAAACCGTCTGTCTCGAGGTAGGTCAGGACAGTGTGGACAACATGCAGTCTAGTGTTATCTCATTGAAAGATAACATCATGGAGACCTCAAAGATAGGACACAACCACTGCCTTTAACACACAAGATATGTAACAGCTGTCATTCAAACTACTTGCTTAGCAAACCACAGGTGATCGTGTTGTGTACCAAATGGCATCCCATACCATCATACAAGATGCCGTACCCACATGATTCACTCGCTCATGACATCATGAAACTTTGTCTGTCTGCATACCTCTCTTTGTTGTCCCTTCGGTGAAATTCACAACAGTGACCAGTGTGCTGAGAGTCAGTGGTGCTCCAGGCCTGTTCACTCAGTGAGGTGATGCAGTGATTGGCATACTGGACTTGGATTTGGGAGGACAACAGTTCCAATCCCCTTCTGGTCATCCAGATTTCAGTATTCCATGATTACCCCAAATCGCTTCAGGCTAGTGCCAGGAGTAGTACTTGGTGGTTGATTTCCATCCCCATCGTTTCCTAATCGGAGCTTATGACCTCATTGTCAATGGTATATTATACTCTAATCTTCCTTCCTTCCTCTAGACGTTGTTGCACTGTCCTTGTGGGTACTTTTGTTGCTATATAGAAGCTCACTTCCTGATTCAGGGTGTGTGACATGACTGTATGTACCTGCACAGCACAATGAACAATATGACTGTCGTCCTGAGAGCTAACCATGTGGGACCATTGAAATCCTGCATGGCGTCGCCTATGGTATGGCCACATCAGTTTTATGTTCGCATGACAGTCATGAGATATCGACCAACATGAGCGGCCATATCACAGAACAGTAATGTACAGTCTCGATAGGCCACGATCCTGCCACTGTCCAGTACCGAACCATGTTGGTAGACTTTTCTTCTTCTCCAAGGCATCGCCTGGTCTTCTCACAGATGCACAACATTCAAATCGGGTTCCTGATTGAAAACCCATTGTATAATTGTTTCCTTATACACAGAATGAAAACATTACTTCCACTTAGTTTGTGTGGTTGTACTGAAATGCTAATCACTTACACCGTTCAGCCAGAACATTGTGACCACCAACCTATTGATATAAACCAATCCAGGCAATAACAGTGCCACCTGACAAAGGAATGACTGCTACTCACACGTGCACGGTGCAGGTAGTATCAGTAGCATGCTGTCTTTGTGTAGAATGAGGAAGGTGCACAATCTGAGTTTGTGCTGCAGGTGAATTGTGATGGCCCAGAGGCTCAGCATGAGCATTTTGGAAACTGCTCCATATTTGAACATTCAGGCTGTGATGTCAGTGACACTGGTGGGGCAGCGGCTGCCCAGCACGAAGGGGTTCTCACACTGCCTGCGGAGTACTCAGTCTGACTCTGAATTCTGTGATGACCTTTGATGCCCCAACCACTGTACTTTGTGTTGGCAGTCGTGTGGTCTGTTGATCTCTCTGCCACTGGTAGGTTTTAGCACCTGAGCATTGAACTGGCTTCCACATTGAAGTGCAGTATTGGCAGCACTCTGCAATGTGGTGTTGTCAGATGAGTCAGTTTCTCCGTCAGTAGACACTAGGCAGCAAGCAGCATGAATTTCATCAGGTGAAGAGCATCATCTTGAGTACATCTTCAGCTAGTTCATAGACTGTGCTGGAGCATCTAGGATATAGATCACTGCAGTATCTTAATCGCGGAATTGAGTGTTATTGTTGTGACTGCTATCGATCCCAATGACCAACTTAAGACAAGAGTTGGAGGGCTGGACTGTTTAAAGGGAGCTAGTGTGAGGCTATGACACAGAGGTTGGTTTGTTGTGACCAAATGTGCCCTCCTTATGCCGCTACATCTCTTTAGCAGGCTGACCTCAGCCAATAAAAATATTTAAAATTTCACGATTCCTACCTGCCAAGGTATCCAAGGCTGCTATGAAATACAAGGTATATTGTATTTCAAGAAAAATATTCTGATGAAAACTGCCTTAGTGCAGTTGAAACCATGGTCAATTTGACAATTTTGTGCAACCGAGTTGGCTATACATCCTGTAATTGTTAAAGGAACCATATTATGTTGTGTAGAAACTTATGACAGTTCCTTTAACAGTTATTGGGAAGTCCTGTTTCACAGACTCTTAGCAACAAATTAGATCACACTTTAATCACCATATTATTATAGTAGACCTGCTATTGAAAAATCTCTGAATTTTAATATATCGACTTTGATGAACTTATTTGAGAGCATATATTCAAGGATGTATTTTGTTCAAATGAAATACTGCTCTCAAATCACACTTCGGGACAGATATTATCCACTGTATTTATGTTGGATTACTCATGCAATTAATCTCTCTCGTTTTTTGTTCTTAATCAGAGTTATTTCTGTCCTCCTCATTCTTCAAGTCTGGGAAAAAGCATTGAACCCACCTGTTTGAAGTGACAAATTACAGTGATCACTCTTTCTCAGTTCCTTTACTTGGATGTGTTTTCATTCTAATTTTTCTTTATTCCTCAGCAATAATTAAAAACCAGATGGTCCAGTTGCTGATACGCAATACACAGTATTTAAATCTGGTATTTTAGTTATTCTCCTCCTAACCCACCCCCTTTCAACTCAATTGTAGCTGCTTCATGATAACTGCACTGCGATGAGTTTCTAGAAGGATATTCAATTTAGAAGTGGGTAAATATGTAGGAAATGAAAATATTTTTAATATAGGCCTATTATGGTGTATGTTGATTCAGTGAATAGCAGATTCTCCTTTTGAATCTCAGAAGTAATAAATATAAACAATAAAATCTAACAAAAACTATGAGATCAATATTAACTATTAGGTCTAGCTTGCTACTAAGTTTTTACGTGTAATACACACTTTCGTTCTTCATACCATATGACATGCCTTGCCATTTTTCCCCTCTAATTGGGCTTCTGTTTCAGCAGATGGAACAGAGCGAGATAAAAGCACAAGCTATGGCAATTTTTGAAAAGGTAAAGAGAGACCCCCCCCCCCCCAAGTCAACACCAACTTCGGTTGCTATATGAATTTGAAACATATTGAAATATACACTGCCATTAATAGAAATCGCAACACCAAGGACTTGTCCCAACATAAATGAAAGATCGTAGATGTGTTTCTACATCTGAAAGATTGTTTGTTCAATTTCCACTCCATTCATATTAGAGTGGTGCTGGTAGTGCCAATATGGGGATGCAAATCAGGTTTGATTTAAATACATGCTGTAACGGACGTGAGCGTTAGTTACCTTTGAGACTGGGCGTGATGAGCTGATGTTAGTCAAGAATGCCTCTAAGGCCGAGGTTGTGTAATAGGGCTAGGACAAGCTGGATGTTCAGACTTGGCAGAGATATAGTTACTGTACATGATTGCTGGCAGCAGTGGTCATGGGAATGTACACTGGCAAGAATACCAGGCTCCAGACAGCTCCATAACACTATTGAGATGGAAGACAGTTGTGTTCATCTGCATCTGCAGCAGCAATTTGGACACCAGTTGGAACCACAGTGTCACAATGAACTGTTACAAATCAGTTACTTAATGGACAGCTCCGAGCCAGATGCTCTATCGCTTGCATTCCACTTACATTAGACCACCAACATTTACGGCTTAAGTGATGTCAAGTGAGGTCTCGTTCGAGGTCAAGCTGGAGGCCTGTTGTGTTTTCTGATGGAAGCTGGTTCTACCTCAGTGCCAGTGATGGCTGTGTGTCAGATTAGGGCATGCAACCAACCCGTCTGTCTGCTACACACACTGGACCTACACCTGGAGCTATGGACTGGGGTGCGATTCTGTATGACAGCAAGAGCAGTTTCGGGTGATCCCACACACCGTGTGCAAATTTGGGAGTCAATCTGATGACTCGACCTGTTGTGCTGCCATTCATGAATAGCATTCCAAGGGGGGTTTTAGAACAAGATAACACTCGCCCACATACGATTATTGTAACCCAACATGCTCTGCAGAGTGTCAACATGTTGCCTTGATCTGCTCAGTCACCAGGTCTGTCTCCAGTCAAGCACATATGAGACATCATCTGATAACAATTCCAGCATTATCCACAACCAGCATTAATCATCTCTGTATTGACTGACCAAGTGCAACAGGCATTGAACTCCATACCACAAACTGACATCCGGCAGCTGTACAACACAATGTATGCATGCTTACACTCAACATTCTGTTATTAATGTAACGGTATTTCACATTTGCAATAGCTTTATCACACACACATTAACACGTGATCTTGCAATGTTAATCACTTATACACGTTACCCAAACAAAAGCATTTCTGAAATTTCATTACTCTATATTAATTATTTTTTGGTTTTTTTTTTTTTTCCCTTTTTTTTTTTTTTTTTTTTTTTTTTTTTTTTTTTTTTTTTTTTTTTTGTCAATGTATTTTGCCTGTAGGAGGCTTCATTGTTTTCGAGGACATAGTGCATCTCTTGAAAAACTCAGCCCAGATTTCAAAAACCTGTGTCTGGAGGGAGACTGCTAACTTTGCTTACTTATTAGTCTACGTAAAGTTCTGAAAGTTGCCAACTGAGCAAGTTTCCAGAAGGCACGTCATACCGCTTCACAATGTCAGCATGTAAAGGAAATACTCTGCTATGAAATACCTGCCAACTAAAGTTTACTAAGAAAACTGAGAAAGAAATGTGTTGTAACAAAGTGTAATTCATAAAAGATTTGTGGAATTATTGTGCCTAGTCAGATCTAACCATAACTCTGCAAATAATATATGTGGAGTTGGAGCAAAGGGAACTAATAGCTGCAAATTCTTAGGCCTATATGTAGATGAAAACTTGCAATGGTCAAAACATATTAACTATGTATGTGGGAAGATTAGTGGTGGATTATACCTGGTCAAAAATGGTTCAAATGGCTCTGAGCACTATGGGACTTAACTGCTGAGATCATCAGTCCCCTAGAACTTAGAACTACTTAAACCTAACTAACCTAAGGACAACTCACACATCCATGCCCGAGGCAGGATTCGAACCTGCGACCATAGCGGTCACGCGGTTCCAGACTGTAGCACCTAGAACCACTCGGTGACATTCCTGCTCAGTCACCTAGCAAAAATAATTACAAATCCTATAAAAAAGACTGTGTACTACGGAACAGTACATCCCTTACCAAATTATGGAACTGAACTATGGGGCTGTGCTGGAGATACCTCAATCGACTAATGTTGGTGCAGAAGAAGTCAATCAGAATAATGCATTGTTTAGGTCATCATGGTTCTTGTAGAGAGGTTTTTGTGCAACATAAGTACTTTATAGTATATCCTTTGTATTTATATACGGTAATTTTATTTTAATGTATGTCGTCAAAAAGGTTTTAGAAAATGATTGACATACATGACCACAATACTAAAAATAAAAATAACTACTTTAGGCAAAGAAAAAATAACAACCCGTACCTCATACATCAGTGGTCAAATCAAAAGACTGACATGCACATGATGGAAATATCTTCAAAAGGAAACTTAAATTATTCCTGACAAAGAAATGTTTATCTCATTTTTTGGATTTTCAGTTGAAAACATGTGATCTTACAGTTTTTATTGGAAATTAGACATATTTGTATACCTACTTTTCAGGCTTTACAGTCTCTTTTGTGTACTTGGATTGCACTTTTGTTAATTTGTATTAACTACCTGTTTTGTTTGTATTTTAAAATAAATTCTCAAGATGATGTAAAACAACACTTTCGTTTGCAAAAAGTCATCATCTTTGTTGATTCTATGCAAAGAAAGCAATAAATAAATAATACTTTATCAGTCTTTGATAATAATGCTCTTTCTGATTCTGAGATTATACACAATTAGTGCTGTGCATGTTTGCCTCTCTTTCACATCCTCCTACATTTGTATACCTACTGAAATCAATATCCTCTACAACAGTGATCGTCACACGTCTTTTGCCGAAAGGCCAATGCTGACATTGTGTGGTGGTAATTGGGCCGCGTATGTATCGATCTTTATTATTATTAATTGGTGAACCACATAAATTGATATGCTACCTGAACCCAATAGCTTACAGTGAGGGCATGTCGAGTTGGCCATAACACTTTGCGTCGACTGTTCTGTTTCAGATTACTGCCGCCCTCAGCAAACCCAAAGTTGGGTAATTGCATGACGAAGTGTTCTTGTGTCATCTGTCGTGAGGGGAGGGGGGTAGATGCATGATGAATTGGGTAATAACAGTACTGCACTTATATTTAAACGCATTCAGTAATTTGAGACACGATCGCAAATATTTGCACTATGCGGGCACTATATCGTCGCAGTTTCAGGTGGGGAGCGTTTTGAGCTATGGTTGGGTAAGATACCGGTAGAGGTCGGGCCTGAGCTACGATTCCCAACAACAGCAAACAATTGTGCTGTAGCCACTACCACATGCTTTGTGTGCTCCAATTTCCTTTGCCTTTTTTTAATTTTGAAATGAGAGAAGAGACTAATCCTGGTGCATAAAGGGATTCGACTGAGACTCTCATCACAAGAAAAGGAATCAGCGATCCCAACGACCGTTATGCCAGTTCTGCTTTCGTTGAAGCCCAGAACAAGGACGTAATATAGCACCCCTTCGAGAGAGAGGCAGGGCATATTCCCCCGCACCAATCCTCTCTCCTCGGACAAGATGATTTCTCGTTTGTTTAAGGACGTGGCCGCCTTCCACAGTGTATAGTCCGCAAAATGTTTTCAGGTCATTTCTCTTCCACTCATTGCGCTTTATTACAATAGCCTTAATTTATTTTCATATTCCTTGCTACAAGCAAGTAAGCACTTCAAGATGATTGTATCTGTAACGTGCAATCACGAATACATGTCCTTTCTGTGTCTAAATTTATACCATGGCAGCTGATCTCTACGAATCGCGCACACCCTTGAGTTGTCAGTACTAGAAGACAAATAATAAAACATTCCCCCCTCACATCCTCTGACCGAGCGAGGTGGCACCGTGGTTAACACACCGGACTTGCATTGGTTGGTTGGTTGGTTGGTTTGGGGAAGGGTCAAACAGCGAGATCATCGGATTAGGGAAGTATGGGGAAGAAAGTCGGCCGTGCCCTTTCAAAGGATCCATCCTGGCATTTGCCTGAAGCGATTTAGGGAAATCACGGAAAACCTATTTCAGGATGGACAGACGTGGGTTTGAACCGTCGTCCTCCCGAATGCGAGTCCAGTGTGGTAAGCATTGCGCCACCTCGCTCGGTGGGACTCACTTCCCTAATCCGATGATCTCGCTGTTTGGTCCCCTCCCCCAAATCAACCAACCAATCTCGCAGTGGCATCACTACTTTCTGCCCCTGAGGTAAGCGGCCAACTTTCCTTAGCTCAGAGCCAAATTCACCAACGTCAATTAAAACTGAGCACATCTTAAAATATTACTGTCTCTTCAAGTATTTTTGTTTGTTATTGAGCAGATATAGCTGTTAGTTTCTACATGTAAATTGTTATAAAATACGGTTGAGAATCGCAGGCCGCACGAATACTTTATTTGGGCCACAAGTGGCCAGCGGTTTGATGACTACTGCTCTGTGGTTTGTAATCTGTTTTAAATGTTCTCACATTTCTCTGCTCGCGCAATTCCGAATTTTCCCTGCGGTATCTGTCACCCCTTTCACATCTAATTAATTATTCCTTAACACCTTAAGTCATACTAGTAACTCTACACCTGACACTGTAAGGAATCGAACACCTGTGTATAAAACAGTTTCAAACTTCCGATTACTTTACAAATGAGTTAATGTTTAAATATTTGACATCAAACATGTTGCGTGATGTCCTTAGGTTAGTTAGGTTTAAGTAGTTCTAAGTTCTAGAGGACTGATGACCATAGTCCCATAGTGCTCAGAGCCAATCAAACATGTAAGCTAGGAAAAGTTTAGAAAAGGTCTGAAATTACGTGTAAACTTTGTTAGAAGTTGCTAAGTGCTGTCCTTATCAAACACTGTATGAGTGTGTAGTCTGGGTAATTTTGCGCTCTGATTTAAGCAAAATCTAGTTTTTCACGCATTTAAATATTTATAACTTAAGTATCTCCTTAACTAGGAGTCATACAATGATATAATTTTGCGCGTACATTCAGTGGTTTATGTGGACATTGCCTGCAAAAAGTGTTGCGAATAGAGTTACTAGTAACAGTCTTGTGACAGCCAGAGCGAGAGCACCAGCAGCAGCGAGTACTGTTTGTATAAAGCGTTTATTTTGCATTTTGTTTACGACCTTCCACTAAGGAAGGGATTCTATTTGTGTTTATCTGCTCTGCATAGTAACTAACAGTTCTTGATAAAACTTTACGTAGTTTTCGTGTTAGATTTCTTAATGTTTTCTTGATCGTTTAGAACAGAAAGCGCCCTAAAACCGTCTTTTGTTTGTTTCGCGGCCGTTAGCCACTAGTCACTTGAATCAGCAGTTGTCTTGTGACAGCCAGAGCGAGAGCACCAGCAGCAGCGAGTACTGTTTGTATAAAGCGTTTTTGTACTTATTTGCTGCGCTTAGCTTTTAAATAGTTTTTCTGGGAAAACCTAGCGTAGTTTTCGCGTCTCGTATTTCAGTGAGTGTTTCTTGATTATCAGAGTAGCTCATCAGAAGATTATCTTGGGAATTTGTCACCGTATAGAGTAGGGTAAACATAGTCATGTGTAGGGACTGTGGTTGTTGTGAGCGGACGCAAGGAGAATTGGCCACTCTTCGGGGGCAGGTGGAGGCTTTGTCTGTTAGGCTCATCGAGCTCGAGGCGCAGGCGTCGGCTCGTAGTGGCGTTGGGGCAACTGTGGTGAGACCTATGCCTACTTCGGTGGCCTTGGAATCACATGGAACCCCTGATGTCGCTGCGTCTTCCGGCAGTGAGCATCTTACCGGTCAGCCATCACTCCAGGGTGAATGGCGGACAGTGGTGGGCTCGCACATGCCTGGCCGAAAGGCGAAGGTGGGATCTGGCCGCGTGGCAGCTGCCTTACCCCTTTCCAACAGGTACGGGGTGCTTCCTAGTGGTGATGACATCGTTTCCGAGCCACCACAGGATGCCTCGCCTGTTGGGCCAGTGGCCGATTCTCCGGCAAGGTCCCGACAGTCACAGAGGGCGGGCCTATTAGTTATAGGGAGCTCCAACGTTAGGCGGGTTATGGAGCCCCTCAGGTAAATAGCAGGTAGGTCGGGGAAGAATGCCAGTGTGCACTCGGTGTGCTTGCCGGGGGGTCTTGTCCGTAATGTGGAGGAGGCCCTTCCGGCAGCTATTGAACGCACTGGGTGTGACCGGCTGCAGATAGTAGCACATGTCGGAACGAATGACGCCTGCCGCTTGGGTTCTGAGGCCATCCTTGGTTCCTTCCGGCGGCTGGCTGATTTGGTGAAGACAACCAGCATCGCACGCGGAGTGCAAGCTGAGCTTAATATCTGCAGCATAGTGCCCAGAGTCGATCGCGGTCCTCTGGTTTGGAGCCGTGTGGAGGGTCTAAACCAGAGGCTCAGACGACTCTGCGACTATAATGGTTGCAAATTCATCGACCTCTGTTATTGGGTGGAGAACTGTAGGGCCCCCCTAGACAGGTCAGGCGTGCACTACACACCGGAAGCAGCTACTAGGGTAGCAGAGTACGTGTGGCGTGCACACGGGGGTTTTTTAGGTTAGAGGGACCCCCCCTTGGGCGAAACGATAAAATACCTGACGGCTTACCAGAGAGGACATTATCATCGTTGATAAAGAACGTCCGTCCTCAGAGACCAAAAACAGGAAAAGTTAACGTAATATTGGTAAACTGCAGGAGTATCCAGGGCAAGGTTCCTGAATTAGTATCTCTTACTGAAGGAAATAGTGCGCATATAGTATTAGGAACGGAAAGTTGGTTAAAACCGGAAGTGAACAGTAACGAAATCCTAGACACAGAATGGAATATATACCGCAAGGATAGGATAAACGCCAATGGTGGAGGAGTATTTATAGCAGTAAAGAATTCAATAATATCCAGTGAAGTTATTAGCGAATGCGAATGTGAAATAATCTGGGTTAAGTTAAGTATCAAAGGTGGGTCAGATATGATAGTCGGATGCTTCTATAGACCACCTGCATCAGCAACCGTAGTAGTTGAGCGCCTCAGAGAGAACCTGCAGAACGTCGTGAAGAAGTTTCGTGATCATACTATTGTAATAGGGGGAGACTTCAATCTACCAGGTATAGAATGGGATAGTCACACAATCAGAACTGGAGCCAGGGACAGAGACTCTTGTGACATTATCCTGACTGCCTTGTCCGAGAATTACTTCGAGCAGATAGTTAGAGAACCAACTCGTGAAGCTAACGTTTTAGACCTCATAGCAACAAATAGACCGGAACTTTTCGACTCCGTGAATGTAGAAGAGGGTATCAGTGATCATAAGTCAGTGGTTGCATCAATGACTACAAGTGTAATAAGAAATGCCAAGAAAGGAAGGAAAATATATTTGCTTAACAAGAGTGATAGGGCACAAATCGCAGAATATCTGAGTGACCACCATCAAACGTTCATTTCTGAGGAAGAGGATGTGGAACAAAAATGGAAAAAATTCAGAAACATCGTCCAGTACGCCTTAGATAAGTTCGTACCGACTAAGGTCCAAAGCGAGGGGAAAGATCCACCGTGGTATAACAATCATGTACGAAAGGTACTACGGAAACAAAGAAAGCTTCATCATAGGTTTAAGAGTAGTCGAATCATAGCTGATAAGGAAAAGCTGAACGAAGCGAAAAAGAGCGTAAAGAGAGCAATGAGAGAAGCATTCAACGAATTCGAACATAAAACATTGGCAAACAATCTAAACAAGAACCTTAAAAAGTTTTGGTCATATGTAAAATCGGTAAGCGGATCTAAATCCCCTATTCAGTCACTCGTTGACCACGATGGCACCGAAACAGAGGACGACCGAAGAAAGGCAGAAATACTGAATTCAGTGTTCCGAAACTGTTTCACTGCGGAAAATCGTAACACGGTCCCTGACTTCAGCCGTCGCACGGACGCCAAAATGGAAAATATTGAAAAAAACGATATCGGAATTGAAAAACAACTGCTATCACTTAGTAGCGGAAAAGCATCCGGACCAGACGAGATACCCTTAAGATTCTACAGGGATAATGCTAAAGAACTTGCCCCCTTTCTATCAGCAATTTATCGTAGATCGCTGGAAGAACGTAAAGTACCTAGCGACTGGAAGAAAGCGCAGGTCGTTCCCATTTTCAAGAAGGGTCATAAATCAGATGCGAATAATTATAGGCCTATTTTGCTTACGTCAATCTGTTGTAGAATAATGGAACATGTTTTGTGTTCTCGTATTATGACGTTCTTAGATAATACAAATCTCCTTCATCATAACCAACATGGATTCCGCAAACAGAGATCATGTGAAACTCAGCTCGCCCTATTTGCCCAAGAAATTCACAGTGCCGTAGACACTGGCAAGCAGATTGATGCCGTATTCCTGGACTTCAGGAAGGCATTTGATACGGTTCCGCACTTACGTTTAGTGAAAAAAATACGAGCTTACGGAATATCGGACCAGGTTTGTGATTGGATTCAGGATTTCCTAGAAGAAAGAACACAACATGTCATTCTTAACGGTTCAAAATCTGCAGATGTAGAGGTAATTTCGGGAGTACCGCAGGGAAGCGTGATAGGACCTTTATTGTTTACAATATACATAAATGACTTAGTTGACAACATCGGTAGCTCCGTGAGGCTATTTGCAGATGACACGGTTGTCTACAAGAAAGTAGCAACATCAGAAGACTCGTACGTACTCCAGGAGGACCTGCAGAGGATTAATGCATGGTGCGACAGCTGGCAGCTTTCCCTAAACGTAGATAAATGTAATATAATGCGCATACATAGGGGCAGAAATCCATTCCAGTACGATTATGCCATAGAAGAAGCCAATAGGGCGAGCTGAGTTTCACATGATCTCTGTTTGCGGAATCCATGTTGGTTATGATGAAGGAGATTTGTATTATCTAAGAACGTCATAATACGAGAACACAAAACATGTTCCATAATTCTACAACAGATTGACGTAAGCGAAATAGGCCTATAATTATTCGCATCTGATTTATGACCCTTCTGGAAAATGGGAACGACCTGCGCTTTCTTCCAGAAGCGGTAACGACCGTAAAATACTTAGGAGTTACTATCCGGAGCGATCTGAAGTGGAATGATCACATAAAACAAATAGTGGGAAAAGCAGGCGCCAGGTTGAGATTCATAGGAAGAATTCTAAGAAAATGTGACTCATCGACGAAAGAAGTAGCTTACAAAACGCTTGTTCGTCCGATTCTTGAGTATTGCTCATCAGTATAGGACCGTTACCAGGTTGAATTAATAGAAGAGATAGACATGATCCAGCGAAAAGCAGCGCGATTCGTCATGGGGACATTTAGCCAGCGCGAGAGCGTTATGGAGATGCTGAACAAGCTCCAGTGGCGGACACTTCAAGAAAGGCGTTACGCAATACGGAGAGGTTTATTATCGAAATTACGAGAGAGCACATTCCGGGAAGAGATGGGCAACATATTACTACCGCCCACATATATCTCGCGTAATGATCACAACGAAAAGATCCGAGAAATTAGAGCAAATACGGAGACTTACAAGCAGTCGTTCTTCCCACGCACAATTCGTGAATGGAACAGGGAAGGGGGGATCAGATAGTGGTACAATAAGTACCCTCCGCCACACACCGTAAGGTGGCTCGCGGAGTATAGATGTAGATGTAAAGAAACAATAAATTAAAACGTCATGCCTGATTCTGAAGTTTTACTACGTGAACGGTGAAAATGTAGTAAGCGTTTTTCTTTCATCATTTTGTGGGGGATGTCAACGGGATAATTTCATAAAGATAATAGACTTGAAAATATGTGTCAAGTTTGTTGGAAGTCGCTAAATGTTCTCATCATCAAGTATTGTAGAAATACAGTCTGAGTATTTGTACATGGTGAACTACGCAGCCTCAACACAAACGCATAGTTTTGAATTGTAATACTTGTCTTAATGTGTTCAACCTTTAACATAAGATTATACCTCTCAATGAGTAGATTATAACAAAATTAAAATTTTTGAATTCGGTCAATAATTATATGAAATGTCGAAAATCAAATTTTTGTTGCCCTGGCAGCCATCATATAAGCAACCTGCAACTGTTACCGGGCTAGCCATGTAGTAATATACAGGGTGTGACAGAATGAATAGTAGGATATATAAAGGACAGACCTTCGAAACAAATTTATTGAAAAACACACTAAAAATCAAGAAAAATATATACCATTACATATCATATATGGCCTTTCCTTGGTTTTGAATATAATGCCAGACACATGGTCACTACGACGCTCTGAGTGATCCTCCAGGTGGCGAACGGTAACTTTTCTCACCCAATTCAATATTTTCAATGGGATCTTCTTCGAGAGCTGTACATATCCTTTCATCGAATCCAGGCATGGTATGAGGATGTGTAGTTTACAATGGACTCCTCAAGCATACCCATAATAAAAAGTCAGGGGTTGTCAACCATGCCGGCCAATGAACATCTTTCCAGTTGACCAGGAAAATGATGCCTGATGCCGCAAGACATTCCTGGATTGGTGGGCCGTATGGGCTGTTGCAACCATATGTCATCGTTCAATCTTGGAAGGAGGAAATTTTGTAACATTTTAACATAGCAATCGTTACTGCACGGTCGTGACAATCCTCAAGCAAAAGGAAAGGGGGTGGGGGGAAGGGAGGGTTGACTAATGATGCCAAATAAAGCTACACCGCACCACGCAGTCACACATTCACAGTGCAAGGATTTCTTATGCAGCCGACGAGGATTATGTGACGCCCAGTACGTGCAGGTCTATTTATTCACACCACCGCCAAGATGAAAACGGGCCTCATCCAACATCAGTATCTTCGCGATGGCTGCTAAAAGTTTCAGGGAGAGCAAGCCAAACATTCGCCGAGCAACTTTATCTGGTTCATTTGGTTCCTGTACGACATGTAATTGGAAATTTAGATTACCAGGGATGATTTCCTGCAAGGAACGATCTGACATTGTTAAAGCCAAGGCGTATCTGGCAGCAGAATGGTGAAGACTTCCAATTAGTGCTGGCAGACTCATTATTTTTCAAAGATGCCTCGACGGCGAATGCTCGAAGAACTCCAGAAGGCCATAAATGCCACAAATGCCGTCCTTTCTCAATCATGTAGCAATCAGAAAACAGAACATGCCAGATTAGCCTATATAAAGTGCAGGAATGAGTATAAAAAAGCCATTGTGGAAGCTAAAAAAGCACATAATTTCAATACCATTGATAACTCCACAAATAAGTGCAAAGCTGCATGGAAATTAATAAATGGTGTTGCTAAAGATGTAAGAAGCAAAAAAATTAATATAAGTCCCCAAAAATTCAATGATTTCTTTATTAAATCTGTTGAAAATGTAGGAAATATTATAATCAAACCTGATATCAGTTCATCAGAGTTACTTTCTAAAAATGTTTGCAGAACACCAACAGACACAGGTACATTTATGTTCTCCGAGGTCTCGCCTAGTCATGTCCTAAGCATTGTAAAACGGATGAAATCTTCAGACAGTGTAGATATATATGACATATCCTGTAATTTACTAAAGAAAGTAATAGACTATATTGTGTGCCCCTTAATATTCTGTATAAATAAATGCATATCTGAAGGATATTTTCCCGAAGAACTCAAAGTGGCTAGGGTAAAAAGGGAGATATGGACTCACCTTCCAGTTACAGACCAATCTCCATAGTCCCAGCTTTTTTCTAAAATACTGGAATGTGTAATTTACCAACAGCTATCTGTCTATTTTGAAAAATTAGGAATAATTAATGAATCTCAGTATGGTTTTAGGAAAAAGTTGTCTACTGTGGATGCTATTGACTTTGTAGTCAAATACTTACATCAAGTATTTACAGATAAGGGCTATGCTCAACTCACATTTTGTGATCTAAGCAAAACTTTTTACTGTGTAAAGCATAAGCCGCTCCTAGAAAAACTGGAATTCTATGGCATTAGACATAACAGCCTTAAATTAATAAAATCATATCTTCAGAATCGTAAGCAAGTTGTTTGTGTAAGGAGAGAAATGTCGAGTATAGAACAAGTCAAGGTAGGTGTTCCGCAGGGATCTGTGCTGGGCTCCTTTTTGTTCCTGATAATGATAAATGATCTGCTGTCATTTATCAAGTCCACCACTGTGTTTTATGCAGATGATACAACATTTCTTCATGCTAGTGATGATTTCAATAGCTTTAAAACTTGTGCAGCAAAGACAATTGTCCAAGCATCCTATTGGTTCAAGGCAAATGGATTCCTGCTAAATGAAAACAAAACACAGCAGATGGTCTGTAGTCTTAGAGACAAGCTTCTGTCAGATGATTCAAGTTATGTCAAATTTTTGGGGGTATATATTGATGATAAATTATCTTGGGGTCAACATGTACAATATATTAGTGGTAAATTGTCAAGAGTTATTTACCTGTTAAGGTGACTTATGGATTGTGTTCCTGAAAAATATGTTAGAACATCCTATTTTTCATTCTTTCAAAGTATAATAACATATGGAATTATTTTGTGGGGAAACTGTAGCTGTGTACATGACATATTAAAAAATGGTTCAAATGGCTCTGAGCACTATGGGACTTAACTTCTAAGGTCATCAGTCCCCTAGAACTTAGAACTAATTAAACCTAACCAACCTAAGGACATCACAGACATCCATGCCCGAGGCAGGATTCGAACCTGCGACCGACATGACATATTAATACTGCAAAAAAAAAAAAATCTGTTAGGATAATTACTGGTTCTGCATATACGAGGTGCATTCAAGTTCTAAGGCCTCCGATTTTTTTTTTCTCCAGACTGGAAAGAGATACAAACATGCGCATTGTTTTAAAATGAGGTCGCGTTCATTGTCAATACGTCCCAGAGATGGCAGCACCATACGGCAGATGGAATTTTACCGCCAGCGGCGAGAATGAGAACTGTTTTAAATACTTAAAATGGCGACGTTTTCCTTACTTGAACAGCGTGCAATCATTCGTTTTCTGAATTTGCGTGGTGTGAAACCAATTGAAATTCATCGACAGTTGAAGGAGACATGTGGTGATGGAGTTATGGATGTGTTGAAAGTTCGTTCGTGGGTGCGACAGTTTAATGAAGGCAGAACATCGTGTGACAACAAACCGAAACAACCTCGGGCTCGCACAAGCCGGTCTGATGACATGATCGAGAAAGTGGAGAGAATTGTTTTGGGGGATTGCCGAACGACTGTTGAACAGATCGCATCCAGAGTTGCCATTTCTGTGGGTTCTGTGCACACAATCCTGCATGACGACCTGAAAATGCGAAAAGTGTCATCCAGGTAGGTGCCACGAATGCTGATGGACGACCACATGGCTGCCCGTGTGGCATGTTGCCAAGCAATGTTGACGCCCAACGACAGCATGAATGGGACTTTCTTTTTGTCAGTTGTGACAATGGATGAGACGTGGATGCCATTTTTCAATCCAGAAACAAAGCGCCAGTCAGCTCAATGGAAGCACACAGATTCACGGCCACCAAAAAAATTTCGGATAACTGCCAGTGCTGAAAAAATGATGGTGTCCATGTTCTGGGACAGCGAGGGCGTAATCCTTACCCATCGCGTTCCAAAGGGCACTACGGTAACAGGTGCATCCTACGAAAATGTTTTGAAGAACCAATTCCTTCCTGCACTGCAACAAAAACGTCTGGGAAGGGCTGCGCGTGTGCTGTTTCACCAAGACAACGCACCCGCACATCGAGCTAACGTTATGCAACAGTTTCTTCGTGATAACAACTTTGAAGTGATTCCTCATGCTCCCTACTCACCTGACCTGGCTCCTAGTGACTTTTGGCTTTTTCCAACAACGAAAGACACTCTCCGTGGCCGCACATTCACCAGCCGTGCTGCTATTGCCTCAGCGATTTTCCAGTGGTCAAAACAGACTCTTAAAGAAGCCTTCGCCGCTGCCATGGAATCATGGCGTCAGCGTTGTGAAAAATGTGTACGTCTGCAGGGCGATTACGTTGAGAAGTAACGCTAGTTTCATCGATTTCGGGTGAGTAGTTAATTAGAAAAAAAATCGGAGGCCTTAGAACTTGAATGCACCTCGTAAGGCACACTGTAAACAATTGTTCTGTAAACAAAAAAGCATGACTGTTATAAACTTGTACATATACTATGTTCTAATTTATACGAAGAAGAAATTACCAGAAACAAAAACCAGAGAAAATGTACAGAGCCACAATACAGGAAGGAATAGGTGCCTCTATATTCCTTACCACAGATTGTCAAAGTCACTGAACAGCTACAAAATCATGGGGTACAAATTATTTAATAATCTTCCTCAATCTGTTCAAGAATTACCTGTAAAATTATTCAAACAAACAATTCATGACTGGCTAGTCCTCCACCCATTCTATGACATAAGAGAATTTATCAACTGTAATATAATACTATAATGTTAACAACAAACCTGTTGTTTCTTTCAAGCTATTAATTGTATTTTAGTATGTATATGACGTTGTCTATTGCTGTAATGGCCGAATGACAATAAAATTATTGTTATTATTATTATTATTATTATTATTATTATTATCAATGCCGCGGGAGCATACTTATTCCGCGCATGCGCAGCAACGACGCCGTCCTACGTGACCCAGATCCTACTACTCATTCTGCTGGACCCTGTAGATTTCACTAAACTGTCTCTTCTTCTGTTAAAGGCACTGCAGTGATTTATTTTCTCGTCTAATGCTTCTGGTACCTCTTCATTATACACTTTACATGTGTTCTTCCTTTTTAAAATCGTCCTGTAACATACGCAGATTTGAGAGGTCAAATGAATATCGAACAGATTATTCAGTGTGTTTGCTTATGTATATGTGTAGGGGTGGAGATATTGGCATGATGTAGGGACAGACGGAGGACGTAATCAAACCAGGCCAAAAAATAAATAAATAAATAAAAATAAAATAAAACTGTGGCACATTTTTTAACAATGTCACATGAACGCAAAGTAAGCACTTCCTGTAACTCCATAGATGAGCAGGCTGCTCTATAGTATAGTATACCATTTTATTTTAATGCTCCTCTTTCATCTTTTTATGAACGCAGGAGTAGTAAGATATATTACAAATCAAGTGATAATGATACTGTGGGTACTTATTTCCTGACGACTTTATTAATACATGTTCGCAATAGTGAGTTGCGAAAATCAAACTTTTTTAAAAAATATACAGTATATCTTAGCAATTTTAGAACTAAAATGTCACTACTTTACACGTAAACACAAAGTGAGTACAAAGTGCTGTATTTAAAATGTCGGCATCAATAACAATTGGACAGACTCTAGCACACCACAATGTACGCCATTGAAAATTAATTTACGGTGTAAGAGCACTTGTTTAGAAAATACACTTTAAGAGATGTGGTAGAGTGGATAATATTTTGTATTGCTTTAATATGGCTAGGTGATTTATTTTAAGCTTTATCCCTGCTGCAGTGGTCTTTCTATGTTACTTTTGTGCCTGAATGTTCTGTATGCTGTTGCAACTTCTGTCTATTTTTGTGGAAGCATCCTGATTTTTGCCAACAAGCTAATCTCTGTTCCCTAGAATGTTCTTCACAAATGATGTGGTCTTTCGAGCCGACTCTAGTGAGTCTAGCTGACATTGGGGATCACAGTTCGGAATAATAATACGTTGTCTCACGACACATTATTTTTCAATTTGTGGTCCTTTCATAGTCACAGTGAGCGGTTTAGGCCTACAATACTTGCAAGTCTGTACACCCCTGTTGTACAACTTTCAAATAGCGTCTCTCATCCGTGTATGTCAGCTGCTTAAGTTCCTGGTTGTCATTTAGTAAAAAGAGTGTCCTGTTTTTTGCTTTTCCGTTTTCTCCTCGGCGTACAGTCGGCAACGAGATCATTACTCATGGATAATAAGTGCTTGGAAAAAAAATTGTAAATAGCAACAAACCATTTATTTGTAATCTTATCTTATGTTAATGTTCAGAAGAACGCATTATGTCTCGCGAATTGTAACGTTTCCTGCTTTTGTACATATGCAGTGCATCATTCGATGTTCAATAAAGTATTATTATTATTATTATTTATTGTTTATTATTATTATTATGTGGACCGTGCACCACAGTATATTACCATTTGCTAAACCACGCCCTTGCCTTTTGTCTGTAATCTTTTTCCGCTCGTAATTAACTTATTCTAATGAGTTATTTCTAACTTGCATGTGATTCATGGTACCGTCGTTTTCACCGATGATATTCGCCGAAGTTAGCAGACGTAGGCCTACATTCTAGTCGGTGGAGCGTTAAGACCAGATTTTGACCTCCTTTCACAGCCATGACTGGATCTTCTGCAAAACGTGCGAGAATATGGACTTTGTCCGAGGAACGTGCGGAGCAACCTGTAAGTGATAACGCTACAAGGTATATTTACGGAGTGAATACAGCGGAGCACAGATTTCACTTTGCAGTGGTCACAAGCGGACTTAGCCGAAATGGTTCTCGCACTTAAAATATCTCGGCTCTTGTTCCAGGCAGGACATGTCAGGAGCAGAGGATCCTTACTGACGGCGCAGAAATGTATGAGCAGTATGTATCAGACATGTGTGCCCAAGCAACACTGTTTTGTCATCGTCTTGCGCAATCACACGTAGGCCCGTCTGCTGTTACAGGCGATTACGTTGCGGAGTGCTCTTAAAGCAAACGTCGCTAGGAAGTTGCGTAACCAATCAGAGAAAAACTCGCTATGTCAGCCTACACGCGATAAGAATAGGGGCCTACTCGGTTATGTAACTTCATTATATGTATTTCCAATAATTTGAAGCAGAAAATGTTACAGAAGCGTTTCTACAGAGACACGTGCGGTAGATCTTTCGGAGATGTGACTGTTAAACAAATTTTCAAAATGAGCTTTCTAATTTACAATATGTGTACCATTATCATCAATTTGACGAGTATATGATCTAGAAGCATTAACATATGAATTTAAAATTGTTCCTATTCTCCAGCTATATTCCCGTGCATTTTGGTGACATCCCTATATCTGAATGAAAGAAAACCAATATTTTAAAGAAACCAAAGCATTGCTGTTATTCTTCAATATTTATCCACGATTTTTTTTTAATTTTCAGAACAATCGCACTTCTTTAATCTCAGATCTGTATAATTTGTATAATATAAACGCTTATGTTAAAAAATCTCTCTCTCGATAAGTTTGCGTTTATGTGGGTTTGGGGGAAAAGAAAAAAATATTTTTTTACGACGGTCATTACGGTGTACCGGTACCTTGATTAAGATGACGAAAATAAGAGTTGCATTTCTAGCAGGTTAAGGCCTCTTGCACGTTTGGCAGAATTAGTTGTTCATATTATAGAGTTGGCTGTTCATATTCCGCTGGTTTAACAGTTCTTTTCATCTAGCAAATGCCACATGGACAGTTCCGCAAATCAACTGTAAACTTATTCCGCCCCGCCGTAGTCATAAATACAAACGTTCGTTTCCTGTCGGTGGAAGAGAGACTGTGTATTCATGTCTGGCTGAAGTTCCATAAACACGTTTGATTAACAATCATTCGACACACTATTGCATATTTTTTCGCACTGTCATTAGTCTGCTTTTATGAGATAATTGTTATTGTCACCGTTTCAGCTTAACATATAAAACAATTAAAGCAAGAGTGTAAGATCTTTTAGTGCACTTGGACCACATTGGAAGAAGGCGAGTATATAATAAACACTAACAATAACCGCTGAGCAAAAAAGAAAGAACGGAATGGACCAATGAGAGAATAGCTTCGTGTGACAGGAGGAAAATTTTGTTTATCGTGACTTTACATAAATGGAATTCTATGATTTTTTTTTGTTTTACGGATCGTGTGATAGATGCTCCTTTCTTCGGGCTCAATGACACTTGATCTCGGCCGCTATGCGGCTTGTGGGTTAGACACCTCTGATTTAAACCCAGCAGCTCAGTTGTTTCATTGTTGATCACGGTGCTTGTATTATCTAACACGCTTTGCGTTTTGCGAAAAATGGCCTTACAAAATTCCCATAATTACTGAATAAAATGTTGGGTGAGACATTTAACCTGAGACGTCAAAATACCTCCAGAGCTCACGGCACAGACTGAATTCAGATGAATGATGAGGCTAACAAATTGGTAGATAAAGTTCCTGCTCAGTATCCAGACTTATCAATTTGTCCAACACGTGAGGAAAAAAAGGGCACATCTATTTTAACTTCGTTTCTACGTTCTATGAGGAATTTATTAGCTCTCCTACCATACTATCAAGATAAATATTCTCTTGCAGACAATTGGCTACTTGCAGCACTTGTGGCTACATCTTGTGGATTATCCATTCTCACTATTTGAGAAAATTCTGAAGAAACTCTTTTAGGAACACATCCAGAACACTATCCTCAGCCTCTCTCAATAAACTACATCAGCCTCTGGTTCGTCAGTCAACTCATAAGTTTTGGCATTTGTCTTCTGTATCCTGTACAAAAATGCTTCGATAGTCTCATTTGGCAATTCTCTCAAATTACTTAACTTTTCTTGAAAGAAACAAGCACTATTTTGTTTTCTGAAGCAATGCTTTAAGCCATTTAGTAACTCTGTAAATGTTGGCACTTTTCTCAAAACCTCATGGTATGTGATGTACATCTTAACCTCACCTGACATGTGCAATTTGGCCATCTGCAGTGATGTTTGTTCAGATCAGTTGCACAAGCTGGCTGAAGATAACATGTTCTGGATAAAAATAGTGACATCCTCTGATGTTTTGCCAGAAAAAAGGGAAATAAGACTAGCTTCTACAGTATACATTGATGGGGAAGGTACTGCCAATATTGATTTAACTTCACTAGGACCTGATTGTATAGAATCTTCCATTTGATTACATAGCTGTTGCGCTGTTTGCTCATTCTCTCCTTTTAATGATTTAACCTGTTCTGTCAGAGCTGGTACCATGTCTGCTGTAGTAGGTGCTTCCATTTGTGCCATATTTGTGCATTTCCCTTTTCTATCCCAGTAAGCCTTCTACACAACAAACAATATAAACTATAATGAATATCAAAATTTACTTATTACTTCATTTCATCACCACCAAATGACACTTAATAAAGCTCTCTTTTGCATGGCCATACTGTAATTGGAATATATTACAGGAGTAAACCTATCTCAAGGTGCTCTGTATCTAGACAAATTACAAATTTTGCAATCTACCTGTAAAAAATACACTTTACTATAATTCCTCTTAAACTGAGATATTAGGTTCTGCAACAAGTAACTCTGAACTCACTGTGTCTTATTCTGGACATGATCATCTCTACAACATACTTGTGTGAGAAACAAAGCTTTTCGGTGACTCGCTCCACAATTGTTGTAACTGCTGTTTTGGCTCTGTACAAAATGCATTGCAGGGCCTTCTGATGTAGATACTGAAAGTGTCAGAAGCATGGGCACTTCTGACACCACTTTTGCAAGAGGTAACTATTGGGAGGGCATAATCCTCGGAAGGGTGGTAGTGACCTGTGGTCGGAGGTAGGTGCAGTGAAAGAAGGTTCAGAATGAGTTATTTATTTCAATAAAATTACAGGTAGAATCTTGACTCATGGTTAGCATCACCTGCCAATGCCTGCAGAGGAATTGTTCCATAAGTGGCCTTCAGCCCGCTCAAGACAGCTGACACCACACACATTTCATTCCAGGCAGCTGCTCCACTGGTGGTGTGCTGCTTGCGGTGACCCTGGCACCAGCTGTACCTTGATGCCGTGGCAGAGAGTGGCAGTGGCACATGTATTGAACTTACGCATGGTGACTTGGGACGTGCTCTGTACCCACCCACTCACCACCCTTCTTTGTAATCTATCATACTGTGATGAGGGTTGCCGTGTAGTCATGGAGTTCAACGATATTGGTGTGCCATCCACACAGACTCTATCCAGTTCATCAGAATGTCAGGAATACTTGTGTCCTGATCCTGGTGGGCACAAAAAACCTCTAGGTCCTCCCATCTGTGACAGAGGCAGACTGTGGTGATGAACTGTGCAACTGATGATTATGGTGAGGTATCCATTTCTCCCATTAGCAGCTGTTGTTGTCTGTAGCATGCTGAAATCTGCAACAGACTTGTGCCAAACATCACTTCATTGCAGTCATGGAATTGAGTGCAAATGTCATGTGTGCCTTTGATCCGTCTGACCAATTGCCTTATGAGCTAAACTGCGGGGGTATTCATGGAGCCAATTAGTGGCTAATATTTACCAACATCATTTGTCATGACTGTGTAGGGCTTGCTATTATGAAGGTGTCAGTAGTTTTACTTCTTTCATGCTCACCTTAGTCTTTCTTTTATCACATAATGAAGGTAACCCTGTTTCACTGCTCTGACCCACAATATTCTGCTGAAGTCTGCTACCTAGTTCACCAGAAATGCCAATGTTGTGTTTTGCCCTGACCTAGTCTTGGTGGTGAAACATTTTCATCATGGCTGCTTCGTGTCAACATTGCCATAATGTAGTGAGATAGCATCACTCTTGGACTTTGAAAATTTAATCTGTTTTACTGCTCTGCACAAGGCTGGCATGCAGCATTCCAATTCAAAGCAGTAGTTCGGTACCTGGCACTTATGAAGGCTCCATCATTGTGGTTCATGAGTCCAAAGGCTACTTGTTAATCCATGATGGCTTCATGAAATCAGTCATTCTTACTCTGTCATCAATACATGCTTGTCAACGTGTCGAGAAAAGTTACCTGACAGGTAGTCTTTGTTTTTCAAAGACAGATCTTACAGAAGTAAATTTTCCAATTACTATTGACAAATCCCAAAAATCTGTGGTGATGAAGATCCCATTTAGATCATACCAACATTATAGACTCTCATTTAAACTGGCTTGTGAGGAAATTGTTTTTCAGTCATCTCTGCTATAGCTTCTATATGCCTTTACCATTGTATGAGGTTCCTCTTGATAAAATGCCCACAGTTGGTACATTATGTCTTTCTTTATTAAGTGTTAATGGAATTTCAACGTAAATGTCAGTCTTATGCACCATCAATTTGTGCTGTAGGACAATATAAATTCACTTTTTAATTGATGGGAACCATGGTATATGATATCATACTTTGCAAATCCAAAGGAAATTACAACTGAAACCATGCATGTGAACAACTGTGACTGATCTGATTATGTCCATTATGATGGTGGTTTCAGTAGTTACTTCCACTGGATTTTTAAAATAGGGCTGAGGGGACGGGTGGAGGGGACGTATACAATCATTTCAATCATCTGTAACATGAATTTATGTGATACAGTGGCACAAATTGACAGCACTTGCAACAGACAGGCCTATGTTGCAAGCGTATAGAAGTGTCAGCTCATTCAACCAGAAACTGAGTATGTGGGAAATTTACTCAGTGAGAAGAAGGCATGACCAGCAGCTTCTTATCTGAAAGCCACCCAGTATCTCCTGATAGTTTGCAACATCATTAGATTACAATCTGTGCTCAGAAAGATGTACCATTACCTGATATTGCTCCTGGATGACATCACAAACACAGAGCTTCTCAATGAGTTCTGTAAAGTCAATGCATCATTTGTTTGTACTGTACAGTGTGAAAAGGACTTGACTCAGCTGAAACATTACCTCAAAGACTTCACACAAGGTTCCCCAAACAGATGTATCAACATATGGCCTCTGTGCAGTGACATTGCACTATGCAGCACATGGATTAAAACAAAGCTCATATCTGAAGGTCAAAATAATAGTTCCTAAGCAGAGTAAGAATCATCATAACAACTTATTTATACTGTCCATAATTTTCCAGACTACCTCTAAGTGTTTTCCTTACACCTTGTTACAGAGCACAAATGCATTTTGTTTACTTTTATAGATGTCTACATAAACAGTGGCAACATTGTCAGGTGTTGGCACTGAGTTACTGTAATGTTCCAAGCTCCACCCATGGCAATCAGGCCCCAAGAACTTCTTCTCCTTCTGTCATCTTTCGAAGATTTATCAAGGCAATCTTATCAAGCAAAAGAGACCAGGTCATCATTCCCATAATTCTCTGGTCTGGGCTTTTACTAATCTCCTAAGGGGTGGTAGAGAAAGTCACAGATCAAAAGACTTGTAAATAATTAATAAAAAGCCACTCCATCTGCTTTTTAGAAGTTTATGAAAGTCACGTGACCAGTTTCAGCCTTTATATTAGGCCCTTATCAAGTCTAACTGAAACAGTTTCAGATGCACATGATAATGTGTTATATGAACTTAATGAAGCTCTAAAAAAGCATCTGGAATGGATTTTCGTTAATTGAACAACAGTTGTGGATTGAGCATCATCCTGATATGGAGAAACAAATAACTTGCTAATAACTGCAAATAAATAAGTCCATTTAGCAGTAATGAATAAGATCATTGTAAGAACAGTCACTTGTCAAATGTCCAACACATCCTACTCAAAACCCACACACACATTGGGTAAAAGTTTCTGACTGATGGCCAGATTTACAGGTTTGTGCATTGACTTGAGGACATTAATTCTGTTCCATCCATCGTCAAATGGCACAGCTTGATTTTCAAGATGTAGATGTGCGAGGCATTTATAATATGTCAGACTAGTGTACAATACCATCCCTTAGATTAATGAACAACCAGATACATAGGTCACAGGAATGGCAATATTTGAAATTACTGATAACTATTTATCATTCATAATTTCAATGTTTTATCAGCTTACAAATGTTATTATACTTAAAAAGTATACTGCTGGATGCAATAATATTATTATTTTACACAAAATTACTGTTTGGAACAATTGAGAACACAACGTAACCTATAACTTGCTTAGAAAAATGTATGAAGCATTTATCAAATATCTCAGTGTAATAACCTGCTCAGCATTTGTCTGAGATTTAGTGATAATATTAGTACCTTACCAAAACTACTAATGCAATTAAAAATGTAAATTAAAATTAATTTGGCATGACTGTTTACAAAAGCAATTTCAGTAATTTTCATATTTGAAATGTATTTTTACCAAATTTCCAATAATGTAAAAACTATTATTTCATTTTTAAAACCTGACTCTGTAGTAAGACTTGTGAATATTTATAACAGGTAATTAAAAGCTGAATTATGCATTTGTTATAATAATACTATGAAATTTGTAATTTTTGTATGTTATTTATAGTTCGTTGGCAATGACTAACAATTCTGAGTGTGAGTAGCACCAGTTGCTGTAACTCCATGTAACTCTATGTTAGTCATTATCAGTTGTTCTGATCTCTTTTCATAAACTGCATTTAATAAACATAAGAATGTGCAAAAAGTTTTCTGTTTACTACAATACAAACAAAGTACCTAGACAAATATTGCAGTTACACTTCCCACATAAAAATATTAATCAGCTAAAAATTTATCTCAATTGTACTTTACCATTTGATGTCTTTGTCTCTTGATGATGTGTACTAACAATTTCTAGCAATTAAATCACCTGTTGTTTTCAAAATTCAGTTTATGTTAAAGATTATCATTAAGATTTTTCAAAAATTATTGAATGGTAGCATTACACACTCCAGGAGATGAAATAGGATTCTGAACTCTTGAGTCTGGCCCATATAACCTGCATTGATGTACACAGAGTCCTTTACATTGACAGCTGATATCTGCATTCTTGAGGGTTGCAACCATTATGCTCACAGGACGCAATGACTGTTGATGTTGCCATCAGGTCATACGGATAGCTGACACTGTGCTAAAGCTACAAGATGCAATATAAGTGATCATTGTCAAGGAATTGTGTGGTGCCATATTAGCCAGATGTCACTGTTTTTTTCTGTATTCAGGATTGGCTGCCCAGAATGTAAGTAGCCAGGTCACCACAACACTGCTAAACAAACTTCAGCTGAAGAGCCCAAGACAAAAGCCAACAGGCATTACACTGAGGTGACAAAAGTCATGGTATAGTGAAATGCATATATACAGATGGTGGTAGTATTGCCTACACCAAGTATAAAAGGGCAGTGCATTGGTGGAGCTTTTGTACTCAGGTGATTCATGTGAAAAGGTTTTGAACATGATTATGGACACACAATGGGTATTAACAGACTTTGGTCATGGAATGGTAGTTGGAGCTAGATGCAAATGACATTCCATTTTGGAAATTGTTGGGGAATTCAATATTCCAAGATCCACAGTGTCAAGAGTATCCTGAGAATACCAAGTTTCAGGAATTACCTCTCACTACAAACAACGCAGCGGCTGATGGCCTTCATTTAATGACCAAGAGCAGCAGCATTTGCATAGAGTTGTCAGTGCTAATAGCCAAGCAACACTGCCTGAAATAACCAGTGAAATCAATGTGGGACATACAATGAACATACCTGTTAGGATAGTGTGGCAAAATTTGGCATTAATAGCCTATGGCAGCAGATGATTGATGTGGGTGCATTTGTTAACAGTACATCATCACCTGCAGCACTTCTTCTGGGCTCATGAGCATATCGGCTGGACGCTAGATGACTGAAAAATGGTGGCCTGGTCACATGAGTCCAGATTTTAGTTGATTAGAGCTGATGGTAGGGTTCAAATGTGGCACAGACCCCACAAAGCCATTGATCCACATTGTCAACAAGGCGCTGTGAAAGCTGGTGTTGGCTCCACAATGATGTGGGTTGTGTTTACATGGAATAGACTTGGTCCTCTGGTGCAACTGAACTAATCACTGACCAGAAATGGTTATGTTTGGCTACTTGGAGACCATTTGCATTTAAAGACATCATGTTCTCAAGTAAGGATGTCAGAAGACCACAAATCTGCGATTGGTTTGAAGAACATTCTAGATGATTTGAATGAATGATTTTGCCAACCAGATCACATGAAGTGAATCCCATTAAACATCTATCAGGCACATTCAATAGGAAATTCCAGGATGTAATGTAATGGTATTATTAGGAGGGAAGCTGCTGCTCACTATATAGGGGAGATGCTGAGTCACAGATAGTAACAACAAAAAGAATCTCACAATGAAAGCTTTCAGCCATTAAGGCCTTTGTCAACACACACACACACACACACACACACACACACACACACACACACGACTGCAGTCTCAGGCAACTGAAACCACTGTGGTTTCAGTGGTGTGTGAGTTGCATTTGCATGAGAGAGAGTGCATGTGTGTGTGTGTGTGTGTGTGTGTGTGTGTGTGTGTGTGTGTGTGTGTGTCTATTTTTGATGAAGGCCTTAATGGCCAAAAGCTTTGTTGTGCCTGTCTGTGACTCAGCATCTCTGCTATATGGTGAGTAGCAACTTTCCTTCTCAGAATATTGGTACACTCAGTAGTTCAATTCATGCACAAAATCCTGCACTGGCAAATCTTTTGTAATTATGGATGGCTATAGAGGCAGTATGGTTCAAAATTTATGCAGGGTAACTAATGACTAGCTGAGTACAAGCCACATCAAGTTGCTGCATTATGACAAAAGTGGCTTGACACAATATTAGGAGGGATCTCATGACTTTTGTTACCTCAGTTCGCGTCACTATAACATGCTTCTAGAAATGGAGACGGACAGATCATGTCCCACAATGGATTTGTTATAGCCACCAGACCGAGCGAGGTGGCACAGTGGCTAGCACACTGGACTCGCACTCAGGAGGACGACGGTTCAATCCCATGTCCAGCCATCCTGATTTAGGTTTTCTGTGATTTCCCTAAATTGCTCGAGGCAAATGCCGGGATGGTCCCTTTGAAAGGGCACGGCCGACTTCCTTCCCCGTCCTTCCCTTATCTGATGAGACCAGTGATCTCGCTGTCTGGTCTCCTTCCCCAAACAACCCAACCCAACCCATAGCTACCTGCTGATGATATCACATCATCTCTACCCTTCACAGATGAGCCCCAATGATCCAGTGTCATCAGCTTAACACGAGCAGTAGCACACCCTGAGGGGCTAGGAGATGAATTGTAAATACACATTAAAATAACCATATACACACATAAAAAAAAGTTTTGCATCATCTCAGTTCTGAGAGTTCCGGAACCTGTACTGAAAATTGGAATAGTGGTCAACATTAACAAAATTTCCACCCTTTTTATTGCTCATGAAAACCATACATTGCATGTTGTACCACCATACAGCAAGATCTTTAGAGGTGGTGGCCCAGATTGCTGTACACACTGCTATCTCTAATACCCATTAGCACGTCCTCTTGCATTGATGCATTCCTGTATTCATTGTCGCATACTATCCACAAGTTCAGCAAGGCACTGTTGGTCCAGATTGTCCACTCCTCAATGGTGATTCAGTATAGATCCCTCAGAGTGCTCGGTGGGTCATGTCATCCATAAACAGCACTTTTCAATCTATTCCACATATATTTGATATGGTTCATGTCTGGAGAACATGCTGGCCACTCTAGTCGAGCGATGTCATTATCCTAAAGGAAGTCATTCACAAGATGTGCGTGATGGAGGTGCGAATTGTCATCCATGAAGATGAATGCCTCGCCAATATGTTGCCGATATGGTTGCACTATCAGTCAGAGGATGGCATTCATGTATCATACAGCCAGTACGGCACCTTCTGTGACCATCAGCGGCATACATCGGCCCCACATAATGCCACCCCAAAACAGCAGGGAACCTCCATCTTGCTGCACTCACTGGACAGTGTGTCTAAGGTGTTCAGCCTGAGCAGGTTGCCTCCAAACACGTCTCAGACAATCGTCTGTCTGAAGGCATATGCGACACTCATCGTTGAAGAGAATTTGATGCCAATCCTGAGTGGACCATTTGGCATGTTGTTGGGCCCGTGTGTACTGTGCTGCATGGTGTCATGGTTGCAAAGATAGACCTCACCATGGACATTGGGAGTGAAGCTGCACATCATGCAGCCTATTTCATGCAGTTTGAGTCATAACATGACATCCTGTGGCTGCATGAAAAGCATTATTCAACATGGTGGTGTTGCTGTCGGAGTTCTTTTGAGTCATAATCTGTAGGTGGTAGTCATCCACTGCAGTAATAGCCCTTGGGTGGCCTGAGCGAGGCATGTCATTGACAGTTCCTGGCTCTCTGTATCTCCTCCATGTCCGAACAACATTGCTTTGATTCACTCCAAGATGCCTGGACATTTCCCTTTGCGAGAGCTCTTCCTGCACAAAGTAATAATGCAGATGCAATTGAACCATGGGACTGACTGTCTAGGCATGGATGAACAACAGACAACATGACCTGTGTACCTCCTTCCCGGTGGAATGACTGGAACTGATCGCCTGTCGGACCCCCTCCGTCTAATAGGCGATGCTCATGCACGGTTGTTTACATCATTGGATGGGTTTAGCGATAGCTCTGAACAGTCAAAGGGACTGTGTCTTTGATACAATATCCACAGTCAATGTCTATCATCAGGAGTTCTGGGAACCGGTGTGGTGCAAAAATATTTTTTATGTGTGTATATGATACATACTAAAGTAGCTTCTCTCTCTCTCTTTCTCTCTCATATTTACATGTGATGAAAATTATTTTGAAGCTCCTTTGGCTACCATAGAATTTTGAAAATGTTATGTACATTTCAAAGAATATGTTGTTTTCTGTTGTATTAAACAAGAGATTACATCAGCTTGAAATATGCAATGAAATCAAATGTGGAACATTTACATTCTTCTAATTTGTTTCAGGTGCATCATACCAGTACATATTAACTGACACTTTAGGTGAAAAGAAAAATGTTGGTCTAGTCCAGCTGAATAGGCCAAAAGCACTGAATGCTTTATGTACTGATTTAATATTGGAAATGGATAAAGCTATTGCTGAATTTGAGAAGGATGATAAAATTGGGGCTATCATCATCACAGGGAATGAAAAAGCATTTGCTGCAGGTTAGTAACTGTGAAGCAATTTGAAGCACAATAGCTATCTCTGTTGTTAATGAATATAAATGAAATATAAATATTTTATTCTTATTTACAATAGACAAGGTTTGCTTCATTAATGCTAATCACAAAAAGTAATTTGCCTATTTCATATCAAAAACAGCAAAATGGAAAATATGATGCTACTTTTTATTCATCCTTAAATTTAGGGTATTCCTCTAACAAATATCTGCTGTGTTGTAAGAGGTTGGTGAACTGATTACATAATATCAGTTTAGAATCTTATATAAATTTACTGATTATAAATGTACCAAATTGGCTTCTAGGCAAAAATACCTTACATGACATTAGAAACAGATTCCCTAAAAATACTTATTTCATAGTAAGAGACTAGTCTATTCTTGCTGCAGTTTCAGCTGCCAGAGACTGTAGCCATGTGTGTGTGTGAGTGTGTGTGTTTGTTGTCTATTTTCAACAAAGGCCGTGTTGAGTGAAAGCTCATTCTCCGACAGTCTGTTTGTTGTGCCTATCTGCAACTTGGCATTTCCACTATATGGTGCGTAGCAACTATTCTTTTCATAATATTGATACATGCCATCCTGGTTTACAATTTTGCTAATATTTTATATTTTCCTTTTTTGTTTGATTTTGGTACATATTACTGTATGTTTTTATAATTTTAGCTTTTTTGGTTAAAATACTGATGTTTTTTGTTCACCTTTGACTCCCTTCCATTGTTTAATAGTAAAGACAACTGTTTATCATATAATGAGCAGCTGATGAATATGTAAAAAGGGAGTGAAATAATGTAGTTCTTTTGAATTTGTGTTCCTCAGAGGGCATACATATCCACACATCTCGCATTATCTTACTTGTGACCCACTCCCTCCCCCATTCTCACTCACATATATGCACATTATTATTAGCTATGTTTGATTCCCTATTACCACTAAAGAGCGTGAGCTGATCTGACACATTTGAGAAAGAGGGAAAATAGTTTACCTTCTTAATTCATTTACATGTCATGTTTCATAAATCCCAAATGAAGGGGAGCCTCCAGGGACGAGGAACAAGTAAATTATATATTAAAAGACAGAGAGAGCCATCATAGACAATTTCTCTAAATCATAGTAAAAACACATTATAAATAGTGCTATTGTGACCATACTCTTACATCTTTGCCTAAGACCAATGAAAAATGTTACTATAGTATTTTCTGCTTTTATTGCCCTAAATATATTTTAAGGTAAATAATTGCTATTTTATATTTTTAGAATTATTTCTATTTCTCACCTCAAAATTTTATGTGAACTTTCAAACAGGTGCTGACATAAAAGAAATGCTGGACCAAACATATTCTGTTGTCATGCGGGGAAGCTTATTTGGGGAGTGGAAAAGAATTTCACACTGCACCAAACCTGTGATAGCAGCAGTAAATGGATATGCGGTAAGATTTTTCTGATTCATTGTTTTGTAAGTCCATGTTTGTCTTTATAGTAGCTGTGTACTGACCATCATAGCCCCCATTTTTAATTTTAGATGATAATGTCATACTCAGTAAAGTCTCTTTCTTTTAAAGCAGTTTCTGCTTCACAACTTAACACATATATCTAATTTGTAAGGAATGTATTGTCATGTTGTTGGTATAAGTGATGTTTACACTTGATTCTGATCTTGAAAGATGGGCAGAAATTACTATGTCATAACTCAAACATTTTTCATAATTTTGGTTCTGTTCTTGACCTAAAATGCTGGAAACAATTGACACCTTAATTTAGTTTTAATCCAAATTTGGATATGGAATGAGATGAAACAGTAGATGTACCTTCCTATGATGGTGAGGTGAAAATTATGACAGTCACTGAAGCCTGGAAATTGAGATTAAAAAATGCATTTTTTAAAATGTAGTTCCCTACTGGGTAAATTCACTCCTCCACCATCTTTCCATTGACTACATTCACTCCTGAAGTGTAATTCTTGAAGATCTGTAAAATATTTGTCTGCAGGTGCCATAAATTCTTCACTGGGTGCAAAATGTTTTCCAACAAATTCCTTTAGATGTGACAGAAGAGAGAAGTCAACAGGCACCAGATCTATAGACTAGAGTAAATGCTCTAATAATATTTACTTCAAATGCCTCAGTTTCCCACAACCAAAGGATCTATGTTAGCAGGTGCACTATCCTAATAAATGACGCTTTTGTCCCATTTTGCAGTGTAGGTCTCTTCTTAGACATTTTCATTCAATTAAGCCATTAAACATATGAATTATTCATTAACTACTGTTTTATGCTTTTCAAGCTGATCAATGACAAGAATCCCCTCTGCATCCTAAAAAATACTGATCACATACTTTTTGGCAAATGAAATTGACTTCACTTTATTTTTAACCCAGGATCCCTGGCTTCCACCTGCTGCTTTGCTTGCCATATGATTTGTGGCATGGTGCAGTGGGACTACACCACATCCACAATCACAAAATAGTTCAAAAACTCTGTTGGATTCTTTTTAAAATGATCCAAGCTTTGCTGCAACTTTTTTCACATTTGACTTTGGTCAGCATTCAACAAATGTCAAACTGTGCATCTGTTTAGTCAATCCTTTTTGTAAAATGTAGTGCATGTACTGCCTTTCTTCTGACATCCCTATGAAGTCAGCTATTTTATAAAGCTTCTATTGTCAATCATCCAATTTGAATTTTTGTTTGTGCTTGCAATTTTTTTGATGGCCTTTTATTGGATCATATTCAAGAAAAACATGATCACATTTGAAATGTGCCTCTCATTTCTTTTTTTAATGAATTTGCTTTGGGAATAAACTTTCCAAAATACAGAATTTTATAATGGCAGAGAGTTGAAGTTTACCCAGAAAAAATAAAATATCATTGTTATCATTGTCATCTTTTTGCTAGCATAAGGACTCTTCACTTTGTTATCCAACGTGATATCCTATGGATCAGCTCACTCAATGAAATCAGATATTTACAACAGTTTATCTGTAAATAACCAGGAGATTGGATCCTCAACATTGAATAAGTAATTTTAGCATAGTAATCATTGATATGACTCAGGTCACTATTATAAGCAATTGCATATGACATAATACATAAATGTCATGGTAGATTTCTTATGAGGCAATATAAGGATGAGACCAATCAAATTTTGCATGAATAAAATTAAATATATTAAACATTATTAATGTATATATGCAAACTAAAGTGAAGAATGAATATTTTTATCAAGGCTGGGATATGAACCCAGGTCTCCTGTTCACTAGGCAGATGTGCTTGTCACTATGCCACCCTGGCACAATGGCTTTGCACTACTGCATGGACTACCCTAGCACACTTACCTTCACAATCAAAATTCCCATTCATGCTGCAGCCCTCTTAGTACTCCTCCTAAACATGAATAGCATTGCGGAGGCTCTCCACCTGTTTTGGAATAGCACCTCAGCATTGAACAAAATGGTGCAGCCTGCCTGAAACCGAGGCATATGTGCTTTAATCAAGGGTGTCATTGTGGTTAGCAAATCTGCCTAGTGAGCAGGAGTTCAAATCCCAGCCTTGGTAGAAGTTTTCATATGTAGCTTAAGTCTGTTTGTATACATCATAGATGTCTGAGACTTGAAAACATCTCCAGAACCATAGAGTTTCATTTAATTATTAGTTGGGTGATAAAGGGAGTAGACCTGGTTATCAGTCATATTGAGTTCATCAGGGCTGCATGAAGAAATTACTGAAGAGATCAGTTTATATCACTTTTTTATGCTCTCCAATATGTTATTAAAATTTCACCCTCAGTATTGTATTTTCGCTGATGGGTTTCATCAAAAGAGCACGAAAGACTCAATGGACATCATATCAAGAATGTCATACTATATCTTTTACAAACTGATAAACATCTTATATCCTTCTGTTTGGATTACAATGACTGCAAATGTTTCTTTAACAACTGTAGTTATAGGACATAGTCAGAAAAAATAAACAGACTGAAATAATATTTCAGCTTGGTGGAGGATGTGAAATGGCAATGATGTGTGACATTATTTATGCTGGTGATAAAGCTCGTTTTGGACAACCAGAAATTATAATTGGAACAATACCTGGAGCTGGTGGTACTCAGAGATTAACAAGAGCCGTTGGTAAATCAAAAGCTATGGAAATATGCTTAACTGGAACTCCAGTTTCTGCAGAAGAAGCAGAGAAAATGGGTAAATTTCACACCAAAAATTTGTTATTTGAAACTAATGGATGTAGAATTAATGTAGCAAAACTAAATAGTGCTCTTGCATGTGTTTCTTAGCATTGTTATGTAACAACAGGAATATAGCTAAGAGTTTCTATTAGTTTTACCTTGCTGCACTGTTTCATCAGCCAACAACAATAAACTGATATACATGAGCAAAAAAATTTAACTAATCAAGTTTCCCACATGACAAATGCTGTTAAATGATATGGTATATCCTGAGTTGTTTCCAAAAATTATTTCCCATTTACAGTCATTTCTGTCCCCTCCATTCTAGAGAATAGTGCCGCCATTCCTGTTTGAAAATATCTAGCACCAGTAGGTTCACTTGCATTTGGGTTGTACCTTATTATACTGATAATGTGACAGAAACTAAAATCACAAGAAGGTATCTACACTCTAAGAAAAAAAAGAAAAGAAAAAGATGCTCTATGAAGGAATTATCTGAATGGATCAGAAATTTGTAGATGTGATGTACATGTGCAGAAAAATATATGATTATAATTTCAGAAAAAATGTATGATTAATTCAAGAGGAAGAGGTGCACAAATTGAGCAAATCAATAACATGTTGGTCCATCTCAGACCCCTACGCAAGCACTTATTCAGCTTGTCATTGATTGATAAAGTTGTTGGATGTCTTGGAATGTTGTGCCAAATTCTGTCCAGTTGGTATGTTAGATCATCGAAATTCAGAGATAGTTGGAGGTTACTGCCCATCATGCTCCAAAAGTTCTCAATTGAGTAGAGATATGGCAAACTTGCTGACCCAGGTAGGATTTGGAAAGCATGAAGACAACCAGTAGAAGCTCTCGCTGTGTGGGGGCAACCATTATCTTGCTGAAATGTAAACCCAGCATGGTTTGCAATGAAGGGCAACAAAACAGGGCATAGAATATCATTGATGTACTGCCATGCTTAAGAGTATTGTGGATGGCAACCAATCGGGTCCTGCTATGAGGTCATCACTCCTGGCTGATGGGCAATGTGGTGGTTGACATTCACACTGGTATTCTACTGCTGTGGAGTGTCTCAGATACATCTTCAGCCTTGAATCTCATTGACAGGAGTGAAATTGTCTCCAGTGATGAGTCCCGCTTCGAACTCAGCCCTGATGACCAGAAAAGACATGTCTGGATACCTCCTGGACCTGACAGGATACCAACACAAGAGTTGCCCACCATATGGCCTGAAAACCATGAGTGATGGTTTTAGGTGCCATTTCATTTCATGGCAAGATCCCTTTGGTTGTCATCTGCAGAACCCATAAAGCACAGTGGTATGTCAACAATATTCAACATTCCATTTTATTGTCTTCGTGGCAAACTATCCTGGGCTTACATTTCTGCAAGATAATATGCATCTGCATATTGCAAGAGTTTCTACTTCTTGTTTTCATGCTTCCCAAATCCTACCTTGGCCAGTGAGGTCGCCAGACCTCTCCGCAGTTGAGAATGCTTGGAGCATTATGGGCAGTGCCCTCCAACCAGTCAGAATTTTGATGATCTAACACACCAAATGGACAGAATTTGGTGCCATATCCCTCAGAAGGACACCTAGCAACTCTATAGATCAATGCTGCGTAAAGGCCATAGGTGGGTCAATACGTCATTGAGTTGCTCAATTTGTGAATCTCTTTCTCTTGATTAAATCATCCATTTTTTTCTGATACTGTAATCATTTATTTGGCTGTGCATGTGCATAACATCTGCTGGTTTTCATCCCATTTGGATTATTCCTTCATGGTGAATCTCTTTTTTTTTTCTTTTTTATCTTATATCTATAGACTAGACAAATATAAAATTTTAAAAATGGACTGAACCTTCATCTACATCTACATCTACATTTATACTCCGCAAGCCACCCAACGGCGTGTGGCGGAGGGCACTTTACGTGCCACTGTCATTACCTCCCTTTTCTGTTCCAGTCGCGTAAGGTTCGCGGGAAGAACGACTGTCTGAAAGCCTCTGTGCGCACTCAAATCTCTCTAATTTTACATTCGTGATCTCCTCGGGAGGTTAAAGTAGGGGGAAGCAATATATTCGATACCTCATCCAGAAACGCACCCTCTCGAAACCTGGCGAGCAAGCTGCACCGCGATGCAGAGCGCCTCTCTTGCAGAGTCTGCCACTTGAGTTTGCTAAACATCTCCGTAACGCTATCACGGTTACCAAATAACCCTGTGACGAAACTCACCGCTCCTCTTTGGATCTTCTCTATCTCTTCCGTCAACCCGATCTGGTAGGGATCCCACACTGATGAGCAGTACTCAAGTATAGGTCGAACGAGTGTTTTGTAAGCCATCTCCTTTGTTGATGGACTACATTTTCTAAGGACTCTCCCAATGAATCTCAACCTGGTACCCGCCTTACCAACAATTAATTTTATAATATCATTCCACTTCAAATTGTTCTGCACGCATACTCCCAGATATTTTACAGAAGTACCTGCTACCAGTGTTTGTTCTGCTATCATGTAATCATACAATAAAGGATCCTTCTTTCTATGTATTTGCAATACATTACATTTGTCTACGTTCAGGGTCAGTTGCCACTCCCTGCACCGAGTGCCTATCTGCTGCAGATCTTCCTGCATTTCGCTAAAATTTTCTAACGCTGCAACTTCTCTGTATACTACAGCATCATCCGCGAAAAGCCGCATGGAACTTCCGACACTATCTACTAGGTCATTTATATATATTGTGAAAAGTAATGGTCCCATAACCCTCCCCTGTGGCACGCCAGAGGTTACTTTAACGTCTGTAGACGTCTCTCCATTGATAACAACATGCTGTGTTCTGCTTGCTAAAAATTCTTCAATCCAGCCACACAGCTGGTCTGATATTCCGTAGGCTCTTACTTTGTTATCAGGCGACAGTTCGGAACTGTATCGAACGCCTTCCGGAAGTCAAGGAAAATAGCATCTACCTGGGAGCCTGTATCTAATATTTTCTGGGTCTCATGAACAAATAAAGCGAGTTGGGTCTCACACGATCGCTGTTTCCGGAATCCATGTTGATTCCCACAGGGTAGATTCTGGGTTTCCAGAAACGACATGATACGCGAGCAAAAAACATGTTCTAAAATTATACAACAGATCGATGTCAGAGATATAGGTCTATAGTTTTGCCCATCTGCTCGACGACCCTTCTTGAAGACTGGGACTATCTGTGCTCTTTTCCAATCATTTGGAACCTTCCGCTCCTCTAGAGACTTGCGGTACATGGCTGTTAGAAGGGGGGCAAGTTCTTTCACGTACTCTGTGTAGAATCGAATTGGTATCCTGTCAGGTCCAGTGGACTTTCCTTTGTTGAGTGATTCCAGTTGCTTTTCTATTCCTTGGACACTTATTTCGATGTCAGCCATTTTTTCGTTTGTGTGAGGATTTAGAGAAGGAACTGCAGTGCGGTCTTCCTCTGTGAAACAGCTTTGGAAAAAGGTGTTTAGTATTTCAGCTTTACATGTGTCATCCTCTGTTTCAATGCCATCATTATATCGGAGTGTCTGGATATGCTGTTTCGAGCCACTTACTGATTTAACGTAAGACCAGAACTTCCTAGGATTTTCTGTCAAGTCGGTACATAGAATTTTACTTTCGAATTCACTGAACGCTTCACGCATAGCCCTCCTTACGCTAACTTTGACATCATTTAGCTTCTGTTTGTCTGAGAGGTTTTGGCTGCATTTAAACTTGGAGTGAAGCTCTCTTTGCTTTCGCAGTAGTTTCCTAACTTTGTTGTTGTACCACGGTGGGTTTTTCCCGTCCCTCACAGTTTTACTCGGCACGCGCCTGTCTAAAACGCATTTTACGATTGCCTTGAACTTTTTCCATAAACACTCAACATTGTCAGTGTCGGAACAGAAATTTTCATTTTGATCTGTTAGGTAGTCTGAAATCTGCCTTCTATTACTCTTGCTAAACAGATAAACCTTCCTCCCTTTTTTTTATATTCCTATTAACTTCCATATTCAGGGATGCTGCAATGGCCTTATGATCACTGATTCCCTGTTCTGCACTTACAGAGTCGAAAAGTTTGGGTCTGTTTGTTATCAGTAGATCCAAGACGTTATCTTCACGAGTCGGCTCTCTGTTTGATTGCTCGAGGTAATTTTCGGATAGTGCACTCAGTATAATGTCACTCGATGCTCTGTCCCTACCACCCGTCCTAAGCATCTGAGTGTCCCAGTCTATATCTGGTAAATTGAAATCTCCACCTAAGACTATAACATGCTGAGAAAATTTATGTGAAATGTATTCCAAATTTTCTCTCAGTTGTTCTGCCACTAATGCTGCTGAGTCGGGAGGTCGGTAAAAGGAGCCAATTATTAACCTAGCTCGGTTGTTGAGTGTAACCTCCACCCATAATAATTCACAGGAACTATCCACTTCTACTTCACTACAGGATAAACTACTACTAACAGCGACAAACACACCACCGCCGGTCGCATGCAATCTATCCTTTCTAAACAACGCCTGTGCCTTTGTAAAAATTTCGGCAGAATTTATCTCTGGCTTCAGCCAGCTTTCTGTACCTATAACGATTTCAGCTTCGGTGCTTTCTATCAGTGCTTGAAGTTCCGGTACTTTACCAATGCAGCTTTGACAGTTTACAATGACAATACCGATTGCTGCTTGATCCCCGCATGTCCTGACTTTGCCCCACACCCTTTGAGGCTGTTGCCCTTTCTGTACTTGCCCGAGGTCATCTAACCTAAAAAACCGCCCAGTCCACGCCACACAACCCCTGCTACCCGTGTAGCAGCTTGCTGCGTGTAGTGGACTCCTGACCTATCCAGCGGAACCCGAAACCCCACCACCCTATGCCGCAAGTCGAGGAATCTGCAACCCACACGGTCCCAGAACCATCTCAGTCTCTGATTCAGACCCTCCACTCGGCTCTGTACCAAAGGTCCGCAGTCAGTCCTGTCGACGATGCTGCAGATGGTGAGCTCTGCTTTCATCCCGCTAGCGAGACTGGCAGTCTTCACCAAATCAGATAGCCGCCGGAAGCCAGAGAGGATTTCCTCCGATCCATAGCGACACACATCATTGGTGCCGACATGAGCAACCACCTGCAGATGGGTGCACCCTGTACCCTTCATGGTATCCGGAAGGACCCTTTCCACATCTGGAATGACTCCCCCCGGTATGCACACGGAGTGCACATTGGTTTTCTTCCCCTCTCTTGCTGCCATATCCCTAAGGGGCCCCATTACGTGCCTGACGTTGGAGCTCCCAACTACCAGTAAGCCCACCCTCTGCGACCGCCCGGATCTTGCAGACTGAGGGGAAACCTCTGGAACAGGACAAGCAGCCATGTCCGGCCGAAGATCAGTATCAGCCTGAGACAGCGCCTGAAACCAGTTCGTCAAACAAACTGGAGAGGCCTTCCGTTCAGCCCTCCGGAATGTCTTTTGCCCCCTGCCACACCTCGAGACAACCTCCCACTTTATCTTAAACACAAAGAAATAAAGGAAGGAAGGAAATGTGGTAAAAGTGGAGAAAGATGTACAGTAGGTGAAAGGATGTCAAAGGGTTCAGAGGCGATAATGGTGCCCATAAGTGCATTGTTATTTTTCAATTTTTGCTAAACTATTTATTGCCATTGGGAGGACATTAAAGCAAGCCAAAAAAAGTTAATTGATATAGATCTGAGTTATGGCATGAATCAAGTTATATAAACTCCTGGAAATTGAAATAAGAACATCGTGAATTCATTGTCCCAGGAAGGGGAAACTTTATTGACACATTCCTGGGGTCAGATACATCACATGATCACACTGACAGAACCACAGGCACATAGACACAGGCAACAGAGCATGCACAATGTCGGCACTAGTACAGTGTATATCCACCTTTCGCAGCAATGCAGGCTGCTATTCTCCCATGGAGACGATCGTAGAGATGCTGGATGTAGTCCTGTGGAACGGCTTGCCATGCCATTTCCACCTGGCGCCTCAGTTGGACCAGCGTTCGTGCTGGACGTGCAGACCGCGTGAGACGACGCTTCATCCAGTCCCAAACATGCTCAATGGGGGACAGATCCAGAGATCTTGCTGGCCAGGGTAGTTGACTAACACCTTCTAGAGCACGTTGGGTGGCACGGGATACATGCGGACGTGCATTGTCCTGTTGGAACAGCAAGTTCCCTTGCCGGTATAGGAATGGTAGAACGAGGGGTTCGATGACGGTTTGGATGTACCGTGCACTATTCAGTGTCCCCTCGACGATCACCAGTGGTGTACGGCCAGTGTAGGAGATCGATCCCCACACCATGATGCCGGGTGTTGGCCCTGTGTGCCTCGGTCGTATGCAGTCCTGACTGTGGCGCTCACCTGCACGGCGCCAAACACGCGTACGACCATCATTGGCACCAAGGCAGAAGCGACTCTCATCGCTGAAGACGACACGTCTCCATTCGTCCCTCCATTCACGCCTGTCGGGACACCACTGGAGGCGGGCTGCACGATGTTGGGGCGTGAGCGGAAGACGGCCTAACGGTGTGCGGGACCGTAGCCCAGCTTCATGGAGACGGTTGCGAATGGTCCTCGCCGATACCCCAGGAGCAACAGTGTCCCTGATTTGCTGGGAAGTGGCGGTGCGGTCCCCTACGGCACTGCGTAGGATCCTACGGTCTTGGTGTGCATCCGTGCGTCGCTGCGGTCCGGTCCCAGGTCGACGGGCACGTGCACCTTCTGCCGACCACTGGCGACAACATCGATGTACTGTGGAGACCTCACGCCCCACGTGTTGAGCAATTCGGCGGTACGTCCACCCGGCCTCCCGCATGCCCACTATACGCCCTCGCTCAAAGTCCGTCAACTGCACATACGGTTCACATCCACGCTGTCGCGGCATGCTACCAGTGTTAAAGACTGCGATGGAGCTCCATATGCCACGGCAAACTGGCTGACACTGATGGCGGCAGTGCACAAATGATGCGCAGCTAGCGCTATTCAACGGCCAACACCGCGGTTCCTGGTGTGTCCGCTGTGCCGTGCATGTGATCATTGCTTGTACAACCCTCTCGCAGTGTCCGGAGCAAGTATGGTGGGTCTGACACACCGGTGTCAATGTGTTCTTTTTTCCATTTCCAGGAGTGTAATTTTGGTCTTACCAAAAAGCAGTAGTTTTGCGTCGTTGGTAGACACAGACAAAAAGAAACAGTACTTGCTAGGCTAGGAATGCAGGAGGGAAGGGTGGCAGGTAGACAGGCTAGGCATGTGATGATAATATCAAAGACAGTTGGGAGCAGCACACTTTGAAGGTGACAGGAATTGGGAAAGGGTAACAGAAGCTGAGGAATTTCTGAAAAAAAAAATTGTTTAAATTGGGTGAGTAGTCACAAAGGTAACTACAAAATAATATACTGTGGTGATTATACTGATTATAGTAATGTATCCAAACTGAAATAGGGTATTTGCTAACTACTCATCTCTTACAATTTGCACAATATACCCAATGACTATACTAGAATTACTATGGCCAGTGGTATCGTTATAAATTGTATTATCACCAACAATCAGGAGGTAACTTTATAGCACCAGCAACTAAAATTATCTGTCTGATCAGGGAGAATAAGTAATCCCTGTAGAACAAAATGTGAAGCCTAGGAAACTGTATATTAAATACAAAAACTGTATGACAACAACATAAATACCTACAATCACAATCTGGCTAATAAAGGTTGGACTGAAATCCAAAATGGCAAAGGTTGAATAAACAGTTTTAGCTCCTTCATAACCAGATATTGTGAATATACTGATGAACTATTCCCATCAAAAGTAGATGTAAAGATGAAATAACTGGATTGCATTATGTATCATTATTACTAGAGAAATGTTTAAAGTGACACACAGCATCAGTAAATATAAAACTAATTGCATACATTTTTATGACACTAAAAGAAAAATAAAATACTACACCATAATCCTAAAGTATATGAAAATTGCTATTGGGTAGGTAATTATTATCTCAGACAATAAGCCAAAAACAATGTGAATGACCATAAATTCAGAAACAGCCCCAAGGATATCAGCTGGAGCAATTCTTTACAGAGAAATCCAGAAACTACAGCCAAAGCCAAAGCATTTAATGGTTAGTTTGTAAATGCAAGCAAATATTTAACAAAGTATATCTCAGATTTCAAGAACAAATGATATAAATGTTTCACGTCCACTAAGAAATCCATATATCTATTTCCAGCAAGTGAGGAAGAAGTAAGCAGAATCATAGATTAATTAGAAAACATCAAGACTCAGAACATCTACCATATCTCAAATACAACTGTCATCTAAATTTATTGTTAAACCATTGATCAACAGAATTAATGAATTCACACAGATGGACTGTATCCTGAGAGTTTAAAAATTGCTAAGTTCCCACCATTACACAAAAAAGTCAATTCTATAGAACCTGAAAACTACTGACATGTTAGTATTATACTAGTAATGTCAAAAATCTTCAAACATATTCTGTATTATGGATCAAGAAACTTCTTTACATCACAAATTATCTTATTCAGAAGCCAACAGAGATTACAGACAGGTTAATCCATTGCTTCAGCAACACAATACCTTGTTGGCTGTGTACTACAGGGACATGGAGGAATCAACAATTGATGTATTCAGTGACCTATCAAAAGTTTTTGATTTAGATGATCACAAAATTTTTCTAGAAAAGCTAAAATTCTATGGGGTGAGAGGCAATACTACTCAGACATGGGGAAGATCATTAACAATAGGCTTCAAGGAAGTGTTCTAGAGATTTTTTAGTATATTGTATATTAATGACTTACCTCATGATATCCAACAGGAATATAGCCTATTTGCAGAGGACACCAACACTTTAACTAAGGGATCAATCTAGAAGGAGCCACAATGAAGCTGAAAGACTTTTACGTAGACTAAATAAATAGTTTAGAAATAATAAACTGATAGTTAAAAAATTATGGACTTCATAAACAAAATGATAAAAATCAATGAGAACAAATCTGAATGAGTACCATGGAAAAATTTGTAGGTTTCTGACTTTATGATAAATTAACATGAACAGAGCACATCCATATCAGAAATAGTAAATAAATTCAGTCTACTATATGTTAATGGAGTTAGCCAAAATTGTTAATATTGAAGTCCTCAAAATATTTTACTTTTGACTCTTTAATCCATTATGTAATATGGAATATAACCATGGGGACGCTCAGTAAATACAAAGAAGGTACTTACCATACAGAAAAGGTCTATTGGCATAATGACCAATGAGAAATGTCAGAAGAAATGCAGACAAAAATTCAAGCTTTTAAATATTTTACCAGTAACAAACATTATAAAATACTAGGATACACCAAGAAAAACATTAGTCATTTTAATAAAAATAAATAACTGCACCAACATGAAACAAGAAACTGGTGGAAACTAAAAACAACTCAGCTTAGGACAAGTTGTTATGAGGAACGTGTAACATATATGGGGATGGACCTATTCATTTGTCTTTCAAACAATATCAGCCAAATAATGAGCATTAAAGCCTTCAAGCACACAGTCAGAGAAATATTGCATAAAGATCCATTTTATTCCATACATGAATTTTCTGATCATTGGAAGGTAAATCCAAAAAGAAGATAGACACAAAGCAAGAAAATGAAAGTAACTGTCATTTAGTTTTGATATGTAATATATACTTATGTAAATTTACATGTAAAGGAATTAGTCATAAACTTTAAAGTAGAACTTAATACACTGCAAAAAGCACATATTTATTATCCTGTAATATGTTCTATATGTGAACTAAATTGTAAAGCACACTATATAAATGTCATAGCAGAATAAGAATGTCAAGGCTCATATCTAATGATACAACATGTACCAATTGTAATACATCAAATGTATGATTAAAAAATATAAGTTTAAGTAAATTTGATACAAAAAGCTCACATCATACTGAAAATTACTATGGTGTACAGCTTATTTTACCAACTAGTATAGTAATTAAGCCTGCATGATGTTTTAATATCTTACTTGGTATTCCACTGCAATGCAGAATTCACGTGTCTTAAATATAAGATCCTTAATAGTTTCATCCACAGTTATATGCCTGAAAATTGTGATTCAGCTGATAATTTCTTTGTTCGTTAAAGAAATTCTGCAGCTTATGATGTAGCGGGTGTCCACTGACTTTAGATTGGTCTTGTCCTTCTCACCGCATGTATTAAATAACTGCATGAGTTGTGCTGATTTTGACAGAGAATAGCTGTTCCATTTCTTCATATTTTTCCTATGTCTTGCATTTTGACAATGTAAAGGATAGAGTGAAAATTGTTTCTGTTTTTCATATGAATAATTACTGTTAAGCTTGTGTTTATGTTTAACAATATTAGGAAAGATGACACATTGACACATTCAGTCGCAGACAGGCACAACAAAAAGGCCATTACATATTATAAGTTTCAGCAAAGCCTTCTTCGGCAGAGAAAACAAACATACATTCACACAAGCAAGCACCCCTCACGCACACATGAACACAAACACAAGCTCCTCTCACCGGTATTTCCCATCAGAGTGCCAGTGGTAGTGGTCATGTGTGTGAGGTGTGGTTGCTTATGTGGATGTGTATGTGTTTTCTCTGCTAAAGAAGGCTTTTGCCAAAAGTTATAATGTGTAACAGTCTTTTTGTTGTGCCTGTCTGCAACTCAGTGGGTCATCTTTAAAGTGAGTAACAATCTATCATTTTCCTAATATTGTTGGCATTCCAACCTAGAGTTTCCATTATTTGTATGTTCAATAGTTTTGTGCATTTATTATCCTAAGTGAGACATGCACAGCTGCTCAGTAAATACTGAATCAGGGACACAATACACAATGTGAGACTTTTTACAGGACTTGTGAGCAAAGTGTTCCCTGCCAGTCAGCTTATGAGTGAAGCCATCAAATTAGCTGAGAAGATCTCTTCACATTCACCTTTGATTGTGTCTCTGTGCAAAGAAGCAGTAAACACTGGTAAGTACACACTTCTGGGAAGTGTGATAATAATGTACTAAAATGAAATGGACCATTATTAAAATAGTATTTGATGATGAGAAATGAAATATGAAGATCTTATAAAACCAGAATACAGAAATGTTTCCTATTATTTAGGCACAGTTGTAATCATATTGAAATAGTAACTGATGAAAATCATTATTTATCAATTATCTTTACATACATTCTCATTTAAACAGAAACTGGATAGAGTTTAAAAATAATTTTAAGGGAGACATGTAACAAGTAAACAAAAATGTTGATATTTTTCAGCTCTTGAAACAACTCTTCAGGAAGGCCTTCACTTTGAAAAGAGGACATTCCATGCAACGTTTGCAACAGTAAGTTCAGTTAATTAAGGGAGATATTATGGTCATCTGCTTTTAGGAAACTTGAGAAACTTGCTCTTTATTAAGTAAGACAAATTTACACACAACAAATTATATCAACCATTAGCACTATAAATTGCCACATACTTTGGTCCTGACTACAACTATTCTTTGAATGATCTAGCAGATGGGATGAGGTGAAAGAAACTTTATGAAAGTTTGAGTTGCACTCACATATAATTTCAGTATATGAATTAGTATAGCTCTCTCTGTAGAGAACCTTTCATGAATATCAAATCTGGAAGATGTGAGCAGGCTATTTCATGTTCTGTGATAGGGAATTTAGTTTTCAGGCCATGTGGAGAATAATAGTGGTTAATGCACTTTTGTTTCGTGAAAGCATTTAGTAGTATGGCCCTCGCCCCTATTTAACAGATGCCATGGATAGTTCTGATTCTCAGTAGACCATAATTTCAGTATTAGGCTCTGGCTGCAGTCATTGGTACAATATTTCTGGTTATTGTATAGTTTTGCCTAGTAGTAAATGGACAGGGAATGTGCATATTTTGTGCAAAAACAAGATGAATTCACTCCTGTTCATCATCAGTCAGCATAGTCCACAGTCAACAAGTTTTGGATTGCTGCAGTGGGCTGCAACAACTGAACATCTCTAGTGCCTCTAGACTTCCCTGGAAACCCTGAGGCAATAGCATCTGTTGATGCACTACTTCTGATCACTTTGACCTCATAATTGTGGGAGGCAATGTAGGAACTTTTCAAATGACTGTCACCTCAGCAACAAGTTGCTGCACAGTTTTGGTAGCATCTCTGAGGCAGCATCTCTGAGGCAGCATCATACCCAGAGCCAGTTGCAGTCCTGTAAATTGGTGCCAAATTGAAGACTTAAACCACAACTCGGCACTGCACTTATACGAGGTGCGACAATAAAGTAATGAGATTGATGCGAAAAAAAACGTTGCTTACCTTTTTAGTCAAGTTTAGTATTGTCTCCTTCAAAGTAGTTCCCTTCTGATTGCTCACACTTTTTCCAGCGCTTCTGCCATTGATTGTAACATTTCTGGAACTCATCTTCTGTAATATCATCCAAGACTCTCGTCACAGCTTTTTGGACATCTTGTGTTGTTTGAGAATGGTGTCCCTTGACCGCCGTCTCTTGGAAATAGAAAAAAGTCATATGGAGCAATATCTGGTGAATAAGGTGGCTGTGGTAGTACTGAAATTTGTTTTGAGGTTAAATTGCTGTACTGACAGAGCAGTATGGGATGGCGTATTATCTTGATGCAGAATCCAACTATCAGCAATGTTGGCACAGACATGAAGAATTCTTTTACGAAGTCTTTCTAAAATTTCTTTGTAGTAATATTGGTTAACTGTTTGTCCAGGAGACACCCGCTCTTTATGAACAATTCCCTTGGAATCAAAGAAGCACACAAGCATGCATTTCACTTTTGACTTTGACATGCGAACTTTTTTTGGTCTGGGTGATCCCTTTGAGCACCATGGTGAACTTCAGCATTTTGTCCCTCGATCATACTGAAAAAACCAACTTTCATCACCAGTGATAACATGGTTCAACAATTTTGGATTGATTTCCACTTGCTCTAACAAATCGGCTGCCACATTTTTCCGTGTTTCTCGTTGTTGTGGTGTGAGATTTTTGGGGACCATTTTTGCACAAATCTTTCTCATACCAAGATCTTCAGTTATTATTAGATGAACTGTTTCTTAATTGATGTTCAATTTTTCTGCAATTATTCTCATGGATAATCTTCGATCAGATCGTGTGAGTTCACGCACCCTGGCCAAGCTGACATCCGTCTGTGAGGTTGATGGCCATCCACTACGGTCTTCATCTTCAACATTCATTCTGCCTTCACTAAACATTTTATGCCAATGAAAAACTTGACCTCTTGACATAACCTCCTCTCCAAAAGCTGTCTGAAGCTTACCATAAGTTGTCGTCGCGTTTTCACCCAGTTTAATGCAAAAAGTAATGACATTCCGTTGTGCAGTATTATGCGGTCCCATTTCCATGACGAGAGACACAAACACATGTTAACTTATTGCAGCACAGCTCACAAATGAGCAGTTGCATCGATGTGCCGCTTGGACTAGAAGCAGCTTATAGACAAAGATCAAAGATATTGTGCCTACACAAGCCTGCAGGGTTGCCACATATTGCAAAGAAAATCAGTCTCATTACTTTATTGTCGCACCTCGTATATGGCTTTCTTGACCTCTGTGGTTGGACAGAGAATTGTAGTGCACCATTCAGTAGTTTGGGAGTATATAATAGAAAATAAATGGCTATTCATATATCAGAATATGCTATCTGATCAGAAGTATCTAGACATCCATATTTAATGCAGAATTGACCTCTAGATAACATGAGAGGTGTATCCACCACTATAAAAGGAGGCAGTGAGCATTGTGTTGTCTTTAGAGATGCAGTAACAGCTGAATGAGTCAGAGAGGAGAGCTAAGTGACTTTGAATGTGGACTAGACAATGGAAGTCATCTGAGTAACAAATCCATAAGGGACATTTTAACAATTTAAAGTTGCCCAAGTCGGCTGTGACTGTGAAATGAAACATGAAGGAACAACCAAAGCTAAAGCAAGACAAGGCAGACATCATGTACTGAAGAACAAGGACCATTGAGCATTGTGGGAGGTTTTGCAACAAAACATGTGAAATCAGTGAAAGGAATCACTTGTGAGTTTCATAGTGCTAGCAGCAGCCCAGCTAACACAGTGACCATACATAGAGACTTAAAAAGAATGAGGTACAATGATCAAGTAGGCCCTCATAAGCTACACATTTCTGTAAGTGCTAAGCAGCACTTGAAACGGTGTAAAGAATGACATCACTGGGCAATGGATGACAGAAAATAACTGATTTGAAGCAATTAATCATGCTATACCCTTGAGAAATTTGATGAAAGCGTTTGGGTTTGATGAATGCCTCAAGATCATTACCTGCTATCATGTGTAGTGCCAACAGTGAAGCACAAGGAGGTGATGTTACAGTACGGGGACATTTTTCATCTACACCTATGCTTTGCAAACCACTGTGAGGTGCATACCAGAGAGTATGTCCCATTATACTAGTTATTAGGGTTTCCTCCTGTTCCAGTCCCATATGGACCATGGGAATAATGATTGTTTGAATGCCTCTGTGCATGCAATAATTACTCTACTCTCATCCTCATGATCCCTATGTAAGTGATATGTGTGGGGTTGTTGCATATTCCTCGAGTCATTATTTAAAGCCAGTTCTCGAAACTTTTTCATGGTTAAGATGTGGTCCCTTCAGAAAATACTAAATGGAAAAACATAAGAAAACATTTTACAGCATTGAGTACTGTATTCAATAGAGAAACAGTATGGAGACAATGACTGCATAAACATTACAATACAGCCTAATATAAAGCAGTATTTGTGAAGTAATGATGTGTGAAAAATAACATTCTTGAAATGGAGTGGTCTGTCAAGAGTTCCGACCTTGACCAAATGGAACACCTTTGGAGTTGAGTTAAAATGCTGACCATACTACAGATCCCAGCATCCACTAACACTACCTTATCTGGTTTTGGCTCTTGAGGAAAAACGGTCTGCTATTCCTCCACAGACACTCAGACACCTCATTGAAAGTTCTGGTATGAAGCAGGTGAGATTAAAGGTAGGGTATTTAACACATTAAATCCAAAAAATAATTTAACACCCTTTATTAAAACATTAATTAAAGTACACTTGACCAAAAATGATACAGATGGAAAATTTAAAACTAGCTAATATGAAAAGCAAGTCAGCATAATGCAGCCACACCACTGCTACTATGGGCCCCCAAACTGTATCAAAGGTATCAGAGTAATAAAATAAAAAAGTAATTCAATTACTAGATAGTCAAGTTATAGAAAAATCTCACAAGTAATGGTTAATTGCTTAATGGCCAGTGGCTCATTTCAGAACTGGAAGAAAGAACTTTCAGGACAAATAGCCATCTTTAGAACAAATCTTAAATTTACTTATGTAATGTAAACCTAAATAGGACTGAGGTTTAAATGTGATGCAAGTAACTTCAAATAGTGAGTGCCATAGCCATGTAACAATAATGGCCTAACAGCTGCTAATATAAGGAAGTAAACAATCAGTCAAAAATTTATATCTATTTACACTATTTAATGGGAACAATTCAGAGTTTTAATTTTTGGAGGCACCAACTAAATGAGCATCATAACATTGGTTACTTCAAGCAGAGAGATATTAGTGGTAATTTTCAGTCATGTAACCCCTTACTCAGAGTAACGGCCAACTGCCAGCTCTAAGTTTGAAAAAAAGTAAGCGACCCAATATCGTAAGCAACCACAGAATCAGTTACAGCCACAAGGTAATAAATTACTGCTAATGACACAGTAAGTAAGATTTCAGTTGATAACAACACCAACAGAATATTAAGAAAGTCCTTAATCTTTGAAATTAAAGGGGTACAATAGCACGTGAACAAGTTAAGTGAAGGAAAAGTTGCGTCAATATAAGTAGTTAATGGCATTAACAGCAAACACATTTAATAATAATATTAGTACAGTGCCTGCATATGAAAATACAGCTGCTGGAGATAAAATGGTTTAGTCACATAAATAAGCTAGTAATTTATTTCAAAACCTACCTAAGGACCACCCTAAACATACAAGATTAACTAATAGTAAATGCTACAAAAACATTCACCTTTTGAGCTAGCGGTAGCCACAACACATAAATAGCTGCAAATGTACAATCAGCCAAACTACTCATTCGAGATCTCCACAGAAAATGCGGTCCAAGCATAAGTTGTGCCAGTTAAGGTTCTGGAGGTTCAGAAATTATTGCCATAACTGCATGAAACTCATGAGATGAATTACACACGTGAAAGAAACAATGCAAAACAACTGGAAATTGACTGTCGAAATTGATGTAATCACCATACACATGTGCACACACTCTAACCACTCACTACAATTATGAGCCTATTATGAAAGCAAAATCGTATTGCAACAACATTAAGGGCTATGCACCCTCTGTATTCAATGTACACAATAATGTACCTGGTGAACACAATGGTTAATCATTAAAGAGTGACTAAAACTCCATGTCTGTCATTCACCAGTAAGTACAGTCATGAATGAATCCCTAGCACATTCAGTCAGCAGATCTTAATTCAAATTTGAGAGCTACAGGACACAGTTTAGTTCCCAGTCTCAGTTGCTACCTCAGTAATGCTCAACCAAACATACAGACATCCACTGCCACAGTCTTGCACTAATAGTCACATGACAGGTCAGCTGTTTACTCTCACAGCATACCTCTAATCCAACTCCAATTGCCTTTATTTGGCCTGCACAGCCAAACTTGAAATTTCTGCCAACTGTGCTGGCCTTTCACAGCTGTCAATTCACCATGTATATTCCGGCCTGCTCCTAAACTAATACTAACCTCCAAAGATATTGATATATCCCAGCAGAGTTCAAGCTAGAAGAAGGGCAGGGGGGGAGGGAGGGGGGGGGGGGGGAGGGAGGGGGGGCGTTACACTCCATATTAAAGTCCACTAGCAGGTGCCCAGGTACTTTTGATGAAATTGGGTATGTGTACCATCCACATGGATTTTATGTAGGTTAAGGGAATATCTAAGAGACTAGATGACAAATTACAAGATGTAAGTAGGTAAAAAAGTAAATTAGCAGAGACCATTTGTACTAAACTAAAAGTTGGCCAAGTTGGAAGTGAATAGTAGCAAAATCTTAAATTCAGACTGGAATATATATATAGGAAGGTTAGCTAGATACAATGGCTATGATGTATTTATTGCTGTAAAGGACACAATAACGTCAAGTTAGGTTATTGCAGACTCTGTATTTGAAATAGCCAGACTCATGGCAGAAATTAAAGGTGGATCAAACATTGTAATTGAACACTTATATGGACAACACACTTCAAAAGAAGCTGGAGTTGCAGAATGTTTCAGAAAAAACACAGAGAATATAGCGGATAAATTTTCGACTTATGCTGTTGTAATAAGGGGAGAAGTCTGTTTGTCGACTATGAAATGAGAGTATATGTGCTTTATTTTTTTTAATATCAGGGGATTTCCAGTTTCATGCATGATGGCTGCCAACAACCTTTATATACTGTATCACCAGAATATAAAACTCTATTATGAACTCTAGTCAGAGATGCATAGCCTACATGGAAATTATTTTTACTCAAATATTGTGGCACTGAATGTTTGAAATTATTGTCTGCTGGTAGCATATGCTGTATCCACATTATAAATCTAATGTGTCTGTATTTGATTGGTCACTAGTAAATTCATTGTATGCTGTAGAAGTAATTGCTGCTACTCTTGGCCTTCTAGTACTACTAACTTGTATGTATCATGAATCACTATTGTAGTGCAGCCTTCCACGAGCTGTTCAACACAATGTTCATTTACCTGGATGACCTAGTCTACAAAAGAGAAATACTGATTTGTGCAAAGCACACAGAGGGACAATGTATACAACCTAAATTTTTGAAGGAAGAACTGACAACTCTGGCCCACAATACAGTATCTCCCGTCCAAGTAAGGAGACAATGAAATTCAAAAGAAATGAGCTTCATAAAAATGAAAGTCACTGTCCTGTACTTAGTTCATCATGATTTTTATAAAAATCTGAAATAAGCTGTTGGAAAGCATCTGCTCAAGGATATGGCATTGATTTGCTTGAATGCACCAGAGTTTAAATTGCAAATATTGGTGAGAAAGTATTGGACATTTGATGAAGCCAAAATTAGGAAGTAGTCCACAACTTTTGCACAATTGCCATGTCTTCCAGTGAATGCGAAAGAGGTTTATTCCAAATGAGTCTTTTAATTACTTCATCTAGGTCATTCATGCTTGTATGGACAACTTTTACACTTCATCAGGATGGCAGAGCCTCTTCTCACTCAGTTTAAACAAAACAAATATGTAGAGTCATGGCTGCTCCAAGCTAAACCTAATATTGGACTAAAATGAATTAATAAATATACACCAGCAGTAAAAAGAGCAGAGGAATAAACTAATGCAGTCAATAGCAGAAGCAAGAGGTGGTCTGGAAACAATAAATGTACACCAGAGGACATGCTAAAAAAATTACCAAAATCATTGATGAAATGTTACTAATTCAAATTTGCATACTTGCATATAAAGCAGTAAATCAAACCCAAAAGATAATAAAAACTTTTTAATGTTAAATGGGTATACCAGATTAGTTTGTGAAACCCCGAGACAAATAGACAAGGAAGAAAAATCTTAAAATTATTCTGCAAAGTGCAGCAAAATCATTCTAAGGCATGGGTGTCTGCAATAACAAATAAACAGTTCAGAAACTGATATTCCTCTAATACAGAGAGATACATTGTGAATTCAGATATGAATGTATTTTCAAGGGGGCACTGTCACTCAGAGATTACTGTACACCTAACATAAAAAAAGCAACAATTATGGTACTAGAATTTGATTGGAATCGCTTTTCACAATGCTAACAGTGTTTAACACAATGAAATAAAAAACTATTATGATATGTAGGCACATTTCATCTACATACCTCTTCTAGCATTCTTAACATGGAGCCAGAGGCTGCAATTATCAATCTGGGAGAAAAATTTACACTAATGGCTTCTCCTTATTTATACATAGCTACCAAGGTCAAAGCTAACCACTAGTAAAATGTCTATAGGAATATTCAAATACTAGTGGGAAAGAAATGTCCACACCTATTTTCTGTCTGCTTATTTTGAAATTTTAAAACAGCAGTTGTAATTAATAAGAGGTGACTTTACTTCATTTGTTATGGATTGATAATTTTTGCAGCTGTTTAGGTGTGTACCACTGAGGACAAAAAGAGCAACAAACCATGCTTTCCTTCTAATAAACAATTTATTTTTCATAAGTAGTTTTGTCTTTAATGTTTTCTCTCAGTTTAAGCTGTAAAGATAACTTCATAAATTTCAAATTTTCTTGTGTACTCATGGTTCAGGACAAGTAACTGTTCAAATTATTTTCTATCTTCATGAAATTACATATTTTATTTCAGCATTAAGTAAGTAAACTTAAATCTGTTGTTATGACTCATTGAAATGTAATTAGTATTGATTTTGAACTTTAAATAATAGATCACAGATCACTTATATTTGAATACCAAATACAGATGCATATTCTTTGTTGTAGAATGACCGCAAGGAAGGAATGACAGCTTTTGTTGAGAAACGAGCACCAAATTTCAAAAACAGCTAATGTGTTTGAAAAACATGTATGCAACAAAGATAAGGTAAGTGTGTACTATATTGATAGATAAAAAGTAAATAAATATTAAATGCATTTGTAGCAAAGATCATTGTCATATTTATCGAGAAAAAATATTAAAATATGCAGCAAATCATTTGATTCTTCTTGTGATCGCATGACAATGTTTGTGGTTTATGTTATCATCTACTGTTTTCATAATATTTATTATTCACAAAATAATATAAACCACCATCAATGCTGAATGATGTTTCAAATCTTGCAACTGTCTTAGATCCAAAATTGGTTGTTTCATAATGTCAAAACATAATCCTATTTAAGTTATTTTAAATGAATGTTTCAAATATATCATGTTTGTCTAACTGTGGCCATTGTTAGAAGCCTAACAAAGCCTTGTTTAAAATATTTTTTCATTGTAAAAATTTCTTTTCATTTGGGTAAGCCTATGTCGGAGCATAGCAAATGAATAAAATATTTCACACTTTTAAAAGTGGCATTATATATTGATTTACATGTTTCACAAAAGTAAAACGAATGTAATAGAATCGTGTTGCAGAAATATCCCAGATGGAAATGTAAAGTTAATTAATAACACTGAATAGGGGAGAGGGGCAGATCATGAGCATTCGTACGTACAGTCTGCTTTATTATATCATAATAATAATGGTTTATTTGTCCATAATAACTTTTACAGTCGTGGACATAGTCAGTCAGTACATACATGAACAATAATAATAGTTTAGTAGTAGAAATACAGTACATACAACATTAAAAATCCTTGATGGAGTACAAACATTTAGCAATTAACAGCTGCTTTAATTTTATTTTAAATATGTTTCCTTTTAACCTTTTTATGGTATTTGGCAGTCTGTTGTAAAAAAATCTTCCAGCAGAAAATGGATTATGATCGGTTGCTTTTTTATTTCTGAATTTTATGTGGTAATCCTCTTTCTTCCTTGTATTATAACTATGGATATCACTATTTATTATACTGTGCTCCATATTTTCTTTTACAAATAGTATAGTCCTTAGAACATATAATGAATACACTGTTAGAATATTATACTTAATGAAGTATTCTCTACAGGATTGATGTTTACTAATATTCGCTATTATCCTAATTGCTCTCTTCTGGGCTCTAAAAGCCCTATCCATGTATACCATTGGTGCCCCGCCCCATATCTCAATACCGTATTGTAGGTGGGAGTGTATAATACCAAAATAGATTTGTCTTAAGATTGGTGACGCTATTATGCTAGAAAGGCGGTTTTGCAGGTAGGTATTACACGAGATTTTTTTACACATGTAGCTGATGTGCTCCTTCCATGTAAGATGTTCAGCAACTATAATACCCAGGAATTTATGTTTATCAATTGTTTCAATTGATACCCTTGGCTCAGTATCCACTTGTCTTGATTTGTAATTTAGCATAAACTCCATTAGAATTGTCTTTTCCTTAGTTAATGCCCATTAATTTTTAGTCATGTATTCTGTGATGAGGCTAGTGTTCTTCATATTATTTTGCACTGCTATCTGTTTTGTAGGGCCCTAGCTTATGAAGGAGGTGTCATCAGCATAATTTACAAGGTCTGCAATTTTTGGAATTATTATATCATTGATGTACACAATGAGCAGAAAAGGCCCAATAATACTTCCCTGAGGGACTCCACAGTTCAGAATTTTATAAGATGATTTTACTGTTTGTATAAGTCCCCCGGTTGTATGATACAACTTAACACATTGTCTCCTGTCAGCAAGGTATGATCCTAACAAATCTAATGCCACTCCTCTGACTCCATAAGTTTCTAACTTATATAGAAGAATGGAGTGATTTACAGTATCAAAAGCCTTAGATAGGTCTAGAAAGGTGCCAATAACTTTGTTTCCATCATCAAGTTTATTCAATACTGCTTGAATAAATGTGGCTATGGCTGTTATTGTAGACTTGCCCTTCCTGAAATCGTGTTGAGAACTTTTTAATATATTGTTCTTAGAGAAAAATGATTCCATTTGATCAAGAAATAGCCTTTCCAAAAATTTACTAAGTTCTGATATCAATTAAATAGGCCTATAATTTTGTACATCAGTAGTTTTCCCCTTTTTATGCAGTGGTCTTATTTCAGTGACTTTTAACAAGTCAGGAAATGACCCCTGTCTGAAAGAGCTGTTTATTAAATGTTGCAGTGGCTTTATTAACTCATTACTGCATTCTTTCAGAAATTTGGCTGAGATGTCATCCCAGCCACTGGATGTACTTGCTTTTAAGTTGGAAATGGTTCTCAGGATTTCCTGTTCTGTAACACACCTCAGGAAGAACAAATTACTGACATTACTGGGATTTAGCACCTGCGGTGGGTTGATCACATCCTCCTTACTCATCTTACTAAATTGATCTATGAATCTCTCGCATACTTCTTTTGGGTCACTAACCAATTTTTCATTGCCCCTTATTATTATGTTGTTACACAATGCCTTGTCATTCCCCCCACTTTACTTCTTTACTATATTCCACACTATTTTGCTAACATTACAGGACTGACTCATCTGTTCAGCATACTTCTGTGCCTTTAATGTCTTAAGTGCTTCCCTATAAGTTTTTCTACAGGCTTTGTATTTAGACTGAAAGTACTGCAGTTTAGTGTCTTTAAAAAGAATATATAGATCATTCATGTCATTCTTTAATTTCATCACATTAGGGGGGAGTTCAAGATTCCTGGAACTGTCAGTTTTCTTTAGTATTTTGACCCTTGGGCATACTTGATTTACACAATGGGTCAATGTTGTATAAAATATTTCCCACTTTCCATTAATGTCTTCTGTTGCATATAGGCCTACCTGATACCAGTTTATGTGTGCCAGTTTTTCCTTTAATGTAATATAGTCAAGCTTTCTTTTATAAGTAAATTGTTTCTTATGAGATACTATTTCTTTGTCAGTGTGAAGCTCTAGGACTAATGCACTATGATCTGAAATGTGGTTCTCAACAGTTACAACTACAAGGTCCTCCTTACTTAAGTTTGTAATAACATGGTCAATACATGTCTAAGAGTCACCTGTAATTCTTGTTGGTGTTGAATTCACATGGTTGTAATTATAGGACTGTAATATATCAATATATCTAAGGTAACTTACACTATTAGTTAAGGAGTCAATGTTCACATCCCCTACTATTATAGTCTGTTTTTTATGAGGTGAGAGTTTATCAATAAGTTCCTCTAAATGGCAAAAGAATTCTTCCATGTTACTGTTAGGGGATCTGTACAGGCTAGCTACTATTAAACTGCTGTATCTGAGCTTTATTCTTGTGGCAGCTATTTCAAAGACCATCTCACATGCAAGTTTATCCATCCAATCAATTTTTTCACACTGGACATTATTTTTGACATAAATACCAGCACCACCACCTTTATGTTGTTCCCTACAATAGACACTGACAATTTTATAATTATTTAAATTAATGCTGCATAATTCTTCAGTTTTGCACCGTAGTTCATTCACAAGATAAATATGAGGGCTACTAACACTTAGAAATTCGTCAATTTGTTCAATTTTATTGGTAATATATTGGACATTTTGCGATATTATTTTGATTTTACTGTGATTTGCGATGTTGTCAAGTACTTCACCTTCGCGTATGTATGGTGAAGGCTGAGTTGGACTAAAAAAGTTTCTGTCGGACTTCTTTCAGTTGTGAACAAACTGTTTTTATATATTAAGTTTTTCAATTCGATTCTTTCTTTTATGATTAAATTTAATTTTTCACACAAATAGCGTTTACCTGCATAATTTAAGTGCAATCTGTGGAATGTGTGTTGACCTCTATCCAACTTTCCTATATCTAGAATAGAACAATTTCCTTAGTTTGAACATAGTGCCTTAATTCTAATATTGGTTTTTCGTATTTCCTTGTTTACGCACGAGTTGTAGATCAAATCGTGCCGATGCGGAACAGTAGTGACAATTGTATTTTTCTGCTTATTTTTGTCAAGGAAGTTCTTCAGTGCTTCAATGCAGATATCAGCTTCATTTCTTCCCATATCATTTGCACCACTTACACAAAATATAAAGTCATTGCTAAGCAGCATTTTTCCTGTTAGGTCGGCGTCTTCTATAACGTTTTTTGTTTTTACATAGTTGTATGGATTGGTCTTTTCCTCCACAGCTTTATTCAAAAATGTGTTCAGTGTATATGTTGCACACATCTCTTCCTACGCATTCTCTGTATCCTCCTTTTCTTGCCCTTCCCCCCACCCCTGGTCTCTCTGACCACTTCATCCTTCCTTCTCTGTCTGTTCATCTATCCCTCCCCACTCTCTCTGTCTCTCCGTCTCTCCCCTCTCTTTGTTCATCTCTTCCTCCCCCTCTCTATGACCACACTTTCCTTCCCTTCCACATATCAACACCTTTGTCCCCCTCTCTCTGTCCATCTCATCCTTCTCCACACTCTCTCCCTTCTGCCTCTCTTTCTCTGTCCATCTCCTCTTCCCCTCTCTCTGTCCATCCCCTCCTCCCCCTCTCTCTTTTCATCGCCTATTTCCCTTTTCTCAAGTCCGTCTCCTCCTCCCTTCCTCTGTTCACCTTATTCTGTCTAGCTATGCGTATCCTTGCCCCTCTCTCATGGCTCACAATCAGAACTGTCCAACTGCGCATGTAACACCTGCAAGAAATGTTGATACTATCCATACAACATGTTCCTCTCTCTGACCATCCTCTCCTACCCTCTCTATCTGACTGTCTCCTCCTTCCCCACTCTCTTTGACTATTCTCTTTGCTTTTCATATCCCACACATGTAGGCTGCCCTGCACAGCAGGTCAACAAGGCGGGTTGATACTATTCCCACACAGTACACCTGTTGTACAGAGTAGCCTACATAGCAGGGACTGATCTGTTCATGTACCAATGTGTGTGTGTGTGTGTGTGTGTGTGTGTGTGTGTGTGTGTGTGTGTGTGTGTGTATACCCAATTTTGTTGATATTAATCAAGTGGTTTTGGAGGAGATGCTGGTTATACTTACATAGTCCATCATATACCAATCTTGTAAAACACACTACTTTGGAAACCAAACTGTGGTATTTTGAGGAGATTGTATTTTTCAAGATAATTCTCTAGTCTGGCAGTCATGATTAATTTTTTATTTTTGGAAAGATGACAGCAAAGATGCTAGCCTTTAAGTTCATGTTTTATTCATTCCCTTTCTTTGGTATAGGTATAGGTATAATTCCCTCAAAAATTATCTGAGCTGAAAGGCACATATTGTTTGTTAGTTTAGTCTGGATGTATATATCCTGTGCAGTCTTCAAATTCACAATCTGGCTCTTCATCTATGTCTACAGATATTTTATTTTTATTTGCATTTGATTTTCTTGATTTCATGCCAGGTGATAAATAAAACAAGTCATTGTATTGCTGCCTATATGATATGTGATTGGAAAGTTTTAAGAATGGGCTTGTAATCATACAATGGTGGTGCTTACATGCTACTGTGATGCATCTCATTCAAAATAGTCCCATTCTGACTGAACACACTGACTCCAAAGGTGTTTCCACTTTTGGAAACATCCCTGGAATTTTTTTCCTGAAGTGTGTTAAGGACATTCTCTGTATTTGCCTGGATGTCTTCAATCAAGTAAAATCACTTCCCTTTCAGTGAAAATTTCAGTTTAGGGAAAAGGTAGAAGTCCGCAGGGGCCAGATCAGGGGAATATGGTGGTTGTGGAAGCACAGAAATTTTGAATTTGGTCAAAAACTCTATGATGGAGAAGGCACGATGAGCTGGATCATTATCATAGTGTAGCACCCAACTCTTGTCTTTCCACAATGCAGGCCTTTTCTGCCACACTTTTTTGTGCGAACGCTAAAGGACATGTTTTTAGTATTCCTGGTTAATTGGCTGTCCTCCAGGGGTAAATTCATGACCCACAATACTGGTAGAATGGAAAAAAATCACCAACATTGTCTTCACCTTTGACTGACTTTGCCATGCTTTTTTTGGTCATGGTGAGCCTGGAGTCTTCCACTGCGAAGACTGCACTTTAGGTTCAGAATCATATCTATATACTCATGATTTGTCACCTGTTATTACCCTATTTAACAAATCTGTGTCATTTATAAAAAAATGGTTCAAATGGCTCTAAGCACTATGGGACTTAACATCTGAGGTCATCAGTCCCCTATATTATAACTACTTAAACCCAACTAACCTAAGGGCATCACACACATCCATGCCCGAGGCAGGATTCGAACCTGCGACCGTAGCAGCAACGCGGTTCTGGACTGAAGTGCCTAGAACCGCTCGGCCACAGCAGCTGGCTGTGTCATTTGTAGTACGATTAATCAGTTCTTGGCACACTTCAAGTCGGTATTGTCTCTGGTCACTTGACAGCACTTTTGGAATGAATTTTGTGGACACTCGATGCATGTTCAGATTTTCAGTTAAAATTGACTGAACTGCATAGAAACTTAAATTAAGTTCATCAGTTGTCTCCCTAACTGTAAGTCTACGATGAAAGTGCACTAATTTGCAAACTTTCACATCATTTTCATTCATTTTTGAGGTGGAAGGACAGCCAGTCCGTGTTTCATCTTCAAATGATTCGTGACCATTTTTAAATCTGTTGAACCAGACAAAAACATTTGACTGGCTCATACAATTATCTCCAAAAGCCGTTTTTAATAGTTCATAAGTATCAGAAGCTGATTTTCTGGTTTTAAAACAAAATTTCACACAAACTCATTGCTCCATTTTTACGTCCATTTTCACCCAGACAGAATCCGCCAACAAGCCCTAACAGACCCGCACTCAACCAGCTGCCACAGCAAACTGAATAAAGGAAATGCAGTTTCCTGTCAGAGGGCGTTCAAGGACAAGGCAATGACTCACTCCCCACCCTCCGTGTACCTGCCTGCCAAACCAGTAAGCAGTAGTAGATCCATTTTTAAGACTTTCCAATCACACCTTGTACATGAGTAGCATCTTTTGTTTCACCTGCGCTGATATCTGCAGGACCAGTCTGGATTTCCTTAAGTATTATCAAACCTGCAATGAGAACTGAATTATTGTAGTTTTATCCACACTTTTGATGAGCTTTCCATGTTTATACTTCTTTGCATTTTTTTCTGTTCCTCATATGAGTTATTTTATCTGCATAACACTTTGAGGCACTTGTAAATTTATTAGCTCTCCTACCATACTATCAAAATAAATATTCACAGTATGGAAAACAGGATGTTTCATTGATGTTTTCATTTTGTATTACACCCTATTTACTTTCAGGCATGTGTGAAATTGTTATGGCAGTAAAATTCTAGCAATCTTTTCACTCATTTTCCTGTGCTGAAGGCGTCTGTATCCATATGTGAAACACCACTTACATAATAAAGAAAGACTGGTACTGCGTCTTGCCTCATTAACTAACATCATATCAAAATGAATCATTTTTATTAAGAATGCATAGATATTTTAAGAGAGCCACTGCAACCACATGGTATTATCAATGATTTCAAGAGTTTAAATTTCTGTATGCACACTTAACATAACATTGAGTCATTTGCATATGCAAACCACACACCTGCATATTCTACAACGTATGATAATGTTTGTGGTTTGTGTTGAGATATTCTTCAGTAGTCTAGTCACTGAACTAAGAAAAGACAGTATTCCATGCATTAAGACATGAGGATTGCTACTTATCTATTGCCAATCATCCATGAACTGTGTAAATTGGGAGTTGCAGTACTTTTTACGAAAGCCAGTGCAGTGATGCAGAGGTACCATAACTGGCCAGTAGAAGCAGGTTTGGAATTGTATCGCTAACTTTTAGAGGCTGTCCATAAAAGTTTCTGTTGAGGGTCAATACACGATATCTATGGTTCTCAAAGGCTTATTTCCACTAACTGCATTTCCTAAGACATTAAATAAAACTGTTTGTAGAATGATTTTTTAACATGTACTCTGACACATTTGAAATGAAGTGAGATTAAAAATTCTGAGGCTGGTGTCATCTCAGTGATGAAGCACATATTATGCATGATGTTAGGAAATACTTTGATGCACTGTTTGATAATTGCTTCGCTAGTTGTAATATTCTTGTTATAGTGCCAACTTTATACAGTACATCAGCACCAACAGACATCCTCTTATTTCACACATAGAGCATAATTTACAGACTCTAATTGATAATCACGTGCATTTGATTACTAGCAGAGCATGTATGGAAAGCTTTTATGACAATCTCTTTAGATACTAGACGGTTTTTCACAGCCCATGATACTTCACCATACAATAACATATCAGTCGTGGAACAGTGTATTATCGAAACAGTGTTTATTGCCTGTGAACTGTTTCATTTAGCAAAAGTGTAAAGCCCCTCAACACCCTTTTTAAAGAGTTCTGATATCAATATGAGTGTCAAAAACAGAAGAGAGTTTTTGTTAAAATAATTAGACATGCCTATTACATTTATAGAACATAATGAATTGTTTTCTCTCACAGCTTTAAATCTGCAGTCTTAGTAGCATGTAATATGTATTTCTGCAGAATATAACTCTTACTGTTTTCTTTTTGCAGTGTCCTGATGGCTGGAAGCATGACTGCAGAGTTTCTTCATTCTTCAGCCATTAAGAACAGTTCAGTGGGCATATCATTCATGTCTTCTTACACCAGTCATGCATTACCTTCAATGAGAAGCATACTGAGTCCATTTTCTGTCCTTTAACAACAACAAAAATTATTCATAATATTCTAAAAAGTAAAAGATGAGGTTTTGAAAAGATAAATTCCCCATCTATTGACATTCAACTTCATCATCTAATGGTAATGAGAGGTGCTCTGTCAAACTGGCTGATCATAACAATAAAAAATATTTTTCAAGTGCTGTATGTTCCCTAATTATAGGAATCTAACAAAGAGGCAGCATGCACTTAATTGTGTGTATTCATTGATTCATTGTTCTTGAAGCTGTGGCAGCAGCTAACACAATAAGAAAATTAGCAGGTACCATAAGAACACTAGCATTGCACTGATGTGATCAGCAGATGGAGCAGATGGTCCGCTGTTGCAGGGGCAGTATAAGGCATCAGATCTCAAGCTTGACACTCCCATTATACAATGGGACAAAAACGAAGGGTAGGATAGCTACCTACATGCTTTGAATAACACTTTTCAGGCTTCCAGAAATGCAAAAACCATTTGAAACTTGCTGCTCATGGGTAATATGAGAAACTTTATCCACCTTGTCTGATCAGCTAACTATATTTATCAAAAAAAAAACTGAAAATACTAAAAATGGAAAGAGTAAAGGTAGCAATCCACTGAATATCTGACCTATCAAGTGAAAAACAGACAGATAAATAAGATTTTAAACACTGATGAGTTTTCTGACAATGTTCTTTTTCAGCAAACTTGGTTAACAAAAACAAACATTAATATACACATGAAACTGCATTATCCTAGCTTAGATGTTTGACACTCTCCCAATACAATTACTGTTTGAAAGGCTATTAGGAGTATTGTTGGACCATTTTGTCTAAGGTGCACAATATCTCCATCATGCAGCTGTGGCAGCTAGCTGTTGTGGTTCACCAATTTTTTGCACTGGTCCATTAGAAAAACACAGATGCCTATAGGTGGGGCAGTGTTGGAGAAGTGAGCCACAGACACTGCACACACAACACAGGCAAGTTCGGGTGCACGCTGCCAACATCAGTGAATGTACATGGGTAAGGTGTTGGTGCCAGCTTAGCTCTCCTGGCTTTGATTCCTCATCAGTATTTTCTCACTGTATTCCATTGTCTGTAGCCAACCACGCATTAGTTTCACCAAAACCAGTGTGTGAAGGAGGGTGAGAGAATCCTGATCTCTCCATAATTCATGCTTTGTTCTTTATCAACACAGTGCTCAGCAGCTCTAGATTATTCTGGCTGACCTAGTCTTGTGTGGTCTAACTTCGTAGCCGAGTGGTCAGCGTAGATAGCTGCCAAGCGGAGGACCCAGATTCAATCCCTGGTACTGTCAGGATTTTTGCTTGATGAGGGGACAGGTATGGAGTGCATTCAGACTCGTGATGTCAGTTAAGGAGTTACTTGAATGGGAAGTAGTTGCTCATAGGTCTGGAAAGTCAGAACTGTCAGGAAAGTGGTATACTGACCGCATGCACCTCCAAACTGCATCACTTGAGGCCAAATGGCAGCAGCTAATCAACATCTCTTGAGCCTTAAGGTCCCGAACAAGGAGTGTGTGTGTGTGAGTCTGTGTGTGTGTGTGTGTGTGTGTGTGTGTGTGTGTGGAAAGTCTTCCAGTCTTGAAGGGCAGCCTGCCAAAATAAGGCAGGGAAACCAACCTAGTGGAGTTCTCAATTTTTTCTGGCTGCTCTGGAGATCTAATGCATGCTGGTCAGAATGCGCTGTGAATCTGCCTACTGGCGTGTCTGTTCTAGACAAACATACAGTGGAGGTGGCTGAACTTTACTGGCAGTCTCTCCAAATCAAGTCCTATGAATGAGTGTTCATAATACACAGTAGCATTATAACTCATATGTATAGGTTGGCACATGTTGTTTTACAAAACACTGTGACCCAGGAGCCATCTTATTTCCTATGAACCATGACATGCAGAGATGGGAGATCACTATTTTCCTCCTCTTCCATGTTGAAACAAATGCTCGGCTGGAGGGCATTGGGATGTTCTAAAAATGAAGGATTCGTTGCTACCCTATGTGACCACACCTCAAAGGTATTGTGTATATATGTCCAAAAACATTTAGGTTCAAAAACTGCTGATTGAAGTGCTTTGTCCTTGAGGTCTTGCAAAATAAGGTTAGCTACTGAGGGTTTTCCTCAAAATATTGGTCACTGAACAAAAAGTGAGGAAGATGACTGAAAAGTTCAAGGATCTCCTCTTCCATCTTAGTCCCTATAAGTTGCAGTGAATTGTTCTTTTTTATTTCCAGCAATTTAAGTAGAGCGTGTTGTTCATTACTGAGTTCATATTTCCAGAATGTAGTATGCATTTAAATTGGTTGATTCAGAAAATTTGCCCGAATAGACTTTTTACATACAGTTGCATATAGGGCAAATTTTTGTAAATGTGTTTTCTTATTTATTGGAAATTTTACTTATTCTTAGTAAAGTACTATTTTTTTAATGTATGATAAGTGCCTGATTCACAATGAAATAGTTAGTTTGGGGATCTGAGGTGAAAGATGCAGCAGATTTTTCCATTGGGATGACTAGAAGTGTGGGAACTGGGAAAGTAAATGAGGCCCATCAGTGGTTTTGTAGGATATGTATTACAGATAGGAAGATAGTGGAACAGGAGAGGAAAATTGCTGCCCTTCAGGCTGAATTGGACAATGATAGGAAAGATCTAGACATGTTAAGAAGAGAGAAGGGTAAAAAGGGTAAAGAGAGGTGGAAAATGCCAACAGGTAACAGAAGGATCAGTCTTAGAACTTCATGTGACAGCTTTACGGTCAATGTGAAAAATAAGTTTGAACTGTTGCTTCAGTTAGAAACTGATGTAGGTCCAGGCAGGGCAAAATAAACTGTCACTTGTAAACTGGAAAGTAAGAATGCAGGGGGAAGTCAGGAAAGGGAGAGTAAGTCTTGTTGTTTGGTAGTTCTGATGCTAGAGGTGTGGGGCAACTTTAACAGAATGAACTAGGCTCAGAGTACTTTTTTTTTAAATCTAGTGCTGGCCTGGAGCCAGTGACAGAGGATTTAGGATAACCTTCTAAAGACTTCACCAAGGAAGACATTGTAATTGTAATTGGTGGGCTGGGCAATATTATTGACAGAAATCCTGGGTACAATATAAAATGTGACATGATAAAGATTGGTTCAGCATCAAGACATATCAGTGTTGAGTTTGTATCTGTTTTGAGATGCCACGACCAACCTCATTTGAACTCTTCTATCGGGAGAATTAATTTGGAGTTGGAAAGGCTGAATGTGTCAGGTGCAGGTTCACGTATTTGCGTGGCTCCCATTGATTCTGCCAGTAGGTGGAATCATATGAGTAGTTGGCATGGTCTTCATCTTCAACACTAAAGGGAAGGATAAACTGGCTGTGTCAATAGCAGAAAATATAAGGGGGGAGGGGGTAAAGTACCAGTGGTTACAGGTGTCAGAGCAACAACTTCTTCAGGATAGAAAGGACAGAAAGAAATAGAGTTTTAAGAGAGGTTGGGGTTGAAACAAATCTTCACTTTGTGAAAAGAAACCAAAGAGCATAATTCTGTCATATTGCATTAGGACAAACAGCACCTTGACAAAAAATTTTCAGCAATCAGCAGAAATTTTATTTACTGTATTTACTCGAATCTAAGCCACACTTTTTTTCTGGTTTTTGTAATCCAAAAAACTGCCTGCGGCTTAGAATCGAGTGCAAAGCAAGCGGAAGTTCTGAAAAATGTTGGTAGGTGCCGCCACAGCTAAGTTCTGCCGTCAAATATATGTAGCGCTACACAGGCATGCTTTGTAGGCACAAAGATAAATACTGGCGCCAAAACCTCTGTGTCAGTAAATAAATAAAAAAAAAGGTGGAAGACGAGCTTTTTTTCTCCGCCCCGAGTTTCGACCACTGCATTTTCATGCATTATTCAACGAAGTAAATACAAATTCCGTATTGTTCATCTTCGAATGTAGCAGAATTTCAATGTAATACGAAAATCCGACTGGCAAGACTGTTTGGGATGTTTGTCAATATGGCCAACTCTACGTTCTCAATTTTTACCTACCTGTGAGAACAGATGGTTGCTGATAGGAACCTGATGAAATGTGAATCACACGTGGTATTCTCTTCATTATAAGAATAATATGAATATAAACATTTTGCCATGTATTCTTTCGTGTTTGCTGCTATCTCATTTAAATCCTGTCTGCCTAATAAACTACGAAACTAGAGTGAGACAACAGCAAACGCGGAAGAATATACATATCGTTTCATGTTTATATTCGTATTATTCTTATGCCTAATAGTGACACAGTCAGAAATGAAGTACGGCAACTGACTAGATTTTTAAATCTAAGGTGACTCTAATTTCTGTGCAGAATTTGATGTACTAAAGAAGCGGCCGCAAAGATTTTCAAACAGGGAAAAATTTTCGACTAACTCTCGTTCAGAACTATGTTCTATCATACGCAGTCTATTATTTGGTTCTTGTTGATCATTATCAAAGAAAGCAGCAGTGTAAGTAACAACAAATAGCAGTCTCTTGCCGTTGTTTCGGTTATGAGACAATTCCTCTCTTTTTTATTATTGTAAGCGGCGGTAGTGCGCACAAAAGCAAGCCATGCCGCGAGCGGCGACAGGCCGTAAACACGAACTATCAGAATGCGACAAACAATGCATGACGCAGTACAGTAATGCATTTTCAGCTTAGAGTGGCGTAAACACCTATAACAAAGAAAACGGCACTTATGAGATCAAAGCAAAATAAGCAATCGATTCAAACCAGACGAAGCGCGTGAAAAAGGAAGGGTACCCGTATATATACGGATGGAGCGCCTGATGCATAGGAATGGCTACCTGGTAAAGCTTAACTGCTAAGCTTACGACTCGAACCAAACTACTGTAGCTGCATCGTCATTCATTCGACCTAAATTGTGTCTCATATTACAATGGACCAACTTTGTTTCGATTTGGAGGTGCGGCCTAAAACTTTTTTCTCCCCTTGAATTTTCAGGTGCGGCTTAGATTCAAAAATTTTTTTTTCTTTATTTCGAGTCTCATTTTTCAGGTGCGGCTTAGATTCGAGTGCGGCTTAGATTCGAGTAAATACGGTACACCCAGTTTTATCTCACTCAATGTGTAATGCCAGATATCCTTATTGCACCAAAATATTCAAGGAATAAGAAGTAAAATTAATGAACTACCTATTTTCATAGATGAATTAGAGTCAACAAACACAGCTGGCATAATCTGCCTTGATGAACATATGTGACCACCAGTATAGATGTGTTAAGTGTTACAGGATTTAGATTTGCATCTCACTTTTGTAAAGCAGAGATGTAGAAAGGAGGAATTGCACATTGATCAGAAACTATCATAGATACAAGAACACAGACATTCATAAATTTTTCCTGGAGCAGCATACAGAAGCTTTTGTGATGAAGTAGAATTTCATAATAGTAAGCACATACTAAGAACCTGCAGATAATTTTGATCTGGTCATAAATTGTATTGAAGCTCAGCAAAAAACAAAGAAACAGTGTTTGCTGGTGATGTTAAAGCAGATTGTTACTCTTGCAGTAAGAATTTACTGCAGCCAGTAACATTATCATTCACCTTAATTTCTGCTGTACACTTCCCAACTTGGGTAGCTAATTGTGTACAAACAACCATTGATAACCTCTTTATAGAGAGGTCTAATGAACAAAATTGTATTACAAAACCAATAGTCAATGGCCTTTTGCAACGTGACATGCATAAATTTTAATACGAAACATGATATAAAATCTACTAAATTTGGGTTCATGAAATTAGTGATTACACCAAAAATTAATTAATTTAAGTCACTCCTCAAACACATGAACTGGAGTGATGAACACAGTGCTCATGACATGAATGAAAAATACAACACTCTAATTAATTAAGTCCTTACCTTATTTGAACACTGTTTCCCCAAAACCTAACTCAGATTATACCAAAGTCTACAAAGAAGCCACGGATTACTCACAGAATTAAGATATTTTGTAAAACAAAAGGGAAACTGTACCTATCTATATCTGGATCCTGCTCCAGCAACTGCCGGGTATGTGTTGTTACTATGAAGTTTGGCAAGGTTAGTTACAGAGGGTGGCTGGTTGCCCTTCCTGTTGCCACCCAATATCCTTCAGGATGGAAAGAGTGTACCCCAGCTGTCTGCATCTAGTGTAAACTGTGGAATAGTGCAAACGTTTTTCAAATGCCTGCGAGTCACGTAACTGAGATTTCTCATTACAAGACATATGGCAAAATATTAGAGCTAGTAATTGATATGTCTCATGCTGGTGGCAGTGCACAGAGATTAAGACCCACTGAATGATGCATAACATGTTTATTGGAATATTCATAAACACATGAAAATAAACTTCTCATTTCAGAAGCAATAATACCAATTGAACCATAACTCAAGTCCCCTACCAGGAGTTTGGTTTACACACAAAGGGAGGTTTAGTCTCTCCACCATCAGGCATCCCAGCAGAGGCAGATGAGCTGACCTAGCTAGAACTATGAAGTAGTCTAGGAACCTGCCATGGAGGGTACATGCACAATACGATATGGGCAGACCAGCTGATGGAAGTGTTTACATGTGAGCAGCAGTGAGCGCAATAGGCCAGTCCTTCTGCACAGTTAGATCACAACATTTGCATGCTGAATTATTGTAGTGTGCACATCTATGTGGGTACAGGTGCTCTGCTTCCCATAGTGACTTCATTATATTCACAAGCTTCTGTCCCCAGCTGTAACCGAGTCTGGTGACTGTGAAGTACTGTACAGAACATGCCGAACAGCAGCATTGTCATGCCTTCTGCAGATGCTAAAAGAGATGTTATGCAGCAGAACTCGTAAGAGAACTGGAGAGTAAAAATTTTCTAACAGCCATTGTTGCTCAACCACAATGAAGTGTCGCCAGTTACAAACAGGAAAGTGTAAACATTTCAACACCTTTGCTGGGCCAGGCAAAACAGCCACTTTCCTAAGTTTAGAAGAGACTGTAAGTACCTCAGCAGAAAATGGTTATAACGGTGCAGGCTGAACATCTTTAGTTACTTCTGTAATGTTACACAAGAGACAGTGGAGGACACAACAACAGCTAGCAAGAGTCTGACTAAGCAGTAAAGACCCTGTAACAATTTCACTAAGTAAATTTAGTAGAACTGAAGACTGCTGATAAATCAGGAACAGTATAATCAGTTTTGTCATTATGAATGACATCGTAGAGCAGAGCATCCCCTCAATGACATAAATATTCCACTCCACTAGCTTTCGGCACTCGATCAGTAAGATCAGTGGCATTCATGTCATTCACACTTGATTTTCTGGTTACAGTATGGTAAAATCTTGTGTGGGAGAATGTTCTGGTGTTGATATTTCACTTGCTGGCCTACGAGAAAATCAATGATCTGAAGCTGCAGTCCAGCATCCAGTACTGACATCAGCACAGCAGTCAGACTGAGGGCCCACCAACATGACTTCAGTCCAGGGTGGAAGCTGCCTTAAAGTCCACCGTCACCTGAGTCTGGAGGCTTACCATAGTGGTGGGCTAGGTTTAGCATTCAGCATGACTACACAGCATCCAACATCGGTCACCTGAAAGGAAAACATGGGAAGTGATCTGTGGAGGAAGGAGAATACCCCAAAAAGACATGTGAATCAAAATGCACACATCATGGGCACCACCATCTCCAAAAGCAGAGCTACCAACTGGGAGGGTCTACATCACCGGCAGGCAGCAAAATCATCACATCAGGGAGTCATAAACTTCCACTCCAAGCTGATGCAGCACCCTGGCTGCCAAAAGTCTACTACTGGATTTGGTGAATTCTTCTCCAGGTTACATAGCCACCAGTCAGAGCAGAAGAAGCAGCAATGATTTGTATTTTCAGTAGTACATGGCATAATTTAGAATATTGCCCCATTGTGTCTAACAATGCTGCACAGGTCCTTGGTCTCCATCCTGACAAATTAATAGAGGTTTCCAGCATGGCAGAGGGAGGTCCTTACAGAGACAAAAAATGTTTAACTGGCAGAAGGACAACGACTGAATTAGCCAAAAGTTCAAGACCTGGAGACCAGGAAATGAATACAGTAAGCAGGTTCAAAAAGATGTAGGTTACAGTAGTTAGAGATGAAGAGACTTTAACAGCTATAGAGTAGCATGGAGAGCTGCATCAAACCAGTGTTCAGAATGAACCCCCCCAACAGCTACAACACACTAAAGGATGTTACTTATTTGCTCCTTATAAATTATTAATGAGAAATAAATGAAAAAGGTCTGTAGTTAAGAGTTGAAAAAGTATTCATTTCTAGGAATTGCATTTTTTGTGGTATAATTTTATTTTGCATTTTCTTTACTGGAGTGAAGCAAACATGTTGATAATATAATTTAAGTCAGGTGTAGCAGTGGTCTCATATTCTATTACCAAGACAACTAAATTTGACATTCTCTTTCACTTCTAGTTGACATTAAGTACTTTAATCATATTTTTTTACTTAAACTGACACTGAAGTCACTGCCACTCTCATAAATATTCTCACAACTTTCTGCATGTTTGGGTTGTTGTTGTTGTTGTGGTCTTCAGTCCTGAGACTGGTTTGATGCAGCTCTCCATGCTACTCTATCCTGTGCAAGCTTTTTCATCTCCCAGTACCTACTGCAACCTACATCCTTTTGAATCTGCTTAGTGTATTCATCTCTTGGTCTCCCTCTACGATTTTTACCCTCCACGCTGCCCTCCAATACTAAATTGGTGATCCCTTGATGCCTCAGAACATGTCCTACCAACCGATCCCTTCTTCTGGTCAAGTTGTGCCACAAACTTCTCTTCTCCCCAATCCTATTCAATACTTCCTCATTAGTTATGTGATCTACCCATCTAATCTTCAGCATTCTTCTGTAGCACCACATTTCAAAAGCTTCTATTCTCTTCTTGTCCAAACTATTTATCGTCCATGTTTCACTTCCATACATGGCTACACTCCATACGAATACTTTCAGAAATGACTTCCTGACACTTAAATCAATACTGGATGTTAACAAATTTCTCTTCTTCAGAAACGCTTTCCTTGCCATTGCCAGCCTACATTTTATATCCTCTCTACTTCGACCATCATCAGTTATTTTGCTCCCCAAATAGCAAAACTCCTTTACTACTTTAAGTGCCTCATTTCCTAATCTAATTCCCTCAGCATCACCTGACTTAATTAGACTGCATTCCATTATCCTTGTTTTGCTTTTGTTGATGTTCATCTTATATCCTCCTTTCAAGACACTGTCCATTCCATTCAACTGCTCTTCCAAGTCCTTTGCTGTCTCTGACAGAATTACAATGTCATCGGCGAACCTCAAAGTTTTTATTTCTTCTCCATGAATTTTAATACCTACTCCTAATTTTTCTTTTGTTTCCTTTACTGCTTGCTCAATATACAGATTGAACAACATTGGGGAGAGGCTACAACCCTGTCTTACTCCCTTCCCAACCACTGCTTCCCTTTCATGCCCCTCGACTCTTATAACTGCCATCTGGTTTCTGTACAAATTGTAAATAGCCTTTCACTCCCTGTATTTTACCCCTGCCACCTTTAGAATTTGAAAGAGAGTATTCCAGTCAACATTGTCAAAAGCTTTCTCTAAGTCTACAAATGCTAGAAACGTAGGTTTGCCTTTCCTTAATCTTTCTTCTAAGATAAGTCATAAGGTCAGTATTGCCTCACGTGTTCCAGTGTTTCTACGGAATCCAAACTGATCTTCCCCGAGGTTGGCTTCTACTAGTTTTTCCATTCGTCTGTAAAGAATTCGTGTTAGTATTTTGCAGCTGTGACTTATTAAGCTGATAGTTCGGTAATTTTCACATCTGTCAACACCTGCTTTCTTTGGGATTGGAATTATTATATTCTTCTTGAAGTCTGAGGGTATTTCGCCTGTTTCATACATCTTGCTCACCAGATGGTAGAGTTTTGTCAGGACTGGCTCTCCCACGGCCGTCAGTAGTTCCAATGGAATATTGTCTACTCCGGGGGCCTTGTTTCGACTCAGGTCTTTCAGTGCTCTGTCAAACTCTTCACGCAGTATCATATCTCCCATTTCATCTTCATCTACATCCTCTTCCATTTCCATAATATTGTCCTCAAGTACATTGCCCTTGTATAGACCCTCTATATACTCCTTCCACCTTTCTGCTTTCCCTTCTTTGCTTAGAACTGGGTTTCCATCTGAGCTCTTGATATTCATACAAGTCGTTCTCTTATCTCCAAAGGTCTCTTTAATTTTCCTGTAGGCGGTATCTATCTTACCCCTAGTGAGATAGGCCTCTACATCCTTACATTTGTCCTCTAGCCATCCCTGCTTAGCCAATTTGCACTTCCTGTCGATCTCATTTTTGAGACGTTTGTATTCCTTTTTGCCTGTTTCACTTACTGCATTTTTATATTTTCTCCTTTCATCAATTAAATTCAGTATTTCTTCTGTTACCCAAGGATTTCTACTAGCCCTCGTCTTTTTACCTACTTGATCCTCTGCTGCCTTCACTACTTCATCCCTCAAAGCTACCCATTCTTCTTCTACTGTATTTCTTTCCCCCATTCCTGTCAATTGCTCCCTTATGCTCTCCCTGAATCTCTGTACAACCTCTGGTTCTTTCAGTTTATCCAGGTCCCATCTCCTTAAATTCCCACCTTTTTGCAGTTTCTTCAGTTTTAATCTACAGGTCATAACCAATAGATTGTGGTCAGAGTCCACATCTGCCCCTGGAAATGTCTTACAATTTAAAACCTGGTTCCTAAATCTCTGTCTTACCATTATATAATCTATCTGATACCTTTTAGTATCTCCAGGGTTTTTCCATGTATACAACCTTCTTTCATGATTCTTAAACCAAGTGTTAGCTATTATTATGTTGTGCTCTGTGCAAAATTCTACCAGGCGGCTTCCTCTTTCATTTCTGTCCCCCAATCCATATTCACCTACTATGTTTCCTTCTCTCCCTTTTCCTACACTCGAATTCCAGTCACCCATGACTATTAAATTTTCGTCTCCCTTCACAATCTGAATAATTTCTTTTATTTCATCATACATTTCTTCAATTTCTTCGTCATCTGCAGAGCTAGTTGGCATATAAACTTGTACTACTGTAGTAGGTGTGGGCTTCGTGTCTATCTTGGCCACAATAATGCGTTCACTATGCTGTTTGTAGTAGCTTACCCGCATTCCTATTTTCCTATTCATTATTAAACCTACTCCTGCATTACCCCTATTTGACTTTGTGTTTATAACCCTGTAGTCACCTGACCAGAAGTCTTGTTCTTCCTGCCACCGAACTCCACTAATTCCCACTATATCCAACTTCAACCTATCCATTTCCCTTTTTAAATTTTCTAACCTACCTGCCCGATTAAGGGATCTGACATTCCACGCTCCGATCCGTAGAACGCCAGTTTTCGTTCTCCTGATAACGACATCCTCTTGAGTAGTCCCCGCCCGGAGATCCGAATGGGGGACTATTTTACCTCCGGAATATTTTACCCAAGAGGACGCCATCATCATGTAATCATACAGTAAAGCTGCATGCCCTCGGGAAAAATTACGGCTGTAGTTTCCCCTTGCTTTCAGCCGTTCGCAGTACCAGCACAGCAAGGCCGTTTTGGTTATTGTTACAAGGCCAGATCAGTCAATCATCCAGACTGTTGCCCTTGCAACTACTGAAAAGGCTGCTGCCCCTCTTCAGGAACCACACGTTTGTCTGGCCTCTCAACAGATACCCCTCCGTTGTGGTTGCACCTACGGTACGGCTATCTGTATCGCTGAGGCACGCAAGCCTCCCCACCAACGGCAAGGTCCATGGTTCATGGGGGGGGCATGTTTGGGTACACATCTCTTAACCTATACTTTGGTAAAACCTTCAAAATACCTATAAGCAGGGCTGTGACAATACTCTTTATCAGCACTTTCACCTGGAACTTGGAAACAGGTATCTTCTTAGCTAGCTTCACGGAATTTGGCACCAAAATCACTGGCACTTATTAAGGCTTTTGTGGAGAGGAAATTGACAGGATGAAATGGTGTAATGTGTGTGAGATATGTTTCCTATTTCACTTCTTATTACATCAAATACTTTGGAACACTCTAGATCAATCAATTTCTCAGCATAGACTAAGTGTGCCTTGTATTCAGTCATCTGTCCAACTGTCCTCTTCATCTTTCTCAAGATTTTAACAGCAGCATTCCTATGATAGGATATAAAGTTGTAGACATCTTTGACTTGGCTCTGCTTTTTGTGCTCCTTCTGCACATAGTTGTTGAATAATTTTTGTAAAACAAGATAGCAAACTTGATGCTGCGTCAGAATAACTAATACAACACCAGATGCTTGACCAAAGCAGCCAATGACCAATGGCAGAGCAAATGTGTGTTCACACAAGGGTTCAACAGATAAACGGTGTACAGTTACCTATAGGCACAATGACTGATGACAATTTTTGTAATAAGCTCTAAAGGGGGAAAAATAAAGGATCTATCCAAATGGGATGAAAATTGGTAGATGTGATGTACATGTACAGACAAACAAATGATTACAATTTCAGAAACATTGGTAAATAATTCAAGAGAAAGAGCTTCATGAATTGAGAAAGCCGGTAATGCAATGGTTCACCTCTGGCCCTTATGCAAGCAGTTATGCAACTTGGCATAAATTGAGAGAGTTGTTGAATGTCCTCCTGAGGGCTATTGTGACAAATTCTGTCCAACTGGCATGTTAGATTGTCAAAATCCCAAGCTGGTTGGAGAGCCCTCCACGTAATGCTCCAAATGTTCTCATTTGGGGAGAGATGCAGTGAACTTTCTGGTCAAGATAGAGTTTGGTAAGCATAAAGTCATCCAGTAGAAACTCTTGCAGGGAACAGGCAGGTGTTATCTTGCTGAAACGAAAGCTGAGGATGGCTTGCCAGAAGGACAACAAAACAGGGCATAGAATATTGCGTGCATTCTGCTGTGCTGTAAGGATGCCGTGGATGACAACTAAATGGGTCCCACTATGAAATGAAGTGGTACTACAGACCATCATACCTGGTTGTCGAGCCATATGTTGGATGAGTCAGGTTGGTATCCTACCACTGTCAGAGACATCTCCAGAAATCCTTTACCAAGCAAGGTGGCACAGTGGATAGCAACTGGACTTGAATTTGGGAGGACTACAGTTCAATCCCACATCCAGTAATCCTAATTTAGGTTTTTCATGATTTCACTAAATCGCTCCCAGCAAATGCCGGGATGGTTCCTTTGGAAGGGCATGGCCGATTTCCTTTCCCATCCTTCCCTAATCCGATGAGACCAATGACCTTGCTGTTTGGTTTCTTCCCCCAAACAATCCAACCAACCCCCAGAAATTCTTCATTGGTCATTGGGAGCCAGTTTCAAGCAGGATTCATCACTGAAGACAATCTCCAGCCAGTGAGATTCCAGACTGAAAGGGCCCAATGCCACTGCAAATGAGCTTGATGTACAGAGGTCAATGGTAGTTGACACAAATGCACCATGAGCTCAGCCCCCTTTCTGTGAGCCATCTATTAATAGGCCTTGTGGTCACTGATGGACAGTTGCACATTGGATCTTTGATAATTTTGAATCTGGGATTTTGGTTGCCGCTATGACAATTGTTTGGTCTTCATATTCTGTCATCTCTCTAGGCTGAATGTTTCTTTCCTGACACTGTGTTTGGCACTGTTTCACCCATTCCTGCCAACATCCTCAAATAATAACATAACTCCTGTTCAAATGTCTATCGATCCACTGATTACTGCAACCTACTTCTTCAAGCCCAATATATATCCTCCCTCAAATGCTGAGATCTGCATATATTGTTCATGCACCTGTCTGCGAGGCATAGTTACTGCCTGACTAAGTACACGGAATGAAATCTGCAAAGGCTTTATGCCCTGGTGTCAACATATTCTCTGTTTAATATCCTTGCCAGATGTGCAGTGAAATTGTGCTGCAGCATCACACTTATGTCATCAACAGCCAAAATCTATAGTTTTGTATTTATACCTGTACAAATATCAGTTTGCGTAACTCCTTCATGATGTGTCTTCTTTTTTTTTTCTTCTTTTTTTTTTTTTTTTTTTTTTTTTTTTGTTTTTTTTTTTTTTTTTTTTTTTTTTTTTGTCGTAGACAAAAAAGCCATAGAAAGCTTATTCTTGAATTCTTTTCTATTTACATAGCAGATCATAGGGAAGATGATGAATCTTGAAACACTTTTCAGGCTCTCACCTCTAGCAGCTCTTTAACAGGAGTTTAGCATGCACTCATTTGCATAACTTAAGGACAAAAGAAAATTTTACATGATGTATCACTGCCAAGTAATATAGCACCAGGCATAGAAAGAACTGCTACAGTATAGCACAGAAGGAAATGGAAGGAAATACACAATGAGGCAAACTGAAGTGACTTTTGTTCAAAGACAATAATCACATTGAAGCCATCACTATTTATGGTGAGCCACTAGACATTGCAAGAACTAATAAATGGTCCTTAATAAGAAGTGGGATCATCACTGATGACAGTGCATTCCCTGCAATGTGCTTCCATGTGGGCCACAAAGTTAGTAAGGAGTTCTTGTGGTAAGGCATTACATTCCTCCACCAGCACACTTAACTTGCTGCAATACATCTCCACAATGCTTCCCACATGTATTAAATGGGATTTAAGTTGGGAGAATGGGCAGGCCAGTTCATTCCCCGAATATCAACTCATTCTGGGAGTTCCCCCATGCGTGCTATTCAATGTCATCACACATTCTCTTCCATAAAAATGAAGTGAGGGCCGAATGCTCCCTGAAAAGACACACACAGGGAAGGAGTACACTGTGAAAACACTGATCAATGAGCATACTGTGTTCAAAGATTTGGAGGTAAGTACAGCCATGTAACATTATGCCCCTGCTCACCAGAACACCTGGACCACCAAACCTATCATTTTTGACAAAAGTGGGTGTGCACTCATATGGTGAGAGGTGGGAATATGTAATAGACCCAGGAACATTCTTGAACATGATCATTTTGGTGGTCCAGGTGTTATGGTGTGGGGAGGTATAATGCTGTATGGACATACTGACTGACCTCTAAATCTTTCAATATGGTACATTCACTGGTCAATGTTATTGTAACAGTGTACTCCTTCCCCATGCACTTCATTAATTTTCTTAATTATTATTATTATTATTATCATTATAATTTTGATAATACGTGACTGCATAGATGCTCTTGGAGCAAGAGGATTTCGGTGAAAGGACTGACCTGCCCACTCCCCTGACCCCCTGACTTAAATCCCATTGACCACATTTTGGATGATCTGGGAAGATGTGTTGCAGAATATCAACCTGCACCATTGACCATTCAGCAGTTGTCAATGGTACTGGTGGAGGAATGGGATGCTCTGCCACAAGAACTCCTTACCAATCCTGTGGCCAGCACTGGAGCACACTGCAGAGCATGCATTGCCATCTATGGTGATCCCATCCCATCACATCACATCCCTTATGATTTTCTAACACATGTAGTGCCAAAGCTTTACCTTATACATAACTATAGCTGATCTTCACCTTCACTATTGCACATTTCCCCAAAAACAATGGTAGCATCAGTATATCAATGGCCACAATTCCACATCCCTGTCTGCACCTGCCATGACAGAGGTACATCCCCTGGTACAATTATTGTCTCCTCTAACCTCTTGAGGTGAACCACAGTGGAAGTTCTAGATCCAACTGTCTTTCTCCAGATGTCACACCAAGTACCAAACCCAATCCATCCCACTCTCAATCATCCACCCTACAAATTCAGGATTATTCCCATGTAGACTGGAATACATACTGTGCTCAAATCCACATCCTAATCAAAAGCCATGACCCAACGTTCAAAATTCTGATGACATCCAAGACAAGACTGACTTCCTCCAACACACCATCTGGTATGCAATTCCCAATCAAACCCCTCTCCAAACTCTCTGCTATGACTGTCCTACTCTCCCTCCATGTGCTCTTGCTCTACTCCAAGAACCCATTGTGTCTACAAAGAATTCCTTTATGCTCATGACTGCAACATGATCACGCATTACCAACTGCTTGAGTGACATATTTGGAATTAATTGCAAGCCAAATGACGTTGGGACTGCCACATGATATGCACTATACTAAACAAAACAGCTATAAACTCATGGACTCTCTGGAAACAATCCGAATCTCATCAATCCAATCCTACATTACAACAGACAATGTCCCCACTACTACACCAAAGCCTAAAACTTCACATCCTACCTGAAAGACAAGTGCACCATCTCACATGATCCGAGCTTGCTTTAGTTGATGGACTCCTATGTATATGAATGTACCAACACAACTATCCAACTTCTCACACCAAACTTCCAGTACTTACACTGCACTCCACAAACAGGACTAAACACACCAAAAACAACTGAAAACATGAGACAGACAATCACTATAGACTGAAACACTGATCCTGGTCGCTATACAGTCCCTTTTATCACATCAGGGAATATCCTGGAAACTATCACAAAACTCTTGCCATACTTTACAATACCATTCCCTATTCTCATCATTGCCCAGGGTAATGGGAAGTGTCCAAAGTTCTCCCCTTCTTGAAACCTAAGCCCTGCTCAAAGACCTCATTCTATTGACCTATCAGCCCCATCTTAGTTTTCATCAAAAGCTTTGAAACCCTTCTTAGCCAACAAATTGATCAGCATCTTTCAATCCACCTATCCCTTCTCAACACTTGATGTGGCTCTTGTCCTAACTATTCCATCAATGACAAACTTCTTTACATTACCCACCTAATCTCTCGTTAACAAAATAAACAGAAGTCCACCAAATTTGTTTCCCATGATATTCAAAAAGCCTTTGACTGGGTATGGCATTCTGGATTGCTCTTCAGGCTACAAACCTATGCACTTTCTATTCACTATACCTGCATACATACATCATAATCGACCATGCCTACTCCTGCATATTCCTCTGTACTGCAGGTGTATCTCAAGGCTCTGTCCTTTCACTCCTCCTTTCCATCCTGTACACTTCAAACATTTTCAAATCTCCACCCCCAACCTACCTATTCCAATATCCTGATGACACCACCTCCTAGCCACTCACCACACATTCAACACTCTCATGTTTCCTTCCAACTCCACCTGGCTCTCCTGGTCAAGTGGTGTAAAGCCAAGTCATCATTTTTGGTCACACCACACAGTGTTGCCGTCACTCATATTTCCATCTCTCCATCTACAAAAAACCCACCCCTCTGACTAACACAGCAAAGTTTTTGGGACTAACTCTGAATAGAAAACTAACATGGAATGCACATCTCCTTACCTTCCACTAAAAAGCCTGGAACTAATAACTGGCCACACCTGGAGTCAACATCTTTCTACCATTATCCTCACCTATAAATCCCTCATCTGCCTCATCCTCATATATGCCAATGTTGCCTGGATCTCTGCCTTCCCTAAATTCTATAAGGCCCTTGAAATCCTATAAAGACATGTACTCTGCCTTATTATTTTTCAGTCACTTCCTGCAGTTCCACAGGGCCCCTTAGTCATACACATCATTCCAACTTTGTCATAACCATGCCCATTTTCATACACCACCATCATCATCAATATAGCACAACATCATTCACATTATCACCAGTGATTTCATTTTAAATGTAATATGAAGTTATCTATATAACTTTTAAAAATCTCCAATATTGTTCTCCAGTGTATTTTTTAAAATATTAGTTCTGGTATCTGCTTTTCTGTAAATAACATAAATATTGTTAACCACTGTTTTTTTTTAAATCATCACGTATTGTCATCTGTTTTTATGTATTTTAAATCATCTTTTAATTTGTGTAACCTATAGCCGAAGAGCAATTTTTATTCACTGCCAGCCCACTCCATTTGCGGGGAACTAAACTAGCAATAAAAAAGGCCTGTGCCAATAATTAGAATGCAGGTGTGCCAATAATTAGAATGCAGGCTATTAGGTAAAAGACAACATTGAAATGCTTTACATCTATGGAGAAACTGGCAGGAATATAGATAAAGATGTAAGCCTTTATACTCAACATTTCCCAAACAGTGTGTGATCACATGCTTTTCTCTGTTGGGATATTCGATAGTTCTGCACTGAGGGAACTGTATAGCCACAAAAAAGAAACCATCAAAGAACAGTTGCCAGAGAGAATAATGAAATTCCAGTATTAGCTGCAGTGAATCATAACCCCCAAATTAGTACTCTGCAATTAAGTTGTTAATTGAGAATTAGTCAAACTACTGTTTGCCAAATTTTGAAATGTAAAAAATATCATCTGTTTCATATTCTCCTCCATCAGGAAGTAACATTTTGCCAGTGTTTGCTCCACCAAATATGGAGAGACCCGAATTGATTTGCTCAAGTATTTGTTCTCTGACAAGTTGACCTTCACAAACCACAGTGTGATTAATCGACACAACATGCATTATTGGAATGTGGAAAACCACCCTGGTTATGCCCAGTTGAACATCAGCATCCATGGAATGTGAATGTTTATTATGGAACAATTGGTGACAAACCCAATGGTCTATTCTTTATTGTGATATTTTAAAAGGTGGTAAATATCGAACATTCTTGGATAATGACCTTTCAGTATTGCTTGCAGACTTTCCCTTAACATTACGGTTGTCCAGCACATTATTCTGCAACAGCAAAGGAAGTATTAGATCATGAGTACAGTCATTAGTGGACCAAAAGAAGTAGTCCAGTGTCTTGGACTCAAGATTGTCAGATCTTACTTTGCCTGACTTTTGTTTGTTGTTCTATAGTACTTGAAGAGTGAAGTTTATAATGAACTGCTAACAATATGTAATAACATGATCAGTGTATCATCAATGTTTGTCAGGAAATTACTTTGGGAACACTTCTGTGTTGTGTAGAATAATTTCCTGTCTGGAAAATAAATGCAATAAAATGGATGGTTACATTTTTGAGCACATATTTCGAAACAATTCTTAGAAACGAGCACCCCATTGGAGAGAGGTGAGAGGATGCCTCAAATAAGCAACCTGTTGATAAGAGATGAGAGGACACACCTTAAACAACTTCTTTTCACAACTACTGAATATGTCTGGTTCTATTTTTCTGATCCATTGCATTTTTCTGGAGATGATACAGTTTTGGAATTCAGCTGTGTGCCATCTACTGTGGGATGACAAAAACATTACATACAAAAGTGATGTGTTTTCCCATAGCATCTGAATCTGCAATTAAAATAGAATGTCATTTTTAAGATTTCAATGTTGCCTTCCCCTTTGCCCCCTGCAGGTGGGGCAGGGGTTAACATTGGTAACACCAGATATCATTTTAAAAAATACTGAATGTATTTTTCCATTTTTTAATCTGATATATAGTTTTTGAGATATTTCTTATATCAAGATAAAAACACTCATCCCTTATATTGTGATTCAGATATATCATGATGGCATGATAATATATACACATCACTCCTAATCTGCATTTGATATGGCTGACCACACTTACTCTATGTCAATAACCTACCTGCCTGATGATGGAGCCTTGAGCGCTTTAAAACCAGTAGTGATCAATAAACAGCATTAAATACAGTTTTGTGAAATGTACATCATAATGAAGATAATGAATAATTCAAAATTTTCTGCAATAAGAATTTACCAGCTGATGTCTCGAATATCATCTAGAAAGATGGAAGGTATAAGATTATCTGTTCTCTTTTTCTGCCTAGTACTTAATTGGCTCAAAATATTAATTTCAAAGGTAAACAAATGTTTATGGACTTATATACAGTTTATGAGAGTGAGAAGTACAATTAATTACAACTCATCTACATTTACGCTAGAGCTGAATAATCTTCATTGTGAATGTTCTTTTCACAGTTCTTCTTTTCCTTGCATTCGATTCTGCAACTACTTGCTACTTAATTTTGCTGGCTATATGTAAATAAATACAACACATCATTCTCTGATTGCACTGATGCAAAAATTACTTCATTCAGAGACTGAACTGTACAAATCCGCATACTGGTTGGACAACACCAACCATCCAACATGATGACTGAAATGCCAAAAAAAAAGCTGCTGTAGCGTTGTGTCTTGACAATGCAGGTGCCAAAAAGACATGCTCCAGTGAGCCTCTTAATACAACATTGTTTTTTTTTTCTTCGTTTTTTTAAATAGACTATCCCTTAATATAATCCCATTTTTATTTTCTAACAAAATAATTTTCTAATAATTCATTTTCATTTTTTCCCCAAAAGTAAGAGTTCTAAAGTATCCCAGAGATTGCTAATAACTTTGTGTAATATTTAATATTGTGCAGCATTATTGAGCATCTGGAGATGAGATTGATCTTTGTGCAATATATTGATGGATCTACTGCAATTTACAGTGCAAAATTTTTCCCATATCTTCATCAACCTATGCTTCCTCTTTCCTGTATGAGAGTCAAAACTCAATCCAAGAGCCAAATAACTACTGATGTTCATATCTGTCAGTTTGGCACATTTACAAAGCTCATTTGTCAGAAATTTACTGAATTTACCAGTAACATAGAGGTCTGTTGGGTAATTTGTTCCAATTCTCATTCTATCATTGAGAATTCTGCTGTAATATAATGGTGTACTGGGTAATTTTTTTTACAACTTTCACTTTATCATGGGGTGTTTAGTTGCAACTGTACTATGACATGCGTTTTGTTACAATTTCATTGCAATATAAGGCATTTTGTTACAAGTTTTGGTGAAATACAGGGCAAATTGGAACAATTTCACTGTAACATGGCGCATTTTGTTACAGTGTCTGCTGTACAATGGGGATTTTTGCTACAAATTTTGGTGAAAAATGAGATCAATTGTTTCGATATTTGATGTAACATGTAGATGTGTAGGGTGAAGTGTCGCATGATGTGCACTGTGCAGGACATAAAATTGCTAGTTTCCCATCATATTCCCACTTCATATAAATATTCTAAGTCTGAACTTCATCGGAAATACTTCAGATAGCCTTCACAAAATCAAACTCAGATGACCTGGAATAGCACTAAGTTTGATGATTGCTAGAAATATATTGGTTATTTCACACCAAATCTTCTGACGCTTGCTGTCATGACCAACAAAAGACCACAGAATGAGCGCCCTTGTTTGAAGGAATTACACTGGCATTTATCAAAAAATTATTTAGAAACACTTATGAAGTGTGTAAATTCGTAAATAGAAGTCCCTGTAACCCACCAATTGATTATGATCATGAAAACCTTTCATATGTTGTTCACACCTTCAGATTTTTCAGCTGTCACCATTTAGAAATTCACTGGGGGCATTAGATACCTTATGTACAATGTAAAACACTTAGAAAATATTTGAAGAATCGCTTAAAAATCACTTAAAATGCAATGCTACCTTGGAAATTAGATCACTTTCTGTTTATGGGAAGAATGCTGGGAGTTTAACATTTTGTCTGGGTCTCTGTCAAATTTTCATCACTCCAATGCGTACGTGCAGTGAAAATCAGTCTTAGTTTAACCATAATACTGTCATCCATCAAAAAAGTGTGTGGTGACTTCAGCAGCACTTGTTGAGAATCTATGTTCTGAATCTATTACTACGGTTAGTGGGAATTTACTTGAATGTATAGTATGAATCTGCTGCTACTAGCTTACTGAATTCTCAGTGGAACCTATTGTTGGAACCTATGTGATGAATGTAATACTGCAAATACCACTAGAACTCTACTAACTGTGCCACACTGGCCACACATCTTTAAGAATTATTACAGCACATTTTCCTGCACAAATATATTGTAGTTGACTGTGGTGTAAGATGCAAATCATGCTACAGTGGTTAGAGGATCATTCCTGTTGATGGCTTAACCATCAAATTTGTTTGACCTGAATACACCTGGAACATTATATTGGATGTCAGCTCTGCATCCACAATTTACAGGAAGTGTGTAAACTTTTAATGTGAGATACCTGTAACAATTTTGAAGATTCTGTTGTAATGTGTTTGATCTGTTGACAGTTCTAAGTAGCCATGTGGAGTACAGTGTAAATTGTAACAGCAGTAGGTCAAGACATTGAGTTGTATTGTTTCCATACAAATGGCTGTATTTTCATTGTCTGTGAATATAATCATTCTTCCGATGACACTTCACAACACATCTAGAAGACAGATAACCCGTGATGATGACAACAAAGGTATTCGTTGAAAGCTTGAGTTTACATGTAAATCTGACATGGTGAGAAATCCAAGAAATATTTATCCAAGCATATGCCATGGAGAACTACGATATCAATCTGTATTTAGAATTGGAGTATTCATCTCATAGTCAAAGATAGAATATGTGTTGTGATCCTCTTCGGTAAAGTTTCTTCAGTAGCCAGAATTTTGATTATCTTCCGTGTCAGTGACATAACCAATGAGCATCTGAACGAATGCCTTCTTTGTTCTGATTCTGGCTAATTTTATGGAGACCCAATTTTTGAAAGGGACTTTGAAAACTCAGCACACATGATGCCTCTAGCTTAGCTGTCCTAACACTTGCTGTGATTTAGTTCAGCTTTTTTGTGTCAACAAGTATTCAGTTTTGTTTGAATCCATCATGCAGTTCTATTTTCTGTCATAAACCAGTAGAAGAAGAGGAAACAGCTGCAGGTGAAATGTGCAGTATAACAAGCAGACAAAAAATAGTGCTTCCATCCCACCTGAAAGATTTTTTAACATCAGGCACAAAGGGGAGGAAACCACCACAATAAGTAGAACCAAATTTTTAACTGTGTTTCACCAAAATATACAGTTGACAAAGAATAAAAGTTCAACAACTATAATTAGAATTGCAAAAACTAGGCAGTACCATTGTGTGTAATACAAAACATTGGTGTAAGGAAAATGAAATTATATATTTTGCATCAACATCTTACGACCTGGCCTGTTCCTATAATAGAATTTCCATGAAAGGTGGGGGGTTCATGCATTTATGTGAAAAAAAGCATAACATTTAAAATGAGAAAAGATCTTAGAGCATTAAGTGAAGACAAACATTTTAAACTATCAGCAGTTGAAATAACAGAAAACAACTTGTCAAAAAAATTAATTGTATTTTGTATACGTAGATCCCCCAGCAGTAATATGGATTTTTTTTCTCAAAACTCGATCAGAGCTTAGAAAAGGTAACTTGTCCAAAAATGAACATTCTCATATGTGGGGATTTAAACATCAACACAATGAAATCAGATGATCTTAGTAGTACCTACTTGAACATTCTCTGAAGCTATGACATAACATCACTTGTTAACTGTCCAACTAGAATGACCTAACAATCTTCCTCAATAATAGACCATGTAGCAACAGACATAGAAAGAAAGCACTGCTACTTACTTGTTCAAAATCTAGGCCTATCAGATCATCTCTGCCAGATATTAAAAGCAATTATTTGTGTAGAAAAGTCTGCTAAATTGAATGCATGCAAGAGGGTCTTCTCAGAATGAAACCTATGTCATTTCTCATGTCAGTTACAACATGAAGGGTGGGAGGAAGTGTATACAGAAACAAATGTAAACAAAATGTTTAATAAGTTCATGACAATATTTAAACTAAAATTTGAGGAAGCATTCCCCAAAACACTGCATTCCATTGGAGCAACAAACAAAAGTAAATGTGTGACCAGAGGTATCAAAAAATCCTCTGAAACCCTAGGGTATCTCGCATCCATCAAAAATAGCCAGACTGACCCACCTTTTTTAGAGTTCTACAAAAATTACAGGAGAACTTATAGAAAAGTATTGCTAGCTGCAAAAAAACTTACAAATGGCAAAACATTACTGAAGGCAGATAACAAAAGTAAAGCAATCTGGAACATAATTAAACAGGAGACAGCAAATGATGGACAAAAAAATCTGGAAAAACAGATTAAAAATAAAGATGCTGAAACCAGCAACCCAAAGGAACTTGCAAACTTTGTGAATGAACACTTTGGTGGGATTTCTAAGAAATTGCAAGAGAAATTTCCAGACACACATGTTCTATGCCAACAGGACCAGCCACCACACTCAATGGTGCTCTTTCCAACAACAGAGCAAGAGGTGGCGCAGGTGATACATAATCTAAAGAATAAAAAATCCACAGCGTTATATGAGATCGCAGTCAGTGTACTAAAGAAATGTACACACAACATAAAAATCCCATTAACAATAACAATTAATGAATCTTTCAAATCTGGCTGCTTTCCTGAATACCTGAAACAAGCAAAAGTAATATCAGTACTAAAAAATGGCAATGCCAAAAATGTAGAAAAACACAGATCAATTTCCTTGTTATCTTGATTTAAAAAATAATAGAAATCATAATGAAAATTAGACTAATGAACGACCTAGAAAAATTTAACCTTCTCTGCAATGAACAATTTGGTTTCAGCCCACAAAAAGTACACAGACAGCTATAGCACAGTTTACCATAGTCGTACTAGAAGCATTAGACAAAGGTGAGAATGCAACAGGCATTTTGTTGGATTTATCAAAGGCTTTTGACACAGTTGACCACAGAATTTTATTACACAAATTAGAACTATTAGGAATAAGGGGTACAGCAAAGCAATGGTTAAATCATACCTGGAAAACAGGGTACGAAGAGTTGAAATCTCACATATTTGCAAAAGATTGGTAGTAAAAGCTTATCTGATCCAATATATATTAATATAGATGTCTCCCAAGGAAGTGTACAGGGCTCAATCCTCTTCCTTATATATATAAATGATTTCTCACAGAGTGTCAGGCATGGGGAAAAATACTGTTTGTTGATGACAGCACTATAGTGATTACAGACAAAAGCTCAACACTGTTAATAGAAAAATCCAGTGAAGCTCTCAGAGACATCCACAAGTGGTCACTAAAGAATAAAGTAACTCTAAATGTCAAAAAGACAAACTGTATAAACTTCCAACTAAATAAAAAACCCATTGACATTACACTGAAAGTAAAAAATGAAGTACTTGATTGTGTAACACACAGCAAATTCTTGGGGATGAATGTAAATTGTCAGCTAAAATGGACAGGGCATGTGAGAATTTTAGCAAAGAGGCTATCTTCAGCATGTTACACCCTGCGAATCCTTGCACCAGTGTGCAGTATTTCATCCTTCAAAGTAGCCTACTTTGGGTTTTTGTATTCGGTCCTCAGTTATAGTATAATGTTTTGGGGCGTACTATGCTTACTTTCATTCCATAATGTCATATGGGATTATTTTCTGGGGTAATTCATCAAGCCAAGGTAAAGTTTTCCGGGCACAAAAACGTGCAATAAGAATTATATGTGGTGTGAACTCAAGAACATCCTGCAGAAGCCTGTTTAGGGAACTAGGGATACTAACTACAGCTTCCCAATATATTTATTCCTTAATGAAATTTGTCATTAAAAATATATCACTTTTTCAAACCAACAGCTCAATTCATGGAATCAATACTAGAAATAAGAATAATCTTCACAAGGATTTAAAGTCACTTAGTCTTGTACAAAAAGGTGTGCATTATTCAGGAACACACATTTTCAATAACTTGCCAGCAGCCATAAAAAGCTTAACAACCAATGAAATTCAGTTTAAGAGAAGCCTAAAGGATTTATTGGTGGCCAACTCCTTCTACTCCATTGATGAATTTCTGAGGAAAACCAACTGATTTGTATATAAGTACAACATAACTTCTGCACAATTTCAGTGCAGTAATGTGTTCACTGAAAATTTGTGTGTGTGTGTGTGTGTGTGTGTGTGTGTGTGTGTGTGTGTGTAAGTATAATCTAACTTCTGCACCATTTCAGTGCAGTAATGTGTTCATTGTAAATAAGTATTACAGTAGTTGTATTACATGTTTCTTACCTTATAAATAAATATAAAACTTTTTTATTTTAAATTCAGTGCAATAGTATTTGTAAAATGACTCTTAGTGTTCATTAAAAAATGACGATCATTCCACTTGGGACCTGTGGAATGGTACATTAGCTTATTTGTTTTAGTTTAAATATTTGTCATGTATTGTTGTTTTTCTGACATGTTCCACATCCTGGAGGACCTCCTCACTACGGATCAATTGGAATGAAAGTAAATCTAATCTAATCTAATCTAATCTAATGCTGGAAACATACAAACTATTTTCAAGATACAGAAAAGAGCTGTTCGAATAGTAACAAATAGCACTAACAGGGCACACAGTAATGAGTTGTTCAAAAAGTTAGAAATTCTGACAGTTCTGTGTGAATATATTTGTCAAAACATAATGTATATAAGGAAAAACATTAATCTGTATACCACAAACAGCACAGTTCATGACCATGGAAACAAATCCAGACACTGTTTACATCTAAACAGAAGAAACAACTCAAAAACTCAAAATAGTGTATTATATCATGGTATTAAAATGTACAACAGATAACCACTAGAAATAAAAGATGTAAATGATCCCCACACCTTTAGTCAAAGGCTAAAAAAATATTTACTAGATAATAGCTATTACACTACAGATGAATATTTAGAATAACTGTAGACTAATGTTCATGAACATTCTACTGCGTAACAAATTTAACTAGACATGATTAGAAAAGTAGAACTAAGTATAGGAGCTGTATATACTGTAAATAGACATCTTTATTTTATAAGAAATATTGTACAAACATTTGACGACATCCATGCAATGTATATTGTCCTACGAATGAATAAATCAATCAATTAGCTACTCAATCAATCTACATTGTTGTTAGAGAAATGTAGCCAGTCCTTTATGTCCCTCATTATTTGCATGACACAAACTAATCTAGTACACAGCCTTTAACAATCTAATATTTGTTATGAAATCTCACACATTCTTCTTCCCAGACCTTTCTCACCTTCCATTGAATACTTGTAATGAAATAGTTCTAATAGCCTTTTGACTGCTTTTTCCTATCTCTACGTCAACGCATTTTTAGGAGACCCATGGAAATGAAGGAAAGAAGATTAGGATACAACGTGCTGGCGACAATGATGTCATTAGAGATCTGATGAGCTGAAGTAAGTTGAGTATCCAGTCTCATCTCCAATGATTTCCTACCTCCCAAAATTTTCTAAATTTTTTCCTAAATTGTGAGAATGACAGTATGATAGTGTACCTACTACCCAGTGAATGTATAGGCCTACTACTTTCAGATTCATAAATAAACTTAGACCCATTGAATTTCATTGCTCATCATACTACTTGCTAATGTAGTTGCAGTGATCTAGTTAGTTAACTCAGAAACTTTGTTAATTATGAAATATTGTTAGTTGAAAGGGTCCATTCAATATGACCTTTACAGTTAACAATATTTCATAATTAACAAAGTTTCTGAGTTAACTAATTAGATCACTGCTACTATATTAGCAAGTAGTATGATGAGCAATTAAATTCAATGGGACTAAGCTTATTTGTGAATCATATTTAGTGAGCGACAGGAAACATATTTTGGCATATTAACATTTGAAAGTACATACCACCACTTTTTCGTAAGGCATCTAAAATTGTCTGCAACTAACTATCTTGCAAATTAATTAACTTTAAAGCTTTAGACCGTTGCTGACTTCAGTTACAAATTATGTCAAAATTACTATCAGATTCTGAATTTTGGCATTATAATTTTGTTGATACATTTTTTAATGTTCTATTTCACTGGCAGCATTTGTTGATTATCTCATTAATAGGAAGTTGATTATTTTGAAGGTCATAAAATATTTTATTTAAGATGGTTGCTGTTAGTAACAAGTAGCGTAAAAGATAGTTTTCATACGCAAAACTGTATATAGACCTGGCACATCTGAGGTCAGGCAGTCAGCAGCTGAGAGTAAAAAGAGCCACACCTACAGTGCCTCTCATGTTTTGGGACGAACATTGTGCATAGTATGTCTGGGTATGAAAGAACATTGTGCATAGTATGTCTGGGTATGAAAGAATTTATAATGACTAACAAGGAAATAAAGATGTATGACTGCAAGTTGTACATGTAATTATGGGCAATGAAAAGTGCAGTCACGTATGTTTGCTTGTTTACAACAGAATAAGGCCCATTTCTTACTGCGTGATATGAAACTCTGCACTTCAAAAGTTTTGTAACAAGTGTTGGCAACAGTGTCAGTGTGCATGTCTCTGTTATTCATTACTTTCTGTGATGTCAGTCATTACCTGTCCAGAGCTCAAAGGAAGTGAGAGGTAAAAAGAGGTAAAAACAGCACTTTTGAACAGAGGCAGTTAGTAATATTTCACCACGAAAAGGGAAGAACATGCTGAGAAATAGCAACATTACTGAATATGAAGAAAAGTACTGTAGGGAACATCATCTGTCGATATAAATATGAAGACAGGACAGAAAATATGCCACAAATATCCAAGGATATTTGTGAGGAGAGAAGAGAATGCAATATTACAAAAGGTCAAGAAAGATCCACAAATCACAGCTACATGAACTCCCATTGAGGCTGAGGAAGAGTTTGAGAAGAAGGCCACTGCTAGCACAATCAGACGAGTACTGTACAGAGAAAATTACCATAGACAAACTGCAAGAAGGAAGCCTTACATCAGTCCTGTCGATAGGAAGAAGAGGCTGCTATTCGCGAGGGAACGCATACACAAGAACATGGAGTGGTAGAATCAAGTAATTTTTTTGGATGAATCAAAATATAACATATCATGACTGGATGGACGAATAACGGTCTGGGGACAGCCCAACAAATAGCTGGAAGAAAAAAATATGCAGGCTACAGTGAAACACGGCAGGGGCCATGTTATGGTTTAGGGTTGTATGTTGGCCCTGGGAGTGGGTGAGATGATCTTCGTTGACAAAACAATGGATAAAAATGTATACATGCAGATTCTAACGAACAATTTGAAGAAGAGCGTAGAAAATATGGGGATTGAAGAGAGTTTAAAATTTTAAAAGGACAATAACCCCAAACATACCACCTATGTTGTACAGTTGTGGCTCCTGTACAACTGGCCAGAAGTTGTCAATCCCCCTCCGCAAAGTCCGGACATGAATCCCATATAGAATTTATGGGATGTGTTAGAAAGAAATATTCGAAAAGTCCCCACACAGTCCAAACAGGACGTGAGGAGACGACTGCAAGAAGAATGGGAAAATCTAAGTATTTCTTACTTAGAGAAGCTTGTGAAAAATACGCCAAAACATCTGACACAAATGTTACAACATTGCGGTAGAAGCACAAAGTACTAATTCGTCATTATTTCCTAGTTTTTTTTTTTATTTATTTCTGCACTTTGTCCCAAAACTTTTGCGAAGGCAAATCTATGTTATTTCACATAAATAAAATTTTATGAGTCATTAAATGAAGCAAAATGTTCAATTTATTGCTCTGTGAACATCCTTCTGTTTGTTGGAATAACAAACATACACTACTGGCCATTAAAATTGCTACACCACGAAGATGACGTGCTACAGACGCGAAATTTAACCGACAGGAAGAAGATACTGTGATATGCAAATGATTAGCTTTTCAGAGTGTTCACACAAGGTTAGCGCCAGTGGCGATACCTGAAACATGCTGACATGAGGAAAGTTTCCAACCGATTTCTCATACACAAACAGTAGTTGACCGGCGTTGTCTGGTGAAACGTTGTTGTGATGCCTCGTGTAAGGAGGAGAAATGCGTATCATCACGTTTCTGACTTTGATAAAGGTGGGATTGTAGCCTATGGCGATTGCGGTTTATCGTATCGCGACATTGCTGCTCGCGTTTGTCGAGATCCAATGACTGTTAGCAGAAAGTGGAATCGGTGGGTTCGGGAGGGTAATACGGAACGCCGTGCTGGATATCAACAGCCTCGTATCACTAGCAGTCAAGATGACAGGCATCTTATCCGCATGGCTGTAACGGATCGTGCAGCCACGTCTCGATCTCTGAGTCAGCAGATGGGGACGTTTGCAAGACAACAACCATCTGCACGAACAGTTCGACAACGTTTGTAGCAGCATGGACTATCAGCTCGGAGACCATGGCTGTGGTTACCCTTGACGCTACATCACAGACTGGAGTGCCTGCGACTGTGTACTCAACGACGAACCTGGGTGCTCGAATGGCAAAACGCCATTTTTTTGGATGAATCTAGGTTCTGTTTACAGCATCATGATGGTCGCATCCGTGTTTGGCAACGTCGCAGTGAACGCACATTGGAAGCATGTATTCGTCATCGCCATACCGGCATATCACCCGGCGTGATGGTATGGGGTGCCATTGGTTACACATCTCGGTCGCCTCTTGTTCGCGTTGACGGCACTTTGAACAGTGGACGTTACATTTCAGATGCGTTACTTCCCGTGGCTCTACCCTTCATTCGATCACTGCGAAACCCTACATTTCAGCAGGATAATGCACAATCGCATGTTGTAGGTCCAGTACGGGCCTTTCAGGATACAGAAAATGTTCGACTGCTGCCCTGGCCAGCACATTCTCCAGATCTCTCACCAATTGAAAACGTCTGGTCAATGGTGGCCGAGCAACTGGCTCGTCACGATACGCCAGTCACTAATCTCGATGAATTGTGGTATCGTGTTGAAGCTGCATGGGCAGTTGTACCTGTACACGCCATCCAAGCTCTGTTTGACTCAATGCCCAGGCGTATCAAGGCCGTTATTACGGCCAGAGGTGGTTGTTCTGAGTACTGATTTCTCAGGATCTATGGACCCAAATTGCGTGAAAATGTAATCACTTGTCTGTTCCGATATAATATATTTGTCCAATGAATACCGGTTTATCATCTGCGTTTCTTCTTGGTGTAGCAATTTTAATGGCCAGTAGTGTAATATGTTTAGTTATTTATTTGTTATTTCTCACAGTAAATACAAAACTATTCTGTTTGTCCCGAAATTTATGAAAGGCACTGCATGCCTCTTGTTGTGAACAACGTGCTGTAGTCCGACAACTAATATTCTGAAATATTTGCATGTGCTCTTCACTCGTAGGTTTAATTCGTCATTTCTTTGACAGTAGTTAATAATTAAACTCGTGTGAGAACTTACTGGAGGAACACAATGATTATTAACTCCTATGAACAATAACAGGTCTGCAGGTCAGTGTTGACGGACTTCCTGATTATTTTTGTGCACTATATTGTTTCGAATTCGTTAAATGTGAACTGGTACGTTAAATTTTTGGCACATGCGAATCATTTTGAACCACTGGACTGTTTTGTGATTACTGCTCTAGGACAATTTAACAGTCTATGAACTAGTGTATGTAGTAGGTAACAATCAGCTTTCCTTTAATTCGAACTATATGTGAGACCCGAAACTGAAGTATCAGTGAATAATTTACAACAAGAGTATAATTAAAGTGTTTTAAATCTATCTCTGATGTCGAGCACAATATGCTACAGAACTAACATCTTTCAGCCAATTTTGGAGCCAGCGCAGCTACCGAGAACAGAAGAGGCTTACGCAGAAGGAAGAAAGATGTTCCACTACTGACTACATCGACGATTTGAACAGCCGTCCCCCGCACGCGAGTCCAGTGTGTATCGACGGCGGCACCCGCTCGAAAGAAGCGCGGGAATCTGGACTTTGCTTGGAGGCGCGTCGGGGAAGCTGCTTGCGATAACGCCGCGTGTATTTGCGACGTGAAGAAAGCCGGCGACAGATTTCACTTTGCAGTGGTGGCAAGCGGACTACAACTGAAATGGTCCTCGCACTTCAAATGTCTCAGCTTTTCTTTCGCACAGGATACGCTAGAAGCAAAGGAGCGTCGTTGACGGCGCAGAAATGCATGAGCAGTGAGTACCAGCCGCGTGTGCAAAAGCATCACTGCTTTATCATCCTGTTGCACAACAGCACGTAAACAGTTTTACAAACGATTACAATGTGTTGGCCGCAAGCGACGCCCGTCAGTTGTGTAATACGAACCACATACGACAGCGTACATATGATGAGCGTAATCCATTACTATCTTCATTACATCTTTCAGTGTTCGCAGCAGAAAATGTTAAGGAAATATTTTTGCAGGGACTGTGAACGGTGTTGTTATATTCTCTTCTTAAATTGTGGCGACCAGTAAGTTCTCAAAATGATATGAAAACTTACATTCTCAGTTGGAGTGTATATATCATTGTTTAGTGTATGACGGAGCAATGTGTGCGGCAGCAATCACAAAGCATAATTTTAAAACCGCTCTTAAGCTCCGTCTAGATAACTTTGAAGTTCAGTGAGCTTCCTGTTACCATCTTTCCCCGACAGGCGTACCCGTACTGATGCTATTACCTCTCCATGCCACATGAAAAGTCCGTTTCAAGGATTTTTGTTCCAAGAATGACTATAATCCTTCAGCTCTCAATGTTCATGGAAAAGAAGTTTGCATAGCTACGGGTAGTGCATGGTGTAAAACGTTAATAAAATTTCTCCGTCGACAGGTTTCAGTTTTTGTAAAATTTGACTTGTCAGCACTAGTTCTCCCGTCCGCACATATTGTTTCGTAACTGCTATAACGACGAAGAGCCTTCAGGTAGGTGGAACGAGTCACACTAGACAAGGCAGAGGCAGCCACTGCTGACTACGTCTGTACAATGTCTTTAATAATAAATTGTTACCAGTTCTAATCCTCTCACACTGATCATTATGGGGGTTACTTCTGGATTACTTTGTATATGGTGGTCAGAAACAGTCTGGAAAGCTTGTAAGGGTGTTGCAGGGGAGATTGTGCCGAGAAACTATTGTTGAGAAAACAATTCGATACGTTGTGCCTCTGCCGAGTTATTTGACTTAGAAGTTAGCCAGTCAGGTCGTCGCGAGCGAAAATTCGAGCAGCCTGCCAGAAACAGTGTAGCTAAACACTGGTTTCCTCGAACCGAACGAACGTAGCTTTTATTTATCACTCCCTAAAAGGGCAAATTTTAACCGGTGATGAACATTTGAACAAGTAGTAACTGAAGGACCCATAAACGTGAGATGTCTGTGCATCATTGCAGTTAGGGTGGGCAGGTGCTTCAAATTGCGCGCGCAACAACCTGATTGGCTAACTGCAATGCTAAATAACACGGAAACGGCGCAACATATCGAGTTATTTTCTCAGCACGATCTATTCTGCAACAATCTTATAAGTTTTCCAGACTGTTTCTGAAACCTTGTATACGTATATTAGGAGTGAACAGCTACTTTGATAAAAACCACTGCTCGTTCTTCATTGCTACCCTGATCTATTGCGTCAAGAGAATGCATTTATGGAATGTTACACAGACCACTATTAATTATCTACATACAGGCAAGGTGAAGATCCATCTCGTACAAATATTAGATTTACGCGAAATTTAAATCCTTGAATCCAAATATTCCAATAAGTTGTTGGAGTGGCTAATGAAGCATTCTTTTACTTATATATATTTGGGGATTTTCAGATCTCTGCCTTATGTATACCGGAACTTTTGCACCAGAGCATAAAACTCCAGCCCCGGATCTACAATATTCCCTAACCGGGGCAAAAACGCGATAGTGCCCCCCCCCTCCCCCCCCCCCCCCCTCGAACATCAAAATTTTTAAAAAATCGATTTTTCAAAAATTTGTTCATGTTGTAGCGCACATCTTTCTGAAGGGTTTGATATATAAAAGTCATGTTATTTGGTCTTACGTGTGCCAAAATGCAGTAGGCCTACGTCGCCTCCGCACACATCTTTCTATCGCACGTCACTGTATTCCACTCTGTGAAATTCAAACCTTTATATTTTGTAATGGAAGCCATCAAACCTATATTCAGGACAGTGGAAATTAAAATGTTCTGTGGTCTCTCTCCTACTTCCAATCGGCCGATTTGACATCCTACCTCCCTTTTATTAAAAAAAAAAAAAAAAAAAAAACCCTCACAATTAATACTGGCTGGGATTATTTGGAACTGGGAAAATAAGAGCTCTTCAGAAAAATTTCACTCTTTATTGCCTGGTAGATAATAACTTAATCTTCTGTGTGATATAAAATTAAATATAGGATGCATAAAACCAGTAAAGGCAAGAGACAAGCAAGACAGTACACATTTCTTCAATCCTTTGGTCCCAGCATTTTTGTCTTTCTATCCCGCTACAGCTTTACACGGCATCATTTCCTTTCTGTGAAAGAATCTATTACGTCATCAAAGTTGGTCGAACGTTTTGCTACATGAAAAATCAAATTGTCGTCTAATACTAGAAAAGCCGTTAACACGAATAGTACTTACTGGTGTGGTTTCTCGATTTATGTCTATTTTGTCATTGTCTGCTACCTAAAACGAAATAGGCCTTTCTGATATTGCAGCAATTGTAAAAGATGCCAATAAGCGAGACAGTTTTGGCACAAATGGCCATTTTTGTCTTCCTCATTTACATAAATAACACGACAGAATATAATTGACGTAGTACCAATATAAAATGCCTATTAGGCCTACTACAAGCAAAAGGTTTTGTGTTAGGAAATAGTTTCACATTTCATTCATATGCTCCAGTTTCTCAAGTTTCACATTTCATTCATATGCTCCAGTTTCTCAAGAATGCGATAGAAATGCAGTAGTACGAAATTTTTACATCAATTTGGAATCGTCATATCCCCCATATAATTTGTGTGATGCCCCCTTTTTCTTCTCCTTCCTCATTCTAACAAACAATCTTGTCATCACTAACTCTGTAACTATTCCTGCCATTGACGAAACTTATTCTTCAGTTAACTTCACTAGCCCTTACCAGAATCACCGGTTTAGTTATCCCGCGTTTATTTTCAACTTAGCCATTATTACTTGTTCGTACAACGCGTTTTCCGTGCTGTTTCGAGAATATAACTTCAGCGGCTGCTAACCGGGGACTGTATAAGAGGTCGTTAGTAGTGTAGCGTTCTGACAAAAATTTTCTGTCAAAATTTCATTTTCTTGGCTACACCGACAAGATAATAAATCTTTGTTACCTGTTATTCCTGCCAGTCGTTTATTTCCAATCTGGTAGTCTGAATCTATGGATTTCGCTTGTATTATAACAACGCTGATCATTCGCACACCCAGTCAACCACATAAACAAACGGCGATTGGCATTCACCCGTTCGGGTTTATTCGGCTCACCTCATATAGCCCCGTTCCCTTTTCTCTGCTGGAAAGTTTTTTATTTCTATATGCAACGAGGATTCTCCTGGCAGAGAGATCACGTATACTGTACACGCATTCAAAAATCAACTTATGATTCGTCCGTAAATCAACTTAGAATGTGTTCAAAAATGTTCAAAAACAAACGGGGATACGTTATCGTTAGACCAACGAGCGCTGAATGCTATACGATTTTTGAAAAAAGATTTGTTCTTCAACAATGATTTTGGCTCCCCTGGAATTCGTGACCGAGGCAGATTCCACAGTTTGCGTCCGCCCCCCCCCCCCCCCCAACCACCCTTAGATCCGGGCCTGTAACACTCTATTCCCAGTCCTAGAGAGGGATGATGCGCAGTCTATATGATTGTTTTTAATTCTAGAACTCTGCTTATGCATTGCAGAGTACATTCTAAATTCACTCTTGTTATTGACCACAAATACAATTAGGTCGTTAAGAATCCCTAGATACCTGAAGGGGATTCTGCAAGATATTTAGTTGTCTACTTTACACAAGAAATGTATATCAAGCTTGTGTAGAGTAAATCCTTTCTTCACCTTAGCTGCGTTTCGCAGAAGATTATGCTGTGGCACAGTAATGTGTGAAAGTATACCAGTAATCTTGTCTGTAGGTCAACACAGCGAGAGAGATTACTGAATTCAAAGTAGGCAGAGGTGGTTTTTGTGTTCCAATTATCCATGTGCTCGTGCCACCTCAGTTTACTAACCAGACAGATACCCAGGAACTTCGCATGTGGAGACTCATCCAGTGTGTGCCCATAGACCTTTAGTTCTGGTATCTGATTTCGTTTGCTCGGAATTACTTTATAAAGAGTTTTTGCGAGATTAAGGATAAAGTTGTTGACTGTGAACTGTTTGTAAACTTGTTCTGCTACTTTCCAAGTCGCGTCTGTTATAGTTGTTTTTTTTTCAGTATATGTGTCATCAACAGAACATTACAGTTTTTGAAGAGTCCGCGAATGTCCGACGTCAAACATTTATATAGGAGTGTGCAGAGCACCAAAGTTTGCAGCACATCGTATTTAATGTTTCCCCGCCCTGAATTTCATGTTGTCGTCATATCGTCAGATAATGTGACCTTGGAGATTTGCTATGATCCTTATGTACTCTGCCTGACAAGACATAGACCCAGAAGACAGAGTTGAATGTCAAAGTAGCTTTGTAGATGTACAAGCCGTCAGCGGGTGTGTAAGTGATTAGTTTCAGTTCTCTGTGACAGACACGAGGGTTGCCCAGAAAATAATTCACCGCATTTTTTTCTCAGTCGTAAACAATGCTACGAATGCGAAACATTACGTATGTAATATTTGAAGTCTCCTGAGTGAGAGCGCCAAGTTTCCGTCACTTCCGACGGATAGCTTAGCTGCAGGACAGTTACAAAATGGCGGCTGTAGGTGATGCACGTTACAAGCAACGGCCGTCACTGAATTTATTACTGCAGATAAAGAAACTGTGGGGAATATTCACAAACGCTTGTGCAAAGTCTATGGAGCATCTGCTGTGGACAGAAGTACAGTTAATGTCTGGGCACAGGGGGTGAGGTCATCAGAAGAGCGGTTCGGCGGAGCTCCATAATTTGCAGCGGTCGGAGAAATCATCCATGGCTGCCACTCCAGACGTGTAACAGCAAGATGATGTCATTCGCAAGGACTGACACATTACGACTCGGCAGTTGGCGCTGCATCTGTCAATCAGCAAAGGAAGTGTGGATGCAATTATCTGCAGTATTGGATATTCAAAATTGTGTGCAAGATGGGTCCCGTGGTGTCTAACTGTGGATCACAAATCGCACAGAAAACTTGTAACATTTTGAAACTGAGGGGGAAGCCTTCTTGTCCCAGGTTTTGACAGGTGATGAAACCTGGGTGCACCATTTTGAACCTGAAGCAAAACGACAGTCGGTGGAATGGCACCATTCCCACTCCCCACAGAAGAAAAAATTAAAAGCAAATGCTTCTGCCAGAAAGGTCATGGTCACCATGGGATTGTGAAGGTGCGATCCTGTGATCCTTATTGATGCGATACCGAGAGGCAGTACCATTAATTCAGAAGCATATGTCAACACATTCACAAAACTCAAGATGCGCTTCCAGTGACTTCGGCGCCACAGCAACCCAGGATGTGTTTCTCTCCAACAGGATAATGCTCGGCCCTACACAAGTCTGAGCACTGCTGAACATATCGCAAAACAGGGTTGGATAGTGTTACCCCATCCACCCTATAGTCCTGACCTAGCCCTGTCGGGCTTCCACTTGTTCAGGCCATTAAAGGATGCCATTCATGGAAGACATTTTGAGGACAATGAGTAGGTGATTCACACAGTGAAGCACTGCCTCCACCACCAGAACAAGGATTGGTACTGACAAGGCTGAAGGCTGAAGGCTGTAGAATGGGATGGAGAGTATGTGGAAAAGTAGGGTGTGTAGATAAAACACCATTCTTTCGTGCATGTACTTCTCATTATGTTCAATAAAGAACTGTTGAAGAAAAAAATGCGGGGCATCACTTTCTGGGCAACACTCGTAGAATGGGCAACACAGTGCGTTAGTGTTGTTCATGTTTAGCGTTGTTACCGAGTTTGGTAAACAGTGTCACATGAGTGATCACTGTGAAGGACGTGGAGATGCCACATGGCTGTGTGAGGATGCGTCATCAATCTGAAAGGTGCCTCCTTGAGGGTCTCCATTTGGCAGACTGGTCGAATCATTTAATACAATGCGACAGAAGTTCTAGCTGGACTGCATGTGAACTCGAGGGCAGCCAACTCAAAGTCAAGGTTCCAGTAGACAATGACTGACAACAACAAGGGAACATCGCCATACTGAGCATCAAACAGATCATAACAACTTCATATCTACGTCTGCTGTCCAAGGACCAGAAATGGCCTCCCTGCAACATTCTGTGATATACTGCACCATTGGCCAGAGACTAGCACCAGCAGGCTCGTGAATTATTGTCCCATGCGCAGGCTGGCATTTAACACAACAACACAAACAGCTGCATTTTGAGCCGTTGTGTGACTGGGAAGTATGGACTGTCGATGAATGGTGTTGCATTGTGTTGAGTGAGGAATTGCAGTTCTGCATTGCTCCAGATGATTATCGTCAGCTAGTATGGCAGTGATCTGAGGTGAGGTCCAATTCTTCCAGTATTTTGGAGGAGGTGGTGTGGGGAGCCACTGTGCATGACTTCAAGTCATGATTGGTAGTGATTGAGGGAAATTTGAGGGCACAAAGATACGTAAAGGACATCCTGCATCCTCATGTGTTACTTGTGATGCTACAGTATCGTGATGCCGTTTTTCAACAGGACAATGCAATTGGCGCCGTTTTTCAACAGGACAATGCAGTTGGCAGTCAAACTAGACAGTGCTGTGTCCTTGTGAACTGTCTGCGTGATTTTGAGCTACTCCTGTGGCCAGCAGGGTTCCCAGATCTGTCCCCGATAGGACATGTGTGGTACCAGCTCAGATGTCAACTCTGTCCCAGTGTTAGTACACACATCAAGGCCCAGTTAGAACAGTTGTGGGTCAGCTTGACTCCAGGAGATGATGCAACGCTTTCTTTGACACTCTCCCAATCAATTAAAAGTATGCATCCAGGCCAGAGGAAGTGCAATGTCATAAATGGGTTCAAACTGCCAAGTTCCTTCTAAAATTGTATCGATTTTATAATCACTGAAATAACATCACATACACTCTCAACTTGTGAAGTTTAATTTCGTTTCCTCCTCTTCTTCTGAGTGCTTTAGTTTTTATCAGTCACTGCACATGATAATTATGATGGTCTCTTGACCATTTGGGGAACAAGTCGGCACTGGAGACTTACACATGTATTAGATCGCAATGTAACTATAATTTGCTGCTGCACCAGTGGAAGCGACAGTGGCCTGACCAACGTGATGCAATGTTTGTCTCCCTCTCCCTCTCTCTCTCTCTCTCTCTCTCTCTGTGTGTGTGTGTGTGTGTGTGTACAGTTTTCCAATAATGTTATGGCTGGGGGGAGGGGGGGATGGATGTGGGTTGTATGTTTGAAGGGGTGTGCTCCGACACACAAAATTTTTGAAATTAAGCACTGATTGGGTGGCAACACAGAACTGTATCAAAAGCCTTATATCAGTAGGGGCAAAGCATTTACATGTGATTTAGAAATTTTGAGGGCATTGTTACCTGTAAACTGAGGTGACAGTGTGACAGAAGTCATTAAGTCATGAGATACCTCCTAATATTGTGTTGGACCTCCTTTTGCCTTGCATAATGCAGAAACTCAGCTTGCATGGACATTGGAAGCCCACTGCAGAAACCAACTGACCTCTCGGTTATGTCCCATAAATGTTCGATGGTATTCATATTGAGTGATCTGGGACGCCAAGTCATTCACTCGAATTGTACAGAATGTTCTTTGAACCAGCTGCGAACAGTTGTGATATTGCGTAATGGCACATTGTAAGCTATAAAAATTCCATCGTTGTTTCGGAACATGAAGTCCATTAATGGCTGCAGACGATCTCCATGTAGCTGAACATAACTGTTTCTTGTGAATGATTGGTTCAGTTGGACCAGAGGACCAAGTGCATTCCATGTAAACATAACCCGTATGATTACGGGGCTACCACCAGCAAGTACTGTACCTTGTGGACAACTTGGGTCCATGCCTTTATGGGGTCTGCAGCACATTCTAACTCTACCACCAGCTCTCACCAATTACAATCGGGACTCATCCGGCCAACAGGCCACGATTTACCAGTCGTCTAGGATCCAAATGAAGTGATCAAGATTGATGAGGCGATGCAGGCGGAGTCACGCTGTAAGCAAAGTTAGTCGCGACAGTCGTCTGCTGCAATAGTCCACTAACGCCAAATTTCGATGCGTTGTACTAACAGATGCTTTCGTCGTTCTTGCCACATTTATTTCTGTGGTTATTTTGTGCAGTGGTGCTTGACTGATATCACTGATAACTCTATGTAAACTTTACTGCTCTCGGTAATTAAGTGAAGGATGTCGGCCGCTGGGTTGTCCGTGGCGAGAGGTAATACATGAAATTTGGATTTCTCGGCACACATTTGACACTGTGAATCTCGGAATATAGAAAACCCTAACGATTTCCAAAATGGAATGTCCCACGCATCTAATTCCAACTACCATTCCGAACTCAGGGACTGTTACCTGGCGTGCGACCGTAATCACGTTGGAAACCTATTCACAAGAATGGCCTGTCCATTTCTCGAGTCATTAGCAACGGTTTGTTCCTGCAGCAATCTACAATACAGGGCTGTTAGAAGAGGAGAAAGTTCTTCCGCATACTTCATGTAGAATCGTAATGGTATCCTATCATGTCCAGTGGCCTTTCCTCTGTTGAGCTATTTCAGATGCTTTTCTCTCCCATGGTCACTTATTTCGACATTTATCATCTGACGTTCGTACGACAATTTAAAGGAGGAACTGTAGTGTGATCTTCCTCAGTGAAACAGTTTAAGAAAAAAGACGTTCAGTATTTCGGCCTTCTCCGTGTCATCCTCCGTTTCGATGCCATTACGGACAGATGACTTCGATCCGTTTACTGACTGAACAAAAGACTAAACCTTCTTACGATTTTTAACGTCACCGCCCATTAATTGGGATTTAATTACTTCACTTGCAGTTAATATGTAAGTCAATTTCGGGTTGTGAACTATTTTTACTTTAAAATGAAAAGCAATGACGGCAACGTTAAAAGAAACTGGGGCCCCTCTCATTAAACGACTAGCTTAATTCAGAACTCTTACGAAAATTAATGCAGTTTCTTCTGAAAGTAGCAACAGCCCACAGTTTTGGCTTGGAGGACAAATCTTTTAGTAAAATTTGTTATTGACCGTGAATTTAAGTATGTTTCCTTGCAGAAATTAGTATTAAACCGATTAGCGGGCTTCGTAACATTAAAATGATTGCAGGTTCTATAGCATTTCACAATGTTGACATTTCACTGTTTTGACTGTTGGAGATCAACATTTAACTAACGTCACCTCATTTGTTGTTTTCATAGTTCATGGGCATAAGTTGAGGGTTTTACATGTTACATGGATATCTCTTCTTTCATTTAAGAAAAATTATTTGAGCACATTTGCATTTACATTTTACTGTAACCCTTGTTTTTGACAGAGGCCTGTGTTCTAACTTGTACCTCGACTTTAATTACTTGTCGACCTATTCAGGCGCGCTCCGAACGAAAACGGGGCAAAATACTAACGGATGGACAGTCCTCAGGTTATTTCTTCATTGAAAATTATTTGAATATTTCGATAGGAAAGTACAATAATATTTTAAATGTTATTAGACAGTGCAAAAATTGCAGAAATTCATAGGCATTTTGTCATGTCATTTTCAAAAACATTAAAATTCTGAAGCCCATAAGGTGTTCATGATAATACATGTTATTACACAAAATGTTCAGTTTTTAAACCACTTTTTCGTGTAAGCGTCTTTTATCATGCAGTTTTTTTTCATTTAAAGGCCTCATTACGTCAATTTGTCATAAACGTTCTTTCTCACAAATCAAAATTGCAAGTCTTTACAGAATTAAGTTCGATTAATAATTTTTCACAATTTTACAAAGTCTAATACAGTGATTTGTACATGCAATGATAGATCCTGCGACGGATTGCCGGAACGACGGTTTTTGCTGGTAGACAGTAGTTGATGCCATGACCCTCAGTTGCGGACAGGAACAGGGGAAGACATGCCAGGATTTGCAGCTGGTTACCGGATACAGATGACTATTTAGGTCTTGCTCTTTCGCAGGACAGACATCTTGTGTTTGGGGTACATGGAATACAATCGATTAAGCATCAATATACAAGCACAAAATTACGCGGTTTGGCTAAAGAGGATATGTTAGTACATACATTGTCCTGTGAATGCATGTATGCTAGTATATTATGTTCATGGTGATAGTTTTAGTTCGTTCTGTCCATTTATTTCTTTTGTTTGCGTTTTGTTTGCCGCAGTAACGTCCACTGTTACTGTGTGCAAATGTACTGTTGTCCACGTAGTCCTTTCTTTACGATTGCATCATTATTGTTATTTGTTTGTAATGAGCATTGCAGTTCATTTATTGGCATACTACGTTACCACTATCTGCACTATCTACTTTCGTAATAATACCGACTATTTTCTTCATTTGTGTAGCCTGTTGTATAATTATTTTATTAATGCTGATAATGTGCACGCAACAATTGAAATGCTTTTTCTCATCACGGCGAACCATTGTTATTTGTGATTGCTTTTCGACTGTTTCTATGGAAGTGAGATGTTCACATGCATTTAGTACAGTGTGTCGTAGTATATTATTACAGCCATATCCAAGTAATCACAGTGAGACTTCTATACTTCAGAACTTGGACGCTTTTTACCACGAGCGCAAAGGGATCACACCTGTGGAGATTACCCCTTTCTAAAGTGTGTAACGGACCGTACAGATATGCCAGCATACTAGGCAGTGAGAAGATAACCTTGTTTTACTTTCCTGCCTTGCGTTTTAATCACATGATTTTATAATATACTGGTACCTTGCTTCCTTATTCACTACCCTCTGTCCCTTCTTGCGATCTGAAAACATCGAGAAGGCATATGATACAATTCCAACGGTCAGTGGCTCACTAGTTACTGAAGTATGAATTTTTCTTGAAAGAAGAAAAACAAAAAAATAACTATACAGATATAAATAACTGAAAAGTATAATGTACTAGCGAAGAAAGCTGGAGCGTTTCAATGGCGAAAAACGAAACACTACGCAAAGACAATAAAATTTAGTATAAAGTAAGGCAAAATTTATCGTTTGGGCAATACTACCACTGCTCATATGCGCCGTTCCGATGTGAACAGATGGCCGGGCTACTTTTCCTCTCCCCGCCTCAAATTTCCCACGGGGCTAGCGAGGCACGCGCGACGCGAGAAACTGTGCCATAACCACAACGCCGAGCGACCTGGCGCAGGCGCGTGTCACGTCCCAGTCGCGTCGCGTCGCAGTTTGCACGGTCCCATTTGAACCTGTGATGTTACAAAAATGCGCGCTGCGCTGCGTCGTGCCACAGCGTCTCAATTTGCGCCTAGCTTATAAGTGCTGCGACATACTTTATGCCCCCACGTGACTTTGGCAGGGCTCCTGTGACGTCATTCGCCATGGTCCCACGTGGCTTAGTTGGTAATATCGCTTGTAATTGTAATTGTAAAAGTTATGCACTTTCTCAATATGTACCATTTCGTGTTGGAAAATAACGATAATGCCCGAGTTTCTGATTACGTTTGTTTAAGCCACAGTGGCCCCAGGAACGGTGTGTATACCATACCAAAGGCTCTTGGTATTCCAATGGAATACATACACACCATTCATCTTTTTCTGTATCGTGACGCTGGAATAGAATGCCATTGTGTAAAGTAAAATGAGGATTTACTGGTCCCTGAGCTAGTGCTTCAATAACTGTGTTTCATCTTGCGTCATTCTTCAGTAAGACACCTGCTCATGTATGACCTCCTGTGTGTAGGTTCTTTGACAAACAGTACTTTAAATTCAGTAGTTTGTTCAACAAGTTCTGAATACTAGTGCAGTCCTTGCGATAGGCGAGATAGTGCGTTTGCTACCAAGTTTTCCTTGCCGCTAATATGAATACTCTCTATGTCGTATTCTTGGAGTGGCAATGACCAGAGCGCCAAATGCTGGTGCAACAACTTACAGCTCATGAGGCAACTCAAGGCTTGGTGATCACAAAACACCTTGACATGTTTACCATATGCATAGAATTAAATTTCTTTATAACCATATTACAGCCAATGCCTCGATTTTGGTGACAGAGTAAGATCTCTCACATTCCGATGGTGTCCTACTCGCAAATCCTATGACTCTAATGTCAGCATTGCCATTAGTATCCATCTGGGATGGGCAAGCACTTATTTTGGAGAATGATGCATCTGTCGTCAGACAGAAATCTTTGCTCATATATCCTGATGATGCAGAATTTGTGCATGTATTAGAGTATGTTTGATTTTATCAAATGTAATCTAGCACTCTCATGTCCAACACCAAGGTGTGTTTTTGCCAAGTAAGCTTAATAGTGCTTCACTACTAAGCAACTGACTCGGGAAAAAATAACTAAAGAAAGAAGCTAATTCTAAGTAAGCCTTTAGCTGGTTTTTTATGTTATTATTATTATTATTATTATTATTATTATTATTATTATTATTACAAGGAGGTGGCATGTTCTTCAGTATCTCAATCTTACTCGGGTCTGGTCTAACACCTTTAGGTGTTATGAGATAAGAATTTTATTTTGTCCATTCCAAACTTGGATTTCTGCAAATCTGCACAGTGACACCCACGTTCTGGAACTTGGGAAGTAACTCAATATGCTTGTTCCACACTGCAGTGGTTATCAGCAGCTCATCTACACATACTGTTACTTTATTTAGTAACTCGGGACCTATGCCATGTCTAGAGCGGTGATAAACACGCCAGCACTCACATTTAACCCAAATGGTAGTACACAAAACTGACAACTTCTGCCGTTGAAAATGAATGCGATATATTTATTACATTCCTCAGACAGCAATATCTGCCAGTAGGAATTTTGTAAATCTATCAAAGATAGATATTGCCCACCATAAAATTTCCATATTTGTTGTTCTAGGTTTTATAGACCTGTTCTGATAGGTACTATAATCTTTTTGATCACTCGTGCATCCAGCACTAAGCGTTAACTACCTCCTGGTTTGGTTACAGGTAATAGAGGGCTACTGTATGGAGATAAGGATGTTTCTACTATTCTCTATTCTAACATTTTCTTGGTCAATGGAATCGAATAGGTTGTGTGGTAACTGTTAGAACTTCAAGTTTAACACATATATTTCGGAAAGAGACAACAACACATATAAGTCACAGAGTAAGTTGATAAGTAAGATATGTGTACACGTTAGCATTCGAATGAGCACTGAGTCCCAGTCTAGCGGCCGCTGCTCGGCTGGCCGCTTAGGTGGCGCAGCTGCTGCATGGCTGGCAGACAGCGCTACACATAGAGGACGCGCGTAATTGCGCGGCGGCACTTTGAATGATCGGCGAGTCACAACACTTTTCCCCCCTTTGAAATTGTTGCACTGGTCTTGATGAAGGTGTCCTGGAGATGGCTAACGTCCATAGGCGTTGTTTGACTCGCCGTAAAGTCTGAAGCAGGAGGCTTCCCGTACGGACGGAAATGTCCCCAATGATAACGGGTTGAGATGACAGGAGACTTAGGGGTCGAATCGGCTGGGGCCCCATGCACCAATCTGCCCATTGTGGCAAGTCCAGTTGATATGACAGGAGACATGGGCGATGTGTTGGCGTCCGTTGGAGGAGGAGGCAAGTAGATTTGCTCTGACAGAGGATGGTCCTCCGGTTCCTGCATGGGCACGTCTCCTGGTGGCGTCCGTTCTGGTGCTGACATCGCGATGACGGTGAGAGGGCTGCGTTGTGAGTATTGAGAGATGCCAAGATCCCGAGCATCAGGTAGAGCCAAAAGTGGTGTGGCGGCATTCAGAACAGGCGTTGCTGGCACCCGAGGCCGAAGCTGGTCCGAATGACGCACTGCAACACCCTTGTCCGTCTGGATTTCATACAGGCGTCTGCCACGGTGTCTTAAGATGCGGCCCGGGCTCCATTTTGGCCGCCTGCCATATCCCCGTACCCAGACGAGGTCGTCGGCGGTGAACTGACCAAGTGAAGGCACCTGCGGCCATGAGGTAGAAGGCCGCAGAAGATGAAGTAGCGTGCGGGGCTGTCAGCCATATAAGAGCTCAGCCGGGCTGTGGTCGCCCACGGGGGTGAAACGGTAAGACGCCAGAAACTGGAGAAGCGCGTCATCAGCAGCAGAAGAAGTCAGAAGTTTCCACATCTGAGCCTTAAATGTGCGGACCAGTCGTTCAGCCTCACCGTAGGATTGTGGATGGAACGGCGGGGTCGTGACATGAGTAACGCCGTGACGAGCACAAAAATCCGCAAATTCGGTAGAGGAAAATTGCGGACCATTATCAGTAACAAGAGTAGAGGGGAGGCCATCCAAAGAAAAAATGCGGGCGAGAGCACTGGTGGTTGCCGCGGTGGTAGGTGACGTGCAACGGACAATGAAAGGAAAGTTAGAGTAGGCGTCAATTACGAGGAGCCAATAAGTACCTAAAAAGGGTCCCGCAAAGTCAGCATGAATGCGCTCCCAGGGCTTCTCAGGCGAAGGCCACGGTGACAAAGATAACTTCAGGGCAGTGGTGGTTGCCGCGGTGGTAGGTGACGTGCAACGGACAATGAAAGGAAAGTTAGAGTAGGCGTCAATTACGAGGAGCCAATAAGTACCTAAAAAGGGTCCCGCAAAGTCAGCATGAATGCGCTCCCAGGGCTTCTCAGGCGAAGGCCACGGTGACAAAGATAACTTCAGGGCAGTGGCCAGTGACGCACAAGGGCCGCAGGCAGCGACCATGTGTGCTATTTCAGAGTCGATGCCAGGCCAGTACACATGACGGCGCGCCAGAGATTTTGTGCGAGACACACCCCAGTGCCCTTGGTGAAGGAGGCGCAAGACCGAAGCACGCAAAGACGCAGGTACCACAACACGCGGCGAAGCATTGTCAGTGGAGAGGAGGATAACACCATCCCTAGCCGTGAGGCGATAGCGCGAAGTGTAGTAGTTCCGCAACGGATCAGAAGTCTTAGCGGATGGGCGATCTGGCCAACCCTTCTGAATACAGCGTAAAACCCGGGAGAGAGTAGGGTCAGAACCCGTAGCAGCCACCAGCCTGTCCCCAGTGATGGGGTACCCATTCACAACCCGCTGCTCGGCAACATCCAGGTGGAAACACAGAAGTTCGTCCCTATCGAATGCCTGATCAGGACCCATGGGAAGGCGAGACAGAGCATCAGCATTTGCAAGTTGAGCCGTTGGCCGGAAATGAATCTCATAATTGAAACGAGACAAGTAAAGAGCCCAATGCTGGAGGCGGTGTGCAGCCTTGTCGGGAAGTGACGGTGATGGATGAAACAAGGAAACAAGTGGTTTGTGATCCATAACAAGATGAAATTTTGAGCCATAGAGAAAAACACCAAACATATGAAGAGCATAAATAATGGCCAAAGCTTCTTTCTCAATTTGAGAATACTTTTGTTGGGCATCCATGAGCGTTTTGAGGCATAAGCAATGGGTTGTTCCGAACCGTCAGAAAAACAGTGTGCAAGGACTGCACCGACCCGTATTGAGAGGCATCTGTGGCAAGAACAAGATGTTGGTCAGGTCGATAAGTAGCCAGGCACGGGGCCTGTTTCAGCATAGTCTTCAATTTCCCATACCATGGAATCGGCACAGGATTCTTTGTGAACGTCAGTAACAAATTGACACTTTCGACTGAGGCCGTGAAGTTCAGCAGCCCAAGCGCGATAGGATTGATGTGGCTGTTTTTGACAACGATAAAAAGCAACACGAGAGGTTACCACATGCGTTTGCTTTTGAAAATAGGCAGACAGAAGTGAGCACATTTCAGCAAAGGACAAAGACGCAGGATCCTTCAAAGGAGCCAATTGCGACAACAACCGATACATTTGAGGTGAAATCCAGGAAAGGAATAGAGACTTACATGGTTGTTCGTCCGTGACATGAAATGCCAAAAAGTGCTGTCGAAGACGTTTTTCATAATCAGACCAGTCTTCCGCCGTCTCGTCGTAAGGAGGAAAAGGAGGTATAGCCAACGACGAGAAACGCCCCGCATTTGACGCCGCAACGAAATCGCGAATCGCCGCTGTTAGAAGCGTTTGCTGTTCAAGGAGATTTTGCATTAGTTGCTCGACAGTAGCCATGGGACCCTGTGAGTCAATGGTGAAAAGGAAAAATCCCATCCTCGTCGCCAATTGTTAGAACTTCAAGTTTAACACATATATTTCGGAACGACACAACAATACATATAAGTCACAGAGTAAGTTGACAAGTAAGACATGTGTACACGCTAGCATTCGAATGAGCACTGAGTCCCAGTCTAGCGGCCGCTGCTCGGCTGGCCGCTTAGCTGACGCAGCTGCTGCATGGCTGGCAGACAGCGCCGCACGTAGAGGACGCGCGTAATCGCGCGGTGGCACTTTGAATGATCGACGAGTCACAACAGTAACACATTTCATGAGGCTTAACTTGCATGTGATATACGTATCCTTTTATTATACCTGGTTTTTCTGCAAAGACTTGTAGATATCTATACAAGGGATTACATAGCTCATTTTCTGCTGCTCACTTAAGTAATCTGATTCTAAAATCTTGCATGGTAATATTGCCTTGAGATCTTGTTTGTTGTTGTCAACATTAGGACACTTGGTTACATGAGCTAGAGCAATTGAACTATCACCTGTCAGTGGAGCTACAATTCCTACAAATTTGATTTTCACTCGCTGGCACAATTTGCCGTGGAGAGCTTTTGTTTTAAGCAAATCCGGAATTATATTTTTTCCATCAACTGTAACAAAGCATTTGCCTGCCGAGAAGTCGATTTTTGCACCCTTCTGTTGCAGAAATCCTAAACCAATAATACAGTTGGCTGACAAATTCTCAACCACCAGGAACGCGCAGTTAAATGCTCCATTTTCTGTTAATATTTCCAACTGAGTCTGCCAACTTATATTCTTCAACCTGGTGTCTATCACACCAATAATTCTACAATTCTGGATTGGTAAAGCAAGGTGTACTCTTCTCACACATTTGTTTAAACAAAATATAAGAAATAACATTCGCCGATGTACTGGTGTCGATTATTACTGCTGTAGGTACTTTACATACTTCAGCTTCAGATGCAGCCTGTAACACTATTTTTTCCTCTCTGTAGAAATTTTCGTCAAAGAACAATTCATTGCGTATAACAACCCCATTATTATAACGAAACAGATTGATTTGTTTTAGCGTATTGCCCCCTACACTATTCGTGACCACTATTTGAGGACTTGATGTGATCGAAATCAGTTTGTTGGGAGGCTATTTGAAGGTTGATTACTTTCAATCTCTTTAATTAGCCTCACAGGTGGGTTTAGTGCCTGCCACTTCACCGTATTATTACTGTTATTTTGATTACTTTAGTTTGGGTTGTTATTCTGTATCTAATGCTTTTGCCCACTGTTTTGTGGTGCAGTATTGCATTGCCAATCCGCTTGTTCATTGTTGGCCATGATTGTGGCATTATGTTGTTACCTTGATTGTTCATGTGGTTGTCATTCCGGTAACTGGTTGGTTCCTCCCTGTGCATGGTTATTACTTCTTTAACCTTGCTTGGGTGTATTTCGGTCATTTCCATTTCCATTACTGACACCGTTACTGTTTTGGCTACAGTTGTGGTTCCCATTACCACTGTTATGTGAAAAGTCTGTCGAGTCTAGAACGGGCAAGAACAACTGCTCAATGTCATTTTCCGGAGCATGCAATAACTTTTCTCTTAAATTTAAACGTAATTTTGCCTTTAAAATTCGATTAATATCTTTTATTGATATGGGATCATGCCAGTATCTTGTCTTATAATATATTTCTCAAAGTACTTGCGTAGAGTACCTTGTTTACTGTTGTAAATCTCAGTTGAGTACACTTCTTTTCTTAATCTCTCTTGCTGGTTGGAGACCAGTACTTTGATAAAAACACTCTCTCGAATTGTTCATATGTTTCACATTTCTCGTCGGCTGTTCTGGCCGTGCGGTTTAGGCGCTTCAGTCTGGAACCGCGTGACCACTACGGTCACAGGTTTGAATCCTGCCTCTGGCATGGATGTGTGTGATGTCCTTAGGTTAGTTAGGTTTAGTTAGTTCTAAGTTCTAGGCGACTGATGACCTCAGAAGTTAAGTCGCATAGTGCTCAGAGCCATTTGAACCATTTTTCACATTTCTCTATAATTTCTGATGCCTGCAGGGCACCTTCGTCTTGTACATGTGAGGCAAAAAATCGTATTCTTTGGGTGCCTGTCCGGGATTTGGGCAGTATCCCACTGAAACTCTTTATGAAAACAACAGGGTGTTGACCCCTTTTCTTGTCTGGGATGTACGTCTAAAATTGATGATGCTTGAGTAAACTCTCTTGCAAGAAGATGTTCATCAAAGCATTTGCCACTCACGTATCACACGATGAATACCCCTCATTCATATAAGTGTTATACAGTGTTTCTCTGTACAACACACCCGGCTATGGAGACGGTAAATACATATGCGGATTTTTTATTGCCACTGCTGCTGGGCTTCCATTTGCATTATTGTGCGCAGCTTACAACTCATGGTGCAATTTGCCAACATTTTCTTCCACGTCATGCTTCCACTTAGGAAGATCACATTTTAGCATTGTTTTAATTTGTTCTAATTCTGTTTTTAACATCAATATTTCCCTTGTTGTGCTGAGATAATACTTCAGCTCTAGAATTTTACAGTGTGTAATTCAGTACTAAGCACTTCGTTAACATGTGAATCCTTTTGGTGCAACCAGTTCACAAAGTTACTATTAATTCTGTCACTTTGTGCTGTTAAGCCTCAGTAACCTCTTGATAAGAAATTGTTATATGATATCAACATACAAATAAATTAAATGAGGAGTATTTCTGTTCTTAGTGATGCAGATTTTTGTTTCAGATACATCATACCAGTACATATTAATCAACACTTTAGGTGAAAAGAAGAATGTTGGTCTGGTCCAATTAAACAGGCCAAAGGCCCTGAATGCCTTATGTACTGATTTAATACTGGAAATGGATGCAGCTATTGCCAAATTTGAAAAAGATGATAAAATTGGAGCTATTATTATCACAGGGAATGAAAAAGCATTTGCCGCAGGTGAGTCAGTGGGATGGGCAATCTCAATTGTGGTTGAAATTTTGCATCATTTACATTCCTTGTAACAAGAATTGTGGTTTTGTTTCAGTTTTAATATTAATAACAGAGCAGTAAGGAATGACAAAGTAACACAGGTAGTTTCTTATTCCAATTTAAGCTAGTGTTTTAATAAGTACTACCCCAATGTGAGAGATTACTCTTATTCAGTTACATTTACTTCACAGTGTTATACAGATAGAAGTATGGTCAATAAGATCTGGAAGAAAAATGAAGGTAGCTTTCCATGACATGAAAGACGTCTGTCAGAATCTTGGGTTTATACTGAAACACACTTTAATTCTTGCTGAGCTCTTGGCATCTTCTAGACAAGTTGTACAAGCGTGACTCACATGTCCATAGTGCACACATCACCTGCAGGTAATAGGGGTGGGGGGAAATAGTAATACATTTATAGAATTTCACATGTAAAGAAAAACTGTAATGTTGACAAGGAGAAATTGAGGGATTAAAAGTTTTTAAATGGCATCAGGTTGTTGCTTTTGGCTGCAATCAAAAAATGCAGTTTTAGCCACTGAGGCAAGCGGTAATGAAGAGTATCATCACATGTCAATAATTGCACAAAGATCAAAATTCTGTTATGAATTAAAAAAAAAAGTATAGCCAAAGTTTATTATATCATATTATATAAAAACTTCTGAATGAGTGTGGTACCTGAGCCAAAAGATGTTGAACCTCACAGAATCCATCATTTTCATGGTACACTTCTAATAAATGAAGACCTTTTACTGAAAAAATAGCTGTAACCAAAATATGACAGTCCACCACAACAATAGGTAAAAAGAGATAAGATGTGGTATTGTAACCATAATTTAATTTCTGTTGTATATGAGCTGCCCTGAAACTATATTATGACAGTTTTTATTGGCCATTTGCAGTAGGCGTATGGGTTCATATAATTAAAATGAATTTTTTTCCATTCTAAGAATAAAATGTGAAATACAAGATATTCTCCTTGAGCCCAATTCCTTTCTAGTAACTTTGGAGAGAAGTTCCAGCAGTTAAACTGAAATTATTACTCATGTTAGCCTTTCTTCCTAAAATGTGTTTAATTAATGAAAATTCAACATTTGAAGGACATTGCTCTGAAATATTAATGCAATGCATATATAATTGAGAAAATTATTTATTATTGATGACTAAGTGCTCAGTATCTTTTGGAAGATATAATTGAACCCATATAAGAATCAAATTTTTCAGCATGTTAATGTTGGGATATACATCTTTTTCTTGGGTATTATCTATTCTGAATACTGCCTTATTTTAGATCTCATTCTCTTTTATCTAGTCTTACTTGATGCAATAGAATAAGATTAATAGAATTTTTTGGAATAAACAAACTAAAATTTAGTTTAACATATGTGCTGTAGGTGTAAAAATAAATATGTGGTATTTCATAGGATATTTTTCGATGCTGCAACAAGATCTTGGTTTATTAACAGTATCTATTGGCAGGATATCCATGGTATTTTGAGGAAGAATATTGTCTCCTTGCATCTATTTGAAAAGTACCAGTGTGCACAAATGGGCATTTATATCCCATGACTGCCACTCTAAACATGGGTAGTAGTTTGAATGACTTCACTACTTCTGTGTTTATGAGGATGGCTCCTCATACCCACTGCCGACCCATGTTGTTCCTGACTTCTAGTCTTATTGGTTCCAGCCAGGCTGCCAAGCTACACTGAGGCCAAATCTCTTATACTGATTAATATGATTTGATGACACGTATTTCAATTGGCTCCTCAGTCATGGTGTGTCAGGAATCAGACACGAAATAGATAGCTGACATCTTTTCATAGCTGAATGTGCTTTTCTCATAAACTGATATCAGATAGTCCAGATTTGTCTTCCTGCCAAATCTTATATTCCATATTATTCGGAGCACTGTACCAATGTACTGAGACTTGATACTGTGTCTGTATGTTGTAAGATTTCCAGTATTTGGAAGGAATGTGACAAAATCCATGTTCAAAAACTTCTAGATTAAATTTCGTGTTTCTCAGATTTCAGGACATCAGTACTCAGAACAAGCAATTCTGCTATGCAGTGGAAGGACTGTGTGCAACAATGGCACCTAATCATTGAGCTTATCACTGTAAAAGACATTTACCGTAAATGACTTCAGTAATGAAGATATTAAGAATGCATTGACCCTGCCCTCTCACCACCCCATTTTTCTCCCTTTATGAGGCAGTGATACATAAAAAGAAAGAGAAAGGAATATGGTTTTCCTGCTTTTGGTGGTATGACATTTGCAAGAATCAGTAGAGCTGTCACCAAGAATGGAACCAAGTCCACATTCCAATCAGTTGGGGAAAAAAGGCATTTGGCAATGTGAATGATAATCTAAGGATTCGTATACCTGGAATCAATTGCATTTCTTGTAAAGGTAGGTAATCAGTCATTGGTCAAGCACAATGTCTGTTTTGGAGCACTTCACTGAATATACACTGATCAGTGAAAACATTATGACCACCTACCTAATGGCTGGTATGTCCGCCTTTGGCACAGGTAATGGTGGTGCATAATGGCATGGAAGCAATGAAGCCTTGGTAGGTCACTGGAATGAGTTGACACCACATCTGCAAACACAAGTCACCTAATTCAGATAAATTCTGGTGAGGGGGCCAATAAGCTATGACACAACATTCAATCACATTGCAGATGTGTTCAGTAAGGTTCAGATCTTTTGATTTTGGGGGGGTGGGGAGGGGGGGGGGGGCGGCACATCAATCCTCACACCACTCCATCACACTCTTGGACTTGTGACATGGCACATTATCTTGTTGAAGAATGCCATGAAAGGATGTACGTGGTCTGCAACCAGATTATGACACTTCTTGGCTGTCATGGTGCCTTGCTTGATCTCTGCTGGACCCATGGATGCTGACATGAGTTTTCCTGAGAGAGTAATGGAGCTGCTGCCAGCTTGTCTCTGAGTGATGATGAAGGTATCAGGATTCATCATATTACGCAAAGCTCTGTCACTGCACCAACATCCAGTGCTGGTGATCACATGCCCTTTTCAGTCTTAGTTCCTGATGTTGTGGTGTTAACATTGCCACTTGCACAGGCTGTCAGCTGCAGAGTGACATCATTAGGAATGGTCAGTGCATTGTGTGTTCAGACACACTTGTACTCTGCCCAGCATTAAAGTGTGATGTTAGTTCCACCACAGTTCGCTGCCTGTCCTGCCTTACCAGTCTCCCCAGCCTATGACGTCCAACATCTGTAATGAGAGGTGGCCACCCAACCCCACGGCTTCTGTACATCATTTCACGTCAGTGTTGCCACGTGTTGAAGACACTTCACCACAGCACTCCTCAAACATCCAGCAATGTTTCTGAAATGTTTGTGCTGAGCCTCTAGGCCGTCACAAGCTGCCCTCAGTCAAACTCAGATCGTGCACTTTCCCCATTCTACACACGGTATGCTCACTGATACGGGTTCACAGGTAGATGCCGTGTTTCTTGACTTCCGCTAGGCATTCGATACAGTTCCCCACAGTCGTTTAATGAACAAAGTAAGAGCATATGGACTATCAGACCAATTGTGTGATTGGATTGAAGAGTTCCTAGATAACAGAACGCAGCATGTCATTCTCAATGGAGAGAAGTCTTCCGAAGTAAGAGTGATTTCAGGTGTGCTGCAGGGGAGTGTTGTAGGACCGTTGCTATTCATAATTGCATAAATGACCTTGTGGATGACATCGGAAGTTCACTGAGGCTTTTTGCAGATGATGCTGTGGTGTATCGAGAGGTTGTAACAATGGAAAATTGTACTGAAATGCAGGAGGATCTGCAGCGAATTGATGCATGGTGCAGGGAATGGCAATTGAATCTCAATGTAGACAAGTGTAATGTGCTGTGAATACATAGAAAGATAGTTCCCTTATCATTTAGCTACAAAATAGCAGGTCAGCAACTGGAAGCAGTTAATTCCATAAATTATCTGGGAGTACGCATTAGGAGTGATTTAAAATGGAATGATCATATAAAGTTGATCCTCGGTAAAGCAGATGCCAGACTGAGATTCATTGGAAGAATCCTAAGGAAATGCAATCCGAAAACAAAGGAAGTAGGTTACAGTACGCTTGTTCGCCCACTGCTTGAATACTGCTTAGCAGTGTGGGATCCGTACCAGATAGGGTTGATAGAAGAGATAGAGAAGATCCAACAGAGAGCAGCGCGCTTCGTTACAGGATCATTTAGTAATTGCAAAAGCGTTATGGAGATGATAGATAAACTCCAGTGGAAGACTCTGCAGGAGAGACGCTCAGTAGCTCGGTACGGGCTTTTGTTAAAGTTTTGAGAAGATACCTTCACCGAAGAGTCAAGCAGTATATTGCTCCCTCCTACGTATATCTCACGAAGAGACCATGAGGATAAAATCAGAGAGAGCCCACACAGAAGCATACCGACAATCCTTCTTTCCACGAACAATACGAGACTGGAATAGAAGGGAGAACCGATAGAGGTACTCAGGGTACCCTCCGCCACACACCATTCAGGTGGTTTGTGGAGTATGGATGTAGATGTAGATGTAGATACTACATCCACTGTGTGTATCTCTGACAAGCAGTCATTCCTCACAAGGGGATGCTGCTATTGTCTGAGTTGGTTTATATCAATGGTAGATTGGTGGTTATAATGTTCTGGTTGATCATTGTACACACAGCATAGTACTCAGGCAGGTAGTCAAATGCAGACTAGCTGAGCACAGTTTATGAGAGGTATATTCTTTCAGTTATGAAAGGCCGTCAGTTATCTGTTCAGCAGATGGTTTCTGAGATAGTGTAGTGAAGGAAAGAACTAAAAAAAGTACCATAAAATCGTGTTAATCAAGATAATGAAGCTTGCCAGTCTGCAATATAAGCAATATGAGAGATAAATTTGAAAGTAGGCTTTCTCAGTGAATTTTACTGATGAATTGTTCTCAAGATATCATCTGAGTAAACTGATCAAAGCCATCAGATGTTAAGTACAAAACTTTCCAAAACTTTACTACACAATGACGAGTTTACTTGGTGATATCTCCAGAAGAATTCATCAATAAGATAGAATGCCACATTACATATCTCTTGGGTCAGTGGTGGACTACAGGTATGAAGTGCCCCACCATTGACACAGAAGCAATGAAACAAATAAACTGTTTGAGAGTGATAGACACAGTATTTAAATACTGACTGCCAACAGAGTGTATACAAATACATGGGTTATAAGACACTGGCGTATTGAGAGATGATCATAGTAATCAGTATGCTATCCCAAAAAGTCACAGACTCCTTGTTGATAACACAGGCTGAGAAGATTTAATTGAACTGACACACTGCAAAAACCTTCACATGAATATTTTGTGAGATACAGAGGAGCTCAAACATTTTTATGGGTGTTGGTACAGTTCAGTGGGGCACCATTTGTAGCTTGATAGATATTGAAAAGGGTACTCCACTTCTTGCCACATGTCCATAAGCATAACAGGTGTTAGGACCTTTACGCTGGTGCAGATTCATTGTCTCCAATCCATCATATCTGGAACCTTTGTTCTGTAAATAATATCTTTGATAAACCATCATACACTGAAATCCAGCAGAGTCAGATTGGGAGACTGAGGGGAGCCAGCCAATGAGACCCCTCCTTCCAATCCATCAGTCAGGAAAGATCTTATGGAGAAATGTAGTAACATCCTCATGATAGTGGTGTGGTGCACCATCCTTCCGAAAAATGATGTTGGGAGACACCTGTGGAACTGGATAGTTTGCCAACCGAGATAGGTGTGCCCTGTCACTGTAGGCTTCATAAAACAAATGGACCAGTCAGACCATGATTATGTAATCCCAACCACTCATTAACTTTTGGTGTGTCCCTTTCATGCTCAGTCACTTCTCTTGGGATCTCACTTCCCTCTATTTGACGGTTATGTTGATTAACTTTGGCACAGATGTGGAAGGTAGATTTGTCACTGAACAGCACTGAATTGAGATATTTGTTGTTTATTTTCTATACAGTGCAGTATTTCAACAGCAAAAACATACAAACTGTGGTGAGTCTCAGGCTTAATATGATGCAAAAGTTGGAGTTTGTGAGCAAGCAATTGGATACATAATGTGCACAATGTCGTGTGCCATAAAATGGGGGGGGGGGGGGGGGGGGGCTAGTTCCCTGTTAGCTTGTCTAATGGATTTATGTGGGTTTCTAATGAATGCTTCATGTACACGTCCCATCATCTCTTCATTCACATGTGTATTAGTATATTTTGCAACATTTGAAGTCAAACGTCCTGTTTCTTGAAGATTTCTGTCCCGCTAATAAATGGATTTACATGTGGAAGGATCCACATTCTATTCTCCTCTTGCATGCTGCTGAACATGTGTTACAGATTTTAATTCTGTTAACCATAGCACACACTGCACCTTTCATTGTGGCACCCACATGTTGACTGTCAGGTGTACGTCTGCCTGCTGCACAGTAAATGTTTATGCACATGCACCAGACAACTCAGTGCTGTACATGAAATGGTGAGGATCACATCTTGAAGAGTGCCTCTGTTGATTGCATATTTACCCAACAACATAAAATCTCAAGTTCTTTCATTAAAAGCATTTGTTTGTGTATACTTCTAGCCTGGATACTGTGCAACAGAATATCAGCAATATGAAAGTTATATGGATCCCCAATGATCCATGTACTTTGCCGTGATGGGGTGGTCTGTGTACCTGAATGATACTGGCAGACACATCATAAGTGCAACCACATCAAAAGGATTGTATAAGAGTGACCATACCACCACATTATATCTTAAGGGAGCCAACAGCATTTTCTATAGTTGGAGGGGCAGCAGTCATGATGCTTGACTGATTTGGCATTGTAGTGTTAGACAACATAGCCATGCTATGTTCATATTATGGTATTGCCGAGGACAGTGGGAAAATTCAGCCATTATATGTCCCTCAGACATGCAGCTCTCCTTTATGGTTTAATGTTGGTAGTACCCTCCTGAGTAAACTATTCTGGAGAAAAAACAACCTTCGTTTGAATCTCCATACAGGGAGTACCCAAGACTGTATCATCACTATTAAAATTTCTGGCATCAAGTGAGTAAAGGTTATCAATATAAAAATTACATTGGGGTATTGTAGGAGTAGGTCTGGTAATGAAAAAGAAAATAAGAATTCAGGAAAACTACTACAAACAGCATAGTGAACAATTTATCACAGCCATCATAGTAGCACAAGTTCATATGTCTGCTACCTCTGCAGATGATGAAGAGAATGAAAAACTACATGATGAAATAGTGAAAATCTTCACTTAAAACTTTCGGGCTGATAGGCCTTGGTCGAAGTATAAAATTCTCTCCTGACATTTCGTCTCCGACTGCGGGAGACATCCTCGGAGGTAAAGCGGCAAACTACTAAGAGAACTCGATGAAGAGCTGATTATATAGGCAGTACAGAGGGCGCCACAGTGGATCACGTGGCGTTGGCTATGAGATTGTCTCTGGTGATGCCAATATTCTCGATTGAAAGTAATCGATCGTCACACTTGTGGTGCAACGCTGACATCCAAATTTTATCCAGTTTAACACCTTCGTCTTTCCTGTTAAAATTATTACGATGTTTATCAATCTCGATAGCCTCTCTATACAAGCGTGCATAATAATGCGAGGTTTTCGATATGACGCTCGTCTCGCTGAATTTTATTTCATGATCACCTTCCTGGTAAACATGTTCCGCTACGGCCGATTTATCCGTGTGACCCAGGCGACAATTCCTCTTATGTTCAACAAGACGGGTGTTCACACTTCTCTTTGTGGTACCGATGTAAACCTGTCCACAACTACAAGGAATTTTATATACCCCCGGTGTAGCCAAGGGGTCTCGTACATCTTTTGCCGACCTTAAAAATTCTTTTATTTTTCTGGTGGGTCTGAAAATAGTTTCCACCCCATACTTGCCTAAAACTTTCCCAATGTGGTCTGTGACCTTACTAATGAACGGAAGAAAAACTTTGCCCTTGGACAACTGTTGTTCGTCGTTACTCCTGATTCTCTGACTAGAGCGAAGTGCTCGATCTATATCCTTGGCAGAATAGCCATTCTTCACGAACGTTGACTGTAGATGTTCAATCTCATCTTTTAAATAAACAGGTTCACAAAGTTTGTACACCCTGTCTATCAAAGTTTTCATTACACCTCTTTTTTGTCTAGGGTGGTGGTTTGATTCTTTGTGTAGATAATGATCAGTATGTGTGGGCTTTCTATGCACCTGATAGCCCAACGTTCCGTCTCGTCGTTTAATCACAGACACATCCAGGAAGTTCATTTGCCCATTCCTTTCCGTCTCCATAGTGAATTGGATTTTCGGATTAATGCTGTTTAAATGTGTCAGGAAGGCATCCAACTCCTCTGCTCCGTGTGTCCATACTACGAATGTGTCATCGACGCAGCGATACCATCTGGCTGGTCTCTTATTGGCAGTCTGCAACGCCCGTTGTTCAAAAGTCTCCATAAATAAGTTAGCCACAGCAGGACTGAGAGGACTGCCCATAGCCACCCCATCAATCTGTTCATAAAAGTTATTATTGTATTGAAAGTAGGTTGTGGTGAGGCAGTGTCGGAATAATGCCACAATATCGCTAGGAAAAATATCCGCTATGCATAAGATAGCTTCGTTTACCGGAATCATGGTAAATAATGACACAACGTCAAAACTGACAAGGATATCATCCGGGCCCACGCTCATTTCCTTTAACTTGTCAATGAAATGAGCTGAATTTTTAATATGACTGTCCGTCCTACCAACATAAGGCTGCAGCATTGAGGCAAGGTGTCTAGCTAACTCGTGTGTTGGTCCGCCTATAGCGTTGACAATTGGCCTCAACGGAATCCCAGGTTTATGAACTTTGGGTAAGCCATAAAGTCTAGGTGGATATGCTTCTGTTTTACAAAGCAGCTTCTTATCGTCGGAGCCAAATGAAGACGCTTTCACCAGTCGATTTGTCATTCTTAAAATCTTCATAGTTGGATCTTTCTGGAGTTTTTTGTAATTGGAGGGAACCAAAATGTCATTGATTTTTCCATGATAGTCCTCACTGTTCAGTATGATGGTGGCATTACCCTTATCTGCATTAAGAACAATAATGTTTTTATCTCCATTTATATCCCTCAGCGCCTTCCTTTGAGCCTGCGACAAATTACTTTTAGGTGGCTTACACGTACGTAAAATCCTAGCCGTTTCCATCCTAATTACGTCAGCGGACTGCTGCGGCAGCTGACGGATACCGGCCTCAATGTTTGCTACAATATCCTCTGTGGGTACGTTTTGGGGCGTCACAGCAAAATTGCCTCTTTTCGCTAGTACAGAAATTTCAACTTTTGACAGATCTTGATCAGACAGGTTAATAACAGTTCGAGAATTGTCCTCAACTGAACCTCCAGAAATGTTGTTCTGTAAGTTATTGAACTTCTTCTTCTGCCTATTTGCTGACACTTCTGCACTAACTTCCATAGTTTTGAATGTTAGACCGTCAATCTTATTCCAGTAACCACACTGCATAGTATTACTAAGAAACAAGTGGAGATGAAAAAGTTTACTGCTGGTTACTGCCAGTGCTCACCACGTCTGATGAATCCTCTCACGTAGCATTGCAGACTCCATACGGTTGTAAATACGATGTGCCTGGGCCGAGCGAAACATCCTCTTCACCTTCAGAAATTTCGGAACCATCGAAGTGTCCCTACAGCGTAACAGGAAGGTGAGGGTATACAGTTGTTGTGCTTTCTTCTTGCGCATTCCTTCAAATCGTTGAACTGATGCTGACATATCCTCCCCGTAAAGGCATTTGATCATACAATGTAAGCTTTCACGGCCGGTATTGTCTTCACTTAAAACTTCCGGGCTCATAGGCCGTGGTCGAAGTATAAAACTCTCTCCTGACGTTTCGTCTCCGACTGCGGGAGACATCCTCGGAGGTAAAGCGGCGAACTGCGAAGAGATCTCGACGAAGCGCTGATTATATAGGCAGTACAGAGGGCGCCACAGTGGGTCACATGGCGTCGGCTATGAGATTGTCTCTGGTGATGCCAACATTCTCAATTGAAAGTAATCGATCGTCATGCTTGCGGTGCAACGCTGACATCCAAATTTTATCCAGTTTAACACCTTCGTCTTTCCTGTTAAAATTATTATGATGTTTATCAATCTCGATAGCCTCTCTATACAAGCGTGCATAATAATGTGAGGTTTTTGATATGACGCTCGTCTCGCTGAATTTTATTTCATGATCAGCTTCCTTTTCACCTTCCCTTTCAATACAATAATAACTTTTATGAACAGATTGACGGGGTGGCTATGGCAGTCCTCTCAGTCCTGCTGTGGCTAACTTATTTATGGAGACTTTTGAACAACGGGCGTTGCAGACTGCCAGTAAGAGACCAGCCAGATGGTATCGCTGCGTCGATGACACGTTCGTAGTATGGACACACGGAGCAGAGGAGTTGGATGCCTTCCTGACACATTTAAACAGCATTAATCCGAAAATCCAATTCACTATGGAGACGGAAAGGAATGGGCAATTGAACTTCCTGGATGTGTCTGTGATTAAACGACGGGACGGAACGTTGGGCCATAAGGTGCATAGAAAGCCCACACATACTGATCGTTATCTACACAAAGAATCAAACCACCACCCTAGACAAAAAAGAGGTGTAATGAAAACTTTGGTAGACAGGGTGTACAAACTTTGTGAACCTGTTTATTTAAAAGATGAGATTGAACATCTACGGTCAACGTTCGTGAAGAATGGCTATTCTACCAAGGATATAGATCGAGCACTTCGCTCTAGGTAGAGAATCAGGAGTAACGACGAACAACAGTCGTCCAAGGGCAAAGTTTTTCTTCCGTTCATTAGTAAGGTCACAGACCGCATTGGGAAAGTTTTAGGCAAGTATGGGGTGGAAACTATTTTCAGACCCACCAGAAAAATAAAGGAATTTTTAAGGTAGGCAAAAGATGCACGAGACCCTTTGGCTGCACCGGGGGTATATAAAATTCCTTGTAGTTGTGGACAGGTTTACATCGGTACCACAAAGAGAAGTGTGAACACCCGTCTTGTTGAACATAAGAGGAATTGTCACCTGGGTCACACGGATAAATCGGCTGTAGCGGAACATGTTTACCAGGAAGGTGATCATGAAATAAAATTCAGCGAGACGAGCGTCATATCAAAAACCTCGCATTATTATGCACGCTTGTATAGAGAGGCTATCGAGATTGATAAACATTGTAATAATTTTAACAGGAAAGACAAAGGTGTTAAACTGGATAAAATTTGGATGTCAGCGTTGCACCACAAGCGTGACGATCGATTACTTTCAATCGAGAATGTTGGCATCACCAGAGACAATCTCATAGCCGACGCCACGTGACCCACTGTGGCGCCCTCTGTACTGCCTATATAATCTGCGCTTCGTCGAGTTCTCTTCGCAGTTCGCCGCTTTACCTCCGAGGATGTCTCCCGCAGTCGGAGAAGAAACGTCAGGAGAGAGTTTTATACTTCGACCAAGACCTATCAGCCCGGAAGTTTTAAGTGAAAACAATACCGGCCGTGAAAGCTTACATTGTAGTGAAAATCATTCTGTATTTTAAGGAAGGTGAAAATTTAATTGGGGTGGAGGACTTAAACCTCTAGGAAAGGGAAGGGAAGGAAAAATAGTACAGGGACATGGAATGGAGAAAGAAAGAAATGGTACTCCATGTGACAGAACTTTGTACAGAGCACAGTTTAATCATCAAGAAAATTTGTACATGTGCATCAGATCTGCAGGCACTGAAAGGTTTCTGATTGATTTTATAATGATAAGACCGGGATTTAGAAACCAGATTACAGAAGGCAAAATATTTCCAGGAGAAAATATGAGTATGACTGTAAGTTATGAAATGCAGAATAAAACTGAAGAAATTGCAGGAAAAGTAAGGAAGATACTGTTTAACGTCTCACGAATGACATGGTCTTTACAGTTGGAGCACAAGCTCAGCTTGGGAAAGGCTGGGAAAAATAAATCAGGCATGCCCTTTCAAAGGAGCCATCTTGGCAGTAGCCTGAAGTAATTCAAGAAAGTCATGGAAAACCTGAATCTGAATGGCTGGACAGGGGTCTGAATTGTTGTCCCCTTAAATATGAGTCCATTGTGTTACTACTACAAAACCTAACTCAATAAAATTTCAGAATAGTAGTGAAACAAGGGGATGGAACCTACATAGGCTGAAACAAACACTCAGTCTTGAGAGTTTCAAATGGAATGTTAGTCAACAACTGACCGAAATAGCTAAAATAAATACAATAGAAGATTAACCCACCCGGACAGCACACACATTAGCATGTTGCTTTGAGATTTGGGGAGAATCACTGGCTCTTGTTTGAATCTGGCTGGCAGATTAATAATGAGGGCCAGTCTGTAGGCCCATCTGGATATGGTTTTTAGGCAGTTTCCCACTTCCAACTACATCTGCATCATACTCCACAAGGCACCTGATGGTGCTCCACTTGTGAATGGTGCATGGAGGAATTATTGTCAGTAAGTCTCTGTATTAGTTCTAATTTCTCAAATTTTCTTGTAGTGGTCTTTTTGTGAGATGTATGTGGGAGGAAGTAATAAGTTATTTAACTTTTCCCAGAAAGTGCTTTCTCAAAATTTCTATAGTAACCCTCTTAGTGATGCACAATCCTTCTCTAGTAATGCCTGCCACGGGAGGTTGTTGACCATCTATATAATGCTCTTGCACCAGCTAAACAATCATGTGATGAAATCCACTACTCTTTGTTGGATCTGCTCTATGTATTCTATCAGTCCTACCTGGTAAGGGTTCCAGATGAGTACCAGGCTTGTACCCACATCCCGCCTCAATAACATGATCTGTGAACATTTACAGAACATTCACACACTTTCACATGGCTGAGCTAACACTAGACACAGACGGATGGGGCTCACAAATTCCATCCAAGGGGAGGAAAACGTGGCATCAAGAAGATAATCCAACCACCCTCTACCACTAACATAACCAAATTAAATCATTGACATACCAAACCCTTGAAGACATGGGATAAAGGCCACAAAAAAAGAAAGAAGAAGTACTATAGAAGATGGGTGAATGAGGAAAATTGGGTGGTTGGAGCAATACCCTGCCTATTAATGGAAGTTGACAAAGTCATCACAGCCGAAGTAACCTGTTCAGTCAGGACCAGTAGCATGGCAACCATAATGAATAAACCTGTTGAAACTGCACTTAAAGATTGCACAAGTAGAAACCATTCCAAACTCATCACCAATTGTGTAGTAAGCAAGTAATACAAAACCCAATCCAAGTCACACAAATAGAGCTTTATTCATAAAATCTGAACACTGAGCCTCGTGGGCCACCAGTAAACAGCATAGCAGAAACCATGCCATGTGCATGCTTCCTACTGGCAGCATCAAATGGCCACCTGCACTGATACAGGAGATTTGAGTGCAGTCGCATTACAACCCACACTTGGCGCACTCACACTCATCATCATTAGTAGTGGGATACAGCAAAATTAAACATCTAGGAGAAGAAAAAAAATCTTTGAGGTTTGCTGATGATTTAATTTTCTTAAAGATAGCGAAAGACTTGAGAGATCAGTTGAGTGAAATATATGGTGATTTAAAAAGTAAAACTAGGGCAGAGGAATGTTATAAGATTAAATTAAATGATGCCAATGGAATTAGATTAGGAAATGAGAGACTGAAAGTAGTAGATGTGTTTTGCTAGTTGGGCAACAAAATACCTAAAAATGGTAGGAAGTGTCATCATTCAGTGAGCATAGGAGGATATAAGATGACTTAGACAAAATTTCTAGTTAGTGTCAGGAATGTAAGTTAATACAGATGAGTAGGAAAACAGTGCTATAATGTTCAAATACAGCATTAGTTGTGTGCTGCTTGATACAGTCATGTCGATTGAATATCTATGGGTAATGTTGCAAAGTGATACGAAGTGGAAAGAGTGCATAAGGATTGTAGTAGGGAAGACAAATGGTTTATTGCGAGAGTACTCCTGAAATGATTCATCTGTAATGGAGACCATGTATAGGACACAAGTGTGATGTTTCCTTGAATACTGCCAGAGTGTCTGGGATCTTCACCAGGTCAGATTGAAGCAATCTGACAGCAGAATGATTCTACTGTTGCCAATATACATTTCATGTAAGGACTATGAGGATAAGATAAGGAATTTAGAGCTCATATGGAGGCATATAGACAGTTTTTTTTTCCTTGGTCTATTTGTGAGTGGCACAGGAAAGTAAATGCCTAGTAATTAAGCAAGGCACCTTCTGCCATGGACCATACAGTGGCTTGTGGATTAAATATATAGCTGTAGACATAGAAAAAAAGTTTAAATTGGCAATAACAAGAAAAGTGTTTTTGAAAGAGGAAAATATTTCCAATACAAATTTAAGTGTTAAGAAGTCTTTTTGGAAAGTATTTGTTTTGATTGTAGCCTTATACAGAACTGAAATGTGGACAGTAAACAGTACGGACAAGAAGAGAATAAAATCTTTTGAAATATGGTATGCCAAAGAACATACATAATACAAATAATCTGATTCAGGTACAGGAGATACATCAAACATGTAAAATTTTACCGTAAATGTAGAACATCTCATATTAATAACAGCTTCCTAATAATAATAGTAATACTACAGTTTTCTTCTAGATTTCCTCCAACGGAACCTGCTGTAGCCTTATTTTTAGATTTTATGAATGTGTGGTGTCTGTTCCTTCAAAAGAATACACACCTCATTCATGTAATTGATAAGCCTGGATGGGCAATGGATCCACTTTCTTCAGTGACAATGCAGACATCCAAGCTCCTATGGGAATCTCTGAATAGCGAATGGCAATATAATGGACAGGGACTGTGGATAGGTGGCGCTTGGTGGGAGTGTGGATCAACCATGAGGCATACTGAGATAGTCCATGCAGCTGTGAGACTGCTGTGTCTCAGATGGTGCAGTGGTTACTGTACCTGTATGGTAAGCAGGAGATCCCGAGTCTGGATCCCAGTTCACATTTTCGCTTGACGCCACTGATTCTGCTTAATGTCCCCCTGCAGCTGATAGCAGTGATTCCTCTTCCATTTACATATCTTATTTTTAGAATCGCTGGTTTCATATTAAATATGTTTTTGTCCATTAATTTACTGAATTGCAGTGTGAATAAGAGAAATGTATGGCACAAATTGACTAAGAGAAGGGACTGGTTGATAGGACACATTCTGAAACATCAAGGAATAGTTAATTTGCTACTGGAGGAAAATTTTGGAGGTAAAAATTGCAGTGTGAGACCAAAATTTGACTACAGTACACAGATTGAGGAGGAAGTAGATTGCAGTTGTTATGCTGAGATGAAAAATATAGCAAAGGATAGACTAATCTTGAGAGTTGTAGGAAACCAGTCTTCAGTTGAACACTACTACCACAACCACAACAACAACATCAACAACAAATATCTAGAATATAGAGATGTAGTGAAACTGGGTGTCAAACAAATATAAGCATAATGAACACAGTTCAGACTAATTTTTCCATCTTCTACTTTTTCATTGTGAAAGACAGAGCTGCCAAATGTAGTCATGGGTTAACCTTTCTTTGTACTCCACTGTTTTCTCTCAGCATCTATTTTAAGAGGACATGGTATCTCCGAATCTCTTCCAAAGAGGAACAAGTAATACAGTTGCCTTAAATTCAAGTTACAAATCTCAATTACATCTTGTGAGAGGTGTTAGCTATTCTTTACTCTTCACATTTATCATATCTTCAGTGAATGTTGCATTTTAAACTAAAATTTATTGTGAGTTTTCAAATAGGTGCTGACATAAAGGAAATGCTGAACCAAACATATTCTGAAGTCATGAAGGGAAGCTTGTTTGGTGAATGGAAACGAATCTCACACTGTAGTAAACCTGTGATAGCTGCTGTAAATGGATATGCAGTAAGTTTGAGTTGCTCTTACATAACTAGAAGTTTTAGGTTCACAGCAACAGTGTCTTGAATTTTGCATTTACTACATTTTCATATTAAGTGATGATGTACTATAGTTGGAGTCACAAACGATGGCAGTTGAGTTTAGGATCATTCGGCGCATCTATGTCATGCATTCTCTGACAGCCAATGAGCATACAGTAGTGTTCTGAGTGCTGTGCTGTGCTGTGAATGTTGTACGCATAGCGACTGTTTAACATGGTTGTGGTGAGTTATTTGAGTGCATTTGTATTCCATTTGTTGCAAGTTGTCATGGCTAATGGTGGCAATAAGTGACAAATTCAACACAAGCAAGTGAGAGACATAATTTACAGGCTACATGCTTACATCAAGCACAAAGTATGCATATGCGGGTACTGCAACTGTCACTTGGAACCGGCTACAATTCATTCCCCGTCCTTGTCTGAGCCTGTGTGAACCGCCATCGTTCATGGATCCGACTACAGTACACCAAATCATGCCTTTTTTTAAAGAAGAAAACAAGATATTCCTGTGACACAGTTTGATAAAAATCCTTTCTTTGTGAGTAGTTCATCAGTTTTTGTCGTGCTGTTACCCTAAGTATAGCTTCAACATAAGTATCATCCATACTGTCCAGTAATTATCATTTGTCCACAGTTCAAATTTTGCCCACCACTATCAGTATTTCCTGCTTTTCCTTTGATCATTTTGAAGTAATGGATTGCCTTCACATATGTTTGTGTGTGTGTGTGTGTGTGTGAAGTGAGCACATGTACATGTGCGCATGTATATTTAGGAAAAGAGTGGTAGCTCAATTGCTAGTTAAGTCTAAATTGAAATTACAGTTATTTGTGCACCACACATCAACCAGCAATGAAGGAGTGGTAGCCATTACTGACTTTTGTCTATTGTTTACATCCTGGAGTTTCTCTTATTGCAGTATTTGCTGATAACATTTACAAATAAAGAATAGAGAACAAAATAAAGGGAGTCTAATGTGTTCTGCTTCATCCATTACACAATTAAAATTCAGTTTGGTTAATAGAGTCTTCTTTGTCCATCAGAGTAAGGCTTACAGTAACTGAGACATAGCAGATCAATATCAAAATTTATGCAAAGTAGTAGATTTTCTGTTCATGGAATAAATAAAATATGCCAAGTTGATCTAAATATAAATCAAGTGTAGTTACATTAGTGGATGTGTCTGTGTTAGGGCATATGAGGTGAAACAGTTTCAAAAGAGCACATTTATTTTCATGCTAAGCAACCTATTTCTATATTTAATTTTATGCATGAGAAATGTTCATAAATCATTATGGAATTTTTTATCTAATTAAATGTACTTGTGTTATTTAACTGAATCTATTTTTCTAGCAAGTGTGGTTGTTCCCGTAGGTTAGTTGAACTGGAAATGTGTGCAAAAATTGTAGCTTGTGATTTCACTGGTGTGACTACAGTGGAGAAGAGAATGGGATACTCAGTGAGGCACTTATATGCAATGTGTACTGTACTAGATTCAGAAATATTCAAAACAGGAGCAGAAGATTTATTCTCGTCAGGCCGAGCTAGAACACAGAATCTGAATTACAGTAGTTAAAGGTACTGGGGGGAGGGGCAGACAGAAAGAGGAAGAGAGGATCTGCCAGGCAAAGATAACATGCAAAGGACAATGGGTGAAAATTTTGCTAAAAAATTATAAACTTAGCTAATTAATAGACATCACTTGTTACCAGACTCACATAAGGAAAACCTTCATAAGGATGTACAGGAATGTATGTTGCAGTAGAACAACAGTAGCAACTTTACAGGTAATTGGAAGAAAAACATAATTAGAAAAGAAAACTTCCGCTGAAACTTCCTGGCAGATTAAAACTGTGTGGTGGACAGAGACTAGAATTTGGGACCTTCCTTTTGTGGGCAAGTGCTCTACCAAGCAGTAGAAAGGCAAGGTCCCAAATTCAAGTCTCGGTCTGGCACATAGTTTTAATCTGCCAGGAAGTTTCATATCAGCACACACTCTGCTGCAGAGTGAAAATTTCATTCTGAAAACTTCTGCTGATAGATGACACTAAATGGAAGGGTGTAGACCAGTAGGTTCAGAGCAAGTTAGGTTCAGGATTTCTGGTAACAAGCTTTGTGAAACCAAGGACTAATCTTAGCTAGGTAACAGGAAACATAGGACAAGTGTGTAAGGATTTTAGCAAATATGATCACATTTTGATATTTGAGGGAAAGAAGGAAGGTTGGGCTTAATGTCCCATTGACATTGAGGTCATTATAGAGATGGAGAACAAGCTCGGATTGTGTCATGGATAGGGAAGGAAATCAGATGTGCTCTTTTAAAGGAACCATCCCGGAATTTGCTTGGAGCAATTGAGGGAAATCACAGAAAACCTAAATCTGGATGGCCGGATACGGGTTTCAATTGTCATCCTCCCAAATGCAAGTCCAGTGTGCTATCCACTGCACCACCTCACGTGGTTTTGATAGTTGACGGAGCTGGAAACAACTTGTCAAAAAAAAAAAAAAAAATGTAAAGTACCGTATACTATTGTGTGTGACAAGGACATATTAGAAGCAGCTACCAAATACAAGTTTGTTGTGTAGGTCCTGAGGTGCCATGATCAGCCCTGGGTTACTCTTGTAAAGTGAGTAAATTCAAAGCTAGGCAGAATCATTGGGATGGCTGCAAGAGCTCACACTTGTGCTGTTCAAGATTACTTGTACTACACCTGATTAGGTGGCATAAAGACAAGGTGACAGATATTACCTGAAAGCATATGGGGGACCACCAGCACACAAAGGAAAATCACTGTGATTATTGGAATCAAGTTCAATTCAGACAAAATATTGTAGGAAATGAAACTGGTAGAGACTCTCGTTCATTATATAAGACTAGAGAAAAAGAGGAAATAAACTTGCTGTCAGTACATTAGAGAGAGAGAGAGAGAGAGAGAGAGAGAGAGAGAGAGAGAGAGAGAGAGAGAGAGAGAGAGAGAGTTAATGGGAGGGGGGGGGGGGCTAAGGAAGTAAATCAATTGGTTTCTTTGGAAGACCTGAGTAGTTTGAAAGAAACTGATGACTTTTGTCTGTCAAAGTATGATATAAACTCAGGGATAGAGAACATTAAAGTAATAGTGCTATAAATTAACTGTATATTCATTTAAATCTGATGTGGCTAAAGGGGAAGTTAACACAGATATAAAAATGAATATAAATTTGCAAAGAAGTAAGTGATTAGGCCTACAGATCAGGATACAGAAGCGTGTACTTGGAAGTTGATATTGGACAATGTAATATTTGTTGTTGTCACTGTACACAGGTCCCACTGGGTAAATGGTTGATTATAAGGAAAAATTTTGAAGACTTATTGTGCTGTCTGTCAAACAAAAAGAAGGATTATTGAATTGTGATAATTTTATCTAAATTTCTTAAAGCAGTCTGAGAGGAAAAGTAATTTAAGAATGCGGTTAGCCAGTTACAATTCAATATCAAACATAAATTTCCCCACTCATGCTTCTCAGATTGTAGTATCTTGATAAACAATACATTGTTAAACCAAGCAGAAGCTAAACAATCATATGCATATGATGTAATAAATGCAATGTCAAATCCTGATTCACAGTTAGTCACATTATGTAACTTGTGAATGTAATTCTGATTGGTTCCATAAATTACCTATTCTAAAGCTATTTACTTGTAACACTGGACAAGTCATTTTGCTTACAAGGTTTTCAATGTGGTTATGGCCATACAATGAAACTTAACAGGCTTTGGATGTAGAATGGCAATTGGCACTAGATGCATGGTACATTCCATTTTGAAAATCATTAGGGAATTCAATACACTGAGATCCATAGTGTTTAGAGTGTGCCAAAAATACCACATTTCAGGCATTATCTCTCACCATGGACAATGCAATGGCCAATGGCTTTCACTTAATGACTGAGAATGGTGACATTTGTGTAGACTTGTCAGTGCTAACAGAAAAGCAACACTGCATGAAATAACCACAGAAATCGGTGTGGGACGTACAATGAACATGTCGGTTAGGACAGTGTGGTGAAATGTGGCATTAATGCAGTATGGCAGCAGAAGACAGATGGGAGTGCCTTTGCCAACATCATAACATTGCTTGCAGTGCCTCTCCTGGGCTTGTGACCACATCGATTGAACCCTAGAACTGGAAAATTGTAGCCTGTTCACATGAGTCTTAATTTCAGTCAGCACGAGCTGACGGTAGAGTTCAAGCGTGGTGCAGACTCCATGAAGCTGTGGACCCATATTGTTGACAAGGCACTGTGCAATCTGGTTGTGGCTCCATAATGGTGAGGGCTCTGTTTACATGAAGTGGACTGGATATGTTCAGCTACTTGGAGACCATTTGCAGCCAAACAATCACACAGTTTTTATGGATGACAATGTGCCATGTCACCAGGCCATAGTTGTTCATGATCAGTTTGAAGAATATTCTGGTCAGTTAAAGTGAATCACCCAATGTGAATCCCATCAAACATTTATGTGACATAATCCAGAGGTCAGTTCATGCACAAAATTATGCACTGGCAACACTTTTACAATTGTGGATGGCTATAGAAGTAGTATGGCTCAGTATTTTTGCAGGGGACATCCAGTGACTTGTGTCCACACCAGACTGAGTTGCTGCACTACACATGTGAAGGGAGGTCCAACATGATACTGGGAGGTATCCCATGACTTTTGTCACCTCAGTGTATAATAGCTTGCATAGTACACTCCTGGAAATGGAAAAAAGAACACATTGACACCGGTGTGTCAGACCCACCATACTTGCTCCGGACACTGCGAGAGGGCTGTACAAGCAATGATCACACGCACGGCACAGCGGACACACCAGGAACCGCGGTGTTGGCCGTCGAATGGTGCTAGCTGCGCAGCATTTGTGCACTGCCGCCGTCAGTGTCAGCCAGTTTGCCGTGGCATACGGAGCTCCATCGCAGTCTTTAACACTGGTAGCATGCCGCGACAGTGTGGACGTGAACCGTATGTGCAGTTGACGGACTTTGAGCGAGGGCGTATAGTGGGCATGCGGGAGGCCGGGTGGACGTACCGCCGAATTGCTCAACACGTGGGGCGTGAGGTCTCCACAGTACATCGATGTTGTCGCCAGTGGTCGGCGGAAGGTGCACGTGCCCGTCAACCTGGGACCGGACCGCAGCGACGCACGGATGCATGCCAAGACCGTAGGATCCTACGCAGTGCCGTAGGGGACCGCACCGCCACTTCCCAGCAAATTAGGGACACTGTTGCTCCTGGGGTATCGGCGAGGACCATTCACAACCGTCTCCATGAAGCTGGGCTACGGTCCCGCACACCGTTAGGCCGTCTTCCGCTCACGCCCCAACATCGTGCAGCCCGCCTCCAGTGGTGTCGCGACAGGCGTGAATGGAGGGACGAATGGAGACGTGTCGTCTTCAGTGATGAGAGTTGCTTCTGCCTTGGTGCCAATGATGGTTGTATGCGTGTTTGGCGCCGTGCAGGTGAGCGCCACAATCAGGACTGCATACGACCGAGGCACACAGGGCCAACACCCGGCATCATGGTGTGGGGAGTGATCTCCTACACTGGCCGTACACCACTGGTGATCGTCGAGGGGACACTGAATAGTGCACGGTACATCCAAACCGTCATCGAACCCATCGTTCTACCATTCCTAGACCGGCAAGGGAACTTGCTGTTCCAACAGGACAATGCACGTCCGTATGTATCCCGTGCCACCCAACGTGCTCTAGAAGGTGTAAGTCAACTACCCTGGCCAGCAAGATCTCCGGATCTGTCCCCCATTGAGCATGTTTGGGACTGGATGAAGCGTCGTCTCACGCGGTCTGCACGTCCAGCACGAACGCTGGTCCAACTGAGGCGCCAGGTGGAAATGGCATGGCAAGCCGTTCCACAGGACTACATCCAGCATCTCTACGATCGTCTCCATGGGAGAATAGCAGCCTGCATTGCTGCGAAAGGTGGATATACACTGTACTAGTGCCGACATTGTGCATGCTCTGTTGTCTGTGTCTATGTGCCTGTGGTTCTGTCAGTGTGATCATGTGATGTATCTGACCCCAGGAATGTGTCAATAAAGTTTCCCCTTCCTGGGACAATGAATTCACGGTGTTCTTATTTCAATTTCCAGGAGTGTATATACACAGTGTTCAAGTATTTACACTACCTAATGACTTACAGTACCAGAGTTTAAAAAAAAGTACCATTTTTTGACATAGTATTATCTTATACTGTGGTTGTAATCTTAATTCATCTTCTAATACTAGTTTCTAATGCTAGTGTCTCTTAATTTAGTACATAAAATTTATAACTCTGAAGGTGAACTTTTGCTCACTGTCTGCTCGTGTACTCGGCCACACTAGAGAATTCTTCTCCTAGTACAAATCTTTTTAGCATTGCAGTGAAAATCTTCTCCGTTTGAGGGTTTGTGATTCTCTTAACTTAATCATAATTTTCTTGACTTAACTGCTTATTCAGTCCATAAATGCTCAAAGAAAGCAATGAGGGTGATTACTGACAAAATAACAAAAAATTTTACAGGAAGATTACAAAACATTGGCTGAGGTGAAGTTTCATTAGCTGAACATTGGCGCTAAATTAATTTTTTTTTCTTTTTTTTTTTCAGTTTTAAAAGCAATTTCAAAATAAACAAATTAATTTAGCGCCAATGTTCAGCTAATGAAACTTCACCTCAGCCAAATGTAATACTAGGAGGTCTTAAAAGAAATCTCAGAGTGTCTTCATAATGTAAGCTGGAAATCTACACAATATCCAGGACAAGAAATATTTCAACATTATAAAATATACTGTGACATATTAAAAAAATTGCAAAACATCATGTGTGTGCAAATTTTGTCAAAAATTGGCAGGTCAAACTGTAAAATTTAATCATTGTGAAATAATATTAAAAAAAGGGAGAGAGAGAAAGTAGCCCATGAAGGCACCACAATCTCTATTAAGAAGAAGGAGAGAATTATAGTAGATTGTTCATGTATTTTTAATGATTTCCTTTAGAAAGTAGATGAGAAAATCAGTTGAAGAAAGGAAAACATTACACAGAAAAAAATGCAGAAGAGATTTAATGAAACTATAATTTTTTAGTCATTCTTATCTGGAACAAGTAAATTTTTTATGACCTTCAAAAATAAAAGTGCAAGTGAACTTGATGATATCTTTAACAAGGCACTAAAATTAGTGTTAATGTTCTTAGTCATGTGTGTAATACATTGTTAATTCAGGGTATTTTCTTAGACAGATTGAAATAAGCCATTATTGGGCTTCTCTTCACAGATATCAAAACTACTGGCCAATGTCACTCCTTCCATCTCTTTTGAAAATGTTTGAGAAAGTAATGTACTTGAGGGTTGTCACCTACCTGTGTAAATGTAGTCATTCATATAGACATTCCAATGAATCAAGGTTTGTCCTACTGGGGCAGCTGTTCATGTATTCACTGGGCACCTAATAATTTGTTTAATTGTAACACCTGCTGAAATCTTCTGCAAGTAATTGAAGGTATCTGATTCTGTCATTCATAATATCTTATTAGAGAAGTTAAGTTTTTATGGTATGTATGGTTCAGAACATGCCTTATTTACTTCCTATGTAAAAAACAGGATACAGAAAGTTACATAAGGATGTTCACACAGTACAATGAGGGATATCATGACATCTGCATGAAGAGAAAACATAATGTGCATTTTGCAAGGTTTGATTAATGACCTGTTATTGTTCTTGCTCTTTGTTAATGAGTTACAAAATTATTTCAATCTGCATCATAATTAATCCTTTGTTCAGATGATATAAGCGTTATTGTCAGGCTGAGCAAAGAAGCATGGACAAGGAAAATAGTAAATGATTTGTTTGTTAATGTTACTAAGTGGTTTTGTATGAATGTGCTAGCTCTAAACCTTAAAAAAAATTACAGATCATCCATGTTTTTAGTGTTTAAAATATCCAATCTCCTATTAATGTAATATACCATCAAAACATTATAAATGGGGTAGGAATTTCTAAGTTCTTGATTGTATTAGCTTATGAACATTAAAACTAAACATAATCACATAGCAGACTTACTGAAACTTAATGGTTCACCTTCATTTGCATAGGAATAACTGAGAACTTTAGGGATATAGAAATCAGTAAGTTAACTTATTTAGCATTTCTCATTCACTGATGTCCCATGGGATATGTTCATGGAATAACTCCTCACATTGACAAAGTATCCACTGCATAAAGGAAAGTAATTACAATTATGTGCAGTGTTTACACATCCCAGTCACCAGTTTAAGCAGTTTGGAATATATACTACAGCCTCATAGTATATTTATTGACTGATGACATTCTTTGTCAGCAAACTATTGCAGTCTGAGAGTATTTGTAAATATTGTAATAGTACAAAAACTGACCTGCACTTCTCTCCAATGAATTTAATTTTAACACAGAAGAGAGTGAAATAAATAGGTGTAAAACTCTTTGATGATTTGTGTGGGAATAAAATGTCTGGCAGATGGAAAATGTGCTTTCAAATGTATATTGAACTTGTTTTTTGTTAAAAACATCCATTACACCATGGAAGAATTCTTGAATAGAAATAAGTAGTCAATTATAAACCTATAAAAGGCCAGTAGGTAGACATATAAATATATTTTAGCTGTAAATTCTCATTCAAATGATTTTCCACATTATAGCATTTGTTGTGAATATGAACTAGCTAACTACCTACCTGTTCAAAACAATGGAAAGTCCAGGAATGAATAACAAGAGACACTTCCTCAGTGGCCAGTGATCATAGTCATGAGTGTGTGAGTTCTATTTTTGTGAAATTTTAACTGTGTGTGTGTGTGTGTGTGTGTGTGTGTGTGTGTGTTTTCTACTTCCAAAGTTCTTTTGGCCAAAAACTTTAATGTAAAGCAATCTTTTTGTTGTGCTCATCAGCAACTCAACATTAATTACCCACTTACTAATATAAATTTATATATGTTCATGCTTATTTTCTGTGCACGTTCCATAATTTACGTCATACCATGTAATTGAGTGACAAAAAATGGCATACTTATATTTAGTTTGGAAGGTGATTTAAATATTTATTTGGTAAGTGAAATAGAAGATATGTACAGAGAAAAATATAAACAGGCTGAAGTGATGTTGCAGCTAGGTGGAGGATGTGAAATGGCAATGATGTGTGATATTATTTATGCCGGTGACAAAGCACGTTTTGGGCAACCAGAAATTATAATTGGAACAATACCAGGAGCTGGTGGTACTCAGAGATTGACAAGAGCTGTTGGAAAATCAAAGGCAATGGAAATGTGTTTAACTGGCAATCAAGTTACTGCAAAGGAAGCCGAAAGAATGGGTAAAAATTGCATTCTACAACTTATTATAATGTAGCTTACAGAGACAAGAGTTGTTCAATGGAGGAAAGGAGTTCCTTTGAATGTGTTTTGTAGTTCTGTTATATGGTCAGTTTGGTTGCATGTAGATGTCAGGAAAGATAGTATTCAACAGTAGCAGGCTGTTGCAACACTTAGTTGTAGCATTGACAGTGACAGTCAAGGAGTTACTCAGGGTGCTGATCAACAGAGAGAGTAGATCTTTTTGTAGAAACACTGCAACCAGTATCCTCTTGAAGTCATACTCAACATCTCATTCACACAAAAACATCTCCTCCAAATGTGAAATCTACAAACAAAATCCACAGAACTACCATCAGTAGATTCATGGAACCCTCTTAGTTTACCTGTTTTTGAGTCACCTGCAGAAATTCTTTCCCTTCACTCAATACTTTAAGCCCTTTGTATGGTTTAGATACAGTGATGATAATTTTGTGATATGAGCCAATGGAAAGGACACTCTCTACTATTTTTTCCTGTAGAACCTCAAGAGCTACTCTCAAATTCATTTGACCTCATCCTTCTTGAAAGAATGAACTACCATCCTGAATGTTGATCTACAATTCTCAAATGGCTCCAAAAAAGCCTTTGTCCATCCCAGACCTACTAAGCACTAATTGTACCTCCATTGGGGCTGTCGTAATTTTTTCCACATCCATTATCCAAATATACTGAGAACCTTGTCAGATACTTTACAGATGGGGTTTAACCTGCCCAGCAACAGTAAAAACAGGTCTCTCATGTCATTTCTTTGCGTAAACTGATCAAGCCTGACATCACTATTAACCAAACTCTCTACCTTCTACTCTATATATCCGTATTATCAAATTTAGAAAGAAACTCAATTACATACTTCACTAGGGCTCCAAGTTACTCTTCTCATGCCTTGACATGAGAGATATCCTACCCAAACTCCTGTCCTTACTCCAAAAGTGGTATTCTGTTACCAACCCAATGTACACAATAAATAATCCAGGTTAAAGACCTGACCCATAAACCAGTTACCAACTCCTACTGCAGTCCTGTTACAGGCATTTTTATATCCTGTCATAGCAAGGGCCACATATTAAAGCAACCAAATCATTAATCAGCTGTTTTGCGGCTGCTGTTCAACATTCTATGTGGCTATGACAACCACCTAACTACTCATATGAGTACCACCACCAAAATATGGCTAGCTGCAAGTTCAGCCACCAAGTTGCTGAAAATTCTGCCTACCATGACTCTAATTACTGCAGCATATTCTTCATTACCAGCGTCATTTGATCCCTCTTTTCCAGCATCAACTTCACTCAACTCCACATGTGAAAAATTTCACTTCAGCACACCCTCTGTTACCTCAGACATTTGGCTTCTACTCCCTTCCTTATTCACATCCTCTCTATTATTTCATCACTTTCCAGCCCCATCCAGTGTACCCAGCATGGTAGATCCACCATCACTGCATGGTAACACATGTCACCTGAGGCAGAGGATCAGTGTGAAGACTGGCTGTCTAGCCATGCCCATTCACCCTGTGAGTGGACAGGTAGTAGCTCCTTCAGCAGGATCCAAGCAGGCACACAGGGGAAGGAGGTCTGTTAGCTATCAGGAACTACAATGTCAGGCACATTATGGAACCCCTTAGGGAAATAGCACACAGACTCATGAGGAAAACCAATGTGCACTCTGTATGTCTCTCAATGGGTCTCATCTGAGACTGCAGGAGGACTTGCCTGCAGCTAGTAAGCATACAGGTGCAGTCATCTGCAAGTTGTCACTCTCATAGACACTAATGATACCTGTCACTTGGTTTCTGAGGCCATCCTCAGTTCATACGGATGGCTAGTGTAAGTGTTGAAGACTACTGGCCTCATGCTCTGGGTGCAAACAGAGCTTGAAATTTGCAGCATTGTCCCCAGAGTTGATTGGGGTCCTCTGGTTTTGAGCCAAGTGGAGGGTCTCAACCAAGGATTCATCAACTCTCTGACAATCTTGGCTGTAGGTTTCTGGATCTATGTTAATGAGCAGAGAATTGTAGGAATTCTGTTGATAAGACAAGGGTTCACTAGACAAAGAAAGCAGTTACTCAGATAGCAGAATGTTTGTGCAGTGCACATGTGGTTTTTTTTTAGGCTAGGCAGTAGTTTGAGATACTCTGAAGAACACTCATTAGTCAACAATCATATAGCAAAATCAGACCACATTCAGAGTAAGGAAACTTTAACTGTCAAAATTTTATCAGTAAAATATTGAAGTATTCATAACAGAGTCCTGAATTTATTGTCCTCCAGAAATGTTGTCACACTCATACTATTCTCAGGACAGTGAGCTGGTTGAAAGCTGAAGTAGAAAGCTCTGAAATATTTAGTGGCTCATGGAACAGTATTGGAAAGAGAGATTAGATGCCATATGAGTGAGAATGTTCACTGCTATTGACATAAAAATATTGTGTCTATTGAGGTCAAAACTGAGTCTGTTGATGAAGTTATCTGGAAGTATGTAACAGATCTAAGTGAACTCAAGTTAATTATAGGGTGTTTTTACCAGCCACTTGATTCTGCTGTGGCAGTTTTAGAATCACTGAAAGAAAGTTTACATACAGTAGTAAGTATGCGGATAATGTAACATTAGTTGGAGGTGACTTTAATGTACTGAGTATAAACTGGGATGTCTATGGATTCACTGTGCAGGGAATACAAAAAACCAGTCTTGTGAAGCACTTTTGTACACGTTTTCAAAAAACTGTCTTGAGTAGTTAGATTGACAGCCCACATGCAATGGAAATATCTTAGACCTTGTACCTCAAACAGGCATGGCCTTATTAACAGTTCCAGTAGAGAGACAGAGATTAATGACCATCATGTCATCATACAGATAATGGTCACTAAAGTTAATAAATCAATTGAGAAGGCTAGAAGAGTATTTTTGCTAGAAAGAGCATATAAGAATTTGTTAGCATCACACTTAGAGAGTGAAAGGACATGATTTAATTCCAGTATTATGAAAATAGAGGAATTATGTGTAAAGCCTGAAAAGATTCTAAATCATCCTCCAGAGTAGTATTTGCCTGTTAGTGGATTAAGGACCCAAAGACCTACTGTGGTTTAGTAACTAAAATGCTGAGGAAGCAAAGACTGTTGCACTCTCAGTTCAAAAGAGTGTTAATGAATGATGACATGCTAGAGTTACAGACATTTGTGCATCTGTAAAATGGTTGATCCATGAAGCATACAACAGCTACCACCATCATACCGTAGCAAAAGATCATTCTGGTCACTACTGGGCACAGGAAGCTGTATGAGGATACAAGATGACTTAGATAAAATTTCTAGTTGGTTAGATGAATGACTGCTAGCTGTAAATGTGGAAAAATGTAAGGTAATGCAGATGAGTAGGATAAAGATACCATAATGTTTGAATACACTATTGTTATTGTGCTGCCTGGTACAGTCAAATGGATTAAATATCCAGATGTAACACTGCAAAGAGATATGAAATGGAAAGGACATGTAAGGATTGTAGTAGGGCAACCAAATGAGCGACTTTAGTTTAGGAGAATTTTAGGAAAGTAAGGCTTATTGGTAAAGGAGACCGCATATAGAACACTAGTATTATCTATTCTTGAGTACTGCTCAAGTGTTTGTGATCCCCACCAGGATGGATTAAAAAAAAACATTGAAGCAATTAAGAGGCAGGCTGCTAAATTTGTTGCCGGTATGTTTGATCAACACATAAGTTTTATGGAGATGCTTCAAGGGCTCAAATGGGAGTCCCTGGAAGAAAGACAGCATTCTTTTAGAGGAACACTATTGAGAAAATTTGGAGAACCAAAATCTGAAGCTGACTGCAGAAGGATTTTACTGCCGCAATGTACATTTTGCATGAGGACCAAGAAGATAAGGTAACATAAGAAAAACTGGAGCTCATGTGAAGTATATAGACAGTTATTGTTCCCCTGCTCTATTTGTGAGGAAAGGAAATGACTAGTAGTGGTACAAGATGTCTTCTGCCACACTGTACAGTGGCCTGTGGCGTATATGTGTAGATGTAGCTGTATGTAGATGTAGATGTGGATATTGTCCATAAATGGCTTTAGACACCGCCTATGTGTCATTTCCAGAATGAATCTTTCACTCTGCAGTATAGTGTGCATTGTCTTGAAAGTTCCTGACGAACTGAAAATCTGTTCTGTACCAAGACTCAAGCCTGGAATCATTGTTTTCTTCTTTTTTCTTTGACATGCTATGCTTTATTAAGTCAAAAACTTCTGATTGGTCACTCAAAATTCACACCATGTTTGTTACACTATTTATTTGAGAAAGGAATTTTTTTCCAAAGACTGAATACAGTTCCACCCACAATATGTCGTGAACATCATCTGGATTATGCATGAATGACTCACAAAGCTGTTCCCTATATTGTAATCAAACAATTTGTTATAAGAAAGCATTTTTAATTAGTATACAGGGATGGGTTGTACTTTTGTGTTACATGTTACATTCTTGTCATCATTTTTGAATTGATATCACTACAGTGTATTGCAAAGTACCAAGGAAGACAAAGATTTAATTACTTGATTCTTGTGCTAGTGCTATACATGGCTGCCTACTATGCATTTGAATACGTCACTTGATATCTCATCATAACAGATGAGCTGACACATTATAATACTTAATGGTTTAAAATTTAAATTATAGTCATATGTTTGAAATTAAGTGGCATGGTTAAAATTTGTGAAGTGCTTGTAAGTAACTCTACAATGAGAAGGCTAGGGTGTAATATGAACAATGGATGAACAAGAACAACAATCTGTCTTTGAATTTAGTTTTCACAAAAATGGATAGACACATAAAAAATTGGGCAAGTGCGAGGAGGACTCGCACTCTGAGGGTCCCGTACAAACTTAATTATGTATATAGGCAGTTCATCCATCCCAGGAATCAAGATTCTTGATGATTTTTCTCTCTTATTGTCAGTGATACTGGCAAAATATCAAGTTCAGGAATTCCAAGACTTTCAAGAATTTTTTAATTTTAAGTTTTAATTTGAGTAATAAATGATAAACTAAATATTTTTGCTGTGGTATAACTACAAATTAACAATTTTCTGATTTTTTTCCCTTTACTTGTACTGTTAAACCTTACTTATTACCAAATTTCATTATTCTTGGTCAACAGGAAGTACCCTACAGGTTTTGATGACTAAGGTTGTGAACATTGAAATACACTTTATCTTTTGATTGCATTGACTTAGACGTTTAACTTTTCTACAACACAGGACCGGAAACCTCAGTATGTGTATTAAATTTCAACTTGTTACATCTACCCTTCCTGAAGAAAAGTGGTCTGAACAGACTGATGGACAGACTGTCAGACAACAAATGATGAAAAAAAAATTGTTTTTGTATGATGTAGTTACAAATTAACAATTTTCTGATTTTTTTCCTTTAGCTGAACTGTGAAACCTTGTTTATTAGCAAGTTTCATGATTCAAGGTCAACACAAAGCACGCTATAGGTTTTCATGAGTGAGTTTGCAAGTATCAAAATATGTGACATAAATGGCCATACCTTTTGATTACATTGACTTTGGAGCTAATGTCTATTTCTCTGCCAAGGGGCCACAGACCTTAGTATGTGCCACAAATTTCAACTTGATACTCATCCCTGAGAAAAATGGGTCCTAAAAGATTTTGTTCTTTAGTTCTACTGTGAAATCTTGCTGCTTGCCTTTTCTATATCAATAGGAAGTCCCTACAGGTTTTGATGAGTGATTTAGCGAGTGTCAGAATACATGACATAAATTGCTGCATCTTTTGATTGCAATTGTTTCAATTTTTTACACTGCCAAGAGACTTTAGATCTCGATATGTCAGTATGTGTAATAAATTTCAACCTGATACATCTAACCATTCCTGAGAAAAAGTGTTTTCAACAGACAGACAGACTGACTGACATACAGACATTCAAGACAGTAATCCTATGAGAATCCTGTTTTTACCAGCTGATGTGGGAACCCTAAAAAGAATGCTAACATTAAGTGTCCAGCTAAATCAATTGGATTCTTTATATATTTGTTGGATTCCTATTTTTTACATGTAGACTGAATTTGTTTACTTGTTTACATTGTCTTTGCACTGTTACCTCATATATTTGTTTTATATCTACAGGTTTACATCACAAGCAGAATCTTAAATTTCATTAAATGAGTATTAACATTATCAGTTAAAAAAAGACTTCATTTTTATATTAAAATGATTCCCCTTTTATAATCTTAGTAGCTCTTGGTAGTTCGTTAAACCAAATCAAACCAGTGATGTATGGGCTTTTATCATTTTCACTTTGATTCTTGGCCAAAAGTAGTTATATTTCGTTCTGGACTTGCCATATACATAAGTGGTACTTGATAACTTCAGTTGATTAGCTCACAAGAAAATGTAAACTATTTAAATATATATAAAGAATATATTGTTGAGCATTTGTGCTGTACATATACTTCACCACACCATTCTCTGTGATCTGTCACATGTATAAATATTATTGCCCTTTTATGCAATAGCATTATTCTTTGTAAATGAATGAAAACTACACAGCCCCATAATTAAATCCCACAGCTAGGAAACTCATAAATCATTCCATAATATACTATTTGCAGTGTTTGACTAAGAACTATCTTTGTGAAGTGGCTAAAGAGAGATAAGTCACAGTTGTTGCTTTAATGTGGTTTATACACATCAGATTTTTCATCCAGATATACACACCCATAAATTTACAGCTACCAGATTCTGTTGCCAAGATGTTATAGACATTATTTACATTTATGTGGTGAGAACTACCAATTTTAAATGCCAATAATTGAAATTATGTGGTATTCAACTTGAGGCCTTGATTGTTGAAATATTTAGCTAATTCTGTTACACAACAAGTAGAAAAAGCTCTGAATTCTTTACATTCACCATCATAGAATAAGACTGGCACACCATTAGCATAGCTTATTATATAGTAATTAGTAGGTTGTACAATGTCATTAATGCACATGAGAAAGAGAAAGGCCCCAAAGATTGAGCCCTTAGGTACAGCCTGTATTACTGCATTACTACTGTACTGAAAGTTTATAATCTTATCATCTAATCTGTATGCCAGTTCAGTGTTGCTTATGATTCAACAGGCATTGGCTACAAGTTGCATGCATTGTTTCTGTTTTTTTCATTGTCACAGAAATGAAATGACAGATCTGCTTATTCTCATTGTGAAGACAAATAGCACTCTCATATTATTATTATCCTTTTTATAGGTCTTGTGAGTAAAGTGTTCCCTGCTAGCCAACTTATGAGTGAAGTCATCAAATTAGCAGAGAAAATCTCTTCATATTCGCCACTGATTGTGACTCTGTGCAAAGAGGCAGTAAACACAGGTTAGTGTTCACAATGCTGGGAACTATGCTATTCCTTCAATGGAATTGATTGAAATGAAACAGTACAGTATTAAAAACTTTTATTCATTTAATTTAGGGTTCACAGAAGAAAAAAATTAGTGTGTAGTATCCAATATAAAGATAATCAAGCCTTATCGTAATGCTGTTAGAGAAAAGAGAAAACATTAAGTATTTTTCCAGTCAACTTGCATCTACCTGAGTTAAGTATTCAATAACATAAGGCCAGATTACAGCTTTTTAAGACTCTTAGACACTGTATTACTGAGATGCCAAGATGAGGGCCTTTTTTTATATGATTAGTTTATAAAAATAATCAAGTCAAAATATAAGTGTAAAATATGAACTGCTCACATGATGGATCACTTACATAATGAATAAGATTCATTATTAGTTTTACAGATTCATTAGTAAGGAGATTCATATGAATGTGTAAGATATCACTAACATAAAAAATGCATGTCAAATGCATCTGAAAAATCTGTGATGTGACACTTGTGTCAAGTTGCAAATACTTGGTGATATTGGTTTTCTAGGTATTAGACCATGGCATGTTTCTGTGCCAAACATTTTAGCCCCTACTGTGAGAGATGTCCTCAAATGGCATCTACATACATACTCTGCAAAACATAGTGAATTGCATGCCAGAGGGTACTTCACATTGCACCAGTTATCAGTACAGAAACATTTCTCTTGTGTTCTATCAGTGCAGTGAAGACTGCCCTGGCTTTACCTGCAACTGTGCCACATCCCTACAAATGGTTCTGTGTGCACTGTAATTAATCTAATATTTGTCTCATGATCCCTATGGAAGTGATACATAAGAGGCTGTAGTATATTCCTATTTTCATCACTTAAAACTGGTTCCTGAACTTCCATAAGTGGGCTTTCTTGGGATAGTTTGCATCAATCTTCAGGTGTCTAGTTTCTACAGCACCTTGATGACTATCACCCATCAAAAAATCTTGTGACCATCTGTGTTGCCCTGGTTTGTATACAATCAATGTCCCTTGTTAGTCCTGTTTGGTACAGGTTCAAATACACTTGAGCAATATTTTAGGACTGGTTGCATGAGTGTTCTGTAAGCAACCTTCTTTGTGTGCATATTGCATTTCTCTCACGTTCTACCAGTGCAGTGAAGACTGCCCTAGCTTTACCTGCATCTGTGCCATATCCCTACAAATTGGCACATTCAACTATTTGTAGAATAACATCCTCAAAGAATTCAGGTAACTTTTTGTGATTAGATCCAATTAATTTCCATCATGTGTAGCCTCTGGAATAGCCTTTTCTGTGTAGCTCTTAGAGTGGTCATTTAGTTGGTGTGTTGGTGGTAGAGGTGGCCAATAAAATCAATCAGACATCTGTAAAATGGTAGCACATTAATATGTTTATTTTCAAGATGTAGACTTAATAATTGATCTATACATTGATTTATACATCTGTATGTCCTTTTATAGTGCTGGGTTATATACGAGTGTAATATTCTTTATAGAAACAAATAATTTAGAATGCTGTTACAATCTGATGAGACACTGATAAGTAATAATCCTTAGTAGAATCATGCTACATCAATGTACTTCCCTCATTGCAGTCTTACTTATTAAGATTGATATTAGTCTGAAACTTCAATGAATCTGGGCATAGCTCTGAGTGCATCTGATTAAAAAGATGCATCAGCCAATCACAGTTGCAAGCAGTGAGGCCATGTGAATGTAGTATCTTCTGGTGACATGCATATGTGGCACCCCCCATTGGGAACAGCGAGCAGTGGAAGAATGAGCTCAACTGACAGCAGCCTGTCTTCCCCATAGCCCATAGCTGTGAGTGGCAGTCAATGAAGTTGCTATCAATGCTGCATTAGTAATGTTTCACAGGATGCTTTTTCATGCTCATGACTTATAAAACTGTAATTTTTGCAACTGATTGTTATATAATTGAGTATCCTCCAGTGACAGCATGTTTGGGAGCTTAAGTACTTACGTTTTCCATAAAGCTTCTGATTAAATCTTGGAAGTGAGTCAATAGAAGGATCCAATTATAAGTTTACTTCCACCCTTGATCTCAGCCCAGCTCAGAGAACTTCATATGCAGTTTCAGTTTCTATCATTGTGGATTTGAGTTTCTTGTATACAACAAATACACCACATTCATTAACCATTAGCCTCAACTTTTGATATGCATTTAGATTTTCCCCAAAAATCTCACTATCAACTCCAGGTTTTAACACGCTTTCTGTACCTAGTATTATGTGAGGCTCACTGCCTTTCAGGATCTCTCAAACTCTAAAACTTCATTGCGAATGCTTTGGCAGTTAATCATTAAAAGTTTAATACTCTCACCTGTAGGGGATGTTCCTTTGCATCTTATACTGACACTTCCAGGTCCCCTGCAGCTGTCATTATCTTGGCTGGATGGAGAGTCACCTAATCTAAAAAGGTCTCATGTCTGCACCACAAACAGTCAGCTACTAGGCTAGCTCTATTTGATGTTTAGTTCACACCCAACCCATTTACGGGAATTCTACAGTTCTCAGCTTACATAACAGTCAGCTGAATTCTCTGACAAAACAAGTGAAGCCAAAAAGGAAATAATGAAATGTATTTGTGAAATCAAAACAGATCTGACATTGTTAGGAATTGTAGAAATTTTGCCAGATTACCAAAATCCGAAATATTAAGTTCAAAAAATTAACAAATGACAAGATGACCAAGAGAAAAACCAAAGAAGACTGGAACAACACCATCTGGAGAGAGAAAGGAAGTTCACAGAAAGAAAATAAAAGAAATATGGGCTCAAATGAAGGCAAATGTCATCCCCTGAGTACATTGTGTAGTCCTAATTGCCTTATTTGTATACAACAATATAATAATTGTTGTGACTTGGCAAGACAGCCAAGCCACTATGATTGGTAGCCGAAAGGCACGCGTTAAGCTCACACAGGCTGGCGTGAGGTCTGGAACAGTTATAGGAGTTAGACTTTAGCAAAAAAGGTCGTAGCTGTTGGAATACTTAACTTTAATCCATAATTGGTGAACATCGGTCTGACCGTACATGCATCACAAGATAAATAGCAAATGATAATGGCGCCTTGCTAGGTCGTAGCAAATGACGTAGCTGAAGGCTATGCTAACTATCGTCTCGGCAAATGAGAGCTTAATTTGTCAGTGAACCATCGCTAGCAAAGTCGGCTGTACAACTGGGGCGAGTGCTAGGAAGTCTCTCTAGACCTGCCATGTGGCGGCGCTCGGTCTGCAATCACTGATAGTGGTGACACGCGGGTCCGACGTTTACTAACGGACCGCGGCCGATTTAAAGGCTACCATCTAGTAAGTGTGGTGTCTGGCGGTGACACCACATTCCTCCCCTGCAAATCGGCGAACGGTTGTGTTATAAGGCTTCCGCCCGTTGTGGGGAGGACCCCATGTTGACGTATGCGACGAAGTGGGGAGCCTAACAACAGACGAGGCTGTGCCAACCGCACCCTGCCATTCGGTCCGAGGGGAGCTAGGAAACGCCTGAAAACCTACTCCAGGGTGCACGCCAACATGCGGTGTATGCGCCCTTAGAGAGACAGGAGGGGCCGAAGGGTCAACCTCCATCGAGCCGGGGCACCTGACGGGTGAAGACGACATATGCTCCGGAGTGGGCAAGAATTCCATGGTGGAGGACAACTGGTCACGGGAATGGATCGGCGGTGCGTGACCCAGGGAGGCGCCCGGCGGTTGCAGCGACGCGTCCACTGTGGGTGGCGCCGGCGGGAGAACAGGCGGCGGCGGCGGCGCGCCCCCATGGGGCAAAATGGAAAGCAGCGTCGGTAACACCTGGGGCTGAGGCGAGCCAGTAGGTGGGTCCCCAGGGCGCTGACCAGACGGCACCATCGCTGAAAGCAGATGGGGAGTGGCAGATCCCATGCAACGACAGAGGCGCAGCTGATTGAGATGCCGACGCACCTCACCAGAGACCCCCAAAACCAGATACATAGCGCGGCCGAGGCAGCGAAGAATGCGCCCTGCGAGCCAACGCCGTGAACCTCGATAGGTGCGATAGTATACAATGTCACCTGGGGCGAAATCAGGTGACTGCCGCTGCACAGGAACCTGATGCGGCGGATGTAGCAAAGACATAGAGGTTCAATGAGGGCGACCGTGAAGCAACTCAGCCGGCGAGTGACCATCTCGGGGCTGAGAGCGATACGAGGATAAAAAGAGCAATAACGCGTCCTCCCGAGAATGCAACGCTTTCAACTTCAACATCTGTGACTTGAAAGTCCGGACCAAACGTTCAGCGGCACCGTTGGACTGTGGCAAAAACGGCGCGGGTGTCAGATGTTGAATACCATTGGCCTTGCAGAATGACTGAAATTCTGCGGACACGAATTGTGGGCCATTGTCGGAAACAACAGTCTCAATTTTCTGGAAGGTTTTTGCAAAAGTACTAAGGGTGATGCCCAGAGGGAAGCCTGCACACGTTCAATTACACCTTGTGATTCCAAATTGTGTAATGTTTTTGCGACCTCACCACGCAATGCGTGGGGAACATTGCACGCTCTAAAAAACTTCTGTTGCGCTTTTACTTTCAGTTCCAAATGTGCTTTATAGTTCTTAGCGCAACCGAGGCCCGGTGCAAAAATGTCTGCAAATTCTTCACAGAGACGAGAAACACTGGCTGAAGGCACAGTCTGGTTCACTGATAGGACCTGATTTACTCTAGACAAGTTAAACAACTGAAATAAATCGAAACCAAACAAGTTCACTGCAGGAGAAGAATGAAGGACGTAAAATGACACAAGTTTTGTTTGTCCCTTGTATGTTGCAAGAAGGCTGCACTGTCCTAACACAGGGATTGCCTGTCCGGAATAACTAGTTAGCATAACATTTGCGGCACGCAACGGAGGTGTGCCCAACTGTTTGTACGTGTCGTGAATGAGTAGTGAAACTGCAATTCCGGTATCGAGCTGGAATGGTATCACTTTGGCGTTAATGTCCAAGTCAACAAAAAGTTCATTGTCCTGCTGACGACAAGAGCGACTGTCTCGTGCAACGTGAACTGACACTGGTACAGAATCACTTGCGACATGACGGGATTTCCGGCGATGTCAACGCACACTATTTGTGGGACGAACACAGTCACTGTTAGAGAGAGGAGCACTGGGTGGAGTGGCATGAACTACATGAATTTCCATGGGCAAAGTGTCGCGAGCCTGAGGATCCTAGGTTCGATTCCGATTCTGGCGTGAAGCAAAGGGCCTGGAATGGTTGTGAGTGTCCGATCGGAGCTTTTTCTGGCAAACACTTTGAACATGTCCTTTTTTATTACAGAAAAAGCAAATAGCTTGGCGTGACGGGCAATTCTCACGCGAATGTCTAGTAGCACACCGCAGGCATGATTTCACTGCATTTGCATGCTGGCGTGGGACACGTGGCTGAGAGCCAGGCGGCTTTGGCGCAGCCGGGCTCGAGGACTGTTTACTGTTCAGTGCAGCTCGCCTGGCGGGCCAGTTAATGTGACACACAGGTGGCGAAGTTTCAAATGATTCCTGAGCAAAGTCAAGTGTGGCCTGCCGATCCAATATGTCCATCACTTGTTGAAGGGAGGGATTGACTAGTTTCAAAATCTGTTCCCTTATACGAACATCAGAAACGTTCTGTGCAATTGCATCACGCACCATAGTATCTGAATAAGGGAGTCCACATTCACACTCAAAAGCACAATCCCTAGTAAGGCCTTGCAAGGTTGCAACCCACTCCCTATTAGTCTGACCGGCCGTACGTTTTGTACGAAAGAAGGTATACCTTTCTGCAACTACATTGACTGTTTCTTTAAAATAGGCATCTAATGCAGACCAAATTTCTTCGTAGGACAGAGTTGCTACGTCGCGCCGGGGAAACTATTTGACATCACACAGTACGTGGATACGCCGACACACGATAATAAGAAAGGCTGCCGCTCGTTACCTTGAATTCTGTAGGCGGCGAGATGGAATCCAAATTGGTGGGACCACTCCGTCCAGCTTTCCAGTGCCGCATCAAAAGGACGAAAAGGTGGTGCAACTGCGTGTTGTGGCTGCGGTAGCAGTGGAGCGGCGGCTGCCGCATAGTTTTGCAGTGCACGTTGACCCTGGACGAGCTGTCCAAGTGCATCCAGTAAGGCCTGCGTCTGCTGGTTCTGTAAGCGATAAAATTCGGACAGCACATCTGGAGAATGTGGCAAAGCCATTACACAAGTAAATCAGGGCAGGAGCAGTATAGATACGAGCGCAAAGTGGGCTCGTCGCCAATCCTCGGCACCAAACTGTTGTGACTTGGCAAGACAGCCAAGCCACTATGATTGGTAGCCGAAAGGCACGCGTTAAGCTCACGCTGGCTGGCGTGAGGTCTGGAACAGTTATAGGAGTTAGACTTTAGCAAAAAAGGTCGTAGCTGTTGGAATACTTAACTTTAATCCATAATTGGTGAACATTGGTCTGACCGTACATGCATCACAAGATAAATAGCAAATGATAATGGCGCCTTGCTAGGTCGTAGCAAATGACGTAGCTGAAGGCTATGCTAACTATCGTCTCGGCAAATGAGAGCTTAATTTGTCAGTGAGCCATCGCTAGCAAAGTCGGCTGTACAACTGGGGCGAGTGCTAGGAAGTCTCTCTAGACCTGCCGTGTGGCGACGCTCGGTCTGCAATCACTGATAGTGGTGACACGCGGGTCCGACGTTTACTAACGGACCGCGGCCGATTTAAAGGCTACCACCTAGCAAGTGTGGTGTCTGGCGGTGACACCACAATAATAATACTGTTTGGCATGTCATTTAGTGTGATCATTAAGGGTGATAATACACTTCCTTAGGGCAGTCTTGAAGTTATTTATACATCTGTTGATGACTTTTGTAATCTACCTCTCCCTTTCTTGTTGTTTCTACTGTCCACGATGGTGAAATCTTTTCAGAAAATCCAAGAGAGTAATATTTACATAAAACTTTTTACTTATCTTTTCTCTCGCAATTGGCTTCAGTTCTTCATGTCTAGGGGTCTGATTTTAAAACTGAAATTCTCACATTTTAGGCTCTCATGGTTCAATTGAGCCAAATAATTTTGAAGAATGTCTTTGCAGAATTTCTGTTTATTTTCTCACGTTTCACTCTACAGTAATAACAATATTCCAAAGGGTTTGCAATTTTTCTTGGCAAATTAATTTCTGTTAGTTTAGATTATTATTTTATAAATGAATCCAGAAATAAACATAATACAGTATTACATTGCATAATTAATAAAAGAAATTTAAATGTGCCAAATACATCGCAATTTCAAATGTTTCTAAAAAATCATTTTTAACTGTACATTCAGAGCTAGTAAATATCGATTGTAACAATGAAAACAAAATAATTCCTTTTCATAAATTTTATCTTGAAATATAACATACTGCGTATAAAATTATATGAAATATTTCAGAAAAACAGCAGAGATAATACTGACCTGTCCAAAATTTGAAAAATATTTCTTGTGTTGACTACTACTGTTGGGGAAAAGTAATACTAGAGGAGGATGTACCTTTACACTTTCCATCCAAGATAACAGGCTACATCTTGCCTACCAATAAATCACCAATACAGTCACAAATTTTGTTTGATACATCATATTCATTAATGAGGTTCAAGAGTTGTAGGTTGCAGTATCTATGCAGAAATAAAGGGATTTACAAACAGTACAAAAGTCTTGAGAACTGCAGTAAACAAGTGTTTGATGAGGGACAAAAACAACTGTGTATAGTATTTGGTATGTGTAATATTGTACAGACAAATACCATAGCTGTTTCCTGTGTTAATACACCAGTGAAAATGAAGACTACATTTTGTTTTAGTAAAACATTAAAAATTAACTAGTCTGTGTTTATATTATATATTTTGCTTTTAGATCCATGTGGGAGAAGAGTGGCTTTGTTGATGTTTCTAGTGAGTTACACAATGGGGGGATAACAGGCAAGTTGGAGAGGGAAGTTCCCCACCATTGCCAATTGAACCAGAGCCTCCATGGCTGTAGTCTTGTCTGTGGAAATATGCAACATATCATGATACATGCATGAGTTTTGATACAATTAACATGAAAAGTTTGTTTAAAATTTTGTGTAGTTTTCAATGTAAATTTTTCTGACACGTTCACCAAACCAGCTCTGTGCAACCTTATGAGTAAGTAGTGCAGGGAGACATTGCATCCATTCGTCAACCACATGAATAGAGTGCTTCCAAGATATATGGCGTATATCAAGAATGACAGAAAGTTGATTTGTTTTAGATATGTTGGTTGAACAAAAAAATGATAGATGACACAGACATTCTGTGTATAAAAACATGACCCATACAGACCGATGCATTTCAGCAAACCCAGGAGGACGAACATATCGTGTGGTTTCCATTCTGTGATGCAACAGTCAGAAAGAGAGGCAGAGTCTTAAATAGATAATCAGACTGGTGTTTCACTCACACATGAAGATTAATGATATCTTGCAACATGTTAAAGGTAACCTCAGCCTGAAGGTGCCAGGGACTTATAATATTCCTTGAAAGTGTGACAGCAATTTCATGGAGCAATCCATACAGACTGTTGCTGACCACTGTATGGAGCATCTGTGTCACCTGAAAGAAAAAAAATTTTGATAATTTGGTGGTGCCTGAGCATGGATTGTTAAAAAAGCACAAGATAACATTTGAACATATGAGAACTATTGGGACTTGGTGATTAGAGAAGCTGTGTAAATAAGGCTGTGTGATAAAAACTTCAATAAAAACACCAGCTATGCACTTATCAATGCATGAAAGCAAGCATTTGATAAAAAATAGCACAGAGGAACACTTTCCATAGTTCATCACCTGATACAAATAATGGCACTGCAAGCAGTGTGGGATAGCGAGTGCAAACCTAGTCTATGCACATAGAGTTTGCCACCTCAGTACACACCATCTCCGTGATGTCATCCTGATGTAACCTAGCCAATCAAGTGCCATCCTGTGGGTATAAAATTAAGAGACTTTTCAGTTTTGTAACAATTAGGCATGGTCCCTGATGATGATGGAACTATTCATCGAAAGCTCAGTATTTTATCCAAATTTGATGCTGCAAGTTTACCAAAAAGTTTTCATTCTTGGCCTGCGATACCTTCATGAAAATGGTCTTCATTCAGCAATATCAATAGTGCTAGTACTTCTATTCAAATCCACAGAAATATAATCTGTGGCAGACTAGAGGTACAAGAACTGAATTCATGCGGAGCAGGATTCAAGTTTTTTAAACATTATCAACTTAGTTTTACCTGAACAATTGTTCTTGCTGTGAATAGATCCAGGAACAACAAGAGATATATTTATAAGCACATAGTGACAACAGAAGTTCAGAACAGTGTATGCAATAGATTCAAATAGTGAATGCAACAGGAAGGAATAAAAGAAGACAAAATAGAATATTAATGATCCACTGATGTTCATTATTACTCATTGATTAATTAAATAGGTCTGATTGTAATTGTATAATGAATTAAGTTTGTAGTCACTATATTAACATCTGTTTATGATAATCAGTTTCTGTTGTCTCTCAGAAGCTGTGTGTTTCAGTACAGTAAATTGTTCTGCAAATGCATGGACAGAACACAAATATGTTTACAATTATATCATCCTTAGATTAGTAGCTAATAATATGTACCAGTTTCTTTTCTATGTGCCTGTCTGCAACTTGGTTCTTCATATATGTAATGAGTAGCATCTATTCTTTTCATATTGCCATTATTTCATCATATCGCTAATGAAAGTGAAACATTTATTGCTATAAAAGACTAGCAATCTGTTATAACACTTTTTTTCCAGTCTTACTTCATAGAAATAGTATCATTATCATTTTTATCTACTCATATGTCATTATTAGATGATTACATAGTGTATTCAAGAATGTATTGCTGTGTTTACAAGTTACTTGGTTTGTAATAACAGTTTCCCATTATTTTACTAGATGTTAATTTGATTTGTAATCGTTTTTGCTATTTTACTACCCCCGCCGCCTTGTTTACCTTTCCAAACAGATCATTTGATAATGACTTGGTAAAGTGACAGAACTGGTAATGGTACCATTTGTGTGACCTGAGGCTCAAATATATGATCACAAAATTACAAGAAAGTCACTGTGTTGGCATTTCCCCAAAGCAGAATTCCTAGTATGTGTAACGTGATTAGTACTTTCAAAATAATTTTATGGAGGCAAGTGTGCAAAGTGTTGATTTTTTTTTTCAGCCCTTGAAACTACTCTACAAGATGGCCTTCAACTTGAAAAGTGCCTAGCCTATGCAACATTTGCAACTGTAAGTGTAATTAGGTACTGAAAATTATGTGGTTACATGCATTAACCACCATATTAGAGTAAACTACTTTAATGAAGCAAAATTCACATGCACAGCATAAAGAATAAATAATAAGTGCTGTAAGACCATGAGATGTTTCATTTTTTGGGGGTTCATAAATTGAAAAATTTGATGAAAACTAAAATTCTTGTGATTTATGACAGTCATTTTTATACAAGTCTCTTTTTTAAAAATTTTTATGTCTGCAATTTATTAATTTACATTTGTATATTGTAGAGGGCAGAGGGAAAGGGGGCGTTAACTTTATAAAAATTATCACGTGTGTTTGTGTAACCATCCCTCCTAACTCTCACATTACAAACATTTGCCATACAACATTTCTACATTGTATACAGGGTTGTCCATTGATAGTGACTGGGCCAAATATCTCATGAAATAAGCATCAAACGAAAAAACTACAAAGAACGAAATTCATCTAGCTTGAAGGGGAAACTGGATGGGGCTATGGTTGGCCGGCTAGATGGCACTGCCATGGGTCAAACAGATATCAACTGCGTTGTTTTTAAATCGGAACCCCCATTTTTTATTACATATTCATGTAGTATGTAAAGAAATATGAATATTTTAGTTGGACCACTTTTTTTGCTTTGTGATAGATGGCGCTGTAATAGTCACAAATGTATAAATACGTGGTATCACGTAACATTTCGCCAGTTCAGACGGTATTTGCTTCATGATACATTACCTGTGTTAAAATGGACCATTTACCAACCGCGGAAAAAGTAAATATCATGTTGATGTATCGCTATTGTGATCAAAATGCACAACGGGCGTGTGCTATATATGCTGCTCGGTATCTTGGACGACATCATTCAAATGTCCAGACCGTTTGCCAGATAGTTACGTTATTTAAGGAAACAGGAAGTGTACAGCCACATGTGAAACATCAACCACGACCTGCAACAAATGATGATGCCCAAGTAGGTGTTTTACCTGCTGTCACGGCTAGTCCGCACATCAGTAGCAGACAAATTGTGCGAGAATCAGGAATCTCAAAAATGTCGGTGTTGAGAATGCTACATCAACATCAATTGCACCCGTACCATATTTCTATGCACCAGGAATTGCATGGTGATGACTTTGAAAGTATGTACAGTTGTGCACTGGGCACAAGAGAAATTGCGGGATGATGACAGATTTTTTGCACGTGTTCTATTTAGCAATGAAGCGCCATTCATCAACAGCAGTTCGTAAACCAGCACAGTATACACTATTGGACAACGGAAAATCCATGATGGCTGCGACAAGTGGAACATCAGAGACCTTGGTGGGTTACTGTATGGTGTGGCATTATGGGAGGAAGGATAATTGGCCCCCATTTTATCGATGGCAATCTAAATGGTGCAGTATATGCTGATGTCCTGTGTAGTGTTCTACCGATGTTACTACAAAATGTTTCACTGCATGACAGAATGGCAATGTTCTTCCAACATGATGGATGTCCGGCACATAGCTCACGTGCGGTTGAAGCGATATTGAATAGCATATTTCATGACAAGTGGATTGGTTGTCGAAGCAGCATACCATGGCCCGCATGTTCACCGGATCTGACGTTCCCGGATTTCTTTCTATGGGGACAGTTGAAGGATATTTGCTATTATGATCCATTGACAACGCCTGACAACATGCGTCAGCACATTGTCAATGTATGTGCAAACATTACGGAAGGCGAACTACTCACTGTTGAGAGGAATGTTGTTACACGTATTGCCAAATGCATTGAGGTTGACGGACATCATTTTGAGCATTTATTGCATTAATGTGGTATTTACAGGTAACCACACTGTAACAGCATGTGTTCTCAGGAATGATAAGTTCACAAAGGTACGTGTATCACACTGGAACAACCAAAATAAAATGTTCAAATGTACATTCGTTCTGTATTTTAATTTTAAAAAACCTACCTGTTACCAACTGTTTGTCTAAAATTGTGAGCCATATGTTTATGACTATTACAGCGCCATCTATCACAAAGCGAAAAAAGTGGTCCAACTAAAACATTCATATCTCTTTACGTACTACACAAATATGTAATAAAAATGGGGGTTCCTATTTAAAAAAAACCGCAGTTGATATCCGTTTTCAAGACAACAAAGAATATAAATATGCCTAGACTAAAAAACAGGTTTACTTGTGTTTTATCACCTCTTAGGAGAAACAAGCTGAATTTAGTTTCTCGAGTGTCTGATCATTATGCTTAATGCATTTCATCTGACACCTTCATTCTGTCAAATTTATACATTCTGTTTCACAATTTATTTTTATTGCTTGAAAATTAAGGACTTAGTTGGTTATTATTTGTAACCTCATAACACATAAAATGCATTTTGAAGAACTGGGACTAAACTATTTTTAACAGACCATGTGTACGCCAGTTTTGCGATTGCCTTGGTTTTTTCATGAAGCGCAGAATTAGGAAACTTTATTAGGATTCTTTTCATCACCAACAAAATTTACGTATCATTGTTGCTTATTTAGTACATCTACACAGATACTCCACAAGCCACTGTATGGTGCATGGCAGAGGTTAACCAGTACCACCGCTAGTCATTGCCTTTCCAGTTCCACTTGCAAATAGAGCCTCCGTATGAGCCCTAATTTCTCATCTCTTATCTTTGTGGTCCATACATGCAGTGTATGTTGGCAGCAATAGAATTGTTCTGCAGTCAGCTTCAAATGCTGGTTCTCTAAATTTTCTCAGTACTGTTTCTTGAAAAGAACATCGCCCATTTGAATACCCAAAGCATTTCCTTAACACTTACGTATTGTTAGAATCTACTGGTAACAGATCTGGCAGCCCGCCTCTGAATTGCTTTGATTTCTTCAAAACCATCGTACAATATGCGTTAGATGAGTATGTGCCAAGCAAGATTGTAAGAGATGGAAAAGAGCCACCGTGGTACATAAGATTTAGAAAACTGCTGCAGAAGCAAAGGGAACTTCACAGCAAAGCCTTGCAGACAAACAAAAATTACACGAAGCGAAATGTAGTGTGAGGAGGGCTATGCGAGAGGCATTCAATAAATTCGAAAGTAAAGTTATATGTACTGACTTGGCAGAAAATCCTAAGAAATTTTGGTCTTATGTCAAAGCGGTAGGTGGATCAAAACAAAATGTCCAGGCACTCTGTGACCAAAATGGTACTGAAACAGAGGATGACAGACTAAAGGCCAAAATACTAAATGTCTTTTTCCAAAGCTGTTTCACAGAGGAAGACTGCACTCTAGTTCCTTCTCTAGATTGTCGCACAGATGAAAAAATGGTAGATATCGAAATAGACGACAGAGGGATAGAGAAACAATTAAAATCGCTCAAAAGAGGAAAGGCCGCTGGATCTGATGGGATACCAGTTCGATTTTACGCAGAGTATGCAAAGGAACTTGCCCCCCTTCTTGCAGTGGTGTACCGTAGGTCTCTAGAAGAGCGTAGTGTTCCAAAGGATTGGAAAAGGGCACAGGTCATCCCCGTTTTCAAGAAGGGACGTCGAAAAGATGTGCAGAACTATGGACCTATATCTCTAATGTCGATCAGTTGTAGAATTTTGGAACACGTATTATATTTGAGTATAATGACTTTTCTGGAGACTAGAAATCTACTCTGTAGGAATCAGCATGGGTTTCGAAAAAGACGGTCATGTGAAACCCAGCTCGCACTATTCGTCCACGAGACTCAGAAGGCCATAGACACGGGTTCACAGGTAGATGCCATGTTCCTTGACTTCCGCAAGGCGTTCGATACAGTTCCCCACAGTCGTTTAATGAACAAAGTAAGAGCATATGGTCTATCAGACCAATTGTGTGATTGTATTGAAGAGTTCCTAGATAACAGAACACAGCATGTCATTCTCAATGGAAAGAAGTCTTCCGAAGTAAGAGCGATTTCAGGTGTGCCGCAGAGTAGTGTTGTAGGACCGTTGCTATTCACAATATACATAAATGACATTGTGGATGACATCGGAAGTTCACTGAGGCTTTTTGCGGATGATGCTGTGGTATATCAAGAGGTTGTAACAATGGAAAATTGTACTGAAATGCAGGAAGGTCTGCAGCAAATTGACGCATGGTGCAGGGAGTGGCAATTAAATCTCAATGTAGACAAGTGTAATGTGCTGTGAATACATACAAAGATAGATCCCTTATCATTTAGCTACAAAATAGTTTCGAGAACATACCTTCATTGAAGAGTCAAGCAGTATATTGCTCCCCCCTACGTATATCTCGCGAAGAGACCATGAGGATAAAATCAGAGAGATTAGAGCCCACACAGAAGCATACCGACAATCCTTCTTTCCACGAACAATACAAGACTGGAATAGAAGGGAGAACCGATAGAGGTACTCAAGGTACCCTCCACCACACACCGTCAGGTGGCTTGCGAAGTATGGATGTAGATGTAGATGTAGAATCTGACCTGGTACAGATCCCAAACAATCAAGCAGTACTTAAGAACAGGTTGCACCAGCGTCCTATATGCATTCTCCTTTACTGGTATACCAAACTTACCTAAAATTCTCCCAATAAACCAAAGTCAGCCATTTGCCTTCCCAACAACAGTACTCACATGCTTGTCCCATTTCATATTGCTTTGTAACATTATGCCCAAATACTTAATTGACTTGAATGCATCAAGCAGGACACTAAAGATGCTGTATTCAAACATTACAGGTTTGTTCTTCCTACTCATCCTCATTTTTTTTATCCTCATTAACTTACATTTTTCCTCAATTAGTGTTAGCTACCATTCATCATACCAATTAGAAATTTTGTTGTCTTGTATCTTCCTAGAGTCACTCAACTTTGACACCTTACCATACAGCATAGCATCATCAGTAAACAACTGCAAGTTGCTACCCACCCTGTCCACCAAATCATTTCTGTATACAGAGAACAACAGTGGTCCTATCACACTTCCTTGGGACACTCTTGATGGTAACCTTGTCTCTGATGAACACACACCATTGAGGACAACATACTGGGTTCTATTACTTGAGAAGTCTGGAGTAACTCACATATTTGAGAACTTATTTCATATGCTCGTATTTTCGTTAAAAGTCTGCAATGGGGCACCATGTCAAACGCATTCCAGAAATCTGGGAAAATTGAGTTGTTAATGCACATTAAGAAAACTAGCAGTTTATATACCAACCCTGCGAGAGGCACTAGTAATCCTTTATTGTTATGAATGTAGTATTATACTTCCAGCTACTGTGCACTTTTCTTCATTTGTTGTTGCTAAGATAATTTAACCAAGTAAGGTTATATAGAGGGTGTACCAAAAAGAATCATCCGATTTTTAAAAAACCATAACTATTACGTTATGTGAGATATGTGTGTGAACAACATACTGTTGGAAAGAGCAAACTCTTGAGTTTTACATGGTTCCTGCTATGTAGCAGCAGTGTGCATCCACCTCAGTTCTAGTAAAAATGGTGTTGGGACAACAGAAAGCATTTTGTGCTCTACGTTTTGTGCAGAGCAGGTCAGTAATAACTGTTCAGTGTGACTTTCATGCTAGGTATATTGTGTATCCTACTACAGCACATAGCATTAGATGATGATGTGAACAATTCTGAGAAACAGGTTGTTTGTGTAAAGGCAAATCGCCGGGCTGCCCCAAGTGCCTGACACAGATGTCGAATGCATCTGCCATAGTTTCACAAGGAGTCTGCAGAAATCCATTCGCCGAGCAGCTCAACATCGCAACATGCCCCCAGATGTCCATCTGGCATGTGTTGCATCAATGTTTACACATGAAATCATACAAAATTCAGTTACTGCAAGCTCTTCATGAAGGTGACAAACAATAATGTGTGGAGTTCTTTAATTTTGTTCTTGGCAAGATGGAGGACAATAGTTTCCTTCCACACTTGGTACTTAGTGATGAGGCAACATTCAATTTAAATGGAAAGGTGAACCATCATAATGTGAGAACATGAGGTACTGAGCAATCACATGAAGTTGTACAACAGGAAGGAACTCTTCAAAATTTAATGTGTTTTGCGCAGTTGCATGGGAAACAGGAAGCACATACCTCAATATGCTTGAGAACTTTCTATTCCCACAGTTGGAGACTGATTTGAATGACTTCATTTACCAACAAGATGGGGCACTGCCACACTGGCATCTAGAAGTGTGGGAATTTTTAAATCAAAGGATTACTGAATGATGGATCGGTCACAATGGACCAAATGATTCTCCCTTACATTACTGGCCTTCAAGGTCACCAGAACTGACTATACATGATTCCTTCTTCTGGGTGTTTATAAAAGACTCTGTTGATGTGCCTCCATTACCAACAACAATGTATGAACAGAGACATCATATAACAGCAGCTGTGGAAGTTGTAAGACAATACATGCTCGCTGCAGTGTGGGAACAATTCGATTACTGCATTGACATATGCCATGCAACTCAAGGGGGGGCATATTGAACACCTATGAAAAGGTATGAAAAATGCTTTTTTAGTGTCCTGTTCATCAAAAAACAAAATTCATTGTTTGTGTTTATTAGTTTCAAAAATGTAGATGTGCCAAATCGGATGATTATTTTTTATACACCCTGTATATCTGATTCCATAATTTATGAATGTTTGAGTATTGTCCTATGACTTATGCAGTTAAAAAACCCACATTATAACATAAAAAGCTCACAATATACTTTTGATATAATCTTTTAACTTTTTTGGCAATGTTATTAATTGTTTAGAGTTCTGAGTTTGCAACAGAATTAATTTTGGCATTATTCCATAATACTTTGACAGCCTTAGAGGCTCTCTTCTACAGTTGTTCAAAGAAAGATCTTGGTACCCATAACCCGTACTCCAATGAAACAGTAATGTAGACAATTTACATGCAACCTGACAATGTGCATTCAATCTTGAGCTTTCAAGGACTTCCTCCATGACGTCATCAGGAGATTTCAGTTGGCTTAAGATACTTTATATAGTTGGCCAAATTATGTCATGAAGACATCATGAGCTCATGGAATTTCCATATGTTATGAGAGATAATGTCAATATCAGTGACTGAAGAACAATGGTAGCAATGCTGATTTCATTAGATGATGGTTAGTTCAGCTGATTTCTCTGTTTCCCTTCAGCATCAAGTGCCTGTTGATATGTGCCACTAAGGATGAAGCCACTCTTCTGGTTAATACGATGGTTACACATTTTGATCTCATTGGCTTCTTTGATGACAGAGTCCTAGTAGGTAGATGCACAGAAATAGGTACCTGATGCTGAAAGGGCAACAGAGAAATCAGCTGAATTATCTGCCATCTAACAAAATCAGTATTACTACCAATATACTTCAGTGACAGATATTGACATGATCTCTAGGACTGTATGGAAGTTTTGTGGCTTTGCTATGCCACCATGACATAATGCAGCCAATAATAATTTACTGTAATAGTAGTAGAAATTTTTATACATTAAATATTAAAGAAGCTAGATGAAGGAGACAAAGTAACAGGCACCATCCTAATATGAGTAAAGCTTTTGATACTGTGAATCATACCATTCTACTGCATAAATTAGAAGCATATGGTATGAGAGGGGTAACCTTACAACTACTTACCTCCTATTTGAGAGACAGGAAACACTGTGTCAAACTAACGTATAAATGAAATGAACAGTTGGTAACAACTAATCAACTCATAAGGTACTTCAATGCTGTGTGCCCCAATGAAGTATATTGGGGCCTTTTCTGTTTCTTGTGTACATTATTGCTTTAATTGAACCCCAAAACTGCAAGTTTATAAGCTATGCTGATGACACATCTTTTGCCAGCTGGGGCCATGATATGCAAACTACTACAAACAGTAGTGAAATCAATTATAACTTTCTGTCAACTTATCTTACTGCAAATAAGCTACTCATAAATAAAGAGAAGACAGTGACAGTGCAATTTATGCTTAGCTATAATCAGAACATAAGTAGAACTCTACTAAACCTCCATTGGCCCTTAGCTACACAAACAAACACAAGCTTTTGGGCATAATTGTTGATAAACACCTGTGATGGAAAGAACATGTAAACCATATTTGTAAGAAAATCAGTAGAAATGTGTATTGAAAATGGCCTCAGCCTTCCTGGACCATGATAGCTAGAGACAAATATACTTCACAGTGATATATCCACATCTTCAGAATGGTAAAGAGATACAGGGTGGGGCACTAGCTGTCTATACAGACAGGCTCTTCAGCCTACAAAAAAAGCGGTAAGAGTGGTAGCCAAGGTAAACAGGAGAGAGCTTTGTAGAGAAATCTTCAGAAAATATAAAATACTAGCCATATATTCTATGTACATGCTGCAGGCAATAATGTTTGTGAAACAAAATCCAGAATACAATGTAACAAACAGTAACATAGAAAGATACAATACACGGGGAAGGAAAAATTTTCACAGAACTGCAAATATTACACACACACACACACACTTCCATCTGACCTCAAGATAGCTAACACTTTAAAGAATAAACTTAAGCATTTATTATAAGTTTGTTTTTGCAACACAAAAAAGGATAATTTCTGACCTTCACTATTTATATCAATGTGTGCACTTATGTATGTTGACTAAACCTTTGTATGTATATGAACTAAAATCTATGACAATGTCTGAAAAAAATGATTGTTATGTGGACAGCAAACAAACAAATAAACAAGTACCTAATGGCCTACTGAAATTCCCTGATCACGACTACCGAGGAAGTTGTAGAAAGCTTGAAGTTGATTACAAATTTGATGAGGCAAAAACTCCATGAAGAATGTATTCACATGTGCAGTTTTTTATATCAGTGACTGTCATCCTGAACTATGGTGTTCCATCACAAATACATTCCAAGGGATTTCCTATATTTGATTGATAAGATTTCTAACAAGATCCAAGCAAACTGAATCCAGATTGGACCCTTCTCTTAAACTAAAACCTTAGTCTCTGTTAATTAACTTATCTCACTCTAAACACAATTTTCTCCTTTACTAAGCTGTCCTATAAGACATGCACTTGCATCACGAAGCATCTACATCATATCCCTTCTCTGAAGACCACTGTTAAGTGCATGGCAGCAGGTACTTACACTTACCACTATACCTTGTATTAGATTTTCTTCCCAGTCTATTCACGTATACATTGGGAAAAGAATGATGTTTAAAAGCCACTTTACACATGACACTTAGTCTACTCTTGTCATTGGTTTCTCTCCAGAAGTGGTGCTTAGGAGGTTTAGAATTTCTAGATTCTTTACTTAATGCTATTTGTAAGGGGGCCCTCGTGGGGTAGTTTGCATCTATTTCAAATGTCTACTGGTTCAGGTTTTTCAACATATACATGAAATCCTCCTGTGACTACTGCATTCTCCTAGTGTCCCAGTGAACCAAAGTCTGCCACCCACTTTACTTATGAGTGAGTTTGTGCAATCATTCCATGTAATATCTCAACAAATTGTTACATCCAGATATTTGTATGAACTGACTGACTGCAGCGGTAACTTTCTAATATTTTAGTCATGGAATACTACATTTTCTGAATTTTGTGAAGTGTGAAATTTTACATTTACAAAAACTAAATACAAGTTGTCAATCTTAGCACCAGTTTGAGACCATATCAAGATGTAACAATATTTATGGACCATATTTCAGACAGCCTATCATTATAGATAGCTGCATCATCTGCAGAAGTCTGAGCTTACTATTAATATTGTCTCCTAGGTCATTAATACAGGGTGTATATAAAGTCCGGGAACACTTTCAATTATTTATTGCACTGTTTTCCCCAAAAAACTAACCAAGGTTAGAGCAAAGTCTACAAAGAAGCCATGGGTTACTCAAGGAATATGGGTATCTTGTGAAACAAAAAGAAAACTGTGTCTGTCAATCCAAAACAGTTCTGATGTTGATGCTATAGCACATTACAAGAAATACTGCAAAATATTAAAGACTATAATACAACCATCAAAGCAAATATATTACAAGGAAAAGATAGTCATTTCAGATAACAAAATAAAGACAATATGTGATATAGGGAAGGAGGAGACTGGTAGAACCAGACAGGAAGAGAGACGAATAGCATTCAGAGTAAATGATACATTGGTGAAAGATGTCTATAATGTTGCAGAACTTTTTAACAAATGTTTTATAACTGTTACTGAAAAGATGGGGCTGTCAGGTTCTGTAGATGCTGCTATGGAATACCTCAGACCCGACATTTCAAGTAACTTCCATAATACGAATTTGACCCTCACTACCCCAGCAAAAATAATGTGCATCATAAAAACTTTAAAATCAAAAACATATAGTGCGTATGACGAAATATCAACAAAGTTAATTAAAGAATGTGATTCTGAGTTAAGTAACATATTAAGCTATCTGTGAAACCAGTCGTTTCTCAGTGGAATATTTCCTGAATGGTTGAAATATGCTGAAGTTAAGCCACTGTTTAAGAAGGGAGATAAAGAAGCAGTATCAAATTTCCATCCAGTTTCACTTTTGCCAGCGTTCTCAAAAATTTTAGAAAAAGTAATGTACAATTGGCTTTATAACCATCTTATTTCAGCTTCTGCACCATTTCAGTGCAGTAATGTGTTCATTGTAAATAAGTATTGTAGTAGTTCTATTGCCTGTTTATTACCTTATTCAGTGCATTAGTGTTTGTAAAATAATTCTTTCATATAGCTTTCATTAAAAGAATGACGATCATTCCACTTGGGACCTGTGGAAGGTACATTAGCTTCTTTGTTTCAGTTGTAAATATTTGTCATGTATTATTGTTTTTCTGACATGCTCTACATCCTGGAGGACCTCCTCACTACAGATCAAGTGGAATGAAAGTAAATCTAATCTAATCTAAACCAAACATTGTACAGATATTATGTAAATGTCATTTTGAAGAGAAACCCTGAAAGTATTTTTTCATATATACCACCACAGCATAGTTTGGTAAGTTGCCGATAGTCAGCGCTAGTCGCAAACATGGTGAGTTCAGGCACGAAGCGAGCTTCCTGTGTGTTGGAGATCGACAAAAACAAATGTGCTACAGCTGTTCAGTGGATGTTTAGAACCAAGTATGGTAAGAAGCCACCAGCAAGGACACATTAAAGATCTGGTGTATGTACCGCCTCTACCACATGATGTAGCAGAGCTCCGGGAGAGAATACGGGAAGCAACTGCCACAATCGACGGTGCCATGCTGCGATAGGTATGGCAAGAATTCAATTATGTATTGATGTCTGCTGGGTCACTAATGGTTCGAATATCAAATGAAAAAGAACTTTCAGAGTTTCTCTTCAAAATGCAACATGTATTACATCTGTACAATGTTTAGTTGTTGTCCAATAAATAATTGAGTGTTCCCAGACTTTATGTACACCCTGTATGTAACATGAACAACTTCTCTTGGGCTTGCCTAAAGTTATCGGTACTTCTACATTTGTTGATGACTCTCCATCCCCATTAACATACTGTGCTCTCCCTACCAAGAGAACCTGAATATAGCCACAAATTTAATTTGAAATCCAGCATGAATATATTTGCAATAATAAGAGTTGGTACGGTATTCAGTCAAGTGCTCTTTACAAGTTACAGAATATTGCCTCTACCTCACCCCCTTGATCCATGGATTTCAGGAGGTTGTGTGAGAACTGTACTAATTAGGTGTCACAAGATAAGTGATTTCAGAATTCATGCCAGTTGGCATGGCTGAGATGACTCTCTTCAAGACACTCTATATACAGGGCTATTACAAATGATTGAAGCGATTTCATAAATTCACTGTAGCTCCATTCATTGACATATGGTCACGACACACTATAGATACGTAGAAAAACTCATAAAGTTTTGTTCGGCTGAAGCCGCACTTCAGGTTTCTGCCGCCAAAGCGCTCGAGAGCGCAGTGAGGCAAAATGGCGACAGGAGCCGAGAAAGCGTATGTCGTGCTTGAAATGCACTCACATCAGTCAGTCATAACAGTGCAACGACACTTCAGGACGAAGTTCAACAAAGATCCACCAACTGCTAACTCCATTCGGCAATGGTATGCGCAGTTTAAAGCTTCTGGATGCCTCTGTAAGGGGAAATCAACGGGTCGGCCTGCAGTGAGCGAAGAAACGGTTGAACGCGTGCGGGCAAGTTTCACGCGTAGCCCGCGGAAGTCGACGAATAAAGCAAGCAGGGAGCTGAAAGTACCACAGCCGACGGTTTGGAAAATCTTACGGAAAAGGCTAAAGCAGAAGCCTTACCGTTTACAATTGCTACAAGCCCTGACACCCAATGACAAAGTCAAACGCTTTGAATTTTCGGTTGCAACAGCTCATGGAAGAGGATGCGTTCAGTGCGAAACTTGTTTTCAGTGATGAAGCAACATTTTTTCTTAATGGTGAAGTGAACAGACACAATGTGCGAATCTGGGCGGTAGAGAATCCTCACTCATTCGTGCAGCAAATTCGCAATTCACCAAAAGTTAACGTGTTTTGTGCAATCTCACGGTTTAAAGTTTACGGCCCCTTTTTCTTCTGCGAAAAAAACGTTACAGGACACGTGTATCTGGACATGCTGGAAAATTGGCTCATGCCACAACTGGAGACCGACAGCGCCGACTTCATCTTTCAACAGGATGGTGCTCCACTGCACTTCCATCATGATGTTCGGCATTTCTTAAACAGGAGATTGGAAAACCGATGGATCGGTCGTGGTGGAGATCATGATCAGCAATTCACGTCATGGCCTCCACGCTCTCCTGACTTAACCCCATGCGATTTCTTTCTGTGGGGTTATGTGAAAGATTCAGTGTTTAAACCTCCTCTACCAAGAAACGTGCCAGAACTGCGAGCTCGCATCAACGATGCTTTCGAACTCATTGATGGGGACATGCTGCGCCGAGTGTGGGAGGAACTTGATTATCGGCTTGATGTCTGCCGAATCACTAAAGGGGCACATATCGAACATTTGTGAATGCCTAAAAAAACTTTTTGAGTTTTTGTATGTGTGTGCAAAGCATTGTGAAAATATCTCAAATAATAAAGTTATTGTAGAACTGTGAAATCGCTTCAATCATTTGTAATAACCCTGTATTTGAACTCAGATTATGTTCTAAGACTTTGCAGCAGATGAACATCAAAGAAATAGGCTGGTAGCTCTGTGGGTGACTTCTGCTACCATTCTTGTAACCAAGTATGACGTGTGCTTTCTTCCAACTAAAGGGTGCAGTTGTTTGTTCAATATATCTACAGTGGTTAAAAAAAGGGCTAACTTAGTCACTAACCCTTCTAGAGAATCTGATAGGTATTCCTATTCATTGCATGGTTAATTATTTTTCTAAAATTTAGCCACAATTTCTCACCATGCTCTTGCCCAGAACATAAGGTTTCGAGTTCCTTAAATTTTGACACTGAAGATTTAGACATTCTATATATTTTTTTGGTTGTCCTTTATCCTTTAGTGATCATTGTTGCTACAACTGACTCATAGTCATTGATACCTGTTTCGGTGTGAACATCCTCAGTTAGGTCAGATCTACTTGCTGTCACTGGATCCAATATATTTCTGGCATAAGTGAGCCTTCAAACTTTCTGTTCAAAGAATTTTTCGGAGAAATCATTTATGAGTGTTTCACGGTATGTCTTGTCACATTCACCAAGTACAAAGCTGTAAGTATCTGACTCAGTAGTTGGATAATTAAAGTTTCCTCCAAAGATGTTAGTATGATTGTGGAACAAACCTACTTCATAGATAGCTGAGCTTTCCTTTAGCATTTTCTGTTACACTTCAGACTGAATCTTGTTGTCAATAGAAGGACACAATCATAAGTTTGTGCCCACCCTTTAGCTTCATTTTTTATCTAAGTGGATTTGAGTTTGTTGTCTACTATGATATCTATGCCACCTCAATTTTCCATTAGCCTATCCCTTTGATATGTACTTAGATTTAATCCAAAAATCTCCCTAGTGTTAATTTTGGGCTTTAGCCAGATTTCTGCACATAGTATTTTGTGAGTTCCATGTTGTTGTTTTTTTCTGGCATTCTCATTGACATTCTCATTGATGCTGGTGTTTCCACATGTCATTACCTGCTTGAAGATGAGGCACTGATTGTTGAGAATCAATTTAGTTGGTTGTGAGAGTTGGATGCACCTTTGGTACTCTTGATATTGTCTTCTACAATTATTATAGCTTGTCCAAAATATGGCATAAAATTTTTGCAGGATATTTGGCAAACAGTTGGTTTCTAGAGACATAAGTTATATTTAATAGGCACTGCAGACATTTAATTTTTCAGGCATTTTTATGATTCCCAGAAATGAGTCCAGCATATGTGATAGGTGCTACTCTGTTTTTTTCTGTTGGTATTGGCCTTCTCAGTTGGCATTGCTGGATGTCACAGTTCACTCATCATATAGTGTACTGAGTATACATTCTTTTAAAAATGTCTCTCAGCTTTCACTGTTCTTGTGTACATGCCCTGAGGACAGTGTCCAAGGAATAGAACTTTCCTGTGCATGATGGTGATGACAGACACAAACACACACACACACACACACACACACACACACACACACACAGAGAGAGAGAGAGAGAGAGAGAGAGAGAGAGAGAGAGAGAGAGAGAGAGAGAGAGAAGAGAGAGAGAGAGAGAGAGAGCTAATGGAGACTAAATCTGATTTATTAGACAGTTTGAGATACATTACAGCACACTTCCAGAGCATACTTGCTATCTTAGAGCAAGCCATCCAACCCAAGTCAAATTCATGCAGTATCAGAGTTCCACCAATAATAATCACAACCTGAAATTCGAACATCACAAACCAGGAAGATATGTCAATCAGCATATATTTCACAAATGAGATTTTCACTCTGCAGCAGAGTGTATGCTGATATGAAACTTCCTGACAGATTAAAACTGTGTGCCGGACCGAGACTCAAACTCGGGACCTTTGCCTTTCACGGGTAGCTCAGTTTGTAGAGCACTTGCCCGCAAAAGGCAAAGGTCCCGAGTTCGAGTCTTGGTCTGGCACACAGTTTTAATCTGTCAGGAAGCATATATTTCACTGTTTGCACCAGTCCTGTGCCATCTTGTGTGCTGGAGCTTGGCATTGTCTTGTTGAAGAATGCTCCTGATAAGAAGCACCATCCGGGTAGTGGCACCACAGCAGTCAACATTAACGTTGTGCCAGTTACTCACTTTCCATAATGACATTGGGTCACATTACTGCATCCCCTTCCCCACAACAGCAACTACTGGGGAGAAAAATAATGGGTGATGTTAAGTCCAGAGGAGCCACCACCAAGAGGAGCAGCTGGCTTTGTTGACTGGAAATGCTGGGAAAGGCTGGAGTAGGACGAGGCTCAGTGGAAATTGTTCGAGCTGCCCTGGGATCAGAGCTGCCCTGGGATCAAAGGTCTGCCAGTGGTAGAAAAACTGGTGATGCTACAGATTAGCATGTACAGTGGCTACAGTATACATCAAGGACCCATGGCAGACAGAGGTCATCCCACAGATCCAGTTTAGATGGTATCTAAACTTGTGAGCCCCAATTGGATGCACCCATCTGGAAGGGAGAGGCCTCAGCAAAACATGAACTTGCGGTGGGTGCAATATGTTTAAATTGGTGGTCTGGGGGCAGTCATGAAGCCACTCTGCCAGGCCATGGCCTTATACCAAGGTGCCCCTGTAAACTGGTAGAAAATCACAGAGGGCAGTGCAGGACATCATTTCTTGCTTGTGGTGGCCTTGACATAATAAAAATTGAATTTGTATTGAATTGAATTGAATTGAATTGAATCTTGTATTTATTCAGATCCATAAGCTGAGAGGTTGAACCTCAAGAACATCAAGGAGTTGCAAGAAAAAACATTGGCACAGATTGCATTTTAGTCCTTTTATTGCCAGCCTCTGGAACAAGAGCCTTAAGTTTGGAGATGGCCCTCTAGAAATGCACCTGTAGCCAAGATATCACCAAGGTATGCAGCACAATTTGAAATACCCTGTAGTATATGATCTTTAAAAGACTGTAATATGGTAGGGGCTGAAGAGATTTTCAGATGCAACAAATATTAATATTAAAGAAGATTTGGAATACTGAGTGATAAGTAAGCTTGTGATTCTGCACCAAGGGAACTTGAAGATATGCCTATGTGAGATTAGGTGTACATAGGGTACAATGGACTGACTTTGCAAGGAGTTCATCCTGGGGATGGTAGGGGATAAGTTTCTACTTCACATTGTGCATTATTCATTTCTTTAAGTGAAGTTGCAGATAAAAAGCTAGTGTTCTTATGGAAAAGAAAATATTCTAGGCACTCGGAATTCATCCAGACTTTTACATGGCTCTAATTTTTGTATTATGTGATACAGTTCAGCATTTTCTGACAAGAATTTGGCCTCTGGTGCTGTAGGTGCATTTGTGAGAATGTATTGCATATGAGCTGTGTGGAAAGTGTTAAATGGTGGAGAAGATGCAAACATGGGTGGTGTGGGAAATGTTCCTGCTACATTCACTAATACTTATATTTCGCCGGCCAAGGTGGCTGAGTGGTTCTAGGCGCTACAGTCTGGAACAGCACTGCTACGGTCGCAGGTTCGAATCCTGCCTCGGGCGTGGCTGTGTGTGATGTCCTTAGGTTAGGTTAGGTTTAAGTAGTTCTAAGTTCTAGGGGACTGATGACCTCAGAAGTTAAGTCCCATAGTGCTCAGAGCCATTTGAACTTATATTACCTGTAATACAGTCATTGTTAGCTCCTCATAATCCTGCCTAGTGTATGTTACTAGCTGTTGTAATTGTTCCACAGTTGAAAATTCACACTCTCATCATGATTTTTGGGATTCAATTTGCACGCATCATGGGTTCCAAGACATTGCCACTTTGTAAAAGAAGGTCTACACACAAACAATGAAGGCTTGCCCTGATTTATTCACCACTTCTTGGAAATGTTGTGAGCTATTCTAAGTCCATATTCCAATGCAGATTCCATTCATGCCATACCACAGTTCCTCCTATCACAAATAGAGCTCACAATATAAACACTTTAACCAAACTTATAGTACACTTGCTGTGCACTCCACAGACCACATTACAACAAACTCAGACTGGTCTTGGACTGGCTTTTACGTATTGTCTCATCAGAGGGTACTCCTGACTACAAGCCCCATTTGGGTAATGGTACCACAGTGGTCAACACTAATGTTGCACCATCTACTGAGTCTCCATAGTGATGTCTCATGGCACCACTATAGAGAAGAAACTCAGGATGGTGCGAGGGTAGGGAAGGGGGAATTTATTATTTTCAGTTTTTTTTTTGTTTTTTTTTTTAACTGCTGAGAGAATGGGAGGGAGTAGAGTAGAGTTTTAAAGGAACCATCCCCTAGCATTTACCTTAATCAAACACAGAAAACCTAAATGTGGACAGTTGGATTGGGATTTGAATGAGAGATGTTTTTCTCCACTCACTACAGAAGTAGTCCTCTCATTTTGCAGTTCAGTGATCTATCCTTCCATTTTCACCTTTCCCAACACATACCTCTCTTCTCCCAAAGTAACTAAAAAATCCAAAATTTAGGATAACACCTTGTTCTTTTATATGTGTCTATTCTTCTTCTTGCAGAAGGCTAAGCCTTCTCTCTGCAATCATAGCTTTCTGTCTTCAGCAGTCTTCTTCATCTCAATGTGTGAAGAACATCCCGTTTCACTGATCATATTTTTTAAATAAATGTTCTCATTCGTCCCATCATTTTCTTTCCTGGGAGCTTGCATTTGAAAATAATTTGTACAAGAATATCATGTTTAATCAAACGTCTAATGTATGCTGCTTTGGCCTATTACTTGCAACAGTACTTTCCTCTCTTCTATTTTCTGTAAAATCATTGCATTCATTTTTCTGCCAGTCCAGTTAGTTCTTGTAACTCTCTTCCAGAACCACATTTATATAGCTTTGGGGCGAGCTTTCTCTAGCTTTCCTAATGCCCAGATATCACATCTGTAAGTCAGGACACTCCACACAAATGTCTTTACAAATCTTTTCTTAGTGTGGAAGCTGATGTGCTTGTTCAGTAGAAGGTTCTTTTTGTTGTGGAAGGCACTCTTGGCCAGTGCTATTCTTCTCTTGATTTCCTTAAGACATCAGTTGTTTTCCTCCACATTACTACCAAGATAGTAAAATTTGGCTACTTTCTCAAGTTGCTCACTGCCTGCTTTTATGCCAACCTGACCTCCACCTCCTTTCTTCTCTATACAGAGACGACTTGTGTCTTCTTGACACTTATTTTGCTATCTGTTGTTTTAAGACCTTAAGCATTTTATTTAGTTCTTTGTCTGAGTCTGCCACTATTGCAATATCGTCTGCAAATCTGATGCAGTGACTATGAAAACCATAACTTTTCATTCCAAGTGTCTTTTCTTTCATTGTTAATATTGCCTCCCCAAGAGCATATTAAATAAGTAAGATGATAGAAGGCAGCCCTGCCTTAACCTCCTTCTGGCTTTTACTTCTTTCTTGCTACCATTAATATCCAGTTCAGTACTTTGACTATTGTATATATGCTAAATTAATTGCCTGTCCTTCCAATCAAATCTTACTCTGTGCATTGTTTAGAATAATAAAAAATCCCAATTAGTCACATTAAATGCTTTTTTTTATGTCAATAAGTGGTTTATATGTTTTTTTTTGTCAAAATTTAACATGGTGCCAATATTGCTACCCTCATTACTTTTTCAAAACTGCAGCCAAACTGATCATTATCCTAAGTTTCAATCTATTTTCTTTTTAGTCCTCTCTTTAATTATTGGCAGTAACGTGCACACAATAGAAGGGCTAGTGTTCTATAATTTATACACTCCCTTGCAGATGTTCTCTTGGGAATACACTTCTTGCCAAATCAGCTAAATACTAGGGTTGGAACTTCAATAGTGACAACTATTTGTTTGCAGCTCATACAAAATAGATATGTGTTTCAAAGTTTTACTAACCTTCAAAGGAGTCACCAAAATTGTGTATAACATGTTGCCAGTGGTGTGGAAATCGTAGGATACTCTTAGCAGTGCCGGTTGTATTGGCAGCCTGAGTGGCGCGGTCTATTGCCCAGCGAATTTGCAGCAGTTCTGAAGCAAACGCCGTGAAGTGTTTCCTTCATTTTAGAAACTGAGTTGAACCCACAAGGGCTTAATTCAGGGGAGTGCAGTAGGTGGTATAGCTCTTACCAGCCCCATCAGTCAAAAAAATCAGTAACAGCTTGCACTGTATGTGCTTGAGCATTGTCCTGCAAAATGATGGTCTTATTCTGCAGGAAGTGTCATCACTTCTGTCTCTATGCTTTCCATTTGTGGGACACAACCTACGACCAGCTTAGAGACGGAAGTGATGACACTTTCTGCAGGACCTGACCATCATTTTGCAGGACAATGCTCAGGCACATAAAGTGCAATCTGTTACTGATTTGTTTGACTGATGGGGCTGCGAAGTGCTATACCACCTACTGCACTCCCCTGACTTAAGCCCTCGTGAGTTCAACTCGATTTCTAAACTGAAGGAAACAATTCACGGCATTCGCTTCAGAACTGCTACAAATTCGTCGGGTAATAGACCGCGCCGCTCAGACTGTCAACACAACTGGCATTGCAAAGAGTATCCTACGACTTCCACATCACTGGCAACGGGTTATACACAATGCTGGTGACTACTTTGAAGGTCAGTAAAACTCTGAAACACAAATCTATTTTGTACGAGCTGTAAATAAATAGATACCACTGATTGTTTATCTTTACTCATTCTATTGTTTTTTTCCAATACACAATTTTTCAGTATTTTACTAATATGAAAGTAACTGATTCTTGTTTCTTTGTGGTAGGACGACCGCAAGGAAGGGGTGACAGCCTTTGTTGAAAAAAGAGCACCAAATTTCAAAAATAGTTAATTTTGGTAAAAAGAAGTATAATGAGGAGATTTGACAAGTGAGGTGAGTCATTGTTTTACTAATAAGACAGACTAAATAAATAACTATAGCATCTGTGGCATGTTTACAGATAAATGCTTAGTTATTTACAGCATGTCACTTGCTATTTTAAATTTCATTTCTTTGCATGATACATGAAGTTATTTGGTTCACTTGTTGTTTTTACACCATTTGTTATTCATGAAAAAATATCAACTTCAAGATATGATAACAGAATTTTTAAAAATTATGATTAATATTTGTTGCTGAACAGTCATGTTTATTGTCTTTTCTTGCTTTTATAGCTTCTGGATACTAAGCTGGATTTGCTACAGATAATACAATTTGAAATAAAAACAATCATAAATGCAAAGTAAGCAATGCCTACAACTTTTTTAATCCTACACATTATAAAAGATAATCAAGAGCATCATTACTATTCTGTGCATTATGTATTCTGCATCACATATAGTATGTTGCAATTTCACACTAGATACAATCATAAAAATAAACTACTGTTTGCCTCAGATCACTCATGTTTTCTTTCATACTGTATAATCAGCAACAGATACACTTTTACCTAAATATTATGTCTTTAGAAATATCTCTGGCTGAGTTTTCTGTCCATTGTATCATACATAATGTTTGTAGCCAACATAGTGACATATGTAAGATTAATTACTTAAGTAGCTTCTTAATTGATATGGTACACAATTTGATTGATGATGATAATTGAACTTATCTTTTACCAGTTACCATCTGTAAAAATAATCTCATCCAGTGTCACACAGACATTTTTTAATAAAGGATTTATTTATTTCCTGTTTTTCTTTCTTGTTTTAACAACCTTGTCAAACAGATTATTTAAATCTCAGGATCAGCATACCACAGGGAGATTATAATTAAAGTTCAAGTTTCAACACACTGCAAAAAAATGAACCACTGCTCAGAATGACAAAAAATTTGAAAACTATTGAATAAGGGGAAAACACTATGGGGAAAAAATTAAAGAAAAGTTTACAACTAGATGGTGCTGTAAATGACAGAATATGCAAAATAGAAGACAACTGTTCCTCAGTTTGCATCTGAGGTGCCTGGCATGACTGCTTCAATGGAGGGTCGTACACTGCTGACAGACTGCTTTTACATGAATGATGCCTCAGTGCCAGCAGCTTTGCATAAGTTCCAGACACTCAAGGATGTGAAAAAAGCCATGTGTCCAATGGTTGTCAAGGGTCTGTAGATATGATTACAAAATTTGAAAGGGTATGTTATTTTGAAGTGCAATGTGGCAGAGGGAAGAAAACAACTGATGCGACATCAGTAGAAGGTGTGGCCACAGAATTGCAAGAGAATGGCGGTGTGGAAATATGCAGTGAACAGCAAATCGCCCAAACTTTGGACATGCCTGTGAGCATGGTACATAAAATTCTACAAAACATCCTGCATTGCTATCCATACAAAATTACTCATGTTCAGCAGTTTCTTCAGGCTGACCTGCCAGTAAGGCAAATATTTTCTCTAGGACTTCTTGCTTGCATGGAAGTGGACAACAAATGGCCATGGTATATTTTGTGGACAGAGGAAGCCCATTTCCATCTCCAAGGACATGTTAAGACACAGAACAGCAGATATGTGCAACAGAAATTCCGCTTGCACATCAAATGGTACAGTTCATTCTCCAAAGGTAAATGTGTGGTGCAACTTGACAGCATTGTCTATTGTAGGGGCATATTTTTTTCAGATGGGTTCTCTGTTTCCTGTTACCTGCGCCATCACTGGTAATTGCTATTAAGAGTCTTATACACAATAATGTCATTATAACTCTTCAACAGCATAGATGAGTGGGTAGAATAATTTTTATGCAAGACAGTGATCCTCAGCACACTGCACAGCCTGTGAGGCAGCTGTTTCAGAGGCATTTTGGAAATACTAGAATTATCAGCCATCATTTTCCTACATCTTGGCCATCCAGATCTCCTGATCTTAACTCGTGTGACTTCCAGCCATTGCGTTACCTGAAAGGTGCTATGTTCAGTGCTCCAGTTACAAACACAGCTGAACTGAAAGCATCCATGAGCAGTGCATTCTGTGTGAGACCCCTGAGGTGCTCCATCTGTTGTGGAACATGCTGTTTCTTGATTTCAACTTGTGGCAGAAGAGGGTGGGCAGCATATTGAGCCTGTCTTAGTCTCTGTCTCAAAACAATTAAAACTGATTTCATTGTTGCTTTTTATGCAGTTTTTGGCCTCAGGATAATTAAAAACTCCTGTCATTGTTGCTTTTTATGCAGATTTTAGCCTTAGGACAACTAGACACCAACTTTTCCAATCCTTAGTGTGGTGTATGGAATTACTCAACTAACACTGCCACAATAGTTGAATACCAAACTTGTGTGGTCATACACGTGGCTCAGTACAGATGGTTTGATATGTAACTCATATCATTGCCATTGTATCACAATTCATCTGTCAGAGCTGAACCTACTTACATTATAACACTACCTGGGAAAAGTTTCTATAATGTTTCCCGTTTCTTTGATAATATTCTATTCAAATTTGACATCAGTATGAGCAGCAGTTCGATTTTACAGCATTTTGAAACTTGAAGTTCAATTAAAATTGGCCTGTACTTCAAATCACCACATTAGCTGAGTCAGCACAAGTTAATCCCTGACAGTTGCAGTGGGCTGGGATGTGCAGCTTTGTGGGCATACCTCAGCCAATAACATAACACAATTTTGTAAACGTATTATTGTTATCACAGTTCTGTAGACAGCTACTGTTTAGGCCTGTAGTCAATAGCACTTCCCAATTGAAAATTGGAAACAGTGCTCTGCGCTGTCTGGGATCTGCTTATACTGCCCCAACTATAGGTACTGTAACTACCCCAATCCATCCCACCTCATTCACAATAATTCTGGTCCCTTCAGCAATCCTTTAGTTTCCTTATCTCCTACTATCTACAGTAAGAATGTAACAAAATACAAAATGAACTTTAAAGAGCTAATACAATACTATTACTCATACACAGAACTGTTGGTCTTTAAATCTAATTTTAATGTCCTCTGTTATTATAACAGCAATCAGCTGTGTATATTACACTTGGTAGTGCATATTCAATTTCTTCCATTGCCATTCTTCTAATCTCCTGCCTGAGTCCTATGCCACATTTATGACTGCAGGACATATTCTTCTCTTTTTCTTTTAGTGTCCTTTTCAGTAGAAATGTGGATGCCATCATCCGTAAGTCATTAAGAGAAGTTTAATGCCTATTTTATATATATTTTTGAAACAAACACATAACAGTTCCAATAGGGTCAATCCAAATGAAGTGGTCCAATAAAAATTAAGTTGGTTGCTTGACCATTTTTAAGTACTTTAGTTTTTTTTTATTTGTGATTACCCTATAATTGAGAAGTTCAAAACAGTTTTAACCAATATTTTACCTTTCATCTTTACTGAATGGCGGCCATTTTCGATTTTAAGCGCGCCACGATGTTTCAGTTTAGAGACGTTAGCAAAAATATGAATATCTCTATACTGCGTTAAGTTATAACATTGCAATTGACATGATTGTTTTTATAAAAGTGTCCTCTACAACATTGTCTATTACACAAAATACCCTAAATTAAAAAATAACCAGTCAAAATGACCTCCAAAGTTTGGTATCCAAATTTTCAAAAAAATCTACTTTTTAGGCCCAAAAATAACAAACAAGGAGTGATTTATGAGAGTCTGTTTTTTCCTATAGTTAGATATCATACACTACTAGCCTCATATAGAACAAGAACACTTACAAATGTTTCCTTAACTTTTTATGAATTTTTGAAATTTGAAAATTTTCATTTTTTGTAAAGTTTGGGGTTAGTTATCTCAGGTGGGACTGAATATGGTTCATATGGCTCTGAGCACTATGGGACTTAACATCTGAGGTCATCAGTCCCCTAGAACTTAGAACTACTTAAACCTAATTAACCTAAGGACATCACACACATCCATGCCTGAGGCAGGATTCGAACCTGCGACCGTAGCGGTCACGCGGTTCCAGACTCAAGTGCCTAGAACCGCTCAGCCACTATGACCAGCCGGGACTGAATATAAAAATATGATTTTTGCACAGTTTGTACACCTATATGATAGCAACATACTGTAAAAATTTCAGTATTGATATCTGACTGTGAACAAAGATATGAATTTTTGAAAATGAGGAGATAATTCACATTATTCTACAACTGATCTTATGGCTGTTGCCTATTCATTTGTGACATTGGCAGGATATAATCAATTATAACTGAAGTAAGGAACTGAATTATATACAAAAAGTGGAAACATCACTGAAATTAACATTTATATTATTTTGACATACTTAAAATAAATATTTTCAGTTAACATCCTTCAAGATGCAACTGTTCCTAAACCTGGAGGTGAATGTTAAGAACACTTATTTCTCCAGACAGCTTCTGTGATATAGAATAAGACCTCATTACTAGAGTGAGTTCAAGCACTGAAAGTTTCCTTAAAACATTTTTCATTGGTATCCAAATTTTCTGGTTAGTTTAACCAGACGTTGAGAAATGTTGTATTCATGAACTATTTTTTCTCTTGACCATGCGCCAGGGAGCAAACTTAAAATTTTAATTTTTTCCTCTTTAGATGTCACTGAACATTTAATTTTTAATTTCTCTATTAAGCTCAAATATTCAGTGTCAGATGATGCTGGTGGTAGGTTTTCTTCATCTTCTTTAGAAATAATGTTGGTATCTGTACTATTAAAGAATTACGGTATTCCAAGTCTTGTAATTTTGTCTGAAATTTGTTGTACCTTATTTTCAGTACCTCCTTTTCTTTTTCTGCTACTTAATTTTATTATTTTCAAAGCAGGAAATACGTCTAACTTAGAACAAGCGAAATCTAATATGCTAACAGCTTCCTCATTACAATTATAAAGGTCATTAAAAAAATTGAGGAATAGGCTATTTATGAACTTTAAGTGGATCACAGCACTTTCTTCCAAAAATGTAGTTTTACTTCAGAATATATTTCTTCTCACGATACTCACACACTGATGTTAGACAAGAACTTACTCAAAATTTAAACAAACTTTGTCTAACTTCATCAGAGTCATTGACATTTTTTAAGTTTTTTAAATTGAACCACAAACTGTTTTGTGACACACTTCACTTGCTATCTGTCCAACAGAGCACTGTTCATCCATGTTACTGCATTCCAGTTAATCTCTCAAAATTAATTACAAATTACACACAGAACAAAGCACATACATTCTACACTCTCGATGAAGTATGTACATCCACTCTAACAGAGGTTTCAAAACAGACTGACTACAACAATGCCACACCCAGCAATAATGTACTTCTACAACGCAACTGAAGAAACTGCAAAAAGGTGGGAATTTAAGGAGATGGGTCCTGGATAAACTGACTAAACCAGAGGTTGTACAGAGTTTTAGGGAGAGCATAAGGGAACAATTGACTAGAATGGGGGAAAGAAATACAGTAGAAGAAGAATGGGTAGCTCTGAGGGATGAAGTAGTGAAGGCAGCAGAGGATCAAGTAGGTAAAAAGACGAGGGCTAGTAGAAATCATAGGGTAATAGAAGAATTATTGAACTTAATTGATGAAAGGAGGAAATATAAAAATGCAGTAAATGAAGCATGCAAAAAGGAATACAAATGTCTCACAAATGAGATCGACAGGAAGTGCAAAATGGCTAAGCACGGATGGCTAGAGGACAAATGTAAGGATGTAGAGGCTTATCTCACATTGGGGGTAAGATAGATACTGCCTACAGGGAAATTAAAGAGACCTTTGGAGAAAAGAGAGCCACTTGTATGAATATCAAGAGCTCAGATGGAAACCCAGTTCTAAGCAAAGAAGGGAAAACAAAAAGGTGGAAGGAGTATATAGAGGGTCTATACAAGGGTGATGTACTTGAGGACAATATTATGGAAGTGGAAGAGGATGTAGATGAAGATGAAATCAGAGATATGATACTGCATGAAGAGTTTGACAGAACACTGAAAGACCTAAGTCAAAACAAGGCCCTTGGAGTAGACAACATTCTATTAGAACTACTGACAGCCTTGGGAGAGCCAGTCCTGACAAAACTCTACCATCCGGTGAGCAAGATGTATGAGACAGGTGAAATACCCTCAGACTTCAAGAAGAATATAATTCCAATCCCAAAGAAAGCAGGTGTTGACAGATGTGAAAATTACCGAACTATCAGTTTAATAACTCACGGCTGCAAAATACTAATGCAAATTCTTTACGGACGATTGGAAAAACTGGTAGAAGCCGATGTCAGGGAAGATCAGTTTGATTTCCATAGAAATGCTGGAACACATGAGGCAATACTGACCCTACAACTTATCTTAGAAAATAGATTAATAAAAGGCAAACCTATGTTTCTAGCATTTGTAGACTTAGAGAAAGCTTTTGACAATGTTGACTGGAATACTCTGTTTCGAATTCTGAAGGTGGCAGGGGTAAAATACTGGGAGCGAAAGGCTATTTACAATTTGTACAGAAACCAGATTGCAGTTATAAGAGTCGAGGGTCATGAGAGGGAAACAGTGGTTGGGAAGGGAGTGAGACAGGGTTGTAGACTCTCCTCGATGTTATTCAATCTGTATATTGAGCAAGCAGTAAAGGAAACAAAAGAAAAATTTGGAGAAGAAATTAAAATCCATGGAGGGGAAAAAAAAAAAAAACCTTTGAGGTTCGCCATTGATATTTTAATTCTGTCAAAGACAGCAAAGGACCTGGAAGAGCAACTGAATGGAATGGACAATGTCTTGAAAGGAGGATATAACATGAACATCAACAAAAGGAAAACGAGGATAAAGGAATGTAGTCGAATTAAGTCTAGTGATGCTGAGGGAATTAGATTAGGAAATGAGACACTTAAAGTAGTAAAGGAGTTTTGCTATTTGGGGAGAAAAATAACAGACAATGGTTGAAGTAGAGAGGATATAAAATGTAGACTCTACAATGGCAAGGAAAGCGTTTCTGAAGAAGAGGAATTTGTTAACATTAAGTATAGATTTAAATGTCAGGAAGTCGTTTCTGAAAGTATTTGTATGGAGTGTGACCATGTATGGAAGTGAAACGTAGACAATAAATAGTTTGGACACGAAGAGAATAGAAGCTTTTGAAATGTGGTGCTACAGAAGAATGCTGAAGATTAGATGGGTAGATCACATAACTAATGAGGAGGTATTGAATAGGATTGGGGAGACAAGAAATTTGTGGCACAACTTGACTAGAAGAAGGGATCAGTTGGTAGGACATATTCTGAGGCATCAAGAGATCACCAATTTAGTAATGGAGGGCAGCGTGGAGGGTAAAAATCGTAGAGGGAGACCAAGAGTTGAATTTACTAAGCAGATTCAGAAGGATGTAGGCTGCAGTAAGTACTGGGAGATGAAGCACCTTGCACAGAATAGAGTAGCATGGAGAGCTGCATCAAAACAGTCTCAGGACTGAAGACCACAACAACAACAACAATGCAATACCCAGCAATAATTTGCTTCTTTATTGACAATAAACCTAAACGAACAAAAGCGAAAGCTCCTATTGTTTAATATTACATTATTAAAAATAAATAAACTATATGAATATTGGGTGATAGTGTTAATGAAATATATGTCACAATTAAATTTCATTACATTGAAACAATAAACCATTCAAATAGGCAACAGCCATAAGATCAGTTGTAGATTAATGTGAATTATTTCCCTCATTTTCAAAAATTCATATCTTTGTTCACAGTCAGATATCAATGTTGAAAATTTTATAGTATGTTGCTATCATATAGGTGTACAAACCGTGCAAAAATCATATTTTTATATTCAATCCCACCTGAGATAACTAACCCCAAACTTTACAAAAAATGAAAATTTTCAAATTTCAAAAATTCATAAAAAATTAAGGAAACATTTGTAAGTGTTATTACTCTATATGAGGCTAGTAGTGTATGATATATAACTATAGGAAAAAATTGACTCACATGAATCACTCCTTGTTTGTTATTTTTGGGCCTAAAAAGTGGATTTTTGAAAATTTGGATACCAAACTTTGGAGATCATTTTGACTTGTTATTTTTGAATTTAGGATATTTTGGGTAATAGACAATACTGTAGAGGACACTTTTCTAAAAACAATCATGTCAAATGGAATGTTGTAACTTAACCCAGTGCAGAGATATTCAAATTTTGAGTAATGTCTCCAGATGAAAAATCGTCACAAGCCTACAAATAAAAGTGGCTGCCATCCAATAAATGTGCAACATAAATTATTTTAAAAAACTGTTTTGAACTTCTCAAATATAGGGCAATCACATATAAAAAAATTAAAATGTTTAAAAATGGTCAAGCAACCATCACTGCACCACTTCATATGGACTGACCCAATAGGAATTCTATTGAGTGCATTTGAACAACTTAAGAGCCTATTTATAATGCTGTCACAAATAAATGCTGATTTATGGAATCAAATATTCATTGTATACAATTGACGTCATGGATTGATATGATAAGTCTTGGACACCAATATATTGAAAATGTGAGTGCCTTACTAAACTTGAACTCAGCTTCCACAATTTTTATAACAAAGTTAAAATGAGCCATTACAGGTTATAAAAAGATCAAAACAGAATAAACCACAAACAAGTAAAGTCTAAAACATGAGTAGCACATTGAACTGGTTTTGAGACATCAGGCTATCAAATGTATATACAGTAGTCAATGAAACCAGCTATATCTATGTCTACATCAATACTACACAAACCTGCTTCTGGTGTGTTACAGAGCATACTTTGGGTCCTACTACCACCTTTAGTGTTCCATTCACAAATGAATCTCGATAACTAGTTTTATGTTCTTGTTCCGCTTCAAGTCACTTCCGATGTATACTTGGTTGTTACAGTTTCCAGTCAATGACAGCAGTCATGCTTACATTTTTATATGGTGTGGTTGAGCTGCCAGTCTATGCAGGTAAACACTGATCCTTTGCAGGTTGTAGCAATTCTGCCTCCTTTATTTATTTCATTTGTTGTCCTCAGTGTCGACACACTGGCTGAAAAAATAGGGGAAAGGGGGGGGGGGGGGGGGGACATGCAGTACTGTCTACTGTAAATGATGTTGCTGCCAGATCCACAGCTGCAATTCACAGTCTTGTACTTTCACTGTTCACAACTACCCAATATTACACAATTATATGGCCAGTGCACTATTGTTTAACTTCCCATAAGCCTCATTAATAGGTTGCAGGTGAACATCCACATACTGCTACAATAGTTTACTGTTGTATATCTACAAACAGTAAAAACCTAACCACAAAGTTCACGGTTCTTGAAAAATAGAAAGATACATATGGAGCAGACACTGTCATTGTTTTCACACATGGCCTATTGGTGTAATACTTATTTCACTGTTAAGTTGATGCATTGTTGTCGTTCTAACCAACACAGGTTCCTTGTCTGAAACTCCATGTACTGACTGTCTGATGACCAAAAACTGGGCACTTACATATCTTCACAATAATAGGTGCTGAAACTACACATTGTTTGAAGTTAAATTTACAGAAATGAAAATTAGAACTTAACTCATTAAATTAACTGCATACATTGAAAAATTTGTTCCTTTAAACAGTTTCTTCTACTACAAGGTTTAGCTCGAATTATTTGTTTAAATGATGAAATTAACATATGTTGTTATGTAAACAGTACTTTTGACAAAACCATTAATTACTTTGGAATTAATTAAGGGCTGGTTTTGCTAACATGTTTTTGAATAGATCCAAACAGAGCCTTTAAGAATACTATTAGTTGTTCCTCCTAATGTTTATAATTAGTACAGAATTTATATTTGTTTATAAGCCAACAGTAGACTTTAAGTTAAGAAACAATTATTGATTTCACCCTGTAATGAAAGATACAAACTAATAATAGTTGAAATAAATTAGAAAAGCAATTACATACCTAAAACTAACCAAAAACTAAGCACAAAACAGGATCTGGTACTATATTCTTTAAAACTGAGGGCCAACCTTTCTCTTTTATGAAAATGCAGACTATACTCACATATGTTAAAAGTAATTATTTAAAAGTGGAGCAAGTACAGTTGGTCAAATATGAGCCAGACCAACTCCTCAGCTGGCTACAGATTCTGCAACGATTGTAAGGCACTAAGGGAATCAAAGCAGATGAGAAAATGTTTGCCTGGAAGACGGTCCTGCTCCAGTGACTTCAGGATTGCATGGAGCTCCACTGCAAAAACAGTATATTCGGCAGGAAGGCAAATCCTGGTCACACGGTCTGGGAACACTACAGAGCAGCCAAGGGAATTCCCTTGTTTCGAGCCATCAGTGTAAATGACCGTGAAAGTGTGATGCATACTTAAAATGTTAAAAAACAGAGATTGGTATGTAAAATCTGGTGTACTATACTTCTTAAAATTAGTCAAATTTAAAATAATTCTGGATCTCTAGAGGAGCCAGGGTGGAAATCTGCTCCAAGCTTGCCATAAAACATTAAGACCAGCCATGTCCATCTCTAAAAGGCAATCCTGTGTGTGAATCCCATAGGGCCTTATGTTGCCAGGTAGGAAAAAGTCAGAAGCCAAGCAATGGTATGGTATGCAGGTGTGTATGGTGTGGACAGTGTTTTATATATCTGACATTCCATAAGAAGCCGTTGCCTGATGTGAAGTGGTGGTTCATCACCCTCAGCACAGAGGCTTGGTATGGGGCTTGTTCTGAATGCCCAGAGGCCAGTCGAATGCTTTCATGATGCACCACATTCAACATTTTCAAATAAGAAGGTCTCACAGACCCATATACCATGCACCCATAATTGAGCCGAGATCACACAAATGCCCTTTCAAGTCGGAGCAGACAAGCTCTGTCTGCTCCACATGTAGTGTGACTAAGATATTTTAAAATACTGAGAGCCTTAACCAACCGTTTCTTCAGGTCCTTAAGATGTGGCAACCATGTAAGTTTGCTGTCAAATATAAGGCCCAGAAACCTCACTGTTTCTGTAAAATTAAGAATAGTGTCCTCATCCTCAACTCAGGAAAATTTAAAACGGAATGAGAATGGTTAAAAATAACACACAGAGTTCTCGGCTGAAAACTTAAAACCTCTCTTTTGCACCCATTCATTCAAACGTAGAAGAGATAGTTGCAATTGACGTGTTGTCGTGGCAAGGCTGGAAGAGGAGAAAAAAACAGAGAAGTCATCCACAAACAAATAACACTGGACAGGACTTTGCACTGCTGACATAATACTATTAATAGCTATGGCAAAGACAGTCACATTTAAACATGGATGTGGTACGGGCATGAGCAACTGTAATCTAGAATTCTACTGACAGCACTCCTGATCATCCCAGAGTGCCATGTTGCTTGTAGTGAGCTGCATAAATCCACACCTGAAATCCAGGAACGCAGTTGTAAGGTGGACTACAGAAGTCACCAGACACAGCTAGAAGTTCAACAACCACCAGGGGCCACCTGTTGTGAATGCGCATGCAGCCTCTCGGCTGTGCACTCTACTGGCCAGCCAGTAGACAGACAAGAAGGGGAAAGGAATACTATACCTCTGACTCAGTTACATGTCTACCTTCACAGCTGTATTATTGGACTGTTATTGTGAGCCATTCCCAGCTAGTGTACCCATTATAAAGAGTTGCTTTCTTGATTTAATAAAGTTTGTTGTGTCATTCATCGTGTGGTGTTCTCTTGTAGTATTAGAACACATTGGTGACAAAGTAGAGTTGTATCTTCATTTGTTTTCCATTATGCAGTTGTTTCAGGCTTTGCTGGTGTTGCTCTCCAAAAATTCATCTCTGGCTGCATTTCCTCCTCAGTTCCCACTGTTCGATGAGGCAGTGGAACACTGAATGATGCCATCATTTTCAACTTTCCACATTACAGATGCAGAAGTATGTCAGGTACTAATTTTGTCATGGATTTATCCCACCTTGAATCAGGTGTTGCAGCAGTTGGCCCCATAACAAGGAGCAGCCCATCAGTCTTGTTGTGTCTGAGCCACAACCCTCAACGGCCTTAGTCGCAAATCCCATTATGTCATGGACAAGTCAAAAGGGTCATATCTAGATGTCTTGGTTCGCGATGTAATCAATTGATCCATCCCCGATATGGAAGTCCAGCAATGGGCCCTCCAGTTAAAGAACCTCTCCATCAAAGAGGTTTTGTAAATTTCCCAGTCATATGAGGTCTCACAAGCAGCTGGCCAGCAACTGGAAACATAATGTGATGTCACAGCAGTACAGGGTGGTCTGGCTGCGTCCACTGCATCTGGGGAGTGCAAGCTGATCGACGTGGTGGCTACCACACAGCATGTGTACAGTGTTCCAATCACTATTCCCTGTTGGCGTCATGTGCATCGTGTTACTCCAAACATGACATACCAGTGTGTCCTCAGCTTTGGGCCATCTGTTGTTAAGTGTTGAGAAAAAAATCCACAGTGCAGCAGTCTGCCACTCAGCAGTGTACAACACAGCATCAGACAACATCGATCTGGATATTCAAGAAGTGTCTTCATCAGGGCTAGTTCCCGATCATGATTCCAACAAGCCTTTTATCGAAGTTTTGGTTCCCTTGTGATGGCTGTGCCCACAGCAGACACCAGCACAGCAGTTTCCCTGCTTAATGCCCAAACATACTCAGACCTCAGCTCTCTGCAGTTGTTACCTGAAAAGTAGGTCCTCAGGGTATATCGTAAAGAGCAAATCCCCTTACTTGGACAATTCATGGCAGAAGTCACCTGCACATCAATCACTTGACTTATTACCTTTATTGTCAGCCAAGACACTAGTCCAGCAAATCTTTCTGGGTTTGATACATTTCAGGCATTTGGCTTTTCAGTCATGGACTCCATACAACTGGTATCTGCTTATGTATCCCAACAGTCTTTGGAATCTCTCTGCTCAGAATTTCATGATATCTTTGTGGAAGACCTAGGGTGCACCACAGACTTTCTAGCTCACATAACCTTGTGGCAATCGGCTCATCCTAGATTTTTTTTGTTCTAGGCAGATTCCCCTGGTCCTCTGCTCCCACATCTATGTGAAGCTACATCAGCTTGCTTCTCAAGTTTGTGGTTCCTGTTTCCTCTAGTGAATGGGTCACATCCCTTGTCAATGTTACCAAACCTCTGGTAAATTGCACATTTGCACTTATTTTAAGGCTTCATGTTGTGTCACAGAGTGGTCTACTTTGCTCTTGGCCACAGTTTGGCAGTGGCAGTTTATTTTGTTGGACAGATACCTGACAGTCATATCAATAGAAAAAGCTGTGCAGAAAAAGCTGGTTGCAGCAGAGCTGGTACATGACAGGGCCGCTTTCACAGGTAGTCCAGCCTTTGATCAGGTAAAATAATCCTGTGACAGGACTGGAATAGGAAGTGGCATGTATGTGGATTGGTCAGGTCTTGCACCTGCATCTTCCACTGGGATATGATCCCTGTGGCAAGGGGTTGGAATTGGGAGTGGCATAGAGTATATTAGCCTTGGGCACCTGAATGGCACAGCCAAGGGCACCTGCATAGCACCCTTCGATGCCAACCTACACTCCTGGAAATTGAAATAAGAACACTGTGAATTCATTGTCCCAGGAAGGGGAAACTTTATTGACACATTCCTGGGGTCAGATACATCACATGATCACACTGACAGAACCACAGGCACATAGACACAGGCAACAGAGCATGCACAATGTCGGCACTAATACAGTGTATATCCACCTTTCGCAGCAATACAGGCTGCTATTCTCCCATGGAGACGATCGTAGAGATGCTGGATGTAGTCCTGTGGAACGGCTTGCCATGCCATTTCCACCTGGCGCCTCAGTTGGACCAGCGTTCGTGCTGGACGTGCAGACCGCGTGAGACGACGCTTCATCCAGTCCCAAACATGCTCAATGGGGGACAGATCCGGAGATCTTGCTGGCCAGGGTAGTTGACTTACACCTTCTAGAGCACATTGGGTGGCACGGGATACATGCGGACGTGCATTGTCCTGTTGGAACAGCAAGTTCCCTTGCCGGTCTAGGAATGGTAGAACGATGGGTTCGATGACGGTTTGGATGTACCGTGCACTATTCAGTGTCCCCTCAACGATCACCAGTGGTGTACGGCCAGTGTAGGAGATCGCTCCCCACACCATGATGCCGGGTGTTGGCCCTGTGTGCCTCGGTCGTATGCAGTCCTGATTGTGGCGCTCACCTGCACGGCGCCAAACACGCATACGACCATCATTGGCACCAAGGCAGAAGCGACTCTCATCGCTGAAGACGACACGTCTCCATTCGTCCCTCCATTCACGCCTGTCGCGACACCACTGGAGGCGGGCTGCATGATGTTGGGGCGTGAGCGGAAGACGGCCTAACGGTGTGCGGGACCGTAGCCCAGCTTCATGGAGACGGTTGCGAATGGTCCTCGCCGATACCCCAGGAGCAACAGCGTCCCTAATTTGCTGGGAAGTGGTGGTGCGGTCCCCTACGGCACTGCGTAGGATCCTACGGTCTTGGCGTGCATCTGTGCATCACTGCGGTCCGGTCCCAGGTCGACGGGCACATGCACCTTCCGCCGACCACTGGCGACAACATCGATGTACTGTGGAGACCTCACGCCCCACGTGTTGAGCAATTCGGCGGTACGTCCACCCGGCCTCCCGCATGCCCACTATACGCCCTCGCTCAAAGTCCGTCAACTGCACATACGGTTCACGTCCACGCTGTCGCGGCATGCTACCAGTGTTAAAGACTGCGATGGAGCTCCGTATGCCACGGCAAACTGGCTGACACTGACGGCGGCGGTGCACAAATGCTGCGCAGCTAGCGCCATTCGACAGCCAACACCGCGGTTCCTGGTGTGTCCGCTGTGCCGTGCGTGTGATCATTGCTTGTACAGCCCTCTCGCAGTGTCCGGAGCAAGTATGGTGGGTCTGACACACCGGTGTCAATGCGTTCTTTTTTCCATTTCCAGGAGTGTATTTATGGGACACCTACTGGAAGCCTTCCTAGCCTCCTAAAACACAAAAACCCTAGTCTACTTCAGGTTCACTGGTGATATCTTCAGGATATGGACACAGGGCCAAGACACCCTGTCCCCATCCCTTCACAACTTCAACACTTTCTCTCCCGTCCCCCTCAAGCCACAGTGCTACTTTCCTGGGTATTGACCTTTCCCTCTCTGATGGCTCCATCCACGCCTCTGTCCACACTGAACCCACAAACCACTAGCAGTACCTGCATTTTGACAGATACCACCCCTTCCACTCCAAAAAATTCTTCCCATGTAGCCTGGCTAAGCAGTGATGGCGTATCAGCATTAACAAGTACTCCTTTTCCCAGTATGCTGAAATTATCACAGACAGGCACCAGCCCCTGGACCTACTTCACAAACAGATTTCCCATGCCATTTCCACACACATCACCAATTCTCCCGTCACCTCCAAGAGTCAGCTACAAAAGAGCACCACCTTCATCAGCCATTACCACCCTGGACTGGAACAACTGAACCACATCCTTCATCAGGCTTTGATTATCTATCATCAGGCCCTGAAATGAGGGACATCCAACCCTCCTAAAGTGGTGTCTTCGCACCCTCCTAAAGTGGTGTTCCATCGCCCACCCAACATCCTAGTCCATTCCTATGCCACTCCCATTTCCAACCTCTTGGTACAGGCATCATATCCCAGTGGAAGATTCAGGTGCAAGACTTGCCCACATGACAGTACCTATTCCAGTCCTGTCACAGTCTTATCTTACCCCATCAAAAGCCCAGTCACCTGTGAAAGCAGACATGTTGTTTACCATCTCTGCTGCAACCATTGCAGAGCTTTTTATATAGGTATGACTACCAACCAGCTGTCCACCAGGATGAATGGCCATCACCAGACTGTGGCCAAGAGTAAAGTAGCCCACCCTGTGGCACAACATGCTGCTGAGCATAGCGTGCTTGATTTCAATGGGTACTTCACAATCTGGGGCATCTGGATCCTCTCCTCCATCACCAGCTTTTCCGAACTGCATAGATGGGAGTCATTGTTACAACACATTCTCCACTCCTGAAATTATCCTGGCTTCAACCTACAGTAACCTGCTCTCCAACCAACAGTTTCATCCCCTCTGTCCTATCACCTCCTCCCTTTTCATGCCACCATCCTCAGTGTGTGGTGCCTCTCCTTACCTCTGTGTTGTTCCTCTCCTTTTCCACTCACGTGTTCTCCCAACACTGTACCTCCAGTCTCATCAGACTTTGATATAGTCCGTGCACCCCCACACAAGACAGCACTCTTCTCTCCCCCCTCCCACCCATACCCTGCTATCCCTCTCCCTTCCCTGCCCGTTTCAGAATTCTATTCACAAGTCAGCCACATTCCAGTGATAGCAGCCAGTGCTAGCAGACTTGTGTGTATGAGGTGTGCTTGCTTGTGTAAATGTGTGTGTGCTTTCTTTGCTGAAAATGGCTTTGGCTGGAAGCTATAATATGTAACAGTCTTTTGATTGTGCCTGTCTGTAACTTAAAAATAACATATTGTAACAGATCAAGCTGCTGAATAATTTATTTTTAATTGTATGAGTCACTTTGGTCACAGATCATTTAGCAATGCCTATTGTACAACATTACGGATACAGGACAAGTTTTATGCAAAAATATCCTTTTTCAGGATGTACACAGATTTTTAGAGGATCAAATTCATGACCTTTTCATGACCTTTTCATGACTTTTTCACTATCTCTTTAGTTATATCCATGACCTCTCAAAAATATTAGTGGTACAATGACAAGAACACTTTTTTTATGAACCTGAAAGCTGGTTGAAATGAAAGCTGAATGTAAATAATTCTTGTATCACTTTAGCTGTAGGTCAGAATCAATAATGTAATTATGTGTGACTTGTAGTATATTATTTGTCAAATGCAATAAAAACATTAAACTCTCACAGAGGTTAGGGTATGACTATTTCCAGATATATTTATCATTACATCAGTTAAAATATAAATTGTTCCAACATAGTAATGTAGTGAAAACTTACAATTTTCCTTTAGACAATCCAACAATTTTGAAAGTATAAAGTTTCCACAAAATGTTAAATTTCACAGTAAAAGATTCAGTGTTTAAGTTTCTGTTAAAATCGAAATATCAACATCTAAAACTTCAGCTGCTTCTTTTGCGTTTGGAGCCCTTTTGTTTCTTGAACTATTCTTCTTTAAGACTGGTCACTTCATCTTCATTGGATTTCTTCTCTTTTTACAGATTCTACTCTTTTTGATGAAGCTTTCTTCATGGCTAATATCTAATATCATTGATTTTGTAATGTCCACATTTAGTTGTTCCTCACTATTAAGTTAACCACCTAAAGATTGTATTGCATTGTAAACACTTCTTTCTGCAAAAATGTTTCTTCTTCTAAGTTTTCAACTAAAATGTTTTTATTAACAGAAGAGTCTCTTTCAACTTCAGCATTCCCATGAAACATACTTACCAGCTTTTGCACAAATTTGATGAAATCATGGTTCACACTCTGCAGTAAAATCATCAGAAGGTGATGAAGCTTGTCCTTCATAGGATTGAATTGTTTCAGATGTTTTTCAGAATATTCACAAAATTTAAAGTCTTCTCTCTTCACTATATCAGCTGTTGATGGAGTCTTTTTTCTTTAATGCATATCCTTCGAACAGAATTGTCACTCAAGAATTTCTCAAAATGGAGCTCTGCATAACTTCAGGTGATAAACATGAGCCACCTTTGACTGTCTTTAATTTCAAAGGGCTATTCTCAGCAATTTTTAGTTACAGACTTTGCAAATACTTGTGCACTCGTGTCTGTAAGTAAGGATATACTGTCCTTTGTAGTTCTTAATAGCAGTTGTACTGATTTGTTGATATTAATTGCCAACTGTGCAGTGTACTATTAACCAGTGTTGACTGTATTGTTGTCTGCTTTGTTACTGAACTGTGCGGTTACTATCTGCGTTTTGTTGCACTATTTCCATTGTTTTTCATTATTTAACATATCAATACAAACAGCAATCTCAATTTCAATACCACAAAGTATTTAACTGACCATCCATTGCTCCCAATGCTCTTTCATGGGAACTCGAAGCACAAGTTTGTATTGCCTGCACTGTGTACTTATAGTACACGGAGGTGGAGAGTATTCCCTCCCCCCCTCCCCCTCAACCCCACCCCCACTCCTGCACTACACCTCTTCCTGCAGCAACACTGTGCACTCAACCAACTCCCCCACCCCCAATCAACAGATGCCAAGTTATAGCCTATCAGTAGTACTAATCTAGTGTGGGAAATATTTTGGCTAGTGAGAAATCAATTTTACTCTGATCAGGATGATCACCTTTAAAACAAGATTAAAATCACAATAGTTTTATATTAACTATTAAAAATCTTTAAGGAAATGTCTTTCCAAAAAAGATGCAGATTCAAAAGATTTAAACAGAAGTGGGAGTGGACACAATTAAAGAAACAGCTGTTCTAACTGAAACTCCTCTAGTAACACACAAGACGGTGGCACTGTCTCGGCCAGAGCTACAATTTATACATTATTTTCACTAGGTGTATACACCATATATGGCTCAATGAAGCAGTTCAGTTTCATTACTTTTTCATGACTCTCGTGACGTTCATGTTCTGTACACATCCTATTTTTGCCTGAAACTTATCTTGCATCCATAAAATTGTACAAGTACTGGAAAACGGTTTCTGACCAAAACCATCGTACAGTTAAAATTAATTACTCAGCAGCTTCACGTGTTACAATATGGCATTTCTACTGTTTATCAAAGCTGTGGAACACACCAACAAAAGCTATTTATTGCCTTTACTCATTCTGTTAACCATTCCCTAGCCAGGATTTTTAGTTGTTGTATTGACTCTATCTACATGTATTGGAGGGCAGCGTGGAGGGTAAAAATCGTAGAGGGAGACCGAGAGATGAATACACTAAACAGATTCAGAAGGATGTAGGTTGCAGTAGGTACTGGGAGATGAAGAAGCTTGCACAGGATAGAGTAGCATGGAGAGCTGCATCAAACCAGTCTCAGGACTGAAGACCACAACAACAACATGTATGAATTTGTATAGCAAAGTCTTGACAAGCTTTCAGTTAGAGGAATGTCTTCAAAAACAAAGGTAACCCAGCTACGATTCCAGAATGGAATTATGTTAATGGACATGCCTTAAATGTATGGAATGCCTGCTCTACTTCTGTAGAATGCCCTATGAAATGTTAAAAAATGGCTTCTGCCAATTTTTTACAGTCAGCCCACATATAATGTTCCTCAGTTCAGATTAGCCTCAACTGCTGCCTACTGAGTCCACCCCTCAAATCCATTTGATTATTTTATGTCACAGTTAAGTTCCCTATTCAATCTTTGGTCTGCGGTCCTTGTTTCTGCTTATACCCAATCTGATTGACTCACCTCTATACTTTTTTACCTTTCTTGCTATTTTACTTCCAGTCCCTACATGTCTACTGCTTTTTCTTACTTTATAAACCTGTTCCACTAACTGCAATTAATCTCCACTTTATCCACTTTATTAATTAATGGGATTATGTCTAACTTGTAGTTAGAATCAGATGGTATGGCTGCAGTTATCTTTGAAAAGATAGGCATGTTCCCCTTTTTTCAATACTTCGGTTTCTATGTGCTACATTGTTCCCTTTACTACTAAAATTTTGAGTTGATTTGTTTTATTTTAACTCTGCCTTTCTCTTCATGCCTCTTTCCTTTCAAAGAGAGCAACTTTTTTGTTCCAAAACTTAAGATAATATTAACACAAAGGTATTTCTGGTTAATGGTTTTGAATTCATGGAAGAGAACTTGCGAGTAATTTTGGCAGTAAATTAAAAGTATCATTTTATCATCTCATAGTTTGTCACTGTAGATATATTTTAAAGCATTCAAGAATAATATACGACAGCAGAGATTTTCTGTCTTTATTAAAACAATATTAGATAAAAAAATATACAGCACTGATGTCATCTTTCAAATAAAAGAATTAATTCAGTATGAAATGTATGTGGGAACATATCAACAGGAATTATCTGGTGTAAGTGAAATTTCCCAGATTCTTGAAGCTGAACAATATTTGAAAGAGTGTTAGGATTATCTGCTTTACAAGACACATAGACCACTCTCTTTATTTGTGGGCAATTGTTCAGCACATCCACAACTTTTGGACCTGAAACAGAACAAACATTTTTCAGTTAACACAAAAACAGTAAAAACCTTTGACTAGACATTTTATTTTAGTAGTAAATTTTACATTTTCCTGTTAGATATTTCTGGTTAAAGGCAATTCTCAAGCAAGTGATTACTGAGCTATTTACACACACACACACACACACACACACACACACACACACACACACACACACACACACACACACACACAAAGAAAAATCTAAAAAAATGTGGCCTCTGAAGAAACTATTGTTTTGTACATAACAGCTGCAGCAGTGGACACACTCATATTGAAGATAAATACATAACTAAATTAAGCCAAATTAAAATAGGTGAAACTGTAAACTGTAGTCTTTTTTGTCAAAGTGTGAAGTTATTTCCCAGTGGGAGCTATAACTGTAAACCATTATTCGTGTTATATGGATATTCATATTAAGCTTAGCAATGATATAGTTGTCTGAAACAGGCATGTACATCACTAATTGTTCACAGTTCATTATGCTCCATTCATGCAATTTCAGCTGAGCCAGACTGCCAAGAAATACTGTGAACGATTTTTCGCAAACATAACACACACATTACCTATCATACTCACAAAGAGATGCAGTGGCCATGACATCCTTTTCTCCTGATACTGTCCATTTGCTCTGTAATTGTACCATCCCACATTCCAAATTGATGATTTGTGGAGTGTGCCTCTTTGCTGCACTGGGGACTTTACAAGGGCTGTTCAAAAAGTACTTGAGTTTTATTTACAAAATCACTCTTCAATCAGATACAATTGTTTGGCACTAGTCACCTTCAAAGTAGACCCCTTCAGCTTCTACATACCTCTCACAACACTGCTGGAAGCACCACTGGAAAGTCTCTTTTGGTTGGGTGGGCAGCTGCTCCATCAAATTTTGCATAACGTATTCGCTATTCTGATATATGTTCCCTTTCAGTGTCTTTTTCAGATTAGGAAAAAATCAGAAGTCACTTGGAGATAGGTCAGGGGAACAGTGAGGTTGACAAACCACAGTCATGTTGTGTTTGGCCAAAAACCTCTGAATTAACTAAGAACAATGAGAGAGTGCATAATCATAGTGAAGGTGCCAACTGCCCGCTGCCCATGATCCCTGTTGTCTGCATCTCATTGCTTCACAAAGGCGATGCAGAACCTCTTGCTAGTACTCTTTACTAACATTAATATCTTCTGGGGTGTTCTCGTGATGGACCACACCATTGTATTTAAAAAAGGTGATCAGTAAGACTTTCCTATCACTGCAGACCTGCCTTGCTTTTTTGGGTCTCCAGGATGATGGCTGCTTCCACTGCAATGACTGGAACTTTGTTTCTGTGTCATACCCATCAACCCAGGCTCATTACCAGTGATCACTGTGTCAAGAAGGTTGGGATTACTGTTCACAGTATCCAGCAAGTCCTGCAATCTCTGAAGAAAGTTGCTTCTGCTCAGTTGTTAGCAATTTTGCCACAAATTTTGCTGAGATCCTCCAGAGGTTTAAATTTTCTGTTAAAATGGGGATGAATGGATCTAATACTAATTCTAACCTAGTGTGCAATTTCTCTGATCATGATTTGTTTGTTCTGCATCATCAGTGTCCTTACATGATCGATAAAAACCTCATTTGCAGATGTTGAGGGACTGCCTGAATGCCTTTCACTTTTGCTAAAGAGCAGCCATCTTTGAAGCAGTTGTACCACTCCTGTGTTGCACCCATTCCTTCATCCCCAAGCACTTGTCAATCCTGCAAATTGTTTCAATTGAGAATTGCCTACCTTAAAATAAAATTTTATACACTAAAACTATTCCACTTTTTTTCTGTCATTTTTCCACAACACAAAAACCAAAGACTACCACTTACATGTGTCCCCTTGTCAATGGCTAGCCATTGATTGGTTGTTTCTGCATTCATGAAAAAAAATCAGGCAAGTGCATTACATATATCTACAAACATAAAGAGCATGTGCGCTGCAATACAATTTTTAGTTTCAACAATAAAAAATAAGCTCAGATATTGTTTGAACAAAATTGGCATTCTACGAATCGGAGCATGGAATGTCCAGGTAGGCCAGAAAATTTAAAATGAGAAATGAATAGGTTAAAGTTAGATGTGGAGGGCATTAGTGAAGTTTGGTGGCAGGAGGAACAGGAATTCTGGTAAGGTGAATACAGGGTTATAAATATAAAACTGAATAATGGTAATGCAGGAGTAAGTTTAATAATGAATAAGAAAATAGGAATGCGGATAAGCTACTATGGTCAGCTGTGAACACATTATTGTAGCCAAGATAGACATGAAGCCCACATCTGCCACAGTAGCACAGGTTTATATGCCGACTGGCTACGCAGATGATGAAGAGAGTAAAGAAATGTATGATGAGATAAAAAAAAAAGATTTGAATAGTTAAGGGAGACAAAAATTTAATAGTCATGGAGGACTGGAAATCAATAATAGGAAAAGGAAAAGAAGGGAAAAATAGCAGTTGAATATGGACCAGCAGAAAGGAATGAAAGAGGAAGCCATCCGCTAGAAATTTGTACAGAGCACAATTTAATCATAGCTAACACTTAGTTTTAAGAATCATGAAAGAAGGCCGTATACATGGAAGAGACCTGGAGGCACTGCAAGGTTTCAGATTGATTACATAATGGTAAGACAGAGATTTTGGAACCAGATTTTAAATTGCAAGACATTTCCAGGAGCAGATGTATGTGGATTCTCACCATAATTTCTTGGTTATGAACTGTAGATTAAAACTGAAGAAACTGCAAAAAGGTTAGAATTTAAGCATATGGGACCCGGATAAACTGAAAGAGACTGTCAAGAGTTTCAGAGGGAGCATTAGACAACGATTGACAAGAACAGGGGAAAGGAATACCGCAGAAGATGAATCGGTAGCTTTGAGAGATGAACTAGTGAAGGCAGCAGGAAATCTAATAGGTAAAAAAACAAGACCTAGTAGAAATTGTAGGATAACACAGGAGATATTGAATTTTATTGGTGAAGGGATAAAGTATAAAAATGCAGTAAATGAAGCAAGCAAATTGAATACAAGTGTCTAAAAATGACGATGACAGGAAGTGCAATATGGTTATACAGGAAAGGCTATAGGACAATGTAAGGATTTAGAAGCATATATCACAAGGGGAAAGATAGATGCCAACTACAGGAAGATTAGAGAGACCTTTGGGGAAAAGAGAACCAGCCATATGAATATAAAGAGCTCAAATGGAAAACCAGTCATAAGCAAAGAAGGGAAGGTGGAATGAGTATATAGAGGGTCTATACAAGGGTGATGTTCTTGAGGGTAATATTATGGAAATGGAAGACTGCAACGACGAGATGGGAGATACTGCGTGAAGCATTGGACAGATCACTGGAAGACCTAAGTTGAAACAAGGCCCTGCATGTAGACAACATTCTGATAAAACTACTGATATCCTTGAGAGAGCCAGCCATGACACAACACTTTCATTTGGTGAGCAAGATGTATGAGACAGGCGAAATACCCTCAGACTTCAAGAAAACTATAATAATTCCAATTACAAACAAAGCAGGAGCTGAGAGATGGGAAGATTATTGAACTATGGGTTTAATAAGACACAGTTGCAAAATACTAACACGAATTCTCCACAGAAGAATGGAAAAACTGGTAGAAGTCAATCTCAGGGAAGATCAGTTTGGATTTCGGAGAAATATAGGAAAATGCAAGGCACTACTGATCCTACGACTCCTCATAGAAGATAGGTTAAGGAAAGGCAAACCTATGTTTATAGGATTTGTAGACTCAAAAACAGCGTTTGACAATGCTGACTGGAATCTCTCTTTCAAATTCTAAAGGTGGCAGTGGAAAATACAGGGAGCGAAAGGCTATTTACAATGTGTGCAGAAACCAGATGGCAGTTATGAGAGTGTAAGGCCATGAAAGGGAAGCAGTGGTTGAGAAGGGAGTGAGATAGGGTTGTAGCCTGTCCCTGATGTTATTCAGTTTGTATATATAAAATCTGGGGTAGGAGTTAATGTCCAGGGAGAAGAAATAAAAACTTTGAGGTTTGCCAGTGACATTGAAATTCTGTCAGAGACAGCAAAGGACTTGAAAAAGCAATTTAACAGAATGGATAGTGTCTTGAAACAAGGATATAAGATGAATATCAACAAACCAAAACAAGGATAATGGAATGTAGTCGAATTAAATCAGGTGACACCAAGAGAATTAGATTAGGAAATGAGACACTTAAAGCAGTAGATGAGTTTTGCTACGTGGGCAACAAAATAACTGATGATGGTCAAAGTAAGAGGGGATATAAAATGTAGACTGGCAATAGCAAGAAAAGCATTTATGAAACAGAGAAATTTGTTGACATCAAGTAGAGATTTAAGTTTCAGGAGCTCCTTTCTGAAGGTACAAGGTGACACATGGGAGACGGACGGTTTTGAACTGCGTAGTACTGAGGGCACGGTGGTGAGAGGTGGTCATGGTGGGGATAGTTCTGATCATGGTGGGGATAGTTCTAATCCACCCAAGACGTCATTTCATTTACTCAGTCACTATGGAGCAGTGGGACTTGCAACGTCGAGTGTTTGTCTATGACAGTTTCGTGAAAAGTGGTGAGTCTATTATTGCTATGCAGCAATTGTTTCGTGTGCGGTTTAATGTCGGTCAACATGGAGCTGTTCCAAGCCATAACACAATCCTCAGATGGGTGGAAAACTTCAGATCAACTGGAAACATACTGGATAAGAAGCACCAGAAAATGTTGAAAGGGTAAGGCAAGCGGCAGTCAGAATTGCAGGACCGTCAGCGAGACGTCATGCTAGTGAGTTACAAATCAATCGTGAATCGGTTAGATGAATTTTGCATAAAGAATTAAAATTCCATCCCTACAAAATGGTCACTGTCCAACAACTGAAGGAAACTGATTTTGCTGTATGAGAAGACTTCGCTTACAGAATGCAAGTGATTTTGGGATCGAATGAAAATGAAATTTTATTGATGAGCGATGAAGCTCATTTTCATTTAAACGGGACCATGAATAAGCAAAACCTACGTTACTGGGCTCCAGAGCATCCACACCTTATCCACGAGCATCCTCTACACTCAGAAGAAGTAACAGTCTGGTGTGCTCTTGGCTCTGTTGGCATTATTGGACCTTATTTTTTGAGGCGAAAGGGGCCACAGTTACTGTTAATTCAGTTCGTTACATTTGTATGCTTGAAACATTCTTGAAACTAGAACTAAGAAGATGACGAATCCCTTTAAAACGAGTTTGGTTCCAGTAGGATGGGGCAACATCGCAAACTGCGAACACTTCAATGACAGTTCTAAGACGCATGTTTCCTGGCCGGATTATCTCACGTTTTGGCAATGTTCCTTGACCTCCCAGGTCTTCCGACTTGTCAGTATGTGACTTTTTTCTGTGGGGGTACCTTAAGAACTGTGTCTCTAACCACAAAACACGAAATTTGAATGAGTTGAAGAATGCAATAATTCAAGAAATTGCTGCCATCCCTGCAGAGATTTTAGACCGTGTGATGGAGGATTTTGAGAAGAGACTTGAGTCCTGCATTCAAAATGATGGACATCACCTTGATGACATTATTTTTCACAAATAACTTTGTTAACTAAAATGGCAAATAATGGACTTTGATTTTGTGTAAATAAACATGCATTAATTTTAAAGTTGGCTGAGTATTATTTCATTAAAAACCGTCCGCCTCCCGTGTGTCACCCTGTATTTGTATGGAGAGTAGCCATGTAAGGAAGTGAAACACAGACAATAAACAGCTTAGACAGGAAAATAATAGAAGCTTTCGAAGTGTGGGTAGATCACATAACTAATGAGGAGGTACTGAATAGAAATAGGGAGAAAAGAAATTTGTGGCACAACCTGTCTAGAAGAAGAGATTGGTTGGTAAGACACATTCTGAGATATCAAGGGATCACCAATTTAGTACTGGAGGGAAGCAGGAAGCAGGTTCAAAATCATAGAGGGAGACCAAGAGATGAATACAGTAAGCAGATTCAGAAGGATGTAGGCTGCAGTAGTTACTCGGAGAAGAGGAGGCTTTCACAGGATAGAGTAGAATGGAGAGTGCATCAAACCAGTATTTCGAATGAAGACCACAACAACAACAACTTTTTGAACAGCCTTCCTACATATTATTGATAGATTATCTGCCCTGTTGCCTCCTTATTATAACTCATGATGGTTCGTGGCACAGTCATGGCATTTCCACTTGCAGGTACTCAAGTCATTATATTTAGTTTCGGTTTTATCTCTAGGCTACATTCAATGCACTACAAAATGCAAGACAGGCACAAAATAAGATGTTTTTAATTGATCATTTCATTTGGGATTGATAGATTTTGAGAAATCTTTTGACACGGTTTGCACAATTTATTAGTGTGCTGTATTTGCTTTGTTCAACGTAATCATACATCATCTAGTATGTTGAAAGTATCTGGTTCCATTTTGAAACAAACCCATTTAGTTATGCCTGCAGCAATTTGACCACTGCATGCCCGCCTGTCCCCCAATGAATTAGAACATACTTACATCTTAATGACTTTTACAGCAGTAAAAAGCAAGAAAATCACAGTGGACTCCATATTGTGAAGTAATGGATAAGTTGTCATACACACAAATACATATAATTTATTATTGAATTTAGGAAGCTGGTTGAAACCTGAAATTGATAGCAGTGGGTTTTGGGTGGAAAATTTGAGTGTTTATTGAAAGGATGGGTTAATGGGAAATGGAGGTGGTGTACTTGTTGCAGTAGACAAGAAACTCAAATCCTTTGAAATAGAAACTGAAACTGCATGTGAGATTGTTTGGGCAAGACTCAGTATCAGGGGTGGTCGTAAAGTGGTAAACTAGATAAAAAAGCAGTAGTGTCATATCTCAACGAGACACTTGAAACTTCCAGCACAGGAAGAGCAGGCAGAGGAACTGTGGCACAAGGTTAAAATAATAACTAGCCATGCACTAGATAGATATGTACCCAGTAGAACAGTTCATGATGGGACATTCACTGTAAAGAAACTTCTAATGGAACAGAGGCTGTTGCATAATACACATAAAAAAAGAATGGGGCTATAGACAGACACATGTTGAATGAAACACATTTGGTTGTAAAGAAAGCAATGCGTGAAGCTTGCTTTCAATGACTACCACAGCAAAATATTGTCAAATGATCTTTCACAAAACCCGAAGAAAAGTAAAGGCTGTTTGCAGCACCAAAGTTAGTGTCCAGTCACTTGCAAATGAGACAGGAAGTGAAATTGGGGTTAGTAAATCAAAAGTTGAAATGCTTAACCCAGGAGAAATACGCCAATTTAATACTCATACCATTGAAAAAAAGAGTGAAATATGGGTTAATGTCAGTGGTGTTGAGAAACTGCTGAAATTGTTGAAACTAAATGAAGCTACAGGGCCCAATGGTATCCCAATCAGATTCCACATTGTATTTGAGGGTGAGTTAGCCCTCCTTCTAACTATAATATGTCATACACCCTTCAGATAAAAAACTGTGCCCAACAGTCAGATGAAAGCACAGATCACATTTATTTACAAGAAGAATAGTAGACGTGATCCACAAACCCGGCGGGGTCAGGGATTTTCTCTGCCTCGTGATGACTGGGTGTTGTGTGATGTCCTTAGGTTAGTTAGGTTTAAGTAGTTCTAAGTTCTAGGGGACTGATGACCATAGATGTTAAGTCCCATAGAGCTCAGAGCCATTTGAACCACTTGATCCACAAAACTACCGTCCAATATCCTTGGAATCGATTGATTGTAGGATCATAGAATGTATTCTGAGTTCCAAAATAATGAGATATCTCAAATAGAATGACCCCCTTCGTGCCAACCAGCATGGATTATGAAAACAAGCAAAACCCAACTTGCACTTTTCCCAAATGACACACTGAAAGTTTTGGATTGAGACTGTCAGGTAGATGCAGTATTTCATGATTTCCAGAGAGTGTTCAACTCAGTACCACATCTACACTTACTATCAGAAGTGTGATCATATGGGCTATCAAGTGAAATTTGTAACTGGATTGAGGGTTTTTTGGTAGGAAGGATACAGCAAGTACTTTGGATGGAGAGTCATTGTCTGATTTAGAAGTGACTTCAGGTGTGCCCCAGGGAAGTGTGTTGGCACCCTTCTGTTCATGCTATACATTAATGACCTTGCAGACAATATTAATAGTAACCTCAGACAATTTGCATATGACACAGTTATCTATAGTGAAGTACTGTCTGAAGAAAGCTGCAGAAATATTCAGTCAGATCTTGATAAGATTTCAAAGTGGCCAAAGACTGGCAACTTGCTTTAAATGTTAGAAATGTAAAATTGTGAACTTCACAAAGTGAAAAAACATAGAGCCCTATGACTATGATAGCAATGAGGCATGTTGGAATCAGCCAACTCATACAAATACTTGGGTGTAACACTTTGTAGGGATATGAAATGGAATGATCACATACGTTCAGTTGTGGGTAAAGCAAGTGGTAAACTTTGGTTTACTGGTAAAATACTGGGGAAGTGAAATCAGTCTACAAAGGAGACTGCTTACAAATCATTCATGCAACCAATTCTAGAATATTGCTCAAGTGTGTGGGACCCGTTAGGATTAACAGAGGATATCAAACAGAGAAGGGCACCACAAATGCTCATAGGTTTGATTGATCTGTGGAGAGTGTCACAGAGATACTGAAGTAACTGAACTGGAAAACTATTGAAGACAGATGTAAATATTCCTTAGAAAGCCTACCTATAAAGGTTCAAGAACCAGCTTTAAATGATGATTCTAGGAATATACTTCAATCCCCTACTTATCACTCACATAGTGATGTGAGGACAAGGTTAGTTAATTACAGTGATTAAATAATTATTCTTCCCACACTCATTGTGTGAATGGATCGAGAAGAAACCCTAATGACTGGTACAATGGGATGTAGCCTCTGAAATGCACTTCACAGTGCTTTGCAGAGTGTAAGTGTAGGAATGAGGAGGTTCTGCGAAGAACTGGAGAGGAAAGGAATATGTGGAAAATACTGACAAGGAGAAGCAACAGGATGATAGAACATCTGTTAAGACATCAGCGACTGATTTCCATGGTACTAGAAGGATCTGTCGACGACAAAATCTGTAGAGGAAGACACAGATTGAAATACATGCAGCAGATAAAGTTTAGGTGTAGACGTAGATGTAGAAATGGTCCAAGAAATGCAAGATAGAGTTCAACATGAAAATGAAGAAATAGTGGACTAACAAAAAAGCTCAAGGTGACAATAAGAAAACACCTAATATACTGCAACAAAACACCAGTAATAGCATATGATAACAGCACAGGAAATGCACCAATGTCCATAGTAGCCCAAATGAGTTTAAAATTTGTCATGTAGTGGTGGTTTGTAAAAATTTAATAGGTGATTTGACAATATTATGAAAAGAATAGTTGCCATTCACCATGTAGTGGAGATGCTGAGTTGCAAGACTCAACAAAAAGACTGTCAGAAAGTAAGCTTTCAGCAAACAAGGCCGTATCGGAAATAACAACACACCCACACACTCTCATGCAAATGCAACTCACACACACACATGACCACAGTCTCTGGTCCCATCATGTGCTGCTGTTACAATCCGGCCTCAGCAGCCAGAGACTGTGGCCACGTGTGTGTGAGTTGCATTTTCATGAGTGTGTGTGGGTATGTTGTCTATGTTGACTACTGGAGAAGTTCAGCATAAGACTCACCATGAGACAGGAGCATACTCTGGCATATGGAAGACTGTGGTACATTTATTTTTGCATTAAGATTTAGCTGTTAGCTGTGTAAATGATCTATTCCCCACTGACTCCACATTGATTTACAGGTACTACAAAATCTTTATACATTTCAAGAGACCTAACTTGTATGCATTTGTATAAGCTGGAAACTAAGCAACACTCAACTGTTTGGTTCTTCCACGAGGAACAGAAATCAGCAGGACTGGTTCCTTGCAAAGTACTTCAAAGAAAAGATTGCTTCTTTCTATGGTTACATGGACATGTGACTATTGCTTGGCTGTCGGCTGTTCCTCAGCTTTCCCATGGGACTTGGACAGGAGTGCAAGCAGTGTAGCTAGTGTAGGCTACCCACCGGGCAGCCCTATTGTATGCATTCTGTGCATGTGCAACCCCTGCTCACACAAAATAGTCCACGGTGGTACAGTCATGTACAGTATAGTGTGGCTGCCTGACTACCCACATGGTATCCCTGTTAGCAACCATCCCACCCCACATACCCCAGCCTGTTGCTGCCTGCAGGTGGCTGGGCATCTGTGGGTGAACACTTGGGTTGGAACAGCCTACTGCAAGGGATCAAAGAACAGTTAATGCCAAATGGTATACAACACCTGATTTCCAAAATGTTGTCAATGAAATTATCACCATGACAATGGTGGAGAAAAATTGGCAGTGCATGTCTCATCATCCATATTCACCTGATTTACTACCTAACAATTTCTTTTCATTCACTTATGTCAAGAAAGTAGACAGTCGTGTCACATCAGAAGCTGTTGAATCTTTCCAGAGCGATGTTTTTCAGGTTCCAACATCAAAGTGAAAAACAGTTTTCAGAATTGGTTTGAATTCATACAAAAGTGTATTAATTTGGAAGGTGGGTATTTTGAGAAACAATAAAATTCTTTGTACCCAAAACTGTTTTTATTTCATTGTTTTTGTAAAATGCTTTTTAAACTAATGGTGCTTTTCCAAGTTTCTAACATCGAAACACTTGTTGGGTCTTGGGTTGGCTTTTACAAATTTCAGTAATGTAAGTGAATTAAAAGTTTGTACAAATGCTGCTATGTTCTCTAATGTGCCATTAACCTTATGCACTGTATCTTTTTGACTTCACTGAGTCAGCTGTGCTGGAACAGTCTTGATGGGAAGCAGGCTGCAACACAGCTTTTCTGCAGATTTCAATGTATTAATTATTCCTTACAAGCCTTCTACAAAAATATTGATGTCACAAAGCTACCCCATTTTTTAATAACGATAAACTGATTTTAACACTGTACTGCCCTGTTAAAATTTTTTACCTTCATTTTATTTTTATCGTGATCGCAGGTATTACCCTCTGAAACCCTCTTGGCAGATTTAGGCTAATTTCAACCAACATCAACCCACCCTTTAGAAATTAAAAGAAAGTAATCTGAGTACTGCATCTTCATCACACATGTACCTGGGGAAATGAAGGTAAAATGTCAGCATTACAACCATAATACAACTGGGGTGTGGTAGTTGCCCCAGAGTTTGCCAACTAATGACTATTATCTCAAGAGCTTTCCATCTCCTCCATATCTAACAGTGGTTACCATAGCAAGTCCTGAGTTTGCATCATCATTCTATAGCTTAAAAACCCCTGAGGCACTAAATAAAGTAATGAATGGCCAAGTATGCTCAGATGTTTGAAAATACACAGGGGGATTTCCTTACTTATTTTCTTTTCTTTCCCCTCACGGTGCTATTAAAGCTGTGGGTACGGCCATCATGGTGCCTCTTCCAGGTCATGTACAATTAATGGCCACTTACAATTAGGTTTGTCAAACACTGTCAATTTTTTTTTGGTAGATTCATCAGACAAGAACACCTTGTGATTCCATTGATATACTTTGTATGCAATTTGTGATACTGTTTGGACCTGGCAGCAGGAAAGCAGTGGACTTTTAGGCTGACATTCTCCGTTGAGCATGTTATAGCTGTGGCTAACAGTATTAAATTAATCTTTGCTTGTTGGCAATATGCTGCATACTAGTTATTGTTGTGGTGTGAGCTAGTTGCAGCTGGGCTCTCGGCCAGGATGAAGTGAGCTGACCTTGGATGGTGCATTCATCAGCACCGCTCAGTAGCCATCTTAATGCTTTTCTAGCATGTCCATGCCATGGTCAGTCATTACTTAATTTTCAGTGTGATAGCAATTAGCAGCAAATTGTGGCATGTAGATTGAAATGCTGAATCTTATCAAAAGTGTTGATGTTTACTGAGTGTTTGAATAAATTATTTTACTGAGTGTTTGAATAAATTACGATTCATTACCAATTAACAATTGATGTTCTCACTTGAAACAGTCATCATAGTATCCCCGGAGGAATGTTTCATGAGATTAGCTGTACAGAGAGTTTGTTTGAAAAGTAAGGAGAGACTGCCCTAATATAGCGGGCCTGGAGGAATACCAACAGGGTCACTATACATGGAGACCAATGATGAGCACATCGCATCCTGCAACAATCTTCGGATCTGGTGTCTGACAGCTAGTGTCTAAGTATTGTGAGTGAATTAGACATTTTTAGTGATGCCTCGCCTTCCAAGCAAAGTTCGACAGGAAAAGAATGATAGGCAGTGAATAATCTCATTTTAATTATATTTTGCATGTGCAGTATACAATTGAACAATAATGCCTAATGAAACAGGATGGTAACATAATCAATGGAGAGGACAGTGTTAATCAGGAAAGTGGTGATATGGATCTTGTTAATGAGTCTGAACTATCTGGTAGAATTCAAAATGAAGATGCCCTGGAAAGTGAAAATAAAAACTTGAATGTAAATGTTGAACAGATAACAACAGGGTTGAGATTGTAGGAAGAGAGGAAACGCTGAGGCAGCTTTTACAAAAAATGAATGCTGATTTGAACAAAAAACTCAATGATCATGAGAGAAATCTGAACAAAAAATTTGAACAACAAAGTAACAAACAGGACTAAATGTTAGACCAAGAGATAGCGAATTTTTATAATGAGTTTCAGAGTAAGTTTAATAATTTCGCTCAGGAATGCAGAAAATCACGTAAAGAGAAACAATCAGGTTACAACACAGTGTTAAAAGATCGAAGCAGATGAAACTGAGATTCAGAAACAAGTCAACTCACAAATGGAAGTAGTAAAACAGGAATTACTGATGAACGTCTTTACAAATAATGAGGTAGTTTGGGCTCAAACTGCATGAGAGGAAAATCTGTCATTAAAGTGGTATCAGGTGTGCAACAACACTGTTCTGATCTAGAATCAAAAATACAGATATTGGAAGGCACAATGAAGACTGTAATAATATCCCCTACCCCAGTAAATACAAGTATTACCCGACAAGAAATAGAAATTTTAATGCAATAAAATGGTGATATAAGTTGTTGTGAAAACATTGTTAACAGTGTGCTTGGTCAAGCACAGCTTAAAGAATTTGACCCGTATACACTATGACATCCCATGGATTTCATGAAACAATTTAAAACTGTATTTGCATGAATTCAAAATGAATCATTCAAAATGAATCAGAAAAAATCAATATTTGTGTAAGACTCATGAATGCAGGTCCTAGGACATGGGGAAATTGTGTATCTGATCAGCATACTACATTTGCAGACTTTGAAAGTGCATTTTTCTGCAAATACTGGTCATGTGAGAAACAACAAAGTATAAAAGAGAAATTAATTGCAATCAGCTTGAGAAGTCGATGCAAGACCTCCTTAAAAAACACTGGGAGCACAAAAGCTATCTGGACAATCTTATTAGTGATGATGATTTGATCCTAATTTTGATAAAGCAATTACCATGGAAAGCAGAAAACAGCATTGCGAACATCTGATGATTTGATGAGTTATTACAAGTTGTTGATCATTTAGAAGAAATAGATAATGGAGGAATCCCAAATGTATCAGAGCGAAATTTGACTCATTGTAATAAACAGTTTCAATGACATGATGCACCGCAGAAAGATAATTACTGACATCAATTGTAGGATCAACAATGTGACCATCAACAGCAACACAATGACATGCAAGGAGATGAACATTTGAGAAATTACTGGTGTAATGATGACCAAATTTAAAATGATGAGAGATAATACCGGTAATGACTAATTTCAAAACGATGAGAGGAGAGAAAATGATTTTTGCACATATAACCAGCAGACAATAGATGATGAAAGAGTTTGAGATCATATGTCAAGCAGAGATATGAATGGCACACATGGACAACACACGCAATCTCCAGTAAACTAGAAGTAGTTTCTGATGACACCCACTCCATAATGTCTGAACAATCTAATTCTCAAATGGGAGAATGTAAATAATTAAATGTGAAATTGAAGATATTAGGGCTGAAGTACTGAGAGAAGATACACACCATGTAGATGATGTATTGAATCCAGTGATTGAACTTAGTGTACGTGGTCAGAAAATTACAGCAATTTTAGATACTGGTAGTGATACTACAGTGATGTCTAAAAGTTTGTATGAACAGCTTCATAAAATAGAAGAGGTGCCTGTTTTCCCTGTCAATAGTGTGCAAATCATTACAGCAACTGGGCAAAGAAGTAGTGTTTTTACTCGACAGACACTCATTAGATGCAAGATTTTAGATACACATTTTTGCAACATGGTGCTATTGACTCTTTATTCTTTGACTGTGGGTTGGTTTTTTGGGCAACGGTTGGCTGTCAGAAAGAAGATGTAAGATTGATTGTGGAAGAGGATGTTTAAGCATTTGTGATGGGGATGATGAATTGGAGGTTAATTTTTTCAGTCTGGTAGAAGAAAAAAAGAGTGTGTTTGCAGTATTATGAAATAGAATGATTCAGAAGAAAACAGATGATGGAACTGAAGCAGCAATATAGATGAAAGATACTGTATCCAGAGAAAAGGAAGTAGTAGTTCAAGATGTAATGTCAAAAATTCAGGTACTTAAGTAACGTGCCCCCTCTTCATACTAAGAAAAATTACAGGAACTTTTATGCATGCATGCCAAAGTATTTCCAAATAAACCAAGACTTATGAGGGGATATAAATGTCATATTAAAGTGTGGCCACATGAACCATTTAAAATTAAATCATATTTGATATCCTTAGCTAGAAGAGTGGCCATAGGAGAGAAAATTAAACACAGGGTGCACAATGATCTGATTGAGAGATCAGGTAGTGAATATTGCAATCTGATAAATCCATGCATGGATCTATCAGGCTTGCTCTGGATACTCAAGCTATTTATTGTATTATTTTGCCCATGGGGGATCATCCTGACAACATCCAGGAGATTTTGCAGAAGTTTGCTGGTACTTGTTACCTAAGTAGCCTTGACATGGCTAGCTATTGACAGTTGGAACTGGAGGAAGGAAGCTCAAAGTACCATGTCTTTGTACAAAGGACGGTGTTATCATTTCAAATGGATGCCATTCAACTTAAATATTCATCAGCAGCAATTGTAAGTGCCCTAGATAAGATTCTCAGAAGACTCCTCTTACAGGACATAACAGTGTATGTTGATGACCTTTTAATTGTGCCACCTTGTACCCTTTTGCATGGTAAAGAACCTGAAAGTATCTTTGATGAATTTATTGATTTTCCATTATGAAGTAAATTGACCACTGAAGAAAAATAACAGATAGGCCTGAAGCAAATGGAGAAGATGAAATTGGCGAGAAAAGAAAGATATGACCATTTAGTGAAACCTGTTGTGTATAAGATTGGAGATTGTGTATTAATATGATCCCATTTTAAACTGTCAGCAGCAAAGGAAAAAATTAAGAAGGTTTTACATTACTATTTGGGACCATTTCGAATTCAGACACCAGTACAACCCAACTCTGTTGAAAAACTTAAATGGTAAAAAATATTTTGGACCCATCATGTCAAAAACATTAAACTATATCCAAAGAGGATGTAGGGAAATGAAGAAGAATAGTGTGATAGTGATTGAGACTCCTGTTGTATCTTTTAAGATGAGAACAGACTGTTGAGGCTTTTTCTCAATGAGTTAGGATAAAAAACTGGTCGAGTTTTTTCCCTGTGATCTGTTAGTAAGATGTTAATAACAGTGATTTATGAAAAGTTTGATTTTCTGCAAGTGCAGTGAAGTGATATTGCATATGATGGTTTTCAAACTTTTTTTTTTTTTTTTTTTTTTGTGGATTATTACAACGTGAATGTGCTTCAATTTTGTCATTGCACCATTTTGAACTGTACTGTTGTGCATGATGATTATATTTATTTATTGTCGTGGCATGATCTGTTAAAGTGAAGTGACCCTGCTGCACCTTTTCTTTCTATATTTACAGTGTTACTGTAAACTAGTGACATTATGTCACCGCTACATCAGAGCACACAAGCTGCTGTGCTCAAGGGAAGTAACCAACATCACCATACGCGACATCCAACAGTTTACGAATTCACCGCCGAGCAGCAGTGAACACAGCAGTCATCCACTAGTTTACGAGTTTTCTGCCAAGTGGCACACGGCGACATCTAGCCACGCTACATTACCACCACCGCTGTACCACAGCAAGTGGTGCAATAACCATAACCCCTCTTCCCTCACTCCACCAGAGTGTCTCTGTGTGCAGTCATCCTACCCAGCAGGCCACAGACAAAGGGGTGTTTATCAACAAATCCACATGATGTGGAGTGGCGACACCACTGTGAATCCCATATGAAGTATTTACTGTGCTGGTTAAGTATTTATAAAAAAACGGAGTATCCACGAATGTAGTGATTAAATGTGATACAGATGTGCAACATAAAAATATTTTTGGATGTTACAAAGATGTTGTTTGTTGTTGTGGTCTTCAGTCCTGAGACTGGTTTGATGCAGCTCTCCATGCTACTCTATCCTGTGCAAGCTTCTTCATCTCCCAGTACCTACTGCAACCTACATCCTTCTGAATCTGCTTGGTGTATTCATCTCTTGGTCTCCCTCTATAATTTTTACCCTCCACACTGCCCTCCAATACTAAATTGGTGATCCCTTGATGCCTCAGAACATGTCCTACCAACCGATCCCTTCTTCTAGTCAAGTTGTGCCACAAACTTCTCTTCTCCCCAATCCTATTCAACACCTTCTCATTAGTTACGTGATCTACCCATCTAATCTTCAGCATTCTTCTGTAGCACCACATTTCAAAAGCTTCTATTCTCTTCTTGTCTAAACTATTTATCGTCCATGTTTCACTTCCATACATGGCTAGACTCCATACAAATACTTTCAGAAACGACTTCCTGACACTTATATCTGTACTCGATTTTAACAAGTTTCTCTTCTTCAGAAACGCTTTCCTTCCCATTGCCAGTCTACATTTTATATCCTCTCTACTTCGACCATAATCAGTTATTTTGCTCCCCAAATAGCAAAACTCCTTTACTACTTTAAAGTGTCTCATTTCCTAACCTAATACCCTCAGCATCACCCGACTTAATTCGACTGCATTCCATTATCCTCGTTTTGCTTTTGTTGATGTTCATCTTATATCCTCCCTTCAAGACACTATCCATTTTGTTTCACTGCTCTTCCAAGTCCTTTGCTGTCTCTGACAGAATTACAATGTCATTGGCGAACCTCAAAGTTTTTATTACTTCTCCATGGATTTTAATACCTACTCAGAATTTTTCTTTTGTTTCCTTTACTGCTTGCTCCATATACAGATTGAATAACATCAGGGAGAGGCTACAACCCTGTCTCACTCCCTTCCCAACCACTGCTTCCCTTTCATGCCCCTCAATTCTTATAACTGCCATCTGCTTTCTGTACAAATTGTAAATAGCCTTTCGCTCCCTATATTTTACCCCTGCCACCTTCAGAATTTGAAAGAGAGTATTCCAGTCAACATTGTCAAAAGCTTTCTCTAAGTCTACAAATGCTAGAAACGTAGGTTTGTCTTTCCTTAATCTAGCTTCTAAGATAAGTCGTAGGGTCAGTATTGCCTCACGTGTTCCAATATTTCTGTGGAATCCAAACTGATCTCCCCCTAGGTCGGCTTCTACTAGTTTTTCCATTCATCTGTAAAGAATTCGCGTTAGTATTTTGCAGCCGTGACTTATTAAACTGATTCATGGCCATTGCTTCGATAGTTATGAGCAGTCCCTATTGAAATGTACCGAGGATCTCACTGCAGCCTTTACAGATTGTAATTACCCTCCCAACCTTGTACAAAAATAGATATCCCATGCCTTATACTTCCAGTCACCCACCACCTCCCAAAGTCCCACCATCCAGCTCAGAGGAGCATTCCCCTCGTGACTCATTATTATCCAGGACTGGTGCAACTCAATTACATTCTCCGCCAGAGTTTTTACTACCTCTCGTCATCCCCTAAAATGAGAAATGTCCTACCCACTATCCTTCCCACCCATCCCACAGTGGTATTCTCCACACACCGAACCTACACAGTATCCTCGATCCTCCCTACACAACTGCTGCTCATATTCCTCATGGCTCATATTCCTGTAATAGACCTAGATGCAAGACCTGTCCCATACCTCCTCCCACTACCACCTAATCCAGTCCAGTCACAAACATCACCTATTCCATCAAAGGCAGTGCTACCTATGAAACCAGTCATGTGACCTACAAGCTAAGTTGCAACCACTGTGCTGCTTTCTACATTGCATGACAACCAACAAGCTGTTTTGTCTGCATGAAGGCCAATGACAAACTGTGGCCAAGAAACAACTGGATGACTCTGTTGCTGAGCACACTGCCCAACATGATAATCATTTCAATGAATGCTTCATAGCCTGTGTCATCAGGATCCTTCCCACCAACACCATCTTTTCTGAAGTGCACAGGTGGTAATTCTCCCCGCAGTATATACTTTCCCATAACCCTCCTGGCCTCAACCTTGGTTACTCATTGTTCTTACCCATCTAGCCCCTTCCCTATTACCATTCCAGCACTACCAGCACTATATTCCACCAACACATCCAGTTTTTTCACTTCTCTCCTTTTCTGCTACTCGCCCCCCCCCCCCACCCCCACCCACCCACCCTCTCCACTTCCTTGCTCTCCGTCTAACTTCATGACTGCACCTAACTATCCTACTCTCCACCTCATCCTTGAATGCTCCCACTAGCAGCACTTTACCATCACCCACCCCTGCCTTGCTATCCCTCTTCCTCCCCCTCACCACCCCAGTCTCCTCCTTTCTGCCACCTGGTTGCCTATCCCATCATGTGCTGCTATTTGTAGTCTGGCTCCACCTGCCTCATGATGTGTGTGTGTGTGTGTGTGTGTGTGTGTGTGTGTGTGTGTGTGTGTGTGTGTTTTTGACAAAGGCCTTGTTAACTGAAAGCTCACTTTCCAACAGTCTTTTTGTTGCACCTATCTGCAACCCAGCATCTCCACCATATGGTGAGTACATTTCGTCCTGGACTTGTCACTGTTTGATTGCTTCATTAGTTACTTTAATGGTGAACTTTAAAGTTGATGAATTCAGTTAGGAATTAAAAGCAGAAGAATGTTAATTTGCACAATTATGGCAGTTAATTTAATATATATTTTTACGTGGTCAGTTTTGCACTGAAACTTTATGTCACCATATATTTCCAGGTGAAATTAATTTTTGATATCTGGGGATATGGGAGGGTACAGTGTCCTTACATGGCAATGTATTTCTCATGGCAATGTATTTGCTGTATGTTAATAATTTAGATGTACATATATTTATTGATGAAGTTCTCCAATGAGCACGTTGTAGCCATGGCTAATAGTATAAGTTTATCTTTGCTTGTTGACAATACACTGGAGACTAGTTATTGTTGTGATGTGAGTAAGAGTAGTTGGGCTCTCAGACAGGATGGAGTGAGCTGAGCTTGGATAGTGCATGCGTTGGCACTGCTCGGTAGCCATCTTAGTGCTTTTTTAGGGTGTTGTTGGCACGATTGGTCATTGCTTAGTTTCAGTGTGGAAGGGATTGGTAGCCAATTGTAGCATATAGATTGAAATGTTGAATGTTATCAAAATTGTTAATGTTTAATGAGTATTTTAATAAATTATGATTCATGACTCCTTAACAATCAATGTTCTCACTTGTAACAGTCATCATAGTATCCCTGGAGAAATTATTTAATGAGATTAGCTGTACAGAAAGTTCGTTTGAAAAGTAAGGAGAGAATCAAAAAATCCAAAGAAGTGCAGTCGGTTCTGTAGTAACATGAAATAGGGGAGAGAGTGTCACAGGCATGATAAGTGATTTGGAGTCGCAATCATTAAAACAAAGGCATTTTTCATTGTGGCATTACCTTTTCACGAAATTTAAATCAGCAACTTTCTCTGCTGAATGTAAAATTATTTTACTGTCACCAGCCTACATAGGGAGAAATGGTCATCATAATATAATAAGAGAAATCACAGCATGTACAGAAATATTTAAGCATTCAGAGAATGGAACGGTTGAGAAATAGTATGAAGATGTTTCAAAGAACCCTCTGCCAGGCTCTTAAGTGTAAATTGCAGAATAATCATATAAATCTGCAGGCTGGCCTCCCCAGCTCTCTCTGGTAAAGATTCAATTGATTGCAGTTTTTTCATCAGAAGTTCCTACTTCATGACTGACAGTGTATATGCTCCTAACAGGTTACAGGGTATATGCTCCTAAAAGAAGAAGATAGTCAGATGGATTCATTGGTGTCAGAGAACCTTAATCATATGAACTATAAGTAATGTGAGAGACCGTAATCATGAGGCAACAAAAGACAGCAATCAGAAAGAGTATTACGACCTACAAGGTAAAACTTTCAGCAGGCAATCCAGTTGAGGAGCAAGGGACAAAAACAGCAGCCAAGACTACATGTAGACATTATATAGCTCTCCTGTAGGCAGCTTAGTTAGTTGTTAGGGGAGAAAAGTTTACATTTTCTTCATCTGTGTAGACTGGCAGTGTTTGTTTCATACTGAATACCCACTCAAACAGTTGACACACATTTTGGGAGACATGCACAATGTGTTTAACTTACTTACTGCTTGCGCACATTCCTAACAGGTGCCAATACCTTTACAAGTGACAGTTATTTGGCCTTTTTTAAAAAATATTTGAAACAGGACAGTCAGCTTTGCATCCATAGAAATATGTCTACTTGGATGAATCTGGTATTAATATGTTACTGCTGTAACACACACACATCAACAAAAGTTATATATCACCCCTTTATTTTGAAATCCATGGTCAGGAAACAAAGGCTGACTGAGTAATAAGTATATATTCATATTCAATGTGTTCAAATAAATAAATAAATAAACATTTGTGTAATGACAAAATTGTCTGTTTCCCATGGGAGGTTTCTCACAAAACTTGGGGTGATATCAATAGTGGTCGAACACCCATTTGCTCTGATGCAGGCCTGAATCCATCACAGCATACCATTGATGAGATGATCAAGCTTGTTCCAAATTGTTCCACTCTTCAAAGCTGATTCTGTGTAAGTTGTGCACAGTATGCAGTCATTGCTGACATCCAAAATCAGTTCACTTCAATTGATCCCGCACATGTTTGATTGTGTTCATGTCTGGGTAGCAGGCAGGCCAATCAACTCTGATGATCCTAGCTTGCTAAAGGAATGTCTTCCTGAGAACAGCATGATGAAAAACTTTGGCCACATGCTCCCACTATTTGTTGCAGAATCTCGTCTCAGTAATGGAGAGCAGTGAGATTGCCCTAAACAACCATGAAGGATGTATTTAATGGCATCTCAGGACATCACTCCACCGCCACCATGTTGCACATGTGGGATACGTCTGCATCATGACTACACAATTCACACTTAAATGCCTGGCAGAGGTAACTTCGAATCACCTTCAGACTATTTCTCTACAGTTACACTCTCTAACAGCCCATGGGAAAAATGAACATTTAATACTGTCTGTACGAACTCCGATTTCTCTTATTTTATTACAATGATCATCTCTCCCAATGTAAATTGGTAACAGTGTATGTAAGTGTATTTAAAATTGTGTACTAATGTACAAAGTAAGCTATATCCCACATCAAATATTTGATGAATGGATGCTTAACAAATAAATAAATTAATCAATTAAATTAAATATTTTCACATTCAGAGGAGAAAGTTGGTGATTGAAATTTCTTGAAAAAATAATGCCACAATGAGAAATGCCTTTGTTTTAATGACTGCCACCCTAACTCGTTTATCATCTTCATGACACTCTCTCCCCTACTTAGCGATAAACAAAATGAGTTACCCTTCTTCAGATTTTTTTTTATATCCTCTGTCAGTTCTATCTGGTAAGGATACATGAATTGGAGTGGCAATCATTAAAACAGAAGCATTTTTCATTGCGACGGGATCTCCTCATGAAATTTCAATCACCAGTTTTCTCCTCCAATTCTGAAAACATTCTGTTGGCACCCACCTACATAGGCAGAAATGATCATCACAATAAAATACAAGGTATCAGGGCTCGCACAGAAATATTTAAGTGCTCGTTTTTCCCGCATGCCGTTTGAGAGTGGAACGGTAGAGAGATAGCCTGAAGGTGGTTCATTGAACCCTCTGCCAAGCACTTTATTGTGAATAACAGAGTAATCACGTAGATGTAGATGTAGATGTAGGATCCCATACTGCACAACAGTGTTCTAGCAGATGATGAACAAATGTAGTGTAGACAGTCTCTTTACTAGATCTGTTGAATATTCTAAATGTTCTTCTAATGAAACAGTCTTTGGTTGGCCTTCCCCACAAAATTATCTATGTGATGATCAATTTTAAGTTGTTTGAAATTGTAATTCATAGATATTTAATTGAATTTACAGTCCTTAAATTTGTGTGATTTATTGTATAACTGAAATTTATCAGATTTCTTTTCATACTCATGTGGATGACCTCGCACTTTTCCTTTTTCAAAGACAGTTGCCACTTTTCACGCCAATAAATTTTTTGTCTAAATCATTTTTCCATTGGTTTTGATTTTCTGATGACTTTACTATACAGTAAATGACAGCATCATCTGCTAACAACCAAAGAGGGCTGCTCAGATGGTCTCCTAAATCGTTTATACAGGGTGTTACAAAAAGGTACGGCCAAACTTTTAGGAAACATTTCTCACACACAAATAAAGAAAAGATGTTATGTGGACATGTGTCCGGAAACGCTTAATTTCCATCTTAGAGCTCATTTTAGTTTCGTCACCTACACTTCCACCTACACTCAATGGAGCACGTTATCATGATTTCATACGGGATACTCTACCTGTGCTGCTAGAACATGTGCCTTTACAAGTACGACACAACATGTGGTTCATGCACGATGGAGCTCCTGCACATTTCAGTCGAAATGTTCGTATGCTTCTCAACAACAGATTCGGTGACCGATGGGTTGGTAGAGGCGGACCAATTCCATGGCCTCCATGCGCTCCTGACCTCATCCCTCTCAACTTTTATTTATGGGGGCATTTGAAAGCTCTTGTCTACGCAACCCCGGTACCAAATGTAGAGACTCTTCGTGCTCGTATTGTGGACGGCTGTGATACAATACACCATTCTCCAGGGCTGCATCAGTGCATCAGGGATTCCATGCGACGGAGGGTGGATGCATGTATCCTCGCTAACGGAGGACATTGTGAACATTTCCTGTAACAAAGTGTTTGAAGTCACGCTGGTACGTTCTGTTGCTGTGTGTTTCCATTCCATGATTAATGTGATTTGAAGAGAAGTAATAAAATGAGCTCTAACGTGGAAAGTAAGCTTTTCCGGACACATGTCCACATAACATATTTTCTTTCTTTGTGTGTGAGGAATGTTTCCTGAAAGTTTGGCCGTACCTTTTTGTAACACCCTGTATAGATTAGAAAAAGGGGAACACTAGATATCACTTCTGTTTCACTTGATGATTTTGAATTGATTAGTATGTACTGTGAGCTTTTGAACAGAAAAATACAAATCCAGTTGCATGACTGAAGTTATACTCCATAGGAAGGCAATTCGATTAGAAGTCTCTTGTAAGGAGCAATGCCACAAGCCTTCGGGAAATACAGAAATATGGAATTAATTTGATCCCCTGTTAGTAGCAATCATTATTTCATGCAAATAAAGAGCTAGTTGTGTTTCACTAAAATAATGTTTTCTGAATTCATGCTGTGTATCAACAGAACATTGCCTTTGATATAATTCATAATGTCTGAACACATTATCTGTTCCAAAATCCTACTGCAACTCAACGTTAGTGACAAGAATCTGTAATTCAGTGGTTTACTCCTATTTCCTTTTCTGAATACTGGTGGTGTAACTTCAGTCTTTTGCTATGGAAATTTTTGGTGTCAAGTTTATATATATATATATATATATATATATATATATATATATATATATATATATATATATATAAATATATATAAAAAAAAACAGAGGGGAAACATTCCACGTGGGAAAAATATATCTAAAAACAAAGATGATGTGACATACCAAACGAAAGCGCTGGCATGTCGATAGACACCCAAACAAACACAAACATACACACAAAATTCAAGCTTTCGCAACCAACAGTTGCTTCGTCAGGAAAGAGGGAAGGAGAGGGAAAGACGAAAGGATGTGGGTTTTAAGGGAGTGGAAAGACTTACCTTAGGGGGAAAAAAGGACAGGTATACACTCGCACACACACACATATCCATCCGCACATACACAGACACAGCCTTTACAAATGTCTGCTTACACACACACACACACACACATTCCATGTGGAAAAAATGTATCTACAAACAAAGATTCTGTAACTTACCAAACGAAAGCGTTGGTACATTGATAGAAACAATAACAATAAGAAACACAAACACACACACAAATTTCAAGCTTTCGTGACGGTTGCTTCATCAGGAAAGAGGGAAGGAGGGGAAAGACGAAAGTATGTGGGTTTTAAGGGGAGAGGGTAAGGAGTCATTTCAATCCCAGGAGCAGAAAGACTTACCTTGGGGGGTAAAAAGGGACAGGTATACACTCGCACACACACACATATCCATCCGCACACAACAGACACAAGCAGACATATGTAAAGGCAAATAGTTTGGGTAGAGATGTCAGTCGAGGCGGAAGTACAGAGGCAAAGATGTTATTGAATCACATGTGAGGTATGAGCGGCGGCAACTTGAAATTAGCGGAGGTTGAGGCCTGGTGGGTAACGGAAAGAGAGGATATATTGAAGGGCAAGTTCCTATCTCCGGAGTTCTGATAGGCTGGTGTCAGTGGGAAGTATCCAGATAACCCGGATGGTGTAACACTGTGCCAAGATGTGCTGGCTGTGCACCAAGGCATCTTTAGCCACAGGGTGATCCTCATTACCAACAAACACTGAATGCCTGTGTCCATTCATGCGAATGGACAGTTTGTTGCTGGTCATTACCACATAGAAAGCGTCACAGTGTAGGCAGGTCAGTCAGTAAATCATATGGGTGCTGTCACACGTGGCTCTGACTTTGATCGTGTACACCTTCCGGGTTACAGGACTGGAGTAGGTGGTGGTGGGAGGGTACATGGGACAGGTTTTACACCAGGGGCGGTTGCAAGGGTAGGAGCCAGAGGGTAGGGAAGGTGGTTTGGGGATTTCATAGGGATGAACCAAGAGGTTACGAAGGTTAGGTGGACGGCGGAAAGACACTCTTGGTGGAGTGGGGAGGATTTTGTGAAGGATGGATCTCATTTCAGGGCAGAATTTGAGGAAGTCGTATCCCTGCTGGAGAGCCACATTCAGAGTCTGATCCAGTCCCAGAAAGTATCCTGTCACAAGTGGGGCACTTTTGCAATTCATCTGTGGGAGGTTCCGGGTTTGGGGGGATGAGGAAGTGGCTCTGGTTATTTGCTTCTGTACCAGGTCGGGAGGGTATTTGTGGGATGCGAAAGCTGTTTTCAGGTTGTTGGTGTAATGGTTCAGGGATTCAGGACTGGAGCAGATTCATTTGCCATGAAGACCTACGCTGTAGGGAAGGGACCGTTTGTTTGGAATGGGTGGCAGCTGTCATAATGGAGGTACTGTTGCTTGTTGGTGGGTTTGATGTGGACGGATGTGTGAAGCTGGCCATTGGACAGATGGAGGTCAATGTCGAGGAAAGTGGCATGGGATTTGGAGTAGGACCAGGTGAATCTGATGGAACCAAAGGAGTTGAGGTTGGAGAGGAAATTCTGGAGTTCTTCTTCACTGTGAGTCCAGGTCATGAAGATGTCATCAATAAATCTGTACCAAACTTTGGGTTGGCAGGCCTGGGTAACCAGGAAGGCTTCCTCTAAGCGACCCATAAATAGGTTGGCGTACGAGGGGGCCATCCTGGTACCCATGGCTGTTCCCTTTAATTGTTGGTATGTCTGGCTTTCGAAAGTGAAGAAGTTGTGAATTAGGATGAAGCTGGCTAAGGTAATGAGGAAAGAGGTTTTAGGTAGGGTGGCAGGTGATCGGCATGAAAGGAAGTGCTCCATCGCAGCGAGGCCCTGGACGTGCGGGATATTTGTGTATAAGGAAGTGGCATCAATGGTTACAAGGATGGGTTCCGGGGGTAACAGATTGGGTAAGGAGTCCAGGCGTTCGAGAAAATGGTTGGTGTCTTTGATGAAGGATGGGAGACTGCATGTAATGGGTTGAAGATGTTGATCTACATAGGCAGAGATACGTTTTGTGGGGGCTTGGTAGCCAGCTACAATGGGGCAGCTGGGATGATTGGGTTTGTGAACTTTAGGAAGTAGGTAGAAGATAGGGGTGCGGGGTGTCAGTGGGGTCAGGAGGTTGATGGAGTCAGGTGAAAGGTTTTGTAGGGGGCCTAAGGTTCTGAAGATTCCTTGAAGCTCTGCCTGGACATCAGGAATGGGATTACCTTGGCAAACTTTGTATGTAGTGTTGTCTGAAAGCTGACACAGTCCCTCAGCCACATACTCCCGACGATCAAGTACCATGGTCGTGGAACCCTTGTCCGCCGGAAGAATGAAGGTGGATCGGTCAGCCTTAAGATCACAGATAGCCTGGGCTTCAGCTGTGGTGATGTTGGGAATAGGATTAAGGTTTTTCAAGAAGGATTGAGAGGCAAGGCTGGAAGTGAGAAATTCCTAGAAGGTTTGGAGAGGGTGATTTTGAGGTAGAGGAGGTGAGTCCCGCTGTGACGGAGGACGGAACTGTTCCAGGCAGGGTTCAATTTGAACAGTTCCGGGTCATCTGGATACTTCCCACTGACACCAACCTATCAGAACTCTGGAGATGGGAACTTGCCCTTCAATATATCCTCTCTTCCTGTTACCCACCAAGCCTCAACCTCCGCTAATTTCAAGTTGCCGCCGCCGCTCATACCTCACCTGTCATTCAATAACATCTTTGCCTCTGTACTTCTGCCTCGACTGACATCTCTACCCAAACTATTTGCCTTTACATATGTCTTCTTGTGTCTGTTATGTGCCGATGGATATGTGTGCGAAATTTGTGTGTGTGTTTGTGTTTGTTATTGTTATTGTTTCTATCAATGTACCAACGCTTTCGTTTTGTAAGTTACTATATATATTAAAAACAAAGATTCCATGACTTACCAAATGGGAAAGCACTGGTAGACAGACACACAAACACACACACAGAATTTCAAGCTTTCGCAACCAACGGTTGCTTCGTCATGAAAGAGGGAAGGAGAGGGAAAGACGAAAGGATATGGGTTTTAAGGGAGAGGGTAAGGAGTCATTCCAATCCCAGGAGTGGAAAGACTTACCTTAGGGGGAAACAAGGACAGGTATACGCTCGCACACACACACATATCCATCCACACATATACAGACACAAGCAGACATATGTCCATCATAATACTTCCCATTTGTTCAGGATTATTTGTTGCTATGAGGTCAAGTATATTTTCACAAACATTTACACTTCAAGTGGGCTCCTGAACTAACTGCCCAAAATAATTTTCAGAGAAAGCATTTAGTACAATTTCTGACTATGTTTTATACCTAGCACTGGCTTTGAACATGTATTTTTTCCAACATATCAAAGATAGACTGAAGTCATCACCAATTATAACAGTATTACTGGAGTACCTATTTGAGATGAAACTTGGGTTTTCTCTGAACTGTTCTATAAATTAATCATCTGCATAAGGGGGGAGGGGGGGGGGGGTCAGCAAGAGACCAATTATTAATTTATTTCAGTTGCCAAGCATAACCTCTATCTATACTACCTCACAAGAACTGTCTACTTCAATTTCATTATAAGATAAACTTCTTCAAACAGCAACAAACACACCACTGCCATTAATCTATCCTTCCTGAACCTGTTAGGTTCTTTTTGAAACTTTCAGCTGAACTTATCTCTGGCTTTACTGAGCTTTCAGTACTTGTAATAAATTGGGCTTTACTGCTTCCTATTAGCTAACAGTGTTGGGGGCATTTGATATTACTAGGTTGTATCCAAACATGTGAGTTGTTATTAGGATACAAACAGATTCAAGTTTCATTCATAAACAAAACCCAACACCAATCCTGAGGCATCCATTCTGCAAGATTTCTTGTCCACCTGTAATGGACGCCATGGTGTGGTGGCATACGAGTTGGTGCTTGTCATGGCATCACGAATGGAGATACACATCATTCAATTGTCTCCAAACAGTTTGATGTGATACATCACAACATGCAGCCTCTTTAAACGCTGAATTCAGCTCTAGATCACTCAGCTCACAGTTGCTTGTAGATATCAAACACCCTGTGCACCTGTCAAATGTGAATGGCCTATGCACCGTAAGTCCTCAGCACTACCTGCCAAATGGAACTGATTCCATCTCTGCATCACATCACTTTGACTCAGGTGCACACGTCAAGCAGTGTCCTTGGTTAATAAGCCTTGTGGGCATAACATGATATGTGGACTCAAATCATTGTTCTCAATTGTCCTCAGTGGCATGATAAATGTTGACTCTACCATTTCACAGATATCTGTAATATGTTCCTGTTGATGGTTTACTTTCAACTGCAATGCTGCAGTCCTTTCTAGTGTGCTGTTCTACACTTAGTGCTCATGGTAACTGTGATTATGTTTACAAACAATGTAAGGGGTGGTCTTCTGATCAGTACAGCAACAGTCATAATAGCTACACATCTGTATGAGATACCAGGCCAATGACCGAGCGAAGTTGCGCAGTGGTCAGCACACTGGACTCACATTCGGGAGGACGACGGTTCAATCCTGCGTCCAACCATCCTGATTTAGGTTTTCCATGATTTCCCTAAATCGCTCCAGGCAAATGCCGGGATGGTTCCTGTGAAAGGGCATGACTGACTTCCTTCCCCATCCTTCCATAATTCGATGAGACCGAAAGACCTTGCAGTTTGATCTCTTTCCCCAAACAACCCAACCCAACCCAACCCCAGGACAATGCAATGCTGTCGTTGATGCATGTATTAGGTGAATCAAATGTCCAAATAAAAATTGCTGGTTTTTTTTTTTCAGATTTTCATTAAGGCTTCACATTGTTTTGTGTTTCAAAAGCTGCCTCTTTTTTCATTTCTTTTGTTATTCAGCAAGATATTCATTCACAATATATTTATATGATATGATCCACCAATGGAATTGATGGTGCAATGTAACTCCACAGTATTATTTATTAGTTCATTGTGACTCGGCTTTCGGCTCCTTAGGCCATCGCTCTGCAACAATCACCTCAGTCACTTCCAAGAAAAAACTTCATTATAAATTCGCTCCTCTTATCCTACAACAAAAGCATTTTGACATAGCTGTGTTGTTCTTCCATAACAAATTCTCAGTTTCATGAATATGTCCCGAATAGGGTATCTTCATGAAATCTGAGTGCTGGCACCCATCTGTAGTTCTGGGAGGTTCACACAAACAATACAGCTGATTCAGACAGAACACCATGTCTGAACAATCTTGATATAAGAAGAATGAGGCAAGTGTCCTAGAAATTGCCCATTACCACAGTTCAGTATAAAGAGCCATCCACAACAGGCCATTTAATTTTCTTCTTCTTCTTATTATTATTATTTACATTTTATGGCCTTCATTGGACCACTCTAGCCAACTTTATACAAAGAATTTTTCAGTTTCCTGTCAGCCCAGTACTTCTTCATTCTCTTAGATCTAATCCTTCTTTCTTCATAGGAAATCACTCTTCCTATTGTCTTTTTGTTGATTCTCATTTGCAGTCTGGTTTGTTTGTCTGTGAGTTTCCTGATTTTGTCAGTTTTGTATTTTTTTTATTATAGAGATACAATCAATCATCATGACCCTTTTGCTTGGTTAAGCTAAGTCCCATTATTACTCCCAACAACTGTTGCTAGAATATGTCCAGATGAATTGGTATCACGTATCAACCCTCATGTTGGATTAACTGCATTTGCCATTTAAAAACACCCATGTGAGGCATAGGTGACTTACAAATGCTGTAGACATGCTGACCGTCACCACATGAATGGAAAGATAATCTGATTTTCATGCGGCTTCAGCAGTGGCTTTACATCCAGGATTCGGAAAGTAGTTACGTACTCTGGCGGTAAGAGATTCAACAAGCTACCATCAAACATACAGCAAGGTATTGGCAATCCCTAACAATTCTGAAGAAAATAAAAAACATACCTCATTAGCCACTCTTTCTGCAAATTATATGCCTATCTTGTTTCAAGAGGTAGAAAAGTTCTGTTAGCTATATGGTAAGCAGTAGTGTTTGTTATAATGCTGTATGGTAAGTAATAACATATTATAAATATGGCTCAGTATTTACGGGTATAACAAATATTTGCTTAGAGAAATATCATTGTAGCAAAGTAAATGTTAAGCTCCTAATGGCAGATGAACACCAACTACATATACAGTAAAACTGAGGAGGCAAAAGCTTTTTGTAAGTGGCAACTTTCTAACTAAGTTACTCAGTTAAATTAAGAGGCTTAAGGCTGATAGTCTATTGCTAATACAACACAGTACACAGATTAAATTTCTATGATGCCTTTGTCTTATGATTATTTATGTATTGACTTTTTCTGTATCTCTGAACTTTTTACATCTTGATGGGATCTGTGGAACACAATGGATGATTGAAAAGGTTGTGCCTTACAGGCACATGCCGCCTTTGTATATTCTGCATGGAAAAATTATTTCTTCAACAATTTCATTCTAAAATCCACATTATTTGGCATAAAAAATTACAGTTGACATAAGACTGTTCATTACATCTATGAAAAGTGTTTACAACTTGGAAAATGCACTTCGTGTAATTAATTATTCATATACATTCACACTTACCAACACCTCTTCTTCCTGGATTCAGCACTGCAACAATACTTGAGGCAAGAGACAAGTCTTCAAGAACTTTGCGGAGTCGCTAAAGCGTGATAAAAATAAGATTATATTAAATGTAGGATTTTACAAATGCTTCAGGCATAAATCCTGTGTCAAATCTTGATGTTATGACATACACTCCTGGAAATGGAAAAAAGAACACATTGACACCGGTGTGTCAGACCCACCATACTTGCTCCGGACACTGCGAGAGGGCTGTACAAGCAATGATCACACGCACGGCACAGCGGACACACCAGGAACCGCGGTGTTGGCCGTCGAATGGCGCTAGCTGCGCAGCATTTGTGCACCGCCGCCGTCAGTGTCAGCCAGTTTGCCGTGGCATACGGAGCTCCATCGCAGTCTTTAACACTGGTAGCATGCCGCGACAGCGTGGACGTGAACCGTATGTGCAGTTGACGGACTTTGAGCGAGGGCGTATAGTGGGCATGCGGGAGGCCGGGTGGACGTACCGCCGAATTGCTCAACACGTGGGGCGTGAGGTCTCCACAGTACATCGATGTTGTCGCCAGTGGTCGGCGGAAGGTGCATGTGCCCGTCGACCTGGGACCGGACCGCAGCGAAGCACGGATGCACGCCAAGACCGTAGGATCCTACGCAGTGCCGTAGGGGACCGCACCGCCACTTCCCAGCAAATTAGGGACGCTGTTGATCCTGGGGTATCGGCGAGGACCATTCGCAACCGTCTCCATGAAGCTGGGCTACGGTCCCGCACACCGTTAGGCCGCCTTCTACTCACGCCCCAACATCGTGCAGCCCGCCTCCAGTGGTGTCGCGACAGGCGTGAATGGAGGGACGAATGGAGACGTGTCGTCTTCAGCGATGAGAGTCGCTTCTGCCTTGGTGCCAATGATGGTCGTATGCGTGTTTGGTGCCGTGCAGGTGAGCGCCACAATCAGGACTGCATACGACCGAGGCACACAGGGCCAACACCCGGCATCATGGTGTGGGGAGCGATCTCCTACACTGGCCGTACACCACTGGTGATCGTCGAGGGGACACTGAATAGTGCACGGTACATCCAAACCGTCATCGAACCCATCGTTCTACCATTCCTAGACCGGCAAGGGAACTTGCTGTTCCAACAGGACAATGCACGTCCGCATGTATCCCGTGCCACCCAACGTGCTATAGAAGGTGTAAGTCAACTACCCTGGTCAGCAAGATCTCCGGATCTGTCCCCCATTGAGCATGTTTGGGACTGGATGAAGCGTCGTCTCACGCGGTCTGCACGTCCAGCACGAACGCTGGTCCAACTGAGGCGCCAGGTGGAAATGGCATGGCAAGCCGTTCCACAGGACTACATCCAGCATCTCTACGATCGTCTCCATGGGAGAATAGCAGCCTGCATTGCTGCGAAAGGTGGATATACACTGTACTAGTGCCGACATTGTGCATGCTCTGTTGCCTGTGTCTATGTGCCTGTGGTTCTGTCAGTGTGATCATGTGATGTATCTGACCCCAGGAATGTGTCAATAAAGTTTCCCCTTCCTGGGACAATGAATTCACGGTGTTCTTATTTCAATTTCCAGGAGTGTATATAATGAGAGCACAATGAGACACAAGTAAGAGATACCGATAATTATTTCTAAAATTACATCACAGATATTTCATAGTAGTAAACTACTACCTTACACGATCGTTACATTTGCACACTCTTCAGTATGTTCATTTTGGGTACTAATAAACCACTTCAGCTGTATTTAGTCCTTTATTTTGTAGATCACTACTGGTTTTGTGTCACTAAAAGCCACATCTTTAGGTGAGCATATAGCTAAAACATTTGAGCTAAAAGTCTCTGAACTTTGTACCCAACATTCATTGTCCATCAGAACAAAACACTGCCAAAAGGTGGTATGTCATTGAATAAAAAAGCCGCCAGATTCCAATCCAATATGTTGCGTGCATTGACTTCTCTGGTCTATATGCAACTGTGAACAATGACATACCACCTTTTAGCAGTGTTTTGATCTGACGGACAATGAATGTTGGGTACGGAGTTCCGAGCTTTTTAGCTTTAATGTTTTAGTTATATATTCACCTGACAATGGGCTTTTAGTGCCATTAAACTGGTAGTGATTTAAAAAATAAAGGACTAATACAGCTGAAGAGGTTTATTAGAACCCAAGATGATAACACATAGATGTGGTTGCCCTACCAACAAGGTTGTATGTCTCTAGTACGTGTATCACAGTCGCTGGTATGTGGAAGATACATGAAACTGCAGAAGCAGAGGAGTTTTTATTTTTATTTTTGATGATTCATTTTGTTATGAAAACATATTATGTCTGCCAAATTGCTCCAATACTAACTATAGCTCAAATGACATCCATATAATATTGTGATGAAGTGTCCTGACTTTCTTAGTCCTCCCCTTTCTTATGATTATCATCAGGGTTTTGTTTGTGAATAGCATAGCAGTTTTCATATACTGATTCCTTGCAATGACAAAACAACTAGTACATTGTGAAATTGTTGCTAGTTGGCATATTTGCTTGGGGATTACACTGAGTACCATGTTTATTGCATATTTTGGTACCATGATTACTTCTTGGTTTTGTCATCAGGCTGAAGAATGGTATTATGCAGCTCCCATGCTAGTCTATGTTGTGCAAATCCTTTCATTTCTGCATAACTACAGAATCTTACATCCATTCAAACTTGCTTACTTTATTAACTGAAACTTCAAGTTTATTGTTGCAAGTCACAGCTGCGATTGATAATACTAAATTGTAGTTACAATTGATATCAATAATGGACACAGTAAAGCATAACCTAAAATGTTTTAACAAATGTATTCAAAAACTGGTCTCCCTCTACAATTTTTATCCTCCACAGTTCCCTTCATTACCAAGTAATTTATTTCTTGCTGCCTCACAATGTGTCCTATCAGTCTCCACCCTTTCCTTCAGTCAAGCTGTGCCAAGATAGATTTTTTCCCTCCAGTTTGATTCATTGCCTCAATTACATCAGCAACCCCGCCAGTCACATGAGTAACCCATGACTAAGGAACATAGGGGCATATTTACTGTGTTACATTGACCACATCCAGTGAAGCTGCCTGCAGTGGGAAAGCTGATGTTGTCACAGGCTAGTCATATGAATATCCACAGCAGTTAAAGGTAAGGCAGCCTGGTGACAGACTCACCCTTATTTTCCATTATCCAACTTGCGTCTGCAAGTGAACTATGACCACTACTGTTACTACCTGGACTTTATACCAGTTTCTGTCAGGAGCTATTGTTTATATTATTTCTATGAATAACTGTTATTGTTCAGTTTGTGGACTGATACAGTTTAGTTAGTTAGTTTCATGTTCCATGGATCATTTACACAGTACGTGGTAATGATGTCTAATGAGTCATTTTACATTCACATCGCAAATTTATTTGTAAATGGACTACATGCTTAACATATTTTTTTTTAGTAATTCCCACCCAACACCTCTTAAATATTACAATAATAGACATTCTTCTATGGAACAAGAGCCATTGTCAAAGAGAAGCTTTTCAGTCTGTTTTCAAATTTTACTTTGCTGCCTGTCACACATTTTTTATCTCTGGGTCAGTTATAAAAAATTTTAGTTGCAGCAACATGCTCCCCTTATTGCGATAAAGACAACCTTAATGTGAAGCAATGAATTTCAATTGTCTTTCTGGTATTGTAATTATGGATATCATTGTTCCTTTTGAACTCCAATGAATTTTTTACAACAAACATCATGGGGGAATCAATATATTGTGAATCAGTAGTTAGAATGCCAACTCCTTAAACACATGTCTACAAGATGATCATGGATGAGCACCATGCATTATTCTTAAAGGATGTTTTTGAGCAATGAAGACTTTCTTTCTTATAGATGATTTACCCCAGAACATTATTCCATATGGCATTATTGAATGAAAATATATCAACTTGCTGATCTGTTTCTCCCCGAGATTTGCAGTGATTCTAGATGCAAATGTGGCTGAATTAAGTTGTGTTAGAAGAGCCGAAATGTGGTTTTTCTAGTTTAAATTCTCATCAATATGGACACATAAGAATTTTAAAGATTGCACCTATTTATTATTTCTCACCATGTGTCACACCTAGATGTGCAAAAATGAATATGTTGTGTCTTTTTAAAAGTGAGGATGAGATCATTCCCAGAAAACCAATCAAATATACTTTTTAAAACATTGTTTAACATTTCTTCTGTCACTGCACATACACTCGGATTGATCACAATACTAGTGTGATCTGCAAAGAGTACTAATTCTGCTTGTTGTATATTACATGGAAGATTGTTTACATATACAGTGTACTCCAAATTATTTGTGTGCAGATTATCTGATTTGTAAATTTCTTGTGTAACTAAAAAAGTGCAATATTTTTCTCTATCAAACAGCAATAAACAACCCACCACATGGGAAAATAAGTGCCATTTCCATCATTTGAATGACTGCCAGGTGACAACAGAGTAACACCCACATTGCCACCACCCAGCTTGTTCTGTGTAAATCAAAAACAAACTCAGTTTCCTGATGTTAATCGGCATGTAACTGTTGATTAAGCAAGTTAAAAGAGATTTGTAAAAGAGATGGATAAACAAAAGAAACATGTTGACATTAAAACAAAAATTAGAATTAACTGAAAGATTTGAGAAGGGGGAAGCTGCTGCAAAACTAAGTGCTGATTTGGTACTGAATGCAGATTGTTTGGAACATTAAAAAGAATAAGCAGAAAATATAGGATTTTGTCAGAAAATATTATTCTCGTTCTGGATCGTCTGCATGAAAAAGGCACAAAGAGCTCTACAACTGTTGAATCAGATGCTGGTATTTTGCAATGGTTAAACCAAAAATGAGCAGAAGGTGTCGTTGTTTCAGGTGTGATGTATGCCAAAAAAGCTTTATTATGCAAACTTTTGGAGTTAGTGGCTGCTTCTTCTGGCAGAAGAATCAAAGGGGTAGGAAGAGGGGTGAAGGAAAAGGTCTGGAGAGGTCTAGGAAAAGGGATAGATTTTTGAAAAATCACCCAGAATCGTAGGTCAGGGGAGACTTACTAGACTAAATCAGTCCCCAGCAATCAGTCTTTCATTCTCATCCTGTCCAGTAAGTCTCCGCTGACTCACAGTTCTGGGTGACTTTTCAAAAATCTACCCCTTTTCCTAGACCTCATCAGTCCTTTTCCTTCACCCCTCTTCCTACCCTTCAATCCTTCTGCCAGAAGGAGCCACTGGCTCCGAAAGCTTGCGTGATTATAACCTTCTTTTATCTGCATATTCTGTCGCCGCTTGGTGAGTAGATTTTTTATTTATCCAATTACATTGTCAAAAATGGATTGTTTTCCTTGTTATAGGAGAATACTGTGATTCACACAGTCAAATGCATTATACAGACTGCAGAAAATACCAACTGGTGCTATTTTATTATTTAATGCTTGTAAAATTTGGTGGCTGAACATGTAAATGGCATTCTAGTGGAGCAATTCTTCTGAATTCCAAACTGTGATTTCCAGAGAATATTATTGTTGCTCAAGTGAGATTCTATTTTACAATACATCACGTTCTCAAAAATTTTGGAAAATGATGTCAGCAGTGAAACAGGTCAGTAGTTATTGACATCTCTCCTATCACCTTAAGGAGAGGTTTGACAAAAAGCTTGAGTTGGTGATGCAAACAGATTTTCAATCTGTTGTTACAAAAAGTTTATTTGTATTCAATAAATGCTGTTGTCCCAAAAGTGACTGTTAAGTTAGTTACTCAATCTACCCATCTAATATTCAGCATTCTTCTATAGCACCACTTTCAGCAAGCTTTTGTTCTCTTCTTGTCTGCACTGTTTATTGTGCCTATTTCATTTCCACAGAAAGCTACATGCCATAAAAATATTTTCTGAAAAATCTATTTCTGATGTTACAATATTTTTGTCTTTCAGGAAATATTGTTTTGCTACTGCCAGTTTACATTTGTATCCTCTTTGCTTCTGATATTGTCAGTTATTTTTATGACCAAATAACAATACTTTTCTACTGCTTTCATCAACGAATTTCCTAATCTAATTCCTTCAGCCCTATGTAATTTAATTCCAAAACACTCCGGTGCCCTTGTGCCACTTTTTTTCATCTTACAGCCTCTTTTCAAGATACTATCCATTACTTTCAACTAATGTTACAAGTCATTTGCCATGTATGACAGAATTACAGTGTCATCACCAAACCTTAAAGGTTTTAATTTTTCGTGCTTGAACTTAATTCCAATTCCAAATTTTTCCTTAGTTTTATTTACTACTTCCTCAGTCCACAGACTGAAAAGGTGGAGTATAGGCTATAGCACCAACCCACTCATTTCTCAGTTACTGTCTCCTTTTCATGTTCTTTGATTCTTAAAACTACAGTTGGTTCTGTACAAGTTGTAAATCAGCTTTTGCTTCCTGTATTTTATCTCTGGTAGCTTCAGTATCAAAAAGATTGTATTCTCTCCAGCATCTGCAACATAGTGGCTTAACTGTGGCAACAAACATACTAGTTCTGGCATAATTGTACCATATCATTTCCAAGCACATCAGTGTTTGATAGGAAATGATATCACACGAAGGAATGTTTTCCAATGACATTATACTACATCGTCCACATACCCACACACAACTGCAGCATTAACCTAGTTCTGACCACAAAGTACACCAATTATTGTCAACATTAAAATGGATTTAATATCAAGGTACAGAGCAGGTCCATAGAATAGCTGCTTGTATGTTCCAGTTGTAGCTGTATTGCAGTCAGCTTCAACATCACAGACTTGCTTGTGGATTGTAGTGTGCCACCTGTGGACACAGTGAATTATGTGTTTATTATGTATGCATGTTTCATTTACAGGTTACATATAAAATGTTGAGCAGGAAAGGGGTACGGGGCAACAACTATGAATAATTTGGTAAGAATAAATATGACACACTTGTGAGCTCTAGCAATTCAGGGAGCTGATTTTAAAAAACACAAGCCTTCCTGTGATATCAATTGTTGTGTATCAGATAGCATTTGGGAATGCACACAACAGTGAAACCAAATGCAGAAACTGTTAACTAAATGGCTGATCAGTGGTGACATAATATTATGCATACACTTTAACTTAGCTGATCCCAGAGGGAGATGAAGCATTTCAGCCATGTGTAAATTGCTTTGGGGAGAGGAGTGATGAAGAAGGAGCAGGACCCATCTCTCTTAAGCTATGTGGGCACCACATCCAGGCTTTGGGCATCAGTGTGAGCACCAACACAAGACAAATCAATAACAAGTATCATAAGTTTAATGATACTAAATTATTTTGCATTCTAACATAATTTAATCTTCACTTTATCAGCTATGTCAAGCTGCTTTTCCTACAGCTAAGTCTGCTAAATATGATGATACAATTTTGATGTTACAATACTATTAATTTTTATTTTCCCCTAATAATTTAAAGCCTTTAACATATTCAGTTTTTTTTATACATTCACCTTAATATAATCACACAACAGTATGTAATAAAATATTGAGGTCATCCAGAAAGAAAAGATGGTATAGTTCTACTAATGAAATACACTATATTTATTGAAAAAAATTCTATTACATACATGAAGCTTCCTTCACTTCTCTACATAATCACATCCTACATTTAAAAATTTGTCATATCTGCTCACGAGCTTCAGAATTTCTATGTTATACTCTTCTGCTACCAGTTCATTAAGCCAGGTGGTCACTGCATTCACCAGTTCTTCACTGATTCCAAAATGTTTACCTACCAGAAACTCTTTCAGCTTAAGAAAATGGTGGAAATCACAAGGAACAAGTCAAGACTATAGGGTGGATGATCACAAATTCCCCACCCAAATTGATCCAGAAATTCTTGACTTGCAACAGCAGTGCAAGGGCAAGCACTGTTAAGGTGAAATGCACATTTCCTCAAGAACGCATTCTTTGCCTCCTATTTTGCAAAGCTCATTGTAGTTTTCACAGATCAAGAGTTGGAGAATGCAGTGTCCACTTGCTGAACTGGCAGGAGAAGAGTGCAACATGGGAATTCTGAAGCTCATGACCAGATACAACAACTGTTTAAATGTAGGAGGTGATTATGTAGAAAAGCAAAGGAAAGTATGTAACAGAATTGTTATTTCGTTTTTCCATATTTTGAGAGCGGTGATGCTGCAATCATTGTTCAATTAATGAAAATCCACTCCAGTTGCTTGATTAGAATTTTATTACGTCCACATGACTTTGTCCAATAACTATTGTGGTTTTCATTTTGTATAACTGAATGGCCTTTATTTTTCTGGATTTTTTTTGTATATACATACCACCTGCCATGCATTTCACAGTAGTTTTCAGAGGACAGGTGTAGATGTATATACACAACAGTGCAACAGACACATGTAGTTTGGATATCTTTAAGCCGGCCGGTGTGGCCGTGCGGTTAAAGGCGCTTCAGTCTGGAACCGCGTGACCGCTACGGTCGCAGGTTCGAATCCTGCCTCGGGCATGGATGTGTGTGATGTCCTTAGGTTAGTTAGGTTTAAGTAGTTCTAAGTTCTAGGGGACTGATGACCACAGCAGTTAAGTCCCATAGTGCTCAGAGCCATTTGATATCTTTATATAAGTATATACTATCACTAATACAGTGGATCTGGATGTATACAAAATATTATACCACAGATAATGGTGTATTGCAATTTTTTAAGTGAGTATAAACATCTCTTAATCAAAAATCGTTTTACTTTTGCTGCAGAAAGATTTCTATGGATTTTCTTTTTATCATTTTGCAACCTGTTAGGGGAATATCTTCAACCAGCAAGTGAATTATGATCAATAGCTCTTTTATCACTTAGCATCACATTCTAATCATGTCTGGTTTGTTTACAGTAATTATGAATGTCTCAATTTATAATGTTATGCTCTGCATTGTCCTTCACAAATACACACAGCAAATCCGAGTTAACAAAATCAAATTATAGTTAATGAAATAGTCCCTAGATGATAGGTACTTACTTATAAGGGGCAGTCAAATGGAAGTCAAACAGATAAAAAAAAGTAAGTAAACTTTTATTATTTCAAAAGCAATTGTCATAACTGTTAATGGTTAATACATTTATCCCACTGATAGGCAAGAGGGTCAGTGCCTTCATGGAAAAATGTTAGTGGTTGCCTATGGAACCATGATTGTACCTAGGTGTGCATTTCTCCTTCTGAATCGAATTGATGGCCATGAATGTCTTTATTTGGGGCTCCAAAAATAAAGAAATTGCAAGGAGAGAGATTGAGACTGTGTGGAGAATGGGTAAGGGATTTCCACCAAAACTTCTGCTGCATAGCTGAAACAAACTTGCCAACATACAGGTGGGCATTATTCCGCAACATAATGATGCCATTTCTGAGGATGTGGGCATGATGGTGCACTTATTGAGACGTGTCAATGTACTACTGTGTGTTAACTGTGGTGCCATGTTCCAGAAAGTTAATGAGCACTGAGCACTTGCAGTCAAAGAAGAAGATCGTTGAGACTTATTGAGACGTGTCAATGTACTGCTGTGTGTTAACTGTGGTGCCATGATCCAGAAAGTTAATGTGCACTGAGCACTTGCAGTCAAAGAAGAAGATCATTGTGACTTTACCAGAGCAGGTATGCCTGTTGTTTTGATTACACTGCAAACGTTTTGCTGGGAAGCCCTTACACATTCTCCATAAAGCCCCTATGTGATTTCCACATTTTTGGAGTTCTAGAGAAAGACACTTGTGACCACTGATTTGCTTTGGAGGAAAAGGTGGGTGCCTGGATACTATCATGGTACTGTAGGCACCCATAAACATTTTGCCATGGAGGTATTGACCATCTTGTCTCCAAGTGGAATAAATGTATTAACTGTTATGGTGCTTAATTTTGAACTAATGAACTGTTTGATTACTTTTTTTCATCTGTCTTGTTTTCATTTGACGCACCTTATACATTGTAAGTAGCAGTAGTTATTATATAGCTGCATGAAAAGTAGTAACATACCATAACTAGGACTTTGTATTTGTAGATGTATGTAACTATTTTCTTTAAAAATTACCAATGTAGTCACATAAATATTAAACTTTCCTTATGAAATAAGCAGCAGCTGTATGTAAAACTGAGGAAGCAGCAATTTTTTTTGCAAAGTAACAGCTTCTTCTCAAAATTTAACAGCATATGCACAGAGGTGTTACCAAGAGCATGGTGTGATAGGCCCCTATCTAGGGCTCATGCACAGAGGCAGCGCTGAAACTGTCCGTAAAAGAAAAAGACAGTTTAAGAATTATCCAGGAGAGATCACTCTTCTGCCTCTCGTGTTCCTATCTTCTGAATATGAGAAGTAATCTTTGTCCCTGCCCACATCTGTGAACACATGTTACTGTAACAGTGTCATGTCGTCCAAGTAGCATCATACAGAAATAACCACTACCAGGTGATGTTTACTGGTAACATATTGTATGTGGCAACGGTGTGCTTGACTCACAACTCACTCATGTTCAGCAATGGAGTTCTTGCAGTTACTTTGCTATGACACTGACAGATCTTAAAGGTGATGAGCAGGTGTTGAATCAAATATAGTATTTGACCAAAGGCTTCTGCTTTCTGCTGACTGAGACTAGAGCAAGACTTTTTAATCTAGAAGGCTTTGGAGTATTTGATAGAATAGTAATGGAAATGGAGAACACATCTCACGCATATCACATCACTTCATCTGACTTTAATTTTCTGATACTAATCACCTTAAATGAAAGATCTATATCTTAACTGAAGTTGATTTTTGAGCAGAAGCATTGATGCAGTGGAGGTAGTTAAGGGAATGAAATAGCTGCTTTCAAGTTCCAAGTAAAGAAGACAATGAATAGCATCCGCACGGCTTCCCATTTAGATATTTCAAACAATTTTTCAAAGTATGGCCTAAGAGATGCTTACCCAAACACCAAATTATCACTGATGATATTTATAACAATGTTAATGACTACAGTGTCTTGTGAAAGCAGCTGCAACAAATTAAAGATGATAAAAAACTACCTGTGATCGATTGTGGGTGAAAGCCTGTGAAATTTAGCTCACTTATTAACAGGCAATACAACTATTAAATTTGACTTCAGTTAATCAAGGAGTTTACTTCCTAATAAAGGTGTACTAACATTCTCGGTTGTGTTGTGTGTCCGAGTTACAACACAAGTGATGAGTGTGGGATTGTTCTTCACATGGTTTTCAATCTCTGGTTGATCCTCTGGTGCATCTACAATGTATGACGGTGTTACGGATGAGTTTTTACACCCGCTGGTTGATCAGCAAGGGGTTCTTACTGCAGCATTGCAGCATCTCAGTCAGCAGCAGAAGGCATTTGCCACAGTGCTACACATCACACCCAGGTATTGTAAACACTTGCCTCTGTTTGGACCAGTTAATGTCTGCTTCAATCTAGGCCACCTGCTGCATCACCCCTTGCACCTCCTGTTTTGTCAGTCGCTACCCCAGTCGCTTATCCCCCACCATTTCCAGCTTATGTTGAGTCTGTCAAAGAATGGGAACCCTACAAAAAATGGTTGCAGCAGCATTTTCATGCATCTGGTTTGATTGATGTTACCTTATGCTGTGCTTTCTTTCTGTCTTGATTATCACCTCATATGTATCAACTCCTTTGCCAACTGCCCCCCCCCCCCCCCCTGTAGATCTATCTTCACTCTCTTTTATAACATGTGCGACATTCTTTTGAAATACTACTGTAAACAGACGCATGTCATTGCCGCTCGAGTTGAGTTCTATCGGTGTCACACAAAACCAGAACATTCCTGTAAGACTTGGGCACTGCGCCTCATGATTTAGGCCATCATTGTCACTGTGTCATTGATATATATAAGGAGTCATATGCTGATCGAACGTTTAATGATGCAATGATTCGGTTGGCCCTGATCGTGAGGTTTGTGAGTGCATACAATTAGTTTTTTATTGATGTCAAGGTTCATCAGAAGATTTTGCACATGCAAGTTGACATTGCTGCTGCCATGTCATCACTCAACTTTCAAATTTCACCCCTCCCTCTCCGACTTTCTGACTATTGCACAATCGTTTGAGGCTACAAGGGCTGCAGGTACTCAAATTGTGGTGTGAAATTGTAGAAGTTCAACCCGCTTCCCCCCACCATTTGTCAGGTGGTTCACAGGAAGATGATACAGTGGCAGCAAGTGCAACAAAACAGGCCACACTGCTCCTGTTTGTTGATGTGTCGGCAGCTGGGCCAACACCTTGTAGTTCGAGATGGCTGAAAATGCACGCTAGACTAACGCAGACGGGCGTGAAGTACTGGAACAGGCTACGTAATTAATGCTATGAAGAAAAGTACGTAGCTGGATTAATACTTATCTTTAATCAATCATTGTGGTACATCGCTCTTGACTATACACAGGAGACTTTAATTACAATCACTGTAAGGCTAATTAATGGCGCCTTGCTAGTTCGTAGCCATTAACTTAGCTGAAGGCTATTCTGTCTCTCGGCTAATGAGAGAGAAAGGCTTCGTACATCTAGTCGCTAGCTAGGTTGTCCGTCCAACTGGGATGAGTGCTTGTTCGTATCACGAGACCTGCCTTGTAGTGGCGCTAGGTCTGCGATCACACAGTGGCGACACGCGGGTCCGACATGTACTAAATGGACCGCGGCCGATTTAATCTACCACCTAGCAAGTGTGGTGTCTGGCGGTGACACCACATTTGTAACAAAAAATTCCAGCAGCCTATTGCAGACACCGATATGAATGTCAATTGTATAACGGCAATCTCCGTTGCATACAAATAGTTTTTCATTGATGTCAAGATTCATCAGAAGATTTTGCACATCCAAGTCGACATTGTGGCTGCTGTGTCACTACTCAACTTTCAAATTTACATGGACTTTGGTTCTCTCCCTTTTGCACCAGTGCCATTTACATTAGTCGCCTACAATAAACAGAGCACTCTGATACTGGATAGTTTCTCAGCCCCAGTTAGACATAAATTGGTGGTTCATCAACTGATTTTTGTGGTGGTGAACAATGCATGCACCAAAAATTTATTTGGTTCTTTAACCTTTTTGGGTTTACTATTTCCAATGAAGTTAACGTCATCTCTGATCAAGTGCGTTATACACAACTCGACTCTTTATGCCCTGAATTTTCCAACGTGTTTTCTGCTAGCTTGGGTTGTGCCAATAATTTCAAAGCCCACATCACCATGAAACCTTCAGCCAAACCCTTTTCTTTTTGGCTCGCCTGATGCCAATGGTGCTCTGTAAGCCTTTGCGATGATTTCAAAGTTTCCGTCCATGCCCAGTCTATCACTGACACATATCCCTTGCCGTGCTGTGATGAACATCTGCTAAATTCACTGGTGGTCAGTATTTTCCCAAGATTGACCTGTCCAATGCATATTTGCATCTTCCCAATGATGTTGACTCTCAATGGTTCTAGGTCAATAACATGCCTTTTGGCTTGTATCAGTACTTGCAGTTACCATTTGGCATGGCCAGTGGCCCAGCGGTTTTTCAACAGTTTCTCAAACAACTCACGAGGTCTGTGCCCCTAAGCTGTGCCAACTATCTTGATAATACTGTGGTCTCTGGTTCCTCTGCTGCTTATGTATGCTCTTTTTAGTGTTACAGGCTGCCGGGTTAAAATGAAATTTGGAAAAGTGCAGCTTCTTTCACCTTCTACTGTTTATCCTGGGTTCAAGGTCTCTAGAGCTGGTATCAAATGGCTTTATCAGAATGTCTACACTGTTGTGGGTCTTCCACGTTCTGCATTGGTCAAAGAGCTCCAGGTTCTTTTTTTAGGTAAGATTGCTTATTATTATCAGTTTTTGCTGCAGGCAGCATTGGTTGCACAACTGGTACATGCCTTGATGCATAAGGGGACATCTCTCCACTGGTTGAAAGCATGTGAAACAGTGTTTTCCAAACTGAAGTCTTTGTTAGAATCTGCACCTTGCCTCATAGCTTACCAATTGAGTCAACATCCAGTGTTAGTAACAGTGGCGTCCCACCATGGAACGTGGATAGTGTTGGCTCATAAGTGTCCTGGTGGCTCCAAACAGCCTATTGCATCTTGTTGAAGACGCTTCATTCGGCTTAGACTAGGTATTTACAAATAGAAAAATAATCACTGGCCATTATTTATGTATTAAAGAAGTTTCATGTTTTCCTGTACAGTGTAAAATTCCATCTCACAAGCCATCGTTTTGCTGTTCAACCCTTTGTGTCATTGACAGACAAAGCAGTGCAGAGCCTTCAACATTGGGCACTGTTCCTCTCTCAGTACAACTATGAAATTCGCTTCCGCCCCACAGCTAAACATGAGAACGGTGATGCACTTTCCCGTCTCCCAACCAGTTCAGACTCAGTTCTTGATCAGGAGGAGTTACTCTGTTTCCATGTTGATGAATGCACTCAACAAACTGTTGATGTTTGTCCAATCCTACTCGAACAGTGCAGGCTAGTGCTACTAATTCCCACTTTATGGAAAGTGATACGTTGCATGCAACATGGCTGGCCTGAGGAGTCTCCATCATGGGGATCCAACACCCTCCATAACTAATATGTGTTTCAGCATTATTTCTCTGTCATTGATGATTTTCTACTCCTTGATATGGATTATTCGGCTCCTCAAATAGTTATTCCCTCGGCACTCCATTCGGAGATCCTGCAATTGCTGCACACTGATCACTGGGGAGGAGTCATGCGCCAAGGCATTAGCCCACCATCATGTTTTGTGGCCTCGTTTGGGCAGCGGCATCACTCACCGGTTATGGAATGTTCTCAATGTGCACTGCAGGAAGCTGCCCCGAGGACAACGTTGTCTCCATGGCTGCAACCTTTGCAGGCCTGGCATTGTCACCACATCAGTTTTGCCCACCCTTTCCTTAATGCATACTGGGTAATAGTAATTGATACATATTCTTGGTTCCCATATGTTGTTCACTGCCACTCAACTTCCGCCTCTGTCACTATCGCAAAAATTTTTTTCATCAAGGTCTTCTGGCAATGTTGGTCTCTGACAACATTCCTAAGTTTGTGTCGCACGAGTTTGCCTCCTCCTGCAATGCCTGCGAGATGTGCCACCTTTTCGCCCCACCCCTCCACCTGCAGTGCAACGCTGATGCCAAAACACTTAGTTCGAGCATTCAAAACGCAAATGGAAAAGTATGTGCCTCGGTAGCCACCTGACGTTGCCTCGGATCAGTTTCTGTCTTCCTACTGGTTCATGCTGTTCAACGACGATAGCACCACCAACCTGCTCCACGGGTGTCACCCCTGAACACTCCAGCATCTCCTGCAGCCTGGCCAGGGATGCTAACCTGAGCAGCCATCATCCTGTTCTCAGCCCAGGGTGGGTGTCTGGGCATGCAGATGTGGTCATCGCCCAAAATGGATTCCTGCCGCCATCTCCTGATGCTGTGGCCACCCGGCCATCCTGATTTAGGTTTTCCGTGATTTCCCTAAATCGCTCCAGGCAAATGCCGGGATGGTTCCTTTCAAAGGGCACGGCCAACATCCTTCCCCATCCTTCCCTAATCCAATGAGACCGATGACCTCGCTGTCTGGTCTCCTTCCCCAAAACAACCAACCAACCAACCTGTGGCCACCTTCTGCAACGTCCATGCAGAGGAGGACCTCTGTGCACATCACTGCAACCAGATATGGATAACCAGACAACCCCAGCTGGGACACTGATGTCACAGTGCCAATCTCTGTCACTTGATGGATCACCTGATGTGGCTGAGGTCCCCCATCATCACTGGTGGATGAAACTAGTACAGCTTCTCCAATATCACTACCAATACCAATGCAGCTGCCTTCCACACCAGAGCCATCTCCTCCACCTCAGTCACCTACTGCAGAGCACCACCACCACAACCAGGCCCTGGACCTGATGTGGACATGGAGCTCATGCTGATGTCACACATCCCCCTACCATATAGCATGACATGATAAGGCGAAACACAACACTGCCCGCACCCCAACTACTTTTGACAAAATGCCTCAGTATCAGCACGTCATCTCAGTCAGAACCTCGAGGAGGAAATCGCCATGGACATCTCGCATATCTCACCTGTTCCCCAAGGGAAGTGCAATGAAGTAACGCATGCACATTTGAAAGCTGTACACATTAGCAGTGTGTTGTCAACTGCGAGAGTGCGCTGCAAAAGAGCAATACAGTGAACTTCCAATGGAGTCCACCATGGGTGAGTGCCTATTTAAAAACTGCCTCGCTATGCTCACACTCAATTATCATGTTATTACTGCTTGCATATATCTGCCTTATCTTACAGTGTTCAGTGTATGTTATGGTGGTTGGCATACATGTCATGGGCTAATAAACTTGTGCTAACATTCTTGGTTATGTTGTGTGTCCAAGTTACAATTGCAAAGGAATATTTCATCAACTCTTAATCATAAACATTTTATTTCTAGATAGAAATCTATGCACTACTGATAATTTACAAGGAACACACAAAATCTGTTCTTCATTATATATGCTAAAACCAATGTACAGTTACTGCCAAAAAAATAAGATACAGGGTTTTCTTTATTATTTTCTTAGAAAGATTCAACAACTTGTAATTTATTTACTATTATGACATATTTAATTTGTTGTGTGCAATTAAAGGAAAGACCTATCTACAATGTGTTTTTCTTGTATACACACATCAAAAAAAATTTTGCATTACCTCAGTTCCAGGAGTTCCGGAAATTGTACAGAAAATTGGAATAGATATCAACATAAACATCATTCCTGCCCTTTTTTTTGCTCATGAAAACCACACATTGCACATTCTACCACCATACAGTGACTCCTTCAGAGGTTGTAGTCCAGAGGTTGTACACACCAGTATTTCTAATACCCAGTAGCACATTCTTTTGCAGCCGGCCGGTGTGGCCGAGCGGTTCTAGGTGCTTCAGTCTGGAACCGCGAGACTGCTATGGTCGCAGGTTCGAATCCTGTCTCAGGCATGGATGTGTGTGCTGTTCTTAGGTTAGTTAGGTTTAAGTAGTTCTAAGTTCTAGAGGACTGATGAACTCAGATGTTAAGTCCCATAGTGCTCAGAGCCACATTCTCTTGCATTGATGCATGCCTGTATTCATCGTGGCATACTATCCACAAGTTCATCAAGGCACTGTTGGTCCAGATTGTCCCACTCCTCAATGGCGGTTCAGCGTAGATCCCTCAGAGTGTTTGGTGGGTCATGTCATCCATAAACAGCCCTTTTCGATCTATCACAGACATGTTCGATAGGTCTCATGTCTAGAGAAATGCTGGCCACTCTAGTTGAGTGATGTCATTATCCTGAATGAAATCATTCACAAGATGTGTGTGATGGGGCACGAATTGTCATCCATGAAGATGAATGCCTCACCAATATGCTGCCGATATGGTTGCACTATCGGTTGGAGGATGGCAGTCACGTATTGTACAGTCATTACAGCGCCTTCCATGACGACCAGCGGTGTACATCGGCCCCACATAGTGCCTCCCTGAAACAGCAGGGAACCTCCACCTTGCTGCACTCACTGGACAGTGTATCTAAGGCATTCAGCCTGACCGGGTTGCCTCCAAACACGTCTCCGATGATTGTCTGGTTGAAGGAATATGTAACACTCATCGGTGAAGAGAACATGATGCCAATCCTGAGTGGCCCATTTGGCATGCTGCATGGTGTCGTGGTTGCAAAGATGGACCTTGCCATGGACATTGGGAGTGAAGTTGCACATTATGCAGCCTATTGTGTACAGTATGAGTCGTAACATGACGTCTTGTGGCTTCACAAAAGGAATTATTCAACATGGTGTCCTTGCTCTCAGGGTTTGTCCAAGCCATAATCTGTAGGTAGTGGTCATCTACTGCAGTAGTAGCCCTTGTGCAGCCTGAGCGAGGCATGTCATCAACATTTCCTGTCTCTCTGTACCTCCTCCATGCCTGAGCAACATTGCTTTGGATCACTCTGAGACACCTGTACACTTCCCTCATTGAGAGCCCTTCCTGGCAAAAACTAACAATGCAGACATGATCGAACCGCAGTATTGATCGTCTAGGCATGGTTGAACTGCAGACAACAAGAGCCTTGTACCTCCTTCTTGGTGGAATAATTGGAACTGATCGGCTGTTGGACCCCCTCCGTCTAATAGGCACTGCTCATGCATGGTTGTTTACATCTTTGGGTGTCTTTAGTGACATCTCTGAACAGTCAAACGGACTGTGCCTCTGATACAATATCCACAGTCAATGACTATCTTCAGGAGTTCTGGGAACCGGAGTGATGAAAAACTTTTTATGATGTGTGTATCTTAATATTTGTCTGAATTCAGAGGCCTAAGTAACATTCAACTCTTTGCAATCACTGTTACGATATTAGATTTTCCTTTTCCCCCATCTTTTGTCTAGCTTTATAAGAAGAAATCAATGATAATATTATTCCTTTGCTTAATACTTGTTACAGAATATCACTCATGACACTGTGATTGGACACAAATTTTCCAAAACAATTAGTTTAATAAGTATTCCCATACAAATATTAGGAGAAAAATGAAGCATACACATTAATACTTACTTTCTCAGCTCTACCAAAAAAGAACTCTGCATTGAATACTTCATTAACAAGTGCATTGTGTCTTGCATCTACAACAGCATCTCGAATTTCTTCTATACCCACTGTTCCTCTAACTCTTTTTGCAGCCAATATACTGATTGTGCCTAACAAAAATTAAAAATAGTTACTCAATTAAGCAAGAATTATGCTGTATTTGGTATTTTCTACATTATGAAATGAAAACAGAATGAGTTTGATTAATAAAATTAATGTAAGGATGCTTTACTGATTAATAATAGCAGTAATAATGAATAATTTTAAGGACTTTTATATTATTATTATTTCTTTACTTTCTCAGATGTTAAGTCTGGTTAAAAATGGAAAGTGACGCAGACCTTGGTCAAGCGTCACTTCCTTTTAACTGTACGGTATATGTTATATTGCATTTAGGAACTTTTGGGTAATTGAACATGTATCAATAATTACAGATTTCTGTAGTTGCATATATAAGTTTGGATGTAGCTGTATTGCATTGATGTACTGGTGGATATTGTGTGGTATGACTCCTGTAGTTGATAGTATAATTGGTATGATGTCAACTTTATCCTGATGCCACATGTCCTTGACTTCCTCAGCCAGTTGGATGTATTTTTCAATTTTTTCTCCTGTTTTCTTTTGTATGTTTGTTGTATTGGGTATGGATATTTCGATTAGTAGTTTTATTGGTGAGTATGATGTCAGGTTTGTTATGTAGTGTTGTTTTATCTGTTATAATGGTTCTGTTCCAGTATAATTTGTATTCATCATTCTCCAGTACATTTTGTGGTGCATACTTGTGTGTGGGAACGTGTTGTTTTATAAGTTTATGTTGTAAGGCAAGCTGTTGATGTATTATTTTTGCTACATTGTCATGTCTTCTGGGGTATTCTGTATTTGCTAGTATTGTACATCCGCTTGTGATGTGATCTACTGTTTCTATTTGTTGTTTGCAAAGTCTGCATTTATCTGTTGTGGTATTGGGATCTTTAATAATATGCGTATTGTAATATCTGGTGTTTATTGTTTGATCCTGTATTGCAATCATGAATCCTTCCGTCTCACTGTATATATTGCCTTTTCTTAGCCATGTGTTGGATGCGTCTTGATCGATGTGTGGCTGTGTTAGATGATACGGGTGCTTGCCATGTAGTGTCTTCTTTTTCCAATTTACTTTCTTCATATCTGTTGATGTTACGTGATCTAAAGGGTTGTAGAAGTGGTTATGAAATTGCAGTGGTGTAGCCGATGTATTTATATGAGTGATTGCTTTGTGTATTTTGCTAGTTTCAGCTCATTCTCTAAAGAATGTTCTTAAATTGTCTACCTGTCCATAATGTAGGTTTTTTATGTCGATAAATCCCCTTCCTCCTTCCTGTCTGCTTAATGTGAATCTTTCTGTTGCTGAATGTATGTGATGTATTCTATATTTGTGGCATTGTTAACGTGTAAGTGTATTTAGTGCTTCTAGGTCTGTGTTACTCCATTTCACTACTCCAAATGAGTAGGTCAATATTGGTATAGCATTAGTATTTATAGCTTTTGTCTTGTTTCTTGCTGTCAATTATTATTATTATTATTATTATTATTATTATTATTATTAATTCCTTCACTTTCTCAGACATTAAGTCCGGTTAAAAATGGAGTGACGCGGACCTTGATCAAGCGTCACTTCCTTTTAACTGTACGGTATGTGTTATATTGCATTTAGGAACTTTCGGGTAATTGAACATGTATCAATAATTACGGATTTCTGTAGTTGTATATATATGTTTGGATGTAGCTGTATTGCATTGATGTACTGGTGGATATTGTGTGGTATGACTCCTGTAGTTGATAGTATAATTGGTATGATGTCAACTTTATCCTGATGCCATATGTCTTTGACTTCCTCAGCCAGTTGGATGTATTTTTCAATTTTTTCTCCTGTTTTCTTTTGTATATTTGTTGTATTGGGTATGGATATTTCGATTAGTTGTGTTAATTTCTTCTTTTTATTGGTGAGTATGATGTCAGGTTTGTTATGTGGCGTTGTTTTATCTGTTATAATGGTTCTGTTCCAATATAATTTGTATTCATCATTCTCCAGTACATTTTGTGGTGTATACTTGTATGTAGGAACGTGTTGTTTTAAAAGTTTATGTTGTAAGGCAAGCTGCTGATGTATTATTTTTGCGACATTGTCATGTCTTCTGGGGTATTCTGTATTTGCTAGTATTGTACATCCGCTTGTGATGTGATCTACTGTTTCTATTTGTTGTTTACAAAGTCTGCATTTATCCGTTGTGGTATTGGGATCTTTAATAATATGCTTGCTGTAATACCTGGTGTTTATTGTTTGATCCTGTATTGCAATCATGAGTCCTTCTGTCTCACTGTATACATTGCCTTTTCTTAGCCATGTGTTGGATGCGTCTTGATCGATGTGTGGCTGTGTTAGATGATACGGGTGCTTGCCATGAAGTGTTTTCTTTTTCCAATTTACTTTCTTCATATCTGTTGATGTTATGTGATCTAAAGGGTTGTAGAAGTGGTTATGAAATTGCAGTGGTGTAGCCGATGTATTTATATGAGTGATTGCCTTGTGTATTTTGCTAGTTTCTGCTCGTTCTAGAAAGAATTTTCTTAAATTGTCTACCTGTCCATAATGTAGGTTTTTTATGTCGATAAATCCCCTTCCTCCTTCCTTTCTGCTTAATGTGAATCTTTCTGTTGCTGAATGTATGTGATGTATTCTATATTTGTGGCATTGTGATCGTGTAAGTGTATTGAGTGCTTCTAGGTCTGTGTTACTCCATTTCACTACTCCAAATGAGTATGTCAATATTGGTATGGCATAAGTATTTATAGCTTTTGTCTTGTTTCTTGCTGTCAATTCTGTTTTCAGTATTTTTGTTAGTCTTTGTCTATATTTTTCTTTTAGTTCTTCTTTAATATTTGTATTATCTATTCCTATTTTTTGTCTGTATCCTAGATATTTATAGGCATCCGTTTTTTCTATCGCTTCTATGCAGTTGCTGTGGTTATCCAATATGTAATCTTCTTGTTTAGTGTGTTTTCCCTTGACTATGCTATTTTTCTTACATTTGTCTGTTCCAAAAGCCATACTTATATCATTGCTGAATCCTTCTGTTATCTTTAGTAATTGGTTGAGTTGTTGATTTGTTGCTGCCAGTAGTTTTAGATCATCCATGTATAGCAAATGTGTGATTTTGTGTGGGTATGTTCCAGTAATATTGTGTCCATAATTTGTATTATTTAGCATGTTGGATAGTGGGTTCAGAGCAAGGCAGAACCAGAAAGGACTTAATGAGTCTCCTTGGTATATTCCACGCTTAATCTGTATTGGCTGTGATGTGATATTATTTGAATTTGTTTGGATATTAAGTGTGGTTTTCCAATTTTTCATTACTATGTTTAGGAACTGTATCAATTTAGGATCTACTTTGTATATTTCCAATATTTGTAGTAACCATGAGTGGGGTACACTATCAAAAGCTTTTTGGTAATCAATGTATGCATAGTGTAGCGACCTTTGTTTAGTTTTAGCTTGATATGTCACCTCTGCATCTACTATCAGTTTCTCTTTACATCCTCGTGCTCCTTTGCAACAGCCTTTTTGTTCTTCATTTATAATTTTGTTCTGTGTTGTATGTGTCATTAATTTCTGTTTAATGACTGAAGTTAATATTTTGTATATTGTTGGTAGGCATGTTATGGGGCGATATTTAGCTGGGTTCGCTGTGTCTGCTTGATCTTTAGGTTTCAGATATGTTATTCCGTGTGTAAGTGTATCAGGGAATGTGTATGGGTCTGCAATGTAACTGTTAAATAATTTAGTTAGATGTGAATGTGTTGAGGTGAACTTCTTTAACCAGAAATTTGCTATTTTATCTTTTCCAGGGGCTTTCCAATTGTGAGTAGAATTAATTGCTTGGGTGACTTCATGTTGCAAAATTATCACTTCAGGCATTTGTGGTATCATCTTGTATGTGTCTGTTTCTGCTTGTATCCATCGTGCATGCCTGTTATGTTGTACCGGGTTTGACCATATGTTCCTCCAGAAGTGTTCCATGTCTGTTATGTGTGGTGGATTGTTTATTTTAATGTGTGTGTTATCTATTGTCTGGTAAAATTTCTTTTGGTTTGTGTTGAATGTTTGGTTTTGTTTCCTTCTATTTTCACTTTTTTTGTATCTTCTGAGTCGTTTGGCTAATGCTTGTAATTTCTGCTTCTTTTTGTCTAATTGCTCTGTTGCTTCTTGTTGTGAGATTTTACCTAACCTTTTTCGTTTTTTTTCCGAGATTTCATTTCTTATAAATTGTGTTAGCTGTCCGATGTCTTTTCTCAGTTTTTCTATTTTGATCTGTAGCCTGTGTTGCCATGCTGGTTTTGTGGGTTTCTTCTGTGTGTTGGTTGATTCTGATCTCTGCCTAGTGTGTATATTTAGTGTAGTGAGTGCTCCTATATAAACCAGTAGTTGTAACTCTTCCATAGTTGTGTTTTCATTTATTTTGTTGTGTATGATTGTGTTGATAGTTTTTATTCTTGTTTCGACTTGTGGGTTATTTGGTGGTCTATGCAAGAATGGTCTAATGTCTGTATTTGTGTCTTTGTATTCTATATATGTTAGCTGAAATTTTTCTTGTATATCTAACATCTGTGTCACTTCGTGTTCTATTTGTGCTTGTTCTGGTGGCTGTCTTAAGATTTCGTTTTCCTCTGATTGTTTAATTGGTGCGTGTTGTTCTTTGTTTGTTTGCTCTGGGATGTTTGAGTCCATTACTGTATTTTCTTCTTCTTCTGATTGCACATTATTTTGTTCCAGTATTTGTTGTACTTGTTGTTTGATGATTTCTAATTCTGACTGGGGTATCCTGTTATTTTTTATTATTACACGGATCTGATCAGCTAGTCGTTGTTCTGTTGAAAATTTTAATTCTGGGTATCTGGTAATAAATGTTGTGTATACTTGTGATCTGTATCCAGTTGTGTTGGTTCCTAGGTTTGTTGCTTGGTAATAACAGAACATGAGGTGTCGATTAACTTCATCTGACCATCTCATCCTCTGTCTTTGCTTTCCTTCTAGGGTGGTTGCAGGAAGCATATCCTGCAAAACACCTCTATTTGGATTTAAATCATTTTCCAGTTGGCTAGCAGTGTCGTTACCATTGTGGGCGGGCATAGGGTTCAAGCGTCGTCCCCGACCATGACGGCGCTTGTCCGAGGCTTCTTTAGTTCTGTCCTGAACCAACTAATCACACTAAAAGGGGGTTAGCCCTATTAGTGGTTTGTTCTTTTCGTCGCCTTTTACGACTGGCAGAACATACCGGAGGCCTATTCTTTTCCCGGGCCTCCACGGGGATTATTATTATTATTATTATTATTATTATTATTATTATTATTATTATTATTACTACTAATAATATTAATATTACTATGCACCTATACATTGAAGAAGGTTTCAAAACACAAAAGATATGATGAAAATCAATACTTGTCTAATAATTAGAGCTCCAAAACAAAATCCCTTTAAATATTTTCTGGCTTTGGGGGACATTATATTGTTTTTGAACATGGTGGAAGTTAGTAGAATATGAAGTGTAATGTGTAATAATTTCTTAAAGTGGGTACACACTTGCAAGCAGCATTCATCTGAGCAGTTAATGTGGTTCATCTGAGCAGTTAATGTGGAGAGCCTTGCCTAAGCATTGTGTGACTACAATACCCATAAGCACACAGACAAAAGTGATGGTACCACTGAGCTAGAGCATCACTTTATGCTCAACAGAAAAACCAACAGCAGGTGAATGCTCCTGTGCTGCTCACGAGCAACATGCACACTTTTGTGCAAAACATGAACCACTTGGTTCGCAAGTGTATACATATCTTTAAAAAGAGTATCATATTCCATCCCCAAATATTAGAATCAGGTAAGAGAAACATATTATCTCTTATTAAGGAAACAGTGTCTTTTGCGTGGATGGCCATTAGTTAAAATCAATAGGGAAAGTGTGACATTTACTAAGATCTAACTCATGAAAATTCATCCATCTGTATAAAGTGGTCTCAAAAAGTACATTCCATATTATAAGTGAAGCCTTGTTCTATCAGGAGAGGCCACAGTGAAATGCAGAGACATCAATGGAACTTTTGTAAAGTGGTGAATGCTGTTGTAAATTCAGGTAGTGTCTCAGTCCTGCTCTGAATTTAGAATAAAACGTGCAAAATACTGCGTCCATAGCAATGTTTTCTTATTGGATCTTACAGCACAGCATGTTACTAGAGACAGAAAATTTTAGTAAAACAATGAAGCATAAGTTTGGTACTTTGTTGATCAAACCAGGTGATTCTCTGTAATTCATTCTGGGATTCTTTCTGGCTGCTGATAACAGCAACAATACAATAATTATTCAGTACACAAATCTTGAGGATTGTTTCATTTCCGAGTCAGCTCCTGCGATCTGCTCATCGGGTAATGAGCTATCTCATGTGACACCAACAGGTCAAGTTTTTCCCAGTATGAGAGAGAGAACTTCTCAACCATCACAGAGACTATCTGACATCTTGAACATACCCACAATACTCAGAGATCTACAAGGTGATATAATTTGTAAAATAGTGTAACACCAATAAATGGTTAAGATTGTACAGGATGGTCAATGTTCAATTTCTCGTGACCAGAGAAATCGGTGTTATGGCAAGCTCAGTAAATAAAGAGTCACCACATGAAGAGGAAAGGTAAAAGCAAATGTTGGCATGCTTCTTCTGTTTCAAAGACAGTGCAGAGACAGTAAGTGTTTGAATTACAAAGGGGTAGAATACTCAGTATCCAGAAAATTCTCAAAGTTAGCAATCAGATACAGTTCTTTAATGCTAATAGTTTGTTTACTGTCGTGTACTATGTTGGGTTTTAAAGCTCATTTCAGTCATATGTCTGGTTCTTGCTGACAGATTTTCATAAATATTATTGTATTTTCTGATTCCCTTAAAAACTTATTAAGCCTACTCACAAGGATTATACAGACAGCAAAGGTAAAACATAAATAAAATTGGAGAAATATATTATTTTTTCACAGTATGGGGTACAGCAGTTTCTTTTGTAGTGAGAATAGACCTACATATAGAAGATAAGGACATCCCTGCTCTCCTTACACATCTTTGTGATTGAGTGTGTCTTTTTTTATTTGTCAAAGACACACATAATCTGAACCTCGTTGCACCTGTCTCAGTGGAATAGATCTTTCATGTGCTGAAGCTTGGTTTGGAGGTTGTTGTCGTCATTGATTGAACAGGCCCTGCGGCCACAGTGTTAAGCACATTCAACTATGCACCACTGTACTGAATGATGACAGTTGACTGTACATAGGCATGAATCTTTGTATATCTTCTTCCTACAGTATTAAAGGAACATCTCCACCCTCTATGAGTTCAACTGTGAAAGTAATGTTCTGATAGATGCTGTTAATGTGATTCAGTAACTTACTTAGAATTTGTCTGTGGTACTCATAATTGTTGATGTAGTGTCAGTATCCACTCTTTTAGCAAAAGTAGTAAGAACTAGCGAGAAAGTCACCGTGAAGTATTGCATTAGCAGCCACAGGCCAGTAGTCACTGTGTGGCGACATATAGGTCAGAATAACATACACATAATTGCTATACGAAGCTGTGCTGAAGGGAAAAATACATCGCACAGCAGTATTGACGGTAGTGGGCAGATCGATGGCACCACACATTAGGGCATGTCTCTTGTTATGGACGGCATGAATAGGTGCCAGGTTTTAGTGAAACAAATGCACCTTGGAGCAATATAAATAAGCCTGTATTTTGAAGCAGAAGCACTTCTCATCACCAAAGTCCAGCAGCACTAACATGATGCCAGACAGCAAGACGATGGGCATTGACAGCTGTAACCATGGGTTTGAGACTGGGCTGTGCCTGCTGCCGTCAACACCAGGTTCCTCACTGGACTTGGTGCCACAGTACTGCCAAACTACTGGCCACACCTGCTGTCACCAGTACTGAGGTCTCCCACTGGGACTTAGTGCCACAGAGACTACCACCCTCCAGCTCCTGCCAGGGAGCAGCAGGTTGAATCCCATGCACAGCAATCTCGACCCGAGGGCCATTCCAGACACTGTCACTGATGGAGCAGTAGCACTCCATAGCTGTAGTGCTCATGGTCTAAAGATGCCAACGATGATCCACGGGCCTGCTATCAGCATTACAGGGCACCTAAGCAGCAACCTCTCACCAGCAGTGAGGCGAGTTTTGCTTCACTGAGCCATGATGAAGATGTACTGAGATTGAATAAAGTCTTCTTTACTGTCAGCAGTGTTTTCACATGGCCTTCAGCCACTTCACCACCACCATTCAACCCACCAATGCAACTGCACACATCAAGAGTGATCATCTCCTTCAAATACTCTTCCGAATGATGTCAAAAGTGGGATCTTTAAAACTGTATTACATCGTTTCATGACAGCAGAGAGAGCAACAATGCCTACCATATCTTCACTGTGACACAAGTGCAGTCTTTCTCTTTTGTTTTTGTTCAACTGCAAGTGTCATGGCAATTCGGTGGGTTTTTCCAGGGATTAAGTTGCACTTGTAAGTTAAGTAGGTAACAGGTGAATGCAGAGAGCATGTTTTTTGCAGAAGTGTAAAGATAAGTGTTGGTTTCCACTTGGCTGATATGGATATCAAGAACATAACATGTGGCTCAATGTCAAGCAGTGTACATGTTATGAACCATGAGTAGTAATTCGGGAGGTGAATCTAAGTTAAATCATCATTTCAGTTATGAGCAGCCTCTCAGGCGAGAGTAGTTAAGTCATAGTAAAGAATAATATTATTATTATATTATATTATATATATAGTAATATATATAATATATAATTATATAATATAAGAATAATATTATTATTCCTAAGTGTTCTCATAATTTGATTTTCTTTGTGCAGAACATGGACTATGCCTCAAAATTTAAGAATTTTAAGTAGTGGGTAGTGTTGGGGTAGTACAAAGTGCATTCAAGTTCTAAGGCCTCCGATTTTTTTTCTAATTAACTACTCACCCGAAATCGATGAAACTGGCGTTACTTCTCGACGTAGTCGCCCTGCAGACGTACAAATTTTTCACAACGCTGATGCCATGATTCCATGGCAGCGGCAAAGGCTTCTTTAGGAGTCTGTTTTGACCACTGGAAAATCGCAGAGGCAATAGCAGCATGGTGGTGAATGTGCGGCCACGGAGTGTGTCTTTCATTGTTGGAAAAAGCCAAAAGTCACTAGGAGCCAGGTCAGGTGAGTAGGGAGCATGAGGAATCACTTCAAAGTTGTTATCACGAAGAAACTGTTACATAACGTTAGCTCGATGTGCGGGTGCGTTGTCTTGGTGAAACAGCACACGCGCAGCCTTTCCCGGACGTTTTTGTTGCAGTGCAGGAAGGAATTTGTTCTTCAAAACATTTTCGTAGGATGCACCTGTTACTGTAGTGCCCTTTGGAATGCAATGGGTAAGGATTACGCCCTCGCTGTCCCAGAACATGGACACCATCATTTTTTCAGCACTGGTGGTTACCCGAAATTTTTTTGGTGGTGGTGAATCTGTGTGCATCCATTGAGCTGACTGGCACTTTGTTTCTGGATTGAAAAATGGCATCCACGTCTCATCCATTGTCGCAATCGATGAAAAGAAAGTCCCATTCATGCTGTCGTTGCGTGTCAACATTGCTTGGCAACATGCCACATGGGCAGCCATGTGGTCGTCCGTCAGCATTCGTGGCACCCACCTGGATGACACTTTTCGCATTTTCAGGTCGTCATGCAAGATTGTGTGCACAGAACCCACAGAAATGCCAACTCTGGAGGCGATCTGTTCAACAGTCATTCAGCGATCCCCCAAAACAATTCTCTCCACTTTCTCGATCATGTCGTCAGACCGGCTTGTGCGAGCGAGGTTGTTTCGGTTTGTTGTCACACGACGTTCTGCCTTCATTAAACTGTCGCACCCACGAACGAACTTTCAACACATCCATAACTCCATCACCACATGTCTCCTTCAACTGTCGATGAATTTCAATTGGTTTCACACCACGCAAATTCAGAAAACGAATGATTGCACGCTGTTCAAGTAAGGAAAACGTTGCCATTTTAAGTATTTAAAACAGTTCTCATTATCGCCGCTGGTGGTAAAATTCCATCAGCCGTACAGTGCTGCCATCTCTGGGACGTATTGACAATGAACGCGACCTCATTTTAAAACAATGCGCATGTTTCTATCTCTTTTCAGTCCGGAGAAAAAAAATCGGAGGCCTTAGAACTTGAATGCACCTCATAGTATGGTTAAGTGTCCTTTTTTTCACTTGATGCAGAGTGAGGGAAATAATTTATTACAAAATCCAGAGTACCGACAGAAGTTGCAGAGAGAGCATGATGACTGGACAATGGAAAGTGGCCCTCAGGTTGTGAGAAGTATGTTGATTATGCAAATGATGGAAAGAAAGATGACAAGGCAGAGAGGAGGGGAAAGGAGGAAGCTGAAAGGGAGAAGAGCTGGGTTGTGGATAGTTTATATTTTACTGCAGAGTAGCCGACTACCATTAATGTAGCAGAACTTGTCACTCCTGTGAAGAGTAGGGAAGAACATAACACATGGGTGGATGATCTTATTAGTAGGAAGATTAAATTAGTTGATGGTCTCATAACACAAGGTCCCGGGAATTCACATCATGCACAGGGCAATGACGTCATTGTTAAGGAGAGTAATATAGATATCAAGTAGAAATATGTTGTCTAAGTTGGCTTTAATTCCAGATGGAATGAGTGTGGGGTGTACTGAAGTCATTATGTGTGTAGATAGCAAAATGGTTAATTTAAGTGCAGCAGTACCTATCCCATTGGGTGACAATGGGTGTTGTGTTGTGGCTGGAGAGCCTGGGTCAGATACACAGGGTACGACAAGGCTGGTGATTTTTGCATCGTGCAGAGTGGAACTGCACATGATGATGATGTTTTAGATACAACATGGAGTGCACGAGAAGTGGTTGATAATTGTGTTGCAGATATGGGGCAGAAATGGTTGAGGTACACATATTTCCTGAGAAGCAGGATGATGGAGGAAACTGAAGAGGCAATGAGTTTCTAAAGTGGATAATCTAATCAACTGGACTGAATCTGTTACAGAATGCTCAGAATGTGGCACAAACACAAGTACTGGGCCACAACAAGCATGAAGAGTGCAATGCAAGCCTAAATGTTTTGACAGAATATGAGGCCAAAGTTAACCTTCTATGACAGAAAGCTCTTGCCAGTGTGAGCTATCGCAAGGTGCATCTATTGTACAAGACAAATCAGTTAAACTGTGTATAAATACATTAAGCAGTAAATCATCAAGAACCAGGAAGTTGTTTTGATTCATCATGAGTACCAGAAAACCAATATTTTGAGAATTTGGTTTGGTGCTACAAGAGGAGGAGTAAGTGGGACTACTTGTGAATGGTAGCAGGTATGGGATTTTCTCATAAGAATAGTTTCTGGACTGTGTTGTCTTGGGAAGCATTAGGAGAACTGTTGTCACAAGGAAAAAGTTCCGAAAACTCGCCCAAAATAAAGGGTTAAAAAACACCAGATAGGCAGATGATGCACTACACATATGAGTTTAATGAAGCCAGAGAAAGTTTTGTTAAAGTTGATATGTCAAGGATAATTTACTGAGGAAGGAAGAGTGACATTTTGGAATGGAGAGTTGTAATTTTTTGTGCACCACCATAGCAAAAGGCCTACCAGTGAAATATGAGCTAATGGGAGGGCAAGAGATGCCTGACAGATATTGTAAGATTAAGCAGTATGAGCAAGAAACAAGAAGTAAGTTTATGGACTTTTAAATATTAGTATAATAATTGTATAGAATTTGAGAAGAGTCAATCTAGTAGCATGTATCTGTTTTAAGGATTAACGACGAAGGTTATTTCAACAGACAACTGGGCCAAAGCGACGACAGAGGGACCGGGTCTTCTCCACGGATGGGGAGCAGTGTAGTGTCGTTACCCGAACTGTTATCAAAAGTAACAAGAACTAATGAGAAAGCCACCATGAAGTATTGCATTAGCTACCACAGGCCTTTAGCTGCAGTGTGGCGACATGAGGGTCAGAATAACATACACACAAGGGGATTGCGAGATGAGTCTAGCGGCGTTCAGCGGATAACTGAATCGCACAGTGATAATGACGATAGTGGACGGGTTGAAGTCAACACAGCAGCATAAGTCTCTTGTTACAGGTGATGTGACTAGGTGCCATGTTTTAGAGAAGCAAATCCACCTCAGAGTGATATAAATGAGGTTGAACTTTGAGGCAGAAGCACTTCTCGTCACCACAGTGCAGCCGCACCACCACCACCATGCCATGACTACACCAGACAGCGGGACAACTAGCCGTTGCCACCGGCAGCTATATAATATGTTTTAGACTGGGCTGTGCCTGCTGCTGACAGCACCAAGAGCTCCTCACAGGATCTGGTGCCACAGCACCTGTCATACATATCTGCTACCACCAGCACTGAGTTACCGCTTTCCACCCCCTCCCCTCTCTCTCCCAGGACTTAGTGGCACAGTTCCAGCCACTGTCTGACTCCTTCCAGGGAGCAGCAGGTTAAATCACATGCAGTCTCCACACACTGCCATGGTGGCCACAAGTGGAGCTGAGGGACTGTCCAAAGCACCATCACCAATAGCACAGTAGCATGCCACTGACGTCATGACTGTGCCCTATAGAGGCCACCAACCATCCACGGTCAGCTGTCAGCAGTGTGGCATGCCTCTCACCAGGGCAGAAGCTGCTGCCCATGTGTCAGTGTTGGCCAGGGTCAATAGAGTGAGATGTGTTTTGCCTCTCCGAGACACAATGAAACTGAGATTGAATAAAGTCTTCTTTACTGCCAGCAGTGTTTACACTGGTACCTACAGTCCATCACCACCACCACCACTCACCCCATAGAGTACAACTGCACTCATCACTCATCAGAGTGGTTGTCCACTTCAGGCACTCTTCACCAAAATCTACATGGAACACTTTGGGAAAATGTCACTTGAAACTGCCGGGCTCAAACTCAAACAGCTCAATCACTTTAACAATTATGTATTCATGGTTTGGGGAGAAGACAAATTTTGGATGGGTTCCTGAACCACCTTTCGAGCTTCTATCAAAAGATCACTTGCATAATGGAATTAGACAAGAACACCTTAATAAGGAAGAAGGCATGAGACACATTAGATCATAGATCCAGCACAAGGCATACCAACATAGCTTCCAGAAGTGGATACAGCATTGTGAGTGGTGTATCAATTGTGGAGGAGAGTATTTCAAAGGCGAACATGCACAATAAGGAAAGGTAGGCATAGAAAAATTTTGTGGACCAAGTTGCTGGATTTTTTGAATAGACCTCGTAATGCAGCAAGATCCACAGAGACATATACATATATGCAACTAACTGCCATCACTTGGTACAGTGGTCTACCAAAGTAACCAATCTAGCCATGTCACCAGTGACAAGGATAGCCTTCCAGCTGAGATATATCATGTGAAAGAAGTGGTCACCAAAATGGGTACAGTCAAGTCCAGATAGATGTGCAGTAAATGAGCATCTGAATTAGACTTGGCTGCTGTTTTGGATAGATGGAGCTCCTGTCACCATGGCAAAGTGTCATGTGACTGTGGTTTTGTTAAACCATTTATTGATGGCTGGCACGACAGTGAAGTACAGGATGGACAAGCTGTGCATCATCAGAGCATTTTATAGTGGCCAGATCATTAGTACTTGGTGCATTGGCACTCCATCTCTAAGATAGGGCAGGTACTGGGCTTTTCACATGCTCCACATGCAGATCTCTACTCACCACATGTAAAACGACACAGAAACTAGCATACATGCAAAAACACCACAACTGGATGCTCAAACATGAAGAATGATTTCCACTTTCATCGAAGTGAAACAGAGTCTACAAGCTACTAGGTACAATACATTTTACTGCATATTGATCTTTAGTTTAATTCACATGTAGGAAGTTATAAATAAAAATAAATTATCACTTTGATGTTCCTTATACTAGAAATAGTGTCTTCAGCAAAGCGTATTAACAAAAACATGATTATGGATATACCTTCTTTGAATGCTTAAACAAAAAGTTTTCTCCACATGAACAGTAAAAAGTTATTACTATACTAGATATAGTTTGATTTTTAAGGCCTTTATTCTGAAACACCTGCAGCATTCTGTAATTTAAATTAGGTGTATCCATGAGATGCAAACATCTAGGCTTTCAACTTCCTCACAGATTAACTCTGAGTAATCAACTGGGACCCAAACACAGAACATAGCCTTTTGTGGTGAATGCTCCTACTAACTGAGGTATCGAGGCATGACCTACAATCTGTCCTCACAGCTTCATTCCTACCAGTACTTCTCTCATGCTCTTCAAACTTGATGAATACTATCTTGTAACCTAGCAGGACAAGTATTCCTGGAATAAAGGAAACTGCAGAGAAATGGCTTAGACACAGCCTAGGAAATTGTTTCCAGAATGAATATTTCACTCTGCAGCTGAGAGTGTGCTGCTTTCAAACTACCTGGCAGATCAAAATTGTGTACTGGACTAGGCATGAATCTGGAACCAAGACTTTCACAGGCAGCGCATTTACAGACTGAATTTTCCAGGCAAGAATCACAACCAGATCTCACAGCTTCACTTCTGCCGGTGTCTCTCTCCAATGTTCCAGTCCGGCACACAGTTTTAAAGCAACACACATTCCACTGCAGAGTGAAATACTCATTCTGTAAATAACTGCCTAGACTGTGGGTATGTCATTTCTCTGCAGTATCCTTTCTTCTAGGAGTGCTAGTCCCAATAAGTATGAAAGGGAGTCTTTCTGAAGTTTAGCATCTAGGAGAGCACAAGTCAAGTTGTGAAAGTGGAGCATGAGGAGTCATGACTCATTTACCTCCGTTGATAAAAGAAATGCCCATAAAAGTGAAGCTTCTGGGGTTATGTCCTGTTCCAGCACACAGTTTTTATATGTAAGTAAGTTTCAAAACAGGGCACATTTCAGTTCAGAGTGAAAGATTCATTCAGGATCTAGGCTTGTGTGTCAGTTTGACACACATGTGTAAACTGTCAGGACGGTGCATTCAGAACAGTCTGCTATAGGGTGGAGATTTCATTCTACAATCAAACCCCATGCTATATCTAAATTGTTCCACAGCCAAAGAGGGGACTGCAGTTTCTATGCATTGACGAATTAAATTAAGCTATAGGCACATATTTATTCCACAAACTATCCAAACAACTATAATTATGTGAATTTTAAAATTTTCCCTGCGAATTCACTGTTCAAACAAATTTCGGGCTTGCAGCCGGTCGTCGTTCAATACTTCGTACGATATTTCAACTGGGCACCTGCCAGTCATCTTCAGGTGAGCCATCGCAGACTGGCGATAACGTCCTCCGCTCCGCAATATATAGCGTACTGTAACTATTCTGCGCATGCGTCAAAAACTTGATAGTTGAACCAACACTGCCCGCCGGCAGTGCCCTCGCTGGTGGAATAGCGGAACTCAGTCGCCCTCTGCGTTGCTGTTTGCCACGGCCGTCCACGCACTCTGTCGTCTTCGATTTGAGCAAATCGTGGAGATGATGGGTTTCCATGCACTGTCCAGCTGGTAGGCGCTGTCACGGTTTAACAGATTTTCCGCCAGTTGTATTTCTACGGATTCTTTAATAATGGAGTCCCAGAAAGACGTTGCTGTGGACAAAATCATTGTTTTCTCATACTCCATTGAATGTCCAGTAGAAATACAATGTTCAGCAATAGTGGACTTGCTTGGCTGCAAAAGGCGGATGTAACGTTGATGTTCAGTGCAGCGTTCTTTCACGGTGCGTGTGGTTTGACCTATGTCAGCCATACCACATTGGCACGGTATCTTGTAAATTCCAGCCTTTCGTAGTAACAGATTGTCCTTAACTGATCCCACAAGGTCCACAATCTTTGATGGTGGGCGGAAAACCACTTTTACCTGAAATTTTCGGAGGATTCTTGCTATTTTAAACGAAGTGTTGCCAACAAAAGGAAGAAAAGCTAAAGATTGTTCCGGCATGTTCTCCTCTTTATTCACTTCCTGCTTCTTAGTTTTAACTGTTAGTGCCCTGTTAATCTGCCGGATGGAATACCCATTTTCGCTGAATACTGTCTTTAGATGGGCGAGTTCTTGAGATAAGCTATCTAGATCTGAGACAGTATGAGCTCTATGAACAAGCGTTTTAAGCAAACTCATGGTTTGCGATGGGTGACGGCAACTCGATGCTTGCAGGTACAAATCAGTATGAGTGGGTTTCCGGTAAACTGAATGCCCTAGAGAACCATCATTCTTCCTTCGAACCAGGACATCCAAGAAAGGCAAACAACCATCTTTCTCTATTTCCATGGTGAACAGGATGTTGCTATGAATGGAGTTGAGGTGCTGTAGAAACTCCATTAATTTATCTTCTCCATGAGGCCACACTATGAAAGTGTCATCCACATACCACCAAAAAACTGTTGGCTTCAGGGTAGCTGATTCAAGAACTCTCTCTTCAAAATCCTCCATAAAAAGGTTGGCGACCAAAGGAGACAGGAGGCTACCCATGGTGACAGCGTCAGTCTGTTCAAAATATTCTTGATTAAACATAAATTAAGTTGAGGAAAGTGCGTGCCTGAACAAAGCAGTGATATCAACAGGAAACATGTTACCAATCAGTGTCAAAGAATCTGCAAGAGGAACTTTTGTAAAAAGTGAGACCACATCAAAACTTACTAGAAGGTCTACACTGCTAAGACGAAGAGCCCCCAGTCTATTGATAAAATCAGCTGAGTTTCGTATGCCTACGAAAGGTCTCAGTAAGGAAGCGAGATGTTTAGCTAAATCATATGTGGAATATCTGAGTGACCACCATCAAACGTTCATTTCTGAGGAAGAGGATGTGGAACAAAAATGGAAAAAATTCAGAAACATCGTCCAGTACGCCTTAGATAAGTTCGTACCGACTAAGGTCCAAAGCGAGGGGAAAGATCCACCGTGGTATAACAATCATGTACGAAAGGTACTACGGAAACAAAGAAAGCTTCATCATAGGTTTAAGAGTAGTCGAATCATAGCTGATAAGGAAAAGCTGAACAAAGCGAAAAAGAGCGTAAAGAGAGCAATGAGAGAAGCATTCAACGAATTCGAACATAAAACATTGGCAAACAATCTAAACAAGAACCCTAAAAAGTTTTGGTCATACGTAAAATCGGTAAGCGGATCTAAATCCCCTATTCAGTCACTCGTTGACCACGATGGCACCGAAACAGAGGACGACCGAAGAAAGGCAGAAATACTGAATTCAGTGTTCCGAAACTGTTTCACTGCGGAAAATCGTAACACGGTCCCTGACTTCAGCCGTCGCACGGACGCCAAAATGGAAAATATTGAAATAAACGATATCGGAATTGAAAAACAACTGCTATCACTTAGTAGCGGAAAAGCATCCGGACCAGACGAGATACCCTTAAGATTCTACAGTGATTATGCTAAAGAACTTGCCCCCTTTCTATCAGCAATTTATCGTAGATCGCTGGAAGAACGTAAAGTACCTAGCGACTGGAAGAAAGCGCAGGTCGTTCCCATTTTCAAGAAGGGTCATAAATCAGATGCGAATAATTATAGGCCTATTTCGCTTACGTCAATCTGTTGTAGAATAATGGAACATGTTTTGTGTTCTCGTATTATGACGTTCTTAGATAATACAAATCTCCTTCATCATAACCAACATGGATTCCGCAAACAGAGATCATGTGAAACTCAGCTCGCCCTATTTGCCCAAGAAATTCACAGTGCCGTAGACACTGGCGAGCAGATTGATGCCGTATTCCTGGACTTCAGGAAGGCATTTGATACGGTTCCGCACTTACGTTTAGTGAAAAAAATACGAGCTTACGGAATATCGGACCAGGTTTGTGATTGGATTCAGGATTTCCTAGAAGAAAGAACACAACATGTCATTCTTAACGGTTCAAAATCTGCAGATGTAGAGGTAATTTCGGGAGTACCGCAGGGAAGCGTGATAGGACCTTTATTGTTTACAATATACATAAATGACTTAGTTGACAACATCGGTAGCTCCGTGAGGCTATTTGCAGATGACACGGTTGTCTACAAGAAAGTAGCAACATCAGAAGACTCGTACGTACTCCAGGAGGACCTGCAGAGGATTAATGCATGGTGCGACAGCTGGCAGCTTTCCCTAAACGTAGATAAATGTAATATAATGCGCATACATAGGGGCAGAAATCCATTCCAGTACGATTATGCCATAGGTGGTAAATCATTGGAAGCGGTAACGACCGTAAAATACTTAGGAGTTACTATCCGGAGCGATCTGAAGTGGAATGATCACATAAAACAAATAGTGGGAAAAGCAGGCGCCAGGTTGAGATTCATAGGAAGAATTCTAAGAAAATGTGACTCATCGACGAAAGAAGTAGCTTACAAAACACTTGTTCGTCCGATTCTTGAGTATTGCTCATCAGTATGGGACCCTTACCAGGTTGGATTAATAGAAGAGATAGACATGATCCAGCGAAAAGCAGCGCGATTCGTCATGGGGACATTTAGTCAGCGCAAGAGCGTTACGGAGATGCTGAACAAGCTCCAGTGGCGGACACTTCAAGAAAGGCGTTACGCAATACGGAGAGGTTTATTATCGAAATTACGAGAGAGCACATTCCGGGAAGAGATGGGCAACATATTACTGCCGCCCACATATATCTCGCGTAATGATCACAACGAAAAGATCCGAGAAATTAGAGCAAATACGGAGACTTACAAGCAGTCGTTCTTCCCACGCACAATTCGTGAATGGAACAGGGAAGGGGGGATCAGATAGTGGTACAATAAGTACCCTCCGCCACACACCGTAAGGTGGCTCGCGGAGTATAGATGTAGATGTAGATGTAGAAGCTCCAATGTTGCTCACTATTGGACGCAGAGGAAGACCCACTTTATGAATTTTGGAAGGCCATACAGTCTTGGAGGTACACAACCATGTGGTTTTAACCTCTTGATGGTCTCTTGCGGTAAGGAGGAGGAATTTAATAGTGCTGAAGTTTTTCGTTGCACACGTCCTCTAGGATCGTAATCAATCCTCCTATAGGTAGAGTCACTTAGCAGACCATACATCTTATCTTTATACACACCACAAAGTAACAAAACAGTTGCATTACCTTTGTCAGCTTTCAATACCACTACGTCAGGGTCCTCTCTCAGATTTCGTAATGCAGCTCTTTCTACAGAGGTTAAATTATTGCATTGAGTAGGAGCCTTCAACAGAGCACGGCAAGTTTCCCTTCTTATTTCGTCTGCGGCATCCAAAGGAAGACGTCGTACAGCTTCTTCAACATCACTCAAAATACTTATTAATGGCGGTGCTGTAGGTGTAGGTGCAAATTGAGTCCCATGCTTAATACAGACACCGTAGCATCGTCCAAATTCTTCTCCATGAGATTGACAACGGAACGTCGTACCATTATCCCTTCTGGCGACGGCTTCTGTGGCAACAGACGATCAAATTTTGATATCTGCCGACAATTAGCATCATTGTGGATCCACTCGAACTTGGCCGAAGTCACTCCATCAACCCAGTCCCATGATACAGGAGAAAGATAGCTTGCAACCTTCAGATGTAACTGGTAAAGTTCTGCTGAAATAGCATCTAACCTTCGTCTTGTATAGCAAATCCTCTCCTTGACAACAGCATGACTATCCTTCTCAGTAATCTTCTGTGCAGTAGCGGTCTTAATGAAATGAGTCACTCTAGCAAATTTTGGTATTAGGCCATGGTCCCGACATCTCAATAAAAAGCTTTTAAGTTCACGGCCGTGGCAAACAGCAACGCAGAGGACAACTGAGTTCCGCTATTCCACCAGCGAGGGCGCTGCCGGCGGGCAGTGTTGGTTCAACTATCAAGTTTTTGATGCATGCGCAGAATAGTTACAGTACGCTATATATTGCGGAGCAGAGGACGTTATCGCCAGTCTGCGACGGCTCACCTGAAGATGACTGGCAGGTGCCCAGTTGAAATATCGTGCGAAGTATTGAACGACGACCGGCTGCAAGCCCGAAATTTGTTTGAACAACTATAATTATATCCAAATGACTTTAATTACTGTGCTAGCACTTCTTGTTAGCACCATTAAACTTCTTATGTCATAAATGTATCAACAGCCTATAATTTGAAACCAAATAGAACAGTAATTAACTATTTAAAAAATATATCGACACAAAATATAACTTTCTGAATTGTGGTTCCTCCCTAAAAGACAAGAAGCACAATGAAGAGATAAGGCGCCAATTAAAAATATTTTATTGATTGATGACAGAATTTCCCAAAACAAGAGAAACTAGGAAAATCACGTTTTACAATAAAGAACAACAGAATTCTGAAGCTGATCAATCTCATGATTACTGTTATGATGTGGAATGTGTCAAGTGCATAAGAAATGCATGCATGAATCCAGGTATAAAAAGAGTTGTCACGGGGATATGATTTTAATTTATTTTTGAAACTATTACTGCTGTCTGTGAGACATTTTATTCCATCTGGTAATTTATCAAAAAATTTTACAGCAGCATATTTTACCCCTTTCTGCACCATACATAGGTTAAGTAGAGGATGGTGTAAGTCTTTCTTTCTTCTGGTATTATAATCATGATTGTCACTGTTGTTTTCAAACTGGTCCATGTTGTTGAGAATAAATTTCATTGCTGAGTAAATATACTGTGAGGCTGTTGTAAGAATTCCTAAACTTTCAAACAGATGCTTACAAGATATGGGACTATGAGCCCCACACATTATTCTAACCACTTTCTTTTGAGTACTGAATACTTTTTGCATAAGTGTTGAGTTACCCCAAAATATTACTGTGCATGACATCAGAGTGTGAAAATATGCTAAGTATATTAGCTTACGAATTTTCATATCCTCAAAATTGGCAATTATTCAGACTGCAAAAGTTGCTGAACCTAGTCACTTTAGGAGATCCAAAATATGAATTTTCCAATTAAGATTCTCATCTAGATGTACACCCAAAAACTTAGCGTGATCTACCCTGGCTATTGACTTCTGTTGATGTGTTATATTTATTGAAGGAACTGTATTCCTCGCTATAGAAAATTGGATGTACTATGTTTTCTCAAAGTTCAGAGCAAGCCCAACTGCAGAAAACCAGACATTATTTGTATCATTTTCTATCAGAGTTTCTTTTACTGGATTAATAATGACACTTGTATCATCAGCAAACAGTGTCAGTTTAGCTCCTTGTTTCAGGTAAGAACAGAGGTCATTCACATAGATCAAGAACAGAAAGGGACCCATGATCGAATCCTGTGGCACATCTAATGTGGGAAACTTCCTTAAATCACTTAAACCATATAAAGAAACTTTTTGCTTCCTGTTTTGTAGATATGACTTAAACCACTCATATGCTGCTCCACTTATACCACAGAATTGTAATTTTTGTGACATAATGTCATAGTTCATACAATCAAATGCTTTGTATAGGTCACAGAAAATTCCTATTGGTGACATTTTTCTGTTTAAATACTCTATTATGTGGCCACTGAAATTGTATATTGCTGTCTCAGTGGAACAACATTTTTGAAATCTGAACTGTGATTTACTAAATATCCCTTTACTGTTAAGATGGTTAACCACTATTGAGTACATTACTTTCTTGGTGACTTTTGGAAATGCTGTGTCCAAGGATACTGGCCGGTAATTATTGACATCTGTGATGTCCCTTTTTTTTTTGTAGAGAAACTTAACAATGCCATATTTTAATCTGTCTCGGAAAATACCTTGAGTTACTGATGCATTACATATGTGATTCAGAACATCTGCTGTAACTGCCCCACATTGTTTTAACATCTTGTTAGAGATGTCATCTACTCCAACAGAACATTTATTTTTGGAATGTTTAATGATTTTCTTTATTTCACAAGAGGTGAAAATTAATCTGACTAGGATTTCCCATAACTAATTCTTCCATGTACTGCTTGGTTTTTTTCTTTTGAACCATTCTCACCAATTTTTTCCCCTACACTTAACAAATGGTTGTTAAATACTTAGCTACTTGTGTACTGTTGGTTCAGATGGTCTCATTCTCTTTAATACTAATACTACCTACCCCAGTGGTTTCTCTTCCTGTCTCCCTTCTAACACCATTCCATACTGATTTGATTTTACTGCCCAAGTTGTTAATTTCATCTCTAATATACACATGTCTTGATTTTCTGACAACTTTTCTCTATACGTTCCAATAATTTTTATAGTGTATAATTACTTCTGCGTCTTTACTAATTCTTACTGTCTCATACAGTTTTCTTTTTCTTTCTGAAGACACTTTAACACCTGTAATAATCCAAGGTTTCTTTGAAAACTGTTGGGTGTGACATTTAGTAAGTTTTTTGGAAAACAATATTCAAAAAGGGATATAAATTTATCAAGCAATATACACATCAAAAAATAGTTTTGCATCACCTCAATTACGAAAGTTCCGGAAGCCGTACAGAAAATTGAAACAGAGATCAACATGAACATCATTTCTGCCCTTTTTATTGCTCATGAAAACCACACGTTGCATGTTCCACCACCATACAGCGTTGTACACACTGGCACCTCTAAAACCCAGTAACATGTCATCTTGCATTGATGCATTCCTGTACTCAGCGTGGCATACTACCCACAAGTTCATCAAGGCACAGTTGGTCCACATTGTCCCACTCCTCAATGGCGATTCGGTGTAGTTCCCTCAGAGTGGTTGGTGGGTCATGTCATCCATAAACAGCCCTTTTCAATCTATCCCAGGCATGTTCAATACGGTTCATGTCTGTAGAAATGCTGGCCACTCTAGTCGAGCAATGTCATTATCCTGAAGGAAGTCACTCACAAGATGTGCACAATGGGGGCGCTAATTGTCGTCCATGAAGATGAATACCTCACCAATATGCTGCTGATATGGTTGCACTATCGGTCGGAGGATGGCATTCATTCACATATCGTACAGCCATTACGGTGCCTTCCATTACCACCAGCAGTGTACGTTGGTCTCCATTAGGCCACTCCAAAACAGCAGGGAACCTCCACCTTGCTGAACTCACTGGACAGTGTGTCTACGGCGTTACACGTGACTGGGTTGCCTCCAAACACGTCTGCGATGATTGTCTGGTTGAAGGCATAAGCGACACTCATTGGTGAAGAGAATGTGATGCCAATCGTTAGGGGTCCATTCGGCATGTTGTTGGGCCCTTCTGTACTGCACTGCATGGTGTTGTGGTTGCATTGATGGACCTTGCCATGGATATTAGGAGTGAAGTTGCGCATCATGCAGCCTATTGCGCACAGTTTGAGTTGTAACACAAGGTCCTGTGACTGCATGAAAAGCATTATTCAACATGGTGGCATTGTTGTCAGGGTTCCTCCGAGCCATAATCCGTAGGTAGTAGTCATCCACTGCAGTAGTAGCCCTCAGGTGGCCTGAGCGAGGCATGTCATCAACATTTCCTGCCTCTCTGTATCTCCTCCATGTCCAAAGAGAGCTCTTCCTGGCACAAAGTAACAATGCGGACATTATCGAACTGTGGTATTGACCGCCTAGGCATGGCTGAACTACAGACAACACGAGCCATGTACCTCCTTCCTGGTGGAATGGCTGGAACTGATCGGCTGTCGGATCCCCTCCGTCCAATAGGCAGCATTGTTGTTTACATCTTTGGGTGGGTTTAGTGACGTCTCTGAACAGTCAAAGACACTGAGTCTGTGATACAAAATCCACAGTCAGCGTCTATCTTCGGGAGTTCTAGGAACCAGCGTGATGCAAAACTTTTTTTTATGTGTGTATGTTGCATTTATTATTAGCATTTGGCTTCCTGTATACATTTCCCCAATTAACATTCCTTAAACTTTCTCTGAAGTGCTCTATAGATAACAGGTTGAGCAAACTTACCCTTTTACTTCATGGTTTCTGAACTGTACACCCTGCTAGGTTTTGTAAGATAATCAATTGTGCATCATGGTTCTATAATCTATTTATCAAAAGGAAAGCATGTGCTAGTCTTACATACTCTTGCTGTACAAATGTATTATCTATTAAAGTACTACTATCTTGAGCTATACATGTAGGAAAATTGATCACTGTGTCTAATTATATGTCATTATAACACTTCTAGTTCACTTTTCCTATCAGAACTGCTTAGAAAGTTTAAAGTGAAATCACCACAGATTAACAATTCCTTCTTTCTGACAGACAGCATAATAGGGAGTCAAACTTTTTATGAAAAGATCCCAATCTCCTAATGGGGACCTGTACTCAGACATCATCCTACCAGAAGAAGAGAGGAGGTCAACCAAAGACAAGAAAACTAAGATGGGAGCAGGCTAATAGCCTAATCCTGGAAGAGGTGGACAGCAAAAATGGTTCTTACTAATACAATATTATGAAATAGAGCTCTTTGCTTAAGATTTGCTATACACAGCTGTTTAAATAGCCAAATGATAATTAAAACAGCTATTTTTTCAAAGCAAGAAGTTTTTATTGTCTCAAACACCACTACTGGTTACCTTCTTAGCTATTGGTAAAGAAAAAATTATGAAGTGCATGGTTCACTCTGACACTACCCAACCTAGAAGATACTGTGATGAAATGCAGTGCCTTAAACACAGTTTGTTCTCATGCTAAAAATTAAATGTACTCCAGTGACACAAGAGAACATAACTGCTACATTGCTACTGTAGTAAAACTTTGTCTCAGAAATGAAACACGTTACATACCTGTTCCACAACATATATCAAGAACAGTAGTCCTCTGATCTAATCCAGCCACATTAAACAAGGCATTGTACAGAACTTCAGCTGCCGCAATGTTGACTTGGAAGAAGGAGTCTGGTGATATTCTGAATTTATATCCACACAAATGCTCCGTTAGGTATGGCTCACCATATAAAAGTTGAAACGGAGCTTGGTCATTTGTGCAGCGAGTATTAGAGCTGTTAGCAGACAACATGACACAGTTGCTAAAAACACTTATCAGAGACACAATATTAGTAGATAATGTCCTTACCTCACAGCCCCAAACATGATAAATAATCACTGCTACTTCCTTCTATATAAGACAAAACTATGAATGAAAATCACAGAAGAATTCCAGTTGCACCACTATTACCTTAAACTGTCTTAACACTGTTCAGCTAGTATTGTAATTGCATGGTTAAGTCAAGTCTTAGTACTTCACGTCATAACATATTTTATTACAAGTGCAGGCAATACAGTTCCTCATGAATGGTTTGTATTCTATGAGAATATGAGATTGGATGTTGTTGTTGTTGTTGTTGTTGTTGTTGTCTTCAGTCCTGAAACTGGTTTGATGGAGCTCTCCATGCTACTCTATCCTGTGCAAGGTTCTTCATCTCCCAGTACTTACTGCAACCTACATGCTTCTGAATCTGCTTGGTGTATTCATCTCTTGGTCTCCCTCTACGATTTTTACCCTCCACGCTGCCCTCCAATGCTAAATTTGTGATCCCCTCATGCCTCAGAACATGTCCTACCAACCGGTCCCTTCTTCTAGTCAAGTTGTGCCACAAACTCCTCTTCTCTCCAATTCTATTCAATACCTCCTCATTAGTTATGTGATCTACCCATCTAATCTTCAGCATTCTTCTGTAGCACCACATTTCGAATGCTTCTATTCTCTTCTTGTCCAAACTATTTATCGTCCATGTTTCACTTCCATACATGGCTACACTCCATACAAATACTTTCAGAAATGACTTCCTTACACTTAAATCTATAAACGATGTTAACAAATTTCTCTTCTTCAACAACGCTTTCCTTCCCATTGCCAGTCTACATTTTATATCCTCTCTACTTCGACCATCATCAGTTATTTTGCTCCCCAAATAGCAAAACTCCTTTACTACTTTAAGTGTCTCATTTCCTAATCTAATTCCCTCAGCATCACCCGACTTAATTCGACTGCATTCCATTATCCTCGTTTTGCTTTTGTTGATGTTCATCTTATATCCTCCCTTCAAGACACTGTCCATTCCATTCAACTGCTCTTTCAAGTCCTTTGCTGTCCCTGACAGAATTACAATGTCATTGGCGAACCTCAACATTTTTATTTCTTCTCCATGGATTTTAATACCTACCCCGAATTTTTCTTTTGTTTCCTTTACTGCTTGCTCAATATACAGATTGAATAACATCGGGGACAGACTACAACCCTGTCTCACTCCCTTCCCAACCGCTGCTTCCCTTTCATGCCCCTCGACCCTTATAACTGCCATCTGCTTTCTGTACAAATTGTAAATAGCCTTTCGCTCCCTGTATTTTACCCCTGCCACCTTAAGAATTTGAAAGAGAGTATTCCAGTCAACATTGTCAAAAGCTTTCTCTAAATCTACAAATGCTAGAAACGTATGTTTGCCTTTCCTTAATCTATTTTCTAAGATAAGTCGTAGGGTCAGCATTATCTCACGTGTTCCAACATTTCTGCGGAATCCAAACTGATCTTCCCCGAGATCGGCTTCTACCAGTTTTTCCATTTGTCGGTAAAGAATTCGCGTTAGTATTTTGCAGCAGTGACTTATTAAGCTGATAGTTCATTAATTTTCACATCTGTCAACACGTGCTTTCTTTGGGATTGGAATTATTATATTCTTCTTGAAGTCTGAGGGCATTTCACCAGTCTCATACATCTTGCTCACCAGATGGTAGAGTTTTGTCAGGACTGGCTCTCCCAAGGCCGTCAGTAGTTCCAATGGAATGTCGTCTACTCCCGGGGGCCTCGTTTCGACTCAGGTCTTTCAGTGCTCTGTCGAACTCTTCACACAGTATTGTGTCTCCCATTTCATCTTCATCAACATCCTCTTCCATTTCCATGATATTGTCCTCAAGTACATCGCCCTTGTACAGACCCTCTATATACTCCTTCCACCTTTCTGCTTTCTCTTCTTTGCTTAGAACTAGGTTTCCATCTGTGCTCTTGATATTCATACAAGTGGCTCTCTCTTCTCCAAAGGTCTCTTTAATTTTCCTGTAGGCAGTATCTATCTTACCCCTAATGAGATAAGCCTCTACATCCTTACATTTGTTCTCTAGCCATCCCTGCTTAGCCATTTTGCACTTCCTGTCAATCTCATTTTTCAGACGTTTGTATTCCTTTTTGCCTGCTTCATTTACTGCATTTTTATATTTTCTCCTTTCATCAATTAAATTCAATATTTCTTCTGATACCCAAGGATTTTTACTAGCCCTTGTCTTTTTACCTACTTGATCCTCTGCTGCCTTCACTACTTCATCCCTCAGAGCTACCCATTCTTCTTCTACTGTATTTCTTTCCCCCATTCCATTCCAGTCCATTGTTCCCTTATGCTCTTCCTGAAACTCTGTACAGCCTCTGGTTTAGTCAGTTTATCCAGGCCCCATCTCCTTAAATTCCCACCTTTTTGCAGTTTCTTCAATTTTAATCTACAGTTCATAACCAATAGATTGTGGTCAGAGTCCACATCTGCCCCTGGAAATGTCTTACAATTTAAAACCTGGTTCCTAAATCTCTGTCTTACCATTATATAATCTATCTGATACCTTTTAATATCTCCAGGATTCTTCCATGTATACATCCTTCTTTTATGATTCTTGAACCAAGTGTTAGCTATGGTTAAGTTATGCTCTGTGCAAAATTCTGCCAGACAGCTTCGTCTTTAATTTCTCTCCCCTAATCCATATTCACCCTTCTCTCCCTTTTCCTACTCTCGAATTCCAGTCACCCATGACTATCAAAAATTCGTCTCCCTTCACTACCTGAATAATTTCTTTTATCTCATCATACATTTCTTCAATTTCTTCATCATCTGCAGAGCCAGTTGGCATATAAACTTGTACTACTGTATTAGGCATGGGCTTCGTGTCTATCTTGGCCACAATAATGCGTTCACTATGCTGTTTGTAGTAGCTTATCCGCACTCCTATTTTTTTATTCATTATTAAACCTACTCCTGCATTACCCCTATTTGATTTTGTATTTATAACCCTGTATTCACCTGACCAAAAGTCTTGTTCCTCCTGCCACCGAACTTCACTAATTTCCACTATATCTAACTTTAACCTATCCATTTCCCTTTTTAAATTTTCTAACCTACCTGCCCGATTAAGGGATCTCTGACATTCCACGCTCTGATCCGTAGAACGCCAGTTTTCTTTCTCCTGATAATTTCATCCTCTTGAGTAGTCCCCGCCCGGTGATCTGAATGGGGGACTATTTAACCTCCGGAATATTTTACCCAAGAGGGCGCCATCATCATTTAACCATACAGTAAAGCTGCATGCCCTCGGGAAAAATTACGGCTGTAGTTTCCCCTTGCTTTCAGCCAGGATGAAATTAATTTTTGAAAAATGTCAACTACCGTCACTGCTTTTCAGTCTGAAAGTGAAGGTTCCTATGAATGCCACAGCAATAAATTACTTTTTATTTTATAATTATGCAACATATATTTCTTGTGACAACAGAATCTTACATAAAGAGCAATATGATAATAAACGTAAATGTTGCTAAACATAAAACATTGATAGAATTTTCTCAAAACTTGGTATATCCATTTTAGAAGCTCTAATTTTTCCATGATTTATAATTTTTATACAGGCAAAAATAGAGTATGGATGTTGAAGCACACAGATGATAGAAAAAATATACCTTAACAACTACATGAAATATGTCAATGCCAATTAGAAATAAATGTGGCTGCAGAATGAACAAACTTAAAAAGGTGGAATTTTGTACGGTATTTAGGCTGTTTAAAGTCACATGACAAAACCTTGTCTAGGTACAGATTTTGGCAGTTGTCTCTGTGTACATACCACAAGACCTCAGCCTGTACTGAATGATTGTGCAAGATATGTGGCTACGAAATGGGTAGAAGTGAAAAATCTCATCTACACACTCTTGGTGAACACAAGAGAATCTATATTTGTAAGTTTGCATGAAAACATTGTCCATTTTAGTTAACTGATGTGTCTATGGTTAAGGGTTGTCTGGTTGCCACTATTTGCCAATTTTAGCCAAAAATTCTTATACCTTCAGCTGAATGGACACTTAATTTATAGAACAATTTAAAGCATGTCTTACCAGGCCTGAAAGTACAGTGATGTAAGACTGCAATGTGAACCAGGCCCTTGAGTGAAAAATTCCTTGAGATTCTGTGCTTCTTCTTGAAGCTCTTCCTCATGCAGCTGCTGAGGATGAAACAGCACAACTGCCATTGTCTCTCCAGCTGCAGTTGATCGAACAAGCAATGTGCGCCAGTGCCCACCATCGCGAAAGTCATGGCAAGCAAGATATTTTGATTCTCTGATGTACTTTTGATATGCCTACAATGATAATTGTAAATATCATAAATGTGCATATTTCTGATAGGTGCATGATTTTTCTATTGATAACAACACTTACTGTAGCCACATCCTTATGCTTTTGTTTCATGTTAATGATATATGTTGGTGGTACACACACATACTCATGTTTTGCTGTTTTGCCAACAAAAAATCCCACTGTTTTTGGATTTCCATCTACACCACACCGAACATTGAACTCATCTTTGTTCCTATATTCTTGTGTGACAGGCTGGTTAAAAACAATGTATATTAGTTGTTTGATACACATCAAAATAAATTTGATAACAACTAAGAAAGTATTGTACTTACTGAAGGAAGAACATTATTGACACGGCACATTTTCAAGTGATTATGTTTATGAGAATGTGGTTTCAGCTTAGATTTGATAAGTGAAACTACATGTTTAGTCCACTGAAACTTCAGTTCAAGTTGCTGCTCATATGGAATCCGCCACAAGGGAGTCACAACCTCTGCTAAACATTCATACTGATTCTCAGCTGTGACATGTTCTGGAATTTTTGGCACAACAAGGGGGGCTGCTGGAGCCTAAAAAATAAATCATCAATTAGCACTTAAAGGTTACTACCTAATTCAATATTGACATAACTGTAAATAGAAATGATTTTAAATGGTGCAAGTTCAAACACTCAAAACTGATTTCAATCATGGGTTCCTCTTCATCCATCGGAAATGTAAATGTGTTTGCATTGTACGTGTGTGCTGTGACGAGATAATCATATTCAACGGCTGAGCAATAATGTATATAGCCTTTTTTATGCACTTGCCTGGTGCTCAAGGCTTTCATTAGAAGAGCTGTAATGTACATAGCCATTTTTATGTACCTATCTAGTGCTCAACACTTTCATTATATGCCCGCATCTCGTGGTCGTGCGGTCGCGTTCTCGCTTCCCACGCCTGGGTTCCCGGCTTCGATTCCCGGCGGGGTCAGGGATTTTCTCTGCCTCGTGATGGCTGGGTGTTGTGTGCTGTCCTTAGGTTAGTTAGGTTTAAGTAGTTCTAAGTTCTAGGGGACTGATGACCATAGATGTTAAGTCCCATAGTGCTCAGAGCCATTTTTTCATTATATGATTAGCATTGGCTTTACTCATGTCATTGTTCACAACTTTCTGGAAAAAGTGCTTTATTTATCTGATAAAATAAAATGCTCTTTATCACCATTAAGAGTCAAAAAATTTGCAGCAATTAACACATTATTTCATGTACTGAAAGATTCTCCTATGAACATGCAAAAAGCATGTGACAACACAAAATTAAATAAGGCCCAATGAAATGAACAGAAATAAAGGAAAGAAAGTAAATTTCAATAAACTCAGAAATTTTTAAACTCTCTCAGTAACATTTACCTGTGAGTGCCTCCATGCTGTTATAGTCCACCCACAATGACAATGAGAAAGAGGCACACACTTCGCTGTCAAGTAAGATGTATCCACAAGATCAATACACAGAATTAGAATAATTCAAATTTCTAATCAACTGATACACTTGCAAAAAGTATATTATTACTTTTAAAGCTGCAATAATAGCACTTTAGAGGATCTGCATGAATATTGTATCCACCAAGTTCATGCATTAAACTCAGTTATCAGTGATAATGCTCTGCAATATGACTGTTATGCAATATAAATTTTAATAATTACATGAAAAATTTTAAATACCATAAACAGGTCCGAATGTTTGAAGGAAGAGTTCAACCTGCAACTCTTCTGCCTTTTATGTGAAATAATTTTGAGTGGTATCATGTTTTCAGGAGCTAATGAGTTACTAGCTGCATAACACAAGAAGTTTCACATTGAATTAGTTAACTGAGGTGAGTGACAAATCAGGGACACGTATTGTTCCAAATCTGGTCAACTGACAATTTAAAATAGCTCCCATCAGTTTCCTAATAATATGTGTGACATTTTGGCATTTGTTATGGTACATTATTTGTTCTTTTTACACAGAGAAGTTCATTTATTTAAAAAAGGGACTTATCATATAGGACGTCAGTCTATTATGAAGCAGCCACACATAATTCATAATCTGTGAACTTGCGACAACACCACTTTATCCAGTACAGAATGAAACTTATACAACCTGGACTATAAACAAGCAATAAGCTTTATGGAATCCAGAAACAATATTGGTCCCCAACTGATAGCACTGTCTACTTCAAATTCATTTGTAAGAAGGCAACAAAATGGCAAACACGAGGTCTGTCTAAAAAAATATCCGACCTTTGATTTTCCCGCGCAAAATAGATATGTTAGCGCGGCATCACTGTACACAGTAAAGGAAGAGACATTTATGTGCAAGCGTGAATTTTGTCCCCGCCTTCCAGCGCATCAGTTGCTGCCTGTCAGTCACTGAGTGAGGTTCTACACAACATGTTCATCAGATTACCAATTCTCTCAAGATGACAGAATGTGTTGAGCAAAGATACTGCATCAAATTTTGTCAAAAGCTTGGGGATTCCCAAAGTGAAACAATTCGTAAGATTCAGTAGGTGTTTGAAGAAGATGCAATGGGTGTAACACAAATTAAGGAGTGGTTCAACTGATTCAGAAATGGCCACACATCAGTGGAAAGTGACCAGTGTTCTGGCATGCCCCAAACTGATCAGAGTGCAGCTGTTGTTGAGAGGGTGCAAAATTTGGTGATGGAAGATTGTCGTTTGACTGTGCAGGAGATTGCCCAAGAGGTTGGAGTGAGTAAAGATTCTGCACATGCAATTTTGCATGATTATTTGAACATACACAGTGTGGCTGTGAAATTCGTGCCCAAGTTGTTGTCGCTGAAACAAAAAGACCTCCGTTTTGACGTTGCACATGACCTTCTGGACACCACCAACACTGATCCTGGATTTCTGAACACCACGATAACAGGAGATGTGTCATGGGTGTACGGGTACAAACCAGAAACAAAAAGACAGTCATTGCAATGAAAGCATCCCGAGTCTCCAAGGCCAAAGAAAGTTCGGCAGGTGTGAAGCAAAATCCAGGTGATGCTGACTGGCTTCTTTGGTGTCCGTGGAATTGTGCATCATGAATATGCACCTGAAGGACAAACAGTGACAAAGGAGTACTATCAAGATGTTCTCCAGTGACTCTGTGATGCAGTTCAGCGCAAAAGACCAGACATTTGCATGGCGAAAAACTGGCAACTGCATCAGAACCATGTCCCCGCACATTCATCCCACTCGATCCAAAATTTCTTGGCCAAACATGGAATTACAGCCGTTTGCCAACCTCCCTACTCTCCAGACATAGCTCCTTGTGACTTCTGGTTGTTTCCAAACTTGAAGATGCCACTGAAAGGATCCCGTTTTGAGAGTAGAGAAGAGATAATGCAGAACATGACGACGGAGCTGAACACAATTCTAAAAGAAGACTTCCAGAGGTGTTTCCAGCAGTGGAAGGATTGGTGCGCTAAGTGTGTACAAGCACAAGGGCCCTACTGTGAGGGGGATTGGGGTCCCAACCCCGTTAGGTATTCGAAATATTTTTTCTGGCCAAAGGTCGGACACCTTTTAGACAGGCCTCGTAGTTAGCTGCTGCCAAATTGTAGTTGAAAGCAGAGCTGACCACCTAGTGGCACAACATAATGCTGTGCACAAGATATTTGACTTCAGTGGTTGCTTCACAACCTGTGCCATCTGGAACTTTTGCTCTCCATCCCCCCCCCCCCCCTTCTCCCAGCTCCAGTCTCTCTGAAGTACATTGATAAGAATTGTCATGGCAACGCATCCTTTGATCTCATAATCCTCTTGACCACAATCTCCACTAGCCTCTGCCCTACATGAACCTACACCCCTGCATCTCATGACCCCATCCTCACTCCCACCCTCCCACCCACAGAGTCCCTATCCCCTCTTTGCTCTTCCCCTTTCCTTTCGCCTATGTCCCATTGCCAATCCTCTTCTCTGCATAATTGTCCACAACATACAACTGAATCTGCATGTGGCCAGAATGAGCTCACTTGTGCCATTTTCATATCTCCACAATCCTATCCCATGAGCACGTTGTCTCTTGCTCCTAACCACCAGCCACCTTTCCCTAACCCTGCCAACTGCTCCCCAGCTTTATTCTCCCCTCATTCACTTCACTCAGTAAAATCCCTCTCACCAGTAGAGTTGCAGTGTCAACACAATATTTCAACCTGGACAATGCAGCTATGCAGATGTATTCGTGTGTATGTGTACACTATAGTTCTGAAGAAGGATTCATTTGAAAGCTAGCAAGATTCTCAACCTTGTTTATGTGGCTATCAATGACTGAGCACCTCAACTATTTGGTGAGTTGTAACCTTCACCCAGTCTGTTATTTATACCTAAACTTTTCACCACCAATGTCTCTGGAACCACAATAGATATTGACAAATGACTTACATGGGTATGAATGTATGGCAGGGGCTCACAAAAGTAAATACTATGAGACATTCTACACTGTGTGCAAATATTGTTTTCAACACAAACTTATGTTTTTTTTTTTTCTTTTTTTTTTTAATGGTCACTCCATATTATTCTGTATGCAGTCAATAACATTAGAAATCATAATAATAATGGTGCTCATTGCATTGCAATACGTCAGTTACATCCTGAGAAATTGGGACATGAAGCTGACGTGTGAAATGAACACGACACGCTGCTATTGCACTTGCCGTGATGCAAGTATGACCTGCACATTGCTCATAATCATGACGTGAATGATGTACTACGATGCAATAAATGGTGTACTTACATACTGCTATGTACATTGCTAGTATGTGGTCTGGGAAACATATGGATGTCCAATCACCCACAAGGAAAACAAGGACACAATTTACTCGTATGTGCTTTACTGAACTTTTCGACAGTACTGCAATGGACATAACATAATACATATAACCACGAGTCAGAGTAAACAAAGTTAATGGCTGTAAAAGGGTTGCACAGAGGGACACATGCTATTTGTATGTAGTTGTACATCATGCCACGTACAGGACATGTCATTGAACATCTTTAATGACTGAGACAGAATTGAATCATTGCAGATGATGCAACACATACATAAATGTACATCTTCTCTGTAATACACAAAATGTATGCCGATGTGCAGTCACATGTCTCACAGCCAAACTGCTACAAGGTATGTTCGAAGAGATCACCATTTGCTTGACAACATCATTGTGTGGGCTCCATCATGGATCCACTAATAGCTGTTAGTGTTTGTGGTGTTATTGCAGCACATGCAGAGGTAATATGGGCTTTCATGTTGGCCATTGTTATTGGGACCTACTGATACACATCTTTCACATGTCCCCAGAGAAAAAAGTCCATGGGGGTGAGGTTCAGCGACCGTGCTGGAAATCCCTGAATGAGACTGCCCCATCCAATCCGCTGATGTAGGAACTGTTAATTTAGCACATGTCGTGCCACCATGGCATTATGCCCAGGGCACCCATCATGTTGATACGACATTATTTGATGTAAGTGAAGGGGGCAGGTCTTCCATCAGTCCAGGTAAGTACATCTCAGGAACTACTCAGGCTGTCATCCTTTATGAGTGCCATCCATGAAATTAGCCAATGATGCGAGGTCCTACAATACCACACCCTACATTGACACTGCACTGAGATTGATGTCCAACCCGGAAAATCCAATACAGGTTTTCTGGTGACCAGTACTGCATATTGTTAAAGTTGGTGTTCGAATGGTTTTTAAATATGGCCTCGTCAGGTAACAGTACCCTACGCATAAAGTCATGGCCTTACCACAGAACCCACAAACAATATCCCACATGAATGTGAACATCATTGCCATGTAGGCCTTGATGTAGCGCCATGTGATACAGGTGGTATCTATGCCAGTGCACAATACGCATCACACTTGTTCGAAGGATTCCCACCTGTCTCTCCATTTCACGAATACTTTATTGTATTGGTCGCCAGAACAGCTACCTCTGCTGCATCAGGTGTTATGCCTCTGCTCCAGATCTGCATTTGTTAAAGCAACTTCACTGTCATGCGAGATAGTGCAGGTCGGATGATGTCTATTAGGGTACCGCTGGGCATACACCTGTGCCACATGCGTGCCATTTTGGTGACATTTTCCATACAGTAATATCATGTCAACCATTTCCTCATTTGTGAATACCATGTCAAATGCCTAGAACTGATGGACAAATAAATTAATACCACAATTACAACAGTGACCCCAATTACACTGCACAGTATACAAGTGGCAAATACCTTAACATACTTCCACACAGAACAACCTGCTTCGCAGTGAGTCGTTCCCACACACCGCGCCGACTGTGACCCGTTCCTGAACACGACTGCAGAGGCAAAGAGTTGACTTGGGCTGTGGAACAGGGTGGCATACACCAGCCAGTACTCTTCCATAGTCTGTATGTACATAAATACAACATGCACGAGGGACACCATTATGTACATATCAATGTTTGTGGCAGGAAGCCCTATTATTACTTCTGGCCCTCATGATAACAGTGAAAGTAACAATAAGTACATGAATCATATTGCGGTTATGAGCAATGTTTGGGCCACTACTGCATCACGGGAAGTGCAATAGTGGTGCATTTCGTTCTTTTCATGTGTCAACTTCGTATTCCAATTTCTCACAATGTAATTGATGTATTACAATGCAACCAACACCCAGTATTATTGTGATTTCTCATGTTATTGATTGCATATGGAATAAGATGAGGTGACCATTAAAAAAAACATAAGTCTGTGTTGAAACCAATATTTGCAGATACTTTAGAATTTCTCCTAGTATTTACTTTTGTGAACTGCTGCCGTACGTTCATACCCTTGAAAGTCATTTGTCGCTATCTAGTGTGGTTCCAGAGATATTGATGGTGAAAATTTTAGGTGGGACTCACTGCATATATTTTACAACTACTTACATAGATATTTGTAAATCGAAAAGACTTTCATGAATGGAGCTTGAGGTATAAACTTCTGCCCATTCATGTACCAATATCCAAAGTGAGCTAGGAAGAGGGGCCAATGCTTCAGAAAGTGAGACATTCAATGAATGATTCCTCAGACTGGCACAAAATACAATATTGCACCCTTTAATAAACAAACAAATACAGATGCATTAGATTTACTTTAATGGGTACTGCCTGTATCACTAGGACATTACTGTCTAAAATACAACCTATAAAGAGATTCTAGAATTCATCAGGTCACTAAAATATAGTAATTCGCTGACTACGTTCATGTGTCAGGATTACCTTTAAGTCATCTTTTACCCAATCAAACTTAAATTTGCTGTTATAACACCCAGCTATAAAATGAGATAAGCAAACCACTTCTCATTACAGACTTGTTTCACTCATTTCAAATGTGTCTGAAAAATTGGCCAATGATAGAATACTGACTAATTTTACTCATCAGTACTTGTTAATTACCTCGCAATTTCATTTTTGTAAACGATTCTCTACACATAAAGCAATGCACGACCTCATGAATGAAGTCTTGGCATCTTCAGGGATCAAATGTCAATGGATATGGCACACAACACATAAATAAACTAATCAAGAATTTCAGTGCAGCATCTTTTGCCCTTAGAAGCATGTCTCATTGTACTGACCTAAAGGCAACATTTAGCACATTTTCCCTCCTTGTTGTCTTATCCAACTATCTTTTTGGACAGTGCACCTGAACTAAATAATGTATTTATTCAACATAAGTGACCAAAAAGAATACTTTGTAAAGCAAGTAATTGCACTTTCTGCCAATGCCTTTTTTAAGGAACTTTAAGATCTTACATACACTGCCCAACACATTTACTCCTCAATGGTTTTTGTTGTGCATAATAAAAATCAGTTGCAACTAAACTGTGATCTATACAATCACAATATAAGATACAAAACTAATTTTTACAAAGCCTTAGCCTCCTTGTTTGGGGTTCAGAGTGAAATTACGTATGCTAGTAGGAAGATATTCAACAAGCTCTCGTCTTACATAAAACAACAACCAGTGTCATACTACTCCCCAACTTTGTGACACTTTATTAGGTCTGTTAAATGTAAATTCCTTAAAGGATTTTACTCAACATAGCTGTACATCTGTTTCCTCAAATTCTATCTTTCCAAAAAAGCCATCCCTTACACAAGAGGTGGGGAATCTTAGACACAAATCAAATGTTTCTTGCAGGAATAGGAAAACACACAAACACACACACAAAAAAACACCTGGTGAGGTCTCTTGTAGTGGATCCACTCGGCGAACAATTTGGTTTGCCTAGCACAACACAACATTGCGAGGATTGGGCCACATCAAGAATTTTCCTACTTTGGTCATGGCTGATAATGGTGCATCTCCTATCTTGGCAGGAGTGGAAGCCTGAGCCCACAATATAATTTCCCAAAATGTTTCACACCTACTTAGAGACAATTCTCTTGCACAGCATCAAGTAGTGGGTGGTGAATAAGGTGGTTGGAAACAAGAGCCCGTTCAACATTGAGAGAGGTGACAGTAGTGGACACTTCACTTCATTGTTGGTTCCGTCCTGTTTCTCAGATTTGTCATTATTTGTAGTAGCTTGTTCAGCTGCAATGATTTTGCAGATGGGATGAACAACACCAATAAATCTGTTATCTTCAACATCAGTGTCATTGGCATCATCATGCTGGTGACAAGCCACAAAAGATTGGATGATGTTCTCACTTTCAGTGAATGAAATGTCATTCACTAAAAAGGTCTTCACTGCTGAACAACCCAGTCTCCTGCCCCTTTTTCCTCACCTTTCTTTGGGTGTTGGCCATCCATTTTGTAGCTTTCCCTTATATGTTTTTCTTTGACATTCCAGGCTGCCTATCTTGAAGATCTGCATAATTAGAGCCTTCAAGGGTAATGCCTCTGTGAGGTGGCACATTCATCTTCCTCCTCCTTCCTCATGCTGGCTTATCTATGGCCTGTTGTCTGTAAGCCTTTAGTTCACTGATGAAAATCTGAAAAATATTGCTGATACCTCATCATCTTCATTTTGCAGCCTACCACCACACAACTTCCTCAGGACGTGATCCCAGTTGGTACGATGGATCCCAGCGCCTCTGAAACCTTCCTGCATATTTCCTTTCATTTTGTTCCATTTCCTCTATCAGTTTCTTCAACAGCATGGGAAACTCAGATTTTGAAAGGCTGGCCACTCTCCTCCCTTGTGGGCTTTTTTTCCATTCATTCAACACCCTGCACCATACTTGCTTAAGGTGTCCAAAAAGCCAGACATCAAAAGGCTGTAGTAGGTGGGTGGAGTGACGACAGAGAGCTAGAACTCTGATGTCATGTTTCTCATACAATGTCATGTCTCAATGGGTGATATCGGAACTCAGCTCGTCCCTGAAATCACTTTCTTTTCAAACTATGAGTCATTCAAATGAAACCTGGCCAGTGCGTCTACCTTTGCCTTACATGTAAAGTGGCACCACATAACTGCGGGTATGGTGGCACCATTTATTGGTAAAGAGACTGACGCATGTGCACCATTTGATGTTGCATAGTGCCAGTGTGATTTTACACCAAAAAGAAAGTGGTCACACAAGTTTTCGTCCACTACCGAACATGCAGACGAGTAAGCAGGAACAACGAGGAGTGATTCAGTTTTTTGTGGCGCAGGGAGTTGGAGGCCATGAAATGAATCGCTGGATGAAGGCTGTGTATGGTGTGTACAGTCTGAGTCATTCAAGTGTTGGGGAATGGTGCAAATGATTCCTTGGGGGGGGGGGGGGGGGTGTGTGAGTCACTGGAAGACGATGCTTGTCCTGGACAGGCTCATCACGTTGTCACACCGGAAATGGTTGTGGAAGTGAATGCTTTAGTCTTGGACAACCGCAGTATCCCCATGGATGAGATCCATTGGTTACTGGGTATTAGAATGGGCACCGTCCACACCATAGTGCATCAACACTTGAACTTTGGAAAAATCTGAGTGCAGCGGGTTCCCCACCAACTGACTGCCAGACAGCGCAATACTCAAATGGTGCTGTCTTTGAGTCATCTGCAATTTTATCATGCAGAGGAATATGGCTTTCTGTCATGTATTGCCACAGGTGACGAAACATGGTGTCACAATTTTGAACCGGAAAGCAAGCGTCAGAGCAAGAAGTGGAAACATGCGACTTCGCCACCTCCAAATAAATCGAGGGCCTTGCACACCAGTTCTGGTAAGGTCATGATGACCTTTTTTGACCACAAGGGCCCACTGCTTGTTCAGTTCCTGGAATGGCGAACCACCATCAATGCCCAGCATTATCAAGCCACTTTACATAACCTTAGACTAGCCATCAAGTCGAAACTCCAAGGCATGTTGTCCAGTGGCGTTATCCTCCTGCACGATAATGCCTGCCCACACCCAGCCAATGCAGTAAAGATAACATTACAGCACTTTTGGTGGGAAATGCTAGAACATCCACCATACCGTCCCGACCTTTCACAGCGTGACTTTCTTGTGTTTGGACCTCTAAAACAAGCTGTTCATGGACATCAATTCGCAACGGACGACAAAGTGTATGACTGGATCCAGGCCTGGATCCGACAGCAGCCTACCAGCTTCTTCAAGAATGGAATCGATCGGCTAGTGTAGCAATGGGATAAATGAGTCAACAGTTTCGGTAACTATTTTTGAGTATGTATACTGTGTATCACTACATTTTTGAGTTAATAAAATCGTTACCATTACTTTACACTAGTGACGCGGTTTCATTTGAATGCCCCTTTCCTGTAAGCCTCTACTTGGCAGTTGTCATTCAATAGGATTTTATATAACATTTCTTTCTATTAAAAGCCCACTATGATTTTTACTCACTTTCTCGCTACTTTCAAACAACAAAGAAGCATTTTGAACAAGGTTATGTGATTAACAAACAAATCGACTGAAATGTTTTCTCTATATCCTGTAATGTAAAATTCCATAATCTGTGGTGATTGCAAATGTTTTCCACATGTGTGCTACTTAACTCACTGAAACATTTCATTTCATTAATAGTTATCAGTAATTGGAACCATATTTTGTAACGCAACTATTGGATTGCACCCAGAGTGCACACTGTGGACTGCTAATGAGAATTTGCTTTACATTGTCCTAAATAAAATTCAGTGTACACCGTTTCAACAACCAGCTTGGCCACTTTTCCATAAACGACCCCAAAACACATCACATGGTTCCACCAAGACTCAAACTCAGATCGTTGGATTCAAAGTCCAGAGCATTCACTGAAAGTGTGAAACTTGCATAAAGGCGAAGTATGGACACACCCCATATTAATGTCAAGGAATAGGTGTCTGCATGCCTTAGATCAGATAGTGCACATATTATAGCGTTACTGAGATCAGATAGTACACTATTTCCTTTCATACTGAACTTTGTACTGAAAAAAAGAAAGAAATGAAAATATCTGGGACTCATAATTTATTGGTTTAAGTCTTGAAACACTTCCTCTCACGATGTCAAACAGTATTGGAATCAATGAAAATCAAATCTAATTTAATCCACTGGGAGGCATAGAACATTAGCATTAGCTCATAATTTTGGGTGACAATAAACTTATTGAACAGTAGCTATTTGTTATTTACCATCCAGCTTGTTTCTCTACTTCCTTTATATTCTCCCCATCCCAATTCATGTAACCACATGCCCTCATACCTCCCTCCTAAACAAATTCCCTCCACTTCCTTTGATAAGTGCAAAGGAATATAATGTACTTAGATATAAAGAAATATCCATTAACATAGATTAAAGGTGTTTCTCCTTGATCTCCTGTACCACAGGTAATAAAGTTCTTTCCTTTTCTGTTCTTTCATCATAATTGCCCTTCTTCTTGTATTTATTCGCCTTTATCCAAATTCATTCTCAGAATTTGAATCTACTATATTAAAGATGACTTCTTTTCATTCCTCTTGACCACTTCTTTTTCTTCTTCTTCTTCTTCAACAGCAGCTTCCCATGTGTGTTTTTCTTCTGGTTTCCTTCCCTTATCTTGCTGATTTTTTTCTGTTGCATTCCAGTATCATCTCATCCTGTCAAGCTTCGTGTGTTTTGGTGGAAAAACACGAAATGTTTCACTATAGTCCTACTTCTTTCTGGAAACAATAGCCCACGGTTGTGGCTAAGCCATGTCTCTGCAATATACTTTTTTTCAGGAGTGCTAATTTCATGCAGGAAAGCTTCTGTGGAGTATGGAAGATAAGAGATGAATCCACTCATGGAAGAAATCTATGAGGGCGGGTTGTGACTTGTGCTTGAATGGCCGAGTTGATAGAGTACTTGCCCACGAAAGGCAAAGCTGTCTGTTTTGAATCTCATTTGGCAAACAGTTTTAATGTGTCACAATGTATCATGTCCTATTAACTCTACACACTCTTTCAACTTTATCCTTTCTTCCTTCTGCCATTCAAACTGATTGTATTAGTGTATCCTATTCTTATTTTACTGTGTTGATTCTCTTAAACTGTTTGCTTGTCTCTGAAAATCTGGGGTTTGTTATTGTTTTACAGGTTTTGTTTAAACTGTCATTTAATTAGTTTTTGTCTCATTACTGTTGTGATCGCTGGTTTATTACTTCCTTTGGTTTCATTTCTTTCATATCATCTGAATTGTGAAAAAATGTAACAGAAAAGCTCCCATGGGTTTTATAGCTCATATTCTGAGCTCAAACATAATGAGGTATCTCGAACAGAATTACCTCTGCCATGCCAAACTCTATGAATTCCAAAATCATGCAAAATCCAGTCAGGTAGATGCAGTATTTCTTGACTCCTGAAAACCATACAACTCAATACCACATCTTCACCAACACACATAGAATGTCACGAATTTGCTGAAACACCTGAACTGGCAGACATATTAGGATTGATGCCTACTTTCAATGTTTCGAGAACCACTATTAAATGAGGAATCTAGGAATATACTACCACCCCCTTAGTGTTGCTCCCAAACAGACCACAAAGACATTAGGATAATTACAGCATGCACAGAGGCATTTTGTCAATGATTCTACCCACAATCTTTATGTGAATGGAACTGGTCCTACTCTGTAGTACATTGGTAAGTACCCTCTGACATGTACTTCACACTGGTTTGCAGAGTATTTTTATACATTTGCATATAAAAAGTGTTGAACTGAACAGTGGTTTGAGATGTGTTCAGTTCTGGGTTTGACCGGGATGCAAGATTTCCCAGCTGATGTGCCAGTCCCTTTTTACCAGCAGGTTTAATTCCCGCTATCACAACAGCAGCAACCCACATAATGGGACCTCCTTAGTTGCTGGTCAAGAAGATGTGATTCAGTCTTCAGAGACCTCTTAAGAATGTGCCAGAGTTTAAGCTTTACTTAAGCTGACACCTGTGTCCCTGTGACATATATTTTTGACACCTTGATCTTGAAAGCATCCTCTCACAAACTTGGAGCTATCACATATATTAACTTCTTGTGGTTGGGGTTCACAGACATGTAGAGTTTTTAAAAGGGCACCATATTCGTTATTGACTATAGAGATTGTTCATTTAACAACTGTAGTTTCGGCATTTAGGCCATTATTAAAAGGTTCTGCAAAAGATTTTGCCTCAACAGATTCAAACTTAAAAAGTCTCCAGCACGTATATATGTAATCATCAGAACTGAGCCATTTCACTGTAAAAATAATGCAGCTAAAGAACATCAGTTCACTGCGTTTTGTATAAAAAATGCCAACACTGGCAATAGTTCATGTAATTTACATAATTTCACAGTGTATGGAGCTTCACACTCATTTAGTGCGGCCATATTTTTACAATGAATTGGTCAGAGGATTTTAAAGTTGACATGTGTGAACCAAAATATTTTGCAGTACCACTAGATAACAGCCTTAAGGTTGAAATTGTAACTGTGAAATAATCTCTACAGTCAATGGCAAATATTATGCACTTTAAAAAATTTCACATACATTGCTTCTAATTTTATGACAGTAAGCCATGTAACACTCAGTAACCATTAATTTCTTTGGCTGCTTTGGTCAGATGAGACATTGGAGCTCATCACATTTTTCATTACTGGCAATTTCACAGGTTTCATAATGATATCACCTAAAAGGGACAGCTACTAGGTTAGAAGATGAAATAGTGTGTATGAGAAATGAGAAGTTTAACCCAGATGGATTACCAAAATTTGGATTTTGAAAATTTGCCTTTCATGAAGACTGCCTGAAGTCACTGCAAACTACTGTAAAAGAACACAAACACACGAATACCACTTTATGTTTCCAATGAGTCCCACATAAGTTATACGAAAAGCCCTTTTGTTGAGTCTGCTTAGTGTCGGGTTGATGATATAATGCCTTTCAAATTGTGAAAGTACATGGAAGATTGATGTCTTCCATCCATTGGCAAGTGGGTCAGTATAGATGTAGTTCAAGAATGGGAACTTAAAACTGGTCCAGCCCTTTCCAAAGGAATCATTCTGGTATTTAACTTAGCTCTTTGCAACACAGAACAACCCACTGTCTTGCGACTCCATGATGCAAAGAAATTATGACTTCGAAATGGAGTTTTTCATTTTTTAACGTCTTAGACAATTTTTTTGAGATTTTTTATGACATACAGTGTGTACCAGGTATTAATTAGGTACTTAAAGTTTTCATCATTTTGCATAGTGAGATAGTGACAATGTTCTTTCTTTACATTCAATGATGTGATATGTATTATAAAATCCTACCATATATAGTACACTGACAACTGTCAGTGGGATTGTGATATCCCTTGGTTGAGCACATTCAGTGATTCACAAGGTGTAGTCCGCAACTAAGGTCCGGTGACCAATATTTAACTCAGTGTTGGCCTGAATGAAGTTTCATGCATGCAGCACTGTCTACCAATCCTTTACAAAATTACTGTACTGTTGGTCTGATTCAGTAGTCATTCACTAATCGGTTAGAGCACATCTTACTGAATGAGAAAATCGTAGATCCTGCCAGTTGTGAAGTGCACAGTGTGATTAGATTTTTGCTGGCAAAAGGTATGCCTAACGTATGGACGAGAAATGATGAGCGATAAAGATTATAGAATGTTGTTTGAACCTCAATTTACAGGACTGTCATTGAACAGCTTGGATATCACAAATTGTGTGCAAGGCAGGTTCCAAAAATGCTCACTGATCTGTGCACGGAGAAAAAATGTATACTGCACGACACTTTTTTGGGGTGTTACAGACAAGATGGAGTTGATTTGTTTTGCCACACTGTTACGGGCATCAAGACGTGGATATTGTACACCAGCACAGAACTGAAACAAAAGTCAACGCAGTGGCACCATTCAAGTTCGCCAAACCAAAGAAGTTTGAGCAATCTCCACTCTCTAATTGAAAAATGATGGCTACTGTTTTCTGGAATGGAAAGGGCACCCTTTTGATTGATTTCATGGACCATGGATCAACAATTACAGCTGGTGTTTACTGTGAAACACCAACCAAACAGATGTGCGATCCAAAATGGGCACCGTGGGAAACTGTCATCTAGCATAATCCTCCGTGGCAACACACGCTCTCACACCATTGCCAAAATCAAGGAGAAGATTCAAGATATTCAATGGGAACTTTTTGAGCAGCCTCGTACAGTTCTGACCTTGCACTGAGCAACTATTTCCTTTTCTTGCATTTCAAAAAGTGGCTGGGAGGACGATGATTTCAAAACGATGATGAACTAGAGATTAGCATTATGAACTGGTTCAGTTTCCAGGCGGCAGACTTCCATGTTGTGGGGTTAAAGAAGCTGGTGCAATATTATAAAAAGTGTATATGTGAACAGCCATTATGTGGAAAAGTAAACTAGATATGTAGTAAAATAGCACTATCAACAAAAACCTTTTCTCATGAGCTTTTTTTTTGTGACCAAATGGATCTTAAATTTGGAATATGCCTCATAGTTTGTGGGCTGTCACTCTCATGTGAAAGTGGCGCAACTGGAAGTTGGCTTTCTCTCATTAATTATTTGTCATCGTTGGGATGTTGAGGAGTCTGTGATCTGTCTCTCTTGCTTTTTTCTACCTGTCTTTCAGCATTCTGGTGCTTTATGGACTTGGTATCAGATTATGTTGTTGGTAAAAAGTCATATTTCAGAGTATTTTTGTCATGTGTTTTGTGAAAACTGGGTAACGCATCTTTTGCATCATTATGTATTTAAGTAATTTTGTTGAGTGGTAAAGGAAAGAGGTTTACCCAGCCAGACACAGTTAGTACTTTAATACCTTAAATAAATAAATTACAAGTGTGATACACAAAGATGACATTTCACATTAAATATGGAATTTCTGGAAACAATTTTGTTTTCCCAAAATACTATGGTACATTGCAAATACTTTAGATCCAAGATATTAGTGCTTGCTTCATTTTTGTATTGCATACGACATACAGGGTGACACACGAAGTGTGTCACTATTTTGTTGCGGATGAACATTTTACTGTCACGAAAAACTCAAAGGAACATATAGTACCAAGGAAAACACTAACTGGAGAATTGTTCTAACTTAGCACAAGCTCAATATGCCAACCATATTGATTCCTAAGATCCTTCACATGAACTTGGTTGTTAGTGATAACATTACGTCACACTGTCTGTGATTTCACTACATGCTTGAAGAATGGATGTCCAAGCTCCATTAAATCATGTGGATGTACCAGGAAAATTGTTTCCTTTACATATCCCAAAGAAAGAATTTACATGGGTTGAGGTCTGGATTACTGGGGACCAAAATAGTCTGTCATTGAAACAAACTGGAAATCTGAGTGAAATGACTTACATATCAAAATGCTCATGTAAGAAATCCAACAGTGTGTTTGCAGTATGTGGCCTTGCTCAATCTTGCGTGAACCACTGCATGTTGAACAGCAATGCTGTAGCAAGAAGCTGTGGACCAAAATTATTGCAGAAGATACTCATATAATGCACACTGTTCACAATTTCTTCAAAGAAAAAAGGACCAATAAGCCCATGATTGGAAACTGTGACCCACGCTGTAATTCTTGGAGGACGATGTTGTCATTCATGATGCACTTGCAGATTTTTTAGTAGCCCAAAAGCATACATTTTGTTAGCTAACCACACAACCCAAAAATAAGCCCCTGCCACTTGTGTTCTGCAGTGAGCTTCTGAATAGAGGTCTTCTCGTACAGTTACATCAGGATGTCACTTCCATGACTCTGTTGATGGAGCATCTGTATATGCCCAGCTGCAACCTTTCTGCACAGTTTGTCAGGGCACCTCTGGTTAGAGCAACTTGTACTGCTTCACTATTACCTGGCAACATACAGGATTCATCCAAGATCACATCACTTCCAGTATTGATCCTTTCCATACAAATTGATCATACAGACTGTAAATGTGTCTCTTACAAGGGGGTTACTGTGTGTTAAACCATTATCGGAACTGCCTCTGAGTAGCAATAGGACTTCTCATTTTGTGAAAAAGTAACAACTGTGGATCACTGATGTGTTGTTAGTTGACCATTGTTGACCATGTTGTAAACACTAGCCTCCTAGTGATGGTACTGTGAATTATACATAATTTTGTAACTATATTTCTTTGAGCTCTACTGCTACTGCTTAACAGGGTACCAAGCACAATTCATAAATTATGTCCGAAACAAACGGTGACACATTTCATGCACCACCCCAAAGTATTCATAAAGATCACTCCAGTTGGTACTTCAATGCTTATCTGTCTTAATTCTATCAACACATTTGGCTGCCACTTCTTGACAAAATGTTGTAGACAATGTTGTAAAACAATAACCTCAAACAGTCTAATACTAACAAAGCCTGACTCAATATACGCTACAGGCCATTAAAATTGCTACACCATGAAGATGACGTGCTACAGATGCAAAATTTAACCGACAGGAAGAAGATGCTGTGATATGCAAACAATTAGCTTTTCAGAGCATTCACACAAGGTTGGTGCCGGTGGCAACACCTACAGCATGCTGACATGAGGAAAGTTACCAACCGATTTCTCATACACAAACAGTATTTGACCAGTGTTGCCCGGTGGAACGTTGTTGTGATGCCTTGTGTAAGGAGGAGAAATGTGTACCATCACGTTTCCGACTTTGATAAAGGTCGGATTGTAGCCTATCGCAATTGCGGTTTATCGTATTGTGACATTGCTGCTCGCATTGGTCGAGATTCAATTACTGTTAGCAGAATATGGAATCGGTGGATTCAGGAGGGTAATACGGAATGCAGTGCTGGATCCCGACAGCCTCGTATCACTAGCAGTCGAGATGATAGGCATCTTGTCCGCATGGCTTTAACGGATCATGCAGTCATGTCTCGATCCATGAGTCAACAGATGGGGACGTTTGTAAGACAACAACCATCTGCACGAACAGTTCGACAACATTCGCAGCGGCATGGACTATCAGCTCGGAGACCATGGCTGTGGTTACCCGTGACGCTGCATCACAGACCGGAGCGCCTGTGATGGTGTGCTCAACGACGAACCTGGGTGCACGAATGGTAAAACGTCATTTTTTCGGATGAATCCAGGTTCTGTTTACAGCATCATGATGGTCGCATCTGTGTTTGGCGACATCACGGTGAACACACATTGGAAGCGTATATTCGTCATCGCCATACTGGCGTATCACCCAGCGTGATGGTATGGGGTGCTATTGGTTACATGTCTCAGTCATCTCTTGTTCGTATTGACGGCACTTTGAACAGTGGACGTTACATTTCACATGTGTTACGACCCGTGGCTCTACCCTTCATTCGATCCCTCCAGAACCCTACATTTCAGCAGGATAATGCACAACCGCATGTTGCAGGTCCTGTACAGGCCTTTCTGGATACAGAAAATGTTCGACTGCTGCCCTGGCCAGCACATTCTCCAGATCTCTCACCAATTGAAAACGTCTGGTCAATGGTGGCCGAGCAACTGGCTCGTCACAATACGCCAGTCACTACTCTTGATGAACTGTGGTATTGTGTTGAAGCTGCATGGGCAGCTGTACCTATACACACCATCCAAGCTCTGTCTGACTCAATGCCCAGGTGTATCAAGGCTGTTATTACGAACAGAGGTGGTTGTTCTGGGTACTGATTTCTCAGGATCTATGTAGCCAAATTGCATGAAAACGTAATCAAATGTCAGTTCTAATATAATATATTTGTCCAATGAATACCAGTTTATCATCTGCATTTCTTCTTGGTGTAGCAATTTTAATGGCCAGTAGTGTATTTGAAGCTTCTTCACAGTGTCACTGAACTGAAACCATAGATTATGGTGAAGGGCAAATACATTTACATTTGCAGTATTAATAATGGGTTTAACAAATATCTTTACTGCCATTTTCTGCTTTTGCAGTTTCATACATAAAATTTAACAACAAAAATTGTATATTTATTGTAGTTAGCCATAGTTGCAAGATATGTCACACCAATGCAAATACCACTACTTTTTGCTCTTCTGTAACACGAATAATTTTTCTGGAATCATAAAAATTTAATAGTACATCAGTCACTCTAATATCTTGCCACTTGATGTCTGCAATGCAGCCATTGATAAACCACTCATGTTCTCCGTGCTTCATGAATACATCTTACGTGAAGTGAAGCAGATTCTATCTGCCTATGCTTACAATCCTACTATCTTCCACTGGGTATTATCTGGTAAAATAATTATCAAAATAATTCCAGAATTTTTTCCCCTTAGATCTTCTGCTGGATGTTTTACAAGATGTTTCTGCACTACACTTCCTGTTGAAAGCAGACCCTGATCTATCAGCCGAAATCCACACTGTATTCCTCTTATTCTTCTTTTTTTCCACATATTGCTAAAGACTGCTTTTGTCTTTAATTATTGATGCCTCAACTGTTACTACTGGATTAGGAAAAAACACTTTTCCAAAGTTTCTTGAAATTTTATCAAGAAATGAAACTTCTTGACAGATTAAAACTGTGTGATGGACCGAGACTTGAACTCGGGACCTTTGCCTTTCGCAGGCAAGTGCTCTACCAACTGAGCTACCCAAGCACAACTCATGACCCATCCTCACAGATCCAATTCTGGCAGTACCTTGTCTCCTATCTTACAAACTTCACAGAAGCTCTTCTGCGAACCTTGCAGAACTAGCACTCCTGGAAGAAAGGATATTGCGGAGACATGGCTTAGCCATAGCCTCGGGGATATTTCCAGAATGAGATTTTCACTCTGCAGTGGAGTGTGCGTTGCTGCGAAACTTCCTGACAGATTAAAACCGTGTGCCGGACCGAGACTTGAACTTGGGACCTCTGCCTTTCGCAGGCAAGTGCTCTACCAACAGAATGTCCAGAAGCAGATGCACAAAATAAATCACTGTGCATCAAACAACGAAATCTCTGTGATGTAATAAGGTCAAGGAAAACAACTGTATGGTCGAATGAGACAATGTTTTACAGTAAGACAAATAATTGATAGGCAGCAAAATAACTGAATGCCAGAAGTTACAGACAGTTCATGTCCTCAATACATTCAGTATTATTTTTGAAACATTATTTTAGGAGTAGAAATTTCTCTCTCTACAGAGGTAAACCCAATGGCTAGGTCCTACTAAAAAACAAAACTAGACAAGATTGTATATCTAAAATTATAATGAAAGTTTTCAATTCAAAAACAACACAAAATCTTGTTATTTTATGAAAATTTAAACGTAACTCTCTCTTTAGCCTATCAAAGTGCTTCAGTAAAACGGAATAACTCTAGCTGCTAAAGCCCAACAGTGTGACATCCATACGTAGGGCTTCTGAAGGCAAAAGGTTTTTAAAGCATCCACAGCAAGGGTGAAATTGTGAATTGTGTTTTATTCATCTCATGACATACATTTGCAATCCATTTGGTTTGCGTACAGGAGACATGTCAAAAATTTGTAAAACAGTTACAATGATTTTGACATTAATAAATAATAGCGGTATAACAAATAACAACACTATAAGGATATTTCTTTGGATGAGTAACACATTTATCCAGTTTGTCCCACATGAGTTCATCCACTGAGTAATAACACTTCAGTGTCAGTACCTCATACAGCTTTCTTTTAAGTGATGGTTCAAATGGCTCTGAGCACTATGGGACTTAATATCTATGGTCATCAGTCCCCTAGAGCTTAGAAGTACTTAAACCTAACTAACCTAAGTACATCACACAACACCCAGTCATCACGAGGCAGAGAAAATCCCTGACCCCGCCAGGAATCGAACCCGGGAGTGGGAAGCGAGAACGATACTGCACGACCATGAGCTGCGGACTTCTTTTAAGTGAACCTAAATTCATCTGCATCAATTTGTTCCCTTTTAATTTATTAAAGATTTTCATTCCCATGTATTGAGGTCCCTGGGCTTACAGTCTGAGGCGGTGGGTGAGGAGCATAAAATTTTCTTTGTTTCTAGTACCATGTGAATGGACAAAATGGTTTCCCTCAAATAATTCATGTCTTGTGTACAAAAATATAATAATCTCTTATATGTATAAGGATGGCAGAGTTAACATTTTAAGTTTTCTAAATAATCATCAAAATGGTTCTTTGTTATTTGCAATGCACATATTTCGTATCATTTTTTTCTGTATTTTTAGTATCCGCACTATGTTTGTCGAGTTACCCCCAAAAACAATAACATACCTAATTTGAAGCAGCTGGTATATGCTACTTTTCATGTGTCTATGTCAGTTGCAGTTGATAATATTTGCATTGCAAATGCTGCTCAGTTTGTTTGGCAGGTATTCAATGTGTGCCTGCCAGCTCAAATTTTTATCTACATTTAAACCTAAGAATTTGACTGAGTCAACTTCTTCTATACCTTGGTTGCTGGGTACAATCTTAATCTGCTCACATTTTGACTTTTTGGTTTTGAACTGCATCATGTGAGTCTTAGATGTGTTTAGATTCAACCCATTTAGCTGAAACCAAGTTTCTAAGGTACTGAAGGTACTGACCACAGATTGGGAAATTTTTTCTGAATCCTGATCTTCAACTAAGACAGAAGTATCATCTGCGAACAGCACTGATTGGGAGCTGATATTTAATGGTAAGTCATTAACATAAAATAGAAACAGAACTGGGCCTAATATGGAGCCTTGTGGAACACCCTGAGACATTTTTTTCCAGTCAGAAAAATAATATGTGCCATTTGAAGAAATGCTAACTCTTTGCTTTCTGTTGGATAAGTAAGATTTAGGCCATTGTAGGGCACTGCCGCTAATGCCATACTTTTCAAGTTTGTAAACAAGCAATGCATGGTTTATAGAACCAAACGCGTTTGTGAGGTCGCAGAAAATTCCTGCTACCTTATTTCTCTTGTCTAATGATGCACTTATTTTCTCACTGAAAGTGTTTGCTGCATCTATGGTGTTTTTCCCTTGCTGAAAACCAAATTGATTGTTTAGAATAATAGAATATTTTGCAATGAAGTTTTGGATTTGTGCAACAGCAAGTTTTTCAAATATTTTAGATAGAACTGGGAGAATCGAGATAGGATGATAATTTCCCATGATCTCTCTTGATCCCTTCTTGAAGAGTGGTTTGACTTCAGCATATTTCAGTGCCTCTGGGAAACAGCCCTCTTCAAAACACTGATTTATTATTTGAGCTAGTGGGTTTGCAATTCTATTGGAACACATAAATGGTGAGTGTATGGTGGTTTGTCATTACAGAGAGATGAATTAAGGTGACAGGTTTTGCAAATGACCTAGTGTACTGAGGTGTTATTGAAAGTCATACTGTATAATAATGGTTACATCAGGATTGGTTTCAATAGCTGTTAATTTCATACCTGTGTGGTGTTGAATTTGTTGGGGAGGGATCTGTGGAAAGTTGGCAAAATCTAGTTGGAGGCAAGGAATTCCTGGAAGGATACCATGCAAGGTGAATGTGGGAGGGGAGGAGGGAGGATGACTGTTGGAGGTTGGAACAAAATGAGACAATGTTCAATGTGTTCTTTGTTCTTGCTGTGGTGAACAGGTTGGGTGCTTGAGAAATATCTCCATTGAAGGGAATTTATAAAGAAGATATTCCTGAGAAAGTCAGAAAAGTTAATTCTGAGCATGAGACTGGACGTGAAACCTTCAGAGAATAGTGAGATTTCTGCGGGGACCATGTCTCTCGAGACTATGTAGATGATAATGCTAGGAGTTTGGAGGTATCTTTGGTAATAGTTTTTGGACTGTGGGATGCGCAGCAGATCAGCAAAGCTTTCTCTGAGAGCAGTGTAATGTTGAATGGACTGATAAAAAGGAAGAAAGATCAGGGTTTAACTTCCTATTGATTACACAGTCATTAGAGATGCAGCAAAACTTAGACTGGGTAACGATAGAGAACGAAATTGGTAGAGTCCTTTTCAAGGAAACCATCCTGACATTTAACTTAATTCATATTGAAAAACTATAAGACACCTACAAGTGAATGGCAATTTGTCAGCCCACATTGTCTGCCTGCCTGTAAAAAAAATTAGTTGATTATCAACATTTCAACAAATGCATTTGTTGTAGTTATTTAACCTGACCTTTGTATTCACTTTTATAACTGCCTCTGGACTAAACAAAATGTTAGATGCACCAAATTTTATCTATCATGTATTGAAAATCTGATACCTTTAATTATGAACAGACAGAAGGTAGTGCAAGGGGCATAGCAACATGTTCATGGCCCAAGATTCACCAGAGGGTGTCATTAGTATGTGGAATCGAAAATTTCGTTATTTGGAATAAATTGTCTAAATCAAATAACACTGTACAACAGGACCAACCAAATAAGGCAGTGCAGTTGTTACAACAATGATATCATATTCTAGAGAATGGAGTTTGCTCTGTCCAGCCGTCCTCAGTTGGGTTTTCCTAAACCATTTTAGGCAAATGTCAGGGTAGTCCCTTCAAGGTCATGACCTTCCCCTGTCTTATTCTCATAGAACCATACTGATACAATCCATGGGTATGTATATTTTGAGCATTTATTTGTTTTACAATAACAAATCTTATATCATTGTGAAACAATCCTTTAATTAAAAAATAAATCAAGTCAAATCAAATTTTATAACTGGTTACATCAGTGAAAAGAGTACATTTAAATCTAGCAGAAACTCTTGTTTTCATTCTGGTGGTGGTTTATGTAAAATGCAAAATCTGCATACCTCACAGTTTTAGTTTCTATAATGAAACATGTGTTAAATATGGTACAAATGCAGACATCGGGCTACGATTTAAATCAGTCTGTTATAACCTGTATTTCACAGTCATATGTTTTGGCTTCATTCACCTTGTCACCAAATCAAAACCTTGCAAGTTGACAAAGATCATTACATTACATTACATTAATACTAGTTCCATAGATCATGAATACAACATTTCGTCAGGTCAGTTTAACGTTCCGTAGAACTTCATATCTAAAAATTTCCTGCCCCCATGAACCAAGGACCTTGCTGTTGGTGGGGAGGCTTGCATGCCTCAACGATACAGATAGCCGTACCGTAGGTCCAACCACAACGGAGGGGTATCTGTTGAGAGGCCAGACAAACGTGTGGTTCCTGAAGAGGGGCAGCAGCCTTTTCAGTAGTTGCAGGGGCAACAGTCTGGATGATTGACTGATCTGGCCTTGTAACATTAACCAAAATGGCCTTGCTGTTGTGGTACTGCTGAAAACGGCTGAAAGCGAGGGGAAACTACAGTCGTAATTTTTCCCAAGGGCACGCAGCTTTACTGTATGGTTAAATGATGATGGCGTCCTCCTGGGCAAAATATTCCGGAGGTAAAATAGCACCCCATTTGGATCTCCGGGCGGGGACTACTCAAGAGGACTTCGTTATCAGGAGAAATAAAACTGGCATTCCACGGATCGGAGCGTGAAATGTCAGATCCCTTAATCGGGCAGGTAGGCTAGAAAATTTAAAAAGGGAAATGGATAGGTTAAAGTTGGATACAGTGGGAATTAGTGAAGTTCGGTGGCAGGAGGAACAAGACTTCTGGTCAGGTGAATACAGGGTTATAAATACAAAATCAAATAGGGGTAATGCAGGAGTAGGTTTAATAATGAATAAAAAAATAGGAGTGCAAGTAAGCTACTACAAACAGCATAGTGAACGTATTATAGTGGCCAAGATAGACACAAAGCCCATGCCTACTACAGTAGTACAAGTTTATACGCCACCTAGCTCTACAGATGACGAAGAAATTGAAGGAATGTATGATGAGATAAAAGAAATTATTCAGGTAGTGAAGGGAGACGAAAATTTAATAGTCATGGGTGACTGGAATTCTACAGTAGGAAAAGGGAGAGAAGGAAACGTAGTAGGTGAATATGGATTGGGGTTAAGAAATGAAAGAGGAAGCCGTCTGTTAGAATTTTGCACAGAGCATAACTTAATCATAGCTAACACTTGGTTCAAGAATCATAAAAGAAGGTTGTATACATGGAAGAATCCTGGAGATATTAAAAGGTATCAGATAGATTATATAATGGTAAGACAGAGATTTAGGAACCAGGTTTTAAATTGTAGGACATTTCCAGGGGCAGATGTGGACTCTGACCACAATCTATTGGTTATGAACTGTAGACTAAAACTGAAGAAATTGCAAAAAGGTGGGAATTTAAGGAGATGGGACCTGGATAAACTGACTAAACCAGAGGTTGTACAGAGTTTCAGCGAGAGCATAAGGGAACAATTGACAGGAATGGGGGAGAGAAATACAGTAGAAGACGAATGGGTAGCTCTGAGGAATGAAGTAGTGAAGGCAGCAGAGGATCAAGTAGGTAAAAAGACAAGGGCTAGTAGAAATCCTTGCGTAACAGAAGAAATATTGAATTTAATTGATGAAAGGAGAAAATATAAAAATGCAGTAAATGAAGCAGGCAAAAAGGAATACAAACGTCTCAAAAATGTGATCGACAGGAAGTGCAAAATGGCTAAGCAGGCATGGCTAGAGGACAAATGTAAGGATGTGGAGGCTTATCTCACTAGGGGTAAGATAGATACAGCCTGCAGGAAAATTAAAGAGACCTTTGGAGAAAAGAGAGCCACTTGTATGAATATCAAGAGCTCAGATGGAAACCCAGTTCTAAGCAAAGAGGGGAAAGCAGAAGGGTGGAAGGAGTATATAGAGGGTCTATACAAGGGCGATGTACTTGAGAACAGTATTATGGAAATGGAAGAGGATGTAGATGAAGATGAAATGGGAGATACGATACTGCGTGAAGAGTTTGACAGAGCACTGAAAGACCTGAGTCGAAACAAGGCCCTGGGAGGAGACAACATTCCATTAGAACTACTGACGGTCTTGGGAGAGCCAGTCCTGACAAAACTCTTCCATCTGGTGAGCAAGATGTACGAGACAGGCGAAAATAGCCTCAGACTTCAAGAAGAATATAATAATTCCAATCCCAAAGAAAGCAGGTGTAGACAGATGTGAAAATTACCGAACTATGAATTTAATAAGTCACAGCTGCAAAATACTAACACGAATTATTTACAAACGAATGGAAAAACTGGTAGAAGCCGAACTAGGGGAAGATCAGATTGGATTCCTTAGAAATGTTGGGGGGGGGGGGGGGGGGCAATACTGACCTTACAACTTATCTTAGAAGAAAGATTAAGGAAAGGCAAACCTACATTTCTAGCATTTGTAGACTTAGAGAAAGCTTTTGACAATGTTGACTGGAATAATCTCTTTCAAATTCTAAAGGTGACAGGGGTAAAATACAGGGAGCGAAAGGCTATTTACAATTTGTACAGAAAGCAGATGGCAGTTATAAGAGTCAAGGGGCATGAAAGGGAAGCAGTGGTTGGGAAGGGAGTGAGATAGGGTTGTAGCCTCTCCCCGATGTTATTCAATCTGTACATTGAGCAAGCAGTAAAGGAAACAAAAGAAAAATTTGGAGTAGGTATTAAAATCCAGGGAGAAGAAATAAAAACTTTGAGGTTCGCCAATGACATTGTAATTCTGTCAGAGACAGCAAAGGACTTGGAAGAGCAGTTGAATGGAATGGACAGTGTCTTGAAAGGAGGATATAAGATGAACATCAACAAAAGCAAAACAAGGATAATGGAATGTAGTCGAATTAAGTCGGGTGATGCTGAGGGAATTAGATTAGGAAATGAGACACTTAAAGTAGCAAAGGAGTTTTGATATGTGGGGAGCAAAATAACTGATGATGGCCGAAGTAGAGAGGATATAAAATGTAGACTGGCAATGGCAAGGAAAGCGTTTCTGAAGAAGAGAAATTTGTTAACATTGAGTATAGATTTAAGTGTCAGGAAGTTGTTTCTGAAAGTATTTGTACGGAGTGTAGCCATGTATGGAAGTGAAACATGGACAATAAATAGTTTGGACAAGAAGAGAATAGAAGCTTTCGAAATGTGGTGCTACAGAAGAATGTTGAAGATTAGGTGGGTAGATCATGTAACTAATGAGGAGGTATTGAATAGAATTGGAGAGAAGATGAGTTTGTGGCACAACTTGACTAGAAGAAGGGATCGGCTGGTAGGACATGTCCTGAGGCATCAAGGGATCACAAATTTAGCATTGGAGGGCAGCGTGGAGGGTAAAAATCGTAGAGGGAGGCCAAGAGATGAATACACTAAGCAGATTCAGAAGGATGTAGGTTGCAGTAGGTACTGGGAGAGGAAGGAACTTGCACAGGATAGATTAGCATGGAGAGCTGCATCAAACCAGTCTCAGGACTGAAGACCACAACAACAACAACAACATCTAAAAATTAATGTATTGGGTACAAAGAGTTGTCATTCACAAATTCTTTCAATTTGTTTTAAAATGGTGGTTAGCTATCTGTGACTTTTATGGTGTTTTGTAAATGATCCAACATTTTTGTGGCAGGATAATTCACCCCTTTCTGTACCAAAATCAGATTTAACCCAGAATAGTGAAGATTATCCTTCCTTCTAGTGCTGTCGCTACACACTTTGCTATTGTTTTTAATTTGGAATGGGTTATCAATAACAAATTTCACAAGTGAATATATATATTGGAAAGGTACTGTGAATATCTTAAGTTCCTCATAAATGTCTGCAAGGTGATCTTGGGTGGTCTCTAGCTATTATTATGATCACACTCTTTTGCGTAATGAATACTTTTTGTCTTAGTGATGGATTACCCCAAAATATGATGCCGTATGAACACAATAAATGAAAATAGTCATATTAGGCTAATTTACTGATCTGTTTATGACTAATATTTGCAGTAACCCTAATAGCATAAGTAGCTAAACCTAAATGTTTCAACAGATCATCAATGCGTTTTTTTCATTTTTATGACTCAATTTCTCATCAATGCACAAACCCAGAAATTTTGAATATTCTGAATTAGCAACACGCTTCTGTTCAAAGTCATCAATGGTGTTATCCCATTTGCTTTATGGAACTGTATCTCTGCCCAAACTCTTTGCCTTTACAAATGTCTGCTTGTGTCTGTGCATTTGCGGATGGATGTGTGTGTGTGTGTGTGTGTGTGTGCGCGAGTGTATACCTGTCCTTTTTCCCCCCTAAGGTAAGTCTTTCCGCTCCCGGGATTGGAATGACTCCTTACCCTCTCCCTTAAAACCCACATCCTTTCGTCTTTCCCTCTCCTTCCCTCTTTCCTGATGAAGCAACGGTTGGTTGTGAAAGCTTGAATTTTGTGTGTATGTTTGTGTTTGTTTGTGTGTCCATAGACCTGCCAGCGCTTTTGTTTGGTAAGTCTCATCATCTTTGTTTTTAGATATATTTTTCCTACGTGGAATGTTTCCCTCTATTTTATATATAGAGGGAAAAACTCTTTGTCTTTAAATATGTCTGCTTGTGTCAGTATATGTGTGGATGGATATGTGTGTGTGTGCGAGTGTATACCCGTCCTTTTTTCTCCCTAAGGTAAGTCTTTCCGCTCCCAGGATTGGAATGACTCCTTACCCTCTCCCTTAAAACCCACTTCCTTTCGTCTTTCCCTCTCCTTCCCTCTTTCCTGATGAAGCAACAGTTTGTTGCGAAAGCTTGAATTTTGTGTGTATGTATGTGTTTCTACCGACCTGCCAGCGCTTTCGTATGGTAAGTCACATCATCTTTGTTTTTAAATATATTTTTCCCGTGTGGAATGTTTCCCTCTATTTTTATATATATATTTTTTTTTTTTTTTTTTTTTTTTTAACCACTTCATAATTTTCTGAAAGGTATTATTTACAAATTTGTTGGATGTGATTACTATACTTACATCATCAGCAGGCAGACAGACATAGCTTTGCATCTTCATGAATACAGAGTGGCAAGTCATTAACATACATTAAGAAATATAAGGGACCCAAGAATGAGCGCTGTGGGACACCATCCTTGATATCTCCCCAGTTAGATGACTGCTGATTTTTGCAGACTATCTGTACTATTAATTTCAACTTTCTGCATTTTTCCAGTTAAATATGAATTAAGCAATTTGTGCATAATACTTAAGCTTATCTAGAAGAATTTCATGTTTCGCGCAGTCAAAAGCCTCTCAAAGATCACAAAAATCCCAATGGGTGATGTTCAGTTATTCAGAGCATTTAATAATTGATCAGTGAAAGCATATTTCCTGTTGAAAAGCCTTTCTGAAAACCAATCTGACATTTTGTTAGTACAAATATGTGAAGCTGCCCTTGAATATATTACTTTTTCAAGAATCTCAACAACGCTGTCAGAAGTGAGACTGGGGAGTAGTTGTAAGCATCAAACATACCCCCTTTTTAAAAACTCATTGCTGTCAAATCATCAGCATGGCTTCAGGCAATCCAGATCCACAACCACAGCAGTCTACAAATATTTGCACTCCATTCTAAAAGATGAAAAGTAAATGGCTAATGGAATATTCTCGAACCTATCTAAAGCATTTGACATTTTAGATCATGGTATCCTACTAAGTACATTGAAAAGAAAGGGAATTGGAGGTATTCCAAATGAATGGATTAGATCATATCTTACTAGCCGGCAATAAAATGTTGTTCTCAAACAAGACACAATAACTGAAAACATTTCAAGAACAACAACATACACATCAGAAAAAACTACCATCAAATTTGGTGTGCCACAAGGATCAACATTAGGTCCTATCCTCTTTCTTTTGTATATTGATGACCTGAAAGACACTGTCCATGCCAAACGCAAAACTTTATTTGCAGATGCTACCAGTATTTTGATTACAGGGTCAGACCAAAATGAGCTTAAATTAACTACAGATGCATCACTGCTGGAGCTAACACAATGGTTTGAAAAAAATAAACTTATAATGAACACTGGGAAAACGGTGGCCATGAACTATCATATATCCCACTATAAACAACAAAATGAACATGCATTGAAAATAAACAACAAAATTGTAAAATTAGTTGACGATGTTAAGTTCCTAGGAATATACACTACTGGTCATTAAAATTGCTACACCATGAAAATGTAATATGCAAATGATTAGCTTTTCACAGCATTCACACAAGGTTGGCGCCAGTGGCGACACCTACAACATGCCGACATGAGGAACGTTTCCAACCGATTTCTCATACACAAACAGCAGTTGACCGGCATTGCTTGGTGAAATGTTGTTGTGATGTCTCGTATAAGGAGGAGAAATGCGTACCATCTCGTTTCAGACTTTGATAATGGTTGGATTGTAGTCTATCGCGATTGCGGTTTATCATATCACGACGTTGCTGCTCGCGTTGGTCGAGATCCAATGACTGTTAGCAGAACATGGAATCGGTGGGTTCAGGAGGGTAATACGGAATGCCGTGCTGGAGCCCAACGGCCTCGTATCACTAGCAGTCAATATGACAGGCATCTTATCCACCTGGCTATAACGGATCGTGCAGCCACGTCTCAATCCCTGAGTCAACAGACAGGGACATTTGCTAGACAACAACCATCTGCACAAACAGTTCGACGACATTTGCAGCAGCATGGACTATCAGCTCGTAGACCATAGCTGCGGTTACCCGTGACGCTGCATCACAGACCGGAGTGCCTGCGATGGTGTGCTCAATGACAAACCTGCGTGCACGAATGGCAAAAGGTCCAGTTTCTATTTACAGCATCATCATCGTCGCATCCATGTTTGGCGACATCATGGTGAACATACATTGGAAGCGTGTGTTCATCATCGCGGTACTGGCGTATTACCCGGCGTGATTTTTTTTTTTTGGTAGGGTTTAAGGGCGCTCAATTGCTGAGGTCATTAGCGCCCAGTCACTGGTGTTAGAGCACATGGAATCTGCTAAAACTCAAAGGGATGGGGGGACACCAGAAGGACCTGACAAAGATGCAGATAAAATAAGTAAAAAGGTTAAATGCCTTTGGACAAGCCAGTTAAAGTTATAAAACACAGAATACGAGCAGCTGCTCGAGCGTCATCACCTAAAACATCCGGTAAAGTAGATGGCAGGGACAGGACAACACGAAATTGACTAAAACGGGGACACGACAATAAAACATGGCGCACCGTTAATGCCTGACCACAAGGGCACTGCGGGGCTGGGTCACCGGAGAGCAGGTAGCGGTGGCTAAACCGGCAATGCCCAATCCGCAACCTGGTCAGAAGGACTTCCTCGCGCCGAGATGGTCGGGAGGATGTTGTCCAAGCAGTTGGGAGCGGTTTTACTGCCCAGAGCTTGTTTCCTTGGAGGGATGACCAAGCATCCCACCACAACGACACAAGCCTCTTACATAAATCCCCACGAACGTCAGATGACGGGACACAATGGGAGGCTGGCCGAGGCAGGAGGACTGCAGCCTTGGCTGCAGCATCCGCAGCCTCATTCCCAGGCACTCCTACATGTCCGGGAACCCACAGAAGGCTGACAGAACCACCAGTATCAGCGAAAGAATGGAGGGACTGCTGTATCCGTTGAATCAAGGGATGGACCGGATAGGGAGCTCCAAGGCTCTGAAGAGCACTGAGTGCAGAGTACATACGATGAATGGCGGTGGCGGCGGGCATACTGCACGGCCTGATGGAGAGCAAAAAGCTCGGCCGTAAAGCTGGAACATTGGTCGAGGAGCCGGTATTTAAAGGTGGCGGCCCCGACGACAAAGGCACAGCCGACACCGTCGTCAGTTTTGGAGCAATCGGTGTAAATAAAGGTGTGACCGGCAAGTCGAGCACGAAGTTCGACAAACCGTGAGCAATACACTGCAGCCGGAGTACCCTCCTTCGGGAGTGAGCTGAGGTCGAGATAAATAGGAACCGGAGCCTGGAGCCAAGGTGGTGTCGGGCTCTCACCCTCTCTGAAGGTGGTAGGGAGGGCAAAATCCAACTGTCGAAGCAGGCGACGGAAGCGGACTCCGGGGGGGCAGCAGGGCAGACACATACAAACCGTACTGACGGTCGAGAGAATCGGCGAAGAAGGACTCGTAAGAGGGGTGGTCGGGCATAGACAACAGCCGGCAGGCATACCGACACAGCAGTACATCGCGCCGGTAGGTCAATGGTAACTCTGCAGCTTCAGCATAAAGACTCTCGACAGGACTAGTGTAGAAGGCTCCGGTCGCAAGACGTATCCCCCGATGGTGGATGGAGTTGAGACGGCGTAAGAGGGATGGCCGAGCGGACGAGTAGACGAAGCTCCCATAATCCAGCTTCGATCGGACTATGGACCGATACAAGCGAAGCAGGACAGTGCGATCCGCTCCCCAAGATGAACCGCTAAGAACTCTTGAGGACATTAAGGGAACGTGTAAAACGGGCCGCCAAATAAGAGACATGTGGAGACCAACACAGTTTCCTGTCCAACGTGAGCCCTAGAAACTTAGTTGTGTCCACGAATGGCAGAACAACGGGACCGAGATGTAAGGATGGCGGAAGGAACGCTTTATATCGCCAAAAGTTGATACAAACCGTCTTCTCTTCAGAGAACCGGAAGCCATTTGCCACGCTCCAAGAGTAGAGGCTGTCTAGACAACGCTGAAGGCAGCGCTCCAGGAGGCATGTTCTCTGGGCACTGCAGTAGATCGCGAAGTCATCGACAAAGAGAGAGCCTGAGACATTAGGTGGAATGCAATCCATAATTGGATTGATCGCGATGGCAAAAAGGGCTACACTCAAGACGGAGCTCTGAGGCACTCCGTTCTCCTGGAGGAAGACGTCGGACAATACGGAACCCACACGTACCCTAAACTTTCGATCCGTTAAAAAGGAATCAATAAAAAGGGGCAGGCGACCGCGTAGGCCCCACCTGTGCATAGTGCGGAGGATACCTCCTCTCCAACAGGTATCATAAGCCTTCTCCAAGTCGAAGAACACGGCTACCGTTTGGCGCCTTCGCAAAAAGTTGTTCATGATGAATGTCGACAAGGTCACAAGGTTGTCAACAGCGGAGCGGCGGCGACGAAAGCCGCATTGGACATTAGTAAGTAGTCGTCAAGATTCAAGAATCCAGACTAACCGAGCATTAACCATGCGCTCCATCACCTTACAGACACAGCTTGTAAGAGAAATGGGGCGGTAACTAGAAGGAAGGTGTCTATCCTTCCCGGGTTTGGGTATAGGAACAACAACGGCGTCACGCCAACGCATAGGGACTTGACCTTCGGTCCAGACGCGATTGTAGGTACGAAGAAGGAAGCTTTTGCCCGCCGGAGAAAGGTGTGCCAGCATCTGAACGTGAATGGCATCTGGCCCCGGAGCAGAGGACCGGGACAGTGCAAGCGCACGTTCGAGTTCCCGCATAGTAAAGGGGGCATTATAAGTTTCCAGATTCAGCGAGTGGAAGGAAGGTCGCCGAGTCTCTTCTGCCTCTTTCCTGGGAAGGAAGGCAGGATGGTAATGGGCGGAGCTTGAAACCTCCGCGAAAAAGCGGCCAAAGGCGTTGGAGACAGCCACAGGATCAACAAGGACCTCATTACCTGAGGTCAGGCCAGGTACTGAGGAGTGGGCCTTAATGCCCGACAGCCGGCGCAGGCTACCCCAAACGACGGAAGAGGGAGTGAAACTGTTAAAGGAGCTGGTGAAAGAGGCCCAACAAGCTTTTTTGCTGTCTTTGATGACTCTACAGCATTGCGCTCGGAGTCGTTTGTATTCAATACAATTCGCCAACGTAGGATGGCGGTGAAAGGTGCGTAAAGCACGTCGTCGAGCACGGATAGCGTCCCTACAAGCCTCGTTCCACCAGGGGACGGAAACGCGACGTGAAGAAGAAGTATTACGAGGAATGGAACGTTCGGCAGCATTGATGATAACAGCCGTGAGGTATTCGACCTGACTGTCACAACTGGGAAAATCGTGGTCCGGAAAGGTCGTCAGGGAGGAGTAAAGTCCCCAGTCAGCTTTCAGTATGTTCCAGCTCGAAGGACGTGGGGATGGGGTGTGGTGCAGGAGACGAACGACACAGGGGAAGTGGTCGCTCGAATAGGTGTCAGAAAGGACATACCACTCGAACCGACGGGCAAGAGTGGTAGAACAGATCGAGAGATCCAAGTGGGAGTAGGTATGAGTAGAGTCCGAGAGGAAAGTCGGGGCGCCGGTATTGAGGCAGACAAGATTGAGATGGTTGAAGACATCCGCCAAGAGTGAGCCTCTTGGACAGGATGCAGGAGAGCCCCAAAGGGGATGATGGGCATTGAAGTCGCCAAACAATAGGAACGGCGGGGGAAGCTGAACGATCAGGTGCATCATGTCAGCCCGACTAACAGCAGATGACGGTGGAGTGTGGATGGAACAAACTGAAAAAGTAAAAGCAGAAAGAGTAATGCGGACAGCTATTGCTTGGAGTGGGGTGGTCAATGGGATGGGATGGTAATAAACATCGTCCCGAACGAGCAACATGACCCCACCATGAGCTGGGATACCGTCCACAGGGGTGAGGTCATACCGCTCCGAGGTATAGTGGGTAAAGGCGATACGGTCAGTCGGGCGCAACTTGGTTTCCTGGAGACCAAGGACGAGCGGACAGTGCAGGCGGAGGAGCAGTTGTAATTCCTCCCGATTAGATCGAATACCTCTTATGTTCCAATGAAACAACGCCATCGCTAGTCAAAAGGTTGGGGGAACGAGACGGGGGAAGAGCTGGTCACCTCGACGGCCGCGGAGGGCCAGGTTGCGAGGGAACAACGCTACAACCGACGGGAGGCGGATCCGGTTCCATCGACTCGTCGCCAGCTGCGGCCGCTGTCCCTGGTTGTGTAGGAGGGGCCGCATCATTTGCCGACGAAAGGCCGGCGGAGCGCCTGGCAGCAGAGCGTCCCGGCGAAACTGAGGACGGCCGGGAGCAGCGACTCACGGATGGAGCGTCAGACGAAACGCGCCGGGGTGGAGAGGGGGATAGAGACTTCTTCTTGGAGGCCTTCTTGGAAGGCCGAGGAGGCACAGGGACGGTGGGCTGGACCCGAAGAAGGTCCTCACGCGCGGGGTCCGTTTTGGAACGCCGGACCTCGGAAGCTGGGGTCCGGAACGTTTTCCCGATGGACGCCTGAGAAGAGGATCGCTTCTCAGTTGGCGTGGGGGGAGGAGGAGGAGGAGGAGGAGGAAGGGTGGCCCCTGGGGCAGAGGGGGTGGGGGCCACGGGGGAGGAGGATTTGGAAGGGAGGGATTTGGGAGGCGGAGGCAGAGCCCCCTGATGGGCGGAGGAGGCGGAGGGGGGACAGGATAGGGGTGAGGATACCGCGGAAGGAGTGGACACAACTGAGGCGAACGAAGTGGTCAATGACACGGGATGGAGGCGGTCGTACTTCTTCCGGGCCTCAGAATAAGAGAGCCGATCCAAAGTTTTGATTTCTTGTATCTTCTTCTCCTTCTGATATGCGGGGCAGTCTGAGGATCTAGGCGAGTGGACGCCAGGACAATTAACGCACCGAGGTGGTGGGGTGCATGTATGTTCCTCAAGAAGAGGACGTCCACAATCGCCACAAAGGGGCACAGCCTCACACCGTGACGACATGTGCCCAAAGCGCAAACACCTAAAACAGCGCATAGGAGGCGGGACGTAAGGTCGCACGTCACACCGGTAGCACATCACCTTTACCTTCTCTGGGAGAACGTCCCCCTCGAAGGTGAGGATAAAGGCCCCGGTGTCGATGCGACGGTCTTTGGGGCCGCGCTGGACTCGCCGGACGAAATGCACGCCTCGGCACTCCAGGTTGGCCCTGAGCTCCTCATCAGATTGTAGCAGGAGGTCACGATGAAATATAACCCCCTGCGTCCTATTTAGTGCCAGATGTGGGACAATGGATACTGGGATGTCCCCTAGGCGGTCGCACGCCTGGAGTGCCGTCGACTGTGTGGCGGAGGTGGTCTTGAGAAGAACGGACCCTGAACGCATCTTGCTGAGAGCCTCGATTTCCCCGAAGACGTCCTCAATCTGCTGAACAAAGAACATGGGCTTGGAGGTGGCGAACGTCCCCCCATCGGTTCGAGAACAGACCAAATAGCGGGGGAAGTACTTCGCCCCAAGCCGGCGGGCCTGTCCCTCCTCCCATAGAGTGGCCAAGGGGGAAAGGGCAGGAGAACCAGAACTAGAAACGGTACCTTTTCTTTTGAAAGACGCGGCCGCAGAGCGACCTGATACATGGTGACGTTTCATCTGCGAAACGTCCGCCCCGATACCACCCACTCCGACCAGGGGCTCTCCCCACGGGCGCCACCCAGCCGCAGCAAGGACCACCTGCAGGATGACCATTGCCGGGAGTCCTGATGCCCCAAGGAGACGGGCATCTACTCCTTGGCCAACGTGGGGAGGGTGCAGCTCAGGTATCGGCAGTACGATCCCTGTGTTGTCAGGGGGCTACAACCTAAAGGGTACATGACGACCCCACCACAACGGGCTGGCTACCGTGCTGGATTTCTGGTGCCATGGAAAGTCCATCATGATCGCTGGTGCAGATGGAGATGCACTATGGGCGTAACTTGGACAACCCATCAGGCGTTTAGGCCCAATTTGAGGAATAGTGGGTATGGTTACAACGCCAGTGCAATGCTGAGTGCCAAGGTCTTAGTGCACTTAGGACCAGTGGTACACCATGTAAGGTGTCCTTCCCCAAAAGGCTCATACTTCTGTAGAATTTTGAAAAATGGAGGTCAAACCCCAAGGGGGACCATCACATGGAAGGCCGAAATGGTTGAAACTCCTTTTAGTCGCCTCATACGACAGGCAGGAATACCTCGGGCCTATTCTTACCCCGGACCCGCAGGGGGAACCCGGCGTGATGGTATGGGGTGCTACTGGTTACACGTCTCAGTCACCTCTTGTTCGTATTGACGGCACTTTGAACAGTGGACGTTACATTTCACATGTGTTACGAGCCGTGGCTCTACCCTTCATTCAATCCCTCCAAAACCCTACATTTCAGCAGGAAAATGCACGACCGCATGTTGCAGGTCCTGTACGGGCCTTTCTGGATACAGAAAATGTTCGACTGCTGCCCTGGCCAGCACATTCTCCAGATCTCTCACCAATTGAAAACGCCTGGTCAATGGTGGCCGAGCAACTGGCTCATCACAATACGCCAGTCACTACTCTTGATGAACTGTGCTATCATGTTGAAGCTGCATGGGCTGCAATGCCCAGAGGTATCAAGGTCGTTATTATGGCCAGAGATGGTTGTTCTGGGTACTGATTTGTCAGGATCTATGCACCCAAATTGCGTGAAAATGTAATCAAATGTCAGTTCTAGTATAATATCTTTGTCCAATGAATACCCATTTATTATCTGCATTTCTTCTTGGTGTTGCAATTTTAACGGCCAGTGGTGTATCTGCACCGTGATCTCAAGTGGAATATACACATTAAAGCTCTTACAACCAAGCTATCATCAATCTGTTATATGCTACGGGTACTAAGCACAAGGTGTAATAGAGAAATAGAAATACAAGCATATGATGCACATTTCCAATTAGCCATCCGATATGGAATAATATTTTGGGGGAATGCACCCTGTAGTCAATCTGTTTTCAAAACCCAGAAACGAGCTATCAGAATCGTCCTCAACATAAAGAGGCAAGGTTCATGTCACTCTCTTTTTCCTACTCTAAAGATACTGAACCTTCAATGCCTATATATATTTGAAACAATAGTCTTTGTAAGAGAATATTTAAGAACCTCCAATGTCTATCAGCTGAACAGCTCTGTGCACAATTACACAACAAGAAATGGCAATAACATTCATATCTCATATGCCAGAACATCAGCCTACCAGCAGAGTGTCCTTCATTGAGGCACACAATTATATAACCACCTTCCTAACAACATCAAGTTGGTAAAACAAGATAGCTTGTTCAAAAAAAAGCTGAAGTCATTTCTGATGGACCACAGTTTCTACTCTGTAAATGAATACCTCTCAGAATGAAACAGAATTTTATAATGTTAAATTAATAAACAATTTATGGCAATTATTTGTTTATTAAAGTGTACTAGTTGTACATGTAATGCTGCATTAATGTAGATATTTGTAGTCCAGAGAGAACCCTGACTATCTGTTGGGAAAAGCTTTTATTACTCTGTTGGAAATACCACAAATCCCACGGGAGCTTTCACTTTTCAGTGACTTTTTCATTTTCGTAATTTCAGTAGTAGGCGAGGTTAGTACCTTCTAGCTGTAAGATACATTTCCCCTTTCTGTTTACTAGATATTTTTATCCCTTTAGTAAGCCATGGATTTTTAATACTTTGTTTAATTATAATTCACCGTTTTCTTAGGGGAAATTGTTTTCAAATATACTCATAAAGGTACCATGAAATAGGTTAAATTTTAAATTAGCATCAGGTTCCTTTTACACCTCATCCCTGTTAACTCTTGCAAGCTTTTCCTAAAATTTGCAGTTGTTTAACCATAAACGAATGCACTATTTTGGAGGACTGTTTTGTATTACTGTAGGGAGCTATGTTACATATTGTAACAAGTTGTGCATCATGACCAGAAAGACCATTCTTAACAGAAAAACTTATTGATTAAATTTATCTTTATCTACAAAAACATTATCTAGATTTTTAATGCTATTTTGTGTAATTTATCTTTATTTCTAAACTTTTAGTGTGTCTACTTACATGTGCTGAAAACTTATATCCAACTATGTTTACCTTTTCCATATCTGTGACCATATGATGTTCAGACAAGCGTCATACATCAATTCTACCCTCAGTTTTTAAATCTTCTAAACAAACAAGCTCACCTACTTTGTTTTTTAATTCCCTAATATTCTGATGAAATGTACTACCATTATTAACCATTGTATTTTGATGAGAGTCTTGTGATATTTTAACATCTCTAGCCCCTGCCTGTCTGAGCTCTTCATCAAGCTTAATTTCGTTCAATGTTGAATCACTGGACACTGATCTTAGCCTAAAAATGAGGTACTCCTGTATGTTTCAATGGCCCCTCCCGCTAAAAGTTTAGTATCTTCCCGGCCAATTTACCCTTTCCTTTCCTACTGAGATGCAGGCCACCGCCTTTTTTTCCCCAGCATGTCATCCTAATCTTCAAATTGGTTAGTATCGCAAAAAATTGGTACGTGACCATAACTCAAATTCAGCAAATTAAAAACATATGACATCATGCATATTCATCTTCAGAAGATTTGAGGTTTACTTCAGTATTTTAAAAAATGCTTTTATAATGGTTTCTTTCCCTGTAATCTGATGTATACCTTCACAACCACACATTAAATAAGTCGTTCAATGCTGAAATACCGATGTCAACGTACATGAAAACTTCGTTGCTGCAGTTTAAGGACAACTGCATTCAAACGAAAACAATCATTACAATAAACACTGAAGTAACTTCGCAACATGTTCGTCAACAAACAACTTGTTTATTTCACGTCTCCACTCTCCTGACAGTACTGTTTACATTCACAGACTATACGCAGACCGCAGTTTAGCCAATGTTTCTTTTCATAAGCAGGGCACTTGTCGAATCACGGAAATGTATTGAGTAAACATCAAATAAATAATTGAGAAAGGTCAAGAATAATGTTCCTCGTCCAAAATCGAGTTACGATTCTCCAGCTACTTAAACGCAACGTCCGTAAATAATTTAGAAGGTTCACAATCACGCAAAGGTTATGTCTGCTCACGAGCTGATAATCATATATAGAACGCAAGTCTGTCTGATCGATAGGAAACAAATGTTTTAATAATGTTTCCAGCAGTTCGACGAACAGAGAAATTGCGACAATGATAACTTCCTTTCATCGTAAAACAAATGAGCAGAAATGACGTTTTATATCTTCATTGATAGTTCTTTGCTATGATTGGACATAGGCATCTGTGCTGTAACGTCTGTTTTGTTTATAGCCGGTACCAGATGTGTGAGAACATTTAATGACGGCGAGGCTGTGGATCACTGGATTACTGGCTCATGCACCAGCGTTGTTTCGTCAGTGTTGTGTTCTTACATTCTGTATGTGGAAGCAGTAAATTTCCTTGAGGCTTTGGAACTACCCTCCTACTGCTTTCAAAGCAATTTTGGAGGTAAATTTGCTGACGTTAAGGAAGACTGAGGTAAGAACTAACCGACCTGCATTTGTGTAAAGCAGTGCTGCTCGTTTGAGACAGAATAGCCCTATAATTTATCCATTGTGGGAATATATTTTGAGGAATAAACTTGTTTACTCTTAGACATTAGCCCCGGAAAAATATATTTCTGTGATTACTTTATGAATTAGAAAAATGAGTAGGCCTGGTGCTGCTCTTTTCCAGCTTAGTGAGGAATACATTTCAAGCCAGTGTAGGTACGTTATTAGCGAAGTCTGGCGCTACATTCTTGACCAGTTGCTCCGCTGCAGAATGTACCTCGTATTTTTCACTGTTTCGTTTACATAGTACCAGTTTTCTGGAACTAGGAAAACTTAGTGTACCATTGGGAAGTAGAGGCATGCAAAACGTATATTACCTCCCTATGGTTACTTCTAACCGAACGGAATGAAAATTACAGAAATGGATTGCATAGTCACAACATACGTCATTCATTTTTTGGACTGTTACAGCAATGTGCCGACTGCGAGACTCTTGGTCTTGTTCCCGCGACTGTGTCTTTGGGACACAGGAGAAACTGCCAAGTGAATGCCGAAAGTGACAGTTGTCCGTAAATTTTGTTTACCGCAAACTACGCAAAAATCTTTATTAGGGTGAAAGTTCCCACAATTAATAGGCTTGTATTCCATTTTCAACTGTACGCTCCCTGATAAGTTTGGATAAGTCTATTCACAAGATCTACAGAGGTACGGCTGTAACACATTCATGCCAAGTAAAGCACTGTGGAGTGCAACCAGTTATTGGCGTTTCTGTTGGTGAGAAACTGCACATTGAGAACAAAATTTTTTAGCTTTAAACACATTAGAAGCACAGTTTTCATTTATTCATCCAGAGATCATCTGATAATAATGTAAGATTTTTCATAATCCAATGAAAATAAATAGCTCAAATATACACAAAGAATGTATATGGATGTTTTATGAGGATAGGTCAATAGAGGCATAAATGTATTACTATTGCAGTATGTGGTCACAGAAGTCAAACATAAGTTTGTTCATGCTGTCACCCCTTTCGCCCTTCCATACCCTGTGTGCAGGTGCACCTTGGTAATCTATGGTATTACATGATTAAAGCTTTGTCATTATCAGTTACTTTCCTGTTGCTGATGTGACCTAGTTCTAGTTATCCTGTCAATTCATGTGTCCTTTTGGTGAAGGTATGTTGTGTAGAGAAAGAAATCTAGTTTCAGAAACATAATCGTCAGTCATAAGCAAGTTTTAATGCTAAGTTATATGTACTGTTTTGCTGTATGAATCGGATCTTCAGTGGATTGACTAGTTTGTGTCTGTTTATCTCCTACGTGTGAATATTGTACCCGTTTCCTTTAATTTTTTGTTAGTAGGTAGATCCATCACGTCAATTTTTTTGCAGTTGCCCTCTGTGTATTTTGATGAAGCTGCATGCAGTCCAATATGACAATTGGCATTTCTTGAAATACCTCTTACTTTCAGCAAGAACATAGGTATAGGCAGCCATTTCATTGATACGTGTTTCCATTTGAACTTTTGTCATTTTACAAAGTATGCTGGTGCTGCAATATGAAAGAACACTGCATTGTAATTTTAACACAAGCTTATCTTTTTCACTTTCCTTTCACTACTCCGCTTAGTTCATGTAGATTTGCAGAATTACTCTGTACTTAGCTCTATTCTCTTTCAGAGTTCTGTGTATCTTATATGGTGTTTTATTGTACAAGGCGCCCTCTACTTGCAAATCAAATGTTTTAAAAAGATACATGGTTTATTGTTTCATTGCTAAAATAGAACTCGAATTGCTTTCAAAATAATAGTGGAGCCCTGCTGATGATCAGACAGTGTGTTCTAAATATTCTTGGCCGCTTTCCTGTGCGTCATTGTGATTAGCTAAAGACCCAATATTATGCTGATGACATCATTAACATTGCTGAGTTATGAGTATCGAGAAGTGACAATGACACTAACCACACAGTAACATAAGCAAAATAAAAACTGACCAAATAGAATTACCTATGCAGGAATGTGGGGTTTTGTCCAGGAATATTCATATTACTAATGCCTTCAAACTTATTAAAAACTTAAAAATATCAGACCACAGTGGAGGTTTTCATCTCGAGATATAAGTGTAATTATGGAATATGCAACTCTCACCCAAAACTGTCACCTTCCAAACCAACCCAGACCTTAGGTTGTGTTACCAAGAAAAAGTCCCAACAGAAATGTCACATGTCAAAACAGAACAGCAGTAAAGGACACAAACAGAAACACCGTAGGTGCCACCCATATAACGCAGTATGTCACACTTCAAAGAATAGTCTGATGGCTTGCATGGTTTCCTAGACATACTTTATTCTAGTAAGCCATTTAAAGTTAGTGATGATGTATTAGTGGCAACAATGAAATTATAAATCCTTGCCAGCATTTTTTGCATAAGCTGTTTGTTTAGTTGTCATAGACTTGGGGATTAAGATTAAGTGTTCTAACTGCACCCTTTTATTCCTCATTTAAATATAAAGGTTTTTCATTCACTTCAATCTTGTACAAATGCTGAAAGTAACTGTTGATGTTTGTGTCATTGTTCGTGATTTCTTTTTTGCTTGCTTTCCTCAATGTAGTGTCTTTGATTCTTCATTCACTGGCCAGCAGACTTATAGTTGGATCTTGTGAGTGATACCATATTCTGGTTTTCAGAGTATATCCAATCCAGCATGCTTTTTCACTTGTTCATTATGATAACAATTGTTGTACTCTAAGTGGGGTACCAGAAGGCCTGTTTTGATGTGAGATTTGGCCACCTAACAGCAATGATTGGAGGCCTTTGATGATAAAAATTTGCTGCTACCTCAGTAGTTGTTCAGTAACCTAAAGTGTTTCACACCCGTAGAGAAGTTTCACAACCATGTAGAAGTGTCCCCCTTCTTGACACCTGCCAGTTGTGGGCCGCCTCCTGGGACTCCTCTCCCCGGCATCTCCCAAGCCGGAGGCCTGCTGCCACAACTCTACTGCAGGACCCACAGTCCATGCATTCTGAGGCCACCCACTCTCACTGTTCTGGATCGTGCCGAAGCCTGCCGTCCTTGACCTACGAAAGTGAAGAAGAACAAGAACGAGGAGGACATAAAAGTCCCAGGACAAGGTATCTCCAGTGCCCCAAGAGGTGCCATCTCCCCACCTCGCAACCTGAATCTAGCTCCTTTCTTAAGGATGTCGGCCCTTCTTTGTTGGTGACAGATGGTGACTTGGCAACATAATTGGCCCCTACTACGCTTATTCATTGGAACTGTAATGGATAATACTGTCATGTATTAGAATTGCAATCCCTAATGTCCTTTTACTCAGTAGCTTATGTCATTCTCAAGGAATCTCATTTTACTGATGCTCACTCACCGACCCTTCGTGGGTTCCATACATTCTGTCGGAACTGGGGCAGCCCTTTGAGAGCTTCCGGTGGCATTTGCACATTGGTTCGCTTTGATGTTATTAGTACATTGATCCCCCTTCAGTACCACATTGGAAGTAGTTGCTGTCAGGGTCCACTTGGACTGTACGATAAGGTTGCAGTTTGCAATCTCTGTCTGCCTCATTACAGGCCACCTGCACCTGCTGCCCTAACTGTTCTCCTTCAGCAACTCCCCCCTCCCTCCTTCCTCCATGGGGGTTTTAATGTCCATCATCCTTTATGGGGCAGGGCTATTTCATCTAATCAGGGGCTCCTCATAGACGAATTTCTTGCGGACCGTGACATGAGCCTTCTTAATGATAGTCCCCCTACTCATTTTAGTGTCGCATATGACACTGTCTGTGCTATAGATCTTTCACTCACTTCCCATCCCCTCCCCTCCCCTCCCCTTCCCTTCTTCCTTCCTTACACTGGTTGCCACACATTGACCTCTGTGGTGGTGACCATTTCCCATTGATTCTCTCATCCCATCACCTGATGGCCAGGTTAGCCTACTGGGCATTCCATCATGCTGACTGGCCTCTATATACCTCCCAGATCATGTTTGCACCTTCATCAGATTGTAATTGATGAATTCATTCGTGATCTGTCCGATAAGATAATGCATGCTGTCGGCATTACTGTTCCCTGCTCAGAGGGTCTTGTTCACTGACGGTTAGTTTTGTGGTGGAGTGCAGCCATTGCCACCACCATCCATGATTGTTGTTGCACGTTGCTAAATCTTAAGTGACATCCGGCCTTCACCGATCTTATTACCTAGAAATGCTTTCATGCTACAGCCCATTACTTATCAAACAGAGCAAATGGGTGTGTTGGGAATGCTTTGTCTCCTCCTTAGGTCCTTCTGTCCCTTCGTCATGGGTGTGGGCTACACTCCGCACCATGCAAGGTTCTCAGTGGCAGTCTTACATTCCGGGCCTTGCCTTTCCAGTTGGCCCTTGTATGAATCCATCAGTTGTCGCGGAACACCTCCAGATCTATTTTGCAACAGCATTGGCATCAGACTGCTGTCCATCCGCCTTCCTCCTCTGGAAACAGTGAGCTCCTGGCCCAGATACCTTCCATAACCAATTGCTTAAACACCTGACTCCTCCAAAGTGGCAGTATCTCCTCAAGGTGTTTAACCGTATTTGGCTTCAAGGCATTTTCCTGTTTCAATGGAGAGGCAGTATTTTTGTTTCTGTCCTTACACCCAGGAATGATCCATTGTCCCTTGACAGCTACTATCCAATCAGTCTGACCAGTGTCACTTGAAAGTTATTTGAACCGATGGTGGTTTGTCAGCTCAGTTGGGTCCTCAACTCTTGGGACCATTTATCTCCTTATCAGTGCGATTTTGGGAGAAACAGTCTCCACAGTCTCCAATCAATCATCTGCTTTGATTTTAAACACAGATCAGCAGGACTTTTCTCAGTGCTGCCATCCTGCCACAGATTTTTTTTTTTTTAATTTTTTTTTCTTTTTCACTCGGCCACTGCTCGCCCGTAGGTAGGTTTACCAGTTGGCCTCTGTCTGCTTCTCTCTGCCACAGTTGCCAACTCCCTTCTTGTCCTCTTCCCCACATTCTCTTGTAACCCCTGCCCCCCTTTGTTAATTCCTCAGCCCCAGATTCGAATGGATCTCTTCGAGAATCTGAAAAGTATCCATCGCTCCCATGGTGTTCCATTGTTTGTTGTACCAGCTCTTACCAGTTTCAGGATGCTGTTGTTTCTTTACAGTGATGGCTCTAAATCTGCCAATCCTTTGGCATATGTCTTCATGTCTCCTGTTGACCCAAAACACTCTTCCTTGCCTACCACATGGGGGGTGTTTACTGCAGAATTAATGGCCATCTATCAGGCCTACTGCTTTATCAAATGGTCCTGAGTTTTGTATGTACAGACTCGATGAGTGGCTGTCAGCCTGTCGCTTGGTGTTTCTCCTTCCACCCCTAGGTCTCTGCCATCCATGATTTTCTTGCCGATCTTGGCACTGCTGCTTGTTGGGTTGGTTTCCTTTGGGGTCACAGCCTCTTGGGTAGCCTATGTAAAGAACTTGCCGATAATCTGTCTGGTAGGGAGGTGTGAGGGTGGCCTTCTGCACTCCATTCTCTGTGACCCTCACAGAGGTGTATTTGCAACTGTATTTCAAATCCGTTTGTACTCACTGTCTAATATATTTCATGCAATTAAGGAAATTCTCATCACGTGGAATTCTTCTCTCTGCCTCTCCTAGCAGAAATCTACCATCCTCTACCATCTTCGTATTGGCCGTACTAGGTTGACCCATGGTTTTTCACTCCACAATGAGCTGCCCATCCCCTCTTGCCCAATTTTGTACTTGCAGGGACCTCCTCATGGTGGTCTGTATTTTGCAGGACATTCCCGCCTTTTGACCCTTCTTACTGATTACACTCTTTGACCCTTTTCGTCCTGCTTACTACTAGATGGCCCACACTTGGTTACATCTGTCATCCGTTTTCTTCACAAAAGTAGTTCGTCTTCCCAGGTTTAAGTATCCAAATTTCCCTATTGAGTTGGAATCCCTTGATTAGCATTAGCCTTTGTTACGGAGGCTTTGGCCTTGTCTCCGCATTGGCCTGGTTCTCCCCCCTTTTTCCCTGCATTTTGTTTGGTGTTTTGTGATGTTTTATTTTACATTTTTATGTGTATGCTTGCCCTGGTGTTATCCTCGATGTGTCATGATCGTGGTGTGGAGATCGGGAAGGGTTGGTGGCGGTGCTGGTGCCCCAATGCGCTTAGTGTCCCTGAAGTGCCCCTGCTCTCGTCTTTCCCCCCTTTCTGTTCTTTACTCTCTCTGCTGTCCCAATGTTCCTCTTACATCTTTGTTTACCCATTTTCACTTCCCCTGTACTGGACTGTGCTATTTGTGTATTTCCTCCCTTAGTTTCTGCCACCTTAGATCCTGGGACCGATGACCTTGCTGTTTGGTCCCCTCCACTGACCAACCAACCCACAACCCACCCGCCCAACGACATTATTATGGGATTTGATGTAGCTGATTGTATTCCCAAATCCCTCATAGAAATATCATTTTGTCCAGGAGAAGCCATTTACCAGAGTTTATGGTCGATGATTTTATTGTTGTCATTCTGTTGACAAATCTTAGTAACTCTGAAGGCATTTCATCAGTATTAGCTTTCTTTTGTGAGACTCAGGTATTTAGTTGACCTTTGTGTCATACTGCTGACTTTCACCCTCAGCCCACTCCTAAAGATTAAGTGGTGAAGGAACTGATTTTATATTCAGGAGCAGCAAAGTTCAAATCTCCATATAGACATTCGGATCCACATTTAAATCGCTTACTTAAATTATGTAAGAAAAATTCTTGGGTGGTTTCTTTGAAGAGAACATAGATTTTCTTCCCCCATCCTTGTGAATTGAAGCTTCGGGTCCATCTTTAATGTCCCCATCATTGATGGGACATTAAACTCTAATGTTCCCCCTCCTCTCCCTCCCTCTCCTCTCCCTTTTATCCTCAAGTGAAAGTGCTTTCTCTTCCAATGAGATGTAGCAGAGCAGTTCTCCAACATACAGATTTTCAGTGAACTTCCCCATGATAATCACATTTCTTTTAAATTAAGTGATACTTGTCTGCACTTCTGATTCTAACACCTTTTTGTTCTCATCAGTTTAAACAGATTCTGTAAAATGAATGAAAGGGATTCAATAATGAAGCTGTAGTCATATTAAATGATATAGGTGAAATCTCGTCAGAAAATTTTCGTTTGTCATGAAACATTAATTTTTATTCTCATTTCCACAAAACCGTAATTCATTGTCCTGTTGTCAACAGCAGTGTCACAGTGAATACTCCAGTTCCCACCAGTTCACCAAAGGTAAGCACCATCAGACATAGTGGTCAGTACGTGGATGGGTGACGGTCCAGCCATGCCACCTGTAGTTGTCAGGTTTCCCTGTGCCTTTGTGACAGAGGAGACAGGAGTGTGATGGTGTGAAGTGTCTGATCACCAGTCTTTGTACCAGTGCTGTGGATTCAATTCAAAAGACTCTCATAGTGTCTCATGAAGTGAGGTCATGTGACACTGTCAGTGATCTGCCCATTAGATGGGAATGTTGAACTTGGTTGCCTCCTCTGCGATATTCAAGAGGAGTAGACTGTGCTGGCACAGGGTTTCACTCTCTCCCCTTTCTCATCATCCAGCATATATGTGACATCACACTAATACACACAATTACAGTCAGGTACACTTCTACATATTCATCAATACTCCATAAGCCACCTGATGGTGTGTGGTGGAGGGTACTTCTAGTACCACTAACTGGTCACCCCCTTCCCTGTTCCACTCACAAATGGCACATTGCAAGAGCAATTGCCTGCAAACCTCTGTATTAGCTCTAATTTCTCGAATTTTCTTTTTGCAGACAATTAGAGAGGGGAGGGAGGGAATAACATTTCAACAACATACAGAGTTCTCACTTCATGAAGGAAAGGTGTTCACAGGTGCAAAAGATAGAAAATACCTTCCTAATTCAGGTGGCTGAAGCCGCCATTTAGGATCCCACAGCCAATCATGCCATTGGGTTTTACATTATGTGGTCTATTCAAAAAATTCTTGAACATTCATAATTTCACGCCAATGGTATGTTGCTATGAAATATGATTGGTATCTCCGCATAACCCTGTGTTTATTGTGTAACTGCTGGAACTTCACTGTTGTATGCCAGTTCTTGTTCATTGATGTATTGAGTAGAACGTTGGGTTGCACGGTTTGCAAATTTCAAGATGGCAGAGTTAGAAGAGCAATGCGTTTACATGAAATTTTGCCTGAAACTCAAGAAATCAAGACACATCAAATGATGCTCGGAAGCCTACAGTGATGAGTGCTTAAGCCATACTCGGTTCACACGGTTTACAAATGACCGAACGGAAGTTAAAGGTGACCCTCATTCAGGTCACTCTTGGACACCTCACCAACAACGCTCATGTCAGGGACGTCAATGAAATTGTGCTTGCCAATTAAAGACTGACTGTCTGAGAGATTGCAGAAGATTACAACATTTCAGTTGGATTGTGTCATGAAATACTGACACGACATCATGGAATGCATCATGTTGTTGCCAAGTTCTTCCCACAGCTCATGAGTCAAGACCAGAAAGACCTTCGCCTCACAATCGATGAAGAGCTTTTGGACCATTTAAATGAGAACGGGATGTTCCTTAAGAGAATCATAACTGGTGATGAGACGTTAGTCTGAGGTTATGATGCTGAGACCACGGATCAATCTTCACGGTGTATCAGGAAAGATAAAAAAAAGATCTCAAAGATTTTTTAAAAAAAAGCTTGTAAGGTCAGGTCAATGTCAAAACCATGCTAAACATTTTCTTTGACTTTGAAAGATTAGTTCATCAGGAATTCATGCCATAGGGACAAACTGTTAATTGATGGTACTGTTGGAATGTTTTGCATGCCTGTGAGAAAATTTGAGAAGGAAATGGCCTAAAATGTGGTGAGACAATTCATTACGCTTTGCATCATGATAATGCAGCCGCACATTCATCCCTGTTGGTGCATGACTATTGTACAAAAAACCAAAATCACTGCCTCATCCTCCATACTTGCCAGACCTGACCCCCTGCAAACTTTTTTTTTTGCAAAGTTGAAAACCTCGTTGAAAGCACAAAGGCGTGTAATGTTAGATGAGATAAAAGACAATTCGCAGACTGCACTTGACACTATCCCACTATCCAGCAAGAGGCATACCAAGACTGTATCTGGAAGTGGAAATGATGTTGGGAGTTGTGTATCAGTTGTGGAAGAGAATATTTCGAAGGAGATCATGCACAATCAGTAAAAGGTAAGTGTAGAAAAATTTTGTGGACAAAATTCCAGAATTTTTTGAACAGACTTTGTTCTTTACTGTCCAGTATACACCACCATTTCTTCCTTCAGTTTCAACATGATTGCCTTCTGCTTTGAATTTCCATAAGTTGGTATCTCTTTGTGTAGCATCTGGTTTCAAAAGCTTATTGTGACCATGATACAGCCAACGTCTGCTGGTCTTTACCAAGAATATCTCTGATGACTTTTGGAGACTCCTACAGTTTGTCATTTCTCATTACTTTGCACCAGCTTACACTTTTCTTCTTCGTTGAATACGCCTTTGTCAGTCCTCTCGTGCCACATTTGAGTCAGTGAATTCCAGATTTGTATCACGTCCTCTTATTTACGGGTTCCTAAATGTCCTCATGTTTTTCTTTAATATTTCATATTTATTGGATTGCCCTATGGAGTGGAAATATACTCAACAGTAGGTTTCAGTGCTTTCATTTTTGCTTAACATTGAGTAAAATAGGTCAGCAGTCAAAACAACTTATATTTGGGAGGCGCTAGAATCAAATTTCCAGCCAACGAATTTGATTTTTTACTAACAAAATCTTTTTTATCTACACCGCGAAGATTCCTTCAAACAAATAGTCTTTTTCCTTGTCTTTGTATAGTTGAGCAAAGTGTCTAGTGGCTTATATATCAGTGAGTTAATAAACAAGAGCCTTCCTTTCTTCCTTAATTTTGCTTGCAAAATAATAGCACTGTCCATATATTAATTTGTGCTTGTAGTGATAATGGAGTGGTTTCTTTTGGCAGGGTGTAGCCATCCATTATTGGTAGTTTTTAGACTTTCTGCATTCAGGTTGAGTTTCACTTCTTAGTAACAAGAATTCTCTGAACCTCTGTCTGCTCCTCAACCCTCTATTTGGGTCAGAATAAGGGAAATCTGAACTTTGGAATTCTCTGTTTGTGTAAACTTCTGGAGTGTCTTTGCAGTGGTTGCTAGTGTACCTCGGACCTTCAAATTAGTTCAGTACTTACTGAACTTAAACCTTAGATGATAGCATAGAATACAAGTTTTAATAGCATCTCCATGGACTGTTCTGTAGACAGAGAATTCTGTGAATGATTCCCAAGGTGTGCATGGCAGTAGACACGAGAAAGGATAAATGTAGTCAATTATTGAAGAATCTTAGCAGACATAATTCTCCTGAGTACGAAGGAGGAGGAACATGTCAACTGAAAAATCCGGAAGTAAAATAAAGTATGGGCACACCACGTTGCAATATCAATAATATAAGGAAGAGGTAGATAGCTGTTCACTGTCAAGATGACATGTTGTTGATTTGTAGACAGGCACAATGAAAAGACACTTACCAATTAGCTTTCAGCCAAAATCAGCCCCCCCCCCCCTCTCTCTCTCTCTCTCTCTCTCTCTCTCTCTCTCTTGTTCAGTCCATTCTGTGCTGTAGAAAAGGACCAATCTGCTATTGCAGTAGAGTCTGAAGAACACAGCCATCTTTGAGTCCAAATGCATCACTAGATGCGGTAGAAGTAAGGGGGGGGGGGGGGAGTGTGAAATCTCAAAGTCAAAAAGGTGACCTCTCCAGCATATTGGAATCTTCCCAACTCGGTATATAGGGTATAACGTAGCTTGTCATGCAAACATAGAGCTACGAATTCATCAGTGCAGCTGGTATGGCTGCACAATGAAGTGACAAACTAGAGTGACAAGTATTAATTCGCTTCAATTCTACGCTGTGTAATCAATTCTACTCGCCAATTTCAGGGTGGTTTTGGAAAATTTGTCGCGTTCGTTTAGTCGTGTAAAGGACTTAAGCTACATTTCACATAACCAAATAAAAAAATATGGTTTTCGAAACACATTTTGTTTAGTTTTAGTTATTACAGTAAACATTAAAAAAATAGCGTGAGTGTGATGAAATAAATCAGTTAACGTGATCTGATGCGTTTTGTAAGCAAATAAAGAGTTGTAGATGACATCAAATCTAATAAACCGTTTTTCGGAGTTAACAGCTTATTCTTCCGCGTCTAGGAATACTAATCTTGGTTATGGACCAGAATTTTCATAATCGTCGTTTTTCTGTAGTAGGTTTTTAATTTTCGTTTCGCATTATATTACGAAGCTGTAAATATTTTTTTTAATATTTTATATTTATTTCATAACTAATTGGACATCCTTGATTTAATCATATGAGAATGAAATTTTAGATCAGTTAATAATATTTAAAATATAGAAAGATCCACTTGGCATACGTATTTGAGTACGCGTACTGTTTCGATATCAAAGTTATCTACCTTCATAATACTAATAGGGCAGTTATCAGTGATTTGAAGTACGGTACAATAAATTTTGTATACTTAGTCAAAATTTAGCTTCTGGGCAGTGACACGGTTGGAAATATTGGAATTCATCAGATCCATTACATAAGCCCCCTGCGGGCTCGGGTGTTAGAGTAGGCCCGAGGTATTCCTGCCTGTTGTAAGAGACGACTAAAAGGAGTCTCACACCTTTCGGCATTAATGTGATGGTCCCCTGTAGGGTTTGATTTCCATTTTTCAAAATTTTCGCGAAGAGCGAGCCAATTGTGGAAGGGCACCTTACATGGTGCATCATGTCCATCGTATATTGAGATCTTTAGCTCACTTTCTCATCGTGGCATTGCAGTTCCACTCATTCTCGATCTCTTGAGCGAGGACACTTTCCTGGGTGCGTTTTCCTCCACCCACTATGCAGTGTCGTTTTCTGTGTCGACGAGGAGCATTGAATTCTTTGCATCTCATATCCAGCACGGCAGCCAGTCCATTGTGGTGGGGCCCCCATGTACCCTGTTGGTTGTAGCCCCCTGACTACAAAGGGAGCGGTCTGCTGATGCCTGCACTGTTAACTCCCCATGTATGCCAAGGAGTAGATGCCCGGCACCCTGGGGCATCTGGACTCCCAGCAATGGCCATCCTGCCATGTGGCCTTTGTTGCAGCTGGGTGGCACCTGTGGGGAGGGCGCCTGGTCGGAGTGGGTGGCATCAGGGCAGATGACGCGCGATGAAGTGTATGACGTCATCCCTTTCTGGTGATCAAACGCAAGCAGTCTCTAAGTGTTCCAAGTCTCAATACAGTGCAAGGAAGTATGATCCTAAATCGTTCCCCACCCTGGCCACACCATGGGAGGAACGCCAGGCTAAGGATGGCAGCGAACCTTATTCACCCCAGTACCACATATGTACAAGAGCTGATGGGGATTCCATTGCCTCGATGAAGCCTCAAGCTTTTTCTACAGCATTTAGAGGACAACTTTGGGGAGGTGGAAGGCTTGTCCAAAATGCGGTCAGGATCAGTCTTGATAAAAACGGCATTCTCTGCCCAGTCGGTGTAAACAACGTCAAAGCCCTGGAAAACGTAAAGAATCGAGGGGAAGTGACAGTGGAGAGTGGCGAGTTTAGCTGAGTCCTTACGGCCATGCAAAAGGTCCACACGAAGCTTCGGACAAGGTGTACACCATGGAGGTGTACGTGAATGGACCTCAAGTAGAGGTGGTAAAGGGAAGGACTCCACTTTGGAAAAAAGGGATCGCACACGAACTGCAATCGTGAGCTCTGGCCTGGGCCGCTGATGCGGGAGATGAAGTGCCGCAGGTGGGAAAAGCAGACAGTAATTCGGATGCTCAGTAGAACTAAGAATGTGTGCAACATAACTGGCGAGAAGTTGCGCACGTTGGATCCGCAATGGAGGGCCTCCGGCCTTCACCACAACGCTGGTCACTGGACTCGTTCTAAAGAGCTGCTGCTAGCCCGTTGATGGTCACTAAAAATAGATATACACTCAATACGGAACCCTGCGGAACGCCATTCTCCTGATTACGGGGGGAATGTGGGAGGCACCAGCTTGGACATGGAAAGTACAGAGCGACAGGAAGTTTTGGATAAAAATTGGGAGTGGGCCCGGAGACCCCACTCATACAATGTGGCAAGGATATGATGATGTTGCCAGGTCATGTCGTATGCTTTACGTAAGTAGAAAAAGACAGCAACCAGATAGTATATGGGAAAGACTGTTCGTATGGCAGGCTCAAGGGACACAAGATTATCTTTTTTGTGGGGTTTTAGGGCGCAAAACATCTAAGGTCATAAGTGCCCAGTATAGAACCACGGAATGTTCGCTCCGCGTGAGTAAAAAACCGTTTCGGGGTCTAATCCAGAAAGGAAGAAAAAGTGGTAGAGTGATCCTGGCGTAAGGCCCCTGACATGGAGCCAGCCGTCGACAGACTATACGTTCCAGCAGCTTACAAAGAACGTTGGTGACGCTGATGGACCGATAGCTATCCACATCAAGCGAATTTTTACTGGGTTTTAGCACCAGAATTATGATACTCTCCCGCCATTGCGATGGAAAGATGCCATCGCACCAGATCTGATTGAAGACGACGAGAGATGTGTAATCATCTGACTGTGGATCCAATCCCACCCAGGAGCTGTGTCGGGGCAATGTGCAAGGGTGCTGAGGAGCTCCCACTCTGTAAATGGGGCGTTATAGGGTTCACTGTGGTGTATAGTGAACGAGAGGACTTTCCTTTCCATACGCCGTTTGAGGGTGCGAAAGGCTGGGGGGTAGTTCTCCGACGCAGAAGCTCGAGCACAGTGCTCAGGAAAGTGCTCGGCAATCGCATTTGCGTCGGTAGAGAGCACGCCACTGATGTTAATGCCAGGGACACCTTTTAACATTTTTTAAATGTTAAGGATAATAAGTTACCGTCTCTTCATCTAAGAATAGATGATGAATGCAGCTAGCCGCTAACTTTGTGTAATGTCTTGTCTGTATAGACGTGTATCTGTTGCCTTTAAGATCCCTTCACCTTCACACAAATCTATACAGTAAAGTAAGGGCCTCCCATTTCTTGGCTGATCCGTGATAAGACAGGCGAAAAGTTAGACTAATGGAGGATTATTAGTATTATCTCTATTTTCATTCGCTCTCTCTCTTTCTCTCCTTTATCTATGTACAGTTTTTAATACAATATTTCATTACGTGAAATCAGCCAAATAGGATCTTTGGTGGAATCCTTCGTCTTGGTAATCAGCGGCTGGTTTGCTGTAAGAGATCTTTACATTTATTATTACTGTTAAACACTGCATTCAGTCGGGAGAATCAATCGTGTGGACAATTTGTTCCTTTTACGAAAGATTGAGAATTCCAGATGTGTACGAAGCCTTTTTGGACGATTTAACACACTCAGTGATTGCAGGCTCTCTTCACACAGCTGAAACTGCCCCACTAATTACAGGGCCAACGTGATCATCAAATAATTCAGAAAAACTCATTCGTTCATTCACTCCAGAACAAAAAAGTCACAAACCTTATTTATGAAGGAAATTGTGTATTAAATCCATCTCCATTACATATCCAGATCTCCGGTGATTCCACGTCTTAATTATTTTCCGTTTACAGTCTCTTTCTCTTTAAACAAACCGCTAGCGGCACAAATGTTAATTGGCTCGCTTTAGCGAGAAGAAAAGCAGAATATGTATCTCTCAGAAACACGTCAATCCCTCAACAGATACTCCAGAAGCTGTCCTAGTTACCACTTTAACAACCATGGAGAATGCACATATGCATCTCTGTTATTTCAAAGAATAAACGCACTAGAAAATACTTTGGCGTCGTCGAGCTGTCGCCGCATATGTTACGAGAAAATCAGATCAGATACTTTTCCAAAGTGAATGACTGTGGATGGTTTGATTGACAATGATTAATTGGTGCGTGGTAGAGGGTATTTTCTGTGGGGACATTACAACCTGTTGGCCTCTAGTACCCAAAAAGACGCCTAATCTTCGTCCAGACTTGGGAAGGTGACGTATGACACCCAATGGTCGACACGTACATCTCCCAACACTCCTGCTTCCGTCGTTGTATAAACAGACGAACGCGGGCAAGGACCCACTTAAAGGCTATTAGATACTCTAGGGAAGGGTGCCACTTACGTCGCTGTAGAGCTCGCCGATGCTCTTTAATTGCCTCAGCGACTTCCAGCGACCACCAAGGGACTGTCTTTCGCCTGGGGCACCCTAGAGAACGAGGATCGCGTTTTCCTTCGCACAAATTATTATTATTGTGACCTGATCAATCACAACATCGATGTCACCATGTGGGGCAGCTTCAACGGTGACAGCAGAGGTGAAGGCCACCCAGTCTGCCTAGTTTAAAGCCCATCTGCATAGGCGTCCATGGGCATGACACCAGGGGAGTGACAGGAAGATGGGGAAGAGGTCACTACCACACAGGTCGTCATGTGCTATCCAGTGGATAGATGGGAGGAGTCGTGGGCTGCAAATTGATAAATCAATGGCTGAGTAACTACCGTGAGCCACACTGAAATGTGTGGGAGCCCCAGTAGTTAAAGAGGCAGAGGCAGAGGTCGAGTTAGGACAGTAAATTTTCGACATCTCGGCCACGTCCTGAAAACATGGTGCTACCCCAAAACGGGTTATGGATGGGCGTTACAATCTCCCAAAAGTAGGAAAGGTTTACGGAGTTGATCAATTGATGCAGCCAATACATTCAGAGGGGTACTGCACCATCTGGAAGGAGGTATACGTTGCAGTCAGTTATTTCCTGCGTCGTCCATATCCTGAGTCATAGCTTCAAGAGGAGGTTGAAGGGACACAGGTTCACTACATACCGAGTTCAGAACATAAATTCAAACTCTCCCGGACACACTGTTATATTCGCTGTGGATCTTGTAATATAACCTGTAGCCGCGAAGGGCAGTGGTCCGCTTTGCTGGGAACCAGGTTTCCTGAAGCGCAATGCAGAAAGCAGGTGTAAAGCTTAACAGTTGCCGTAGCTCAGCCAGTTGGTGGGAAAAACTGCCGAAATTCGACTGGAGGATGACCTGATCGTGAGACTGGGAAGGCATGAAACAATGAGGTAGTCTACGCCTCAGAAACAACTGCTGCCACCGACTTATTTGCTGAACAGACTATATCCATTGTGTGTGAGGGTCTGGCGAGATCTATGTCCCCAGCAGACGGCAGAATCTACCCGTCATCCTCAAATGCGGAGCTTGTAGGCAGCGGTGGTGTGGGTGCCACTGCAATTCCTTTGGTCTTGGAGTCTTCTTTCTGGATTTCTCTCGCTGATCCTTGGGTTTCTCTGGCTGGGAGGGCTTCACTGATTCAGTCTCCGGGACTGAGGATCAGTGTGAAGCCCTACGACCAGCTGCTTTTGGGCACTTCAGCCACTGGCAGGTGTCATCTTTCCCACTAGCAGAAACTTGGGGAGGTAGTGACCCAAGGGATCCCTTCCTAGCGTGAGTAGCCGAAGAAGACTTGCGCTTCTCCAGCTCAAAAGTGGGGACTGGTGTCCCCGATGGTTTGGGGGAAAGTGTTCCCAAGGTAGGTGGTGCGGGAGCAACAGGGAGGGAAGTGCCCCCCTCCATCAAATGGGCAGATGTAGTCTTCCAGCTCTGAGAGCCGACTGGAACTCATGGGACTGATGGGGCTACAACTGTTCTCGTAGCGGCAGTGTAAGAGGTGGTCATAGCCACAGGATGTAGGTGCTCAAGTTTCCTCTTGGCCTCAGTGTAGGTCAGTCGGTTCAGGGTCTTGTATTGCACGATTTTCCTTTCTCATTGTAAAATCTTGCAGTCTGGTGAGCAAGGGGAATGATGCTCTCCGCAGTTGACACAGATGGGAGGTGGGGCACATCGATTATTGAGATGGGATAAACGTCCACAATCTCGACATGTGATGCTGGAAGTATAGCGGGAAGACATACGGACGAACTTCCATCACTTAAAGCACCGCATCGGGGGAGGGATATATGGCTTGACATCACAGCGGTAGACCATCACCTTGACCTTCTTGGGTAATGTGTCACCCTCGAAGCCCAAGATGCCAGCACTGGTGGCAGTCTGATTATCCCCCAGACCCCGGTGGATGCCCCGGATGAAATGAACACCTCGTCACTCTGAGTTTGCGCGTAGCTCGTCGTCAGACTGATAAAGAAGGTCCCTGTGGAATATGATACCCTGGACCATATTTAAGCTCTTATGAGGCGTGATGGTAACGGAAAAATCCCCCCGCTTTTCACATCGATGGCTGATGGTAACGTTGGCTTCACCTATGTCCACAGAGGCCACATTAAACAGCATTCCTTGCCCGTTGGCTACACTGTATTCACTGCAGAGCTTGTGACCATATCTCGTGCACTACAGTAAATCTGTTCCTGTTCTGGTGGGTAGTTTTTTCTCTGTTCTGACTCCCTGAGTAGCTTACAAGCTATCGACCAGTGCTACTCTCGTCATCCTTTGGTTACGAACATCCAGGAGTCCATCTCTGCCATGGAATAGTCCAGTCAATCAGTGGTGTTTGTGTGGACCCCAGGACACGTCGGAATCCCAGGCAACGAACTTGCCGACAGGCTGGCCAAATAGGCTAAGCGGAAACCACTCCTGGAGGTGGGAATCTCTGAAACTGACCTGCGTTCTGCCTTACGCTGCAAGGTTTTTCGGCTTTGGGAGGCGAAGTGGCATAACAGTATGCACAACAATCTGCGTGTCAATTAGGAGACTGCGAATGTGTGAAAGTCTTCCCTGCGGGCCCCTTGCAGGGAATCAGTTGTCCTTTGTCAGCTCTGCATTGGCCATACATGGCTCACACATGGTTACATCCTTCATCGCGAGGACCCACCTCAATGTCGCTGCGGCTCCCAACTGACAGTCGTTCGCCTCTTGCTGGACTGCCCACTTTTAGCCGCTCTGCGGCGGACTTTTAACTTTCCCAGCACCCTATCTGCGGTGTTGGGTGAGTGTGAGTTTTATTATTTGATCTGAGTTTTAGCGCATGTCCTATGTCCCTTTGTGTCCTCCACTCTAGGGCTTGTAGGGTGGGGGTTTTAATGTGTTGCAGAGTAGCTGGCTTCTCCTTTTTTATTCTCATGGTCAGCCAGCCATGGTAATCTCCTTTCTTGTTTTTAGTCTCTTCGCCCCGTTTCTTGCGTCTCTGTGCTTTTCTTGTCCTGTTTTGTCCATTGTAGTGTTTGTTGTCCTTCTGTCGTTCTTCTGGTTCTTCCTTTCTCCTGTTATTATGCCGTACTTCTACTTTGTTTTCTTCTTTCCCTTTGGTATTTTTTCTACTGGGAACAAGGGACCGGTGACCTCGCAGTTTGGTCCCTTTCCCGCCCTTTTAAACCAACCAACCACGTCACCTTTTATATGATTTCTTATAGTTGTCAGTTAATGATGGTAAAGTATGAAAGAGATACTAAGATGAATCCACTAAAGGTGAAGGTTTGAAAGTTTCATGTCTTCGGCGTAATTTAGTGGTTAAAGATGTGGATTACGGAGTCGAAGGAAGCAGGTTTACGTCCCACTATAAGCAGATATATATAATGTGTTTTTAACATATTTTGCTCTGCAATATTATATGTTATTTACTCGCACATATCAGAGCACACTCTCTCAGCAATGAGTTCTGTCTGACTAGAAAACGAAGGACGAAATTGGTGCGAATGAAACAATGAGCGATGACATTTCGTATTCGAGCTTGTCGCAGATATTTTTCTGAATACCTCGGAGGATGTGGTTCGGCAGGAGCCTAAGAGGACAGCTAAAATTACTGCGAGTGAAATATTTAGCTGTTGTTTCTGCGATTTCTGAGGGTCGACTCACCCACGGGAGGAACTGATGTCAGCGTCACGCTCAGTTTACTCGAAATGTGCTGCTGGACTTACACACGCCATTTTGACGTCACTTCCGTGTAAGCCGAGCTTGTGAATAGTTTCTCCCGCCCAGCTAACCCCACTATAACCTCCGGAGTCACACGGACGTGCAAACGTACGTGGACGAGGAGCTGGTGACGTCACAACGTGAAGTGTCACGTTCCACTACACTGCGAAGCTTGAAATGAAGAATATGACAGCTTACATTTTTGACTCGGGACCAGTGAGACGAGACATAGTTCTTACTCGTATGTCAAAAGTGGAAGTTAGGAGGCGCCATATTATGTGGAGTTCAACTCCGAATTTGGTGAGGTAAATTGCTGCAAGTGAAATATTGAGCTGTTGTTTCTGCAATTTCCGAGCGTAATTTGTGTATAGTTCATTAGTTAATGCGTCACGTGTTTTATCCTAGTTAAATAATCTTACATTGCATTTACACTGAAATAATCCCCCTTGTTTTATTCCTTATCTATGATCTAACATCATTCCATTGCATCACACTCTTATCTTCATAGCTGATGATAGCGTAACAGTTGAAAAACCGGTTCGAGTAACGAATAATAAATATTTAGAATAAAACTTCCCGGCAGATCAAAAATGTGTTCCGGACCGAGACTCGTACTCGGGACCTTTGCCTATCGCGGGCAAGTGCTCTACAAACAAAGCTACCCAAGCACGACTCACGACGCGTCCTCCCAGCTTTACTTCCGCCACTACCTCGTCTCTCTTTCATTCTGCAAATTGTAGAATATTACACCAGTGTTGTGTGCGCTTCGTTCACAGCACGCACCTATGTCGATTAGAGACTTCAAAGACCAGTTTCTAAGGATGCAAACCCGCTTACTTTAGGAGGTATGTGGTGGACGCGTATCGGGCACGTTCTGTTGAGGGATTTAATCTCTATGAACGTATATACTATTCTAGTTGTTTATCTTCATTATTTTTGGATGTGTGTAGCACAATAGGTGATAGATCGTAGCGTATGTACGCCCCTGCTCCTCCCCATAGTGTGTTAAATCTGCTATGTCTTAGAATGATTTACCGAACTTGTGGGAATACTTGGTTTGAGCTAGGTCTCCGGCAGAGAAGTATTACATGGATGTCTATGGCGTAATTCATCGAGATGAGCTGGCAGAGATTGGACATTTGCGTATGCAATATGGAGTTTTGTAGGTTCAGGTGCAAAACTCGCGAGGATGCTGCTGCTGAACATCAGCGACGCTGGGTCAGTGCTGGGGGAACAGAGCATAGCAAAGCGCACCGAAGTAGGTGCGCGAGCCCATGGAAGTGAGAGCGGCAAGTATATCCAGGGAGGTTCAGTAGTCACGGGCAGCGATCTGTGCAGCCGACCGATCACAGGAAAAGAAACTAGCTAAAGAGAACTAGAATAATTTGTGCGCAACAGTATTGCAAACCAAGATAAACAGAATAAAAACGGTTTACTCTTAATGGTGCTAATAATGAGTAACAGCAATAATGTGATGATAAATTGCGAAAATAAAAAAGGAAGTAAGACTAAGTTGGTACAGTAATTGACAGAGTAAATAAGAAACAATAAAAAACAGGAATGAGTAATTAAGTAGAACAGAAGTTAACACGTTAGTTAAATTACGGCTGACCACAATCTGCAATAACAGTTCAAATACACAAACTAGCGGCAACAAGAGTTGACATGTCCATAGCTCCTCAAGCACAGGCTTTAGAGTCCATTTTCACTGCAGAGTGATCTTTTTCCATTTTTGGTCTTCATCAGTATCCTGCCATCATTGTATTATGAGACCTGACTTCACGAATTTCTTCTTCACTGTGAAGGTTTACTGTACGACACGAACTTCACTATTATTGGTCTAATTTTTGTAGATCCTGACGTACGACGTCGCACTATATGAACTTCTCTCAATGTCATTCAGTGTCACCTGCAGGCGTAGTTTCTCGCGGACAAAATTCGTCATTTACCTCGACTTTGTTCTATCTGCAGTTCTCTGAAATCCCGAACAGTCTGAGATTATTCTATCTCTGTTATTGTTGAAGTTCGTCAGACTTCTCGACCAGTTCCTTTTGGAGCAGTCGTGCTCTATCCTACTTTTCTTTTAATAATTTGTTCAGAGCCCGGATCTCGCTCGCATTCGCCTCCAAAGTTTTCTTTATTTTGTCCGTCACTGCTGCAGTGACAGAACCAGTGATGGACAGGAGAGCAGAACAGCCACTGTCGACCTGGCTGCGCTCATCTCTACGCGCACTGGGCCTCGAACGACTCGCACACCTCATCTACACACTTCAGCGAGTCGTCGTGACCGTGATGCCGGTGCCTGCGTAGCCGCACCAGCTGTCACTGCAGCTGCTCCGTCCGCGCCGGGGCGACATGAAGGCAGCACAGTACTTTGCCGGCATTACTGGTAAAGAGAACTCGAATCAACATGAGAAGGGCAGCGTGATCACACGAAGAAATGTGAAGAACACTTTACACAGGCAAAGAGGGTGCGATGTTGCAGTGCCTGTGTTATTCTGATTACGATGCAAAGTTCCTTTGGACATCCATACATGTCGAAAGGAACAGACACTGCGGCGACTACACCCTTTATTAAATACATTAAATGCGTTCGCAATTGCGAATAAGGTCAACCATCAGCTGTAGAATGGAATGACGACAATGAAAATTTGTGCCGGAAATAAGCAGCTGATACTACGTAACCTCCGCAACAAACAGAGATGAGCGGCAACCCTGGTGAACATCCTGTGTGCCTCCGCGTTATTCGACGGTTTTCCTTTTTGATAGCAGATTCACGTAACACATACTCAGTTGGATTGTTAGTGTGAGACAAGGTACTCGTCACACGAATCATGAATACATATAAGAGCCTAACTACGTAATAACACCTCCAAGTTTCAAGTAAACTTGCGAGCTGAACTAGAGCACGGCACTCTCACCACCAAGCTCATTGTTTGTTTACAAAGACAATTTGACAAATGTAATTCATGTGGATAAAAAGAACAAAAGAGTCATACTGCTTAGTTCTCTGCAGGCTGTGCCACATTAGCTGAAGGGCATAAAAAGAAGCCAGAGATAGTTGTATTCTGTAATAAAACTAAGCCAAGAATTGATTCACTTCACCAGAGGGTACATGCATAAACGTTCAAGAGACAACCAAGATGGGCTGTCTTATGTGGGCAAATGTATTAGGTGTAGCAATGAGATATGCCCTGTATTTATTTTCACAGCAACGTTCCAGATACACAGACGGCAGGTATGAAAGAATTTTCCTCGAGGAATCAGGGCAAGAAATGTTACGTCCTCACTGAAGAAGAGTCAGTAATTCAACGTATCCGAAAGAATATTCCACAAGCCATGGAACAATGTGGTGTAACTAGCCAACAGCCGTAGATTGCAAAAAGGACGGTCACCGAAAAGATTTTTCGTGTGCCAAAATCGATTAGAGAGGAAAAAGTGGCCAATCATAGAGCAAATACTCGAAAAACATTTGCAAAGAACGTAGTGTAATAATTTATAAAGAGCCTTTTTGTAGTTCTGCCTCAGAAAAATTAGAACGTAATTTGATATTTTATTTTAAACCTTGCTAAAAGAAGAATTCACACTATCATAATAAGCACTGTCTCACTCATTCTGTTTCACCAGGCCCATCATACTTCGTTAATACTGTTTTAAATAACATTTGTTCTGAGGTAGGGGTCTTACAAAACACTTCTGCATTTTTGCAAACCAGCCACTCATGGACTTAAGGACGAAAAGCATTTGAAATCGATGTATGTGCACTAGTAATTAATACAGTTCGACAGTATGTTTGAAACACGAAGTGGGTGTGTCAAAGTTGAAACATAATACGTTTAGTATAATCTTCATGTTTTATTCACGTCGTGTCATATATTCTACACAAATTCATTATTAGAATTCTTTTAGTAATTTGTTGTTTGGTTAGGAAGACTAGCGTATTACCGAGCAAGACAAAACAGACACCCGACTTCAGTAACAGCACACTCTTATTTGAGAGAGTGAAAGAGGAAGATAGCAGCGTTTGTTTCGCCACGTACTAAACGGCAATCTTTTCGTGGGGCAGTGTTTACGATTTCATATAACGTCTCCACAAAACACTGGCCGTTTGTATACCAATGTTCACTCTTTCTTTCGTAAAAACAACACGACGCAACGACGTTCAGACAAAATATCCTGAAATGTAACACTTGAATATGAAATAAGTTTGGAGAATACTTGAGTCTCACCCGCTCTGCAGTCCCACGCAAAGAGAGAGGGCGCCGTCGTCAGTCCTTGCCGTAATTACCACGTCACCTCACGTACCGTTTTCATGCAGCAGCAGCAGCGGCGGCAACAACAACAACGGCTGTGATAAGCTGGTACGTTTACCGAGCGAGGTGGCCCAGTCGTTAAGCACGCTGGACTCACATCGGGAGGACCGGTTCAAACCCGCTTCCGGCTATCCTGATTTCGGTTTTCCGTGATTTCTCTAAATCGCTTCAGGTAAATGCCGAGATGATTCCTTTGAAAGGGCACGGGCTGCTTCCTTCCCTAATCCGCTCGCTGTTACGTTCCTCCCCCCAAATCAATTAACCAAACTGGTACGTTCCCAACTAGAACACCTTCATCCCTGGTCACCCACACCCCCACCCAGCCCCTCCAGAAAAACGTTCATGCAATTTTTCGTGCACATGTTTAACAAATTTTAAATATGTAAGTAGATTTAATAAAAATGAAGCCCAGTGGAACGATTGTTCCGTGAAACTTAATACAAGAATTACATGTGTTATAGGTTTAGGAAAGCACATTAAAATTTTCGATGCTTTAACAGTTTATCATGTATCAGGGTTTCATTCACACCAAAAAAAAACGACAAAAAACTTAATACGTAAATAAGGCATACTGTCAAGTGTCTTAAAGACACTAAATGCTTGAGCAATGCAGCCGATGAGGAGTGGTAGATCTTACCTTTACTGATACGAGGATTCAACGTAGATGAACAGTCTGTAAGCTCAACAACTAATAACTCCTGGCTTATTCTTGAATCCTTTTTTTTTTTATTTGCACTACAGATAGTATCAAGCACAACTTGAGAGTAGCAGAAGTACTGACTGGAGGGACAAGTAAATTACACATCACCGCCTTCACCTCCACCTTTTTCGCTTAGTTCCGCCATCGTCGCGTCTCACTCCAGTCCTCAGTCCACAGTAATTGGGAAAAAGCGGAACAATTCAGTCAAACAGCATATTAGCTTCAGCACGCGTCGCCGATCTCTGAGATAGTACAATGCCGTAGCAAAGTAGCGCGAAGAACTTCATTGATGAACGTGAGCAGCTGTTTAGGTGGCACTGTGGATCAAGAGACTGCCACACAGATCATGTTAGGAATAGACGTCCGGACGAAATACAACTCTATAAACGACACTATTGAACGGCATGCGTTTGCAGCCCTGGTGCAAGAGAAAGGCTTCGTGTAATAGGTAGAAGATAGGAAACACAAGGCGTAGGACAACTCGTGTACCTCTCCCGGTTAATTCTTAAACTGTCTTCCTTTTTTGGTTTTTGTCCGTTTTTGCGTCCCTCTGTCAGCGCCCTTGGCGGTGGCCAGTCTCGCAACGCCCTCTGTACGGCATAGGATTCTTGCACCCGGTAATTGAAGACAGAAGTAAATCTTCAGTACCGCACTTGTACTTACAAATTATTCCCACATTCTACGACCAAGCGAGGGGGCGTGGAGCTTAGTACATTGTACTCTCAATCTGGGAAGACAGTTCAAATCAGATTTATGGTTTCCACGGTTTCCCTAAACCGATTAAGGCTAATGCCATTATGGTTCCTCTGAAAAATACGTGGCTTACATCGTCCACCAATTCGAGGTTGTGCCCTGTCGGTAATGACGACGTCGTCGACGGGCCGATAAACCATAATCTCGCACGTTTCATAGTCTATGATCAACATTAGCTCTCTCTCTCTCTCTCTCTCTCTCTCCCCTGTGCATTGCAAAATAGCTGTGCAACAACGCGTTATATGTTGTTATAATTCATCTTAAGCACCTCGGGTCGTACAAGTATTTAGCGGAGATACTAAGAAGCGACGTGAAATGGCTCGATCATATAAAATGAGCGTCAGGGAAAGCGAATGGATGAGTTTAGATTTATTGGAAGGGTTCTGGGAAAGTATAGTGCATCTGTAAAGAGAATTTCATATAATAAAACAGTTCGATTAGTTCTAAAGCACAGTATTATAGCAGCATTTCTAGTCCTTTTCAGGTACTCAGGGTATCGCAGACATTCAGTGAAACGAGAGAGGTGCCACTAGAGTAGTATAACTTAAATGGAAATCCTTTGAAGAAAGACAATTTATTTCTCGCCAAATGGTGTCGGTTAAATTTAGAGAATGTGTAGTTGAAGACTGTGCGACCTTTATGCTGCCACCATCACACTTATCGCGAAGGGATCCTGACAATACGATAAGGGAGATTGTGACCTGAACAGAGCTATAGACAGTCATTTCCTTCCCATAAAACGCTAATGGGATATGCCAGGTAATCGCTACCACATGCCATGCCAACATTGTACGGTGGCTTGCGGAGTGTATTTGTGTATGCAGATTCACTAACAAGAAGTAGATTAATGTAGTTCTTATAGTAGCGCCTAAGGCACAGAAGTCAAGGAGATTCCGAACACGCCTTGGTATACCATTGAGCCAACTAAAGCTCCTAACCAGCTGTAGTAGAAAAAGCAGTCTTGAACTAGATTGCATCTTTGCTAAATGCCATTGATCTTAATAATATGCCAGCCACAGTTAACGTTGAAACTTCAATAAGCAAGTGCCGTGTTGGTATTATTCACGCAAAACAAGTTACACTTGGTGCTGCGACGGATTTCCAATTTACACTCGCCCCCGTCAACCGCAAAACCTAGTGTCAAGAGAATCAACGTGATACACGCGTACAGTACGATGCGTTGGACTTTTCCGGTTGGTCTGGTTTACTTTCATATTACCTGTGCAACAGAACATATATAAATATCAAACTTTAATGAAACCATGAACCTCCGAAAAAGACATAAAATCAATGATGAAGTGAATTTTTTGAAATACAAAGTTAACTAATGAATTCAAACTTTTTTAAAAAGTGCGCCGCTCCGCTTCTACAACGCGGGCCCCGAGTTACAATTGCCCACCGCTGTCACATAATATACGAGGTGCATTCAAGTTCTAAGGCCTCCGATTTTTTTTCTAATTAACTACACACCCGAAATCGATGAAACTGGCGTTACTTCTCGACGTAATCGCCCTGCAGCCGCACACATTTTTCACGGGCAGCGGCGAAGGCTTCTTTAGGAGTCTGTTTTGACCACTGGAAAATCGCTGAGGCAATAGCAGCACGGCTGGTGAATGTGCGGCCACGGAGAGTGTCTTTCATTGTTGGAAAAAGCCAAAAGTCACTAGGAGCCAGGTCAGGTGAGTAGGGAGCATGAGGAATCACTTCAAAGTTATCACAAAGAAACTGTTGGGTAACGTTAGCTCAATGTGCGGGTGCGTTGTCTTGGTGAAACAGCACACGCGCAGCCCTTCCCGGACGTTTTTGTTGCAGTGCAGGAAGGAATTTGTTCTTCAAAACATTTTCGTAGGATGCACCTGTTACCGTAGTGCCCTTTGGAACGCAATGGGTAAGGATTACGCCCTCGCTGTCCCAGAACATGGACACCATCATTTTTTCAGCACTGGCGGTTACACGAAATTTTTTTGGTGGCGGTGAATCTGTGTGCTTCCGTTGAGCTGACTGGCCCTTTGTTTCTGGATTGAAAAATGGCATCCACGTCTCATCCATTGTCACAACCGACGAAAAGAAAGTCCCATTCGTGCTGTCGTTGCGCGTCAACATTGCTTGGCAACATGCCACACGGGCAGCCGTGTGGTCGTCCGTCAGCATTCGTGGCACCCACCTGGATGACACTTTTCGCATTTTCAGGTCGTCATGTAGGACTGTGTGCACAGAACCCACAGAAATGCCTACTCTGGAGGCGATCTGTTCAACAGTCATTCGGCGATCTCCCAAAACAATTCTCTCCACTTTCTCGATCATGTCATCAGACCGGCTTGTGCGAGCCTGAGGTTGTTTCGGTTTGTTGTCACACGACGTTCTGCCTTCATTAAACTGTCGCACCCACGAACACGCTTTCGACACATCCATAACTGCATCACCACATGTCTCCTTCAACTGTCGATGAATTTCAATTGGTTTCACACCACGCAGATTCAGAAAACGAATGATTGCACGCTGTTCAAGTAAGGAAAACGTCGCCATTTTAAGTATTTAAAACAGTTCTCATTATCGCCGCTGGCGGTAAAATTCTATCTGCCGTACGGTGCTGCCATCTCTGGGACGTATTGACAATGAATGCGGCCTCATTTTAAAACAATGCGCATGTTTCTATCTCTTTCCAGTTCGGAGAAAAAAAATCGGAGGCCTTAGAACTTGAATGCACCTCGTAGCACATACGTTTTTGCCTCGTTTTCGGCATCAGTTTGCACAGCATTTCATTGTTAAGATCGTCGCTCATTTGAATTCCTCTACCCAATAGATCATCAGATTGTCGTTTCAGAGATAGATACCAGTGCCTCCCTCCCCCCTCCCTTTTTCATCAAGATGAAAAGTCATAATGTGAACGATTGAAACGAAATAATAAAATTTTTCTGTGTGCCAAAACAGAACTTAATCACAACTAAAAAAAAAAGTAAACCCTGGAAATAGCTGTTACCGTAGCAATCGCTGCACCCATAAACACTTTTCCCAAAAAATCGTTAGTATGTTAGCCATTGCTTCTTCCCTTCCGTACTTGTCATAAGTGTTGTTCATGGTTACGAGTTCTTCTTTTCCAGATCTTTCAGGTTCCACTGAACTCATTCGAGTGTGTCCTTTGACAGTCTTTTAATAATTTACACAACTTTCCATTATAGCTCTTTTTCTATGGTTAGTTTTGTTTTTAATGTATCATAATATACGGGATTTGGCGATAATGAGTGTCAGCTTCATAGTCGAGAAGAATGGTTACGAAGCTTTCCGAGACCATTATCTCTGAGTACAGTAAAATATCTGCTAGTCTCACCAGACGACCCCACACCACCCCACGCTCTCCCCCATGTTAACATTAGCATGTAACTAAATTTCAAAATGAAAAATAATTTTCTTTTAAAACATTTGAAATGAGATAAATGATATTTAGTTTTTGTAGACTTGTTTGTTAAACCGTGAGACAGCTGGTAAGTCTTATTTTCGACAGCAGTTTTTTGTAGAGTGATGGAATTCTTAGTGCATTGCAACTGTTACCAATAAACCTCGTTTTAACAAAAACTCCTTCTCCGGAAAAAAGCTAACTATTCATATTTAGGGTAGATAATTGTTACAAAACATACTTCCTTTGCAACACTCCTCTTCCTAGCGAAGCTTGCTTCACCTACATCCTGTACCTCCATTTAAAATCAACCAAATTAAAATCTGTGTACTAAATTACTGTTTGTAAATCACTTGATTGCTGAGCTCCTTACTTCTGAACTGGTAGAAATTGTAAGACTTCAGAATGCCAACGCTTTGTGTCTTACCAGTGCCACTATTATAATTGTGGTTATGACGATAATAAAGTGTAGGTCATACAGCAGTGCAATAGCTATTACATAAATACTGTTGTGCTGTCAATTCGTTTATTTTTGTGAAGCGAATAATGAAGCAATTTATGGTGTATTGCAGGAGCTAACTGCAGCTAAAGACGGCAATTTCGTGAGATATTGAAACATACATGATGTTTACGTCTCAATTTTACTGTCATAAAAGTAGATGCGTGGAACAAGATAGGTGTGTGGTGGGTGGACTAAGTGAGAAACATGTTACAGATTAGTTTTACAAGCTGTAATCCCACAGCGCTGTGTCGTCCATTAATGCTACTATTTCGTCTTGCGAAATAGTAATGATAATGATATTTTAAACATAATTTACTTTTGTGACTAAAACGCAATTGAACACTTCCGTTTTCACCCCTCGATTTTACCATTCAGGAGGTAATTATCTTCAGGTTCGGAACCACTGGTGTAAAAGGACCCACCATGGGTGATACTGACGTTGGCAATAACTTAATAGCGGCTGGTTACTGTGCATTTCCATACCACTCCCGCATTATCGCAAGTTCTGTACATAAGACTTTAAATTTCCTCGCTCTCTACTTTGTCACTTGCCACGGACGTCGTAGGTGCTATCCAAATGCTGAGATGTAAAACTCAAGGGACACTGCCGCAATTTCCGCTGTTCATGTACTCCTATATTTTCTCAGAGTCTTCTCCTAAATGGCAGCACGACGCGCATCATTCCTGGAAGCGTGTTGTCTTACACCTCGTGTAATTTCACAACGTCATATACACTAACGTGGCAACAGTCATGCGTTACCTCCTAAAGTCGTGTCGGGCCTGCTTCCTCCCGGCGTAGTGCAGCAACTCGACGTGACTTGGACTGAAGAAGTCGTTGGAAGTCCCCTGGAGAAGCATTGAACTATGCTGCCTCTATAGCAGCCCATAATGCTAAAGTGTTGCCGGCGCAGGATTTTGTGCACGAACTGACCTCTCGATTACGTCCCGTAAATGTTCCGTGATATTCATGTCGGAGATCTGGGTTGCCATATCATTCGCCCGAATTATCCAGAATGTTGTTCAAACTAGTAGCGAACAACTGTAGCTGGGTGATATGACATTTTGTTTGGGAACATGAAATTCGTGGATGGCAGCAAATGGTCTCCAAGCAGCCGAACATAACCATTTCCAGTCAATAATCGGTTCAGTTAGACCAGAGGACACAGTCCAGACCATGTAAACACAGCCCACACCATTATGGACCCACCACTAGCTTGCACGCAGCCTTGTTGACGACTTGGATCCATCCCTTAATGGGTCTTCGCCACACTCGAACCCTACCATCAGCTCTAACCAGATGAAATCGAGACTCATCTGACCCGTCGGCTAGGTTCCAACCGATGTGGGCACGAACCCAGGAAAGGCGCTGTAGGCGATGTCGTGCTGTCAGCAAAGGCACTCGCGTCAGTCGTCTGCTGCCATAGCCCGTTAACACCAGATTCCGCCGCACTTTCCTAACGGATACGTTCGTCGTACGTCCCACATTTATTTCTGTGGTTATTTCATGCAATGTTTCTTGTCTGTTAGCTCTGACAACTACGCAAACGCCGCTGCTCTCGGTCGTTAAGAGAAGGCCGTCGGCCACTGCATTGCCGGTGGTAAGAGGTAATGCATGGAATTTGGTGTTCTCGGCACACTGTTGACACGGTGGATCTCGGAATATCGAATTTCCTAACGATTTCCGAAATGGAATGTCCCATACACTTACCTCCAACTACTGTTCTGCGTTCAGTGTCCATTATTTCCCGTCGTGCGGCCATAGTGACGTCGGACACCTTTTCACATGGATCACCTGAGTACAAATGACACCTCGCCAATGCACTGCCCTTTTATACCTGTTGTACTCGATAATACCGCCATTCGTATATTTGCATATCGCTATCCCACATTTCCATATCGCTTTTGCCACATCAGTGTATTATATTTGATCAGTATAATTGAGTTGTCCGAGAAGGCAAAAACAAGTCGTTAGATGGTAACTTAAGTGAATACAGACAGTAAGACCTCAATTCGACATTTTCCTTTATGAAGTAATCTATTGTTTGACGTGATGTGCAACACTGGCGTTGCCGTGATGAAGAATGAGCGCAAGTTTGGGTTGTTTTTCCAGATTTCATAGACGGCTTATGGCAAAGAAATAATTGTAGACTACATTAGGTCATCAAGAGTATACGGACACCTATTGGGTGACATTAATATGGGGCGTATACGTCCTTCGCCTTTAGGATGGCTGCAACTGTCCTTGTGACATTTAGAGCGAGACGTCTGAATGTCTGTGGAGAAATAGCCGCCCATTCTTCCTCAAGAGCCAAAACCAGGGAACATAGCCGTCGTAGACGCTGGAGTCTGAAACGAAGTCTGCGTTCTAACTCTTCCCAATGCGTGCATATCCGAAGGAACTTTGTATTATATTTCTGAACAACACAGGCACTGCTATACCGTATATTTCGCAAAGGTGTTCCACAAGGTTCAGGTCGGGATTCTGCGCAGGCCAGACCATTCCAGGAATGTGATTGTCGACATGCAGTTGCCTCAAGATGTGACAGGATGCGCTGTCATTTTGATATAAACAATCATTTCCGTCTCCAAACTGTTCCTCTACTGTTCGCAGTACACATTGCTGTAAAATGTTTTAATAGGATTCCGGATTTAGCATTTTCGGAATCGCAATAAGGGTACCACGCCCCAACCACGAAAAACAGCCCCATACCGTAACACCAACACCTCCGTACTTCTTTGTTCACACATCACATAGTGGCGGCTAATTTTCTCTCCATTCGCCGTGAATCTAAACCCTACCAAAGGTTTGCCACAGGCTACAGCGTGATTCATCGCTCCAGATTCCTCGCGTCCAATCGTCCAGTGTCCAGTGTTGGCACTCCTTACATTACCTTGATCGTCACCTCGCATTTAGTAAAGAAATGAGCGACTTATGAGGAGCTACTCGACTACTGTACGCCATTATTTTTAACTCCCTACGCACAGTCATAGTGTTAGCTGCACTACTGGTAGTGCTTTCGAACCCGCGAATGATTCCTTCCGCTGACACAGTGCGGTTTTTTACAACCGCTCTCCGCAATGCTCTACGGTCCCTGCCCGTCAGTACTTGAGATTTGTCTCCCTTTGATTTAGATATGGTTGTTCCCTCACGTTTCCACTTCAGTCACATCAACAACAGTCGACTCGAGAACAGCTGAAAGGGTTGAAATGTCCCTGATAAATTTATTAACCAGATGACATCCAGTGTCTCGTCCACATACGAAGTCAGTGAGCTCTCCTGACCGACCTATCCAGTCCGTACTTCTGAAGCTTCCGTATCTCAATCTGTAGAAAGGAAACCCTTGTAGGATAACTTTGTGTCCGTCTGTTAATACCCCTGTTTACGGTCCCTTGCCTGTGTAACGAGTTCTAAGTCGGTCAATATTTTGAGACTCACAAACTCATCAAAACTTAGATGAACTTTCTATATATGTAATTAAGTTTGTACAGAACACTTTCCTTCTTTATTTGAACTTCTGCAGCTAAGGGTAGTTATGCTGTTGCTGCTGCCCTGCCGACAACACAGTACTATCAACCTTCTTTTATACTGGCAGGTCTTACTGTAGTGACATCTAGATGTTAATTAAGCATTGCTTAGGGATGGCCGGATATTTTTGATCAGATAGTATATACCATTCGGCACGTATTCAAGACGAATACCAGAAAAAACTCAAATGTTCCTTTTATGTGGAGAAGCGGGAAATTATCTTCGATCCTCTATACAGCAATGTTCGTGATTGGTCCGGGGTAACCAAAGAACTGTCTTTAAAACATATCGCGAACGAGCCCCTGTTGCTGGTTTAGATTCATCTTGCTTGCAACACCCAAGCAGTTGACATCTGCTTTGTTTCTGACTTGTAAGAGTGTGTCCAAGTTTCGTCTCCTTTTTAAGTATTTGCTTACACCCACGGATGCTAGCCTGTTTTTGGGCTCTTGTCGAATTGTGCAGAATGAATCAAAAGCAACTCTTTCCCGCAGATTAGAGATCGTATGTCCTGCACTCTTAGACATGTGCAAAGATGCCTGTATTTCACGAAAAATCACATGAGGGTTTTCTTCAATGTTGTTGCACACAGCATTTATTTTTTGAAACAACATCCGAAATTCATCGCTGACGAAAGCGTGACCACTACAAAATTCTACAGATCAATTGTAAATGCTTCTTTCTGAAGGCTATGGTCAAGGAAATGTTCAAGTGAGATTTCGATATTTCACAGCACTGTTTCCTTAAACGCTCGCTCTAAATAAAGTGTTCGGCTAATTTCTGAGCTGGCATTGCTATTTAACAATAAAAATGACAAATTTTAAAACAATTGTCTCACGTCACATCTGAATAGCATATGTAGTGGTCGTATTTAAAGGGCGGACTTCGCATTGTGCAAATCGCACTCGTGTCATTCTGGATTTCCGTAAGACTCTTTAGTGTTGGTATTATTTGTAGGTATCATCTAATAATCTGCAAGCTGCTCATTCTTATTGACTATTTGCTTACGTATATTGAGAAACACACACAACAGCTTCTCCCTTACGAAATTACGTAAAGTGAGCTCGATAAACAAATGCTGGTAGCTTCAAATGGTTCAAATGGCTCTGAGCACTATGGGACTTAACAGCTATGGCCATCAGTCCCCTAGAACTTAGAACTACTTAAACCTAACGAACCTAAGGACATCACACAACACCCAGTCATCACGAGGCAGAGAAATGCTGGTAGCCATTGAGTATAGAGTTTGGGGGAACGCACTGGCTTCCATGGCTCGGCGCCCGCAACCTGAAATAAATTCCACGGCGTCTGGTCTGAGGCTAAAATAAAGCAGTCGGCGCTTTCAGCTGTCTCCTACATATCTTTGGCAATCTCACGCCTTCTCATACTTATTGCCGTTAGGTTAGCGTAAGTTTTTGACAGTGTATCTAAATCATCATTGGAGCAACAGCAGAAAATGTGTTGCTTGTGGAGGGAGGCACATCAGATACAGTATGGCAAACACAGTCTGTGAGATCTGAAAATTCGATGGAACCTGTATTATTAGCATCCATAGTTGTATGTATTCTATGCTGGACAACAGATGAATGAATTTTCGCTTATCACCATACGAATGGGCTTAAAAAATGGTTTATACATGGCGTTTCACGCCAAGACCATTGCGCATCAAGAACGGCGCATTGTCAGATGAGAATACATATTGTGGGTTACCTGCACACAGTTCTTCTCCGGTATGGGTAACAGGTGCGTCACAGTGTGGGAGTGAAAGGACTGGAAACTTACTCCGAAATTGAATTGCATGACATAGAAGATGCTTGTGGGCGAAACTTCTAATTGCACACACACTCGTTGTGAAATTCTGGCGGTATGTGGACCAAACGCTCTGTAGTGCCCACCCGAAGTGAAATGGTGCCAACGAATCGACCAAGATCGCACAGACGTGGGTGACACTGATTAGGAAGGAAGGCCGTCGACATCGACCACAGATGGCAATATCTAATCAAACGAAGAAGTGATTCCCAGCAATCGTAGATTTTCCGACGATGAGGACGTTCACACAGCTGTTCTGGAATGGTTCCGTGACCATGGAGCGGACTTCGGTAGTTGAGGAACTGAACGATTGGTAGAACGTTCCGTCCGTTGTTTACAGAGACTTGTTCATGGGGACCGATGACCATCGCAGTCTGGTCCCTTTAACCCCCACAAACAAACCAACCAACCAACCAACCAACCAACCAACCTGTTCATGTTGAAAAAGCGTCGTGTATCCGTGTCAATGTGAAGTTTAGTGCAGGATTCAGTAGAAGTTACTTGGCCTACCATAATAATGTGTAAATTACTTTCTGAAGTCCACTCGTATATTCACATATAGAAAATTTCTGATAGACGAAACTTTGCTGTACCTTGGGTTACAATCTTGATTTCTGACTGCCAGCAGTAGCAGCGAATTATCCTAACAAGCCACGTTATCAGACGCACTTCCCCTCCACGTGCCCTCCTTCTCTTCCAGGAAATCAGATGTTATCCAGTGTTTCGAAAGTGTTCGCATGGGAGGGGCCCCAGGTGCGTGACCACAGACATAGTAAGTGCGGAAGACAGCGATGTTTCGGAACGGAAGATTCAATTCCTGGCATTTTGTATATTACACCTTTGAACAGATTGGCATTTCTCGTACGCAATAAGTACCTCAGTAGTTTCGTTGCCCCAAATGTTGTATACTTGGCTGCGTAGCACTCTCAGAAATGACTCAGGACTAACTTTCTTCCCCGTATCTAGGAGAGGTTCTACTTTTTTTATATGGGACCACAGGCGTGTATTTTCCTGTAGATTACACAAGGAGAGCTGTCTTTATTACGAAGTTTCCGTGTCTGCTCATTGTGTGATGAATAGAATGTATCATTTCTATATCGACATACTGCTACGCCAACGGGAGGGTGAAGTTTTCTTGAACAAGTGTGTAGTCCTGACACGCCTATTCAAATCATCTTTTCCTTTCTCATCATCTGTCATTGGTCGAAAGTAATGTTGAAGTACCTAGGTCTCATTGCATATTTAGCACAGCTGTAAAGATGAGAAGAGAGCTGTAGCGCTCTTTAGCAATAAGAACCGTGTGTACTCAACATTTCTTGTTTCAACGAGGAAAAAAAAAATGCGTTTGTGTTCTCGCTGTCCGAATGCCAGGGCGAGGCAATTTGACGCCTTCTAAATGACAAAGGAAATATAACATGTAGCTGTAAATCTGTTTTGAAACAGTGAATTATATGTTTGTGAACATGCGACCTTCTTACCTATAAAATACTTGCTATCTGATAAACATAAATGATGATTAAAAACACACACACACACACACACACACACACACACACACACACCATGAAGGTCATGCTTCAGTGCCAATCTGTGAGCACAAATTATGGATGAATGACGCAAAACCATATCACCAGGTGCTATGTACCACAGATTTCTGCTCAGTGGATTACCAGTGGTGTTGGAGACCGTTACACGTGCAGAAAGAGGACTATGTTTTATGCGCGATGCGACGCCACTACATATACTGTGAATATTGCGACACAATACCTCACCGCAACGATTCATGGACGATAGATTGTTCGACGAGGTCCGGTGAAATGAACTCCACATACACCCGGCCTGAATATCTTGAATTTTTGGTTTCGGAGACATTTAAAGGCATTGGTGTATGGCGAACCCATCGACAATGTGTAGACGTTGCAAGTGCCTCTGACCAATGCATGTGGTGCAGTCCGAATGGAGCTATGTGTATTTGAAAGAGTTTGTGATTCACTGCGAAGAAGAGTTGCACGTTGTGTGAGAATGCTTGGTAATCACATGCAGTACTGCTTATAATGAGTATTTCTACATAAAAGAGTAATGGTTATGAGAGGACAGACTGGCGCATATCTCAAGATGTACTGGTTTTCGGATATATCATTATACCAACTTTTATTCTAGTCTTGACCATTAATCCTGCAGGAATCTGTTTCTTTAAACACCCTGTTTGTTTCTAAAGAAACGGTGACGCATAAGGTGGCCAAAAATAGAGAGGACTCGGTAGATTTGCTATTTCGTGGAAAATTGACATCGTGAAACTGTGGTTGTCTGAAAATACGGGTTAATTCGCGCACTAAAATAAAAACAGCCACCATCCACAGCTAACCATGCTGTTTATTTGGGACAAATAGCTGTTACCTGTTTCGGACAGACGCATACTGCAGTTCACAATTAAAATAACTTTGTGCTGTGTACAGGGTGTTCAGAAGTTACCGTAACAGACTTCTAGGATTTGTAGAGGGGAGTAAGTAGATAATATTTTGAATTGGAACCCACGTCCGGAAAAATACATTTTCCGTTCTACAACCGTTTGAAAACATGTTAGTAACACGACCACTTTTACAAGTAATTGATTAGGCGTGACCCAGTACATACTTGTTTTACAACCCCTCTCATTTATAACCAGTGAAATTGTTTGTGTACTGGTTGACGGTTTCTCTTCAACGTGATGCAGTACGGGCTCTTTAAATTCTGGTGTGCGACGTGTCCTTGGATTACCAGTCACACCTGCTGATGATGAAGGTATACTTTCTCGAAGCCAGTGCGTAACTATGGCGAAAAGGGTATGCGATGGAGTCGGATGTTGTGGAGAACGATCTTGATAAAGTCGACTGGCAGCCCTTCATTACCCTTCATTCGCCATTCAGAAGGATCATGTCAGTGTATTCTGCAAACGTGTACTCAACCATGTTGCTCTAACACTCACACTTGAATGAGGCTCGAACCAGATCAGAAACTTAGGATAGTCAAATAATTTCAGCCGATCCGACGTAACTAAGCCCCTACCATGACTACCCTGTTGCATACCTACCTACCAAACATGTTTTCAAACGGCTGTAGCACTCCCCTCTAAGTCCTAGAAGTTTGATGTTCACTGATTGTGACGTAAGTTCTTTAGGGTGAGAGCACCATTGAAAATCCACCACAAGGAACTTTCGCCACAGTCAGCGAACTTCAAATGTATAACATAATGTAGCTTTAAATATAAACAGCCGTCTTAGTGTGAACCTGTCAGTTTCCTGTGTTAGCAGTGGCTATATAATTGCTGTTTTTAGTTGCATCAGTCAATAACAGCGTTCAGGCTCTACTAAAGGAAGTGCAGGGCAGCAGAAACACCGAGCTAGAGTGAGACGTTCGAGAGTATAAAGTTAATTTGCTCATCAATCGAGCACTGTACTATCTTTCAACGTTTTTTACGTTACCTTTAATTGTTAATGTTTTCCTTGTGAAGTAAGAAAAGGTAGTAACGTTTGCTATTTGTAACTGTTGTTAGCATTCCATTCCTTCTAAACAAGCTCCAAAGCCGACCTATTAAAGTGTCATAATTTTTTTTCGCTTACTATAATCAGTCATTAAATAAATCTCTTTTGGGTCGCCTTTTAAGGAAAAGTTTTGCCGTTTGTCGTGGCTGCGCATCATGAATGAACAGGACTAAAATAAGTCGGCAGCTTTTGTTTCGCGTGTAGCTGCGGCTGTTGTCAGCGGTGCGGCCGGACGCAGGAGGGAAGCCGCGTGGTGGGGTGTGTCGTGTTGTAAACACGCGCGCCCGGCCCGGCCCAGCCTTGTAACTCAATATGCCACTCCTGGTTGCCGTATTTTTCTGCCGAATGTTTGAGACACCCCACTGAGGTTTCTTTCTGACGTGGCCCCCGAGGTCCAAGGTCGACAACATGTTCTTTCTTAGTCCACAGGTCGGCCAGCGCACCCCTTTCTTGGGGGTCTTTTCGGCCGTGGGCCGCTGGCGATTTTTGCTTCCCTTCCGCGGCTCACAAAAAATTGTTTTCGCTTTCCGTGGAATGGACTTTTTGCTTGCGTTTTACTGTGAGGGCAACTGCCGAGCAACTGAAGGACGCTGGTGACCGGCAAGCCGTCGCCTGGCAACGCCACGCGTGACTGCGCAGCTTACGTTCCATACCTGCTTACATCCGGTCTCGTGGCACGCATCGCATCTGCTTTCCGCCCATTCAGGTGTCAAGCGGCCAGTCGGGTTTCCCCCGCGCTGTTATGTCGCCGCAATATAGTTCGCTGTACCCACTGTTTGACTTGGTCTTGGCGTCAGTAGCAGTTTCCAAAACGACACACACTTTAGGGCTGTTTAATAAGAAACTATTCTCGCATATAGAAAATAATTGAGGATATTTTGCGTTGCACGTTGTGTGATCGTGCGAGATATGTGTTTTTATGTGCGAAGAGCTTCTTGAAATTGCAAGTAGATGAGACAGCTTTGCACTGGTGTAGATGCCTTGTGAAGAAGGATGTTAATTAGTTTATTGTTTATCAATAAAGTGGTTACAGATTTCTGGTGTCATCGGTAATAAGCTGGTTTTATTATTACTTAATACCACCACCACAGTATTATCCACAGCTGGACCAAAGCCGCCTCTAGACGTTTTAGTGCACTGTGGTGACCAGCTGTACGTATCCATACTGCTCTTTTAATCTTCCCTAATGTTATCCACTCATCTTCCATCAGAGATTACGTCGTCGTCTCGGTCTTTTCTTTCGTCTTGAAGTCCAGCTCTCTTCCCATCCCCAAAAACCTTTATTCAAGTCTCATCACCATAATAATTTCAAATGCCACTTCAGTCTGTTCCTAGGACCGTTCTTTGTTTTCCTGTCTCGCCTAGTGTTTCTAATAGAGACTGAAGCTTTACTGTGGGAATTCAGGCCCGCCTATTTTGCAGACAGCTGTTCTTTTTAATGTCCGAACATGTTTGAGCACTTTTGTGCTGTCAGTGGGTACTTATATTCAGCTATTATTTTCAAACTGATAGATTCTGCAGGACCTATTCGTAGTCTGTTGTTCTGAGAGCCTCAGGGCCTATTATTCTGAGAATAAGAACTAATTAAAAGTATCCAGTGATTGCACAAAGATACTGAAACATGCTGGCGCATCAAAAGAACAGCTGTTTGCATAACAGGCAGTCCTAAATTTTAGAGCTTAAAAACCAAACGACGATTACATCAGAAGTTTTGTTTTGAAAACCCAGTTTACCAGAAGCACTGCAGGTAATTTTTACTCCTCTGCCCTATTTCTTCACTTGCCCAAATACACTCTCATGAACTTGTAAGATTTGTTATTATTGATATCGTTTATTTTATTTTCGGTATGTCAGCTAGGCATTGTGTTCGTATAATTGATATCTCAGGCTTACTTTCAAGGTTGCTCGGTAAAACCTTTCATTTTTTGTCGAACGGTATCCGCACTAGAGACAAATAATTCAATATGAACAAAATTAAGGTGTTCGTGCACGTTCCAGTAATACATATTCCTTCTTCAGTTTCCCAGCTTACGAATTTGAATATATTGTTAGTGACGGTAGTTTTGTTCATTTGGAATATCCTTGCCAGACACTTTCAATTCTGAATTCCTCACTACTTGGACGACGTGAAATGGAAACTGTAGCATTAGCGTATATATTCTTTAAAATGTTGACATAGGTTAAATCGAGGTCTCTTTTCTCAAGAACAGTCAGTGAAGATTTTGTTAAATCTGGGTCCAAAACTTTGTCAGAATTTATTAACCTCAAACAAAACGGTAATTCACACTCATAGCTCTGTTCTACAGTTTCGTCCATGACATGAAAGTGATCGGGTGTGCTATACCCACTTGTAAACACAGATTGTTCATACCTATAATTAAAATTAGATGTTTTTCTGTGCGTGTGTGTATGTCGTTTACCCTGCGGAGGGGAGCCTGATGGATATAGTGTTATGGGTCTTGTCTATATCGTTTTTTATAAAGTTATCACAGCCTTGGCCCGGCTTATGAATATGCAATCACTTCAGGAATTTTATTTTTGTTGCGCTGTGGATGATCCTAGTTCCTCTTAAACTACGAGGCATTTAAAGAAATGTTATTTTATCCTTGTTGAATCTTGTGAACGCCTCATCCGTCAGTGATAGTTGGTGAATAATTTTTTTTAGTGCCACAACCGGTTTCGGGCACCATGCCTATCTTCAGATGGCTAATATTTTTCGTTACACAGATGTTCTGATCAACAATATGTCATCTGCTCCATACCGCACAAGAATATTTGGGTCTTCAGTGTCACTTTCAGTTGTTTCATTAATAAAAATCCACTAAAGTGTTTGTATTTTTATATTTGATACAAAATAGTTGCGTTCAGTTACATATGTTCCAGCAGCGTGTGGAATTCAATAACATATGCATCGAGCTGGAAAACCACATGGACCACAGCAAAAGAAATAGTCATCTACTGGAACGTGTGTAAGTGAACACGACTACTTTTCATAGCCTATTTAAAAAAATGGAAGCACTGTAGGATATTTTTGTTAAAAAAAACAACTGATGAAGTGGCACTAAATACTCAAATATTCTTGTGCAGCGTGGAGCTGATTACATGTTGTTGATCAGAACATCTGTATAACGAAAAATATTAGCCATCTGAAGATGGGCATGATAGCCCGAAACCGGTTATGACACAAAATAAAACATTTAAAAAGTATTTGTGGATGGTTACTTCATTCACCAACTGTTTAAAAAAATCTTGTAATGTTTGAACTTGGTACATAGATTCTAAAAACTATCTTAGCGCTCGATGTGTTTTTGGTTCTTCCATCCTTTATGGCGTATTTTTTCCTCTTTTTATTATTAAATACGTAGTTTCTGGAATTTACCTTATCAGTCATTTTAGGTTTATTTTTTACTTACACCCTTTCAATTATTTGTTTTAATGACTCCATTTTTATGGTTCCGCACGTCAGTCGGTAAAAAGTAACCTCTACAGGATCACTTTGTTGCCCGTGTTTAGAGCTCTTTCCCTCAGAAACGAGCAGAGGTATCAAGTTAAAATTTGTCTCGTACTAGGGTCTACGGTCCCTTGGTGGTGCGAAAAATTTAAGCTACTTGGTCAAAAGTTACGGCCGTATGCATCACATATTTTTATGCTCGCAAGATCATTTATCAAAAAGTGTAGATGAACTACCTTTATACAAGTCGGATGTTGTCTAGCGGCACAGCGCGTGCGTGGAAATAGAGATGGCGCGGATCGAACTTCGGTCGGACCACGGATTTTTCAGTCTTCACGACACACAGTGTGAGGAGTCTCGAGAAACAACACGTGGTTCGGTTTATACGTTGAACAGTAGGTCCCCGTTCTCTGAAATCGGTCCTTGTGATCAAAATTGAAAGTACAGCTGGTGATGTTACTTCATTCTAAGCAGCCACATATTATATACTCAGCTAGCCACTGCACAGTGCATGGCGCAAGGTACTTCATTTCAATATTAGCGATGTTCTGTCCTATTCCATTAGTGGTATGAGCGAGGGAAAATGACTATATATGAATCACTGCGCGATCCCTAATTTCTTGTGTGTTAGTCTCATGATCCATTCTCAATATTACACGATCTTTGCCGCAGAATAGTCGCGCAATCCTCATCGAATACAAGTTCTCAAAAATTTACCCAACGGGGTTTCGCGAGACTTCCGACTTCTTTCTTTCAAGGATTCCCATTTAACTTCTCTTGGTTGGGGTTCACTGTCATTTATAATTTTCTAAAGAACATCATATTCGCCATTGACTGTAGAGATTATTTATTTCACAGTTGCAATTTGTCTTACAGCCATTATCAGGTAGTACTGCAAAAGACGATGACACACATACATGTTGGAGATTGTAAAAGTTTAACAAGTTTTGAAGCAAAATCTTCTGCACTACTACCTGATAATGACCGTAATACTGATATTGCACATGTGAAATAAATAAACTCTATAGGCAACGGCGAATAGGATGTCCTTTGAAAACTACCCCTTGAAGTTGACCGTGTATCTATCTTAACCTTTAACAGGGCTATATCGACCCGTTACGACCCTAACAGCGAGTCTATGAATTCGTTGTATGTCTGTTGTCACGTGTATAAGGACTCCAAACACGGGAGAATTCTCTAGAACTAGTCGCGCCGGCGTCTTGTTCGCTGTTTCCTTTACAAGTGCACTAAATTCCCCCAGAACCCGTCCAACAAATCTAAGTCTACCATTTGCATTCCCTGACACTGATTTCATGTAATGAACACATTTCATATTGGTTCTTAGTATAACCCTAAATTTTTAGTGAATATTCTGTCGGTACATCAAAGAACATAGAAATGTATTAAAAATTAATCGCAGTGTTGTTGGTGGTGTTATGGTTTTCAGTCCAGAGACCGGTTTGATGCTGCGCATCCTGTGTAAGCTTCATCATCTCTGAATAACTACTGCAACCTACATCCTTCTGAATCTGCTTAGTGTATTCATCGCTTGGTCTCCCTCTACGATTTTTATCCTCCACGCTTCCCTCCAACACTAAATTGGTGATCCCTTGATGCCTCAGAACGTGTTCTACCAACCAATCCCTTCTTCTAGTCAAGTTGTGCCACAAATTCCTCTTCTCCCCAATTTTATTCAGTACCTCTTCATTAGTTAAGTGATCGACGCATCTAATCTTGAGCATTCTTCTGTAGCACCACATTTCGAAAGTTTCTATTCTCTTCTTGTCTAAACTATTTATCGTCTATGTTTGACTTCAATACATGGCTACACTCCACACGCATACTTTCAGAAAGGACTTCCTAGTACTTAAATATATACTCGATGTCGCCAAATTTCTCTTCTTCAGAAATGCTTTCATTGCCATTGCCAGTCTACACTTTGTCCTCTCTACTTCGATTATCATCAGTTATTTTGCTCCCTAAATAGCAAAACCCATGTACTACTTTAAGTGTGTCATTTTCTAATCAAATTCCCTCAGCATCGCGTGATTTAATTCGACTACATTCCATGATCCTCGTTTGGCATTTTTTTATGTTCATCTTATACCCTCCTTTCAAGACCCTGTCCATTCCGTTCAACTGCTCTTCCAAATCCTTTGCTGTCTCCGACAGAATTACAATGTCATCGGCGAGTCTCGAAGTTTTTATTTCTTCTCCATGGATTTTAATTCCTACTCCGAATTTTTCTTTTCTTTCCTTTACTGCTTGCTCAATATACAGATTGAATAACATCGGGGATACGCTACAATCTTTTTTCACTCCCTTGGCAACCACTGCTTCCCTTTCATGCCCCTCGACTCTTACAATTGCCATCTGGTTTCTGTACAAATTGTAAATAGTTTTTCGCTCCCTATATTTGACCCCTGCCACCTTTAGAATTTGAAGAAGTGTATTCCAGTCAGCATTGTCAAAAGCTTTCTCTAAGTCTACAAATGCTAGAAAAATAGGTTTGCCATTCCTTAATATATCTTCTAAGACAAGTCTTAGGGTCAGTATTGCCTCGCGTGTTCCAACATTTCTACGCATTCCAAATTATTGTTCCACAATTACATTTACTGTGTATTTTGTTGTGAACTGCTTTTCGGCTTTCTAGGTTATCAACAACAACTTGAGACTGAACAGTCAGTCCACACATCAGCGAGAGCATCTAGCAAAGACTGACATTTCCGAAGAAATGCTACGCTTCGATTTGACATCGGTACAAAACAAGAAATGTCGTGATGCCCTGAATGTTTCAGACATTGATGATACGAGTATAAATCTCAAAACCCACTGATTGGCCTAAACATTTTGTGCTACATAGGTTACACACACAATATTTTCACAGCCTTACGCAAACTAATAAATTGTCACCACTGTCAAGGTAATTATGAGGGGAACTAGTGATTAGCTTAAAGAAATACAGCCTTCCTAGTCTACGAGATTATGGGGTACATCCTTCAAAGCATCACACACACAAGGAATAAAACGGTAAAGACACAGTAAATTATCTGGGATTCATATTAAACTAGAAAACTTGGCTTAGGCTTCTTGCCGTGGCTTTCAAGAAAGACTAAGGATGTTGCAGTTTCTCGCTGGACTTAGATATTTGCACCCAATAAGTAGAAGCCCGAATAGTGATGTGGCCGGGAAGCCAGAGAGGGAATACAAAAGCACGTGGTGCTTAAATGCCCGACCTGTGCACAGGTTGCATGATGGGAGACGCTGCTAGCCACGCTAAACGTTAATCAAATACAGATCTTCAACAGGCACAGACCAGATCCTGAACAGGGCAGTACCTTAACAAGACTGTTCGGAAAGATATGCAAAAGCTCAACAAGAACGCACCAGAGCCGAATTTAAAGCTTCGAAAGCAAAGAGAGAAAGACATTGACTAGTTACTGTTTGGTTTCATGCTGTCGTTTTGAAGTAGTCGTCTCACGCTGACTGCGGACATCGCAAAGGCCGTCACTTGCGATTCGGCCAATCTGTATGGCGAGACCAGTCAGCTTGTCAATCCCGGATTTGACAAGAAAGATGATAGAGACGGGAGTGATGGTGTGTATTGGTTATACGTTAGGAAAAGTGCGTGTGTGCGTGTGTGTGTGTGTGTGTGTGTGTGTGTGTGTGTGTGTAGATAAAGTAAGTAGAGTTAATACAGCGCATCTAGAAAAAACAGAATTCCTTTTGTTCTGATTTTTTCAGTAAAGCGGTGCGTTATATTAGAAACAATTTTTGGATAGGAACTTGTTTAGAGATAGGTGTAAGGGACTAAAAATCTGCAACATTGGTTTGGTAGTGGTAGACTAAAACGCCCGCCTTGCGCTACGAGGATGCAAACTGTCCATAAGGAGCGCTATAAGGTTGGATTGTTATTGAGAGTCTATTTTGTTGTGATACACCTCTGCTGTACTTAGTAGAGGAAGTAGCAAAGTTTACAGAGTAGTAGCACCGTTTTTAGTGCTGTGGGTGAAGGGCCGTATACATATTTCGATAAATAAAGAAATGTAGCTTGCAAAATTTGATTTGAGATTCGTGTCTGGGAGAGAGCTGTTGGTGTCCATCTTTTTGAATTGTGTTCATGAAACTGTACCCGTTGAGCGCTTTGTAAGCCTGAATCAGGATCTCATTGTACTTGCACAATTACAGGGTTATTACAAATGATTGAAGCGATTTCACAGCTCTACAATAACTTTATTATTTGAGATATTTTCACAATGCTTTGCACACACATACAAAAACTCAAAAAGTTTTTTTAGGCATTCACAAATGTTCGATATGTGCCCCTTTAGTGATTCGGCAGACATCAAGCCGATAATCAGGTTCCTCCCACACTCGGCGCAGCATGTCCCCATCAATGAGTTCGAAAGCATCTTTGATGCGAGCTCGCAGTTCTGGCACGTTTCTTGGTAGAGGAGGTTTAAACACTGAATCTTTCACATAACCCCACAGAAAGAAATCGCATGGGGTTAAGTCAGGAGAGCGTGGAGGCCATGACATGAATTGCTGATCATGATCTCCACCACGACCGATCCATCGGTTTTCCAATCTCCTGTTTAAGAAATGCCGAACATCATGATGGAAGTGCGGTGGAGCACGATCCTGTTGAAAAATGAAGTCGGCGCTGTCGGTCTCCAGTTGTGGCATGAGCCAATTTTCCAGCATGTCCAAATACACGTGTCCTGTAACGTTTTTTTCGCAGAAGAAAAAGGGGCCGTAAACTTTAAACCGTGAGATTGCACAAAACACGTTAACTTTTGGTGAATTGCGAATTTGCTGCACGAATGAGTGAGGATTCTCTACCGCCCAGATTCGCACATTGTGTCTGTTCACTTCACCATTAAGAAAAAATGTTGCTTCATCACTGAAAACAAGTTTCGCACTGAACGCATCCTCTGCCATGAGCTGTTGCAACCGCGCCGAAAATTCAAAGCTTTTGACTTTGTTATCGTGTGTCAGGGCTTGTAGCAATTGTAAACGGTAAGGCTTCTGCTTTAGCCTTTTCCGTAAGATTTTCCAAACCGTCGGCTGTGGCACGTTTAGCTCCCTGCTTGCTTTATTCGTCGACTACCGCGGGCTACGCGTGAAACTTGCCCGCACGCGTTCAACCGTTTCTTCGCTCACTGCAGGCCGACCCGTTGATTTCCCCTTACAGAGTCGTCCAGAAGCTTTAAACTGCGCATACCATCGCCGAATGGAGTTAGCAGTTGGTGGATCTTTGTTGAACTTCGTCCTGAAGTGTCGTTGCACTGTTATGACTGACTGATGTGAGTGCATTTCAAGCACGACATACGCTTTCTCGGCTCCTGTCGCCATTTTGCCTCACTGCGCTCTCGAGCGCTTTGGCGGCAGAAACCTGAAGTGCGGCTTCAGCCGAACAAAACTTTGAGTTTTTCTACGTATCTGTAGTGTGTCGTGACCATATGTCAATGAATGGAGCTACAGTGAATTTATGAAATCGCTTCAATCATTTGTAATAGCCCTGTAAGTGTGGGGTATAGGCCTCTACACTAGGATCAGCACAGTGCGCAAACCGACGGTGCTCTGAGGCGCCCGACTTAGTTCGTAGTTCGGGAGGACAGTGATTCGAAACCCGCACCGGCCATCCTAATTTAAGCTTTCCGTCGTTTCCCGAAATAAAGTCAGTGGAATGCCAGTAAAGTACATGGCGCAATAGCACGTCGGCTTGCCGGGCACATTTGGGAGCAGACGATACTGTTGATGATGATGTATTGATTGTTAGATGGGAATGTTAAGCCACTTCGATGCCATTTTCTAGAAGTATATTCTGCCGATGCTGGATCGCTATCTACCACCACCACCACCACCACCACCACCACCACCACCGCCGCCGCCACACATGACGCTACACTGTAAAAGCACGTGTTAGCCATCTACAACACAAAAATGACACCTAAGACACTGCACGTTCTCCTAGTTTCGTACAAAGACAATTTTCCAAAGCTCGACAACGGAGATACTAAGGAATCTAAAGCCAATGCCACATGACTTTTGCAATAGATCAATAGATGTCAGTGACTGCCCCGAATATACCGAACACTGTGTGCAAATGAGATGCTGAATCCTTTTTTACAGTAAATGGAGAATTTATCCTTTTATCTTCGGCCTCTTGATCAACCAAGATTAACTCCAATTCTGCGGAAGAACCTTCATATCTATGGGGTGGTTGTACACAATGAGATGTTTCACTCGGGTCCTAGACCTCCGTATGGCTGGTGAGTGAGCTATGGTGCCGAATACAGTAGATTTTTTTATTTTCAGTTTATGTGACAAACTCTTATGTTTTCATCACTTTTTTGGGAGTGATTATCACATCCACAAGAAAACCTAAATCGGGCATGGCAGAAGAATCTTTTTACCCATTCACCAAGTGTACAAGTTAGGTGGGTCGACAACTTATTCCTGTCATGTGACACACATGCCGTCACCAGTTTCGTATAGAATATATCAGATGTGTTTTCCTGTGGAGGAATCGGTTGACCTGTGACCTTGCGATCAAATGTTTTCGGTTCCCATTGGAGAGGCACGTCCTTTCGTCTACTAATCGCACGGTCTCCGGTGCGATCGCAAAACACAGACACTAAACTTATTACAGTGAACAGAGACGTCAATAAACGAACAGACAGATAATAAGTATGCAAAAGTAAAGAAAGTAAAATATTCACTCGAGAAGGGACTTGAACCAAGGACCTCTCGTTCAGCAGCTGCTCACGCTGCCACGAGACCACCGCGCTCCTTAGCTTACATCCTCCATGATGTCGCCTATGTGGCCCATGGACTACTCAGTTTGTATATTTTGCTTATTTTTTCACAGTTCCATACAACTTCTTCCTGTTTTCTCAATTGATCTGTGTTCAGTTTATCAAGGCCTATCCACTGTGCCAATTTATAACTAAATCTGAAGGGGGTGCGATGGGGAGGTTCGCTTGTCAGCGCCACAGGAAATAGATACCGTTGACAGCATTCCGATGACGTCAAGGACTCTGTGAGCCGGAACTTAAAAGGAAGTATTAATCGAAATGGGTGGAAACTTCTGCCGTCTGTGTAGCTGTGACAATTCCCTGTCGGTGTCGCGCGGAAAGGTGACTCTTTCTTCATTTGACCTATGAGATATTGAGAAAATTTCTCAGGCCGTCGTCACACGGTAATGTTGATATAATTGAAATTTTGTTTTTGTTGTGTTGTTAAAAGTAGAGCAAAAAAAAAAAAATGCCCAAATGTGTGTGAATTCCTATGGGACCAAACTGCTGACGTCCCTAGACTTACACACTACTTAAACTAACTTATGCTAAGAACAAAAAACACACACACACGCCCGAGGGAGGACTCGAACCTCCGGCGGTAGGGACCGCGCAGTCAGTGACATAGCGCTTCAAACTGCGCGACCACTCCGCGCGGCTAAAAGTGGAGCAATGACGTAACTCGAGTGTCTGCTTGTCTGCAGAAGAGCGTGGTTTTTACGGCGTTTTAAATTGCTGTTGCATTGTTTGGGGAAGTCGAATCCTATCTCAAGTAAAGATCATAAGAGTAGACTTGGTATTAGAGCTTTTGAAGCCCCTTCTGTACATCTCTCATGCAGACGTATGCTTTTTCAAATGACAGGACTGAAGAGTACTGTATTCGGAATATATACATACGTCGTCTGCTCATTGTAGTATCTGAATGTCACTGGCAAAGAGGTCAAAAAAGTGTGCAGTATAAATGTTGAATAATAAGGGAGTCAAGACTGATCAATGCGGGGGCACTCTGCAAATTTCTGAGTCCCAGTGTAGTTTCGTGTTGCAAAATGATTCTCTTCCTTTTGCTCACAAAGCTTACAATGTTACGCACGAGTAAATTTGAAATCTGGAGTTTCTCCAATTTTTTCCCCAAAAATTGACAAGACGACGACGTCCTATGCTTCAGTTAAGTCTATGAATACAACTGTGATGTAATTATTCGGAGAGAAATTGAACTGTATGTCAGAAACCAACCGTAAAAGGATTTCAGTTGTCCATTTGCCTTTTCGAAATCCAAGTTGTTTTTGTGGCAATAGTTTTTTCTTTTCCCGTCACAATTTTAAGCGACGCTTGTTTTTTTTCTAAAATTGCCTTCAAAATTAACTTACACTCGAAATGAATATAAAAATGTCAATTGTTTGATTTAAAATTACACCCGCCAGTCTTAAAAATGGGCATATATTCGATACCGCGGGAAACCCCTCTCTGTCTGGCAACAGTAGATTCAAGTGGCAGCAACAGTGCACCGATGCGACGGAACATTATTTGTGGGGATGCCCAAGATTGCTAACACTGTCTCCCTCCTACCCCGCCATCACAAACCCAGAACACTGTCTAGCCTAGTGGTTCCCAATCTTTCTTATACCATTACCCCTGAGTGCAGTCAGACATTAGCTAGTATTCCTCCCTCCCCTGCCATCTGTTGCCCCCCCCCCCCCCCCCCCCCCGCCGAATTATTACAACTTTAGCACCTAACTAAACTGTAGAATGACCAGACTTCTCTTGCAATACTTATTTTTAAAATGATGAATGATATTTAGTTCGTGTGTGTGTGTGTGTGTGTGTGTGTGTGTGTGTGTGTGTGTGTGCGCGCGCGCGCGTGTTTTAGTTAGAATGAATGACGAAGGAATTCGTGGCGCGTCGCAAGTGGTACCCACACCACCTCCTCAGAAAAAAAGCTAACTATCCACAGTGTGAGTACGTACTCGTTACAAACATGCTTCCCCTGCATTACTCCTCTCCATAGCGGCACCTGCTTGACTTGCACACTGCAACCCCATATAAAATCAAAGTAGTTACGATCTGTGCACTATACTTATTTTTCGCAAATCACTTCATTGCTGCACTCCTTACTTCTGAACTGGTAGAAGTTGGACGACTTTAGGCTGTTAATGCTTTGTGGCTAATCACTCTTTACAGTTATGCAGATACTGCTGTTTCGTGCTGTTGTTTAATTCACTTATCTGTTCGGAAGCAAGTAATGAACCAATTACTGCAGGTGCTATCTACAACCTGGAGAAGACGTTTCCTTGTGATATGTAGCATTTGTTACATATATGTCTCACTTTTATCATCAGCGATGTACGGGACAACGGGACAAAGCACAACATGCGTATAATGGATGGACTGTGTGAGGAACTTGTAACCTCCACCGCATTAATCCTGCTAATTGAGAAAAAGTAATTATTGATAACTTATATAATCAGTATCAGAATCTTACGAAGTTATGTTAATAGGAATGATCTTTTGAAAATTTAATTTCCTGACTGAAACAATCGAATCTTTTAGTTTTTATCCCTCAAAAAATTTCATTTTACCCCTTAGGGGGTAATTACTCTCAGATTGTCAAGAAATGGTTTAGCCTATGATGCGTCACTGCAGTCTAAGGTGCCAGTGAACTTGGATTGAAAGCGATTTGTGTTATCGGTAATAGTACAATATTTTTGTTGGTAGTTAGTTTCATAACGGAAAAAATAAATATTATGCGGGCTATAAATCGAAAGGAGTGCCATATGCAGAACAACATGGAAACGGAGCGGCATTTCGGCTCTCCACCAGCAGAAAAAAAAACATTCGCGATTGGCGGGCTAGTAAAGAAAAAATGAAAAAAGAGGAAGACTAATTGTTAAAACAGAGGACTGAATGCGAACACTAGTAGACGACTTATTGAAATCGATTCAAGGACACCATCAAACTGGCATTGGAGTTAATACAAAATTATTCAAATACACACTCGTAAACTAGCGCTACAGACTAACTTAAGACTTCAAGGGTGGAGTTTGTTGGTACTACAGTTTTACGAAGTGTAATGGACTTAGCATGCGAACCAAAACCATACTATCTCGGAAGAGAAAATGTTATTGTTCCATCGCTTTATTATTCGGCAACGGCCTTGCCGCAGTGGATACACCGGTTCCCGTCAGATCACCTTAATTAAGCGCTGTCGGGCGTGGCCGGCACTTGGATGGGTGACCATCCAGCCGCCATGCGCTGTTGCCATTTTGCGGGGTGCACTCAGCCTCGTGATGCCAATTGAGGAGCTACTCGACGGAATAGTAGCGGCTCCGGTCAAAGAAAGCCATCATAACGGCCGGGAGAGTGGTGTGCTGACCACATGCCCCTCCTATCCGCATCCTCCACTGAGGATGACACGGCGGTCGGATGGTCCTGATGGGCCACTTGTGGCCTGAAGACGGAGTGAGAGTGAATGCTTTATTGTTCAGCATCGAAAGAAAACCAATGTGGAACTAAGCTACTGCGAATATGGACGAAACTCCTCTGACGTTTGATGTGCACTACAGAACTGTTGCCATGAAATGTGCTAAAACTGCAACTTTAGAAACAACTGGACATAAAAAAATGCGCTACGCTGTTGTCCTTTCATGTTGCGTCGACGGTACTACACTTAATCCAGCGATCGTTTTCAAGCGCAAAACAATGCCAAAACCTTCTGGATACTGTTAGGTGTTGTTGCTCACGTACATGACAAGGCTTGGCTGGACGAGGCTGGAATGAAATTACGGATTAACAGTGTGTGTGAGAGAACGAAAAGTGCTTTATTGAATAAATGTTGTCTTCTTGTCCTGAATCAATTTAGTAGTCATTCGAAACATTCTGTGAAAGAGAAATTGAGACGGGGAAATACAGAGCTTTCTGTTGTTCGGAAGGACTGACTTCACAATTGCAACCTCTTGATGTCTCAATAAATAAACCTTTTAAAGTGTGTATGAATTCACGCCGAAGGTTACTTCAAAACGACCTACAATCAAACAAGTGTGTCAGGGATAAAACAGTCGTGGAATAGAGTGACAGAAGACATTTTGAAGCTTTCAAGAAGTGCGGCATAAGTAACGCTGTCGATGGTAGTGAAGACCATCTTATGTATGAAGAGGACAATGATGACAACGAAGAAGAAAATTCAGATGACGATTTTCAGAGGTTTTAAAGTCAGTTTGATTTTATAAACTACTTTTTTAGTCCGGCTTTGCAGTCTGGTGGTAAAAATGTTATTTTTTAAAAAATTTGTTCAAAAATTAAGGTGCGTCGTAAAGTCCGTAGTGTCTTATAGTCCATAAAATATGGTAATAATCATTTGCATTACCTTCGCTGAACATCTCGGGTTTACCACGTCTTTTTTCTCGATTTGTGGATGGGGACTACACGAGATACTTTTAGCTAATCGATTTTGATCTTTTATGTCCAGACACTAAAATGAAACGTTGACGGCCTCGCTAAGAGGAGCACTATGGAAGGACAGTTTCGCCGAACACCAATCACTTGTACGGATTTCAGCTCGACGGTCCAAAAAGCTGCTTATCACGACTGGAATTTTGAATGGCACGTCTCCCAGCACTATAATGGCGGCCATACAACCGTGGTTCACCTCGGTGAAGCTTAAAACGTCATGTGACTTCTCCCATCCGCATGAGGCTGGGACACAGGTGTTACTCCGACCGCATATACTAGTTGAAAATCGACGCTTGTGGACACTGTGAGCAGGACACAACGACTGTGGCTAATCTGAACCACGTCATATTGGCGTGTACAATGTACTCTGCCGCACAGGCGGTCTTGTACAAAACATTGATTGCTATGGGCTACTTTCTCGCTACAAGCGTTAACTGCTGCTCGAGAATTATTTAAGACACCGGTTTTCACTTTGTCCTATAAGTTATGTGGATCTTACCTTCTCATGGAACCAGCTCGGTTCGAAAACTGGGTAGTCTGTGTTTTTACTTTGCATTAAGAACTTCTCTTTGTAAACGACTTCGTTGCCCAGCTTTCATTTTAAGTCGCTGTGGATATCATTCTCCTCTGGAACTCACTAAGTTCGAATCCTGTGTCGTAATTTTGTGTATTTTAATTTAAATAACGAACGTTTACTGTACTTCACACTATTATGAAAACTGCACTAATGTTAAATTGGTACTGTTGAAACTACTGCTGGGTGTTTGGTGTTCGTCTTCTAGTGCTTTTGTTTTACATTGGGGACTTATGTATATACATCGGACTCTTTTTTTTCCATCATTCTGCTCCGCAAATTGCAATTATTTTTATATGGCACTTTTGTGACTACTGTTGGCTGTATCGTCTCTGCTGCCAAAAACTAGATATCCACACAAATTATAAAAATGAATGAATGAATGAATGTAGTGTGTGTGTGTGTGTGTGTGTGTGTGTGTGTGTGTGTTTGTTTTCCACATCTTCTCTTAATCCACTGGTACACATATCATTCACTGTGTGGAAAAAATCACTGTGGAGTAAGGACCACCACCCTATGGGTGGGGCTGAAAAAACAGTGTAGCGCATGACGTAAGAATACCCGTACCCCAGTATTCGAGAATGAGACCACTTAGAGCCTTGCAACAAACTTAACAAAAGAAAAATTCATGCAGTAAAATTGCCACATGAAGCATGACGTCGTAATTTATTACTTCTTTGCTATTAACTGTTTTCGTGACACATTTTGCAGACAATATTCGCATATACCACTGCATGTACCAGAAAAATTGCATCATTCTATGACACAGTTTTGGAGATATGTCATAAATACTTAGCTGCGTGAAAATGAAAATGCAGGGTGAAATTCGCTGGACTTACAGGTGAAATGCGTGAAATATGTTTGAAATAAGTTTGTCATATGCGTATGCAAGCAAAGCCACGGGTAAAAATTTCATCCTAAACCCCTAGAACGATTTCATTCAAATTTGGTACACACATTAGTTGCAATCTGGAAAGAAATACTGCAATGGTAAGAACCACCAGCCTTCTATTAGGGTGAATGTGATAATGTGGAGAGAGAAGGGAGGACAAGATGAACTGACAAAGACGGGGAAGGAGAACATAGGCACAGATAGGAGGAAGAGGAGATCGTCAGAGATAGGGGAGGGGGAAGTGGACAGAGAAAGGGGAGAGGAGGTGGTGGACAGATCGTAGGGTGTGGGGAAGTGGTAGACAGAGAGGGAGGGGTCGAGGTGATGAACGAGGACAAGAGGGATGGATAGAGGGAGGAGGGAGAAGAGATAGATAAAGTGAGAGATGATGGATACGGAGGGTAGGAGGTGGATGGAGAGGAGGAGGGTGGAGGGGAAGGAAAAAATGAAAAAAAGAGAGAAGGGAGGAGGGGATGGACTGATAGCATGTTGAAATAAATACGTACCTGAGCAACCCCAGGTTTCTCAGTTATTAGATAAATAAATTTAAAAAAGCCATAGACGGTTATTGTGTAGTCCTTCCAGAATTGCAGTTTACGATCTCTACAAACACTAGACAAAGAGCGTGTCCTGAAAGGGTAAAACGTCGGAAAGCGAGTACCTTTCCGGACCTGAGCAACATACCCTTTCAGTACTAGACTTAAAATTTTTTACGTTGCTCTCGTCTTGCGTAGTGAACGCCTATGACCGTCTATAATCAGTCATCAAGATTTGACATCCTTTTCGCAAATTTGACTGCGATACTAGATGTGAAAATTTAGAAAAAAACAGTGCTTGTGTGTGACTGGCGCGAACGATACTAATGGTTCTAGGACGCTGACAGACCGCAGACGTTCTCGGTGAGCATAATACTTCCGCCTCGTAAGATAAGCGCATGTACGATAAGGGTGGTCGTGCAGGCATGTTTGCTGGCGTGCTTCGGGAACGAGATGTGTCATCGTCTCTGGTTTACGGAGTGCGTATCTAAGTTTGTCTTCTGGTTAGCACACAGTAAGAAGTAGGAATTTTGAAACTTTTACGTGTGGTGCGTAGGAAACTATTCAAATTTAACTAAGTTCCACCATTTTGCGGGTTGAATACTCACACTGTTCAACAAGTTAACGTCGCTAAGTTAAGTGCGGCTGGCTTGAAAGGTCAGATCGTTTTTCATGAAAAACGGGTTCGCGTTTGGAGGCTGCCATGCGGACTTGAAAATTTGCTGATTTCCTCTAAATCACTTAGCTAATGATCCAGTTTTGGTTAAGATAGTTCCACCTTCACTTCGCTTGCCCAGTAGAACTAGTGTCTAGTCTGACGTGTAGTCGGTTTCGACGGAACAAGAAACAGAGTACATCTGCTAAAAAATTATAATTTTCTCAGATAACAGCTAGTAGTGAGAAAGCATTTAGCTATCTCGCACGGGCAACGCTTCGGTTTTCGCATCAGTAATTCACCTTTAATCAAAACGATGTACAGGAGTTTGATAAAAATATCGAAACGTCGTGAGAAGTACATACTTGAACATAAACGCAGATGTTAGCTAAGCCTGCAGGTTGCCCTGTTGTATTTTCACCACGAACGCATCCGTACAATGTCGTCAATACGGTACCAGCGCCAGTCGTGGTCAGAAGTGTTCTCTGTAGTTGTACTTTCTCAGAGCTAAGTGAATTCGAACGTGGACCGATTTTTGGTGCTCGTTTTGTGGGTGCTCCCGTAACCAAGAGAGCCGAAGTGTTTGGTGTTTCAAGGAGCAAAGTATCGAAGATTTACACCGTATACATGGAAAGCGGAAAGAAATCATCTGCTAAGTTAACAACCCGGACGAAAGTGTGTTTCGAGTGATGGTGACGGACGGTCATGTAAGAAGATGGTAACGAAAAATAAGACGACGACAGCTGCAAAAGTCACTGCAGAAATGAATGTCAGTTTTGTGAACCCTGTTAGCACTAAAACAACGCGAAGGGAATTCCAATAGTGGGGAATTGCAGGGCGAGCTAGAATTCTCAAACCACTCATCAGTGATGCAGATACCCGTAACAGGAGCACGTGGAACAGTAGAAGAATACATTAAATTTATTCGCTGTTGCGAATGTGGATAACCATCAGCTGTATAATAGAATTACAGTGGAAATTCGTACCGGACTGGGACTCAAACCCGGATTTCCTGCTTATCGCGGGCGGTGGCCTTACCATTTGGCTATACGAGCACGACTCACGGCGAGACCCAAACGTCCGTATGTCATCAACCACGTGTCTACAACTTGTATTTGCAAATCTGTTATGTAGTCCCGTAAAGGGAAGACATTGTACTTGAAATTGCCTTACCAGGTTCGGCTGGTAGATAAGTTTCTGCAATGCCGTGCGTTGTTATGATGCGAAGTTCCTCGGACATTATACACGTCCGATGCAACTTTGCATCATAATTCGGAATAACACAGGCACTGTAATATCGCATTAAGACTGTCGTTTGATCGAATGAGTCTTGTTTCACGCTGGTTCCAACTTGCGGCCTAATTTACGTCCCAGCAGTGAAACATGGCGAGGGTCGGTGATGATTTGGCCAGACATACCGTGGTATTCCGTGCGCCTCGCGGGTACTGTGCAAGGTTTCATTACTGCCAAGCATTATGTGACCATTTTGACTCATCAGGTCCATACCATGGTAAATTGTTTGCTCACCAATGGTGTTGGTGTGCTCAAAGAAGATACGGCCTCAGTTCACACAGCTCGCATCGTCCAAGACTGGTTTTGTGACCACGAAGATGAATTTTCACGTCCCTCCTGGCCACCACAGTCACTGGATCTGAATATTGTTGAGTCTTTGTGGTCCACATTGGAAAGAAGGGTGCAAGATCGCTATCTACCGGGTCATAGAATTTTGCAGAAAGAATAAAGTTCCCTTTGAAACCATACAGGACCTGTACTTATCCATTGCGAGACGACTGAAAGGTGTTTCGAGTGAGTTTTCCTGCACCATATTAGGCATGGTGTTTCCATGCTTTTGCACACCCCCTGTATGTCTTTCTAGAACATGCAATGACGATGACAGAAAGATGCAGAGACTTGAGGTCCTTTTTTCTGATTTGAGGAATAAGCGGGAAATGTTCACCATAAGGTTAGTACTTTAGTTAATACTTAACTCCTCCGCTTTCTCTCTCACGTTAGTTTTTGTGCGACACGAAGCAATGTCTTTCTATGTGTATGTATTTACTAATTCGGATCACGGTAGGGGAGAGGGTGAGGACTGACTTGTACATGTATTGAAAGAAACATACCGGCTCGCAGCTTTACGGGAAAAATTTCGATCGTGATTGTTGAATCAGAATTAGAAACATAAACCTTTAGAATACGAAATTGTCGAGGTTCTCCAGTGGCAACCCACTGACCGCAGTTGTGGACAGGGAGAGGAGGAATCTTATCGTTAAAACCCAGGACTTCAATTCGGGAGGACCAGACTTTGTGGTCATACACCGCACCTGCCACACAGCTTCCTCCAACAAGTGGAACCAAAGGAAGTTGATACCGTACCGTGCGGCCTTTGAAACACCTGGCTCGGCCCTAGTTGCGATTAAGGGGTTGAACGAGCGAAAGAGAGAGAAATACTGGCAAAGTGGAGTAACAATGGAACATAGCGTCTTACCTAGCCTGTAGGCCGTAGCATCTAGCCGTGCGCTAACGGCGACCAGCGTTTGTTTTCCAATTTCGTGAATATCTTAGACCATTTACGTCTTGCGAATAGTAAACACCATACTCGATCTTCAGATGCTCTCACAGCCCCTGTAAATATACTATGTGATCAAAAGTATCTGGACACCCCCAAAAACATACCTTTTTCATATTAGGTGCATTGTGCTGCCACCTACTGCCAGGTACTCCATATCAGCGACTTCAGTAGTGATTAGACATCGTGAGAGATCAGAATGGGGCACTCCGCGGAACTCACGTCCTTCAAATGTGGTCAGATAGTTGGGTGTCACTTGCGTCATACGTCTCTACGCGAGATTTCCACACTCTTAAACGTCCCTAAGTCCACTGTTTCTGGTGTGGCAGTGAAGTGGAAACGTGTTGAAGAGGGTCGTAATGTGTAATAGGCAGACATCTATCCATACCATCACACAGGTATTCCAAATTGCATCAGGATGCACTGCAAGTACGAGGTGCATTCAAGTTCTAAGGCCTCCAATTTTTTTTTCTTCGGGCTGGAAAGAGATAGAAACATGCGCATTGTTTTAAAATGAGGCCGCGTTCATTGTCAATACGTCCCAGAGATGGCAGCACCGTACGGCAGATGGAATTTTACCGCCAGCGGCGATAATGAGAACTGTTTTAAATACTTAAAATGGTGACGTTTTCCTTACTTGAACAGCGTGCAATCATTCGTTTTCTGAATTTGCGTGGTGTGAAACCAATTGAAATTCATCGACAGTTGAAGGAGACATGTGGTGATGGAGTTATGGATGTGTTGAAAGTTCGTTCGTGGGTGTGTCAGTTTAATGAAGGCAGAATGTCGTGTGACAACAAACCGAAACAACCTCGGGCTCGCACAAGCCGGTCTGACGACATGATCGAGAAAGTGGAGAGATTGGAGGATCGCCGAATGACTGTTGAACAGATCGCCTCCAGAGTTGGCATTTCTGTGGGTTCTGTGCACACAATCTTGCATGACGACCTGAAAATGTGTCATCCAGGTGGGTGCCACGAATGCTGACGGACGACCACGTGGCTGCCCATGTGGCATGTTGCCAAGCAATGTTGACGCGCAACGACAGCATGAATGGGACTTTCTTTTCGTCGGTTGCGACAATGGATGAGACGTGGATGCCATTTTTCAATCCAGAAACAAAGCGCCAGTCAGCTCAATGGAAGCACACAGATTCACCACCACCAAAAAAATTTCGGGTAACCGCCAGTGCTGAAAAAATGGTGTCCATGTTCTGGGACAGCGAGGGCGTAATCCTTACCCATTGCATTCCAAAGGGCACTACGGTAACAGGTGCATCCAACGAAAATGTTTTGAAGAACAAATTCCGTCCTGCACTGCAACAAAAACGTCCGGGAAGGGCTGCGCGTGTGCTGTTTCACCAAGACAACGCACCCGCACATCGAGCTAACGTTATGTAACAGTTTCTGCGTGATAACAACTTTGAAGTGATTCCTCATGCTCCCTACTCACCTGACTTGGCTCCTAGTGTCTTTTGGCTTTTTCCAACAATGAAAGACACTCTCCGTGGCCGCACATTCACCAGCTGTGCTGCTATTGCCTCAGCGATTTTCCAGTGGTCAAAACAGACTCCTAAAGAAGCCTTCGCCGCTGCCATGGAATCATGGCGTCAGCGTTATGAAAAATGTGTACGTCTGCAGGGCGATTACGTCGAGAAGTAACGCCAGTTTCATCGATTTCGGGTGAGTAGTTAATAAGAAAAAAAATCGGAGGCCTTAGAACTTGAATACACCTCGTACTATCACAGTTAGGCGGGAGGTGAGAAAACACTTTTCGTGGCCGAGCGGCTGCTCATAAGCCACACATCACGTTAGTAAATGCCAAACGACACCTCGCTTGGTGTAGGGACCGTAAACGTTGGACGATTGAACTGTGGAAAAACGTTGTGTGGAGTAACGAATCACGGTACACAATGTGGCGATTCGATGACAGGGTGTGTGTGTGACGATTGCCCGGGGAACGTCATCTGCCAGCGTGTGTAGTGCCAACAGTAAAATTCGGAGGCGGTGGTGTCATGGTGTGGTCATGTTTTTCGTGGAGGGGTCTTGCATCCCTTCTTGTTTTGCGTGGCCCGCATCTCGTGGTCGTGCGGTAGCGTTCTCGCTTCCCACGCCCGGGTTCCCGGGTTCGATTCCCGGCGGGGTCAGGGATTTTCTCTGCCTCGTGATGGCTGGGTGTTGTGTGATGTCGTTAGGTTAGTTAGGTTTAAGTAGTTCTAAGTTCTAGGGGACTGATGACCATAGATGTTAAGTCCCATAGTGCTCAGAGCCATTTGAACCATTTGTTTTGCGTGGCACTATCACAGCACAGAATTACATTAATGTTTTAAGTACTATCTTGCTTCCCACTGTTGAAGAGCAATTCGGGGATGGCGATTGCATCTTTCAACGCGATCGAGTCATCCCTGTAATGGACTGGCCTGCACAGAGTCCTTACCTGAACCCTACAGAACACCTTTGGGAAGTTTTGGAACGCCGACTTAGTGCCAGGCCTCACCGACTGACATCGATACCTCTCCTCAGTGCAGCACGCCGTGAGGAATGGCCTGCCATCCCCCAAGAAACCTTCCAGCACCTGATTGAACGTATGCCTGTGAAAGTGGAAGCTGACATCAAGGCCAAGGGTGGGCCAACACTATATTGAATTCTAGCATTACCGATGGAGGGTGCCTAGAACTTTTTGTCCGGATAGTTTTTATTACATAGTGTAATTCTGGGCGTCACCGGTGCCTTTCGCTCATCTGTCGAAGGTTTACAGGTGATTCTCGGGATATGTATGACGGGTATCGCCGTACGTCACTGAATAGCGTTGTATTAGTTGGGACGTCAACAATATGATTGTGTGTACGAAACCACAAAAACTCTTTTTACTGAAAACGCATTTACGTGCCTTGAAGTTAAATGAATGGCGGTCTGACTAGGACACTAGAAGCACTGCAAGGCGTCTATACAGCGTATTCTCAAACGTTAGGAACAGGTTCGAACGATACGACAGTCCCCCTACTCCGGATATGGTTCACCGTCCATATCCCAAATATCTGCATCGAATGGGATGTCGAGGTGGCGCAGTGGTTAGCACACTGGACTCGCATTCGGGAGGACGACGGTTCAATCCCGCGTCTGGCCATCCTGATTTCTGTTTTCCGTGATTTCCCTAAATCGCTCCAGGCAAATGCCGGGATGGTTCCTTTCAAAGGGCACGGCCGACATCCTTCCCTAATCCGATGAGACCGATGACTTTGCTGTCTGGTCTCCTCCCCCAAACAACCCCATCGAATGGGGTGTGGTAAAACACAGATCTGTGAATGTGGGGACGAAGATTCCGCTGATCATTTAGTTTTATGTTGCCCATTTTTCAGGTAGGGAGAAACTACAGACAATTAGACTGCATCCAGTACCTAAGGACTACAGCTAATATGTGTGCCCAACGAATATGTAAAAGTCAACTACTCAACTTTGTCTTTAAAACAACAATGAAAATTAGGTCAGGTGTAATTGGGAGCTTAAGGAAGAGCACTATTTTTCTGCAACATAAAATTGGCGATAGGTAGAAATGGACCCATCAGAGGTCTCGGGTACTGATTGTTGAAGACCGGAGGTCGTACATATAGATGGAAACTTTACGCGGCAAAATTCCGACAAACCCACAGTACGTAAAATGAAGTTCGTGTTGAGTTTACAGTAGACTACAGTACAGTTTCGCGTTCGGTTAATCGTTTTCGTGGTGGTCGTATTAGCATAGACGATAATCCAAGACCCGGAAGACCAAAAACGTCAACGAATGAATTAAGTGGGAAACTTGTGGCAGATGCTGTTGAAGGAGGTCACAGTGCGACTCCTGAGGAACTCACTGAAGCCACGAGAATTCCCCCAAATCAGTTTTCGCCTTCTGACAAATGATTTGAAGAAGAGGAAAAATTTCTGCAAGGTGTGTCCCACACTTTCTTACAGCTGAAGAGGAACAGAAAAACCTGGACACTGCAACCTTACTCAAGCAATAATTCGATCGTGAAAGTAAAGGGTTCTTGTGCCGAATTGTCGCTATTGATGAAAGGTGAAGTAGAAACTTTGAACCGGAGTTGAAAACGCCGTCCAATGAGTGGAGAGCTTCAGATTATCCACGTCCAATAAATAAATAAATAAATAATTTCGACGGGCTCAGTCAACGCTCAAGCAAATGACTTTTGCTTATGATCACCTAGGTATCATCATTACAGATAGTCCCATGTGAAACAAGTGTCACAACTGTGTATTATTGAACTTCATACAAAACTCGCGCAGAAAAATCTGACCTCAGTGGATCGAGGCTGGGCCAACCTTCCTCGACGGTAATGCTCGCCCTCGAATCGCCCATGTTGTAGCCCTTTTACTGCGCGAATACGGTTGGTACATGTTGCCGCATCCTCCCTGCAACCCGGAGAGGAGTCCACCAGACTTCGACTTGTTCCCCAAGTTGAAACAACCTATACAAGGACATCGTTACCTTTCTGTGGAAGAGCTTTCTATCGTCGTTACCAGAGATATTCGACATATGAGCAGAAAGTGATGTCCTTGATGGAATAATAGAGCTTCCAAGACGTTGGGTTTCAGTTATAGAGAAGCAGGGAAATTATATTGAAGGGCTATGAAGAGATGTCGAAATAAAAGTAAACGTGTAATGAAAAAATTATTTATGAAACGTCCCTCGTATTATTGACGCAGGGGGAAACGCCGCGGAGCAAAAGAATATTTAACGAAAATTTGGCCAGTAGGTGGCGCTGAAAGCGTCAGAGTATGATCACCAACACACGCGCGGCACACTGTCGTTCCTCAGCCTGCGTTCGAGATAGCTAATATGACTGTCTCCATGAGGCATTGCGAACTGCTGGTAAAGCTCTTCTACAAGAACGGTGACTGTGCAGGAGTTAACGGACACTCAACGGTATGAGAAAAAAAGCATTGGTCCGATGTCCCCTAAGGTCTGGAGAAAATAATTGCGAAATTCAAAAAGATAGGTTCAAACAATGGAATCTCCACGTTGGAACATCAACTATGTGGCAAAAGATAGATTGCTACTTACCGTAGAGATAACACGTTAAGTTGCGCGCGCGCGCGCGCGCGCGCGCTCGCGCGCGCGCGCGCACACACACACACACACACACACACACACACACACACACACACACACACAAGCTTTCGGCCACAGCCTTTGTCAGAGAAACACACTCCATTCATTCACACAAGCAAGCACACTTCACGCACACATGACCGCCAACTTTGCCAATTGGGACTAGAATGAATTCAGAATTATATTTTTCTCTTTTTCTGACGAAGGTTTTCGCCGAAAGCTTATGTGTAAATGTCTTTCAATTGTGCCTGTCTGCAGATTAACGTGCCATCTTTGGGTAAGTAGCAATCTACATTGTTGAGGAGATAAGTTCTTTTGGAGTGTAATGTGACAGAGGGAGGAAAGCAGCTGATCCGACGTCTGTCGAAGATGTGGCCACAGTATTGCAGGAGGAGTCGAGCGCTGGTGTGTAGCATGCCGTGCACTCGGCATTGTCCGTACATTGGACATGCCTGCAAGCACGGTGCATAAAATCGTACGAAACACACTTCATTGCTATCCATACAAAGACACCATGTTTAGGAGTTGCTTCCTGCTGACCTGTTAGCAAGAGGTACGTTTGCTCTGGAATTTCTTGCTCGCATGAAAGCATGTAATGAATGTCATGGAACATTCTGTTGACAAAGTCCATTTCCACGTCCAAAGACACGACAGTATGCAGAATTGCAGAGTATGGACAACGGAAAACCCGGTTGTACATCAATCGGTACCACTTCATTTTGCATAAGTGACAGTGTGGTGCGGGTTGACAGCATCGGTTAGCGGAAGGCCGTATTTTTTTTCCACGTAGGTGAGTCCTGCTGGTCTATTACTTGTATTGTGACTGGTAAACACTAAGAGTCTTTTGCGCACCAATGTCATTCCAACCCTTCAAAAGTGTGGATGTGGGGGCAGGATCGTTTTTATGCAAGACGGCGCTCCTCCGCACGTTGCGCAGCCAGTGAAGCGGCTGCTGCAAAGGCATTTCGGAAATGCTAGAATTATGAGCCATCCTTTGCCTACAGCCAGGCCGCGCAGACCATCTGATCTTAATCCGTATGACTTCTAGCTGTAGGGTTATCTCAAAAATGTTGTGACCAGTGTTCCAATTACGAACGTAGCTGAATCGAAGGCACGGATTACGCAACGCATTCTGAACGTGACCCCCCACCTCCCCTGAGACACTCCGATCTGTTGTAGAACAACTTGTGGCAGAAAATAGAGAGCAGCATACTGAACATGTTTTGCACCCAGTCTCATGACCGTTATAAACCGACGTTATTTTGCTTTTTATGTGGTTTTTGACCCCAGGACAATTAAAAACCAGTGTCATTTTGCTTTGTATGAGGTAAAAGGCCTCAGGACAAATAAAAACCGATTTTCCCCATCGGATGTGTGAACTTGCTGTGGTGGCTGGGCTTACCTAACAGTAGGACAACCGTTCACTGCATAACATGTGGAGTTATGCATATTGAACACTACGGATGGTGTAATGTACAGCTGAAACAATAGTCGTCGCATTGCGATTCAGCTGTCGTTTGTAGGCGACCTCATTTGCGTTAAGACGCTTTCAGCGCCCCAGCGCCATCCATCGATAAAATTTTCGTTAAGTTTTTTCCCCGCGGCGCTTCCGTCTGCGTCAGAATATGCTGTTCAAATTTGACGTCATTCTGAGCAGTGGTCCTCTTTCTACAGCGTTAGAAACTGGAAGTTTAATTGTGGACACCATATATTTTTCTCTTGTTCGACTCATTTGTTAGAATACGGAGTACTGATGTTGATAGAATCTGTGTACCTTCAGAAATTTCCTCGTTTGTTGCACGTCAGTATTCTTAAAGACCATGTGCTACAAGTTGTGTTGTACTTCCTGGTCTTGGGTCGTTATTTATACTCATATGACCAAGAAAGCTATTAGCTCAACGAGGAATTGTACTACAGTCCATTGATACCTCAATAGAGACTGGTTAAAACACTGCGGATTGTAAGCGGATCATTGCCCCATAAAAATTCGATCTGAAAGTAAGATCTTTGATCCTCAACAGTCACAATACCCGAGCTCAATGCCGAGCCGTTTCTCACTCTTGATATTATAAAACAGAATATGATATCGATGAAAACAAAATGTAACTTCTTCCTCAAGCCTATTGCTAACACAGTCAACATTGACACCTCTCTCTCTCTCTCTCTCTCTCTCTCTCTCTCTCTCTCTCTCTCTCTCTCTCTCTCTCTCCTCTCCCTCCCTCCCCCTCTCCCCCTCTCCCCTTCCGCAGTGCTGCCAACCTGTGTATTATTTATGAAATGACCCTCGTAGTTCCTCCTGCGATTTACGTGACGTTATACTGTGCTGTCATGAAAGTCTGAACCCGATTTATCACCGGGCGTAATCAATAACGTGGGTGTTCTCTTGCCAAAAATGAGATTGAGCAAAGACTGCAACTTTAGTTTGGTTCATATTTGTTGTGTGTTCACGTTTTTGGAGGCTGAGGGCTGATTTGGGGGAATAGACTAAACAGCGAGGTGCCCTGTCAAAGGAACCATCCCGGCATTTGCCTGCAGCGATTTAGGGAAATCACAGAAAACATAAATCGGGATGGCCGTACGCGGGATTGAACCATCGTCCTCCCGAATGCGAGTCCAGTTTGCTAAGGACTGCGCCACCTCGCTCGGGCATGTGTGGTGCCCACAGTGAAGCACGGAGCAGGTGTTACTGCAACAAGGTGTTTTCGTGGTTGGACTGTGATCCCTTTCGTGCACTTAAGAAAACGCTAAATGCGGAAGGATACGTACACATTTTACAATATTTGGTACTGAGTAAAGCTGATAAACAATTCAGATACGATGATTATTTGTATCAGCATGAAAACGCACTCTGTCAAAAACCAGCATCACTGAGGCATTGGTTTGTGGACAGTGACATTCCTGACTTTCCCATAATCTCAACCTGAACCCAACGGAACACATTTGGGATGAGTTAGAACGTAGACTTTCTCCCAAAACCCAGTGTCCATCATTACTATCTTCCCTGATTTTGGCTTTTCAGGAAGAATGGGCTGCAGTTCCTCCTCAGACATTGACTGATGAGGGAGTGCTTAGCATTTTAGAAGCTAGCAGCGATGAGCGAGACAGTTCTTTTAATGAGTCTATTGCGGATCGGATATGTGTGATGAAAGCAGAGGAAGAACGGTACACTCCAAAGAAGCAGAAGTTAGACACCCACAGAATTGAAAAATGTGGAATAAATGGAATACAAGAGATGGCACAAGTCGTATGTTTGCATAGGAATATCGAGTTTGCAAAAATATATTTCAAAATAAAATTCTCCATTTCATGCCTTTTCTCTGTCTGGAGGCAGTGAAGTAATGGTAATGGAAGCTAAAAGATATGCGAAGCAAGTTACTAGTAGCAGCAGAATGTCTCGCCATGGCACAGACAGTAAATATCTTCTGACAAATAAAGAAGATATGAAGTTTTTAGAAGTGCTCATATGGATGGTGCAGTATTCAGTCTTTCTGGCCAACCTAACCAAAATAGCGATTACTATTCTAGGAAAAATTCTCACAACAGATTTGAACTTCCGTCCTGTCTGATTCAGTTCCCAGATAATGAAGACATAATGCCAGATGAAATATTGGAGAAAATAATTAGACTCGTGGATATATTGCCCAAGAAGATTAAGGGAGTTTTTTTTATGTAGAGGAAAATTTTGTCATCGATGAAACCCTTCCCTTGGAAAGATACATTGGTAGTCACATCTAACTCACAAATACGGAATAAAACTTTTCATACTGTGTTCAGCAAAAGGAATAGTCAGATTTACTGTGGTACATTTGAGCTGTACTAGGAGATATTGGGTTTTCGTCTTGCTAGATCAAAATGTCAGTATCTCTAACAACTACTAATGAAAGAGTGTCGTACATTGTTCATAGACAGTTTGTGTACCAATTACAAATAGTCATTGCCTTCCTTATAGCACATTACTCATGAAGTTCTTACAGTGTGGGCAAATCTTAAGAACATTCCGCAAGAAGATATGCTAAGGAATTAGGTAAAAGTAATGGGATTGCGAATGTTGGTAAATGGTGTGAGCTCGCAATAGGAAAGTCAATGATGGTGGACATAAGAGTTAATTACATTTACAGTAGTAGTGAACGAGGTAATAGGGTTTACACCGCCACATTAACGGAAAGTGTTGGACATGAATTAAGGTGATGTAGTTTTTGCTATTTACAAGAAAATATCTCCGCTTTTTGGCGAATGCTCGTTACCAAAATCTGACTGTGAAAGATAAGACTTTATATTACGAGAGTTTTTAAGCTTAGTGCAACTCGTAGTGGCATCGCTTAGAAAGTGACTCGAGAGCGGTCGCGCGGGCGCACGCTAGTGCATATTGACGTGGTGGCTGTTTACGTCCTGCCAAACGTATTTACTCAGATTGTCTCAGCGATACTTGGCGCGACAGCATTCGTCTCACAAGGGTCCTAGTAGAATTTCTGGGGGGATATTACCCGAGAAAATTATTATAATGACCTCTTCATCGGTGGGATGCTAAACTCCAATCTGCCTGTTCCCGAGAAAATTTGGTCTGTGAAATTCTCTGAAAAAACCTTTAGTCTTTAGGTCTCTTGTTGAATTGTTAGTGCGTAGGCACAATACTGATGGTTTTTTTATATCTCCGTAACCGTGTATTGAGAAATACCTTTTGGTGCATTAATACCTTTTTAATCAAAGACGTATAAAGTTGTACATTTGGTATCATCGGGTTGTTTGAAATTTGTGTTGTCAGTACTAGACATCTAATAAAACCGAGACTGGAAGCTGACTTGCTGATGTTATTGTGGAGTATGTGTAATATGAACTCAGCGGCCATCGTCTGGAGATTCTCTCTCTCTCGATATCGGTATCATTAATGAGGATGTCCTCCTCGCGATTTGAACGTGATTCTTCCAAAATACGAGTAAAGTGTCTTTAACCGTTGTGGTAACTCGCTCAGTTTCGGAAGGAACAGGTTTAGAGTGCTGAAGGAAACTTGATAGAAGTGTCCATGTGTACTAGGCGATTTCTCGCTGTCATTGTCTTACAAAAGAATGCACTGTTTAGCTTTGGATAACAGTGAACCGAATGTACCATAAGGCGAGGAACCAACGCGTGACGAGGGCAGTAATCGGTCACCGTATTCTAGCAGCTAATAAGCCGGCGCTGGCAGAAGAAAATTAGTGTCTTCTCTCTAGCGGCGAGCCACTTAACGTTGTTAGCTCCGCTGGTCAACATCTGGTACATGCTTCTCGAACCGTGCACTTTCTCCAGGTTACTTCAGCATTTCGTTTGCTTCCTATTTCCGTTGTAAAGGGTAGTCTTCGTCCAGTGGGAAATAGCGTCGGGACGGTAAAGCGAGAAAATTCGGCGCGTCGCATTAAGTGTTCAGTTAGCGGCTTCAGTGCATAATAACACTTACTCCAGCAAAGGGGCCTGTTATTTTTTCTCGATGTTTTTGTTAAATGGAGAGTATATGTATCCTAAGCCACTGCGTCTACCAGAAGTACATCTAGACATGCCACGAGTCGTAAACATCCTTCACCAAAAAGTAAATAATGCTTAGGACAGTGGTCCAAAGAGCACGTACGCTGTCAGGCAAAAGCATCCACCGGAGAGGGTTTCAAAAATGACAGGTATTAAGACCGAGAAGTCAACAGCACCTGCAGAGGAAACACACTAAAAAAGTTGCATAAAACCTCAATATTTATCGAATCCTCCAACGAAACTAAAGTGAGTGAGCAGTGTAGTTCAATCAGCAGGTACTGAGGCTTCGGTTTAAGTAAAAAGGGGGCCCCGGTGCTCCCTTTGCATGAATGTCGTCTGAAATTTTAACAGTCGAACACGGGGAACGTCTTAGGGCACACTTGCAACGGATCACTGCTGTTTGCGTGGAAAGACTGCGAATTTCTCCATCCCGTTACTTTATTAGACGGCTATTACTGACAACACAAATTTCAAAGAACCCGATCATACCAAATGTACAACTATCAGAGATAGGAGGCAGGAAGAAAACCAACCGACCTATATGTTGTAATTATCTCCGCTGCGAACTCAAAAGTCTGGTAATTGTCACTGAATATTTTATCCTCATTTTTGAACAGGTAGTGTAAACAGTGAGATAGATTAGTGATTCTTCGGTTTCGTTTTCACTAGTTGGTTTGTAAATAAAATAATTGAGTGTGAAGAATTTTTCGTCACGAATGGTGTAGGGGAGAATGAGAGTACCTAGTTTTGTAGCTTCGGATTATGCAGTTAACTGTTCATTTCTCGCTGGCCGCGGTGGTCTCGCGGTTCTAGGCGCTCAGTCCGGAACCGCGCGACTGCTACGGTCGCAGGTTCGAATCCTGCCTCGGGCATGGATGTGTGTGATGACCTTAGGTTAGTTAGGTTTAAGTAGTTCTAAGTTCTAGGGGACTGATGACCTAAGATGTTAAGCCCCATAGGGCTCAGAGCCTTTTTTTTTTTGTTCATTTCTCATTACAGTATCTTCTGCCGAACAAGCCAGTGCCTTTGCCTCATACTGCCCTCTTTTCTTTTTTCTTTTCTACTTAGGTGTCAGCATTAAATGCGAAAGTAGGGACCCGAACAATTAAAAATTACTCTTGCTGGTTTATATGCCCTTCGACCTATGAAAGCTCGCTTATCTAACTTAAAAGCTAATGTTTAGGGCACAGATGGTCATGCAATTTTTCAGAGAATTTATCGCTGGAAGTTTATCTCCAGTTTTAAAGAATTAATACCACGAAGTTCGGACTAAATCTGAAGTACACTCCCACACTCAAGGGTTTTTTTTCCATCGTCATGTTACAGACACAAATTTTGCTCATAGAAGTTCCATCTGTAAGTCTTTGAAAGAACTTGTCTGTTATGTTTAGCTTGTGCAGCAATGAAAGTAGTTATAATCTTCACTCCGAAGTTTGGTTTGATGCAGCTCTCCATGTTTGCGTGTTCTTTGATAGTCTCTTCGTCTGTGCGTAAAAACTGCTATTATTTGAACCTGCTTAAGATATTGAAGCCCTATCTCAGTCTTGAATTTTTTACTCCTAACACTTCTTTCCATTAACAGCTTAACTTAATCCTAGATCCGTCAGGATGTGTTAGCAACTTATTTTAGTCAAATGAAGGTAGTAAATAAAGACGTTTCTTCGAAGTCATAGGATATACGGAGTACCACTTTTAAGACTCCTGCATTCAGTGTTGTCCCTGAGCTTGTGGCATTTGGGTGACGTTCGGATCTGATAGTCATTTAACTCTAATTGTGACGTCATTTGCTAAAGTAGTTGAACTATCTGTATATGGAACTTTATTATTTTGCACTGTTCTGAAGTTTGTCGTGTTCCCCGAATGTAATATATTGAACTGCTTTATTTTCAGAGAAGAAACCTGTTAAGTTTCAGTAATCTTGGTTGAAGACCGCGATACGCTGCCACTGTCCCTTGTCAAAGATAACTTAGCCGTACTTGCATACGCGTGCAGATTATCACCGTGTGTGGACCGAGTAATATGCAACGTTTACCGTGTTCTGGCTAAGATATTCATGAATAGAAAGTCTGCTCGCGTCTTAAATGTTGTTGGATTGCTACAGAGAATTGTGCCAGCTATGCCATAGCTGGAGTGCAGAGACAGTGGTGTTTTTTCTCGGTGGGCATTGCGGGCAGCTGTCGCCACTGATGGCTCATCAAAAGGTCCTTGCTGATCGCGAGGGGCAGCAGCGCTGCCTGATTGGCTGCTCGTCGTTGAGCTACACAAACAGGCGTCTTCAACTTGCCGTTGAACCACTCGGTCTAGCGTGATGAGACATCATCCATCTGACAAAAGTCGACCTCACTCACGTATCCGCAAGAGTGTTAGAATTTATTAGTTAAAAAAAGAAAGGAAACCCCGTGTTCAGGCCCTGAAGACCGGGCTATATTCAACCGGCCGCCGTCTCATCTTCAATCATTCATCATCGAATTCGGTATGAAGGGGCATGGGGTCAACATATCGCATTCCCGGCCGTTGTCGACGTTTCGACTTTGGAGCCGCCCTCTCTATCACGTAACTGCTGAATTGGCATCACGAGGCCAAGTACACCCCAGGCCAGTTCTCCTACCAAGGAAAAATTCCTGGCACTACCGGTAATCGAACCTGAATCGTCCACATGAGGATCTGTCGCGCTGACTACTCGGCTATCGAGGCGAACGAATTTATTAGTAGCGAAAGCAAACTCTGTATGAAGATGCTTGGCGAAGACCCTATGGGAAATTTTACACACTGCTGAGATTTGAAAGAAAAGAATCGTGCGAACATTTCAAAGCGTTAGCAGTTCGCTTGGAAAAGCATGTAGCGTACAAGCGAACGCAACTAAAGTATTTAGAAACGAGAACTTACAGCCTTTTAATTAAAATCTTTGTGCCTCTTTCTAATTGGCAGAGAGCGAGAGAAAGTATTTGTCTTTCTCAATGGAGAAGAGTTTCTCTGTTGAAGCAATATTGAATTTAAAAAAACAAAAAAACTTGACCGATTCGTATCCTTGTTTATGAACTGTGGCTTTTCCCTGTGAGAAATATTGTAAAACTGAAATAATTTTGTCTCTTTTGCCGGGGAAACGCTGAAGTAAACCGATCATGTCGTCCTGCAACCTTCACAATATGGCACAACAATATAGCAAACAATGACGCATAGGTTAAGAAAACTCAAAAGCGCGGAGTGTATGAGTGGAACGCTCTCCCCTCCCCTTCCTCCCACCCGTCTCTCTCTCGTGGGTATCGCTTGGTTTCACAGCGGCAGATTACCTTCAGCCATTTTCTACCCCTGTTGGAATGTTTGGAAAGCTGCGACAGATCATCATGCAACACAAACCAAAGCAGGTATTTGAGACAGTCTCAGATTTTGGTGACGCGATGCAGGGCTTTTGCGCTCAATATATTTTGTGTATCTTAGATTTAGTTAGGAGATTTTGGAGTAAACTGCGTGCCGGAGTCTATTATCACATAAACACACATTTGTAACACTTGAGTTGCAAACAGATACAGTCCAAAGAGCGTAGGCCTATAAGTAGACACAAACAGTCCTTCGCTAGTCGAAGAACATCTAATGACTTCACAGATAGAGGTAAGTCACAGAGCAGCACCATTTTTATGTAACTAAACGAGGATACAGATAATATGCATATACCTGTTTTCTAATTTGATACTTATTTTACAATGAACCAGTTTTAAGCAGTGGTAGATCACTTCTGGATTTCTTACTTTTTGTTACGTTAGGCATAACGGTAATATCTTACTAAATACTAACCAGTACTGTTACAATAATTTTAAAAACACGTTCATTAAATGCAATTTAATCTTTGTGGTCTTCGTATAGTGGCAATCTTCCTATAAAAAGGAAAAGCTTAGCCGATGTACGTATCATTATTAACATTGTGTCTTGCCGGCAGCAATCAGAAGCGAGTAATCCAGAAAGTATCTCACCCTCCTTAAAATATATATATAACAGTAACCATCATCAATAAAAAGTTGCGTTTACGTACATGCAGTCGACATGTGATCAATGGCATGTATAAATTGTGTGCCCGTAATTGGTTAACTTTGTTGGTGATACTGACTTCTCAGTATTTTAAGTACTATGTACTACCTCTGCATATGACATTAGTACTTTTGTGTGCAGTCCAACATTTCAAATGTACTTAACAAATGTCTGGAGTGTGGCTTACAGCTTCACAATTAACCGTAAAGCCACTTTCTGGTTGCATACAGCAGAAATTCACGTATTAAAATATGTATTTGTTGAAGGCATGGTTACAAGTTCTGGTATCGCGTTCTAGGCATGTGCAATAAATACATGACTGACTAACCTTTCATGGCCGGCGTTGGCTGTTAATTGCACTACCGTGTTTCATGCTATTTTGAAAGTACTGGATTCATCGGAAATAACTCACGTAGTACACAAAACTGCTTCTTCTTTCGTCTTTATCCCGTACCTACACGGTTTCGGCATGTTAATTATCGGATGTGGCGTCGTTAATGTTACAGGGTGGCTGGTTGCCATTTTCGTGGCCACCCTTTTAGCCCCAGGGAAGGAATTTGTGCACCGAGACTGTCTGTATCCAATGTTATTCGTCTGAACGTGTGCGAACGTTTTCTAAACGTTCGCAAATCGTGTGACAGATGGCGGGACGTGGGTACCAGCCCAATATTCACCTAGTATGGCGGGAAACAGCATCTGCCCGGCACACCGGCCCTCATCGTTAATCCGCCCGGCGGATTCGATACGTGGCCGACGCGCCTGCCCGAATACCGGAAGCGGCGTACTAACATGCGCGGCTATCCGGGCGGCTGAACACACGACTCCTTGTCCTGTTAGACAAGGGCTACTCCGCTGTAAAGCCTCGCGCATTGCCTCGTAAGAAACATTTGAAAACATTGGAGCAGCTTGAGCTTGGTTTACATCCCATGTCCGGCCATTCCAACCCAGTCTTTCCATAATTTCCGCAACTTGCCTCAGGCGATTGATAGGATGGTTCTTCGAAAGTGGAACTAAATTGACAACGATCTTATGAAGATTTTGCAGTGTCGGCGAGATGCTAGTTTCGAAATTTACACGTATTACTTTTGCAGGTTTTTAGATATTTTCACTGTAAGATTGAAATACTAAACACTTCATAAAACTGTTTCACTGAGAACGATAATACTGTGACGAGGTACTGGGATGGCTTGGAATGGGCAAATGAGTTTCTACCAAAGATGGATACAGCTGCAACGGAAGAAGGCAGCTCTTAGGTGTAAGCGATCCGTACTGTCTATTGAAACTTCCTGGCAGATTAAAACTCTGTACCGTACCAGGACTCGAACTCAGGACCTTTGCCTTTCGCGGGCAAGTGCTCTACCAACTGAGCAACCCAAGCACGACTCGCGCCCCGTCCTCACAGCTTTACTTCTGCCAGGTCCCGAGTTCGAGTCTCAGTCCGGCACACAGTTTTAATCTGCCAGGAAGTTTCATATCAGCGCACACTCCGCTGCAGAGCGAAACTCTCATCCTGGAAACATCCCCAGGCTGTGGCTAAGCAATGTCTCCGCTATATCCTTTCTTTCAGGAATGCTAGTTCTGCAGAGTTCGCAGGCGAGCTTCTGTAAAGTTTGGAAGGTACGAGACGAGGTACTGGCAGAAGTAAAGCTGTGAGGACGGGGCGTGAGTCGTGCTTGGGTAGCTCAGTTGGTAGAGCACTTGCCCGAAAAAGGCAAAGGTCCCGAGTTCGAGTCTCGGTCCGGCACACAGTTTTAATCTGCCAGGAAGTTTCATATCAGCGCACACTCCGCTGCAGAGTGAAAATCTCATTCTGCGTACTGTCTATCATTTACAATCATTCAGTCTTGGAGTGCTGGTTTCTGGGACCACGGCGAGTGCAGGAGATACTCGTACGCCGCCACGCCTCCTTGCGTGCTGTTCTCACAGCGTCGTCCTTGTCAGCGGTAGTGCATATCGTGCGTCCGCTGATGGTGCATCAGTGCCCCCTAGACGTCCCGTGTGATCAAGCCCCCATACAGGCTCCGCTGCTGTCCCAACAGGAAGCGGCAGGGCGATCCAGTTCTGCGAAGTCTGCACCGGAGGATGTACGAGTACGGCTGAGTGCATCAGGCCCCAGCGGTGCAGGGCTGAAGGGACCTCAGTTCGAAAACTGGTACCTATGAACGCGGCTGGCTCCCGATGAATAGACCTGCGGCAACGGCAGTGCACAATGGCTACCAAGAGCATGCGCGGTTCGGCAGTAGTCGAGTGTTAGAGACCAGATGGCGGCGTTGGAACTGCGTCATAGATGCGTCGCCGTCTTCACGGCAGATTTCGACACAATGTGTAGGACGCTTAATAGATGCCAACTGTCAGATGACGATGACTGGCGGGATGGCTAAGAGACGGGTGATGGATATAAGTACTGCCGTCCGGAGTTGCTCATGCGGAAGAAGGAGCGCTGCTCCATTACTCCGTCACGCGGAAGTGTCTCGAAGGATTGTCAGTGTCATAGGACCCCTTAATTGCCTTGAGGATTATGTTGAAGCGCGGAAGCGGCCCTCTGCTGCATAGGCTCTTGTGCAGCAGTTTGTCATTGACTGCGGCGGCCAGCGCCCGGTGTGGTTCCCCCTTCAGATAGTCACACGAATGACAAAATGATGTTTCAAAATAAATGATCACTGAATAGAAAAGCAACAGAAAGCGCTTAACAGAGTAAAGGCCTGATAAGGTACCACGACCATTTTATATAGAGTACGCTAAAGAACTTGATCATCTTTTAGAAGCAATTGTACTATGTGTCGTCGGAGGTTCGAAGCCTTCTTAGTGACTGGGAAAAAGTAATCCCAGTTTTCAAAAAGGGTCGTCGTACAATTTCACTAAACTAGATGTATCTGTCTCTGATGTATATCTATTGTAGAACTTAGGATCATGTTTTGTGTTAGAGTATTATAAGATTCCTGGAGACTGAAAATTTCCTGTGTAGAACGCTACATGGGTTCCAGAAACAAAGATCATGTGAGATCCAGCTCTCAATGTTCGTCCACGAGTCCCATAACCAGTAAATACAGTTGATGCCATATTCTTTGACTTTCGGAAGGCCGTCCTATGAACAAAATAAGAGCGTACCTAATGTCACAATGAATGTGTCATTGAATTGAAGAGTTTCTGGCAAACAGTACGGAGTATGTCATTCTCAGACGTAAAACTATCTTTCGGGCGTACCCCAAGGGAATATTACAGGATCATTACTTCTGACAATTTACGAGGGTCATTCAATAATTAGAGACAAATTGGTCTGGGGAAAAAGCTGTTAGTAGGGCAAATTTGATACTTTTATGGATTTAAGTTGGCATCACAGGAAACAGCCCTGATCAGCTGATGATCAACATTGTTTTGTTTATAACCTCAAAAATACATTTCAAGATGGGGAGTCCGCTTGAATCGTCCACGTCAGTTGAATGACGTTCTGTTAATCGTTTTTTACTTGCTGAAGGCGAGAAACCATACATACTGTAGAATGTCTGAAGCTCATGGTGAAGGTTGTATGAATTGTGAAAATTTTTACAAGGGGGTAGAGCAGTTCAAAAATGATCGCGACTCAGTGACACCTTTCTGGCCTACCAGTTGCAGTTTCAACCCCCTCAAGTCGAATTGATGACATTATTCGTGCTGACCGCCGTGTGTCTGAGGAAATGATTGTTGATAAGGTTCAATTTACTACTGGTACAGTTCATAACATTACGTGTAACAAGCTGAAGTACCGCTAAACATGTGCAAGATGGGTCCCAAAAGAATTGACGCGCCTCGCGGCTACACAAGGAAACAAGGTTGAGAGTTTGCACAGAGCTAAAGGAACGTTACGAAAGAGGTGATCACTTCCTCAACAAAATTTTAACTTGTGATTAAACGGGGGTTCACTATTATGAGCCAGAATCAAGACAAAAGCATGGAGTGGAAACACACCAACTCACCTCTCAAGAAAAAAAATTCAGAACCTAAGCACCAGCAGGAAAAGTCATGTTGACGGCGTTTTGGGATGTTGGAGGTCCAGTTTTTTTGTGATTATCTCGAAGAGCAGCGTACAGTGAACAGCCAATACCACCCGGATTAGCGTCCGGCCATCATGATTTAGGTTTTCCGTGATTTCCCTAAATCACTCTAGGCAAATGCCAGGATGGTTCCTTTGAAAGGGCAGAGCCGACTTCCTTCCCCGTCCTTCCCTAATCCGATGAGACCGATGACCTCGCTGTTTGGTCTCTTCCCCCAAACAATCCAATCCAATCCTACCCGGATTACCTTTTAAACAAGGTGAAGCCAGTCATGAAAGAGAGACATCGTGGATCTCAGAGGAGAGGTGTGATTCTCCAGCAAGAAAACGGGCGTCCTCATATTGCTAAACTAACTTGTAAAACCATCGACAAAATGGACTGGGAAGTACTGCCTCATCCCCCCTTACAGACCTGTTTTAGCATCTAGTGATTTCCATTTGTTTGGTGCACTGAAGGAGGCATTACGTGGGAAGAGGTTCCAGGACGACGAGGACATGAAAAAGTTTGTGGGACATTGATTCTAATATAAATATAGTCCTTTGCAGCCGGAATAAAAAAGCTTGTAGCCCGTGCATAAATGTTAAAGGGGATTATGTTGAAAAGTAGAAAAAGTATTTTTGTGTAAAAATAAACGCTTTTTTTCTCCAGACCAATTTCTATCTCTAATTATTGAATGACCCTCGTATTTAGGTGACCTAGTGGATAACGTCGCAAGCTCGATGATGCTTTTCATATGTGATGCTGTTGTATACAGAAATGTCGCAACTCTAGAAAATTTTACCGAAATCCAAGAAGACCTGCAGAGGATCGAGGCTTGGTACAGGGATTGGTAGTTGACCTTCCACACACTCATGTAACGTGTTGCGCATATGCAGAAGGATTGGTTGGTTGGTTGTTTGGGGAAGGAGACCAGACAGCGTGGTCATCGGTCTCATCGGTTTAGGGAAGGAAGTCGGCCGTGCCCTTTCAGAGGAACCATCCCGGCATTTGCCTGGAGTGATTTAGGAAAATCACGGAAAACCTAAATCAGGATGGCCGGACGCGGGATTGCACCGTCGTCCTCCCGAATGCGAGTCCAGTGTCTAACCACTGCGCCACCTCGCTCGGTATACAGAAGGACCCAGTACTGAATGGTTACATGATCGCAGAACGATCAGTGGAAGCAGTCATCCCTGAAGTATCTGGAAGTATGTGTACGAAGCAATTTACGGTGGAACCACAACACGAAACTTACCGCAGGTAAGGCAGATGCTAGACTGAGATTCATTGGAAGAATGCTCAGGATGTATAGTCCACCCAGAAAAAGAGGAAGTTTTTTAAACCTTCGTTCGACCAACACTTTAGTATTCCTTATCTGTCTACTATCCGTACCAGACAGGATTAATAGAGGAAATAGAGAAGATCCAACGAAGAGCATCGGATTTCGTTACGGGTTCGTTTTGTAAGCTCTAATGCGTCATGGAGATTCTCAGGCAACTGCCGCGGAGTTTAGATGTAGATGTAAAGGTAAATTGGCAGGTTCGATAATGATCTTTGTGAAACGCTTTGCAGTTGTGCTAAATTACAATCACTTCTACGGCAGTTGATCTACGCATCGCGCGACTGGCTAGCAGCGAACATCTGAAGTTCTTTCTTGCCGAAGTTCTTTCTCGTTTATGCGCCCAGTCAGTAGCTTACCTGTGTGATACGTCGTCGTACGAACTGAAGAAATCGGACGCATTAGTTTATCTACGACCGGTTAACCGCGGACCTACACACAGAGGCTAGTTGCAGCTGGACCTACGGCGTGCACATCTCACCCGATGGCCTCCCAGACGCGCTTAGTCGGTTATAAGTAAGGGGCTACTGGCGAACAAAAGTATGCACATAATATAGCAGATTCCTGTATCGTACGCTAATGTAAAATGTTATAGACATGTCAGAAACCAGATGGCAGTTATGAGTCGAGGGGCATGAAAGGGAAGCGGTGGTTGGGAAAGGAGTGAGACAGGGTTGTAGCCTCTCCCCGATGTTATTCAATCTGTATATTGAGCCAGCAGTAAAGGAAACAAAAGAAAAATTCGGAGTAAGTATTAAAATTCATGGAGAAGAAGTAAAAACGTTGAGGTTCGCCGATGACATTGTAATTCTGTCAGAGACAGCAAAGGACTTGGAAGAGCTGTTGAACGCAATGGACAGTGTCTTGAAAGGAGGATATAAGATGAACATCAACAAAAGCAAAACGAGGATAATGGAATGTAGTCAAATTAAATCGGGTGATGCTGAGGGAATTAGATTAAGAAATGAGACACTTAAAGTAGTAAAGGAGTTTTGCTATTTAGGGAGTAAAATAACTGATGATGGTCGAAGTAGAGAGGATATAAAATGTAGACTGGCAATGGCAAGGAAAGCGTTTATGAAGAAGAGAAATTTGTTAACATCGAGTATAGATTTAAGTGTCAGGAAGTCGTTTCTGAAAGTATTTGTATGGAGTGTAGCCATGTATGGAAGTGAAACATGGACGATAACTAGTTTGGACAAGAAGAGAATAGAAGCTTTCGAAATGTGGTGCTACAGAAGAATGCTGAAGGTAAGGTGGGTAGATCACGTATTTAATGAGGAGGTATTGAATAGGATTGGGGAGAAGAGAAGTTTGTGGCACAACTTGACTAGAAGAAGGGATCGGTTGGTAGGACATGTTTTGAGGCATCAAGGAATCACAAATTTAGCATTGGAGGGCAGCGTGGAGGGTAAAAATCGTAGAGGGTGACCAAGAGATGAATACACTAAGCAGATTCAGAAGGATGTAGGTTGCAGTAAGTACTGGGAGATGAAGAAGCTTGCACAGGATAGAGTAGCATGGAGAGCTGCATCAAACCAGTCTCAGGACTGAAGACAACAACAACAACAACAACAACAACAGGGGGTCCTATTTCATCCCATGTAAACATCATGCGCACCAAATGTCTCCTGCCACAACAGTACTATGTAGGCAAGCGGGAGACATCGCCTTACGTGGTTTTCTCCGTACTCTTACTGTACCGCCGATGTGTACGTGGAGTTCAGACGGTCTTTTGTTCTTAGCATTCAGTGTCAGTGAACCAAGGCCCACGATAATCTGAGTTCAATGGCGTGCATTAAGCTGAGGTATTCGTATGGAGCTATCTCATTGCAAGGAGGTGGCTGTTGTTAGTATCGCTACTTGTTTGGATTGCTGCAGTTGTTTGTGGTGGTGGCGGCGGCGGCGGTGGTGGTGGTGGTGGTGGTGGTGGTGGTGGTGGTGGTGGTTGTTTTAGGGTTTGTTGTCACCCAGTACTTCATTGGCGAGTGATTAACAGTCTGTTACAATCGTCCATAGTCTGTTGCGACCCTGACTTTCACACATTGTTGCCCATGGCAGTTGACTACCTCTGACAATTTTCCTTGTGTCAAAGTACTCGCGGTACGTTCTTGATACACTGGCACATAAAAATCTCAATGCATTCGAGGTCTTGAAGACGGTGTCCCATGTATCGAGCACTGTGTGGCCACGATCACATGCACAGATTCTGTCCCTAACACATTCTGTGGTGGACACACGCCGACAGTAGATGCAGTGTTTGAACCCATTCCAGCCCCATACACTCCGATCACAATTTGGTAATGATGAAGGGCAGGGTGAAGTTCGAGATTAGTCAGGAAGAATCATTGCGCAGAGAAGTGGGATAAAATATAGGTACAAAGAAGATAAATGCGAAGAAACTTTCGGGTAACAGAAGTAATGAAAGAAGGAAGTACAAAAATGATCAAGGTAATTCAGAAATACAGAAATAAGTCACTTAGGAATGAAATAAATAGGCAGTCAAGGAACCTAAGGCGAAATGGCAGCTTGAAAAATGTAAAGAAATCGATAAAGAGTGACTCGGTAGGACTGACTCAGCATATAGAAGAGTCAAGACAACCCTCTCTGAAATTAAAAGCAAGGGCGATAACATTAAGAGTGCAATGAGAATTCCACTAATAAACGCATAGGGGGTGCCGCATAGGTGGAAAGAGTACGTTGGGGGACTCTTGACGAGGAGAACTTACCTGATGACGTGATAAGGAAGAGATAGCGGATCCAGTATTGGAATCAGAATTTAGAAGATCTTTAGAAACTTAATATCAAATAAGGCAGAAGGTATAGATAACATTCCACCGGAATGTCCAGAATCATTGGGGGGAAGTGGCAGCAAAGCGATTGTGCACGTTGGTATGTAGAATGTATGAGACTAGAGATATACCATCAGACTTTCACAAAAATATTGTTCGCACAGTTTCCAAGCTTGCGAGGGCCGACAAGTGCGAGAATTATCGCACAATCAGCAGAACAGCTCATGCACTCAAGTTGCTGACAAGAATAATATAGAGAAGAATGGAAAAGAAAATTGAGGTTGTCAGATGACGATCAGATTAGCGTTACGAAGCGTAAAGGCACCAGAGAGGCAGTTTTGACGTTGCAGTTGATAAAGGAAGCAAGACTGAAGGAAAATCAAGACTTGTTCATAGGATTTGTCGACCTGAAAAAAGCTTTCTCGTCAGATGTTCTAAACGCTGAGAAAAATAAGGATAAGCTATAATGGAAGACAAGTAATATACAATATTTACAAGAACCAAGACGGAACAATAAGAATGGAAGGCCAAAAACGAAGTTCACGGATTAAAAAGGGTGTAAGAAAAGGATGTAGTCTTTAGACCTTGCTTTTCAATCTATGCGTCGAAGAAGCAAAGACGGAATTAAAAGAAAGTTTCAAAAGCCGGATTAAAATTTAAGGTGGGAGGATACTGGCGACATTGTTATCCTCGGTGAAAGTAAAGAAGAATTATAGGGTCTTTAGAATGGAATGAACAGTCTAGTGAGTACATAATATGAATTGAGAGTAAATCGCAGAAAGACGAAAGAAGTGAGAAGCAGTAGAAATAAGATCAGCGAGAAACTTACCCTCAGGATTGGTGATCGCGAAGTAGATGATGATCAGGGAGTCTGCTACTTAAGCAGCAAAACAGAGCAAGGACGACATAAAAAGGAGACTAGCAGAGTCTAAAAGGGCATTCCTGGTCGAGAGAAGTGTACTAGTATGAAACATAGCTCTTAGTTTGAGAAAGAAATTTCTGAGAATGTACGTTTGGAACACAGAGTTGTATGACAGTGAGTTCATGGACTGTTGGAAACCGAATAGAATAGAAGCGTTTGAGACGTGGTACTACAGAACAACATTGAAAATGGGGTGGTCTGACAAGTTAGGGAATGTGGAAGTTCTCCGCAGAATCGGCGAGAAAGGAATATATGGAAAACAATTCCAAGAACAAGGGACATGATGATACGAAATCTGTTAAGATATCAGGTAATAATTTCTGTCGTACTAGAGGGAGTAGCATAGGGCAAAAACAGTAGGGAAAGATACAGATTGGGATACATCGAACAAATAAGTGAGGCCGTCTTTTGCAAGTGCCACTCTGAGATAGAAAGGTTGGCACAGGAGGGGTATTCGGGGTGGGCGCTGCAAACCAGTTGTCAGATTGAGGACATGGCGACAGAAGTGGTCTCATGCTTCGACACAGCAGCTGATTGGTTAATTCAATTTCCCATGAGGGTAAACTATTAAACTAAATACTCCCTTGAGCGGCCCCTCGCGCCGGAGGTGTAAGTTCTCCTTCGGGTATGGGTGTGTGTGCTGTTCGTAGAAGTTAGTTTAAATAGTGTGTAAGTCTAGGGACCGATGACCTCAGCAGTTTGGTCCCTAAGGAATTCACACACATTTGAACATTTAAATACTCCCTTTTCAGAGATTTCAAGTTTAATAATCGAAATTTAAAATCTAATGATATTAACGCCTCATTAGTAATACTTGTTGGTAGTGGTGTTAATGCAATATGGAGGAAATTTCATTATGCATCTTCTATTTACATTTACTTGCACGGTTATGCTATGGTTATTCTAGTGTGTCTGTGAGTCTTAGGCTGCAGTCACAGTGGTACCGATGTCGGTGGATTCCGACGATGACCGACATTGACTGAAGACTGCCGATCTTTTCAAGTTCCTCGGTCAAATCGACCGACGGTCACGTAAATAAAATGTGAACTGTGAGAAACTGGTAAGTTTAGCCCAAGAGAAAGTTTGTTTATGGCATCCTGAAGATTCGGTGAGCGAATGGGAACAGGTCAAGATGAAAGAAATCATAATCGGAATATATTTGGAACATGTGGACTGAAATAGCCAGTAAACTGGAAACGAAAAGTAGGCAAAACTTTTACCAGAAATGTTAAACACCAAAGTAATTTCTTTTCAAATGAGAATGGTGGCGGATCTTATGCTTAAAGTCCCTTTAGTGGAAATTTTTGGGGCTATGATAAGTGGGGATTAGCTGTGTACAAATTATTATTACTATTTACTGTCGTTTTTATAGCAGTAGGGTAGCCATTTTGTTTTGTGAAGCCGTTAGCAGACGTGGTGTTTGAACACCTAAAGCACTGAACAGTGGAAACACAGAGTATCGTACTCTAAACTTAATGCGTGTCTTTCACACGTATGCTGAATGACAGTCATTGAAGGCTGAGTTATGCCTGCACAACTGCAAATAAATACAGCAAACGGTGTACTTATAATCTTGTTTTTCGAGGTCACTACGAATCAGCTCGAGAATGTAGCAGAACGTTCCTCCCTTCGTCTTACATATTCGTAAAACTTATCTGGTTATTCTCATAACTAATGCCACTGTAAAGTGGTCGCCACATTCTTTTAGAGGCAGGTGTAACTCACTCACATGCATTTGACGACTTTCTAATAACTAAAGCCACAATAAGCGCTCGTCTCCAAGACGAGAGGCGTCGTGATATTCACCCTACACTAGGAGGTTAAAATCTAACTTGCTTCATACATAGAATGGATTCTAACCTAACATCTACGACCCCGTCCAAAATTGGTGATCGGACGCACTGTGACCAAGCTATCGGCCGATGTTACTGGGCGATCTCTGGCAATGACGTCTGACGAGCGTTGTCGGTGCCTCTGTGAACGCAGCCCTTCACTGTAAATCGAAGTGGGTTGAATCATATGCGTTATGGGGCATGTTAGCAGATTTTCGTAATGTGTTGAGTTTCATCCTAAAACTTTTTTCATATATTTGTAAACTGTGCATCAGGTTCAGCAAGTACAAAATTTCTATGATTCTCCCTGGGAGAAACCGATAACGACCACAGTCGCTCTGCTACCTGTTTACATTTGCGTAAGTTACGCAAAAGCTAGTCTTCTCATGGCACCGTGCCTAAGTGAAAGCAATAGTCGGCTCTTGGCGGTAATAGAAATCTGAGCTGTATGCTGAACGTCGTCGCCGGAATAAAATCACTGACCTTACATTTCAGATGTTTCTGACTGTTCCCCAAACATTATTATTTTTTTCGTTTTCCTTCTATACCATGGTCTCAGTAACGTTGCACCACTTTAACCACAGGTGGTTAAAGTTGCGGTAAAAATTTAAACTACTTTCGTGTGTGCCCCTGAGAAACTTTATTTTGTGTGTGAAGTCTTCGCTGTTGGGTCTCCGATAGCCTGCACTTGTCAATGTGTGACAGCTCTCACAGCCAGAAACTTCTTACAGCAGTCAAGGCATTGGCTTGAGTTGCAGTGTTCGGATGCCCGTCCGACTATCCTGTTTCAAGTTTTTCGTGGTCCCCCTGTGGTCTCTAAATACTGCTTCTCGGCGAACCGTTAGACGTTAGTCTTTCCTACAGAATTTTCGTTTTAAGTCTCAGTAGTCGTGTGTGGGCAATGACCGTAATTGATAGTTAAAGAGCTGTAGAACTTATTCATATAGAAGCAATACTACGTGTAATGACATTATGCAGGGTTAATAGCACATTTGCAGCGACTCCTGGCTCTTCCTATTTCATTACTAGACCGCGGATTTTAGGTAAATACTTATTTTGTTCCTGAGTTCAAAAAATGGTTCAAATGGCTCTGAGCACTATGGGACTTAACATCTGTGGTCATCAGTCCCCAGAACTTAGAACTACTTAAACCTAACTAACCTAAGGACATCACACACATCCATGCCCGAGGCAGGATTCGAACCTGCGACCGTAGCAGTCGCGCGGTTCCGGACTGAGCGCCTAGAACCGCTAGACCACCGCGGCCGGCGTTCCTGAGTTCCTATTTGCATAAAACTTTTTACTTATGCGCTTCATGACTATTTACACTTAATAGCGTTAATTCTATAGGACCTAAAGAAGCCTATTTCGACGTTAGTGCGTATTTTTGCCCATTTCGGCTTTAATATCCTAAAAAGTGCCTATTTCATCATATAAGACAGTGGCTCCAAGTTTTTCCACACTATACGACAGACGAAAAAAAATATTTCCTGCCCAGCGTGCAGCAAGGTGGCTAGTTGATATGTGCTCATGCTTCGTATTTGCCTAACACTTCGGTCTTTTTTTATTTTTTTATATCGCTGTCCATGTTAATACCAAATACTCTTTATAGGTGTTTTATTATTCATATGTAAAAAAATAGATCATGGATCTTTCGTTTAAAACCTATTTTTTTCCTAAGCTCCAATTTGCATACAAGTTGGTACTTAAGCGTTTCATGACTAACTAAACTGAATAGCGTTAGTTCTATAGGACCTAAAATTGCATATTTCGACGTTGACGCCTAATTTTGCCTATTTCGGCATCAAACTCCTAAAAACTACCTATTTCGTTAATCTGACAGAGTTCTTGTGTTTTCAAAGATTAGAAAAAGGAAGTAAACTTACGGCTTTACGTCTCGTCGAAGGCGAAGGTCGTTAGAGACTGTTTACAGTTCCTTTGCTTGCCTTACTAACAACAGCACTCGGCACGGTTGAATGGTCATCCATCCAAGTACGCGGCGAGCGCGACAGTGCTTGACTTCGGTGAGCGAATGAGAACAGGTCAAAGATTTGAGTTAAACATTAGTATCGAACGTGGGAGTACTGGCCTTAAGCTGAGCACGGATTAAAAAATCACAATGTTAATCGTAGACGCCCTCTATAGCTAAATTACTGCCCTTCGCGCATTTTCTCGCTGCTGTCTACAGGCAGTTCTATCAAACTACTCTGTTTCATGAAAGGTATTATACGTGAATTTTCCGGTTCGAAAAATAATTTTCCAGTAGTGAAATGTTTGCATCCGAAGCACCGGTAGATTCCATTCGCTTGTTCAGAAGGGGCGGCCATCTGTCAGGTGCCATATGTCCAGCAACGAGTACAGTACTTCCCCTACCGCTCTCATGCACCGCAGTAAAAAAAAAAGTCATCGTTCACTTTTTCCCAGCGAAAACAAATCAGTACATTGTGTAACAACCGACGTGTTAAGTGTTACTGACGACCTAAGTGCTAAATAAATTCTAGTTTCTGTGTGAGAATACTACGCCATGCCGAAAACAGCTAGTTCAAAGTCTACTCATATAAGGCAGTGGCTGCAAGATTTTCCGCATCATAAAACAGATGGAAAAATTACTGTCTGCCAAGCACGCAACAAGGAGGTTTGTTGATGTTTTTCTTAGGCTTCTTATTTTCCTGTCACTTGGGATACTTTTTTATCGCTATCCTTTAGTAATACGAAATACTCTTTAGATGCGGTTCTAAACTGCATTTCCCTTTTCTCTCGTATTAGGTTTCGAGTGTTAAGAAATCTCACTTAACTCGGCATGCAGATGGAATCGCACATAAGGCTAATGTTGAACGAAAGTCAAAATTGAAGCAAACTCTTTTAACCAATAAATCTGGTGAATCCTCCGGAAAAAAAAGTTCTGCAGTGATTTGAGTCATGCACTTGTGGCAGCAAACATCCCCTTTCGGAAACTAGAAAACCCTATTTTCAGAGGTTTTCTTGAGAAGTACTGCCATCAGTCTATTCCTGCAGAGTCAACTTTACGTAAGAATTATGTGGATTCAGCTTACAATGCTGCATTGCACAGAATCCGAAAAGAAGTTGGAGAATCTTGTACATGGATTTCTGTGGATGAAACTACTGACAGTCTTGGCCGTTACATTTCAAACGTGATTATTGGCAAGCTAGATCCAGATGCTCTATCCAGGGCTCATTTGATTTACTCAAAACAGCTTGCAAAAACTAACCAACAAACAATAGCTCAGTTTGTGAACAATGGGCTTAAGGTGCTATACCCAAACGGAGTGGATGAGAATAAGGTGCTTCTGGCCGTCACTGATGCTGCTGCATATGTGATAGCAGCGTTTCAACTATTAAAAGTATTCTACCCATTGATGCTGCACGTAACTTGTGTAGTGAATGGGATCAACCGCATAGCAGAGCAAGTAAGGCTACAATTTCCCAAAGTAAATAAAATAATATCTACGGTGAAGAAAATTTTTGTTAAGGCACCATCAATAATACAGGCATTCAAAGAACAGCTTCCAGATGTCCCATTGCTGCCAGAGCCTGTCGTCACCAGTTGGGGCACGTGGCTGATACCAGCAGAATACTATAGTACGCATCTCTCAGCTGTCCAGAAGGTGGTTGAAAATATACCGGAGGATGCTGCATCGTAACTGCAGCAATGGAGTTACTCAAAGATTCTTCTTTAAAATGGGACTTATCTTACATTAGGGCCCACTACACATTTATGGCAAGAATAATTTCATAATTAGAAGGCTCAGGGAGACCTACCTACGACATATTTCTTTGCTTGAAGAAGTCAAAATGAAAATTAATGAAGCGCCACGTGAAGTAGGGGGAAAAGTACGGGCAAAAATGCAAACGGTTTTGCAGAAGAACACTGGCCTGAAGGAGTTGTGTGCAGCTGCCGACATACTTAGTGGAAAATCCAGCACTCCTGACTGCAGCTTTCCTATCCAACATGTGCTGAAAATGAAAGTACGCCCTGTCACATCTGTTGATGTAGAACGTTCTTTTTCAGCGCCACAGTTTTTCACTAGAAAACCTAGAAAAGATTTTGGTTATTTATTGTGAAGCCAACTATGGTCAGAATGTGTGAAACTACGCATGTATTAATTAAACCATTGCCACATCTTTTTTACGGAGATCTTCATCTTGCAGGAACTCAAAAATATTTGGAGTTATGTTCAACATTAATGTTGTAGATTGCTGTGCTCTGTAACTGTGTAAATATTCATTCTCCTTCTTTTAATGAGTAATAAGATGTTCATACTGCCAACACTGTGTATTTTAATTTATTTTTATTTTATCTGCATCATTTTTATTAGAGCCTATTTTAGGTTTTATATAGCCTAAATGAACTACTGAAGGAGCCTATTTTAGATGCCTAAAACACAGTTTTTTAGGACCTAAAAATTCGTGGTCTATTCATTTAGGACCTAAAAATCCGTGGTCTATTCATTACCAGCCACAACCCCAGCCACCTCCTCGTTAACGTGTGAAGCATGTGGTTCATGTCGTGAGTAACCTGGGACGCTTCAGTACAGACTTAACAAATTTTTCAGTAAGATATAAATTTGTTGTGACTACCCAAGGAGCTGTTTCTGGCGTCATTCTGTAGCAATATACATTGTTTTTACAATTTTGGTTTTGAAGATTTGATACGGGACCTCTCCTGAATTTGTTTCCTTGCCAAACCCTGTTCGGTATGTCAGATGTCGCGGGTCGCAGAAGTTTTAGAAACTTCCTTATTTTTGATATATCCGTAGAAGAAGTAATATGTGTCAGGCTAGGCTAAAGTAGGCGCCATGAGACTTGTCCACTGAGCTATAAATTTTCAGTCACTAACATAATCCAGAATTTGTTGCTGTATCGTCGAAAGTCGGTAAGTCTTAAGACGGAAAAGTTTTTCAATGCATCCGCTGTTGTCGGACATAGAACGCCAAGTTAAAAATTATGCCAGTTCATTTTGTAAGTCTCTTAACATATTTGTTGTGCTTTTTACACGGCATAGGAGTTTTGAGGTATATGGAACACTTACGCCACTCGTATATGGTAGACATAATGGGAAAATGTCCACCACATGCGGTACGAAAACTCCGTTGCATTGTTGTTGTAGCTTCGAGTAAAGAGAGAGAGCATATTAGGTAGCGCTAAAGTGAGGCACACTGGAACAATTGCCGGTGGTGTGACTTGACGTTATACCACGACGTGAGTCCAAATCTTGCCACACTGCAGACTCTGAAGCACGCTTTTTATGAGATGAACAAAAGTAACATAAAATTCTACGGAAAAATCAAGCGTTACTAAACAGGGAATGGACCTGCCCCAATTAAGCAATAACGAGTAAAGTGTACTTGTACCTCACACTAACAAAATTCCACGGGAAGAACAACGTGATAGCAGTCTAAGTAATCAAAACAGAAGTACTTAAAGCTTTAAATTTAAGACTAGTGTGGTAAAAGTTAATACAGATAAAGAGGACTACGAGCAGAAAGACGACCTTCATCTACGTCTACATCTACTCGATTGCTCTGCTATTCACAATAAAGTGCCTGGCAGTGTTCAATGAACCACCTTCGAGCTCTCTCTCTACCGTTCCACTCTCGAACGGCGCACGGGAAAAACGAGCATTCAATTTTTTCTGCGCGAGACCTATTTCTCTTATTGTATCGTGATGATCATTTCTCCCTATGTAGGTGGGTGCCAACAGAACATTTTCGCAATCGGAGGTGAAAACTGGTGATTGAAATTTCATGACAAGATCCTGTCACAACGAAAAACGCCTTTGTTTTATTGATTGCCACTCCACGTATCATGTCTGTGGCACTCTCTCCCCTATTTCGCGATAGTGCAAAACGAGCCGCCCTTCTTTGAATTTTTTCGATGTCATCCGTCAGTCCCACCTGATGCGGATCCCACACCGCACAGCAGTACTCCAGAATCGGGCGTACAATTGTGGTGTAAGCAGTCTCTTTAGTGGACCTGTTGAATCTTCTAAGTGTTCTGCCAATGAATCACAGTCTTTGGTTTGTTCTACCCACAACATTAACCATGTGATCGTTACAATTTACAAATAATGTAATTGTAATCCCTAAGTATTTAGTTAAATTTACAGCCTTCAAATTTGTGTCACTCATTGCGCAATCGAAATGGGAGGGGGAGAGGGGGGAGAGAGATGGGGGGGGGGGATTTAAAGTTAATGTTGATCAAAGTACGAAGGAACTGAAGCAGATAGACATAGACATAACTCTTAAGACAGCGTCAAATGCGTTATCTTTTTTGTGTAAATGCTATGCATCTTTACAAGGCTGGATGAGCAAAAGTTTCGTGACATTATACTTCACCGCATTAACCCGGATATAATGTGTCTTTAAACCCGTACCATTATTCTTCGATGCTACCAAGACATCGATTAAGTCCAAATTCTTCGCTCCCACCTTCATATTTCAAATCATTTCGTATCTAGTTAGATCATTCGCTACGAGGCTATATATACAGCGAATTGATGTTCTACTTACATAGCTTCTGGACTCGCCGGATTTCGATCACTTCGTTGTTAGTTCATGTTTTGGATATTATTTTCCGATCTACACTGTTCATGTTCCAGTAATGTTCCAGTAATGTTACATATGGACTCTCAGTATATTCTAAAGCTTTGACAGTACTTCCATCGTGAGTGGTTCTTTTTAGCCGAATCCTTCTTTTTGGTGAGTTATAATCTTACCTTCTTCAGGCAGTGAGAACTGTTTTTTGGACGTCATTTCTTGTATTGAAATTTCTGACGTAAATATCGTATCACCGAAACTCTGAAATTTCACACCAGCGGGGCGTGTTTGACGGCATACGGCTTCAAGTACGCCTTTAATGCTAGTAAACAAATACCTACTACCTAAACAGACGAAACAAGCCATGCTTTACAGATGAGACCATTTGCCACACCTAATTATTTCAAAGTGCATGTAGTTCTGTATATAAAGCCTCACTCATAAAGAAGGAAGCATATAACCAGGATTAGTAGAAAGAAACTTGGAAAATTCTGAACTTCCATAAGTACAAGAAAGCAGCGTTAACACTCACACGACCACATTGCCTCATGCTAGAACGAAGCGAGTAAGAATCGTTAGTTAGATCTCGTTTACGCTATTTTGCAAATTGTTTTTCAGGACGGAAATATAGTATGAATTACGAATGAGGGAAATTTACACTACTAGATGGTAACTAAAACTTAAATGGAAATAAATCTTGGCCGGCTGGGTTGGCCGACCGGTTCTAGCCGCTACAGTCTGGAACCGTGCGACTGCTACGGTCGGAGGTTCGAATTCTGCCTCGGGAATGGATGTGTGTGATGTCCTTTGGTTAGTTAGGTTTAAGTAGTTCTAAGTTCAAGGGAACTGATGACCACAGAAGTTAAACCGAGCGAGGTGGCGCAGTGGTTAGCACACTGGACTCTCATTCGGGAGGACGACGGTTCAATCCCGTCTCCGGCCATCCTGATTTAGGTTTTCCGTGATTTCCCTAAATCGTTTCAGGCAAATGCCGGGATGGTTCCTTTGAAAGGGCACGGCCGATTTCCTTCCCAATCCTTCCCTAACCCGAGCTTGTGCTCCGTCTCTAATGACCTCGTTGTCGACGGGACGTTAAACACTAACCACCACCACCACCACCACCACCACCACCACCACCACCACAGAAGTTAAGTCCCATAGTGCTTAGAGCCATTTGAACCATTTGAAATAAATCTTGCACGCAAAATGACACATCGCTATTTACGGTTAAACTCTTATGCCAATGCAGTGCCAAAAAAATTGTGTCCCCGGTGAAATTAAATTTAGAACAGCGGCGTGACAATAATAGATATATTTCTATTGTCACACCACTGTTCTAAATTCTGCTGTTGTACGCGTTCCATCATTCTTATATCGGCTGCGACCTTCAGGTATATATAGGGTGTATCATACTTAATGGCATAAACGCATACAGTTGAAAGTACACGATACTAGAAGCAAAAAAGTCTCAGTAAACATTGGGTCGAAAATGAATACCTTACGAACTACGAGCAATTTTTCATCTTCGACACTGTGAAATAAAGTTCTTTGCTTTCCATATTTTAGGAAGTGGTGGTATGGACCAAAATAAGAAAAAAATGTCCTGCAAGCATGTTCTCTAAAACGCATACCTTAAAAGTTACGAGCACTTGATCATTAGAAGAGTTGTTTCAAAGTAGCAAAGATGAACAAGTGCTCATAGCTCTTAAGGAATGCATTTTAGAGCACATGTTTACTGGCCTTTTATTTCTTGTTTTGGCCCATACTACCAGTTTCCAAAATATGGAAAGCAGAGAACTTGCAGTAGAAGAGATTTGTTTCACAGTATCGAAGATGAAAAATTGCTCGTAGCTCTTAGGGTATCATATATATATGATGGAACACGTATAGTAGCAGAATAATGCTGCATTGTTTTATGAAACAGAACGCTACCAGTAGAGCTGCCAAGGAAGGATATAGACGGAAAAAAGTCGTTTATCGACCTCCACAAAAAATAGACATTGTGCTCACGTGGTTAGCAAGCGCAAAAGATTAGAAACACGTAATTATCAACAGTAATCGCGGATAAGCAGAGCTGGATTTTAGTATAACTATCGATATCCACCTGTAGTGACGTTATTCTGCACCAACTCGTCTAAGATGCTTTCAGTCACAGAACATAAAGAGATCATTAATAGAATATAAACTGGGAGCCTCCCATTTGTGTCTCAGTGTAGTATCTTTACGAAACACCATAAAAAATAAAAAGCGTGAGGGGGGGTGGGAGGGAGAGAGATATTTGTGAATTCGTTAAAAATCCGAAGAAGTAATTTCTCACTAATTTAAATTTCAGGTCGTATTTGTATGACAGTTTGCGTGGTCTTGTCCGCCCCTCGTGGTCTCGCGGTAGCGTTCTCGCTTCCCGAGCACGGGGTCCCGGGTTCGATTCCTGGCGGGGTCAGGAATTTTTCCTGTCTCTAGATGACTGGGTGTTGTTGTGTCGTCTTCATCATCATCATTCATTCCCATTACGGTCGGAGGAAGGCAACGGCAAACCACCTCCATTAGGACCTTGCCTAGTAAGGCGGTGCGGGTCTCCCGCATCGTTCCCCTACGCTCTGTAAAGAAGCATGGGACTTCATTTCATTTCATTGCGTGGTCTTCCCGCGTTATTTCTTTTGGGTACGCTGAGAATGTCAGCCCACGATATGATTTTGATTCAACGTACAACTTAGCGATCTCGGAACTGGACAGGGCGGGAGAAAACTGCGTAATTTTTGTTAAGGGTTATTTTACCCGAATAACTGTAATCTGATCTGAACGAGTTAACATCCAAAGTTGCGACGTAGCCGCGACACGTACTGTCTGTAGGCGGCCACCTCTGCGTTCCGCTCTCCATGGCGACAAAATCCCTTTGAAGTCTGTCTCCTATAAAGATCATACGAAAAATATAAAATTTACATGTGATATAGATATACATTCCCACTTTAACTATGTAAATAATCATAATTTTTGTCCAGGGCAGGAGTGAGTTGAATTTTTCTGAAAAGAGTGGAAATTTTCAAATCCTGGAAATAGTTTCGAACTTACCAAAAAACACGTCGAAAACTATTGAGTTCAATAAATGCTTTTTCCGTTGATGATTCTAAGAACTTCGAAAGCCAACAGAGCTTTTCGAAGTTGCAGATTACACTGCGCTTTGCTATCTGTAAGCTAAAGAAATAATTTTTACTATTTAGTTAGAAATTGACTCGTACTAAGTATGAAATTTGACTCCTATAAAAGCCACGTAAATTCGTGTAAATTATAGATAATTTTATCATTTTGAGCAGGTCGAAAATCTCTTCCTAATTTTAGTTAGGGAAGTAGTCCCGTTTTTTTTCTTGAAATGGGCGAACTTTTCGTGCTCTGTAAAGTTTCGCGCTTCAGAATGCGCAAGGGCAATGCTTTGTTCAGTGGAAGTGGCAACACAGTGAAAGGAGACAATGCCAATGAGCAATTGGTGGTGTGCGCTGTCTGCCAAATCCCAACTAAGGAGCTGGTCCTTCGAATCAGATTATATCTGACTACGAAGATTTCACTGGCTGTAAAAGCTGCACGCAACTGCCTTGCCTCAAAGTGAACACAGCTGCGTGTGGATCACAACTGAAGAAGGGAACGTGTTTCGATAGTAACTTTGTAATATGTTGTAACTGCACTTATACGTATCTTTCATTCCTTACCTAGAGGAGGATCAGTGGGCACATGGAGAGTGTAAAGTTCTTTGGTGCGTACGCTGGACTGAATGCTGTTGGGGAAAGCTGTTTACTGTATTTTTTTTGGGGGGGGGGGGGGAGTGCGGGGCACATTCTACTAGTTAGGAATTTGTTTGGAGGGGATCATCGGGGCAAGGGAAAATCTGCGGGTGGCCGTAGCTGGACTGTCGCGACAGCGGGGAAATGCCGCAGTACAATTAGAAGCACGGCGTGGCGGTAAGCCTGCCACCGTTCCGCGGAGGCGCCTGAAGGCCTCGCACGAGTCCGGGCTGTTCCTATAAATACAGGCAGGACACGCCCAATGTCTGGATTTACATGAGCACCAGCGCCGGCCAGACGCCGCCTGGCATGCCTTGCCGCTATCGCCAGAACGGGGCCGTCTGCCCGCCGCAAATAAAGAACCGCCAGATTTTAAGGAGCACTCTGCTGGCAAATCTGGGCGGAGGCCAGAAAACTGCCCTTTCGCTGTACCGCCACGTTTGAAATTGTTAGCGCTACCTTTTCTCGTATGTTGCTACTTAGGAACTGTAATTTGTTTCGACTTAATAGCAGCTTGACTAGGGTATTACAATGAACAGAACCAATTTTGGTACAGAATGAGAAGCAGTTATTTATAACAAAGAAGAAACATCGTTTTAATAACCATCGTAAATATACATTAGGCAACACACTTCGGGCCTGTAACGATTTCAGATAAACAATATTTGAAAAACACTTATAAAAAAATTTTGTACTGCAATAATGTTATAGTAATGGAACATCAGCCAATTTTATTGGTTAAACGAAACCTTTTAAAAAATAAAATAGTATAACTACCAATTTTAATATAGATGAGTGTCGCTTTCTAATACATATACAGCAGGTGGTCGGTACATCTCAGACCTGGAGTCTCCTAGTATACGTTTTATGTCGATGGGGAAATATACATTAAACTTTCCAGTACTGTAGGCCTAATGCTTTCACTATTGGAGTTGTTTCGACAGTAAGCAGGGTGATAAAACTGCCACTATCGATGACGTCTTATGAAATCCGCAATGTTATATCCGGCCTTCAAAACCCACGCGCGACGTTTTCATATTCCCTTGCTCGCTAAGCGCAAACTTATAGTCGTACAGAAAAATGGGTATTATTGTAGTTAAATTTTGCACTGTGGTACGTTTACGCTGGAGGCCGTAGTTGTAGAGTTATTCAAGAAAAAAGGTACGAAAGTGATCTTAAGATGCACCCCCACAGTCAGTCTCCACCGTTCAGGATTTTTATTATGTTATTTATGACACTCCCTCCTACCACTGTACAAAAATTTGCGACGGCACGAATTATTTCCCACATTTGACCTTCATTGATTGGCCTGATTACGCCAGCGGCTTAGTCCAGCACTTATAAATTATGAAGTTGACGTGTGTGTAAATTTTGTCTACCAATTTTGTGAATTTTAACAGCAGAAAATAAAAAATTGCATCGTTGTGTTCATCAGGTCTTTGGACTACGAAATTACTATGCTTGTAAGGGTTAAGTTTGGATCGAACTGTCAACGTAACTATTTACAGAGCAACGTTTACTAAAGCCGTTTCTCCTTCATTACCATCGCGTGCACTTTTAAATTAATAATGTTAACGAAATAGCCGACTATCTTGTTGGCGTCATGGCCCAATCAATAGAGACCAAAAACGATCAAATATTGGTTATAATTCCTATAATCAGAAATTTTTGTACAGTGGGAGGAGGGAGTGCCACGAACAACATGCTAAAAATCCTGATTGGTGACGTGTGAGAGTGGGTTGGAGGTGCGTTTGAAGGTCACTTTTGCATGTTTTCCTTGAATAGCTCGAAAACCTTGGCCTTCTGCGGAAACTTATCTCAGATCAAAATTTAACTACATTATATTTCCTACGAAAAGGTCTTGTTCATTTTTTTCTATAATAGTAGTAGTTTACGTAGCGAGCGATGGAATATGAAAACATCGTGCGTGCTTATGAAGGCTAGATATAACTTGGTGGGTCGCATAAAACGACGTCGGTAGGGACAGCTGAAACGCACTGATTAAGGAAACAGACTGTACAATTTTATGCTGTTCTTTTTGACGAGATTAAGGGCACAAATAGCACAGCCTGACTTTTCTGCTGTGATTTTATATTCATCAGTAGAGATGGTCGAGGTCATTTTTTCTCTTTGTTTGAAAAAAAAGGTGGAACTTGAGCTGCTATTAGGCAGTTGGTTATCGTATTCATTCGTAAACTAGATAAGAACGATATGGATAACAACGATAAAATGTTGTAGCAGAATTAGTACACTGTAGAGGAATTAATATAAAGGCAATGGATCACGGCCAAGATGGTTTGTATATTGCAATTGTCAAATATTACATAGTGTTCCTGGAAATATGTCACTTCGTATATATTGATATTACTCGTGTTAGAATATGAGATGGTAACGAACAAAGTGGAAACTGTTGTGAAGGCAGTACTATGTAGTACAAGAAGAAGTTAAGAAAAACTAAAAACTTCACGCTAGAGTTCTAGTATTTACTAGAACTTCGGTTGTATCAGTGGAGATACCCTACGCCGTTGATTGGATGGGGATGTTAGTTATCCACTGAAAACTCACCCTGCTCTTTCCGAATAGAAGTTTTCAATTGAGACAGAATTTTAGATTACTGTCAATTGCGTCATATACGCCATGCCAGAATCCCTTAGATACGCTACTGGGTTTTGAATCGGTACTTCGAGCTGCCTCACATAAATAGGCTGCACAGTGGTAAGGCACTGTACTCACATTTGTGGGGTGGTGGTCCAAACCTCTGTCCGACTATCCAGCGCTACGTTTTCCGTGGTTTCCGTTAATCTCTTGAGGTCAACACCTTATGTACGGTTACCGTAGTTATTACGTGTGATGTTTGAACAGGTCACAGTTGGTTTCCTTCCCTGCCCTTCCCCAATCCGTACTTGAAGTCGTTCTAATGACCTCATTGTCTACACGACGGTAAAACTTAATTTTAATTCCTTCCATCGAGCTTTATTCTCTTAATTTGGATTTCCTTCTGTCGAGGCATTATTCGTATTCATCTACACGTGAATGGCGATGCTACAAAACTGGAAAACTAGACTATCGCCAAATTCTTCATACACTCGAATCAGCTGTGGTTCCAGTGTATCTTTGCAAAAAAATCATTAAGTCGTCGTGGTATGCATTTGTCCGATTATTTCTGCTGGTGTGAACTATGGCCACCAAAGGAAAATCTTGTAAGTAGTACTAAAATTGATTCTGTTCGTCCCAGTTAAACTTGTCCTCGACACTGAAAATGACGTCATCGCACCTCACTTCAGAGCAACCCATCCTGGCGTTCTCATGAGCATCATTGAGGCCTGGTTAGCGCGGAAGTTAACTAAAATGCAACGTTTTAGGAAGTGTATTTGCAGTTGCGAATGTGAACCACCATCGGCTGTATATTGGAGTGACAATGAAAATTTGTGCCGGACCCGAACTCCAGCCCGGATTTCCCGCTTTAACCGCCTCGTCATTCTGCCCGCTAATTACGGCCAGACCCTAACTCCCATATGTCGCTGTTCATGTGTCACAACATACACTTACACGTTACCTGTATTCCCATATAGGAAGGACATATTTATTGTCAGGGGCCTGGTATTGGCGAATGAATACGAAATTGGAGTGCCTGTATTATTAAGAATTACAATGCAGTGCTCCTCACATTGCATTGTACACTACGTGATCAAAAGTATCCGGACACCCCCAGAAACGTATGTTTTTCATATTAAATGCATTGTGCTGCCGCCTACTGCCAGTTATCCCATATCAGCGACCTCAGTAGTCCTTAGACATCGTGAGAGAGCAGAATGGAGCGCTCCGCGGAACTCGTGGACTTCGAACGTGGTCAGGTGGTTGGGTTTCACTTGTCATACATATGTACACGAGATTTCCATACTCCCAAACTTTCCTAGGTCCACTGTATCCAATATGATAGTGAAGTGGAAACGTGAAGGGACACGTACAGCACAAAAGCGTACAGGCCGACCTCGTCTGCTGACTCACAGACAGCGCCGACAGTTGAAGAGGGTAATGGGTAATAGGCAGACATGTATTCAGACCATCACACGGGAATTTCAAATTGCATCAGGATCCATTGCAAGCACTATGACAGTCAGGCGGGAGGTGAGAAAACTTGGATTTCATGTTGGACCGGCGGCTCATAAGCCACACATCACGCCGGGAAATGCCAAACGACGCCTCGCTTGGTGTAAGAAGCGTAAATATTGGACGATTGAACATGGAAAAACATTGTATGGAGTGACGAATCACGGTATACAATGTGGCGATCGGATGGCAGGGTGTGGGAATGGCGAATGCCCGGTGAACGCCATCTGCCAGCGTGTATAGAGCCAACAGTAAAATTCGGAGGCGGTGGTTTCATCGTGTGGTCCTGTTTTTCATGGAGGGTGCTTCTACCTCTTGTTGTTTTGCGTGGCACTATCACAGCACAGAACTACATTAATGTTTTAAGTACTATCTTGCTTCCCACTGTTGAAGAGCAATTCGGGGATGGCGATTGCATCTTTCAACGCGATCGAGAATCAGTTCGCAATGCACGGCCTCTGGCGGAGTGGTTACTCGACAGTATCATCCCTGTAATGGACTGGCCTGCACAGAGTCCTGACCTGAATCCTATAGAACACCTTTGGGATGTTTTGGAACTCCGACTTCGTGCCAGGCCTCGCCAACCGACATTGATACCTCTCCTCAGTGCAGCAATCCGTGAAGAATGGGCTGCCATTCCCCAGGAAACCGTCCAGCGCCTGACTGAACGTATGCCTGCGAGAGTGGAAGCTGTCATCAAGGCTAAGAGTGGGCCAACACCGTATTGAATTCATGCATTACCGATGAAGGGTGCCACGAACTTGTAAGTCATTTTCAGCCAGGTGTCCGGATACTTTTGATCTCATAGTGTATTTGTTAATAACACAGACACTGCTGTTTTTTGCAAGGTTTTCGCCTACTGCAAAAATTTTTCTAACCCGTCCAACGGTCGCTGGCAGCTTCAATTCGGACGCTATTTAAGATGGACACACCTTTTGTGTCTTAGTTTGTCGATCATTTTGGCCGACATATCATAAGAATAATTTATGTCATACCGAATTGGGCGTGTTTGAACATTTCCCCTTATCCTGGACTTGCTTCAAATGATTTCCACCTTTTCATGCACTTGAATAATTGCCTTGTGTCCCAACGCTTTGACTAGAATGATTTCATGACACTCTCATGGGATTGCTGCTGCGATCTCGGGAAGCAGTTTCTTTATGCACAGAGAATTTAACAAATGAGAGATACGCTAAATTCTTAGTAGTTCTGAATATGTTACTTTTATATATAATCTGTTGTAAATTCAAGGGTTTAACAAATTGATGGGCTAATTCTGAACACCATTCTAAGAATAAATTTTGAGCAGATTAAAGTTGTAGATAAAAAATATCATTTATTAATAAACTTTAACTAATCCAGTATTTATAGCCTTGCTATCGCTCCTGCTGTAGTGGGACCAATTAATATCTTATTTGTAGTAAGCAACATGTTGTACATACGTTTGTAATTTAGTGGCGTTCAGCATTTTAGTTAAATCTGTTCACTACTTTGGCATGCTTGTCTGTCTCCTTGCAATGGTGCGGCAAATAATGTGCTCAATAGTAAATTAGCCCGGAGCAGACCGAATCTCATGGTGCAAAGGTGAAGTACGAAGACAAATGAGTATAGTACGCAAGAGGGCTGAAAGGAGTATCACATTCGGTATACCGGCGGTAGTAATGCCTGGAGCGATGTGATGAATAAGATAGGACGGTGGACGGACAGCTTTACACACAATGAAATGTAACTCGTGGGAGTGGCGATCGACTCGTGACGCGTGTCCTTCCGTATATAGAGGCAGTCGTGGCGCACGATTCTGTGCGTGCAGCGCCGGGCAAGTAATGCTGTCTGGGTGAGTGCTCGCAGCAAACCTGCTCAACACGAACGCTCGCGCTTAACGCGCATGCACAATACCTGGATGTTGAGAAAATGTCTTACTGCGTTGTTTCTATGTTACACAGTATTACAGTCGCGATCTGCGTCACGCACCACAGTACGTTAGATGACGTGGTTTCCTTCGCCTTAGGCCACGTATCGTAAATACTATTACTGCAGTAACAACAAAATTGAGAGTCTGCTATGTTTAGCATCTTTGTCTCCATTTCGAGGCACCAGCAGAAACCTCGCGCCAGATTATCACACCCGTAAAAGGAAGAAAGGAAGATAAGGGTTTCTGTCCAATCTGTTACGTCATTAGGGGACAGGGAACAAGATCGGATTGAAAAAGATGCGAAATCAATCTACCGTGACCTTTCGAACGAACCATTTAAGGATTCGCTTAAGTGATGTAGAGAATCCACGGAAAGATAAGTCTGGATAACAGTGCTCCTCCATAATGTTGCTAATCCAGTATTTTAAGCATAGTGCAGCCTCACTCTGTTCAGAACGTGCCATACGTAACAGACATCGCTAACGCACGTCTGTGCGTGCGTTGCATTCGATCCTGAAATAACCCGTTCGAATCTTGATTTACTGCTATTAAGTGCCTGTAAAATAAATAAATAAACGTCGTGTGACTAGGGCCTCCCGTCGGGTAGACCGTTTTCCGGGTGCAAGTCTTTAGATTTGATGCCACTTTGGCGACTTGCGCGTCGATGGGGATGAAATGATGATGATGATGATGATGATGATGATGATGATTAGGACAACACAACACCCAGTCCCTCAGCGGAGAAAATCTCCGACTCAGGCGGGAATCGAACCCGGGCCCTTAGGGTTGACATTCTGTCGCGCTGACTACTCAGCTACCGGGGGCAGACTTATGTGCCTTTGAGGGTCAAGAAAGATAGCGGTAGTGCTTTGTTCCTGATCGCTAGACTTAGTGTCAATGTCTTGGATGTAATTTCAGACTCCACTGTCTCATGAAGTGAGGTGGTGTGACACTTTTAATGGTGATCCGACCGTCATATGGGAACCCTCTTTCGATAAGAACAGCTTGTTTATCAGCTCCTCGTTTCACTCTCTCCCTTCTCTCATCAGCAAACGACACACACACACACACACACACACACACACACACACACACACACACACACACACACACAGAGATAGAGAGAGAGAGAGAGAGAGAGAGAGAGAGAGAGAGAGAGAGCGGACACACAGAAGGCGCAACTCTCGACCTTTGCGAAGATAAGACGTAACTGGGTGTGAAGGAAGTAAATATGTTCCATATTAAACATTTGACGCACCAGTCGGGGTCTGGCAGCAAACGATACCGTAAGAATCATTCTTGTACTCTATTCACCCCACCGTAGTACTGCTGAGAATATGCTAGTGTATTATCGCGTCAGATATGGATTTATCGCTAAAACATTAAACGAAATCATACGGTTTAGTAGATTGCACGCAGTCTCTAGGGTTCTCTCAGCATGCTTGATTAATAGTGTGCTCTTAGGTGTTAATCCGACTTGTTGATTACATTTTTCTGCACGATACCCAGTCCTCTTCTCCAGATGCTACGAGCTGTGTTGTTATACGTACTCCGTGCCTGGACTCTAAGCTGCTCCTGAAGTACTGTTGATGTTGCGCTGCGATTTATAACAGAGTTCGACCGCCGGGGAGCGTTGAAAAACACAGAGAATGTGCGTTTCACAGAGTAAAAGAGCGGGCTCAGAAAAACAAATGAGTGTCAAACGGCGTGGCGTGCGCCTGAAGTACTGTGTAATTACTTTTTTCAGTGCAATAGGGTAAGCATTATAGCGTAGACTTCCGTATGCTAAAGCTCTCGACGAATAGACCCAAAAGAACCTGAAGGTGATCGTATTTCAGACGATTCTCCCAGAGATCCACATTAAGCTCTCGATTTGTGGATTTTGGACACAACCAGTAAACACGATGCAGTCATGTATGTTTGTTGCAGTTAAGAAGTCAGTCGTCAGCATCAGATTTTTAGGTTTACACAACAGTGTGGAAGAGGGAGCGGACTCCATTTTTATTATTATGTTGTTGAAGAATTCTTTGATTTTTCTGACACGTTCACTATGGTACATTACAGTTATACAGGGTGTGCCAGGAGTAGTCATTATTCATGGATATGACAGGAAGCGAAAAAATGTACTAAACATTGGCTCTAAAACGCATACCTTAAGAGATGCCGGCACTTCATCTTCGATACTGTGAAGCACGTCTCTCTTACAGTACAAGCGCTCGTAGCTCTTAAGGTATGACTTTTAAAGCACATGTTTAGTACATTTTTTTCGCTTCGAATGATCTTTCCTGTCATATCCGCGAATTTTGACCATTCCTTGTGGTTCACATGTAGAGTTTACTTTATCTGATTTGACTATTAAAGCATTATTATTACTCAGTTTAAATTAATTGTTGAATACTACATGGCCGGTATCTATCTTTTCTTACTATTTTTTTCTGTTTCTTTAGTGATGAATTTGTTCTCTTTGTGGCCTGTGACAATCTGGTCAATCTAGCTTAATTTGGCTGTGTCACAGGCTGTTGTAGTGACTGTAATATTTTTATGTAGGTCTTGGCTTGATTGTGTAGTGTAAACTAATTATTGTATAAAACTATTGGTTCAAATTATTTTCTTTTCTACTGTTCTTTAATGTCTGATTGGAATCATAAAATCTATTTGTTTAGCAATTTTGCTGATTTGCGTAACTGTGATTTCACTTTGATATATTTCGGAATCACTTTCTCGTAGTTTTTAATGAACCTTTGGGCAATAACTGTTTTCACACACTTTCTGAACTTGTATAAAACACTTACTACTTGGCGAGATAATGTTAACATCGCTTTACCCATGGTGATGGTGGCTGCACTCTGTTGCTGTGGTTTAGCCAGTATTTGGCGAAGTAGTGTCAAAATTAATTTATGCATGATGATTGTGGCCGCGCTCTGTGGCTGTGGTGAAATACAGCACAAGCCACTTTTTATATAATTTGATATATGCCCTAAGATGTATTTCGGCTTTTCACCGATCTTTTGTAGGTGTAATACATTTTATATCTTTATCAGTAGTACGATTTTTTCGACTGCACATATAACGCTAAAGGTGCCCTGTACATAATAATTTCTTTAGCCAATATCTTTCCCAAGTTGTACATTAATATTTAATTAATAGTTAGATGTCCTTTTATTCTGTAACTTGTTGCTCCTTATTTTGCATTTGCATGCATAACACACACATTTTTAACTTCGTTGATGGTCTGATGGAGCACAGTATTCGCCATACGGCCTACTTAAGCGTGTGCGTATACACTCCTGGAAATGGAAAAAAGAACACATTGACACCGGTGTGTCAGACCCACCATACTTGCTCCGGACACTGCGAGAGGGCTGTACAAGCAATGATCACACGCACGGCACAGCGGACACACCAGGAACCGCGGTGTTGGCCGTCGAATGGCGCTAGCTGCGCAGCATTTGTGCACCGCCGCCGTCAGTGTCAGCCAGTTTGCCGTGGCATACGGAGCTCCATCGCAGTCTTTAACACTGGTAGCATGCCGCGACAGCGTGGACGTGAACCGTATGTGCAGTTGACGGACTTTGAGCGAGGGCGTATAGTGGGCATGCGGGAGGCTGGGTGGACGTACCTCCGAATTGCTCAACACGTGAGGCGTGAGGTCTCCACAGTACATCGATGTTGTCGCCAGTGGTCGGCGGAAGGTGCACGTGCCCGTCGACCTGGGACCGGACAGCAGCGACGCACGGATGCACGCCAAGACCGTAGGATCCTACGCAGTGCCGTAGGGGACCGCACCGCCACTTCCCAGCAAATTAGGGACACTGTTGCTCCTGGGGTATCGGCGAGGACCATTCGCAACCGTCTCCATGAAGCTGGGCTACGGTCCCGCACACCGTTAAGCCGTCTTCCGCTCACGCCCCAACATCGTGCAGCCCGCCTCCAGTGGTGTCGCGACAGGCGTGAATGGAGGGACGAATGGAGACGTGTCGTCTTCAGCGATGAGAGTCGCTTCTGCCTTGGTGCCAATGATGGTCGTATGCGTGTTTGGCGCCGTGCAGGTGAGCGCCACAATCAGGACTGCATACGACCGAGGCACACAGGGCCAACACCCGGCATCATGGTGTGGGGAGCGATCTCCTACACTGGCCGTACACCACTGGTGATCGTCGAGGGGACACTGAATAGTGCACGGTACATCCAAACCGTCATCGAACCCATCGTTCTACCATTCCTAGACCGGCAAGGGAACTTGCTGTTCCAACAGGACAATGCACGTCCGCGTGTATCCCGTGCCACCCAACGTGCTCTAGAAGGTGTAAGTCAACTACCCTGGCCAGCAAGATCTCCGGATCTGTCCCCCATTGAGCATGTTTGGGACTGGATGAAGCGTCGTCTCACGCGGTCTGCACGTCCAGCACGAACGCTGGTCCAACTGAGGCGCCAGGTGGAAATGGCATGGCAAGCCGTTCCACAGGATTACATCCAGCATCTCTACGATCGTCTCCATGGGAGAATAGCAGCCTGTATTGCTGCGAAAGGTGGATATACACTCTACTAGTGCCGACATTGTGCATGCTCTGTTGCCTGTGTCTGTGTGCCTGTGGTTCTGTCAGTGTGATCATGTGATGTATCTGACACCAGGAATGTATCAATAAAGTTTCCCCTTCCTGGGACAATGAATTCACGGTGTTCTTATTTCAATTTCCAGGAGTGTATATTGGAAATTTAAGTTGCCCGTTATGGCATATTGTAACTTGTCAGAGCAGTCCATCTTACAAAATCAGCAGAAAACTGTGTCAGATTCCTCACACCACATAGCAATTTGAAGTTACACTCATGTTCAGAAAAAAAAACAACACTTTGAACGACTAGAGATACCACATTCATAATTACAGGACCTGTACATTAGTATGTTCTGCAGGTTAGCATTTGAACCATGTCGGCCCGTGAGTTCGAGATCAACATCGATATCGCGGTGTAACACCACCTACCGGTAAAATGTGCCTGCGGCTCCCGTTATGGGATCAGTGTGACTTGAGCAGACGTGCAGGATGCCTCGCAGACGTGTGCGAGAACCGTATCGTCAAATCAGTGAGTTTGAAAGAGGGCCAGTATTGGCATGAGAGAATGTGATGCAGCCATCCAGGAAACTGCTGCTCGTGTAGGACGAACTGTTTCGGCAGTGCAATGGGTGTCTGCAGAATGGTTCACGGAAGGCCGTCGAAGACGACGGGATGGGTCAGGTCGCACCACCCAGACCACCCCCCGAGAAGATCGACACCTTACCCGAATGACGTTGCAGGCAAATCTGCGTCCCCCTCGACTCTGGCACAACAGTGAAATATTGTAACACAACGTACACTGTCAGTGGTAACCGTCCGACGCCGTTTATTACGACAAGGGTTACGTGCGCGTCGTCAACTTCCCTGCGTACCTTTGATGAATGTGCAGAGACATGCTAGATGGCAGTGGTGTATGGAACGACGTCACTGGGGACAGGAATGGCATCAGTAAGTGTTTTCGGACGAATCCAGGTTCTGTTTGTTTGAAAACCATGGCCGCATTTTGGTTCGCCGCAAACAGGAAGGAGCGGAATCACAGTGACTTCATTCGCACAAGGCATGCAGCGCCAGCTGAAGGCCTTATTGTATGGGGTGCTATTGGGTACAACCACAATTTACAGTTGGTGCATGTCCAGGACACTATGCCCAGTGTGACTTACGTGAATGACATCCTGCGATCCGTAGCCATACCCTTTCTGCACAACACCTCAGATGCCATTTTCAGCAAGATAATGCACGACCATTAGTTTCTGCACGAACACATGCGTTATTGGTGTCACAGGATGTCCGTGTTTTAGCCAGGCCCACCAGATCACGAGACCTGTCGCCAATCGAAAATCTGTGGGATATGGTGAAACGAAGGGTGCAGCGTTGACCCAATGCCAAGCACCACAGTCGAACTTCGGAACCAGGTGAATGCAGCATGGATGGCTACACCACGGGACGCCATTTGCGCCGTATACGCGTCGATGTCCTCAAGCATGGAACAAGTTACCAGAGCCCTTGGTGGCCCCTGTGCCTACTAAGCAACAGGACACACGCAAAACTGCTAATTGGTTCAAATGGCTCTGAGCACTATGGGACTTAACAGCTGAGGTCATCAGTCTCCTAGAACTTAGAACTACTTAAACCTAACTAACCTAAGGACAACACACACATCCATGCCCGAGGCGGGATTCGAACCTGCGACGGTAGCGGTCGCGCGGTTCCAGACTGAAGGGCCCAGAACCGCTCGGCCACTCCGGCCGGCAAGCTGCTAATTATTTCTGCAAAATATACTAGTGCACATGTCTTTAAAGATGTTCTGTTTTTTTTCTCAACATGAGTGTGTATACCCAGTTAAGAACAGTTACGAACTAATTAACTGCGTAAAGAACATTCTGATGCCTAAGACAGCAAAGTTGGCACCTCTACACAAACATACCTGTCAAAGAAACGATATAAATAATTGAAAATAATTTGCTTAGACACCAAAAAGATATCTTTACCAAAAAGAGTTCATTCATTTATTAAGACTGCTATTAACATATTACTACTTTTCTTTTAATGAGAAAATTCACAAAGGTAATTTAGCTGTGGGGCCCCTGCCTTGCTAGTGAAAAAATGTTTGATGTATGCTGGAGAACGTGAAAGTCTTTTCGCTCGCTAGTTACTCATTGTTTGCATAAGAAACGACGCTGTAGAAAACTTTTTGATGCATTCTCGAAGTTCATCCAATGTGCATGGTTTATGTCAATAAACAAAGTCCTTTAGTGTTCCTCATAGCTGAAAGTCCAGATGCTTAAAACCGAGCTAGGTGTCGCAGTGGTTAGCACACTAGACTCTCATTCGGGAGGACGACGGTTCAAACCGGCGCCCGGCCATCTTGATTTAGGTTTACCGTGATTTCCCTAAATCGCTTCAGATAAATACCGAGATGGTTTCTGTGAAAGGCCACGGCCGACTTCATCCCACGTCCTTCCCTAACCCGATGGGACTGATTACCTCGCTGTGTGGTCCCCTCCCCCGAATCAACCAATTAAGGTCCCCTCCCCCGAATCAACCAATCAACCAGATGCTTTAAGTCTAGAAAACTTGGTGGGTACTCGACAGCACCTCTTCGGCCTAATCGCTGAGCAGATAGATTTTCGTTGAGGTGCTCCTCGACATGAGTGTGGGGTAAGATGGGCACCTATTTCTTGAAGGTGAAACCTTTTGTCTCCATCCAACACACAAATGGCGGGTAAAATAGATGTGTCTATCTTATCTAGGTGCATCTCACTAGTAGCTGTGCCGTCAAAGAAGAACGGCCCATTCGAACCCCTAAAGACAACCCGCGCCGTACTTCACTGCTTGAACAAAAAGCTATTACACTACCAAAAATGAGACGTTTCCGTCAATTAATTTAGGAAGTATGCACAATAAGAGTGAGTACATTTTCGGGCCCTCGTAAGAGTTGTCAGGCGCTTTTTCTCTGATGTTTCGGCGGATTTTTAAATAGTGTGCCTGGACTAAGCCCAGCCTAATTCTGCTCAATTCATCTTTCATGCTAGGCCGAATGTCGACGGAAAGCGTCGATTTGGTACCGTTACAAACAACAGTATTTTTAAAGTGGAATTTTATGTGCCCATTCGGTAACCGGTCCCAAATTAATGTAGTGCGATATTCGTTTTACCGATTAGCGTTAACAAGGATAGGGACAGTAAAACACCAAGAATAACCAGTTCTCCAGTAGTGACAGCACCACCTGATGCTGCCTGTTATCGCCCTGCACCAGCGCTGGTTAGTCGCTACTGAAGTACTGGTTATTCTTGGTATTCTTCTGTCCCTGTTAATGCATATCGGTAAAACGAATATCGTATTAGACGGGTCTGGGATGGCTCTATCTAACGGGCACGTAAAATCGCTTTAAACATTTTGGTTTGTAACGGGAAACAAACTGAAGCTTTCCGTCGACACTGGTCGAGTCACATGAATGACATGAGGAGTAGTATTTGTTTGGGATGACTCCAGCTGCACTGGCAAAAACGATGTTGCAAATATCTGCCGAAACAGCAAAATGCGCACGAGTGACTGCCAGGAGCAACAACCGATGTAATGAAAATTTAAAAAATATAAATAAGTAAATAAATAAATTTCACAGAGTTAGAGCAGAGGACAATTGGAGAGAAAAACCACCACCTTATAAAGTTGTGTGTGTATTGTTTTATATGCTCTGGAGTAACGTCAGAGAACGTTACCGTTGTACGTTGACTCTGACAATTTTAAATGCTGGAAAATAGTCTCGGAAAACGTCGGAACCGTTTGCAGTACCCTTCCGTACTACACTGGAAGTATTACGCAGCTCCCTACGACGCACAGCTTCTTCTCACTGCCGCTAAAATGTTGACTATACAGAAGTTGCACCACATCGTACCGATATTGAGTTGAATGTAACGCTTCGAAATCTGGAGTTGAGGACATATTTCCCTCCGTTCGCAAGTAATTCGGGTTTGCAGACGGGTACGCAGAGCTCCCGGCAACACACACTCATAAATCTATTACACTAAACACGAGCTTCCACTAGTTTATTGCATCAGTAAGCGAGTCACTTCTTTGTAGATATTGTAATTTATCGCTCTCTTGTGTTGTACAAATGTATTGCCAAGAGCCCAGAAAATACGCTCTTAAGTCACGTTAATGTGACATCTACCTAAGTTCGACGTCAAGGTGCAATAATCACTCATAGACGGCATGTGACAGCACTGGCAGTGGAGGGTACATCAAGCGTATAGGGTGGCGGGGGGGGGGGGGGGGGCGGAAAATAGTACAGTCGTCGTAAAGTGGAAGCGGAGCGATTTACCTCATGTCCAAAAGTGCATGATCATTGGCTTTCGGGCCAAGAGTGGGGGCTTTCCGAAACTTCTTGTGACCCGCCTTGGTTAAAGTATACCGTACATGGTGAAATGGCGCTATCCACAGATGACAGGAGTTAACGACGGCTGCGGAGATGTGTACGGGCGAATAGACGTGCAGCTGTTGAACAGACCGCCCAGATGAACAAAAAGGCTACCAACAGCGTCTGCCAACGACCGTTCAGTGAACGTTGCTGCATATGGGCCTCCACAGCAGACAACTGGTTCATACTACGGTATGTTGATGATTTTCACTTATGGACCGTCTGACAGCAACTGAATAAAACACAATTTTAGTGCCATACGCGTTTCGCCTTTATTTTCTGCAAGGCATCATCAGTGGCCTGTAATATGTACATATGTTAGCTATTTTATTTACATTTTTGTCACTGTGCCTATAGGTTATAAACAGTTCTGGTGGTTGGTATTTCCTATTAAGTAGTAATGTTTTGAACTGTACTTACAGGTTGCGTAGACAGTTTCTTACATATTACGCTCCTGTTGCATTTTTGGTCTTGTTCTTCTTCCTATGAGCGCCAATTTGCTGTTTTTTCTGCATTCCACAGCACTATGCACTGAACGCTTTTATTTAATGCAATGTTTTGGTTTCTGTTGCCGACTGTCAAATGTTTTTGCCAAAGATCGAATATTACTGCCAAACTTATTAGTGTAACTATCGAAGTATCTGTGGTCTGTTCGTGTATGCATTTGTGTGTGCGCTTGTGTGTGTGTGTGTGTGTGTGTGTGTGTGTGAGTGAGTGTTTTTTGGTGTCATATTAATTTTATTTTATTTTATTGTATTTAATTATTTATTTTTGTTTATGTCCTGTGTATGTGTGTGTGTGTTTTGGTGTGATTATATATATATATATATATATATATATATATATATATATATATATATTTGTTTTTTTTTTGAGGGGGGGGCTGTGAATGTGTGTGTATTTTGGTGTTATATACTTTTTTTTATGTTATCATTTCCTTTATTAAGTGTAGTAAGGAGCCTGTGCTGATGTGTGTGTGTTCATTTATCACATGTTTGTTTTCTGCTATGGCTTTCTGGATGTGGAAGTTTTCTTGCATTTGTATAAGATGTTTGTCATGGTTGCTTATTCTCATTATTTTCATTTCTTGTTCCATGTTTGTAGGATGATGGTTGTAGTGTTTTAAATGCTCTGCAAATGTGGAATGGTTTGTTTCATACTTCCAACATCTGATATGTTCTTTGTATCTTGTTTCAAAATTCCTGCATGTCATGCCTATGTATACTGCATCACAACTTTGACATTCAAGTTTATATATTCCTGATTGTTGGTATTTGTCCCTCTTGGTAGCTGGCTGGCTTAGGTGTGATTGAAGGGTTTGCCCAGGCTTATATGCTATTTTGAAGCCCTGTCTCTTTAGGATGTTTGCAACTCTGTGTGTTAGTTTATGTGTGTAGGTCATGGTGTACCATCTGGTTCTTTTCTGTGTGGTGTTGTCATTGTGTGTGTTTGTTGAGTGTGTTTGTAAGTTTTCGGCTTGTGAGTTCTTTTGTATTGTGGAAATGTCGTGTTTGTTTTTTATTTGTGTTTTTATTTTTTGATTGAGCCTGTGTACCACATGTGTGTCATACCCGTTGTTCTTAGCTATTTGTATGATCGTGTTCATTTCTTGTTCATAGTTTCTCTTACTGAGTGGGATTCTGTTTAATCTATGTAACATGTGTCTTAGTGCTGCAAATTTCTGGCTTTGGGGGTGGTTGGATGTGGAATGTGTTATTGTGTCCGTGGCTGTTGGTTTTCTACAGATGTTAAATGTATGTTTTCCATTTTCTTTTTTAATTGTAATGTCAAGAAAATTTATTTGATTTTCTTTTTCTTTTTCAAGTGCGAATTTTATGTTCTTATGAGCTTTGTTTATTTCTGAATGGAGTTCATCTATTTTTTCACTTGGCTCGTCTACCAAACAAATAATGTCATCCACGTATCTGTACCAATATATGATTTTGAAACTTTCATTTGCGGTTATCTTATCAAATATCTGATTTTCAAGGTGACTGATGAAAATGTTTGCTAGTGTTCCTGATATTGGGGATCCCATCAGTTTGTAGATAATATTCTTCCTCAAACTGAAAGTAGTTTTGTTCAGTTGTCAGTCTGAGCATATCTGTTATTTCTTTTATTGCGTCTGTGGTGAGGTTGCTGTGGGATGAGAGATTTTGTTCTATGATTTCTATTGTTTCTGTGATAGGGATGGAGGTATACAGATTTTCTATATCGAATGAAATCAGTGATGCTGTGTATGGTACCTGTATGTTCTGTATATTTTCTATTAGGTTTCCTGTGTTTATCACTGTTCTGTTGTTTTCTACGTTATAGTGTTTTGTAACTAACTTTTGGAGGTGTTTGGCTATGCGGTATGTTGGGGCTTTCTTGAAGTTGATAACAGGTCTCATTGGCATTCCGTCTTTATGTACTTTCGGTTGACTGCGGAGTGTTGGTGCTTGTGGGTTTTTCTGTGTTAAGTAGTATTTTTGTTTGTCTGTGAGTGTGTGTTCAATGTTTTTCAGTGTTCGTTTCACATTTGCCTGGAATCGTGTAGTTGGATCTGACTTTAGTTTTTGTATTGCGTTGGTGTTTATGTATTCCTTGGTTTTTGTGATGTATTGCTCTTTATCCATTAGTACTGTTACATTTCCTTTGTCTGCTCTTGTTATTAATACGTTGTTGTTTGTTAACTTTTGTTTTAACCTTTTCATAGTAGCTGCTTCTGTTTGGTTGTTCTTATAGTGTGTCTGCTGTGTTTGTTTTATTATGCCTTTTATTTCTTCTTTTACTAGTTCTCTTGTCAGTCCTATGTTTAATTCAACATTATTTTGTTGTTCTTCACGTGTAAGGATGTGTTCGGTTTCTACTATGAGATTTTCTGTATATTGATTGTTCACCTTGCTATTGGTGCAGTGTTTCGAACCTTTTTCCAAGAGCATTTTTTCGTTTTCGTGTAGTTCTATCTCTGTTAGGTTAACTAAGCGTGGATGGAATGAGTGTTGGTGTTCATGTGGTTTCACATTTAAAATGTAAATGTATTTTTGCGTCTTTTTTACTGTTAGTTTCATTATCTTGTTGTGTTTATGTTTGTTTTGTAAATGTTTCATTGCTATGTATGTGTTGTGCTCAGTTTTTTCTACTAGTGCCATGAAAACTGCGGCGTTTCCTACGTTTTTTGCCAATTCTAGATGAGTCTCATAGAGCATCATGTTTAGGTGCTGTTTTTTCGAATAGAGCATCTTAATTTCATGTAGTAACCAATATCGTTCTGCAAATGATTTCGACTTTTGTGCCACTGTAGAACTGTTTTTAACCTTTAGCTATTTTATTTACGTTTTTGTCACTGTGCCTATAGGTTATAAACAGTTCTGGTGGTTGGTATTTCCTAAAAACAGCACCTAAACATGATGCTCTATGAGACTCATCTAGAATTGGCAAAAAACGTAGGAAACGCCGCAGTTTTCATGGCACTAGTAGAAAAAACTGAGCACAACACATACATAGCAATGAAACATTTACAAAACAAACATAAACACAACAAGATAATGAAACTAACAGTAAAAAAGACGCAAAAATACATTTACATTTTAAATGTGAAACCACATGAACACCAACACTCATTCCATCCACGCTTAGTTAACCTAACAGAGACAGAACTACACGAAAACGAAAAAATGCTCTTGGAAAAAGGTTCGAAAAACTGCACCAATAGCAAGGTGAACAATCAATATACAGAAAATCTCATAGTAGAAACCGAACACATCCTTACACGTGAAGAACAACAAAATAATGTTGAATTAAACATAGGACTGACAAGAGAACTAGTAAAAGAAGAAATAAAAGGCATAATAAAACAAACACAGCAGACACACTATAAGAACAACCAAACAGAAGCAGCTACTATGAAAAGGTTAAAACAAAAGTTAACAAACAACAACGTATTAATAACAAGAGCAGACAAAGGAAATGTAACAGTACTAATGGATAAAGAGCAATACATCACAAAAACCAAGGAATACATAAACACCAACGCAATACAAAAACTGAAGTCAGATCCAACTACACGATTCCAGGCAAATGTGAAACGAACACTGAAAAACATTGAACACACACTCACAGACAAACAAAAATACTACTTAACACAGAAAAACCCACAAGCACCAACACTCCGCAGTCAACCGAAAGTACATAAAGACGGAATGCCAATGAGACCTGTTATCAACTTCAAGAAAGCCCCAACATACCGCATAGCCAAACACCTCCAAAAGTTAGTTACAAAACACTATAAAGTAGAAAACAACAGAACAGTGATAAACACAGGAAACCTAATAGAAAATATACAGAACATACAGGTACCACACACAGCATCACTGATTTCATTCGATATAGAAAATCTGTATACCTCCATCCCTATCACAGAAACAATAGAAATCATAGAACAAAATCTCTCATCCCACAGCAACCTCACCACAGACGCAATAAAAGAAATAACAGATATGCTCAGACTGACAACTGAACAAAACTACTTTCAGTTTGAGGAAGAATATTATCTACAAACTGATGGGATCCCCAATATCAGGAACACTAGCAAACATTTTCATCAGTCACCTTGAAAATCAGATATTTGATAAGATAACCGCAAATGAAAGTTTCAAAATCATATATTGGTACAGATACGTGGATGACATTATTTGTTTGGTAGACGAGCCAAGTGAAAAAATAGATGAACTCCATTCAGAAATAAACAAAGCTCATAAGAACATAAAATTCGCACTTGAAAAAGAAAAAGAAAATCAAATAAATTTTCTTGACATTACAATTAAAAAAGAAAATGGAAAACATACATTTAACATCTGTAGAAAACCAACAGCCACGGACACAATAACACATTCCACATCCAACCACCCCCAAAGCCAGAAATTTGCAGCACTAAGACACATGTTACATAGATTAAACAGAATCCCACTCAGTAAGAGAAACTATGAACAAGAAATGAACACGATCATACAAATAGCTAAGAACAACGGGTATGACACACATGTGGTACACAGGCTCAATCAAAAAATAAAAACACAAATAAAAAACAAACACGACATTTCCACAATACAAAAGAACTCACAAGCCGAAAACTTACAAACACACTCAACAAACACACACAATGACAACACCACACAGAAAAGAACCAGATGGTACACCATGACCTACACACATAAACTAACACACAGAGTTGCAAACATCCTAAAGAGACAGGGCTTCAAAATAGCATATAAGCCTGGGCAAACCCTTCAATCACACCTAAGCCAGCCAGCTACCAAGAGGGACAAATACCAACAATCAGGAATATATAAACTTGAATGTCAAAGTTGTGATGCAGTATACATAGGCATGACATGCAGGAATTTTGAAACAAGATACAAAGAACATATCAGATGTTGGAAGTATGAAACAAACCATTCCACATTTACAGAGCATTTAAAACACTACAACCATCATCCTACAAACATGGAACAAGAAATGAAAATAATGAGAATAAGCAACCATGACAAACATCTTATACAAATGCAAGAAAACTTCCACATCCAGAAAGCCATAGCAGAAAACAAACATGTGATAAATGAACACACACACATCAGCACAGGCTCCTTACTACACTTAATAAAGGAAATGATAACATAAAAAAAAGTATATAACACCAAAATACACACACATTCACAGCCCCCCCCTCAAAAAAAAAACAAATATATATATATATATATATATATATATATATATATATATATATATATATAATCACACCAAAACACACACACACATACACAGGACATAAACAAAAATAAATAATTAAATACAATAAAATAAAATAAAATTAATATGACACCAAAAAACACTCACACACACACACACACACACACACACACACACACACACACACACACACACAAGCGCACACACAAATGCATACACGAACAGACCACAGATACTTCGATAGTTACACTCATAAGTTTGGCAGTAATATTCGATCTTTGGCAAAAACATTTGACAGTCGGCAACAGAAACCAAAACATTGCATTAAATAAAAGCGTTCAGTGCATAGTGCTGTGGAATGCAGAAAAAACAGCAAATTGGCGCTCATAGGAAGAAGAACAAGACCAAAAATGCAACAGGAGCGTAATATGTAAGAAACTGTCTACGCAACCTGTAAGTACAGTTCAAAACATTACTACTTAATAGGAAATACCAACCACCAGAACTGTTTATAACCTATAGGCACAGTGACAAAAATGTAAATAAAATAGCTAACATATGTACATATTACAGGCCACTGATGATGCCTTGCAGAAAATAAAGGCGAAACGCGTATGGCACTAAAATTGTGTTTTATTCAGTTGCTGTCAGACGGTCCATAAGTGAAAATCATCAACATACCGTAGTATTACGCGCAACTGAGGAGGACAGGACCAAAAAATTGAACTGGTTCATACATCCAGGCTGACTGCTGTTCATGGCGACGAAGGCTGGAATTTGCAAGTTAGTATCGCAGCAGCAGTCCCACGGAGTGGCGACTGCTGGCCTCTTCAGATGAATTACGCTTTAAGAATTATGACGTTCTTGGAAAAGGAACATTCCTCTATAAAAATCAACATGGATTCCGCAAACAGAGACCCTGCGAAACTCAGCTCGCTCTGTTCCTCCATGAGATCCACAGCGCAGTGAACAACGGCGCTCAGATTGATGCCGTACTTACTTGATTTCAGTAAGGTAATTGACACCGTCCCGCATTGCCGTTTAATGAAAAAAATACGAGCTTACGGAGTATCGGGGCAGACCTGCGATTGGATTCAAGACTATCTTGCAGATAGAACTCATCACGTCGCTCTTAACGGAACTAAATCGACAGATGTAAAGGTAATATCCGGAGTATCACAGGGAAGTGTGGTAGGACCGTTGCTGTTCAATATATATATAAATGATCTAGTAGAAAGCGTCGGTTGCTCTTTAAGACTGTTCACAGATGATGCAGTTGTTTATACCAACGTAGCAACGCCAGAAAATAGTAAGAATTTACAGAACGACCTGCAGAGAACTGATGAATGGTGCAGACTCTGGCAGTTGACCCTGAACGTAAATAAACGTAACTTATTTCGCATATATAGGAAAAGAAATCCACTATTATGCAGCTACACTATTGATGACAAAGAGCTGTAACTATCCAGATCGACCTTAAGTGGAATGACCATATAAAACAGATAGTGGGAAAAGCAGAAAAGCAAGACCCCAGACTCAGATTCATCGGAAGAATCTTAAGGAAATGTAACTCATCCACGAAAGAAGAGGCTTATAAGGCACTTGTTCCAGTCAGATAGGACTGATAGAGGATACAGAGAAGATCCAACGAAGAGCGGCGCGTTTCGTCACGGGATCGTTTAGCTGGCGAGAGAGCGTTACGGAGATGATGAACTCCACTGGCAAACGTTACAAGAGAGGTGTTGTGCATCATGGAGATATTTACTATTGAAATTTCTAGACAGCGCTTTCCTGGAGGATTCAGATAACATATTACTCCCCCACCCCCCCACCCACCCCCCACATACATCTCGCGTGTTGACCACGAGAAGAAAATTCGAGAAATTAGAGCCAATACGGAGGCTTACCGACAATCATTCTTCCCAAGCACTATTCGCGTGTGGAACAAGTTGGAGGGATCAGATAGTGGTACCGAAAGTACCCTCCGCCACACACTATTAGATGGCTTGCGGAGTATGATGTAGATGTACGCTCCATCGGACAGGTGGCTGTTGGCGTTACTGCTTGAAATGTCGGGAAGCAAATACCGTGCAGCAGTCGTTGGGGAATGTTTTCCTGGCATTCTCTGCATGATCTCTCATTGTGGAAGGCACAGTGGATCAAAGTATGCACCTATCCTTGGGGGCCATGTCCACCCCTACATGGAGCTCGTTATTCCTCGGCACGACAGCATCTACCAGCAGGAGAGTGTAACTGTCACACGGCTCGCATTGTGCCTGCACGGTTCGAGAGCACCAGGATGAATTTACCGTACTTTCCTGGACATCAGATTCACCGGATTAAAACCAGTCGAGAATCTATGGGACCACCCCGATCGGGCTGTTTGCGCCATGGGTCCTTAGCCGAAAAACCCAACGCAGCTGGCCACGGCACTGCAGTCGACGTGGCTCCACATCACTATCGGTGCCTTCCAGAACTTCATTGATTCTCTTCCTCTACGTCTCGCAGCTGTCCGTGCTGAGGAAGGTGGTTATTGAGGCTTTAACAAATGGTCATATTAATGTGACTGAACCTAACAATGCTATAGCATTACAGAACATACAGGTTTGCAGAAGCGGTGGTTTATTTCTTTCTGTAACCGTGAGTATGTGACTGTACCTAACGGTGTACGGTAGTGCGATATTAAGTTCACGAGAAAAAATTTTAGTCACCCCCATTATAGGAGCAAATGGTTCAAATGGCTCTGAGCACTATGGGACTTAACATCTGAGGTCATCAGTCCCCTAGGACTTAGAACTACTTAAACCCAACTAACCTAAGGACATCACACAACACCCTATAGGAGCACACTAATCGGTTTCGAGTGCTGTAGACGTTGTTGAACAGGTGGTCATACGGCCCTCCACCACTGACGTAAGTGATGGAATGAAGTGGTGTGTGTGTGTGTGTGTGTGTGTGTGTGTGTGTGTGTGTGTGTGTGTGTGTGTGTGTGTGTTTTGCAATCGTTGTATGGAATCAGCGCAGTAAGATGGATCGACGTGAGGACCTGACATAGGTCAGGAAGGAACACTCATGTTAGGACGTGCCCATGAACACACAGAGAGTGAAGTTGATGTGTTAACAAAGTCTCTCTACGAGGAATGGTGTGCTACACGCAGGCGAGTGTTACACCTTGTCAATGACAATTGCTTCCAAACCGGGCAGGAATTGCTACTGTCAGTGAATGCAGGCTCATCTCCACCGGTTTCCGAACGAACATTGCGAAAGGAACTGCATCCAATGGAGATCAGTGGCCAGGGTACCTCGCAATAGGCCGTTACAGCGGCACAAAAGGCTGCACATCCTCAATGGGGCAAACAACACAAAAACTGGATATTAGTTGACTGGACGTTTGTCTGCAATGCCTCTTTTCAACTGATACAGGGCGTAGAGTACATCAACGGATCAACGAGGCGTTTAATCCACTGCTTACCAGAAATCGGTATAACATTACCTATCAGTCGGGCCTCTCAGGCCCGTGTTGTCAAAATTGACACTATTGTGACTACTTCTGACGTGAACCACTTTTGGGGTATAAATACTTTTAAAATGATATTTTGACAACAAATAATGGACTAAGTAGAGAATGGTCTTACGTCCAGACTTCTTCCAGTAGCTTGTTGCTCTGTCACAAATTGCGCAGAACTATCTCCTGCCTACCAGGTTTTGATTCCATGTATTGTCAAAATGAACAGCGACCTGGAAATGTGTCCAACTGTTCATCCGCAGTCTGCACCATCCTGGACATTCCTCAAGGTAGTTTCCCGCATCTCAAACTTATCAGATTGGTTCAATTTTGTCACTTGGCCTATATGTTTACGTAGGGGTGCTACATTTTCAAAGCACCCTCAAAAGCGGTTACTAGACATAATTTCATCGAACAGTGGTCGGCCATTCTCAGCACTTCACAGGTGACTGATACCTTCATTTGTTGACTTGTAAGCACCAGTGAAGATTAGAACACCAAGGAACTTTTCATTTCGTACAAATCTATACACGCAGTCCTACTAAATCATTCGACCTTCGTTGTTGGCCCAAATACACTCTTTCTCAATGAAGTGTACCGGAAGGAACAACGTAAAACGAGACTCTTCATTATCACAGTTCCTAATCGAACACATTGTAGAGCCCTGGTCTTCCTTTAATATATTCTTTTCGTTCTGCCTACCAGAAATTACACCCTGAGGGACTGAGCCCATATTTCATTCCTACTGCGAGAAAACAGTAAGTCGCACTTAACAGAATTCGCACTAAATTGTTCGTTTCCTTCTTCGTAAAGGGATTCATCGTAATCATGTTCTGAGTTTTCAGCGACGTCTACCTCATTATCATTGGAAAATTCAAGTTCACTACGAGGAGACTGCTCCATTAATTCCCTTATCTTATCAACTGTGTCCTCCGTAACATTTTCAGTTTGTAGACCAGACAACTGTTATGAAATAATGCACCAAAATAAACATGTGCTTATAACAAGGAGAACCGTTAAACACTGAAAGAATAACGACGCGAGTCAACAGTAGCAAATGACTTAAAAGACCCTGAGCAGATGGACACCTTTTTGCTCAAAAATTGCTTCTAACCGCGCGAGTTTGCGAGGCCCGTGCGGGAGGGAACGTGAACCAAAACCTTAACACAAAGCAATAGGTAGTTTTTTATAATTATTCTGCAAAATTATGAGTAACAAGACTAATTATGAAAAGTTCTAAAATTTCATTAAAATGTATAGTTACTAACAGAGGAGATAAAAAAAATCGCAGACGGGCCTCTGAAGCCCGATTGTAGTGATAGAGTTAAATCCGTATGTGTCCCATGAGGAGAATGTTCGTGCCAACCGGATAAAAGTTAATCCAGACCTCACAGGTTGTCGTCCCACTGGTTCTCAGAACCTAACACATGTTCACTTTGAAAAAGTTCTCATGGGTGGGAGGACTTGGGTTTTTGTGAGGAGGAAAACACCTGTTTACACCTCTTTGTTAACTATTGCAGTGTTTTTAAAGCCTTGTGTGACAGATTCTGTTAACTGAAATCCCCAGAAAGAATGTAAAGTTCTTGAGTTTCTTGTCCCATTTGCTGAAAAAATAATTGCGAATGGCAAACAAAAAACTTATGTAAAACAACGTAGGAGAAAGAGGTAGCCCATCAGAGGTAACAATGTATGTGACCATTTGTCCATCGAAGATACAAGGAGACGGTGTACAATATGCGCAACAACTAAGGTTGAAGAAAGAACCAAAACAATTTGTGCAAAAAATTATTTACGCCTTATCACACATAAACACGATGAACTTTATATTCATATACATTGTTTACATTTTTTTTTTCAAAATAATGTGTGTACTAATGGCTATTCTTTCATCCCCTAGTGAGCAGTCAGTTAAACATTTTGTCCCATCCAGTAAGACCGGTGGGACACGTATGTGTCTTCACCCCATTGATATTTTCGTTTGAATATTACCAGTGACTAAACTCTGCATGCCGGCCGAGGTGGCCGAGCGGTTCTAGGCGCTACAGTGTGGAACCGCGACCGCTACGGTCGCAGGTTCGAATCCTGCCTCGGGCATGGGTGTGCGTGATGTCCTTGGGTTAGTTAGGTTTAAGTAGTTTTAAGTTCTAGGGGACTGATGATCTCAGCAGTTAAGTCCCATAGTGCTCAGAGCCATTTGAACCATTTAAACTCTACAAAGACCATCCAACAAGTATGCAATGAAAAGAACTCTTAAATGAGAACGTGTAGTTCAAGTCGGAGTTGGTTCTGAGATGTTTTGGGAGTGTTTTCCGTACCATGACTTTGGCCCACTCATATTGGTTACATGAACCAGGATGTTTACTTCTACATTGTCGATTGTCCCTTGCCCTTTCGTTTACATCTTCATGATGAATATGAAGTGGACACTCGCGTGTTCCAAAATGACACACATGTTCCTATTTTTGTAGGACACTCAGGCATCGTGCCGCACCTTGACCGATCCCGTAAAACACCCAGTCGTATTACTGTAGAAAATGTGTGGAACTATTTGGAAAAGCTGGTGAAAACGAGATTCTACATCCCCGCAGTTTGACAGCTGTAAAGGATGTAATCAGTGTATGGCTTCATCTGGATAAGACATCTACATATACGTAGATACGCCACAAGCCACCGCACGGTGGGTGGCGGAGGGTACATTGTACCTTGCTTTTTCTCTCGCAAATAGACTAAGGGAAAAAAGATTGTATGCCTACGTATGAGTCGTAGTTTCTTGTGTTGTCTTCGTGGTACTTATGCCAAAAGTATGTTGGCGTCAACATAAATGTTCAGGCAGTCAGCTTCAAACGCCGGTTCTCCCAGTTTTCTGTGTAATATTTCTCCAATTCCCATTTGAGTTCACGAAGCATCTCCGTAACACTTACGTCGTGTTCGAACCTACCGGTAACAGATCTTGCAGTCCAGTTCTGAATTGCTTTAATATCTTCCTGGTTTGGATCCCAAAAACCCCAACACTACTGAAGAACAGGTGGCGCTAGCGTCTTATATGCCGTCTTTGTAGGTGAACCATACTTTTCCAAAATTCTCCCTATAAGCCGAAGTCGGCCATTCGCTTACCTAACAAGTTCTCACGCGGTCGTTCCCTTTTATATGGTTTTGCAATATTAGATGCAGATATTTAGACGACGTGACAGTTTCGAGGAGAGCGCTACAAATGTTGTATCCGAACATTACGAGTTTGTTTTTCCTACTCATCCGCATTAACTTACCTTTTTCTACGTTTTGAGGTAACTGTCTTTCATCACACCAACTATAAATTTTGTCTCAGTCATCTTGCATGCTCCTACAGTCACTCAACTTCGATACCTCCGTGTACATCGCAGCATCATCAGCAAACAACCGCAGATTTCTGCCCAACCTGTCCGCCAGATCTTTCCTGTATATTGAAAATAATAGGGTCGTATCACACGTCCCTGGGGCACTCCTGGCGATGCCCTCATCTCCGATGAACACTCGCCATTGAGGACAACATATTGGGTTCTATTATAGAAGTCTTCGAACCGCTCACGTTTCGGGGAACCTATTTCACATGCTCGCACCTTCGTTAAATCTGCACTAGGACGACGTGTCAAATGCTTTCCAGCATAACTGAACAAATTCTGGATTGAGGCCAGTTTCAAAGCTAGAAGCGACGCGGTTTTCTTTTGATGTGTCCGGAGTGACCAGTTTTCTGTCCGATGTGCCTAACTGCCAGTGAGTGAGTGATAACATGAAGTTTCTTTTCAATCTGAATCGCCCGGTTGTTCCCTTCCGCGTGATCTGGGAAGATACGTAATCACAGATTGTGGGAGTGCTCACGGTACTGTCTGAGTTGTTAGATTATTGAGAAAGCGTTAAGCGTCTGGATGCCCCGGCTAGTTAGAGCACAGCGAGCAGGGCTGGTTAACTGCTGGTGGAGCCGTAACCGTGACGGCCGAGCGCAAGGGCCGCGCCTGCCTTTCGCGGTATGCGGAACGGTGTGTGACTCGCCGTGCCGGTTACGGCGGTGACCGCTGCCGGCCCCCGCACCTGACTCGCTCGCTCACTACGCCCACTATTTGCCCTACGTACCTTTAAGGTGCCTCTCACGCGTTCAGTAATATTGCCAAACCATCAATATATAGAAGTACTGTCAGTACTAGAAATATTGACGAGCAGTGTTGATGACCTTGAAAATATTCTCAGTATTGTCCATACATACTGAACGTGTGATGTCAAGTATTGACAACATAAAAGCTTTAATAAACTAGTTCAAGGGCAATAGTGGTATCTAGCATTTTGGGATGGTCAAGAGGATTTTCTGTGGCCTGCTTGCTTTATTAATTTGAAAATATAGTATAGGTTGGTGAATTACACAGCAGCTTGGAAAAACTGCTTCGGGAAATATCACCTTTAGTACTAAGGGGTCAGTGAAATAAATTTCAGTTTCACCAAATTATTACCGTACAAAACGTAGAAAAAAGACGTTTTACACTTTTTACATGATCATATAAAGAGGCACACCATGACGGAGTTTTGGAATTAGTGACAAATTGATATTCCTACAGTTATCGGCGAAAAATGCAAAATTGTAAGCTTTCCACGCTGAACACCAAGAAGCCTGTCTGCAGTGATGTCGGGCACATTCAGTCTGGGATCTCATTGATTGGAGTAGAATCTTCTCCAGTGCCGAGTCTCTCTTCGAATCGAGACCCGATGACCAGCAACGACCTGTCTATAGACGCCACAGTCCTGACTGTCGGCTGCTGTAAGGCCCATTTCATTTCATAGCAGGACCCCGTAGTTGTCATTTATGTCATCCTTACAGCACAGCAGTACGTCGATGATATTCTACGCTCCGTTGTATTGCCATTCATGTCTAGCTATCCTGGGGCTTACATTTCATCAAGGTAATGCCAGCCCACTTGTGATGAGAGTTTCTACTGCGCCAATTGGACAGAATTTGGCACAATATCCCTCTGGAGGACGCCTAATATCTCTATCAATCATTGCCAAGTCGAATAACTGTATGCGAATAACTGTATGCCAGAGGTGAACCAACGTGTTACTGACTTGCTCAGTTTTTAAAGTTCTTTATCTTGAACAGATCATCCAGTTTTTTTGAAACTGTAGTAATTTGTTTGTCTGTACATGTACATCGCCATCTACCGATTCCTGTCTCATTCAGATAATTCCTTCGTGGTGCGTCGTGTGTTTTTTAGTCTTAGAATGTATTCTGTGCAAATAAGATCAGTCTTCGCTTTGCCGTTACTTCTGATACTTTTCTCTTTACTTAATAGGTTTCCTAATTACTTCTCATCCTCCAAACATCTGTGGTTTGTATTGCAGACATTAAGTATAAGCTGGACAGAATAGAGGACTTTGAAAGACGGATTATTAGCAACATAATCATTAAGCATTCACATGCATATATACATTCTGATCTTGCCACTGTAACATTGTTCATTCCATTTTTTCAATTTTTTTCCCAAACCATACACTATCTGTATTTTAACCCATTGCATCTATGACAGATTTTTCTGACCCATTCAGCTGTACAGTTTCTTCAATATATTTAAATTTACTAGCTTGCTGTATTTTCCCTTTATGCATTTCTATGTATTTTGGAGAGAATTTTTTTATATTCATCAAGAATTTTGTTTTTTCTGCTGAAATTTGGTAACTGTTTGCAGTTTTTTTTCCCCTTCAGAAGATTTGACTGACTAATTTTGTCAGATTTTCTGAAAATATTGTAAAATTGTCTGTAGAAACCAGTAATTTTTTTATTTATTTTATAAAAAATATTTACGTGACCTCACTCAAAGATATAGATTAGAGATAATCATCCTTGGATGAGGCAAATTCGGGAATGTCATAGACCCTAGAATACAATCTTCAGTTCCTTCATCACTGTTTCTAGTAATCTGTTTAGGAGCGCCAGGTGTGGCATATTTTTCTGTTGCACTGATGTCAGTCTCCTCAGTTGTTGGTATGTTAACTCACCAAAGGATGAATGTGCATCCACAGTTTTGACATACACTTTTCATAAATTTGCTGGCAGCTGCTCCTTCTCTGTTTTTTGTAGTTGGGAGTTAGTCTTTTTTTACAGTAACATGACCGTAGACTTTTTCTCTCGTTTTTAGTTCCTGACAATTCCACGCCTTACTTGATATTGAGGGCATCGTATCTCAAAATTTTGTTCAAAACTTTAGAAGCATAGTTCGACATGCCTTCTCTTTCAGAGTGCTTTGTTTGGAGTCCACAGAAGTCACTTCAAAGCATAACATTACACAGTACACAATGAAATGCACATGGGCATTAGTCAGTCACAGACCTTGTGCAGAATCAATATTAACCAGGAACAATAATGGGGAAGAGTCCGTCTGAAGCTGATGGGCTTCTGCTTGCTACTAGGGTTAGTGGGAATTTGGGATAGTGAAATAACACACAGCAGATAGATAATAGCATAGTACCTGCAACAGCAAAGTGTAAAGACATATTCATGCAGTAACCTTGCTCATGAGGCACAGGGTTTCCTGTGAGTAGCAGGAGAGGCAGTAAGTGTAGATCAGAAGCCAAGTCTGGGTGAAGCTAACTTTATGGCCATGTTGTTGCATCTTCCAACTTCTGAAGCTTAATAAAGTATTATTGTAATGCCTCTAGATTGGACACTGCTGTTCAAAATGTTACTTTTCCAGTGCAAGGATCTGTCGGCATTTGGTGCTTGTAATATATATATTTCAGTACCCCATAGTTTAACATATTGAATTTTATGTTTGTAAGAAAGGAGAGATGCTATTTTACTCCTAGACATACTTTATAGCTCATGAATGTGATAATATTTTGAAGTTTTGTCGTTGTTGTTATGAGGGAGGAAATTTTGTGTTTCGTCTAAGTGTCTAGCTCCTGAATATGTTTTATACCCTTTCTTTTCTCTCAAAATCTATTTATTTTCAGCAGATATTAGAATAAAAACAATGTAGTCAGTTTTACATTGTGAACAGTTGACGTGACTGGGCGAGTGTGTGTAAATATAAGAGTTTAAGTGAGAATGTGTCATATTCATTTTCAAATTTTACGTATTTTAAATACATTTATCTCTTAACTATTTGAAGGGTGTGCATAAACTCACCTTTGAGAGTCCTAAATACACTAACAAGAAATAATCTGACGAACTGTCAGAATTAAAGTTAAGAGAACAGTCACCTGGATTTAAGTAAACCCTTTTCTTGTACCAGGCGTCTGAACATAGCCATTCGACATTATTGTTTAAACCATTTTGCAATTATAATCTCAGAGAAAACAGTGCTGTGCAGCTCCATTTGCTTTGTACTTGGTTGCAGCAAGTTGCCCATTTGCTGCTTCTGCCATGCAAGAAACATGTAAATAATGCAAATGTATGCCATTTGTACCTCATCTTCCCACAAATTCGCTAACAGTCGTTGGTTTCTATGTGTTTCACTATTGATCAAGAGTGATTACAAAATCTTCCCAAGACTTAACAGCTGAAGCTTCCGTTATACTCTTGCAGTAAATAAAATTTTACATGTTTTCAGTACTGATAGAAAACGATAATTATTTAAAGTTTAAAGTTATTTAGTCCTAAGCTTGTCAACAAACATTTCAGATATGCACGAAATCATCCCTGAGAGAATAGGAGGCAAAGGCAAAACGGATCCAGTGGACATAGGGCTGGAAATGTGTTCCCAAGGAGGTACACTTTCTTGAAGGTCGAGACAAAAGATCTTTGACAGTGCAGGTTTCAGTAGTTGAAAGCACATATGAGAACCTACCAGGCAAGTGGGAATATTCTGTCTATACTGATGTTTTAGTGGTAAAGTGGCAGTGAACCATCAGCACTAGTTCATCCTCAGCATGTGGTTGTGGTAGATGCTGTCAAGATGCCTCTGCACGGAAATGTGGGAGTGAGCTGTAGCACAATCGTATAGTAGTCACAGTACCCTTCATACCACTCGAGGCATATCTTTCAGCAGGGGAGGCAGGTCACCCACAGGAAGTGCAGTTATACCTCACCTGTGAGGCATTGTGGAAGGATTATTGGGCCGTTGAAGTGGTTGCCAATAATCCTTGCCCATGCATTGAGGCCAAACTGGTGCTGATGGTTCATTGCCACCATACCACTGAAACATTAGTACAGACAGAACATTCCCACTTGATTGGTGTGTTCTCATGTGTGCTTTCTGTCATTATAACTCTCACTGTCAACATTTTTAAACTTGGAATGTCTTTCTGGCTGTATGTCCATATGACCTTATTTGCTCTTTATCCTCTCAGGGAAAGTTTACTGCAGTTAGACCCCATTTATCAAAATGATCATGTATTATGACCTAGATCTCATAAGCATGTGGTGGCCACGACTGATGTACAACTCCTGTGGGTTTGTGCTAATTAATCAATATTTAATTGCAGTTCTTCCATTCTATTTCTGCTTCACAAATAGTTTGAGAATGGTTTTATACTGGTCAAAAAGAAAAACCTTACCATGATCAAAGGTGCAAATACTAAAGTGCTAAATATACACTGTGTTACAGTTGGATAACCAATGGCTGAGGAATCCTTTTATAAGAAACCATACAGAAACTTAACCTATACGTGCTAAATTGTGTACCATAATACAACTGGGATAGAAAATTCTGACATAAAAATGGTTAATTAAATGTTTGCTTCTAATATAATTGGTCACTGTTAAGAATAACTACCAGTGACTATATAACATAAAATGTGAATATAAAAGTTCAGTAAATGCACATCTTAACTCAAATGTGGGTTGGATACTAGACTAGCAGCATTATTAAAAAGACAATAGATGTTGCGATATCTAATTAATGTTTCCAGCAATTACCGAAAACTACCGGGACTGCAATGCTTGGATAAGTCTGGAGTGAGATCATATGTCTTCACATTTACATTGTATGCTTATAATTTCTCAAATTTAACAGTTGATGCAACAGGTTTCAGATTGATAGAAAACACTACATTACGGTGAGTGGTGCATCAGAAAGGAATAACCTGATTATTCCAAGGACTTGTTACAAATGACTCCTTACAATACTTTGTCCCATGTGAGCAGCCCTGTAGATTTACTATCGAAGGGTAAAAATTGAATATGAACAACACACTGACGATCAAAAACTGATAATTGCATGTACTTAAAGCTCGTTCGCATTTAGTTTACTCATTTTGAGCTGCAAAGAGTGATCCGTGATGACACATTAGTAAAGATAGACTTCTTGCCAAGATCAGTAATAATAGTTGTTATACTCGATAACCAGTTTTTGAAATCAATGTTACCATCTTCACATTTAGAAAACATTTATACAGTATGACTGTATACTAATCAATATTGTACCATACAGTATCAGGTACAAAGTAAAAGAAAAAACAGGAAATGCAGCATACCTCGACAGACAGGTTATTGCATATTTCTTAAAACAGCAGTAAAAGTACTCTTTCTCATAAATTGGTGGTAATGTAATAGACTAAAAGGCTGATACATTGGCATGCCAAAATTAATACTACCCTGCACTCAGTTATACATCTGTCTTATGTCACTCAGTGACTCTACTTTCCCCCTTTTGGTGTCGGCTTTGTATACAGAATAGTGTTTTGGAACCTTTCATCATACCAATCAATTTATCAAACTCTACTGATTGCTGATGTCAGTGTACTTAAACTGTTCCCAAACAATCTTTCTATTAACTAGTGGTTAGAGCACACAAGATCTGAATCTTTTGAAATTTAAATCGGTTCTTGGCCCAAAGACCGATGACCTCACTGTTTGGTCTCTTCCCCCAAACAACCCAACCCATCTTGGCCCCACTTTAACTCTGAGTTCAGAGTCATCTTGGATGTGCCTGTAATATTGACTTGTGTCCACAAATGGGATGCAACTTTTCTAGTCTCAGTAACTTACTTGCAGATCTTCCAGAAGAATTGCCTTTTTTTCATGCACCATCTGTAAAAGAAGTGAGAATTTAATATTCGTTGAAATGAAAAATTCCTCTACACACATGTTCTTTGTACAGTTTTAATCACTCTGTGTTTGTGTGTGTGTGTCAGACAGAGAGGGGGGGATCACCTTATTTGTCTCAGGTTAGATAATGTCAATGTAATAACATATATCCCTTTTTCGTTGTTGCAGGTGAGAATGCTTGCAATCACCAGCTGACTCCTGTGAGACAAAACAGGCACCATACAGCCACTATGGGGATTGTGCTGGGTCGTTTCCGCAAGAAGCGGACAACGATTGAAGTTTTGGAGGATCTGGACAGGCGTATCAAGGAAATGGAAAAGCGACGTGCCAGTACAGAGCAGACACATCGCGTCGTTATCGGTCGTCTGGTGCTGTATTCCGTTGGCACCTATATTATTGCAGCATTAGTGTTCTATTTCTTTTTCTTCCCAGCTTCTCTCAGTGAACAAATCTTCTATATAACACCACTGCTTGTCTTCCCATTGATTGTGATACTTCTGAGACGCGGAATCGTGTGGTATTTCAAGCGACAAATAACGAACAGTGAGACAAAGTTGGCACAAATGGAAAAACAGAAGCAAGATATCCTTGAAGAAGTGATGGACAAAGAAACTTATAAGACTGCCAAACAGATCTTAGAGAGATTTGCACCAAAAAAGGAACTAGCTGTGGTGTCACCACTGCCTGCAAAGACATCAGCCTCCAACCAGAAGGTTGATAGTATCTCCCCATCTTCATCAGCACCAGATCTCAGACGCCGTCCTCTGGGGCAGCAGCAGCAGCAACAACAACAACAACAACAACAACAACCACGAGAACATTTCCAGCCACCAAAGACATCTCTTGTTCCTAGGGGTCGCTCTCCCACTCTTCTGCAGTCAGCACCTATATTCCCTGCACCAATGGGAGGTCGCTATCCCGGTGGCTATACTGGCCAGAGTAGGCTTGCCCCTGGCCCGCCATTGCCCCGGCCAATAGCACCTCGCGAGCGATCGGTTGTTGACCGTCTAGTTGATTTTCTTATAGCTGATGGACCAAGCAACCGATATGCACTCATATGTCAACAGTGCCAGTCGCACAATGGCTTGGCTCTCAAAGAGGAGTTCGAGTTTGTTGCGTTCCGCTGCTGTTACTGTTATGCAATGAATCCAGCACGTAAAGTGCGCCTGTCACCGCCTCGTATTGATGGTATCGACCGTCCATCCGCTGCCCCTGGAACTCTCCCCTCACTTCCTCCACCTCATACCGTCGATTCGTCTGAGGGTCCCACAGACAGTGAGTCTGAGCGTTTATCTAGGTCAGACTCCTCCTCTGAAGATGAAGAGGATAAAAAGCAGCTATCACCATCATCATCCACACTACCAGTAGAAGAGAGCGTAGTACATGGTGATCAGCATGACAGTGGAGACAAGGAGAATGTGAAGAGTAAGCTGCAAGAGTCCGATTCTGCCCCTCCGCTTCCTGCAGAGGATGGTGAGAAGCAGCCTCCCTCAGAAGAAGCACATAAAATTGAGGAGCTGTCAGCTGCAGAGTAATCCTTGTAGCTGGTGCTGGCACAGTTAGCTTTGCAGTTTGTCACAAGCTTTTCATGTTGCCACATTCTACTTCACTTTGGGAACCAATTGTAATAAATTATGTGCTTCCAGATAAAAGTATAGAAGTATCAAAGTTGGTGTAATCATCCAACATCAGAAGTCTTTGTACACAAATGCATGTTTCTGTTTCTTGTATGGATGTTATTTGTTCTACACTATTCTTGTTACCCTCATTTCTTTGCATTCTGTTGTTGCATTTAATTTTACAGCAGCCGTGGTTGGCAAAAATCTCATATGAATTGATGCTTCATTTAAGACTGCTTTGAGGACTTAAAAATTCTAATAACAGAATAGATTTTTAAATTATAATGTTAATTCTGTTTACACATTGAGGAATTTTTTTTTTTTTTAGCTTTTAATTTATTTTCGTAGTTGAGTATACGTAAATGCACAGTCAATTGAATATTTAAATTTATTTATTTGTACCTAATATGTTTCTACTACTGACAGAAAGTATGAATAACATACTTTGTTGTAAGTTCTTACTTTTCCATCTTTTGCCCGAAATTGGGAAGTTGTGTCATACAACTTCAATAATTCTGTAATGGTTGGTATGTGTACAGCAGTCAATTGAAATTATAAAAGTGTCTTAAATAATTGTTATAGCATTGCAGCATGCTGCTATATAGATTGTATTTTTATATTTTGAAGTAATTAAAGCAATAAATATTTTGTTTGTAAGCTGCTCATAAAATCCCGCATTTCTGTTGTTGACCACCATGTATTCCACAACAAAAAATTCATTGTTTGTCATCATGTGTTCATTCCAGATACATTGGATATCTGTTCAGAATGTAGGCATGAATCACGACATGGTATGTGTAAGAGAGAAGTAGTAAAATGGTATATAAGAGAGAAGAAAAAAAAACCAAGACTTGGACAAACAAATTTAAACTACAATTTGTATCATGATAGCAATATAATGCAAAGATATCACTGTTGTGGCTTGATGACTTCAAAAAACACAAATCTGCGTCAAAGAAAAAAGTACATGGTGAATTGCAAGACCGATTTAAGGGTTGAAGTGTAGGTATATGCACATTAGCAACTGCAGTGAGAAAAATGGCAGCCATAATAAGATAAGAATACTTACTATATCAGCACAGATAATAATGTGCTTTGAACATTGTTCATACATTTCTTGTCAATAAATTTATGGAGTATATCATTGTTTCTTCCACATTACAGCAATTTAAATTTGGTTGAGATATTTCCCTGTAATCTTTGAGTGAACATTTTTGCCTATTATCCTAATCGCATGAGCCTTTGTTTCTGTTTAATTGATTGCTAATGCTGCTTCACTGTAGTCAACAGGCACAATCATTCTATTAATAGAGATTGAAGTTCTCTCTTTCTTTTTATTTTTATCCTTCCTAATACTGACTGTTGCTGTGCTTATGAATGAGGTTATTATTGCCTCCCTTCTTAGTTTTACATTCATGGAAAAATCTGTTATTTTCCACCAGCAATGCTTTATGATCTTTTTCACGTATCAGGGTGTCTTTTTTCTTGACTCTTTGCCAACGTTACCCTTACTTCTTTCTCGCTAATCTCCTGTGTTTCTTCCTTTTACATCTTGCATGTGTTTTTCAATGGGGTATGGGATTGTTTTCTGCAATGTCCCAGTGTAGACTTCTCTTAATTTCAGTCCATGATGTATCTTCATCAGTTGATAAGTACTTCATATCCTGTCTTCTAGGTGACCATGAGTTGATGGTCTTAAAAAACAGTGAAAAGCTTTTTACATATATTTGTAATATTAAAATGCTGTTTAAACAAGTTTTATCTTTAGCAGTTACTGCAATATTCATTTTTCATTCTCATAAAGTTTGTAGAAAAGGCTTGTCAGCTATTGTTGCAACAAGGTTTCAGCAACATTTTGCATCCTGTATTTTGACATTTTATTTGAAATTCTGTCATAAATATTCACTACTGTTTCCATTTGAGATATTTCTTAAAATTGACAGGAATTAAGTTATGGTATAGTTGTAGCACTCTGCAATAAGGAGAATGACAAACACATGTAGCATCGTGCAGCCTAAGGTATTTAGGGACAACATCTAACATGTTCTAGTGTGAATGGTATTTAATGTTTCATTCGGCTATGTTCAACTTTTCAGTTAACAATTATGGATTACAAATACGCTTCTCGGGTTTGCCGCCGGATCATATTGTGTAAATTGCACAATATTTCTTCGATACAACTGCTCAACATCATCAGGTGATGGTAGCTGCAGCTGCCACTGCTGCAAGGTGCGACTGATCATAATCGCACGGCGGCGGCGGAATTTATCATGACAGGAGCAGGCAATACGCGTGCGCGGGAAGACGCTCGTAGTTGGAGGAAAGCGGTGCTCCTGGTGCTCCCTGCTGGGAGCCACAGAAAGGCCATCAGCGCTTGCGCTATGGGCAGTGACTGTGCTGCCGGGCGCTCCTGCGGTTAAAGTATGAACTAAATCTCAACTACGCGTTGCGTCACTTGAGGAAACGGAAATTCTTGTTTTCCCTGTTTTTGATTTAATGGTAGCCAGTGCTGGATTCCAGGCAGCACTCAGTCGAAAACCTGCATCCCTGTTGATAAGACTGTCCGCCGTGCAGATATGTATGGCCTCCTTAGTAACACAGTCCCAGAAAGATGACGCTGGGGATAAAATTTCCGTCTGTTCATAAAGAATACAATGTTCCGTGTCCAGGCAATGCTCCGCTACCGCTGATTTTACCAGGTTGCCCCAGGCGTGTATGACGATGATGTTCGATGCAACATTCTTGCACGGTTCCGCATGTCTGTCCAATATAAGATTTTCCACACTGGCATGGGATTTTATACACGCCACGTTTCCCGAGGCCAAGGTTGTCTTTGACCGAGAACAATAAATTCCTCAGTTTTGCTGGTGGCCGAAAAACACACTTGACGTCGTGCTTTTTGAGGATTCTTTCTATTCTCAAAGACATGCCGCCAAAATAGGGCAAAAACGCTGTTGCAGTGGGTGCCTTCGTCTCTTCATTTACATCCCGGCTTTGAGATTGCTTGGAACGGAATGCATGGCATATCTGTCTATCGGAATAGCCATTCTGTTGGAATACTGTTCTCAGGTGTTTTAGCTCACCAGGTAGACTGTCGCCATGTGAGACTACATGTGCTCTATGCACCAAAGAGCATAGGACACTACCGCGTTGTGCAGGATGATGGCAACTTGTGGCCTGCAAATGTAGCTCTGTAAGAGTTGATTTGCGACAGACGCTGGATTACATAGAACATGGAGGGAGAATTGCTTGCATATCAAATATAATTTTAAAAAAATGCATCTTTTGCAGAAGTCACAACTTTGTTGCTTTTTATGCTGAAGATTTCTACTAAAATTTTGGGCACATCTTGAAAATAATTTATTACAAATCAACCCTAAACATGTTTTGAAAGAAACTCTGTCACCTCTAACTGCATTTTCATCCGCAAGCTAATTTACACACATCCTATTAAGATGAATCTGGTATTGACATCACTTCTTGATCAGCATTACATACAGCTCAGCCATTAAGGCCCTGTTGAAACAAGATGGAGGCTTGCTTAATCACAAATGGAAGTTCATCTCCTAAGTATCTAGACATAGTTTCAGCCTGTGGGAGAATTCAAACCAGGCAGAACTGTAGGTCTCCAGGAAAAATGGATTTGTTATTCCATAATATTTTCATTCCTATAGAGCAATAATCTGTGACAGTGGTGTACGATGCATGTGTAAAATTTGTGAATAGAAGAGCTGTGGTCTGAAGTGAGCACATATTGGATCTTGAAGTGTGAAAAAAAAAAAACAAAATGATAAGTGTTGTTTGCTGCAGATCGTACTCGTGAAAAGCGTGTGGTGTATTCGCTTCCGTTGTCCAGGAACTGTAAATGTATTGGACTGCAGTAGGCCTGTGAACCCCATTTCTGGTCATCTGGAAGGGAAAATGTAGTCTTTTTTACATAAGTCCTGTTTCAAAGATTCTCATGCTGATGCCTGCGTAATCAGAGGTTGCTGTGGTGACAACTGTCTGAAAGCCTCCATTGTTGAACTACATGTGAGGTGACATTGGATACAGCATTTAATATCAAATTCTTCATGTAGAAATTAGTTGGAGCAACAAAAGGTATGTCAGGGAGGATTTAGAGCCTGAGGCACTGCTCCTCCTTCGGCTACTTCACATATGATTTTTCTGCAGGATGTTGCTTTGTCATTTGTGGCAAGAAAGAAAAGTATCAAAGCCCTTTTCTGTGAATACCATTGCCTCTGTGACTAGTTGCCCATTTTAAATGTATGGCATGTGGTTCATAGGCAACATGTTCATCACAGCCCCCCAGGAACATTTGGTGGTGCTTTGTTAAGGTTAATGTTGGTTTTGCAATTAATGACAAAATAGTTTCGAGACTTCACAGTAGATTGCTCTGAGTGTGCTTGCTACTAGTCATTGTATGTTACACGTTCTGATTGATACTAACATACATTTATGTGTGTGTGGTGGGGTAGGATGTAAGTTCGGTTTACAAAGATACCTTTTTGAGGATGTAGTCCTCCCCCGTCCAGCTGCCATCCTCAGTCTATCACTGGAATGCCCTTAACAAGTTTCCTTTCTGATTTGTGGCACTGTGGTGTCTGTTTTACTTTAGAAACTTTTTATGTACTTACGTTATTATTATGTTATTTACATTTTGACAAATAGTAATTATTGCCGGATAAAACAGTGAATGGCACACTTATCACAACCTTGTTAACAACCAGGTATCAAATTCATTTTTCCTAATGAAACACGGTTTTTGGTTCCAAAACAGTAGTTCTAGATAGTTTCTGTTGCTCTTGATGCATTTTCCGTAGGTTAGAGGATTGTCAGCTAATTCTTCATTACTAAAAAATTAAAAATGCTGAGACACCAAATATTTTATGAGCAGAATAGATTAAAATAACACTGTCATATGTCCTAATATGACTGGTGTAACACTTTGATTCCACTGTACTTCATTTAAATCTTCATAAGACCAACAAACTTAAATGTCTCTCCTATTCATTCATTCATTCAATCACGCAGTGTTTGATAAATGTTATCTTGAAAGAGGCCGTTCAGAGGTGTGAAAAGAGTTAAGTAATGCATTACCGAGCAGAATCATCACTCCTGGCTGCTTCTGTAAAGTATACTACTAACAAACTTACTAGTGCTAATCACTCAAATTAATCAATAGCATAATTTCTTGCTGATTACTTTGTAAACACTGTCTGATAAAGTGTAGCACCAAGAAGGAGGGGAGGAAACAAAATGAAACTTCACACATAGAAAGAGTATGTGGTGGTATTTCAGTGACTGTAGCACCGAGTCATATTTACAAGGAAATTGACAGTATGAGTCCGCTTATCAGTATGACGTTTGCCTCCATTGTCCCTGATGCATGCACTGATTTGGCTGGAAGTGTGTCATAAAGCTGTTGTATCCCTCTCCTGCAGCAGCCTGGTCCACAACTGTTATAAATGGTCCTTGATAGTCTAGATATTAGTACTGCAATGGAGTTGATGTCTGAGCTAGTCCCAGTCCCTTATATGTTCTATCAGGCACAGATATGGTCATCTTGCCGGGCTCATGAGTGCTTCAAAACCATGCAAACAGTTCATAGAGGCCCATGTCATGTGAGCAAGCATTGTCCTGTTGAAACGTGACACCACAATACTGTTGCATGAGGGATAACATATGGGGACATAGCAAGCCTGTGATTCACTGTTGTGATGTCAGTTCTCAGCCACTATCAGCCTTTACATAAAGTGATGTCTAGTGATTTCCCATGCAGGTCACATGGGGTAATGCAAAATTGTGATTCACTGCTGAACACAATGGGATGCTACTTGTCAGTGTCCATGCTTTCCAGTCACAGCACCATGCTAAACGCAGCCACTTGCATTGTATTAATGGCAGCCCAGGCTGGAGAACATAATTACCTGGTCCAGATACTCCTTTGTGATGATCGAACAGATCCTTGATGAGGGGTATGCCTGCCCTCATGTTCCCAAGCAGTCAAACAGTGGACCACTGTCACATCCAAATGTCCCACAAATCTGGATATTGCATGATTCAACCAGACAGCCAAATAGAGACCCAGAGTGAGGCTCCATTGAAACAGTTAGTGCTGATACTGCATACTCATGTGAGATGGCATTATCTACTTGTCCTTCATAATGATCACTCAACATCTGGTGCTGTTCATAACCTTTATACACCCTCACCGACCTGTTAACACCCCTAAACATGAGCAACACCAAACACTGTTTCTTTATATTGCTTCAAACATAGCATTCATGTTACTTTACACAGACAAATATATCAGCCATCTATATACTGATAACATCAGGATGTATCTATAACAATATTGGTTACCCAGCATTTACATTGGAGCCCAGGTATTGTAATAAATTGTAGAAGCATTGGCTAAAAAGGTGTTCTTTTACTTTATTTTTGAATTGTTGGAGATTTTAGATTTCCTGCTTTATGTATATTGGTAACCTGTTGCAGACTTCTGCACCTGAATGTAAAACTTAGTTCTTACAAGTTCATCCTAAGGTCACACTTGTTATTAACTGCAAATGCCATTAGGATATAAGTTTATTGACATGAAAGTGTAAAAACTCCTAGGGCCATGAAAAGGCTTGTGTAAAATGCTTGGTTATCGACATTAATGCAGTACTGTTACTGCTTCCTTAGCATAAATACTTTTACTTTAACCCCAGAAGACTGACAGCACAGAAGTGAGTGTGAAGCAATTAGGACTGAGTTTCTTGGTTACTGTGTCCATATGCTGGTGTCCCCTCACTTTATTATGCATTTAGATGAGCAGGAGCTTTACATGTGGAGCTTCATCTAGTGTATGACCATTGATCTTTACTGCTGGTACCTGTAACTAACTTTTATTTGTATGGAATTACGTAACATGAGTTTTTGTACAGCTTTTGGCTGTTGACCAGTTGTAAACATATTGCGTTATTCTCCTAACTGTGTCTGGCATTAGTGTTTGCTCCCTTTATCAATGTTTGAAGAGTCCTCCAATATCTTGGCTAAATCATTTATGTAGACAAGAAATAAGAATGGATAAAGCACTGAAACTTCTGGCACAACATATGAAATGTTTTCCAGCTCTGCACTGAGTCCTATTCTTGACATATCATTTGCTAAGGTGGACCTTTCTTAATCTGTTGTTAAGATATGACTTAATCTATTCAAGGAAAAGGCATATTTTAATTTCTCTAGAAGAATTTTATGATTTACACAATCAAGGGCATTGGTAAGATTATAGAATATGTGAACAGGGTAATATGTTTGTTTAGCTCTACTAGAAAGGGAGTTGGAACGGAAAATTTTTTTCAAATTTTTATCAGATTATAAAATTTCCAATTTTCTGAATAAAATGATTATTTTTTTAAAATATAATCTACACCGGTTAAAAATGTTAAAAATTTTTATGTGCATTACTTCAAGATCTAATAAAAATCAGTAATTTTTTATATAGAAGGCTGTGGATTGCTATGTTATAAAGGTTAAAGTATGTGTTTGTATTGGTAGTACTGTCAAAAACGATATCATATAGTTTCATAGTGTAAAAATTCAATGTATGTCGAGGTGGTAACATTTTTCCAAGGAAAAGTGATGAATAGATTGATAAATTACTCAACAATTAAAGTATGGCGCCAAAACGAAGTGTTTTCAAGAAAGGTGGGTTTCGTGGTAATAGATTTTCGAATAAAGGAAAACATTATGTTCAACATGTGGCGTGTGATGTTACATACAATGAAATACAGGCAAACTCGTCAGCATCTAGAGAAACACTCATTAGTGCTTTGAAGATTAAAATAAAACATTGTGTTACACAGTTTTCTCAAAACAAAGGTGACGCAAATGGTTGGTTAGGTTATATTCTGATAGATTTACACATCCTAACAAGGGTGTTAGGTGAATGTGTGTGTTCTAAAATATGTGGAGGGCCAGTTAGTTTACTTTAAAACAGTGAGGTATCAAATGAACTAGCCAGGAAACTTATCATTATTTGTGCCAGTTGTAAATCTACTCATTCATTTTGGAATTCTGATAAGTGTAAAGATAATTATTTTTAAGTAAATTTCAAGTAGTTTTATGGATTGAGAGCCAATGGCAAAGGACACACTGCAGCAGAAAGAATGTATGCCGTGATGAATATGCCATGCCCACCTTGTAAAATCGACAAGTATGCAGGATTTATTGGCGCTGCTGTTGAATCTGTTGAATGAGTCAATGAAGGGAGCTGCAAATGAAGGTGTTTAAATAAACAATGGTATGACTGACATACCAGTAGCTTTTGATGGCCCTTGGCAGAAGTGTGGCTACAGTTCTAAGAATTCTGTTGCTATGGTGTCCAGTGTGGATACTGGAAAGGTAATGGATTTCCAGATTTTAACCAATTATTGTTGTAAGTGTAAATCGGGGAATGAAGGAGGGCATATCTGTGACAGAAATTATGAAGAAACAAGTGGTGGTATGGAGGCCTCTGCAGCTACTGAAATTTTTAGTTCATCTGTGAATGAAAGTGGAGTGTGTTACACTAAGTTCTTAGGTGATGGAGACTCAAAATCGTATAAAAGTGTAGTAGCCATTCAGCCTTGTGGTAAGAAGAGTATCACAAAACTAGAATGTGTTGGTCATGTCCAGAAGAGGACGGGCACCAGGTTAAAGAAGTTGAAACAAAGTTTCAGAGACAAGAAACTTTCAGATGGTAAAACCACAAGAGGCAGGCTGACAGATAAAATGAATGATGAACTACAGCAGTATTATGGGATTGCCATTAGAAATAATACTGAGGATTTGTTGAAAATGAAGCAGGCAGTATGGGCTTCCTTCTTCCACAGACTGTCCACTGATGAAAAACCAGTAGCCCACCTTTGCCCTCCTGGACCTGATTCATGGTGCAATAAACTCAATGCCCAGTACTCAAGCAGTTCATACAGCCATAAACAGTCCATCCCAGCAGCAGTCATGGATATCATAAAACCTACTTAAAGAGACCTGGCAAATCCTGAGTTACTGAAGAAGTGTCCGCATGGCCAGACTCAAAATCCCAATGAGTCATTCAGTAATCTTATATGGACTCACTTACCAACAAATGTTTTTGTTGGAATGAAGACACTAAAATGGGGTGTCAGTGATTTGTTATTGCTTTTAATTATGGGAACATTCGTAGGGTGAAAGTGCTACAGCATATGGGAATTAATCCTGAAGCAAACTGCGGCAGAGAACTTGAACAGATGGAAAAGGTTCACATTGATAGAGCAAAGTATGCAGCACAGTTGGCCACTAAGGAGTCCAGAAAGAAGAAAAGGAGGAAAAAGAAAACATGGAAAGTGACTAAAAATAAAAAATTAAGCATGTATTAAGCGAATTACAGTTTTTTGAAACTTTAGAAGCCGTACCTGAAAATTTACATTTTCTGTTGCATTTTCCCCTAAATCTCATAAACCACTTCAAGTAGAATATTCAGATTTTCAGGAAGTAATAATATACATATCTTGAGTCTACTGAACTAAAAGAACATAATGTTATTTATAATTAAAATTATTTAGGATAATGTACAAAAAAAATTACACAAAATTTTAACTCTGTAATTAAAAAAGCAGTGGCGGAAATGCAATTGTAGTTCATTAGACTCAGAACATACAGTTTAATGTCCTGTAAAAGTTTCATGTCAATGGCTACAGTGGTTCCTGAAATACAGGTAAGCCAAGTCACTAAATTTAACATTGTCAGGAGTATGAGAGATTGTATATTGTCTTCTCAGTAAAGAGGCCTGTTGTTGTTGTTATGTGTAAGGTGTATGTCATTTTCCATTATGTACATATTTGTATATTTTTACAAAGAAACACGATGCTTGACCAGTACTGATATTTTGCCTCCTGGAGGTGAGGACTAGTTGGTTATTCTATCAGTAATTTAATAGTTTCCTCAGACGAATTTTACTTTTGATACCATCATTTTCTTTCAGTTTTTGAGTTATTTGAAATCGGAGACTTTTTATCACAGTTTCATTTGATCTGAAGATGCAAGCATATCAGCATTGTTCATGTTTATCATTACTTGTGGCCAATGTCAAATATTCAGTTTTTATTCTGTTCTGTGTATAATCGTTGAACTACATTTAGATTCATTGAACATCCTATGTCACGCAGATGATGAACTGATTTTTTATGCGTAAGCTTATTAGTTGTCTTCAGATAGTATCAAAAAGACTATATACTCCACAGATCATGTATTTACTTATTGTATTTAGACGGTCTAGCTCACAATTGTGTTTGATCATAGACCAGCCCACAGGTGTCTTTGGACCATTATTGAAATGAAAGCTGCAGGTGAATGTTGGTGGCCCTGTACAGTGAAGTCGATTTCATATACCAGAAATACAACAACCAGTTTTCTGGAGTGCAACCAAGATTACCTTGGGCTGTATAAGAGAGTAACGAGTGGGTATTTCGCAAATTTATGTAGAGAACTATCATGTTGCTCATCTGCTTTCAGCATTTAAGTATCTTTATCTTTCTGTATTCTTGAATATTATAATATCGTGCAGATAACTTACCAATGCCAATCAGTTTCTTCCCCTGTTTTCTAATTTTTTTTTAGTTTGAAATTATATCTTTTTTCCTTCTTGATTTTCTTGTAAGAATTTTCAACACACTCATATGGTTGATTTTGCGTGTCTTTTAATATAGTTTGGTGAAAGTAAATGTTTATTTGCATAATGTAGTCCTTGTGCTTTTGCTGCAACTTTATTTATTTTTACTTAAAATTAAGGATATGTCCATTTTCAGCTGTCTCGACTGCTGAAACAAAAATGTGAATCATATACACATTTTATTTCTGCAGTCAAAACAGGTGAAAACAAACACAAAGAGTTGAGCATGTACTGTACTTAGAAGTAAAAATAAAAAAGTTGCTGCAAGACACGGGCAATTCAAGACATATATTTAAAGTTTTGCACACCATAATACCTTTCTGGTGCGAGTGTCCCTCCATCTATGAACATCCTTTTGTTGTAATGTTACCTGTTAATAACATCTTGAGATGTCACTTAGGACCTGTACATACTGAAAATGCTGGTTTGAATAATGCTGTAGGCACAAAGTTGCTGCACTGTAATCATAAAGTAACTATAAACATGAAAAAGGCATTACGAATTCTGTAGAATAAAATGACACAAGACTCAAAGAAGTGACTTCTCATCAATGTTTAGATAAATATAAGAGCTTTTCGAAATTCAATTTTTGCATCACAAGTTGATCAACATGCAATAATTTGTCAATATAATACCAGTATAGTAACATAATCTAAAATAGTTGCTGTGACTACCAGAACCAGTTTTTCAGTTGAGAAAACATTCGTAAAAATCTGTCTGTATGAATTCATTGGTAGAAAGAACTGATATATTGTCTGAGCTAATAATAGTACTCTTGCGTTTATCAGATGCATTTTATCAAGGAAGAAGGCCAGTGTTCACTCTGTCTGCTTGCCGGGGGGTCTCATGCGAGATGTGGAGGAGGCCCTGCCGGCGGCAATAGAGAGCACTGGGTGCGCCCGACTACAAACTGTTGCTAATGTCGGCACCAATGACACCTGCCATCTGGATTCAGTGGTCATCCTCAGCTCTTACAAACAGTTGGCAGAGTTGGTGAAGGCGGAAACCTCGCTCACAGGGTGGAATCTGAGCTAACTATTCATAGTGTCGTACCCAGAACCGATCGCGGTCCTCTGGTTTGGAGCTGAGTGGAAGGCTTAAACCAGAGAATGAGACGATTCTGCGGAGATCTGGGGTGCAAATTTCTCCACTTTCGCTATCGGGTGGAGAAATATAGGGTCCCCCTGAATAGGTCAGGTGTACATTATACGCAGAAAGTGGCTACAAGGGTAGCGGAGTATGTGTGGAGTGCACATGTGAGTTTTTTAGGTTAGAGAATTCCCTCCCTAGGCCCGACAAGATGCCTCCTGAGACACGACTAGGTAACAGTAGGCAAAACGAAGCAGTGAATGTCAATATTAATGTGGTAATAGTAAACTGGTGGAGCGTCTATAGAAAGGCCCCAGGACTGCTCTTTTTAATAAACTGTCACAATGCCCACATAGTACGAGGGACGGAAAATTGGCTGAAACCAGATGTGAACAGTAATGAAATTTTAAACTCAGATTGGAATGTATACCACAGAGACAGGCTGGACAGTGAAGGGGGAGGCATGTTTATAGCGATAAAAAGTGCAATAGTATCAGAGGAAATTGACGGACGTCCAAAATGTGAAATAATTTGGGTGAAGGTCACGGTTAAAGCAGGCTCAAAAATGGCAATTGGATGTCTCTATAGGCCCCCTGGCTCAGCAGCTGTTGCGGCAAAACACCTGAAAGAAAATTTTGAAAATATTCGTAGTAGATTTCCCGACCATCTTATAGTTCTGGGCGGAGATTTTAATTTACCAGATATAAACTGGGAGGCTCAAACGTTATAACAGATGGCAGGGACAAAGAATCCAGTGAAATTTTTTTAAGTGCATTATCTGAAAACTACCTTGAGCAGTTAAACAGAGAACCGACTCGTGGCGATAACATATTAGACCTTCTGGTGACAAACAGACCCAAACTATTTGAAACAGTTAACGCAGAAAATGGAGTCAGCGATCGTAAAGCGGTTACAGCATTGGTGATTTCAGCCATAAATGGAAATATTAAAAAAGGTAGGAAGATTTTTCTGTTTAGCAAAAGTGACAAAAAGCAGATTTCAAGAGTACTTGACGGCTCAACACAAGTTTTATCTCAAGTACAAATAGTGTTGAGGACCAGTGGACAAAGTTCAAACCCATCGTACAATATGCGTTAGATGAGTATGTGCCAAGGAAGATCATAAGAGATGGAAAAGAGCGACCATGGTACAACAACCAAGTTAGAAAATTGCTGCGGAAGCAAAGGGAACTCCACAACAAACATAAACATAGCCAAAGCCTTGCAGAAAAACAAAGATTACACAAAGTGAAATGTAGTGTGAGGAGGGCTATGCGAGAGGTGTTCAACAAATTCGAAAGTAAAGTTCTATGTATTGACTTGGCAGAAAATCCTAAGAAATTTTGGTCTTATGTCAAAGTGGTAGGTGGATCAAAACAAAATGTCCAGGCACTCTGTGACCAAAATGGTACTGAAACAGAGGGTGACAGACTAAAGGCCGAAATACTAAATGTCTTTTCCAAAGCTGTTTCACAGAGGAAGACTGCATTGTAGTTCCTTCTCTAGATTGTCGCACAGATGACTAAATGGTAGATATCAAAATAGACGACAGAGGGATAGAGAAACAATTAAAATCGCTCAAAAGAGGAAAGGCCTCTGGACCTGATGGGATACAAGTTAGATTTTACACAGAGTACGCGAAGGAACTTGCCCCTCTTCTTGCAGCGGTGTACCGTAGGTCTCTAGAAGAACATAGCGTTCCAAAGAATTGGAAAAGGGCACAGGTCATCCCCATTTTCAAGAAGGGACATCAAACAGATGTGCAGAACTATAGACCTATATCTCTAATGTCGATCAGTTGTAGAATTTTGGAACATGTATTATGCTCGAGTATAATGACTTTTCTGGAGACTAGAAATCTACTCTGTTGGAATCAGCATAGGTTTCAAAAAAGACGATCGTGTGAAACCCAGCACGCAATATTCGTCCACGAGACTCGGAGGGCCATAGACATGAGTTCCCAGGTAGACGCCATGTTTCTTGACTTCCGCAAGGCGTTTGATACAGTTCCCCACAGTTGTTTAATGAACCAAGTAAGAGCATATGGACTGTCAGACCAGTTGTGTGATTGGATTGAAGAGTTCCTAAATAACAGAACGTAGCATGTCATTCTCAATGGGGAGAAGTCTTCCGAAGTAAGAGTGATTTCAGGTGTGCCACAGGGGTGAGTCGTAGAACCGTGGCTATTCAAAGTATATATAAATGACCTTGTGGATAACATTGGAAGTTCACTGAGGCTTTTTGCAGATGAAGCTGTAGTATATTGAGAGGTTGTAACAATGGAAAATTGTACTGAAATGCTGGAGGATCTGCAACGAATTGATGCATGGTGCAGGGAAAGGCAATTAAATCTCAATGTAGACAAGTGTAATGTGCTGTGAATACATAGAAAGAAAGATCCTTTATCATTTAGCTACAATATAGCAGGTCAGCAACTGGAAGCAGTTAATTCCATAAATTATCCGGGAGTAGGCATTAGGAGTGATTTAAAACAGAATGACCATATAAAATTAATCGTCGGTAAAGCAGATGCCAGACTGAGATTCATTGGAAGATACCTAAGGAAATGCAGTCCGAAAACAAAGGAAGTAGGTTACAGTACACTTGTTCGCCCACTGCTTGAATACTGCTCACCGGTGTGGGATCCATATCAGATAGGGTTGATAGAAGAGATAGAGAAGATCCAACAGAGAGCAGCGCGCTTCGTTACAGGATCATTTAGTAATCGCAAAAGCGTTACGGAGATGATAGATAAGCTCCAGTGGAAGACTCTGCAAGAGAGGCACTCAGTAGCTCGGTATGGGCTTTTGTTGAAGTTTCGAGAACATACCTTCACCGGCAGTATATTGCTCCCTCCTACGTATATCTCGGGAAGAGACCATGAGGATAAAATCAGAGAGATTAGAGCTCACACAGAGGCATACCGACAATCTTTCTTTCCACGAACAGTATGAGACTGGAATACAAGCGAGAACAGATAGAGGTACTCAAGGTACCCTCCACCACACACCGTGAGGTGGCCTGCAGACTATGGATGTAGATTTAGATGTAGATAAACTGCAGTCTATCAGTAATTCATGACCCCAGAAGGTTCTCACAGGCTGCAGCAGTCAAGTTTCGTGTGATATTAATGAATGCAATGAATAATCTTGTTGGTGAATGGCTGTCATGCGAATGGTTACAACCATGAAATAGTCAACTTAAAGTGGCTCCAAATATCTTCACTGTTACTTGGAAGAGACAAAAAAGGGGGGGGGGGGCAGCCTTACATATGAATAGTGTGGAAGAATAGCTCCAGACTTTGTTTCTGCTTAATTTTCATCAGACCTGGCTTGAGTGCTGTAGGTACTCACATTCTAACCAGACACACCTGCCTATATGCCTGGAAAGTCGTGCACTGCTTTCACGAATTACCACCACCTTTCTGAACTGGACTGCAGTATACTGAACGCTGTAACTGGTATCAAATGCAAGAGCAAGGATGCGAATCACAGTGAGTCTCCCGCATAAAAAGATATTCTGACAACCAGTTGAGGAGGAGGAGATTTAAAACATAACAGGACATTATAATTGCAATGGATGTAGTGTCATGGTATAGGCAGTTATCACTCTCTATGCAAGAATATGTGACAAGATAATCAACTGGTGAATAACATTGTACCATGCTAATGGTCAGGTATGTTTGACCATTCCATAGTGCAGTGAGCCCTGGTTTTATTTTCATGAGAAACAGTATCTGTCCCTATTGTGCCATCCACATTCCTGAGACTTCGTATGAACAGAGTTGCCTGCACGTTACTCAGACAACATGAATCATATGGGAGTAGCTCTGGTATTGTTTTAAGGAACATAGTACAAAAGGATGTGGGTGCTTAGGTACCATCAAGGCATGCTGGGTATAGAGTGGGACAGTATATGTACAGATATCTGAGCAACCAAGCAGTGACCATCCTAAAGAAAACGGATTGTGCTCTGCTGTCTGCAGTGGCTATGTTCCTTATTCATATTGAAATGCATCAGATATAAATGTGAGATACAACCTCTGTTCCTGCCTGTAGCATTCATTCATATCACCAATGGCAACACTGTTGAGAGCTGAAGAAGAAGTAAAGGTATACATTAATGAAAGGGAAGTAACTTAATGTGTACGCTCTGGAACCACCCTTCTAAAACAAAATCAGGTGGATAAACAGAAATTTGAAGTTAAATAGAAAGAGAGGGGAGAGGGGAAAAGCCTGTGAGGTTGTGTTACAACAAGGGTGAGCCACCACCTTGAATGTAAATTGCAATTTTCAAAGGGGGTCATGTGACATATTTGAACTGGGGAAGGATTGGGGGGGGGGGGCAAAAGAGAGAGAATTACATGAGAAAAGCAATGGTGTCCTTGTAAGAATATAGCCTTAGTCATTTTCAAGTTATGACTGGTATTTATTCATTACAAGTGACATAAAAGTTGTGTTAAAATCAGACAAATGCATTGAAATAGTCCTGATATCAGGAAGAGGGATATCCAAGGCTGTAGAAGATTTCGACCAGTATTTCCCAGACAGATTACCCATTACCTACAGTGTGACGGTGAAACCTCTTCAAACTGGGTTCAGCCATACATGGATAATGCGAATTTTGGTCACAGCTAAATGATATTCCAACATTCCCATTTTGTAGGGATATCTCAGAGGATGATCCACACTGCAGAATGGATGAAAACCATAGTTTCACTTGTGATGTACTGTCTGCGAATGAAGCTAATTTCTATGTGAATGGAGAAGTAAATAGATACAGAATACTGGTCAGATGTCAGCCGTCATTGCAATGAACAATTTAAGGTAGCTTGTAGTTCAAAAGTGATGGTTTAGTGTCGAATTTCAGCATCTCTTATTGATTGGCCCTTTCTCACTCAGGGTACACTAACAGCAGCTTGTAATCTGCAGTTGTTAGATGAAGATGGAATATTTCCCACTTTCAGCACAATGATGCTCCATCTCATTACAGACCATGCAGGTGAACATTATCCAGTTTCCGAGAGTTGGATAGGTTGTAGAGGTCTGATGGAGTGGCTCCCACTTTACCTGAATTTAAGTCCATTTGATTTCCATCAGTGGGTGCATTTGAAGGTAACAGTGTACATGGTGGAGTTCAGTCACCATGCACACCACATGAAGAAGGGTGTTGATGCTTGTACTCGCATTCCAATATGTTTGTTAGTTAATGACATTGAGGAACAAGTGAAGTGGATAACTACCACCTTAGAACATGCTGAGCAACTTGTCAAGCACATCATATAGCTTTTTTTATCACCAATATTTGCCTTTTTCTGTAGAAAAAGCAATGTGTCTTGAGAATCAATAAAGACTCATTCAAACGAAAGACAACATGGTTTTTTGAGTAATTTTCTGTGTGTCCAATACACTACTTGCTCCATTTCCATTTGGAAATTGAGTTGCATCCCAGATGGTAGCTTCCAAGCTGGGTGTCATGTTGGTAACATAGCACAATAAAGTTTCAGCTTCTCTCATCTCATACTATTTGACTTTAAATTACTGTTTATCCACCAATTTTATTTTAGAAGGATGATTCAACACCTATGGAGCAGCCTGGAATATCTCTATACTGTTTATTATTATTTCCATTTCCACCAGTTAATAAAAAGGAGAGAAACTACTTTGATAAAAACAGCTGATTCCTCATTTATATTAAATAACTACTGTGTATTTCCTTCTGGAAATTTGTAAATACATTGGTACATATCAGAGAAAACCTACATCTGTAACCCAGAGTCCCATTTGCAATGCAGTACTAATTGTCATACTTTATTAATTATATTACTAGATCTACATTGTTTACCAGTCATGACTGGACGGACTGAATCAAAATTACATACATACATAAGTTTTCACAGTTTTCCATATAACATATGAACAAAATTGTTCACAATAAGGAAATGTATAACAGATGAAAACATTGCAGATGTCATAATTTTGTGCCTCATGCTGAAAGTGCCTTGGTTTTCTTTTACACTGATCAGCCACAAAAACACACATAGCTGAAAATGATCATTATTCCTATGTGGGCGAATATAGGCTTGAAGTGCTCCAATCTTTTGCTGATCCTGGCAGCTTTTTTCTTTTTGTAGGAATAACACATTCCTGCAACCTGAATAGTGTTACCATAACAGCAGGTAATAATTAGTGTGACTATGAAATAGTGCATAATACACTGTTATGAAGTATTTATCAGTTAGAATACCCTTTAGTCTCCTCTGAATGTACATTACTCAGGAGAATTTGGAGCATACATACACTATGTGCTCATTCATTGGTAGTTTGCTGTCAGTCACAAAACCCAGCAGTTTGATAGCCTTATGTTATCCTGCATCCAGCAGCAAAGGTGGTGTTATTCCTTTGTTCATCTTCATTTTATTTTTTATGAACCTTTTCAAATAGCATATCTGTAGATTGTGGATCAGTTTTTCCTGGGGCAAAAAGGTGGAATCATCTGAAAACTGTAATACATGGTTGTTACATTCTGTATCATTGACATAAATAAGAAACAGGAGGGGTCCTGTGACAGATCATTGGGGTACACCACATTCCAATTTTTGTTCTTGGGAGAGAGTTCCATAGACTGATACTACCTGCCTTCAGTTTTCAAGATAAGGTTGAATAGTTGCCAGAACAACACCTCAAACACCACACCACTTTAGTTCATTAAGTATCGTCTTGTGCAAGATGCAGTCACATACCTTGCTAAGGTCACAGTGTTAGTACCACACTTTCTCTGTCTTCAAACACATGCCTTAGCTTTGTAATTAAGTCCAGTGCTGCTGTAACCGTTCACTTTCCTTTGTGAAAGCTGTGCTGTGTGTCCAAGGACAGTTTATTGTCTTCAAAGTAACTTAGTATCGGGTGTTGATCGGACTCCATAAGTTAGCTAAAACTGGGATTACTGAAATTGGACTAAAACTGGACGCTTCAGTGTTTTTTTTTTTTTTTTGACTGGTACTGTTCGTACAAGTTTGAGGAATTCTGGGAAGACAACGAAGAGTAAACATTTGTTGATTACTGTCGCTACTGACTGAGCAAGCTCTGGAATAATTTTCTTCCAGACTATGTAGGACATGCCATAGATACTGTACCTGCACTCTGTGAATGCTTGTATGAATTCACTATTTCTGCAATGTCCTTAGGATGCACTTCATTCCAGTTTTTAGTAGTGTAATAGCTTACATATTTTTTGTATGAGGTGTAGGATATAAACCTGACCGGCATTTCACTTACGGTATTTTTCACTACCCTGACAAAGTACAGATTGAAGACATCAGAACTAAAGGAATTTAAGGCAGAAGTATGCTTATTTACCAGGCTCCAAGCTGCATTACATGAATTGTGAGCCTCTTTTACAAACCTTCCATTGTATTTCTTTTTTACATCCCCCACTCCCTTTCTGTAAATTCTTGTGGCTCTTAAGCAGTTGCAATGAAGCAGCTTGTGGGGGGGGCAGCGTGGGGTTTGTCGTCGTTACTCGATCGTACACACTCTCTCAATCATAGTCCACCTACCTCAGCACAGTTTCCATACGATGTCCTTTCACTTTGCACTAGTACTCACTCACTAGATTTGTAAAGTAGTGTTGATGAAATCACAACCTAATACCTACCATACAGAGGCCACATAACTAAAGTTGCGAACCAGTTCCTGTAAGTTCATTTTAACAAATTTTGGGCGTTTGTAAATGCAGTTTACCTGCAGTAAGCCTTCAGAAATTTTTTAGTAAACTGGTTTTTATTCTTAAGGACGCACATAAATTTGCTATCAAGTTATGTCTTTAGGTGGTGATAAAAAACAAACTGTTGTTGTTCCTAACTGAGTTTTGACATTTAAGTAATTTTCTCAATCTCTGTAACTATAATAGATAAAATTCTGTAATTTTGACAGGTTCTTCTCCTTAATAACAAAAGATGGTATACCAAGTTTGAGCGAAATCGGATGATAATTACTATGTTTTATTTAGATTCGTAGGGAGTATCAATTAACATTCCTACTAGATGTTACTGGAGACCGTTCTCTCGGCTAGTAGCATCAGTTGCGCTGTAAGTCATAGCGAAGACACAATCCTGCAGCCACTGGGCTACACAGCTGCATGCTTTACTGCAATGAATGTTACCTCGTAATAACTTGCTATGTTACAAGCTCTTTAGGTGGAAGATCTAAAGCTGTCTTCATCCAGTCCCTGAACATTATGACAGCACATTTTAATTTATCAAATTCAGTCATATTACACATCTTTCTTTTAATTTGTTTTTTCCTGCCTGTTGGGAATATCTCACCAAATTTTGTTCTTAAGGTTTGGAACAGACATTCAAATGAGTGACTGGCCCCCATTCTGCAATTTTGTGCTGCCAGTTTAAACAAGACACTGTTGCCTTCAGGTCATTTAGTCTCTCTTCTTGAATAATCCTTCTGCTGAATGTATTAACACAGACAATAAACTTTTAAAAATATAACGTACTGGGGAGTTGAAAAATTTACTCATCAAGTGGTGGCAGGAGAAACACACACAAAGATACTTAAATTAGCAAGTCTTCGGAGCCAGAGGCTCTTTCTAGCAGAAGGTTCAAATGGCTCTGAGCACTATGGGACTTAACTTCTGAGGTCATCAGTCCCCTAGAACTTAGAACTACTTAAACATAAGGACATCACACACATCCATGTCCGAGACAGGATTCGAACTTGTGACCATAACGGTCACGCGGTTCCGGACTGTAGCGCCTAGAACCGCTCGACCACTATGGCCAGCTCTAGCAGAAGGGTTGAAGGGGAAGGAATAGAGTGAGGGAAAAGGATTGGCGAGGTTTAGGAAACGGGGAGAGTTCAGAAAAATTACTCAGAATTCCAGGTCAGGGTAGACTTACGGGCAGGGTGAAGAAAGTGGTTGGTGGTAACTGTGCAAGATGAGATACGAAAACCTGAGGTCTTAAAGGTGGAAGATACGGTAACATGCAAATATGCAGGACAGAGATTACTGCCAAAACCTCATGCACAAATTAATAAGAGCAGAAAGTTAAGTGCATTTTGTGCCTTCCTTCCTATGTCAACATTCCCTCCCATACAGCTTTGGCATTTGAGGCAAATGTGTTTGTATAGATGCAGACTCTTTACAGCAATAAAGTGCCATTCTCACCTCAGCCTTCACTGGAAGTAATTATCCCACCAGTCTAGTAGATTTCTGGGGCCATCACATCCACTCCTGGTACTGCTGATCCCTCCGAAAACCAACTTAGGAGTATACCTCTTGTCACTCTGTATTATCCTGGTCTTTAATGTATTAATCAGTGACTTTGACAAGGGTATGACTTCCTAAAATCATGCACTGAAATGAAGTTCACTCTGTACGATATTTTGCACACCATACCTAAAATATTACAGAACATATAATAATTTTAGCTTTTATTTCATTGACATTTCTGTTTGACAAGAGCACTTTTGCTCAGACATTTTAAACCATGGTGACCCTGATTACATGCACTCCATGTAACTTTCTATTCTGATGAAGATTGCCCTAGTGCAATCGAAACCGTGGTCAATTCACAAAATTTTCTGCAACCTTAGTGGCTGTATGTATGTTCTGTAATAAAATAGCGTATGGTTGCTGGATCACAGCCAATAAAATGTTTAAAATTTAGAATAACTTTTTGTTGCCCTCCCAATCTCTGCAGTGTCCCTACACTCCTGCATCAATTTCCCCATCCTATGGCTCCTACCTCTGTGACCATCTCACAGTAAGACCTTGCTATGCACCCTCCTACCTCCACTTACAACAGCCCTGTAACTGGCAAGACATATACTATCTATCAAAGGGAGTGCCATTTGTAAAATGACGTGTGTCATATACACCAGCTGTTATGTAAACACTGTTCAGCCTTTTACGTCGGCATGATTACCAGCAAGTTATCAGAATGAAAGGGCATAGACAGTGTGTATAATGGCAACACAAAATATCCTGTTGCAGCGCATGCTCTACAACATAAGTCGTGACCTTGGTGGATGTTTCAGCACACGTGCCATCTGGATTCTTCTCCCTGACATCAGTTTCTCTGAACTCTGCAGGTAGGAATTGGCGTTACAACATGTTTGGTTGTCACCACCCACCTGCCCTTAATTCACATTAACTTCTGTGTTCTCAGCATTTCTTCACAGTAACTATACCTTTCCTCATTCTCTTTTATTTTCCTACATCTTTCATTTTCTAACCTGTGTATTCCCCCTCCACCTTCCATCTCTATAATATACAATGCAGTTAGCTCTTCATGCTTATTAACTCATGCACAATGTTTTTGGCAGTAATCCCTGTCTTGCATATTACCCTATCTTCCATCTTTAAGATCTCAGATTTTCAAATCTTGTCAGTTGCAGTCCCCCAACAATCACTTTCCTTCTCATCTCATCCAATAAGTATCCCCTAACCCAGGATTCTGGCCAACTTTCCCCGAACTCTTCCCATTTCCTCAAGAGGACTTGTATGTGTACAACTCTCAAAAAATTGATTTTTTTAAATTTTTGTCTTAAAAAGTTCTCTGTAGTTCTCTGAACAAGAAAAATTTACTTCCAGGAAAATGGACCGCAGGAAGTACCAAAATTACAGGAATTTAAAAGTGGCTGCACACCCCACGATATCCCAATGGCAAACAGTCGCCTCTGTTAAAAATCAAGTTTTGCTCTCATTTGTTCTGTTTTTATGTCTTTCCACTCCCTTAAGCTGACTAACTTGTGAGAGCTTTACAGTTCCTTATCCTTTGTTTATACAGAGAGCTTAATCCTTATTTGCTGTTGTTTTGGTGCGAATATTTTGTTTGCAGTGAAGTAACTCTCTCTCTCTCTCTCTCTCTCTCTCTCTCTCTCTCTCTCTCTGTGTGTGTGTGTGTGTGTGTGTGTGTGTGTGTGTGTGTGTGTGTTTCTTATTGTTTGCATGGGTTTCTTATTCCACTTGAAAGCAATGGGAAGAATTATGAATTTTGGTGTTAAACAATATAAATTTTATGGAAATCAGTTCACCAAAAGGATTAACTCTGCTAATACTGAAATACAATGTGATACAACACTTGAATCAGCTTCAGCTACTCGAAGTACTGAAATATTTAGACAGTGGGCATGACAGTATTAATGCTGATAATATAGACACCAACTATTAATTCGGGTTGTGTTATTGTTGAAATCTCTGCTCTATATGGACTAACAAATAAAGCTTTGCAGTGTAAGGAATGTGTCAATAATGGTGAGAAGGTAGTTGTGGAGATACTTGCTAGAAGAGGTTGTGCATCAAAATTAAGAGTCATTTGTTATTTTTGTGGTCCGTAGCTCGTGGTCGTGCGGTAGCGTTCTCGCTTCCCACGCCTGGGTTCCCGAGTTCGATTCCCATCGGGGTCAGGGATTTTCTTTGCCTCGTGATGACTGGGTGTTGTGTGATGTCCTTAGGTTAGTTAGGTTTAAGTAGTTCTAAGTTCTAGGGGACTGATGACCATAGATGTTAAGTCCCATAGTGCTCAGAGCCATTTGAACCATTTGTAATTTTTGTGATTTAAGCAAATGTGGTTATACTTGTGACATAACTAAACAGAGAGTGTATAACACAAATATTAAACTTGCTTACGCTATGAGGTGTATAGGCAAAGGATACGGGAGTGCACAAATTTTATGTGCTCTTATGGACTTTCCTCCTCCTTCAATGTTTGACAGGTACAATAAGATTATTCTACAGACTTTACAAAAAGTAGCAAATGATAGTCTGAAAAATGCTGTTTAGGAAAGTGTAGACACGAATAACAGCAATACATGTATGTCTGCAGCCATGGTGCATCCTGGCAATGAAGAGGCCATAGTTCCCTAAATGGTATAGTGACAGCTACCTCCTTGGACAATGGTAAAGTCATTGATGTGTAATTTATTACCAAATACTGTCATAGCTGTACTAGTGGAACTGAAAATCATAAATGTTTGTTTGATTTTAGTGGTTATAGTGGAGTGGAATCTGAAGGTGGTGTAAAGATATTTCACAGGTCAGTGGAGAAATGGGGTGTGATGTATACATCTTACCTAGGAGATGGAGACTCAAAAGGATATCAAAAAGTTTGTGAATCCAGACCTTATGCTGACACAAAAATGGAATGTGTTGGACATGTCCAGTAAAGGTTAGGTACAAATTTGAAGCGAAAGAGATAAGCTGATGGTAAGTGCATTAGTGGATGTGATCGGCTTAGATGAAGAAATAGACAGGTTGCAGTATTATTATGGACAAGCCAAAAGACAATATAAAAATGGCCTTGGAGTAAAAAAGGCAGTATGGGCCTCCACAGATGACAACCCATGTCATTCACTCTACCCAGCTGGCAGTGATTCATGCTGTGGCTACCAGAGGGCTGTTACTCAAGGCGATACCCACAACCACAAACATTCTTTGCCATTTGCTATAATGGAAGTTATAAAAGCTATATGAAGGGATCCTAATGACACAAGCTTATTAAAGAAATGTTTACTCAAAATCCAAATGAAAGTTTCAACAATTGTATATGGGACCGGATAACAAAAACTGTTCTAGCAGGACTAAATACTTAGAAAATAGGTGGTCTAGACATTTTTCTGTGTTTCAATGATGGTGCAGTGTCAAGGCTTAATGTTATGGAGCTGATGGAAGGACCTGGTGGACTAAATATGCATAGAGCTCTAATAGCCATTGACCTAAGGAGACTCTTCAAAACAGAAAATCAGTGTTGGAAGCCACCAAAGAAGCAATAAGAAGAAGTAGTAGTGTGAAAAAGAGAAAGAAGGAAGAACAACATAGGAAACAAGATGAATATGGACCTGGGATGCATTAGTGCCATGCAAGTTTAATAGAAAAAGCAAGCTTTAACTTACTTCATGTGCTGGTACACTTTGGCTAAAAACTATTATTAAGATAGAGAGCTGAATTTTTGTATACTGCCTTAAAACATGCTTAACTAACAAGCAAACTACTCTTGTGACTTAACTTTGAAAATAAAATGCTTTTTTAAAGAAAAACCCTGAATTATTTTCCAAAATGTTTGATAATTATACTTAAAAAAATTTTTTGCCATAACTTATGACAGCACCATCTTTTCAATAGTCTGCTTTAAAGATAATAGTGTAAAGAACTTACAGGAAAAAAATAAACCTTCTACTTTGTTTGTATTTTGAGTAATTTGTACCTATGATGTACATAAGTAATTGGTGTGGTTTATTTCATGTGCAACACAAAATACAGTTAAAAAAAGTTAGAGCTAAAGCTGTGGTTAATACATAAAAATGTTCCCAAAAGATGTCTTAAAAGATGGTATGTGTTATATGGGCTTACAAATCTTATTCTTTAGTTACACTGTTTAGAAAATTGACAATTTTTTCAAGGTTTCCCCTGGCATACACAGATGAGTCCCCTCAACCTCACGTCCTTTTCCTTCATCCCTCTCCCTTCCCTTCCAATTTTGCTGCCAGGAGAAGGAGCTTCTGGCTCCAAAAGCTTTTAGATTTAAATACCTGTGTGTGTGTGTGTGTGTGTGTGTGTGTGTGTGTGTGTGTGTGTGTGTGTGTGTGTGTGTGTGTGTGTGTGTGTGTGTTGCAGTTTACTCTTATGAGTTACATTACTAATGCCCTGTGATCTGCAATCATTGGTTTTACTACAGTGATATTATAATTCCACGTATTGAGGTTGGTGATAACTGTGTCTAGGTAGGCATCACTCCTTTTTTGGGAGTTGGTTTGCTACAAACAGCCCGTAGCTGTTTATTGTCTCATAAAAGTGCCTCTCTTTAGTACTTCCACTACTGATTTGCATGTAGAAGTCACCACTCAGTGCAATATTAGACATAAATTTCTGCCGAAATTTTTACAAAGGTACAGACGGTGTTTAGAAAGGATAGATTGCATGCAACCGGTGGTGGAGTGTTCGTCGCTGTTAGTAGTAGTTTATCCTGTAGTGAAATAGAAGTGGATAGTTCCTGTGAATTATTATGGGTGGAGGTTACACTCAACAACTGAGCTAGGTTAATAATTGGCTCCTTTTACCGACCTCCCGACTCAGCAGCATTAGTGGCAGAACAACTGAGAATACATTTCACATAAATTTTCTCAGCATGTTATAGTCTTAGGTGGAGATTTCAATTTACCAGATATAGACTGGGACACTCAGATGTTTAGGATGGGTGGTAGGGACAGAGCATCGAGTGACATTATACTGAGTGCACTATCCAAAAATTACCTCGAGCAATTAAACAGAGAACCGACTCGTGGAGATAACATCTTGGACCTACCGATAACAAACAGACCCAAACTTTTTGACTCTGTACGTACAGAACAGGGAATCAGCGATCATAAGGCCGTTGCAGCATCCCTGAATATGGAAGTTAGTAGGAATATAAAAAAAGGGAGGAAGGTTTATCTGTTTAGCAAGAGTAATAGAAGGCAGATTTCAGACTATCTAACAGATCAAAACGAAAATTTCTGTTCCGACACTGACAATGTTGAGTGTTTATGGAAAAAGTTCAAGGCAATAGTAAAATGCGTTTTAGACAGGTACGTGACGCGTAAAACTGTGAGGGACGGGAAAAACCCACCGTGGTACAACAACAAAGTTAGGAAACTACTGCGAAAGCAAAGAGAGCTCCACTCCAAGTTTAAACGCAGCCAAAACCTCTCATACAAACAGAAGCTAAACGATGTCAAAGTTAGCGTAAGGAGGGCTATGCGTGAAGCGTTCAGTGAATTCGAAAGTAAAATTCTATGTACCGACTTGACAGAAAATCCTAGGAAGTTCTGGTCTTACGTTAAATCAGTAAGTGGCTCGAAACAGCATATCCAGACACTCCGGGATGATGATGATGGCATTGAAACAGAGGATGACGTGCGTAAAGCTGAAATACTAAACACCTTTCTCTAAAGCTGTTTCACAGAGGAAGACCGCACTGCAGTTCCTTCTCTAAATCCTCGCACAAATGAAAAAATGGCTGACATCGAAATAAGTGTCCACGGAATAGAAAAGCGACTGGAATCACTCAACAGAGGAAAGTCCACTGGACCTGACGGGATACCAATTCAATTCTACACAGAGTACGCGAAAGAACTTGCCCCCTTCTAACAGCCGTGTACCGCAAGTCTCTAGAGGAACGGGAGGTTCCAAATGATTGGAAAAGAGCACAGATAGTCCCAGTCTTCAAGAAGGGTCGTCGAGCAAATGCGCAAAACTATAGACCTATATCTCTGACGTCGATCTGTTGTAGAATTTTAGAACATGTTTTTTGCTTGAGTATCATGTCGTTTTTGGAAACCCAGAATCTACTATGTAGGAATCAACATGGGTTCCGGAAACAGCGATCGTGTGAGACCCAACTCGCTTTATTTGTTCATGAGACCCAGAAAATATTAGATACAGGCTCCCAGGTAGATGCTATTTTTCTTGACTTCCGGAAGACGTTCGATACAGTTCCGCACTGTCACCTGATAAACAAAGTAAGCCTACGGAATATCAGACCAGCTGTATGGCTGGATTGAAGATTTTTTAGCAAACAGAACACAGCATGTTGTTATCAATGGAGAGACGTCTACAGACATTAAAGTAACCTCTGGCGTGCCACAGGGGAGTGTTATGGGACCATTGCTTTTCACAATATATATGAATGATCTAGTAGATAGTGTCGGAAGTCCCATGCGGCTTTTCGCGGATGATGCTGTAGTATACAGAGAAGTTGCAGCATCAGAAAATTGTAGCGAAGTGCAGGAAGATCTGCAGCGGATAGGCACTTGGTGCAGGGAGTGGCAACTGACCCTTAACATAGACAAATGTAATGTATTGCGAATACATAGAAAGAAGGATCCTTTATTGTATGATTATATGCTAGCGGAACAAACACTGGTAGCAGTTACTTCTGTAAAATATCTGGGAATATGCGTGCGGAACGATTTGAAGTGGAATGATCATATAAAATTAATTGTTGGTAAGGCGGGTACCAGGTTGAGATTCATTGGGAGAGTCCTTAGAAAATGTAGTCCATCAACAAAGGATGTGGCTTACAAAACACTCGTTCGATCTATACTTGAGTATTGCTCATCAGTGTGGGATCTGTACCAGATCAGGTTGACGGAGGAGATAGAGAAGATCCAAAGAAGAGCGGCGCGTTTCGTCACAGGGTTATTTGGTAACCGTGATAGCGCTACGGAGATGTTTAACGAACTCAAGTGGCAGACTCTGCAAGAGAGGCGCTCTGCATCGAGGTGTAGCTTGCTCGCCAGGTTTCGAGAGGGTGCGTTTCTGGATGAGGTATCGAATATGTTGCTTCCCCCTACTTATACCTCCCGAGGAGATCACAAATGTAAAATTAGAGAGATTAGAGCGCGCACGGAGGCTTTCAGACAGTCGTTCTTCCCGCGAACCATACGCGACTGGAACAGGAAAGGGAGGTAATGACAGTGGCACGTAAAGTGCCCTCCGCCACACACCGTTGGGTGGCTTGTGGAGTATAAATGTAGATGTAGATGAAGGCATGTGAAGTAACATAAACAGCTCTCCATATGTACAATGCAGTTTTCAAAGTTACCGTACCTTCTGATAAATGGTTTTTCAGTCCTTGTTTCTAGATACTATAATGAGATAAAAACTTTACATCATCTTTTTAACTAAAGTTCCCTTTTATTTTTCCTTATACTTTCATTTTATTTTCCTCACTCCTGTACACATCTGTCCCCTTTCGTATTTTTCTGCATCGTGTGATATTTTTGTGTGTCTCATTTTTATTCCTGCATTTATTTGCTATCTTCACTGTGCTTATCACACACTGCATTAATTACTTGCCATTGGTTCCTCAGACAGCAACATAAAAATGGCTGTTAGTGGTGATTTAATGGAAGTGATGTTCTTGGTGAGAATTAAGCTAATACATTGCCTTTGTTTCCATGGAAACTGTAAATATTTAGTGTGACTCTTGATGTACAGTGCTTTGAACAATTACTCTGTTTTATTCTTGTGAAGATTGCCTGTGGAAGTTGCAAAGAAGCAATGGGAGGCAGTGTATTGTTATCAGTGTATATTTTCCAATCTGGTGTCAGGTCTTTGGGTCTTTCAGAAAGTGTTTAGAGTGCTGCAGTGCATCAATCATTGATAGGATATAGGAATAATTAATATTTTAACTGTGTTTCATTTGCCATAGGCTGGCAACTCCTCCTAAGATAGTTTTCGAGCTGCTGTAGTGTTTAGAAATGACCCAAGTCCACCTGTAAACATTTCTTTGAGTGTCAGCCATGTAGTATCAGCATGTCGCCCAGTTTGTCTTGTGCGCTGCATGTCGCTGAGTGTATGTAGATTTTGAGCATGAATGAAACTTCCCACAATGGCATGGAATGGCATAGCATGGCCATGACCATAGCAAAAGTCATTCACAGGACTTAAGTGAAGAGACACACATTCATACTTTTCTCCAACCTCCTCTCCCTCCATTATCCTGACACTATTGTGCTCAATAGATGAGGAACTTGTTACAAATAAAACACAGAAAATAAATTGTGAACTCTTTCCCAAATTTCAGGGAATATGTAGCTCTTTGTTGAACTGAAAATCATTACTTATACTTTTTTATCATAATATGAAGGACAATATTGCTCACCAACTGCAGTATCACACACTGAATGTGAAATTAACTTTATGTTGCCTTTGCTTGCTTTTCTGTAGTAATCCTTGTAGGGCAGAACATGGAAAATAGTGTACACATCTGAGCAATTTTCTTCTCACCTAGACTGAATTGCTGAATTGGTTGGTTGATTTGAGGGAGTGAACCAAACAGCGAGGTCTTCGGCCCCATCAGATTAGGGAAGGAAGTCAGCCATGTTCTTTCAAAGGAACCATCGCAGCATTTGTCTGGAGTGATTAAGGGAAATCACAGAAAACCTAAATCAGGATGGCCAGACGCGGGTTTGAACCGTCATCCTCCCGAATGTGAGTCCAGTGTGCTAACCACTGTGCCACCTCGCTCGGTTTTATATTTTTTCCAAAGTTTGCAGTGTTCAGATAAGTACTGAATCAAGTATGTGGTCCTCAAGAGAACTAAATTATCTGATGAGAACCCCTCTAGCATACAGTCATTTTGAAGTGGTTCCGAAATTTTGAAATTACACCGGGTTATTCAAAGTACCTCCAGAGACTGCACAAGAATTATTACACATACATGAAAAGACACCCATTGCTGAGTATAGCATCTCTCCAAATTTCGCTACATAATATATGCACTGTGATGTAGTAGCAGAGTGCACCACCATAGGGCATGTGTGTCGAAATACTTAGACAAATGATGCACATTGGATTAGTTCACGCCTGCAGATAGATAACCCTGTGAACAGATTTCCAAGGTTGCTGTAATCACACACACAGATGTTTTGCATGCACGTACTGATGTTTTCTGCATCACAAACACTGCCTGTATTGAGCCCCTGTATTGTGAATTAAGAATGTGGAGAGATGCCCTGTCTGCTGATGTGTGTGTGTCTCTCTCTGTATGTCTTGTAGTTTTCCTGCACTTGCGTTTTAAAGCCCTACAAGTACTTAAGAATAACATTGCATATGACTGTAAGTAAATGGAACATTACTTATTGTTCATCAGTTGATCACTGTGTTCAGGAGAATTTCTGCATTTGCTATTAATAGGCTTACCATAGTTTTTTGTTCCAAGCCAGGACATGTTATTGTATTGTTTTTTGGATACAACCAAGGACATATTTTTGAAATTACTAAAACTTATTAAGAGTTTACTGAAACATTAAACTTCATTCATTCAGTTTTATTTTTCACTAGATATGACTCTTTTGTTTGTTTTTACTTGTGTAGTAAAATACACATCATGAAAGCTTAGAATTAATTTTAACATTTAGCAGATGTTTAACAGGTGAGACTCTAATTCTCTCTCTTGCTGCAGATCACATGTTCACCATACAGTAATTGAAAAATCTCTCTCAACTGAACCAGATGTCCTGGGAAAAGACAATGCAAACTCAACCATTTGAACATGAAATATCAGTTCTTTGGAACACATTAAGAATGGCTTACCGCCTTTCTTCAGTAGTATCTGGTACTTTTTCAGAACTTGGATAACAACCAAACCTTTTGTTTTGTATTATATGGTTCAAAAACATACATTCATGAAACACGTCATCAGTATTTATCGATATTTTACAGTTTCATTAATAATTTGTGCACTTTCTTCTAAATCAATCAGGGCAAGTTCAGTTGATAAATTATCAACTGAAACTTACTAACTTTATCAGAATTGTTATCCTGCCTTTCATAAAGTAGTGGCATTAATAGCACTCCTAAGTTTAGCTGTTTTCACGTGATCTTTAATATCGCCCTTTCCTTTATGTGCAACAGAAAATGTATCAGTACATAGTGCGCAACAAATGTGTGCATTTTTACTGTCATTACACAATTTCAAAAGTTTGTGTTCCTGTTGCAGGTTAACATTAAACACCCACTTTCTTTTGCCCATTCCTAAATGATAAGACAAAAAATGAATAGAAGGAAAATGATTAAAAACATGTAGATAAGTTACTTTGCCCATGAAAACAACATAAACACATTGTCCTTATTGTGTTGGCAAGTGACCAAGTGAGAAGTTATGGCAGAACCAGTAGCCACACCTCCCCATCAATGCTTCCTCCAGTGTCACTTGAGAGATGAGGAATGTTTAAAAATGTGTTGTCGAACATATGGATCTAAAATTTAAAAAATCCTCACCAGCCATAAAATTACCAAACCGTAGACATTTTTGCAACCTTGAACATCACCCTGGACAGCATCAGACATGTAGTAAGCCTAGCTATTACTAACGCACAGACTATAATTAACAGTTCCCTGAAGGATACTCTGAATGTGCACTGTGTGATATTTTATATTTGTGACAGCTGGTTTAGCCAATTATTTGGTTTTAATCTTTCTACCAGTTTCCTGTCAGTTATTTCTTTATTTTTCTTTTGATACCAACGTACAATCCACTTTAATGTAGAGTTCATCCATCTGTATTCATTTTGCTTTGCTCTTTATTTGCATACTTGGAAGGCTTTCTACTTACGGTATTACTAGGTTATTTGTAACTTTATTTCTATCAGTTTTTCTTCTGCCTTGATTACCAGTTTAATCTTTCTCTGTTTCTATTATTAAAATAAATTTTTTGTAGCCAACATCTCATCTGGCATGGGTACTTATATATTTGCCTTTTTCACTTAACATGATCCTCTTCCATAATGGTGATAATGCACAGAAACATATATTTGTTTCACATTCCAACATCTGTGCTTTAAATATCTATGAGGGGCCAACATAATCTTGTGCTGTATTGTACTGTCTGTCATTCAGGAAGTCGGAAGTTTCTCACTTACATTATTGCTTTGCCTTAGTTTCCATGAGTTGATATTTGTAAGGTTCACTATGCCTGATCATAATTAAATTCCCCCCAATGCTTTATCAAAGTAAATAAATGCATGGTGACTTGTTTAAGTGACTTGCTACATGACTCAAAAATTTGATGTTTGATCCCATTCAGTCGCAGGACTTTTTTCCGACACTTATTCCTGTGTTTACCTCTGGCATTGATTTGTTAATGTGAACAATGTCAAGTTCCATTATGGTTTGCAATATATTTTTAACTGACAGTCACCTGGAACTGGCTTGATGAGTTGAGTTCAAAGTTCATAGGAAAGCAAAGATATACCTCCTCCGAAAGCACAATACCCATAAAGCATAGCAGTGCTCGAAGCATCTTCAAGTTGTGGGCAGCTTTACCTATACATACTTTCATCTATATCAATTTACAACCCTCTTTTTTTGAAGAGATGTATTTTGTTGTACTTGTAATTTTGAAATGACTTCAGAAGCGTATCCTCTCAGTATTTATCTGCTCTATTTACTTCAGGATAATATTTTGTATGAAACAAATAGCAATAGTTAGGCAATAATAAAATAACAAATAATGTGTCTTATCTGTTTCAATAATTTTATTGTTTTCTTAGTTACATTTTGCCCCTGGATACCTAGTTTTCATGTGTATTGCTGTTTCTTTCTCCACAATACTTCACCAAGGCTTGAGTATATTTCACCAGGGCCAAGGCTGTGAAACTGCAGTGATGCAGAAGCTTTTCACGTACAGAGGATAGCTCTAAATACTGGTAACAGACAGAAATTTCATTATCAAAATCTGGAAAGATCTTCACCAAGTGCAGTGGAGCAGTGATACGCATACTAGACTCACATTTTGGAGGATGATAATTGAAACCTGCATCTGGCTAACCAGATTTAGTTTTTCTGTTATTTTCCAAAGTTACTCCAGGCAAATGCCAGGATGATTTCTTTGAAAGGGCAGGACCAATTTCCTTCTACATCCTCAAAACAATTCAGGCTTGTGCTCTGTCTCTAATGGTCTTGGTTTTGGCAGATTATTATACCCTGATCTTCCTTCCTTCAAAAGATCTTCAGTGCCCTACAGAGTAAGGGTGTAACACATTATTTTTGATGTTTCGGCCAGTCGATAAGGCCATCAAACCTATCATGTTGTAGATGTCTTTTGATAGAAATAAGTTGTCACAACTTAGAATTTAACCTACGTTATAAGACAATACATGCTGAACATTACACTTAACGTACACTCAGCACAATCAACTTGCGTGACACGTACAATTAAGGCACTCTATCGCGTATCAAAGAGAAGTAGCACATTTTCATTTCAGAGATGAGGTTTGCTAGATTACCTATTGCTGGAGAAACTTCAGAATCGCTTTACTTGGGGGAAGCCATTTTCTGCATAGGCTGCTTTTATTTTTAAAATTATCTCTCTATTTCTGCCAAGTTGGGTGTAGACTTGGAAGACACAAACCTTCGTCCCATTCACGTATTATGACAGCTTCATGACTGAACTATGCTCTAGTATTTTTATTGTGTGGTGGTCTTTATTGTGATTTGGCTGGTATTTACACTCCATGTACATAATCAAAACATTGTACACTCTCTATCCTTCTTCATTCTTAAGCTCCAAATGTCTTTGACAAAATTATGATTAACTTAAAAGATTTTCCATAAACCTTAAGCATATGCAGTAAGTCATTTTTAAATCTTTATTGAGACATTCTGCTGTTAAATTTGTTGACATTCGGTCCATCTGATTTTAAAATGTTGACCACACCATGCATAGTTTCATTTTAAGTGCTACACCAAAATGTTTTAAAGTATTGTATGGAGGCACAATGACAAAAACCTGTAAAAGGGACCATTTTTCTCTTTTACATGTGGACCTCACATGTGAAGTAGTAAGTTGTAATGTTACTTGACAGTAATATCTTATGAAATTCTTATTTTTATATTTTTAATGTGAATCATGCTGTTAAATAGTGACGCACAGAGTATACACAGGTTGTGCTTGTACCTATCATGGTTGCAGGAAGTAATTATATTAACACCACCATCAGATGTTGTTTACCATGCACATAGTAAAAAAAATTGTGAACTCTCCATCCCAATGATACACAATTACAATTGTTTTTTTTTTTTTTTTTTTTAATACTGTGATGTTAGTAACCTCTCATTTCCTCTTTTGCTGTAACGTTTGAATTGTTTTGCTACCAGGTGTCTTGAAATGTCCAAGGGGGATGAAATTAGCTAATTGTTAGACCATGAAATAAAATAAATAATTCAACAATAAAAAAAGCCTCTGCAGGAAAATGACTTCTTCCAAGAAATTCATAGTGACTAAGCACACACATCTACAAAAGAACATTCCCTATGACAATTATCTGGTGTTGAATCCACAGTTTCTAGGTTGGACGATGACAGTCGAAATTACATTTCACCAATTGGAGTGCAGTAAGGGTAGGGAAAAGGGTGGGTCTGAAGTTGAGATGGAGGTTACATGTAAAAAAATAATAGAAAATGGCCAATATTTGTGTTGTATTTGGTTTTTGGGGCCACTAGGCTGGTTGGAGACAGTCTATGACATTTGAGTCATTTGTACACATTTTGAAACAATGAATAAGTACTACCTCTACACTGTGACACAACACACTGAATCAGGCAATTTTATTTTCAAATATTTTTCATTTGTTTGTATTGTTTGTCTATTAATACTATCTATTTCGTATGTCCATGGTGAGTTACAGATTTTCAGTGTATTGCCATGTCTGCTGCCAATTTCTATTTTGATGTTTGATATTCTCCGGGTGTACTGGTTCATCCATGGTGATGCCATTGAAGTAGTTTGCAGTAGGTAACTTTAAGGCGTCCTCCTGCGTAATAAAACCTGGCAACAATATTGATTATGTCCACTGTGGAGACTATGTGGTAGCAATGTGTTGAAAATTAATTGGATGTGGGCAGACATTTTGTGTTTGTACGCAGTATCTATAATCTGCCACTCTGACAGTGAATTTGAACATTTCATCACGGGTTTACAGATATTCAGGACAGGCCACACGAGCAGGAATGCAAACATTAAAAAATGGTTCAAATGGCTCTGAGCACTATGCGACTTAACTTCTGTGGTCATCAGTTGCCTAGAACTTGGAACTAATTAAACCTAACTAACCTAAGGACATCACATACATCCATGCTCGAGGCAGGATTCGAACCCGCGACCGTAGCGGTCGCTCGGCTCCAGACTGTAGCGCCTAGAACCGCACGGCCACTCCGGCCTGCTGCAAACATTACTACAGTAGTTTAATCATTGTGATCAGTAATGTGATCTGTGCAATAGCAGTTGAAACTGAATGAATGATGTCCTCGGGCCTTATGGATGTAGACTGTGGAGAGATTTGAGGTGACAGGTTTGCTCAATGTTGTAACTGCTACCAGTAAGTGTACTCTTGCCATGTGCCTTACTTGTAAATGGTCTTCACAGCATGTACACATAATCATTCCGCAATGAGTTGTACAATGCATGGTTAAAGATATTTCACACGAATACTGACGACTTCTAGCCTGTTCCATTCCTGTACGGTGCTAGAGAAAAATGGCTGCTCCTCATGTGCACTCCTTACTCGATGTATTCTCATGGACTTTGCACCTCCTCCATCAGAACGAGTAGCCCTCTGAAGCTATCCAACAAGGCTTCACGAAAAGGAAGTCATCTTTTTTTTCCAAAATTCCCATTTTATTTTGCTGGACATCTCCATTAGACCTTTGTATTGGCTTTATCGTCATGTTAAGATCCAAGCAGCGGTTGTTTCAATTCGTTAGATGTCTGCCGTCATTCTTGGTTGATAAAGATTCCAAGGTCTGAAACAGCTGGCTGCACTAGCCGTTTCGTTTACAAGTGCAACAAATGTAAGGATTCTTTTCGCCTCTCCTAATACTGTCGCAGTATTCGCACACCATTACATAACTATTCCCATCAGCGCCACTATATGCTTAGGCGACGTGAAAGGCTCCAGAAGTTAATCACTGGTGTAATCGCATAGTGCTGAAAGTTTTCTGTTTTTTATCGACATTTTATTCTACTTCTCCACAATGAAAGGGGGCTGCCATTCAGAACATAAAGTAGATACGCGTTCTAAGTCAGTAATCTACAATGTGCGGGCCATAAGTTCTCAGCCATATTTTATATCAATACGCATCTAGAAACTAACAGCACAGTCTAATATATTAGACTGTGCTAACAGACGAATCCAAAGACATTAGTTAACGTTTAGAACTTCATAAGAGCGTAGTTTCCCTGCTCGTTGTCAGTAACAAACAAAAATATTTAGAGATAGTAATATTTTAAGATATCCTTAATTGTGATTGGCGTTGGCGAATTCGGCAGTGAGCTAAAGAGATAGAATGTTTTATTCGAACTCTGTCAACTCACGGATGTGCGAGATATGTACTGATCAGTTGCTACGGTATAAATTTCAAGCAGATTTCTGAGTGCACGCTATAGGCACAGTCATCTTCAAATGCGGTACGTATTTGTAGCAAGAAATATAAAAATAAATTAAGGCCGTTGTAATAAAACGCAACATTGTGATGTATAATGCATATAAATATAAGTACAATTATCCACTCACGCAGACAACACACCACCACTTCATCAGGCAGTAACAGACTCAACTTCGTGGTTGCTTGGGACGACAACAGACACAGTCGACCGAAACGTTCCGAACAGTGCCCGACATTTAACGATCTGTACTCGCGGGCCCGGCAGCCAACTTATCGCGCCTTCGTTATTGCTAGTCCATTGGGGAGATCGTAATTTTCTAATTTATATAGGTTACCAATTAATAATAAGAGCGGTACATAAGCGGCCCGAGATGTCGACCCACGGTGTCAATTTTGGCTCTTGAGCTAAAAAGTTGACGACCAACGTTCTAAGTCATTCTACATTCCCTTACAATCGTCTGTGCTTCATTCGACAGCAGACGTGAACGACAGCATCGTTGTCTACCAATCTGAGGGCTGTTGACTATCTGGTAAACCATTTAACTTACACTGCTTGTCACTAAAAGAGCAACACCAGGAAGAGTAGAAAATAAGAAAAGTTTACTCATCGTGCTTCTGCAGTACAGAGAGCAGAGTATTTGATTATATCTGTAGATGATTTCGGGGTCCACGTGTTTCGAAATTTAGTACACCGAGCTGTAAGCTCTGGCGTGAACAACGCGTCTAACCTGGCTGGTCATCGGTTCGAACTGACATTGGATGACAGACACGGTTACGTCGTTACATGGCGCTTCAGCGCAGTGCCGCAGTTCATCTGTCGTAGTGGCTGGCCGATGGTGGCGTGCTACCAGAGGTTTTCACTGGGTGACAGGTGTGGAGAACGTGCTGGCCAGGACAACAGTCCAACACCCTCTGTACAGAGTGATACTTTGAAAGTATGACTACTGCATTACATAGAGGCTTTTATATATTCCAGTTACAAAAAAAGTGACTAAAATGCAGATAATAAGTGTTCGGTAAAAGTAGTTCTTCCACGAGCGTTGTTCAGTAAGTAATGCAACACATTTTTCTCGACCAATTTCGGCTGAAAAAATGCGGGACTTGTGTGACATCACGGTACTTTCGTGCGTGAGCCTCTCTAGTTCATGAAGTTGCAATAGGTGGAGGCGCTATACGTAATCAAAACGGCGTGGAAAAACGGAGCACCGCAGATATTTATAAGTGCTTGCAGAATGTCTACGGAGACCTGTCAGTAAACAAAAGCACGGTGAGCTGTTGGGCGAAGGGTCGGGTCTGTCATCATCGCAACAAGATCTTCCAATCCTCCCGATCTCCCGCGTGTCACCGGCGGAACATAGCTGTGACTCCTGCAATGTAACGTACTCTCACCCGAAGTGATCGACGGATCACAACCAAACACCTCGCTGCTCAACTGGACGTCTGTGTTCGTAGTGCCGACACACTCGTCCATCAGGTGGGTTACCTAAAGGTGTGCGCCCATTCGTTCCTAGCTGCCTAACACAAGACCATAAAGAGCAATGAAGGACCATCTGCACGGAGTTGCTTGTGCGCTACGAGGCTGATTGTGACAATTTTTTGTCGAATATCGTCACAGGCGATGAAACGTGGGTTTATCGCTTCGAACCGGAAACAAAACGGCAATTCACGGTGTGGCGCCACGGCACCTCTGTGAAGAAAAACTTAAAAGCCACATCCTCAGTCGGTAGTCATGGCGACGATCTTCTGGAACACTGACGGGATTTTTCTGTTTGATGTCCTCCCTCATGGTGCAAGTATCAACAGTGTACTGCACTGTACTACCCTAAGGAAATTGCGTGTTCGTCGCAACAAAAATGCAAACGAACTTCTCCGTGACAACGCAATGTCTCACACCAGTCGGCGCACCCGAGAGGACCACAATACCTCATTGGACTGTTTTTCCCCATCCACTGTACAGCCCGGATCTCGCACCTTTCCACTTCCATTTGTTCGGTTCAATGAAGGATGCAATCGCGGGAGGTTATTGATGCAGTAAAATGTTTTGTAGCCAAAAGAGTGGGGAATAAAATGGTGTATTGGAATCCTGAACAAAAACCCATGTGTACAAACAGAAAAGAGGTATCGAAAAGTGCTCTTCAAAAGTATAATCACTCAGTACATAAGCAACAAAAGTATTCCAGATGGGCTTAAAACTGTTTTACTAACGCTGACATGTGTAACTGACCTCGTGATTGTAATAATTTTCCCCTGTTCAGTTAGCCAAGCTAGGTATCGCACAAGTAAGACATTATACTAGTATTTCAGAAGACAACTATTCAAATTCCCGTACAAGGTTAGCTTTTCCGTTACTTCTCTAAACCTCCCAATCTGAAAGCTGCTCCTTTGAAAGAGTACTGCCAATTTCCTTTCTAACCTGGGATTGTGCTCCGCCTCTAATGATCTCGTCGTCAACGGGACATTAAAACCTAATCTTCTTCCCCTCCTTCACTGTCAAGTTTACAGTGACACAAATTTTACTATGTTTATGAACTAAGTTTCGTTGTCATCCACTGAATTCGAACAATTGATCACTTACTCCATGAAACTTGAACTTCTCGTGGAATAAAAAAAAATGTTCAAACAACTTAGGTAATGCAGCAGGGTGAGGCCTTCAATAACTGTCTGTATTTTGAAAGGTGAGTTAGCCCCCCCTCGAAGTCAACTTTCGGCAGGATGGCTAAAGTGGAAGACAAATCAGATGCTTCTCGCACTATCGACATCTGTGAGCCGGGTTGTTGTTGTTTTTGGGGAAGGAGACCAGACAGCGAAGTCATCGGTCTCATCGGATAGGGAAGGATGGGGAAGGAAGTCGGCCGTGCCCTTTCAGAGGAACCATCCCAGCATTTGCCTGGAGTGATTCAGGGAAATCACGGAAAACCTAAATCAGGATGGCCGGACGCGGGATTGAACCGTCGTCCTCCCGAATGCGATTCCAGTGTGCTAACCACTGCGCCAACTCGCTCGGTGAGCCGGCTGAGTGATGAAAATAACGAGTTGCCTCCCAAGTCTGCGGCTCTTGTGTGCAGTCCTAAAGCATCGACTGTTCACCGACCAGCGCAGCGCCACGAAACTGCATCAAGAAGGCGCTGACATGCACGCCAATGCAAAGAGCGAGCAGTGCCACACCTCCAGAAAGACAAGTTCAGGACACCCTGTCCACACTAATTTAACCAGCCGCATCGCTCATCAGCCCAGTTCGGTCGCAGATTTCGAGAGCATCAGTTTTGAGTATTAGGAAGCTGATACTTAGCTTTCGTTCTGCGAGTAGTAATAGAGTGTAAAGTACTTGTATGTAAGGAGGCAGAGGTAGCACAGTAATAAAGTTATTTATTTTTTCCTTAACAGAAATGAAGTTTTCTATTAATCAGAAAGTGTTTTGTACAGATGATTTTGGATTCGTACCGCTGGTCATCGGAACTTCCTTCCTTTCTTCCTTGTTTGTTTTTTTGTTTGTTTGTTTGTGTCCGTGGTGACTCCCACAGTAGTTGACAAAACACTTTTCCCCTTATGCAGGAAGCATTTCCTACAGGATAGCTTATGTCCTGCAAAAAAACGAAGTAGTTTTTGTGATAACTATCTAAGATTGGGTCCCTTTTAGGGTCTCTAAAGGATCCTTCTGGTATTTGTAAGACGTATCTTTATTGTATTCAATGCGTTTGTGACCTGCCATACATCGGTTAGATCATAAGGACAGGCCTGTTGAGCATTACTGTCACTTACGCTGACAAGAGCCGCGAAACTCTGCTGTAGCAGAACATTGACTTGATACCAATGGTCTACATTTACATCCATACTCCACAAGCCACCTTGCGGTGCGAGACGGACGATACCAGACACCATTACTAGAAGTTCCCTAGTTCCCGTTCCTATTCCACTCGCAAATAGAGTGAGAAAACAACGTCTATATGCCTCTGTACGAACCCTGATGTCTCGTATCTTACGTATGTTGGCGGCAGTAGGATCGTTCTGCAGTCAGCTTCCAATGCCTGTTCTCTAATTTTCTCAGTAGTGTTCCTCGAAAAGAGTGTCATTCCTTCTAGGGATTTCAATTTGAATTCCTGAAGCATTTTCGTAATACTTGCATCTTGTTCGAACCTACCAGTAACAATCTAGCAACTCGACTTTGAACTGCTTCAATGTCTTCCTTTAATCCAAGCTGGTGAGGATCCCAAACACTCGAGCAGTACTCAAGAACAGGTCGCACTAGGGTCTTGTATGCAGTCTCCTTTACAGATGAACCACACTTTCCCAAAATTCTTCCAATAAACCAAAGTCTTCTTCACTACTACAGTCCTCAGACTCTCATTCCGTTTCATATGGCTTTGCAGCGTTACGCCCAGATATTTAAATGACGTCACTGTGCCAAACAAGACACAACTGATGTGTCCGGAACATTACGTGTTTGTTTTTCCTTGTTATCTGGATTAACTTACATTTTTCTACAGTTAGCCAGCCAGCTGCTATTCATCACAACTACTATAAATTTTGTCTAAGTCATCTTGTTTCCCCCTACAGTCACTCAGGTTCGACATTTTCCCGTACTCCAAGGTATGATCAGCAAAAACCCCCAGATTGCTACCCACCCTGCCTGCCAAAACATTAACGTATATAGAAAATAATGGCGGTCCTATCACACTTCCAGGGGCACTCGTGGCGATATCCCTGCGTCTGGTGAAAACTCGCCGTCGAGAACAACATACTGGATTCTATTACTTAAGAAGCCTTCGAGCAACTCACATATCTCGGAACCTATTCCACATGCTAGCACCTATGTTAAAGCTGCACTAGGATAGCAATCTAGCCAAGAGTCTTCTCAGAGGGCGCTTTACGTAGTCCTGTTCTCTTCATACACCTTTAAAAAATTCTCCATAATTAATAACACAACAAATAATTCTGTAAAAGCAGTTCTACTGCCGCATGTTTTACGAACAACATAGTGTTAAGCAATTTTAGCATCCACATCTACATGCCGACTCCGCAAGCCAAGTGGCAGAGGGTACCGTCTACCACTACTAGCTATTTCCTCCCGCAAATGGATCGAGGAAAAACTTACTGTCTACATTCTTTCGTGCCAGCCGTAACTTATTTCATCTTTTTAGTCCTTACGTGATACGTTTTTCCCCAGTAGTAGAATCGTTCTGCAATTAGTTTCAAATGTCTTTTCTCCAAATTCTCTTAGTAGCGTTCCACGAAAAGAACGTCGCCTTACCTCCACGGATTCTTATTTGAGTTCCCGAAGCATCTCTGTAGTGCTTACATGTTGTTCGAACCTACAGGTAACACATCTAGCAGCCCGCATCTGAATTGCTTCGATCTCTTCCTTCATTACGATCTGGTACGGATCCCAAACACTCGATCAGTAGCCAAGAATAGGTCGCACTACCGTTCTGTATGGGTATCCTTTACTGCTGAACCACACTTTCCTAAAACTCCCAATAAACCGAAGTCGACCATTGGTCTTCCGTACCACAATCCTCACATACATTTCATATCGCTTTGCAGCATTAACCCATACATTTAAACGACGTAAGTTTGTCAAGCAAGACACTACTAATGTTGTATCAAAAACATTGCGGTTTTTTTCCTTGTTACCCGCATTAACTTACATTTTTCAACATCTAGAGCGAGCTGCTATTCATCACACCGACTAGAAATTTTATCCGAGTCGTCATTCTACAGTCACTCATCTTCGACACCTTCCCGTACACCACAGCATCGTCGGTAAACAACCGCTGATTGCTGCCCACTCTGTCCGCCAGATCATGTGTGTACATAGAAAATAACAGCAGTTCTGTCGCACTTCCCTCTGACGCTCCTGACGATATTCTTGTCTCCGATGAAGACTCCGCATCAAGGATAACATACTAGGTTCTTCGAGACACATATCTCGGAACCTATTTCGTATGCTTGTATTTACGGAATATGGTAACAAGAAGTTTGTCATACACTTCCAGCTATTGGGAGAGTGCTATTAAGGAAGCGTTTGAAACGAGCGTGTGATATTGTAAACAGAGAGGTAGGTTCAAAAATGGTTCAAATGGCTCTGAGCACTGTGGGACTTAACATCTGAGGTCATCAGTCCTCTAGAACTTAGAACTATTTAAACCTAACTAACCTAAGGACATCACACACGTCCATGCCCGAGGCAGGATTCGAACCTGCGACCGTAGCGGTCGCGCGGTTCCAGACTGAAGCGCCTAGAACCGCTCGGCAGAGAGGTAGGTTTTTGCTTAAATTCTGCTTAGAAGCCTGCTCTTACCCTGGTAAAACAGAGGGATAGAGTTAATGCTACTTTCTCACCCAATGGCAATTAATATTCACTTTGATAACTTCTGACGTTGTTCATCTTTGGTTGCGTGATGGTGCTAGTTGTTCACTACTAGTCCTCTGGCCGTAGCTCATTCACCAATATACGTAGTACATATTCCCTTCCCGTCTTTGCAGCCACGGTCCATACTCAGCAATCGCTCTTTCTGTCTCGTCAGTACTTGTTTTCATCTTCTCTCGGTGCGACGATGACTATAAAAATGCAGCTATGTCGAATTGATTCCTATCAATTTGCTTTGTTTACAAAAGCCTGAAACAAGTGGTTGCGATTAAGATGCAGATCTTAAGTACATGGAGTATGTTGTATGCAAATGCACGCACATAAATAAAGTAGATATAGGTGTAAAACAGTGACAGCCAGCAGCCTTGAACAACACTAAAAATATGTCCGCCATATTGCACAGCACACTGCATTCTGAACACCCGTCATTTTGACGACTAGGTGCAACCAAAGCGATGACTCGCAACAAGTGAGTCTCAGTAAAGAAAATGCCGCGTATTCCCGGCCTTCGTCCCCTTGGCTGTAGAGCCCCTGCAGCGGTCGTGTACGCTGCACGCCAAACACTCTGGTAGGAGCAGTCCACAGACTATCAGGGGCGCTCCGTTTCATTAATTCTTCACGAGTATGCGATAGAATTAAATAAGTCAAATAGCGCAGTACAGTGCAATGCAGGTAATAAAAAGGTTCCGGAAAGGGATAAAGGATATAAATGATAAAGTTCGCTGATGACGTTTCTCTGTTCTGTGAAAATGAGGAACAACTGCAGGACCTGTTGAATGGGATGAACAATCTACCGAGCACAGAAAATGGATTGAGAATAAAACAATGAACGACGACAGTATAAGGAAGCAACAGAAAACAGATTAACGGTAAACTTAATATCAAATGAATATAAAAAGAAAGAATTCTGCTATTTCTGAAACAAAAACAACGCACGACGAAGGAAAGTATTAGGATATAACAATGGGACTGGCACGGAAAAAGAGCGCAGTCTCCCCAAAGGAAGTATATTAGTATCAAACAAAGGCTTTAATTGTCGAGAATATACGTCTGGAGCACGACAGTGTCTGAAAGCTAATCACACACTGTGGGAAAACCGGAAAAGAAGAAAATGAAACTGTTTGAAGAGTGGTATACAAGGTTGCTGAAAATTAGGTTTTAATAAGGTACATGCAGAGGTTCTACGAAAAATCGATGGAGAAAGGTACATACGGGAAAGAATAACCACAGCAAGGAATACAGTGACATATGTGAAATGTCACAGAAAAACTTCCATGGTGCTAGACGGATCTATAGAGAATAGAAATTGTACGGTAAGACAGAGAATAGAATATGTTGGCTGGGAATGTTACTCTGAGATGAAGGGACTGCCACAAAACACGCATCGCGTCTGTTCGGAGGAGTCCTGAAAAAAGTGCAGCGTAGCAGCTTACGGTACTTGTCAAGTCTTTAATACCTTCGGCTGTCTATCCATCTTTCCCAGGGGGTTGAAAAAAACTGCAGTTAACTGCCTCTTTATCTCTTTCGTGACTTGTGTACAATTGCGCAAGTGCTTAAGCAACCCTGCTGTCTTTGATATTTTGTTTCGACGAATTTTTTGTAGCCATTATCGTGTATTTGGTTGTTCGTCTCGTGCATGTAAGTACAGTGTATTTTGGGAAAACAAAAGTGCATCGAGTGCCAGAGACGCAGTTTATTTGGAAGTGTGATGAAAGAAATTGTGACACTTTGCTTGTGATTATCGGTATGTTTCTGTAGACTACGACCTATGTAAGTAAATATTTCTCAGTGTGTGATCAGTTTTTGATTCCCGCTTATTTTGAGGATCGTCTAGTCTTTCTTTACGTTTGTTGCTTCATAGTCCGTCGGGAAAGTGGTTAGCAAATACTGAATCATTTGCGTTTGATTTTCATACCTTTGTGTGTCTTTATGTGAAGCATTATGATCCAGTCAATATTTGCTGCAGAGAAGACATTTGAACTGTTTGTTGTCAATATCAGGAACCGTGTTTTTTTGCTCAGCAGCTGTCTCACTGTGAGCAATGACGTCTTCGACCTACTGTTAAACACAGCTGACTTCGTTTCGATTACGCGCGGTCCTACAAGGCGAGTTCATCTACAGCATTTTGATTATCTCCAACAGGCAGATGTATATTTGTGTGTCCCAACCCTCAAGAGAGTCACAATGTTTGACGTTAGTTATTTTTCTGGCAGACGGCAATTCAGTTCCTGTAGTAAGCTGTAATTTGATATTATAAAAGCTTAGTGGCCCGAGATTTGGAGTCTTAGCTTTTTGTATCTTATTTCATTACTTACTGAAAGCTTTACATGATCTCCTTTCAGTTTTTGTCACATCACTACTTGCTTTGAATCTTATTACTGATCCGAAATTTTCCTTTGTTAAAATTATACAGATGTATGCTTCTTCTCATTCTTCCGAATTTGCTGGTTCAATTTGTTTCTCGTAATTTCAGAACGTCTTTGCAATTCAATTTACACATGCATTGTTAGGTCACAGCATTAATAAATACGCTACTGGCCATTAAAATTGTGACATGATGAAGGCGTCATACCACAAATGTCAAATCAGCATGACATGCTTCGGTGATCAGATGATCAATATTTCAGTGAGAAATACAGAGGGAGCGACGTTATCTACATTCTATACGAGAGTAAAGCGTTTCCCATTCGGAAATCGCATTTGAATATTAATTATTGCTGAGAAGATCGTGTTATGTCTCGTGGAAGGAGGCTTTTTTTTTTCCTAGGGAGTGGACGCTCTCCACGCTCGCACTAGCATAGTGGCCACAAAAAAAAAGTTCTACTGTCACCTCCGCAATATGGTTAGTATTCGAATATAGTAGTCACAGAACGCGGGTATGTGAAGCGCCTGTACGTCTGGGCACGATCACTCACTAATAAGGTCCCATAGAGGAGATGGCTGACAGAAAGGCATTTGAAGGGTAGGGGTCTGAGGGCAGAGGGGAAAGAAGTGCCTCGGTAAGTGCCTTGAGGGAAAAAACAAGACTCTGTGATAACTTCGGGGGATAGTAGGTCTACTGACGGGTCTGTGCCAGTAGCTATAGTTCATGTTTCGATGTTGGAGGTTATTACTAGAGAGATATTACCGTTGTAGCTGATCTTCGACAACTACAGGGCCCAGTTGCAGCGTCAGTGCACCTGTAACACATCGGGTCACCATATTAATAGTCAGTTTAACTATAAAATTGACCGCTCGTTGTGTAAAGTCGTGTGGGGTTAGTTTATGACTTGTGTGTTTGGCTTCCCTGCTTTTTCCGATTAGTTGGTTGTATGAGTGCAGTTGGCTAAGCCCTTCAGACTTACTGTAGTTCAGCAGTTCGCTGGTATAGCGTTGTTTGCGTGCTTATTTAGTGCTTCCATAGGACGTCTACCAGCGGCTGGATCATGGCCTACCGAGACTATGGTTTGTTGTTCCAAGCCGGTCGGAGTGGCCGAGCGGTTCTAGGCGCTACAGTCGGGTACCGTGCGACCGCTACGGTCGCAGGTTCGAATCCTGCCTCGGGCATGGATGTGTGTGATGTCCTTAGGTTAGTTAGGTTTAAGTAGTTCTAAGTTCTAGGGGACTGATGACCTCAGAAGTTAAGTCCCATAGTGCTCAGAGCCATTTTAACAATTTGAACCCATAGTGCTTAGAGCCATTTCAACCAATTTGCATACCTTCCAATCACTACAAACTTAATCATGCATTCTTCTTACTGTGTTGTATATGAGCAACAGGTGAAATTTCGTTATTTTCTTCAGTTTACCTTGAACAACAAAGCTATTACAATGATGCTGGAAACGGAAGGGTAGAATTCCGCCAACAGCGTACAGTGTAGAGACATTAGCTCCATCCCACCAAGGTGAGCGCTTATAAAGCGCAGCGTGTCGAGAAAACGATGGAGGTGGGTGCTGGACGTCACTTTAGGGCAGAACTTAAACGGCGGGAAAACACGGCTGACAGGTGGACAAAGGAGAAATGCCAATCTGAAGTGACAGCGAGTCGCGCAGGTACCGCGGCAAGGTTCGCTATAGGTGGACTCACAAAATCCTTTCCTGGAGAGCTTAAGTGTACAAATAAAGCATTACAGGACCCTACAAGAGATGACGTCAAGAAGGCGGCTGGGACACCGTGAATCAATAATGATATAGAACCTAGTGACATGCTACAGAACGAAACAGGTTTTAATTCAGCAGTGAATGGGTAACGATAGAGAACAATACCCTGAAAATGCGAGGACCTGAAAGTAAATCCCAACGGCAAGAACTAATATATAATGGGTAATTGTAAAGTTTTAATTATGTAATCAATATTTTGTTTGGTTTCAATTACAGGTCCGTAGTCCGTAGTCCGGCTGCATACAGAAATCCCTGCGTTATAGTCATCTCGCAGCACGCCGTTACAGCAGAAACAACATCAGGAGTCAAAAGTCATGGGGTAGCGATATGGCGGTAGTATCGCGTGCATAAGTTATAAAAGGGCAGTGCGTTGGCGGAGCTATCATTTGTACACCGGTGATTAATGTGGAAAGGTTTCCGACGTGATTATAGCCGCATGACGGGAATTAACAGACACTGAACGTGGAATGGTAGTTAGAGCTAAGCGAATGGGACAGTCTGTTTCGTAAATCGTTAGGGAATTCAATATTGCGAGATCCACAGTATCTAGAATGTGCCGAGAATACCAAATTTCTGGCATTATCTCACCACAGACAACGTAGTGTGTGATGTCGCAAGTTATTATGGGATAACATTTATTGCAGTAAGATACATAAACGTGGAGCCCGGTGAATATTCAGGAGGCTGCAAACTTGTCTTAGGCATGACTCATAGCACATCTATCGCTACTAGCCAGCGTGAGAATGGGCTTCCTGTCACTTAGAACGACCGTATATTCATACCCCCTATGAATCCAAATAAAAATATTAAATATTAAACGATTATTTTCAAACTTGGTATACTATTTTTTTGTTATTCAGAAGAAGATCTCCTCCAAATTTCAAAGCTGTACATATAATAGTTTCGGAGATTCAGAAAATTACCTAAAACCCACCAAACCGACACTTGTGGTGAAAAATTCGGTTAGGAACGATTACAGTTTGTCTTTTGTTTCCATTTGAAACATTCACAGATTTCTCAATATATCAAATCAATTAGTTTGGATTTTTATTTTCAAAAATTTAATTTTTATTCATTTCTTAGTATAAAAAAATTCAAAAAAGTTAGTATCTGTTTATTATGTTGTATGAATAAATGAGAACGAGTGAGAGTGTGTATGTGAGACATACGAAAAACTTCAATATTATATTATGTACAACATTACGTAATTGGCATGTGGGAATGATGTAATTTACCCACATTGCTGATGACGTATATCTAGGGGTGACTGCTTTTGTAAGAAGGCAGCCAGAATATCAGTTTAATGTGCAATCGTTTTCTAAATTATTTTCAAAAATGTTCAAATGTGTGTGAAATCTTATGGGACTTAACTGCTAAGGTCATCAGTCCCTAAGCTTACACACTACTTAACCTATATCATCCTAAGGACAAACACACACACCCATGCCCGAGAGAGGACTCGAACCTCCGCCGGGACCAACCGCACCGTCCATGACTGCAGCACCTTAGACCGCTCGGCTAATCCCACGCGGCTAAATTATTTTCAAGATTAATTTTATTTCGTTTTGTTTTAGTGTTAGTATTTGCATTTTTGGATGACGTAAATTACTCTCTGGACAGTGATTGCCTTAGGCGAGTTTTGCCGTGAGAATGATCTCGAAGGATCATTCTGATTGGTCCGTCAGACTGATCAGCCAATCAGAATTAAATAGTTCCCGCGCACAGCTAGTTAGATATGCTGTGAGTGAGGCAGTATCGGAAGAGTCGCTTGCCAGCTTCAGATGTGGAAGGACATGTTAAATGTGATGATTCTCATTATGTGTAAAATAAAGGAATATTGAGTTCCTCGCATTGAATACGTGTCGTGACTAACGCTGATGTAGTTACGAACAGTTTGATGAAAGTATGGAGTTTTGGGGAGTGTTTTGTTGGAAAGTTAGTCGCGTGTGAACTTTCGGCCTTTATGAAAATTCCGTGTGGCGTATTCTGTATTCTGTTATGGAGTATTTGGTGAGCAGTTTCTTTTAAAGAAACCCATTGAAAAGGACCGAATGTGAAACTCATTTATAATAGCGGATCTGTGACTGTGAGATCGCGTCATCAGTCCGGTTGGACTTGTGTAAATTTCTGGTTACTTTGCATGTGAAATTGGTTGTATTAAATGTGAACAGAGAACTATAGATACGTTAGTTAGGTAAATGCAGACGTGATAGACCATTTTCATGTGTGCTAGAAGCAATAAAAAAAGGCTTACCTACAAATTTTTTGAACATTTACTGTGAGAAAAAAAAAATGCACCATATCACTACCCGAAATCTTGATATATGTGAGATTGCAGGAACTGAAATATTACTAGAGTTCACGCAGACTTTGCAGGACAGATATTAGACGCCGTTTTCTTGAACTCTGCTTTTTCGCCGTCTAGTATATGCGCTTGCAGAGTGAGGGGACGTCGAGCAGAAGCCGTAATGAGGTAGGTGGACGTTTATTTTGAACAGTACGACGAACGATATTATTTTTTTTTTTTTAACCCGCCCCGCCGCAAGTGGCGGACGTCCTTCACTTAACGACCGAGAGCTGCGGCGTTTGCGTAGAGTTGTCAGTGCTGACAGACAGGCAACGCTGCTTGAAATAGCCGCAGAAATCAATGTGGGACGCACAGCTATGACAGCAGCTGGTAAGAGCTGATGGTAGAATTCGAGAGTGCCGTAGACCCCAAGAAGCCATGGACACAGGTCGTTAACAGGGCACTTTGTAAGGTGTTGGTGGCTCCAACGTGGCTGGACATTTACGTGGAATGGACTGGATCCTCTGGTCCAACGGAACCGATCAGTGACTGGAAACGGTTATGTCTGGCTACATGGAGACCATCTGCAGCCATTCATGGACTTCATGTTTTCAAACGACGTTGGAATTTTTATGGATGACAATGCGCCATGTCACTGGGCAACAACTGTTCGCTATTGGTTTGAAGAACATTCTGGACAATTCGACCGAATGATTTGGCCAGCCAGCTCGCCCTACATGAATGCCATCGAATACTTATGGGACATTATCGAGAGGTCAATTCGTGCACAAAATCCTGCACCGGCAACACTTAGCATTTATGGACGGCTGTAAAGGCAGCATGGCTCAATATTTCTCCAGGGACTTCCAACGACTTGTTGAGTCCACGCTGCGTCGAGTCGCTACACTACGCAGGGCAAAAGGAGCTCTGACACGATATTAGGAGGCATGTTGTTACTTTTGTCACCTCAATGTAGAGAAAGCTACGCCGTTACGTTTTCATTCCGCAGTGGCGACTACGGTACTGAAGCTGAGGGATTTCAGTATGCACTGTGAGTGTAGACATGTAGCTGCAGACAGTCAACATATTGATTACATGTCTTTGCTTTTTTCTGTGTGATGACTAAAAACTTCATGAGCACTCTCTGTAGTTGATAGGGATGTGGGTTGGTGGCATAGACGGATCAGTGAGTCATAATAATTTATCAGTAATGGAAGGTAACTAGCTTAAATGAAAATATTTTGGATGTGTAATTCTGTCATTGAAATACTGATCAATAACTAAAGCACACGATAATCACGCAAAATTACCGGTTTCCTGTGTTACCAGAAGTCGTCTGGGGAACATGTTATTTCCTAGGCTGTCCACTAATAGATACTTCAATACTGAAGTCACATGTCATTCAAATTGGAACATCCTGTTGAGGTACTGCCAAGGCAAATCCTGGATCTTTTAAATGAGTTGCTTCAACCACATAACGATCAATAATGTCAACCACAGTATCATATGCACGACGCATTTCCCGATAACACGCTGCAGTCATCAAGCAAATCCCATACAAGAAACTAAACGGACTTCCACAAAATAAATAGCAAATGTAAAATCAGACCTGATTTCTTATGTTGCGACAGGACGGATTTAAATTAAAAGAAATAATAATAAAAAACTTGACAGACGCACGATCCCTCATCCAGTAAAAAATGACAGAACTGAAATACAATAACGCGATCTGAAGAGGCTGTTGGTGATAAATCAACTTTTAATCAACTGTGTGATTACTATGTGGCTTAGGTAGGGAATATGCAATATTTTGAAATAACCCAAATCATGATTGGTTGGTTGATTGCTTGACTGATTTCATGTTGCATGGATCATTTATACAATTAATCGTAGTGATGTGAAACGAGTCATTTTACATCCACATTACACACTCATGTGTATATATGGCTACAAGCTTACAATTTATAAGTGGCTCTCCCTCCCCGTCTCTTCATTTTAATATACTCGGATATGAGTGTTAATTTCTACCCATCGCCTTTCACACATTACAAAAATTTAAATTCCGCACACGGAACGGGAGGACTTGTGGAGGACAAAGTTTTTCAGCTTGCTATCTGCGAGGCATTTTTTTTGTCATTGGGTATCCAGTCAAAGACTGGTGGCAGCAGTGCACATCCCTTTTTGGCCTGAAGATAACCATAATCTCAAATAATGAATGTCATTTTTCCATCTGGTATTGTAATTATGCACATCATTGCTCCTTTTCACCTGCATTGGATTATTTACAATAAAATTCATGGAGGAATAAAAATATTCCGGCGATGGTCTGGTTCTGCGTTGGATACAGTTTCACGTTGTCGCACAGTAAACAAAACATGTGTACAGGATACAGGACATCAGACCAGATGATCAACTAAATTAAATGAAAACTTTTGAAGGAAATGCGATATTGTACTCTTGTACGAGTAACCTTCACTGCACACTATACAGTGCCTTGCAAAACTGTATAACTGTATTTATGCAGATATACGTGTTTATTCTCTCTCTCTCTCTCTCTCTCTCTCTCTCTCTCTCTCTCTCTCTCTCTCTCTCTCTCTCTCATATACTACTGGCCATTAAAATTGCTACACCAAGAAGAAATGCAGATGATAAACGGTTATTCATTGGACAAATATATTATACTAGAACTCACATGTGATTACATTTTCACGCTATTTGGGTGCACAGATCCTGAGAAGTCAGTGCCCAGAACAACCACCTCTGGCCGTAATAACGGCCTTGATACTCCTGGGCATTGAGTCAAACAGAGCTTGGATGGCGTGTACAGGTACAGCTGCCCATGCAGCTTCAACACGATACCACAGTTCATTAAGAGTAGTGACTGGCGTATTGTGACGAGCCAGTTACTCGGCCACCATTGACCAGACGTTTTCAATTGGTGAGAGATCTGGAGAATGTGCTGACCAGGGCAGCAGTCGAACATTTTCTGTACCCAGAAAGTCCCGTACACGACCTGAAACATGCGGTTGTGCATTATCCTGCTGAAATGTAGGGTTTAGCAGGGATCGAACGAAGGGTAGAGCCACGGGTCGTAACACATCTGAAATGTAACGTCCACTGTTCAAAGTGCCGTCAATGCGAACAAGAGGTGACCGAGACGTGTAACCGATGGCACGCCACACCATCACGCCGGGTGATACGCCAGTATGGCGACGACGAATACACGCTTCCAGTATGGGTTCACCGCGATGTCGCCAAACACGGATGCGACCATCATGATGCTGTAAACAGAACCTGGGTACATTCGAAAAAATAACGTTTTGCCATTCGTGCACCCAAGTTCGTCGTTGAGTACACCATCGCAGGCGCTCCTGTGGGTGATGCAGCGTCTAGGGTAACCGGAGCCATGGTCTCCGAGCTGATAGTCCATGCTGCTGCAAACGTCGTCCAACTGTTCGTGCAGATGGTTGTTGTCTTGCAAACGTCCCTATCTGTTGCCTCAGGGATCGAGACAAGGCTGCACTATTCAAAAAAATGGCTCTGAGCACTATGGGACTTAGCATCTGTAGTCATCAGTCCCCTAGAACTTAGAACTACTTAAACCTAACTAACCTAAGGACATCACACACATCCATGCCCGAGGCAGGATTCGAACCTGCGACCGTAGTAGTCGCGCGGTTCCGGACTGAGCGCCTGAACCGCTAGACCACCGCGGCCGGCGCTGCACTATTCGTTACAGCCATGCGGATAACATGCCTGTCATCTCGACTGCCGTCGACGAGGCAGTTGGGATCCAGGATCCAGCACGGCGTTCCGTATTACCCTCCTGAACCCACCGATTCCATATTCTGCTGACAGTCATTGGATCTCGACTAACGCGAGCAGCAATGTCGCGATACGATAAACTACAATCGCGATAGGATACAATCCGACCTTTATCAAAGTCGGAAACGTGATGGTACGCATTTCTCCTTACACGAGGCATCACAACAACGTTTCACCAGAGAACGCCGGTCAACTGCTGTTTGTGTATGAGAAATCGGTTAGAAACTTTCCTCATGTCAGCAGGTTGTAGGTGTCGCCACCGGCGCCAACCTTGTGTGAATGCTCTGAAAATCTAATCATTTGCATATCACAACATCTTCTTTCTGTCGGTTAAATTTCGCGTCTGTAGCACGTCATCTTCGTGGTGTAGCAATTTTAATGGCCAGAAGTGTAGGTTTACAGTTTATGGAGAAACCAGCCGCAAGTATGGTTAAGAAGTGAAGCGCCCAGGAGACATGGCCGAATGTCACCAAAGGGATTAAGAATTAGTGTTGTTCGTGTTTAATGTTGTTACTAGGCTTGGTAGGATGTATAAGGGATATGCACAACGCCAGGCGTCGAGTGATCACTGTGAAGAACACGGAGATGCCGCGTGTTCGCGTGAGAAAACATTATTAGCTCCTGACAGAATTTCAGAGTGGCTTCATTCAGGGTCTCCATTTGGTCGGCTGGTCGAATCGTGCGGGATTCAGTTTTTGCGGCTGTCGGTGTGACTGTGTCCCGATTACATGAGAAATTGAGGGCAGGCATACTCGTCGTTAAGTTTGCACTCCACGCCATCTGACTACAACAAGAGAAGATCACCGTATCGTGCACAAAGCATATCGTAACCCCTTCACTTCTACGGCAGAGAACAACTAATGGACTCCCAGTTACTTTTGTGTCATCTCGTGCTATTTGTCAGAGACTAGCAGCAGCCGGACTAGGAAATTACCACCCCCACACACAGGCTGCCGTTAGCACCACAGCAGAAACAGATGCGTTTGGAGTGGTGTCTTGACTGGGAACCGTGAACTACACATGAATGGCGTCGCATTTGTTTAGCGATGTATCGCGGTTCTGTACTACCCCGGATGACCACCGTCGGTGAGTACGATGGTGACCTAGGAAAAAGCCCCATTCTTTTCTTTCTTTTTACTCCTGGAGTTATCGAGTGTGGCAGCCACTGTTATGGCTTCAGGCAATGGTTGGTAGAGATTGAGAAATCTGACGGCAAAGCGATACGTCACGGAAATCCTGCGTTGCCATGTGTTACCTCTCACGCGACAGAATCGTCGCGTCATGTTTCAACAGGACAATGGTCATCCACAAACGACACATGTCTCTACGAAATGCCTGCGTGTCCGGCAACAGAACGTATGTGACACCAGCTCGGGCAGCAACTCTGTCTCAGTGCCCCTATCGTCAGGTAAGGATACAACGCAAAGCCGTACTGGTAAGTGGGCTCATATTGTCAAGTTCTTTGTAAATGTTATAACTTCCCCAATACATTTGTTTCTGTCTGAAATTTATCCCAACTTTACCTCCCACTCTGTAAGAGTCTACGTATTACCAAAACTATGTCCCCACAGGTTGTTATCCAACTTAAACTCGTATGCTGACCCTTGACTATTAAACTACCTAATATGAACTGAACTGTAACTGATCTGAATGCATCTTGTCTTTATATTACATGCGCAGCGGAAGTAAAACAATTATCTGATCCTAATCAAAATTGCCACTTACCTCGCTTCTTGACAACACTGTTGCAGGTTTCTCGAAAACACAAAAGCAGACAACAAGCAGGCAACGGCGAAGCTAGATTTCTGTTTCTAAAAAAAAATTTCCGAACCATATTCAAACTGTGAGATGTGATAGTGCCGGCCGCGGTGGTCTCGCGGTTCTAGGCGCGCAGTCCGGAACCGCGCGACTGCTACGGTCGCAGGTTCGAATCCTGCCTCGGGCATGGCTGTGTGTGATGTCCTTAGGTTAGTTAGGTTTAAGTAGTTCTAAGTTCTAGGGGACTGATGCCCACAGCTGTTAAGTCCCATAGTGCTCAGAGCCATTTGAACCATTTGAGATGTGATAGTGCGTAATGATAAACAGTGGGATGGGGAGGGTAACTACTCCTATGAAATGATATTCCAAGACAACAATTTTAGAATGAAGTTTGTTGTTGTTGTTGTTGTTGTTGTTGTGGTCTTCAGTTCAGAGACTGGTTTGATGCAGCTCTCCATGCTTCTCTATCCTGTGCAAGCTTCTTTATCTCCCAGTACTTACTGCAACCTACATCCTTCTGAATCTGTTTAGTCTATTAATCTCTTGGTCTCCCTCTACGATTTTCACCCTCCGCGCTGCCCTCCAATACTAAATTGGTGATCCCTTGATGCCTCAGAACATGTCCTACCAACCGATCCCTTCTTCTAGTCAAGTTCTTCCACAAATTTCTCTTCCCCCCAATTCTATTCAATACTTCCTCATTAGTCATGTGATCTACCCATCTAATCTTCAGCATCCTTGTGTAGCACCACATTTCAAAAGCTTCTATTCTCTTCTTGTCTAAACTATTTATCGTCCATGTTTCACTTCCATACATGGCTACACACCATACAAATACCTTCAGAAAAGACTTCCTGACACCAGTCTACATTTTATATCCTCTCTACTTCGACCATCATCAGTTATTTTGTTCCCCAAATAGCAAAACTCATTTACTGCTTTAAGCGTCTCATTTGCTAATCTAATTCCCTCAGCATCACCCGATTTAATTCGACTACATTCCATTATCCTCGTTTTGCTTTTGTTGATGTTCATCTTATATCCTTCTTTCAAGACACTGTCCATTCCGTTCAGCTGTTCTTCTAGGTCCGTTGATGTCTGTGACAGAATTACAATGTCATCGGCGAACCTCAAAGTTTTAATTTCTTCTCCATGGATTTTAATTCTTACTCCAAATTTTTCTTTTGTTTCCTTAATTCTTGCTCAATATACAGATTGAATAACATCAGGGGTAGGCTACAACCCTGTCTCACTCCCTTCCCCAACCACTGCTTCCTTTTCATGAAGTATATATTCAAAAAGACAGAGTAAAACTTGGCGTGATCTTCACACATAACATGAGCTTGAACAATACTATGCTTAACAAAAGTGAACAGTGAGTTAACAGAGAATTTCAATAAAAATCAAACAGCTTAATCAGTTAATGTGTTAATGCATGACTCAAGGAAGTGGGGTAGTCTTTCTCTCAGCTCTGAGCAAGTTAAATAGCTGACAATAATCATTCCTAGCTGCGCAGTCTCACCTCAGATTTCTTGTCTTCAAAAATAACAACATTATTCAAAATCTATATCCTTTTCGCTGTCTAATACATACATCTTATTCATCTTGCTGTCCTTTACAATCAATCTATCTTCATCTAGCAGATATAATCACAAGTCAACGCAGCGCTACAGAATACGTCCATCACCTACCACACTTCAGCAAAGACTATAGACGCAAAAACTGAACTACGACAATACCAAAGATTGTTAAATATCAACGTAACTTGTTCTCTCTGACGTGCACATCGATTACACACAAAAATCAAAATGACATGACCGCCTTACAACGTAACTCGATTTTTGTAATCAATGAAATAATATCACACTCCCTCTCAGTCTGTGAACATTCATTTCGTTTTTTCCTCCCGTTCTCGCTGCTACACTTTTTTTCCTTTTTTTTTGTCGGATGGTGTATATCATTTACTCAAATTATTTTAACTAGCGCTAACTGCTACCGCTTTCTACCCCGAAGGCTCCTTCCAGTCGTCAGTGCAGTGTGACGTACATGAGAAAACTGTACGCATCGTTGTCAGGAAGTACAATAACTCGTCTCACTTTTAACGAAGAAATGAATTCTTGTGAGTGTTACCTACATAGAAAATTCTGTGCCATTGTTAAAAGACATTTACCTGGCAGTGTGAGAGTAATGCGTCATATTGCTGTATACGAAAGGGTCGTGGTGAGCCCTTATGCTTCATAATTATGTCTGATACATTATTTTTACCACATCATAATGGCACTTGATTACCGATGTATACGCCACATAAGACCGTGTAAAATGGAACGGAGGAGTTGTTATACACCAAAGAGCCAGAGAAACTGGTACACCTGCCTAATATCGTGAAGGGCCTCCGGGAGCACACGGAAGTGCCGCAGCACGACGTGGCATGGATTCGACTAATGCCTGAAATAGTGCTGGAGAGAACTGGCACCATGAATCCTGCAGAACTGTTCACAAATCCGTAAGAGTACGACAGGATAGAGATCTCTTCTGAACAGCACGTTGCAAGGCATCGCTGATATGCTCAATAATGCTCATGTCTGGGGAGTTTGGTGGGCACAAGCAGAAGAGTGTTCCTGGAGCCACTCCTTAGCAGTTCTGGACGGCTAGGGTGTCGTATTGTCCTGCTGGAATTGCCCAAGTCCGTCGAAATGCCCAATGGAACAAATGTAAATGTCGTGTGACTAGGGCCTCCCGTCGGATAGACCATTCGCCGGGTGCAAGTCTTTCGATTTGGCGCCACTTCGACGACTTGCGCGTCGATGGGGATGAAATGATGGTGATTAGGACAACACAACACCCAGTCCCTGAGCAGAGAAAATTTCCGACCCAGCTGGGAATCGAACCCGGCCCCGTGGGATTGACATTCTGTCGCGCTGACCACCCAGCTACCGGGGACGGACACAATGGACATGAATGGATGTAGGTGATCAGACAGGATACTTACGTACGTATCACCTGTCAGAGTAGTATCTAGACGTATCAGGGATCCCATATCACTCCAGCTGCACACACCTTACACCATAACAGAGCCTCCACCAGCTTGAACAGTCCCCTGCTGACATGGAGGATCCATGGATTCATGAGATTATCTCCACACCCATACACGTCCATCAGCTCGATACAATTTGAAACGAGACTCGTCCGACGAGGTAACATGTCATCAACAGTCCGTTGTCCGTGTTGACGGGCCCATGCGAGGCGTAAAGCTTTGTGTCGTGCAGTCATCAAGGGTACACGAGTGGGCCTTCGGGTCCGAAAGCCCGTATCGATGATGTTTCGTTGAAATCTGCACCAATTTGCGGAAGGGTTGCATTTCTGTCACGTTAAACGATTGCCATGCGTCGTCGTTTGGTCCCGTTCTCGCAGGATACCGGATTCCTTATATTCATGGTACACTCGTGAAATGGTCGTACGGAAAAATCGCCACTCCAGCGCTACCTCGGAGATGCTGTGTCCCATCGCTCATGCACCGACTATAACACCACGTTCAAACTCACTTAAATCTTGATAACCTCCCACTGTAGCAGCAGTAACCCATCTAACAACTGCGTCAGACACTTGTGTTGTATACGCGTTGCCGACCGCTGCGCCTTATTCTGCCTTTTACATATCTCTGTATTTGAATACGCATGCCTACATCAGTTTCTTTGGCGCTTCAGTGTATAAAACGAGTACTATCGTCTGATGATGAAAATTTCATGTTTGACTCCGTCAGCCGCTCTGTTTTGTCAAGTTAAACATAGTAGATAACCAACTGAGTCATAAATTCGCGCTATTGTGCTATTGTATTAATTATAAAACCATGTGAAAGAGACGGCCAAGTGCCCGTCCAAGTGTTCGCCTCTGGCTCCGTGTGGGCATGTAGTGTGCAGCACCCCTCTGTCATGGGTGCAGTTCGTAAACAAGACGTACTGCTGCGTCGTCGCGCCGTTAGCGGCTTAGTGAGCTGTCGATACGATCGGACGCTTGTTGTTTCCTGTACTTGAGAAGGAATCACCATTTTTTACTGCAGTATGTGAGCGCCATTGCTTGCTCAGTTCGTTGATGGTAATAACTATTTCTCTCATTGTCGACTGTGGATTGTTTTAGCATTATAATTATTTGATGATTGTTCCGGAGAAGTTCATTAAGCACAACGGATTGAGATATCAGTGTTAGTTTATTACGCTCTTTGTCGAAAAATGTTACTGAATTATAGTAAGAACGTCATGCCACGAGATTCGAAGAAAACTTTAACTTTCGTGAATGCTTCAATATTGAATCACATTCCCTGCTTGCGGGTTACTGTCCAATATTCTTCCGATATTCGTCCGTAACTTTCAGTACACTACTTGGCAACCATTCCGATGTTTCTTCCGGCCGGCTTTTTTTTTTTTTTTTTTTTTTTTTTTTTTTTTTTTTTTTTTTTTTTTTTTTTTGCGACCCTTGCGATCGAGTGTTCCCACGCCTGTGGACTCCACGTCTGATACGCTGGCGTGAAGTTCACTGATGAGCCCTGAGGCGCTTCACCGCGCGTTGTCGCGCCTCACAGAGGTTGTATTGTGTCGATCGAGATGCAGCAACGGAGACGTGTCAAGTACCGCAACATGAAAGGATAGACTAATGGGAAATGGAGAGGGTGTATTTTATCACATTAGACAACGTTTGATCAAGTCTTAGTATCAGGGGTGGGCATAAAATGGTAATAGGATCCCTCTATCGCCCATCTGACGCATCTATTGATGTAACCGAGAACATTAGACAAAACCTCAGTTCTCTTTTACGTAAGCTGCCCCCCCCCCCCCCCCCAATCATACACCAGTCTTCGGCGAAGACTTTAATGGTTCAACAACCAATTGGGGAAAATACAGTCTTATTAGTGATGGGCATGATAAGACATCCTGTGAAACATTAATGAATGCATTCTCTGAAAACTACCTAGAACAGATAGTTCGGAATTCCACTCATGATAGAAATACACGGAATCTAAAGGCAACAAATAGATATGATCTTAATTGAGGATCTTCATATCGAAACAGGTATCAATGGCAATCACACGGTTGTGGCAATAATGGTTACCAACGTACAAATGATAACTAAAACAAGCAGAAAGATATATATGTTCAGTTAAGTAGATAAAACATCAGTGGTTTCATATTTCAATGAGGAACCTAAAACTTTCAGCACAGGTCAGAAGCATGTAGAGAAACTACGGCTCAAGTTTAAAAGACTAGATGTGTACTCAGTAGAACAGTTCATAATGGGAGGAAGCCTCCATGGTGACAGTCACTGTAATGAAACTTCTAAAGAACCACAGCGTACTACATAATAGATGCAAAACAAAGCATAGGACTACAGATAAAGCGATGCTGAATAAAAGGTGTTTGGCTATCAAGAGAGTAATGCGTCAAGCCTTCAGTGAGTACCATAGCAAATATTGTCAGATAATCTTTCACAAAACTCAAAGAAATTCTGGTCGTACGTAAAGGCTGTTAGTGCTTCCAAAGTTAGTGTTCAGTCCGTAGCGAATGAGAGAGGAACTGAAATTGAGGGTAGCAAAGCAGAAGCTGAAATGCTTAAATCCATCTTCAAATAATCCTTTACAAAGGGAAACCCAAGAGAATTGCCCCAGTTTAATCCTCGTACCACTGAGAAGGTGAATGTAATGAGTATTAGTGTCAGTAGCGTTGAGAAACAGCTGAAATCGTTAAAACTGGACAAAGTTCCTGGGTGTGATGGAATTCCTATCAGATTGTATACTGAATTTGCGGCTGAGTTAGCCCCAACTCTAACAATAATCTGTTGTAGATCCCTCAAGCATTAATCTATTGTACAGCCCTCGAACAAAAAGCCGTTCCCAGTAGTTGGAAGAAAACGCAAGCCATACCCGTCTATTAGAAGGACAGTAGAAGTGATCCACAAAACTACCGTCCATTATCCTTAATATCGATTTGTTGTAGAATATTAGAACATATTCGGAGCTCCAACATAATGAGGTATCTAGAATAGAATGATCTCCTCCATGCCAACAAGCTTGGAGTCCGAAAACACCGATCATGTGAAATCCAACTCTCACTTTTCTCACTCGAAATACTGAAAGCTTTGGATCAAGGCAGTCAGGTAAGTGTAGTAGTTCTTGATTTTCGAAAAACACTTAACTCAGTACCACGTCTATGCTTATTGTCAAAAGTACGATAATATGGTGTATTAAGCGAAATTTGTGACTCGACTGAGGACTTTGTGTAGGGAGGACGTAGCGGGTTATCGTGGAAGGCAGGTCATCGTCAGATCTAAAATTGCCGTGCGGTTCTGGCGCTGCAGTCCGGAACCGCGGAACTGCTACGGTCACAGGTTCGAATCCTGCCTCGGGCATGGGTGTGTGTGATGTCCTTAGTTAGTTAGGTTTAAGTAGTTCTAAGTTCTAGGGGACTTATGACCTAAGATGTTGAGTCCCATAGTGCTCAGAGCCATTTGAACCATTTTTTTAGATCTAAAATTAATTTCGGGTGTGCCCCAGGGAAGTGTGTTGGGACCCTTATTGTTCAAGTTGTATACTCCCTTTGTCAGAAAAGTCCCAGGACAGGTTTATTTTATTTCTGAGTTTGCAATACTAAAAAGATACAAATGTTGTTTTTATGTTACCTGGTAGGTGTGCGTCCTTGAAATGATCTTGGCCATGTTTCCGTGCAAACTCACTAGGCGTCAAGGCTATACTTAGCAACACACTGTTTGGGTTCTTGGCACGTTAGTCACGGTGACACAATGGATGCTGATTGTGAGCAAAGAGTTAACAGTAAGTTCTATTAAACTCGGGACAACCCCTAATGAAACGTGGACAATGATTAAGCAAGCACATGCAGGCGGGACACTTTCAGTAAGTCGTGTTTTCGAGTGGCACAAGGTTTCTTGAAGGCAGACATTCATTGGAAGACGATCGAGAACTGATCGTCCATTTATAGCACATACTGGCGCAAACGTGAAGCGTGTAAGGCAGCTATTGTAAGAAGTATGGGTGCGAAATCAGAAGAACTTAATTTGAAACACTATGTGTGTCAGAAGACATTACGCGAAGATTTAGGGAAAAGGAAACAGCCGGCCGCGGTGGTCTCGCGGTTGAGGCGCTCAGTCCGGAACCGCGCGACTGCTACGGTCGCAGGTTCGAATCCTGCCTCGGGCATGGATGTGTGTGGTAGGTTTAAGTAGTTCTAAGTTCTAGGGGACTGATGACCTCAGAAGTTAAGTCCCATAGTGCTCAGAGCCTTTTGAACCATTTTTTGAAAAGGAAACTTGTTGCAAAACTCGTCTCTCACACGCTAACAGAAGGAGGAAAGACTAAGAGTTTTTACTGAACTACTGGATAGAGGCAGACGAGATCCCATTTTTTGTGCCAAAGATTATAGCTGGGGATGAAAGTTGGTGTTACCAGTATGATCCTCACGAAGCGTCAAATTGCTGAGTGGCAGAGTCCTGGATCACCAGCCTCGAAAAAAGTCAAATGACAACCTTCGAGAGCGAAGACAATGTTGATCCCATTCTTTGATAGTAAAGGATTAGTTCACCGTGAATATGTTCCTCCAGGTTAAGCAGAGAACCAAACTCTTTACATCGAAGCCTTGAAACGTTTGCGACAAGTAATTCGACGTCACCGTCCTGATTTTTGGCGTTCTCAGAACTAGTTCTTACAGCATGACAACGCAAAGACCCATACTGATTTATCTGTTACCGAGTATCTGGCAAGACATTCTGTTACTGCCTCCCACATCCGCCCAACCTTGCGATTTTTTCTTGTTTCCGCGAGTGAAAAGGTGGCTGTAGGGAAAGTTTCATCAGGATATCGAAGACATCCAACAGGCTGTGGCAAATGAGCTTACAAGCATCGCAGTTGAAAATTTCCCTGCTTGCTTCCAAGACCTCAAGAAGAGTTGGTAGCTGTGTATAGATAGCCAGGGGAACTTCTTCGATAGGAGCTAGGATCATTACTTGTTAAGTGCAATTTTCTGACGAGGGGGGTATTAATTATTTATCCTTTTTGCAAATGACGCAGTTATCTATAATCAATGTACTGTTTGAAAGAAGCTGCATAAATATTCAGTAAGATCTTGATAAGATTTCGAAGTGGTGCAAAGATCGGCAACTTGCTTTAAATGTTCAGAAATGTGAAACTGTACACTTAGCAAAACGAGAAAACGTAGTATCCTATGAACATAATATCAGTGAGTCACAGTTGGACTCGGCCAACTCGTACAAATATCTGGGTGTAACACTTTGTAGGGATATGAAATAGGTTCAATTGTAGGTAAGGCAGGTGGTAAACTTCGGTTTATTAGTAGAATACTGGGGTTGAAATGGTTCAAATGGCTCTAAGCACTATGTGACTTAACATCTGAAGTCATCAGTCCCCTAGACTTAGAACTACTTAAACCTAACTAACCTAAGGACATCACACACATCCATGCCCGAGGCAGGATTCGAACCTGCGTCCGTAGCGGCAGCGCGTTTCCGGACTGAAGCGCCTAGAACCGGTAGGCCACAACGGACCGCTCTGAATTACAGTGTTGAAACTTCTGTTCATGAGGTGTGAATATATCAGACATAAGAGTGAAGCGTGAAGCCGTTGCCCCGGAGACGATCGAAGGCTTTTTGGGTGTCCAGGAACTCAGTCCAGTAACACAGCCCTGTTGTTTTGGTAGTCGGGGAATACTGGGGAAGTACAATGGATCTATAAAGGACATAGCTTACAAATCACTCGTGTGACCCATTCCAGAATATCACTGAAGTGTCTGGAACCTGTTCCAAATATGAATAACAGGGGTACTGCACGTATACAGAGAAGGGCAGCACGAGTGACAACAGGTTTGTTTGACCCGTCGGAGAGTGTCGCAGGGATGCTGAAGAAACTGAACTGACAGACTCTTGGAGATAGACGAAAACTATGCCGAGGACGTCTACTAAGAAAGTTTAAACAAGCGGCTTCAAATGCTGACTCTAGGAATGTACTACAACCCCCTGCGTATCGCTAACATAGGGATCATGAGGACAATAGGAGAATAGCTGCAGCACACGCAGAGGTGTTCAAACAATCATTCTTCCCGCCCTCCATATGTGAATGGAACGGGAAGAAAACCCAATAACTGATACAATAGGAAGTACCTCTGCCATTCACTTCACTGTGATTTGTAGAATATACACTCCTGGAAATTGAAATAAGAACACCGTGAATTCATTGTCCCAGGAAGGGGAAACTTTATTGACACATTCCTGGGGTCAGATACATCACATGATCACACTGACAGAACCACAGGCACATAGACACAGGCAACAGAGCATGCACAATGTCGGCACTAGTACAGTGTATATCCACCTTTCGCAGCAATGCAGGCTGCTATTCTCCCATGGAGACGATCATAGAGATGCTGGATGTAGTCCTGTGGAACGCCTTGCCATGCCATTTCCACCTGGCGCCTCAGTGGGACCAGCGTTCGTGCTGGACGTGCAGACCGCGTGAGACGACGCTTCATCCAGTCCCAAACATGCTCAATGGGGGACAGATCCGGAGATCTTGCTGGCCAGGGTAGTTGACTTACACCTTCTAGAGCACGTTGGGTGGCACGGGATACATGCGGACGTGCATTGTCCTGTTGGAACCGCAACTTCCCTTGCCGGTCTAGGAATGGTAGAACGATGGGTTCGATGACGGTTTGGATGTACCGTGCACTATTCAGTGTCCCCTCGACGATCACCAGTGGTGTACGGCCAGTGTAGGAGATCGCTCCCCACACCATGATGCCGGGTGTTGGCCCTGTGTGCCTCGGTCGTATGCAGTCCTGATTGTGGCGCTCACCTGCACGGCGCCAAACACGCATACGACCATCATTGGCACCAAGGCAGAAGCGACTCTCATCGCTGAAGACGACACGTCTCCATTCGTCCCTCCATTCACGCCTGTCGCGACACCACTGGAGGCGGGCTGCACGATGTTGGGGCGTGAGCGGAAGACGGCCTAACGGTGTGCGGGACCGTAGCCCAGCTTCATGGAGACGGTTGCGAATGGTCCTCGCCGATACCCCAGGAGCAACAGTGTCCCTAATTTGCTGGGAAGTGGCGGTGCGGTCCCCTACGGCACTGCGTAGGATCCTACGGTCTTGGCGTGCATCCGTGCGTCGCTGCGGTCCGGTCCCAGGTCGACGGGCACGTGCACCTTCCGCCGACCACTGGCGACAACATCGATGTACTGTGGAGACCTCACGCCCCACGTGTCGAGCAATTCGGCGGTACGTCCACCCGGCATCCCGCATGCCCACTATACGCCCTCGCTCAAAGTCCGTCAACTGCACATACGGTTCACGTCCACGCTGTCGCGACATGCTACCAGTGTTAAAGACTGCGATGGAGCTCCGTATGCCACGGCAAACTGGCTGACACTGACGGCGGCGGTGCACAAATGCTGCGCAGCTAGCGCCATTCGACGGCCAACACGGCGGTTCCTGGTGTGTCCGCTGTGCCGTGCGTGTGATCATTGCTTGTACAGCTCTCTCGCAGTGTCCGGAGCAAGTATGGTGGGTCTGACACACCGGTGTCAATGTGTTCTTTTTTCCATTTCCAGGAGTGTAGATGTAGCAATAGGTGTAGCTGTATATCACACAGAAAGTGTGCGAACATGTCAAAGTGTTGACTGAAAGGCAACTAGAATGCTGTCTCACAACTGATAACAACTGACCACACACTGTGCATATGTCAGACTGCTTAATATTACAGAGCCGTCTGTCTACATCTACATGACTACTCCGCAGTTCGCAGTTAAGCGCCTGGTAGACGGTTCATCGAACCAGCTTCAAGTTATTTCTCTACCGTTCCACCCGCAAACAGCGCGTGCGAAGATAAGCTGGAGACGATGGAAGCAATGGTCTTACTGCCTACAGTAGCTACAGATCTCTGAAGCTGGGGACAAAACGAATCGCTTCCAGTTCAGTTTTAGCGTAGAGGTTGCAACACAGTTACAACTCCAAATGGAAGAGGCTTTTTTTTTTTCCTTCTTCAAGGGACAGACCTTAGAAAACATGTGTACATGGGCATGCTGAACAATTGGCTCATCCTGTAACTATAGACCGACAGTGTGCACTCCATTTATAAACATGTTCTGTTCCGCACGCCTTCATCTTGATATACATAAACTGTTAAACGCAACACTAATAACCCATTGGATCGGCCGTGGTGGCGACAGTGACTGGAAACTCTCACGACCTCGACGCTCATCCGACTTATTTCTTTGCCTGGAGCTATGTGAAAGATAAAGACTTTGTGCCTCGGTCAGTAAGAAATGTATGTCTTCGAGATCGCATCAGCACTGCCTTAGAAGGAACTGAAACGAGTATGGGATGAACTCCAACGACGACTTGCAAGCAAGGCTATTGAGAATTTTCCGGGTGGCCATCACGTTGCAGTGCCACTAAGGATTACTGGTAACGAAATTATACTTGCGCGTGTGAAGTACGGTAAGAAGAATGTATTGTTAAATTTGTCGATGAATTTGGGGAATACAGGGAGCGAAGTTAAGTGCAGTGAATTGCTACGTATAGTAACAACAATGGACCTCACCCGACTGAGCACCGAGTGTAATTGCGTTGGGATGACAGACACGGGCACGTCGTTCCATCCTGCTTCACCTCTCGGGTAAAGCGAGGAGAGATGACACATATTTCGAAAACATCGTCTCAATCCCGTAAAAATGCATATGTAAATGTATAAATGCTTGCCAAATGTTTGGCACACACTTTTCGTCTTTGAGGAAAAGATCGTGTCTCTAAATTCACCAATGAAACTGGAATTTGGTACACTATCTAAAAAGACTGAATGTTACCAACTGCCCTGGGGTGAGTAAGATGACGTTCCACGGTTAAGAGAAATGTCTCTTGTTCGTACTTCGTAACTGCTTCGTTTACTTACAAAGACAAGTCTAGCCTGCTCGTTTACAACCGGCGTAGGAAGCTTTCGTTACAATATCAAGACAGTGAAAGCCATGAAGAAGTCAGAATAACACTTAAATATTACAAAAGCATGTGTCAACCGCTACTAACGTAAAAACTGAATGAAACTGTACATAGATGAGCAACTAAACAAACGAATAAATTGCAAGATAGGGAGGGAGTATTGTTCTACTTTTGTATAACTGTAATTTTCGATGCTTTTTGTTTCTTCCACAAAACGCACACGCTTTATTTGTAAGCTGAATAATCTTCATGCAACCACCGTTTGCGCACTACACACTGTAACCAGTCAGCTATGGATCGGGTTTCAGAATGAAGTTCCAGACATTCTGTACATTCATCGTCATTGAATCCTGCTGAATCATTACAGCGTTGGCCCCACTTCTCAAATTAGTTTGACTCCAAGAAGCTCGATTCGTCATCCGAATATAATATTCGTTATGTGTTTAACCTGCAAGCACAACACATGTGGTTTAGACAATCTGTACCACACCATAAGCGCGAAATCTCAGCACAATAAATTGATACCCGTTTTAGCTTTGCGATTTCTCTCCTATTGCTTTCATGCGTCATCTGTCCTACAGCGGTAGTGAAGAAGACGCACCTTGTCTTTCCGATGTACAAATATCTGACTAGTATTACATACTCAACACAGTCTTATCATTAATCTATCGCTTGGATCATTCGGTTTTCGCTAATTCCTTTGCATTCCCATCATATAACAACACGGCACTACGTGAAATTTCAAACACTTAGCTCGACCAGTCAGTGATAAAATTCCCTCGTAGAACCTACGAATATGCTCACATATTCTACAGAATGTTCAGCACGTCTGTCCTATACAACTAATACCTCGCTATCAGCAAACTGGTGGTACCACATACCGGCAAGTATGAAAACGGAAGTGCATCTTCTCTCGTATCCGCGTCAGCTATACAAGCTTTACCCTACACCATATTTCATCAATCGTACTGGCTGGCGGGTGACGACGTGGTACCCTCGCGGCAACCCATGGCCAGATGTTTCGACTGAGTAAGAGATCTAGAGAACGTGCTATCCAGGGCAACAGTCGAACACCGTCTGTGTAGAGATTGGTCAGGAAAACACGGTGACGTCCGGTGTTGCGTTATCTCGTTGAAAGATACCATCGCTGCGGCCTTAAAAGCCACGACTGTTCGAACGACCAACTGGACGTTTGTAGGCGCTTTGACCGACCGACGAACTTTCATGTCGGGCGGGTAGGACCACCCGAAAGCCGACCCCCATCACTCCACCCAACAAATTTTGCCGAGTATACCGCTGGCGTGCCAACCGCCCTATGAACGTTCGTCTTTTGTCAGTGCTGCAGTAAATGCTGTTCTAATTTACAGGGTGATTATAGTTAAAGTTAAACTTTCAAACAGCTGTAGAAATTACACCACTGGTTAGAATGACGTCAAATTGCAGCGGAATATTATCGGAGAAGGGAGAGAACGTATGGCAGAAGAAAAATAAATAGTTACAAAATGTAGCAATAGATGGCGCTGTAAGCATCATAACTTAATAGTGGACGACTAGAAATGACAAATGAATCATACAACAATGCCTAAGGTACACATTTGACGTTAAACAAACTGTACTACTCAGTGTGCATGAGTGTACAGATGTGATACTGTTAGTTACGTAAGCCCATCCACCACGGCAAGGTCATAGCTCATCGTATGGTAAAAAACGGTTTTTAACTGTCCTGAGGCCAAAAACCGCATAAAAAACACGAATCAAAATCAAATCGGATTATTAATTTCCGTGTGACCGGCGCAAAATATTTTCTGTATGCTGTCCACCGTTCTCTACAAGTTGAAATCGAGAAACAGCATATTCCTGCGGACAAGCCTACTTCCTGTCTCAAGGTATGAGTGGCGGCGCTTTACGTAGCCTTCAAAATGGTGCTTGTAACGTAGGTGCATTCCAAGCAGATAGCTGACACTGAATTTCTTTTGGCGAAAAATCAGAGCATCGCAGATATACGTAGACGCTTGCAGAATGTCTCTAGAGATCTGGCAGTGAACAAAAGGGCGGTCTGTCATTACCGAAACGTGGTCGCACAAACCTGTGCGATCCCGCACGTGCCAGCGGCCGCATACAACTTTGATCCCTGCAATGTCTGAACGAGCGGAACTATCATTCATGTCAACCGACAGATCACAATCAAACACCTCACGGGGCGACTGGACGTTTCTGTTGGTAGTGCTGACACACTCGTGTCAGTTGGGGTACTCAAAGGTTCCTCACCGCCTAACTGGAGACCATAAAGAGCAACGAAGGACCGACCATCTGCGTGAAATTGCTTGTGCGTCACGAGGCTAAAAGCATCAAAGGCGATGAAACATGGGTTCATCACTTCGAACCGCAAAGAAAACGGCAATTCATGAAATGGTAGTACTCAACCTCTCCTCCGAAGGAAAAGTTCAAAATGCACACTCAGCTGGAAAGTTATGGCGACAGTTTTCTGCGACTCTCAAGGGGTTATTCTGTTCGATGTCCTTTCTGTATTGAGCTACCATCAGGAAACTGAAGAAACGACTTCAACGAGTTCGTCGGCACAAAAATGCAGGCCGGCCGCTGCGGCCGAGCGGTTCTAGGCGCTTCAGTCCGGAATCGCGTTGCTGCTACGGTCGCAGGTTCCAATCCTGCCTCGGGCATGGATGTGTGTGATGTTAAGTTTAAGTAGTTCTAAGTCTAGGGGACTGATGACCTCAGATGTTAAGTCCCATAGTGCTTTGAGCCATTTGAACCATTTTTGAAAAATGCAGGCGAACTTCTGCGCACTGGAGAGGCACTCACAAAACTTCATTGGACTGTTCTTCCTCATCCATTCTGCAGCCCGGATCTCGCAACTTCCGACTTCCACCTATTTGTCCCAACAAAGGACGCATTGACGGGATTGATGCAGCAAGACGTTGGCTTCGACGTCGACCAGTAGTGGTACCATGCGGACATACAGGCCATCTCAGTAAGGTGGCGTAAGGGCAACACATTGAAGAGAGATTATGCCCCGGGTTCCCGGGTTCGATTCCCGGCGGGGTCAGGGATTTTCTCTGCCTCGTGATGACTGGGTGTTGTGTGATGTCCTTAGGTTGGTTAGGTTTAAGTAGTTCTACGTTCTAGGGGACTGATGACCATAGATGATAAGTCCCATAGTGCTCAGAGCCATTTTTTTTTTTTAGAGATTATGCCGGAAAATAGTTTTCTTGCGAAAAGATCCGTGAATAATATCGTGTACTAGAACCCTAAGTAAAGCGAAACTTGTCTCGGGAAAAAAGTGTGTAGCATTATCGAACACATCTCGTAAATAATTTGTCGGGCTGTGCTGAAGTACTAATCATTTGCATAACCAAGAATGTAGTAGTCTCCGTGGGTATTTGACGTTGACGCATGCAGCCTCCATGATGCAATTTTGTAGCCAGCGGTGTTCGGAGTCGGTGCCTTCGCTATCGTAACGAAACGACGCCGTGTTTTCCTTAGTGCCATACTGACGGGCCGCCAGTTGGCCTCCCCGATTGACAGCGGGAGGGTCAGTGTCAGGGCGCTGCCTCGCCTGTCCGTCACGGCGCCTAACGACGTCTCACTCGGCTGGCTGCGCTGTGACGTCACGCCAGTTAGCGCGCTTCCCCCACCCCCAGCTTTTTACGGGCGGGCGCGGCGCTGGGCGGCACGCGATTGGCGCTCGCGGCTGCAGCGCGTGCTCTGCCTCCCCCCCCTGCCCCCTGCCCACAACCGCTGCTCCGCGGCCCGCCCCCCGGCGCGCGCCGACAAAACACGCGCCAAAAACCCCGCGGAGCTGTATCAATGTTTAACAAAGATAAAAGTAAAAGACGGCCGCGCCCGCCGCTTTCGTTTTCAATATCGCGGAGACCCGTGCGAGGGGAGGCCGAGGGGATAGCGCTGCACGCGCCTGTGGGGAGCGAAAAAAAAAAGAGGGTCGGGCTGCACACCGTGCCCAGCAAGTGCCGCCCGACGAGGCAGCCATGCCATCGGTAGCAGCCTGACGAACGAAAGCCGCTGCCACACTTGAATTTTACAGCGACTTTCGAGCGACACCGTCCGTGACAGTATTTCTTCCACGTAAATGCATTCTTCTAAAACGTCTCCCCGTAGTAAGGTTTGTTGATGGAGAACGCAGCCTGCCACACACTTTTATTAAAGCTTTATTTTATTGCCATTACCGGTTTCGAGTATTACGTCCATCTTCAGTTGGCTACACCTCTTTTCCTGCAGTAATATACGAGGGCAGTTCAATAAGTAATGCAACACATTTTTTTTCTGAAACAGGGGTTGTTTTATTCAGCATTGAAATACACCAGGTTACTCCCCAATCTTTTAGCTACACAACACTATTTTTCAACGTAATCTCCATTCAATGCTACGGCCTTACGCCACCTTGAAATGAGGCCTGTATGCCTGCACGGTACCATTCCACTGGTCGATGTCGGAGCCAACGTCGTACTGCATCAATAACTTCATCATCCGCGTAGTGCCTCCCACGGATTGCGTCCTTCATTGGGCCAAACATATGGAAATCCGACGGTGCGAGATCGGGGCTGTAGGGTGCATGAGGAAGAACAGTCCACTGAAGTTTTGTGAGCTCCTCTCGGGTGCGAAGACTTGTGTGAGGTCTTGCGTTGTCATGAAGAAGGAGAAGTTCGTTCAGATTTTTGTGCCTACGAACACGCTGAAGTCGTTTCTTCAATTTCTGAAGAGTAGCACAATACACTTCAGAGTTGATCGTTTGACCATGGGGAAGGACATCGAACAGAATAACCCCTTCAGCGTCCCAGAAGACTATAACCATGACTTTACCGCCTGAGGGTATGGCTTTAAACTTTTTCTTGGTAGGGGAGTGGGTGTGGCGCCACTCCATTGATTGCCGTTTTGTTTCAGGTTCGAAGTGATGAACCCATGTTTCATCGCCTGTAACAATCTTTGACAAGAAATTGTCACCATCGGCCACATGACGAGCAAGTAATTCCGCACAGATGGTTCTCCTTTGCTCTTTATGGTGTTCGGTTAGACAACGAGGGACCCAGCGGGAACAAACCTTTGAATATCCCAACTGGTGAACAATTGTGACAGCACTACCAACAGAGATGTCAAGTTGAGCACTGAGTTGTTTGATGGTGATCCGTCGATCATCTCGAACGAGTGTGTTCACACGCTCCGCCATTGCAGGAGTCACAGCTGTGCACGGCCGGCCCGCACGCGGGAGATCAGACAGTCTTGCTTGACCTTGCGGCGATGATGACACACGCTTTGCCCAGCGACTCACCGTGCTTTTGTCCACTGCCAGATCACCGTAGACATTCTGCAAGCGCCTATGAATATCTGAGATGCCCTGGTTTTCCGCCAAAAGAAACTCGATCACTGCCCGTTGTTTGCAACGCACATCCGTTACAGACGCCATTTTAACAGCTCCGTACAGCGCTGCCACCTGTCGGAAGTCAATGAAACTATACGAGACGAAGCGGGAATGTTTGAAAATATTCCACAAGAAATTTCCGGTTTTTTCAACCAAAATTGGCCGAGAAAAAAAATGTGTTGCATTACTTATTGAACTGCCCTCGTATTATCCGCCTGCACCACGTCGTCTGCTCGTGTACTGCATAAGAATATTTGTATAATTAGTGCCACTTTGTAACATACGTGTAGCCAAGTCCACCACAAGATGGGCATCGTAGTCCGAAATCGGTAATGACAATGAAATAACGCTTTAGAAAATGGAAATTTGCGGCAAGGTCTTATGGGACCGAACTGCTGAGGTCGTCGGTCCCTAAGCTTACACAGTACTTAATCTAACTTAAACTAACTTATGCTAAGGACGACACACATCCATGCCCGAGAAAGGACTCGAGCCTCCGACGGGGAGGAACCGAGCGGACCGTGACAAGACGCCCCAGACCGCGCACGTATCCCGCGCGGCTAATAACGCTTTATGATAAGTGTTTGGGGTGGGCTGGGTTCTCCATCAACATTCCTGAATTATTGCATAACAGTCTCGGAGTGCAACAAGATCCATCACGGACAAAATAACATCTCCCCTTGTACTGGATTTTACCAACATAAAGGCAAAGATGCTGCTTTCACTCGAGCCAACGATTTAAGCGACCGCTAGAACTGGAATGACTCAAGAATATTACGATTAACAACGGAAATGATACACGAACGACATAAACAGAATACAAACATTACCTAGTTTGTTCCGTGACGCCCCCAGGTCTCACTTATCCAGTATCAGGCTGTCCCCATTCATAAAAGAAACACGTCTGCAAACTCCTCTGTGGCTGGCTCCTGTCTCTAAAGCAAGCTGCCTTGCACTCTGCGGAAAGTTAAAGGCTATGTTGGTTTTAAGAAAATGCTGCAACGCTTTCGTCATCCTCGAGACTATCCCCCGTGAAATTAACAGAAGTTATACGACCGTTTTTGCCTCGTGTCAAACAGTAAAGCAAATCCTCCCATCTTCTCCCATTTACGCGTCTTGTTCTTTTCATTTCTCAGCCAGCCATGTCACTTTATTTTCGCCTGTCTTAATTACTTCTGTTTTATCATTTTCCTCTTTTTCTACTTCTCCCACCGCTGGAGGTTCGGGTCCTCCCTCGCGCATGGATTTGTGTGTTTTCTTAGCATAAGTTTGTTTAAGTTGTGTGTAAGCCTAGGGACCGATGACCTCAGCAGTTTAGTCCCTTAGGAATTCACACACATTTGAACATTTTTATTTTACCACCCTGTGACTCACGAATATTGCTACTGGTCCTCATAGCTCAAATGTACCCTCCTGTAAATTGTCTCAATTGTTGTACTTATGATTTAACGTAAGCTGTCTTCATTTTTTTTCTCTTGCTGAACTGAGTAGAAGGGCGACCAAAAGTTTCCCTTCTAAGACTGTACTGTCAGGAATCGATATGTCAGTCAGGAAAAGTTACCGTGAGCATTGGGACAATCATCCCTCCGACTCTCGAGGTTGAAGATACCCGTTTGATAAAAACCCCTTGTCGTGCTGCATAAAGTACATAACTACCTGTTGCATATCCTCGTATTACAGGAATCGTCGACTCTTCAAGGCCTTTCTTTAATGGACCGAAAACGTAATAATCGCATGGGGAGAGATGAGGACTATAGTACAGGTGCTCGAGAGCCTCCCACTTGAGTAGACGTAACTTTTGCGTCACGACATTCGCGATATGGGCACAAGCTTTGTGATGAAGCAGCAATACCCCTTAGCGCATCATTCCACAATGATGGTTTACGATAGACGAGTTGCCACATACACATTCTTCATTCTTTGATTGTTATCGACCCGTGTTTTTCCTTCGGTAGACAAGAAAAGAATAACGGCACATGGGCATTGTTTGGGCACATTCGATTACAACGTCGCCATAGGTCACGTTCCCGCATTCACCGCATGTACCGAATGCCACTCTAATCCCTTGCCTACATGACGGTGCTTACACACCAGCATCGTTGTCGCGCTACGTTGCATATATGCTGCAACAGCGCCCTCAAACGGAAACTTTCTGATCGCTCCTTGTAATTACTAAATATTTTGCAATGTTACTTTACAGGGTATTAAAATATGTTCTATATTTTGAGAGGTGGCAGTACGGACTCAAACAAGTACAAAATTTCCAGTAAACATGGACTCTAAAATACATACCTTAAGAATTGCGAGCTGCTGTTCATTTAGCTACTGTAAAAAAATCACGTCTGTTGCAAGATCTTTGCTATTACTAACGAACTGCAGAATGCAGTTAGCAAATTTTCTGTTGCTGTGGAACAGCAGAGCTTGTAGCATAATCTACTTGTTATTACATACGACCTGCGCGTGTGAGTCATCGCTAAAGGAGATACTCAATGTGGTGTCCGACATCTTAGAGAATCACATACTCTCTGAAAAATTCCACGTTGAAGGCAGGCACTATTGACCCGTTCCTGTAGTGTTTGTACGTCATTAATGCGGCTTCAAGCACAAAGATTTCAAGTATCCCCGGAACCAAAAATCCAAGGAATTAAGATCAGGGCACGACATACTGGGCCTACCGTACCAATCAGTTGTCCATTCTATATCTATATGAGTTGTTCTCGGACATTTCAGAGAATATAGGCCGGTGCTCCATCACGCATGAACCACATCTCCAGCCGTTGTCTAGTAGCACAAACACGTCATGTGAAAGGAACTGGCGATACCTTGCACCCGCAAGCTGTTTGGTGGTATGGGAGGTCTCATTAGTCTATCACCAATAATTCCGGTCCACGGACTAATTGAAAATCGGCACTGATGACTTGCTTCTTCAACTGCGTGTGGATTTAAATCGGTCCACACATGTTGGTTACAAAAATCGACAGTCCCATCCACCGTTAAACCAGCCATGTCTGTAAACAGTACCTTTGTTCTGGAAACTGGATTTTCACCACATCTTTGCAAAAGTCATTGGCAGAACTGCAGTGTCGCAGGATGATCTCGTGGCTGAAGGACTTGGAGACGCTCTGCATGATATGGATACAGCAACTGTTGTAGCTGAATCACCTAGACTGAAGGATGAGCAACCCAGATAGATGCTGAAATCCTACGTACGCTAATTCCGAGAGCTGCTTCCACTCGTTGCAATGCTCGCTCCTCCACGACAGCAGTACGGATGGTGCGATGTCAACCACGAATCGCTGTTGTTAGAGCTACGGAGCCAGAGTCGGCTAGTCGACTTAAAAGACGGCTGAATAACTGTGGAGGCGGTACCCTGTGTTCTGCGTATTTTTCAGCTTAAAGGTCACCGGGTAGACGGTTGCTTCCATTTGCCAATCCGTAGCAGAAGGCCGTATTTGCCATTTCCTGTGTGAAATAATAGGCTTCCATTATGGTATTAAGTGTAGAGATAAAAGTACAGTGGGACATCAAGCACTTACATTCGTTGACTACGCCAGCTGACAACCAGATTATCTCGTTCCAACCTAACTAGGCCTCGGACTATGCTACACACCAGTCTGTCAGCACAACAAAGATTTCAGGAGGTCCAGTATCACAGTCTGCACATCTATACATTATTACACAATTGCCGGCCCGAGTGGCCGAGCGGTTCTAGGCGCTACAGTCTGGAACCGCGCGACCGCTACGGTCGCAGGTTCGAATCCTGCCTCGGGCATGGTTTAAGTAGTTCTAAGTTCTAGGGGACTGATGACCTCAGATGTTGTCCCATAGTGCTCAGAGCCATTTGAACCATTTTTTTTAACCTAAGGACATCACAACGTATGATGAAGGAGATCGACTGAAGACCAGCATTGTCACCGGAGGACTGTGATGTTAGGATGGAGTCTGCTGAATCCAATGGTTGGAAGAAGAACCAGATATCCTGAGAAACATTTTGTGGTTTGACTAAGCCGTGTTCCATGTGGACGGGTTCTAAATCGTCACATTACTAGGGATCCTAGCAACGACAGTCCTGGAGTTACGTTTGAAAAATTGCAGTCGCGTCCTTCTTTGACTGTGAAACTAACTCTTTAATTATTTTTTTATTGAACACTGACCTACAGAATTTATCTGACAAACACAACTCAAACTTAACCTATTCATTTATTACCCACAATATACAAGACCAACGCAGTCTAACTGCTGTACACTGACAACACGACTTCCAATAATTAACACAAAAGAATGGCCCTGAATGCAAGAAATCCTGACAATAATACAAATCCAAAAAATTTGTAACACCTGTGTGGAAATATGAAATGGCAAGGACCATAGCACATAACATTGTTGAGGAGTGAATAATAGTTAACTAAAAATAGGGACATACTAGTGAAATGAGACAATTTCAGAGACTTTACTGGTCTCACGCAGATGTGGTTTTATATTTACACAGACTGAAGCGGCGTGTGAACCCTGCAATGCACCTCTTTCTCCGGGGAACAAATATTAATTATTATCAGTAGTAGTATATTAAGCTACAAATTATCATTTGAAACCTGTGTGCCTAGTCGACCACAAGTCCCCGTCACGCTGTTCACTCTAACAACAGAGTACATACAGGGTTGAAGACATGCAGAAAGAAAGGTATCATCACAATTTTAATTTAGAGTAATATAACATTCTTACCTTTATTGGTCGTTGTTGCACGCTCGTGGTCCAGTGATGAATCTCGCCATCCGCTGTTTGTTAAATCAATTTGAGGTCCAGGGTGTGTATTCTGCTGCGTAAGAACTGACACATATGTAAACTTCCAACTTTTATTTTATAAATGCTGATCGTGACGATATTCAATAATTTTCAATGTAACAGCTTTTCCAATACATCATTATGTTCCCTCTGTCCTTGACCTTCTCAAAGCAAGCGTATTACAAGATGTCTCAACACCAACTGCCCATTGTCCCTACACCCGCCAACCACCGGCTCCTGTTCACAGAGCTTACAAACTGTGCAGTACTGCCAACCTTGGTTGTATATCAATATTTTACACATCGTACTTATACAAATATGAAAAATATAGTATGAAAAATGAAAAGTGTTTATAATATAGTTCTGTGGCAATATACCTCATGATTGTCCTCATATTAACAGTTTTGTAACAAATTAATAGTATGTTTATGTTTACGTAGTTAAAGTTCACTTGCTCCTTCAAGTTGATTGACGGCACCGCACACCTCGCCAGCCGGTGGTATCGGTAGTTTCATTAGTCCGTTACATTACAACCCGAGTCTCCTGCTTGCTAGGCAGGTGCACTAGCCGCTAAGCCACCTCGGCACGAGGCTATTTCATGAAATTGTGCGAACTGCTGTGCCAAGACGGCTTAGTGTGTAGCGCACCTGCCTAGGAAGAAGGAGACCCGTGTTCAAGTTATGGCCTTAGTACAAGTTTTTAATCGCCGCTACAGTCTATATACATGTAAAGGTATCATAGTGGGTCAACCTGTACTTTGCTTATAGCTAGCTTCTCTGGTTACAAGTATTAGTGTACCGACGGGTGCAGTTTGTGCGCAGAGCACCGGACGGCAGCAGTGTTGCGGGCCGGCGAGGGCACTTGCGGTGAGAGAGACCTCAGGGGGTGGGTATTACACGGCCACCGCGGTCGGATAAAGCCGGCACCGGTCTCTCCGACTGTTAAGAAAGCCTCCTTAGGTACAGACGGCGACAGCGAAATATGTGTGGCGGGAGGAAAAAACAGGAGGGTGGGGAGGGGTGTGCAGCCATTGAGCGGAGGGCCCTCAGCATTCATGGCGGCAGCGCTCGAGAGCAACTGCGCATTTCGGCCCCGGCCGCTAATCCCGCTGCGACGCCGGTCACTCGGGGTTTTGTGGTGGCTGGTCATTTTTTCCCCCGCTGCAGGTGCGGGGCAGCAGCAGCCGCTCGTGTGCTGCCGGGGTCTGGTGTGTGTGTGTGTGTATGTGGGGGGGGGGGGGGGGGGAGGCCGGGGACAGCACAGCTGCCGGCCACGGCCAGCAACTCACAGCGGCCACACCGGCGCGTCTCCAAACCAAACTACCCTGCCCTTCCCGCCAGCTACCCGCGGAACAACACAGCACTGCCAGCCGTTGATATTTCTACGACCGCCATTTAACGCAATGATTGCTTCCTGTTACATTATAAATTGGATAAAGATATCTCATTTAACCTCTCTTTATAACACGACAGAAAGCGGAAACTGAACCCTTTCGAATAATGGAGGCCACTGGATACGTAACGGAAGATCAGAAAAATGTTCAAATGTCTGTGAATTGCCGCGCGGGATTAGCCGAGCAGACTGAGGCGCTGCAGTCATGGATTGTGCAGCTGGTCTCGGCGGAGGTTCGAGTCCTCCCTCGGGCATGGGTGTGTGTGTTTGTCCTTAGGATAATTTATTTTAAGTAGTGTGTAAGCTTAGGGACTGATGACCTTAGCAGTTAAGTCCCATAAGATTTCACACACATTTGAACATTTTTTGTGTGAATTCCTAAGGGACCAAACTGCTGAGGTCATCGGCCCCTAGACTTACACACTACTTAAACAAAGTTAAAGTAATTTATCCGAAGAGCAAGACACACACCCATGCCTGAGGGAGGAGTTGAACCTCCGGCGGGAGGGGCCGCGCAATCCGGGACATGGCGCCTCTAACAGCGCGGCCACTTCACGCGGCGGAAGATCAGAGACTTACATCGTCCAACAGCAGTCCGTCGGAGTCGTTGGACGAAACAGTACGAGAGCTATGCGGAAAGCTTATTCTAATTTTTATTCATTTGAAAAAACCTGAAGCTTATTATCGGTAAGAAAAACAGATATAACAGAATGTGAAGCTGTCAAAAGGACGCAGCAGTAAAGAATTAACGTTATCGATAAGAAAAACAGATATAACAGAATGTGTAGCTGTCAAAGGGGCACAGCAGTAAAGAATTAACGCGATTGTAAGCACAGATACAGATGTACGAAAGTGATTTTTAGTGCCAACTCGACCAACTTAGCGATAATAGTAGCGTCAAGTCGACAAACCTACCAACCACAGTATTTAAATCGTTTCAAGAATGAAATCAAGAATGTCTATGGATAACAGGACTAAACTGTTAACATCATTAATATGATGATAAAACGCTCCAAAATACTAATTTTTACAGATTCTTTCATCTTTAATCTGATTTATTTAGTTTCATAAAACTCCCACTCTCCTTATTATTTTCCTCCCATATAATGAAATGATCCTTACACAGAACTAAGACGAGCCACCAAAAAAAAAAAAAAAAGTCCAATTTTACACATTTTCATGGACAACTCAGGCTTGACTAAAAATTTGATTAGACGGCTTCTTTTTTTTTAAAAAAAAAAAAAAAGCACCTGAAGGGGCCTAAGACGGTTTTCCTGTTATCTCCTATGGATTCCGATTTCCCCGTACTGACCCAGTTACAGGAAAGACATTGTATGTACGGTTAACTCTGCTGCCGGCCAGTGTGGCCGAGCGGTTCTAGGCGCTACGATCTGGAACCGCGCGACCGCTACGGTGACAGGTTCGAATCCTGCCTCGGGCCTGGATATGTGTGATGTCCTTAGGCTAGTTAGGTTTAAGTAGTTCTGAGTTCTAGGGGACTGATGAACTCAGAAGTTAAGTCCCATAGTGCTCAGAGCCATTTGAACCATTTGAAGTTAACTCTGCTTCGAGGCGGCGTATCAAGATGCAACGCGTTTTAAGTTAGACCTCCAACAATACAACTATGGAAACCGCATACAATTTCTTCAGTAGTTTTTACGCCATGCGCGGGCAAGAATACGGACAAGGAGACAGACAAAGAAATAAACATTCTAAAAATATCTGTTTCGGGCTCTATTGCTGTTATAAAGACCCAGCATATTAAATTTTCTTAAATATTCCTACGTACAGCCATCGACCATTTACAGTTTTATTTATATGTATGGATACATTTTTAATCTCCCAAGATTACGGCCATCAGTCACTCTCTTCTTTTAACCAGATATTCTACGTTTGCATTACGTTCATCGCGATAAGCATATTATAAGGTACATGTAATACAGGGTGTTAGAAGAAAATATTCCATATTTTGAGACGTGGGACGGTGGACTAAGCAAGGCGCCCATCTCAAGCTGGCGCCCCTAAAGTGGTAGGCTTGTCTCGCTTGGTCTTTCAGCTGGTCCTGTGCGTGAGCGCAGCACACACATTAGTTCTAATGGCACCAGTTTGTATTTTCATAAGTTTCTGGAATGTTAGATGAAACTTGCGTAACATTTTTGTTACTCGACCACGATATTAGTGCACTTGCCCTCCCGTTGCCACTTTCCAAAACATGCGATGACGTTGCAGTAAACAAGTACAGTCTGGGTAACGAAAAAGCATCGCACAGTTCAAAAATGGTTCAAATGGCTCTGAGCACTATGGGACTCAACTTCTGAGGTCATTAGTCCCCTAGAACTTAGAACTAGTTAAACCTAAATAACCTAAGGACATCACACACATCCATGCCCGAGGCAGGATTCGAACCTGCGACCGTAGCGGTCTCGCGGTTCCAGACTGCAGCGCCTAGAACCGCACGGCCACTTCGGCCGGCCATCGCACAGTGAATACCTTCAGGACAGCTGTTAGTATACTATCAATTGTTTTAGCGTGTTGTCCTGAAATACCAGGATGAAACCTCACAACAACGGGACCGAAGTGCCCTCGACCGCAGATGCAATAATATTGTGGTCGACTAATACCTATGCCATACCTTAATGCTTAATTTCGCGCCATATTCAACGAACTTTTCCATATTTAATGTGGTTTTCGTCCTAAACACTGAAAGTTCAATATAAATTCATAAAACATATATTAGATAGTGTACAGGTCTTCGACGAGTACGTAGTTTTATCTGACTTAGGACCTACATGTTCTGCCACTCTTCAGATTGATACTCAACTGACATACACTATGTGATCAAAAGTATCCGACACCCCCCAAAACATATATTTTTTCATATTACGTGCATTGTGTTGCCACCTACTGCCAGGTACTCCATATCAGCGACCACAGTAGCCATTAGATATCATGAGAAAGCAGAATGGGGCGCACCGCGGATCTCACGGACTTCGAATGTGGTCAGGTGATTGGATGTCACTTGTGTCATACGTCTGTACGAGAGATTTCCACACTCCTAAACATCCCTGGGTCCACTGTTTCCGATGTGATAGTGAAGTGGAAACGTGAAGGGGCACGTACAGCACAAAAGTGTTCAGGCCGACCTCGTCTGTTGACTCACAGAGAGCGCCGAAAGTTGAAGAGGGTCGTAATGTGTAATAGGCAGACATCTATCCAAACCATCACACCGGAATTCCAAACTGCATCAGAACCCACTGCAAGTACTATGACAGTTAGGTGGAGGGTGAGATAACTTGGATTCCGTGATCGAGCGGCTGTTCATATGCCACTCATCACGCCAGTAAATGCCAAACGTCGCCTTGCTTGGTATAAGGATCGTAAACTTTGGACGATCGAACAGTGGAAAAACGTTGTGTGGAGTAACGAATCACGGTGCACAATGTGGCGATCCGATGGCAGGGCGTGGGTATGGCGGGTGCCCGGTGGCGGTGGCGTTATTGTGTGGTCGTGTTTTTCATGGAGGGGGCTTCCATCCCTTGTTGTTTTGCGTGGCACTATCATAGCACAGGCATACATTAATGTTTTAAACTCCTTCTTGCTTCCCACTGTTGAAGAGCAATTCGGGGACGGCGATTGCATCTTTCAACATGATCGTGCACCTGTTCATAATGCACTGCCTGTGGCGGACTGGGTACACGACAATAACATCCCTGTAATGGACTGACCTGCACAGAGTCCTGACCTGAATCCTACAGAGCACCTTTGGGATGTTTTGGAACGCCGACTTCGTGCGAGGCCTCACCGATCGACATCGATATCTCTCCTCAGTGCAACACTCCGTGAAGAACAGGGTGCTATTCCCAAGAAACCTTCAAGTAGCTGGTTGAACGTATGCCTGCGAGAATGGAAGCTGTCATCAAGCCTAAGGGTGAGCCAACACCATCTTGAATTCCAGCATTACCGATGGAGGGCGCCACAAACTTGTAAGTCATTTTCAGCCAGGTGTCCGCATACTTTTGATCACTTAGTGTATTTGTGCGCGGGACTTGATGCGAGATCAGTTTGTGAAGCTCAGTTTGTTCTATTGGGGGGGGGGGGAGGGGGGAAGGGGGGAGGAGGGAGGGAGGGATGACCTGCGCCCAGGCCCTGTAACAGCCACGCTTTATAATACTGGATGAAAATTATAGCAGAAGTTTTTCAACGAAAATTCGTAACATGTTTTAATGGAAATTCTTTCTCTCGTGACACGTACTCCAGCTGTGTAAAAATAAGTGTATGTAAGCAATACAAGATTGTCATCTTAACAACTGAAATATATTTATAAATATCATGTATAATGTCAATCTCAAATTGTATCAGAAATTTTCGTGAAATCTAGAGTAGAAATTATGTACACTTTCTTTTCAAGAACACAATTTAGCACGTCGAAAAGCGAGTTTTAGTGAATCGAATCTTCTTGTTTTAATTCTAATATGTAGTTATAACATTACCAGTCCTGGAGGCTGAACGGCACACGCAAAGAACTAGATCTCGCCATTCCGAAAACAATTTGAAACTGAACAAATCAGGCGAAAGCAAGGTACTACAACTTGGCACTGAAAGCTGAACGCTGTAAGTGGGACGAGGAACGAATGTATGTCGGAAAAGAACAAGTCTGACTGAACTTAGTCGAAACTCAGGTGGAAATGGACCGATCTGGTAGAGACGGTGAATGACCGTTACTTGTAAATCGTTCCTCGATCCATCTGTTAAACATGGTGAACCGTTCCTTCGGATCTGTCAACTCGTGAACGAGCTAACTTTAAGACAAACCGACTAAAACTGCAGATACATGGCGGGTAACTTGTATATTATGCGACAGGCCGAGCAAGTTCGCGCATTCGTCAAGACACTGGACTCACACTGAAAAGGAACGGCGTTCAAGCCCTCGTACTCCCAAACTATTAAGTTGATTGGCACCTCGTGGCTTTAATCCGTATAGGGGAATATGTGTCTGCGTTTTGGTAAATTCTACTGACGGACAGGAAATGAGCACTGTAATAGAAATAGATGCAGTTATTTGTTCTTCTGACAGCTATCGATTTGAGCACAAACTGTTTACGGATTTACCGATCGTTGTACCTACGACGTGAAGGCGAACAGATGTTGTCGGAAGAATATTTGGAGTAGACCATTTGCGAGAGAGTATTGTCGGGAGACAAGCGAGTAGAGATTCGGGACAGAAGTAATTTCAACATGGTAGTAGCGTGACGCGTTACTATCTGATTCTGGATAGGCCGCTTTCCTTTGTGAGGCAACTGTACGTCCCTCGACATTGGACATCCAGCGCAGCCTGAGAGACTGGTGTAACAAGACAAAAAAATTATGCGTATTAGTCACATCTTACTTGAATATTACGCGCTATACTTTTCGTTGGTATGCAGTCTGGTCTTCGAATGGTTGCACTTAGTCTGTACGCTAATGCTAATCTGAATTTCCCATAAATAATGTCGTTAGACGGCGTTAGTTTCATTTCGAATGCATTGAAGTGAATCTCTTGGCGACAAGTAGAAACCTTCAGTATGCACTTTTAGATGAAGCTGGATCGTTTTTCGGTTGATATTAAAAAGTGCATTATAAACGTATATAACTGTTCCTTTTTTTCCGTAATTGTACAGGTTACTTCCTAGAGATTCATCATATTTCACAAGACCATATCTTCTACATGAAGAAATATGGAAACCTGGGATACATTTTAACTTATACTCAAAGACTAGAAGTTTGTCTTAGAGTACGTCGGCCGCGGTGGTCTAGTGGTTCTAGGCGCGCAGTCCGGAACCGCGGGACTGCTACGGTCGCAGGTTCGAATCCTGCCTCGGGCATGGATGTGTGTGACGTCCCTAAGTTAGTTAGGTTTAAGTAGTTCTACGTTCTAGGGCACTGATGACCACAGAAGTTGAGTCCCATAGTGCTCAGAGCCATTTGAACCATTTTTTTTGTCTTACAAGGGGAGGCCGCCAATTGTGAATTTCAGATTCGATTCATACTGCGCATAATAAAAGCTCATGGCCAGAGGTGTAATGTGGCAAAGCACCAAGATGCACTTCTCAGCCGTTGTCGAGAAAATCGACAGTTAAAAGAAACCGTTGCGATGAAATACTCTCTACGATTAATAATTTTCTACACCGTTGTGGTGCAGCGGTAAGCGCTCGGGTTCGTAATCCGAAAGTCGCCGGTTCGAATCTCGCGCCATGCCCACCTTTTTTTTTTAGTATTTGTATATATATATATATAATTCCCGGCAATCAGTTGCAACAATTATGCATATAATAAGTTGTTGAAAGTCGTTTGTCGCGGAAAAACTGGCGACTTTGAACATCATTATGTTTTCCGCAAACAAAGTTGTATTTCACAAATGTTATTAATTGTCTTCATAATGTTAACCACGAATAGTTAACGGAAGACGTAGAAACGATATTCCGAAACGAATACGTATAGCGTAAGTCAAACGTTCGAATTAGAATAGAAACCCCACGAACACAAATTTACTGTGGCAGGTATGAAATATAAGCTCCGTTACTCGCTCGTTACACTTGAAGGACAGATGTTGAATGGGCCGAAACGAGCCGCCGCATAACAGCGTAGTTGCCTGCTAACTTCGAAAGAAGGTAGATGCGGTCCCTAGCGCAACTTATAACATCGTCGAAAATCAGTGCGGACGGGAGAGCTTTGGTACACCCTGTTAAACAAACGGAAAAATGGAGGCGGTACAACTGGAGAGCGATCCGCCTTCACCAACATGCATAAGCAATTCAGATATATATATATATATATATATATATATATATATATATATATATATATATATATATTTGAATTACAAAAAACTAATAATGAAAAAAAAGTTGCATGGCGCGGGATTCGATCCGGCGACCTACAGATTACGAACCCGAGCGCTTACCGCTGCGCCAGGACGCTCTGGAAAATTATTAATCGTAGAGAGTATTTCACCGCAACTGTTTCTTTTAACTGTCGATTTTCTCGACAACGGCTGAGAAGTGCATCTTGGTGCTTTGCCACATTACACCTCTGGCCATGAGCTTTTATTATGCGCAGTATCAATCGAATCTGAATTTCACAATCGGCGGCCTCCCCTTGTTAGAGCCAGATGTAAGTTTCCGGTTCATGTAGTTGCCAGCTAGGGTGTTCCTGGCCCAGCTAGCTAGCTCACACGCTCGTTCATTACCAATGTTCATCGGTATTTTAATGACCAAGAACAAAAGACATTTTGCCTTCTTCATTTCGACAGGAGCAGTTCAGTTACAACTACGCGACGTAATTTTGTTCGAGAGTTCGGCGCTATACTCCCTGGAACTCAAAGCACTCGACGAAATTAGCAGCTAGTTCAAGACACTAGTAGTTCATGTAAAGCGAATTACACAGGTCGTCCTTGTGTGCTCGTTCAAGAATTCCCTTTTTTGCGAAAAAGACAGTTACAGTAACCATGACTTCAATAAAATGGAGCATAGCGCACTGCCATCGGCATCTTGAACAGTGACCTTCCTCAACCACCACCTCCGTAACCGAAGTCATCAGTGCGATGGCGCTCGATTCGGAGGTAAGCCGGTTCGAATCCTGAAGAGGGACGAAGTTTTCACTGCTAGTATTTGGCCGGCAGTGGAACATGAGGTGGTGACATAAACTTCCTCCTCAGCTGTCTTTACGTCAATGTCCTCGGTTACATTCCCAGTCTCTTCGCAGTGTCTGATGTAGTGAGGGCATGTGATACTGTTGATGGTGATCCGTTCGGCGGGTGGGGACATCAAGTATGGCAGTCTCCTTGGTGCTATTCGAGAGGAGTAAGCTGCATGCCGGCATCGGCTTTCACCCTGCCGTTTCTTCCTTTATCATCATCATCATCATCATCTTCCAATGCAAACAGAACACTTTACTACACACGCATCCATTACACACATCTACATTCCACAAATATACGTCCGACACACGTCACTCATATCCGCAAGGAAAGAGGCCAATGCCCGCGGAGAAAGAACATCCTTTCCGACAGACGGCTGAACCCACCCCATGGGGTATTCCACCCAACAACGCAGAGCGACATTTACGGTTTTCACCTGCCTCAGCTATGGATCAATCATAAGGGGGTTACAGGTCTCGTATTGCGCCACTGGCTAAAAAAGTCTGATCTCATCGTTTGTGACTTTTTGTTTCTCCTGGGGATTTGTGAACGACCCCATCCATGTTCTTCCCTTTCCAACAACTTTGGGTCAGCTGTAACCCCTTACGGAAACAGCAGTGAATGCAGTAATTCTAGACACGCTCACAGAAGTATGCAAGGAGTTTGACTGTCGTCGGGATGTTTGTCTCCCGTATGGTGGAGGCCACATTAAACATCTGTGAAAGATAAATGAAAATTTGTATCGTAAACGTAACTTTAACATACACTCAAATGTTGCAGATGATTGCAAGTAAATTAAATGCCTTTATAAAATCGGATGGTTCCTTTGAAAACAAAAACTGTGTAACAATTTATCCATTTTATTTGGACTGTTGAGCTCCGTGGCCGTGGATAATGATACTTTACTATAAAAATACAGCGACCAGCCACTTTTTTTTAGTGCGTTTTTATTTATGCCAATATGCATTTCGAGGTTGCACCCATCTTCAGCTGGCAAATTACATGTATCTTCAGTTTCTACAGTGGTACAATATCGACAGCAGTTTGGATGCTGCAGCTGGCCTGTGCAAAAGCAACGATTCCAATCATTTACTTCAATTTCGCGAGTTTAAAGTTACGACTATCAGTTGTTCATTTTACTTACATTCTCCTCTCATTGTTTTTTCTTGACTTTTCTTCTTTTTTCTAACAACACAAACACTTTTTGTCACGTATTTTACACAGGCCCACTGCGTTATCCGCCATGTTGTCGACTGGCAGTTTTTGTTCACATACAAGCAGTTTATCTATGGACAGAGTTATATTTTACGAAAGTTTTGAGGATCTAGCTAAGCTACTGTTTACTAAACATTGACTTGGGTGATAGAAGTATTCTAAAGACCATGCATACATTTTTTTTTTTACTTAGGCTCTATTGAAGATAATAAACTAACATAACACATTTATACAAAGCAGTAATTCATACATTTACAACATAAAAACTGTGTAGCCATAAGGTGTACAACCAAGTATCTATCGTCTTCCAGATAGAAAATTTGTAGTCTTGAGAAACCTGGTGAATCTTTTTCAAACACCCTGTACTTACGGCAAAATAACGTTAACACACGGACGGAGCAAGCCCTTACCACGTTACATGAGGACAGCATCCCAGAGAACAGAACAAAATTCATATTTACTGTTACTGAGGGAATTTTAAATTCGTCTTTGCAACTGCAAGAAAATGCTTGTTTTTGTTACACGTCATCAACTTGGACATTTGAGGTGCTGCCTCGTTTAGCACTGCTCTTTTCGCCTAAACCAACATTGCTTCGCAGAAATAAAGGTTTCTTGATGCGAAACACAACACAATGTACCATAACTACTGTTTGGCCTACATTCTCGCTACTGTTCATTTGAATCCTAAACATGCCTGTGTGTTGTGCGTTAGTAGTACTGGCAACATAACTTCTAGTTTTGGTTTCCTCTCCATCTAAAAATATTCTCTTCCTGCAGTTCGTCATCTGTGCATTATATCCTTTAATTGTGTTAATATGCATTTATTTAATGTGTAAATGAAACGAAGTAGTGATGGAGTCGAAGAGCGAAGCGCTGGGGAGGCTGGGAGGGGGGAGTGGCAAGAATGAGTGAACAGCGAATGCAAAGTATGGGAACGGAAAGTCAATTGGTAATGAGATGGAGGAAGAGGTGAAATGAGGGAGAGGCGGGGAGGAAAGATAAAGTTGGAGAAAGTGAGGGGTGGGAAAGGAGAAGTGTTTTATTTTCTTATTTGTTGCGTCTATCGTCGTTTTACACAAAGCAGTGTGTTTTTATATTCGTATATGGCGCGAAATTCATGACGATCTTTTCTGACGGGCTATAACTTCAGTTGAGTGCAGGTGGCATTAGCTCCGGCTTTCTCCTTAGCTGCACTCTTGGAGGCGGGAGTCCCACAAGTACAGCAGCAGGCTGCGGTGTCGCACTGTTGACCGGATGTGCGCGGAGCTGGCCGCACAAAGGGGTGGGGTGCACTGGCGTGGGACGGGGTGGGGGAAGGTTGGGGGTGGGGATTACACCCCTAAGCTCACGACTGCCCCGCCACAAAGGCTGTCCCTGCGCGCCACCCCTGTTTTTTTGACAGTTCCAGCTGGTCCTCGTGCAGAATGCTGCTCTAGACCACACCACCGTCCACCGACATACCTCGACACGACACTAGAAAGACCGCTCGTTTAAAATTCCCTTTCAATAACCATGAAATTGTGCAGACTGGATTGACACACAGAATCTCGCTGGCTGTTGGTGAGGAAGACCTGGAAGGGCTCAATTGAAGATGAAGGCCGGAAGCGAAATTCTGGCTCGAATCTGAATATGAGGAAGATTAAATTAGTGTATTGTGCCTAATAACATCTTAGATATATGGAAGAAGAAGAACTGCTAATTGTTTATAACTTCGCCTTCTTGCGTCTCAATGGTTAGTGCAGAGGGTGGTTGAAGATACTTTGTTCTCTGGAAGAAAATGTGTAGGCAAATTGGAATCTTAATGATGTACATCTTCACAAAATATCTCTCTCTTTCCTTATGCCTGTGTCCCGCAAGCGCAGGGTCGGCATGGTTATTGTCTGATTTGGCAAGGTTAATTGAAGCGGTGGCCGGATGCCCTTCATGTCGCCACCCCGCTGGATGAGATGATGATAAAGACAACACAACACGATGACGAGGACGAGGACAACACAACAAAACACCCAGTCCCTGAGAGGAGAAAAATCCCCGACGCAGCCGGGAATCGAACCCGGGCTCGCATTCCGTCGCGCTGACCACATTTTTTTTCCATATTTTGTTCGTTGTATTTGGTCGTTGCGGACGTCACATGATATTAGTTAAAGTTCGTTTTGTTGATCCTTCCACTCAGTTTTTTTTTTTTTTTATTACAGAGATCAACCAGCTCTTTGACCGAACCCGCTGAGCTACCGTGCCGGCAGCTCCTCAGCTAACGGGGCGAACGTCACAAAATATCTATAAACTATTATTTATCTAACGACGGCATTTGGTTGTGGGAGATTAACAGCGAGGAAAACTGATGTTTTTACTCTGTGGTGCTGAACAAGAGTACTGAGAATGTTATGGACAGTGCACAGAAGAAATGCCTCGGTTCTGGAAACAGTATCTCCTGCTTTGCACACATCTAGATGTCAGAATACTTGTTTATGTATTTCGGCAACATTAAAAGATCGCTGAGGAAGTTTCATGTTCGAAGATATTGCAAAGAAAACGGAAGTGAAACGGCTTATTACAACATAGATTGTTGAAATCGAGGAAGGAGTCTCTTGCAGTGTGATTCAAATTGCTCTACGCACTATGGGACTTAACATCTGAGGTCATCAGTCCCCTAGAACTACTTAAACCCAACTAACCTAAGGACGCTACTATCGCAGGTTCGAATCCTGCCTCGGGCATGGATGTGTGTGATGTCCTTAGGTTAGTTAGGTTTAAGTAGTTCTAAGTTCTAGGGGACTGATGACCTCAGCTGTTAAGTCCCATAGTGCTCAGAGCCATTTGAATCATTTTTTTAACCTAAGGACATCACACAGATCCATGCCCGAGGCAGGATTCGAATCTGCGACCGTAGCAGGAGCGCGGTTCCGGACTGAAGCGCCTAGAACCGCTCGGCCACAGCAGCTGGCTCACTTGCAGCGTGATATATCTTTGGCGAGCACAAACAGACAGGGAAGCAAGTTGTAAGGGAACGTCGGGTAGTATCGCCCACATAAGATTTTTCGAAATTATATTATTTTTTGAAAGTATTATTCAGTATACGTAAGTACTATTTTTGACAAGTGTATCGTTTGTGGCCTGCCAGTACCACGGCCTCCCAGGTCACACAAAAAATACTATTATACATTCGTTACTTCATAGCATCATAAAACTGGATGTGATAAGAATAAATGTTCGTTGGTTTTTCAATGTTTTTCCTCTCTTTGCGTTTTGCTCATTTAAATTCATGGGGGATTATTTCGGACCTGGAATTTAAATACGAAAAAATTCCTTTTTTTGTTCCAAAAAAGTCCAGCAGCTCAAATAGTGTCTCAAAGAATGTGTTCCTTGCTGAAACCTGGTGCTCGCTGCAAAGTCGTAGATTCTGCTGACAGATGGGTGGACAGAATAACTAACGAGGAGGTATTGAATGAAAGTGGGTGAAAAAATTTTGTCTTAATTTGACAAGAAGAAGGAATCGATTGATATAAAACATCCTGAGCCATCGAACAAGCATCGCTTTGTTAATGGGAAAAAAAATAATTTTTTGTGGGTACTGGTGGAGTGGGTGGGTGAATAACGTAGAGAGAGACCAACGTTTGAATACGGTAAGCATGTTCAGATGGATACGAGCTGCTGTAGTTATGCAGAGAGAAAGAGGCTTGTACTATATAGAGTGGCGTGGAGAGCTGTCTCAGATCAGTGTTCGGCGTACAACACAAGGGCTATGGGCTGTGGATGTTTTCATAAAATAACTTATTCTGCTGCGAAGGACGACTTTCTCTGTGTTTGTCTTTTGCACGACGCGTTTCGGTATATGATTCCCATTTTAAAAACTTTTGAATTTTGAAAATGGTAGTCGTGTTGCGAAACGTGTCGCTCAAAAGATACAGTGGGTTTTTGACTATCATAGGTGCAAAGGAAAGGCGCGATTAGAGGAAGATGAAACAAGCAAAAGGGCTATGGGCTATGGATTTTTTCATAAATAACTTTTTCTGGTGCCAATGACGACTTTCTTTTTGTTTGTCTTTTGCACGACGCGTTTCGGTAAATTATTCATTTTAAAAACTTTTGAATTTTGAAAATGACAGTCATGTTGCGAAACGTGTCGCTCAAAAGATTCACTGGGTCTTTGACTGTCATAGGTGCAAAGGAAAGGGGCGATTAGCGAAAGATGAAACAAGGTCCGGAAACAAGTGGTTTCCCTGGAGCGACATCCGCGTAAAGTGCAGTCTTGCCAATGTTACACCACTGTTAAACTATAAGGTTACGCTCATTTCGAAATACCGAAAGTGAGGCGTAACTTACAAAGTGATAGATGGTCCTCGTTTAATTTTATCATCATTCCGTATATGTGTAAGTACTGGTATTGACAAGCGTATCGTGGCTCGCCAGTACCATGGCCACCCAGGTCCTCAGACTTTAACATGTGTTCAAATGTGAGTGAAATCTTATGGGACCTAACTGCTAAGGTCATCAGTCACTAAGCTTACACACTACTTTACTAAATTATCCTAAGGACAAACGCACACACCCATGCCCGAGGTAGGACTCGTTCCTGCACCGGGATCAGTCTTTAACCCATTGGATTATTTTCGAGGAGGCGTGATGTTTGAAAGTTTTAGTGTATTCCAGCCTTCTTAACAGAGTCGATGAACTCTGGGAACGCGCCGTGGATGGTTGAGCAGTGGATTCGGAACACTCCTGGGATTTTAGAACGAGTAGGGGCATCAGTGAGGAGACGTACTGAGGCGTATCCTGACACGATCGGTGGCCGTGTGGAACACTTTTGTACCGTGTCTGTCCTCGGTCGCTGATTATCTACGGTTCGGATCCTCAGGGACTCTGTTATAAGATGTTAATGTAACACGTGATATCGAAGAACCATTGGTTTCCGGATCTATGTTCATTAGGATTTTTGGCTGGCTTCTACTCTCCCCTTTAGTTTGTACCTATGACAGTCAAACAGGCTGTACAAAACGTTACAAAATATATTAGCATATTGCAAGTATACAGTGACATCAGCTGTTTGCGACAAACGAAAATTTGTACCAGACTGGGACTCGAACCCGGATTTCTCGTTTATCAAATGGTTCAAATGGCTCTGAGGACTACGGGACTTCATCGGAGGTCATCAGTCCCCTAGAACTTAGAACTAGTTAAACCTAACTAACCTAAGGACATCACACACATCCATGCCCGAGGCAGGATTCGAACCTGCGACCGTAGCAATCACGCGGTTCCAAACTGAAGCGGCTAGAACCACTCGGCCACAGCGGCCGGCTCTCGTTTATCGCGGGCGGTCAACTTATCCACTTCCGCTCTCCGACCACGACCGATCGAAACTTCTGTATGTCAAGTAGTCACAATCATTATACTCTCACAATTCGTGATTGCCGCACGGGAAGAAAAGTGTGACTGGTGGCAGAAATAGTTATTTAATAAAAAAAGCTGTTCGCGTTTTCACCAACCTTTCTAATGTATAATATGTATAAAAAACACAAGGAATGCACAGCTCTCGTTGATCCAAGTTTAGTGAGAGACACGGCAGGAAATCGACATGTCGGTGGAGCACGTTGTACGAGAGAAATGGTGGGGCAGCTGTACGCGCTTGGCGCGTTAGCGAGCACGGCGTATTGACTGGGAGAGAGAGCGAGAGACGGTAGTGACGTGGCGTGGCGCAGCGCTAAGGAGGCGAGGTGAGCCAGCGTGAGGAGTGCTGTGCTGAGACTGGACCGTGCGCCGCCGCCGTGTCCGGACCGAGCATCTGTCGCGGGTCGGCAAGGGCGGCCGTCCGCCGCCATAACTCACTCGCAGAAAAAAGAAGGCCGGTCGGCAGCTGCCCCCAGGCACGCGCTGCCGCCGCCGCCGCCGCCGTCGCCGCTGCCCAACGACCTCCGCACCTCTCCTCAAACCTCTTCCACAACCATTCTGGACCGACTTCCCGCAAGTGATCATCCAGCCTGAGGCTTCGACATACGACACTCCTTGTCACGCAGTACCGTCCCACAATATCCTCATCAATATCACCACCATAATCAGCAGTCATTCTTCATAGGCTACTGAAAAAAGGCGTAGCCTACACTACTCCAAACATTACAGTCTTCTAGGATATTGCAGTGACTGTGTTATTCTGATTACGATGCAGTTCTTTTCGACATGCATGCATGTCCAAAGGAACAAGCACTGCGGCGACTACAGCCGTAATGAAATACTTTGAAGTACGTCTGACCTGTACGGGAATAAACATAACGGATGTAAGTGTTCCGGTCGTAGACGCACGGTTGACGACATAAGGAAGTTTGGGTTTGGTCGTGAGTTGTGCACGGATAGACGAATGGTGCCGGCACGGTAGCTCAGCGTGTTCGGTGTTAGAGAGGCGGTGGCTCTCTGCAACAAAAAAACTGAGTAAAGGAATCAACGACCAACTGGGACGAAAGTCATGTGACGTCCGTCCAGACCAAACGCAACGAGCAACACGAAAAAAAGAAAAAATAAATGGTAAGGTGACCGCTTGCGATAAGCGGGAAATCCGGTTTCGAATCCCGGTCCGGCACATATTTTATTAATCGTCATTAATCGTCATCCCATTCCACAGCTGATGGTTGTCCATATTCGCAACTGCGAATTCATTTCATATGTTTCATAGTCGCCGCAGTGCCCATTTCTTTGGACATGCATGCATGTCGGAAGGAACTTTCAATCGCAATCAGAATAACACAGGCACTGCAATATCGTATTTATCTGCCAATACCAGGCAAGCGACTGTCAAGTACAACGTCGGACCTGTACATAATGGACGTACGAGTAGTGGCCGTAGACGCATGGTTGACGATATGCGGGTCTGGTGATGAGTCGTGCACGGGTAGCCAAATAATAAGGCGATCGTTCGCCATAAGCGAAAAATCCGGGTTCGAGTGCCGGTACGGCACAAATTTTCATTGTCTTCATTCCATTCTACAGCTATGGTTGTCCTTTTTCGCAATTGCAAATTCAGTTAATGTGTGACAGTTTTCTAGTCTACTTCTCCCAGTCTGACCCACCCATTTCCTGATGTCGTCTATCTTGTCTACAATAGACTCGTCGTCTCTGTCATTTATTAACATGTGCAGTACTACATTATCTGATCAGAAGTATGGCGACACTGCTACGTAACGAGAAATTGGCCACTAGATGTCGCGAGAGGTCGACTCAGCACTGTAAAAGGAGGCGAAGATTATTGCGTTGGCAGCAGAAAAAGCACTAACAGCAGAATGCATCGGTCAGCAGAGCATAGTGACTTCGAACCTCCGCTAGTCATTGGATGTCACAGGAATTAACAGATGCCTTAGGGGCACTTCAACGCTTCAAAAGCTGCGCACGACTGTCTGTGGTGTGATTCTGAAATTGAAACGCGAAGGGGCAGCAGTCCAGCTAGAACAATGACAGTGCGCAGGGAGTTAAAGAGAATGCGGTGTTGCTCGAGCAGCTACTCGGGAGCCACACGTTTCTGTGGTCAGTGCTAAGCGACGCTTGCTTTGCTGGATAGAGCGACGCCACTGAACAGTGGACGACTGGAAACGAGCGATTTGGAGCGATGGATCATCTTTAATACCCTGTGGGCATCTGAGAGAAGAGTTTGTGTTAGGAGTATGCCTGAACAACGTTACCTGCCATCATATATTGATTTATGGGAGGAGACCAAACAGCGAGGTCATCGGTCCAGTCGGATTTGGGAAGGATGGGAACGAAGTTGGCCGTGCCCTTTCATAGAAACCGGCCCGGTATTTGCCTGAAGCGATTTATGGAAATCACGGAAATCGTAAATCAGGATGGCCGGACGCGGGTTTGAACCATCGTCCTCCCGAATGCGAGTCCAATGTGCTAACCACTGCACCATCTCGCTCAGTCATGTATAGTGCCAACAGTGAAACATGGTGCAGGTGGTTTTATGGTAACAGGGTGGCTGCGTGGTTGGGCTGTGGTTCCTTTAGTGCGCTTAAGAAAACGCTGAATGTGGAAGGACACGTACATATTTTACAGCATTTGGTACTACGTAAAGCGGATAAATAGTTCGGAGACGATGATTGTTTGTGTCAGCACTGTAACGCACACTGTCAAAAATCAGCATCACTGAGGTAATGGCTTGTGGACAATGACATTTCTGACATGCCATTGATCACAACCTGAAGCCAACGGAACAAGTTTGGGATGAGTTAGAAAGTCGACTACTAAGCTTCGCCAAGGCGAACCATGGTCAAGAAGAGACGTTCGGTTGTATGGCCGTCAGCTTGCCGTCCTTGTAGTGCTGGGATATAGAGCATTCACGGTTCCAGTCGTTATAAGGAGCTTTCCTAGTCGTCGATTTGAGATCCGTATAATGGATCGGTCTTGGGCATAACTGTCCTTCTGTAATGCCCATCCTTGGTGAGGTGGTCAGCATTTTCATTATGGAGAATGCCATGATATCCAGAGTAAATAGATCTCTGTGCCCAATGTCCGCGAGTCTGTTATGGTCTCCAAGGCATCCGAGACATATGTTTGTTTATCAAACGCGGATGATGTAGTTTCTGCAACACGCTTTGGGAGTCAGTGAGGATAAGTATGATCTTGAACGTCTGTGTGCAATAGTAAACGGCTTTCCCGATCGTCAGTAACTCCATCGTGTAGATGGACGATCCAGGCGGAAGCGCAAACATTTAGTAGGTGCCACTAGAGGGGATGAAAAAGGCGAATGCCACACCCTCCTCAGTTTTAGAGTCATCCGCATAGATGCAAGCATGCCAAGGCCGATGTCGGGGAAGGAAACGTTCTAGGTCAAAATTGATGTTCGTCCCCTTTCCTAAATCGGACGGCGGCTGCGTTGGAGAAAATACCAAAGGAAGAGCAAAAGGAAGTGAGTTCCATCTAACGTAGAACTAGTGGTAGAAGATGCCATTTCTCACAGCTGCTGATTAATTAGGCCCCCCAGAATTGAACCGTAGCCTTGCGGGAGGCACAAACAGATAAGCAACTGAAGAGAAAGGTATCCAACATATGACGTCGTATGGTAAGCGACATTGCAGACGCTTTCACAAGCCCTGCGTTGGTGGACGTTGATTTCATGACTACAAGAACAAGACGAATCACCCTATAATGGAGGACATCGAGTTCGCTCGAAGTTGATTTCGTTGCGTTGGCGTAGACGATGGTGCCACAATCGAAGATGGAGCGGATCAAGATGTTATACAGAGTCGATAGGACTGTCAGTTCCGATCACCACCAAACTCTAGAAAGCATCCACAATACATTTGCAATGTTTTCCACCTTGTCTATATGGTACGCGAGATAACGTTTCTTCCCGGCGGGGTCAGGGATTTTCTCTGCCTCGTGATGACAGAGTGTGTGATGTCCTTAGGTTAGTTAGGTTTAAGTAGTTCTAAGTTCTAGGGGACTGATGACCATAGATGTTAAGTCCCATAGTGCTCAGAGCCATTTGAACCGTTTAGATAACGTGTCCAAGTCAGTTTGCAGTCGAAGTAGACGCCAAGTAGCTTAGTATGCGACGGAACGGGAAGTTAGTACGGGCCAAGATGACTTTCCAGTGAGAAGTAATTGCGCCTTATCCCCGTGAATATCACCACGACAGATTTTTCGCGGGCCGGTGTTAGTCCATTTCGTAACTTCTATGTGGGCAGCATTTCCCTTGCGTCGTTGAGCCATAATTTTGTAACCCAAGGGCACGGCGAGTAGGCGTATATACAAACGTCGTCCGTGTACTGAAGAACTTTGATGTGGGGTTTAAATAGACTCTATATCTGCGACATACGAGTCATATGCGTATAACACGCTGTTGTGGTCAGGGATGCATATGGTACGACAGCTGAGCGAATCGTTTGTAATTCGTTGTACTTACCCACGAAAAAAACGACACGAGTCGCTTTACTAGGGAACTATCTGTCGTGAAGTATGAGCGCGAGACTATTTTCAGATTTCCAGGTGTGTCATTACGCAGTGACAAATTTCATCAAAATTGAGGCGGACGAGCAGTTTACTACGGACGCGTTCTTGTGCTCCGCCGTTCTAAACGGGAGAGCTCTGCACAGCCCATGAAAATCGCGCCGTACAGGGATGGTCTGAGCAAAGGAAGGAACGAACGCTCATGTGTGCTAACCTATTTCGAAAATCGCAAGTTTGCGTTACGAGCAAGTCCCTTTGGTGTCAGCTTTCGTGATAAACGACACTGTTCTAACTGTTTTAAATCAGTGTTAATAATGTTAGCTGCAGCGCTAGACTGGCGAAGCCAAAAAATACGCCAGTCCAAAAGGTATGCAAAATAAGGACCCTATAGAATCATTTATAGTCTTCATCTTCAGGTAACAACGGCTGGTTGCGGTCCCGGGATGTAATGCGCATGGTGATTCGATGATTCGACGACTTTATGAAACCAATTCTATACTCAGGAATATTAGTAAAACGATTTTAGCCCACTTGCCGCTCTACTCCCATCACTTAGCAAGCAGTTTGGAATTAATATTTATGCTCACTCAAATTTGAAATTAATATTTTACCACGGAATAAACGTGTCTTAATAAATATTGTTTCAAACAATTATTTGCCAAATAATATCTCATTAACGGCTCTTGTGAGTCTGCTGGACATAACTGCGTGTTACATAGTATTGTTTCTTCAGCCGCTTGTGCTTTGCAATCTTTACATTCGTTAACCTTCAAACGTCGATTGTATAAAAATACAGTGTTACAGACAACTTAAGTTCGTAGGTGGTACAACACTCATATTTCCATATTTCAAAATCATTTTACTCTATTTTAGTGATTCGAGCTTAGATACTTTCCTAGCTAGCAGTAAAGGCAGTCTCGTTTCTTTTGTGTCGAGCGTGTACAACAAAGATGTTTCCTAGCTGGCTTCCGTCCTCTCCTTGGTCTACGAGGGTGTGGTGAAAAGTAATGCCTCCGGATTTTATAAATGAAAACTCTTAAAGCTTTTTAAATAAAATAAACGTTATTAACATTCTACGCCTTAATTCGTTAAATACATATTTGTAGCCTTCTGCCACTACTGGGCTCCGAAATGTACCGTATAAAATGGTGGGTAAGTAACTGTGTTGGAGTGTGAGAAACACTCAAAAAATCGAAAGCACGAATTCGAAGAGTTCGCTCATGGAGCACCCTCTCCTTCAGCATGACATGCCAGACCACACACGAACGATGCGACATCGGCAGCAATCCGACGCCTTCGGTTCAGCGTCATCGTTGCTTCTCCATACAGTCCCGACTTGACCGCATCCAATTTTCACTCGTGTTCAAATCTTAAGGAACACGTTCGAGGACTTCACTTTGATAATGATGAAGCTGTGCAAGTAGAGATGAGGTTGTGGCTCCGTCGACAAAATCAAACATTCTACAGTGACGGAATCAACAAACTAGTCTCTCGTTGGGAGAAGTGCGTTCGTCGCCGCGGTGACTACCTTGTGAAATAAATATGTAGACGTAAAGAATAAAGCTGTAGAATGTTAATAATGTTTGCTTCATTTAAAAAGCTTTAATAGTTTTCACAAAAAATCGGAGGCACTACTTTTCGGCACACCCTCGTACCTTTTTATTTAAAATAAAAAGAGAAGTCCAACTGGTGCTGATATTTTATTCAAAACCAATACTACAGTTGCGGAATCTGCATCAAGAGGGTGCATATGCTGGCCAGAAAGTATGTGCGTCAGTGCCATGTACAGAACTGGTTGTGGCATTGTTGTGGAGCAAAACACTCCGTTGGGCAGCTTCCATCTATGCTTCACCTTGACAGCTTGCCGTAATGTCGACAGGAGATATCGGTAGTGTACATACTATGCTAGTACCACAGCTGCACCGAGCGAGGTGGCGCAGTGGTTAGCACACTGGACTCGCATTCGGGAGGACGACGGTTCAATCCCGCGTCCGGCCATCCCGATTTAGGTTTTCCGTGATTTCCCTAAATCGCTCCAGGCAAATGCCGGGATGGTTCCTTTGAAAGGGCACGGCCAACTTCCTTCCCTAATCCGATGAGAGCGATGACCTCGCTGTCTGGTCTCCTTCCCCAAAACAACCCAACCCAACCACAGCTGCAACAGTTCCTTTGCTACATTGTTTTTGAAAGAATGTGAGCAGTAGCGGAATCCAGCGGGCGGCCACCTTTCTCAAGCCCTAAAGGTCGTACGAGATGTTGAAAGCTCGACTGTGGCAGCCAATTTCGACCACTAGGGACTCCTCCTGGCGATTCCCGATTCTACAGAGAGAAACGGTATGCCACTTCGTTCGCCATTCAGTCTTTTTTGCCCACATTGGAGGTGTCTTCGCCACCCGATTAGTGTCTCACGTGATGATGCACTGTTACCGTACGCTTTCACCAACCTAGCATCGACTGTTGCAGCGTTATTTCCCTTCAGCGAAATCGAATTACCGCACAGTACATCACTTTCTGTTTTGACTTTTCTTGCGGCTTGCTACGGAATTCGGAGTGGGGATTTCAATATGTACCAGATCGGTAGACACGTACCTCCAAACAAACAAAAAACTGATTACGTAACTTTATTTTTTAAAGAGATAATTAAAATCTTATGATTCGATCTCATTCTGTATAATCGATGTGCTTTTATCCTGCAAAGCAAAGTGCATTTCGAAAATATTTACATCGATCGGTATCTTTTATTATTTTTGCGTGTGTGTTATTCTGCTGGGCTAGAGAAGCGGAACAACAGACACTCAAATATCACAAATATGCATATTAGAACTTGATAATAATGAGAGTAAATTCTCGAAACGCGTCGTGCTACTCATGAAAAAAGTAACTGTTACTGTGTTTTATTAAAAATGGTTCAAATGGCTCTGAGAACTATGGGATTTAACATCTGAGGTCATCAGTCCCCTAGAACTTAGAGCTATTTAAACCTAACTAATCTAAGGACATCACACACACCCATGCCAGAGGCAGGATTCGAACCTGCGATCGTAGCGGTCGCGCGGTTCCAGAATGTAGCGCCTAGAACTTCTCGGCCACCCCGGCCGGCGCTGTGTTTTATTACTTGAATCATAAATCGTTATGACCGTTCCTCTTCGGTCGATTACAAGACGATAGTATTATCGGAAATAGCCATGAATAATTAAAGTCGGACGATATGTTCTTGATAGTCATCTCATTTTTAGCGTTCCGTATGTTAGTCGCTAAAAACGGAACACTTATTGGACCAATTGGTTGTCCGTCTGTCTGTCCATCCGTTAAGGCCCTTTTTTATCAGGAAAGGGTAGAAGTATCGAGTTGAAATTTGTGTAAAATACTTGGGTCTACGGTCTCTTGGCGGCGTGAAAAAAATGTAAGGTTCTAAGTCAATGTAATCAAAAGATACGGCCATTTATGTCACATATTTTGGCACTCGCAAACTCATTCATCAAGATCTATAGCTGGACTATCTATACACATAATTAAGTTTGTATGGAACGCTCAGAGCGTGAGTACTACTCGCTCTGGTCCAATTTTTTCTCTACTTTTTAACTCTGTTGCCTGGTTCCAACACCTGCTCGGCGTTGGAAGGTAAGGCACTGAAAGATTCCATCCAATGCAGCTTTCTTTCATGAGTGCATTTCTTGTCGTTTCACCTTTGGAGGGGTCTTCGGCCGTTTTTTATCTTTCTTTAGAAAGGCGTACATTTAAAGAAAAATACACTGAGAAACTAATATGTACGCTAGAGCACGCTTCGTTGGTCCAGACAGAGCAACAGTGTTCCATTCTGGGTGTTTTTTTCCTGCTTTAGATGCTGGGTCATTGTGTGGCGACCTCGGCCGTTGCACGGTGGAGGAGCAGTGGTAGATGAACACGGTCTGGAGGGGGGGGGGGGGAGGGGGGGGGGCGTGCGAGCAGCGCGTCTCAGATTTCTGGCGGCAGATAGCACGCGCCCGACCTGGCCCCACCAGCTGCCTGAGGCCGGCTGGCTCTTAATTTGCTCGCGAGCGTGCCCGGCGCCTGTCTGCGGACACGCGTCCCGTATCGTCCCGTCCAGACACCCCCGGCGGCCAGCGGCCACACACCGCTCGCCGAGCCGCGTTTAACGCGCCGTCGCCATCGATCACGCGCTTGCGCCGCGCCAGTACAGCCGATCAGCGCAGCTTTTGTCACGAGATCCCAAACCAAACCTTACTGAGCCTCGGGTTCTCCGTTACAAGCGCTGACTAAGGTTCAAACACACTTTTATTTTGACTGGCCTGGAGTCTGACGAAAAGGCGGAGACGGTGATGGGTTTTAAAAGAATGGTAAGGGAATTTCGTAAGTTATACAACATAGATTCGCTTAGTGTGTAGCACTACACATGAAATTAAAAAAAAAAAAAGAATATACACCGATGAGCCGAAACATTATCATCACCTATTTAATAGCGTGTTGTTTCACTTTTCGAACACAGTACAAGAGAGATTCTGCTTGGCATGGATTCTACAAGTTCTTGACAGGATTCCAGAAGTATGTGACACCAGATGTATTCGCACATGTCAGGCAATTTCCGCAAAATTACGACATAGTGGTTGACGGGCGCGCAGTTGACACCCGATATGTGTTCCAGCGGGTACGGATCAGGCACGTTTGCTGGACAAGGCATCAGTTTGAGTTCACTACGCCGGCCGATGTGGCCGAGCGGTTCTAGGCGCCTCAGTCTGCAACCGTGCTACCGCTACGGTCGCAGGTTCGAATCCTGCCTCAGGCATGGATGTGTGTGACGTCCTTAGGTTAGTTAGGTTTAAGTAGTTCTAAGTCTAGGGGGCTGATGACCTCAGATGTTAAGTCCCATAGTGCTCAGAGCCATTTGAACCATTTGAGTTCACTTTAATGTCCCTGACACCACTGTAGCACGACTCTGACCTTGCAACACGGTCAGTTATGCTGGTGGAAGATGTCATCGCCGTATGGAGAGACTTCATGCATGAAGTGACGCACACAGTCCGCGATAATTTTCACATAGTTCACTGCTATCGTAACGCCTTCATTACCACGACACATCCCATGGAAGCTCAACTCCAATGTACTCCATAGCATAATCCTGCCCTCTCCGGCCAGCATCTGTGGTGCGGTGCACGTTTCGTGCAGCCATTCACCCGGATGACGGCGTGGAAGGACCTAACCATCGACCTGATGTAACAAGAAATGCGATTCATCCGACAAGCGACACGTTTCTATTGTTCCACGCGAAAACTCAGGGATGCTGTGCCCACTGCAGCTGTAACTGACGTTGTCGTCAGCTCAACACTGGAACACGTAAGGCTCGTGTGTTGTGGAGCTCCAAGAGCAACAATGACCTTTGAACGGTGTGCTCCGAAACACTTGTGCCTACGCCAGCATTGTACTCTGTCGTAAGATCTGCCAGAGATCGCTGCCTATCCTGGATTACACTGGGAGTGGGAATCTTCCGACCACTACGTTTTGTGATGAGCCATGGTCGTCCAATACCATACGGTCTACTCGTTATTTCATCATCCTTCAACCACTTTCCACAAGTGTTCACGACAGTAGTACGCCAACAGGTGACCAGTTTCGGCGTTTTAGAGGTTCTCGTTTTCAGCAGTAGCGCCACAACAAAGTGCCCTTTGTCAAAACCACTTATATCAGTGGATTTCCACATTTGCTGCCCATATCTTCGTTATAATGGCTGCCCATTCGTCTCTCTTCCCCTTACATTCTTTCCTTACTTCGTCACTTGCCCGCAGCACCACCAGGAGGCTTTCAGCCTCGCAGTGGACAGCAGTCACAGCATTTTCTACATCTACATCTACATACATACTCCGCAATCCACCATACTGTGCGTGGCGGAGGGTACCTCGTACCACAACTAGCATCTTCTCTCCCTGTTCCACTCCCAAACAGAACGAAGGAAAAAAGACTGCCTATATGCCTCTGTACGAGCCCTAATCTCTCTTATCTCTGTGTTCTTTCCGCGAATTATAAGTTGGTGGCAGTAAAATTGTACTGCAGTCAGCTTCAAATTCTGGTTCTCTAAATTTCCTCAGTAGCAATTCACGAAAAGAACGCCTCCTTTCCTTCAGAGACTCCCACTCGAGTTCCTGAAGCATTTCCGTAACACTCGCGTGATGATCAAACCTACCAGTAACAAATCTAGCAGCCCGCCTCTGAATTGCTTCTATGTCCTCCGTCAATCCGACCTGATAGGGATCCCAAATGCTCGAGCAGTATTCAAGAATAGGTCGTATTAGTGTTTTATAGGTGGTCTCCTTTACAGATGAACCACATCTTCCCAAAATTCTACCAATGAACCGAAGACGACTATCCGCCTTCCCCACAACTGCCATTACGTGCTTGTCCCACTTCATATCGCTCTGCAATGTTACGCCCAAATATTTAATCGACGTGACTGTGTCAAGCGCTACACTACTAATGGAGTATTCAAACATTACAGGATTCTTTTTCCTATTCATCTGCATTAATTTACATTTATCTATATTTAGAGTTAGCTGCCATTCTGTACACCAATCACAAATCCTGTCCAAGTCATCCTGTATCCTCCTACAGTCACTCAACGACAACACCTTCCCGTACACCACTGCATCATCAGCAAAGAGCCGCACATTGTTGTCCACCCTATCCAAAAGATCGTTCATGTAGATAGAAAACAACAGCGGACCTACCACACTTCCCTGGGGCACTCCAGATGATACCCTGACCTCCGATGAACACTCACCATCGTGGACAACGTACTGGGTTCTATTACTTAAGAAGTCTTCTTGCCACTCACATACTTGGGAACCAATCCCATATGCTCGTACCTTAGTTAGGAGTCTGCAATGGGGCACCGAGTCAAACGCTTTCCGGAAGTCAAGGAATATGTCATCCGTCTGATACCCTTCATCCATGGTTCGCAAGATATCATGTTAAAAGAGGGCGAGTTGCGTTTCGCAGGAGCGATGCTTTCTAAAGCCGTGCTGATGCATGGACAGCAACTTCTCCGTCTCAAGCAAATTCATTATATTCGAACTGAGAATATGTTCGAGAATCGTGCAACAAACCAATGTTAAGGATAATTGGTCTGTAATTTTGAGGATCCGTCCTTCTACCCTTCTTATATACAGGCGTCACCTGCGCTTTTTTCCAGTCGCTCGGGACTTTACGTTGGGCAAGAGATTCGCTATAAATGCAAGCTAAGTAAGGAGCCAATGCAGTAGAGTACTCTCTGTAAAGCCGAATTGGATTCCCATCAGGACCTGGCGATTTATTTATTTTCAACCCATTCAGCTGCTTCACAACCCCAGAGATGTCTATCACTATGTCCTCCATACGGGAATCTGTACGAGACTCAAACGGCGGCATGTTTGTACGATCCTCCTGCGTGAAAGATTTCTCAAATGCTAAATTTAAAATTTCAGCTTTCGTTTCGCTGTCTTCCGTTGCGAGGCCAGACTGATCAGTGAATGACTGGATGGAAGCCTTCGACCCGGTTACCAATTTCACGTAAGACCAGAATTTCCTCGAGTTTTCAGCAAGATCTTTAGTTCATTACTGTACACTGAGGCGATGAAAGCTATGGTACAGTGATATGTACATACACAGATGGTGGTAGTATCACGGACGCAAGGTATAAAAGGCCAGTGCATTGGCAGAGCTGTCATTTGTACTCAAGTCATTCGTGTGAAAAGGTTCGCGACATAATTATGGCTCACGACAGGAATTAAGAGACTTTGAACGCGGAATGGTAGTGGGAGCGAGGCGCATGGAATTCAGTATTCCGAGATCCACAACGTAAAAAGTGTGCCGAGAACACGACATTTCACGCATTACCTATCTCTCACCACAGGTAACGCAATGGCCGACGGCCTCCACTTAACGACCGAGAGCAGCGGCGTTTGCGTAGAGATGTCAGTGGTAACAAACAAGCAACACTGCGTGAAATAACCGAAAGAATCGATGTCGGACGTACAACTAAAGCATCGTTGGGGCAGTGCGGCGAAATCTGTCGATAATGGGCTGTGGCAGCAGAAGACCGACAGAGTGCCTCCCCTAGCAGTTCGACATCGCGTGCAGTGCCCCTCCTGACCGTACCGCCCCGTGACCGTATCGGTTGGACCCTAGACGACTGGAAAACCGTGGCCTGATCAGCTGGATCGTGATTTCAGTTGGTAAGAGCTTATCTAAGGTTCGAGTGTGGCGCAGACCCCACGCCACCATGGACCCAACTTTGCAAGTTGATGGTGGCTACATAATGGTGTGGGCTGTATTTACATGGAATAGACTGGGACCTCTGGTCCAACTGAATAGATCATTGTCCGGAAAAGGTTATTTTGGCTATTTGGAGACCATTTGCAGCCATTCATGGACTTAATCCTCTCAAACAGCGACGTAATTTTTATGGATGACAATACGCCATGTCACGGGGCCACAACCGTTCGCGTTTGGTTTGAAGAACATTCTGGACAATTCGAACGAATGATTTGCCGGACAGATCGCCCGACACGAATCCTATCGAACATTTATAGGACTTATTCGAGAGTTCAGTTCGTGTACAAAATCCTGCACCTCCAACACTTTCGTAATTATGTACGGCAATAGAGACAGCATGGCCCATTATTCCTGCAGGGGACTTCTAGCGACTTGTGGAGTCCATGCCACGTCGAGTTACTGCACTACGCCGAGCAAAAGGAGGTCCGACATGACATTAGGAAATATCCTATGACTTCTGCCACCTCAGTATGCATTAAACTAAAAAAAACGGTTGTTGTATCCTAATGTACAGTCTCCTTATCCTGTCAAGGCTTAATGGTGCAGCCAAGAGAAGTCGTTTGCAAGAGTCGTGTAGGCTCTCAGCTTGCACTCCTCTTCAGTCTGTCGGATGGTTTGGTTCGGTGCTCCACAGTCACAACTTACGCTGGACTGCTTACCACATTTGTGCAGGTTGTATACAGACACTCTGTGTTCTGTTCGGATGTAAATTTATGTTCTTCCACTTATATCGTGGGTGTTCAAAGTTAATGTGTAGCCGTAGAGGGTCTTTTAAGATGTAGCACTTCAAGTGCGGCATTCGTAGTCCAGATTGAACCCCACTTTCTTTCAGTGGTAAAGGACCTGTCAGCAAGCAGTCGGGTCAGCCACTGGGTGGATTCCTGGAACGAAGTCGATTTTTTGTAAATCCTGTAATATCTTGTAGTTGGTAATTTGAAGATTATTCATTATTTCGGAATATTCTTTCAATGGGGCTTCTTGTCATCTTAACAGAGGAGGAATTGTGTGACTGAGTGTTGCAGGGCAGTATAGTGGGGTAGTTCTTATGGACCCAGAGCTGGTTCTTATGATGCCATTGGACTGAGCCTCTGCCGGCCGGGGTGGTCGAGCGGTTCTAGCGCTACAGTCTGGAACCGCGCGACCGCTACGGTCGCAGATTCGAATCCTGCCTCGGGCATGGATGTGTGTGATGTCCTTAGGTTAGTTAGATTTAAGTAGTTCTAAGTTCTAGGAGACTGATGACCTCAGAAGTTAAGTCCCATAGTGCTCAGAGCCATTTGAACCATTTTGAACTGAATGTCTATCTTATTTACGTGGTGGCTGTTCAGCCTCCTTACACAAGCGATGGTCATCAGCCAGCCCTGGCGCATAGTACTGCACCGGAAGCAGCAATTTGAGCAGCAGTTGGCACCAAAATGACACAATGAACTTTTAAAAATCAGTTGTTTTAAGGACAGCGTCGAGCCAGACACCCTGTAGCTACATTGCACTGACCTCAAACCACGGCCATTTGCGACTTCAGTAGTGTCAAACAAGAGCTCATTGGAAGGCAGGATGGGGGTGTGTTGTTTTTTTCCGGTTACAGGTGGTTCTGCGTCGGTGTCAGTGACGGCCGTGCGATGGCTAGGAGGAGGCCAGTTCGGCCTGCAACCTACCAGTCTCCGTGCCAGACACACGGGACCTACACTAGATTTATGGTCTGGGGTGCGATTCCGTGTAGCAGCAGGAGCACTCTCGTGGTTATTCCAGGCACCACGACTGCAGCTTTGTACGTCAGACTGGCAATCCGAGCTGTTTTGCTGCCATTCATGAAAGGCATTCCAGGGGGCCTTTTTCCAACGGGATAAAGCTCACCCGCATACCTCAGTTGTAGCCCAAGATGCTCTACCGAGTGTCGACATGTTGCCTTGGCCTGATAGGTCAACAGATCTGTCCCCAATCGAGCGGTTACACTGGTTATTAATGTACCAGCGTTTCACATTTGCAATGGCTTATTTCGCTCTTACATTAACCTGTGATCTTGCAATGTTAATCATTTAAATATGTTACCTAACATACATTACATTTATGGTGCTTTCAGAATTGACGTGGGGGCTGTACGGAGCTGAAACTCGGACTGAGCATCCAAAAGGGACTAACATACGATCTGCACAAGTAGAACAACACAGCGTTGCCAGATGTTGAGAGTCGCATTATTTTTTTCACACATATCGCACTGCTTATGGAACGGAATCAGCAGCTCGGCCTACACCCGAAAGCACGCCATTAATCTGTGTTGCTGCTACGAAGTATCTTCAAACACACAACGTGCACTTCCGAGTAATGTTTTATAGATACTAGCAAATTCCGCAACAACAGCGGGCAAAAATTTGAATAAGTACAATAAAAGGACTAGAATCATCGAAAGTAGGTATTTGGGCAGACTTGTCAACTCGGAGAAGTTCCACAGCTCGATAAACTACATGCTTCGACTGGCTCCAAAAAAACACACTTGACTGACCATCTCACGAAAATGCTCCAGAGATAACCTTGACACCGAATGGCTTCTGATTGGCCAAAAGGTTCGGTGTGACTATAATTGATAGTGAAGTTACTCAATATAGCTCAGATAGAGACAGAACAACTTTATTAATTTAAATGCAGATGATGAAATGAATGAGCAGACTCATTTAAAGGCACTTCCTGAAAAGTTAAAAAGTTTGGTCCCGGGAACTAGCACCAGTTTCATTATGTCACCTCACGGCAGGTGTCGGAAGTTACACATCAAGTAAAGCACAAGGGGCTAGGCGCTTAACCCAGCTGGAGTCAAGTAATGAAACACATTGCTCAAGAAAATTAGAGGGGCAACATTTTAAACACCTGCGTTATTTTTTCGGGAATGTCTGTAGTGAAATAGACTTTTGTCTTGGAAAATGAAACCTTTATTTAACAGAAATATACATATCCTGTTCTCTTCTCGTCACACATGTTCGTGCTACACCAGAAATTCAACATACTGTCGTAAACCAAGGAGTTGAATGTCACATAAGGCACAAAAGAAACGTTTCAGTGTCTGATAGGTCCTGCATGTGCTCTATTACTGGCACACATCTTCGAGGCATGCTCCTGACAAATCTGCAGACATTTTCTTTTGGAATTTTTTTGCTCTAATCAGTAAAGACCTCTGCAAGTTGTTCAAGAGTATGAGGTGCTACAGGGGTTTGCTGTCAAGCATATCCCATACGTGCTTAACAGGACTGAGGTCAGGACTCAGAGAAGGGCCGTCTAACGTTTGAATTGTGAGGCCGCGCGGGATTAGCCGAGCGGTCTTTGGCGCTGCAGTCATGGACTGTGCGGCTGGTCCCGGCGGAGGTTCGAGTCCTCCCTCGGGTATGGGTGTGTGTGTTTGTCAATAGGATAATTAAGGTTATGTAGTGTGTAAGCTTAGGGACTGATGACCTTAGCAGTTAAGTCCCATAAAATTTCACACACATTTGAAAATTTTTTTGAATCGCGAGGTCCTGTAACGTTTACGTGGTAGCTGCTGCTGAGTGCGCTCTCGTATTTCTTGTTGCAGAGTAAACTAGGGATCCATTGTGGGCATAACATGGACCAGTACAATCTCATTGATGTGCCTCTGAGCATTAAGTCAGCCTCCGAGTATCTGAATGTTCTATCGGTCATCAGCTGTGATGCCACCTCACGCCATGTCCACCCCCGGTAGCTGAGTGGTCAGCGCGACACAATGTCAATCCTAAGGGCCTAGGTTCGATTCCCGGCTGAGTCGGAGATTTTCTCATCTCAGGGACTGGGTGTTGTGTTGTCCTACTCATCATCGTTTCATCCCCATCGATGCGCAAATCGCCGAAGTAGCGTCAAATCGAAAGACTTGCACCCGGCGTACGGTCTACCCGACGGGAGGCCCTAGCCACACGACCTCTACATTTATTTACCTCATGCCATCACTGAATCGCAGCCGAACCTGTCCATTTCCTGGACTTCTGCTTCGTTATTACTTTCACTACGGCGACAATATAGACCGAAGCGCCAAAGAAACTGATATACGCGTGTGTATTCAAATACAGAGATATGCGAACAGGCAGAATAACGGCGCTGCGGTCGGCAACACCTATATAAGACAACAAATCTCTGGCGCAGTTGTCCGATCGGTTACTGCAGCTACAGCGGCAAGTTATCAAGATTGAAGTGAGTTTGAACTTGGTGTTATAGTAGGCGCATGAACGATGGGACACAGAATCTCCGAGGTAGCGACGAAGTGGGGATTTTCCCGTACGACCATTTCACGAGTGTACCGTGAATAACAGGAATCCGGTAAAACATCAAATTTCCAACATCACTGTGACCGGAAAAGATCCTACAATAACGGAAACAACGCAGATTGAAGAGAATCGTGCAACCCTTCCGCAAATTGCTGCAGATTTCAATGCTGGGCCATGGACGAGTGCGAACCATTCAACGAAACATCATCGATATGGGCTTTCCGAGCCGAAGGTCCACTCGTGTACCCTTGATGACTGCACGACACAAAGCTTTACGCCTCACCTGCGCCCGTCAACAACGACATTGGACTGTTCGTGACATGTTAATGTTACCTGGTCGTACGAATCTAGTTTCAAATTGCTTCGAGCGGATGGACGCGTGCGGGTATGAAACAACCTCATGAATCCATGTACCCTGCATGTTAATAGGGGACTGGCCAAGCTGGTGGAGGCTCTGTTATGGTGTAAGGTGTGTGCAGTTGGAGTGTTATGGGCCCCTTGATACGTCTAGGAACGACAGGCGACACGTACGTAAGCATCCTGTCTGATCACCTGCATCCATTCATATCCATTGTGCATTTCGACGGACTCGGGCAATTCCAGCAGGACAATGCGATACCCACAAGTCCAGAATTGCTACAGCGTGGTTCTAGGAACACTCTTCCGAGTTTAAACACTTCCGCTGGCCACTAAACTCCCCAAACATGAACATTATAGAGCATGTCTGGGACGCCTTGAAACGCGCTATTCAGAAGAGATGTCCACCCCCTCGTACTCTTACGGATTTATGGACAGCCCTGCAGGACTGATGGTGTCAATTCCCGCCGGCCGCTGTGGCCGAGCGGTTCTAGGCGCTTCAGTCCGGAACCGATCTGCTGCTACGTTCGCAGGTTCGAATCCTGCCTCGGGCATGGATGTGTGTGATCTCCTTAGGTTAGTTAAGTTTAAGTAGTTCTAAGTCCAGGGGACTGATGACCTCAGATGTTAAGTCCCATAGTGCTCAGAGCCATTTGAACCATTTTTTGGTCGATATAATAGAGATATATCAGCCAATAGTCGGCAACAAGAGTTTTGCCGACATTCGGAGCACATAGTGTTAGACTGATGGTATTTTACACATAACGGAGCCTTCTGCTAATAATTTCCGAGTAATAGCATCTGAACGGAACGTCAATCACATGATTAAACGCCAAAATCGTCGGGAACATATAGTCAACAGAAAAAAAGCAAGTAGCCACTGAAATTAGTAAAGGGTGTCCTATAAAGAACGCAATTTTTGAAATGTTCGCCAATTGCTATTCTAGTAAGTTGTCAGCACTGTATGTTGCTCGATTTTCATCTGTTTTCTTTGTGGTTAGTGATGAAGCGCTTCTCGATGGAACAGCATGTTGCCATAGTGAAAATTTATTACAAATATGTACGAAAACAGCGTGGAATGTTTCCTCAACGTAATGCAGCGAATAATCCGTCTGTGATGACATAGCTGCTAAATTTGAGAGGACTAGTTCGATTGTGGACATTAAACCCTGGGGGCGTCCTCTTGTTAGTAGGCAGCCGGCCGGAGTGGCCGCGCGGTTCTAGGCGCTACAGTCTGGAGCCGAGCGACCGCTCCGTTCGCAGGTTCGAATCCTGCCTCGGGCATGGATGTGTGTGATGCCCTTAGGTTAGTTAGGTTTAATTAGTTCTAAGTTCTAGGCGACTGATGTCCTCAGAAGTTAAGTCGCATAGTGCTCAGAGCCATTTGAATCTTTTTTTTTTTTTTTTGTTAGTAGGCCGAAAAAAACCGCCTCCGTGAGTGATAATATTGCTGTATGTCCAGTGAAACTTTTTCGCCGACGTTCACAACAACTGGATATTCCCAGAACCAGCATATAACGAATTCTGAAAGAATTTCTGCACCTTTGCGCCAATGAAATCCAACTGACACGAAAGCTGAAGCCAAGATGTCACTCACTGATAGCAACTGGCTGAGTGATTTATCCCAACTACGACACCACGTGGTTTCTATGAAATGTATTCACAGTTGCGGATGTCGACAGCCATCAGCTGTCTAATGAAAAGACGACAATGAAAATTTGTGGCGGACCGGGACTTGAACTCGGATGTCCTGCTTACCGCGAGCGGTCGCCTTACCATTAGGTTATCCGAGAACGACTCACGTCCAGACCCAAACTTCCATATGTCGTTTTGGTCTGGCCGATTTTCATTTTCGTTATTGCATTACACAGCTGATGGTTGTCCATATTTCATAACTGCCGTAGTGGCCACAGTGCCTGTCCCTTCGGACATGCATGGATGTCCAAAGGAACATTGCATCGTAGACAGGCACTGCAATATGATTTCTTTCTGCGGTGGCATTTGAAAACTCGTGTGTACGCCAACAAACTACGACCACTTTCAGAGCTCAGGGCCGAGATTCAGCGTCGGATTTCAGAACTAGAGATGTAAGTATGTCGAAAAGTTACGGAAAATTTCATCGAAAGAACAAGAGTGGGCCTGCAGAGTCCTGAAGGGCATTTGAAAAATCACATATTTCATACATAATCCCAGGTAGAAAATACGCCAATAATATGTAAACTACTTAATTTCATCAATAAGACTGTATGTTATTAAACACTCAAAAGTTACATTCCTTATTGGACACTCCTTATAACAGAATCTAAGCAGTTCCATCAGATTTAGGGCGCGCTTCAGTTCTTCAACTGATATTTCACCATATACCTTACGGCTGCGACACAGGAATCTGAGAAGACGATATACGAAGACGGATCACGCTAGGGCGAGTGGCTATGAAGGAGCTCACCAAGGTCTGACAGAACAGAGCAATAACGAACACGCGAAAGGGCCGGCTTGTTGGAATACTCGCGTTCTCCGTCTTCTTTTATGGTTGGGAAACATGGACCCTTAAAGCCAGAAACAAGCAGCATATTGATGCATTTGCACTTTGATGCTGGCGCAGGATACTACGCGTAAAACAAACCGAAAGAAGAAAAAGGGTGTCCATTGTTAACTCAATGTCTTTAAACGTCTTTCTTCTCGTGTCAACCAAAAAAGTTCTCCAGTTCTTTGATCATGAGAAGAGATGGAGAAAACATATAGAAAATAATGGAAGGGAAGAGCAGCAAGCAGGTGGATAGATCAAATCAAGAAGATCTCTGGTCTACGTCTTTAGTAGGCTCTAAGAGAAGCTTGCAACCTTAAGAGATGGAGACGCTTGGTTTTTGGAGTCTCGACGCTCAGCAATGAGCACAACGACTTGTGATGATGACCTTATTTATACCTGAAATCTCATGGCTCAATTAATGCTCCGCGAAAACACGAATATATACAGTAGCTAAAATTTTTTCTATTACTAAACAAACGCGAGTAACACTGTGTTTGACGAGGAGGTGCAATCTCACTTTTTCCCGTGACATAATGTGCAACATTTTTACTAGAAAGCGATTGTGGTTGAGCGTCATACGGTCTTACAGTCGAAAGAATAATATATAAAGTGGAAACATGGTGACCTTCCCAGTCAGAAGAAAGACAAGCCGTGCAAGTCATAATAATCAGCACTTAATTTTAACGAAGATTAAGAGTACTTGTTAGAAGACTAGCTGTGGGAGCAATCAAGTGGCCACCTCGCCTGCAGGGGAATAATTTATAGCAAAAGTTTTCACTTGACGGATGAAAAAACTTGGCAAGTCTCTGGAGCTCGACGAGAATACTTCGAGCGACTGTAACCGTATCTGGGCGTGGCATTTCCAGAGAAGAACCAACCCTTAACAAGTAAATACCATTCTCGTGCTGCACTACCCGTTAACTGCTTGATAACTGATAGTTCTTCGATGTATAGATGAAAAACAGACAATGCAAAACATAAACAGCATGGTATGGAGTTTTCGCACTTCTCCTGAAAGTTGGTCATTGATATATCTACATTTTGTAACACACATTTCACCTTGTGCAGTGCCCCTTTAATTCACTGATGACGTGAAGAAAATTGCACAGAGTCGTCTGTACATATCCGAATGTTTCTAAGGTTCGTAAACATAAGACAATTTGGCAAGTAACTTCAATTTCTTTATTAAGAAAACAATTACAGACGTGAAGATTTTTTTACTGTATGCTTACTGTAGCTAAGATCTTAAGCTACTTCTCAATTTCACTTGCTGCGGCATTAAAGCACTATACTGTCATTGTAGAATTATAGCAACAGTGACCTTAGTTGCGGTTCAGTGGTGTCTAGAATAGTGGTCATCAAACTTTATTGCTTGAGACCCAATAATGACGCTGTAGGGTGACCCTTTGGTCCGCATAAAAATGGGGGGGGGGGGGGGGGGGGGGTTGTGGGCATGGCCACTAAAAGAAAGATTCAGCACGGATTCAGAAAATATCGTTCTTGTGAAACACAACTAGCTCTTTATACTAATAAAGTAATGAGTGGTATCGACAGGGGATGCCAAATTGATTCAATGTTTTTAGGTTTCCAGAAGGCATTCGACAACGTTCCTGACAAGCGTCTTCTAACCAAACTGCGTGCCTTTGGAAAGGTCACAGTTCGTAGTAACAGATGGAAAGTCATTGACTAAAACAGAGCAATATCCGAAATTCCCCAAGGAAGTGTTATAGGCCCTCTATTGTACCTGATCTATATTAACGAGATAGGAGACAATCTGAGTAGCGCTATTAGATTGTTTGCAGATGATGTGCCATTTACCTTCATTTAAAGTCATCAGATGACCAGAATGAACTGAAAAATTATTTAAATCAGATATCTGTATGGCGCGAAAAGTGACAATTGACCTTGAATAAAGAAAAGTATGAAGTTATTCACATGAGTACTAAAAGAAATCAGTTAAATCTCAATTACGCGTTAAGTCACACAAATCTTAAGGCTGTAAATTCAACTAAATACTTAGGGATTACAGTAACAAATAACCCAAATTGGAACAATCACATAGATAATGTTGTGGGTAGAGCAAATCAAAGACTGGGTTTTATTGGCAAAACACTTATAGGGTGCAACAGGTCTACTAAAGAGACTGCATACACTACGCTTGCCCGCCCTATTCTGGAGTATTGGTGTGCGGTGTGGGGTCCGCGTCAGGTGGGAGTGACGGCTGTTAAGAAGTTAAAGAAGGACGGCTCGTTTTGTGCTATTGCGAAATAGGGGAGACAGTGTCACGGACATGATACGTGAATTGGAGTGGCAATCATTAAAACAAAGGCGTTTTTCGTTGCGATGGGATCTTCTCGTGAAATTTCAATCACCAGTTTTCTCCTCCGATTGCGGAAACATTCTGGTGAAACCCACCTACATAGGGAGAAATTATCATCACGATAAAATAAGAGAAATCCAAGGCTCGCACAGAAAAATTTAAGTGCTCGTTTTTCCCGCGCGCCGTTCGAGAGTGGAAAGGTAGGGAGACAGCTTGAAGGTGGTTCATTGAACCCACTACCAGGAACTTTACTGTGAATAGCAGAGTAATCACGTAGATGTAGATGTAGAAACCACTTACACATTTTGAATCCATATAGTATAAGGAATCACCCAAATATTTTTAAGTGCAAAAGAAAATAATACATTTTGAGCCATATGCACTTTTATGAAGGCTTACATAGTGACCAGTTCTCCGTGCCTAAGCAGGTACTGTGGCCAGTGCCACCGCAACAGAATCCTATGTTTGTTTTCCTGATTTCCGGGAACATTTTCTAGGCATCTTCACGCCCTGCTATCTGGAAGAATATCAGGCGGCTGCAGCAGAACGTTTTAAATCGGACTTTTGAATTAGGCCTAATATAAAAGCACAGAGACAGTCTTAAATAATATAATTTAATTCAAAATTGTGACAAAGGGATAGAATGGCGGACGATAGTTTTGCATATGAACGTTTTAGAAGTCAGTTTCAGCTGTTGTATTACGTGTCTTCTTTTGGACGTAACTAACACTTATTGGGGTAAACACCTTGGCCACTTTACCTGACGAGTAGCATGACCACTTTCCCCGATCGGACGCTATGTCGACATTAATGATTCGCGGAAGAAACTATCAAACTGAAATCTGTGGGCAAAAAGACGTTGTTTAAACATTGATACTGTACTACTGATAAGTAGGGCAACAAGGATTATACAATTGACTTGTCTTACATCTGACGATTCGAAATTTTTTACTAAAAAAATAACAAGCCTCCTCTGCCAATCTCACTGACAACAACGGCGATATACATCAGAACTAGTGTGACCACTTCTCGGCAGGCAGCAGCCCTCTTCAGGGCAAAAACAAATATACAATGGCCACTTTTCCCGTCCTGGCCACTTTGCCACAACTTCCTCTTCATATTTTGCTATTAATTTGTAACCTACATAGATTTGTATGATATATTAATTGGTATCAGTAATTGCAATATGAGACACGATCATAAATGTTTACTATATGTTTTGAATATAATTTTTCTTTTAATCGTTGCATTGTATTACAACAGCCTTCAGTTTATTGCATATTACTTGCTACAAACATGTACCACATTTGAAAATGTCCGTCTCTGGAACGCGCATTCACGAATCCATGTTACTTCCGTTTGACATCTATACCACAGCGGCTGATCGTTGCTAGTTGCACACGCTCGTGAGTTTTCAGCATGGAAGATAAACAATAACACATCCTACAACCCCGCAGAGCCTGCGCTACGTACCACTCTCTCCCTGAGGTAAGCGGCCAACTTTCTCAGGACACGAACGAATTCACCAATGTCAATTAAAATTAACCTCATCGTGACATATTACTGTCTTTGTAAGTATTTTTGCTAGTTACTGAGAAGGAAAAATGCACTCTTAAGAAGCTCTTAACGTTTGTCGACGTTTTGTATATCCTACTGTTAGTTGGCAGAAGCATATGATTATAAAATAGAGCTGGGAACCGCGGGCCGCACTAGCACTCGATTCGGGCCGCAGCTTGACGACCGCTGGTGCAGAAGATCCTCGTTGTTTGCAACTACGTGTCGATAGTCACTTATCCGTTGTTTCGATGTCGTAATCATCGGAAATGAAACGAGGGATGTGCGGAGGATGATTAAATAATCCTCATTTGAAATCCGTCAAGCGTTCGAGAAATTTAGAGGCAGAGCGTGGACGGGCATTGTAGAGCAGCTAAGCTACGCCGCAATTCGACTTGCCGTGTAGTCTAATTTGAATTTTCGTTGCTGTTTCAATGTGTCGCTATACACTGGTGAATTATTGGGTATTTTCCACGTGATAATCTAGCAGTAAGTGTATCCTGCTCAGAAGGCAGTGACAATAATCTCTTTCGAAAAAGTCCTGTTTCTGTGATGAACTGGTGTGAGGCCACTCCATAGACCGATGTTTTTGTCGATGTTGACATTTGGAACCCACGTCTTGACGCTTAAAACAATGATTTCGAGAAAGCAGCCATCTTCGTCTGCCTACTGTAGCAAGAACGTGGCTCCGAAGCCTTTCTCTGGGATTCATGACTCTCAGAAAGGCAGACCCAGAGAGCGTACTGTCATTTACTACCTCGCGCGAAATCATTCGTGAATCTGGAAGGAAACGGTCCGATAGTTCACTTCTTAATTTTTTTTTTTTTTTTGCTGAAGTTCATCCACTGTCTCTCTTTGGCTGATCGTTGATGACACTTTACTCGCTCTCAAATCTTCTGTGCCACTCTCTCAGAGTACTCTCATAATATTCTCTGTACAATCTGCACAAATCTCTAGTCTTTTTGTGCACTCTTTCTTCCATAGTAAGCGAATAGACGCGATAGACGCGAACATTTCAGGCGGAGGGATTTGCGTTTTCCAAGGACACTACAAAACGTGAAATGTTCAGAGGATGTACGTTTGTCGCAGAAACTGTTATTTGATATTAGATGTAAATAAAATATATTGGGAAGACATGCATGGGAAATCCGACTGCTGTTACGTTATAGTATTGAAGACTATTACTCGTTAGTGAATGACCCTTACCAGAGAGGTAAATTAGAGAAGATCCAAAGTAGAGGGATGCGTTCCGTCGAGGGTTAGTTTAGTAACCGAGAGATCACTACGGAGATTCTCATCAAACTTCGTATGTAAAGGACACGGGAGAGGCTTTGTGCATCACCGAGAGGATTGCTCTTGAAATCCCGAGAGCGTCCGTTCCAAGAATAGGCAGATAACACGTTAGTTTTTCCCACATGCCTTTTGCGAAATGATCACGACGGGACAATCATACAAATTACGTTTCACATAGAGGCTTACCCAAGGCGGTTCTTGGCATCCATTATTTGCGAATGGGGCCTGAAAGGGGGAAAATGGTAGTGGTACCAAGGTATCCTCCGCCACGCACCGTAAGGAGCGTTGTGAAGTGTACACAAACCCCACCGAAAATGGTTCAAATGGCTCTGAGGACTACGGGACTTAACATCTGAGGTCATCAGTCCCCTAGAACTTAGATCTACTTAAATCCAACTAACCTAAGGACATCACACACATCCATGCCCGAGGCAGGATTCGAAGCTGCGACCGTACCGGTCGCGCGGTTCCAGAGTGAAGCGCCTAGAACCGCTCGGCCACACTGGCCGGCTGAACCCTACCGACAAAATTTCGAATGCTGTTTAGAAATGTTTTCTGAGTATTTAGCTTAGAGACCTGTGGTCTCCGGTGATTCATTACGGAATAATACGGTATATTTCTTTTGATTTCTTATCCTCAATTTTGTTTGTATCTGTATTGCACTGAACATGTCAGCACAACAGCGCAAATATCGACGGTATGCGCTGTGTGCCTTCTTTAGAAACAATCTTGTTCCAATCAGTCAAGGTACTTGTTAGTGACAACATAAATGCTCACTTTGCTCTTTGCCCTCAAAGATGCACTCAGCACTGTTTCCGCGATGCTAGTTGTACAGGATGTACCACATAAAACCGGTACGTCTCAAGCCCGAGATTCAAGTAATAATGAACGAACTAAAAAACAATAGATGAAACTAACGTTGAAAAATACGTATTACGTTCTTATAAGACATTTTGGAAGTGGTCCAGGAATCGCTGACTTCGTGCAATGACGTTACCAACAGCACACTGTAATTCTGCAGGCATGATGTTGTTAATTACTCTAGTAATGTTCCGCTTAAGATCGCCTTCTATGTGAGGATTGTCAGCATACACTTCGCTTTTTAGAGTGACCCATAAATAAAAATCACACGATGCTAACTCCGAGAACGTTGGAACCAGAGGCCTCTATTGACAAGTCTGTCTTCAGGGAACACGTTAGCGATGTGGGCCGTACTTTTGTGGGATGTATGAGCGGTCGCTCCATCCCGTTGGAACACTGTATCCAGCTTCCCTGCATCTGTTAACTGTACATGGATAGAGTCTAAGATCTCTAGATATCTGACACTGTTTAAGGTTTACCTGAAAAATATGAGGCCAATAATGCGCATACAGGACAACGCACACCAAACACCTATCTTCTCTGAGTGGAGAGGTTCTTCATGCAGAATATGTGGGTTGTCCTGCGACCAGTGGCTGCAGTACTAGGAGTTGACAAATGAACTGATACCTCATCTGGCATGAAGTAAAGCAAGAGGTCCAAGTGACCGTTAGCAGTTGATTTTAACAGCCAGTTACAATAAAGAACTCTTCTTTTTCTGAGCCTCAAATTTCAACTCTTGCATCACACTGATGCAATAAGCTTTTGATTTCATAACAGTGATACACAGCAGTATGAGTTGGCCAATATGTAGGCTGTGTATGGGTTCACTGAATGCAGGAAAAGAGCGGCATAACAACGCTATGCTGAGCTGTTTCCGCAGTGACGTCAACCACATCACACTACTTCTGCGTCTGAATGTTGTTGCATTAGTCTGTGTTTTGTGTTACACGTTTGCATGACTGAAAAAAAAACGAGTTAATCGATCAATAACGAACTTAAACGGATGTCTTAAGACGTCCGCCCCAACCAGATGCAACGAACAAAAGCGAACAAAATAAGTAAAAAAAGTGGTCAGCAGGACGGACAGTCAATCCTAAGGGCCTGGGTTCGATTCCCGGCAGGGTCGGAGATTTTCTCCGCTCAGGGACTGGGTGTTGTGTTGCCCTCATCATCATCATTTCATCCCCATCGACGCGCAAGTCGCCGAAGTGGCGTCAAATCGAAAGACTTGCACCAGGCGAGCCGTCTACCCCACGGGAGGCCCTCGTCACACGCCATTATTATATGATTGTATATTACAGACTTTTTCATTGCTGTGAAGCTTTTACACATGAATAAATGTGACTGGCGTAACAAACAGAATAAACCTTGTAACGATATCATGGGTCTCTTGTACCTTAACAATCACTGAAATTTTGCCGTTAAGAGTCAGGGTTCATCCTGTAGATTAGATGCGCATCACACTCCAGGAAGACACTAGGCGCGGTGGCTAATAGGAAAAGCGGAATAAGCGAAAGTCAAAAGACTTAGGACGGATATACGTTTCTTTCCGGTTGCAATGTTCACTGGCATTGTTGTCGTACACGGTATAATGATTTGTTTGGTGTGTCGCTAACTCGACGAGTCACATCCTGAAGACGCCTAGACGCAGTACAGCCTGCTAATGAAATGAGGCACGGTGGGCTAGGAGTGAGGGCTGTCAATGCCGGTGGACTACTTTCGAGATGTATCGCTTGAACCAGTCAGTAACCGCGCTAACGCCTTCAAAGAGAGCGCAAACACAGGGTGTTCATAAAGTCTCGATTCATTTCTAAGAAATGTTTACGTAATACGCAAGTACTTTATTGTCAGTCTGTGAATACATTTTAATCGCACTTTAACATAGCCTCCATCCATTTCGAAGCACAGCATTGCTCTCCTCATTAAAGAGCAGACCTGAATACATTCTGAAATTCATCTTGTGAAGTAGCCGACGCTGCATGCCGGATTCGAGCTCTTAGAAGCTGGAGATCTCTTACCATAGTTCTCTACACCACTTTACGCACCCCCAAGCGAAGAAATCCAAGGATGTCAAATCAGGTGACTGTCAAAATCTTTCGGCATCTCTGCCTATTCATCTGTTGGTGATCCTCCGATTAAACTACTCCCATACTATTACAGCAAAATCAGGGGGAGCTCCATCCTGTTGAAACACAACAGTCTCGACAACGTACGAGGGGCGTTGAATAAGTAATGCAACACATTTCTGTTTTTCAGTCGATTTCGGTTAAAAACATGCGGAATTCGTTGTAGGACATCGTGAAATATGCCCGCTTCAGCCTCTTTGGTTTCATGAAGTTCCGATAGGTGGCGACAGCTATACGTAGTCTTCAAGAGGCGTTTGTACCAGACGTGCGTTCCAAGCAGAGAGTTGTCATTGAGCTTCTTTTGGCGGCAAACCAGAGCGTCGCAGATATTCGTAGGCGCTTGCAGAAAGTACGGTGAGTGGTTGAGCGAGGCGTGTGTCATCAACGCAGCAAGGTCGCGCAAACCTGTCCGTGCCGGCCGACCGCACACACAAGAAATTGTAGCGTGTTCGTCGCCACAAAATGCAAACGAACTTACCTTCTCCATGATAATGCCAGACCTCACAACGAGTCTGCGCACCAGAAGGAGCTCAGAAAACTTCACTGGACTGTTCTCACTCATCTATCCTACAGCCCGGATCTCGCACCTTCCGAGTTCCATAAGTATAGCTCAATGAAGGATGCACTGCGCGGGAAGCAGTACGTGAGGTTAACTGACGCAGCAAGACGTTGGCTCAGACATTGACTATTAGAGTGGTACTTTGCTGGCACACAGGACCTCCCATTAAGGCGGCGTAAGGCTGTTGCATTGAACGGAGATTATGTTGAAAAATAGCGTTTTGTAGCTAACAAACTCAGAAATAATACGGTGAATTGGAATGCTGAATCAAACCAACCGGCTTTGAGAAAAGATGTGTTGCATTACTTATTGAACGCCCTTCGTTGGTTAAACGACTTGATGCGTGCGGCTTTCTTTCGATTGCTTTTCTGATTCGCTGATCAGGCTCTTGTAGTACATGAGGTCTCCCACAGCGTGATTCTTTGGCAACGTCTCCAGTTATTTGGAACTTATTGCTAAGTGACCAGATGTTTGCTCTTGTTGGTGCCGGCTTGTAAAGCTTCCGAATGAACTCCTGTTGCAGCTCTAGATAGATAACTTGTATTAACAACCGCCGCACGTTCTTCTATCGTAAGTATTCTTCTTGATTACCGTAAAAAAACTCTACGTTATCACGGAAATGTGTAAGAATTCTGTATCTGTAACACATCTCTTATTTCTTAGAAATAGATCGAGACTTTATGATTACACTGTATTAGGTAACCTTGATGGTAAAATCTTCTGAGTGGTTCTGGCCGCGTCACATTCCGCTTCAGACTTTTTTACTACTCGACGTTTCGATCCCTTTGCTGGGATCTTCTTCAGGATTCCACTTGTGTCCCTGGATGGCTGAACACTATCTTTGGACAAAGGGCTATTTTCCCGCTCTTTCTCAGGAACCTGGGTTACTGAGTAAAATTATTGAGGCAGTTATTGGAAGACCGTCGTCATTGCGCAAATGCTGAATGCAGATACTGAGAGGAAGAATCCCAACTATTGTTATTGTCTAATGTGTCAGTTGTTTTCTCGTAGTTCTTTATGTTGATCACTTGGTGTTGCTGGGTGTTTACGTTCACGATAACTGGTACCGCGAAGACGAGCGCCTATAGCCGTCGTCTCAGCTGAAACTGTACCCATTCTTCGATGTTTCAAATGTTTCGCAGACTTTCCTGCTATAAATATTACCTTCTGTAGCTAACACACGTATGTTCGAAAATCCATTACTTGGTCACATTCTTCTCGGTGCCCCGCTACGGCTGATTTTGTATTTTGACTTAGATGAGTGTGGCGTTCGTGCTTGTTAACTCGTTCTTTTATTATTTTTCCGGTTTCGCCAATGTACGTTTTTCCACAACCACACGTCACTTCACGTTATCCGAATGGAACGGAAATCGGTGGATGTGATGTACATGTACAGATAAACAAATGATTAAAATTTGAGAAAAAGTGGACTATTTATTCAAGAGAAAGAGCTTCAGAAACACAGCAAATCAATAACGCGTTGTTCCACCTCTGGCCCTTGGCATTGATCTGACTGGCATTGATTGAGAGAGTTGTTGGATGTCCTCCTGAGCGATGATGCCAAATTCCATCTAACTGGTGAGTTAGAGCGTCTAAATCCGGATCTAGTTGGAGGACCCTGCGCACAAAGCTCCAATCATTCTCAACTGGATAGACATCAGACGCCCTAGTTCGCCAAGGTTGAGTTTGGCAAGCACGAAGACAAGCTGTAGAAAGAGTCACCATGTGCTTAAATGTAAGCCCAGGATGGTTTGCCATGAGGGGCAACAAAATGGGGCGCAGAATATTCTCAACGTACCGGTGTGCTGTAATGTTGCCGCAGATGACAACCAAAACGGGCCTGCTATCAAATGAAATGGAACCACAGAATGTCATTGCTGTGTGTTGCGACGTATGGCGGGCGACAGTCAGATTGGTAACCCTCTGCTCTGTGGGACGTCTCCAGACACATCTTCGCTGGTCATGGGAATCATTTCGAAGTGAGACTCATCACTGAAGACAATTCTACTCCAGTCAATGAGATTCCACGTCAAAGACGCCCTGGACAACAGTCGTCCGCCATACGGTCTTGCAACCAAGAGTGATGGTCTGGGTTGCATTTCTTTTCATAGCAGGACCACTTTGGTTGTCAGCCTGACAGCATTGCGGTACGTTGACAATACTGTTCGCCCCGCTTTATTATCCTTCATGGCAAACTATCCTGGAATTGCATTTTAATGAGATAATGCCAGCCAGCACACGTCGAGAGTCTCTGCTGTTTGTCTTCCTGCTTGCCAAACCTTACCTTGGCCAGCAAGATCGCCGGATCTCCCCCCAATTGAGAACGTTTTGAGGATTTTGAATAGCGCCCTCCGCCTTCAGCTCGGGATCCAGACGATATAACGCGCAAAATGGCAGAATTTGACACGGTATCCCTCAGGAGACCCAACCACTCTATCAGTCAAAGCCGAGCTGAATAACTGCCTGCACAAGGGACAGAAGTGGACCAACGCGTTAGTGGCTTGCTCTATTTGTTAAGCTCGTTCTCTCGAATAAGTCATCCATTTTTTTCTGAAATTGTAATGGTTTTATTGTCTGTACATGCACATCACACCTATCGATTTCCGTCCCATTCGGATAATTCCTTCGAGTGGTGGTGAGTCTTTTTTTGTCTTAGAGTGTAATTGTCTCGTTAGGCATCCCCTTTGCCATGCAGTGTATACACGTAAGTTACTTACCGAGATGCTCTCATATCGTCTGTTTTCTCAAGTCAGGGAGTCGTTCAGCGAACTTTTTAAGGTGCACCTTGTGCAGCATATGAATTGCTTAGAGCCTCTTTGACAGTAGATGGAGTGTTTTCAGAGTTGCTACGGGAAGGAATAGGCGCCGATCACGGGCGGAGGTCGTGAATGCGATACGTCGAAGTGAGGCCGCGCGGTGCTTCCGGAAGCTGCGGCGGCAGCCGCCAGCGGTCTAAAAAGGCGGCGCGCCGCAGAGGGGGCCGCGTCCATTGTGCGCGCCCTCCTCTCGTCACTGTCAGCCCGCTTTATACAGCTCTCCGCGCACACAATGTCCGCCCGAGATGTTTTGCTTGCGCGCCCAAGGTCGGGGGAGGAAAAAAGAGACAGCTCCCGTCCAGATAGGGCACGGAAATGCCCAATAAATAAGCCGAATATGAGGTGTGGCCGACGGGCGCGACGGCTCGGTAGCGGCCGCTGTCGCTGCCGTGATGGATGGGCCCGTGCGGCACCGGCAGGTGCACCGTCTCCTCATTAGGCTCCGGGCAAATCGCCGCCTGCAGTGCGGCTGTTGTATGAGGTAGATTCTGCAAGTGTCTCACCAGGTGATGCGGTGCTGCCTGTGTATATGGACCTACGCTCCAGTCAGTACTTCCCAAAACAGTCGAACAGTTCACACAGCTAGTGTGTTGCGTTGAGCCAACTTCTATGACTGTCTGCTTAAAAGCGTGTTTCTCTACCTTTCGAGCGCAGCACGTAAGCGATTTAGCGTGGCGTGGATTCGGAAAGTGCTTGGTAGGTTTATCGGAGGTCTGTGGCATAAAGTGTCAACGCACGGGTCACACAATTCCCGTAAGTTACGAGCCGGTGGTTTGTGAGCGCGGAGTTGCCGTCCGGTAGATGCGTTCGACCATCCTCGCATCATGGCAGAGACTTCAACGTCATTTCATTATCGTGCTCCTCAAACCAGTGTAGCTCAGTTCTGGCCTTGTGACGAGCACAGTTATCCTGCTGCAACGTGCCATCGCCGGCGGGGAAGGCATAGCGGAGTGCTTAACACTGAACCCGCATTCGGGAGGGCGACGGTTCAACTCCGCGTGCGGCCATCCAGGTGTAGGTTTTGCGCGATTTCCCTAAATCGCTCCTTCGAACCCGGGAACCCGGGCGTGGGAAGCGAGAACGCTACCGCACGACCACGAGATGCGGGCGAAGCCGCCTAGTAGAATTTTGTACAGAGCATAACTTACTCATAGCTAACACTTGGTTCAAGAATCATGAAAGAAGGTTGCATACATGGAAGAACCCTGGAGATACTAGTAGGTTTCAGATAGATTATATAATGGTAAGACAGAGATTTAGGAACCAGGTTTTAAATTGTAAGACATTTCTAGGGGCAGATGTGGATTCTGACCACAATCTATTGGTTATGACCTGTAGATTAAAACTGAAGAAACTGCAAAAAGGTGGGAATTTAAGGAGGTGGGACCTGGATAAACTGAAAGAACCAGAGGTTGTACAGAGATTCAGGGAGAGCATAAGGGAGCAATTGACAGGAATGGGGGAAATAAATACAGTAGAAGAAGAATGGGTAGCTTTGAGGGATGAAGTAGTGAAGGCAGCAGAGGATCAAGTAGGTAAAAAGACGAAGACTAGTAGAAATCCTTGGGTAACAGAAGAAATATTGAATTTAATTGATGAAAGGAGAAAATATAAAAATGCAGTAAGTGAAACAGGCAAAAAGGAATACAAACGTCTCAAAAATGAGATCGACAGGAAGTGCAAAATGGCTAAGCAGGGATGGCTAGAGGACAAATGTAAAGATGTATAGGCCTATCTCACTAGGGGTAAGATAGATACCGCCTACAGGAAAATTAAAGAGACCTTTGGAGATAAGAGAACCACTTGTATGAATATCAAGAGCTCAGATGAAAACCCAGTTCTAAGCAAAGAAGGGAAAGCAGAAAGGTGGAAGGAGTATATAGAGGGTCTATACAAGGGTGATGTACTTGAGGACAATATTATGGAAATGGAAGAGGATGTAGATGAAGATGAAATCAGAGATATGATACTGCATGAAGAGTTTGACAGAACACTGAAAGACCTAAGTCAAAACAAGGCCCTTGGAGTAGACAACATTCTATTAGAACTACTGACAGCCTTGGGAGAGCCAGTCCTGACAAAACTCTACCATCTGGTGAGCAAGATGTATGAAACAGGCGAAATACCCTCAGACTTCAAGAAGAATATAATAATTCTAATCCCAAAGAAAGCAGGTGTTGACAGATATGAAAATTACGGAACTATCAGTTTAATAAGTCACCAATTTAGTACTGGAGGGCAGCGCGGAGGGTAAAAATCGTAGAGGGAGACCAAGAGATGAATACACTAAGCAGATTCAGATGGATGTAGGTTGCAGTAGGAACTGGGAGATTAAGAAGCTTGCACAGGATAGAGTAGCATGGAGAGCTGCATCAAACCAGTCTCAGGACTGAAGACCACAACAACAACGATTACCGCTGGCTCTGTGGTGGGGATAGGCAGTTGCACGTGGTCTGCCTTTGTTTAGTCGTTGATCCCATTTCATTAACCAACATGGTCTGGACCAGTGCACATCGTGGTTTTGCCGTTCGCGCTTATTATGAAAACAACAGATCTGTGATCCCTACACGACGAGCTTTGCGGCGACAGTTCAACATTCCACGCAACAATGCCGCTCCTAATGCAAACACAATTGGTCCTGGGTTCGGCAGTTGCAGGAAACTTGCACACTAAGAACAGATCCATCAGAACGGCAGAAAATGTGCAGCGGGTGAGAACAGCAGTTCAACAATCGCCGCAACGTTCTGCTCGACGACATGCTGTTGCATTGGGGATTTCAGACCGCAGTTTGAGAAGGATTCTGCAATGCGATTTGAAGTTACATCCTTTCAAAATAATGATTGCTCAAGAATTATGTCATTTGTACTCAGGTGACTAATGTGAAAAAGGTTTCCGACGTGCCAAATTTGGCGATAATGGGCTACGGCAGCAGGCGACCAAGGGCAGTGCCTTTGCTAACAGCACGACATCGCCTGCAGCGCCTCTCCTAGGCTCATGACCATATCGGTTGGACATCAAAACAACTGAAAAACCGTGGCGCGGTCAGATGAGTCCCGATTTCAGTTGGTAAGTGCTCATTATAGGGTTCGAGTGTGGCGCAGACCCCACGAAACCATGGACCCTAGGTGTCAATATGGCACTGTGCAAGCTGGTGGTGGCGCCATAATGGCGTGGTCCAACTGAACCGATCAGCCTACTTGGACACCGTTTGCAGCCACTCATATACATCACGTTCCTAAACAACGACGGAATTTTTCTGGCTGACAGTCGAACGTGTACCTGAACCATAACAGCTCGCGATTGGTTTGAAGAACATTCTGGACAATTCGAGCGAATGTTGTGGCAACCCAGGTCGCCCGACATGAATCTCATCGAACATTTATGGGACATAATCGAGAGGTCAGTTCGTGCGCAAAATCATGCACCGGCATCACTGTCGCAATCATGGAGGGCTATGAGACAGCATGGCCCAATATTTCTGCATGGGACGTCCAGCAACTTGTTGTATCAATGCCACGTCGACTGGCTGCACTAGGTCGGGCAAAAGGAGGTCCGACACGATACTAGCAGGTATCCCGTAACTTCTGTCACATCACTGTAAAAATAGTTCAAATGGCTCTGAGCACTATGGGACTCAACATCTGTAGTCATCAGTCCCCTAGAACTTAGAAATACTTAAACCTAACTAACCTAAGGACATCACACACATCCATGCCCGAGGCAGGACTCGAATCTGCGACCGTAGCGGTCACGCGGTTCCAGACTGACGTGCCTAGAACCGCACGGCCACACCGGCCGGCCATCACTGTAAAACATCATTATGAACACAAGTCTACAGAATATGATTACGCAGCGTGTAAATGAGGATTCGCGGGCCGTTTTCAATCACTTTCGCCTACGTTCTCGAAGTAGGTCTTCCCATATTTTTTTTCTTAGTTGGGTGGGTGTTCTTTCCCAGTTGTGACTTGGCTTATCTGTCGTTTGTCCACGCTACCTATGGATTCGCCAAGGAAGCAACGTGTGCGTCTGCTTAGTATTGTTAAGGTAGATTACTCTGCTACTTAAACGGTTACTGTATTTCAATAATATATCAGAGTACTTCTCATTTTATAAATATGAATGTTGATGGTACTTTTTTGATTCAACGATTAGAAATTACACCTTCTTATGATAAAACAAAGGGTACCCAACGAGTTATGAAATAATGCTAAGAGAATATTCATAAAAAAAATTTCTTCATCCTACCATAATCTTAGGTTGAAAGTAAAAATTAAAAATCGAAAATAGGAAAAAATTCTGAATGACTGATGAAATACTGCAGGAAATGGAGAAGTGAAAAAACAGGGAATACATTTTAAATAACCTGATTCAACTTTGGTGTCGTCCTCAGCATTTTGTTTGCTTATAAAACTTGACAGCTGTTCACGTTAATGGATTTATTACATTATTTTCGTGATTTATGTTTTTCAGTGTCGACTGGCATAGCTGAAGTTAAACAAAAAGTGATTTAAAAGCTAGCGCCAGTATACGACTAGATGAATGTGTGAAGTCTGCCAAAACCATCGTCAAATTGGGCGACGCAATAGGTTTTTAGCAGCCTATGGGTGCACCAAGATAATCCTCGTTTCTCCTTTTTGTCACATTATTATGCAGCCATAGCAGCTGCACTGCAGAATTCGTAGCTCTGTGACTGCATGAGGCGCTGTGTTGCACCCGTAGATTCTGAGGTCCTGGTCTTGGAGAGCACATTTTTTCGACGACGAAATTTCACACTTTTTCACCTCTCATCTAGCGCAGATAAAGGCATTTTCTTACGTCGACTGATGTGCTTGGGAGCGGAAGTGTTCTTCTGAGTGTGCTACAATAGCTCAAGTCACTTAAAAATGAATACAGAATCAACAAGCCACCATGGTTTTCTTTTTCCGCAGATAAATGATAAACTATCGCTGTTATTCCGATATGTGGGAAGGCGTGTTCATATGCCGCGTTCGTGTGCTGTGAACCTGCGACGGAATCTGTTCGCCACGATGACAGGCCGGTTCCTACCAGCAGCTCGGCTTAGTGAGGAAGCGACAGAAAAAGACTGAAGACACTATTTGTGCTTGGTTATGTAAAGGCTGGCATCCATTTTCACTGTAGATCAGCATTGAAACTGCACCCACACCATGGAATCGGCATAATTTCCCGCGAACAAAGTGCTAACTAAGGTATATAGAGATTGCTAAAGACGTTGCGGTATTTCTCATCACAGTCGGCAATGTTAACTCAGTGGTTTAGTGGAGATGCAAACAATGACTAGAAGAAATTCGAGAGGATTCTATAATGAATCAAAAGCCTATACCCAGATTCCCGGAGAGGGTAAGTGAACCATTTTGCCCCCCGCCCCCCTACAATTGCGGACACCCATGCATGAAAGCGCAAGAACTGAAATCAAACGAAAAGACGCACTAGGCCAGGATCGTGGCAAATCGGCACAACCCATATGAAAGCATAATAGAAATGCTCGGGGAAATTGGACTCCTTAGAAGGAAGACGACGCAATTGTCTCGAAACCCTGTTGGATATATTTAGATAACCTAAATTCGAAGATGACTGAGCGATCATAATGCTGCGACCTTCGTGCACCTTGCGTAGCTATCATGAGAATACAAAAAATAAGACGTGTTGGCAGCAGCATAGTAATCAAATACAGGCTTTCTAACAGAGTTTGGCAAGAACTATGTCGTCTTCCTCCCTAGGATTCCCAGTTCACTTTCATATGAGCTATTCCAACCTGTTACGAACGACAAATAGTTAGGTCGTGTATAGAGGCCGTTTTATGTCGCTCTTTAGAAGAAGAGAATAGGAAAGAAAATCGATGGTACCCCCCCCCCCCTCCCCTCCGCCATTCACTGTGGCGTGGCTTACAGAGTATGTATGTATGTGGGTGTAGGTCCGAAAAAGAACTATTTTGTTGTTGTTTTGAGTAATCAGTCTTATGATTAGTTTGATGCAACCTACCACGAATTCCTCTCCTGTGCCAACCTCTTCATCTCTGTGTAGCACTTGCAACCTACGTTCTCAATTATCTGCTGGATGAATTCCAATCTCTGTCTTCCTCTACGGTTTTTGCCCTCTACAGCTCCCTCTAGTACCATGGAAGTCATTCGCTGATATCTTAACAGATGTCCTATCATCCTGTCCCGTCTCCTTATTAATGTTTTCCACACACTCCTTTTCCCTAATTCTGCTCAGGACTTGCTAATTCCTTACCTTATCAGTCTACGAAAACTATGGACAGCTCCATAGAATTTAATTCTCTGTGAAATAGTGAAGTTACAGAAACTTCCTGGTAGATTATAATTGTGTGCGAAAGCGGGACACGAATCTGGTCTCGGTCTACTACCAAAGCACTTTTCACTAACCTACCTAACAGCCGCAACTCTGCCTGCTGTGAGTGTATTTAGGATGAGAAACCTCTAGTACGACTTTTACGGCAGTACCTGAGTACGAAGAGCAGTATTACTGTGAAAGACATTTAAAGAAAATGTTATCAAGTGGTATTAAGCTCGCTATGTGGTATAAGAAATGACAGTCATTAACCTGGCATGTTAAGCTGAAGTAACAATGAGTATTCCTTTTGTAGGACGATACACTACATACATTGTTTTAGTTTTGGAGATGTATTTATACTGCGAAGAGAGAGATGAAACGTACTATTTTTAACTAACGCAGTTTACTCATATATATCTATTCCGAAAAACTGAACCCTTTTTTTGTGAAAGCAACATCACAGAAGTCCATAATTGTTTAAAACTATGCATTAAAATCGACATGTAGTCATGGTACGAGAGACATTGTTTATTTCTTAATTACTTTAAGAGAGATACCTCAATTCTCAGTTATTAAGCGACAGCAATAAAACTACCTTACGCTGCTCCACAGGACTCAGCGATCGGAACTGGTTAGTGTCATTTAATTCGGAAGAGTCTATTTGTTCTTAGAATTAAACTAGTGCTCCGCATCAGCTACATGTTAGATTGTCCTATGTTTTTGTTTTGAATGACCATTTTACAGGACCCAGCCCCACAGCAGTTTCAGATTTCGCCCAGGGGCACTCTGGTCGAAGCAAAGATATTGTTTTTCTGAGACAATGAAGCCTCAGTTTTTTTAATCTGTTTATTCGGTCAACAGAACGTCAAAAGAGGGGGTGATTGTTGTGGTGCAGACGGGGACCATGAAAAGTTGATCGACCTGTTATAGCATTGCTGTAATTTTTCTGAAGTAACACGTCATGTTTTTATTTATTTCGTGAAATAAAACATGTGGCAAAAATAGATTTATTGTGGAATACATTTTGTGTCAATATCGAGTGTAAAACTGTGCGGATTATGACATTGCTAGTGCGTGTTTTTGAAGTTTTAGTGATTCACGTACAGGGGACTGATGGCACATGCGGAAAAATGATTTTCATCAGTTCTTGGATCGAACGTGGTAAGTTTCGCACAAATATTTTTCAGTAGTTTTTTGTTCTTGTTTCTTTATTAAACAATGAAAGGTGAATTGTATGCTATGGAGGATACTACATCACATTAATTAATAGAGAACATTATTCTTGCTAATGATTTATGCTTTTGATGGCTGAAGAATGTCCTATATTTTACGGGCACACCCAGTGTTTTTTGTTTCAGTAGAGAATTACGGAAGCAATGTAATGCTTTTTTAGCAAAAATGACTTTGATTTCAGAACTTTCGTGAGAAAGTAAATTTAATTTCGTTCATAAATGATGTGAATTACGATTATGTTATTAGTGTTTTCATGCCACTCCAAACTGCAGTAGAAAGATGTACAGCAGATCATAGTAGAGAACCTTTCTTTTTTACCCGAAATACTTCGTAACTCATATGTGTGTAGCGGATTTACTATACGACGCAAATGCTTCCATTGGACCTTGAGACTGACGTTCACAGTATAGGTGTGTTTCAATAGCTCCTTGAGGGACATGTCTGTTTGGATAAACACCACAGTATCCTATTCGTCGTACCTAACTGTCTGAGCTTAGTTTCATTTTATACCGTTGTGGAGTCATTCACATCAGACATTGCCTTTTAATATAGTCGGCTCTACAGTCAAGCTTACGCACCCTGCTATCTTCGGAATGTTATCTTTTTTTCATCTAGCCAATTCGTACTTTCAAAACATAGAAGACTGTACACGCATTAATCATACAGACTTAGCAGATTCAAATAAATTGTACTGTTTCCTACGCATTTCACAAAAGCAATTAAATGTACCGTGACCCTGGATACTCTCTGAGTGATGAGGTAAGCGACTTTAGTTGCTACAAAAACTACAGTTTCGATCTGATCGCTGGAATACGTATTGTATGCTCCCAGGTTGCAAGTTCAACGGCGGAATATACTTACGTTTTCGCACTTCTGCTTAATTTAATACAGTCGTACTTACAGGAAAATTTAGACGGAACAGACCTTATTGCTATGAATGATAAGTTTTAACTCCAGCATCATTCGCTCATGCACACAACCTGTATCAATTTTCTGAATCATTTGCACAGTCATACCTACAGTGCACATAAAAATGACGTTAAGGAAAAATATGAAACATTAAGTTTATCCTCTAAACTTAAAAGTTAATATCTTCTGTTGCCAATCATGCGCATTCCATCACAAAAAAGGAAAAGAAAGCGCACTTCTACATTATATTTACATAATCATATATGCCACTAGCCAGGGTATAGTGCTTGGCGGAGGGTACATCGTACCAGTCTTATCGACTTACTTTCCTATTCCATTCGCATATTGAGCGAGGAGAAAGGGCTGTGTATGTCTCTGTAGGCGTCCTAATCTCATATTACAATAATCGCAGCGCGATGTGCACGTTGGTAGTAGCATAAGGTCCTTAAAATTCAACCAACATATCCCGCATGACTGATCTACATCCTCTTCCTCCCAAGCATTCCCAGTTCAGTTACCAGAGAATTTCTGTTACATTTTCGTATTGGTTAACTTGACCTGTTACGATCCTATAAGCGTGTCACTGAATTCATCCCACGTTTGTTTTTACGTCTACTTGTAAAGCACTCCAAACAATGTGGACAACGGCCACGCATGGGCCTTGTTTGCGATTGTCTTTACAAATGCGTTAGGTTTCCCCAAAAGCCTTTCAACAAATCTATGTATTCCATTCGCCTTCACTAATACTGATTTTACGTAATAAATCTATTTCATATCGCTTCTGAGTTTTATCTGCAAATGCGTATACGATGTGCCATGCTCAAAATATTCACCAATAATCTTGCAATCCGATATTACACAGTTCTTTTGGTTTATTATAGGCGTTGTCTAATATTTATCTACGTTTAAAGAGACTTGCCATTCATTCCACCAAATTGAAATTTTGTATAGTATTTCCGCATTTCCTTACTTTCGTGCAACGATGATACTTTCCAGTATACAACAGCATCGACTGCGAACAGTCTTATAGTGCTGCTGATCCTATTTGATAAATCTTTTACACAGGGTGATTCAAAAAGTTGCGCACAAATTGAAGGAGCTGATAAAGGAGTCAAAATACATCAATTTTGAATAGACACTTTTGGTCTTGAATCATGAGCCATTGAAAGCGAGTGATTGAAAGAGAGATAACAGGGTTTCATCGAACAAGACTTTTTTTCTTTAGGTACGTCTCCATACAGCCATCTCAACTATGGTATGTCAGTTTTGACAATACAAACGTAAGGACAACACCCAGCGGAGGAAAATCCTCGACTGGTCTGGTTCGAACTCAGGCCCCTTCGGTTAGTAATCTACCGCGCTGACAGCGCAACTACCGTGGTGAGCAAACGAGTTCCTTCAGAACTCGTTAGAGGATGTGGCACTTAACAAGAGTCGTCGGATGTGGATGCAACTAGACGGAGCACCTGCACACTTTTCTGCGCGAGTACGTGACGTACAATATGCCACATACCCCGGCGCTGGACCTGAAGTGGAGGTCCAGTTGCTCACTCCCCTAATCTGCACTGAGTGGTGAACTTGGTAGAGTGCGCCATTATTTTCTTTGAAGATGCTATGCGTGCATTGAATGTGATGGTTGCCATTTTGAACATCTCTTATAATGCACAACATTGTGGAGTCAACAGTACACTGTCTTTGCTGAAATTAAGGTGCTTGTTTATTGATTGTGTTTGTTGTTCCTGACATTCCTAAGCTGTCACTGGTCGAGGACTATCTTCAAGACAATAAGTTCCTAAAGGTATTGTGTTTGACTTTTCTATCAGCTCCTTCAATTCGTGAGTAACCTTTTGATTCATTCTGTATATGTCGAAAACATTAGGGGTCATATTACTCCTCTTCCGGGCACAAGCAGTTTTACTTCCGTTTCTGTAGAACACGGGTGGGCAAACGGCTGCCCACGGGCCGGATCCGAGCCACGGTAGGTTTCATTCCCGTCCGCGGAAGAAATTCGCGAAGTTACTTCTAACTCTTTGTCGAGTGGGATTGCCTGTCTCATTGCCACATTATGTTTTCCTATTCTTCCTCGTATTAATAGTAGTAAATAAATCTTGCCCTTTGTGGACGTGTTAGAACACTGCAACTGTTGAAATTGAAGGATAACAGCAACCGGTTGCTTTTATAGGTGTTTATTTTACCATGATGACATTTCAAGATGCCTGGCACCCCATCTTCAGATGTTTGCATTTGTTTACATGCCGTGAACATTGTTAATTTATTAACGGTGTTGCAGAATTCTGCAACGGAAGTTCTTAAGACAGCCATTGTAAAATGTCGTAAATAAAAGATACACTGTTCACGACGGGTAAATAAACGTAAACATCTCAAGGTGGGGTGAATATAGAATGAATATACACTCAAAAACGCGTGTTTTGAGGCGCAGATTGTTAACGTGTAGTGTCTAAAATATGTTCCATTAATATCGGTGCGTACCCCGTAAAAATTAAAATCACTGACGCCATAGCTCTGACTTTATGCCGAAGAGTGCTGCTGTCGCGTCACAAGATGAGGCGGTCCGCAAGCTTGAGCCTTTAAGTGTGTGAATCAGGTCCGCGGGGTCACCAAAGGTTGTCCATGCATACTGCGGTACAGTCGCCGTCCAGTAAACGTACTAGGTTCTATTAATCAAATATTCCACGGTTACATCACCAACTCCGTATGGTCGAAGATGTGGTGCAGTATCAACCATCTTTAGAAAATCTAGGAAGACGGAATCTAGGCCTACCTGTTCATTTGAATTTATATGATTTCAAGACGCCGTGTGTGAATAAAGCAAGCTGTGTTTAACATGAGTGTTTTTTCTGCCCAGCGGAGGTCATATTATGGATGGGCAAACGATACTCGCGTTCGCAAGGGCACGAAATTTCCTGATACGCTACAGCGTTCGACAGAATTCGAACAAATACGTGACATTTGATTCGCGCGGCGTGAGTGCAAGGGATATGCAAGAAACAAGTCAGCCACAACAAAAGCACTGCTTACATTTGACGCTGGAGGAAACTGCAGTAAATCCTACCACTCCACGAACTTCAACGGCGTTTGAACGGAATTATGAGTTCTCTCTAGTACCGTACCGGTATTTATCGATATATATACATTTATGCCGATTTTTAAGTAAAGATGACAGAGACTAAAATGTTGTCAAGCGAAAGAAATGTTACTTGACTGTAGCCAGTATAATATTTTAATTGCTTCTAAAGGACTATTGCAAATGAGCAGTTCACTCCCTCTTCACATATTAGAATAACAGACAAAAACGTTACCAGATTGTAAGCAATTTCAGAATAAGATTTCAAAACTCAGATAAAACAATCTCGATAATTAATCAAGAATTATATGCCGAACAAAGGAAATACATCGTAATAAAGGGACTGCAGTTTTTATCGCGAGAATGAAAACCAGCGGCAAGACCCTCCTTGAGATAATACCATCAGTCGTCAGTGGATCGCGGGGTGATTTTTCGACAGGAACGTGATTGCAATCTTTTATTTATTTATAAGTTGCCGTTGTTACGCATCACCCGCATCCTAGAGGATATTTCAGTCCGTGCTTCACATTTATTTTTATTATTAAAAGTCATAGTCGTTGTGATAGTACTAGCAAAAGTCGCTAGATCGCAGAACCATCAAAATGTCGAACAGAACCCGAGATTTTCCGAACTGTGATGTTAACTGTTCAAACAAGTCGTGTTCAAACAGAGCTAGGATCCTGCAGCAAATGGACGGCACAGGTTGTCTGTAATGTTGTGCAAACGGGAGTGATCTGAGCTCTTACCAGTCACACACGCTTGGTTTGCCGTATGATGAAGCAACGATTTCCGAAATTTGTTGCTCATCAACTTTTATCTGTATGCATTCGTTCTTCGTTATTTTCGAAAGCCGTCTCTAGTTAGGACGTTGACGTGGAACTGTAAGAATTTTATGACATCACTTACTGTTGTTTCACGTTGAAGAGCCATTTCGTTAAGTGAAACACAAAATAAGGTGAGTGATATTTCTGGAATGAGCCACGGAATATCATGAAGGGCACATTAGAACCAAGAATATTTTCTACGTTACAAGCAGAACTTGCGAGACGCTGTATTGTATATGCCTTTTCTAGTTTAAGTCCATATTTGGTGGGGCTATTTGATATAACTTATATACTATGAATATATGCTGTTTATAAGCTTATTGGCACAATCTGTTACAATTAAAGGCGACAAACGTCATGTGAGACCTTAACTTTTCCAGGCAAATTGAATGTTCAAATAGCTTACGGGTTTGCTGCCGGGTGACGTCGTCGACCACCGCTGCGGCAGTTGTGCCTTGAGAATGGCAGGGTATGCTCCTGTCGAAATATCGGCGGTGGTCGACGACGTCACCCGGCGACGTCATATTTGTGGCTATTTTTGTGTTATAACTCATGTTATGAAAGTACGCCGTTTCAAGGCATCAGCACACAGAAGAGTCATGTAGTCCCTGGAATAATTTGTTATAATTAAGTGCCAATTAATAACATATTGGCAATTAAAGCCCTCAGAAGAGCATAAAATAAAACACAAGGTCGTTTACCAAAAAACTTCATCGTAGCGTAATCGCCAGAGGCGTCAAGTTATGGAGCATTGTGCTGTACGAGATTTTTCTTTTCCACCATGTAAAAGGTTGTGCGATTTTCTTATTAAATTAAAAGCATTACTCGATGCTGTGTAAATATCGGTGTACTGTCTTTCAGGAGTAAGTCTGTCCGATTTTGTGAAGTTTCATGAGCCGATGCCCGTACTGTCTAGCCATTCAACTTGCTTCTTGTCTTATTAAATGTTAATGGATATTGAAGTTTTTTGTATCCTACATACAGAACAGTACGACAAACATATGGACAAGGGGGGATATGTGCATTTTAATAGAGCTAAAGAAGGAATTCTATGCGTGTCCATTTGCGTAAACAAACTGTGTGATTTGTGAGCCAAATAAAGCCGACATTTGCCGCCGGAGAGCGCTGAGAGCGCAAAGCACGTTAATCAGCGCGTCCCGTGTGCCAAAAGCGTTGTCTCTCGTGAGGTCGGATGTGCCGTCCTCGTCCACGTCAACGTTAGCTTCCTCGTGGGGGATGCCGCCTCTCAGCGAGGGGCGTTGGCTGCGCAGCCGCCAGAGGGCGCCCGTCCAGGTGTTGCCGGGGCCACTCATCAAGACACCATCCATCTCCATCAGCGGCCTTCCCTCCTCAAATCGCGACGCCTTTTCTTGGCGATTCCTCACTTTTTTCCCCGGCACGCTGCCTCAGAATGGCCAACTCTCCATTGAACCGCGCTTTTATAACATTTGATCAGCTGCCCGCTTTGAACGCAGAGCTGCAGTGCGAGAAACGCTTTCGAACGTTCTCCGTCAAAGCGATTTTTTTTCGTCAGGTGTGCAGCGTTTGTGAGTTTTTCTTAGCTACGGTTCTCAGCTGCGCAGTGAGTGGAGACGCGATAGTCGACTTAATAAGAAACGGTCACAACCAGCAGCATCTGCCGCGACGTTCGTTTCCCGCAAAGAAACGCAGCTTCTACTAACCATAACTATGGAGTTGCAGAAATCTACAACAAAGGGATTTAAAATTACGGTATGACATCTCTTTCTTGATAAGAAATGATTTAAGGTTACTTACCACATTTCAATGTGTGGACATTGTTTACTAAATACTAGTTCGAGGCAGAAAAATAGAGGTTTTAAATTACTATTTAAATAACAACGGAAAACCTAATTCAAGCACATTGGACAGAGCTTTGGATCCCATTTCTCCTGATTTCGAAACCAGTTATATTTGTCAAATTCAGGGCTTGTGAGATAATGTTTAAATCCCGCCATTGACATCTCTAGGGCAGAATTTCGAAAACTGTCTTCCGCGGAGCACTTGTTTTCCGCGGGAAATGAATAAATATTCCTCGAAAAACTATTAATAACATGTCTGCTTTTTCGACTTTTGACGATACTAATAATTTTTTAAAAATTTGTTTTGATTTCTGTGTTATTAATTATTATTTAAAACTGTAGTAATTACTGAATAAAACAAGTTTTCCTTATTTTTCAAAATATTATTAACCTTCAAAATAAACAATGTGCCCCACCAAAGTACCAGGAGTCTCAAAGTGTTCTGTCAGAGGAAATGTTTGGAACCCCTGCTCCAGCACCAGAATTTATTACTTTCCATTGTCCTTTAACCAATACATTGATGATTCTGTTCTTTATGCGAGCGAGAGATAGTCGTGTGTTGAAATATATTAGGTTGGTGCATAAGTTCGTAGCGTTTTCGTTTTACATGTTGATATAACTGTTGCTAAGGGCATTTCTTTGTATGTAGTCACTTCCTTTTGTTATTTGGAGATTGTGAGCGGAGCTGCGGATGCTACAAAATTGAGTGATAAGTGGAGAAATCGGAACATTTCCGACATATTCTTCCATTTGAGTTGAGGAGATGGGCTGCAGGCAGCCGGAAACATTTGCGCCGTGTATCTATATCGGCATCTACGTCTTGATACTCTGCAAATCACATTTAAGTGCCTGGCAAAGGGTTCATCGAACCACCTTCACAGTTCTCTATTATTCCAATCTCGTATAGCGCGCGGAAGGAATGAACACCTGTATCTTTCCGTACGAGCTCTGATTTCCCTTATTTTATCGTGGGATCTTTTCTACCTATGTAGGTCGGTGTCAACAAAATCGTTTCGCATTCGGAGGAGAAAGTTGGTGACTGGAATTTCGTGCGAAGACTCAATCGCAACGAAAAACGCCTTTGTTTTAATGATGTCCAGCCCAAATCCTGTATCATTTCAATGTCACTCCTTCCCATATTTCGCGATAATACAAAACGTGCTGCCCTTCTTTGAACTTTTTCGATGTACTCCGTCAATCCTACCTGGTAAGGATCCCACACAGCGCAACAGTATTCTAAAAGAGGACGGACAAACGTACTGTAGGCTTTCACCTTAGTAGATCTATTATATTTTCTAACTGTCCTGCCAATAAAACGCATCTTTGGTTAGCCTTCCCCACAATGTTTTCTGTGTGTTTCTTCCAATTAAAGTTGTTCGTAACTGTAATTCCTAGGTATTTAGTTGAAATTACGGCCTTCAGATTTCGCTGATTTATGGTGCAAACCAAGTTTAACGGATTCCTTTTAGCACTCGTGTGTATGACCTCACACTTTTCGTTATTTAGGGCCAACTGCCAATTTTCTCACCATTCAGATATTGGGATAATGCCATTGTACAGAGCACGGCAAGAAAAGGATTTTCTCGATTGAACGAGGATCGTTCTCACATTATTGACTCCCCACGTTCAGGAAGACCTTCGGCGTTTGACGAAGACTGTTTAACGTATTAATCAGCAATGGTCCACGTCAGTGCCGGCTGGATTGGCCGAGCGGTTCTAGGCGCTTCAGTCTGGAACCGCGCGACCGCTACGGTCGCAGGTTCGAATCCTACCTCGGGCAAGGATGTGTGTGATGTCCTTAGGTTAGTTAGGTTTACCTAGTTCTAAGTTCTAGGGGACTGATGACCTCAGCTGTTAAGTCCCATAGTGCTCAGAGCCATTTTCCACGTCAGTGTACTCGAGAACTGGTGAATGTGATGAACTGTGGTCTCACCATCGGGCGACATTTGCATGCAGTGGGGAAGGATCAGAAATTAGGTGTATGGGTGTCGCATGCTCCAAGCCAAAATCAAAAAAATCAGCGGATGGCCATATGTGTATCTCTGCTTGCTCATCGATTTGCTCATGAACAGCACCGACCATCCTATCCTGTATCATTACTGGTGACGAGAAATGGTGTATTTATGCTAACACGAGGAAAAGAAAGCCCAACAAAGCATCACCTTCCTGGAGAAAGATGTGCGCTCATCCACAAATGATAATTTTATCCCTCTGGTGGAAGAGCTAGGGTATGGTGTCCTACGATTTGCTTTCTCGAGGTGTAGCCATTACTGATGACATATATTGTCAGCCACGGAGACGTGATGCAGACGCGATCCAAGAACAACGACCAGGAAAACTGCTTGAAGTGATGCTTTCGCACGATAACGCCCGCCCGCATTCTGCTAGACAGGTACTTGAGTTGGGGAATCACCCCGCACCCTCCTTATTCACCTGCTCTTGCGACTTCAGATTTTCACCTTCTCCGCTCTCTGTCGAGCAGCCTTCAAGGAACTTTCTTTCCGGATAAAAATGCGGTCTGAACATGGCACGACGAGATCTTGAACTCAAATCTAAGTGAATTCTACATTCGCGGAATCGAAAAGTTAGCTCAGTGTTGGCCGACTGCTTTAAATAGTGAAGGAGAATATATTACTGATGACTAACGTCTTTGTTACGTTTATGTTTTGTGTTTATGAAACATGGATAAACGCTACGAACTTGTGCACCAGCCCAATAGAATAAAAACATTCATTAAAACTACTCACTGCTCATAACCTTTCGCAGGAAATTTCGTGTATCATGAATAGCGCTTTGGTTAGAGACTAGGAATTAAAAAAAAAAAAAAATACCCAACGACTGGCCACATTTTTAAAATTTGAAGGACGTATTGTATAATATGGCTGTAAGTGGAGAGCTTTTGTTTTTACAGAATTTGTGGAATACTCGGCGTCGAGGTCATCCATCAATATTCCTTAGTTATTGAGGAAACAACGGAAGGACGTAAATAGTAATTTCTGTTTGAGGCATTATCTCACTATCACTTTACCCCAACGTTTCACAGACACGCCATATGAGGTGGTGATGCATCCGAATCAGTCTCCATCAGTGCACGTTTTATAGGTACACTGCCATCGTTGTGTTTCAAATAAATTATAGCGACATCGTCAAATGGAAGTAGTTGTGCCATTTTACGGAATGCGTTTACGCTGCTCTGTAGCAACAGGAATGGCAGGTTTTTCTTTTTACCCCCCACATTCATGCTTCAGAATCGTACGTATGTAAACAGATTGAAGATACTCGAAAGTGGTTGTTAACATGTTTTTCTTCCATTTCTGAACTCACTGTGTGTGCGACAATCACCAAGTAAACCACGCTGTCTGAGTGCATTATCGAATATTTAGTGAATTCTGTCGATACGTGTGATATTTCCTTTATAATTATTTTGTTTGCTGAGCTTAATTACACAGTACTTCACGTTCACCATGAACGAAGGGTATAGTGTATATAAACGTAAAACATAAAGCATTCACCAATTCGAAGGCTTGTTTGAGTACCATACTGCTTTACCAGACACGACTCTATTAGACATCGAATATCCCTGATTGTACCCAGGCGTACACCGCTTCGTGCGAAGCAAATCGACGACTACGAATGTCTTTCCTCATGGAACCAAAAATATGGAAACTCTGGGACTGTATGGAGGATGTGTAAGGGATTCCCAGCGAAACTTCTGCAGTGTAGTCGGAAAAAAAACCACAGATACGTCAACTCTGGCACCAAGATCATTTTCTTTGACTGCAAGGACTACTTTCTGGAACACGGCGCTGAAATTACGCACTTCGCAAAAAACTGAAGAGTGCCGTCAAGTCCAAATGTCCAGGAATGTTTAAGGACGGCATCATGCTGGTGCAGGATAATCTTTGCCCACGTATTGCCAAGGTTGTTCCGACGGCGCTGCAGTTCCTCACATTCTCCATTCATTCCCTACCACTCCACATGCTATTTCCTTCCCGTAAGCAACCGCAAACCGCCATGAAGGCTTTGACCGTATTGTCTCACAGTGGGATGAATGTATGTAACAATTATGGCGATTACTTTTGAAATCATAAACAGTTTATTTACTTTTTCCACCTGTCTTGTTTTCATTTGACTGCCTCTTTTACGTCAAGCGAATACCGTAGCAATTGCTGTGGAAAGCCAAGCTATGTCTTCTAGTCCCGTCCTTGTCCAATTAGAGGTACTGTTCTGTCTCAGATGATATCGTCATCTACGGGACTACGCACTAATCCTCCTTTTTTCTTGTCACCGAAACTGGAAATAAAAGACCACAAAAAACAGAATCAGTTCCTTTTCTTATCCTTATTCGTGAGACGTGACGTATGGGCAAACAGATTTTGCTGCTCGAAGTACGAATTTTGTTAAAATGCACCTCAGACGTCGCTATACATTTTGCAAATGCAGTACGATGGAAGGATGGTAAGAATTTATTTTTAATTTTTTTATATGTTTTGCTTCGGGGCGTTTTGAGAACAACCATCTTTATATTTACATATCGCATGCGAAATTTTTAATGGTTCCAGTATATTTGCTTTATTATTTCATTTTCAGGCATTACGATTATTTTCAGATAGGTGAGACGCAAACATATAACGCTGCGTTTAAAGCCCTCAATTATCTCAGAGGAGAGATGGAACTCCGCTTTAAGAGGGAGACCGAAGTTCAGTTCCACCCCCCTCATTGACTTTTTAGATCATTGTTGCTGGTGCATGGTTATTAGTCCGGACGAGACAATCTTTCTCGTTTATCCTGAAATGATTTTGGGGCATAGGGAAAGACCTAAATGAAGGTAACCTTGGACGACTCGAACTAAGCTCCTCTTGTATATGACTTCAGTTTCTTGACCATAGACCTACAACGCCCCGTACTACCACATAGGAAAAAGACAACACATGAAATTAACGCATTAGATTACGTTTTTTAATTTTTTTATTTCCGTGTATCATCTGAAGAGAAGCTGAATGTCTGGGGAGGATTCATAGATGCATTAAAAAAAAGAAAAAGTACAACTATGCTACAACATACGACGTATTCACTGTGTTCATGAAATATAAGGGACTTTTCGTGCATTTCCCTTTATCTTGTGTCAACACCGTGTTAAACATTCATTTCAGGAGATAGGTCAGCGCAAAAGACAGGAATAAGCAACGAGTCACCTGTAAGGCCTACAGATCAGAAATCAGGTCAGACAGGTTTGTGGACTGCAAAGGCACTGTGACAGTAATTTACAACAGGTTGTAAATACTCCCATTGACCTGGTAACAGTCAAGCTATTCACGCCGTAATAAGGGATGCAGCGGGGTGCGAGAACCCTTTAAGCCTGTTTGAAGGGGAGGAAAAAAAGCCAGACGGCGAGGGGCGAGTTTTTTGTCCATCTCGTCTGGTGTCTGGAATGAGTAGAACCTGTTCGATAGCAGGCAATCTGCGTGGAGAGATTCACGCCCTAATACACTCGTTCCCCCATCGCGCTCGAAAGCTAAAACACCCCTCATAAAAATCCACAAAAAAAGCCGACGGATGCCAGAGGGTAGCGGGAATTTGTACACCAGATACCGACACCTGATAAACTTCCACCGCCCCGAGACCTCCCCGGGTTAAAGTGGCTCGTCTTCCCCCCATTAATAAAGAACCCCTGTTCGCACCGCGGGCTAAAGCTCCGGCATCGCGTTTCATATGCTTTAAAAATATTAAGGAGGGGCCGTAGAGAAGAGGGGAGTCTCTTTTTTCCCCCGTATGTTTTTCCACACGGGGGGAGCCTGGAGCCGGTTGCTGGTCGCGTGCACGGAGTGTGCAGCTTATTTTAGGGGCGGCGGCCCTCCGGGTTCAATCACGGCGTCACCTCGCGTCAGGTAAAAAAGGTCGCCCAGGTAGCGCACGCCGCGCCACGCGCTTCTTTCCGGAAGAGCCTTTCATCGGCGCACAATGAGCGCGTGCATAGCAGCCGCAGCCCTCATCCAGAGACCGCCCCGGGTTTCTTTAGAGCGCCCTCCATGGAAACCTTAGGAGCAGGCCTATGCGTCTCCCTTGCTACACTCCGATTTTAGCTAAATGACCGATACACACAGCATGGTTATTAATTTTTATTTTTAAATGATTAATGGAAAATCTCATATAAAGATGTGAAACAAACACTAACAAAGAGATAGAGGGCCTGGCCAGTACTTACCTCAGCTCAGTACAGCCGATAGATACAGAAAACAGAACAGAAAATTTTTATCCTAGCTTTCGGAACTTTGTTCCTTCATCAGGGAGGAGAGAGGGGAAAAAAGGGGAAGAAGGGAAAGTGGATTCAGTTACTCACAACCCAGGTTATGAAGCAACAGGGGAAAGGTAAACAGGGAGAGTAGCAAAGATGCCTCTGTTTTTGTTTTTCTTTTTTTTTTTTTTACAAATACATCGAATCTAGCTGCGCCACGCGGTGTTACCCGCGGGTTAAACAGTTATCTGTAAAGAATCAAGCTGTACACGGTCACGTTTTACTGTGACTCTTTTTGCTTAAATGGTAAAGGAAGAGAAGAGAAAGCACGCATTTCTAATATGTAGGCATTGGATATTCATCCTAATCTCCTTTCTCCCCTCTCTCTGTCCATCTCCCCATCCCCATTTCCTTGTCCATCTCATCCTCCTCCCCCATCTGCCCATCCATCACCCCCCTCTCTCTGTCCATCTCTTCTTCCCGTCCCCTCCCTCTCCCTCTCTCTATCCACTGTCTTAGTCCATCACCTCCTCCCCGCTTTCTGTGTCCATATTCTCCTTCCCGTTTTCTATATCCATTTCTTCTCACCCCTTTGTCCATCCCTTCTTCCCTCTTCTCTCTGACCTTGAGCCTTGCTTATTGTTATTGCAAATTCAGATCCTGTAGTAGTATTCTAATCATAAACCAATAAACAGTGAATACAACTTTCCTGAAACTTCCTGGCAGATTAAAACAGTGTGCCGGATCTAGACTCCAACTCGGGACCTATGCCTTTCGCGGGCAAGTGCTCTACAATTTGAGCTACCCAAGCACGACTCATGCCCCGTCCTCACAGCTTTACTTCCGCCAATACCTCGTCTCCTACTTTCCAAACTTCACAGAAGCTGTCCTGCGAACCTTGCAGAACTAGCACTCCTGGAAGAAAGGATATTGCGGAGACATGGCTTAGCGACAGGTCTGAGTTCGAGTCTCGGTCCGGCACACAGTTTTAATCTGCCAGGAAGTTTCATATCAGCGCACACTCCGCTACAGAGTGAAAATCTTATTCTCGAAAACTTTCCTGTCGCTAATAACGTTTCATTACATGTACAGGGTGTCCCAAAATAGTGTAAACACTCAACTGAACATCTCTTTAATGAAAGGGGTTAGACATACAATTTTAGTGGTGTTAGGTCCCTCATGGTCCGACGTAAGATGGTAAATGTTCAAACTGGTGTCCGTCCATCGCAATTCACCGTCGACAATGACTTACGATTGAGCGACATGCGAACTTTATTGTTTCCAACGGAATAGCGTCACAGGCTTGCTCAATTTGCTCTCTAAGATCATCCAGTGTGTGTGGTCTCGCAGCGTAAACTGTGTTCTTGAGAGTACTCCAAAGAAAGAAGTCTAGAGGAGTTAAATCTGGAGATCGAGCGGGATTCTCCATACTCCCTCACCGTCCTACTCATCTCGCAAGGAATTTACGATTGAGAAATGCCCTCACATCCAGGTGAAAGTGAGTTGGCGCCCCATCCTGTTGAAAGCAATAATTTTCATTTCCAAACACAACGCTAAGACCAGGAGTTATCATTTCCAACATTTTCAAGTACGAGTCGCCCGTGACAGTGTTGTCAAAGAAGTACGTCCCGATTAACCCTATAGATGACAGACCACACCAGACTGTTGCTCCTGGTAGATTAACATGCCTTTGCTCGGTTACGTATGGATTCTCCCTGGCCCAGTACACGCAAGAGTGGCGGTTAATTGTTCCGTCAAGTTTAAACGTCACTTCATCTGACCAAAGAATTCTATCTTGGAAACGGTCTTCTTCACGTCTGTTAATGAACCACTCACAAAATTCGCTTCGCCTATCAGGATCATCCTCGCTAACAGCATGGAGAAGTCTTGGAATGTAAGGCTTAAAGTTCTGAGACCCCAATATTCTATGTACACTGTTTCTGCAGATCCCAGTCTCACGAGAGCATTGCCTCACAGATTTCTTCGGGGATCGTGTGTATGCCTGGATTACTGCATCAACACTTTCATTGTCTGTTGAACTTCTCTTTTGTCCGCTATGTTCCTTCTTCATATCGTGCACCGTTCCTTCGACTTCAAACTTATCTCTGATTCTCGTAATTGTTACTCTTGTCGGTGGTGGTGTTCCAAATTCAGCTCTCCAACGTCGGCGTACCGCACTCACGTTCTCTGTTTTCCAGTAACACTTTAGCACCCATTTCCGTTGTTCAAACGATAACGCCATGTTTACTGACAATTCTGAAACAAAAGAAAGCATTGTTACGTTTTTCACCGCCTTCTAAATTATTAACCATAACAATTGTATTTCTGTCTCCTTTAATGAAAGAGATATTCCTGTTTCAAAGAGTGTATACATTATTTTGGGACACCCTGTATATGTTATGCATATAGTCTGTTTGTGCAAAAACATTAATTACAGTAACGTGTAAGAAATTGAAGTAAATCGGAAAGGTACATTTTGAGTATCTTGGTGACAATGCATTCCCTTTATAGATTACATACATACAAGAGCGTACCCAGGATCTGAACTTGGGGGGGGGGGGGGGGGCAGATCATACTAGTCTCAGGATACAAGGACTCGAGACAACATACAGCACTTCTTATTAAATAAAACAGTAAACCAGTGAAAAACTGCTTTTAATAAACATTTTAAATACAAGAATGCACTTGTACAATCCGAGAAAACGTGCAGCATTTCTTATTAAATAAAACAGTAAACTAGTGAAAAACTGCGAATATCTTCTAGGGGGGGCAGCTGCCCTCCTCCCCCCCCCCCCTGCCCCTCGCTGGGTACGCCCATATATTTATATATTATATATATTAAAAATAAACATACATTAAAGAATTAGGTATCTTAAAACGCCCCCGTTGCATCAAAATCTCAAAGAAATCGCTCAAGAATTTTCGGAGATCAACGATTTTGTACAAACCAGCATTTACATTTTTATAACGTTTCCCAAATGGTGTTCCAGTAGGTGTACAGAAACACCTGAGTATTCAAATGCACTATTGTGTCAAAATTTCAAAGCAATCCATGAAGAACTTGGGAAATGTGAGATTTTGAAGAAACGAACATCTACGTCGGTACTTAGTGGAAACTGTAAATGTTCCTAATCGCATATCTCCGAAAGTTTTCGACCGGATGATTTGAATTTTTAACTCAACGTTCCACTGGAAGACGCGTGTGTTTTTATATACCTATTTTTATATTTAATCGTATGGAAACGTCGTTACATTATATATAAGTCTTTGACAGGTTGTCTTGAAATTTAGGCACCTCAAAGCATGCCTGTATTATAATGGAACATTACGCCAAAATTTCAAAACAACCCGTCAAGAACTTTCGGAGGTGCACGATTTTGAACAAACGTACATTTACATTTTTGTTTAATGTGTTGATGTCGAAAGTCACTACACGCGTATACGCCATCTTGGAGGTACTGAGGCGCGAGCCACTTGCAGCCCAGCAAATTGCGCTTGAAAAACAATTAAAAATCCTGGTAATACAGTATTACAACACAGTACACTTCCAAAACATTCCACGTTCTGCAAAATATTTTCATGCGTATTATACGTTACATTGTTACGGAGATTGGAGAGGACCTTATCTTACAGGAATATTTCTGCTGTCCTAGATTTATGTATGTATTTATTTCGTATGTCAAAACAGTTACAAACTAATTTCTACGCTAAACATGATGCATTCATTTGATAAATAACTTTCATTGATGACTTTTTATTCACGTTACCGATCCTGTGGGACAGTATTCACGCTGGAACAGTGATTTTTTTGGAATAAAAGGTAGCATATGTGTTAATTCAGAGTATGGGCTGGCTCCATTACAAAGTTCATCCAAATCCGTTCAACCTCTTCAGTTACTCATGGAGTAACAAACACACTAACTCTACGAAGAAAGAAAACAGCAGTTTCTTGTCGGTGCAGCGAGCGTCATCTGCCCTCACGTATGTGTGTGTCTGTTACCAACGGATACACCCGCATACCTTTATAAAACTCATCTTTACTATAAGCCTACCACATTCTACATGTAAAGGCATAATGTCTCTCTCATACAAAATTTAACTGACACCGTCGTGGTGATTCTGCAAGCGCCTCAGATGCTATAAAATACGCCTGACACCCAGTGGCTAAAATGCAGCGGGTTTGTTTGTCGGTATGGATTAAAACGCTTTCAGGATTGTATAAGTATTGTATTAATTACGTTGAATCGTGTTATGTAGGACACATTAAACAATAAAAGCATTTTCACAAATACTAAACAGTTCAAAAGTCAAAGAGTGGTTTTTGTTGGAGATGGTGATTTAAAATTTATGCTGGTTGTGAGTTTAAATATTGACAAAACTATAAAAAAAACAGTATTTTCGAAGCTAGTGTATAACAAATCCTCTACCGTAGCTGAGGTCGCTAACTGTGGGATAGAGCGCGATCCAGAGGTAACCCAGGTCGATTCCAGGTGGTGAAACCTTTTCAGTGCCAGTATGCGACCGGCAAGGCGAAGAGTACTGGCCACGTAAAGTTCCTCATCACCAGTCCTTGACCCTAAGTCCGGATGAAATTTCTAACCTCTCCGCAGTGATCCGTTCGTCGGATGGGGACGTTAAGATCGGCGGCCCTGTTGGTGCTAATCGGAAGGAGTAGGCTATTTGCCGGCACCCTCTTCCTCCCCTTCACCTGTTGTTGTTGTTGTGGTCTTCAGTCCTGAGACTGGTTTGATGCAGCTCTCCATGCTACTCTATCCTGTGCAAGCTTCTTCATCTCCCAATAACTACTGCAACCTACATCCTTCTGAATCTGCTTAGTGTATTCATCTCTTGGTCTCCCTCTACGATTTTTACCCTCCACGCTGCCCTCCAATACTAAATTGGTGATCCCTTGATGCCTCAGAACATGTCCTACCAACCGATCCCTTCTTCTAGTCAAGTTGTGCCACAAATTTCTCTTCTCCCCAATCCTATTCAATACCTCCTCATTAGTTATGTGATCTTCCCATCTAATCTTCAGCATTCTTCTGTAGCACCACATTTCGAAAGCTTTTATTCTCTTCTTGTCTTATCGTCAACGTTTCACTTCCATACATGGCTACACTCCATACAAATACTTTCAGAAACGACTCCCCGACACTTAAATCTATACTCGATGTTAACAAATTTCTCTTCTTCAGTAACGCTTTCCTTGCCATTGCCAGTCTACATTTTACATCCTCTCTACTTCGACCATCATCAGTTATTTTGCTCCCCAAATAGCAAAACTCCTTTACTACTTTAGTGTCTCATTTCCTAATCTAATTCCCTCACCATCACCCGACTTAATTAGATTACATTCCATTATCCTCGTTTTGCTTTTGTTGATGTTCATCTTATCTCCTCCTTTCAAGACACTATCCATTCCGTTCAACTGCTCTTCCAAGTCCTTTGCGGTCTCTGACAGAATTACAATGTCATCGGCGAACCTCAGAGTTTTTATTTCTTCTCCGTGGATTTTAATACCTACTCCGAATTTTTCTTTTGTTTCCTTTACTGCTTGCTCAATATACAGATTGAATAACATCGGGGAGAGGCTACAACCCTGTCTCACTCCCTTCCCAACCACTGCTTCCCTTTCGTGTCCCCTTCACCTATAGCAACGCAAACCTAACGCTGCACCGTACAGGTACTCAGTCATCCACGCGACACAGATAAACACGTAACACTTCGTGACAGGTCGGACGGAGGCAGCGGCAATCCGTCTCCTGTAGGACCTTACAATGAACGGAGAGCCACGGTTCCCGCTATCTCCTACCTTACGCTTATTATCTCTGTATGGGACTACATTAACTTGATTTTGTGTATAGCCAACGCCGTGCGAAATGCGACTTGGAAAGACCAGTTGCCGAACTAAGCAGTGCAGTAGCAACGAAAACAAAACTTTTTAAGAGAGTTCGACAGTTTTCGAAATATAGAAATATGATGCTGTTTCTCGGACGAGAAAACATCATCCGTTAAAAAAAATCAACAGAACTCGGTCCTAATGAAAATCAAGAACAGAGTTTTTACTTGTTTAGAGACACTATAGGGGTCTATAACTCATGTGAATTTCAGTTTTTTCTACTTGATTTATTTTAGTAGATTTAAGCGATCGTCTATCGCTGCGAAGAGTGGAGGGCTCTGGCAGATGCCTGCAGGCTAATTTAAATCAGAATATACGAGGATTAGAACTTAAATAGTGGTAACTATTTATTCTCAACCGATACAGCAGAGTTACATGTTTGCACCTGTTACTGTCCTTCAAAACAGTCACGAGCGTTGTGTAGAACCCGTTGCCAGTGATGTGGAAGGCGTAGTATACCGTTAGCAGAGCCTTACTGTTGATGGTGCGAATGGAGCGGTGTACTGTCTGTCTCTGGAACAGTTCTGAAGCGAATGCCACGAAGTGGTTCCTTCATCTTCGGAATCAAATCAAATCACAATGACTTAAGTCTGGGGAGTATGGTGGATGGTGCAGTACGTCCCAGTCCCATCGACCTAACAGAGCAGCCACAGCTTTGCGCTGTATGCGCCCTCGCATTGTCGTGCAAATTTGGAAATTTGTGTTAAGATCTTATGGGACCAAACTGCTGAGGTCATCGTCCCTAAGCCTACACACTACTTAATCTAACTTAAGCTCACTTACGCTAAGGACAACACATCCACCCATGCCTGAGGGAGGACTCGAATCTCCGACGGGGGGAGCCGCGCGAACCGTGCCAAGACGCCCTAAACCGCGCGCCATTGTCGTGCAAAATGATGGGTGGGTTGCGCAGGAAGTGTCGCCGCTTCTTTCGCAAAGCTGGTCGTAGGTTATGCTCCAAAAACCAACAATAATACTGTGCATTGACGGTCTGCTGTGGAGTAACGTAATGCGTTAGGGTAACACCATCACAGTCGTAAGCGAGAATAACCATAACTTTCTCCATACTGGGGCTCTGACGTACTTTCGACTTTCGCGGCGATCCATAATGACGCCATTCATTGGTTTGGTGTTTCAGTTTTGGCTCGTACGATGTGGTCCATGTCTCATCAAGTGTTACGATACGGCGTAAGAAAGCCTCTCCTTCGCGCTCATAGCGCTCCAAGTGCGTCTGAGCAGCGTCGTAACGCATCCATTTCTGCATTTACGTCAAGTCATGCGGAACCCATCGTGATGCATTTTTTCGCATGTCCAGGCGTTCCTTCAGGATACGAAACGCAGTCGTATGCGCTAATCCGGATTCGTGGGCGAGCTCACGAATCGTATGGCCTCGATTACTGTCCACTAACGCGGCAACAGCATGCACGTCATCTTCAGAGACGCTAGGACGACCAGCCCGATGCATGTCTGCCACAGTTTGCCGACCTTCGTTGAAGGCATTTACCCAATGTGCCACTGTTCTGTACGGCAATACCGATTCCCCCCACGTCTCTTGAAGATCTTGATGACACTGTCGTGCTGTACGACCTGTGGCACGTTCAGTCTTCATCCAACTCCGTTATTCCTGTTTCGAAAACATAGTGACACCGTTACGTTAGACCGCTCGCTCACAAGTGACTATGTTTCCCTCGATTGTGTGCACGCCGGTGACGTGGGACGGGCGAGTCCATTTGCTCGGAGGTAGGTAGGTAAATGTCAACAACGCGTGCTATCAGCGACAATAGCAGATTACATTGTATAGTGTGTCTACAGCAGTGTTTGCCACTAATTAAGTTCCAACCTACGTAATAACCGAGGTACGACCACGCGAAATTTCTTCAGGGTTATGTGATGGGGCTCTACGAATAATTGACTAGACGAACCCAGTACGTTATAGTGGACGGTGAATATTCTACAAACTATAGAAACACAGGACGTGCCCCAAGAAGACGGAATAGGATTACTGATATTCTCAATATACGATTATCAAATCGGATCAGCAACATTGTAACATTGTTCACTGGCTATGCTGTTATGTATTGCCGTTGGATGATAGCGAGTAAGTTCATGAAGACCGACACATCTTCTACTTTGGATGATGAATTGCAGCTCTACTTTGTGTGATGTGTGGCAGATCTCATTAAATGTGGATAAATGTGCCTATGGTAGGGTGACCAAATTATTTTCGGTGAAAACAGGGACACATTCACCAGGGTGCCAATGGACACCTCATTCCACATGTACCCAGGTTTCTTAATTTTAAATATTCATGTTTTGTTGAAACATTTTGTTAACCCGATTATTATAACTAATAAGAGGATACAAAAGATTGATATAATCTAGGTTATCTGAATAATTAATGACATTTAATATACGTATACAGTAACAAAGAAATGTATTACGATTTTACAAAATTTTACAGCCATTCAACTTTTAATCAGTTAATATTAACATGAGCTTTAATATTACTGAGCACTTGTAGATGGAATTGACTGTCCTTGGAGAAAGGGGTATTTTTCACTGCCTCCAGCCTTCTTGATAATGTCTTTGTTCTTTGAGACACAGTGATAAAACTCGGCACAATCCATTTTGTAGTTGTACGGGATCTGCAGGATTGCTTTAAGAGAGTCTACCTCCATTCTGTTTCTTTCATCAGTCCACTGGATATTCATGAACGAAAATATCCTTTCCACATTGGCATTATGGGCTGGGATTGCAAATACTGTAAATACTTTGCAATTATTACCAACTCAGAGTAATGCTGAAGACAGTCACAGCTTTTAAAAAAACTCACCTACTTCTCATGACATTCCAATGGTGGTTTTTTTTTTCATGATTCCACTTGTGAAGACTTTCTTCAACAAAATTTGTCAGTATGCCGAACTGATCAAAGAGAATGGAATCATCGATTTCAATCTCTTTACTCTTCAAATAAGAAACTGTCTCTTCAACACTTTCCCATTTTGGCACTCTCTTCAGTAACATCTAGTCAAACACCAGCGATGAGGGTAAATATGAGGCGCTCCACTTGCTTAGATATTCTACACAAGTGTCATAAAACTTGAAACTTCCTGGCAGATTAAAACTGTGTGCCCGACCGAGACTCGAACTCGGGACCTTTGCCTTTCGCGGGCAAGTGCTCTACCAACTTTTTTTTAATTGATTTATTTATTTATTTTCAATAAAGACCATTCTGTTAAAAGGAACATATAGACCATTTCATCGTATAGTATGTGCATTACATATTGAGTGGTGAGAGAAGCGTGAGGTTCATCATCAGCTGTCAAATGTGCACACCGACTGCACCCGGCACATCCCAACTGCGTGGGGGGTCGAGGAAGACTGCCTGAAGATAGTTGGCAAAGGTTTTCCGATAGTGTGACCATCTATGAATCTCATTGTGGGCTTGCTGCAAGAAATACCAAAAGTCAAGTCGCGACGTGGCAGTATCCCCATAGAGGTACGCGATCGTCCAACCTTTGATCCAGATGACCGACTGTGATTTAGTCGCCGGAAAGTAGTCACTCTCCGGATGTAAGAAGGAAGCAGGTGTAATATGTTGCGGGGTCACACGGAGGTAGCAAGCCACCATCTGTCTTCCTAGGAGCCAGACGTCCTCCACCGCGATACAAGTTAAGCGGTGATGGTCGTCATCCACTTGGTGACATTTCGGGCATAGTAGAGTGTCCACTAGTCCAATTGCATGGAGCCGTTGGTGGGTGTTGAACTTGCCACAGGCGACAGAGAACCACAGTGCCCGAACGAAGGTAGGAAAGAATTTTTGGTGCACATGTCTCCAAATCTTCGGCCAATGCAACCTGGGGTGTTTCAGTTCAATTACATTACAACTTATCCGTCGTAGCAGCCAAACATAAAAATCCTTCGCGCATGGCGGTCTCGTGCGCGGAAGCTCGTCTCTGATATAACTAAGTTCCACGATAAATGTTGAGACATGCGCAAAATGTGGCGTAATGTTGCCCACCGCCACCGGAGGTGTGAGGGGCGCTGGAACCAGGAGATCCAGTAGGCGGGATGTAAGGGAATCACGCCCGCTACGCCATTGCTTATACATTGTGGCTAGAAGGAGCGCCGTCGCACGGCAGTGAACATTCGTAAGTCCGAGTCCCCCTTGTCCGTAGGGAAAGTGAGCGTTTCGTATCGCACCTTGAGGGGCGACCCAATCATCACGAAATAGCCTAGTGCTGATTGAAGTCGACGTCCGAGCGTGAGTGGTAGGGGCAGGATCTGCGAAATATGCACCATTCGAGAAACCACATAAGTGTTCAGGTACTCGACTCGCTGCAAAGGATCAAGGCGCCGTAGGAGATGTTGTCGGACCATGGTACGTGTTGTCTGTAAAATACGTCGGTAGTTAACTGCTGCAGTATGTTTTACAGATGAGATAAAGTCTATGCCGAGATAGCGGAATCGTTGCACATAAGGAAACGGACTCATTCCTTCCGGCGTAAGGCCCCTTCCCACCGGCATTGCCGCCGATTTGTTCATGTTCACTGCACTACCCGCCGTCACACTGTGGTCCAACAACAGTTCAAGGACAGTCTTCACCTCTTCCTCAGAACGAACGAGCAGCAGGAGGTCGTCCGCATAGGCACGACATTTGAAGGTGTAGCCCCGTAGTTCCATCCCAGAAAGAGAATTGGTGCGCCTCCCAATTAATGGTTCCAACGCTATCGCGAACAGCAGCATCGAAAGAGGGCAGCCCTGGCGAATGGATCGTCGAATTTGAATGGGCCCTGCTATACGCCCATTAACCTGTACCAAGGATTGTGCGCCCCCGTAAATCCTTCTAATGAGACCAGTAAAACGGTCTGGAAAATCCATTTGTTCCAGTACAGCATACAGATAGTTGTGGCGCACCTTATCAAAAGCACTGTCAAAATCAATCGCCACCATCGCCGCTTTAAGCCGGCACTCCTCCGCCAGCGCTATCACATCACGGCATTCGCCAGTAGCTGTTTGCACATTCACCGATCCACCCGGTGTCGTCTGTTCCGGAGAGAGAACGCTACGAATTAACATACGACATCGGGACGCTAGCAACCGTGCAAAGATCTTATAGTCGGCATTAAGCAGGGTGATGGGGCGATAATGTGTGACCGTAATTCCTGGCTTCGGTTTATGTACTGGCACCAGAAGGCCTTCCATAAAAGCCGGCGGAATAGGCGCATCGGAATTTAACATCTCGTTGTACATTTCCGTCCATCGCGGTGCCATTTCGTTGCGAAATTCGCGATAGAATTCAGCAGGAAGCCCATTAATGCCTGGGGACCGATTCAACGCACCTTGTGCGATCGCATCATGTACTTCCTCACAGCTAATGGCTTCCAGTAAGGTTCCCGCGGCTTCCACCGTCAGTGTACGGGAGACGGACGTGGCTATACGGTCGAGGTCATCGAAAGAGGCTGCTTCTTCCCGATAGATGTGTTGGTAATGGTCGACGAATGCAGAGACAATGTCCGCTTGACGCGTCACTCTTCGGTCTTCGCGGGTGATTAACTCACGTACCAAAACGCCCCGTCGGTGCTTTCGTTCATTCACGACGTGGTGCATGGAAGGAATCTCGTGCCTTATCGTATCGTGACATCTGGCGCGCACCATGGTTCCCTGAAGATGTTTCCGAGCTAAAGCCACTAGTTTAGCTTTTATCCTTTTGCGTTCGATCCAGATGTCCTGTCCCGGCGGGCCATCATCCAGGTCGCGCAGTGCTGCAAAATAAAAGTCGGTGGTACGGCGGCACCATTTCCCTCCTATATGAGATGAACGTACGGCGAAGCGCCGGTTTAGCATAAGTCAGCAACCAATCAAGCATCGTCGCATACCTTCCAACCCTTCGCTCGCACATCGTCCATGTCTCAAGGATCCGTTGACGGCATTCAGGATCATGTAGATGTTGAATGTTTAGTTTCCACGGGGCCTTACTGTTCCACACCTCTCTACGGGGAAGAAGCACCATACAGATGTAAGCGCTGTGATCGGAAAATGCCAATGGCCAGCGTTCCGCGTCCTGGACATCATTTGCATGAGCCCGTGAGATATAAATGCGATCCAATCTGCTCGCCGATTGACTTGTCACATAGGTGTATCCCGGTGCAGCTCCATGTCGTAATTCCCACGTGTCACTAAGTACAAGGTCGTTGACAACGAATCGCAACTCCTGGCTGATGTTTGCTTGCGGCCATTGGTCTTTCTGGCTGAGAACACAGTTGAAATCTCCACCAATTATTACACATTCAGAACGTCCATGGAATAGTGGAGCAATGTCTTCTGCATAAAATCGCGCCCTTTCCCGCCGCCGATAGTTTCCCGACGGTGCTTAAAGATTGATGATGCGTGTCCCAAACTTCGTGAAAGCCATTCCCCTGGCCGACGGAAGATAACAAGGGGAGTCATCCCGAGGAGATGTCGTGCGACGCCGCCGTTTCCTCCTTTTCGGGGAACGCTGTTTGCGTGATCTTCCGTCCGTGTCCTCAGATTTCAGGGAATCACGGCTGCCCGACAGAAAAGCATCCGTAGGAACTGGAAGTGTTTCGAGTCCCATCGTTGAACTTGGCGGGAGTTCGGTCGAAACTAATGGCCGGCCATGGTGGCCAAGCGGTTAAAGGCGCTACAGTCCGGAACCGCGCGACCGCTACGGTCGCAGGTTCGAATCCTGCCTCGGGCATGGATGTGTGTGATGTCCTTAGGTTAGTTAGGTTTAAGTAGTTCTAAGTTCTAGGGGACTGATGACCTTAGAAGTTAAGTCCCATAGTGCTCAGAGCCTTTTTGAAACTAATGATGTCGTCGCAGAGTGCGTTTCAGACGGAACAGCATCCGTAGTGGCTGGAACTGCTTCTTGTACTATCGGTGTGCTTGGTGGGAGTTCGGTCTCATCTGATGTTGTCGCCGTAGATTGTATGCTCGACGGAGCAGCATGCTCTGTCATCCCGACGTCTGCTACAAGGTTTCGGAGAGTGCCATCTTGATCTTCCACCGGGGCTGTGTCCTTTCGGTCATCAGCGGACGCAGTGAGGGCTTTGGCATAGGTGATCGGTAGTACTGTCATCGCCGGCGACGGCTCCCGCACATCTGAAGGCAGTTGCGTAATCCGCCGTTGCATACAGTTCGACCTTAGGTGTCCCTCCTGGCCACATCCAGAACATGTACGTGGTTGACCATCGTAAATCACCACCGCCCGACAACCACCAATAGTCAGATAGGACGGTACATGCTTCTGAAGATCAATAGTGATCTGCCGCACTCCGTTAAGAACGGGGTATGTGGCGAATTGTGTCCAGCGTTCTGCTGTGTGACCATGTACTGTGCCGTATGGCTTAAAAGCCTCGATAACGTCGTCAGCCGGGAGCTCAAATGGCAGCTCAAAAACACGTATTGTCCGTATACCCAGACCAGCATGTTCTACAGTTACCGTGCCGACATTCCCGTCACTATGGCAAAATCGGAGACCTGCTTTTGTCGCCTGTAGAATTCTCTCACACGCCGCGTCTGTAAAGTTTGGAATGTAGGAGACGAGATAGTGGCAGAAGTACAGCTGTGAGTACCGGGCGTGAGTCGTGCTTCGGTAGCTCAGCTGGTAGAGCACTTGCCCGCGAAAGGCAAAGGTCCCGAGTTCGAGTCTCGGTCGGGCACACAGTTTTAATCTGCCAGGAAGTTTCATATCAGCGCACACTCCGCTACAGAGTGAAAATCTCATTCTGGTCATAAAACTTGTTAACTTCTTCTCTAAAACTCCTTTCCGCTGCGTCTGATACTTACGCTCTTTTAAGAACAGATTTAACATTAAAAGAAAGGAACTGCTGTTCTCTCCTCTTAGTAACAGTTTCCAGTGTATTTTTCAAAACATCATTTACCTCTATTACACTTTTCATGCTTCCCTCAGTGTCCTTTATCCCATGCTGCAAAGTGCTAAGCTGACTGTGACTGAACCATAAGTAGGCTTCACTTAAAGGGTTACTGAAAAACTGAACCAATATTTTGGGGGCTTTGTCTTCATTTAGGAAAAAATCTTTTAACGGTTCAAACAGGCGGATTACTCTTTCAACTGCTGGAAACAGTGATAACCAGCGAATTTTCGAGTGACACATTACATTCATATATTCAGTTCCCACATGATCACAGAACTCCTTAAGCCTCTCTGTTCTAACAGTATATATGTAAAAGTGTGAGTATACCTTCATGACGATAGTTTCAAAATCACAGCTTAAACTGTCAGCAGATGTCTGCACACTATTGTGTAAAACATGTGCAGGGCACCCTATGCCTTCAATGTTTTTATGCAATGTTGCCTTTAATTTGGTAAATACGTTGCATTTGCCTTGTCTTTTTAAACCACCAAAGTTTGTGTTGGTGTTGTCTCCACAAAATGCCACACATTTATTTTTCTCAAGATCAAACATTTCGATAGTATTCATACAAAATCTTAAAATTTCGTCAGATGTTTCATTAGGTAGGGAACTCACCTTCAAAAGTTTGGTCTGAATTCCCTGATTAATATCGAAAAACTGAACAACAAATGGAAATATTGTAGTGGCCTTATGATTGCTGGCATCAGTGGATATCCCGTAGAAAGAAGACTTTTTGATGTATTCAAGGCTTTCCTTTACACTCTGGGGAGCAATAACTCCTTTCACTAAGGCTGACACTTTAGTTCTTGCTGAACTAAACTTTTTTGCAATGGAAGAATCATCAAACATAATGCTGTTAAGCTTATTAGTACAATCACTAGATCTATAAGTTTGGTGATGTTTTACCGTGTGGTAGGCTAGTGTAAGCTCGGCTGCTCGAACTTTCGTCTCTTCACTTAACTGATGTTTCACAAAATAATTTTGTAGGGTTTTACTGCAGCTCGGTGCACTGTATCTGTTAATGTGTTTGTTTGACCTGATGTGATCAACTATGTCGGTACGTCCACCATGACCTATACTAATAAAACAGTTACATACGGAACACTCTGCTTCGTAATCAAAACGACCTTTCTTAATGAAATTTCAGGCACGTTTCGGCATTGCGTTTCACAGTACTGCAGCAATAATACCACTAATATGAGAAAAAACTATTGCAGTTTGTCTGACAAAACATCAACTACTACACTGTTCTGACAATGAGTGTGTAATTGGTGCGACAATCGGACGGTTTCATAGCTCTGTTACAATAATACAACTTACTACTTATTGGCCAAAGTACCGCTCAAAGTAAATTATTGCCTGGGTGTATCAATACTGATACTGTGATTACTAGTATGGGACAATGGAGGTTTTAGACAAATAAGTTAAAATACACTCCTGGAAATGGAAAAAAGAACACATTGACACCGGTGTGTCAGACCCACCATACTTGCTCCGGACACTGCGAGAGGGCTGTACAAGCAATGATCACACGCACGGCACAGCGGACACACCAGGAACCGCGGTGTTGGCCGTCGAATGGCGCTAGCTGCGCAGCATTTGTGCACCGCCGCCGTCAGTGTCAGCCAGTTTGCCGTGGCATACGGAGCTCCATCGCAGTCTTTAACACTGGTAGCATGCCGCGACAGCGTGGAAGTGAACCGTATGTGCAGTTGACGGACTTTGAGCGAGGGCGTATAGTGGGCATGCGGGAGGCCGGGTGGACGTACCGCCGAATTGCTCAACACGTGGGGCGTGAGGTCTCCACAGTACATCGATGTTGTCGCCAGTGGTCGGCGGAAGGTGCACGTGCCCGTCGACCTGGGACCGGACCGCAGCGACGCACGGATGCACGCCAAGACCGTAGGATCCTACGCAGTGCCGTAGGGGACCGCACCGCCACTTCCCAGCAAATTAGGGACACTGTTGCTCCTGGGGTATCGGCGAGGACCATTGGCAACCGTCTCCATGAAGCTGGGCTACGGTGCCGCACACCGTTAGGCCGTCTTCCGCTCACGCCCCAACATCGTGCAGCCCGCCTCCAGTGGTGTCGCGACAGGCGTGAATGGAGGGACGAATGGAGACGTGTCGTCTTCAGCGATGAGAGTCGCTTCTGCCTTGGTGCCAATGATGGTCGTATGCGTGTTTGGCGCCGTGCAGGTGAGCGCGACAATCAGGACTGCATACGACCGAGGCACACTGGGCCAACACCCGGCATCATGGTGTGGGGAGCGATCTCCTACACTGGCCGTACACCACTGGTGATCGTCGAGGGGACACTGAATCGTGCACGGTACATCCAAACCGTCATCGAACCCATCGTTCTACCATTCCTAGACTGGCAAGGGAACTTGCTGTTCCAACAGGACAATGCACGTCCGCATGTATCCCGTGCCACCCAACGTGCTCTAGAAGGTGTAAGTCAACTACCCTGGCCAGCAAGATCTCCGGATCTGTCCCCCATTGGGCATGTTTGGGACTGGATGAAGCGTCGTCTCACGCGGTCTGCACGTCCAGCACGAACGCTGGTCCAACTGAGGCGCCAGGTGGAAATGGCATGGCAAGCCGTTCCACAGGACTACATCCAGCATCTCTACGATCGTCTCCATGGGAGAATAGCAGCCTGCATTGCTGCGAAAGGTGGATATACATTGTACTAGTGCCGACATTGTGCATGCTCTGTTGCCTGTGTCTATGTGCCTGTTGTTCTGTCACTGTGATCATGTGATGTATCTGACCCCAGGAATGTGTCAATAAAGTTTCCCCTTCCTGGGACAGTGAATTCACGGTGTTCTTATTTCAATTTCCAGGAGTGTATATTAATTTATTGTGTTGTATTTCCTTTAATAGCGAAGTCCCAAAAATTTGAAACGTTTCACGAAATGTATTTAAAAACTGAATTCCGGGACTTTTGAGCGTCCCGAAACAAATTTTCGGGACACCGGAACACAGGGATGAAAACCGGGACAATCGCGGTCACGTTTGGTCCCGGTGACGTTTGGTCACCCTAGCCTATGGGCAAAGTTGAAAAACCCGGTAGTATCTGATTACAAGCTTAGTAGGTAACGTCCGGAGAACGTAACATTGTTTAAATATTTGGTGGTAATCCTAACAATGTATTGAAACAAGACGAATTCGTGAAATGAGCACGAGGGAAGGCGAATGGAAGACTTAGATTTGTTGGAAGGGCTCTGAGAAAGTGCGGCGCATCTGTAAAGGAAGTGCATATAAGATGCTCTTGTGACCAGTTATACTATTCCCTTGTTCTGAGCGCTTGCCAAATAGGCGTGACAACCGACATCGAACGCATTCAGTCACGCTACTAGGTTTCTAACAGCTTGTCGCAAAACCCTTTTGGATAAACTTAGAACCTGTGTTAGAACCTGTGTTGAAGGAGGGCTGTGCATCCATTCTTCTCCCGCCATTGTGTATCTCGTGCACAGAGATTACGCCATGTAGACAAACCTTTTTACCTTGGTCGATACGCGTACAAATTAGAGAACAGAATCATGTAAATTGCAAAGAAGCGCTCTCTGTCACGCACTGTGTTATGACCAGGGAAGTATATATACATATTAACATAGATGTCTTAACCGGTGGTATCTCAGACTTGCTGTACAGACTCTTTTCTTGAAGATAGTATGTCAGATCATTTCTGGTACAATGCGTTTTTAGTAAACCATCAAGGCTGAATTAAAATGGCGAATATTACGAAGGTCGGTTTCAGGATGTTCGTTGGGGATAATGAATGTGTTAAAAATTCCAATTTAAAGCTGTAAGGAAAAGTTTTTTTTCATTTCCTGTTTCAAATAAATGTGGGTTTTTCATTAAAGAGTACTGCAGTGCTGAAGTCCATCACAGACACAGGTATATCCTCAGTATCCTACAGAAAAAAAAGAAAATATCTGTAAGCTGATGGCGTCTGGTGTGCTTTTCAAATACGGAATGGTTTCTCGTACCCGAAGAGCATGAAGCCGTGGCACGAATGTACTTAGAATGTGTAAACTGTATTTTAAATACTTTTTACAGTAAACATAAAACAAACGAATGTTTTTTTAGTAACGATTTCCGAATAATAACTTATGTTGGAGTATAAAAATCCGCTCATTTTAACTTTTGATATACCAAAAATATGATTGCTTAATAATAAGTGCAAGAAATAATGGTTTTCTCCCCACAACATTAATAAGCCATTTTTAAGGACAATATTATCCTACCAAACTCCTAATTTCTTCTTAAGCGTTATTCAACCTGACTGCTTTAGGAAGATTGGTTTAATGATATCGTCAGATCAGCACAACCTAAAAAGCTTTCTGTAGAAAAAAAAGTTTAGTTGTAAGTGCTCAGCTCAGCCCTACTAATTTTGGGCTATCTATACATTTGAATTCGGAAGGGGATAACGTGCTCAGTTAAGTGAGATTTGCCTCTTTTTTAAATTTCATCCACTGTAAGTGACGAGAATGCGACTGTAAAACAATGATTTTGTTTGTTGTAAAATAATATTTGCTGCTGCTGAGCACAACTTTGTTTTTATTTATTTTATGCACGATGCATTTCGAGAAATAATTTCCATTATCGAGTGCGCTTTTTTGTGCATTAATAACTTTCTAGGTGTGATACGTTCTGTCGTGAAAGCGACTGCATTATTCTGACGCCTTTAGAGAATTACGAACAGGCAAAATTTATATTATAGTTCAGGCGCCATCACACCTAGAAATGTCACAATTCAAGGAAAAACGCCCTTGGTAATGAATATTATTTCCCGAAGAGCGTCGAGCACAGAATAACCAAAGGAAAATTGCGACTGGTAGCAACAAATATTATTTTATAAGAAACGAAACCAGTGGGACTCATCATTCAGTTCGCCCGTTTAAGTTATCCCAAAACCCATTTTACCGAGCTAAACATACACGAACCGTTTGTTGCGATAAGGGACTGTTAATGATATATGTCTATTATAGAATAAAAATCATATTTAAGAAAAATAATTTATTTACTTTGGGCTAAAAATGTTCACAAAGTTTAATGTAAAAACTTTGAAATACAGTGCTTTGAAACAAACGACAGTGCTGAGGTAAAAATGTAGGCTTTTCGTGACGGCATACAAGCTTTATTTTACCCAAATGAGAAACGTAGAGAATGGTAAATCCACAGAGGAAAAAATCGGAAGAAAAAGAGAAATGGAGAAAAAAAGAACACGAAGAAAAGGAACTGAATACAATTTACACTGCCGTCTGATTGAATTTCTTCTCAAACTTTCCTCTGGAAACATTCGAGGGCAGCAGCTACCACATAATATAAAGTGTACGACGCGTTTTTCTGTCTGCTTTTATGGCTAATCTCAGGACGTAAATTAAGGATTTTGATACGGTTTCTACTAATACATAGGCTGATTCACAAGGAAGGTTTGTGGATGTTATTTATTCTCTATAGTAGTAACGAGTTTATGATGTATGTATTGTTATATATTCATATTTAATTAGCGTTTGGAGTGACATCTCATAGTAACGATTGGAGCTACCACGCCAGCAAGAGAGAAGGCTATATCTAGTGGGAAACTAGTAAAGTTACAGCCGACTTAACTCCAGATAGCAACGAAGCTTCACCAGACTCTGTACATATAAATGTCCCCTCCTCGCGTACTGCCTGATGTCGTAGAGATACGATTTTCCCTCATAGCCTGATTCACGAGGAAGATTTGTGTATATCTGGACATATTGTCGTCGGGTCGTAGATACTTTTGTGCTACATGTGCGAAGCCGGAGCGGGCCACTAGTAATACTTAACTGATGGTTAGGTGATACATCTGTCAATATTTGCCTTATTTAGTATTGTCATTATCATATTATTTTTAATATTTGAAGTCAATTTGCATATCTCATGTAAAATTATCTTGCGAAACAGATGGAATAGTTTTGTCACGGCTGGTTTTAACGTACCGTGACTTTCACAATCCAGAGATTATATCGTTTAATCGACTCGTCTTTCAGGGAAAATGTTGCAGAAGTATCTGGCCGTTCCAGATGGCTAAGGAAGTAATGTGGATTGACTTGGCTAATATACCGGGTGATCAAAAAGTCAGTATAAATTTGAAAACTGAATAAATTACGGAATAATGTAGACAGAGAGGTACAAATTGACACACATGTTTGGAATGACATGGGGTTTTATTAGAACCAAAAAAATACAAACGTTCAAAAAATGTCCGACAGATGGCGCTTCATCTGATCAGAATAGCAATAATTATCATAACAAAGTAAGACAAAGCAAAGATGATGTTCTTTACAGGAAATGCTTAATATGTCCACCATCATTCTTCAACAATAGCTGTAGTCGAGGAATAATGTTGTGAACAGCACTGTAAAGCATGTCCGGAGTTATGGTGAGGCATTGGCGTCGGATGTTGTCTTTCAGCATCCCTAGAGATGTCGGTCGATCACGATACACTTGCGGCTTCAGGTAACCCCAAAGCCAATAATGGCACGGACTGAGGTCTGGGGACTTGGGAGGCCAAGCATGACGAAAGTGGCAGCTAAGCACATGGTCATCACCAAACGACGCGCGCAAGAGATCTTTCATGCGCCATCTGTCGGACATTTTGTGAACTTTTTTTTTGTTCTAATAAAACCCCATGTCATTCCAAGCATTTGTGTCAATTTTTACCTCTCTATCTACATTATTCCTTGGTTTATTACGTGTTCAAATTTATACTGACTTTTTGATCACCCTGTAGATTGACCTGACCTGGCAACAACAGTTTCGCTGCTGCCACGAACGAATTACAGCACGATACTCCGCTCTGTAAAATAGGCTGTGCCATTCTGTTTCGGCTCCTCTACCGACATGCTACGATACTGCAGCGCAAGGATTTCGATTTTTTACAGGACTGCAGACTTTTTCCTGCAACGAAACGAAACATTCATTACGTAACTTTATTTTGTCGAGGCTATAATTTAAACTTAACTATCATCGTACACGGTTTGAAATTCTGAAGTTATCGTGGATAAAGTACCAGGTGTGCAAAGTTCTCACCTTTTACTGTACAGAAAGCAGACTCCTGTTACGAAAGGTCGAAGGACGTGAAAGTGAGGCTGTAACTGCTAAGAGAGCGAGACACGTACGTAATCTGCCGATCTGTTATTAAATCTGAACACACAGCGGGCAATAAACGAACGCAAGAAGAAATTTGGAAAAAGAATTGAAGTTTGGAAAGAACAAAGAAAAACTTGAAGGTCTGTCAATGGTGTTGTAATTTTGTCTGAGACGGCAAAGAGATTGGTTGAACCGAATGATTAGTATCTCGCAAAGGGGTTACACAAGGACAAAAAAAAGTGAAACCAGGCTATCGGAATGTACGCGAATAAGCCATGTGATGCTAAGGGCATTCCCTCCCGGACAGTGCTCACTCCCCACTCTGTCATCATTGTACTACCGTAGTGAACAGTCTTTTTCCCTATCTGGGCCTCTGCTGCCTTCACCATTTCATCTCTCAAAGCTACCAATTCGTCTTCCACTTCTTTCCCCTGTTTCAGTCAATCGTTGCCTGATGCTCCATCCGAAATCGTCAATAATCTCTGATTCTTTCAACTTACGCGGGTCCTATCGCCTTAACTTCCATTACGTTTCCAATTTCTTCAGTTTTAGTCTACGGTTCATTACCAGTAAATTGTGGTGAGTCCACATCTGCCCAGGTTAAAATCTTGTTAAACATCTCCGCCTTACTATTATATAATCAATCTGAAACCTTCCGGTGTCTCCAGGTCTTTTCCATGTATACAACCTTCTTTCACTATTCCTAAACCAGGCGTTAGCGATGATTAAATTATGCTCTACGCAGAATTTAACCAGGAGGCTTCCTCTTTCATTGGTTTCCCCCAATCCATATTCACGTACTATTTTTCCTTCTCTTCCTTTTCCTATTATCGAATTCCAGTCCCCCATCACAACTAAATTTTACTCTCACTTAACTATCTTTTATCTCATCGTACATTCTCTCAATCTTTCAATCATCTGCCAGCTAGTTGGCTTTTAAACTTGTGCTACCGTGAAGGGTGTTGGCTTCGTGTCTATCCCGGCTACGTAATCCGTTCATTATGGTGTTTGTAGTAGCTTACCCACGTTCCTATTTTATTATTCATTATTAGACCTACTTCTGCATATCTATATCTGGTTTTTGTTTGTAAACCTGTACTCACCTGGTGAGAAGATCTGTTCCTCTAGACACTGGACTCGCATTCAGGAGGACGATGGTTCAAATCCGCTTCCGACCATCCTGATTTAGGTTTTCGTGGTTTCCCGAAGTCACTTAAGGAAAATACTGGGATGGTTCCTCTGAAATGGCACGGCCGATTTCCTTCATAGTCCTTTCCTAATTCGAGCTTGTGCTCCGTCTCTAATGACCTCGTTGTCGAGAGGACGTTAAACACTAATCCACCCCGCAACTGCTCTTGACACCGAACTTCACGAATGCCTACTCTATCTAACTTCAACCTATCCGTTTCCCTTTTTAAATTTTCTAACCTACCTGCGCAGCTATCGTTATCTAGATTGTATGGAGAGTCGCCTAGTAATAATAAAATAAACCCTTATGTGCACCTCACACACAGTCAGCTATTTGGGCAGATGCTCCTGATGTGTAGTGCACAACTGACGTCTTTAGAGGGACCCTACAACTCTCGAGCTTATGCCGCAATTCTAGGAGATCACAACCTAGCTTTTCACAGAACCGTCGGAGTCTCTGGTTCAAGCCTTGCACTCGAACAAAAACCAGCGGGCCACGATCAGTTCTGGGACTGTATTGCAGATTGAGAGCTCCGTTGAAACTGCATGAGCAAGGCTGGAACGATCAAAGTATGACCTCGCAGCCCAGACGACAGGCATCATTTATTCCAGCGTGCCCTACAATCTGTATTTGCTTGTATCCTTCACCCTCAGTGGCTACCGGAAAAGCCTTTTCAACATGCTGAATGAGGCTTCTAGGCATACACGCTGAATGTATCTGGTGTTGCTTCCCATCTTTTATTGTCATTGTCTTAAGGGATGCCTTTATACGCCCTCTGTTCGAACTGCTGGCGATTAATAGACCGCTAGCCTTTTGTGTTGCCTCCTCTTGGCACAGGACACAGCAGGTTTTCCGAAAACACGCGAAGAGAGTCCCACTGACTCAGTTTCAGTTTCAGTGAAAGACAGCACATCGAACTTGTTAGTTAGAGGGATCGGTACAGCACCCAAAGTCATCCTTGGGCAGGACACCTAGACCCAACGCTGACACGCATACCACAGTCAAGTGGGCGGGCAATGATGGGGCTTCGATTCCCTCCAAGGAGAGAACAGAGTCCACCGGAGAGGATCGTACTTGAGGTATCTTTGGTACCTCTCGTACACAACTCACTGTAATTGTTAGTCGCTTCGTCTTAGGAAGCAAGTTGTTTAGACAAATGACTGCGGGAAAGCACAGGTGAAAGCATGCTAGTAACGTCTGCAGCACACAGCTCAGAAGAATCCCAGCGAGTGGATATGCGGGGATGAGGGACACAGTCAATTCCGTCGCCCTCTTTCTGCCCCGCGGCTGTCTTTGGTCAGTGGTATTGTCCGTCCGAAAAATGTTGCACCACCGGTAGACCTCATTGTTAATGTTACTGTGACGAGTGTCATTGTTCGATGTTACATTAACGATATTTTTAGAATGGCGCATACTGTACTATTGTACACTCCTGGAAATTGAAATAAGAACACCGTGAATTCATTATCCCAGGAAGGGGAAACTTTATTGACACATTCCTGGGGTCAGATACATCACATGATCACACTGACAGAACCACAGGCACATAGACACAGGCAACAGAGCATGCACAATGTCGGAACTAGTACAGTGTACATCCACCTTTCGCAGCAATGCAGGCTGCTATTCTCCCATGGAGACGATCGTAGAGATGCTGGATGTAGTCCTGTGGAACGGCTTCCCATGCCATTTCCACCTGGCGCCTCAGTTGGACCAGCGTTCGTGCTGGACGTGCAGACCACGTGAGACGACGCTTCATCCAGTCCCAAACATGCTCAGTGGGGGACAGATCCGGAGATCTTGCTGGCCAGGGTAGTTGACGTACACCTTCTAGAGCACGTTGGGTGACACGGGATACATGCGGACGTGCATTGTCCTGTTGGAACAGCAAGTTCCCTTGCCGGTCTAGGAATGGTAGAACGATGGGTTCGATGACGGTTTGGATGTACCGTGCGCTATTCAGTGTCCCCTCGACGATCACCAGTGGTGTACGGCCAGTGTAGGAGATCGCTCCCCACACCATGATGCCGGGTGTTGGCCCTGTGTGCCTCGGTCGTATGCAGTCCTGATTGTGGCGCTCACCTGCACGGCGCCAAACACGCATACGACCATCATTGGCACCAAGGCAGAAGCGACTCTCATCGCTGAAGACGACACGTCTTCATTCGTCCCTCCATTCACGCCTGTCGCGACACCACTGGAGGCGGGCTGCACGATGTTGGGGCGTGAGCGGAAGACGGCCTAACGGTGTGCGGGACCGTAGCCCATCTTCATGGAGACGGTTGCGAATGGTCCTCGCCGATACCCCAGGAGCAACAGTGTCCCTAATTTGCTGGGAAGTGGCGGTGCGGTCCCCTACGGCACTGCGTAGGATCCTACGGTCTTGGCGTGCATCCGTGCGTCGCTGCGGTCCGGTCCCAGGTCGACGGGCACGTGCACCTTCCGCCGACCACTGGCGACAACATCGATGTACTGTGGAGACCTCACGCCCCACGTGTTGAGCAATTCGGCGGTACGTCCACCCGGCCCCCCGCATGCCCACTATACGCCCTCGCTCAAAGTCCGTCAACTGCACATACGGTTCACGTCCACGCTGTCGCGGCATGCTACCAGTGTTAAAGACTGCGATGGAGCTCCGTATGCCACGGCAAACTGGCTGACACTGACGGCGGCGGTGCACAAATGCTGCGCAGCTAGCGCCATTCGACGGCCAACACCGCGGTTCCTGGTGTGTCCGCTGTGCCGTGCGTGTGATCATTGCTTGTACAGCCCTCTCGCAGTGTCCGGAGCAAGTATGGTGGGTCTGACACACCGGTGTCAATGTGTTCTTTTTTCCATTTCCAGGAGTGTAGATTATGTGACGACCTACAGACGCATTCCTGTCGCACGTGGTCTACTCAGCTGGAAAATACTAGCATGAATTACCTGTAGAATATTGAAAAGGCCGTGAGTATCTGAACTGGTTAAAGATCAGTTTGGATTCCGGAGAAATATAGAAACGCGTGAAGCAATACTGACCGTCTTGCAGCATAAGTTGAAGATAATCAAACCCACATTCACGTCGTTCGTAGAATTAGGAAATGCTTTGATAATGTGGACTGGAATACACACTTTAAAATTTCAAAGTTGGTTGGGATGATATGTAGCGAGCGAAAGTAATTTACAAGCTGTGCAGATTGTTCAAATGGCTCTAAGCACTATGGGACTTAACATCTGAGGTCATCAGTCCCCTAGACTTAGAACTACTTAAACCTAACTAACCTAAGGACATCACACACATCCATGCCCAAGCAGGATTCGAACTTGCGACTGTAGCAGTCGCGCGGTTACAGACTGAAGCGTCTAGAACCGCTCGGCCACAGCGGCCGGCAGGTGTGCTGACATGCAGGACATGAAAGAGATGCATAGTTCAGAAGTGAGACGGGATTGTAGAGTCCCATGTTATACAGTCTGTATATCGAGCAAACAGTAAAGGACATTTAGGAGAATTTGAAAAAATAATTAATGTTCAGAGAAAATAGGAACTTAAGTGCTTGCCGACTATGTAATTTTCTCTGCTTGCCGACTATGTAATTTTCTCAGATACAACGTATGGCTTGGAAGATTGGTGAACGGGACGGATAGCATCTTTAAAAGAGGTTATACAAGAACATCAATCAGAGTAAAACAAGGAAAATGGAGTGCAGCCAATTAAATCAGGCGGTGTTGAAGATATAAGATTAGGAAATAAAATCAAAAGAAATGTCGAAGTTTCGGAATTTGGGCAGAAAAGAGGATATAAAATAAAAAGATTCTGAAAAAATAAATTTAAGTGTTAGGAATTTTCCAAAAAGGTTTATTTGTAGTGTAGCTTTATATGGAAGTGAGATGTGAACCCTAAGCAGGGCAGACAAGATGACAACAGAAGCATTTTCATTTTTGTTCCTACAGAACAATGCTAAAGATTAGGTGATTAAAGCTGATAAATAATGAATAAATACTGAATCTTATCGGTGAGAAATGAAATTTATAGTACAATTGACCAAAAAAATGTGATAGGTCGCTAAGACCCATCCTGAGACATTAAAGGATGATTAATTTTGTGGTGTAGGGGGGGGGGGGCGGAGTGTGGGCGGTAAAAGTTGTACAGGGATGCTATGTCTTCACTACAGTAAAAAGATTCCACGGGAGGTAGATGCTGCAGTTATGGAGAGATGTAGTGATTTACTCAGGATAGATTAGCATAGAGAGCTCCATCAAGTGACAACAGTTGCAAAAATCTGACGACACATTCGCGGAATCAGCAAAATGCAACTACTTGGCATGGATCGTTTACCCTGCATAGCAGGCTACTTCATAAACCGCTATACCCAGCCATTTCGTAGCAAAAACAGTGGCAGGTGATAAAACAATCGCTAATTCTGCGCACATAATTAATTATGTGACTTAACTCACTCGGTATTTTCTTAGCCATTCCAAGTCCTCAAAACGTTGCGAGTACAGTCGAGTTCCGTTAGTGACCGTTTCACACTTTTTTTTCCCCATTACACGCATGATGTTGATTGATGTAATAAGACAATTTTAAACGCATTAATTGAAGTGGCTAAGTTTTTTTAAATATTTCTTCTTCCTGATGCCCCTTACGAGTGTGCAGCCGGATTTCGTCGTCCTGACGACACGATATTTCGATGGTCCAGCTGGCACGATCTTCAGCTGAGATTGCAGGTGCACAACCACGCCAGAACTGAGGTAACATCAGATGCGACGGCTCCTTTGCATCCCGGGAACAGTCTGCTGCGTGTGCTTCCCTGTCATTGCGGAAAGGCTTGTATTGGACAAACTATTCGTACAATTCGTGACCATTTTAGGGAACATCAACAGACACATACAGGGTGGCGCAGGAAATGTGTTACCATTTAGTTTTTGAATATAAACTTCATTGTCAATACAATCTGAAAGGAACATATACTACAATGAAGAGCCGTCCATGGAGATTTGTACTAACTCAGCACATGCTCAATATGTCCACCATTTCGTTTCCTAACTTCCTTCAAACGAACACTGAAGTTAGTGATTACCCTACGGCACATGTCTTCCGTAATTTCACTGCAAGCTTTAAGATTAAGTCTTCTGAGCCCCATTAAATCACGTGGACGTTTCGGGAAAAATTTTTCCTTTATGTAGCCCCAAAGAAAAAAGTAACATGGGTTGAGTTCTGGACTATTGGCGGGCCAATTTTGTCTGTCATTGAAGCGACCTGGAAACCTGAGTGAAATGATCAGCATGTCGAAATGCTCGTGTAAAAACTCCAACACAGTGTTTGTAGTATGTGGCCTTGCTCCATCTTGCATGAACCACTGCGTGTTGAAGGGCAAGGCAGTAGCAAGAAGCTGTGGAATGAAGCATGCTCAAATAATGCTCGCTGTCCACAGTTTCTTCAAAGAAAAAGGTTCCAATAAGTCCGTGACTGGAAATTGCTGCCCACGCTGTAATCCTTGGAGCGTAATGTTGTCGTTCATGAAGCACTTGTGGGTCTTCAGTGGCCCAAAAGCGAAAATTTGTTTGTTAACCACACCGTATAAATGAAAATGCGCCTCGTCTGAAAACCAAACGTTGTTGAGAGTTTCTTCCCTATCCTCCGCCCACTGAGCAAACAGTTGTCTCTGCTGCTTGTGTTCTTCAGTGAGCTTCTGTGCACAGGTCATCTTGTATGGGTACATATGGAGGTCACTTTTAGGAATGCGCTGAACGGAGCGTCTGGATATTCCCAGTTGCACTGCTGCCTTTCTACACGATTTCCCGGGACTTCTCTGTACAGCAACTCGTACCACTTCAATATTCTCCGGCGAACAAACAGGCTTAGGCCGAGGTCGCTTCGCTTCCAATACTGTTCCTTCCTGTACAAATTTATCGTACAACCTGTGGATGGTCTTCTTGCAGGGGACCCATCGTGTGTTAAACTGTTGTCGAAAACGCCTCTGAGTCACAACAAGGCTTTTCGATTCATGAAAAAGGACCACAATTGCCGATCGTTGCTGTGCCGTCAGTCTTCCATTGTCAGCCGTTGCTGCTTACTAGTCTCCTAGCGGCAGTATCGTGAATTACACGTCATTTCGTAACTCATTTGTTATTCCAAGCACTGCTGGTACTGCTGTAGAGATCCCAGTGGGACATCTAATGTGCGTCGTAAATTGTGAAAGAAACAGTTGGTAACACATTTCGTGCGCCACCCTGTATTTGCTCCAGTTTGAAAAATCTGCCGTCGCTAAACATGGTCTCAATGATGCATAATACGTCTTTAATGAGACGCAAATTATTGTTCCGGCTTCCCGTTACTGGGATTGTGGACTTAAGGAATCCTTCGATGACATTTATAGATATAAATGTTTTCCTCTAAGCAAGATGTGGAATCCTATTTTATTAGATAAAACAACAACGGTGTGGCTTTCGACCGGCTGCACCTTAAATTGCGATTCTTCCCTTTTGTTAGTTTCTATGCCGGCAGCACTGCAATTATTCGCTTCACAGGGGGCAGCCCTTCCGTTTCACGCGCACACGCTACAGCCTGTTTCTGGGATATAAACGAGCTACCGTTATCTGATTTTATCTCAGTTCCGGCGTGATTGCGCACTTGCAATGCCCCTGAAGATGGTATTCAGTTGGACCGTCGAAATACCAGTTCTCAGAAGGATGAAATCCGGCTACATACGCGTGAAGAGCATCAACATGTACGCCGGAAAAACTTCATAATCACATCTCTTCCTCCTCACGAGTTCACTGACATACACGGTGAACTTGGGAATTAATAATTTCTTTTTCTTTTTTTATAAATAAATAAAAATGGCAAAATAGATTCTGTACTAACAGAGAAACGGTAGCGAAACTAAGTTTCCAAAAGCTGATTTTCGCCTTCTGTAATCTGAGTCGCAGATAAACGTGATAAGTGGTGCCATGTGGGGTCCGTCATGGGTTTTACGTCCGTACCTGAACTTCCGGAGCTATATTTAAGATCTGTCACTGGAAGAGGCGTCGCCCAAACGCGGGGGCTGATTCCCCTTTCCCGGGAGCGGTAGTCCCGCTGGGTGGCCATCTAGGACACACGGGGGTGTCGGACAAAGGGCGAGCTACTGGTCACCCTCAGCTGTGAAAACGCAGCACGGGGGTAAAAAGGCCGACCGCCACGAATTTACGAGACGTCTGGAATGTTTCGGCGCGGCGCCGGCCTGAACGGAAACTTTGCCACAGAAAAACGGCGCGGGGGCAGGGGAGGGACTGGGGGCACGGCTTCCCGCTGCGACGGCAGCTTTTCCTGGAACCGGGGGCTACTTCTCGCTCCCTGCACCGCTCCAGGCAAACAACCTAAGCTTCTGAGCACCGCTGGAAACACAAGGGCCTATTGCTCCATTCACAGTGGGAGAAACGATTCTAAATTACCAACTGTCTCAGCTCGACCTAGAGATAGATGCTTGATTGCGGGTAGTGGAGAAAAGCGTTATCGTTGAAATTTGGCACCGTGTACAGAGTGATTCAGAGAAATGGAAAATTTAAAAAAAATATTGTTTTGAAAAAATGTTTTTAAATAAAGATTTTCAGGAATAGCTAAAACCAGTTGGTTTTGTGATGCTTCAGTTTTTATTTTCTTTGATCGGTTTAGATTCGTCTAGCAACTCATCATCAGATGAGATGCACATTTAATGAACGTTTGGAGCATTGTGCAGGTTATGCAGCTGTGGAAAGATAAAAAACTTTGTGTTCTGCCTTACGGCAGGTCTTGTCGTGGGGGGAAGTCTCGTCAGAGAGGTCCACCGCAGGAGCGTCTACGGAAGTGATTCCAATGATGGTTTCCCTTTGCCTTCCACTGATGATGATGAAATGATAATGAGGACAACACAACACCCAGACTCTGAGCGGAGAAAATCTCCGACCCAGCCGGGAACCGAACCCGGGCCCCTTGGCATTCAAATGGTTCAAATGGCTCTGAGCACTATGGGACTTAACATCTATGGTCATCAGTTCCCTAGAACTTAGAACTACTTAAACCTAACTAACCTAAGGACATCACACAACACCCAGTCATCACGAGGCAGAGAAAATCCCTGACCCCGCCGGGAATCGAATCCGGGCGCGGGAAGCGAGAACGCTACCGCACGACCACGAGCTGCGGACCCCCTTGGCGTGACAGATCGCCACGCCAACCACTTTTTTTTTTAATTAAATGTTTTAAAGTAAGAAAAAGTGGGGTAAAGGTGGTTTGAAGCTCAGACTGAGACTTCAAAGCAATTTTTATTTTATTTTTTCCAATGTTAGACTTACAACCTTTGCTGACATACATTTCGTTATACTACCGCATAAATAGTGTCTGCAATGTCCAAATGTTGACAAATAGTGGCTAATTAGAAAATTAAGTAAGTAAGGAAATGAATAAAACTGAAAATGTCCAAATGAAAAGAACATGAAGGTATCCCCGATAGTACAAATACAAAAGAAACATGCTCCTCTAGCAATGAAATGAAATTCGTGTCGGGGGCGACATCTGCTCACGTCCCGACGTTCCGTAGAGCAATCTATCGACCCGTTCTCCAGACGTTGGTGTAAGACTGGGTCGTCGCGAAATTAACTAAAGGTCCGTAAGAGTGATCCATGTCTATCTCGGCTTCTTCGTCTATCTCATCTCTCACCCGTCACACGCCCATCTCGCCGGCGGGTCGGTAAATGTAAGTCGCAGGTAATTAGCGAAGTCTTGCCTGTATTTGTTATGCTGTTGCAGCTTCGTGTGTCCATCCAGGAGAAAATGCCAAAAATCCATTTTGTCCTTTTCCGATTCGTTATAGACGTAGCCCACAACCATTCCACGTACCCACGTCACTGCATTGGTTTTTTGGGCCGGAAAATAAGATTCTTGGGGGGGGGGGGGGGAGGGGGGGGGGGGAAGTGTGTCTGATGAAATTGTGAGGGGCGGTGCGTAACAGGAACGCCAATATCTGTCGTGCCAAGTGCCACACCGGAGCCGTCCCACTACATGCTAAACGATGTTCATCAGTGTCCACTGTTACGCAGCCTAAACATAGGGGAGTGTCTGCCAAATGAATCGCGTTGGTTCGTTGCGAACCATTTACCACCACATACCATGTTGAGCGTACCGGCGTTGGGAGATAAACGTTCCGTACAACGCGCCATATCTGTCGCCAGTTCTTGTCTGGGTACTTCTTTTCCAGGGTATTCCTGGGGCACCGGTGCAGTAAGAGTTGGTATACATCTCGCGTCGTAGGTAGTCGTGTTGTTGAATGTGACATCTTCGGTGAAATATGGCCCACATTGGTTGGAGGCAGCACCCGAAATATTGCGAAATTGACCGCGCCACTGTCGTAAAATCGTACTGACGAATAACGCCCGTGCATTTTCATATACGTTTACCAGACCAAGTGCACCCTCTCCAGGTGGTACCGCAAGAGTTGTGTATTGGATCTTAAACAGGTGTCCCACACTCACGTAAGTTCCGAAAGTTGCTTGTATCCGTGATGCCATTGTGCGCGTTAAAGGCAGGACATGCGCTACGTGAGTGAGTCTCGGTGCTAGGTATACGTTAAGATAGGTCACCCTCTGAATCTTATACAACGCTCTTAATTTTTTTAACAGCATCAATGTCCGCTCAGCCGGCCGGAGTGACCGAGCGGTTAAAGGCGCTACAGTCTGGAACCGCACGACCGCTGCGGTTGCAGGTTCGAATCCTGCCTCGGGCATGGATGTATGTGATGTCCTTAGGTTAGTTAGGTTTAAGTAGTTCTAAGTTCTAGGGGACTTATGACCACAGCAGTTGAGTCCCATAGTGCTCAGAGCCATTTGAACCATTTTTGAACCATTGTCCGCATCAGCTTCAATATGCGTCGGTAGTTATCCGCTGCTGCCCGCTGCACATCCGTGAACCACTCAGCTATCGGGGCGGACTGTGGCAAGATAGAATAAAGATTGGCACACTTGAATCAAATAGAATGTAAACTCTTCTAGGTGACTTGGCCGCTTCGTATTCCTATTCATCCGTATTTTCTAAACTCAACGTTCCGAGCCCTCTCTGTCTGGATCTCCCACAAGACGTTTACCTTCAGTGGTAACAACAATGAAAGCCTGCAGACAGGAATCAATATGTTTCCTTCACCAGTATCCTGTGATAGTACTGGAAACTGCTCGTGTGATACACCTGATGGAAGCGGAAGGAAATTCGCAGCTGTTGTTTTTATTGCTCGTGAATCGTTTATGCTTCAACTCTTTCATATCCGTCCTCATAGTCTAAGCATACTATAATTCGCACGTGCTCATTGTAGTCATTTACACGAAATAGGATGTATAGCTCAGAAAGTAACTGAGAACCAGATATAGAGAACCTGGATATATACATTTACATCAGTGCTAATTTTTCACTGAAGCTTTGACAAATAACGAGTCATACAGCTGTTATTACGATATCTGCCTAACAACATTCTCCTAGCGGAATTGTTACAGGCCTTTACACTGTAACATACCGAGTATCCGAAGTCGATTTCATTTTTTATGGTTTTGTCTTAGGTTTTTGTTCTTTCCCATCGCCAGGCTACAGAAAGGGAAGCTCACTTACTATTCTGCTCCCTTGTTCGTCCCAGGACCTACTCGAATGCAGCACGTATTTCCAATGTAGACGGTTCGTTAAACACCAAGAGCGGAAAAATATATCTTGAACTGGTACTGCCGTCAGCGCTGTATCGGAGAAAACATATCTGCGCTGAGGAAACAACTTTTAAAACAAATTTCGCAGGGAAATGAATTACTTTACAGCTTTGAGTTTCACTGTTCAAAATTATGCCTAACGTGTTAAAATTATAAGCGATAATTAAATGAAAACGAGACGATGGAAAATAAGTAAGGAAACTGTTTACCCTTTCAGAAGTAATCGCCATAACTATTAATACATTCATTCCACAATGACAAAGACGGTCAGTGCCTTCATGGAAAACTGTTTGTTTGCCAGTGGAGCGCTGATTGTACCTAAGCGCGCACCTCTTCGTCCGAAGCAAATCGACGTCCACGAATCTTTCTTCAGGGAACCAAAAATATGAAAACTGCTTGGGGAGAGAGCAGGTCTGTATGGAAACGTCTGCGAAACGTCTGCAACATGGTCGAAGAGAAAGATACAGGGTGTTTCAAAAATGACCGGTATATTTGAAACGGCAATAAAAACTAAACGAGCAGCGATAGAAATACACCGTTTGTTGCAATATGCTTGGGACAACAGTACATTTTCAGGCAGACAAACTTTCGAAATTACAGTAGTTACAATTTTCAACAACAGATGGCGCTGCGGTCTGGAAAACTCTATAGTACGATATTTTCCACATATCCACCATGCGTAGCAATAATATGGCGTAGTCTCTGAATGAAATTACCCGAAACCTTTGACAACGTGTCTGGCGGAATGGCTTCACATGCAGATGAGATGTACTGCTTCAGCTGTTCAATTGTTTCTGGATTCTGGCGGTACACCTGGTCTTTCAAGTGTCCCCACAGAAAGAAGTCACAGGGGTTCATGTCTGGCGAACAGGGAGGCCAATCCACGCCGCCTCCTGTATGTTTCGGATAGCCCAAAGCAATCACACCATCATCGAAATATTCATTCAGGAAATTAAAGACGTCGGCAGTGCGATGTGGCCGGGCACCATCTTGCATAAACCACGAGGTGTTCGCAGTGTCGTCTAAGGCAGTTTGTACCGCCACAAATTCACGAAGAATGTCCAGATAGCGCGATGCAGTAATCGTTTCGGATCTGAAAAATGGGCCAATGATTCCTTTGGACGAAATGGCGGCCCAGACCAGTCCTTTTTGAGGATGCAGGGACGATGGGACTGCAACATGGGGCTTTTCGGTTCCCCATATGCGCCAGTTCTGTTTATTGACGAAGCAATCCAGGTAAAAATAAGCTTCGTCAGTAAACCAAATGCTGCCCAAATGCATATCGCCGTCATCAATCCTGTGCACTATATCGTTAGCGAATGTCTCTCGTGCAGCAATGGTAGCGGCGCTGAGGGGTTGCCGCTTTTGAATTTTGTATGGATAGAGGTGTAAACTCTGGCGCATGAGACGATACGTGGACGTTGGCGTCATTTGGACCGCAGCTGCAACACGGCGAACGGAAACCCAAGGCCGCTGTTGGATCACCTGCTGCACTAGCTGCGCGTTGCCCTCTGTGGTTGCCGTACGCGGTCGCCCTACCTTTCCAGCACGTTCATCCGTCACGTTCCCAGTCCGTTAAAATTTTTCAAACAGATCCTTTATTGTATCGCTTTTCGGTCCTTTGGTTACATTAAACCTCCGTTGAAAACTTCGTCTTGTTGCAACAACACTGTGTTCTAGGCGGTGGAATTCCAACACCAGAAAAATCCTCTGTTCTAAGGAATAAACCAAGTTGTCTACAGCACACTTGCACGTTGTGAACAGCACATGCTTACAGCAGAGAGACGACGTACAGAATGGCGCACCCACAGACTGCGTTGTCTTGTATATCTTTCACATCATTTGCAGCGCCATCTGTTGTTGAAAATTGTAACTACTGTAATTTCGAAAGTTTGTCCGCCTGAAAATGTACTGTTGTCCCAAGCATATTGCAACAAACGGTGTAATTCTATCGCTGCTCGTTTAGTTTTTATTGCCGTTTCAAATATATCGGTCATTTTTGAAACACCCTGTACATCAGCTCTGGCAAGTCACGATGACTTTTTTCTTTGACTGCGAGGGCCTACTTTCTAGAATACGACGCCGAAATGAATGCACCTTGCAAAAGCTGAAGAGCGCCATCAAGTCCCAACGCCCAGGAATGTCGAAGGACAGCATCATGCTGTTACAGGATACTGTCTGCCCACATACTGCCAAGGCTGTTTCGACAACGCTGCACAAGTTCCGCTGAGAAGCCCTTACACATCCTCCGTTCATTCCCTATCTCTCTCCATGCGATTTCCTTTCCGTAGGCAACCGAAAACGTTTTCCCATGTAGGCTTTAAACGTCTTGTCTCACAGTGGGATGAATGTGTCAACAGTTACGGCGATTTCGTTTGAAATAGTCAACAGTTTACTTACTTTCTCCATCTATCTCGTTTTTACTTGACTGTCCCTTATATGTAGGTCAGATGTCAGTCTTTAGGCCACGCATGGATTCTCTATAGTCTTCCTGTATTTCGTTATATTTTTCTGGCCCTGTAACTTCCCTGTATGTAGCAGTATCATACACGAATAGCTTCATGAAGCTTCCGCTATTATCCACCACAGTTTAGAATGTATTGCGAACAGTAACAGCCCTATATCCCCAAAATTACGTTTAGATCTTACTAACTTCACGCCATTAACAGTGATGTATTTAATTCTATCTGCTGGGGCGTCTTCAGTCCTGTCACAAAGTTTCAAGTTTCTCTCCCTTTTCCAAGCTTCACTTTTGTTTCCTGGAGATAATAAGTAAGGGATAAAATACAAACTATAAAAAGTCTGAAGATCAGTTAGAACAATAGAAATGAAAATAATTAGGAGCATAACAGACATCTGCTTGCTGTAAAGGAAACTGCGATACAGAGACCTCACACAAAACAAGCATATGCTCCATAGTCTATAACCAGATGAACATTAACAACAAGACGATTTTCTGATCCACTGAACTCATATACACTGAAGAACCAAAACATTCATGACTATTGTCCATCGCAATATTGAACTTCGCATGGAGGTGATGCGAGCAAGTGGCGTGATAAGGAAAGTAAGAGGGTTGTTCGGAAAGTAAGGAACGATCGGTCGCGAAATGGAAAACTGTTTTCCTTGCACATTAAGCTACACCTTCCAGGTACTTTTCTACATAGTCGTCCCTCTGACTTAGACAGTTGTGTTAGGTGGGCTGCATTCATTAAGCCTCTCAGTGGGCCCTCCTACTTGGCGGGAGACATAGTTGTTCTAGGCACCTTTACTCGTCCACAATGGCTCACAACTGAAAACAGCGTCTTGATGCGATCGACGGGCATACTGGAGACACTGACCAAAACGTCTGTGAAAAGCCTCGCCGGATATTTCACAGTGGTTTCCATTTCGCGACCGATCATTCCTCACTTTCGAATAGCCCTCGTATATGAGCAAAACATACGCGAATGGGGGATCATTTTAGCAACAACACAGGCTGCAAATATGGAAAACCACCGACCTAGCAACTTTGACAAGGGGCAAATATTATGACCCGGCGCCTGTGAACGAGCATACCAAAATCGGCGAAGCTGATCGTCTGTTCTCGTACTACTGTCATGAGCATCTGTGGAATATGATGTAAGGCGGTGAAAGTACGAGTAGGCGACAAGATCTTGCACGTCCACACCTCATCACAGAACGCGGAGATCGAAAGCTTGCCCACTCTGTAAAGAACGGCAGGTGCTGATTATGGCAGATCTGATGACAGTACAGTGCTGGAGCAGGCACAAGTGTTTCAGACCAGTGTTCAGTGCTCATTGTTCAGTATGGGCCTCCAGAGCAAACCCCTACTTGCACCCAAGTTAACTCAACTACATCGTTAGTTACTATTTCAGTAGGCTGGGGTTCATGAGAGCTGAATGTAGATCAATAGGAACGTGTGCACATGGACGTATGAATCATGTTTGTTGTTACACCTGGTCGATGGCCGCGTCCGGATTCACCGTCGTGCAGGCGAGCAGCTAATACTCAAACCATGCACCGCGCCTGGACGCAGGCTGGTGGGGACATTACGAAACCGTACAGCTTAAATCGCTGCGAGTGTAACGACGATATGGTTATGCAGGAACAGGAACAGCCTAAATCACATTCATACTGGCTTGCTTGTCAGAAATACTTCGCTGTTTTTTTTTTTTTTTTTTTTTTTTTAAATATGTCACGATTTTCAGGGATGGGGTTATGCATGAAACTAATAGCACCACTCAAGTTGCTGCTAGTGAAATTAACAGAAATTTCATTCACTGTCTTGTTTGTCCGGAATTATTTGCTGTTTCCGCAGTAACACAGCTTAAATTGCTGACATTCGTCTATGAAGACAAACAAATGAAGAAACACAGTGTCATTGGCTATCTGCATCTGACTCATGACTGGCCATCATCTCTTCCCCTGACTCATCCCTTTGTTACCAACACCTACACATCACGTGGAAACCGCCGACACAGTTAATGCATCCTTACCTATCTGTGGTAGCAATCACTTTGCTACTCTGATCCACTTTACAGGCCTACACTTCCGCTGTGTCATCGTCTATAATTCGCCGTTCCATAGCAAAAGTCTAAAACTTGTATCGGTACCAGAGAAGATAGCGATGCCTCGCTGCATACCGCAACGACTAATGGGGGCGCTGGCAAAGACATCTTCACCATCCCCCCTCCCCCCCCCTCCCAAGTTCGTGGCCTCCGATGAAGCCGACAACATAATCTAGTTAGAACACTTGTTTACTCATGTCTGGGGTTGGACTGTCATTCTGCACTTTGCACTTCAAGAAAAAAGTTTAGTAAAGGGGTGCACCAAGTGATGCTTTCATATTCAAAGCCGGCCGGGGTGGCCGAGTGGTTCTAGGCGCTACAGTCTGGAACCGCGCGACCGCTACGGTCGCAGGTTCGAATCCTGCCTCGGGCATGGATGTGTGTGATGTCCTTAGGATAGTTAGGTTTAAGTAGTTCTAAGTTCTAGGGGACTGATGACCTCAGAAGTTAAGTCCCATAGTGCTCAGAGTCATTTTTTCATATTCAAGGCGTATTCCTGTGCCAATGGATTGTATAAAGTTAAGTAAATCTTCTTATCATTCTTGTAATAAAGCCAACTAATATTTCACATGTTGTAGTTCTACTGCACCACCTTCCAGAGCAATCAAAGAACCCACAGTTGTACCAGACGATTGTAGTATCGTCAGTTCATAACAGCCACTTTTCAGCACGTTTCAGATTATATACTTTATAGGCCGGATGGCGGGAGAAGATATCTGATACGTCCACCGCTGTAGCTAAGCGGATGGACTCCTAACGGAAGGGCCCTAGATTCGATTCCCGGACGAGTCGGAGATTTACTCCACTCGGGGTCTGGGTGTTACGTTGTCCTGCCGTTCGTATCGTCATAATTGACATTCCACTATTGGAATGGTTGTATGAGAACGTCCCTAAAGCCAGTAAATTAAAGAAAAAATAGAAAAGAAAACTGACAGTCTCCCACAGCTAGTCATTGAACACGGTTTAGTATATGTCACTATGGCAACGTCTCAGTGTTTGGAGCAGGTCTATAAACGATTTCGGTACCGCCAGCAAAACCTTTTGCGTTCGCAGTTCAAAACTGATATCAGCACTGCCAACTGAAAGGGCAATTCTTTCAGCTGTAAGAAGTACAGTTTTTTAAATATCATTTAAAAAACGTAAAAGTCATATAACAAAGTGTCATTATTTATCGAAAACGTTATTTCGGTATCATCGGACGTTATACTTCTGGTAGCATCATCATATGGTTCGATAACTATGTATGGTCCAAAGAGGCTATTCAGTAGATCGTACCTAACTGTGTTTTTATAGATAGTTACGCTTTTTTAAGCTCGTGCAGGAAACGTAGACATTTGACATGCATCCGTATGCAGCCAACAATATCTTATGTTAAACTAGGATTTGCTGAGCTTAGTTCTGTCAATAAGTAAAAATGGTAACCCGGAATCACCAGGCGACTGTACGCCTGTCAATATACTTGCCCACGATATCAAAAGCCTTTGTGTACACTGTTCATTTACAGCCGATACACTACCTTACAACTTATAACATCAGCGTTAAATATCAAGCATGCATTCGAAAGCACGAGAGCACAGCTCGTTAATCGAAGTTACCGACAGCATCAAACATGTCAAGACTTTTGATATTGCTGATACCGATATATTGCTTACGAAAATGAAAAAGCTGTATTTCTCAAACAGTGCTGTACTTAGGTACAACGGCTACGCGAAAACAGGCATCAACTCGTCGTCTGTGAGTTGGAGAAGTCTTCATCGGCGAGTGTGCTCTCAGGAAACCCGTTCAATCTCCACTGCTTTTCTCGCTACATATCAATATTTGATGTGTGCTACATTCGTAGCAGTCTTATGTACATTGTTGCTCTCGTATCAGGTACGTATGGTGACTTTGTTTAACATCACAATGGACACAAAACGTTGGACGGAAACTAAACCGATCTTCCCATTAAACTTAAATTTAATCAGCGGACAAAAACTATCCCAGTTGGTTGTTAGCGGTACCTGAAGCGAAGCATCCCTTGGCCACACGTAGTAATGTGTCCTGCATAGTTAAAAGCAGAATTATTCTCTAATGTTTCTTTATACGCTACTATCCTTTTTTACGAAATTGCAGTGTACTGCAGGTGAAAAATAGGTCCGCAACTTGTTTAATAATTGAAATAAATGGTTGCAGCTCCGACATAAGTTGCACTGAGAAGTGTGTTTTTATTTCTTGATGGCGACTAGTTTCGTACACCTGTGCCCATTTTGAAACCATCCGTATTGTAAGTGTGACAAGACAGGCGATACGTACCCTACGTACAAAAACTGCCCCTGCAGTGATGATCAAAGCGGCACTATGGCCGACCCAACAGCAGTCAATAGACAGCATAGGACGGACATTCTCTAATGTCCCAGTAAACAGACAACAGAGAACGGACATTCTCTAATGTCCGACCTATGTGGTCTATTTACCGTTGCTGAGTCGGACTCAGTGCCGCTATGATCATCACCGCAGGGTGAGTTCTTTTACATAGCCTATCGCCTGTATTGTCACACTTGCGATACAGATGGCTTGAAAATAGACACGGGTGACGGAAACTAGTCACCATCAAGCAATTAAAAAAGGTACCTCTCAATGCAGCTTACGACGGAGGGTCTTTCAACCATCCTTTTTGTTGAGGACAGGCTAAACGTAATTTACTTCGCGTGCGGGTGTGTGTGTGTGTGTGTGCGCGTCTGTCTCTCTCTCTCTCTCTCTCTCTCTCTCTCTCTCTCTCTCTGTGTGTGTGTGTGTGTGTGTGTGTGTGTGTGTGTGTGTGTTTGTCAGTAGAAAGATATGTTTACTGTGTGCGTTTGTTTATGCACTGATGAACCAAAACATGGCATATTAACGTGCTGGTCCACCCCTGGAACGCAAAACAGCAACGGCTGTGTGTGGCTTGAACTCGACAAGACGTCGGTAGGTTTTCAGTGGTATGTGGCACCAGATGTTCACGCAGAGATTACGCAATTCTCGTAAATCACGGGCCAGTGGTTTGTGGCCGTGGAGTCGGTTCGTGTTCCATAGGGTTAATAGCAGACGAATTTGGTGGCCAAGATGGCAACGTGAGTTCACTGCCATGCTTCTTAGACCACGTCAGTACGATTCTGGTCTTGTTACACGAACTATTATCCTGCTGGAAGATGCCATCGCCGTGGGGAAGACATCACTCATGAAGGTATGTAGGCGATCCGCAATAACTTTCATGTAGTTCATTTTCAGAGCAATTTAACAGTTGGTTTCACACATTCGGTAAAAGAAAAATACCGCACTAAGAAACAAAGCTTGTACAACAATTGTGTTGCAGAACGCAGTTGTCCGGAACTGAGGTAGCGAGCGACATGACAACTATACACAGGACAAAACTAAAAATCCGGTTAAGTGTGAGTAGGTCTCGCGCACTGCGGGTTTTGTACAAACTTAAATTCGTATACAGATAGTTCATATTTTCCGTGAATTGAGAATCCCTACGATTTGTGCCTGTTACTGGTACCTACACAGGCAAGATAAACGTCTACCAGTGCCTGAGAAAAAAAAACGTCGTAACACAACGAGAGACAGTCCGGTAACAAATGACAAAATTATTTTTTTCGGGTGGTATATTTACAAATTTGCAATATTCGGATTTTTTTACTTTGCTTGGCCTGTGAATCCTTGCTTTTTGCCACATATCCTTATTTTAGGTCAACGGAAGGTTCCTGTAGGTTTTGATGAGTGGCTTTGCGAGTATAAAATATGTGAATGAAATGGCCGTATCTTTTGATTGCATTGACTTAGAAGCTTCAATTTTTTTCACCTCCAAGGGACCGTAGACGTTAATATGTGACATAAATTTCAACTTCATACTCTACCCGTTCCTGAGGAAACGGGTTTTTGACACTGGGACAGAAAGACAGACAGCGGACAACGAAGTGATTCTATAAGGGTTCCGTTCTTACCTATTGTGATACGGAACCGTAAAAATTGTGCCCAAACTCGTCCTGTCGCTATGGTAACCGTCCTGTAAACAACTAGCTATCAGTCACTTTGTTATTTCGGCCCATATCTAATGATATGAATTAGTATCAGAAAAACTAAGGGCATTAGTGTGATCTGGAGATCGCAAAACTTTCTGAATAGTAATTGATTTTGAGTGGACTTTGTACTGGACTGACTGAACCGTTAAGGAGTGCACATGTAGTTTCCTGTTGCAAGTTATGTTTTGCGAGATGTTAGTGTACACTGACCGTTTTTAATAAAGCAGCGACCCTTTCTCGTCATTTATTTTGAGCTTCATAGAAAATGTTTCTTTAGTTCGCTGGACCTGTGAATGGGGCAGATTTCTGCCGGACGTAAATCTGCCCATCGATTCTTTTCCTCCTGTCCGACAAGGGTAGATAAACGTTCTCCCTTTTTCGTAATGGGTTTCCACGATTCGTGCGCCCCGGAAGGTACGGCACAAAGCGGGCCATCTATTTCGGGCTTTTTAGGAGCGAGGCGCGGGTGGAATTCCCGGCTGACGTCTTTGTCCGCGGCTGACCGGGGGCCGGCAGTTTTTTTTTTGCGGCGGCGGGTGTAATGAGGGCTGGCTTTTTGTGGCGCGTCCACAATGGAGCACGCCATCGGCGACTGCCCGGCAAAGAAGCGCGCTTGATGTATCGGGCAGTCCGCCGTTGCCGCTGCCGCTGGCGCACAAAGCGCGCTGCCCAAATTGATTGCTTCCCGCCCGCACCCACAAAGCTCTCCGGCCTGCAGATTTGCGGGCTACCGGACATTTCTTGCGCCGCGGGAACGTTCGGCAAGTACCTCCAACACCTGTCCACACCCGACAACGCGAAGGGTACGTCTCCTCGGGCTTCTCCGGAACCCGACGCTGTCTGCTGTGAATGAGGTGCCTTACCGACGAGGCTGCTGGTTCGAATTCTTTGAAGGCGACCCTGATTGAAACTCAATGTGCTCGAAGGTGGAAGCGATAACACCGCAAGAGACACACACTTGATTTATTACACTTTTTAAATTTATTTCGTGTAATCATCGTTTGGTTTTGAAGCTCGAAACAGTACACTGATTACACATTAAATTTTAGGATCTAAGATCTGCCTATTAATTCGCCCAGATAGCCGCGCGTGTTAACATGCTGCTTCAGGGATGAGGAGGTGCACGGGCCCCTATCGAATTCGCCCAGTGGATTAACAACGAGGCTGAATGTGCCGGCCAGCCTGGATGTGGTTTTTAGGTAGTTTCACGTATTCCACTAAGTCATTCATTTCATTTCCGTATCCGGTCAACATTTCCAAAAAATAGCAGCTGCAACAGCTTTGTCATTTCCTTCGTAAACATCTTGTATTGTGCACGGGTTGTCCAGGAGGGGGCATATAAGTAGGTTGCTTGGATCTTTTTCAGCCCCGTAGTCGCAAGAGGTGTCTGCGCTCGCTGGAAGGATTCCCCATTTCTTCAGGTTGGTCTTGCATCGGAGGACGCCCACTCTTAGGCGGTTGAGGGACCTCCATACAGGGTATTGTAGGTTTGCGCCAGGAGCTAGTTCTTCTTTTGATGATATGTCTACGGTCAGTGAGCTCTACCATGTTGCATGAGGAATTGACTCTGGTGCTCCCTCCAGTGGCGCGCTCCTAGTGAGGAAACTCTTGCAGGATTTAAGGTTGGATCTTGCTTCCTGATGACCATACAGAGGATGTCGGCAGTCACTCTCCCGCTTTGTTCTCGCATTATCTGCAGCAGTGGCCCTCCGGATATTGGGTGGGGCTATTCCAACAATCGGATACAATTTCTGCCCTGGTGTTGGCTCCAAGCATCCTGAAATGATCCTTGCAGTACGGTTGACCGCGATATCGACTTGCTTAGGATGAGCTGAGGCGTTCCACACAGGAAGAGCATATTCAGCGGCTGATACACAAAGTGCAAGTGCAGAAGTCCTTAGGAGGTGCGGGTTGGCTCCCCAGCTACTGCGAATCCGCTTGTTAAGTATCCCATTTCGAGCAATGACTTTCTGTTTCACGTTTCGACATTGCTGTCTGTACGTTAGTGTCCTGTCCAGTGTGACACCAAGGTAGACTGCTGTTGGGCAATGTTTCAGTTGCTCTCCTCACCATGTGATGTCCAGCTTTTGCTGCTCTTCCCTGTTTCGTAAGTGGAAGGCGCTCACTTGCCGTTTTCCCTCTCCTTCTTTAAAGGTTGGCCCCTGAACAGCTACTGCTGTGTCATCGGCATAGATGAAGAGCCTAGTACTTTCTGGTATTTGCTGATCATTTGTGTAGATATTGTACAGTGCTGGAGCAAGCACACTGGCTTGGGGCAGACCGTTCTTCTGCGTTCGCCATCTGCTCCTCTTACGTTGTAATGAAACTTGGAGTCTTCTGTTCTGCAGAAAGGTGCTAATAAGGGCTGTTAGTTGGTAGTCCTTAGTAAGGTCATACGCTTTCTTTAACAGTTTCCTATGATTCACGGTGTCGTATGCAGCTGTTAGGTCAACAAAAGCGGCTCCAGTAATCTCACCACGCTCAAAACCGTACTCGATGTGCAGTGTTAGATTCAAGACCGGACTACAGCGTGATTTGCCAGCACAAAATCCTGCTTGATGTGGGATAAACTTCACTTCGAGGGTGGCACTGATTCCGTTAAGTACCAGTCGTTCTAATATCTTGAAGGTGTGGCATAAAACAGAGATAGATCGAATTTTTTTTTGAACTTTTGGTTCCTTCCCAGGCTTAAGTATTGCAATGACTCGAGACTTCCGCCACATTTTCGGATGTGTAGCTTGGCGACACATGTGTTCATTAGGCTTAGGGTCTAGTAGCCACTCCATCGTCTTACAGCTACAGCGACACCTGCGGCCTTATGCATCTTCAGACTGGAGATGCCAGCTTCGAGTTCAGCCAAGGAGAAGGGATCCCTAAGGAAATCATTCTCGGTTTCTGGATCGTGCTGAAGAGCTATTTTGGGCGTCCTTCCTTTTATTTTGCCGTTCTGCAGGAGCTAGGTTGCCACTTTATCAGAAGTCACACTTGTAAAATTGTCTTGTAATTTTACAGGGTCGCCACTCAGGTTCAAGCAGTTTCCAGGCTACTGTTCAGCTTCATGTCGAGGTTCTCTACCAGGTTAATCTACTTGGCCTTGCGAGTTACTGAAATGGCTTGCAGCAATATTTCACCAGCTTGGAATGTTTCTTCTGCAAATGGATCCTCTTCGTAGAGAGTTTGGTATCTTTATAACAACAGTTTGTCGTCACTGGACATGCCTGGAACATACTGACTTCCGCGTCCTCTCGCAATAGTTTTCCTCGAAACTTGTTGGACGTATTTGATGAAGGTTTCGTACATTTCAGGTTGCGGTGGAATGTTTATCATTTTTGAATGGTTCAAATGGCTCTGAGCACTATGCGACTTAACTTCTGAGGTCATCAGTCGCCTAGAACTTAAAACTAATTAAACCTAACTAACCTAAGGACATCACACACATCCATGCCCGAGGCAGGATTCGAACCTGCGACCGTAGCAGTCCCGCGGTTCCGGACTGCGCGCCTAGAACCACTAGACCACCGCGGCCGGCTATCATTTTTGAGTCAAGCTCTTATCTGAACTTCTGCCAGTCAGCCTTTTTGAAGTTAAACCTCCTCTTGAATGCTACCTCTTCAGGCGTTACTACAGGATTCACAGTGCATATGACAGGTCTATGTTGGGTATGGGGGATGGGCTCTCCTACAGTCTTCATACATTGTACAGCTATCTTTGAAGAAACAAAGATGTTGTCTGGTTGTACCCTCTTTTCCACCTGCCACTGTTAAAAGGAGGTGGGAGCTTCGGATCATGAATCAGCGGTCATGAGCCTCAGCCCATGTTTCTAGACCCGTTCCTTTTGTGTCGGTGTCTGGGTATCCCCATGATGTGCTTCTGCAATTGAAATCGCCTATGACAAAGTTCACTGCCTGATCGTTGAAGTTGACTGGTGTTTTGATGCTGAAATTGGCATCCTGTGGTTTGTAGACCGATGTTACACAGAAGAATGGAGTTGGCACTGTGAGGAGCTCGATGGTGTTGTCTTCAGTCAGTGAGGCTGAAGTGATATTCACTTAGGTGTGGCAAAGATGGCACTGCCGTATTTGGCGCGAGGCCTTTCCAGTATTAATTCCATACCAGAAATTCATGGACGGTTTTTAGTACTTCCCCTGTGTGTTTCCTGGACTAACAGAATCTCATGTATAATTTTGACATAAATTTGCTACTAAAAGGCCGGCCGGTGTGGCCGATCGGTTCTAGGCACTTCAGTCTGGAACCACGCGACTGCTACGGTCGCAGGTTTGAATCCTGCCTCGGGCATGGATGTGTGTGGTGTCCTTAGGGTAGTTAGGTTTAAGTAGTTCTAAGTTCTAGGGGACTGATGATCTCAAAAGTTTAGTCCCATGGTGCTCAGAGCCATTTGCTACTAAAACATATTTCTGTCGGGAAAATCTCTCGATGTTTATGGAAATAAAAACAAATGGTCTTGAGAAAGACCGGTCGGAATGCAGTCCATTTGAATGGAGACCGGTTGTGAAAGGATCTGCCGTCAGCACGCTTCGTAGCGTCTTCTGACTTTGCCCAGGGTACATCCGATTGCTGCTCATTTCTTGTTCTTTTCTCATTGCAGTCTTCGTGGAGGTTCCTTTCATATACCCCATTAAGTGAATACCGGGTTGACATTCTGAGTTTGGCTGGAAAGATAATAAATCTGTAAGAAACTCTAAATATCTTTCCACTTTGCCACCTCCTCCAACTGACAGCTAAGGGACGAACGTATATTTATCCATGTTACATAGCATGTTTTGAGGACTGCGAATGTATTGTAAAAAAATGGCTCTGAGCACTATGGGACTCAACTGCTGAGGTCATTAGTCCCCTAGAACTTAGAACTAGTTAAACCTAACTAACCTAAGGACATCACAAACATCCATGCCCGAGGCAGGATTCGAACCTGCGACCGTAGCGGTCTTGCGGTTCCAGACTGCAGCGCCTTTTAACCGCACGGCCACTTCGGCCGGCTGAATGTATTGTAAATTTACGAAATAATTTCTGCTGATTCAGTCACTTTTCGAGGCACTTTGTAATGATGCAAACATACACGGTCCAGTCACACTAATGAGACAACCGCCTATGTTCGACGTCAGCATGTAATAGTCTCTCAGAGGCGGCAGGTGGCAGCACTAGCAATGGAGTGTGTGTAAAGCTTGCCGGGGGACGCGGAATACAGTGCAGTCTTCGTCATAATGTGGAAATGGAGAGATTCATTTGATGTCCAAAAGTCATGAACATTGGCTTTCGGGCCAAGGATGGAAACATTTACGAAATGGTTAAGATTATAAAATGTTCATGTGCCGCCGTGGTAGTTGAGGTACAACGCGCATGGCAAAATGGCTCTATCCAAACTTGGCGCCGAGGCAACTGTGGTGCACCACAGGCCATACATGACAGGGATGAATGAAGGCTGCAGAGAAGTGTGAGGGCGAAGAGAAGTGCAACTGTTTTTCAAATGGCTCTAATCACTTTGGGACTTAACATCTGAGATCATCTGTCCCCTAGACTTAGAACTACTTAAACCTAACTAACCTAAGGACATCACACACATCCATGCCCGAGGCGGGATTCGAACCTGCGACCGTAGCAGCAGCGCGGTTCCGGACTGAAGCGCCTAGAACCGCTCTGCCACAGCGGCCGGCAACTATTGGGCAATCGTTGATCAACTGACTGCTCGGATGAACCAAGGAGCTACCAACTGTGTCTCGTCAACGACTGTTCTGTGACCGTTGCGAAGTATGGGTCTCAGCAGCAGGCGCCTGGTTCATGCACCCATGCTGTCTGGTGTTCATCGGCGACGAAGGCTGGAGTCTGCAGGCCAGTACCGCAGTTGGACGTCCACTGAGTGACGGCAGGTGGGCTTTTAAGATGAATCACTTTTTATGCTCCATCGAAAAGACGGCCGAAGGAGTGCACGGCGTGAAAAAAGTGGAAAAAAACAAAGAGGGAACTGAAATGCCTGTACTAACAGGACAGAGCGGATTACGTTGTGGAAAGGGGTCAAAATCAGCTCCTGTCAGTTGCATTCAACATACAAACTTTATTTATCAACACACAATATTACCACAATATTTGCAACACTCAAAACCTGAATCGACCTTCTTTGATTAACTTTAGACGGCTGTAGGCCACATTCAAAATCCAAGACACAAGGCTCAAGCAAAATTGAAATACAAGGTTCTTCTGGAGGTTTCACCCAAGAATATTTTCTAAATCTTCAATCTAATCGGCTGAAGGCCTTAGCAATTTAATTTTAATGGAACTAGGCAGGAGGTCGCATATTAAGCAATAAGAGGAGTTGCAATCAAAAGGCAAAAGGCCTTATCTTAAAACATTTCATATAAAATAAAGAATAACAATCGTATGCCTTAAGGCAAGACAAGAACATTAATTTAAGAGATACTGATACTCGGCTGAAAGCCACACATCAACCAAACAACTAAAATCCAAACAGGGAAATTACTACATAACACACAAGGAAGGGCGCTCAGAAGTTTCCAAGGGTCGGCCTGGGATTATAACACTAACAACCGTTTGGGTGAGACAGGCAGCCTGTCCAACGACTTCTTAATCTGGAGGCAACCCAACCGACATACAGCCGACCGACCAATCAACCAAATTAGTTCCGCTCCACGCAACCAGCAAAACGACCACAAGATTTCAGTACGCGACACACAGAATACTGGCGCCCACAACGACCAACAACACCTCAGCTGTCGAGCTACACGCCGCGCTGGACAGCAACAACACAACGAGGAAAATACACTGCTTATAATTATGTCAACGACAGTAACAGGGAATAAATTAAGTTAAATTTCACAGGAAGACGGCTGGAATCTTAGCCGACTTAAATACACACACGTTGTTGCTCGCGGGAATGTCCCAAAAGCAACAACCAGGGTCAAATGATGAAGTGATGTGCAAGATCGGTGGGCGACGAACTTTGTAGCACTTGCAAGCAGCACCTCACACTCCAACCGCGCGTGCACGCCGCCAGCGGATCCAGCCTGTGACACTGCGCGACGGGGGCTTACTTGCTGCTCCACGCCAACCGACCGACTGAACTGCTGGTCCATCCGCAACTGCTGCTCCGTCGCGACTGCACTGCTGGTGCGTCTCCCACTCACTCCCTACTCGACACACGACGACCCGAAAATACTATGGGTCGCTCCAGAGATGGTACGACAGTGCGCTTATTGATACGCGCTGCTGCTGCCACTCACGGGCAAGTAAGGCAGGAAGTTAGTGACGCCAGTAAATGGAATAAGAAAACGAGGCGGCACTACCGTAATAGAAGATGACAAACAATTAATGGGATGAACATGAGCCGTGCACGGCTCAGGGATGTTATGGTCGGGGGAGCATCAACACAAATACACATCTATCCTTGGGGACCAAGGCCACCACTACTTGCAGTCTGTTTTTCCTCGGCACAATGCCATTTACCAGCAAGAAACTGCAGCATCTCATCAGCTCGCAGTGTACGTGCGTGGTTCTAAAAGCACTGGGATTGGTTTACCGCACTCCTCTGGCCACTAAATTGTCCGGTTTAATACCCAACCGAGAATCTGTGGAACCACCTTGATCGGGCTGTTCGCTCCGTGGATCCTCAACCGAGAAACTTAGCGCCGCTCGCCCTGGGAGTGGGTTTGTCGTGGCTCCACATCCCTGTCGATATCTTCCAGAACCTCATGGACTCTCCTCATGCACGCGCTGGAAGATGTGGTTATTCAGGTTTTTGACAGGGGGCCACATTAATGTGACTGGATTGTGTAGCTATGTGGCAGTGTTAAGCTGTGATATGTTTGTCACTGCTCTCTGTGTGCCACACAGCCCAATTTCCAACAAAAATTATTCTGTTTCGACACGTAGTGTCACTGGCACACACAGAAAATGAATTTCATCATTCTTCAGATTAATATGTTTCACTTGTAAGTGACGCGTCTGATGATGATAACATGTTGCTGAAACGCGTCGTGCTAATTTAACAGTAGAAATTATTTCATAAATTTTGGGAGCTACGTTGCTATATGCCTGTGAAAACATATTGCTACTTGATGAAGTGAAGTATGTGCCCGATTCGATAGCGGTGCGTTTTCGCGTTACACTGCTGCAATTAAAGTAGCAACACGAGAAAGAGTAGAAAATAACAAAATTTGTTTATTGTTTTTATACAGTGAAGTAGGAAGAAGACTTAATTAAATTTGTAGGTCGTTTTTGAGCTTAAGGGGTGCGAAACTCAGTTCACAGAGCTGCCGTCTCTGGCACTAACAATGCTGTGTATCGAGTCGGACTAAGTTTTTATGAAAGACAGGGATACGTTGTTCCTGCTCCTCCTCCTTACTGGCCCGCATAGCCGTGCGTGTTAAAGCGCCGCTTCCGGGAGGGGAGGTGCGCGGAACCTGGTGGATTAACGACAAGGACCGGGTGTCGGTCAGTCTGGATGTGGTTTTTAGGTAGTTTTCTACATTTGACTAGGTGAATACCAGGTAGATACCCGAGGTACGCCAGCGTTTAGAAAAACGTTCGCCTTCTTTCTCATGGGTAACACTACCCACAGACAGTTGGGTACATACACCTGGGTCTGACGAGATGGCAACAGGAAGATCATCCAGCCACCTCTTAAATTAGCCATGCCAAATCCAATAGTAACCATGCCGATCCCACGTAGTTGCTGGACAAAGGCAAAAGAAGAAGATTCTTGCTTCAACTGTATGCAAGAGTTAATCAATGGCAGTGGCTAACTAGTGGTGGACCAGAAGCTAGCTAGTGGTGGAGTGACAGTCTTTCGTCAGTCCATGCAATATCTTTGCAGTGGAAGAGAGATCTGGAGAACGCGCCAGGGCAACAGTCGAACACTCTCTGTGTCGAGGTGGTTCAGGACACCATAGGCAGTAGTTCAGGACACCATCGGCAATAATATACAGCCATGAAGCATATTGTTGACAGATAACGTCGTCGTAACTGCCGTCCGCTTCACGTCTGCTGTGCAGCGAGCTACCTTAATTAAAGTATTAACTGTATTTTCTTACTTGTCACTTCTTCTTCCGTGTGTTTTTGCTTTTAGGAAGCTTTAATTGTCGAGTGTTAGTAATAGTGTTCCATAGATTTCGTGTTTGTTTTGAATACAGTCAGAGAGAGTCCCTTTAGTCAGCCATAGTGCCAGTAGTGTCAATGTCGTCGTAACTTCCGTCCGCTTCACGTCTGCTGTGCAGCGAGCTACCTTAATTTAAATATTAACTGTATTTTTCTTACTTGTCACTTCTTCTTCCGTGTGTTTTTGCTTTTAGGAAGCTTTAATTGTCGAGTGCTAGTAATAGTGTTCCATAGATTTCGTGTTTGTTTTGAATACAGTCAGAGAGGGTCCCTTTAGTCAACCATAGTGCCAATAGTGCTAGTGTTTGTTTTCAATACAGTCCAGAGACAGGGAGTGCTATTTTCATTGTTTTCTGCAAGAAGTGGCTAGCAACCACAGTTTAGTCAGTTTAGTCAGCCGCCTTTAGTGAATTAGCAGTCTAGTTAAAAGTTGATTAACTAACTACAGTAAATTGATTTCTTAGGATGGATAGCCCGCATCTCGTGGTCGTGCAGTAGCGTTCTCGCTTCCCGCGCCCGGGTTCCCGGGTTCGATTCCCGGCGGGGTCAGGGATTTTCTCTGCCTCGTGATGGCTGGGTGTTGTGTGATGTCCTTAGGTTAGTTAGGTTTAAGTAGTTCTAAGTTCTAGGGGACTGTTAAGTCCCATAGTGCTCAGAGCCATTTGGATAGGATGGATGTGTGACTGCTGTGTACGGACACAGGAGGAGCTGGCCACTGTTCGCGAACAGCTGAACGTGTTGATGGCCGCGGTCAGCCGTCTTCAGGCTGCTGCCTCGGAGTGTAGCGACAGTGGGGAATCTGGTGCGTCGCGTGGTACACCCCAGGTGTTACATACTTCACCCACTGTCCCTGCTGTCGAGACATCTTCGCGGGTACCGGGCGCGGTTGGGCCACCCTCTCCCCAAGGGGAGTGGCGGGTTCAGCGGCGTTCACGGCGCACGAGGCAGAGGGTCAATGTGGAGGCTGGCCGTGTGGCATCGCCCGCTCTGCCTGTGGGTGGACATGTGGCTGCTCCTTCAGCAAGGTCCGAGCAGGCACAGGGGGGGAGGGGTTTGTTAGTTATTGGGAGCTCCAACGTTAGGCGGGTGATGGAACCCCTTAGGGAAATAGCGGAAAGGTCGGGGAAGAAGGCCAGTGTTCACTCTGTCTGCTTGCCAGGGGGTCTCATCCGGATGTGGAGGAGGCCCTGCCGGCGGCGATAGAGAGCAATGGGTGCACCCGACTGCAAATTGTTGCTCATGTCGGCACCAATGACTCCTGCCGTCTGGGTTCAGAGGTCATCCTCAGTTCGTACAGGCGGTTGGCGGAATTGGTGAAGGCGGAAAGCCTCGCTCGCGGGGTGGAATCAGAGCTAACTATTTATAGTATTGTTCCCAGAACCGATCGCGGTCCTCTGGTTTGGAGCCGAGTGGAAGGCTTAAACCAGAGGCTCAGACGATTCTGCGGAGATCTGGGGTGCAAATTTCTCGACCTCCGCTATCGGGTGGAGAAATGCAGGGTCCCCCTGAATATGTCAGGCGTGCACTACACGCCGGAAGCGGCTACAAGGGTAGCGGAGTACGTGTAGAGTGCATATGTGGGTTTTTTAGGTTGGAGAATTCCCTCCCTAGCCCCGACAAGACGCCTCCTGAGACGCAGCAAGGTATTAGTAGGCAAAATGCAACAGGAAATAACAATATTAATGTGCTAATAGTAAACTGCAGGAGCGTCTATAGAAAGGTCCCAGAACTGCTCTCATTAATAAACGGTCACAACGCCCATATAGTACTAGGGACAGAAAGTTGGCTGAAACCAGACGTAAACAGTAATGAAATCCTGAACAGATTGGAATGTATACCGCAGAGACAGGCTGGACAGTGAAGGGGGAGGCGTGTTTATAGCGATAAGAAGTGCAATAGTATCGAAGGAAATTGACAGAGATCCGAAATGTGAAATAATTTGGGTGAAGGTCACGGTTAAAGCAGGCCCAGACATGGTAATTAGATGTCTCTATAGGCCCCCTGGCTCAGCAGCTGTTGTGGCTGAGCACCTGAAGGATAATTTGGATAATATTTCTAGTAGATTTCCCCACCATATTATAGTTCTGGGTGGAGATTTTAATTTGCCGGATATAGACTGGGAGACTCAAACGTTCATAACGGGTGGCAGGGACAAAGAATCCAGTGAAATTTTTTTAAGTGCTTTATCTGAAAACTACCCTGAGCAGTTAAACAGAGAACCGACTCGTGGCGATAACATATTAGACCTTCTGGTGACAAACAGACCCGAACTATTTGAAACAGTTAACGCAGAACAGGGAATCAGCGATCATAAAGCGGTTACTGCATCGATGATTTCAGCCGTAAATAGAAATATTAAAAAAGGTAGGAAGATTTTTCTGTTTAGCAAAAGTGACAAAAGGCAGATTACAGAGTACCTGACGGCTCAACACAAAAGTTTTGTCTCAAGTTGGTTAGTGGGATTAAAGGGACCAGACTGCGACGGTCATCGGTCCCTTTGTCTCAAGTACAGATAGTGTTGAGGATCAGTGGACAAAGTTCAAAACCATCGTACAATATGCGTTAGATGAGTATGTGCCAAGCAAGATCATAAGAGATGGAAAAGATCCACCGTGGTACAACAACCGAGTTAGGAAACTGCTGCGGAAGCAAAGGGAACTTCACAGCAAACATAAACATAGCCAAAGCCTTGCAGACAAACAAAAATTACGCGAAGCGAAATGTAGTGTGAGGAGGGCTATACGAGAGGTGTTCAATGAATTCGAAAGTAAAGTTCTATGTACTGACTTGGCAGAAAATCCTAAGAAATTTTGGTCTTATGTCAAAGCGGTAGGTGGCTCAAAACAAAATGTCCAGACACTCTGTGACCAAAATGGTACTGAAACAGAGGATGACAGACTAAAGGTCGAAATACTAAATGTCTTTTTCCAAAGCTGTTTCACAGAGGAAGACTGCACTGTAGTTCCTTCTCTAGATTGTCGCACAGATGACAAAATGGTGGATATCGAAATAGCCGACAGAGGGATAGAGAAACAATTAAAATCGCTCAAAAGAGGAAAGGCCGCTGGACCTGATGGGATACCAGTTCGATTTTACACAGAGTACGCGAAGGAACTTGCCCCCCTTCTCGCAGCGGTGAACCGTAGGTCTCTAGAAGATGGTAGAGCTCCAAAGGATTGGAAAAGGGCACAGGTCATTCCCGTTTTCAAGAAGGGACGTCGAACAGATGTGCAGAACTATAGACCTATATCTCTAACGTCTATCAGTTGTAGAATTTTGGAACACGTATTATGTTCGAGTATAATGACTTTTCTGGAGACTAGAAATCTACTCTGTAGAAATCAGCATGGGTTTCGAAAAAGACGGTCGTGTGAAACCCAGCTCGCGCTATTCGTCCACGAGACTCAGAGGGCCATAGACACGGGTTCACAGGTAGATGCCGTGTTTCTTGACTTCCGCAAGGCGTTCGATACAGTTCCCCACAGTCGTTTAATGAACAAAGTAGGAGCATATGGACTATCAGACCAACTGTTTGATTGGATTGAAGAGTTCCTAGATAACAGAATGCAGCATGTCATTCTCAATGGAGAGAAGTCTTCCGAAGTAAGAGTGATTTCAGGTGTGCCGCAGGGGAGTGTCATAGGACCGTTGCTATTCACAATATACATAAATGACCTTGTGGATGACATCGAAAGTTCACTGAGGCTTTTTGCAGATGATGCTGTGGTGTATCGAGAGGTTGTAACAATGGAAAATTGTACTGAAATGCAGGAGGATCTGCAGCGAATAGCAGCATGGTGCAGGGAATGGCACTTGAATCTCAATGTAGACAAGTGTAATGTGCTGCGAATACATAGAAAGTAAGTTCCCTTATCATTTAACTACAAAATAGCAGATCAGCAACTGGAAGCAGTTAATTCCATAAATTATCTGCGAGTACGCATTAGGAGTGATTTAAAATGGAATGATCATATAAAGTTGATCGTCGGTAAAGCAGATGCCAGACTGAGATTCATTGGAAGAATCCTAAGGAAATGCAATCCGAAAACAAAGGAAGTAGGTTACAGTACGCTTGTTCGCCCACTGCTTGAATACTGCTCAGCAGTGTGGGATCCGTACCAGATAGGGTTGATAGAAGATATAGAGAAGATACAACGGAGAGCAGCGCGCTTCGTTACAGGATCATTTAGTAATCGCGAAAGCGTTACGGAGATGATAGATAAACTCCAGTGGAAGACTCTGCAGGAGAGACGCTCAGTAGCTCGGTACGGGCTTTTGTTAAGGTTTCGAGGACATACCTTCACCGAAGAGTCAAGCAGTATATTGCTCCCTCCTACGTATATCTCGCGAAGAGACCATGAGGATAAAATCAGAGAGATTAGAGCCCACACAGAAGCATACCGACAATCCTTCTTTCCACGAACAATAAGAGACTGGAATAGAAGGGAGAACCGATAGAGGTACTCAGGGTACCCTCCGCCACACACCGTCAGGTGGCTTGCGGAGTATGGATGTAGATGTAGAAATCTGGAACGTAAGTCACAGTCACCGACCACGTAACGCATGCTGTCCAAATTACTGGCTAGTCGAACCAGCGGTGATCGCGTTGTGCACCGAATGCTACACCATACTGTGACGATGATGAATGTAATCTGGCAACGTTCTTCCTCCTCAGATATTTCACACACGGATATGTCCATCGTGATGCTGTGCGCAGAACTGTTACTCATCTGTCACTCAGTTCAGTGTTGTCGTTGAGCGCACAGATGTCGGCGCGCTTGTCTGCTTCCACGAAGAGAAGCCAGAACAAAGGTCGCTCTACTGGCAGTCCGTGATGCCCCACACGTCGTCGCACTGTCAGTTTGGTTTTCATGGTAAGTGACGTGGCTGTATAATCCTTTGCAGTTGAGCGAACAGTGTCTGTCCTCTCGAGCGCTATTCTCGTGGGGCCGTTGAGAACTCAGTGCGTCAGTATGGCGCTCCTGAACCCCTCGACTCTAATTCGCATCACAGTCGTGGCATCCTGACCAACGCGAGCAGCAGTATTGGGAACGATAAGCTGCAATTATGATAAACCACGGTGCTGCCGCTGTTGAACGACACATGTTGGTAGACGTTACTCCTTCTCACACGAGACAAAACACGGGCTTCTCACAACTATCGAAGAGAAGCGTTTTTTGAATGAGAAATCCTTTCCTTATACTCTGAATGTGGACGGCATTGTACGTTGCGCAGAAATGCTATTCATCAGTTGTATATTCAGGCATGATAATTTGACGCTTGTTGCAAGCTAACATCGTGGTATTACAGTTTAATGGCTTGCAGTATACGTATACTGGTGTGAAAAACTTAAGAACGAAAGTAACTCTCGAATGATGTACTGCCAAGTAAAAGCTCGGTGAAACTTGGACCATACAGGGTGTCCATAATTCACGTTTTAGTTTCAAAACGGTATAGAAACAGAACCACTGCTCAGCATGGGGTCAACTTTGAACAGCATATTATTGATAACAGGGGGAACCGAAACGCCATGGAACGGAAAAATGTGAATATATTAGCAACATATGGCGCTGTAAGCATCTTAAAGTAAATGGTGTCGGTTACAAATGACTGATGAATCACAATACTACGGCTGTGGTTTCAGTTGCACGTTACACCATCCATACTGTTCAATGTGCATGAGTATACAAGTTAAGCAGTCAGCAATTATGGCACTGCTAATTAGACAAGGTCGTACCACATCGAATGGGAAAAATCTGTTTTTAATTGTATTGAGGTCAAAAGCCACGTGAAAATCAAAATGAAATCGGTTTCATGTTCAGTGTACCTTCCACCGTTTTCTGCCACAAGTTGATATCGAAAAACAGCATGTTCCACAAAAGATCAGTGTGTCTCGGGGGTCACGTTCAAAATACCGTCAGTTACATATGTGATGGGAGCACTGAACACGAAATACTCCAAATAACCCTAGAGCCAGAAGTCATTCATGGATTAATGTTAGTTGATATAGACGGCCAGACTGTAGGGAAATGACAGCTGATAATTCTATCATTTCCGAAATGCCTCTGCAGCAGCCGCTTCATTAGCTGTGCGATGGGTGGAGGACAGCTATCACGCGTAAAGATAATCCTGTACACACATCCATGCTTTTAAAGGGTTGGAATGAGATTAGTGCGAAAAAGACTCTCATAGCGTTTACTGGTGAGGTTCAGTCCACGGGACGCGCAGGGTTCATCTCCTCGAAAAAATACGGCCTACGATAAACGATGCCGTCACCTGCACCACAGCTTCGCAGCCTGAAATTGTACTGGCTGATATGCGTGCGGATATTCCGATGCCTATATTCTGCACTTCTGCATATTGACATGTTCTTGGAGATGAAAATGGTCTACGTCTGTCCACAGAATGTTCTGTGGCCATTCATTTTCCAGTTATATGTGAGCAAAAAATTCCATAGCAAACGTCTTTTTGCTGGCAGGTCAGCAGGAAGCAACTCCTGAACATGGGTGATTTGGCATGGATAGCAATACAGGATGCATCGTAGGATTTTGTGCACCCTGCTCACAGGTATGTCTTAACGGTCGAGCAGTTCTCCGTGCACTGCATGTCTGCACACAAGCAATCGACCTATCCTACAACACTGTGGTCACATTTTCGACAACGTCGAATCAACTGCTGCCCTCCCTATTCACATCGCTCTTCAAAACAACCTGTGTTTTCGAATTTTGTAATCATTTCTTCCAGACCCTTAGCAGACATCGAAACAATGGCTTCATACCCTTCAATATCCGGAACTTCTACAGGGCTACTTGGGCACGGGCACTGTTCTTGTGAAAGAACTTTACTAGCAGCGCGCGATCCTTCATGGAGATAAGTCATGTGGACGTCTCTGGCGCAAACTGAGAACAGCCGTATGCCGCATGTCTGTTGGTGTGCATATTCTGACGCCTACAGCGCCATTCTGTGGCCAAATTTTCGTTAATTTTTCCGTGACGTTTCCCGCTGCGTTACTAATAGGCTGTTCAAATTTTGACGCCAAAGTAACCGTCCACTTAAGGGCCTTGTTCATAGTGCAGCGTTTTAATCAATAAAAGCAGCAACACCGTTCACTGCTTCCAGCACGAAATTCCCCTCTGCGTCGGAGTGTGCTATTTTTTTAACTTCCCGACTGATGAAAACTATATGGAGGTCCGAGACTCGAATCCGGAATCTTCCCTTCCACCGGCAATGCCCTTACCAGCCTTTGTTGATTTTTTTTGCCGGGTAAACTTGATTCAACGGTTTCGTCGTGAGATTTATGTTTATATATTCTTTACTCGAGACGTCAACGTTAGAGCTGCTGTAAATTTTTCCCTGTAGCTGCAAAATGTCATATGAAATCAACACGGAAAGATCAACAGACCATATTTTGTATGAGCAATTAGAGCGGGTACACTTACGGTAACGGACCATTTAAAACACTCATATCCTAGCATACATGCGAACCGACGACCTATGCTTTACGTGATAGCGTTGCCTTTCCGAGACCAAGCCCCTAGACGCTCGTGATCGCTGTCTCGGGCACCTAAACCATTTTCTGTCAGTTATTGATTCTTGCAACTATCCGTGACTTCACGTAAGCAATGTTACATATGGCTTTCACGAGGCCATCCGCTTCGAATTGTGATTGGCATTGACAACTAAGCTTAGTTTTAATAAATTTTAGCCGTATAAGAACGGAAAATGAGGAAAGATAGGAAAATATTTTTGTTTAGCAAGAGTGACAGAATGAAAATATTTTTGCTTCGCAAGAATGACAGGATACTAATTGCAGAGTATCTGGTACTCGACATCAAATGTTCAGTACTGAAGACGGAGCACCAATGAGAAAAATCCGAAGCCATTGTTCAGTATGCCGTAGCCAAGTATGTACCGAGCAAGGGATGAGAAAGACGCACTGCGATTTAATAGCCGTGTAAGAAAACTACTGCGTAAATAGAGAGAGCTTCATCACAGATTCAAGGGAAGGCAAAACCTAACTCACAAAAGCTGAAGCAAGCGAAAATGAGCGTAACGAGAGCAATGAGAGAAGCGTTAAATGACTCTGAAAGTAAAATTGTGTCAACCGATCTGAGTAAAAATCCTAAGAGGTTTTGGTCATACGTAGAATCAGTACGCGGTTCGAAAGCATCTGTTCAATCACTCGGTAACTATACTGGCACCGAAACGGAATATAACAGAGAGAAGGCCTAAGTACTGAATTCTGTCGTCCGAAATTATATCATCGTGGAAGATCGTTACACGGTTCTTCCTTTCAGTCAACTACGAACGTTAGAATGCCAGACATTGACATAACCAAACGGGTAATAGAAAAGCAACTGCAATCGCATAGTAGTGGAAAGGAATATGGACCAGGTGAGATACATTTAAGATTCTGCAGAGATTATGCGAAGGAACTTGTTCCCCTTCTAGCAGCAGTTTACCGTAGAACGCTGGAGTTCTAGCGACTTGAGAAAAGCGCAGTATTCCCGTTTTCAAGAAGGATCGAGGAACAGCACATAAATATAGTCCTATATCGTTGACGTCAATCTGTTGTAGAATTATAGAACATGTTTTATGCTCAAGAATTGTGACGTTTTTGAAGAACGAAAGTTTTCTCTATAAAAATCATCATGGATTTCGCAAGCAGACATCTTCCGAAATTCAGCTTCCTCTGTTCGTCCATGAGACACATAGCACTACAGTCAACGGTGCTCGAGTTGATGCCGTGCTCCCTGACCTCAGGAAAGCATTTGACACCTTCCCACACTGCCGTTCAGTGAAAAATATACAAGGTTGTCGAATACCGGATCAGATTTGCGACCGGATTCAAGAGCTCCTTGCAGAGAGAACTCAGCACGTCGTCCTTAACGGAACAAAATCGACGGATGTAATACCGTTACTGTTTACAATGTATATGATTTAGCAGAAAGCGTCGGAAGCTCTTTAAGATCGTTCGCAGATGATGTGGTTGTCTATAAGAAAGTAGCAACGCCGGAAGACAGTGTCGATTTGCAGAATGTCCTACAAAGCAGTGATGAATGGTGCAGGCTCTGGCAGTTGACCTGAGCGAAAATAATTGCTGGAAACAGTAACCACGTAAAATATCCAGGAGTAACTGTCCAGAGTGACCAGGACTGGAATGACCACATTAAACAGAAGAGTCGAAAAATCAGATGCCAGACTGAAATTCATAGGAAGAATCTAAAGAAAATGTTACTCGTTCACAAAAGAAATAGCTTACAAGGTGCTTGTTCGACTGATTCTTGAGTGGAAGGTCTTCCTTACCAAGTAGGAGTAACAGAAGAGACAGAGAAAATCCAACGAAGAGCGGCGCGTTTCGTCACGTGATCGGGTCTGCGCGAGAGCTTTACGGAGATGCTCAACAGTCTTAAGTGGCAGACGTTACCAGAGAGGAGTTGTGTGTCAGGGAGAGATTAGTATTGAAATTCCGAGAGAGTACTTTGCGGGAAGAATCGGACAAGATATTACGTCCTCCCACATACATCACGCAAAATTACCACGACGAGAAAATTCGAGAAATTAGAGCTAATATGGGGACTCACCAACAACCACTCTTCCTAAGCACCACTCGCGAGTGGATCAGGATAGCGGGCATCAGTTAGTGGTACCAGAAGTGTTGTCGGTCACACACCGTAAGGTGGCTTGCGAAGTATAGATGTAGACGTAGATGTTGATCATCTATAGTTAAATTGTACGCCACACCGGTGGTATCCTTGCAACTTCCTGCCATGAATAAGTCAAAAACTGCGTGAAATCTCGGTTTAGAGGAAGTGATGTACACGACTGAGTTACACGAAAGATGTACGATGGCTGTTTGAAAAGTCCGAGCAAAAATAAAAACTACTTACGTGTTTGGGGCAAACATTTTTTTATTTTTCGACATAGTCTCCTTTTAGACTTATACACTTCGCCCAACGCTGTTCTAATTTGTTGAGCCATTCCTAATAATAGGAATTGTCCAAGTCCGCAAAATAGCTATTACTTGCTGCAATCACCTCCTCGTCTGAATAAAATCTTTGTCCCGCCAGTCATTTCTTCAAATTGGGGAACGAATAGTAGTCCGAGGGAGCCAAGTCTGGAGAATAGGGGGGATGTGAAACGAGTTGGAATCCTATTTCCATTAATTGTGCGACCACAACTGCTGAGGTGTGTGTTGGTGCGTTGTCGGTCCTATCGCCGGCGTTTTTCTTGCAGCTCGTTGCTCAAACGGTCCAATAGCGATGAGTAATATGCACCTGTAATAGTTTTATCCTCTTCCAGATAGTCGATGAGGATTATCCCTTGCGAATCGCAAAAAGACAGTCGCGATAACCTTTCCGGCCGAAGGAATGGTCTTCGCCTTTTTTGGTGCAGATTCTCCCTTGGTAACCCATTGTTAGATTGTTGTTTGATCTCAGGAGTATGGTAATGTATCCATGTTTCATCCACAGTGACGAAACTGCGCTTGGAGTCCTGCGGATTCTTCCTGAACAGCTGGAAACCATCCTGGCAACACTTCACACGAATCCGGTTTTGGTCAAGCGTGAGCAATCGCAGAACCCATCTTGCAGATAGCTTTCTCATGTCCAAATGTTTATTTAAAATATTATGTACTAGTTCATTCAAGATGCCCACAGCACTAGCAATCTCACGCACCTTAACTCTTCTGTCAACAATCACCACATCATGGATTTTATCAATGATTTCTAGAGTCGTAACCTGCACAGGGCGTCCAGAACGTTCAGCATCACTTGTGCCCATATGGTCACTGCAAAAATTTTGAAACCACTGTTCTAATTGAAGGTGCAGAGTCACCGTAATGCTTATCAATCTTCTCTTTAGTCTCCTGAGGCGTTTTGACTTTCATAAAGTAATGTTTAATCACCACACGAACTTCTTTTTCGTCCATTTTTGACAATCACTCGACTTTCGTGATTCACACGAATACCAAACACAAAGTAATAGACCAATATGGCTGAAACTTGGTTTGCGTTCTTTCCAAAGATGCTACTAACTAAATATGACCTCGATACGCGCCGGTGGTGCCATCTCTCGGACTTTGCACGGATTTTTTAAACGCCCCTCGTATAGCGCACTCTTCTTACAAATCATTCTTCAGCTCTTGTTATCCGCTGTTTTTTTTATGTTATGTAAAAAATTTTGATTCTGTGGTCGCAGACCTTTCCTTTTACCTCAGTTGTCGGTTGTCCTAAGAGATGAACGTCGTATATGAACGGAGTAAACGTTAACGTCTCGTAAAGAAAGAAGTTTCAGGTTGTACGTCCTGAAGTCGACGAGGCCATAACAAGCCGGACAAAAGCTCTGAAAGGATAGGGAAGAAAATCACCCGTTGTCTTTTGATAGAAACGATTCCGGCATTTGCCTAAGTGATTTAAATAATCCACGGAAAATCTAAAGTGTGTGGCCTCTTACCACTGCGCCATATTTCTCGTTTTTACGTCTCATGTCTCATCCTCAAACATTACTTGCGGGAACATAACCACGTAGCGTATAGCGACAAGATTAGTTATCTAGTCACTTTTCGAGTACGATGGAAAAACATTCAAAACGACTTTGCAATGTGTGATAGCGGGTGAAACTGTGGGATCTTAGAGAGTGGCCTTGAAAAGATGTTACCTGTAAAATGTTAGGGAGCTAACACAGTTGTGTTGAGTTTGATGCCAGTAAACCATAAACTTTACCAAGGTATAGTGTAAAAAGAAGTCGAAGCAAGCTTTCGTATCGGCGAATGGGACGTGCCGGAGGACGCATCCCATTGCATTAACTGACCATCCAGTACAACAACAGCCTTATCGCAGATAACCGTGATCTTTATTATCGGTGTTCCAAGAAAGCTCCACTGACTGAGCCTTGTGACAAGCTAAACATTAGCGAAAATGACTTATATGATGTTGCGAGCTCGTCAGATTAACACTGAAATGCAGGAGGGAGACAAAGTTGTTAGCACGACTCTGTAGATGGACTAACGTGGGCATATGTAAGCACTGTTTGCACGTCTTAGCTATGAAATTTGCACAACAACATTTGTTTATTGTTTCGTTTATTTATTACTACCGTGCACATGTTAATGTTGCGCAAGCATAATATTAACAGAACAACAGCGCGCTAATGAAGTCCGCTGCGCCTTATAACAATAGCTCCTATTTTTAGAGTCCAACAATGCAGGGTGCGCCCTGGCGCAAACCGGTAAACCAGAAGAGAGAGTGGTGGCAGCGTAGCCGGCAGACAGTTAGGAACGCTCTTGCATTTGTGGACGTAATAGTGATGTCAAATTAATTAAAGTTCATACAGAGAATTAACCGAAAGTTGATAACGTGAGTAGTACAGATTTAGACTTGGCGCTTTAAGAGAAACAGATGCGAATTTTTTTTCTGTAGTCAATATATGAAGGGCTACCACATTTTACACAAGCTATTTTCATATTTCTGTCTTTATCTCTACAGCACAAATAATGACATCTTGTTTGGTACTGCAGATTTGTTGGTTCACACACTTTTTTGGCAAAGTTATTAGCTATAGGAATTTTCACAATGTTTCGATTTTGGGTTTTAGATCCTTTAGGCAGTATTTTAGACCATAAAAATCCATTCTTACTTTTGATTGTGTTTATCCATTCTTACTTTAAATTGTGTTTGTTGATGACGATTCTTCCTCCCCTATTTAGGGATGAAACCAGTGTCAATTTTGATAGTTCCAGTACCCAGCAATAGTCTTGTATATTATTTTGTGAGGCTATAATTTTATTTTGAAATGCGTCGTCTATTAAATTGACATGTCTAAACTGTAACGTTTCTGCCATTCAGATAGCAATCTTCAATAGTTATCATGCAGATCCTTAAGCTTCAGTTAGTATTGATTAAATGTACCCAAAATTCCGTACGAAACGTGACAATTGCAACGGTTTTGGACTAAACATAGCGAGGACAAATGTTTAAAACTGTAGTTCTTGAGGCAGCGGCGCTGTAGTGTGATGCGCATTCACGCTACAAGCATGTAGTCCTGTGGTATCCACAAAAGAACTGATAATACGCTGCTATACGCACGTCATATACAAAATTGTTAAGAACATAGTTTGGATGGTGGTTTCTAAATTCACGAGATGAGACGTACTGAGAAGTTGTAGGGATTCACGCAACTGATGATAAGACAGATTATAGGTCCCTCATCAGCGTATTCGTGCACAATACCGAATTGAAAGAACGGTTAGCTACACGTCGTTGGATCGCTATAGTGCGGAAGGCAAAACATAAGTTTCATAGTAACAAAAATAAATAAATTTCTTGTTACTCGACGGCTCGGTGCAAGTCTTTCAATTGGACGCTACTTTAGCGATTTGTGTGTCCCTAACCTACCCCAGTAATCCAACTTGGGAAAGAGGACATATCATCAGTGATAACATAATGTCCCATATTTGAACGTAGACAAAGTGTCTGAGATACGATTGCTGTTCATTTCTAAAGCGGTAGCTGCAGTATGTATGTAGCAGCGTCAATCTCGTCATTTTATTGCTGTTAAGTCTTCGGTGAGCCATACTTCTGAAATTATGGTACACAGTATTATTTCATTCATCCTGGACTGTGCTGAACGGACTTGCTGCCGAGATTTCGTGAATCTGAGTAGCGTGCTACCGGTGCCCTATTTCAAACATATTTGACGAAGCTCAGATCCGAGCTTTCAGCAAACCCGTCTGGCACGTCAGCATAATTTTCTTCGAGCTGCCAGTTAATGTATGGCCCCTTATTTTGTGGACAGGAGTATTACCACCTGATACAAAAAAGTCGTTTTACAAACTGATGCTGCCGTCTCTGAAACATTTCGCTTTGGAAAATCTTTTCTCATATACTTTCTATCTTTTCGCAGTCGACCTAAAGTAATGTTCCGAGTCCAGATATGTAAAATAAATCATCTGCAACGAATTTCTCTGTCGCTGGAATATAACCAGGCGAATGCCGTCCACAACACATCCCCAAGGACGACGCACCTCTGCCTGAGTGCCACACCATTTGTTTATGCTGCCATAAAACTTTCTTCCACTTCTTTAGAAACCGATGGCGGCGTTTCTACATCTACATAATTAGTCCGCAAGCCACCGTAAGGTGCGTGGAGGAGGGTACCCTGTATCACAAGTAGTGATTTCCTTTTCGGTTCCACTCGCAAATAGAACGAGGGAAAAACGACTATCTGTATGCCTGCTTATGAACCCTAATTTTTCGTATTTTATCGTCGTGGTCCTTACGCGAAATGTATATTGTCGGCAGTAGAATCGTTCTGCGGTGAGCTTCAAATGCCGCCTCTGTAAATTTTCTCAGTATCTTTCCTCGAAAAGAACGTTGTCTTCCCTCTAGGGATTCCTGTTTGAGCTCACGAAGCAGCTCCGTAATACTTGCACGTTCTTCGAACCTATAGGTTAGAAATCTAACAGTCCACGTCTGAAATACTTCGATCCTTTAACCCTACCCGGTGCGGATCCCAAACAGTCGAGTAATACTGAAGAACGGGTCGCACCAGAGCCCAATATGCGGTCTCCTTTACAGATGAACCACACTTTCTCTGGCTTCTCTTAATAACCCGAAATCGATCATTCGTTTTCCCTACCACAATCCTCACATTCAAGTTCTGTTTCATATCGCTTTACCTGTTTCATATCGCTTTGCACCGTTACGCCCAGTTATTTAAACGACGTGATTGTGTGAGGCAGTACTACTAATGTTGTATCCGAACATTATAGGATTGTTTTTACTACTCATCCGCATTAGCTCACATTTTTCTACATTTATAGCTAGCTGCTATACTTCATACCAACACAGAAATCTTGTCTGTGTCATCTTTTATCCTCCTATGGTCACTAAACTTCGACACCTTCACGTACATATGACACACCGCAGCATCATCAGCAAACATCCGTAGATTGCTGCCCACCCTGTCCAGCAGATCATAGCAGTCGTACCACACTTCCCTGGGGCACCCCTGACGATAACCTTGTCTCTGATAAATTCTAGCCGTCGAGGACAATATACTGGGTTCGATTCTATTACTTAATAATCATTTCTTGCATCTTTGGAAGTAATGCTGCCCATTTGCTCTTGTGAGTCATCAGCGGTATCTAGACAGCAGCACGACTTCAAAAATTAAGACCTGCGAACACTATTGACTTCTATACACGGCATTCTCCCACAGAAGCTTTAAGGATGTTGGGCGTTTGTTTCATAAGAAACGCTTCATAGTTCGGCGGTACCTATTAGTTCATATCTTGAGTATATCACAGCTGGATGGGTTTTCGTGCTTCACTTAGTCCGATTTCACAATAACAAAGCTCACACAAGCAGACTCCGTTCCTTCTGCCTATGACTCACTCTGACAGAAAACCGTGTATGTTGTTGACGCATTGAGTCTGTCCTCAGATGCGTAGCGTGAGTCACACAGAACTCCCGCAGTGGAACTTCGGCACTTTTTGTGTACATATTTGTGTCGGATATAGTACCACTTTGGAAATACTGCTAAAGTGTCGCAGTCTGATAAGGCTGACTGGGTCTACAAATTTTAAAGGTATCGCAGTCTTAAGAGTGTAACTTCGTGCTCTTATGAAAAATGTATACAAATGACGATCTCCCGTGTAGTGCAGTATGTTATTTAATCCCGCCTACAAAGAGGAGGAAACCTGCAAGCGTATATCGGCAGCCTCAGCCCCTCTTGTTACAGGTACATCTATATACGATGAAGTGCTTAAAATAGAATTCAAAGTTCACAAGTCTAACCCTTTTGGGGGGGGGGGGGGGGAAAGCAGTGAGCTACATTCATTCAATTCTCCCACCTTTATTGTGCAATACTGTAGAGCCGTACCGAAACGTTAAGTCGAGTGCCGTTCAAAGTTTTAGTGCAAACAGATTTCGAAAAAGACATGTTGGCCCGCCGATTTCGTACAGTGGAAGACCAGGAGGAAGCGGTAAGAACATGCTCAACAGATTGCGCTATCTCTCTTCACAACGCTAATAAGCTAGCATTTTCCTAACCACCGCGCGCCAATGTACATGTCACTGACCGCAGTCAGTCTGTTCCATGGTTCTCTTAGACAGCCAACATTTGTGGTTTACTATTTGCTCGGGACACCGGACACAAGACTGGTCTGAACTGTCCAGAAGTCAGTTTTTTCCCCTGCTCTTCTGGTTACGAGCTCCCGCCACTTTTAATACCAAATCGTAGGAATCCAATGAATTCCTGTTAGTCTCCAGTTTGTGCAAACACCTTCACTGTCGGATTCCTTGCGTCAGAGATTTCTTTTTTTTAGCAAATCATTACTTCATTAGCTCTTTATTTCCGTGGGCACCGCAGATATCATCCATCTGGAATCTCTTCAGAAAAGCATTGTATCTCCGAACAGTGGTGATCGTTTTTATACTGGATCTAGTAAGGAAACGCTGCATGCCTCTACTCTCTTTCAGCGTGAACAGACAGCACTGTTTCAAAACAGTCATTTACAACACACAGTTTTTTTACTTTCCTTCGACATGTGCACTGGACCCTCTGTTGTCTGAGTTGTTTAAAACGTGGATTGTGCAATTTTCTGGCTGTATTTACATGACAGGTGTCCTCGATTACGTCTTAGTGAGCGTTTATGTTCAGTTCTCGTAGAAGGCAATTTTGAAGGCTGACAAACTCAAATCATAATGTAAAAACTCTTCGCATTCGCATATGTAATCCAAATCCATTACTAGAGCTCGAATCCTTGTATCTTTGCGTGTTAGTGCATATAAATGCATATGTAAGAGGTTAGTGCATATATAACGAATTTGTGCATATTTGTATATATTTTACTTTTCCAGCAATCAATCTTGAATCACAAATATTTCACCACTATACATTAATAAGAAGGGAAACACCCGAGCGAAGTTTTCTTCTGTTGCTCCTTTTCTGGAAGAAGGACTGTTACCTATCACGTTCCTAAATCCATAAAAGAGGGCCGAGAAATGAGCAAAACATAACTATCAACAATGTGGTATAAAAAATGTGCCCCCTACAGCTTTACAAAACCAAATAGCGTTCAATTATCATGCGGTAAATCTTTAAAGTTCGGTGTGGCCGTCGCAATATAAAGCTCGATACAGTTGGTACTATGTTACAAACGAAGCCGTCTGCCGCAACAATAACATTTCTGAGATTTAAAAAAGTGTCATTTTCAGTTAACTTTTAAATTTGTAACTAGTGTGATGTTAACTCGTAATTTTTGAAGTGTTAGTGGGAGGCGACACACTATTACAGTGCCAAAGGAGCAGTAAAGCTTATTTGCTTCGACAGTGGGTGGTGCGTGAAAATGCCAAGTGTATTTTAAGGTGGTGCAACAAATAAGAAACAATATCTTCGACTCAAACTTGCGGTTATCTGTAGCTGAAACAATCGACTCGTGTGGGAGATTTATTGCCAATGTCGTCGCGGAAAAAATGACGGAATCTGAACCAGGAACAACCTATCTTCCAGGATACTGGAAGAAACGACAAGCTATTCGTCGGTTGGCAGAGGAAATTCGAGCGAATTTTCCAGAAGTAAAAGCTTCAATATCCTCTGCGAAGAAAGTGTATGTGAAGGCGCCAACAAGAGTGAAATTATTTATTGATATGGTACAATATAATCGTTCAGCTAATCCTCACGAGATGGGGAACATGGGATGCAGCAGCTTTATATTACTCTGTTCATCTAGAAGATGTGGAAAAGGTGCTCGACGTTATAGACAAAAATGAAGCATCAAGTTATCACTGCTGCTGTTAGTGCTTGCAGTGAGAAGGGTCTCCAGAGCAAATTAGAGTTTATTAATACTTAATTTAGTAAACTCCCAGGCGCACTCACACGTTTGGAAGAAAAAGAGATGCTTCTATCTTCTGTCCTGCAGGTATAAGGAATAGCTGTCGCCGGAGACTTACCAGAAGAAAACGGAAGTGTCCTCATTAATAAACTGAGAAAATAGAACAAGGAATTCAGGTTGTATTTTTCCTCGGGGTGTTAATAAGGGCGACAAGGAGAATCTGAAAAAAACCTCAATGCTTATTCTGTAAGTGATATAGCCTCTTTTCGATACTTCGTTTGAAGTTGAGAGATCGTTCTCTTCTCGTAAAAAAATTTTATGTGACAGAAGGAAAGCGTTTCTTCCAGAGACCCGTGAAAAATATTTAATTGTTTATTATAATAAAAACGACTAATGCTAGATTTCATAGAGAGAAAGAGAGGGGCAGCAATAAATATTAATTGTGTTAATGACTAAGAATAAACTCACAGTTTGATTATTTCATCAAGACTAATAAATGTGAGAAAGTAGATATAATGTATTTAATTTTTTACACATATTTTAAAGTTTTTAGAGCATATTTACCATATTTTTAGTGCATAGATGCATGCACATACTCTCACTTTCTAGTGTATGTAAATCCGAGCCCCCGTTGCTACCAACAGATTTCCATATCATCAGTTAACGTATCGAGAACTACTGTCGATACGGGAAAATTTGACAACGTGTCCAGCGAATCAATAATTTCAACAATAAATATATAGTACTCGAGGACGATATTATTGCACTTAGCGTTCCATGGCCAGTCTCAGGAACACGCCTTGACGTCACAGTAAATAAGTACAGTGGTGACTAGGAAAAGCTCATCGCACTGTGAATGACTTTAAGACAGTTGTGCATATGCTATCAAGTGCTTGAGCGTATTCTCGTGAAACATCAAGACAAAAAGTCGCGACAAGCCAATCGAAGCGCCCTCACTCGCTTATGCAATAAATTGTGATCCACTAATACATGCACGCTAATAGCCTTTTTTGTAAACAATAACTTTAATGACACATTCGTTTTTGTGTTTTAAACATGTTCACTGTGACCAGTAAAGCAAGTGAGTTCAGAAGTAAAAAAAATAATAAATTATACCGCCAGATTTTAAAGCTCCATAGGATGTGATGACAAGACGAAATGACGTGCAGCTCCATACACTGATCAGCCAGAACATGATGACACCTACTCAACTGCCGGTATGTTCATTTTCGGCACGGATAACAGCAAGACGCGCGGTTTGAGGCGCCATGTCACGAGCTGCGTGGCCCCTCCCGCTGGAGATTCGAGCCCTCCCTCGGGCATGGGTGTGTGTGTTGTTCTTAGCATAAGTTAGTTTAAGTAGTGTGTCAGTCTGAGGACTGACGACGTCAGCAGTTTGGTTCAAATGGTTCAAATGTCTCTGGGCACTATGGGACTTAACATCTGAGGTCATCAGTCCCCTAGAACTTAGAACTACTTAAACCTAACTAACCTAAGGACATCACACACATCCATGTCCGAGGCAGGATTTGAACCTGCGACCGTAGCGGTCGCGCGATTCTAGACTGAAGGGCCTAGAACCGCTCGTTCACGACGGCCGGCTCAGCAGTTTGGCCCCTTACGAATTCACAAACGTATGAACAGCGGCGACGCGTCGTGTCATGGAAGCAGTGAGGCCTTGGTAGGTTGCTGGAGGGAGTTGACACCACATCTACACACAGAACTCGCCTAATTCCCGTAAACTCCGGGGAAGAGGACGACAAGCTCTGACACCACGTTGAATCACATCCCAGATATGTTCGATCGGGATCATATCTAGCGAGTTGGGGGTGGGGGCAGCATAGCAATTGAAACTCGCCACTTTGTTACTCGAACCACTCCATCACATCCCTAGACTTATGACATAGCGCATTATCTTGTTGAAAAATGCCAATGCCACCGGGAAACATGATCGTTATGAAAGGGTTTAAGTGGTCTGCAATCAGTCCGCTGGATGTCCATGAAATGTTTCCCAGAGCATAATGGAGCGCCTCCAGGTTGCCTCCGTCCCTCAGTACAGGTGTCAAGGAGCTGTTCCGCTGGAAGACGTCGTATTCGCCATCCCATGGGCATGATGGAAAAGGTATAGGGGTTCGTCAGACCCTGCAACGCTCTGCCACAGCGCCAACATCGGGTGCTGATGATCACGCACCCATTTCATCCTTACGTGCCGTTGTCTTAGTGTTAACATTGGCCCATGTACGGGTCGTCGGCTGCGGAGGCGCTTCGTTAGGACTGTTCGGTGCACTGTGTGTTCAGACACGCTTGTAAACTGCCCAGCATTAAACTCTGATGTTAGTTCCGCCACAAATCGCCTCCTGTCCTGGCTTACCAGCCTGTCCAACCTACGACGTCCGATATCCGTAATTAGCGGTGGCCACCCAACCCCACGACGTCTGGGCCTGGTTTCATCTTGGTTTCGCCACTCCTCGAACACCCGACGAGTCGTGCAGTTTTCGAAATGCTCGTGCCGAGCCTCCAGGACATTACAATCTGCCATCGGTCAAACTCAGATAGATCGCGCAATTTTCCCATTCTACACACAGACAGCACGCTCACTGATATTACATGCACCGTGTGCCTGTCTGACTAGGAGTCATTCCTCACCAGGTGACGCTACTGTCGACTGGACGGGTTTATATCGACAGTAGGCCGGTGGCCATAATGTTCTGGCTGATAACTGTATATTCGTCTTAAAAGTAAACGAAACCCCTTTTTCTTGGTGTTTGAAATCAGCATAATTTGTCGTCTCTTGGACCAGTTGAGATGAAGCTAAGATCTCAACTCCTCTGAATGCACAGTGGAAATTCTACAATAATCCGTTGAGTAGTTTGGTGGTGCACGCTTGAAACAGTCATAAATGCACACTGTGTTGATAAGCCCACGGCATAAAGTGTCAAAACTTTCAAATGGAACTTTCGTCTCTTTGGAGCGCTGTAGATGTTGCAGAACAGACACCAGGCACTCACGTGACCATCCACCACTGACGTAAGGAATGGCAGTGAATGGTTTGTAATCGTGTGTGTCACACGACTGCGTGGTAGCAGCGCTATAAGATGGGTTGGCTTGGAGACATGGCAGGAACGAACTATCGTGTTTCGAAGGCCCCTGACCTCATCGTGAATGATTTGCCTGATTTGTTGATGTATCAGCGTGGACTGTTAAACGAGTCTGGAAGGAACGTTGTACTACATGCAGCCAGTGTAGTAAAGCCAGTGTAATAAAGCCTAAGGAAGGTGCTAATAGGAACTGCCGTCAAAGACAATGGTTTCAAAACTGGCAGGAACAACTGCTGTTATGAATGTAGGCCCATGTCAACCAGTTTCCCAGCAGACATTGCAAAGGGAACTGCTCGCAATAGATATTTAGAATTCGACTCCTCATAACAGGCAACTGCTTAAAGCGGCACGTAAGTCTCCTCGTCCACAATGGGCCAAGAATGCAGGAACCTGATAGTGTGGGGCTGGAGGTGTTTAGTGTGCTCCGACGGGTCACGATTTTGTCTCTTTTCAAGTGGTACAAGAACATAAGTGCATCGACAGCCCAGTGAGGCGTTGAACCCTCAGTATGTGGAGAACGTAGTTCAGATTGGAGGTGGTTCTGTGATGGTTTTGGGAGTGTTTTTCGTATCATGACTTGGGCCCACTAATTCAAATTACCATCAACACCAACTACGTGACCAAGTGCTGTAAACACTCCCGTCTCCCTAGATATCAACAGCCATGTTCACAGGACTGCACGTAAACGTTAATGATTTGACAAACACTCAGGTATCCCATAGTACCTCGACTGGCAAGCGAAATCAATCGATCTTATTTTTATAGAACATGTGGTGGACTAACATGGATAGCAGATTCCAGCAAATCTGATAACTGTCTAGTCATCACTGACTGACTTCAACTAGATATGGCGTACGTGAACAAACTTGTGAACCCTCTTCTTCACCGAATTGAGGCCAGTATCAAAGCTAAAATTTTTATTATATGGTATTAGCGTGATGCCTCTTGAGAGGCGACTAATTCTTTGTTGGGTGTGCTTAGGTTATATTGCTGGTCTGTAAGACCTTATTTTCTGAGTATCTTTAATATACGATCTATCAATTGTTTTTTGTCTTGTCTAGCCACCAAGAAACGGGTTGTTTATAAATTAGTTACACCAAAAAACTAAACTCTGTCCTAACAACCCTCGGAAGGTCCAACGGTACCGACCGAACGCCGTGTCGTCCTCAGCCGATAGGCGTCACTGGATGCGAATATGGCGGGACATGTAGTAAGCACACCGCTCTCCCGGTGGTTGTCAGTTTTTGTGACCAGAGTGACCTCAGTCAACTAGCCTCACAAGTGCTTGAGTGCACCCTGCTTGCCATCAGCGCTCGGCAGACCTGAATGGTACCCACACAACTGTTAGCGCTTAACTTCGGTGATCTAACGGGAACCGGTGATACCTCCGCGGCGAGGCTGTTCGCACACGTATACAAAAGTAAACATAAATTGTGAAAAAGGTAAGTAACTTGCAGGAATATTTGAGCCCGTACTGAATGTAGTACACTACTGGCCATTAAAATTGCTACACCAAGAAGAAATGCAGATGATAAACGGGTATTCATTCGACAAATATATTATACTAGAACTGACATGTTATTACATTTTGACGCAATTTGGGTGCATAGATCTGAGAAATCAGTACCCAGAACAACCACCTCTGGCCGTAATAACGGCCTTGATACGCCTGGGCATTGAGTCAAACAGAGCTTGGATGGCGTGTACAGGTACAGCTGCCCATGCAACTTCAACACGATACCACAGTTCATCAAGAGTAGTGACTGGCGTATTGTGACGAGCCAGTTACTCGGCCACCATTGACCAGATGTTTTCAATTGGCGAGATATCTGGAGAATGTGCTGGCCAGGGCAGCAGTCGAACATTTTCTGTATCCAGAAAGGCCCGTACAGGACCTGCAACATGCGGTCGTGCATTATTCTGCTGAAATGTAAGGTTTCGGAGGGATCGAATGAAGGGTAGAGCCAGGGGTCGTAACACATCTGAAATGTAACGTCCACTGTTCAAAGTACCGTCAATGCAAACAAGAGGTGACCGAGACGTGTAACCAATGGCACCCCATTCCATCACGCCGGGTGATACGCCAGTATGGCGATGGCGAGTACACGCTTCCAATGTGCGTTCACCGCGATGTCACCAAACACGGATGCGATCATCATGATGCTGTAAACAGAACCTGGATTCATCCGAAAAAATGACGTTTTACTATTCGTGCACCCAGGTTCGTCGTTGAGTACACCATCGCAGGCGCTCCTGTCTGTGATGCAACGTCAAGGGTAACCGCAGCCATGGCCTCCGAGCTGATAGTCCATGCTGCTGCAAACGTCGTCGAAATGTTCGTGCAGATGGATGTTGTCTTGCAAACGTCCCCGTGTGTTGACTCAGGGATCGAGACGTGGCTGCACGATCCGTTACAGCCATGCGGATAAGATGCCTGTCATCTCGACTGCTAGTGATAGGAGGCCGTTGGGATCCAGCACGGCGTTCCGTATTACCCTCCTACAATCCGACCTTTATCAAAGTCGGAAACGTGATGGTACGCATTTCTCCTCCTTACACGAGGCATCACAACAACGTTTCACCAGACAAAGCCGGTCAACTGCTGTTTGTGTATGAGAAGTCGGTTGGAAACTTTCCTCATGGCGGCATGTTGTAGGTGTCGCCACCGGCGCCAACCTTGTGTGAATACTCAGAAAAGCTAATCATTTGCATATCACAGCATCTTCTTCCTGTCGGTTAAATTTCGCGTCTGTAGCACGTCATCTTCGTGGTGTTGCAATTTTAATGGCCAGTTGTGTATATATTATTTACAAATGCTCAGTGTTGCTAGCTTTTGTCAACGACAAATGTCCCATCTGTAATCAGTTTCCTGCTAAATCCTGTGAAATAATTCTTGATGTGTGATGGCAACTGCTTCTGTTATCCTTGTCACAGCTCGACGACGTTTCCTGGAAGTGGAGGAACAAATAATTTATCTTTAATGTAGTCCCTTTACACAGAAGTCCATTGGGGTTATATCAGGTGATAGTGGTGACTAGTATATTGTTCCACCACGTCCACTCCAAGTCGGTTCATGCCTACGGAGGTACGCCACAACTTCACGATGAAAAGCGCCGTCTTGCTAGAAAATAAATTCTGTGCCCACATCCTGTCAGAAAACGTTCTGGCATGTCCAGGTGCGATATTCCAGTTACACTTGATTCGGCAAGAAATGAAGTCTTACTGTCACCTTCGATCAGAAGAGTTTTTCTCTGGTTTCGAGCGGCTAGCTGAAGTAGTAAAGGCTGCCAGTCTTGCTTGCGAGATGAAGGCAGAGCACAGCATATGTAGCATCGTCGACCGAACCGACTGTGATCCTTTGTGAACCGACTGTGATCCTTTGGTACAGAGTCGAGTGGAGGGCCTGAATCAGAGGCTCAGTCGGATCTTGACCATGTAGGATGCACATTCCTCGACTTACGCCATAGAGTGGTGGGTTTCTGGGTTCGGCTAAATAGGTTAGGAGTCAACTACAAAATAGAAAGTGGGTAGTGGGGGCTATGTGGAGGGGACTAGGTGATTTTTTAGATTAGAGGGTCTCAGTAAAGCGCAGAAAAGCCGGCCGCTGTGGCCGAGCGGCTCTAGACGCTTCAGTCTGGAACCGCGCGACCGCTACGGTCGCAGGTTCGAATCCTGCCTTGGTCATGGATGTGTGTGATGTCCTTAGGTTAGTTGGGTTTAAATAGTTCTAAGTTCTAGGGTACTGATGACCTCAGATGTTAAGTTCCATAGTGCTCAGAGCCATTTGAACCACTTTTGAAAGAGCAGAAATGGCTTCAGTTTCAAAGGGTGCAGGACTAACCAAGGATGAGGGTAGACATAGCAACAATCAATTTTGTAGCTGTAAACTGTCGTAGCTGTGTTGGAAAAGAACCAGTGCTACAACCGCTAAAAGAAGCACTGAATCTCAAGTCGTTTTAGGTACAGGAAGGTGGCTAAAGTCGAAAGTAAGTTCATCCGAAATTTTTGCGTGGGACCTAACCGTGTTCAGAATGGATTGATTTAATACCGTTAGTAGTGGACGGTTTATTTCTGTCAGAAGTAGTTTACCTTGTAGTGAAATTGAAGTAGATAGTGTCTGCGAGTTAATATGGGTAGAGGTTATAACTGACAACCGAAATAAATTAATAACTGGTTCCTTTTACCAACCCCCAACTGAGATGATATAGTTGCTGAACACTTCGAAGAAAATATGAAATCGTAACATCCAAATCCACCAAAAGCAAACGCAAGATACATCTGTTTAAAAAGGCAGGTAAAATTCGCTTGACATCTTCCTCAGAGACAGACTCCACTCCTTCCAATCTGACTGTGTAAGCGTAAACCAAATGTAGTCTGAATTCAAAGAAATAGTGTCGACAGAAATTGAGAGATACATATCAGATAAGTTAATAAGAGATTGTAATGGTCCCCCATGGTACGCAAAACAGATCAGAGCACTGTTGCAGAAGCAACGAAAAAAGCAAGCCAAATTTAAAAGAGCGCAAAATACCGCAGACAGTCGAAGTATTACTGAAGCTCTAAATTTAGCGAGATGCTTTTAATAGTTTCCTTAACGAAACTCTGTCTCGAAATCTGGCAGAACACCCAAAGAGGTTCTGGTCGTATGTAAAGTACGTCTATGAAAAGACGCAACCAATACCTTCACTGCGCGATAACAACTGTGATGTTATTCATGACAGTGCCACTAAAGTAGTTACTAAACACAGCTTTCCGAAATTCTTTCATAAAAGAGAACGAAGTAAATATTCCAGAATTCGAATCAAGAACAACTGCCAACATTAATTTAGAAATATATATTGTTGGTTTGGCGAAGCAGCATGAAACACTTATGAAATGCAAGGCCTCCGCCCCAAGATTGTATACCAGTCAGATTCCTTTCAGAGTATGCAGATACAGTAGCTCTATACTAAGTAAACATATACAACCGCTCGCTCGTCGGAAAATCCGTACGAACAGATTAAAAAGTGGCACAAGTCGCACCAACACCCAAGAAAGGAAACAGGAGTAATCCTCTGAATTTCAGACCCATATCAGTAACGTCGATATACGGTAGGATTTTGATATAGACTGTGCTCGAACATTATCAGTTACCTCGAAGAAAACCATGTACCAACATGGATTCAGAAAATATCGTTTTTGTGATACACAAACAGCTCTTCATTCTCACGAAGTAATGAGTGCTTTCGACAGAGGATGTCAATTTGATTTCATGTTTTCAGATTTCCAGAAGGCTTTTGACAGCGGTGCTCACAAGCGGCTTCTAATCAAATTGCACGCCTATGGAGTATCGTTTCATTTGTGTAACTGGGTTCGTGATTTCCTGTCAGAAAGGTCACACTTCGTAATACTTGACGGAAAGTCATCGAGTAAAACAGAAGTGACATTTGGTGTTCCCCAAGGAAATGTTATAGGCCCTCTGCTGTTCCTGATGTACTTAAACGATTTGGGAGACAATTTGAGTAGCCCTCTTAGATTGTTTGGAGGTGACGCTGTCATTTGACGTCTTCTAAAGTCATTAGATGATCAAAACGAATTGCAAAGTAATTTAGACAAGATATCTGTGTGATGCAAAAAGTTGCAATTGGCTCTAAATAACGAAAAGTATGAAGTCATCCTCATGAGTACTTAAAGGAGTGCGCTAACTTTCGGTTACACGATAGAACTCACGTATCTATAGGATGTATACTCAGCTAAATACTTAGAGAGTACAATTCCGAATAACTTAAATTGGAACGATCACATTTTTGACAGTGTTGACTGGAATAATCTCTTTGAACTGTGAAATACAGGGAGCGTAAGGCTATTTACAACTTGTACAGAAACCAGACAGTAGTTATAAAGAGTCGAGGGGCGTGAGAAAGGCAAGCAGTGGTTGAGAAGGGAGGAAGACAGGGTTGTAGTTTGTCCCCAGTGTTATTCAATCTGTTCTTTGAACAAGCAGTAAAGGAAAGCAAAGAACAATTTAGAGTAGAAATTAAAGTCCAGGTAGAAGAAATAAAAGCTTTGAGGTGTGCCGATGCATTGTAATTCTGTCCGAGACAGCAAAGAACTTGAAAGAGCGGTTGAACGGAATGGATAGCGTCTTGAAAGGAGGATATAAGATGAACATCAAAAAAAGCAAAACAAGGATAATGGAGTGTAATCGAATAAAATCAGACGATGATACGGAAATCAGATTAGGGAACGCGACACTTAAAGTAGTAGATGAGTATTGCTATTTTGGCAGCAAAATAACTGATGATGGCCGAAGTAGAGAGGATATAAAGTGTAGACTGGCAATGATAAGAAAAGCATTTCTGAAGAAGAGAAATTGGTTAACATCGACTTTGGATTTAAGTGTTAGGAAGTCTTTCCCAAAGGTGTTTGTCTGGAGTGTAGGCATGTGTGCAAGTGAAACATGGACGATAAACAGTTCAGACAAAAAGAGAAAAGAAGTTTAGAAACTTGCTACAGAAGAATGCTGAAGAATAAAGGGGTAGATCGCGTAACTAACGAGGAGGTACTGAATAGAATTGGGGAGACAAAACATTTGTGACACAGTTTGACCAAAAGAAAGGGCCGGTTGATAGGACACTTTCTGAGACGTCAAGGTATCACCAACTTAGTATAGGAGCGAAGTGTGGGGGTAAAAATCATAGAGGGAGACCAAGAGATGAATACAGCAAGCAGATTCAGAAGGATGTATGTTGCAGTACGTACTGGGAGTTGAAGAGGCTCGCACAGGATAAGTAGTATGGGGAGCTGCATTTAACCACAAGAACAACAAATAGATAACGTTGTGGGGAAAGCAAACCAAAGACTGCGATTAATTGGTAGAACACTTACAAACTGTAACAAGTCTACTAAAGAGACTGCTTACGCTACTCTTGTCCGCCCACTTTTGTAGTATTGTTGTGCGGTATCGGATCCGCATCATATAGTATTGACGGAGGACATCGAGATAGTTCAAAGAAGGGCAGATTCTTTTGTACTGTCGTGAAATAGGGCAGAGAGTGCTACGGATATGATACACGAATTTTGGTGGCAGTTATTAAAACAAAGGCGGCATTCTCATCAAATGATACAGAAAGACCATCAGGCTGGCTGGCTGGAAGAAGGTCGAAACATCGCTCCTCTCGTATCCGTGGGCTGTATGCTAATCACTGTCACTTTACCCCGTAGATTTACATAGAAGAGTCAGATGTTCGTTACCATATTTCTCTGGAAATGAGCATTATAGCCGGCCGGTGTGGCCGAGCGGTTCTAGGCGCGTCAGTCTGGAACCGCGTGACCGCTACGGTCGCAGGTTCGAATCCTGCCTCGGGCATGGATGTGTGTGATGTCCTTAGGTTAGTTAGGTTTAAGTAGTTCTAAGTTCTAGGGGACTGATGACCACAGATGTTGAGTCCCATAGTGCTCAGAACCATTTTTTTGAGGATTATATATTTACGAAACAATAACATTATAATCACGCCTGTTTTGGACAAAAATTAGCTCACCAGTATTCTGCAAATGAACCATTGGCTGTCTTTACATGCGACTGAACCTAATGAAATGGATAAACAATATCTTGTCTATCTCCTTTCGTTTCTTAGCCGTTTAATTAATTGTGACGATTTTCTTTTCATCTGAGATACGTTTGTGGGACAAAATAAAAGACTCTTTGATTGCCTCTCTTGCGCATTTCGCTACTTTTGTTTTTGATGCATCAACAGTGGGGATTTTGTGTAGCCGTTGCTTCATATCTTTGCCGCGATGAAGCGATATTTTCTTGTCCTATACAGATTGTCGTACTAAAAACCTGGTTTTCAACTGACTAACTTCTCGTACTGCGGTTCACGGTCATGCAAAACGTGATAAAAGACATCATGGTCGCGTTTGATTGTAAAATTCTCTATTTGAACGACCTGCTATTGCAGTTTCAGCCATATGTAAAACTAAGTCTTCCTCGCGGTAGTACCCGCGGTTAGACAGTAATTTATATATAAAAAAATGTTGCTGTCGAAACTCGCGTGGACGATCCACGCGTATGCACCTTCGCTTGCAGCGCGAGTCACTTGCGGCCCAGCAAATCGCTCAGGGAAAAAACACCAAATTTTATGGCGATAGTAAAAGCTGACAGGACTCATGTCGCTCGCAACTCACTCGTTTACTTTACGGAAATCAATTTCACGGGACCGAGTAGCGAATTACAGAATGTAGCAGAAAAGGGAGTAAATAATTTCACGAGTATTTGAGACATGTTTAACACGGGAAAGATCATAATTGTCTAAGGGTGTGTGGATTGCCAGAAATCTACTGCAATATGGTTCAAATGGCTCTGAGCACTATGCGACTTAACTTCTGAGGTCATCAGTCGCCTAGAACTTAGAACTAATGAAACCTAACTAACCTAAGGACATCACACACATCCATGCCTGATCCAGGATTCGAACCTGCGACCGTAGCCGTCGCCCGGTTCCAGACTGTAGCGCCTAGAACCGCACGGCAACTCCGGCCGGCTACTGCAATACGTCTCTGTAAACAACGCTCCGTACTTGTTGAGTTAACTGAATATCTGGCCCTGTCTGGGTATGTATTTCTTCCAGTCTTCTATTAGTCCAGCTCTATGCCCCCCTCTCTCTCTCTGTTCTTCTTCCCTGTCCCCCCTCTCTGCCCATCGCCTCCTCCCCCTCTCCCTGTCAAACTCCTCCTCCCCCATCTCTCCGTCTGTTTCCTCAACCCCCATCTGTCTCCATCTCCTCCTCTTTCAATCCATCTCATTTCCTCTCATACCGTCCATCTCCTCTTCTCCTGTGTATAGTCCATTTCCTTCTCCTTCTCTTTGTGTCCATCTTCTCTTCCGCCCCCCTCCCCTGTCTCCTCCTCCTCTCTCTATCTGTGTTAATCTCCTCCTTCCCTCTCTCCATTTGTTCATCTCCTCCACTCCGTCCTCTACCCACGTTATCACCCGCATCCCAATAGGAGGTCGGTGGTTCTTATTCCCACAGTATTTCTTTCCAGCCGCGCGGGGTAGCCACGTGGTCTAGTGCTCCTTGATACGGTTTGCGCGGCTCGCCCGTCGGAGGTTCAAGTCCTCCCTCGGGCAAGGGTGCGTGTGTTTTTCTTAACTTAACTTGATTTCTGCTCCTCCCCCTCCCCTTAACCTATTGTTCTGATAAGTGTATTATGACCCCTGAGGTTGATTTATGACCAATTGGGAATAATCTGTCCTTTTGAGAAACCCCTTCTCCTTCCCCTCCTCCTCCTCCTCCTCCTCATCACCCCTCTGAAAACCTCCAACCTGCCCCTTCCCCCTCACTGATACAAGTACACTTTCAGGCCTGAGTTATTCAAACAACCCCCTCTCACTCTATCAGTATGATTGACCAATTAATTAAATAGAACAATTAATTAACCCTTCCCCCTCTTGCAAATCCTTTAGCCCCCACTCCCACCCCCCACCCCCCGCCCCACCTGGAAATTGGAAGGTCTGTGCTGAAGAGGAGGGATCTCATGACAGGAAAGTCAATTACATAGCAGAAGGTATATTGTTTATTTATAATATTCGATTCTCAGGGGTTGAATCTGTCTTGCTAATCAGTCTGTTGTTTTGGAAGATGGTCTTGTAAAATACATCGAAAGGAAGTAATTAAATCGATCGCTTTTTGTTTTACGCCGATCACAAAGGAATACTTTCAACATAACAGATGTAATTACACTGTTAAAAATCTTTCAATCGCGAATCCTCAGGCCGTACCACGCACCAACTGCCTTGCGTTTTCTTGCGCCCACTGTTGGCTGCTGCGCACACACCGGATGTCGCGCTAATCCCCGAGAAAAGGGTCAGGTGGAGATAACACTTTGGTATTTGATATTTGAGAAATTCCTGTTGAAACAAGGGCTCTCCCTCCCTCTCTCTCTCTCTCTCTCTCTCTCTCTCTCTCTCTCTCTCAAATGGATGCTTTCTATTTGTGTGAACCATCGTAGGCAAACATACACACACCCCTCCTCGCCCCCCTTCCCCTCCCCTCCCCCCCTCGTCGCCGCTCATTCAGACCTGGCGTTGGTACTCAGTACATCTCTTTGTTCTCATGGTTTCACTGCTATGGAAACCTGTAGAGGATGCAAAAGAGACACTTGAGAAGAAGAAGGTAGGGTCTGTCGTATGCCACACTCGCGCCACCTTTGTCCTGAACAAAGTAGTGGGTACCTGTCTTGGAAATATTCCCTCACTCTATCAGATTGACTGACTAATTAATTAAATCGATACCTTTTGTGTGCGGTTAGTTTTTTCCTCCATCCTATTGGTAGATACTAGGATTGAAATATTTAGCGGGATTCGACCCTACAACTGCCTGGTTTCGAAACCCCAGTTTTTCCCTTCCGATTTTTTTTATTTGCATCCGGTTGGTGGATACTGGCACAGTTAGGTCCCTTGGTACCTGAAAATTTCAATTTTCTGCTCAGTTGCATGCTATGTCCTTAAACAATTTGCAGGAGGGGCTGGACAGGTGGGTGCTCGCAATACAACTATCAGAAACAATTAATTGATTACCGGAAATTTGACGTTGAAATTGGGTTCTTATAGCACTATATAGTTCCTAAAGTGGCTCTCCCCACTATATTCGGAAGTATGAAGAGGAAGGGCCTACTTTTTTAATTTTTATTTATTTATTTTTCCGTGGGACCAAATTAAGGAGAAGTCTCCATGGTCATGGAACGAGTCAATACATGAAGTTATAACACGATATTTGAAACAGATAAAATGAAATATAAAAGAACATATTCAGGTGACAAGTCGTAAGTGTAAATAAAGAAAATCAACAATGTAGCACTGGAATTTGCTTAATTGTTTAGCTCTTCCAGGAGCTCCTCGACAGAATAGAAGGAGTGAGCCATGAGGAAACTCTTCAGTTTAGACTTAAAAGAGTTTGGGCTACTGCTAAGATTTTTGAGTTCTTGTGGTAGCTTATTGAAAATGGATGCAGCAGAATACTGCACTCCTTTCTGCACAAGAGTCAAGGAAGTGCATTCCACATGCAGATTGGATTTCTGCCTAGTATTAACTGAGTGAAAGCTGCTAACTCTTGGGAATAGGCTAATATTGCTAACGACAAACGACATTAAAGAAAATATATACTGTGAGGGCAATGTAAGAATTCCCAGATTATTGAATAGGGGTCGACAAGAGGTTCTCGAACGTACACCACATACAGCTCGAACAGCCCGTTTTAGAGCCAAAAATACCCTTTTTGAATCAGAAGAATTACCCCAAAAAATAAAACCATACGACATAAGCGTATGAAAATATGCTAAGTAGACTACTTTTCGTGTTGAAGTGTCACTTATTTCAGATACTGTTCTAATGGTAAATAAAGCAGCATTTAGTTTCTGAACAAGATCCTGGACATGGGCTTTCCAAAACAGCTTACTATCTATCCGAACGCCTAGGAACTTGAACTGTTCCGTCTCGCTTATAATATGCCCATTCTGTCTGATCAAAATATCGGTTCTTGTTGGATTGTGAGTTAGAAACTGTAAAAACTGAGTCTTACTGTGATTTAGCATCAAATTATTTTCCACAAGCCACGAACTTACTTCATGAACTACATTATTTGATACTGTTTCAATATTACACACAAGATCCTTCACTATCAAACTGGTGTCATCAGCAAACAGAAATATTTTTTAATCACCTGTAATACTAGAAGGCATATCATTTATATAAATAAGAAACAGCAGTGGCCCCAGCACCGACCCTTGGGGAACACCCCATTTAACAGTGCCCCATTGGGACTGAACATCACTACCACTCTCAATATTGCGGAGAATTACCTTCTGCTTTCTGTTCTTAAAGTAAGAGGCGAACCAATTGTAAGCTACTCCCCTTACTCCATAATGGTCCAACTTCTGCAGTAATATTTTGTGGTCAACACAGTCAAAAGCCTTCGTTAAATCAAAGAAAACACCTAGCGTTCGCAACCTTTTATTTAATCCGTCCAAAACCTCACAGAGAAAAGAGAATATAGCATTTTCAGTTGTTAAACCATTTCTAAAACCAAACTGAACATTTGACAGCAAATTATGTGAATTTAAATGCTCCAGTAACCTTGTATATACAACCTTCTCGATAACTTTAGCAAACACCGATGGCATAGAAATAGGTCTAAAATTGTCAACATTATCAATGTCTCCCTTTTTATAAAGTGGCTTCACTACCGAGGACTTCAATCGGTCAGGTAACCGACCACTCCTAAAGGAAAAGTTACAGATATAGCTAAGTACTGGGCTAACATACATAGAACAGTACTTCAGTATTCTGCTAGATACCCCGTCATATCCATGAGAGTTCTTGGTCTTTAGTGATTTAATTATTAACTCAATCTCCCTCTTGTCAGTATCATGGAGGAGCATTTCAGGAAGAACACTTTTTTCTAAGAGCGCTATATGATTCCCTGTTGGGACTAGGTTTCTATTTAGTTCACCTGCTATATTCAGAAAGTGATTATTAAATACTGTACATATATGCGACTTATCAGTAACACGGACATTCCCACTACGCACTGATTCTATATCCTCGACCTGTCTCTGCAGACCAGCCACTTCCTTTACGACTGACCATATGGTTTTAATTTTATCCTGAGACTTAGCTATTCTATCTGCATACCACATACTTTTTGCCTTCCTAATAACATTTTTAAGCACCTTACAATTCTGTTTGTTATGGGCTGCTGCATTTAGGTTTTGACTGTTTCTAACGTTTTGATATAATTGCCACTTTGTTCTACAAGATATTCTTATCCCTCTAGTCAGCCACCCAGGCTGCCTGTTTGTGCTAGTACCCTGTTTTGAACGTTCCAACGGAAAGCAACTTTCAAAGAGCATGAGAAAAGTCTTGAGAAAAGCATTATATTTATCGTATACTGTATCAGCGCTATAAACATCTTGCCACTCTTGTTCCTTGATGATGTTTACAAAGGTCTCTACAGCAACTGGACCAGCTTTCCTAATATTTAACACGTGTTGCAGCACAAAAATCTTTTACAGTTAAAATTTGTGCATCATGATCTGAAAGGCCATTCACCTTTTTGCTAACAGAATGCCCATCTAGTAATGAGGAATGAACAAAAATGTTGTCTGTGGTTGTTCTACTATTGCCTTGCACTCTCGTTGGAAAGAATACGGTTTGCATAAGATTATATGAATTAAAGACGTCTACCAGCATCCTCTTCCTTGCACAATCACTTATACAATTAATATTGAAGTCACCACATATAACTAACTTTTTGTATTTCCTATAAAGTGAACCAAGAACCTTCTCTAGCTTTAGCAAAAATGTTGTGAAATCGGAGTCTGGGGATCTATAAATAACAACAGTTAGAAGTTTAGCTCCGTTAAATTTAACCACACCTGCACAACATTCAAACACCTTTTCAGTGCAGTACTTTGAAGCATCAATTGACTCAAACGGGATGCCGTTTTTCACATACATGGCTACTCCCCCACACCGCAAAGAGTTCCTCGAAAAGCTGCCAGCCAACCTGTATCCTGGTAAAGGAAGCCTCTGAATTATCTCCTTATTTAAGAAGTGTTCAGATATACCATTAATTTCAGAGTCAACATCTATAAGCAGTTCACTAACTTTATCTCTAATACCTTGTATATTTTGATGAAATATACTAATTCCCTCTCTGGCCGGCCGAAGTGGCCGTGCGGTTAAAGGCGCTGCAGTCTGGAACCGCAAGACCGCTACGGTCGCAGGTTCGAATCCTGCCTCGGGCATGGATGTTTGTGATGTCCTTAGGTTAGTTAGGTTTAACTAGTTCTAAGTTCTAGGGGACTAATGACCTCAGCAGTTGCGTCCCATAGTACTCAGAGCCATTTGAACCATTTGAACTAATTCCCTCATTACTCGGATACCTAAGCTTTGTCAAAAGTGATTCCCTTGTTAGAGAGACTTCCCTTAAGCAGGAATTCCTATCAGCTGACTTCAATCTAAAAAAGGTGCAGCTCTAACACCCACTACTGCAGGAATTTTCCCATGAGTGATCCCACCAACCCCACCTATGCTATCACCTATAAGCTTTGCCAACTTCCCCTTCCCGTACCTGTTGAGGTGCAGGCTATGTCTAGTGAAACCCACCCTGCTGATAGACTCCAACGATACCACTGAAATGTGACCCATGCTTTCTGTCATCAGCGCACCCCCAAGTCTCATGTTATTACGCCTGACGGCTGTATTAAGATGAGGCCGATAGTGACGCTGAAACAGTTCCACGAAATGCACATTCGTGTTGCCAGTCTGAGTGGGTATATTTTCCAGGTCACTATCTATGTCATACTCCCCATCCCTATCAATACTATTACCAGCCCCACCCACTATCACTACCTGACCCTCTTTAGTAAAATCCCTACATAACCCCCCTATGTTAACAGTCACCTGAGCCAATCCTGCATTAGGCTTCACAATGCTGGTGACCTGGTACTCACTCCCCAGCACTTCCTGCAACTGCTGGACTACACCTCTGCCATGCGAACTACCTAACAGCAGAACCTTCTTCTTCCTCTTCGACTTTGCAACTGTTCTAGCCACCGTAACTACTGAGGTCTGCTGCATACTTCCTACATCTACAGCTAGTAGAGATTCCTCTCCACTAGACTCTGACAGTTGGTCATATCTATTGTAAACACCAATAGTAAAACTATCTGAAAATCTTCTGATCCTAGCAGATCTCTTGCCAACAGCCAGCCCCCATTCCCCAACCCCCTTCTCCCTCCTCATCCTGTCTAGCTCCTCCTGTGCGTTTTTCAACTGCACCTGAAGGGCACAGATCTTACGCTCCTGCCCCTCTATCAACTTACTCTTGCTACACAACCTGCAGTTCCAGGAGAGGATCTCACCAGAATGCCCACTGGCTTCCCCACTGCATTCCCCCCAGTGAAAATACTTCGAACAGGTCTCACACCGCAATCCACTACTCACGAACCCCAAAGCCCACACTTCTCACTCATGGTAAAATTTTACTTTTTCTAAGTTCCGCTACTACAATAAGAAGATGTTAAAAACCTGACTACAATAATCACAAACTTACTCTACAAGGGAAGTAACTACTATTATTAACAGTATTAATAAACAACAAATGTGAATATAACAAAAGACTAATACAGAAAGAGAATCAAACGTCTAATGACACAGTAACGAAGCTTAAAACAGTTCCCAAAAGGTTTTTCTGAAATTATTTCACCAGAAAACACAAAAAACTCCGGTTGAAGACTACTAAAGTTCCTAAATAAACCACTATACACAAACAATTAATTAGTACTTAGCTTTCGATGCGCCGCTACAGCTGCAACTGGTCAGCGCGGAATGTAAACACAGGGAAGAGGTTACGTTGCTCAATACGAAACACTCACAAATATCAGGTCGCACACAAGAAAGGCAGAGGTGAATGAAGAAACCACTAATACGTCACTTATATAGTAAATATTATCACAAAACCCGTTAAAATATGTATCTGAAACCTAAAAATACATAAAAACTTGGAGAGCGATCTCACACGCAGTCACTCGCTTATGACGTCCAAATGATAATACAGAGACAACAGCAAATACTACTGCAAGACAGGGTCCACCGTGATGTATTGGGACGTACTAGACACGACGCACTTAAAACAGTCACTAGCAGTAGTCATGGCTAGATGTTGGAGATCACTGAAACACTCGAATATCCTGCGTACTCATGTCCTGATTTCCACACACAGTGCGCCAATCCCCTCATACACTGCCAGCGTCAACACTAAGAGGTCAGTGAAAACTCCCTCTGCAACCGCGACCGCAGCCGCAGTTGTACACCTGCATATATGCCAGTGTACACCAACCCCGCCCATGGTTGGCATCTGGGTATAATTGCAGTGGTAGGAATTCGGATGGTATCAATACGTCCAATGCCTACCCTTGGCAGTGATCGTTATTAAATCTCTCAATTTTTCATGGAGAATACATGCAACACACACGATCGTGCAGACAGCCCAACGCATACTGAGTATTAATTTGTTATTCAGCTATCCAGAGGGCACCGCTGCTACAACTTGCCCCTGCACTGTGGGCAAGAACTGACAAGTCGGCCGTAACTTTTCTTTGTGGTTGCCACTCGCGAGAGCCTTAAGCCGGAAATGCCCATTCATTCTGGCCACAAGCTAGCTCCGCTATGCACCTCGCACGCCAAGCGTTGTCGTTCTACGAAACCAGCCACATTTTACGAGTTTTACTGTAATTACAATTAAAAGTCACGATCGTAGCTCCAATCTGATGACATTCGGCAGTGCGCGAATTATTGGAAATACCTCCCCCTTGTGGCTGTGGCGGTGGAAATATCAGTATCTATATTCCTCTTATGACTGGACATAACTTTCCACGTAAGATCCTTCACGCCCCATAAGGCTAGCTCCTTACTGAAATCGCAATCTCCCGCATCAAATGAGTATTTCCCTTACATCTGGACATGGTCGTCTTCTTTGCACATGTCGGAACAATGACCACAGTAACTTTACACCCCAACACAAATTTTATAAGCCTCCCAATCACAGTGAATCTATCACACATCCACTAGCCAATACATGAATATTGGTGGCACCAAACATTATTTAGCGAAAATCCCCGATGGATGGACATGTCTCATTTGTTTTTCTTGCGAGTGGTACCAGTGTGCCTTTGGAAGAGAGACGTAATCGTCTTATAAGCGACTAGATGTTAAAAACACTATCGCAACGAGCATGTTACTATCACTCTGCATTAAAAGTAGTCTTCGTCCTACAGGCACACACAAGTATCACTAACGATATCCATGTTAAAAAGTATACATGCTTTATAAATCTAGGTATGGTATTGCTTCCGAATGAAGTGGTCTTCCACACAAATACCGCAACATTGAATATAGACCATGATCGCGAGGTGTGTATTGACAGACCAAAAGTGCAGGTGCACATCGCCAGCCGTTTAAGCTTGTAATAAAATCATCCTTATCACCAAATTTAGAAGTTATTCGGATAAGGAACGCGGTATTAAGCCCATATTTGCAACCCATATTGCCGCTACTACATGTATTGTAATGCATTTTATCTCGATCTTAATCGAGCCATCCCCACCACACGCACAGACAGTCATACAGAAAACAGAGCAATTGCACTGCAACTGTAGGATTTGCGATTGGAAGTGACTGGATGCATTCGAGTACAGTGCTGTACTATACTGTCTGACCAGAAAAAATAGTGCATTTGCATCGATACTTCGCAGAGGACTCTGTCTTGCAGAGATATTTGTTGTTGCGGTCTTTGTCCATCACGCAAATTGTTTGAGGACATAGCTTGCAATTGAGCTTAAATTTGCAATTTTCAGCTACCTCCAACATATCAGCTTTCTATCAAATGACCTAACTGTGCCAGTATGCACCATAGGGCGCAAGGGACAAAAATCCAGGAGGAGCAAGAGAAGGGTTTGGAAACCTGGCAGTTGCAGGATCCACTCCCGCCAAATATTCCAGCAATAGTATCCACGAATAGGATGCAACGCAAAAACTGGCCACACACACAAGGGGTATCGATTTAATTAATTAGTCAATAAATCTGATAGTGTGCGGCAATATTTCCAAGGCATCCACAGCCGGGAGTGTGGGTGGTTACCAGGTATCCACTACTTTGTTCAGGACAACGGTGGTATTAGTGTGGCACTAGGTGCTGCATGCTTCTTCTCAAATGTCTTTGTTCCATGGCTACAGTAGATTTTGTCCCATAAGGAGTCTATTGGCCATCACAGGGTGTATTCAAAATGACCACCGACAACGCCAATACACGCTTCCAACTTGGTATGGAACGATTGCTGCATACGTGCTAGCATTTCAGCGGAGATCTCCCAGCATACATCGTCGCATATCATTGTGTGTAGGTGGGTGGTATATCCTTGTAGACAGCGTCTTTCAGCTCTCCCCACAGAAAAACGTCTATAAGCGTCAAATCCGGAGAATGAGACGGCCAAGGAACAGGTTCTCCGCGTCCAATCCAACGATTTGTAAACATTTGGTGAAAACATGCTTCGTGCACTATGGGCTGGACAGCCATCATGTTGGTACCACAGGTTCCTAAAAGTCTGCAGAGGAATGTGTTCTAGCATCCGTTGAAGATGGTCCTTTAGGAGGCTGTGATACTTGTGCGCGTTCAGTGTTCCGTCTATGAAAAACGGCCTATGAGCAGATGGTTCACTGTCCACAGCACACGTTTATACTCCATGGACGCTGTGTTCCACGTGACGAAGCCAACGGGGTTTGTTAACAGATCAATAGTGCATGTTTCGGCAGTTTACCTAGCTGTGATTGGATGTGCCTTCATCACTAAACAAGATACATGATACATTTATAGTATCCTGTCTTAGTGCCCATGTAGAGAAACTAACACTATTCTCTTCATCGTTACCATGCAGCTCTTGATGGAGAGAGATGTGATAGGGATGGAACCTATCTCTATTGCGAACGCGTAGGACACTTGCCTGACTCGGCCACTTGTTTGTGCGACTGCACGGGAACTAACATGCAGATCAACTGTAACAGCAGCAAGGACATTAATTGCCCGTCTTCTGCCGTCACTTGGTTCTTTCTGCCGCGTTGTCTAGGTGTTAAACTACCATTTCCATGTAACTGGTTGAGGAGGGTTCTAAAGCACTGTCATTCCAACTTGATAAAGGAAGTAGGGGATTTTTCAAAGAATTTTACGAAGGTGGCCATGATACCTTTTACAAAATACTCTTTCACTGTGCAAAAATGTGCATTTTTATTAGTATAATTTTACGAAAACACTGAAGTAGAATCATTAGCTTGGAAACATGATCAGTTCATAAAAAATGACTGACCTATTTTAGAATATAGCCCTGCGGTTGATGTTTTTAGCTTGCTACTCTGATACCACGGGAAAACAGAGCTACAGAAGAGCAAGCGGAACCCTGAGGTCTGCAGTTTCAACAGTACTTTTTTAAATATTCGTGAAACATTTGTGTTCTTAATTTCAGGAACGAATCCAAGGTATTGCGTTTATACTAAAAAAAAATGTTCAAATGTGTGTGAAATCTTATGGGACTTAACTGCTAAGGTCATCAATCCCTAAGCTTACACACTACTCAACCTAAATTATCCTAAGGACAAACACACACACCCATGCCCGAGGGAGGACTCGAACCTCCGCCGGAACCAGCCGCACAGTCCATAACTGCTTTATACTCATCTTTAATCACGATAGCTTCAAAGCTCCTCAACTACATACTACAACAAAAATCATAAAAAAGTGTCTGAAACTAGCCATAAACTCACCGAAAGTACAATTTGTTTCTCGTAAAGCCTTCAGACTTGAACATAAATGTCTTGTGCCGTCTGCATGTTTCTTCACCTACACTGTCCAGTCACATTCATGTGATCACCTGTCAAAAGCCTGGATAAGCGCCTTTTGCAACATGGACCGCGCGAGACGTGCAGAAAGAAGTTCAGTGAGGTTCTGAAAGATACTGACAGGGATATGGAACCATGCCTATTCGTGTGCCATGGTCACCAGCGCTAGGTGACTCGTTTGAGGATCCATGGCGCGTAATGCCCGATCGAGGGGGTTCCCATAGATTGTCGATTGGATTTATATCCGTGGAGTTTGGTGGCAGGAGAGTGCGGTAAACTCATCCTGGTGCTCTTCGAATCAGGCACGTACACCGCGAGCTGTGTGACGCGTTGGATTGTCCTGCTGTTAGAGGCCATTGTACCGAGGAAAAACAAACTGCATGTACGGTTGGTCCCCGAGGATAGATTCATAATTGTGTTGATGTGTTACGCCTCCAGAATGACGAGATCACCACGGAATGCCACGAAATCATTCTACAGACGATAATGCTCCCTCCTCCGGCCTGGAACCTTCCGAAGATGGTTGTACGGTGTTTGCTTTCAGTCGTTTCACGCCGCACACGAGAACTGGCATTAAGCGATGAAACATAAAACATGATTCATCTGAGAAGGCCACCTTTCGCCACTCAGTGAGCGTCTCGTTGCAGAACTGGCGTGTAAATTCCAGCCTTCGTTACCGATGAACAACAGCCAGCATGGGCGCTGAACTAGACGCCTGCTGCAGAGGCTCATACGCAGAAAAGTTCGCTGGACGGTCGATGAGGAGACACTACTTGTAGCCCATTGGTTCATGCGGGTGGACAGTTTCTCAACAAGTGCACAAACGTGCGCAGCAGTCGTTCAGCCCTGTCATATACGACCCCTGGAGCACCACAGTTACCTCGGCGCCGGTTTTGTATAGAGGCATTTTGCCGTGCACAGTATACTTTAACCGCGACGGCGAGGGGACACTTTACAAACTTAGCCGTTTCGGAAATGCTTCCACCATTGGCCCGAAAGCCAATGATACATCCTTTTGGACGTCACGTAAATCGCTCCGTTTACGTATTACGACAATAAGTCCACTGTTTCCAGACCCAGACGTGTTTTGTTTACCTCCAGTGTTAGTGCTGCCACTTGCTGTCTGTGAAAGGTCACTGCACGTTGAATCGAACATAGGCGGTGGTCACATTAGTGTGACTGGACCGCGTACATACACTGCTGGCCATTTAAATTGCTACACCAAGAAGAAATGCAGATGATAAACGGGTATTCATTCGACAAATATATTATACTAGAACTGACGTGTGATTACATTTTCACGTAATTTGGGTGCATAGATCCTGAGAAATCAGTACCCAGAACCACCACCTCTGGCAGTAATAATGGCCTTGATACGCCTGGGCATTGAGTCAAACAGAGCTTGGATGGCGTGTACAGGTACAGCTGCCCATGCAACTTCAACACGATACCACAGTTCATCAAGAGTAGTGACTGGCGTATTGTGACGAGCCAGTTGCTCGACCACCATTGACCAGACGTTTTCAATTGATGAGAGATATGGAGAATGTGCTGGCCAGGGTAGCAGTCGAACATTTTCTGTATCCAGAAATGCCCGTACAGGACCTGCAACATGCGGTCGTGCATTATTCTGCTGAAATGTAAGGTTTCGCAGGGATCGAATGAAGGGTAGAGCCAGGGGTCGTAACACATCTGAAATGTAACGTCCACTGTTCAAAGTACCGTCAATGCGAACAAGAGGTGACAGAGACGCGTAACCAATGGCACCCCATACCATCACGCCGGGTGATACGCCAGTATGGCGATGACGAATACACGCTTCCAATGTGCGTTCGCCGCGATGTCGCCAAACACGGATGCGACCGTCCTGATGCTGTAAACAGAACCTGGATTCATCCGAAAAAATGACGTTTTACCATTCGTGCACCCAGGTTCGTCGTTGAGTACACCATCGCAGGCGCTCCTGTCTGTGATGCAGCGTCTAGGGTAACTGCAGCCATGGTCTCCGAGCTGATAGTCCATGCTGCTGCAAACGTCGTCGAACTGTTCGTGCAGATGGCTGTTGTCTCGCAAACGTCCCCATCTGTTGACTCAGGGATCGAGACGTGGCTGCACGATCCGTTACAGCCATGCGGATAAGATGCCTGTCATCTCGACTGCTAGTGATACGAGGCCGTTGGGATCCAGCACGGCGTTCCGTATTACCCTCCTGAACCCACCGATTCCATATTCTGCTAACAGTCATTGGATCTCGACCAACGCGAGCAGCAATGTCGCGATACGATAAACCGCAATCGCGATAGGCTCCAATCCGACCTTTATCAAAGTCGGAAACGTGATGGTACGCATTTCTCCTCCTTACACGAGGCGTCACAACAACGTTTCACCAGGCAACGCCGGTCAACTGCTGTTTGTGTATGAGAAATCGGTTGGAAACTTTCCTTATGTCAGCATGTTGTAGGTGTCGCCACCAGCGCCAACCTTGCGTGAATACTCTGAAAAGCTGATCATTTGCATATCAGAGCATCTTCCTGTCGGTTAAATTTCGCGTCTGTAGCACGTCATCTTCGTGGTGTAGCAATTGTAATGGTCAGCCGGCCGAAGTGGCTGTGCGGTTAAAGGCGCTGCAGTCTGGAACCGCAAGACCGCTACGGTCGCAGGTTCGAATCCTGCCTCGGGCATGGATGTTTGTGATGTCCTTAGGTTAGTTAGGTTTAACTAGTTCTAAGTTCTAGGGGACTAATGACCTCAGAAGTTGAGTCCCATAGTGCTCAGAGCCATTTGAACCAATTGTAATGGTCAGTAGTGTATATGCCTGTTCCCCGTAGGCCACGATGTGCAGCGCACGGTAGTATGTGGTCGGCCGTGGTGGCCGTGCGGTTCTGGGCGCTTCGGTCCGGCACCGCGGGACTGCTACGGTCGCAGGTTCGAATCCTGCTTCGGGCATGGTTGTGTGTGATGTCCTTAGGTTAGATAGCTTTAAGTAGTTCTAAGTTCTAGGGGCCTGATGACCTAAGATGTTAAGTCTCGAGCTGTGTGTGCTCCGAGCCATTTGAACGGTAGTACGTGACCCCGTGTCGCGCACAGCCATTGTTGGTCCAGGCGCGTGAATGGTGCGCGGGAAGAACCACTGTCAGTAATCCTCGATAGGGGTCAAATTTCTCTAAATTTTCTTTCGTGTGCATTTCTCAAAATGGTTCAAATGGCTCTGAGCACTATGGGACTTAACATCTATGGTCATCAGTCCCCTAGAACTTAGAACTACTTAAACCTAACTAACCTAAGGACATCACACAACACCCAGCCATCACGAGGCAGAGAAAATCCCTGACCCCGCCGGGAATCGAACCCGGGAACCCGGGTGTGGGAAGCGAGAACGCTACCGCACGACCACGAGATGCGGGCTGTGCGTTTCTCATAACGCAGTTAGAAAGAAGTAGTATTTTCTTTGTCTCTTACCGAAATGTGCGATCTAGAAATTTTAAAGCTAAATCCACCAGGATGTACTATGTTTGAAGGGGGCCTGCTGTTCTAGCTGGATGAGCTTCTCTGTGACGCAGTGGTGCTTAACGAACGAACTCTTGTCGAAATGCGCTGCTCTTCTTTTCATAGTGAGTAGTATTGTACTACCTTATTCTGCTATTTCCTCTCCCTACAAGTAGGTTTACGTGGATGTCCCACTTAACCGTTTGCCGCCAGTCTTGTGAACAATTATTTGTATTTCCGCCTGTTTGTATGCAGTACTTAACATCTTTTACGGAAACAAAATACCTGAGAGCTACCAAAGATGTATGCAATCCACTAGCGACAGATGACGTGAATAAAATTGCATGTAGTTGTGGCCACGTACACTATCTGATCAAAAGTTTCGGCACATCCTTATGTAATGCGGAATTGGCCACTAGATGTCACAAGAGGCTGGCCCGCCGTTATAAAAGGGTCGAGGCGTATTGTTTTGGCAGTAAAGAAGCAGTAACAGCAAAGTGATCGATAAGGAGAGCGCAGTAACTTCGACAATGGGCTGGTCATTGGATGTCACCTGAGTAACAAATACATCTGTGACAATAAAAATGGAAGCTGAAGAATTGAAGTAAAGTTTGTGTTGGGGCCGGGACCCAATTCTTCAGCTTCCATCATTGTTGCAGGTCAAGATGAGACTTCAATGTCTCGGGGAAAATTTAATTATAACATCAGAGACATTTCAGCTCTTCGACATCTGCCCAAATCGTTTGGTGATACGACCATGAAATGGAAACGCGAAGCAAAAACCACAGCTAAACCAAGGCCAGGTAGACGTCATATATTGACGGGCAGTAACCGTCGAGCATTGCGAAGGTTAGTCGAGCAGCTCCTCATCGCAGCCACCCCTTACTGTTGTCAGTGCAAAGCGGTACTTGAAGTGATGTGAAAAGCGACGCCATTGGACAGTGGATAACTGGAAACGAGTGATTTGGAGTGATGAACCACGCTACTCTCTGTGACAGCCCGATGGAATGGTTTGGCAGTGGAAAAGGCGTGGAGAAGTGTACCTGCCGCCATGTGTAGTGTTAGTAATGAAGCACGGAGGAGGTGGTGTTACGGTATGCGAGTGTTTTTCGTGCCTACGGTGTGGACCCCTTATTGTGCTTAGGAAAACGCTAAATGCGGAGGGATATGAACACATTTGTACTGCGTACCCTAGAGGAACAATTCTGAGACGATGATCGTGTCAGCATGACAATGGACCCTGTCATAAAGCAATATGAGTGACGCAATGGCTTTGGACAATAACATTTCTGAAATGGATTGGCGTGCCCCAGGTCCTGGCCTGAAACCAATGAAAACTCTTTGCGATGTGTTAGAGCGTCTATTTCTTTACAGACCCCAGCGTTCAGCGTGACTAATATTTTTAGTTTAGACTCTTCTGAGGTTGAATTGACTGCAATTCCGCTATAGACACTCAGACAGCTCGTTGAAAGTGTCCCAAGCAGAGTTCAGACCGTCATAAAGACGAGTTCAGACCGTCATAAAGAGGAAGAGTAAACACACCTCATATTAATGTCAAATAGTAAGTGTCCGGATACTCCCGATCAGATAGTATATTCGCTGGAAACACGAAAATAAAAACACTCGCGCAGCCGAACATAAAAGTGGCAAATCGGCCATAGTGGAATACGCGCTTCAAAACGGAGACAGTGATAAAAATTTTATGAGACTGGTGTTTCACACAAGACAACTCATTACTATCCGCACGTGCGTAGAATAGAGATTTATAAGCACCAAGATAATTTTAATAAAAAAGAAGAGGGTGTTAAATAAAATAAAATACGGGTAGCGACTTTGCGCCCTCAGAGTAAGGCTCGTTTACTTTTAGTCGACAACGTTGCCATCAGCCAAACATAATACAGCATTGGGCATCACCTGAGGAATAGTGGCGCTTTCCGTACCGCTCTATAATTCAGAACCCCTTTCTCTCGAGGCAATTGCCGATTTATCTCCAGAGATGTCTTCTGCAGATCGCGATGACCCGTCAGTGAATAGTTTTATGTATCAACCACGCCATCTCGGCCAAGAAATGTTTACTGTTGTAAGGGGAAGCTTCTTATTAGCAGAAAACAGCGGAGAGTGTATTTGATAGCCTGACGTCTTGGACAAAAAGGAAATCGTTCATTCGGCAATACTGTATCCTGTTACATTGTATCTTTTCGCAATCTACGCCTAGAATCAGCAAGCCACTTTATCACTTTATCGTATGTGCCCAAGTGTAGTTTCTGTGGTGGCGGAGGGTACGTTTTGTGCCTCTATCACATCTCCTTTTGCTGATCGTGAGGGGTTCGCGGGAAGAGCGAGTTCTGGTAAAGCCTCCATGTGAACTTGAATGTCTTAGATTTTACCTTAATAGCCTTTTTGCGAGATATTTGTAGGAGGAAGCAATATATTGGTTGATTCTTCTAGGAACGTACACTTTCGAGTTTCAGCAGTAAACCACATTATGACGCAGAATACCTTTGCTGTAGCGTCTGCTACTGGAGTCAGATGATAATCTCTGTAGCACTTCCGCGCTTGCTAAACGAACCTGTGACGAAGCGCGCTTCTCTTCTTTGGATCTTCTCTACGTCCTCTCTCAGTCCTACGGGTCCCAGACAGATATTCAAGTGTTAATGGAACGAGGCTTCCGCAAGCTGCCTCTTCTGAGGGTGGACTGCACTTCCTGAGTATTCTGCCATAGACTCTCAGTCTGTAACCTTAATTACGGACGATTTGTTTTATGTGGTCGTTCCACTTTAAATCGCTTCCTACGCTTACTCCTACATATTTTGCGGATACTGCTGCTACCAGTGATTGTTTTACAATTGTGTGATCATATGGGACTCTCCGTCTATTTACACGCAATACGTTACATTTGTTTACGGCGAGGGTCAATTGCCAATCCCTACACCAAGCGTCGGTCCTTTGCAGGTCTTTCTGTATTTCTCTACGATTTTCTACTAGCGTTGCGACTTCTCTGTAAACAGCAACATTATGCACGAAAAGCGTTATGTAACTTCCAACGCTATCCACTATGTCATTCATACATATTGTGTAAAGTAATGGTCCTATAACACCCCATTGGGGTACTCTCGTAGTTCGTTTTTCGTCTAAGGATTCCTCCCCTTCGAAAATGATATGTTGTATTCTGTTCGCTAGAAACTCTTCAGCCCAGTCACACATTTGGTCTGATATTCTGTACGCTCGTATTTTGTTCGCTAGGCAGCAGTTTGGAACTGTATCGAAAGTCATTCAGAAATCGAGGAACACGGTTACCAGCCTGAGTGCCGGTGTCTACTGCTTTCTAGGTTTTGTGGGCGAACAGAGCGAGCTAGGCTTCGCCCAATCGTTGATTCCTACACAGGAGATTTTCGATCTCTAGGAATTTCGTAATACGTGTACATAAAACATGTCCCAAAAGACCGACATCAAAGATAGAGGATCAAAGTTTGGTGCGTCTGTTCGATGACGCTTTTTGAAAACGTGAATGTAAACTTCTCTGCTGTGAAGAGTGAGCAGCAGCTTGCTGGTTTCATGGCAGTGGGCGGGGGTGGGGAGGAGGCAGGGAGGAGGTGGGCGTTTGCCGAGTGTCGCGTGGCGGCTGCGTGTCTTGCTCGCCGTGTTTACCCGACCGGTCAGTTCGCGCGTGACTCACCGTAATTTGGCGGCCATTACTGCGGGCCGCGGTATTTTTGCATGCGTGCTGACCGTGCCGGGCAGGGGGCAGCGGAAGTGACCGGCGGGGCTTGACCGGCCATTGTTTCGGCCCGCCATCTGCGCCTCCCTTTTTGTGCGGCTCGCCCCCGCGGTCTCCCCTCCACACTTAATGGCCGCAGCCTGCCATTCCCATTTCACGATTGTAAATGGAGTTTTCACGAAATTGGAAACTGTGAAGGGCTGGGGCAGCGCCACCCCTTTGGGCGAGGCGAGGGAGTGTGCATCTGCCCCCCCGCGACCCATGCGAGCCGCGTATTGTCCGCGCAGGCTGACCGCGCATTGTGGCCGGTGTGAATGACGAGCGGAAATCAGGTGGACGGCGTCCCTTTTTTCCGGCAACTACGGCCGTAATCCAGAGCTGGACCAACACGACTACGCGGGAACAGTCGCCACTCCACCCCGGCGCTGGCCCCCTTTGTCCGCTGCTGCGACGGTTGCACGGCCAAAGAAACCGCCCCGCTTTCTCTCGCTGCACAATTCGCATCGTCTTTCCCGTGTGAGAAAGTCGGGAGGGCGGCCGTAGACCCGAAAGCATCCATATTGTCTTCATTATTCGTTTATGTACGTCGCATCTTTTTCGTTCGTTAATTTGTTACGAATTTAAGCCGAATTAAGGAATTTAATAATTTTTTCATAATGTGGGGCCACAGTCATGATATATTTCTTTAAAGTCAGTGTCGCCATTAGATTGTTTTTTATTTGCAGTGTTACATTTACACGATCATGATTTCGGCTGTAAAGTGCCATTATCAAGTGTTTTAATGTTATACAGTGCCTAAGATGCTATACTGTCGTATGTGTCTAATAGTGTATTTTAAATACGACGGTATGCCATCTTAGGCACTGTATAACATTAAAAGAGGCGTTTTATAAGAAAAAGAGAATCTTCTGCAGTGGTCTGGGCAGAGAACTCAGAAAGAGACTTATAAAATGTCTTGTATGGAGTGTTCTTCTATATGGCGCTGAAACGTGGACTATGAGGAAAAAAGACAGAGAAAGGCTGGAGGCTTTTGAGATCTGGACATGGCGGAAGATGGAAAGAATAAGTTGGATGGACAGAGTAAAAAATGAAGAGGTACTGAGAAGAGTGGGAGAGAAAAGACGGTTACTAGATGTAATAAAGAGAAGAAAAAGAAATTGGATTGGGCATATATTAAGAAAGAATGACGGACTGATAAAAACAGCTTTAGAAGGTTGAGTAGAAGGGAAAAGGAAGCGAGGAAGGGAGAGATTCCAGATACTGGATGACATGATGGACGGTACAACATACAGCAACCTTAAGAAGGAAGCAATGGATCGTAGAAAATGGAGAGGCAAGGACCTGCTAATATAGCAGATAACTGATGATGATGAACATTAAAACACTGGATAATGTCACTTTAAAGCCGAAATCATGATCGTGTAAATGTAACACTGCAAATAAAAAACAGTCTAATGGCGGTACTGACCTTAAAGGAATTAAGGAATATCGTAATCCAGACTATGTGAATCTATGTAGAATATCGTACTGCCTTCAACTCAAAAACTGGTGTAACGCAACTTTCCACGCTGTCTTCATCCTAGCATAACTTCGGCAGCCTACACTCTCATGAACCTGTACACTGTAGTATAATCTGTTCCTCCACGGCTCAGGATTTCAAGATCTGCCATGAAACTCTTTTTTCCCCAATTCGATTCAGTACTTCTTCATTAATTACCCTATACACTCCTCGTCTCTCATCATTTATTTTGTTCCCTATGTATACCGCAATATTTACATAATACACTGTAAAACAAGAAAAAAAGGCACACACAGACCACGAAGGAATTACACGAATGGGACGCAAAACAGTAGATGTGATGTACATGTACAAACAAATGGTTACAAAAATCAGATGACTTACTCTTGCCTACCATTGTGGCCGAGCGGTTCTAGGCGCTTCAGTCTGGAACCGCGTGACCGCTACGGTCGCAGGTTCGATTCCTGCCTCGGACATAGATGTGTGTCAGTTAGGTTTAAGTAGTTCTAAGTTCTAGGGGACTGATGACCTCAGATGTTGAGTTCCATAGTGCTCAGAGCCATTTGAACCTTTTTTTTTTATTATTATTTACTCTTGAGAAAGACTACACAAATTGGGTAAGTCAGCAACGCGTTGTTCCGCCTCTGGCCCTTATACAATCAGTTATTCGGCTTGCCATTGGAGTTGTTGGATGCCCTCCTGAGGAATATCATGACCGGATAGAATTGACTTCAGCAATGAGCCCCGATGACCGACGAAGAAGCGCCTGGAGAAGCTACGGACAGCGGGTGGGATACGAACCTGACAGTCGTCCGCCATACGCCTGACAACCAGGAGTGATGGTCCGGGGTCCATTTCTTCTCATAGCAGGACCCTTGTAGTTGTCATCCTCGCACCACAGCGGCATCTCGAGAGACATTCTACACCTCGTTTTGTTGCCCTTCATGGCAAGTCATCCTGGGGTTATATTTCAGGAAGATAATGCCCTCCCGCACACGGTGAGAGTTTCTACTGCTCGTCTACGTGCTTGCTGCACCCTACACTGGCCAGAAAGTTCTCCGCATCTCTCCCCAGATGAGAACATTTGGAGCGTTAGGGACAGTGTATTGCAATGAGCTCGGGATTTTGACGACATAATGCGCCAGTTGGACAGAATTTGGCTTGGTGTTACTCAGGAAGACATCCAACAACTCTGTACATCACATCTACCGACTTCCGTCCCATTCGGATAATTCCTTCTTGGTACGGCGTTCGTTTTCTGTAGAGTGTGTCGTTTCAGCAACTTTTCCAACAAACTTGTTTTTACTTATTATTTTAGTTGTAATCAGCGCTTACTGAATGTAAATTGCATGCAAAGTAACGTTCATACTTTTCAATTTTTTTACTGTCATATCAGTGTACATAACCAAAACGGCCTTGCTGTGCTGGTACTGCGAACGGCTGAAAGCAAGGGGAAACTACAGCCGTAATTTTTCCCGAGGGCATGCAGCTTTAGGATTGGGGAGAAGAGAAGTTTGTGGCACAACTTGACCAGAAGAAGGGATCGGTTGGTAGGACATGTTCTGAGGCATCAAGGGATCACCAATTTAGTATTGGAGGGCAGCGTAGAGGGTAAAAATCGTAGAGGGAGACCAAGAGATGAATACACTAAGCAGATTCAGAAGGATGTAGGTTGCAGTAGGTACTGGGAGATGAAGAAGCTAGCACAGGATAGAGTAGCATGGAGAGCTGCATCAAACCAGTCTCAAGACTGAAGACCACAACAACAACATCAGTGTACATATTGTAATACATCTGGCACTTTCATGTCTGTGATATCGCCGTCTGTCTATACAGTCTTGTAGGTGCAAAAACTTTTTGGTGTGTTGTGATGCTTTACACTATTCGCATGTATACAAGGTGTGGCAGAAAAACGGACCCTATTTGGATTCAGCGAAATAGGCCGAGGATTTTATCGAAAAACATTTTCAGTCACAACACAATGCTTGCGTATTGGCATTTCACGTACTGCTCATGTTTTTTAAAATGATGCCTTGTAGGTGGCCACCATTGTTACGTTGACACTCAATCTGGGATGTAAATCATTCCCGGCACGTTCAAGCATGTGCACAAGAATGTTTTTGATTTCTGCATGAATTGTGCAGACGTCTAGCATACACCTTGTGTTTCAGGAAAATCCAAAGATGTAATCACAGACCGATAAGTCGGGAGACCTGGGAGACCGCAAAATGTCCTGTGTGATGTGTTTACCATACACTCTCCGCAATGCTGCCATTGAAATCGAGTACAACGAGACGTTACTGAGGTGCGAAAAACGTGTCAACCGTGGCAGTATACAACTTACATGTAATTCTGGTTGCTCGTCCATGTTAATTATCCTCTGATACTAAAATGTAGACTTTCACGGCCGGAAATATCATGTCCATTATAATTATCCGGGCTGTTATGCCGTGGTCGGTTGATGAATTTTGCCTCAATTCCCAACGTTTCGTCTCCGACTACGGGAGACATCTTCAAGGGGGTCCGTAGGTCGATGGAAGGTCCAACACACCCACTGGCTTGCTACTGACTGCCGCTAAATTCCGTGTCACGTGTTTTGAGGTCAAGGACGCTCGAAAACCATTGGAAAAAGCTGGAGTGTATAGGATCCCATGCAGCTGTGGTGATATTTATGTGGGTACAACTAAAAGAACTGTTTCTAAACGTTTGGAAGAGCACAAGGGAAATTGTAGAAGAGGAGAAACGGAACGATCAGCTGTTGCGGAGCATGCTTTCCAGCCAGGGAACCATAATATTCGTTTCGAGGAGACGCAAGTACTAGCGGCCACAAGCGGATACTACGAAAGGCTCTACAGGGAGGCAATCGAAATCGCTAAACATCCAAATAATTTCAACCGAAAGGAGGAGGGCGTGATATTAAACGGTATATGGATGCCGGTGTTAAAGAAGATGTATACCACCCGTCCACTACTGGGTGATGGCAACGGCGATCGACGGTGACGGACAGCGGCCAATTGCACTGACGTTTTCAAAACACGTGACGTCACACCGCGGTGCGGGAGCGCGTGGACACGGAATTTAGCGGCAGTCAGTAGCAAGCCAGAAACGTTGGGAATTGAGACAAAATTCATCAACCGACCACGGCATAACAGCCCGGATAATTATAATGGACATAATTATCCTCTACATCTACATATACACTCCGCTAGCCACCAAGCCGTGTGTGGCGGAGGGCACAATTCGCGCCAAAGTTATATTCACCCTATTCACCCCCCCCCCCCCCCCCTCACTGTTCCACTCGCGGATCGCGCGAGGGAAAAACGACTGTCTGAACGCCTCAGTACGAGCTCTAATTTCCCTTATCTTTGAAAAGTGATCGTTGCGCGATTTGAAAGTTGGAGGTAATAATATCTGCTCTACATCCTCGGTGAAGATCGGATTTCGGAATTTAGTGAGCAGCCCCTTCCGTTTAGCGCGCCGTCTATCTGCAAGTGTGTCCCACTTCAAACTTTCTATGAGATTTGTAACTTTCTCGCGATGGCTAAATTTACCAGTCACGAATCTTGCCGCTCTTCTTTGGATTTTCTCAATCTCTTGAATCAGACCCAACTGGTAAGGGTCCCATACAGACGAACAATACTCTGAAGACTGGACGAACTGACGTATTGTAAGCTATTTCCTTTATTGAAGGACTGCATCACATTGCAATCTAGAGTCTGCCTTATCCGTTACTTGTGTAAGCTGATCATTCCATTTGAGATCATTTCGAAAAGTCACACCCAGATACTTGACGGATGTTGCCGCTTCCAAAGACTGGGCATTTATTTTGTACTCGTACATTAATTGGGATTTTCGCCGGAGATGTGATCACAGTAACGGCAGTTTTGTTTGTTGACATAACCGCTGAGATGAAAATGTGCCTCGTTATTCGGCCATAGCAAATTTGAGAAGTCTTTATTGTTCCCAATTTTAGTCAACAACTCAACAGACAAAAGGCATTAGCTTTGCATGATCAGTTACATTTAACTGCTGCACAACTTACATCTTGTACGGTTGCGACTTTAAACGATTCCGTTAAGTTCTGTGCACGCTGCGACTGGGCATTCCCACTCCGTCCGCAGTTTGTCTCACAGTACGCTTTGGACTGCTGGTTACAACATTTTGCACTTCCTCTGTTGGCTCCTGCGAGCGACAACTTCTGGGACTTCCTGGTGGCACTTCCTGTTGCTTCGAAATTATTCACTCGTAAGCTGATTACATGTGCCGATGGTACAGACTCATGAAATGTCGACGATATTCCCGTCTAGCAAGGCCTCCACAGCCTGCTCGAACGCCCCACCTCAGCAAATGGCATACATACCTGAAACATGTAGCGAACATTCAGTGTTGCTAATTATAGCATTCCACCTTTAGAAACTAATTAAAACAGTCCATTTTTCTGCCACACCTGTTAATGTACATTAAAGTGCTTTATATACTCTTCACTGTTTCATGAACACGGGCTGCCAACATTACAACAGTGTGACGTAGGATTTTAGACTTAAGTAACCTACTACTAAAACAGCCCTACCTTGAATATATGTTTACGTTGTTTCTATTCGGTATTAGTTACAGTTGCGGCTAAGTAGTCCGTTTCTCGTGTCATTTTTTGCTGTAGATCACCAGCATCTTAAGGTCATACGTCACAGGGTAGAATCTAAAAGTAAACAGCCATCTGAAGATAAACCAGTCGGTTCGAAAACGGTAATGGCACTCTTTGTTAAACAAATAGCGTTATTAACAGCGGATGTTTGCTGTTTTCTTCTTTGCGAGAATCAGCCTCCAGTTCAGCATTATTCTGTAACACAACGTTTCATGAGCTTCTGTCCTCTTCGTGTTTGTGCTGTTTATCGTCTACGTTTCATTTCCGTTGTACTCCAGACAAATTCTTTCAGAAAATTCTTCCAAGCTCTCAATGTTAACATATTTCGTTTTATAGGAAACCCTTTCATGACAGTTTCCATTTTATTTTTTCTTTTGCTATCGTCAGCTATTTTTTCCTCCAAATAGCACACCTCATCATTAACTTTTCACGTGTTTAATTTCCTAAACGTGGTTGCCTTAGCATCAGCATACAGAACAGCCGTTAAAGCGAAGACTGAAGCATAGTGCTTTCCGAGGTTTAGTCCAATTACAGATCTACGCAATTGACTTCTTCAGCCGGTTGGTTACTAATGGATTCGTATTCCGTAGGAGTGAGGTAGCCCAGAGGTGAAAACACTTATTTGTAGCCCGGAGATCAAAACACTGATATGTTCGAGAGGCTCAGGTTCAAATCTGCTCTCGCCCACCTCGTTTTAACTTTCCTATAGGCCGCATAGTATCAGGATGTCACCACGATAAATTTCTTTCCCATCTACTTTGTGCAGGCGGTGCCCCTACAACTCCTCGATTTGAAGATAGTCATCTTTATGAAACGCTACAAGTTGATAATAAATAAACCTGTATGTGTTACCAGTTTCATTACAGCTGAGGCGTCATGTAATTACGAGTGTCAAATATCTATGTACACTCGTATACTCTTATTGCAAGCGCCTCAGACTATAGGATGTACTCCGCAAAACGGCAGCGAATATGAAAATTAATACTGTAGTAAGATTGTATTATTGTTGCTCTTGTTGTAATTGTGTCTTCAGTGCGAAGACTGGTTTGATGCAACTCTCCATGCTAGTCCATCCTCTACAAGCCTCATCTCCGAATAACTGCTGCAACCTACATACATTTGAATTCGTTTACTGTATTCATCCTTGGATATCCTTCTACAGTTATTATCAGCCCCCCCCCCCCACCACACACACACACTTCTCTCCATTAACAAACTGACAATTCCTTGATGCCTTAGGATGTGTGCTATCAACCGATCGCTTCGTATAGTCAAAAAAACTGAAATGGCTCTGAGCACTATGGGACTTAACATCTGAGGTCATCAGTCCCCTAGAACTTAGAACTACTTAAACCTAACTAACCTAAGGACATCACACACATCCATGCCCGAGGCAGGATTCGAACTTGCGACCGGAGCAGTCGCGCTCCGAGCTGAAGCGCCTAGAACCGCTCAGCCACACCGGCCGGCGCTTCGTATAGTCATGTTGTGGCATTAGCACCTACTTCTTGCTGTGCTTCAGGATCAACGTTAAAACGAGAGATTTCCCTGGTAGTTACTCGTTCTACCCATCTAATCTTCAGCATTCTTCTGTTGCATCACATTTAAAAAGTATCTATTCTCCTTTTCTCTAAACTCCTTATCGCCCAAGTTTCACTTTCGTCCAAGGCTACACTCCACACAAATACTTTCGGAAAAGACTTATTAGATGCTAACAAATTCCTCTTTTTCAGAAGTGTGCTGTAGACAGTTGGCATTTTACACTCTCTCTAGTTCGACCATCATCAGTTCTTTTGTTGCACAAATAGCAGATCTTAATCTACTACTTCCACTGTCCCATTTCCTACAGTATTTCCTCAGCATCGTATGATTTAATTCAGCTACATTCCGTTACATGCATTCACTTTTTGATGTTCATCTTGTAATCTCTTTTCAATACACTATCCATTCTGTTCAACTGCTGTTCCAAGTCCTGGCATAGTTACAGTGCCGTCGGTAAACTTCTGAGTTTTTGCATCTCTTGTCGAAATGTAATTCACTGTTCAAGTCCCCCTTGCTTCTCTCAGGCTTATCGCTACCGGCGTCCGCAAGAGGGAGGGGTCCTATCTCGCCTCCTCTCCCCCTCGCCCTTCTTGGAATCTGGATTCACTACAGAATTTACATTTAATACATACTGAGTGGATTAACATCCGTTCTCTAGGCTGTAATAAGCATTTTTGTGCCACCTATAATATTTAAGTCATGTGACACAACACGTCTTGAAACTGACCAATTGATTAATAATAATAAACAGCAATTTTTGTCTTCTCCTCCTCTCTACGACACGAGGTTCCGGTGCACCCACTGTGTAAGAATGACGTGACGCACATCACAAAAGACTTCGCATAGACATTCCCGTCCCATTTATAACCTACCAAATGGTCTGTGATGTAAAGATCGAGCATAAGGAATTACACAGATGAGTAGCTGTGAAACAATGGAAGCTTCTCCTAACACAGAATTAATGTACCTCATATTCACTCAGCAGTACATTATTACATGAAACTATCTTTCGTTTATCAAGTTACGATGCGTACCCACAAATGCTCTTTAAGTTGCTTCAGTGCTGACTGACTGGCGGAAAGACAGTCTTGGTATCTGTGTCAAGCGGAATGGTACAGTCATTAAAACATTGAATTCGTAAAATAGAAGGGATGGGGTTCAGATTCCTGCTCGGAATTCTGATTTACAGGTTCTGTGATACCTTAACATTACTCGAGGCGGAAACTTGTAGGCCTCTTAAAGAGGCTATGGCTGATTCCCTGTCGTGGCCTTACCGAACACAGCTATTGCTCTCCTGTTAATGACGTCAGTGTTGACAGGATACTAATCGCTAAACCTTTCTTGTCCTGTTCCTGCATTCTTGGAATCCTGCACTGTTCAGCTACGTTTGAATGTTGATATTACTATCAGTCAGGCGAGTACTTTTTATCAAGCTACTTTTGGTTTAAATTAGATGTAACTCCACAGCTATTCCAACTTGTTGTTTAAATTTTATTTAAGTGATACCTCTTTTTTGCATATTCTGTTAGACTAATTCAGAACACACTTCACTGTGCAATGTACGGCGACACACGGAATGGTATGTAGGTACAGAGCTATCCTGCGCCACGTATCGATTATGGAACGAAATAGTACACTAGATATAATATTAGTGCCTCACTTCGACCATTTAAATTCCATGAGAAACCTGTGTCTGAATATATGACCTCTAAGATGTCATTAGTATGAATTAAGTTTAGGTGGTTGTCAGGATCGTTTTTCTTAGTGACTTCCGTTGTACATTATATCCATGTTTACAAGAGTTGGGCGCAAGGAGGAAGTATTCATGTTTTGCTACACTTCTTTGTTCTCTTCGTGGCACTAAGATCTCTGCTATTACTTTCTAGTATGCGTAGAACTATTGTGGAGATTTTCCTCCACCCACGTAAGACTTTCTTCTTTCATTATTGACCGAGAAAGAGGATTTCGACTGTGGAAGCTAAACATTTTTTACCGTAAAATGCTTTTTGTATGCATATACACACATGAACATGTGAATTGGAGACATTTATCTAACCTTTATGGTATGGAATGCATGAGACAAGAAACACTGGGGAGCCGTTCTGATCCATGAATGGTCAGTCGCCGCCTATAAGCCACGGAGATTGGTCAGAACGGGAACTAAAGCTCACCCATCTCACCTGATAGTGTGCTAGATATGCTTAATATGACTGAGGCGAAGTGACCTGAAAGACTACACAAGAATCAATCATGTGTCTATGGATCGCGATAGACTAGTACATTGTCCTGTTCAAGGTACACGCCACCAATGAGTTGCCGTAGGTGGACAGACGGATGTAGAACATCGAGCAGTAGACTTTTGTACAATTCACCGGTGAGAGTTAGGGAGGACATTTCGTGGACCGCACATCGCCCCATGTAAACAACCCCGACAGGAAAATATATTCAGCACCTGCTCGGACGGTGTCCTGTTGGTAAATGTACTCGTTCCTTGTTATCGATGTGTATCAGTGTACGATTTCTCCCTAAACGTAGGAGCAACCTCTAATCCGAATGCAAATTGAAATATGAGTGCCTCTTCTTACAACACCCTCCAACAATGCTCCTAGATCTGCATGGATGATAATGCTATTTCTTTCCGCATTTAATTGTTATGTTGCTGATGTCTGATGTATTTTAATTCTGGTATTTTGTTTTGCACCCCCAATCAAGGGAACAATTAATGCAGGGCATGTTTTCAAGGATATATAGAAAGACGCAAAAAAAAGTGATATAACACGAATTGGAGAAATGCTATTCTACGGAATCGAAACCTAGACTCTTCTGAAATGAAGTTTCTCCGCCATGTAGTGTGATACTCGCTCTTAGATCATGGCCGGCCGCGGTAGCCTATGGCCGAGCGGTTCTAGGCGCTTCAGTCCGGAACCGCGCGACTGCTACGGTCGCAGGTTCGAATCCTGCATCGGGCATGGATGTGTGTGATGTCCTTAGGTTAGCTAGGTTTAAGTAGTTCAAAGTTCCAGGGGACTGATAACCTAAGATGTTAAGTCCCATAGTGCTCAGAGCCATTTGAACCGAGATCATGAGAAAAATATTGATAGCAGACGAAATTAAATATGCATTTGTTGTAAAAAATTCTGAATAAAGTGATCAGATCGCGTCCAGCGTGCAGAAGGGAATGAATTCAGTAAGACTGCTTTACAGTATGATCCCATAGGAAAACGAAATATTGGCCACCCTTTAAAAAGATGACGTGAACATTTCTGATTCGGGTAAGGGCTGTGGATCTAATCCTTCATGTCCATGATGATGATCAAAAAGATCCTTAGCCACTTTCCGTCACGCAGTGGCGCAAATATCGAAGGAAGAAAAAACGTTTCAGTACTCATTGCCTCATTACGTCCAGTATATTTTTCGACGTGAATCTGATCCAAATATATGTCATATTTCAACAACTGAAATAAGTGTTCTGACAGTCGAACATATTTTACATAGGAAGCAGAGATTTTAGACAGTTAATGCTTTCTTTAATATACGAGGGGTGGAACTTAAATTGTGGCAACTATTTATTGACAACCGATACAAAAGGGTTACATATTTGCACCTATTACTGTCCTTCAAAGTAGTTACCAGCGGCGTTCAGAACCCGTTGCCAGCGATGTGGAAGGCGTAGTATACCGTTAGCAGACCCCGTCGCATAACATGATCGTTGGGTTTCAGTTCATGAACGATCTGCAACTTTTACGGATGGCAATGCAAGTCCTCTCCTAGCATTCTTAGAACACTTGAACCATGCAACCGCAAAAATGCTGAGTGATGACGGATTGATCTACGTGGACTTCTTATGACAGCGTCTCTAACGGCTTGGATATTGTCTGGTGTACGAAAGGTTCGCACACGGCCTGGAGGTTTCTCTGGCATTGCCGAGCCAATTTCCTCAAAACTATGTATCCATGTTTTAACTGCATGTGCTGATGGAACGCGATCGTGGCGTCCTAAATTAAAATGATGGCGGAATTCTTTACGTGCTCCCTCCACACTGTCACTGTACTTGTAAAACGCTTTGATAACAAATGCATGTTGCGCACCACTCCAAGCATCCATGATAACTACATGGCAAGGTGCCGTTGACAGGTTGGCGTACTTTATTCAGTGCTACCAATCGCCCACGGCTGCCAACACAACCTTCAAAATATCCCGTTTCTTTCAGTCACCCTGTACTTTGCAAAAGCATTGGCGAAAGGATCCCCAGTGATTATACTGACTCACTCGATTTCAGGTCACCACGAGCAATGCAGGATAAGTTTTTGAGAATGCCAGCTACTTGCGCCGACGAAACGTCAGCAGTAGGCCGAACTACTTGAAAGAGATATCTCCAGGCAATAAGTGACACTTCTCATACAAAGGGTTCTCTTACTCTGATGTATGCCATTGTCAGTATTCACGAATCGGTTTTAGCCCGATGTAACGACTGTAACTAATCTTGCTGAGAGTGGTATACTGAACCAACGGTTTGATGGTACGGATCGGCGTGAGTTGCTATTGATTCGCGGTGCGAGAATGAATTCTGGATCTGAAGCAATGCCAAGGAGCGGGGTGGCGTTGTGGTTTATTCACAAAATAATTTATTAATGGCAGCTATATAGTTTATCAACATAATGCAGACATATTCACATCAAGTAGCACACAAAAACTATCTTTGTTATTCGGAACATTGATAGGCTACAACTCCAGCATTAACACTATCAGCTTTTTTTCGTCATCATCTTTATCTTTCTCCTTCTTGTATTTATGGAGTTAACATTATGTTTGGTATGTTGCCAGAACTTTCCATACGTTTGGCGTACGCAGTGATTTTCAAATTTCGTTTTCTATACATAATAAATGGTCGTAGTACGTTGCTGCTTGGTGGCGTGTTCTTTACGTTGCAGTATGCCCAAGCATCCAGATTGCCTCGTGATTCTTTGTTCTCGGATATGTGAGTCTTTCCAGTCTTGTCAATTCAGTTACATCTACATTTGCAGGAGTTGTCCTGCCGATCACTGCCAGTTTCTGTGTGTCCACAACCAAAACTGTGTATTACAGCAAACATTTCTATGCAGTTGTCGGACTGGCTAATGTATTTTTTGTGGAGTTTTTCATTGGGCGGGAATTTTTCATTAACGACGATGTACCATTTAAAGGTGAACATTATGTACATTTTTTCAGGTGATGTTCCATTTCGATCGAGGATATTTGCTTCTCTTCGGTTACATTGGGCTGTTGATGGTTCAAATGGCTCTGAGCACTATGGGACTTAACATCTTAGGTCATCAGTCCCCTAGAACTTAGAACTACTTAAACCTAACTAACCTAAGGACATCACACACATCGATGCCCGAGGCAGGATTCGAACCTGCGACCGTAGCAGCCCCGCGGTTCCGGACTGCAGCGCCTAGAACCGCACGGCCACCGCGGCCGGCCCCTGGGCTGTTGATGTCAGGGTATTGTAATGTCTCTTTTAGTAAATGTTTTGATTTGTTCGCTTTGCTGTTTATACACGGTCGAGTCACATTAATGTGACCAGCGTCCATGTTCGACATCAACGTGCAATAGTCACTCGCAGACGGCACGTGGTAGCACTAGCAGTAAAGGGTATATAAAGCTAATCGGGGAATGCGGAAAGTAATGCAGTCGGGCCTCCGCAGCAGATCAGCAGGTGCCTGCTCCATGCACCCATGCTGACTGCTGCTCATCGGCGACGGAGGCTGGAATTTGCACTCCAATAACCCAACTGGACGTCCACTGAGTGGCGGAAGGTGGCCTTTTAAGGTGAATCACGTTTTATGCTGCGTGAGGCAGATGGTCATTGGTGTATATGGCGCTAAACGTCTGAAATCAAACAGCCAGCAACAATCGCCGGAAGTGACCAGGCCAGAGGACATTCCTAGGCGATCTCGTAATTCCGGAAGGCACAAGGATCAGCACGAGTATGCGTCTATCCTTGGGGACCATGTACACCCTACATGCAGTTTGTTCTTCCTCAGCAAGATGGTATCTACTTGCAGGACAATGCGACGTGTCACACAGCTCGCAATGTACGTGCGTGGTTTTAAGAGCACCAGAATGAGTTTACCGTACTCCCCAGGCCACCAAACTCCCAGGATTTGAACCCAATCGAGAATCGGGCTATTCGCCGTGGATCCTGAACCGAGAAACCTGACGCAACTGGCGACGGGACTGGAGTCAGCATGGACCCACATTCCTATCAGTACCTTTCAGAATCTCACTGACTCATTCTCTGCACGTCCATGGACATAATAGGGCTCGAAAAATGGAAGAATTTTTGATTTACATCTGTTGCGGATATGCTTGAGAAAGAAAGCACTTCAAAACGGGGGCGGTAGCCGAATCACCAGGACGATTCCCCGGAAAATAGACCTCTCGTATACAAACATGAAGATACTAGTCAGATACAACTAAAGGAAGCAATCAAACTGCTACTACCAATACCGAGTAATAGTTAAAATGTGTACGGGATCGGACTTTCCATATACTAAACAGACTTTTAAATCACCTTATGCTCCCTTTTATTTCATATTTATATTTACAATTTGTGCACAAGAAAGAGTCGTGACATGTATGATCAACCGAATGGTATATTCAAGTGCAAAGAAGACGGCTGTATGAAAATAGCAGTAGTGCACGTTTAATTTACATTTTGTCAGACCCGATGGGGAGATTGGCAAACCCTATAATTATTTATTATTATTCCCGGTTTTACAGTATTTTATATTTTCCATTAAAACAAAACATTACATCAAATTTTATTTTCATTTTTCCTTTGCTCTTATCTGTCCATACACTTCCTTCAGTATTTTTTCTTGTAATTAATGTCTGAATTTCTTGTATCCAGTGGCCAGAGGTCCCCCTCGTTTCTTCTCTCCTGGTGGTCCACACTCCGTAACACTTAATCGCAGTCTCTCCTCTGACATCCTTTTCGTCTATCTGTGTGAGTTTCCTTCCTGATGACTTCATTTCTAACACGTTCTCGCACGGATATCCCTGCAGACCGTCTCCAAAAATCCATTTCAGGTACAGTCAATAATTTCTATAATCGGAGTTTAACTGTCCATACTTGTGACCTGTATGTTATAATGCTTTCAATAATTGTTTTTAAGATTTTGCTTTTTGTTTCCTTTCTAATCTTTTGATCCTGTAAGATACCATTTAATGTTCCAATAATGAAGATTCCAGCATTTATACGTGAATTAATTTCCTTATCTTGTTTACCGCTTATGTGTAATCGTTCCCATCTCTTCTTGCAATCAAATCTTGATTTGTGTTTCCTGTAACCATGTATTTTATTTTATTGGTGTTGACCTATAGGCACCATTTTTTATACTCTTCCATTAATTTCCTGGTAATATATTCGCTGTCTTTTCCATGTAGTGGAAAAATTAGTTGGTCACCAGCAAATTGTAGTGAATATAATATGGTACTATCATTTGTCTAGATTTTTCATGTTCTTACATTTTCTCCAGTTTAACAGCGCTTAATTTGTGCATATTTCAAACTTCTCATTGTTTTCTTGAGTTGGCGAGGAACAACTTTCCTACATGATTTCGCAAATTTCAGTTAAGTTGGCCTGGCTGTAGGGGCGGAAAAAGAGTCCAGATCCCAATTGATTTCTGGCCAGTGGATCAGATTGCAATTTTTGCAATATACAAAGGAATCTGAACTGACTGCGGTGAGTATGGCATACTCCCTTTGAATGGACCAATAATTCATAGGAAACGCATAGGAAAACATTTGTACATTGCAAAATCGAACGCACCACCTTGAAGGAAACGTCAGTACACAACTTTTAACTATTTTTTAACAGAATCGAGCCAAATTTTAACCCGATTTTCATCGTCAATTCTCCGGCAGATATCTCAAAAAACAAAGGAAATAATTCATTTTAAGTAGCATAACAGTACATTGTCTGAATAGCCTTCAGTGGTGCTTTAACGTATTGAAAAAAAATCGAGTTTTATCAGCTGGTATTAATAACGCTGAGATCCCGGCTCCTTATTGTCAGTTTTGTTGTCTGTTTGATTCTTGAGCACTGACTGTCTCTACATAAGTTGAACTGTTGCTGGACAAGTACAGACAAATTTTTGATTGAATTTTCTCTTTTTGAGAAGGCAGAAGAATAAATCTCTGTTACTTGCAAAAAAATATTCCAAAGCCAAGGTATTCACTTTAAAATGCTTTTTTAGCAGATAAGTTTGTGCTGGGCGAGTGATGTGTTAAAATCGATGGCTCTCTTACTCTTTAAGCAAATCTCATAACCTACTTTTCTGAGTGTAACAGAAATGTTGAAATATATCTTGTCGTGGAATCTCATATTCGTTTCCTTGACACCATGAATAAGTATGATACGGACCTTGCTTGCAACGCAACAATAACTTGAGAACGAATGTAGCGGAAAGTACACTTAGAAGCAGACGGAAAACCAGTATCTTTCGTAGGGCGAAGGGACGATTTGGTTAAAATCCCACCGGAAGTAGAATCAGATGTCTAAGTGGAATCATTAGTTCGTGGTGTCAATGAAATTCTACCGTTTAACACTAACGTTACGTGACGCTAAGTCTACATAATTCATTCGACGTCTGCAGAGGATGCACAGAACTGTTTACGAAGTATGCGTGAGAAGTAAGAACCGACTGGCTAGAAAACATCGCAAATGATGCGTATCACAATATGCAGTCACCATTATCCCGTTTTAATGGTGCCATCGATGATGATGATTTCACTTCCTTTTTACCATTACTGTCGAAGAGCTTGAGGTACCGTAAAACAAACTTTTTGGAAACTCTGCATAGAATCAGGTCGATTGGAATTTCAGTTAGTCGATGTATAAGGTTTTCAGTAATTGGCTATCTTGAGAACTTCGGTGTGTAAAAATGGATGTTATAGTATGTGGGTGCATTTTGATCCTTTTAGGAAGCGTTCTGTAAATTTCCTCCCCAAGTTTATGGTTCTTTGAATGCACGAAGAACACATCTTTTTGGTCACAAAACACAATTACCTTGTTTTTCTATGCAAATTGTGTTTGTGTGGACTCTGTCAGCCTTAGTAAATTTTAATTAAGCAACTGCACGTATTGCTGATTAGTCTCAGTTCTTTGACGTACGTAATCTACGATTCATCAGGTTTTATGAGAGGAAAAAATTCTTCTCTGCTCGTCTGGCATCGGTAATTCGCCCGCAGTGAACTGTTTGTTTTCGAATGTTTTAATGGACGCAACATCTTGAGTTCTTATTCGAAACACACAAAAAGCGTGGAAAAACTGTTAAGATTGCGTTAAGGGAACAGTTGTTTCGTTGTGTCCGCCCGGCGGGAGCGCGAAGTCTATCGTAACGGTCGACGCGGCTCTGCTCTTGGGAATGGCCCGTTTTGGCGGCGGTTTTGTAAAACCGTAACGCGTCCAACTGGCGCGTTGGCCGCTGGCCTCCGCCGCATCTGCTGACCCGCCATATATCACGGCCTTTGTGGTCACCTCTAAAACAGGCGGCTGTCCGCATTAATCTCTGACCCGACCCCAATAAACGTGGCCCCCGGGCATTTTCCACACCTTCGATTGTGGCATTGATAGCCAAACACAAGAGGGGAGCAAGGGTCAGACCAACAAAAAGGCAGGTCCGGGGACCTCTGGTTTGTTTCGTGACCCTGCACATGTCCGAGTTCACACACTGGACTGCCCTCTGCGAGCGCGCCAATCCCGGACCTCTTTTCCAGAAATCTGAATCATTTGTCCGGAACCCCGCGGTGCCGTGATCCTCCGCTGGGCGCTCAACAACGAGTGTAAATCCGAGTCCTGGCCGTCAGCTGTCTCACGTTGCCTGCGAGGGAGCGGGCGTGCTACACTGTTCTCCTGAACTTTTAAACGATTGTCACAGTCGTGTCTGAAACGCACCTAATACTTGGCTGGACAAGCCTGTTCAAAAATACAATCTCTCTGAATATCAATAACTGCTACACAGTGTATCACAGCGCTATAGATGTAGAGTTTCATCCATTCCTTTTAATACTTAATATAGGTAGTTGTATTCGGATATGTAAAAAATACATTCCATATTAATACATACGATGCACTGTTTTTATGCGCAGATGATATCACACCTTTAACATAGAATGAAGATGGTTAGGGAGGGAGCATCATGTTGTGAATAAAATATACAAACAATTTTTAAAAAATTGCTGAGCAGAAAAAGGAATATTACAAGAAGGGACACTAAAATGAAAAAAAAAACTGTAAATGACAAAGTTATTCGACAAGTTAATCACTTTAATTACTTAGGAAGTTACGTCAGTAAAGATTACGAGCCGGACGGAGTGGCCGAGCGGTTCTAGGCGCTGCAGTCTGTGATGTCCTTAGGTTAGTTAGGTTTAAGTTGTTCTAAGTTCTAGGGGACTGATGACCTCAGCTGTTAAGTCCCTTAGTGCTCAGAGCCATTTGAACGATTACGATAAGGTGCAAATAAAGATATGTAGGGGCTGAAGAATTTTATAAAGGAGCACAATAAATTGAAACAAACTGATAATATTTTGTAAAACACTGCCTGCTTCAAATTATTGTTGGCGTCTAAGTTTGTAGCGGTTTTCCATAAGTTTAATGAACGCAATAGATACACATAACAGGGACGTTAGTCATCAATAATATCTTATTCTTCACTATTTACAAGTCTGCCAGCGCTGGGGCAATTTTTCGAGTAGGCAGCTATGGAAATCACGTCGTTTCGAGGCGAAGAACTCGTCGAGCCAAGTTCGAAGCGCATTTTCATCCGGAAGGAAGTTCGTTGAAGGTTGTTCGATAGAGTGCGAAAAAAGTTAAACTCTGAGGGCGCAAGATCAGGTGAATAAGGTGGGTGCGGAATGATTTCCCAACCCAGCTCTATAGTGTTTTATCGTCAGTCTAACAGAATGCAGGCGGGCCTTATCGTCGAGTAACGTCACTTCGCTCAGTCTTTCTGGTCGTTGTTCGTGGACTGCGACTGCAAGACGTCTCAGTTGTTGACAGTAAATGTTAGAAGTGATGGTTACATCTCGGGGAAGCATTTCGCTGTAGTACACCACACAGTCGCTGCTCCACCAGATGCATAACATTATTTTTTGTGGATGCGCGCAGCTCTCTGTACGGGAAGTTGCTGCTTTGTTTCCTTATGTTAGCATAAAGACACCATCTCTTGTTACCAGTAACGATACCGGATAGGAATGGTCGGTGTTGTTTACGAGTCAATTGATGACGAACAAGCAGAGACGCACATATAGTCACCCGCCGATTTTTATTATTTTGGCTTAGAGCAGGCGGTACACATACACCCAATTTTTTTTAGCCTTCCCGATTGTGTGGAAATGTCGCACGATGGTGGAACGATCATAGTTCATCACTATTGCCAGTTCTCGAGTACACTGACGGTGATCATTATGGATTAAAGCGTTTAAACGATCTTCATCAAACATCGAGGGTCTTCCGGACAGTGGAGAGTCACTAATATCAAAACGACCCTACTTAAAACGAGAAAGCCATTTTCTTGCCATTCACTGCCCAATGGAATCACACGGTGCAAATGATGATGGCTGCCTCCACTGCTGTTACCCCTATATTGAACTCAGACTGAAGAATATGTCGAAAATGTTCCGATTTCTCCACTTGACACTCCATTTTCTAGCGCCTTAGCTCCACTCACTATTTCCAAATGATAAAATGACAATATGTAAACTCTAATAGCTATAGTGAACTACAAATAAAAATTGAGAATCGAGAAATAAACCCATAGAAGCTGGGATACGAACATGCAAAACAAAAACGCTACGAACTTACGCCCCAACCAAATATCTGGAATCGAATCATGCCCACAAGAAAACGACGAAGGACGTGAGAAATGAAACTTATTAGAAAAATTTAAGGATACAGAAAACCTGGACTGAAAAATAATGATATTAAGAGAGAAATAAAACTATCTAGCTCGTATAAACGAAGAGAATAGAGGAAATTGGAACGAACCCATTACAAAAATGAGTAGTGGCAGACAATGTGTGAAGTATAAAAGCCTTAAACCAAAATGACAAGGAAGTGTTGTCAGGTCAAGAAAACAATGGATATCGAAATAGCTTACGATTTGAAATTGAGAAGAACAAGAAGACTAAATTTTTAATGATAATGATGATATCTCAAATGTGTCGTTGTTCAAGTAATACTCACGTATTTAATATTTCGGACACTGTAGAAAGCGATAACACCAAAAGAACATTAATAAAAAAAGGAAGTAACAAAAAAAGATAGAAAGAAGTATTCAGCATCTTAAACACGAACCTTTGCAATAGTGCTTTTCTTAGGAATATGCTGTTAACGACGGAAACATTTTACCATTGTTTCGGTGAGGTATTCGTTACAGTGTGTATGTATCACGTTGGACGAATCCTGATATTCGAGTATCAGAACGCCGAAAGAAGGATCTTCCATGTGGATACAGCCATTCTGCCATATATCATATAGTACCTAATAATGATAAAGAACTAATGCCAGCCGTAGTGGTCGAGCGGTTCTAGGCGCTACAGTTTGGAACCGCGCGACCGCTACGGTCGCAGGTTCGAATCCTGCCTCGGGCATGGATGTGTGTGATGTCCTTAGGTTAGTTAGGTTTAAGTAGTTCTAAGTTCTAGGGGACGGATGACCTGAGAAGTTAAGTCCCTGAGTCCTCAGTGCCATTTGAACTAATTAAAATGATATAGATAAATATGACGCTTAAACTCAGTCATTTATTTGATGGTTGTGTACTTCTCGTAATAGTAATGTTCAGTTACGCCTAGGTGAAAATATTTACACTAGAGAAGAATTATTTCACTTTGGACTCGTAGATAGCTTCTAAGGAAGACCAGTGCATGATGTCCAAAAGTTACAGTATAGATGCTCTCACTAGGAACGTCAGAAGTCATATTGTGTAAGCTGTACCCTAAAATTGCAAGTAACTGTGGAATAATGGAAACAAAATGGAAATTTCTGCAAAACGCTACAACCGTGACTTGCGACATATACGCAGTCCAGATACAGTTTTCTTCTACTACACGCACAATGGACGTTCATGAAAACATTCCCGACATTTAAAAAAATTGAAAAAGAAAAACTACAATTTTGTCTCATTTTACTAAACTATGTGGTCGCCGTCTCTGAGAGAGAGCCGAGAGAAACGTTCCCATTGTTAGTGAAGAGTTTAATGTTTTGTCGAATGTGAGGTCGTTAAGGACGATGCATTACCTGGAAAAGATGCCTGGTAACTTATACAACTGAAGTTGTGGCTTGATCTGTATGTCCCCCACTCTCCTTCACTGACCATATGGTTGTGGAGACTGGTTAAATATGCTTTTCTGCGCTTCTGTTAGTCTGCAACTACAAAGATTAGAAATGAGATTCGTAGCCAGTCTTACGAATCTTATATTTATGACACTTAACGCTTTTGCCATGTTTGGCAACGACTTGTATTCGTGACAAATGTCACGTCGCAGTGTTGCTCTGTTTCCAGGTTAAATCTCCATTACTCTCCTTTTTCTTATTTTCATATTGACCATTGCATTGACAATTGCCGGACTGCGCTATTTCAACTGCGGTTTCCCTTTTCCTTGCGCCTGAGCCTTAACTTCAGCCCAATATTTCAGCATTCGCTTCCTGTGTTGTTCCTTCCTAGTTTTAGACCCCGAGTTTTGCCAGTTTTTAGTTTTGGCTTCTGCTGGAAATCCAGGCCTCCGGTCGTAGTAATGTATAGTTTTATCTTGGCATTAATTGATACTGACGTCTTCTTGTAGAACTTAACGTTAGTTCATATTTGTTTCCATTTTTCTGATACTTGATGCGAATGCTTCTACCTCAGAGGAGTTTGACTCTGTCCACTCTCCTAGATCTTTATTATTATTGCCATCATCATCCTCATAACGTATTTTACTCTTGTGGATATTATACCGCTTTCTTTTTCTCCACCACCCTGTCAGTTTCGTGGTTTGATGCATTTATCGTAATGTTATGTATCAACCGGTATCATCCCTGTTACTAGACCTTTGTTCTGTTCCTAATTTTTTTTCGATCCATCATTCATTACGCAGTCTGTTCTCACGGAATTTCCCAGACACTTTCCGTTTTTACACTTGATTGTCCTAAATAACTGCCTTTCGTCATTCAAAATTCATGATAAGTCCTGGTCTCTTATTTTGTCTTTCTGATTCACACCTTTTCGTCTTCTTACAGTCTCACATCTCGAAACCTTCTAAACGCTGTTTTTCACTGCTTCATAATATCTACATTTCAATACCATATAACATTGCAATCCTCACTTATCCAAGAATTTACAGAATGTTGAATTTTTGTTAAATAACTTTCCATAGATGTTAGTATTTTTGTTTTCGATTCATCTTTGTATCTCATTTAACTGCTTAACCGAATGCAGAAACAGCCATTTTGCTTCGTCATTTCTTTCCCAATTTTAACATTTACCTCCTTTCCCTGGGAATCTCCACTGCCATTGTCTTTTTAATATGTATTTACATGCCATGACGTTCACAGCCTTCCTCCCATTCCTTCATGCTTTTGGTAATACTTTCCTCCGACTTATTGCTAATCCTCCACCGTCAAAGCAGGAAAATTGTAGCTCAGTAGGTGAGTCGGTTCATTCATCAAAACTGTTCAAATTTGTGCGAAATCTTACGGGACTTAACTGCTAAGGTCATCAGTCCCTAAGCTTACACACTACTTAACCTAATCTATCCTAAGGACAAAACACACACCCATGCCCGAGGGAGGACTCGAACCTCCGCCGGGATCAGCAGCACAGTCAATGACTACAGCGCCTAAGACCGCTCGGCTAATCCCGCGCGGCTGTTCATCATCCATCGGAAGAAGGTAAGGTCATACCACTACCTTTATGACAATATTCAACAAAACACTGGAGAGTTAGATTCACTCTTCACATTAATGATTGCTTTAATTCTTCACTTTAAGCCAACTGCATCTTCATTTCTAATTCACAAGCCTGTAGAAACTTCATATTTGGGTGGACTTCATTGCTGCATTACTGAAACGAATGCTGTATTCAGTGGATCGGCGCTTAGACGCAGCTCTTCCGAAATACCAGTTTTCTCCATACACTACGTACTACGAGCATAAAATCAGTGGCTACAGAAAGTAAAAGGAGACCTTTGACAAAAGTGAAAATTTCGATGATTTAAGTCATCTGATCAACAAAAGTAACAGTTTCTATACAAACATTGTTTTGCTAAAAGTAATTCCTTGCGTTACACGATAAATTTGTCCTTGGGAGTTCTCATATCTTCAGTCAGTCCATAACTACAATTAGCAAGCCGAGACAACAGTGGTCTTGTTAGCTTCTGCAGGCGCGTGTTTGATCCTCCACCGAAGCTTTCAGGAATCCAGAACCTTCTTCAAATAATTTGTAGGTTAAAATAAGGCAAGAGTGAGTTGAAGGTACAGTGAGGAGCAAGAAGTGAAATGAAATTGGGGGGGGGGGGGGGGGTTGAAGGATTGAAAAGGTTATTCTCGTTTTCATGTGATTTTTCAGTTATTTTGTATAGTGTCTGGTTTCCAATATTTATATGGTCTTTGAGCAACTGTTTATTTTGTGTTAATGCTTTTTGTATGTGAAAATTTTCTTGAGGAGGGAAGAGGTTTCTGTCTTTACTGATTCTTATGATGTTCATATCTTTTTCAATATTGCTTGGTCTGTGGTATTCCTGTGTTAGATGATCTGTGAAAGTCGAATGATCTGTACCGTATTGCGATGTTCTGATGTGTTCTTTATATCATGTGTCGAATGCCCTGCCAGTCATTCCAGTGTATATTTTTTACAGTCTCTGCAACAGAGCTGATAGGTACCAGAGTGTTGGTATCTGCGTAGTTTTGATTTTCACCTTATCGCCCATTCTTTTTTTCCCCCACGAGAATGTTACCAATATTTCGTACCATGTGGAAAGAAAAAACAGAAATCGTAGAATAGTTGTGTAAATATATTAGGTTAGTCATTTGATAGAAAAGTATCACTTGAGGAAATGCCTGTGTGGAGAAAGTGAGTATATTTTGGTATATATAAATATGTATTTCCGTGTGCTTTTAAGTGAAAGATAATTTTTATCTTAGAAACAGTAATGGTGAAATAAAATCTACAGTTGTTGAAGTGATCCATCCGAAGACTGGTCCGAAGCAGCTTTCCGTGATATTCTTGTTTTAAGCAAGTTTTTGTATCTACACAACTACTGCAGCCTATAACAATTTGAACGCGTTACTGTATTAAAACTTTTATCTCCCTTTGCAGTTTTTGTCCCCAAACTTCCTGCCATTACAAATTAACTGTTACTTTAAGTCTCAGGATGTCTCCTATCAATCTATCCCTTTCTTTTTGTCAAGTTCTGTATTAAAGCTCTTCTCACCCCAATCGCTGCAGTGTCTCTCCATTAGTTACAGACACAGAATTCCTCAGGACTGATCAAAAAAAGTTGCAATCTTAAAGTGCTGACTGTTGAAGTGCATACTGATTGCAGGTGATATTCGGAATACTGTTTAACAGCCTTGTACACGAACTTCACAGAAAACGCTAGCCCGGCTGCACGTCCTTCAACTGAAGCGCAGAGAGGCGGCGTTAAGAGCCGAGCCGTACTTGGAAATGCGGCCGTATTTGTTCCAGAGCGAGGCGGGCAGGTTTTGAAGAGAGCCGGGAACTGGGACAGTGGGGCAGCCGCCAAACAACGCAGACAAAGCCGGAGAAACCTCGCCCCATTGTCAGGCGACGCGGTGCTGTTTCCTTATCTTCGCCCGGCCCGCTCTTTTTGTCCGAACTCAACCCTTTCTGCAGTGTCCCCGTCCGTGGCGCGGTCGCTGCTCTTAGCTGCAACTGCTGCGAGGTCATCTTGTCTTCTCCTGGTATTGGATGCCTTCGAAAAGAATTTCACCAACTATGTAGTTTCTAACACTCATCAAAAATTTCTGCCATTCCCCTTCATCGCATTAAGACTTCAAATAATTAATTTGTTTTTAGAACAACAGTAAACTAATAAAAATTAATGACGTGTCAGATTTAATAAATCCTACGCATTCCTGATGCAAATCTTTGTTTGCAAATCCGCCGAAGATTCCCATTTTCTCCATGTTTGACAAAACGCCATTCAAGACGTGCCCTTACTTGGGATTTTTCCACCAACTTTTAATGTATAAATTATTTCGTACAAGCCCGCAATGGGGTGGGGGCAAGAGGGGATCTTTCCTCACGTGCAGTCTGGATTTCAGAGGGTTTATTCATATATTAAGTGGAAATTAATTAGATTTGTGGGATACAATACATGTTTGTGTCACTTACAAAATGTAGTTCTTACGGTACGACTTGCCTCTAAACTGATCAACTCACTTATATAAAAAATGAACATTTTTGGGTCTTGCCCCCCCAACTTTTCTCTTTGGAAAAATAAAAAATGAACATTTTAGAGTCTTGTCCCCCCCTCCCCCTCTCCTTGAAAAAATTTCTCGCACTCCCTTAATCTCCGTATTGTTTCTGCTATTTCCGCAAATAAATGGTAACTTATTGCAAAAATTTAAAAATGAGCCGTAGCTCTCCTGGAGTATATCTACATGGCTACACCTTTATAGACTACCTTCAACAACCAATTTTGAGTGTCACAATTATAACTGAATAGATAAACAAAGTAATTTCATATCCTTCACGATGAAAATTCACTCAAATCTCTTACAGACTGATGATACATCGTCATAGATGTAAATAAAATTACAGAATAATCGCTTGCTGATAGTGCACATCTCGCGTTCTCACCAAGAAAATAGTGCATAACGAGGTGCGCATGGAATGAATGAGGACGGGGGTTTGCATGTCAGATTATTTCCTCGTTCCGTTATTTAGTTTAACACTTTCGTTGAGCGTCGTGCGATAATGTCGAGTGGGGCCGCAAGAGGTTGATGCTTACGCAGTCAGAAGAATTGTATGTGTGTGTGTGTGTGTGTGTGTGTGTGTGTGTGTGTGTGTGTGTGGTGTCTGTTCTTTCAGACAGACACCACATATATACAATTACGGCGATGACGGCCAGTGATCCTACAGAGCAGATGCCACGAGTAATGAGACGGGGGCACTAGTGTGTGGCAGAAGTTGAGAAATTGGGTCTGACGGGGGTTGTTCGTGCTGTTGTAGTGACCACTGTGTCCATATGGAGCCGGCAGAGTAGCTCAGCGTGTTCGATCAAAGTGCTGCGTGTGCTGTATAATAAAAAAAAAAACTGAGAGAGAGAGAGAGAGAGAGCGTAGTGATCAGCACATATGCCTAGTAAACAGGAGACCCGGGTTCGAGTCTCGGTCTGGCACAAATTTTCAACTTGCCCCATTAATGTAAATTAATGTCCACTGCCGGCTAATGTCTTTAATTCCTTTTTGTCTTGTCGCGAGAAAAATGCTTTCATATCATGCAGATCGGAAGGCAAAACCACTAGCATACAACTTAATAAGAGCAGAACGCTCAGTTTGCAACTGTTCGGAGTTCATTCCCTCCCCAAATTTCGGCTACTTAGCTCGCCTGTTTGATTGAGCAGGCCCTGTCTGTCCACACTCATGCACACGCATTTGTGTCAGTTAAACGAGCAGCACCGGCGAGAGAGGTAGTGCTGACATTGCGTGAAAACTCGGTAGATATTTGAGAACAAAATCTTTATTTTATTCTTATGACGTAGTCCCTTCAAATATTATAGCTGTGTTATTTAGTACGAAGACTGGTTTGATGCAGCTCTCCCCGGTAGTGTATTTTATGCAGATTTCCTCATCTCTGCATAACGACTGCAGTTTATATAACAGTTTTACCTGCCTACTGCAGGCAAGTGTTGGCCCCTCTCTACCATTCCTACTTCCCCCACTACCGTCCATTTCCAAACTAGCTATTCGTTGATGCCTGTGAATGAGGATGTGCCCATCAAAATATCCCCTCTTTTAGTTAACCTGTGCCATAGACATTTTCTCGCCGATTAGATTACGTAGACTCCCGTTCATCGATTACCCGATTTACTCATCGATCTTCGGCATTTTTGTGTGTCACCACATTTCAAAATCTTCTATTCGCTTCTTGTCTGTGCTGTTTATCGTTTACGTTCCACTTCATATAACGCTACTCTGTAAACTAATACCTTTAGGAAAGACTTCACAACTTTTAAATTTATATTGTATGCTAACTTATTTGTCTTTTCAGAAAATATTTGCTTGCTATTCCCAGTCTGAACTTTATATCTTATTTCTAAATCTGCAAAGGTTTTAAATGTTTATTTGCGATTCTTCAGTATATCTTCCAAGATAAATCGTTGGATCAGTACTGCCTCGCGAGTCGTACGGTCGGTATTGCCTCATGTGTTCTTACATATTTCCGGAACCCAAACTGATCTCCCCTCATGTCAGCTTCTACCAGTCGTTCCTCTCTTCTATAGATAATTCGTGTTGGCGTTTTGCGGTAATACCCTTGTCAGCTCATGGGTACAATCATGGTTTCGTTGGCAACTGCAAAAATTTTTCCATGAACTCATTGGCCATCTTGTCTCATATTGGGCTACATGTATTAAAAATTATGGCGATTACTTTTGAAATAATAAACAAGTTACTTAAAGTCTCGTTTTCACTTGACTGCCCCTTACAATAAAATGGAATAGAGACGCTGCCAGGAAGATTTCACGGTGTACTGTACCAGGAATGAAGGAATATAAGGGATTAACATCCCATCGACTGCGAGAAGCTCACAGACGAAGCGCAAGCGGGTCACTGTGAAAGGATTAGGAACCAAAGGAACCATCTCGGTATTTGTCTTAAGACATTTAGGGAAATAACGGTAAACCTTAACCTGTATAACCGGACGGGGATTTCAAATGTCGTCGCCCCTATACGATTCTGTTGTGTTACAACTGTCACCTCGCTTGGTAGGAGAAGGAAGTTGAATAGAGTGGATGTTTTGCACAATGTGTACTCAGTTTTGGGTCGAATGTCTTGACGAGAGGTGATTCTGACACTTTTTTTATTAATGCACTTCTCTTCTCGCGTAGTTGAAACATAAGCTTGGGTAGTACACTTAGATTATTGTTTTACTATTAGCAAAGTAATCAATAAGAGTCCATTTTGCAAGAGAGAGAACACCGCTGAAAAACTTTCTGCCGGATGAATAGAGTTCGTTGTCTTTGACGCAGAACAGCTGGATGATTATTGTTTTAGTTGGAGCCCTGGCATTCATCTTCTACTTTGATTTCTGCTGCGTTTCTGGCGTGAACTGGTGGAGCCACATCTTAACGAAACTGATAACTGGCTCACTAAATCGATTAAATTATTTTTAATACAGCCCAAACGTCGTTGATAAATTTGTATTCGCATTTGCTTATGTTATACGTTAAACGAGTGCTGTATGCGTCATTAACAAAGTTTTCTCGTAATTGATTTTCATAGCAAATATACCGAGCCCATCCTTCCAGTATGCTTTTGACGTCAGCTCTTAAACACATCTGTAATAGCAGGTTACCTAGTACCACATTGTGCACTATCTCGACGTTCCGTCTCTGACTTTTGATTTTGAGAGACTCTTCGCGGGAATCATACAGAAAATAAGTAAGGCAATACTTGAAACCAGTAGCATATATTTTAACGAGTTGGAAATTAAGGAGTAGGTTTGCCCTAACTCTTCACAAAATTTGGATGAATTTCTGTTTGCGATAAACCATTGAAAGGCAGTAGTTTTGTGACGTCGATATTTCAGTTAGACACACACACACACACACACACACACACACACACACACACACACACACACACATATATATATATATATATATATATATATATATATATATATATATATCAACTGAAAAAGTTGTACCAAACCAAAAAGTAAAAAAGAACCACAGATCCAACTGACATCTAACTTATGTTTCTTTACGCAGCAAATATAACACTACCAAAAATTTTTATGTTATAAAACCATCTCAGTCCAAAGCCAAGAAATTTTCTCGTTAGGGCATGATTGTCAAGTGGCTGCTGGGCAGACTTTGTGTGTAGACTGGGAAACGTGATTCCTCAGAAGAGAGATCTGAATAGACAGCACCGAAGATATTAATTGTTTTAGTCCCTTAGATATTTGCCTGTGAAGCATTTGAGGCTGCTGTTTTACTTGCCAAACGCATAAGCGGAAAGTTGCAAGGAAGCAGTAATTAGATATGTGTATGTACCTCGAGCTGAGACTGTAGAAGTCTCATGCCACTTCCGAAGTGTATCGGGCCGCTTTCATACGGCGTTACACTGAGATTACTACTTAGGCTCGCCTTCGTCTCGTGAAAGGCGCGCCGCGACGACACCGAATGGGCGTTACGCACTGCCACGTATTGTGCTCGACTGCCTGCTACCTCTGTCCCTGGTCACTGTGCTCGACTGAATTCCACTTCTCCAGCTGCGGCAGAGAGGCGAAGTGCATTGCCGCATGGGTCTGTGAGACCTATGGATTTGAAGGCTTGAAACTGTCTTTACACCACGCCTTCTGTTTGAAATGAGGGGTTTAGAAATTGCTGTATTTTATATGTAGTAAGTATTATTTTATTGTGTAACTGTAACATGATTTTGAATCAGATGTATTGTCTGGAGATTTCTGTTAATTTTGTGGTTGTGTGATTGACAATGATTCCATTGTTGCGAATGAGTATATGAGGTGAAACAGTAGCATTTTTGTAAAAGGTTTATGATTTGGATTTGATTATTTCAGTGATTTTTGAGTTGTTGGATTGTGTGTAAAAGTCCTTGTTTGGCAGATTACGGGGCGCATTTGTTGCCAAGCGCAAAATATTTGGTTCGTATCGCGTGGTCTTTCTTAATGTTATTATCAGATGCTAGTGATCATAATTCTGGCTCATATTTGTGTGAATCTTATTTTCGTATTTACACAGAGACCGTTTCCATTGGGAAGTGGATATACCTGAATAAGAATTTCGAATTTTATTGTATACCTGTGAGATATGCTCTTTGAAGGTTAGCCTATTGTCAAAGGTATGGCTAAAAAACAAATACTGTTCCAAAGTAATTCTAACATTGAGACTCATTCTCCTTTGTGTGAACATAATAGAGTTTTGTTGCTGTTGTTATTTTCTAGGCATTCTGCCCAATTGTGAATCATTTGGAGATGATCTTGCAGGTTTGTGTGAATAAAGAAAATATCTGAGCTGCTCCTGTAAAGGGCAGCGTCATCCGCGAACATCGATAGATGTCCACCAGGCTCCTTGGAAGTGTATTTTGTAAATTTTGAATGGAGAACTGGGCCAATGGCGGAACCTTTCGGCACCCCTGCTTCTATTTGTCTAACATTACTGTCTGCACCACGAATGCGTACAAAGAACGTCCGATTTTTTAGAAAGAATTCGAGCATTTTTGTTATGCATTTGGAGCAACCTTGGTAGTGAAGTTTGTAGATTATACTTTTGTGCCCGACACGGTCAAATGCTTTCTCTATGTTGAGGAAGACGGCTGCTGCGGTCCTGTCCTGTGTTTGAGGTTCCTTGCAGTGTAGACCTGTTTGGTGAGGGGCGTCTCTTGATATATCGTGGTATGTTTATTCCTGAAAGCAAACTGTTCTTGAATTGTACCGGTAATGTCTTAAAGGAGTTTATGGAGTTCTTTAAGAATTATTCTTTCAAGAGCTTTCTCCAGGGAGCATAGGAGTAGACCCACAATTTTCGGGAAAGAGGTGGTCCTTGTTAGATTGTAGCACAGAAATTGTTTTGTCTTTCTTACAAAGTTTCAGAAAGTACTGTAGATCCAAGTAGGCATTCATCAGCGATGTGGTATATCGCTGAGTGTTTGGTGCCAAGTGCTTTAAGTTTATTGTTTGAATGTTATCTGTCCCTTGGTTTATTTCTTCCAACTCAAAGCGGTTGAATAAAGTTCTGCATGGTGTTCTGAGTAATCTCTTTACTTGCGCTATCATATTTTCCTTGTGGTCGTCACTCTCATGATTTTCAGCCTCGGGAGTCCTAAGCTGCAGCTGTAATACGTTAGCCATGGCTTCTGCTCTGCCTTCGGCATTATGGACTGTGACATTCCGTCCATGGAGAGGCTTGATTGATGACTGATCTATTCTTCTCCAATTTATCATTGATCAACCTCCAGGACTTGTCGGAGTTTTTCTCTAGTTACTGCGCTGTGTGAGAAGTTCCCTTTTTATTCTCCTGGCGTTCCTGTCTGTCTTGTCCAGTCTGCAGGTTTTTTGTAGTTTTGCCATCTGCGCCTATGGTATTTCTTCCTAGCTATGTTTTCAGTGAGTAGTTTTCTGGAAGTTGTGTGCGTAATGGTAGCAGTGTCCTTCTTCCCTCACACTGTTAAAACCTAATTATTTCTTCCACAGCTGTGCTTGTCACACCTCTTGTGAACAGCGTTGATATGAGAGGCGTGTTCTTCTGGGCGAGGCTGGGAAACCTTTTCCAGCTTGCGTGGAATGTCCTCATCGCTCCTTATGTCTGTTTACGTAATACAATGAAACACTTGCATCCGTGGTTTCGATGTTACACTACTGGTCATTAAAATTGATACACCAAGAAGAAATGCAGATGATAAACGGGTATTCATTGGACAAATATATTATACTAGAAGTGACATGTGATTAGATTTTCACGCAATTTGGGTGCATAGATCCTGAGAAATCAGTACCCAGAGCAACCACCTCTGGCTGTAATAACGGCCTTGATACGCCTGGGCATTTAGTCAAACAGAGCTTGGATGAGATGTAGGGTTTCGCAGGCATCGAATGAAGGGTAGAGCCACGGGTCGTAACACATCTGAAATGTAACGTCCACTGTTCAAAGTGTCGTCAATGCGAACAAGATGTGACCGAGACGTATAACCAATGGCACTCCATTCCATCAGGCCGGGTGATACGCCAGTATGGTGATGGCGAATACACGCTTCCAATGTGCGTTTACCGTGATGTCGCCAAACACGGATGCGACCATCATGATGCTGTAAACAGAACCTGGATTCATCCGAAAAAATGACGTTTTGCCATTCGTGCACCCAGGTTCATCGTTGAGTACACCATCGCAGGCGCCCCTGTCTGTGATGCAGCGTCAAGGGTAACCGCAGCCATGGTCTCCGAGCTGATAATCCATGCTGCTGCAAACGCGTCGAGCTGTTCGTGCAGATGGTTGCTGTCTTGCAAACGTCCCCGTCTGTTGACTCAGGGATCGAGACGTGGCTGCACGATCCGTTACAGCCATGCGGATAAGATGTCTGTCATCTCGACTGCTAGTGATACGAGGCCATTGGGATCCAGCACGGCGTTCCGTATTACCCTCCTGAACCCACCGATTCCATATTCTGCTAACAGTCATTGGATCTCGAGCAACGCGAGCAGCAATGTCGCGATACGATAAACCGCAATCGCGACAGGCTACAATCCGACCTTTATCAAAGTCGGAAACGCGATGGTACGCATTTCTCCTTCTTACACGAGGCATCACAACAACGTTTCACCAGGCAACGCCGGTCAACTGCTGTTTGTGTATGAGAAATCGGTTGGAAACTTTCCTCATATGTGCACGTTGTAGGTGTCGCCACCGGCGCCAACCTTGTGTGAATGCTCTGAAAAGCTAATCATTTGCGTATCACAGCATCTTCTTCCTATCGGTTAAATTTGTCATCTTCGTGGTGTGGCAATTTTAATGGCCGGTAGTGTATTTTATTATGTTGCAATCAGTTTCGGTGACTCATTACACCACCTTAGGCATTAACTGACGCTGATGGGGTGAACTCTTAATTGTGTACACGATCCCATCAGTGGCTAACATCTATGAACTGGCTTCCGTGCCTGTTGTAGACACAACATCGCTGTTAAAGTGTTCTGCGGAGATCAGTTTATAGATGATGGCTACTGGTGGGGTCGTGTGTACTATTAACCTTCACCTCCTCTTCGTCAATTAAGGCTTGAAGATGGTGTATTGAGTCACCGAAACTGGTTGCGATATACTAAAGCCGGCCGCGGTGGTCTAGCGGTTCTAGGCGCTCAGTCCGGAGCCGCGCGACTGCTACGGTCGCAGGTTCGAATCCTGCCTCGGGCATGGATGTGTGTGATGTCCTTAGGTTAGTTAGGTTTAAGTAGTTCTAAGTTCTAGGGGACTGATGACCGTCGATGTTAAGTCCCATAGTGCTCAGAGCCATTTGAACCATTTGATATCATCAAAACGACAGCTGCAGGTGTTTCATTTTATTACGTAAGTTAATGGTCGAACCCCGCAAACCATCAATCAGGAGAATTGACATACAGCAACTTAAGTATCGTTCTGGGTCACTGTTTAGCGTCAACGGGACTAGGTTATGGTCAGAATCAGACTCATCTACGACTGAGAGAGATGTCTGTCATCTTAATTTTTTTTAAAAACAAATATACATCTTAATTTTGTAAAAAACAAATATACATTAGAATTATAACGCTAATGTGTCGGAATATCCGGTGCTACAACTATTACAATTCTATTGAAGTCTGAGAATGAGAATGGCTCGAATGGCTCTGAGCACTATGGGACTTAACATCTATGGTCATCAGTCCCCTAGAACTACTTAAACATAACTAACCTAAGGACATCACACAACACCCAGTCATCGCGAGGCAGAGAAAATCCCTGACCCCGCCGGGAATCGAACCCGGGAACCCGGGCGCGGGAAGCAAGAACGCTACCGCACGACCACGAGCTGCTGAACGTAGACCTCTTCCAGTTGTACTTGAAGTTCTGCGCTTCCATTCGCAATGGTTTGAGTTCAGGTCGCCACCTGTTATGATGCTCTCCTTGATGTATAAAAGGGCATTTAAGTCGTTTAAGTTTGCATTAGGACTTCTTGGCAGGCTGTAGAGCGCAACTAACGGAACTACTTTTCCTTTTATTGTAGTTTCTATAGCAGTCGCTTTTGCCCTGATGAGAGGTAAAGTAGGGCTCTGTATGCGTTTTTGAACAGAATGGCTGTGCAGCCTCCTGGACTGTTGGGTGTATCAGTTCTGACTGCGTGGTTCCTTATTTCGAGGAGTTGAGCAAGTTGTAAATATGTTTCGGTAATCGAGTCGAGGGATTCTAGAAGGAGGTTCTTCTGGCTTCGTATGCCATTGTCATTCTCGTTCTTAAGCAGCGGAGGGTGTGATAGTGATTTTAGTTATGAGAGCAGTAGCTTGCTTTAACTGGGATGCAGTTCCCTGAATTGTTCTCAGAATTTTCTGGAGATTGAGTTGAATAATTAGGTTTAAGATGCCCCTGACGTCCGACAACTGCTGACGTGTTATAGCGGAATTTGGTGGTTGGTCCTGGGCGATTGGTGGCGGGGAGTGAGAAGTTAAAGGGGTTGCGTGTTTTACAACGCATGTCCTGATGTAAAGTTGGGGATCTGGAAGTTTTTAGTGCAAAGCGGCGGGATCGGGTGGAGGGGAGTGTTTCTGATCTCGGCTGTGTTCGTTTTGGATTGCCCTCTCTTGCTTTCTTTGTTGGCGGGCTTTTCCTATTCATAGTCGGACAGGACATTTGTTGTCGTTTCCAGTGTGTTCACTTTTGTACAGTCAGCAGTACGGTTTTCTTTGCTGCACTTGACGCAATTTTGCAGTAATTTTTAGTTACTGGCACCCTGGTTGAAACCTTGGCAGTTGTGACACTGGATTGAGCCTATTTGGTGTCTATAGGATTCCACTCTGCCTTGTAGGTGACGGAATGGTCGGAGTTTGTGTAGGCGTTTCGCATCCTCCGTATTTTCCAAATGTATTTGGATATTAAGTTGTGGTCTTTTCGCGGTGCAGCTTTCATTTGTGCAACGTTAGTGATGGGCAAGTCCAGTGAGTTACGGACTTCATGAAAAAGTTTGGGTCCATGGTGCTCTTTTCGTTCCTGATGATAGTGCAGAAGTTGCTAGGCTCTAAATTGGTACGTTATCCTACCTCCTCTGGGTTTTGATTTTAGCTATCCTATTAGGTCTGATTTTATTTTTTCTAATATTTTAACGTTGTTTTGCGTGCCAAAAACTAGAAGTGGTGGCACACGTGGCCTTTCCGGAACATTATTTGCTGTGCCTGATGTTTCCCGTGGGTCATGTTCACTCAGGGCGCTGAAACGGTTACTGTTGGCTACCTGAACTTATATTGATGGGTGGTCCATGCTGACGTCCGCTTGCGCTCGCTAAACTGGAATCATTTCGTGACGTTACGTCCGTTGGAGATTGAGAAAGATGTAAGAAACGAGGAACCCAGGGTACAAGAAGCTGAGAGGGTGGGAAATACCTTATTACGAAAGAGTACGTATTGGGTAGTAGAAACATCTGTATGAGAAACATGTCATTATATGTTCCCTAGGCGTGTAACGGAAGCAGCGCAAAGCGGATAAGTAATATCCATTGCCTCTTCCTTCGGCGTTTGTTGTAACCAAATGGCAAACATTCGACCATAATGATCTCACACGCCAATAAATCATACATAACACCGGCAAAGATATTCTTTATCAATAACACAACGTTTGATCCTTTCCCAGGTACAATGAAATTATTTTGCTCGGCCAAACGTGACGATCCGCCTTAGAATGTTAAGAGAGCTAAGAATAATCTGGTAGCCCAAAAGTATTAACTGCCACTTCTCTTCAACTACCTGTCATACTCTCACGAAGGATACCTTTTGGTATGACTAGTATTGTCTTCTTCTCTGGTCATTTGCTATTCCGTCATAGTGACAGTTGGTAATTGCACCTGTATATTTGCGGTAAGGGCACATGACTTTCCGTCTGTCGACAGCGTTTTATAGCCTGTATTATTCTCCTTTCTGGAGTAAGAATAGAAAAGATCAGATAGTTAGAAAATGTACTACTTCTTTTCCAGATGTACATTTCCCCGACAGAATTGTAGCAGTCACGCAAATCGAATGACAAGAAGCGAAGGAAAGATGTTCGTATCATACCTTCAGTAGTGATACGTTTAAGCGTTGCTGACACTGGGCACATAGTGATTGTCTACAAGAACTGATTTTTAGGATTGGGTGACGTGTTCATGTAGCTACATCAGAAGTGTGGTTGCAAGTTTCTTATAGAAATGGCATCCAGAATTGAGGACACAGAGAATTCTGTATGCTATCATTAGGGACCACGACGGTTCAGAGACACAGGGGACGCTATTTCGGATCTTGACATGAGATCGTTCCTGCAACAAAGGGATGGAAAATACTCCAAGACGACAATGTCGGTACGCAGAGGGCATGGTTAAACTGCTAGTACTTACGCGTGCACAGCATACCAACAAGGAAATTTGCGGCAAACCTCCTAGCTTTTGAAGTACTATAGGCCAACTTCTTTCTGGCTTTGTCCCAATCAACAAATGATACGAAGCTTGTAGGGTTTGACTGTCGAGAAGATAGTGAAAACGTTGGAAAGAAATCTTATCTGGTAGACGCCTGAAGAGAGACGCTGTACGTCTTCCATGAACCTGTGTAGAAAACTTCAGGAAAAGCCCCTGTGTATCTATTTAGTAAAGATCGTGTACATACAGTTCAGAAAAGAACAGATAGGAACACAGGTAGTGGTTCCTTCTACGCTGTATATGTGGTTGAACGGCAAGAAGTCGGTGTGGTATGCCGTGTAATAAAAAGTACCCTTTGTCGTGCACTTCAAGTTATTCGCAGAACATTGATGCAGATATATTTAGACGGTTACATGATATTTGTGCTTTCCATTCTCTTCGCTACGGCAGTTCGTGTTACTTGTGCTTGAACGAATGTACTGCGTAAGCTATCGGGCGTCGTATGTTTAGTTATACACGAGGTACATATGCCATTAGTTTGCCTTGTCGTTCTGTACGCAAATGGACTCTTCGTATATGATTCCCCAGGGCCTTGAACTCCGCCGATTTCACCGCTGCGGTCGTGGAGTAACACATTTGTGCATGGTGGTAATGGATTCCATGACTCTGTGGGATGTTGTGTCCAGAACAATCCTCGTCATTCGTCTACTTTGGCGTTTCCTACTTAAAAAGAATCTGTGTCTGGCAGCAGCTTTGATTCCACAATAATGTGTGAGGAATCGCCCATCTTTCATTGAAATTTCCCTACCTCTTTTATTTAGGACGTGTGGTAATGACTTCAGACTGAGGCACTACTTGTATATGTAAGCAATCTTGTTCTACATATATATTGTGCGAAACATTAGCGATCTTAAAGCATGTGGCAAAGACACTTTTGAGTTGAACCAAATATTAAGGTTACGTTCCATTTCATTCACGGACAGACCTTAGAAAGAATGTTTGCTTGTACGATCCCGTGCGAGATTTCTGCTGGATCGCTACGTGAATATCTGACGTAATCCGCACTGCAGGACAGTCGTTGGAATTTTCGAAGCCGAATTTTCCAAGATACACAGAGTCCTTTCTCGATAGTCGTAGACTAGATACTTTTAAGATTCCTTTCAAAGTATTGCAGCGTGGACTGTGACACCCTCCAACTATATTCAATTCCCATTTCTTCGTTATGCTTTCCAGATGCTCATTTTACGTATTTAATTCCTTAAACGATTTTAATAAAATAAACGCAGTACTTTAGTATCCGTCTAACACTGTTCATGAGATTGGTTGATTCCTGATATCCTTTGGCTGTATAATCCATTCAGATAAGCAGCGCTGTCCTCATATACTGCCTGTTTATTCAAGTTCAAAAATGGTTCAAATGGTTCTGAGCACTATGGGACTTAACATGTGAGGTCATCAGTCTCCTAGACTTAGAACTACTTAAACCAAACTAACCTAAAGACATCACACACATCCATGCCCGAGGCAGGATTCGAACCTGCGACCGTAGCAGTCGCGCGGTTCCGGACTGAAGCGCCTAGAGCCGCTCGGCCACAGCGGCCGGCTTTCTTCAAGTAGTGCCCCATTAGTGTTCTCTTCAACGAAGACTCTGCCATCAGAACGTTAGAAATTCCACGAGGCTTTTCGCGGATGATGCTGTTGTATGCAGAGAAGTCGCAATGCTAGAAAACTGTAGCAAATTGCAGGGAGACGTGCAGAGGATCGACACTTGGTGCAGGCAGTGGCAATTGACCCTCAGCATAAATAAGTGTAACATTTTGTGACCACATGGATAAAAAAGACCATTTATTGTCTGATTGCACGATTCCAGCTCAACCACTGGAAGCATTTACTTACATAAAATATCTAGGGGTTAGCATATATAATTAACAGCGGGTAAGGCAGGTGCAGAGTGAGATTCATTGAATGAATTTTCAGGAAAAGTAATCCGTTAAGGAAGGAAGTGGCTTCAAAAACACTCTTTCCACCTATACTTGAATACTGCTCGTCAGTATGGAATCCATACCAGGGAAATAGAGAAGATCCAAAGAAGAGGAGCACTTTTCGTTACAGGTTCATTTAGTAAGCGCCAAGGCCTCACGGAGATGCTCAGCCAACTCTGTGGTAGGCGCTTCGAGAGTGGCGTTCTGCATCGCGGGGTGGTTTACTGTTGAAGTTCTGAGAGCGTACGTTCGTAGAAGAGATAACATTAGAGAGATTCGAGCCCTCACAGGGGCTTATTAGCAATCGCTCTTCCCGCAAACCATTCGCAATTTGAACAGAAAAATGGTGAAATGACACTGGTACCTTCCCTCAATTGCAGATTATAGATGTAGATGTAAAGGAATGAAAGCACGGATTTTAGAAAAATGCTGTTTAGTGAGTTGTACGGTTTTACCATCTTTATTTTCCTGCTTTACTTTTATGTGCGAATTCTAGATTTGGCTTCAACGTCATAAGAAAAAATTGAAATTACACATCGTCAGGAAGCCATTAAATAAAACAGTAATCTACACTCATGACTCTCCCAGTCGAAATTTTTCAGCTTGTTAGGAATTTGCGTAAATGTTTAAGGAAATCACATCCTTGACTTGTAAAATAATAAAAAATGGTACATTTAGAGATTACCCTATCTCATATGGAATTATATGTAGGAGCTTGTAATTCTTTCGTATTAGTATGCTGAGGTTTTCGAAGTATTAAACTGAGATTGCGTGCTTGTCGAACACTTGGACGAAGTGTGTGTCGGCTTTTGCGAGCGTGATAATGAGCAGCCCCCTTACGGTAGTAATACGGTGCGTGAGCAAAGAATCGGATTTGTTTCCATCGGCTCTTGTGTGATTCAGGCAGAGCTTATCTGAGCCGCGACAGCTGGACTATTGAGAAGAATGAAGGACAGACGAAGTGATACAAATGGCAGTCGGTAGGAACAAAACCTTTCCGGCCAGCGAGAGTCGCGTGTGCCACAGATTGGACTGTAAATCATTTCCGAGTAATGGTGGCCCGTTGTCAGGCCGGGAGCTGCAATTGGTCGCCTCTCGTGGGAACGCGGCGTCCAGCTCGGACAATGGTCAGTGCTAATGGCGCCCCCAGCGGGCAGCGGCCAGTGGTCACTCCACTGACGTCACCCTCATTACGAGAGGGCCTGCCCCTGCCTCGTGCACGCCAGCGTTACTTGCCGAAGACTACAGAAGGTGCCAATCACAGCCACGTCGTGCACACTTTGACAGAACATCACACACTACCTTACCACGCTGTGAGCCAGCCGAAGTTTAATTACTATACATGGTGTCCCAGTGGAATGATCAGTATTCAGGGATATAACAGAAATGATAATTCAAAGCAAAAAAGCCTAGTAAACATGAACTCTAAAATCCATTCCTTAAGAGCTATGAGCACTTGTTCACCTTCGATACTGTGAAACAAACCTCCTCTACTACATACACTTTGAGTTCATAACTTGAGAGGTGGTAGTATGGACCAAAACAATAAAAAATTGTCTGGTAAACTTGGCCTCTAAAACGTATACCTTAAGAGCTATACTGAAGCGTATTCAAATACAGAGATATGTAAACAGACAGAATACTGCGCTGTGGTTGGCATCGCCTATACAGGGTGTACATAAAGTTAGGGAACACATTCAATTATTTATTGCACAAGAACCAAACACTATACAGATATCACACATATGTCATTTTGAAGAGAAACCCTGAAAGTTTTTTTCATGTATACCGCCACAGCGTGCTTTGGTAATTTGCCGATAAGACAGCGCTAGTCGCAAACATGGCGAGTTCAGGTGCGGAGCGAGCTTTCTGTGTGTTGGAGCTCGACAAAAACAAGTGCGCTACAGCTGTTCAACCGATGTTTAGAACCAGGTACGGTAAGAAGCCACCAACAAGGAAAACCATTTACCAATGGCACAACAAATTCGCTACTACGGGTTGCTTGTGCCCGGCAAAGAGAAGCGGACGTCCCAGTGTGAGTGAAGTGAATGTGGAGCGCGTACGAGAGACATTCAGAAGGAGTCCAAAGAAATCAGTGCGTCGTGCATCCCGTGAACTAGAAATAGCTCCAGTGACAGTGTGGGAAGTCTTGCGACAGAATCTGTCATTGAACCATTCAAATTGGAGCTTGTGCAGAAGCTCAATGACGACGACAAAAAAAAAAAAGCGTTTTGAGTTTTGTTCACAGTTACAACAATTGAATGAGGATGGGAATGGCATTGTTGATTGCTTAATTTTTAGCGACGAAGCCACTTTTCACACTAATGGGAAAGTGAACAGGCATAATTGCCGAATCTGGGGTACAAAGCATCCACACGAATCCATTGAACTTGAGTGTGATTCCCAAAAGGTACATGTTTTTTGTGACTTGTCACGTCGAAAACTGCGAGGGCCATTCTTTTAGCCGAGAACACTGTCACTGAATCACTTGGACATGTTGCAGCAATGGCAGATGCCTCAAATGCAATCGGACTCTCCGTTCATTTTGCAGCAAGATGGGGCTCCACCTAAATTTCATCGTAAAGTTCGTGAGTACCTGAACACGGAGCTGCCGCATCGATGGATCGGCCGTGCTACAGAAGGGGACAGCTGTTTCATGAAATGGTCTCCACGATCACTCCGAGTGACTTTTTTCTGTGGGGACACATTAAAGATCTGGTGTATGTACCGCTTCTACCACGTGATGTAGCAGAGCTCCGGGAGAGACTACGGGAAGTGACTGCCACAGTCGACGATGCCATTCTGGGACGGGTATAACAAGAATCCGATTATCGTATTGACGTCTGCCGGGTCACTCAAGGATCACATATCGAATGTTTGTAAAAAAAATTAAAAAAAATTACAGAGTTTCTCTTCAAAATGCAACATGTATGACATCTGTACAATGTTTAGTTCTTGTGCAATAAATAACTGAAAGTGTTCCCTGACTTTATGTACACCCAGATAAGACAACAAGCGTCTGGCGCAGTTGTTAGATCGGTCCCTGCTGCTACAATGGCAGGTTATCGAGATTTAAATGAGTTTGTGAACGTGGTGTTATAGTCGGCACATGAGCAATGGGAAACAGCATCTCCGAGGTAGCGATGAAGTGGGGATTTTCCCATACTGCCTTTTCACGAGTGTACTGTGAATACTAGGGATCCGGTAAAACATCAAATCTCCGACATCGCTGCAGCCGGAAAAAGATCCTGCAAGAACGAGACCAACGACGACTGAAGAGAATCGTTCAACGTGACACAAGTGCAACCCTTCCGCAAAGCGCTGCATATTTCGATACAGGGCCATTAACAAGTATCAGCGTTCGGAGCCGAAGGCACACTCGTGTTCCCTTAATGACTGCCCGACACAAAACTTTACGCCTCGCCTGGACCCGTCATCACCGACATTAGACTGTTGATGACTGGAAACATGTTGCTTGGTCGGAAGAGTCTCGTTTCAAATTGTATCGAGCGGATGGACGTGTACACCTATGGAGACAACCTCATGAATCCATGGACCCTGCATGTCAACAGGGAACTGTTCAAGCTGGTGGAGGCTCTGTAATGGTGTGGGGCGTGTGCATTGGAGGGATCCTGAAAGATCTCATACGTCTACAGAAGCAGCTTTGCTTAACTGAAAGGGTGTTGTTCTTGTTGCAAACTTCGAAGACTGGTTTGATGAAGCCCTCCACGCTAGTTTATCTTGCGTAAGCCTCTTCATCTCTGCATAACTACTGCATTCTACTTACTGTAGTAAATCCTGGATCTCCCTCTACAGTTATCTCCCGCTCCAAACCCCTCCCCCCACACACATCACATTTCCCTCCAGTAGTAAAATGACCGTTCCTTGATGCTTGAAGGTATATGCTGTCTGTCCAGTCTGTCCTTTTAATCACGTTGTGCCATGAATTTCTTGCTTTCCGTTTCGATTCTGTTGTCAATCTAACCTTAAGCATTCTTCCATAGTAACACATTTCGAAAGTTTGTATCCCCTTTCTATCTGAACTGTTTATTGTTCAACGTGACACTTCCTTGCAAGGCAACATCGCAGACAGATACCTTCAGGCAAGGCTACCAAACAATTAAATTATATTCAGTGTTAATCAATTTCTCTTTCGTTTATGTTGCTACTCCAAGTCTGCATCAAGTATCGCCCCATCTTTGGCCAGAAAACGTGCGCAGAATCACGACAACCTTGAAACTGGTGTTACTTTTTCAATACGTTAGAGCCCACGGAGATGTGCGAAAAACAGTAGATTCGTTTTGGAGTACTACACCATTTCCTTTCGAAATTCCGAACTCTCACGTTCCAGCATAAGTACAATATGAACTGTCCTCTTAGATTGTTTGCAGTTGACGCTATCGTTTGCCGCCTTGTAAAGTCATCAGAAGATCAAAACCAACTGCAAAATGATTGAAACAAGATATTTGTGTGGTGCGAAACAAGGTATTTGTATGGTGTGATAAGTCGTAATTGACTCCAAAGAATAAAAATTGCCGGCTGGTGTGGCAGAGCTGTTCTAGGCGCTTCAGTTCGGAACCGCGCGACTGCTACAGTCGCAGGTTCGAATCCTGCCTCGGGCATGGATGTGTGTGATGTCCTTATGTTAGTTAGGTTTAAGTAGTTCTAAGTTCTGGGGGACTGATGACCTCAGATGTTAAGTCCCATAGTGCTCAGAGCCATTTGAATAAAAATTGTGAGGTCTTCCACATGAGTGCTAAGAGGAATTCGTTAAATTTCGGTTATACGATAAATCATACGAATTTATAGGTTGTTAGCACAGCTAGGATTACGATTACGAACAACTTAGCTGCAACGATCACATATACAGGGTAATTACAAATGATTGAAGCGATTTCACAGCTCTACAATAACTTTATTATTTGAGATATTTTCACAATGCTTTGCACACACATACAAAAACTCAAAAAATTTCTTTAGGCATTCACAAATGTTCGATATGTGCCCCTTTAGTGATTCGGCAGACATCAAGCCGATAATCAAGTTCGTCCCACACTCGGCGCAGCATGTCCCCATCAATGAGTTCGAAAGCTCGCAGTTCTGGCACGTTTCTTGGTAGAGGAGGTTTAAACACTGAATCTTTCACATAACCCCACAGAAAGAAATCGCATGGGGTTAAGTCAGGAGAGCGTGGAGGCCATGACATGAATTGCTGATCATGATCTCCACCACGACCGATCCATCGGTTTTCCAATCTCCTGTTTAAGAAATTCCGAACATCATGATGGAAGTGCGGTGGAGCACCATCCTGCTGAAAGACGAAGTCGGCGCTGTCGGTCTCCAGTTGTGGCATGAGCCAATTTTCCAGCATGTCCAGATACACGTGTCCTGTAACGTTTTTTTCACAGAAGAAAAAGGGGCCGTAAACTTTAAACCGTGAGATTGCACAAAACACATTAACTTTTGGTGAATTGCGAATTTGCTGCACGAATGCGTGAGGATTCTCTACCGCCCAGATTCGCACATTGTGTCTGTTCACTTCACCATTAAGAAAAAATGTTGCTTCATCACTGAAAACAAGTTTCGTACTGAACGCATCCTCTTCCATGAGCTGTTGTAAACGGTAAGGCTTCTGCTTTAGCCTTTTCCGTAAGATTTTCCAAACCGTCGGCTGTGGTACGTTTAGCTCCCTGCTTGCTTTATTCGTCGACTTCCGCGGGCTACGCGTGAAACTTGCCCACACACGTTCAACCGTTTCTTCGCCAGAAGCTTTAAACTGCGCATACCATCGCCGAATGGAGTTAGCAGTTGGTGGATCTTTGTTGAACTTCGTCCTGAAGTGTCGTTGCACTGTTATGACTGACTGATGTGAGTGCATTTCAAGCAAGACATACGCTTTCTCGGCTCCTGTCGCCATTTTGTCTCACTGCGCTCTCGAGCGCTCTGGCGGCGGAAACCTGAAGTGCGGCTTCAGCCGAACAAAACTTTATGAGTTTTTCTACGTATCTGTAGTGTGTCGTGACCATACGTCAATGAATGGAGCTACAGTGAACTTATGAAATCGCTTCAATCATTTGTAATAGCCCTGTATATAATGTGAGAAAGGCGAAACAAATGCTGCGTTTTATCGGCGGAACACTTACTGTCTATACTACACTTGTTCGTACTCTTGTGGAGTATCGCTGCTCGCCATGGGATCCGTATCAGATATGATTGACGGAGAATATAGCAAAGTTCAAAGAAACGCAACTCGTTTTGTATTATCGCCAAATAGTGGAGAAGTTATATGCGAATTGGAATGATAATCATTAAAACGAAATTTCTATCACCGATTTTTTCCTCCGAATGCAAAAATATTTTGTTGAAGCCCACCTACGCCGGGGAAATGATCATTGCGACAAAATAAGAAAAATCTGAACTCCACGGAAGAAGAAAGGAACGGTAGAGAAATAGTATGAAGATGGTCCGAAGAACTCTCTGCCAAGCACTTAAGTGTGAATTGCAGAGTAATCATGTAGTTGTAAATGAAATAAAGTAATGCATTATTTCCACCAACATACGACTGATGTATAACTACGACAACAAAAATGTGATGCTGTGCAAGAGGTAATTGGCAATCGTTCTGCCTCCGAGTGAAACAAAAAGAAATGGATACGAGGAAAATGACTTTAGTGCACTGTGTACAGTGCGACTAATACTTTTATGGTGGTCCGCGGAGTGCAGATGTACAGGGTGATTATAATTAAAGTTAAACTTTCAAACCGCTGTAGAAATAGCACCACTGGTCAGAATGACGCCAAACTGCAACGGAATACTATCGGAGAAGGGGGAAAACGTATGGCAGAAGAAAAATAAATAGTTACAAGATACAGCAATAGATGGAGCTGTAAGCATCATAATTTAACAGTGGTCGACTACAAATGACGAATGAATCATACAACAATGCCTAAGGTGTACGTTTGACGTTAAGCAAACTGTACTACTCAGTGTGCATGGGTGTACAGGTGTGATACTGTTAGTTACGTAAGCCCATCCACCATAGCAAGGTCATATCTCATCGGATGGGAAAAATTGTTTAATTGTCCTGAGGCCAAAAACCGATTAAAAAGCATCACTCACATCGGTCTTTAATGGTCCTGAGGCCAAAAACCGCTTAAAAAGCATCAATTCAAATAAAATTGGATTATTAATTTCCGTGTGACTGGCGCAAAACATGTTCAACATGCTGCCCACCGTTTTCTGCAACAAGTTGAAATCGAGAAACAGCATGTTCCACAACTGATCGAAGTGCTTCCGTAGTCACGTTCAGTGTGTGTTGCGCAATGCGTGCCTTCAATGCAGCTACGTTTGCAATCGGAACACTGAACATTTTTCAGATAGCCCCACAGCCAGAAGTCACACGGATGACGGTCAGGTAATCTGGATGGCTAGACTGTAGGGAAATGGCGACTGCTAATTCTAGCATTTCCGAAATGGCGCTTCAGCAGCTGCTTAACTGGATTTGCAATGTGCGGAGGTGCGCCATCCTGCAAAAAAATGATCCCATCCACACATCCATGCTGTTAGAGAGCTGGAATGACGTGGTTGCGCTTACCAGTGACGGTACAGGTAACAGGACCGGAGGCACCTGTCTCTTCGAAAAAAAATACGGCCCTATGATAAATGATGCCATAAACCCGCACCACACAGTGGCCTTTTCAGGATGAAGTGGTACTGGTTGATTTGCGTGTGGATTTTCCGTTGCCCATATTCGACAATTCTGTGTATTGAAATGTCCTGTTAGATGGAAGTGGGCTTCGTCTGTCCACAAAATCTTCCACGGCCAGTCATTGTCCACTTGCATGGGAGCAAGAAATTCTTGCTGGCAGGTCAACAGGAAGCAACTCGTGCACATGGGTAATTTTGAATGGATAGCACAGAAGGATGTTTCGTAGGATTTTATGCACCGTGCTCACTGGTATGCCCAATGTTCGGGCAATTTTTCGTGTACTACACGTTTGCACACCACCACTCGTCTCCTCCTGCATTGCTGTGGCCATTGTTTACACTGACGTCGAATCAATTTGTTTCCTCACTCTACCAGGATGCAGACCAAAAGAACTCGTCTTTTCGAATTTCCGAATAATTTTTTCCAGACTCATGGCAGTCATCGGACCAACGCCTTTTTCAAACCCTTCAGTGTCCGGAACTTCTGCAGAGTGACGTGTGCATAGTCATCATTCTTGTAATACAGCTTTACAGGCAGAGGGCTATCCTGCATTGAGACAGTTATGGCGAACGTCGCAGACGCGAAAGGAGGAAAAGCCGTCTACCTGGCGTGTTTATACCAACTTCAATGGGTAGTGCGCATGCCAGATGTTTTCATTTACGTATTCTGACTCATACAGCGCCATCTATTGATCAATTTTCACACTATTTTTCTTCTTCTGCCATACGTTTTACCCCTTCTCCGATAATATTCCGTTGCAATTTGACTTCATTCTGACCAGTGGTGTTATCTCTACAGCCTTTTTGAAAGTTTAATTATAATCGCTCTGTAGAATGTCGATGGGTGTGTGTGATCGTGTGTGTGTGTGTGTGTGTGTGTGTGTGTGTGTGTGTGTGTGTGTGTGTGTGTGTGCTCCGCAATGCCATTCGGATGGGGTGTTGGTCTTTTCAGGGGTGGTCTGTGTGGTGCGATCTGACCCATCTCGTCGTGTTCTACAGCCTTCCGTGAACCATTCTGCACGCATCCGTCGCACTGCGCGCGTGCATATGTGTTTGTGTGTGTGTGTGGGGGGGGGGGCTAAGGCAGGTACACAGAAAAATTAGTAGTTGTTATTTTTTGAAATACGTTGCCGCGCAGTCTGAGGCGTCTTGTCACGGTTCGCGCGGCTCCCCCCGTCGGAGGTTCGAGTCCTCCCTCGGGCATGGGTGTGTGTGTTGTCCTTAGCGTAAGTTAGTTCAGTTAGTGTGTAAGCCTAAGGACCGATGACCTCAGCAGTTTGGTCCCATAGTCCTTACTTCAAATTTCCAATTTTCCTTTTGTTTCCTTTTATGTTTTGTTGCTCAACGGTTGCATTTGTGACATCAAGTATGCACTATACAAATCATCAACAATAAATGGCAGATAAAACCCTTTCGAGACATTCCCCACAACGTGTATTTAACGAAAGAGCAATATGGAGTTAAATGTTTGTTCTTCGTTCTATGTTCATCTTCCGCGCAAACTTCTGACCTCACTTGAACACCGCTCGAGTTGGGGTTTACGGCTTTTTTTTGTAGAACCTTGACGGAATGTACTGTTATTCCTAACTGGCTCCAATTAAAGGCTAAGTAAACGAGACTTTCCCGTTTTAGGACTAGGTTTACAGACTTTCGATGTCACACTCACATTGAATCATAGTGATTAAGGCGTCCTGTTTATAGCCTCTAAAGAAGAAAACTGGTGTAGTTATTTTTAGATTTATCTGTTTTCGCCAAGTTGATTTGAAGTCTTTAATTGCTTATTCTTCTGTTGCCCATATAAGAATGGTTATTGGTGGATTAATGAGCATAAATTGTGTCTCGGTGGAGCCCAAGTTATGACAGCATTAGGATCTTGTCGATAATACGAGGGTGAGTCAAATGAAAAACTTAAATTTGTAATAACAAATCGAAATTTCGCGCCGGTATGTCGTAAGTTGTTAAGCGTGCTACAAACAACGTGGAGAATGGCGTGTAGGTGGCAGCATAGTGCAGATGCACACATACCGTCGCAGTATCAGTATAAAGGTGGCCACCCCACTTGCGACTTGCACCAGGGAAGAACAGCGTTCTGATATTCGGTTTTTGCGCAGTGAAGGTGTGAAACCTATTGAAATTCATCGACGAATAAAGCTTCAGTACGGTGAAGCAAGTTTGTCACAGCAGCAAGTCTACGAATGGGGTAGGAAGTTCGCAAATGGTGCGACTTAAGTGGAAGATGCTCCTCGTCCAGGTCAGGCACAACGAGTTGTGACTCCACAGAACATTGCAGCAGTTGAAGCCAAAAAATGGTTCAAATGGCTCTGAGCACTATGGGACTTAACATCTGTGGTCATCAGTCCCCTAGAACTTAGAACTACTTAAACCTAACTAACCTAAGGACATCACACACATCCATGCCCGAGGCAGGATTCGAACCTGCGACCGTAGCAGTCGCGCGGTTCCGGAGTTGAAGCCATAGTGAAGGAAAACCGCCGAGTGACACTGAATGACATTGCAGCATGATTACAGATTAGTCATGGGTCAGCACACCACATTGTGCATGATGTGCTCCAGTTTCACAAAGTGTCAGCAAGATGGGTGCCACGGCAGCTGACTCCTGAAATGAGAGAACGAAGTGTTGATGCTTGTGAAGAATTTCTTCGGCGCTTTGAGCGAGAAGGTGATGGCTTCCTTGCAAGAATCGTTACTGGGGACGAAACCTGGGTTCACTTCCACCAACCGGAAACGAAGAGAGCGAGCAAGGAATGGTGCCATTCCTCATCACCAAAACCAAAGAAATTTCGAACAGAACCATCATCAGGGAAGGTTATGCTAACACTCTTTTGGGACGAAAAAGGCGTCATTTTGGAGTATTAGATGCCTAGAGGGACTACTGTCACCAGTGCATTTTTCACAGATCTCCTAAAAAATCATCTGCGGCCTGCAATGAAATCAAAGCGACGTGGATTGATGTCAGCAGGTGTCCTTTTGCAACATGACAATGTGAGGCCCCACACTGCCCGTACAACAGTTGCAACATTCACAGACCTGCATTTTGAGTGTCTTCCTCATCCACCATACTCATCAGACCTTGCCCCAAGTGATTTCCATATGTTTGGACCACTCAAAGACGCAATGGGAGGAAAGTAGTTCCCGTTCTGATGAAGAGGTACGCCACGCGGTGCATGAGTGGTTGCTCGAGTACCAAAAGAATTTTTTTCTAAAGGAATTTATGCACTTTGTAAGCGCTGGAGGACTTGCATTGAGCGTGGGGGAGATTATGTTGAAAAGTGATACAGCTTTGTCCCACTTTTGCACAATAAGTAATATTTAAAAAAAATATTTCAGGTTTTCATTTGATTCACCCTCGTATCTGGGTACATGTTTAGTTTTTTGCTAACAAAGGTTGCATTAATTGCTACTTGCAATGACACTAAGAATTTAAGCAAGTTTTAACGTTCCTGACATCAGATATTTTTATATGTCACTGAAGATAGAAATCACTATAAGTTCATATACCGCTAGAAGCAGTATAAGGAGGATGTTCTGATTTGTTTGAAGAGGTATCGAAAGATACGTTCCGATTTCACGGCAGATCAATCTTCTTCTTAGTTTTCCTAATAAACTCACCGATGTTATTTTAGGAGCTGTACCATTATGAAGCATATTGATAACTTATGCAAGATTAACCATTCATCGCCCTACTGTGCCAAACTCCACAGAAGATGCAGTGCATTTCGGCAAAGAGACACCTAACCATATATTTACGCTTCTCGGCTTTTGGCAAGATCTTTGTGTAGTATCAAGGGAGGCCCCATAATAGCTGTACCAATGATTATATGAGTATTTCATCTAAAAAACTAAGCGCGGCAAAGCCATAGTTCTGATATATGTATTGGCGTTTTGAATTTTCGTTTTAATTAATGGGATTCCATATGTACTATAAATATTGCTACAGTCTCCTGGAGACTCGTAAGGTGATAAAGCCACAGCCCAGGGCTTATGGGTTGTTTCCATAGTGAAACTTTCGCTCTACAATGGGATGCACGTAGCATAGAAACTTCTGAACTTATTAAAACCATGTTCCATATCGAACTAGAACCTGGACCTTTAAGTACACTTCGCAGTGCCACCTGTACGCTGTATTCTATCCCTCAGTCGGCGACCCCCACTCTCCTGCTCTTCAACTTGTTTGTAATTTCTCTTGCCAGCCCGTTCACTAGCGATTACATTTCATTAATAAGTTAGACGAGGTTAGAACGTCCAAGCTTCTGGTCGAAACTACACTCATTTTCAGAAAAGAACAGAGCACCTTGAACGACTAGATCTTTTTGTCATCAGTCTTCCGACTGGTTCGATGCAGCTCACCACGAATTTCTCTCCTGTGCCAAACTCTTCATCTCAGAGTAGCATTTTCAACCTACGTCCTCAATTACCTGCTGGTTATATTCCAATTTCTGTCTTCCTCTACAGTTTTTGTCCTCTACAGTTCCCTCTAGTACCACGGAAGTCAGTCCCTGCTATTTTAACAGATGCCCTATCGTCCTATCCCTTCTCCTTGTCAGTGTTTTCCACATGTTCCTTTCCTCTCCGATTCTGCGCAGAACGTCCTCATTCCTTCCCTTATCAGTCCACCTAATTTTCAACATTCGTCTGTAGCACCACATCTCAAATGCTTTCGGTTTTCCCACAGTCCAGTGCTCCAAACGTATATTCTCAGAAATTTATTTCTCAGATTAAGACCTATGTTTAATGCCAATAGACTTCTCTTGGCCAGGAATGCCCTTTTTGCCAGTGCTAGTCTGCTTTTGATGTCCTCTTTGCTCCGTCCGTCATGGGTTATTTTGCTGCTTAGTTAGCAGAATTCCTTAACCTCAACTACTTCATGACCATCAAACCTGATGTTAAGTTTCTCACTGTTCTCATTTCTGCTACTTCTCATTACCTTCGTCTTTTTTCGATTTACTCCCAATCCATGTCCTGCACTCATTAGACGGTTCAATCCATTCAGCAGATCATGTACTTCTTCTTTAGTTTCACTCAGGATAGCAATGTCATCAGCGAATCGTATCATTGATACCCTTTCACCTTGAATTTTAATTCCGCTACTGAACCTTTTTTTTATTTCCATCATTGCTTCTTCGATGTATGGATTGAACAGTAGGAGCGAAAGACTACATCCTGTCGTACACCCTTTTTAATCCGACTAGAGGTAGGACGTTCATATTTACAGGACATATATATTAGTATGTCCTGCAGAAATGATTAGCATTTAAGTTACCACGTTCAGCATGTGTCCTGTTGCGTAGCAGGCACAGGGTCCGCTATGGACCCTGGTAACTTGTTCCATGCGTGGTGGCTTCGACGTGTATAAGGCGCCAATGGCTTCCTGTGGTATAGCCATCCATGCTGCATTCACTTCGCTAAAAAGTTTATCTGTGGTGGTTGGCATTGGGTCACGGCACTGAACCCGTTCTATCACATATCTCACACATTTTCGATCTGGCGGGCCAGGTCAAAAGGCTGACACCCTGTGAGACCAAGAAGGCAGCAACATGTGGTGGTGCAGTGTCTTGCCGAAAAATGGCGTCTGGGGTGTTGTGCAGAAAGGGCATGGCTACGGGTCACAGGATGTATTTCACATAGGTCACGCTGGTCACAGTGTCCTGGCCACGCACCAACTGTGATTTGTAGTTTTAAGCAATAACATCCCACGCCATAAAGCCTTGAGCTGGCGTTGTAAGTCTTGTGCGAATGCACTCACTGTGACGCTGCTCCGCCTTTCTACAGTGAACGAAAATGCGGCTATCATTTTCAAACAAGCAGAACCTGGACTCTTCCGAAAACACTATCTTGTACCATTCCTGACCCCAGTGACGTCCTTCCATACAACATTGTCGTCTACCATGTTTCTGTACATCCCTGAAAGGCAGACGGAGGAAGACGCGCACGTAACCCATGCCGTAATAAATTGCGACGAACTGTCACCCCCTGATAGTGTACGATGTATTCACTACAGATCTCCCCTGCAAGCCATTCGGATAGAGTGTTTGTCTTCTCGGGGGTGGTCTGGGTGATGCGACCTGACCCATCTCATCGTGTTCTGCAGCCTTCCGCGATCCATTCTGCACGCACCCGTTGCACTGCAGAAACACTTCGTCCCACACTTGCAGCTGTTTACCGCATGGGTGCATCACATTCTCTCAATGCCAATAGTCCACCCTCTTTCATAATTACTGATCGGTACGGTTCTCTCATACGTCTGCGAGGCTTCCTGCGCGTCTGCTCAAGTCACACTGATCCATTACATCCGTTTTATAGTGACGAAGAAAGCCGGTGGCTTTTTTTATCGGTAGGTAGTGTTGCGCCGCGGTACCGATGTTAACATTGAACTCACGGGCCAACATGGAACAAATGGGTACCGATGTTAACATTGAACTCACGGGCCAACATGGAACAAATGTTAATCATTTCTACAGAGCACACTAATGTACTTGACCTGTGAATATGACCGTCCTATCTCTAGTCGTTCAAGCTGTTCTGTTTTTTCTGAACATGAGTGCACTGACCGCGCCTCATCATGGGTATTTCAGGAAGACTGGACTCGGGTTCGTAGACTGACTACGCTCTTCGCCAGGGCCGGCCAGAAATTCTGCACGCGTGCGGTGCTCCTGCACATGTGCAACTTCCGGGTCACAGCGTGCACGCCGCAGCCGTCACCGTTCATGTAGTGCATGTTTCTACGCACAGATGTCGCTTTATCCACTTGCTGGGATTGTACCGGCGCATTCTAGTGCTCTTTCCACATCTTGCAAGCCAACCATGGGAAGGTATTTCGCGTACTAAACTTTTAAAATACTGTCACAGTCTACTCATTGAGACGTCTACCAGTTTAACCCAGTAAGACAAGTAATACAGTTAACAACCGTGGGTTTTTATTAAGGCAACGTGACTGGCGGCACGTAAATACGCGTTATGTATTTGATCTAGTATAGCGACTCCATCGAACCTTCTCCATGTTTTCAAATAACATTAAACTAATGCAAGGTTTCCTATAACTGCTTCTCGGTGCCCTCAGTTACACCCACATAATTTCTGTCTCACTGACTTCTGAAGAGAATGATAACAGCATACCACTCGATGATCACCTGTTATTTCAATACCATTATTGCTATATCTTTCATCAGTTCCGTCTGAAATCTGCATAATAACCGACAATTAGATGTACGTTATGTTTTATCGACTTCAGCCGAGCGTAGCCCCTCACACATTAAAAAAACCCTAAATGTAAGTATACATTGGGACAATCGGTTTAATGACCAATTTTCCTGATAATAATGTAACGTGGAGCAGAATGAGGCAATAATGCACAGTTAGTAAACAATAATTTTTAATTATGAAAGGAATAAATTCAAACACGTTTATCACTGGTCATGAGAAATGATATAGTTAATATCGGGCACAAAAGCACGGCTCACTGACAAACGCAAGCAGTTGCGAAGACTTTCATCACTTATGCTTGATCTAAACCTTGATTTACTCATTTTCATCACCGAGAAAAATCTTTCACAAACATATGTCGACCTGAACATGGACATAACTCTCGCGGCTTCTCGGTGCAGGCGTGGAAATTCTTGTAGTGAAAAATTTTCGTAGAATTCTTTTGTACTTCGCACTGCAAAGAACGTGTCTTTCAGTCTTGTATAGCACTGTAGGTCGATCATTTCCATCTGTAGATCATTCGGAGCATCTTCAACTGACGACGAGAACGGTCGAGCAAAGGGGTGAATGACAAGAGACAAACTCGTAACATCTGCAAATCGTGTTCGAAATTGTTCCTTAATATTTACAATTATTGACACGTATTCTTGAAATCTAGCACTTTCATGGACCAGTCCAAGAGTCGGGAAATGTGCAGTGTTTTCTGTCAATAGCTGGCTCTCCCAAAGCGCAAGCTTTCTTTCTAAGGCATTTACTTTTTCCAACATGTCAGAAATTAAATTATTTTGAACTTGCAAACTGGCGTTCAGGCTGTTCATGTGAGATGTAATGTCCACGAGAAATGCAAGGTCTGATATCCAACAAGGGTCTTCCAACATAGGTTCACTTTTTCCTTTCTCATGTAAGAATGTTACTATGACCAAATGTAAATCAGAAAATATTTTCAGCAGTTTACCTCGACTGAGACAGCGTACTTCGGCATAGTAAGGAATGTCGCCGTACTCCGCTCCTAATTCCTCCAAGAACTGCCGAAACTTGCGATGCGTAAGCCCATGTGTCTTCAGATAGTTTACAGTACGCACAACAATATGCATGACGTTTGCTAACGTTACTGATTTTGCAAGAAGCGCCTCTCGATGCAGAATGCAGTGAATTCCATACAACGTCTCGTCTGTGCGCCCTAGCTTCTTGCGCATCCGTGCTGTGAGTCCTCTCTGATGGCCTTGCATTGATGGTGCTCCATCTGTGGTCACTGAGACTAACCGATTCCAGTCCATACCGACACCATCAATCGCTTGCTCGACAGCTTGGAGTAAGTCCGCACCTGTAGTAGTCCCTTTCAAAGGTACTAGGTCCAAAACGTCCTCTGTTACACAAAGTGTGTTATCGACACCTCGTATGTATATCACAACCTGGGCTGTATCTGTAAGATCTGTTACTTCATCGAGAGCAACAGAGAAAGCAACAAAGTCTTTAGCCTTATTTATTAGCTGCCTGTGCACATCGCCGGACATAGCGCTGATACGTCTTGTCACTGTTTGGATAGACTTATTTCTTGAAACCTGCTAACGTTCGTGGGACACACAAGTACTGCAGCATCAGTGAGACACCCTTTCACAAAGTCCCCTTCGGAAAATGGTTTCCCAGATTCTGCAATTCTTAATGCGATTTTAAAACTTGCTCGCAGTGAAGATTTAGTGTGGTTGTCATTCTGGAAAATTGAAAACAGTACATTGTACAGCGTACAGTAAAATAGACACAAAGGTTACGCAAGAAACTAAGAGTTCAAGAAGTATCAGTTTCTTTGACGTACAGTAAAATCGAGTTGATGTGTCTCATCCATTTTCTTAAGGACAATTAATTTTGCTTGCCGTTCTTCACTGTTGAGTACACTACACTCGTCTTTGTGATATGTATTATAGTGTCTTTCAATTGAAAACTTACGATGGCCGCCTATTATTCGTTAGCACAGCAAACACTGTGAGTTTTCGCCAACGGCTACAAAAAAGAATTGCAGTTCCCAGTCATTTTTAAACGACTGAGAACATAGATCTCCCACCCTTTGCTTTTTCACAGTACCTGCCATTTCTCAGTACTTCTCTGTTAAGATTACGGTCACCAGGGATAAACGAGACTGGGTATGATGAGCTCTTGCTTGTACCACATAAACAGGGAAGTGTAGCCGCCGCCCTTCATTTAGGACACATGTCTAATAACAGATGTCGCTGTCGCTCGCTGTCGCACATGTGCAGCACTTCCGCACGTCTGCACACTGTGCAGCTTTTGGCCGGCCCTGCTCTTGGCACATGCGGCGACTAGCTCAGTCATTGGGATTGCCCGCGAAAGATACACTACTGGCCATTATAATTGCTACACCATGAAGATGACGTGTTACAGACGCGAAATTTAACTGACAGGAAGAAGATGCTGTGATACGCAAATTATTGGCTTTTCAGGGCATTCAAACAACGCTGGCGACGGTGGCGACACCTAAACGTGCTGACATGAGGAAAGTTTCCAACCGATCTCTCATACACAAACAGCAGTTGACCGGCGTTGACTGGTGAAACATTGTTGCGATGCCTCGTGTTGTTGTTGTTGTTGTGGTCTTCAGTCCTGAGACTGGTTTGGTGCAGCTCTCCACGCTACTCTATCCTGTGCAAGCTTCTTCATATCCCAGTATGTACTGCAGCCTACATGCCTCTGAATCTGCTTAGTGTATTCATCTCTTGTTGGTCTCCCTCTGCGATTTTTACCCTCCACGCTGCCCTCCAATACTAAATTTGTGATCCCTTGATGCCTCAGAACATGTCCTACCAACCGATCCCTTATTCTAGTCAAGTTGTGCCACAAACTCCTCTTCTCCCCAATCCTATTCAGTACCTCCTCATTAGTTATGTGATCTTCCCATCTAATCTTCAGCATTCTTCTGTAGCAACACATTTCGAAAGCTTCTATTCTCTTCTTGTCCAAACTAGTTATCGTGCACGTTTCACTTCCATACATGGCTACACTCCATGCAAATACTTTCAGAAACGACTTCCTGACACTTAAATCAATACTCGATGTTAACAAATTTCTCTTCTTCAGAAACGCTTTCCTTGCCATTGCCAGTCTACATTTTATATCCTCTCTACTTCGACCATCATCAGTTATTTTGCTCCCCAAATAGCGAAACTCCTTTACTACTTTAAGTGTCTCATTTCCTAATCTAATTCCCTCAGCATCACCCGACTTAATTCGACTACATTCCATTATCCTCGTTTTGCTTCTGTTGATGTTCATCTTATATCCTCCTTTAAAGACACTGTCCATTCCGTTCAACTGCTCTTCCAAGTCCTTTCCTGTCTCTGACAGAATTACAATGTCATCGGCGAACCTCAAAGTTTTTATTTCTTCTCCATGGATTTTAATACCTACTCCGAATTTTTCTTTTGTTTCCTTTACTGCTTGCTCGATATACAGATTGAACAACATCGGGGAGAGGCTACAACCCTGTCTCACTCCCTTCCCAACCACTGCTTCCCTTTCATGTCCCTCGACTCTTATAACTGCCATCTGGTTTCTGTACAAATTGTAAATAGCCTTTCGCTCCCTGTATTTTACCCCTGCCATCTTCAGAATTTGAAAGAGAGTATTCCAGTCAACATGTCAAAAGCTTTCTCCAAGTCTACAAATGCTAGAAACGTAGGTTTTCCTTTTCTTAATCTAGTTTCTAAAATAAGTCGTAGGGTCAGTATTGCGTCACGTGTTCCCATATTTCTACAGAATCCAAACTGATCTTCCCCAAGGTCGGCTTCTACCAGTTCTTCCATTCGTCTGTAAAGAATTCGCGTTACTATTTTGCAGCCGTGACTTATTAAACTGATAGTTCGGTAATTTTCACTTCTGTCAACACCTGCTTTCTTTGGGATTGGAATTATTATATTCTTCTTGAAGTCTGAGTGTATTTCGCCTGTCTCATACATCTTGCTCGCCAGATGGTAGAGTTTTGTCAGGACTGGCTTTCCCAAGGCTGTCAGTAGTTCTAATGGAATGTTGTCTACTCCCGGGGACTTGTTTCGACTCAGATCTTTCAGTGCTCTACCAAACTCTTCACGCAGTATCGTATCTCCCATTTCATCTTCATCTACATCCTCTTCCATTTCTATGACATTGCCCTCAAGTACATCGCCCTTGTATAGACCCTCTATATACTCCTTCCACCTCTCAGCTTTCCCTTCTTTGCTTAGAACTGGGTTCCCATCCGAGCTCTTGATATTCATACAAGTCGTTCTCTTTCCTCCAAAGGTCTCTTAAATTTTCCTGTAGGCTGTATCTATCTTACCCCTAGTGAGATAAGCCTCTACATCCTTACATTTATCCTCAAGCCATCCGTGCTTAGACATTTTGCACCTCCTGTCGATCTCATTTTTGAGACGTTTGTATTCCTTTTTGCCTGCTTCATTTACTGCATTTTTATATTTTCTCCTTTCATCAATTAAATTCAATATTTCTTCTGTCACCCAAGGATTTCGACTAGCCCACGTCTTTTTACCTACTTGATCCTCTGCTGCCTTCACTACTTAATCCCTCAAAGCTACCCATTCTTCTTCTACTGTATTTCTTTCCCCCATTCTTGTCAATTGTTCCCTTATGCTCTCCCTGAAACTCTGTACAACCTCTGGTTTAGTCAGTTTATCCAGGTCCCATCTCCTTAAATTCCCACCTTTTTGCAGTTTCTTCAGTTTTAATCTACAGTTCATAACCAATAAATTGTGGTCAGAGTCCACATCTGCCCCTGGAAATGTCTTACAATTTAAAACCTGGTTCCTAAATCTCTGTCTTACCATTATAAAATCTATCTGATACCTATTAGTATCTCCAGGCATCTTCCATGTATACAACCTTCTTTTATGATTCTTGAACCAAGTGTTAGCTATGATTAAGTTATGCTCTGTGCGAAATTCCACCAGGCGGCTTCCTCTTTCATTTCTTACCCCCAATCCATATTCACCTACTCCGTTTCCTTCTCTCCCTTTTCCTACTACCGAATTCCAGTCACCCATGACTATTAAATTTTCGTCTCCCTTCACTATCTGAATAATTTCTTTTATTTCATCATACATTTCTTCAATTTCTTCGTCATCTGCAGAGCTAGTTGGCATATAGACTTGTCTATCTTGTCTATCTTGGCCACAATAATGCGTTCACTATGCTGTTTGTAGTAGCTTACCCGCATTCCTATTTTCCTATTCATTATTAAACCTACTCCTGCATTACCCCTATTTGATTTTGTATTTATAACCCTGTATTCACCTGACCAAAAGTCTTGTTCCTCCTGCAACCGAACTTCGTAAATCCTACTATATCCAACTTTAACCTATCCATTTCTCTTTTTAAATTTTCTAACCTACCTGCCCGATTAAGGGATCTGACATTCCACGCTCCGATCCGTAGAACGCCAGTTTTCTTTCTCCTGATAACGACGCCCTCCTGAGTAGTCCCCGCCCGGAGATCAGAATGGGGGACTATTTTACCTCCGGAATATTTTACCCAAGAGGACGCCATCATCATTTATCCATACAGTAGAGCTGCATGCCCTCGGGAAAAATTACGGCCGTAGTTTCCCCTTGCTTTCAGCCGTTCGCAGTACCAGCACAGCAAGGCCGTTTTGGTTAGTGTTACAAGGCCAGATCAGTCAATCATCCAGACTGTTGCCCCTGCAACTACTGAAAAGGCTGCTGCCCCTCTTCAGGAACCATACGTTTGTCTGACCTCTCAACAAACACCCCTCCGTTGTGGTTGCACCTACGGTACGGCTATCTTTATCGCTGAGGCACGCAAGCCTCCCCACCAACGGCAAGTAAGGAGGAGAAATGCGTAGCATCACGTTTCCGACTTTGATAAAGGTCGGATTGTAGCCTATCACGATTGCGGTTTATCGTATCGCGACATTGGTGCTCGCGTTGGTCGCGATCCAATGACTGTTAGCAGAATATGGAATCGGTGGGTTCAGGAGGGTAATACGGAACGCCGTGCTGGATCCCAACGGCCTCGTATCACTAGCAGTCGAGAAGACAGGCATCTTATCCGCATGGCTGTAACGGATCGTGCAGCTACGTCTCGATCCCTGAGTCAACAGATGGGGACGTTTGAAAGACAGCAACCATCTGCACGAACAGTTCGAGGACGTTTGCAGCAGCATGGACCATCAGCTCGGAGACCATGGCAGCGGTTACCCTTGACGCTGCATCACAGACAAGAGCCCTTCGACGGTGTACTCAACGACGAATCTGGGCGCACGAATGGAAAAACGTCATTTTTTTCGGATGAATCCAGGTTCTGTTTACAGCATCATGATGGTCGCATCCGTGTTTGGCGACATCGCGGTGAACGCACATTGGAAGCGTGTATTCGTCATCGCCATACTGGCATATCACCCGGCGTGATGGTGTGGGGTGCCATTGGTTACACGTCTCGGTCCCTCTTGTTCGCACTGACGGCACTATGAACAGTGGACGTTACATTTCAGATGTGTTACGACCCGTGGCTCTACCCTTCATTCGATCCCTGCGAAATTCTAGATTTTAGCAGGATAATGCACGACCGCATGTTGCAGGTCCTGTACGGGTCTTTCTGGATACAGAAAATGTTCGACTGCTGCCCTGGCCAGCACATTCTCGAGATCTCTCACCAACTGAAAACGTCTGGTCAATGGTGGCCGAGCAACTGGCTCGTCACAATACGCCAGTCACTACTCTTGATGAACTGTGGTATCGTGTTGAAGCTGCTTGGGCAGCTGTACCTGTACACGCCATCCAAGCTCTGTTTGACTAAATGCCCAGGCGTGGTTGTTCTGGATACTGATTTCTCAGGATCTATGCACCCAAATTGAGTGAAAATGTAATCACATGTCAGGTCTAGTATAATACACTCCTGGAAATTAAAATAAGAACACCGTGAATTCATTGTCCCAGGAAGGGGAAACTTTATTGACACATTCCTGGGGTCAGATACATCACATGATCACACTGACAGAACCACAGGCACTTAGACACAGGCAACAGAGCATGCACAATGTCGGCACTAGAACAGTGTATATCCACCTTTCGCAGCAATGCAGGCTGCTATTCTCCCATGGAGACGATCGTAGAGATGCTGGATGTAGTCCTGTGGAACGGCTTGCCATGCCATTTCCACCTGGCGCCTCAGTTGGACCAGCGTTCGTGCTGGACGTGCAGACCGCGTGAGACGACGCTTCATCCAGTCCCAAACATGCTCAATGGGGGACAGATCCGGAGATCTTGCTGGCCAGGGTAGTTGACTTACACCTTCTAGAGCACGTTGGGTGGCACGGGATACATGCGGACGTGCATTGTCCTGTTGGAACAGCAAGTTCCCTTGCCGGTCTAGGAATGGTAGAACGATGGGTTCGATGACGGTTTGGATGTACCGTGCACTATTCAGTGTCCCCTCGACGATCACCAGTGGTGTACGGCCAGTGTAGGAGATCGCTCCCCACACCATGTTGCCAGGTGTTGGCCCTGTGTGCCTCGGTCGTATGCAGTCCTGATTGTGGCGCTCACCTGCACGGCGCCAAACACGCATACGACCATCATTGGCACCAAGGCAGAAGCGACTCTCATCGCTGAAGACGACACGTCTCCATTCGTCCCTCCATTCACGCCTGTCGCGACACCACTGGAGGCGGGCTGCACAATGTTGGGGCGTGAGCGGAAGACGGCCTAAAGGTGTGCGGGACCGTAGCCCAGCTTCATGGAGACGGTTGCGAATGGTCCTCGCCGATACCCCAGGAGCAACAGTGTCCCTAATTTGCTGGGAAGTGGCGGTGCGGTCCCCTACGGCACTGCGTAGGATCCTACGGTCTTGGCGTGCATCCGTGCGTCGCTGCGGTCCGGTCCCAGGTCGACGGGCACGTGCACCTTCCGCCGACCACTGGCGACAACATCGATGTACTGTGGAGACCTCACGCCCCACGTGTTGAGCAATTCGGCGGTACGTCCACCCAGCCTCCCGCATGCCCACTATACGCCCTCGCTCAAAGTCCGTCAACTGCACATACGGTTCACGTCCACGCTGTCGCGGTATGCTACTAGTGTTAAAGACTGCGATGGAGCTCCGTATGCCACGGCAAACTGGCTGACACTGACGGCGGCGGTGCACAAATGCTGCGCAGCTAGCGCCATTCGACGGCCAACACCGCGGTTCCTGGTGTGTCCGCTGTGCCGTGCGTGTGATCATTGCTTGTACAGCCCTCTCGCAGTGTCCGGAGCAAGTATGGTGGGTCTGACACACCGGTGTCAATGTGTTCTTTTTTCCATTTCCAGGAGTGTATTTGTGAACCAGGCTACTTACAAGAAGAACTAAATCATTTACGAATGGCCTTTGCGAAAAATGGTTATACAAAAAACGAGATTAATCGAGCACTTCACCCAAATAGAAAAATGCCTAAAAATAGGAGACAGCAACAACCATCAGCTGGAAAAGTATTTCTTCCGTTCATCCATAATATCACGGATCGCATTGGAAAAGTACTAGCCAAGTTTCAGGTAGAGACCATTTTTAGACCTACTAAGAAAATTAGTGAATGCCTAAGATCAACAAAAGATGCTCGTCACCCCCTAGCCACCCCAGGGGTATATAAAATTCCGTGTAGTTGCGGCAGGGTTTACATAGGAACTACAAAAAGAAGCATCAATACACGGTTGACGGAGCACAAAAGAAACTGTCGCTTGGGACATATCGACAAATCGGCAGTAGCGGAACATGTTTTTAAGGATGGAGATCACGACATAAAATTTGGTGAAACAAGCGTGCTAGCGAGGACGTCGCACTATTATACACGTATGTATAGAGAGGCAATTGAAATCCACAAACATCAATACAATTTTAATCGTAAAGAAGAAGGATTAAAATTGGATAAGATATGGCGGTCGACGTTGCATCAATCACGTGACAATCGATTGCCTGCAATCGAGAGAACAGACGATAGCCAGAGATACCTGCACATCGACGCCATGTGACGTGTGGTGGCGCCCCCTACGATCTCTATATAAGCGGCGGCCCCAGCTCCTAGCAGCCAGTCGTCGACTCACCTCGGAAGATGTTCTCCGTAGTTGAGAACGAAACGTCAGGGAGAAGAAGTTCTACAGATCGACCACGGCAACTTAGCCCGTAAGAGTTTACTGATAAAGACGCCGGCCGTGAAAGCCTACATGGAATGATTACTAATACGTTCGTTTTGTGTTGCTATTAGCTAGCTGAGCTTCCCTCGCTTTTCCGACATAGCCGTTACTGAAACGAATTATTATTCAACAGATGTGGAGAAAAAACTACTAAAATAATACTGCAGCACTCTTTCTTCCCATTTATTTGCTTGCTTTTTCACTCACTGTTTTGGTACATCCCTCGGTACTTTGTAAAAAATATTTGCCTTTTGTTTTCCCGGAAATCCATCCTTAAAATTATGCTGTCACTCTTTTTTTTTTTTTTTTTTTTTTTTTCTTTTCATCAGTCTACTGACTAGTTTGATGCGGCCCACCACGAATTCCTTTCCTGTGCTAACCTCTTCATCTCAGAGTAGCACTTGCAACCTACGTCCTCAGTTATTTGCTTGACGTATACCAATCTCTGTCTTCCTCTACAGTTTTTGCCCTCTACAGCTCCCTCTAGTACCATGGAAGTCATTCCCTCATGTCTTAGCAGATGTCCTATCATCCTGTCCCTTCTTCCTTATCAGTGTTTTCCACATATTCCTTTCCTCTCCGATTCTGCGTAGGACCTCCTCATTCCTTACCTTATCAGTCCACCTAATTTTCAACATTCGTCTATAGCACCACATCTCAAATGCTTCGATTCTCTTCTGTTCCGGTTTTCCCACAGTCCATGTTTCTCTACCATACAATGCTGTACTCCAGACGTACATCCTCAGAAATTTCTTCCTCAAATTAAGGCCGGTATTTGATATTAGTAGACTTCTCTTTGTCAGAAATGTCTTTTTTGCCATAGCGAGTCTGCTTTTGATGTCCTCCTTGCTCCGTCCGTCATTGGTTATTTTACTGCCTAGGTAGCAGAATTTCTTAACTTCATTGACTTCGTGACCATCAATCCTGATGTTAAGTTTCTCGCTGTTCTCATTTCTACTACTTCTCATTACCTTCGTCTTTCTCCGATTTACTCTCAAACCATACTGTGTACTCATTAGACTGTTCATTCCGTTCAGCAGATCATTTAGTTCTTCTTCACTTTCACTCAGGATAGCAATGTCATCAGCGAATCGTATCATTGATATCCTTTCACCTTGTTTTTTAATTGCACTCCTGAACCTTTCTTTTATTTCCATCATTGCTTCCTCGATGTACAGATTGAAGAGTAGGGGCGAAAGGCTACAGCCTTGTCTTACACCCTTCTTAATACGAGCACTTCGTTCTTGATCGTCCACTCTTATTATTCCCTCTTGGTTGTTGTACATATTGTATATGACCCGTCTCTCCGTATAGCTTACCCCTACTTTTTTTCAGAATCTCGAACAGCTTGCACCATTTTATATTGTCGAACGCTTTTTCCAGGTTGACAAATCCTATGAAAGTGTCTTGATTTTTCTTTAGCCTTGCTTCCATTATTAGCCGTAACGTCAGAATTGCCTCTCTCGTCCCTTTACTTTTCCTAAAGCCAAACTGATCGTCACCTAGCGCATTCTCAATTTTCTTTTCCATTCTTCTGTATATTATTCTTGTAAGCAGCTTCGATGCATGAGCTGTTAAGCTGATTGTGCGATAATTCTCGCACTTGTTAGCTCTTGCCGTCTTCGGAATTGTGTGGATGATGCTTTTCCGAAAGTCAGATGGTATATCGCAGACTCATATATTCTACACACCAACGTGAATAGTCGTTTTGTTGCCACTTTCCCCAATGATTTTAGAAATTCTGACGGAATGTTATCTATCCCTTCTGCCTTATTTGACCGTAAGCCTCCAAAGCTCTTTTAAATTCCGATTCTAATACTGTATCCCCTATCTCTTCTAAATCGACTCCTGTTTCTTTTCTATCACATCAGACAAATCTTCACCCTCATAGAGGATTTCAATGTATTCTTTCCACCTATCTGCTCTCTCCTCTGCATTTAACAGTGGAATTCCCGTTTCACTCTTAATGTTACCACCGTTGCTTTTAATTTCACCAAAGGTTGTTTTGACTTTCCTGTATGCTGAGTCTGTCCTTCCGACAATCATATCTTTTTCGATGTCTTCACATTTTTCCTGCAGCCATTTCGTCTTAGCTTCCCTGCACTTCCTATTTATTTCATTCCTCAGCGACTTGTATATCTGTATTCCTGATTTTCCCGGAACATGTTTGTACTTCCTCCTTTCATCAATCAACTGAAGTATTTCTTCTGTTACCCATGGTTTCTTCGTAGCTACCTTCTTTGTACCTATGTTTTCCTTCCCAACTTCTGTGATGGCCCTTTTTAGAGATGTCCATTCCTCTTCAACTGTACTGCCTACTGCGCTATTCCTTATTGCTGTATCTATAGCGTTAGAGAACTTCAAACGCATGTTGTCATTCCTTAGTACTTCCGTATCCCACTTCTTTGCGTATTGATTCTTCCTGACTAATGTCTTGAACTTCAGCCTACTCTTCATCACTACTATATAGTGATCTGTCTATATCTGCTCCTGGGTACGCCTTACAATCCAGTATCTGATTTATGCTATCACTATAAATACCCAATGAAGCAATCTCACTTCCTCGAATCCTTTCTGTGATATTATGTTTCCTCGTAACTTGCGGTAATTCATCACGCGTATTGATCCTTGGTGATTCTGAAAGTAGTTTAACTAGTTAATCCTTTCGTTTTCTCTTACGCCCCCCGGTGACAACGAATCTGGTACATCTCTTACGACTAAATGTCTCCATTCATTTATCCACAACATTTGAAACGTAATTAATATCATTAATAGCCACCAGTACATACTTCGCAGTGTCTACAACAAAACTGTCAGCTGTAGCTACACTCCGCACGAGATAAGGGTCATTGGCACATATACTACCCTGCATATGTTCATCCAACTGACAATGGCTCCACTGCCTGCATATAACATTCATCAGCTTTCTGTGGGGTACATAACACTGCATTCAAATTAATATTGCCCATGTCACTATTTACACCCTCAGAACAACACACCACTTCGTCTGGCACTACAGCTGATTTAGACTCTGAAATTACACTTGATAATAGCGCCGATAACCTCATATTATTTTTTTTAACTTCACTGATCTTAACTACTTCCTGCATCCACTAAACTTCCAATATTGTCTTCTTTCCCCTGACTGTCTTCTCTTGCAGAAGTGCTACCATTATTTCTCTTCTCCGTTTCACTAACTTCCTCATATATCAGCTGTTTGGTTCACACGTTTAACTAGCTCCGCCTCATAATTTTTCCGTACGCGAATCTACACACATCAAAAAACGTTTTGCATCACCTCGGTTTCGAGAGTTCCGGAACATATACAGAAAATCGGAATACAAATCAATATGAACATCATTTCCGCCCTTATTATTTATCATGAAAACCACACATTTCATGTTGTACCACCATACAGATCTTCAGAAGTGGTGGTCCAGATTGCTGTGCACACCGGTACCTCTATTACCCAGTACCACGTCCTCTTGCACTGATGCATGCCTGTATTCGTCGTGGAATGCTGTCCACAAATTCATCAAGGCACTGTTGGTCCAGATTGTCCCACTCCTCCACAGCGATTCGGCATAGATCTCTCAGAGTGATTGGTGGGTCACGTCGTCCGTAAACAATCTTTTCAATCTATGCCGGGCATGTTCGATAGGGTTTCATGTCTGGACAACATCCTGGCCACTCTAGTCGAGCGATGTTGTTATCCTGAAGGAAGTCATTCACAAGACGAGCACGCTGGCCACCCTAGTCGAACGATGTCGTTATCCTGAAGGAAGTCATTCACAAGACGAGCACATAGGCGGTACGAATTGTCGTCCATGAAGGCGAATGCCTCGCCAGTGTGCTGCCGATATGGTTTCACTATTCGGTCGGAGGATGGCATTCACGTATCGTACATCCGTTACGGCGCCTTCCATGACCAGCGGCATACGTCGGCCGAACATAATGCCACACCAAAACATCAGGGAACCTCCACCTTGCTCCACTCGCTGGACGCTGTGTTTACGGCGTTCAGCCTGACCGGGTTGCCTTCAAACACGTCTCCGACGAATGTCGCCGTCCGTTGTGGCCGAGCGGTTCTAGGCTCTTCAGTCTGGAACCGCAGGACCGCTACGGTCGTAGGTTCGAATCCTGCCTCGGGCTAGGACGTATGTGATGTCCTTAGGTTAGTTAGATTTAAGTAGTTCTAAGTTCTAGGGGACTGATGAACTCAGATGTTAAGTCCCATAGTGCTCAGAGCCATTTGAACCATTTTTTTTGTTTTGTTTTGACGATTGTCTGGTTGAAGGCATATGCGACACTTATCGGTGAAGAGAACGCGATGCCAATCCTGAGCGGTCCATTCGGCTTGTTGTTGGGCCCATCTGTACCGCGCTGCATGGTGTCGTAGTTGCGAAGATGGACCTCGCCAGGGACGTGGGAGTGAAGTTGTGCAGCATGCAGCCTATTGCGCACAGTTTTTGAGTCGTAACACGACGTCCTGTGGTTGCTCGAAAAGCGTTATTCAACATGGTGGCGTTGTTGTCAGGGTTCCTCCGAGTCATAATCCGTAGGTAGCGGTCATCCACTGCAGTAGTAACCCTTGGGCGGCCTGAGCGAGGCATGTCATCCATAGTTCCTGCATCTCCTCCGTGTCACTCCGAGACGCCTGGAAACTTACTTGTTGAGCCCTTCCTGGCAGAAAGTATCAATGCGGACGCGATCGAACCGCGGTATTGACCGTCTAGGCATGGTTGAATTAGGGCCTACAGAGAACAGGAGTCGTGTACCTCCTTCCTGGTGGAATGACTGGAACTGATCGGCTGTCGGACCCCCTCCGTCTAATAGGCGGTTCTCATGCATGGTTGTTTACATCTTTGGCTGGGTTTAGTGACATCTCTGAACAGTCAGAGGGACTGTGTCTGTGATACAATATCCACAGTCAACATCTGTCTTCAGGAGTTCTGGGAACCAGGGTGATGCAGAACCTTTTTGGATGTGTGTATAAGACCGTTGGCGAGATTAACAAAGCCAACGATAATGGTTTAAATGGTCCAAATGGCTCTGAGCACTATGGGACTTAACATCTGTGGTCATCAGTCCCCTAGAACTTAGAACTACTTAAACCTAACTAACCTAAGGACATCACACATATCCGTGCCCGAGGCAGGATTCGAACCTGCGACCGTAGCAGAACGATAGTGGAAACTAGGGCGGGAGCAATTGAGCTGGACGAGGCTCAGTCCTTTCTTATGGCATTTAACTGCTTACGCAGTTCAGTATAATCTGATCTCAAATGAGCTACCTGCGCTAAGTACTGCACAGCTTCCTGGGTGGCAACCCCTTGTGTTCTTGAATTAGACATTATGAACCTTTTTATCCAGTCCACAGGAAAAATAACAGGATAAACAAAAGTGGGACCAATAAAAGTACAGCTAAGTGTAACTCCGAAACATTACTCTTAGTCTTTGCACCTAATCGTAAGCCATCTCGAGTTATGACACTGCCTATCATAATGTAATCCCCGTAGCTCCGGCATGTATAGTATTTTACTGGTACTGGTTCCATAGAAACATCTCAACAAACCAACTTAATCCCAAAACTCTTTCACCAGTCCAGTCTTTGCACCAACACACTCACAAAACACGAAAAAATATCGTTAGTGTACTCACCTCACTTTGCTGTATATTCTAGCTGTCGACGTCGTCGTAAATCTACTTGGCCGCTTCTGACACCAGTTGTAGCAAAAGTCAAAATGGCTGGTGTTCACGCAGTAACCATACTAGCACGGAAACAAAAGATAAGAGAGAGAAGGCCGAAATAATGAATTCGGTCTCCCGAAAATGTTTCAGCGCGAAAAATTGTAACATGGTCCCTTCTTTCAATCATCGTCCGAACGTCAAAATGACAGATATTGAGATAAGCGATCGCCGGAAAGAAAAGCAACTACAAAAGCTCAGCAGTGGAAACACAGCAAGACACGATGAGATGCCTGTAACATTCCACAAAGATTATGCGAGAGAACTTAATCATATTCTAGGAGCAGCTTATCGTAGATCGCTAGAGCAACGAAAGGTACCTAGCGACTGGAGAAAAGCGCAGATACTTCCTGTTTTTAAGTAACATCGTAGGACAGATGCGCATAATTACAGGACTATATCGTTGACGTCAGTGTTTTGTATAATTGTAGGACATGTTTTATGCTGAAGAATTATTACGTTTTGGAGAATGAAAATCTCCTTTATAAAAATCAACACGGATTCCTTAAACAGAAATCTTGTGAAACTCAGCTAGCTCTCTTCCCCCATGAGATCCATAGTACTGTAGTCAACGGCTGTGAGATCGATGCCGTGGTCGTTGAACTCAGGAAGGCATTTGATACGGTCCCGTACTGCCGTGTAGTGAATAATAACCTTATGGAGTATCGTACCACATCTGCGACTGGATTCAAGACTTCCTTGCAGACAGAACTCAATGCGTCGTACTTGACGGAACAAAATGGACAGACAAAAGTAATTTCCGGAGCACCTCGAGGAAGTGTGGATAGGGCCGTTGGTGTTTACAGTGTGTTGGTTTGTTGATTTGGGGGAGGGGACTAAACAGCGGGGTCATGGGTCCCATTGGATTGGGGAGGGGTGGGGAAGGAGAAGGAAGTTGGCTGTGCCCTGTCAAAGGAACCATCCCGGCATTTGCCTGAAGCGATTTAAGGAAATCACGGAAAACCTAAATCAGGATAGCCGGACGCGTACAATGTGTATAAACGTTCTAATACACTCCTGGAAATTGAAATAAGAACACCGTGAATTCATTGTCCCAGGAAGGGGAAACTTTATTGACACATTCCTGGGGTCAGATACATCACATGATCACACTGACAGAACCACAGGCACATAGACACAGGCAACAGAGCATGCACAATGTCGGCACTAGTACAGTGTATATCCACCTTTCGCAGCAATGCAGGCTGCTATTCTCCCATGGAGACGATCGTAGAGATGCTGGATGTAGTCCTGTGGAACGGCTTGCCATGCCATTTCCACCTGGCGCCTCAGTTGGACCAGCGTTCGTGCTGGACGTGCAGACCGCGTGAGACGACGCTTCATCCAGTCCCAAACATGCTCAATGGGGGACAGATCCGGAGATCTTGCTGGCCAGGGTAGTTGACTTACACCTTCTAGAGCACGTTGGGTGGCACGGGATACATGCGGACGTGCATTGTCCTGTTGGAACAGCAAGTTCCCTTGCCGGTCTAGGAATGGTAGAACGATGGGTTCGATGACGGTTTGGATGTACCGTGCACTATTCAGTGTCCCCTCGACGATCACCAGTGGTGTACGGCCAGTGTAGGAGATCGCTCCCCACACCATGATGCCGGGTGTTGGCCCTGTGTGCCTCGGTCGTATGCAGTCCTGATTGTGGCGCTCACCTGCACGGCGCCAAACACGCATACGAGATTGTGGCGCTCACCTGCACGGCGCCAAACACGCATACGACCATCATTGGCACCAAGGCAGAAGCGACTCTCATCGCTGAAGACGACACGTCTCCATTCGTCCCTCCATTCACGCCTGTCGCGACACCACTGGAGGCGGGCTGCACGATGTTGGGGCGTGAGCGGAAGACGGCCTAACGGTGTGCGGGACCGTAGCCCAGCTTCATGGAGACGGTTGCGAATGGTCCTCGCCGATACCCCAGGAGCAACAATGTCCCTAATTTGCTGGGAAGTGGCGGTGCGGTCCCCTACGGCACTGCGTAGGATCCTACGGTCTTGGCGTGCATCCGTGCGTCGCTGCGGTCCGGTCCCAGGTCGACGGGCACGTGCACCTTCCGCCGACCACTGGCGACAACATCGATGTACTGTGGAGACCTCACGCCCCACGTGTTGAGCAATTCGGCGGTACGTCCACCCGGCCTCCCGCATGCCCACTATACGCCCTCGCTCAAAGTCCGTCAACTGCACATACGGTTCACGTCCACGCTGTCGCGGCATGCTACCAGTGTTAAAGACTGCGATGGAGCTCCGTATGCCACGGCAAACTGGCTGACACTGACGGCGACGGTGCACAAATGCTGCGCAGCTAGCGCCATTCGACGGCCAACACCGCGGTTCCTGGTGTGTCCGCTGTGCCGTGCGTGTGATCATTGCTTGTATAGCCCTCTCGCAGTGTCCGGAGCAAGTACGGTGGGTCTGACACACCGTTGTAAATGTGTTCTTTTTTCCATTTCCAGGAGTGTAGAAAGCATGGGAAGCACTTTAAGACTGTTCACAGATGACGCGGTTGTCTGCAAGAAAGCAGCCATACCCGAAGACAGTATCGATTTGCAGAACGACCTGCAGAGGATCGATGAATGGTGCAGGTTCTGGTAGTTAACCCTGAACGTAAAGGAATGTAACATATGGTGCGTACGTAGAAAAGAAAATCCACCATTGTGCAACATATTGCTGGAAACTGTAGCCATCGTAAAATCCAGGAGGAACTATCCAGAGCGACCTTAACTGCCATGACCACATAAAATAAATAGTAGGAAAATTAGGTGCCAGACTGAGATACACAGGACGAATCTTATGGAAATGTAACTCCTTCACGAAGGAAGCGGCTTACAAGGTGCTTGTTTGATCGATCCTTGAGTATTGTTCATCTGTCTGGGACCTTTACTATGTAGGACTGACGAAGAGATATAGAAGATCCAACGAAGAGCGGCGCGTTTCGTCACAGGAGAGTCGCGGGAGCGTTACAGAGATGCTCAACAAACTCCAATGGCAGGCGTTAGAAGAGAGGCATTGTGCATCACAGAGAGGCTTGCTATTGAAATTTCGAGAGAGCACTTTCCAGGAAGAGTCGGACAACATATTACTCCCTCCCACATACATCTCGCGAAGAGACCGCGACGAGAAAATTCGAGAAATTAGAGCTAATATAAAGGCTTACCGACAGTCATTCTTCTCACGCGCCTTCGACAGTGGAACAGGGAAGGGAGGATCAGTTAATGTAACCAGAAGTGCCCTCTGCCACATACGATTAGGTGGCTTGCGCAGCGTGAAGTAGATGTGCACTACTGACCATTAAAATTGCTACACCACGAAGATGACGTGCTACAGACGCGAAATTTAACAGACAGGAAGAAGATGCTGTGATATGCAAATGATTAGCTTTTCAGAGCATTTACACAAGGTTGGCGCCGGTGGCGACACCTACAACGTGCTGACATGAGGAAAGTTTCCAACCGATTTCTCATACACAAACAGCAGTTGACCGGCGTTGCCTGGTGAAACATCGTTGCGATGCCTCGTGTAAGGAGGAGAAATGCGTACCATCACGTTTCCGACTTTGATAAAGGTCGGATTGTAGCCTATCACGATTGCGGTTTATCTTATCGCGACATTGGTGCTCGCGTTGGTCGCGATCCAATGACTGTTAGCAGAATATGGAATCGGTGGGTTCAGGAGGGTAATACGGAACGCCGTGCTGGATCCCAACAGCCTCGTATCACTAGCAGTCGAGAAGACAGGCATCGTACCCGCATGGCTGTAACGGATCGTGCGGCTACGTCTCGATCCCTGAGTCCACAGATGGGGACGTTTGAAAGATAACAACCATCTGCACGAACAGCTCGACGCGTTTGCAGCAGCATGGACTACCAGCTCAGAGACCATGGCTGCGGTTACCCTTGACGCTGCATCACAGACAGGAGCGCCTGCGATGGTGTATTCAACGACGAACCTGGGTGCTCGAATGGCAAAACGTCATTTTTTTCGGATGAATCCAGGTTCTGTTTACAGCATCGTGATGGTCTCATCCGTGTTTGGCGACATCGCGGTGAACGCACATTGGAAGCGTGTATTCGTCATCGCCATACTGGCTTATCACCCAGAGTGATGATACGGGGTGCCATTGGTTACACGTCTCGGTCACCTCTTGTTCGCATTGATGGCACTTTGAACAGTGGACGTTACATTTCAGATGTGCTACGACCCGTGGCTGTACCCTTATTTCGATCCTAGATTTCAGCAGCATAATGCACGACCGCATGTTGCAGGTCCTGTACGGGCCTTTCTGGGTACAGAAAATGTTCGACTGTTGCCCTGACTAGCACATTCTCCAGATCTCTCACCAATTGAAAACGTCTGGTCAATGGTGGCCGAGCAACTGGCTCGTTACAATACGCCAGTCACTACTCTTGATGAACTGTGGTATCGTGTTGAAGCTGCATGGGCAGCTGTACCTGTACACGCCATCCAAGCTCTGTTTGACTCAATGCCCAGGCGTATCAAGGCCGTTATCACGGCCTGAGGTGATTGTTCTGGGTACTGATTTCTCAGGATCTATGCACCCAAATTGCGTGAAAATGTAATCACATGTCAGTTCCAGTATAATATATTTGTCGAATGAATGCCCGTTTATCATCTGCATTTCTTCTTGGTGTAGCAATTTCAATGGCCAGTAGTGCAGATGTGTAAGTAGGCACTCTACTGCCGGTTGGCGATGGTGCTTCAAGTTGTTACCAGGAAAGCAAGTACGTGAAGTCAGGTGGACGTCCGACAAAAAGTCATAGAAGTAGTAAAGACATTCAATTATGCCTGCGCACAACGTCTTCCCTTTGAGCAGGTAGCAGCGGTGCGGAGTGATGTTGTCAGTACTGGTGGCGAAGTGCAGCGTTGGATGCCAAGCCAGAGGCCAGCAAGCAGCGACGAAGGGCTGTATAGAAGGCCGCCACGGCAGCTGGTGCAGATACACGGCTCGGCACAGGTAACCCCCAGGCACGCAGGCGAGCCGTGGCAGCGGCACAAGATGCAGCGACAGTTGCCTGCAGACACAAGCCGTAGTGGAGTGTGCTCAGGCATTGGTTTGGAAGCTGATCAGGCTCAGGTGTGAACCGCGGACTCCCTGTCTCGTAACAGCAGGCTGGATGACTCACATCATGTCGATCATTGTGAAATATCTCTCAGAGCTGGGTGCTGACGGTGACAGACATTGCGTAGCTGAAATGGGCAGTATTTATGGTGGTTTGCTCCACCCCTGTCCTGACAGCTCATCATTCTTCATCACGGCCTAGGCCACAGTAGCGGCTCTGTGCCAGCCGCATCGTGTGCTAATCCAGGTTTCCACTGCTACCGTATCTAGCTAGCAACCCTGGCATCGGCGTTGAAGTTGGACTTGGGTTAACTTGTCCTGCGAGAAGGCCCAGCGGCGTATCTTGGTGTGTGCAAAGCGCGCCTGTAGAGCTTCGTGCAAAAGTACTCCTTACCTGTTTCCCGCCTGCTTGACCTCTCTGAAGTTCTTGCAGCAGTTTGCGATGACAACAGTCCGCTTGCTTGGCAATGAGATACTGACACCAAGTTACAAATCAGTGGCGCTACATAGTCTAGTAAATTCCTCAGAAGATAAGTAAGTATTACAGACCTGTGTGGTGCTAAAAGTAGCAGTTGACCCTGAACAGTAAAAGGTGTGAGTTCTCCCACACGAGTACTAAAAAATTTCCGTTAAATTTCGTTCATGTCGTATCATAGAAATTAAAAGGTTGTCGATTCAACTAAATTTCTAGGAATTACAGTTCTGAAGAAGTTAAATTGGAACCATTATAATCACCAGCTTTTTCCCCTGTATACGAAAATATCTACATCTACATCTACATGGATACCCTCCAAATCACATCTAAGTGCCTGGCAGAGGGTTCATCGAACCACCTTCACAATTCGCTATTATTTTCGTTTAGCCCGCGGAGGGACGAACACCTATATCTTTCCTTACGAGCTCTGATTTCCCTTATTTTATCGTGGTGATAGTTTTTCCCTATGTAGGTGGGTGTCAAAAAAATATTTTCGCATTCGAAGGAGAAAGTTGGTGATTGGAATTTCGTGAGAAGATTCCGTCGCAAGGAAAAACGCCTTTCTTTCAATGATGTCCAGCCCAAATACTGTATCATTTCTGTGACACTCTCTCCCATATTTCACGATAATACAAAACGTGCTGCGTTTCTTTGAAATTTTTCGATGTACTCCGTCAGTCCTATCTGGTAAGGATCCCACACCGCGCAGCAGTATTCTAAAAGAGGACGGACAAGCGTAGTGTAGGTAGTCTCCTTTGTAGGTATGTTACATTTTCCAAGTGTCCTGCCAATAAAACGCAGTCTGTGGTTAGCCTTCCCCACAACATTTTCTGTGTGTTCCTTCCAATTTAAGTTGTTTATAATTGTAATACCTAGGTATTTAGTTGAATTTACGACTTTTAGATTAGACTGATTTATCGTGCAGCCGAAGTTTAACGAATTACTTTTAGCACTCATGTGGATCACTTCACACTTTTCGTTATTTAGGGTCAACTGCCAATTTTCGCACCATTCAGATATATTTTCTAAATCGTTTTGCAGTTGTTTTTGATCTTATGATGACTTTATTAGTCGATAAACGACAGCGTCATCTGCAAACAACCTAAGACGACCGCTCCGATTGTCTCCCAAATAGTTTATATAGATAAGGAACAGCAAAGGGCCTATAACACTAACTTGGGGAACGCCAGAAATCACTTCTGTTTTACTCGATGACTTTTCGTCAGTTACTACGAACTGTGTCCCCTCTGACAAGAAATCACAAATCCAGTCACATAACTGAGACGATATTCCATAAGCACGCAGTTTCACTACGAGCCGCTTGTGTGCTACAGTGTCAAAAGCCTTCCGGAAATCCAGAAATACGGAATCGATCTGGAATCCCTTGTCAATAGTACTCAGCACTTCATGTGAATAAAGAGCTAGTTGTGTTTCACAGGAACGATGTTTTCAAAACCCATGTTGACTGTGTATGATTAGACAGTTTTCTTCGAGGTGATTCATAGTGTTTGAACACAATATATGTTCCAAAATCCTGCTGCATATCAACGTTAACGATATGGGCCTGTAATTTAGTGGCTTACTCCTACTACCTTTCTTGAATATTGGTGTGACCTGTGCAACTTTCAAGTCTTTGGATACGGATTTTTCGTCGAGCGACCGCTTGTATATGACTGTTAAGTATGGAGCTAATGCATCAGCATGCTCTGAAAGGAACCTAATTGGTATACAGTCTGGACCAGAAGACTTGCTTTTATTAAGTGATTTAAGTTGCATCACTATTCCTATAGTTTGTTGACTCTCATTTACGTGGGGAGAAACGACCATCGTGATAAAATTAAGAGAAATCAGAGCTCGAACGGAAAAGATTAAGGCGTTTTGTTTTTCACATGTGATATTCGAGAATGAAACAATCGAGAAGTAGTCAAAAGTGATTCTATGAAGACTCTGCGATGCACTTAATTGTGAATTGCATAGTAGTAAAGTATTTTAGATGCAAATGAGATAGGCACAATTGAAGGTAGTGCAAATTCATTGATTCATAATTCATCAAATTGATTGATAGGATAGACTACTCGGAAACCGCAGTTTCTCTACAAAAGGGACTACACACGGAACACCTGTACGGCCCTTACTTGAAAGTGCGTGTGCCCCATAGCAGTATGTTTAGCAATTACATGAACTGTCACAGACGTGTCTCACTGACGACAGAGTGTTATAGAAATCGTAACAGTCATACACTTGAAAAAATACACCACACATCACCCATGGACGTGGACAGAAAACTCCGATAAGAGGCTTTCAGGACAGAAACATCGGATATTCTTCATCCCCCTACGTATTCCACGCGTAGAGAATGTGCCGATAAATGTGGGCAAATAACAGCTCATTCGGAGACCTAGTGGCAGTGATTTTTTCCGCGCTCCATCCCCGAGTGGAACGTGAGTAAACCTTAATACATGATACATTAGTCTGCTCAAATTTTGGTCTAAAAACGAACTATGAGAAAACCAAGAGCATGATGAATGAACGAACACCGAAGAGAAATATATGGGTCGGAGTACAAAACGCCAAAGGGTCGCAGAATATGTATGTCTGGGTCAACATGTGAGTATGGAAGGTGACTTAAAACCAGAAATATTTCGAGGTATTAAATTACGGAAGATATTTTTCAGTTTTTATGTCTAAGATGTTGGCTGAGCTGAAGAAAACAGTTTTTCACCAGTGTTACTACCAGTTATAGTATATAGCTCTGAGACATGGACGTAAAGCGAGTTCATTGTCAGAAAACTCACAGAAGATCAAAGAGGAATAGAAGAATCAATGTTGAACTTCAAAAATAAAGACAGAAAGAAAGCCACGGATATATCAGACTTACAACAAAGGTCAGCGACATAATAGAGAGAGTAAATACCTTGAAATGACAAAGGGCTGGTCATGTCCATAGAAGAAAGGATGGCAGATGGTCAGTAGAAATATCACATTAGAGCCCAGCGTATCTAGAAGTCTACCGGACTGAAGAAAGACAATTGGATTCATTTGGCAACACGAACATCAAAATTGACAGAAGTGGAAGAACCTGTCGGGAGCGTACATTGCACTCTAACTCAATGAGGCCATCACCAAGTGACTGAATTGGCTACTGCCCTTATGCTGGTGATATGATACATTCACTTCACAATGTTTCGTATAGTGTTCGCTACTGAAAAAGAGAGTTGGATGTATAGCGAACCTTGATTTCTATGTTGGAATTACACTCCTGGAAATTGAAATAAGAACACCGTGAATTCATTGTCCCAGAAAGGGAAAACTTTATTGACACATTCCTGGGGTCAGATACATCACATGATCACACTGACAGAACCACAGGCACATAGACACAGGCAACAGAGCATGCACAATGTCGGCACTAGTACAGTGTATATCCACCTTTCGCAGCAATGCAGGCTGCTATTCTCCCATGGAGACGATCGTAGAGATGCTGGATGTAGTCCTGTGGAGCGGCTTGCCATGCCATTTCCACCTGGCGCCTCAGTTGGACCAGCGTTCGTGCTGGACGTGCAGACCGCGTGAGACGACGCTTCATCCAGTCCCAAACATGCTCAATGGGGGACAGATCCGGAGATCTTGCTGGCCAGGGTAGTTGACTTACACCTTCTAGAGCACGTTGGGTGGCACGGGATACATGCGGACGTGCATTGTCCTGTTGGAACAGCAAGTTCCCTTGCCGGTCTGGGAATGGTAGAACGATGGGTTCGATGACGGTTTGGATGTACCGTGCACTATTCAGTGTCCCCTCGACGATCACCAGTGGTGTACGGCCAGTGTAGGAGATCGCTCCCCACACCATGATGCCGGGTGTTGGCCCTGTGTGCCTCGGTCGTATGCAGTCCTGATTGTGGCGCTCACCTGCACGGCGCCAAATACGCATACGACCATCATTGGCACCAAGGCAGAAGCGACTCTCATCGCTGAAGACGACACGTCTCCATTCGTCCCTCCATTCACGCCTGTCGCGACACCACTGGAGGCGGGCTGCACGATGTTGGGGCGTGAGCGGAAGACGGCCTAACGGTGTGCGGGACCGTAGCCCAGCTTCATGGAGACGGTTGCGAATGGTCCTCGCCGATACCCCAGGAGCAACAGTGTCCCTAATTTGCTGGGAAATGGCGGTGCGGTCCCCTACGGCACTGCGTAGGATCCTACGGTCTTGGTGTGCATCCGTGCGTCGCTGCGGTCCGGTCCCAGGTCGACGGGCACGTGCACCTTCCGCCGACCACTGGCGACAACATCGATGTACTGTGGAGACCTCACGCCCCACGTGTTGAGCAATTCGGCGGTACGTCCACCCGGCCTCCCGCATGCCCACTATACGCCCTCGCTCAAAGTCCGTCAACTGCACATACGGTTCACGTCCACGCTGTCGCGGCATGCTACCAGTGTTAAAGACTGCGATGGAGCTCCGTATGCCACGGCAAACTGGCTGACACTGACGGCGGCGGTGCACAAATGCTGCGCAGCTAGCGCCATTCGACGGCCAACACCGCGGTTCCTGGTGTGTCCGCTGTGCCGTGCGTGTGATCATTGCTTGTACAGCCCTCTCGCAGTGTCCGGAGCAAGTATGGTGGGTCTGACACACCGGTGTCAATGTGTTCTTTTTTCCATTTCCAGGAGTGTAGAATGGCTGGACACGTGCGATTGATCAATGGAAAACTCAATCAACCAACCGTCTTTTCTCTACGGTAGAGTTGTGCTTGGAAGGTATTACATACAATTCGGAAAGTAACTTCCAGTTACAATCTAAGACAAACTTATGTAAAGGTTTTTATATAGTGTACATACCAAAACTACGACCTTAGTGTGATACGCAACGTAATTTCTTGCGACATCACGAAAATTATTGCATCAGAGATCGTGCTTCTCAGTATTCGCTTCAAACTCTGGCATTAGCGACCTTCACTGTCATTCAATGCCGTCTTGAAGGTACTCGACATTCCTAAACTCTGTGTTGCTGGTAGTAGTAGTAGTAGTAGTAGTATAGTGATGTACAATCTGGTGCACTTTTTGGTGCATATAAGCTTACCGTAATTATATGCATACGTACGATACCCATGGCATCATAAGCCATGCTCCTTTCTATGACGTCATCATGCCCCTATCCTCTTCAGACCCACGCCCCTTTTCTTGAAAATGGGCCAGTCAGACAGCTTCTAGGCTAGCATACACATACTGTATTTAGATCTCCCAGTCACAGCCCATTATTGTAGCGACTAATTACATTTCTTCACCTGCATATTAAGCCACACTACTTGAACCAGTCAGAGAGCTCCTACAGCCAAAACACAGATCTTTTGCTCTCCTCCAGTCATAGCCCAGTATTTTACTAACCATTTAAACGAAAGAGCTAATCACTATGCAGCCCGAAGACCGCCATCTTGGCCAAGTTAAAATGTATCCAAACGATCTGAATTTTGTAACCTGGCATCATGATCTAGACAACTATCATATTTATCAAAATTAAATAAGCTTCATCAGAAACTCACTTTGTTTACGTCACTGTTATTTCTACGTCTAAAATATCTGTCAAAAATACTCAGAGGGTGTCACTTACAGTATTTTTACGTCTAAAATGTCGGCATTACTTTTCAAAAGTACGTAATATTCATCAATAGCCCACTATGTTCATGTAAATGTTATTTAGACGTCTAAACAAAAATACGTAAAAATATTGACAATATTGGTGTAACGTATATTATTTCCACATCTAAAATGTCTGCCAAAATACACGTGACATTACTGATATAACTTGCAGGTAAAGCTACTTTGGACAACGAGCAAACTTCGATCTTTGTTCTACACTTGGGTGGAAATCATCAAATTAAATATTTACTCATTTAAATTGTTTGTATTACTGCACAAAACACACGTTAGCTAAAATAATGTGTCACCTACTGGAAGAGTGCTATTGTTGCGCAAGAGTGTGACTTACAGGCTAACTTACACTTCAGGACTGAAGACTGAGGACTGTCAAATTAAGTAGCACAGTGCTATTTCCTGTATTATTGTTGTATAACAGTACAAGATACATGTTCCTCAACGATGACCGAGCAGTTTGGTCCCTTTCTCCTCCCCCCTTAAACCTACCACCAACATGTACTAATAATAACATGCTAGAGAGGCAATGCAGCAATAAGTGACACTTTCCCTTGGACATAAATGACACTATGTTACTGATGGTGCAAAAACGAACTTTCATTCACTGATCAAGTACCATTTTAGGGATGGCGAAGATCCATCATCAAGAAAAATGTAATTAACGTTGGTTATTGTAGGTTTTGTTTATTACTTTTGATGTTGGACCTATCCGTGCTTACACTATGTTACCATAAGCATCCGAACACCTCCGAAAACATACGTTTTCATATTACGTGCATTGCGCTGCCACGTACTTCTTATCAGCGACATCAGAAGTCATTAGACCTCGTGAGAGAGCTAAAGTGGCGCTCCGCGAACGTGGTCTGGTGACTGGGCGTCACTTGTATCATACGTCTGTACGAGTGATTTCCACACTCCTAAACGTCCCTAGGTCCACTGTTTCCGATGTGATAGTGAAGTGAAAACTTACAGGGACACGTACGGCACAAAAGCGTACAGGCCAATCTTGTCTGTTGAATGACAGAGACCGCCGACAGTTGAAGAGGGTCTAATGTGTAAGAGGCAGACATCTATCCAGAATATCACACAGGAATTCCAAGCTGCATCAGGATCCACTGCAAGTACTATGACAGCTAGGCGGGAAGTAAGAAAACTTTGATTTCATGGTCGAGTGGCTGCTCATAAGCCACACATAACGCCGGTGAATGCTTGGTGTAAGGAGCGTAAACATTTGACGATTGGACGGAGGAAAAACGTTGTGCGGAGTGACAAATCATGGTACACAATGTGGGGATCCGATGGCAAGGTGTGGGTATGGCGAATGCCCGTTGAACGTCATCTTCCAGTGTGTGTAGTGCCACCAGTAAAATTCGGAGGCGATGGTGTCATGGTGTGGTCGTGTTTCTCATGGAGGGGCTTGCAACCCCTGTTGTTTTGCGGGGCACTATCACAGCACAGGCCTGCATTGATGTTTTAAGCACCTTCTTGCTTCCCACTGTTGAAGAGCAATTCGAGGATGGCGATTGCATCTTTCGCATCTGTTCATAATGGACGGCCTGTGGTTGAGTGGTTACACGTTAATACAACATACAATCACCATTGATCTTTATTTTACAATTTCCATTACCAATCTTGCACCATAAAAAAATATACTCGTCGGCATTCAATTTCTTCCTCCTTCGGCTACTCAAAGTAAATGGCATACTCGGAACAACTGTACCATAAGGTTGTTTAGCCAAAAGTCCTGTTGTCTCTGCTGTACTCCATGTCTTCATGTTAAAATATTGCCATCTGGAAAAGCTTCAAGGCCACCATAATCTGCATGGTTGCCCCACACAACTGCAAGCGTAAGCCATGTACTGCCTCCAAAAACTGCTTGTACATCACATGTAAAGTTCAAATGGAGTCCACGAAAGACATTTGGACCTCCAATCAACTGTTGTTTATTGAACTGTCCAGCCAAATCAATGTCAATTGCCTTCAAACTGGCCTGGTCCTGACGTGAATCCTATAGAAGACCTTCGGGATGTTTTGAAACGCCGACTTCGTGCCAGGCCTCACCGACCGACATCGATACTTCTCCTCAGTGCAGCATTCCGTGAAGAATGGGCTGCCATTCCCCAAGAAACCTTCCAGCACCTGATGGAACGTATCCCTGCGACAGTGAAGCTGCGACAGTGGAAACTATCACCAAGCCTAAGGGTGGGCCAATACCATACTGAATTGCAGCATTACCGATGGAGGGCGCCACGAACTTGCAAGTCATTTTCAGCCAGGTGCCCGGATACTTTTGATCACATAATGTATGTTGCACTGGTGTACAAAAACGAATTTTCGGGGAAAGCTGCGACATTTACTGGTCGAAATATGGTGCAAAGAAAACGAACTTTCATTACCTGACCAAGCACTATTTTAGGGGCAAAGAAGTAATGCATCAAGAAAAATACATTTAATGTTACCCACTGGTTAATACAGCTTTTGTCTTTTGATGTTGGAATTATCTGTGGCCGGCCGCGGTGGTCTCGCGGTTCTAGGCGCGCAGTCCGGAACCGCGCGACTGCTACGATCGCAGGTTCGAATCCTGCCTCGGGCATGGATGTTTGTGATGTCCTTAGGTTAGTTAGGTTTAACTAGTTCTAAGTTCTAGGGGACTAATGACCTCAGCAGTTGAGTCCCATAGTGCTCAGAGCCATTTGATCCAATTATCTGTGGTTGTCTGCTACTGGTGTACAAGAACGAACTCTCGAGGAAAACGGCGACATTTACTGATCGGAAATATGGTGCAAAGGCTATCTAAAACAGTGTACAGTATTTCCATTATAACTTACCAAACAGTGGCATGTTTACCTACAAGCGTCACATTTTCCTATAGTTCTGCAAAACAAACCGTGCTGAAAAGGATGCGTTTTGACAAGATCTTTAATGCGCTGTACCACTTACACTGCATAGTTAAGTAATACGCAAGTAAAACTGGGAAATGTACCAAATACGATATGTTAGCTGGTAAACAATGCTTATGACGGTGAAAATAATGGATACGGATCCACACTGATCTCTGATCTCTATTCGAATGCCATCTCATGACTACGATTTGGCAACTTCGACTGCAAATGGAGTTGATAGAAATGCCATCAGTATGATGAACTTCAGGGAGAGCGTGAAAGTGTAAATTACCAAGGAATGATAATTTGCAATATTACCATGAATATCATGTTTGAAACCAAAACGACTACGAGATAAAATGATTCCATTTGAAATGCATTCTAGAATGAAACTTAGCCAAAAGAGCCAATAATCAAGGCACTGGGAGAGATTGTGTGCTCCTCGTTTGACGGCCTACACATCACCGTGATGTGAAGACCTAACAGGTTCTCGGCATATCACAAATTCAAATGAAATGATTGTGACATTTACATCCACACTTGTTCTTCACAAACCACCGTACAATGCGCAGCGGAAGCTGCAATGTGTGCCAAAATCACTTCTCCCGATTCGTATTGCATTTTTGGATTGACGAGAGAGAAGAAAAGGTGACCGAAACAACAATTGTTAGCCTGTATTTCTCTAATTTTACAATTGTGGTCATTCCGCGATTCAAAGCTCTGTTTCATTTTCCAGATGAACACCAGATCATTTTAGTTCTTCTTATTTCTTTCTGTGTCACTCCAATCGTCGTCTTTAATTGTCCCAAATACAAAAACTCGTCCATCAGTTCAATGACTTCATCGTTAATTTGTACGATATTGTTTTCGGTATGTTGGTACCCATTGCTTCGGTCTACTTCTTTCATTGCTTGTGTTAGTCAGCTTTCTGTAGAGGCAGTGTAATAACATCATAACAACGAAAGTGGTTCAGATACGTTTCATAATACGTATTCCTTGTTTATCCGGAATCGAGATCTGTCGACTTTCTCTAGGGCTGCTGAAAATAGTGTTGGCGATGTTGATTGCATTATAAACGTTATAAACAGATGTCTCCACATATAGAACAAAGTACTGGTTTGTGGACCCGAGCGGTGCCTCCAGACACAGTAGTTGTTCAGTTTCTAAACAGTTTATCGTACACAACCACAAAATAAGTTCTATAATAATCGAAATCATTGAGCTAGGCACGTCGTTTTACGCACGACCAGCGACTATTCTGAAGATTAAAACCACTTGGTTATTTTTCCAGTGGAAACGCACTGTGGTTCTAGCAAGTGTTGCTAGAAGAACAGCAAATTCCTCTACATGTGTGATATACAGTCAAGAAAATTCCTCTATCACCACGTTTCATGCCCCATGCACATCGTGTGACATCAGCTGTTTCCCAATTCCCAGTTCACTGGTATATTTTTCATTTTTGCGTTCATGTTGTGATAGTCTAAAGCAACTTTATGCATTCCATCTGGTAATCCTCTGGCTACATATCTATAATGTTGGAAAAAAGTGTCACATAAATGCAAAAAATTTGATCATAATTTCGAAAATCCGGCAAGCGATTTTCAGATAGGTTTCTACCTTGAAGACGCATGTTTAAATCACCTAAACGAGCAGTCAGTTCTACCAAAAATTCTAAATCTGCCATCCAGTTGGCATCGTCAAGTTCTGGCACAGATTCTGCTTTTGATGTCATGAACGATTTGATTTCATTAATTATGCTACAAAAATTTTTAAACATCTGGCTTCGACTGAGTCACCTTGCTTCTGCAAAATATTCGATATCTTCATATTCATCAATCAGACTTCTGAGGAATTCCTGGAACTGACGATAATCTACCCCCTAGGAAGCTAGACCAACTCCTGTCGAATGAAGAAACTGAATTGAAGTTCATCTCTTCGTACAGATCATAAGCTATGATAGAAATTACATACGGGATTAAAAACATTTCCTGAAAGCCCTTTACAGAGACGATCGTATTAAAAAGTGTTGGTAGTAATAGATATGATATTAAATTAAACCTGTTATAACACAATACGATACTGTTAGACAGCAAACATAGTCAGTAATTGCAATCCGCATGAAGATTTCTAACCTACTTGTAGTGATCAGAGGTGAAAAAGGTTGCTTATCACAACTACACAGAAATGACACAGTATTTCGATAAATTAGTTTCATTATACGTCTCCAAATCTGTCTGAATTGGCCTGTTGTAAGAACGAGACTTTGCGGGTTCAGGCATAGCAAGGGCGGCAACGCACGCGGTCGGGTCGTTCCACACGGCAGTTCCCCCGCCGTGCTGGGCGTTATATGACACTGAGTGCTGCGGCGCCTGCTGTTGTCATCGCAGGCTCTTCTGTGTTTGTCCTCACCAATAAGTCCCTAAAATAAATTCTAATTTGAATTTTCTGTACTGTCGAAAGCCAAATAGCTAGAAGCACGTTTCAGAAAGTTTATTTGAGTGACGTGTTTCGAAACAACGCACAACACAAAGTCACACTTCACGTTGTTAACGCGATTCCTTTCGTTTTTCGTTCTTGCTGTGTATAATGGATCACATTATATGGTGTTTATTTGATGACGATCCAATGGTCCTAGGAGGTTTCCTTTCTTCTTCTGATTCTGAAAATCTCACGAATGAGGCTGATAGTAAATTCTGTGACTGAAGTATTGTTTCCGGTATGAATCTTGTAAATGACATAATTTAGCATGCACACGTCTAAAGAATGAAAAGCGTTGTACTACCATATGAGTGTTTTCGAAAACATTCCGTTGGGCTAAGTAGCATGTAATGTCCACTCGTTGCAATCTAACATACATTTTGGTATAAATTTTTCTGGTATTAGTTAGGCGGTCCATTTTCACACCTGATTTCTTTGCAGCTGTATGGCATCCCGTTGAGAAACATACACCTCTTTTGTCATACTACTTCAAAGCCATCATAGTGTCTGTTTACCTAAATTACATCTCACCTCTTTGCAATTTGGCTTTAACTTTTGGTGTAGCATTCCTGTTCATGTGAACTCTCCTGCAACATATGTTCTTTTCTCAAGCAAATAGCAGAAGAGAAATGGACTTGTGTACAATTTGCCCACATATAGCGTGCATTTACTAAGAAAGCCTTAGCACTCCTGGCACGCACAGGTCTTGTCGCATATACATGTCGTTAGCACTGGAGGCATGACGACTGTGCACAGATGTATAGTATACGTCGCTAACAGTTGCTGGGTTAAGGTTTTTGTGACAACTCGGTTGGTACTATCTTTATTTAAAATCCGTTAAAAACTTCTTGTGTAACTGTCTTTACGCTTTCTTTTTAATTCTTTCAGCTGCTATCTTTCAGCAAAACTTCAGCTTCGTCTCAATTTGCCATGCAGACCTTTCTGATTATTTGACTGTTTTAGAGTCCTTCATTCGCTGCCTTGAAGAGCTGAATGTTTACTACTGGCCTTTCAGACATTTTCAAGTGGTTTTCCTGTCGTAAAGAGCATTGTGGTTACTGATTCCTATTTCTGCGTTCATTGAATCCAAACATTTGGGTCTATTTATTGCCAGCAGGTGTAATTCGTTACGGCTTTTATTTTAACAAGATCGAGAAAACTACGCACAATTTTGTTTCCAAACTTAAGCCTTCCACCACTTCGGCGCTTGATGTGGATAACTAACAGAGACATCTAAACTTACGAAAAAAAGTCGCTGCACCAAAAAATAATTAATGTAGAGTAATGAAATTTCTGGAATAAATTTGTCTAGGTGACATATTTAAATGATTAACATTGCAAGATCGCAGGTTAATGTAAGCGCGAGATAAGCCATTGCAGATGTGAAACGCTGGTACATTAGTAACCGGTGTAACCGACGGAAAGTTGAATGCAAGAATACAAACTAGCATACGTTGTATTTCGGAGGTGCCATATCTCAGTTTGTGGGATGGAGTTCCATGCCTGTTGCCCTTCTTCGGTCAATACAGGGATGGTTAATGCTGTTTGTGGATGACGCTGGAGTTGGCCGAAGGTGTCCCAAATGTGCTCGATTGGAGAGATTTGGTCATCGAGTAGGCCAAGGCAACATATCGACACTCTGTAGAGCATGTTGGGTTACAACAGCGGTATGTGGGCGAGTGTTATCCTGTTGGAAAACACCCCTTGGAATGCTGTTTATCAATAATGCGTGGGATAACACTCCCGCTGTTACACTAAATCGTATCCCAGACCGTAAACTCTAAGTGTAGTTCCATTGTATCTAGCGCGCAGACATGTTGGTTGCAGGCCCTCAACTGGCCTCTCTCTAAACGACACACAGCCGTCACTGGCACAGAGGCAGAACCAGCTTTCATCAGAAAAACACGACACCACTGAAGTCGCAAATGACGGTAGTTTGGCGTCTAGCTCGGATGTGACCTTGAAGTAACCAATTTGTAACAGTTCATTGTGTCACTGTGGTGCCAACGGCTGCTGAGCATGCTGCTGCAGCTGTAGTACGATGCTCCAGGGCCATACGCCAAACTCGATGGTCTTCCCTTTCGGTACTACCATGTGGCCGTCTGGAGCCCGGTCTTCTTGCGACTGTACATTCCCGTGACCACCGCTGCCAGCGGCCATGTTCAGTAGCTACATTCCTGCCAAGTCTTTCGGCAATGTCGCAGAAGGTATATCCAGCTCTATTACACGACTTGGTTCAAACTCAGTGAAATGTTGATAATGGCGTGTTTGTTGCCTTAACCCTTTCAGACACGAAATTTTTCTGGAGGAAGAAAAATTTTTCTTTATGTGGTAGTGGTCTTAGGTGATTTTTTTTAATGATTTTAGGAGCAAGATTTATACAGAAATATGTGCCCGTTTCCAAAACATACTTTGTTCACTTGGCTTCACTTTAAGGACTAAAATAACTAATTATGAAATATTCTCTGTTGTAATAAATAGTAAAATGATCATTCAATAATTTCCATGCAAAATAACAAAAACAATATTCAATTATACACTGGAATATAGCGAACCGTGTATTATTGTGGTCACGAGTTGCAGCGCACTGCTACATTGACTTGCTTATATTTTTATAGTGATGCCCAACGGTTGGCAATACTTGCGCGTGATGAAAAGTGTGTAGCTCAGGTTCGCATACGGAAGAAATACTTTTGTTGCAGCTAACAGAGTGTAAAAGTTAATGTACACAATTGTAGTCAGAGGGTCTGAAAGCGATAAAGGCATTCCTGGATAATATCAACTCACCACGTCTAATCTCAAAGATAAATAACGCTTACGAGCGTCACAGCGTGTTTATAAAGCAAACATGATTTACATCCTGCACGTGTTGTCATGCAGGGTACACATAATCGTACGTTGGCTTATACCATGTTAGCTTGCCACTTGCCCGGAGCTTATGCTGGGGTTCGTCTCCGTATGCTGTGGAACCCGGTCCTCCAAATCTGGTGTACGCACAGTCTGCCGCCTCCCTGAACGTCTGAAAGACAGATCACACAAACTCCCAAAAAAGGAGATTGAAATGTTGTGTGATGTCGTTGGTGTCTGTGAGGGTACTTGTTACGGTATAGCTGTGCTGCCTCTCGACCGTTCCCATCTGGTTGGCCGTACACAAACACCATCTCGGCTTGTACCCGGCATGAATACCGGACCATTCTGCTGCTTACAGTACGCTGCGCCAATCAAGTAGCCTGCAACACACAAGTAACTCCCGATGTTCACCCTGTATACATTCATTTTATTGTGAAAAGTACACTAGCAGAAAACTGGAGGAGGAAGGTCGCAAAAGTTTCCCAGCCAAAAAAAGTTCTTTGGGCAGATGACTTCCTTCTTCTGGTACAACTTTGTGGTAACTGCTAAAAATTTCGAATCCCTGCAGTGTTGAAAATGTTTGGGAGATAGCACTCAGGTACGACAGTGGATATTTTAAGACAACTATCTGCCTTGATTGGGTAAGGAAGTGGCAATATGGCCTTGATACGAAGTACACGATCATTCAGTAAACTAAATTATTATGTTCAAGAAATAGTTAAAGGAATAATAATTGTTTGCTGCTCGCGGTCAAGTTGTTTTAGTCGCTGCCTCTAGATCCTGAGGTCCTCAATCCGATTCCCAGACAGGTCAGGGATTTCCTCCTCTTGGGGACAGCGTGTTGTTCTCAGCATTTCGCCTCATCGCCATCATCAACAACGCACAAGTCACATAAGTGGCGTTGAAAGCAAGGACCTACACTAGGCGGCCTAACTACCTTAGACGGGATCTTGTCTCCTGGCCAATAATGCAGAACAACCATTTCATTTTTTATTAATTATGAAACCATTACAAAAAGTTATGCTTCGAAAGCAAATATGCGCGATAGTAATATATTTTTGACAATGTATTAATGTCATTCCATACTAATGGACAGAAGTGTCCTGTGTAACGGATCGACATAAAGTCGATATTTTGTGCGATATTACTTGTATTTCATGATTATAAAAGGTAAACGTGACATCAATCCGAAGACCGGTTTGAACACCACAACGCTTGAATGTGCATGGTCTTGCTGGAGGTGATGTGCCATTACCTTCCTCCATTTCCTGATTCTGTGTAACAAGTAAATTACTTCTTTTGTGTCTGGTACAATCATAATTTGTGACTAGTTAACAACAGATAAACTTTTTTTTTCTTTTTACCTTCTTTTATAATTATAAGGAATATTAGTGTATACCGCTACGTCGATACAGAGTCATTAAAGAGATTTGAAAAGCGACAATGATTAGAACTTTCATCGCCTCACCAAGAAATAACTTAGGGGGAAGAATACAATACATGAGGAAAAAATAATTCGCGTTACTGACTGGCTAACATAGTTTGTTAGTTACTTTCGGTGCTGGCTCTGCCGATGGCTATGTTTCACTGTTGTATAAAAAGTAACTTTTGAGGAAAGCTGCGACATTTACTAATCGGAAGTATGGTGTCAAGCCTATCTAAAAAAAACTTTGCAGGCTGTATCTCCATAATAAACTACTAAACAGTAGCATGTTTATCCACCAACGTCACATTTTCCGACACTTCAGTACAACAAACCGTACTAAAAATGGTGTTCCAACAAGATCAGTAAAGCGTTAAGATGAATGTCGGCGTGGGTCCTATTGCACGGTCAGCGTACAATAAGCCAAAACAATGTGATCACTGCCTGCCGCGACGTTGGATGTCGCCTGGTGACGCGGTAACATTAAGTGCAGGGTGACAATTATTGAACTATATAAAATTATCATAACTTCTGAACGGTTTGTGTTAGGACGTTCAAACTGCACGGTTGGCCGCGGGGTATGATGGGAATTAGTATGCGCATGCATAGTACGGTTTTGCGACGAAGCCCGTTTTCATTTACCGAGAATCCGTATTTCGCGATCGAAAAATCTCTTCACGCTCAACGGGTGACTGTGTGGTGTGCAACTTCCAATCACGAAATAATCTGTGCAGTATTTTTTAATGGCACAGTGACTACCGAACGGTACGTGAATATTTTGGAAGATGATTTCATCCCATTATCCCAAGTGAGCTCGACCCCATCGAAGCAGGAGAGTGTTTGATGTCCTGGAGGAGCACTTTGGGGTACTAAAAGGCCACTGGCATGAGCCTCGTGTGGCCGCCATGTTCTCCGGATCTGAACATATGAGACTCCTTTTTGAGGAGCTATATTAAAGACAGGGTGTACAGCAATAACCCCAAAACCATTGCTAAGCTGAAAACAACCATTCAGGTCATCGACAGCGCCGATGTTCCGACACTTCGGGTGATGCAGAATTTCGCTATTCGTCTGCACCACATCATTGCCAACAATGGCAGACACATCGAACATGTAAGCCTAAATCCGAATATCTGTAGTGACGTTCACATGTTGAATTAATTGTGTGCACGTCATAGTTTGTAACTAATTTACATTTTTTCATATACAATATGTGATCAAAAGCATCCGGACACCCCCCCCCCCCCCCAAAACATACATTTTTCATATTAGGTGCATTGTGAGAGGGCAAAATGGGCCGCTCCGCGGAACTCACGGACTTCGAACCTGGTCAGGTGGTTGGGTGTCGCTTGTGTCATACGTCTGTACGCGACATTTCCACACTCCTAAACATCTCTAGATCCACTGTTTCTGATGTGATACTGAAGTGGAAACGTGAAGGGAAACGTTCAGCACAAAAACTTACAGAATGACTTCGTCTGTTGACTGACAGAGACCGCCGTCAGTTGAAGAGGATCGTAATGTGTAATAGGCAGACATCTATCCAGACCATCACACAGGAATTCCAAACTGCATCAGGATCCACTGCAAGTAGTATGACAGTTAGGCGGGAAATGAGAAGACTTGGATTTCATGGTCGAGCGGCTGATCATAAGCCACGCATCAGGTCAGTAAACGCCAAACGACGCCTCGTTTGGTGTTAGGAGCGTAAACATTGGACGACTGAACAGTGGAAAAACCTTATGTGGAGTGATGAATCACGGTACACAATGTGGCGATCCGATGGCAAGGTGTGGGTATGGCGAATGCGCGTTGAACGTCATCTGCCAGCGTGTGTAGTGTCAACAGTAAAATTCGGAGGCGGTGATGTTATGGCGTGGTCCTGTTTTTCATGGAGGGGGCTAGCACCCCTTGTTGTTTTGCGTGGCACTATTGCAGCACAGGCGTATATTGATGTTTTAAGCACCTTCTTGCTTCCCACTGTTGAAGAGAAATTCGGGAATGGCGATTGCATCTTTCAACACAATCGAGCACCTGTTCATAATGCACGGCCTGTGGCGGAGTGGTTACACGTCAATAACATCCCTGTAATGGACTAACCTGCCCAGAGTCCTGACCTGAATCCTACAGAACACCTTTGGGATGTTTTGCAACTCCGACTTCTTGCCAGGCCTCACCGACCGACATCGATACCTCACCTTAGTGCAGCACTCCGTGAAGAATGGGCTGCCATTCCCCAAGAAACCTACCAGCACCTTATTGAACGTATGCCCGTGAGAGTGGAAGCTGTCATCAAGGCTAAAGGCGGGCCAACGCCATACTGAATTGCAGCATTACCGATGGAGGGCGCCACGAACTTTTAAGTCATTTTCAGCCTGTGTCGGGATACTTTTGATCACAGTGTAGTTCAGTAATTATCACCCTCTATGTAAGGGGAGCAGACACGGACGGGGGAGCAACCCAAGCAAAGATAAGGGTCTGCAGATGGGGAAATCCATTGCGGTAAGGGAATTTGACAAAGGGCAGATTATTATTACGCAGAGCCTGTGAACGAGTATCTCGATAACAGAGCTGGTCGATTGTTCACATGCTGCTGTCGAGGGTATTTACGGAGAGAGATGGAGGACAGTGAAACTGCATCTAGGCGCTAAGTGGTTGGACGTCCAGGACTCTTCGCAGAACGTGAGGTTCGGAGGCTGGTCTACTCTGTAAAGTAGGATAGTTTGTGATCTGTGGAGTCTCTGCCGAAACAGAACAATGCTGGTGCACGCACAAGTGTTTCGGCGCACACCCTTCGTCGTGCATTGTTTGAACATGGTGCTCCGCAGCAGACTGCCGTCTTCACATGTTGACCCGACATTGTCTATTACGATTGCATTGGGCACGGGGCCATCGAGATTCGACCGTCGATCAGTGGAAACTTGTCTCTGCGGTTTAATCACAATTTTGCTGCACTAGGTCGATAATCGTCTCCACAAATGCCGTCGTCGAGGTGAACGGCGGCTCGAAACGTGCAGCGCGCCACAGACGCAGGCTGGTGGGAGAGTATTATGGTATGGGAGACATGCTCCGGCGCTTGCGTGTGACCTATGGCAGTACTCGGAAGACATGCTGAAAACTGCGAACCACCTGCATCCCTTCATTGACAGATTTGAGGAGCATTATGGTGAACTCACGTTGACATCTCTACGACCAAATTCACCTGATGCAAAGCCTGTGGAACCCACTTGGATCGCCGCCATCACTGCGTACGCAGTCCAGCAGCCCGCTACGCGAATTACATGATCTGTGTGGCGACATCTAATGCCACATACAAACAAGCTATTAGGCGGAGGTAATAATGTTTTGGTTTATCTGTCTAAAATTTCTCTACTACCTTAGTTTTGTCAGAATTCATGCTTCAGCTGCAATGACTTCAGTTTCGACAAGACAAACAGTAATGCACGTTTCATCTTCCCTTAGAATTGACAAAATTTTCAGATGTGTTGTAAATTTTGAAAAGTGTGTTTTAATTCATAAGAAAAATTTCAGTTCATTTTTTTCTATTTTCGCACCACACCATCGCTTCTAGTTTATTTAGGTGTGAAATAATAGCACATGTATTTTCTCATGCTCTGTTACCGATTTGTAGAATTCGCATCCAAACAGGACTACTCCCGATACGTTTTCGGATGTTAAGTCAGCTTGATTAAATTAGTTAATTTTGTAGATGAATGTGAAGTACATTGTTGTCGCTAGTTTAATTCATTTATCACTTTAAATGTTTGAAAAGTTACCGATTTGATAATTTTGAACGAGAAAGCACAAAAATACGGTCTGTCGAAATTAGGGAATTCAGAACCAAGAATAAATAACGCTTTGCTTAAAAACCCTTCATGGGTGAGGTGGTCAAAGTGCCCCGGTATGGAGCAACTTGATAGAGGTAACCAGTTAGAATTTGAGCTGCAGAAGGTATTTTCATTATCAGTATCTGGGCGCCTGTGAGAAAAGTTGTTGCGTGAATTTCCTGCTCATCACATCGTATATATTTGTTTGGATACTAATCGGACTTGTGTCTCGTAAATTGATGGAATGCGTCACTTTACGGTAAACCGTCTTTTGGATGGGATGTGGAGCTGTCAGGGATTTGTATTCGAGGGAAAACTGACGTGATTCATGTGCTTTCATCTCCAATACAAGGTACTACAAGCAAAGCACGATTCATGATGTAATACAGGTAAACATCTAGCGTACTATCCACTGGTCATAACCGCGGAGTAGACAGCGCTTAAGTGGTCTTAGCACCAGAAATGTCAACGCTGGTACACGATTTGTTGAAATTACTATAGTAGACTTGAGAGCAAGCCTTCTAGTAAAGATGAATCATATCCTCAGGTAGCTGTACAGATAAGAAACAGCCCACACCACTTACATACTTCAAGAGAATATTTACATGAATGTTTCCCTAGTGAATGTGATGAAATGAAGTACGTACTTACCATTCTTTTGTATCCGGATTGGTACTAACCAAGTTAGAAGTAGGTATTGCGCTGAGTGTTATAAATTTATTAGCCAGCACGGTAGCTCAGCGTGTTTCGTCCGAGGGTTTGGCTGCCCCCTGTAATAAAAAAGCGGAGTAAACGGATCAACGAACAGCCTGAACGAGTGTAATCGGACGTCCGCCACGAACAATATAGAACAAAATGAGAGGAAAAGTCAGCGTGACGGACTGCCGTCCTAAGGTGCCCGGGTTCGATTCCCGGCTGGGCCGGAGATTTTCTCCGCTCAGGGACTAGGTGGTGTGATGTCTTCATCCCCATCCGGCGCGCAGGTCGCCCAATGTGGCGTCGAATGTAGTAAGACCTGCACCAAGGTGGCCGGACCTGCCCCGTAAGGGGCCTCCCGGCCAATGACGCCAAAGGCTCATTTCCATTACTTTTCACATGAAATTTACAATTTTTTATAAAAATGGCGAGAACAGTTTACTACATCTCCGTTCTGAAAAGGAACTACGCTCAACATTTTCATATTGTGTTCCACGACTGCGTAATTTCTTGCTGTATTGTTATTCAGTTTTGTTATGTGTGTGTAATTACGATGTATTGTAACTAATTCTATTTTACCATCAGCAATCTAGAGAAAGAAGTTAAATACGGATTACGAGAGCCTTTGACACTTTTGCAGCGCTTCCCAGATGGTGCAGGCTTTATAGGTAGTTAGAAACAGTGAACTTGTTTAAATTTTAGAAGCTATGTATAGTGGACAGTTGGCATTTTTTAATTTCAGTGTGTTGTGTTCATTCTGACTGTTTATCGTTGTCAGATATTAACCTTAGCAATATCAACACATTTTCCATAACATCTTTTTTCAAGTAGTAGTTTATGAGCACCACAAGCATTAATTTTTTTTATTAACAAAGTAATTTTGAAATCTCTTGTTGATGTGTAGGAAGGATCTTGAAGATGTCTGTATGCCATTTGTTGTGAGAAGTCACATCCACTATCGAGGCTTAAATTTTTGGGTTACGTTTTACTGGAAAATTTGAAACAATTACAGAAGTTTCTGGAAGAAATCATTAAAAACAAATATTTTTCTTCAAAATTTTGAAATATAAATTACCCGATTAAATTACAATATTTTCAAAAAGTGGGCATAAAATCTTTCCTCCCCACCCAGATATTATGAGGATTAGTGAGTTGTTGCAGTTCTTTCTTGTATGTAGTACGAAGGGAAACAATAGACTGCTATATTGCAAGGCAACAGGCATGCTCACTACAGATTCGCTGTGGGGGGGTGGGGGGGGGGGGGGGTGGAAGGAGGCGACTGCGCCCTCTCCTGCTCAGACCCTGGATCCCTGGATACAATCTTTGTAACAGATCCAAAGCTGATTGCAGTAGTTAAAAAACAGCAATTGCAAGTGGGTTTGATGAACAACATCATACCATTTATTTAAAAATTTAAGTTGCTGAATAATGTATGTCAACATTAACAACAGTCACAGGAAAAATGTAAATTCACTTCGGAGATGTATTTATTTGATGATAGTACTTCTTATAATTTTGCAATACTGCAAACTTTCTAGAAAGTAGCAAATCAACTGGAGGAGACAATTGCTTACATCACTGGCTACTTGAGAGCCAATCTTAAACCGTGTCCACGTTGTAAAGCAGTGAGCCAAGCTGAATGTTGCTGTAAAATGTATTCACAACTAGCACTAAACAGGATGAACAGTGCATTATCACTCGCTGGCAATATAAGCAACGGTAAAGAGATTAAACAGTACTTCATACTAGATCCTACTGGTAACCATCCTCAGGATCTGCACACATTTCTCACTCAAAGTGCAAAGTTTACATGAAGATAACTTTGAATGGAATGGAGAGGAAACAATATAAATTTCAGATGTCATTTGTCATGTACTTTGTTACACAGATGACAATACATTCTAGAAGAGACACACCAACATTTATAATATCTTATCTTTATGAGATACAACAGAACATAAATATCACATTTAATATAAAAATATGGCTTATTGCTAGTTTGATATCAAAATAAGGTTTCACATGTACATACACCTCTTGGTTCAGTCAGTCCTTTATCAACATCTCAGTGGAACCAGCATGCCAAATTGAACCTTCCTCTAGCACAACTAATATCTTTCAAGAAGTGACTGTTCCATCTCAAATTTTTTGCATTGCCATTATAAAAATATTCAGTGTCCGACCGACATGCTCTTCTTAAGTTGGCGTGTCTTATTGTATGAAAACACAGAAAATTCTCTTGACTCCAATATTAAAAATACATTTGCACGTATTCAAAAACTACGTGCTCATTTATCTAGTTATTGCTTCGACTTCTCATTCTTATACATTTTAAGTCTGGTTTCTCCAAACGAAATACAACTTGAAAAAAAATTCTGTCAACTACAAAGTGACTTTGTTCCCATTAACAATCAGAGCAAGTGATATGCATTTTACAGTTTTGGAACACTGAGAAACTGATAATATTCGTCGTCTTTCAGCTGATTAATCTTAAATCTAGACCGCTTCGTCCGCAGCACTCTTATTACATAGTGAAAGTTCTCTCTTTGGTGCATTTAGTATCAATATCGTTCAAGGAGGGAGACAAATCCTTAGGTCACTGACCTGACAAACTGTTGCAGCTGCTGAAAATACGTCTATTATACTATAACAAAATTATATCTGACTGTATCAAAAAACTATCTAAAATAATAAAAAATATAATAAATTGCACTCATTTAAATTGCTTTCCATGCTGACTAAAGAGCCAATCGACAGTCGATCAACGTCAGATGCATTCGAAGCTATATCTGGTTGGTAACTCAAAAATGGAATGACTAGACGTATTTCAAAATAATTGAGCAATGTTCATTATAGACATAAAGGCACTGTTCTTGTCCATTGTCCATTCAGTCTTAGCGTAGTTATCTTACATTAGGGAGTGCCCGCAGCATGGCGCACATATTTAAGTATATCCTCGGAGTGCTGTAAATATGAGCACTGTAACTGCTTGCACTGTTTATAGCTAAGCTAATTGGTCCGATTATGCCGCTACGGAAGTGTCTGTATTAGAAGGTGTACAGCACTTGCTAATGGTCGAATATGATTTCACGGTGCTGTTTTGCTGGACACTAGCGTTTAGGAATGGGGCGAGCGAGCGATGTGAACAAAGAACTCGACACGGTCTGCAGTCTCCTTACCGCAGGCGTTGCAGGTGAAAGGGTTTTTGAGGCCGTGGTAGCCCTTGTGCAAAGAGTACATGATGACGTCGCGGAAAGTGATTTCGCAGTGCTCGCAGAAGAAGTCACGCTGAGCTTCCGAACTGTCTTCTCCGTCGTCCGCCTCTGCCTCCGAAGAATCGGGACGGTCGCTCGAGGGCTGCGGTTCCTTCTCTGGCTCGGGATCGAGTGGGAGTTCCGCCTTCAACAGCTTCCGTTCTGGCTCGTCCTCTGCGCTGTCGTCATCCGCGTGGTACTGCAGCTTCATGGCAATGCGCTCCAGTTTGTAAGCCTTGCCCTTCCGGCGGTGCTTGGTCGCGGAAGGAGCCGCCGGGACGGGCACCGGCATCGGCTCATCCTCGAGTGGCAGGGCAGACGCAGCCGTCGACGTAGATGGCGTCGGTGTCGGCGATCTGACAGCTGCCGGCGAGGGAGACTCTGGCTTTGTCAGATCCAGCGGGTCCGGCAGCGGAGTACTGGCCTGCGGCAGCGGCACGTTGGGAACCTGCAGCTGCGTAGCCACGAGAATGCGCGCCATGTAGTCCTGCATCTTGGCCTCTGCGTCCTGAGGGCTCTCGTTATCGTTGTTATTGTTGACGAAGAACGGGAAGCCGCTGCTGTGCGCCGCGGCGTAGTAGGCGTCGTAGCCGGCGGCGTCGGACGCGTTGTGCGGCACCGGGTTGTACGGGAAGGCCGGCATAGACGGCACGAGACCCACGTTGCCGAACGGGAAGACGGCTCCTCCGGGCCGCACCAACGGCGCGAAGGCTGCGGGCGCGAACGGCGGCAGTGCAGCCGCACCCTGGGGCGGCGCGGCAGCGCGAGGCGCTGGCGGCGGGGGCAGCGGCTGCCGCGGTTGGACGGCTGCTTGCGGCTGCGGAGGCGCCGGAGAGGGCGCAGATGCCGACGGCGGCGCGGCCGCACACTTCTTTTTCGGCGTGGTGGTGCGAGGCCGCTGTTTGGGTCCGCGCCGCGTGCCGTACACGTCTATGATGGGCAGCGGGTTGGGCGAGCCGTCCGGGTTGAGCACCACGTCCGGCGTGTGGTGGTACTTGCGCAGGTGCAGCTTCAGAGAGTGGCAGTACTTGGTGGCGTAGGTGCAGTCGGCGCACCGGTACTGGTATATGTTGGAGTGCGACTTGAGATGCGAGTTGAGCATCGACTTGTTGACGCACTGGTAGTCACACTTGTCGCAGTGGAATGGCTTCCAGCCCGAGTGGTTGCGCAGGTGGTACTCGAGGTGGTGCTTGTACTCGGTCACGAAGGGGCACCGGTTGCACGTCAGCAGCTTCTCCGCTTTGATGTGCAAGCGAGAGTGCTTCCAGAACTCCAGTTTCGTCACAGCCACGAAGCCACATTGCTTGCACCGGAAAGTCTTCACGCGGCCCTGCAACAGTATCGACCCACACTCTTAGCAGGACGCAAAAAAGTCGACAGTACTAAAAATACAGGGCGTTCGACGAGGAGTGATTATTATTCAAGAATATGACAGGAACGATCATTCTGAGAAAAATCGTTCAATAAGCATTTGCTGCTAAATGCGTTCCTCAAGAGCTGTGATCACTGCTACTTCAATACCGTAAAACAAATCTCTTCTATTCCAAGCTCTGTTCAAAATTTGCAAATGTGTCTGAAATCTTATGGGACTTAAGTGCTAAGGTCATCAGTCCCTAAGCTTACACACTACTTAACCTAAATTATCCTAAGAGCCGGCCGGGGTGGCCGAGCGGTTCTAGGCGCTACAGCCTGGAACCGCGCGACCGCTACGGTCGCAGGTTCGAATCCTGCCTCGGGCATGGATGTGTGTGATGTCCTTAGGTTAGTTAGGTTTAAGTGGTTCTAAGTTCTAGGAGACTGATGACCTCAGCAGTGAAGTCCCATAGTGCTCAGAGCCATTTATCCTAAGAACACACACACACATCCATGCCCGAGGGAGAACTCTAACCTCCGCCGGGACCAGCCGCACAGCCCATGACTGCAGCGCCTGAGACAGCTAGGCTAATCCCGCGCGGCGAAAGCTCTGTAAGGCATACCATGAGAGCTACGAGTACGACATCTTCGTTATTGTGGAACGTCATGTTCTGGGGAATTACTCATAGCTCTGAAGGTATGCATTTCAGAGCCCGTGTTTACTAGACTTTTTTCTTCGAATGATCATTCCTGTCATAACCCTGAATACTGACCAATCCAGGGACGCTATATAGTACACTAGCAGGAAGAGGGGACCGCCAAACAAAGAACTTTAAGGGTAACGTTACGATGGATTGAGGTTATATCTCTCGATTATTTGGCATAAATCTTCCGAAAGCGATGCATCAATGAGAGATTTTCAGTGAGTAAAACCGTAAAGCTCTCAACACGTATGCCTGTTCGTACACCCAGTACTAGGCATGATTCTACTGGAGGAAATATTCAGTACTTTCCTCCAGCCTAAACTGACTTACTTAGCTAATTGCAGTTCTGACACAGTTTAACATCGAATCCAACCGCTATGCAGTTCGACACGGTCAGTGGTGAAAGAAGTGGTAAGAGACAGTGAAGCAATGAAATATTAGGTTTTCGTTGTATTCAATTTCAAATGCTGAAACGACCAAATAGGGCACTTTAGATTCACAAGAAACGTAATCCAAAAAGGCACCTGTTCGGTTGCTGCTATCTGCTAATTCCAGAGCAGCGTACGCGACGTCGCTCAGTCATTATCTTCGAGACACCTGGATGAACTGGATAGCGACGACTCCTCCTGCAACACTTTTTGCTTTACCCGAAGCCTATTTAGCACCCTTTGCTGTCTTCAAAGGGCCCCTGTCTATTATTCTGCTTCTCACACCTCATGACTGAAGAATTTGGTTCATGCTGAATGAGTCGTGTGATGGCTTCTTACGAGCGATATGGTGCAGCTGTTAATACGTTGGACGTCCCGTGGACGGTGGTTCCAATCCCCGTCCGGCGCTCCAGAATTAAGTTTTTTGCAATTTCCCTATATCGATGAAGGCCTATGATGGGTGGTCCCTTCGAAAGAACATTAATGAGTTCCTTTCCCAATTCGAGATTTAGCTTCATGTATAATGATGGCATCGATGGTACATTTATCGTTGATCTTACATCCTTGTTTCAAACCAAATTTTGCCTTTCAACCTAACATCAGCCTACGCTACAGATCAGACTGCCACTACAATTTTCATTTCACAATACAATATAGTAACGTTGAATAAATGTTTTTGCTGTTTTGTTATACCGCCAGAAACACGTCTGTACGACGCACGTTTCCTGTGATGTGATTGGCTGCAAGAAACTATCGTAACAGGTGTCACGTTAGATTATAAGTTGGCGAAGGCAAATTGCCGTTATTAGTGATTTTCATATTTAACTTTCGTTGATACGAAAACATATTGCTTCATTGAAGCCTGTTATCAAAACTCTCTTAACCGCATCATCTTTGTTGATAGGCTACAATTTGTTGTGCTAAAGTTTCGGGAAATGTGACACTTGTTCATTGCAGTGTGAGTTTCATAAAGTTCTCTCATAATTATTATGAAATGATCAAGATTCACTTTTTGTGGTATTATTGTTATATTAAATGATTCGTTGATTATTCTATCTTGTGACTAGTGTCGTTCTAAAGATTTTATGGAAAGAATTTATTAGTTTTTAAGCTCAGTCCTCCGCGAAAAACAATCATAGGCAATAACCTGAATTCTAAATACTGACACACACACACACACACACACACACACACACACACACACACACACACACACAACCTCCCGCCCAAAAAAACCTTTATGTACAGGTTGAAATTCCATTCTTAATCCGCTGCGTTTTATCGTCGACAGTACATATGAAGAATGCGAAATGTAGCAAAATTGCGGAGAAAGGGGAACGTCTATTGCCGAAAAGGCCACCGTTCAGGAAATTGCAATAAGCTTTGTCTTAGGAGCTGTTATTTTTACTCTTCAAAAGAATAAAGTAGCACACAAAATCCATGTATACTTTAAAATGACAATTCTGTACTAAAGGATGTGTCATCCGTATTCCTCTTTAAACAGTTCGTAAGGATGTGCATACTATGTTCATCTTCACAACATGAAATTGTTAAGATGATCCAGCAGGCATGATTCAGATCTGATATTGCGAAGATATTTCATTATATTTAAAGCAATGTATCTTCTTCCATTACTTTGTCATTTCCAGAGATATGCAGCGAAAGGACTCAAATTCCTATTTCAAGGGTTTGATTAAGTGCAGTGGGCCGACGTAACATTTCCCGACACTTAACACAACTAACTGGGGAAGTGATAGTATTTGTATATCGTCCAGTGATGTGCTGCTGGCGACTGAAATGGAAAGTATGTTATGTATTCTACTCAGCCTTCATGAAACAAATTTGAAATCAAAGGTTTCAAATTTTTAAATTCTTGTTTATCCGAGGCAGATGAGAAGTGTGCATAATTGCCTATGGTGGAAGCATGTTTGACACCGAAACACTGTATTTCTCACTGTAAACAATATCACACCATCCTTTATTTGTAATTCTGTTGTGCAAATACGAATTTTAGTACTGAGCCATCCAGTTTTAAAACTATGTCCCAGCTTGTGTACAAAATATACGAAACAATTTTTAACCTCTGATCAGGAAGTTTTGAATGCAGCGGTAAGTACGGGATAATCACAATTCAGAACGTAGTAAGCGATACTAGAAACAGGGTGGGGTAGAAAGAGCTGCATTTTCACAGATGATGGTTGCAGCAACCATAGAGCAGTCAATAAAATAATTGCTTTATGGTGTGCTTCCTCGTGTTCTGCCAAGTTGTTTCCATTTTATGTAAAATACTTCGACTACCGACCCAACCTAGTTTTGCTGTTAGGCGTACTCGCTGCTTATCGGGCTGGTTGGAGTCCATGTAGCGAGTACACAACAGAAAAACTCAGCACCTGAAGACGGCTGGGTCGACCGTAGTAATACTGTGCATAAAATGCGAACAACGCAACAGAACACCATTAATCAGTTACGCCAATAAAATCTGAGATATCACTATTACAATCATTAAACTAACTTTAAAATATACAAAAAAATTTATTGGTAAATTTATTGCTTGCTTTATTCCTGTTTTCACCCTTCTGGTAGATAATGCCGGCAACTAAGCGCATCGAAGTGAGTGATACAGTCGTGATGCAGTACTGCTTACACACATTGTGGTCAAAGTCACCCCTTTTCTCGCGGGCGAGGGGGGTGGGGGGTGGGGGCTGTGTGCGAGGGGGTGGGGGCTGTGTGCGAAAATCTAAAGAGCTTGGCTAATTGCAGTTTTGATCTGTATTAATTGAAAAAAAGAAATCCCCTAATGTTGCATGTAGTTTTGCGGCAAGTAAAATGTGATCTCTTTCGAAGTCAGTAGGGGGTGAAACTTCAGGGACTGTTCTCTTATACTAAAACAAGAAAAAACTCTAGCAAACAAGGGCTCTTAAGCGCATATCTGAAGAGATCAGCACTGGCTCATCTTAGATATTATGAAACATCTCTTCTACTGCAAGCTCTTTGCTTTTCATATTTTAGGAAGAGAAAGTATAGACCAAAACAAGAAGAAAGGCAAGGAAACGTTCTCTAAAATCCACAATTTAAGAACTATGAGCACTTGTTCTGCGGAAGGTGTTTCGCACTAGCGAAGGTGAAAAGGTGCTCGTACCTCTTAATGTATGCATTTTAGAGCTCTTTTACTAGACTTTTTTACTTATTTCTGTATGAGGAACCTGTCCCTGAAGTTTGTTCGTGATTGTTTTGGGGGGCATCCTGCATATGGATGTCTAAGAAAAGCCTCTGTAGCCTTTATATTCACACGAAGAGTTGGTAGTTGAAAACGTACCAGGAGATTGACGCAAAAATTATGTCATAAAGAGATACATCAACATGAGTCCATATCATAACACTAGTACACATTTTCATCTTGATAGCTTTTATTTACATATTCCGTACGACTTTACGCATTTTGCTTTATACCAGCAAGAGACACATTGAAAATGATCAGTAGTATAGGACTGCAAGTCGGTTTGGTGTATCAGTGTCTTGTTTAATGTGGTTGATAAAATGAAACGCGTGAAGTTTTATGTTACAAATAAATAAAAGCAATCAAGACTGAAATTTGTCATTCAGTGATATATATGGTCAGGACGGTCGCATTGGCTTACCTGGGAATTTATTTTGGTCTCAGCTGGGTCATCTTGCGGCGGCGACAGCGCGTGCGCCTCACGCATGTGTGCGCGTAGATTCTCTACAGTGGACGCCACGTGATCGCAGGAAGGACACCGCGGCTCGTAGTGCGTTCCCAGGTGAGCTTGGAACTGCTCTCTGCCACAGATAAACAACATTGCACTGTCCACGCTGCTACAGTATCTAACAATTACGTCTAATTCTCACGAATTACACTCTCCAGATTTAAACTCTCGAGTGATTAATGGTGTGTCTTCGGGCGTTCAGTTTACTTGTTGTTTGAATTTTTATGTTCAAATTTTGCCTACCGGCCCACTCGCAGTTCTCAGGTGTGCGAGCTGTGTTGTGCGTACTCGCTGCCTCAACTCTAAACAGACTGAAGCATTGTTAGTGTGGCACTGCTTTTTGTAGCCAAATTCCACTTCCGGCACCAGCTACGACCAATGATTCTTATTTGTTTTTCAGATCCCGCACTGTTATTTCATGACACGCACTTTTATCAGCATTTTCCAGTTCTGGTGAATGAGCTGACCGCTAATATCTTAATAAATAGAGTGACGGACCGAAAGTTTCGCATAAGCGGCAACCTCCCTGTCGGCTTACTAGGTTATCCGACTATTACGTAGACAGACTCCTGAACTACATTGTCCCAGAAAGTTTGTGTGTGTTACAAGATACTGGTCGTGTCATGTTGGGGTTGCCACTCAATTTTCAGAAATCGCCGAGAACCTGATTCACGAGAGCTGGAAAATGCGAATGCAGCGTGCGTTTCATGCGGGCTCAGAAGAGCACAAGTGAGCGTAGAATCGGTCTGAGCACTATGGGACTTAACATCTGAGGTCATCAGTCGCCTAGAACTTAGAACTAATTAAACCTAACTAACCTAAGGACATCACACACATCCATGCCCGAGGCAGGATTCGAACCTGCGACCGTTGCGGTCGCGCGGTTCCAGACTGAAGCGCCTAGAACCGCTCGGCCACGCCGGCTGGCAAAAGAGCGTAGAAAGCGCCGGGAATTTAATTCTGGTATAAACAGGGGTGGGCAGGACGGATCAGCACCAATATTTCTGAATCTGGTTGAAGGCTACGCACCAAGTACACAGCTAGCAGCACCTGAAGAGAGCGGCTTAGCCAATTGGAGTAGTGTACATAAATATGGAATAAATATCTCAACTGGATCGAGAAAAACCAAAGATTCGCATCTCAAGTGATTAGTTATACGCCAAACGCAAACAGATTGTAGAAGAAAATGAATATCTCAGTTTTATTGGTTGATACGTACTTGTCTTGGGTGCGCACGGTGCAGACGGGACATTCGTAGGTGGTGCCGCCGTCTGCGCTGCCGTTGACCATTCCCATCGTCTCGACAGCCGCCTGCAGTCGCCGCAGGGCGCCCTCGCCTTCCGTGGAGTAGTGTGACGAGCTAGACGAGTTTTCGTCAGCCTGAGAGGCGGCGCAGGACGCTTGCGGCGGCTGGCCAGGCGACGAGCTGCCTTCCAGCGGGCTGGCCGGCTCCTGCTTGGTCTGCGCGCTGCCCGCTGGCGGCGGCGTCCGCAGTTGCGGAGACTGCGGGACGGCCCGTGCCAGCGGCTCGCGTGCGGGGCTACAACACACGAAAGTCACGTTATACACGCGTAGGAGAGGATCAGCTAATGAACAGTGGAGATTCACAAAACAAACGGAGGAAAAGAAGCGTGTCTGTAGCGGAAAAAAACAGCTGAACCAAGGAGACGAAAGAGAAAAAAAATCTATTGTTGGTTCGAATGTTTACCTGCCAAGATGGAATTGTGCAGAACTGTCTGATTGTTCCTGCTGCTCCTGTTGCTGCTGCTGTTGTTGTTGTTGCTGCTGCTGCTGCTGCTGCTGCTGAAGCAGCTGTTGCTGCTGCTGGTAGTATGGCTCCTGCGGCAGGGGTTGTCCGCGGCCATTCTGCTGCTGCTGGTGGTGGTGATTATAGTAGTAAGCGTTGTGCTGTGTCTGGGACGGCGTATTGTCCAGCCGCTCCAAGTAGTGGCCGTTCGGGTTGGGTGGCGGAGACGACAGCAGCTGTTGCTGGTGCTGGAAGTAGTGGTGATGTTGCGAGGGTCCGGGATCCTCGCGCTCTGGCGAAGGCCCGCCGCTGCTGCCACTGGCACTGGCGCTGCGCCCGGGCGAGATGCCGGAGTCGTCGTGCCGATCCGCGGCCTCGCCATCACAAGGCTCTTGCTTCTGGCAAACAAAGTAATGCGTCAAGCTAACCGCACACATAACAGACAGAGGGCGCGGAGCTAAAGAGAAGAGGGCGCGGAGCTAAAGAGAAGAGGGCGCGGAGCTAAAGAGAAGAGGGCGCGGAGCTAAAGAGAAGAGGGCGCGGAGCTAAAGAGAAGAGGGCGCGGAGCTAAAGAGAAGAGGGCGCGGAGCTAAAGAGAAGCGGGCGCGGAGCTAAAGAGAAGAGGGTAAAGAGGGCGAGGCGAGAAGCTAAAGAGGGTAAAGAGGGTGAGGCGAGAAGCTAAAGAGGGTAAAGAGGGTGAGGCGAGAAGCTAAAGAAGAGAAAAGAGGGCGAGGCGAGAAGCTAAAGAAGAGAAAAGAGGGCGAGGCGAGAAGCCAAAGAAGAGAAAAGAGGGCGAGGCGAGAAGCCAAAGAAGAGAAAAGAGGGCGAGGCGAGAAGCCAAAGAAGAGAAAAGAGGGCGAGGCGAGAAGCCAAAGAAGAGAAAAGAGGGCGAGGCGAGAAGCCAAAGAAGAGAAAAGAGGGCGAGGCGAGAGGGCGAGAAGCTAAACAGATCGCGCGCACGCGCACGCGCTCGCGCGCGCGCCCACACACACACACACACACACACACACACACACACACACACACAAACAAGAGAGGGAGAGAGAGGGAGAGAGAGAGACAGAGAGAGAGAGAGAGAGAGAGAGAGAGAGAGAGAGAGAGTGTTACTCACGACGTGGGCGGTGGTGCTGGGAGAGAAGTGCGGCAGATGCCAGGCGGGTCCCGCACTTGACACAGCCATAGGAAAGAGCGGAGGTGCGGGGGCGGCGGCTGTCGTGTTCATGTCGACGATGTTGTCGCTACTGCATGCCTCCTGCAACATCACACCAGCAAATGTAAGACCTATTACCGACACAGACTGTAGTGCGATGTAAATTAATTGAGATCTGACGCTTAGATTGCGTCGTCGTCGAGATAAATACTGTCAAAACAGTGGTTCCCTACCTTTTGGAGGCCATTACCCCTGAGTACAATTATATTTGTCAGTAACCCCCCTCCCTCCCACCATCCTCCTCCTCCTCCCCCCCCCACTCCGGAATCACCATTAACATAAGCGCTTTAACAAAAACTTCAAGTGAGAAAACATTCTCTTCGAGCGCTCATTTTTAAAATGAAAGGAATGGTATTTAGGTTTTGTAGGTAGTTTATTAAGCACGAAATAGTGAGTAATAAGACAACTGGTCCTGCTTATTTCTAAACATAATTTTTATAGACTTTATACAATTCAGTGGTTTATTAGTGCTACATGCTAATTCCGCAGGAAAGACAGCTAACTATCCACTGTTAGGGTTAGAAGCCATATCATCATCATCATCATCATCATCATCATCATCATCATCTTCATCATCACGCGTAGGCCCTACTGCAGTGTAATTGCCATTCCATAGTTACTGATGTGTTACACGATCAGTTAATTTGTTCAGTGCTACAAAGTGAATAATGAAGCATTTCCAAGTTCATTGCGGAAACTACCTACATGATATTTTCATGAGAGGTTTAAGAATATGTGATTTGTATCTCCCAGTTTTACTATTAAATTCATGGTACGAAGTGTGTATGTAGTGAGTGGGCTATGTGAGGAAGATGACCATACATTCATTTCACAAGTGTAACCACGCGTTAATGCTACGATATGAAAAAGCAATTATTGATAACTGACGTAATCAGTATTAAGGTCTTATGAAATATTGATAATAGTAGTGTTCTCAATAATTTAGTGTGGTACCCGAAACAATTGACCCCCTTTCGTTTTTACCTCTCACAGAATTACATTCTACCCCAGGGAGTAATTACTCCAGGTTGGGAACCATTAGCCCAGAGGCAGCCTAGAGGCAGACGCTGATCTGCGTGGCGTTAGAAAATCGTTTCTAGTGGGTTTATCCTACAAAAATCAAATTGTTATGTATTAGCTTCAGAAAACGTCATGTTTACAATTTGGACCATAATTAACTCTCACCGAATACAAAGGTTTTTTTGCGTATGATCTCCCACAAAACTCGCGTAAAAATCCTGAAATTCACCTTTGGTTTATTCCATATAGCGTCTCTGAGCGTTTCAAAAATCTGTTCTAAGTTGATATCAAAGCACGTTCGAAGTTACGTACTTGACAACTGGTACATACAATACTCAGAGGCAGTGGCAACACTGTGCAACTCTACGACAATGCCAAGTTACCGCTGGTGTAGGCCGCTCGCCGTCAAATGCCAACTAATGTAATGAGACTACAAGCATACTGCCGAAGGGGAAGACAGTGACCGTCTGCTGACGAAATTATTTTATTGTATTTTCAATGTGTTCACTTGATATCCAACTGCCAATTGGCTCCTCCCGAATATTGTCAGCGAACGCTTGCCACCCAACATATCTCTAATGTTACCGGGCGATTAGCTAAAAAGTCTAAACCGAGATATAGCCTGTGTTACCAGAACAAACAAATAAATAAATACAATAAAAGAATTTTAACTTTACTGGTTCACTGTTACCTCTTCCTACAAGTTACATTACGTCTTTTACAATAGCCATGCCCATTTCAAATGAATAGACATCGCTGTCAGTTTAACAGTAAGATTAACCTGCTGTTTCTTATTCTGAACTAATGAAACGTTCGCCAGTGTTCGAAAAAATCGAAAACTTTATCTGGGCGAGGGGATTGAGTACAAGAACTAACTTATGGACGAATATTTAGAACTTTGTGATTTCTAACGTTTTTCGTACAGCATTTACCTTCACAGGTACGCAAAACAACAGTTTATCACAGCAACGGAATTTGATGCATAGTGTATGTTTCAGTCTAAACTGGCTCAGCTCCCTCCACAGAAGAACCTTCTGCACACTACAGTAAAATGCGTGACATTTAACTATTATCGATCATGTCTGAAGGCCAACTTTCAATCTTACTTGTGCAACAAACTCCTTTCTGAAACCTTAAAGATCGGAAGTATGTACGCAGTGACGTGCTTTTGAATTTGCTACAAAACCGCACACTGTTAGAATTCTGAGATTTATTTTTGATGGTATTGAGATACTGCAGCTACAATTACTTTATTTTGTAATTAGAACCTGCGCATTGCAGTTTCATCTGCTTCATCGCCCATTGTTGTCTCCAGTCCGAAGACTGATTCGATGCAACTCATCACACTAGTTTATACTATGGTAGCCTTTTCATCTGCGTAACTACTGCAACCTACAGCCGTTTCAACCTATTTGTACATTCAAGACGTCTCCCTCTACAATTTTTACACTCCACACTTTCCATTACCAAACTGACGATCCTGCTAAGCCACAGGGTGTCCCTTATCAACTGATCCTTTCTCTTATTCAAGCCGTGGCATTTCTTTTACCCCAGTTCGATAGAATATCTTTTTATTTATTCGATCTGCTTATCTAATCGTCAGCATTGTTCTACACTACCACATTCCAAAAGCTTCCTTTCTATTTCGTCTGAACTGTATTGCCCATTCCATACCGCAATCATAAAATAAATTATCGGACATTACACAAACTTACTGGCAGCTTCAAAAACATTTAAATCAAAACATCTTGACACATTCGCGCTTTCTTACTTGTTGGTATTAGTTCCTACGTCATGTAATATAATGCATCGTGTCAACTAAAACAACATGCTGTTATGCCCCTCCCCCTAAGAACAAATCCTCAGAAATTTTACCTCCCCACAAAAAAGTTTTTAGCCAGGTTTTTAGCTATTGGTCGTGAGCCATATGATATATATTGTTTACTGTGGCTGGCGAATCTTCTGCATTTTGGCAGAGCCCATAAATTGCAAGATGCAGGTGTGCCAACACGTTGCAGCTAAGAGTTCACTGTTCTGGGAAGTAAGGTTATCTCGTAAAAAAGCGCGAATATGTAAGAGGGTTTGGTTAGTCTTTCAAGCTACCAGAGAAGTCGAAAAGCTAATTCCCTTATTTTACATTCCTAACTATGTCCAGGGCATATTTGCCTTTTTTGTCCTCTGGTAGGAGCATTTCTCATTCTGGTTCCCAGTTTCTACTCTACCATAATTTTGTCATTAGATATCTGTTGACTCGGCCGACGACTAATCCGGTAAAGGTTTTTACTGTCTCTCGAACGATGTTTCTTATATAGTGGCAACGTCAAATCTTTCACAAAACAACAGGACGACCATTAATTAACATGTATTTGTCTACCTTCTTACAAAACTTGAACCGGTCCGCGAAAAGTTTGGAACATTTGTGTTGCATGCTTCAAAAACCTCCCAGAAAAACTTTTTCACGTAAAATCTGAGTGGTGCAAGGGCACACACAAATGTTGTCATTAGCTGGACATTTGTTTCAGCCCAATTAACATCTTTTGCAAAAAAGATGTAACCTATTCGGACAATTTGGTGGGGGCAGCTCCGGTTCATCGTTCAAACATTGCTTAATATACTATAACAAAGACACAGTGAGGCAGATGTTCGAATGGCTATACAAATAGGCGCTGATCCAGCCTAAACCAAAAACTTTTTACCACGTCTTCCTACCTCAAATAGAAACCGAGCACCAAGAACAACGCCCACACCCTCTCCCGCTGCTGCATTGCCATTCTGCACTGGCCCTTTTCAAACATCGGGCATATTTACAGCTTCCGCACTGTAGCGATAGCCGTGAGGAACACAGATGACATTTTTTGAGAGAATCCTAAGGAAGTGTAAATCACGCACGAAAGAGGTCGCTTACAAATAGTCATTTGTCCAATTCTTGATTATTGTTGCAGGTCTGGAATTGTGAAAAGCTGGATTAACTGAAGAGAGCAAAGATTCAAACAAAATCACGGATTTGTTCAGTCAGTATGAGAATCTCTGAACGTTGAAGAAACTTCCCAGAAAAAATGAAATGAGCGTATGGTATTGTTGGCCGGAGGCCCCTATTCGGGGTAGTTCAGCCGCCAAGTGCTAGTCTTATTTCAGTCAACGCTACATTGGGCGACTTGCGCGCCGAGATGAGGATGAAATGGTGGGGACAACACCCAGTCCACGAGCGGAGATAATCTCCAACCCGTACTGGAATCGAACCCGGGCCCGCTTGCATGTGAGGCGAGCACGTTAGCATCCAGCTAAGCAGTCTGACAACTGTCCAGAGAGAGGACGCAAAGACGACGCACACCGCGGCAGGCCTGCTTCACAAAATTCCATCATCACAGACCTTGTTGTGGGGAACGCTACCCAAAGACTGCGATTTATTGCCAGCCTAAGCAGGGAGAAATGATCATTGTAATAAAATAAGAGAAATGGGGGTTCACGCAGGAGGACTAAAGTTTTGATTTTTCCAGCGTGCTGATCGAGAGTGGAACGGAAGAGAAATAGCTCTAAGGTGGCTCGGTGGACATTCCGCCACGCATTTAATTGCGAGTTTCAGAGTAGTGATGTGGATGTAATTTAACGTTATGTCAGTTCCATAATTCCATAGCCAGATTTCGGAGAATAAGTTAGCATGAAACCTAAGAGGCTTGGAAGTGGGGATTCTAGAAAATTACACGTATATTACACTGGAAACCTGCGTTTCGTGACAGCACGCTTGAATGGGCTTATGGCCTGGCCGGCTACAGTAACTTTCCACCTAGGGAAAGACTCTTACTCCTAGGCTGGCCGTTAAGTGCTACCGACAAGAAATCCCACACGGGTCGAGAAGCCGTTATCAAAATTGGCAGATCACAGGACGCTGAAAAATGCAAGACAGAAAGGAAAACACCCTCCACTAAGAAAAAATGCATTCACGAACGTAGGCGGATACGATTGAAAGACTCAGCATTCTCTACGGTATACAAACTCACGTAGCTGTGGTCTGCACACTTACGTTCACAATCTTAGTGCACAGAAATTCTGTGTTCACAGTTGTTTCTAAATTACAGCGTTGACAAAGATGTGAGTATTTCGGTATTTTTCTTAAATCTTTCTATTTCCCTGAATTGCAATTTTTTTATCTAAGCACTGAACTCAATAATAATAATAATAATAATAAAGCATGTTGTATATTTTATTGTATCAAGAATACTCGATGTAATGAGCAGAAAACTAGTTTGTACTAACGCACTTAATTGTAGTGCATACATTTAACAAATTTATTTTTCTTAACTATCGCTTTATTTGAGTTAATTTGCTTATCGCTACAACGAAATTAATAAAGAAACACCAAGTCTGTACTTAGCTGTTCTAAGTCTAGGGAACTGATGACCTCAAATGTTAAGTCTGATAGTGCTTAGAGCCATCTGAACTATCTAAAGCGTGAACACATCTGTGATCAAATTTAAAACAGTTGCTATTTGACAGGTAGCAGCAAAAAACATTTCCTTCCGTGCAACTTTCAGTCACATTAAGGAATACGTCTGCCCTAAATAAAATTAAGACTTTTTCCGACAGACGGGAGATACAGATCTATACCGTATGTGAATCTCAGACTTTTGCGTGTTTTTCTTTATGTAGCTGAGCGCTGTAGCGGCTACTTACAGATAATTTACTTCTCGCAGCAACCTCACAACTTTGGACTTTTCATGTAGGTGACAAGAGTATCATGCGTCAACAGTACATACACTGTAGCTTTGATTGGTCAAATGCGTCGGCTAAATGTATGTCACACTAAAAAATAAAAGGTCGAAAAGGAAACTATTTCTCAGGCCACTACAACCCTCCGTGAACTACTCGTCTGCCTAAACATCAAACGCTACAGATACTCAACATCTATAATGCATACTGTAGTTACAACGCTTATGTAAGTCCTATTTATCTAGCTGCTTAATGCGTGTTTTACATAATGGTTTTTCATTCATTTCGCTTTTAACTGATGTAGCGTGATACCATATCCGTCCTTTTGCGATTCTGAACATTCTTTCTTACTTTCTCCAGGTAGTTATCCAAAATATGCATTATGCAGCCTACATACGTAAGCTAACAGACTATAAAAAAAATTGTGGTTAAGTACTGAGGATTAGTAATCGTGCAGATAGTTTTATAGGTAGAGTCCTAAAGGCGAGTGAAGAAATAAAAAAGGTAAGCTTTCTATCCTACAAAAACGGGATTAATATGCCCTTACGATGGTCCTGATGTAACTGTTCAGTTCAAAGGACTATCTTAATAAAATTTAATAACAAGCAATTTAATAGGGCGCAGAAAGCTTCCGTAAATTTTAAAATAAAACATCTGACATGGAAACACGTACCAGCAACAACGAATTTCATGTTCATTAGGATGGAGCCAATGTAAAGTTCTGAATTTCACAATTACGGAACAGTTTCCAGTAATTTATGAGCTAATAAAACAAACACCTGGAAATAATGACGTGAAAGTACCTCAGTGCATGTGAAAACATGCAAACTAAACTTCATCTTCACTACGAACTCCGTACATGCATTTGCCGTCCTGGAAGCAAAAGATTTATGTGATCGCCATTTCAGTATCGCAGAAGTGTTTTGTTTTCAGGAATGGTTAATCCAACTTAAGAATTTTAGACGTATAAGCACTACAAACTAAATTATATACAGAATCGGTTCCCAGGGAGCTAAGCATTGTTTGACGTTTTAATTTCTGTAGAAATTGCACAAGGCGTACCGGTAACCTTATCTTGGCCACAGACAACCGCTATCAATTTTCCATCCAGAGTACCAGAATGTTATTGTGATACCTATTCTGGCGCATTCGCTTTTGTTCGTTCAGTATGAAAGGAAAGTGCCTTTGGATTTTTCGCACATAGTCGTTTGGAGATGATATACAGTTCTTACTGACAGTAGCTGTAGTGTTAGTTTTTTCGAGACGCTTTAACATACCTGAGATAAAATGGAACTGTCTGTGGAAGCCTACGAACGCACATCTCAGTGTACTGCACTGAACATGGGAAGACCAACTGACAAAACATTTAACAGCACGGACGTGAGAAATCACTTACAGCTCCGAAATAATTGGATATTACCGTTGCCTGGACTAATACAAATGTTCTTTGAACCTTTAGATTAAAAGTCTCTGTAGTACATTTACGTACAGATTTCGCGCTTTGACTACCAGTGCCAGTCGCACAGTTGTTTAAAAATGGTTCAAATGGCTCTGAGCACTACGGGACTTAACTACTGAGATCATCAGTCCCCTAGAACTTAGAACTACTTAAACCTAACTAACCTAAGCACATCACACACATCCATGCCCGAGGCAGGATTCGAACCTGCGACCGTAGCGGTCACGCGGTTCCAAACTGACGCGCTTAGAACCGCACGGCCACACCGGCCGGCCAGTTGTTTAAAGAAGGCAGTTCTACATCTATAGCATTGATGTGGGAGTGCCGCAGAACAATGTTTTCAATTTGCAGAACTATTGTGTTAAATCCGGCGCTTCTGCTACGAGCCAACTTTGTGGTCTCTCTTCTGTTTGTGCATTACATTCGTTACAAATGAACGGATGACATACGGTACAAGATCAGGACACAGTCAACGCTTCTCTTAAATATATTTATAGATTTACAATGCATGGCTTAACACACTGACAGGTTTTGCACCCCAACATGTTATAACTCTGCTCAAGAAATGTCCATTTGATGGACTATAGCTTTAAGTAGTATGCAATGTGAGAACATGATTTCGTTTCACTCAAAAGTATTGCGAAAATTTAACAAACTCCGTTTCATTAATTAAGAAATATTTGTAACTAACGGAAATTTTCTGTGGAATGCTATGTTGTGTTAAAATGTGGTCACGGTCGGTCGCTGCGTTCTTAATGAATTTCATGCAAATTACGCGGTTCAATCTCAGCAGACGAAAATTTAGACCTAGGCTAATCCTACCTTCGGATCTCCGGCGTACGAAAATGATTAAAATTGTTTACAAATATTTTATATCCGCAGATGCGGCTAAAAGCTTCCCGGATGCGGATAAGCGTCACGCAGATCTTGTTTCATTTATCCGCGGAGAGCTACATAGGGAGTGCATATAAAAAGTAGTCAACAAACAAGCAAATCAACGTCTACTTTAGCACATCCGTGTTTTTTGAGCCTAACATTTGTTCGCCGTCTCTAAAAATCACGAATAATTTCGTTAACGCCTCTATTTCAATTGAAGGCACTGCTTGATTCAATCATGCGTTGACCTTTTGTAGCAAATAATTTAATACGCAGTACACGAAAAAAAAAATGATGGTAGACAAGAACGAAAATTATTCACGTTCAGAAATAAAATCTTTCTAAATAAATAATCTTTTCCGTAAGAAACTGGACGGGTATTATCTTCTTGAGCGCAGCTATACTGGCAGAATAGATAGGGGACAACCAATATTTACACTGAACTTCAGCGCGGCGGCTATCGCTAGGAAACTTTCGCGTTCCGTTTAGGCAGGCGCAACAAGCGATGCATTATTTGCAAAATTATGGATGCTCACTCCACGTACTTTATGCGACACCGATGTTTGTTTAGTAACAAAACGCCGGTGCTTACCTGATAGTAGGTGACGGAGCCGTGGTACCCCCACATGGCGAGGTCAGCGCGAGCCGTTTGCTGTCTGTCGCATCGGTCTGACTCCTATTGTCGCTATTGTCTTCCGTTAGTCCCAGCCTATTGTCTCTCGCGTCATCTGCTCACATTGTCGTGCGAAATTTTAAATTGTGGACTGTTAAAGATCATGTTTGGCGATTAAGGCAGCGTACTTTTAACACGCAGGCAGTGGTGTTTGGTAAAATACACGCGGTAATGCAAACTGTTCAATAAAATAAGCTATAAATATCCGTAATAAACTTAATCTAACAATAAGCTGATTGATGAGTCATTATTTAGGCGAAGGAACTAGGTACCTTCAAAAAGCTGAGGAAAGAACAGAGCTTTAGTACTTCTAATTAAACCCATTTTTCAACACCAGTGGCATCAAATAGTACACTTAGCTCTTTATTAATTAGTAAAGTGTGTATTTTGTGTTTCACTAGCCATTTGAACAAGAGTGGGATAAATAATGATGGCCCATCCTAGTTTTGGATTTTGTGGCTTAACGGAAACTTAGGCTTATTTCGTTGAAATTATTATCAATGGCATTCACCAAATTTTTTTTTTCCGCATATCCATAATTAAAACGGGCGACTTGGGACGTCAGCTGGTATAATATATGTTAAAATGACCTAATTCCTCCAGCTGTATTAAGGTGTTGGTTTTATTGGCAGTAAAATCAACAGCTTAATACAGCTGGCGGAATTACGTCATTTTTTAACATAAATATTTCGTTGTTTTAGTCCTCAGCCCCTAGAGCAGCTATCCACGCTGGTTCTGTGGCAGCATAGTGTCGTCCTTTACTCATATCTAACAATTAATGAAAATTTGAAGTCTCAGATTCCTGGAGTATCTAATAAAAAGCAGCCGGGAAAGGATGGATGGCCTCGTCAAGGAACAATCGTGGCCTTTACCGGAAGTAATTTATAGATGCACTGAGCAACCATATCGAAATGGGAACCGTGTTCCCATTATAAATCTACGCTTTTAACCATCGTGTCACTTCAATATTCTACTGCAGGTACCTACGACGAAAGGCTGAGAAAGGGGCATGAATGTCCATTTAACACAAGCTAAAAACTTGTTTTATACAATTAAATTTAAAACCGCACCTATGTCTCTGATTTCATTTCTAGGAACGGAATATGCTACTTTGTGCAAGCGATATTTGGCACAAAGACCTTAAGATGACTACACATTTATGGAACGTAACAGCAGTAAACCACTCCTCTGTACTCTTAGTGATTGTGTTCAGCCACTGGCAAAAATAAAAATAATACATATGAACGTAAAATATAGTTAAATGTGCTTTTTGTTTCAGCTTATTCGCCAACTATCGGCATTTCAGATTTTCATTCACCAATTATCGGCATGTTGACTCTTCTTTCTGTGATGCCTTTTGTACACCTCTATAATTTGCATAATCTTACGAAAGTGTAACGTAATTTGCAATTGGTCTGCCAGTTTTCGAAGCGAAGCCGGATAAAGAAGACTATGACGAAGTTGGATGTAATAGGCAGTTACATCATCACAAACACACTTTTGATTTGATGGGACGATTGTAATAGACTGACCGTTTCATCGTACCGCTATACGCTACAAGATAATTATGTCGCGCCTAGTTCTAAGGACTGCGATAGTAGCGGTAGATCGGCGATCTGATACCGGTATTTTTATGTGATGTCTTCACAGGAGATGACAGCCTACTCTGCGAACACAGGCAAGAAAAGAGGCCGTTAAGGTTGGGACGTAATGCGATTGCCCTACAGAACCATTTTGTGGTCCTGACAAGCGTGCGACAAGGCCGCTCAAAGACGTTCCGCGCCCAGCTTTCTACAGCGTCGCCGACGAACTTGGCAGCGTCGAGTTCTTGAAAACAGCTCTCTGGGTGACGTTAGAAACAAGGCATACATGTACGCTAGGTGATCGTACATATCGTTTAATTACTTCATTCGAGATGCAAGCAAACATCGCGGTCAAAAATTCAGTATTACGTCTGCTCGCAGTAGGCATACTACCGTAATGAAACAGCGGCGACGTATTTTGTACCTGCGCAACCCTCCTCTTCTGCTCTGAATCAATGTAACCACAAAAACCGAAATTTTATTAGCAAGTTAAATGACATCCATAAGCCTGTAACAAGAAGCAGGTAACGAAAGTTCCGTAGAGTTCCGTTACACAAGCCAGAGTTAACGAGAACTGGACATGTACGAATTACTTTTCAGAATGAGTACTCATTCTGCAGCGGAGTGTGCGCGAATGAGTACTCATTCTGCAGCGGAGTGTGCGCGAATGAGTACTCATTCTGCAGCGGAGTGTGCGCGAATGAGTACTCATTCTGCAGCGGAGTGTGCGCGAATGAGTACTCATTCTGCAGCGGAGTGTGCGCGAATGAGTACTCATTCTGCAGCGGAGTGTGCGCGAATGAGTACTCATTCTGCAGCGGAGTGTGCGCGAATGAGTACTCATTCTGCAGCGGAGTGTGCGCGAATGAGTACTCATTCTGCAGCGGAGTGTGCGCGAATGAGTACTCATTCTGCAGCGGAGTGTGCGCGAATGAGTACTCATTCTGCAGCGGAGTGTGCGCGAATGAGTACTCATTCTGCAGCGGAGTGTGCGCTGATATGAGACTACCTAATAGCTTAAACTATGTGCCGGACCGGCATTAATTCCACAGACGTTCTCGTACGAAACTTGTGGGACTAGCGCTTCATTAAGTTTCACATGAGCGCGCGCTCGCGCGCCCACACACACACACACACACACACACACACACACACACACACACACACACACTCTACTGCGAGGAGGGGCCGTGAGTCCTGCTCGGGTATCTCAGTTGGTTGGTAGAGCACTTTTACGCGAAAGGCAAAGTTCCTAGGTTCGACTCCCTATCCGGCACACAGTTTTAATGTGCCAGGAAGTTTCACGAATTGCTTTATTTCCCCAGCTTTTTTACGGCCGACTTCTGCAGCGTTATCAGCTGCCTAGTTAGATTTTGTAATCATATGAGAGAGGACTTTCCTATTTCTTGTGCAGTCGTCCTCTTAGTTTGTTAGCTTTCGATCCCCTTACTTCTGCTCCATATGGCGACAAAGCTAATTATACTATCCTGTGACCAGCAGCATATATGAAAGACGCTCATCTCTATAACTGCTGAGATCAGCTACCACTAATACCATTAGTGGTCTTTAGAGCTTTCCAGAAATTTGTGCCCTCTACTTCAAGATTAACGTGATATGTAGGACGTACGTGGCGCCAGTCTACTAAAAATCCACCGCCTGAAGCTGGCTACAGCATAACGCACATAATATCCGTTGACTATTCTTCGTGAAAAGTAGTCAACTTATCTAGTCATAATTGATCTAAACGCGCGTAGAAGATCGGTTTAAAATTACGAGGCATTGTGCTTGCTGTTCATTGTTGAGGTACGACAGTGTCAGCGATGTTAAAGGTATTGAGGCATCCCCTTTCGACAATTTTGTGAATGGTAAATTTCCTAGGTTTGACTCTTGCATTTTTGCTCTGCGAATCACCAAGGGCATACAAGCTTTCGTTACTACTTTCCCACGGTTTGATAGAATCGTGTTTACCGCTGCTATGTTAATATTCAGTTTCCTCTATTTGTTGAACACAACGTTTCCGCGTCCCGTCGTAATATTTAGAAATGGAACCTTAACATTTCGCTAGCAATCTAATGTACGGGCTGCAGGTACACAGTATCCTAACACTGCATTTGTTACCTCCATTATTTGCATACGACAGCTTAACTCAGTTCAGCTCATAATCTCACTCTGTTATTAACACCGTGCTTTTACTCAGTAAAGCACAAGCAGCAATAATTTGTTAATCCAACAATCGTGATACTAATGATGTTTTATTTAATAGTATACGTTTAGCTTTTTCTACATTCGAAATAACATTACAACACTTAGGGCGCCCTCTAGTCTTATTCATATAAAATATAAAACAAATGAAAGGTGTGTGCCAATTTTTGTCTCGCAGGACGTTAATATCTGTATCGCTTCATTTTTAAATTCCCATACACCAAAGGGAACATACAGAGCCCATTTTTCTAGATTTCTGGAAAGCGTTTGACACAGTCATCCAATGCAGACTGTTAACGAAGATCGAAGATTACGGATAAGTTCCCAGACTGAGTTACCGCCTGAAGTAATGGAAACATGCGTTCTCCTGGACGACGATATCGTCAAGGAATAGTTTTAGGAGCTCTCATTTTCTCTGTGAACATAAATGATCTGACGGACAGAGTGAGCAACAATCTGCTGATGACGCTGTGGTGACGGGGAGGGTGTCGTCGTTGAGTGATTGCAGGAGAATACGAGAACACAGACAGAATTTATAATTGGTGTGACGAAGTGCAGCTTGCTCTAAATGTGGAAAAATGGAAGTTAATGCAGCTGAGTAAGAAAAGCAGTACTCAAGTGTTCGAAAAACAGCTTTATTGGCGGTGTGGTGCTTGACAACCAAGTAGATTACGCATCTAGGCGTAACGTCGCACAGAGATACGACCGGTAGTAGGGAGGGCGGATGGTTGACCTCGTGTTTATTAGAAGAATTTTAGGGAAGTGTGGTTCATCTATAAATAAGTTCGCGGATATAACACTAGCGCCACCCATTCTTGAGGACTGTGACTATCTGGGATCCCCACCAGGTCAGGTTAAAGGAACGCATCGTAGCAATTGAGCTGCGTGCTGTTAGATTGTTACCGATATGTTCTAAAAACACTAGTATTACGGAGATGCTCTGAAGTCAAATGGGGTTCCTGGACGGAAGAGAACGTTCTTTTCGCGAAACAGTGAGAAAATTTTGAGAACCAGCGTTAGTGACTGACGATTCTAATGCTAGCGACGTACATGTCGCTTAAAGACCTCTAAGACAGGAGAGAAATTAGGGCTCATACGGAGGTATACACAGTTTGCCCCTCGCTCCATTTCACTATTAGTAGTACTACGGTGCACTCTCCGTCATGTTTCAGTTTGTAATTGATGTCCGTGCAACATTTAAGTGGTGCGATTTGTGAAGAAGCGGAAGAGATCTGCACGCAAACTGAGACGTGCTCGAGAGGTTCGGAATACGCGTTCCACGTGACAGTGAAAACTCACGTTCGAGACTACCGTTTTATCTGACATTCCCAGCGTAACGCAGAGGGATAGAATCAATCGCAATTCTTTCGAGTTGTATATTATTCCTATTTGCTGGTGGCGTTGCAGTTTTGAGTAAAGTCCATTCTGCGCACATCGTGACGTCGTATGAGTCGGATCATCAGCGAACAGTGGTGCAGACAGGTCAGGGAGGCAGGCAGCTGCCTCTGCGCCCTTTGTGCGTCCTGCGGCAGGGGCTGTGTCCAGCTGGGCCAGGTACGTGCCAACCCTTTACTGCCCCCACCACCCCCGCCATTGTGGTGGCAGTTTTTGTGCCCGCCAGTCTTTCCCCGAATGCCGTGTTGGCTGACCTCCATACGACGACGCCTAACGGCCAGCGTAGTGTGCGCGCACATCCGCTCTGCTCTAGCCCTCTAGTCGCTACGTCTCTCCCCTTATACAGTTCTCGCGTTTTTGGTACTGTATTGATTGGCAGAGTTGAGCTTTCGTTCAAGTGTGTACACTTATTTAAGTACTAATATTTCAGATAGTCAACGGCGCAGATTCAAAGATAAAAAATAAACGAATGAAATGAAAACTACAGCGTGCATTCCTTCTGCATTACATAAAAGCATTTGGAAAACGCGTAAGTGCGAGTATGGCTCAGACACTGACTAACGTACAAACCATCATATGTACTGATAGTTCATCTATCCCAGTAATCGAGGATCTCTTACGATTGTTCCTGTTATCGATATTGATACTGGCAAGATATCACTTCCGGGAATTCCAAGACAAAAGAGAATTTGAAATCTGAAGTCGGATAACAATTGTGTGTGTTATAATTACAAATTAACGATTTCCGAATTTTTCCTGTAGTTTTACTGTGAAACCTTCCTTGTCAAATTTCATGGTTCCGGTTCAACGGAAAATACCCTATGGTCTTGATACGTGAATCTATAGGTTTCCATGTCTCGAGTGTGAGCCTGTATGTGACAAGTGGCTTTTTATTTTACACCGCCAAGAAACCGTAGACCGTAGCATGTCTCATAGATTTCTACCTGTTACGTCTCCCATTCCTGAGAAATAGGTTTTTTAACAAGACAATTTTTATCAATTGAGGTACTACGGAACCCTAAAAAAGAAAGAAATCACTGAGCTCACACCTTTGTAGTCAAATCAGACGTGTGGCTCAGTGGGGGAAAACTTCAGGCAATTTTAATATGAGGAGTACTATCTACCTTAATTTCTGTACATCATTCCAGGACATCTGTGAGCGCGATACCAGCATACTGCATTCGATAGCACGTCAAATTTAAACGCTATTCGATCTGTAGTGACCGTGATATCGACGAAGCCTGAAAGTGTGATAAATGCTCTTTTTCCGCCTCAAAGCGATAAGCCTATATTTCTTTTCCCTTCCTGTTTCAGCTGCACGAATTGTTTCCCTTAACTTGTTCCACACCGGTATGTTTCATCCTTTTCTAGGTGAACTCTGTGATGCCTTGCCGGAAACTTTACATTCGGAACTGCTTTTCTGGGAGACTTATGAGTTATATCAGTGACGCAAAAGGGATAAAAGTCGGAATCTGAAATCAAGTTTGAAAATCTTTCTTCATTTCATATGCACTCTCGCTCTCTCGTGGGGTTCCTATAGCTGTCGCCGCATCCAACAGATCTGTCGCCATCGGTTTCTATCTTCCCATGGTTGGACGTCGTTTCTTATCATCATCATCATCATCATCATCATCATCATCATCATCATCATCATCATCATCATCATCATCATCATCATCATCATCATCCGCATTGTACGCGTGTGTCCATACCAGGCGAGCTGATTCCTGATAAACATTCGTTTTGTGAGAAAGACGTGCCAGTTACTTTCGTACAGTTCTCTACGTCAGACGCCCTGCTTGAAGCTATGTTATATCACAGTTTTAAAAATAAAAACTTCAATACCTTGAAGATGCAACGAGGAAACTGTCGTGACACCGCGAAGTAAAGTCTCGGTGAAATTAAACGTCCAGCGGGTTGCTTAGGTGCAAGTTCAAATGGCTCTGAGCACTGTGCGACTTTTTACATCCATGCCCGAGGCAGGATTCGAACCTGCGACCAGAACCGCACGCCCACTCCGGCCGGCTAGGTGCAAGTCATGTTACCTTCTCGACCACAGAAGACAACAGAATCCAACACCCATTGTGTGACGTCACCCTACCCCGAGTATACCACAGAAGTTGCTGTTGCTAGCTAACGCAAGTTTGTTACCAATGCAACATCTGGTATTAGCAAGAACGCTGCGGTTTGAACATTCACAGTATCGCTAATAGTTTTTACATAGCAAATGACGAGCAAAATTTTAAGAGTGCTACTTTGACTACGAAGACAGAAGAGACCAAGAAGTGCTGAGTTCCAGGACATAGTGGGGAGACGCGGCAGGATGGACTGCTTGGAGAAGCGACTCCATGCTTGCTTTAGCCGATACTTTTTAACGCACTGGTTACGCAGATACTTTTTAACGCACTGGTTACGCAGCCAGTCGGTGGAGCAGTACTTCCAAACATTTCATTCCAGCCAGCCTTCTGGCGCTGTTTATGAAAGCTACTCATATCTTTCAGAGTGTGGACATCCTTCGGCGTCCCGCCGACAACGCTTTCACGTTTTACGGCGAGTGTTTTTCCGCCTGGGGCGAGCATAATATGTTTTCTCCCGAGAATGTCGACAACGGTGCTTCACAGGTACTCTGTCACAAGACAAATACAGCTCCTACTGTGTTCCGCAACAAATATTTTGTTAAGTTTTTACTCGTAGGAAAAAAAAAAATAAGCCTTAGATTTGGGTACCAGTTTGACTAAGCTCACTAGGTGATTCCATGTGAGCTTCTTACGAAGGACTGTATCATTGACAGAAATACCGCATGGTTAAAGTGCAGCTACTCAGAGGCCCATTGTGGGCGATAATCATCGTATGGCAGCGAAACTTTGTATGATGAGTTAATGCGGGGCCAATTAACGCCAGAAAAAAAAGTTCCAGTTTTGGTGAGCACGTACAAATCTGACGCTGAACAGCATCTCACCAACGTCTCTGGTGCTCATATTTAACAAATTGTGTAAATATAATATAATCAGTATTATGGTTTTCTCACTTGGTCGACCACCTCTGCCCATGTTCCGATCCCAGATCATTACATATGCAAATATGTCTAGACATCTTTATTGTAGTCACAGCGCCAGATTTGCCCCTGGTGGCCAATATTGGAACTGTTTTTCAGCGTAAATCGGTTCTGCATTAAAGCATTGGAATATCTACCAAGTTTCGCTGCCGTACAATAATTACAGCCACTCTGGACCAAAATGAGTACCTGAAGTTAAATCATAACTAGCTGTTGCTTACTGCCGCCCTATTTCAAAAAGCTTTCGTTTTTTACCAACGCGGGGGAACTAGTTTTACGACTTGCTTAATCGCTGCGATGTTTGTTAACACTTCCTCTCTTCTTGGAAAAGTGATAAAAAGTTCAATAAAAATGTAACAAATTAATGGGAACTCCGGACTAAGTTTATGTCTCTGCGTCAGTATTGTCATACAGCTGAGAAGGACTGTAATTGAGCTATATTGCACCTGTTCATATAGCATAACGCGCATGCGGTAGCTTGCGAGACAGGATGGTTAGACTCGTGTCGTATCCGCGCGACGGATTACCCACCGGTTTGCACATCGGACAGCTTTAATGGTTTACACAATTCTCAGAGATGGCGCACACGACTTCCCTCCCTTAGGTAACAGGAAGGACACCCGGCCGCGAAGTTTAATGAATAAAAAAACTGCCAGATCGTGAATACAGCGGAGCCCGTACTAAACGGGATTAACGGTTGGTTGTTTTGTGGGATTGAAGGGACCAGACTACTAGGGCCATCAGTCCGGGGATTAACGCTGAAATAAAAATGAATGAAGTTGTACTATACGGTCGTTATATGGCAACGACGAATTTTTCTACAAATTTGATGATGGTAAATCGCTTCAGTATTGCGTACATATTCTGCGAAATGTGTTCGTTTAAACTCCACCGCGAGATACTCCGAATAGAGCTAAATCAGTCTCATCAACGTCGGTGTTACAGAAAACTGAACATTACACTAAGTACGCCGTCCTACCAGAGCCCAACCCACGACTTAATGTGATTCTTACGCTTTTAGCTTCGCCACCTTGATGGAAGTAGAGCACCCAAAAGAAATTTTCTTGGAAGAGCCGCCAATTTCAAGAAATCAATAGATTTGACCTTCATGTTTGCAAACGACATAGGAAAACCTGACCAAGTACAGATATCACGTTATCTGTTCAAACTAATGTGAATGATGTTACCGGACTCCAGACAAACAAAAAATCGGCCTATTTGATATTTTTGCGACTATTTTAACCATCTTTAAGGAAACCTATTGCAACAATCTTTAATAAAACTGGCTGTCGAGTTGTCATAATATAAAAAGAAGTCAGTATGAACACATGTATAGTTATATAGTATGATGCTCTTGATTAGACAAGTTTTTTATTTGGTGTAAGATACTGTTTCGGCCACTCTCGCTGTCGTACAGCAGGAGAAAAAGGATAGTTATCGGTCTAGCGTCAGTGCGCTGGGAGGCCTCCATCGCAGTGCGGCCTCCTCGCGGTAAAAAGCACAAAAAGCTGGGCGCGCTCCGTCCTGATTGGCGAGCGCCGCTCGGCGAGGGGCAGGGGAGGGGCGGGCCCTCCGCTGATTGCTCCGCTCGGCGCCAACGTCATTTGTCTGCGTCGCGTGCCGACAACAAAAAAACGAACGCCACTACCGCGTCACTCTACTCGGCGCTTTAGCGCCCCGGGGAAATAGCGTTAACGGCCATTGTAAAACACGGTGCAAAGGATCTTCATCTACACTTCTGAAGCCACCTTACGCTGTGTGGTCTGATACAGTTTTCTCAGTTCCATTCGAGAACATGTGAGGAAGACTGGTGCACGTATTTCGTGAATAAATTACGTTAGAACTCTCCCAACGAACGCAAACCGTCCTCTACTACTCCCTACAATTTATTGCTCCGGATTGTTACTCCTAGGTATATTGTACTAATTACTGCTTCCAGTGAGTTGTCGCCAATAGTGTGACAGCACAGCATCTCTTGTGCGCGCAGTACATTAGATCTGTTACGTTCAGAGTCGGCTACTGCGCCAATTGTCGCACCGCTGCACGTCTGACAAGGAAACCAACTCGACCCAATATTTTAAGGAGACAAAGAATACTGTAAAGGATATCGGCCCAAGCAATCAATCCCGCTCGAAAATTTGAACCATAATTCTTATAGGACGCAATTATGACCTCCTGAAAGTATAACTTCTAAACTTTCGCGTGCACATATTGCCATTCGCTCCGCCCTACGGCAGCCTCCAAATGTCCGAGCGCGAAATACTATAGAGCGGCATGACAATCCCTGGTATTCGCGGGATGTTGAAGGCGAGGGTAGAGGAAGGGAGAGGTGGATACACTTCTGCCCATCGTGTTTTGAAATCAGTCTTGTTATTCTACACAATACATTAGAAATAATATGAGTATGTAATAAGTCAACTTCACGCATGTATAGTTTCAAAATTTTAACAATATTCACGGATTGCTATACAGGTTAATTCAAAATCCTATTACAGGCTTCTAGGGCTTCCAGTGGAGACTTTTTAGATAAAGCTTTAAAGCTTTGATAAGCAATGTCGTGAAATGTAGCTTTAGTATGTATAAACTGTTTCTGGATCGGATTACTTTCGAATCTCCTGCTTCGCGGTACTCATACAGCGTAGACTGTGAGCTCTGACCAGTAAGCTGTAGGAGTACATGGCGTGGGCAGTGTTACGAGAGAATCCGAGGACAAGTACTCGTAAGTGACGAAGGACGTCCTCTTCGAAGTCTAGAGCGCAGCGCGTCCGTGGGGAACCACAGCCAACGCTCCTAGTTTCGAACTTACGTTCCTCGCAGCTGTTTTAGCCGGACGAAGGTGTAATGCGATTTTATATTTGCAACAGGCCAGGGATTGATGAGAGAGTTCAAAGTCCATCCGATCTTCACACTTATTTTATATCCGAACGATCTATTTACGGTCACGCGCGCCCGCGTGTGTGTGTCTGTGTGTGTGTGTGTGTGTGTGTGTGTGTGTGTGTGTGTGTGTGTGTGTGTGTGTGTGTGGGGGGGGGGGGGGTCCCTAGACTAGACTTACAAACCACTTAAACGAACTTGCTAATAACAACACACACACACACACACACACACACACACACACACACACACACACACACACACACACCTTGCCTGAGGGAGGACTCGAACCTGCAGCGGCAGGGGCCGCGCAGTCCGTGACATGGCGCCTCAAACCGCGCGGCCACTCCGCGCGACCCGGTCACGGCTTCTTTATAAAAATTTCGTCTATTAAGTCTCCTGTGCTACCCATAGAAACCTGTAATCTGTAATAGAAATTTGAATCACACCATATATACTACTAAAAATTAAAATTAATAAACGTACGTAAATGAAGATTAATTATGAAATGATAACGACTTGATAGTTTAATCATGCCGATCACGTTCAAGAATAGCTCATCTCCTGCAAATTTAAATTACTGTAACAGTACAGCTTTAAAACCCAAAGAACGTGACGCGCAATAGCGACGTCAATAAATACACGCCAATTCATTTACACGCCATTTGTGAATTGCAGCATAAAACTGTTCGTAATAAAGAGATCTCTGGCATCAGCTACAGGCTAGTAACCGCATACTTTGGCACAGTGAACAAAGCTTGTTACCAACGTATTTTACAAACCTCTTAACTTCACCGTATAGTACTGCTGTCTCGGGCATTGGGTGGCTGCAGTGGGGTGGCGGGACTGACAACCGGTGCGCGCGAAAGTTTATAAGCTGTCATTTCAGAAAGTCATAACCACGTATTATTAAAATAAAGCCCCAAATTTTTTGGGGGGGTGGGGGGAGGGCGGGGCCGATTGCTGGATCTGATATCTTGCAAGTGTATTTTTGCTCCGTAAAATACGGAGAGTTGGTAATGTTTCTTGTTAGTGCATTTCACTACGGTTTTTTCGCGTTACTATCACACTGATTAGTCTCCTGGTACTTTCAACTTTATCTGCTACATCACACTTCCTTTGGGTAGTCCTGAAATTATCTTCGCATCTGTCGATTTTTAAATAATCTCATCGTTAGGTGCTACTTCGCTCCATTGACGCAATGGTTACACGCTACAACAGCAGTAGGTATCTTCTGTGGTAGGTTAGTTTTTAATGTCTAGTCTGCAAAAGACATGTAAACTAAACTTCGCCCGAAACAAGACATGAAGGCCCAACGTTACGACTGGCCGCCGTGTCATCCACAGCGCACAGGCGTCACTGGATGCGGATGTGGAGGGGCATGTGGTCAGCACACCTCTCCCGGCCGTATGTCAGTTTACGACATCGGAGCCGCTACCTCTCAGTCAAGTAGCTCCTCAGTTTGCCTCAAAAGGACTGAGTGCACCCCGCTTGGCAACAGCGCTCGGCAGACCGGATGGTCACCCATCCAAGTGCTAGCCCAGCCCGACAGCGCTTGACTTCGGTGATCTAAAAAGGAACCATTGCCACCACTGCGGCAAGGCCGTTGGCAAGAGATAGGTAACTCCACCTATTTAAGCGTGGAGAGAGTTGTTCGTATAGTGCATTTCATCGCTACGTTTTGAGCGCCATTTTCTGTCCGTTTCGGCGTCTTCCAATGCGATATTTCGTCCTCCCCGTATACAAAGGGTGGCATTTGACTAACCTTCAAGTACGGCCATTTCGAAAGATCAAAGAAAATTTCGAGAGATTAGGCCCCGCGAATGCCAACTTGATGTAGGCATTGTCACGCTGTTTTATACAGATCGTTTTAATTCCCTATTACAGGATGCCAGAGGATGGGGTGGGGGCTTAGTAGACGAAGTTTGCAGAAGGAACCCATGTCCAGAAATGCAATGCACCCTTTGTATTTAAAGTAAGTGAGTCAATCACTTTCAAATCCCACTCTTTTTCGCCACTCAAGCAAACTCAGAAGCTGGCACCATCGTCAGTCCCTGTTTTAACATCCCCTACCATTTTCGCCCGACTACAACAACGGCTGCCAGAAACAGGTACGTTCGCAATTTGGAGGGTTGACTGTGGCGCTCCATGGACGCCCAGCATTCTCGGCTTTGAAGAGGACGTCCTTCGTAACGTGTAAGAGAACCTGACGAGTACTCCAAACATTGCCAATGCCATTGGCTCCTTTAGAGCGTACAGCTCAGAGCTCATTTGCCTCCACTTGGTGTGTACCGTGGAGCGGGAAAATTGGAAGGTACCCGATCTTTTAAGTTATTTCACAAGCAAACGGTACATTTCCGGACATATATTTCCTGTCAAAACTTACCTAACGAGCCCACACTAGATGTCTAAAAGCCTGTAGTTAATAGGAATTGAGGAAAACCGTGTATATATCTCTTTTTCACGATTCCAGCAATCCAAGCCTTTAGGACGTAGGTCGTTGTATGGGAGAAGTCTGTGGCGGAACTACAGATTCGGACTTTGAGCTCAGGATCGTCCTTTTATGTTTTCATCGTGTTTTGGAGAAACACGGATACCAGTGTGGAGCTATGTTTGTGGTATCCTTACAGTTAAAAGAAGCCGCATTCAAAAAAAAAAAAAAAAACGTTAGGAAACCGCAGATCAGATAAAAAATCGCGGAAAGACAGTGGAATTTACTGCGGTAGTAATCAGTAGGGGTCAGCTCTGCAGGTTGACATTTTGTGCCGAAAGTAGCAAGTTAATGGTTCCGTCATTGGTTTTTTTATGCGGAGACCGAATTCCTGTTATTACGAAGACCATCAACGTATCTTGAATTGCGTTTGGCTAATCATCAGAAGACACTGTTCCCTGACAACTTGCAGCGCGACTGGACAGTATATTATGCGATGAACTGCTGCCTCAATAGCCATTTTAGTAGCACACCGCCGCGCGGGATTAGGCGAGCGGTCAAGGGCGCTACAGTCATGGACTGTGCGGCTGGTCCCGGCGGAGGTTCAAGTCCTCCCTCGGGCATGGGTGAGTGTATTTGTCCTTAGGATAATTTAGGTTAAGATATGTGTAAGCTTAGGGACTGATGACCTTAGCAGTTAAGTCCCATAAGATTTCACACACGTTTTTGAACAGTAGCACACCCTCCCGTGGGTCAGGGCCACGGACGTTATGCCTGAAGCACTGCCGTCATTTATGTTGTGTGTCATTAAGTGTCCGCTCCGAATCTCTGTACAAAATGTCGCCGCTTAATTTCCCTAGCGAGACCCGGCGTGTCCGTGGCCCTGCGAAGTTTACTTTCGGGAGTGGTTTGCTCCCGCACCTAATGAGCCATAACGGTACATCTGCATCTGCCGCTATCTCCCGCTTACAAGCCACGCGGACGGAACTGATTACACAGGCCACTACACCGGACACTGGAGATCCTTTGCATAGAGTTCCTTTCAATTGTAGTAAGTTAAAGCAGGCCAGACCACAGATTTTGAATTTGTCATAATTCACAAGAAGAATTAACGGGGGATTTCAAAAAATAATTTACACACTTATGGCAGGCCAGCAATTTATTGAATACTGATACACATTTCAAATAAATCCTGCACTACACCTCAAAGTGAGACGAATATATGACACTATTTTTACAACCTAACCAAAGGCTGTAAACAACGATCGGAACTTTCTACCAATCTTTCAGTTCCTCGACGATAGACACCCACCCTTTTGTCACGGAATCATTCTAGAACGGATCTGAACGTCCTCATCCAGGTATGCTGTGTTAAAATCGAAGAAAGAAATGACAAACGTGTTGGGGTAACAGTACGCATGCAGACCTTTTCTCTTGTTAGTTCATAGGATCTTTGTCCCGCGGTGCTGATTCTGATCTTTTCGTGTCAGCTGCCATATACAACTTGTTAAACAATCTTAACGCTTGAGCTAGATTACGTACCTATGTACGAGTTACTGGTATTTCTTTGGCATTTTGTTATAGCAGACAGCCATTTTTACGTGGCAAATATTTAGATCGAAAGTTCCTCATGTCTCAAAAGCTTCGAAGCGCAAACCACTAACAACACGCATTATTCCTCTACCATATAAGCTCCCCATTGAAGAAACAGGGCTACCGCACTACATTCACAAGTAGGAAAACTCTAGATTCCTATCTTTACCCTGTGCACACCTTTGCCCCCACCTTCCCTGTAACGCGTTTCGAAAACTGTGGTAGGCGCGCCAACTATGGACTGTAACAATAATAATCCGCCCCAGAAAACGAGAATGACTGAACACAACGGGAACGTCATATCGGCTAAATGCTTTCCTATTTCGATGAGCTCGCAGGCATATATCACTTTATAAATTGATCAAATTCTGCTGTACGCTAGAAACGAAGTGTGAGGACGGCATGCCAGCACGTAATCATCACCGGAAGTTGAGGAACGGGCGACATAACGTGCACAATTGCATCAGTAAAAATGGCCGCTGTAGGGAAGTGAGGAACGGGAAAGAAGCACAGGACGAATTCCGGCGACATTAGTCACCACGCTGATAACGTTATGCCTCCTCCCTCCAACTTTCCTTTTTCGTCGCCGCACGCAATGAGCAGTCACACATCCTTTACACAGAAACTGCCGCATGTGTAATGAACGGAGTCCGTAATGTCCGTGTCCATGAAATACTTCTGGATTCGTATAACTGGCCACGAAACGTAGTTAGAAGACTTTAGATCCGAGATGGGTAGACTACTGTCTGTTCAGGGAAAGACAAGCCCTGACATCTGCAAACTTAGTTACAAAACCACGCAAGAAAAGAAGGTTGCATTCAAATCTTTAAATAATTGAAGAGCATGTAATTGTTTTCCTAGACCTTTCGCTGATGCAAGGAAATACAGCTCCGACAAATTCGGAAATGTTATCGCTAATGGTCATACAAGAGCGACATTCAGACCCTGGTGAACTTCTAAATGGTTCATTTACAGTTTTGTAATTTATTTAACGGGATAGTTGATTACTGGAAGCGCATGCCAATGTGACTTTCCGAACGTTCCTGTGAAACCAAAACACGAAGCAATTATTTCTAAATGCAAAAATGGTGTAGTGCTTCATAACTAGAGAAGAAATGTCACAAATATAAAGCGATTAGGATCCTTGACGACAGAGCCCGTCGAGAGAGTGTGACAGTGACACAGGATTATGAAGGAAATCTTGCAACGCAGCGACAATTTTATTACATAAGCTCCCTGAATTAGCTGCCTTCGGAAATATTAGTTGCAAGCAGTTTAAATACATCTATACCACTATCTCGTGTTGAAACTGGTCTGACATTACATAGACGTGTGATCTTTCGGGAGCCCAGCAAACCGGTATGTATAATGTGCGTGTATAAACAAATAATTACAAGTTCAGAAAATTGGATCTTTTATTCAAGAGAGTTTCACAAGTCGATCAAATCAATAACGCGTTGGTCCGCCTGTGGTCAACAGGTTTTCGGTTTGGCATTGTTTGATGAAGAGTCTATGTGTCCACCTGAGGGACATCGTGCTAAATTCTCTGCGTCTGGTGCGTTAAATCGTCAAACTCCCAAGCTTGTTGGAGGGTTCTGCCCATAATGCTCCAGACCTCATTGGAGAGAGATCCGGCGACCTTGCTAGTCATTGTGGTGTTTGGCAAGCTCTAAGACAGGCAATAGGATATCTCGCCGTTCGCGGGCGGGCATTATATTGCCGAAAGTTATATGTACAGAAACATCCATTCGGATAATTCATTCGTGGTGCGTCGTTTTTTCTTAGAATGTGTACCGTTTAACGCCGTAAATATGCCCGTCGTCGACCAGTCTTTGAACAATCTGGTACCAGGAGAAATATACAGACTGCGAGAAACGATATTTGCGAAACTCACCCGTGTGGACGGTACCATTGGCTGTATGGAGCGGCAGCTCCCATTATCGGTTCTGACGTGACGCCTGTTAAAACGAAGTCTATCGAGGATACGCTGCCACAACGCGAAAATATCTGCACGAGGCTCACCGCATGCAACGAGCAACTTAGTTTTACTTTTACGAGTTGAGGGTTTGAACATTTGTGCGGAGTGCCTACAGAACCTTGGCTCTAGCTAGGTTAAGTGCCTTTCCGCAGCTAGCATATAGGCACGCTAAGAATTTGTGTGCTTACTGTCTAGTATCACGCTGGTTTGAATGTGACTGATTTTGAGTTGACGAAACAAGCGAACGCGAAAGCAAGACTGTACCTGAAGTGCGTCGGGCCCTGTAGACACGTCTACACATTCCATGTTGCCACTAGTGTCATTCCACACTACTGACAACGTCGTTCGGTGCCAAATAATAGACCTTTAAATCAGTACCATTGTCGCTGCCTACGTTTACCGCCAGTCATGAATTTTACTTTATTAGAAATGTTGTATATTACGATTTCTATCTCTGGGCTCATCGGTAGAGAACCTGTTACGTTGTACATTCGCGCCTCTCCCATGCGTGAGACATACAGCGTAGTTCGAAATCTAAAACTAATTTTGGAGGCGGTTTATTACAATTAGTGAGTGCGTTTCTACCATTTTGAACCAAATTTTTCATCGAGCCTTGCCTGAAAATCCTTTTAAACAGTACCTACTTCAATCCATTAAATTTCGGGCATGCAGCCGCGCAAATAAAATTTTCTCCACCGATATTTCGGCCGCGTATCGTCCGGCCATCCACAGAGTGAGTCTTGTGACTCATTCTGAAGATGGCCGGAAGATACGCGGCCGAAATATCAGTGGAGGAAATTTTATTTGCGCGGCTGCATGCCCGAAATTTAATGGATTATTAATTACGCCGCGAGAAGTTGAAAAATGCAGTACCTACTTCATTCTGCAAAAGTCTTACAAAAATGAACTTTGCTGATTCTTGTGAAAACCGTCAATCTACTGGACTTAGTGACTTTTTGTGTAGATGTTAGAAGCATATAATTTACAGTGGACAGTGTGTGGAAGATGGCAGCCCACGTGGAGCAGACTTATAAACGGCGCTCCCCCTTATTTGGTCGGAATGCAGCAGACAGCAGTGTAGCATCGCCACGCGCCTCTGTAGTACATTGTGGTCTGTGGACCGGCAGAAACTAGCCCTCAGACACGGGTGTGATATGAGCCATACAACAGGATTGTTAAGACAGATACGTAACGCAGTCTCTCTCTCACACACTTCTTCCGGACCTACAAGGCGAGCCTGGAAGCGAAAGAACTAGGAGACACAAATAAATTCGCGTAGACGTAACATTTTGTGCAGCAAAATGAGTAGCTGCTGTGTACCGTCCGCCACAATCAGAGCGGAAGCTTGCGGAGCACGGGTGTAGATTACAGTGTTATGCCAGTTATTGCACCCAAATCCAAGCGCAGTCTGAGTGTCACAGCTGGGTAACGGGAATCGGAAAACAGGCTCTTGACACCTTGAGTTGAGGTTCATATACAGGGTGATTTTGGGAAGTGGGTACCAACTGAAATGAGATGATATTAACAAAGAAGGTCATAGGGGCATACTGTCGAAAAAAGATATTTGATACTGGATTTTAACGAAGGAAAGTGCACATAAGAAGACACCAGGCAAGTATTGGCAATGTTCTCCGGCCTAGTGTTTTAGCTTCATCTTCACGCATCGGTACTAGAAGGGACGGGGCAGTGGAAGCTCCCTAATACCGATGCGTGAGCATACCGCTATGGTGGATGGAATTCCTGCCCTCTTGAATGTGGAGTTGAAACACTAGCTCAGACAACACACTTGCTTCTTGTGTTCTTATGTACTCTTTGAATCACCGAAATTTTATCAAAAGATCTTTTATCGACATCAAGCGGGTGTACTTTCCATTTGTGCCAATATCTCCATATTACATACGACTTTCTTCTGGCCTTACATTTCAGCAAAATAATGTCCGCGCGCAGAGGGCGGGAGATTTTGCTGCTTGTCCTTGTGCCCGCCAAACTCCACGCCGGCCAGCAATTGAGACGTTTGGAGCGTTATGGGCAGGACTCTCGTTCAGATTCTGGCACGATAGCCCTCAGGAGGACGTCCAACAGCTATCAACCAGTGCCAAACAGAACAGTTGCTTGCGTTAGGGCCGGAGTTGGACCAAAGCGCTGTTGACTTGCTAAATTTGTGAAGCTCTCTTGAATAAATCATCCACTTGTCCTTAAACTAATCATTTGTACGTCTGTACATGTACAGCACATCTACCGATTTCCTTCCCTCTTGGATAATTCCTACGTGGTGCGTCGTTTTTTTTGTTAGAGTATGCATTGCAAACAGTAACAACCCTATCACACTCCCTTAGGTACTCCGGAAATTTTCTTTATATCTGTCGATTTTGTTCCGTTAAGGCCGATGTGTTGAGTTCTGTCTGGAAAGAGCCCTTTAATCCAGTCTCAAATCAGGTCCGATACTCAGGAAGGTCTTATTTTTCCACTAAACGGCAGTGCAGGACGTTGTCCGATACCTCCCTGATGTCAATTAACACGTTATCATCTTGAGCGCCGTTGTCTAGAGCGTTATGGATGTCATGAAGGAGCAGAGAGAACCGAGTTTAGCCGGATTTCTGTTTGCGGAATCCATGATTTTTATAGAGAATACTTTCGTTCTCCGAAAACATCACAATTCATAAGACTATAATTACATGCACCTGCCCTACATTCCTTTTGAAAACAGTAAACGACCTGTGCTTTTTTGCAGTCACTAGGTGCCCTGCGGACTACGGTGAACTGCTGCTAGAAGGGGAGCGTAATCTTCGTAGGACCTCACAAGTACCCCGCCTGGTTCTGATGCCTTTCCGCTGTTAAGCTATTGTACCCGCTTTTCTATTCCGCGATCGTCTGTCTCAATATCTGCCATTTCGACTTTTTTACGACTATTTAAAGGAGGGATCGAATTACCATCTTCTGCGGGGAAAGACTATCGGAAGACCGAATCCAGCATATCGGTCTCTTCTCTCTTTGGTGCTACTATGGTCACTTCACTACTAGATGCTTTAGAACTGCTTGCTGGTCCTACGGGAGACCAAAACCTCTTATGGTTTCTAGTCAGAGAGATTGAAAGAATTATTTTCAACGTCATTGAACGCTTGTCTCTCTGCTCTTTACTCTCATTTTCACCCCGTTCAGTTTTTGTTTTTCAGCTTGGCTTTCACTTTCCTTGAGTCTGTGACACTCTTTGTTCACAGAGCAGTTTTCTAAAATGACTATCAAACCACGGTGGATTTTTCTCATTCCCTTGTACATTGCTGTAAACATACATGTCGAAGGCATATAAACGATGCTTTCGTCCTCGGCACTAAATATTTGATGTCGACTGTTCAGATGCTCTGCATTTCTTTATCCCCTCACTCTTGCTAGGCAACCCTTAGTTGTGGGGGAACAGGTCGAAAGACGATAGTTCAGGTTGGTGCCTCAGTACTAGACTGTTGCGAAAGAGCGGTTACTTTCTTCAAAATAATGGTTCTAATAAGTCTAGCATCGATTTTTTTTTTCATTTTATGGAGGCGACGATTCACAGCGTTTAAATATTTACGACAGACCATCAACCATAAGTAAGTGGCAATTAGTGTTCTTATGGTGGAGGAGTCTGTCTGAGCGTAACTGGTAATTTTAACAGCTATAGTACGACGTGATTTCGCAGGCTTTTTTATACTGAGATAGGCCTTTATATACTTTTTATACGTTTTCTTACCGTACCTAACACTCCACACAGTGCTTAACTATAAGAAGTCACCCATTTTTGAGATCCCTTTCAGTCCCTTAAGGTGGTCAGACGGAACTGTATGCTTGACAACCACGCGTAGGCAAGTGTGCTTTCGCAAGCATTGGTGTACAAGCATTAGTTTGTATACCAGAAAATATCAAGCCTGTGTAAATTAATATTTCATCCTATCACGTGTTCACATTATAGCATAATCTTTGTTCTTTGTGTAAATTAAGATGAACAAATAAAAATTAAATCTGATCAAAATTGGATCAAGCACCAAACTGGTAGTACAGTCCTAATGCTTGATCAAAATTATTCTACACACGGGCAAGAATGCTTGCCCATGCTCACTTGATAAGAGTACAGTTACGTTTCATGCCACCTGTGAGTTATATGCTGATTTGATTGGAACAGTGTAATTATCCGGTGCTGGCCGAAAGACCTCCAGGGGCAGAACGCCGGCCCGCACACCGAGCTCTACTCGGTTCCCCACGCAGAAGAAAGCTACCACCTGCCTTCTGTGACGACTGTTCCTCCAGTCACCTGAACCTACGACCAATAATCTCCACTTCTACCATCTGATTGGTGACGTCCCACAAGCCGCCAAGACACGGGTATTCGTTACGCACGCTCCCCTTGATGGGAGTGTCGCCGTAACCACCAGGTGTAACAAAAATAATTTTTATATGCTTTATGAAACGGCCAAGTGACGAATTCGCCTTGACAGCGTCATCGGCCAGAGTACTGACTTGCCTGAAATAGCCGTGATGATCTTCACCTAAGAAAAATGATTCCAACCTAAGAAGACCTCGTCAGCAATGATAGCCTGGAGTAAAGTCTGCAGCCGAAAGTTAAGGTCACGGGTGCTGAATTACCAGCTATCCTGTGCATTACCTTCCCGAGAAGACTCTACTCGGCGGAAAGCTTGGACGGTTCGAAGATGTTTAAATGTCAGAGTTGTCTACAATTATAGAATTAGCAGAATTTCACAGCTATTTCCACCGTATTGAAATGAGAAAAAGGTTAATGTGAAATCACATGTGCAACCGATTTTATAATTTTCTCTCCGGCGTAAAATCGATCGTTTTCGCCACTATTTATGAGCACGAACTGTCAAGAACATGGTTAAAACTATCAGCCTCACAATAACGGCAGCAGTTCCCGCTGAAGTATTCTGTAGGAAAAAAAATTATGTAACACCGTTGCGCCGAGACGGGAAACGTCAGAAGTTTGCAGCGGAAATCACTCCAGTGTTTTTCTAGACGACGTCCCAGCGGAGACGTGATTAAACAACACTGAACGTGTCGCAACCGGTGCCAGAGGAAGCGTTCCACACCATTAGCCAAACGGGCATGGCATGAGGAAATACTCGGGAAAATAACAGACAAAACGTTGATCGCGGTTGGGTCGAGATTACAATCTTCACTTGCTGTAAGAAATTATGAAAATATACATTATAGCACTCAAGCAGCTAAATGCTGCCCCACGCCAGTACTTCAGTGACAAGTTGCACCAAAGTCGTTATTGCACTTAATTGACAAATCTTTTTATAAAAACTAGCAGTACGCTCCAATTTCATGAACTGAGAAGTATCCCAGTACATCGAAGATTTTATAAATTATCTTTAAACACAACCATTTTACAGTTCAATACGGGGTTTACACGTTCATCCTGTGGCTACTAAAACAGCCGCGGAGTTATATACTTTGTTAGCTCAATGTAGTCAACGATTCATTCTACACTCTTGATCGTATGTGAGATTCTCTTGAATGTTAGCGCGCACACTGTATGTTCTCACGCAGAACACACTTCTACGAAACGACAGCATATTAAAGGGCGATAGGTAACAACGGAGTATGGAAAACAGAGTCCTGACGAAGGACATCCAGTGGAAGCTATGACAATGGAGTTCACAATGAACGTGGTGCATCATGTAATCATTTTCGGATCTGTAACAAAGCCTATGAATTTTCCGCAGTAAGTCTCAATGATAATGTGCTGATTTCAAGAGGTTTTTATTTGCGAACCTTTAGAACCGATTGTGTGTATCAACGAGGTATTAGCATGCGAAGAAAGTAGTTTTACTAAAATAGCTGCTGATGAAATTACGGCGTGCACTAAAAAGATCGTTCGCCGTTTTTTATGCTTCAAAATCGGCAATAGTAAAAACGCATCGCTAATAAATTCGGGAAATGATCCACGAATACGTAATAGATATAGCAGGGCAAAAAGACTCATGAAATTGCAACACAGACAAATATTTGGAAAAATCTGGCACAGTTATTAACGCTGTAAACGTCAAGAAGGAAATTTAATTACTCACAATGGTAGTTGAACGATATCTTTTTAACTGAAACACCTGATGCGCTAGACCAAAACAAAATCGTTTTAATACGTTGTATTAATAACGCTTGCGGTCCGAAACCAACAAAATTAGCCGTGAATTATTTATTTTCTTTATATCACTACTTTAAGCTTGGATTGACGTCCCTTTACTACCCAGAGAAAAAACAACGACACACGCCCAGTAAATTACGGAAAAACTACAAAATTAACAACAAAACTACAGCAGAAGTGCAATGTGCCATCAATTTTTTTCTTATACCGCTTTATAACGCTAAATAAATTGAATTACCACGCTGTGTTTACACATAGTAGGTGCTATAACAGATCGAAATGTAGTTGTATTTTCGTACTTCGTTGGAAGCACGTACGGGGAACAAATTAACACCGATGCTTCTAATAAATACTCGTAAATAAACTAAAAAGTCATGTCATTTTTACACAACTGTTAAAGCTTCGCGCATTGCTTTCTAAATTATTTTATTTGCTGGGTGGTACCAGCTACATATATAATCAACGAAGGAGCTAGTTTCTTGTAATGCAAGACAAGGTATAGATAAAAGAGAATGCTGATAAAAAGCTCGCAGATATGCTGTGCGCGACGGCGGCATAAACTTACCTCCAGCCTCGGAGAGTGTGAAGAAAGACGGTCGAAGACGGGAGCGAGAGCTGCGTATCGATCTGCAGTCCAGACGGTGAGCGCTGGTGTTCGCTCGCTAAGGCACTGTCGTGTGGCAGCCGCAGGCCGGTTTGCAACTGAAGCAGCCGCGCCGGGCTGAATCACGCGCATGTCCTCACCCCCACCACCGCTCCCAGCATCCCCCACCCCTTCCGCTGCGCGGCCGCCGGCAGCGCCGCCGCCGGCCAGGGGCGCCGAGTCGGGAAAAAACCCCGGCCGCCGGCGCCGACCGGGTAAACAACACCACGGAGACCTTTTTTACCCGCCGAGCCTCTCTCGCTGCCACGTCGTGTCAGCGCTGTTGCTGTGCTCAGCCACAAACACTGTCAAAAATCGGGCAGCGTTTCTCGTTTTCACCAACCCCGTTGTTTCCTCGTCTACTTAGCGTATCCTTTATTCCCATTGTTTGGAAACAAGTCTTACTTTAAAGTCATTCAGCGAAGGTTTCTTCGTGGTATCACAGCGCAGTGAGTATACTTAAGTTTTACCAGACGCGCTGTAGAATATACACAATATTAAAAGTCGCACGGATCGTGGGTAATGAGAGGTCGTACACACTGTCTCAAAACACTAAATTTACCCGCTACGGTCGCAGCTTCGAATCCTGCCTCGTGCATGGATGTCCTTAGGTTACTTATGTTTAAGTAGTTCTAAGTCCTAGGGGACTGATGACCTCAGATGTTGAGTCCCATAGTGCTCAAGAGCCACTTGTAGCCACTAAATTTACCAAATTATATTCTTTTTACTCTTAAACTGTGAAGACTACTATTTTGAAGCTGGTTTAGTTGTGAGATGCACGATTTATGCAAATTCTGGATTGTAGTTTGGTTTAATTGTGAGATGCACGATTTATGCAAATTCTGGATTTAAGTTTCTTTGCCGCGCGGGATTATCCGAGCGGTCTAGGGCGCTTCAGTCATGGACTCTGCGGCTGGTCCCGGCGGAGGTTCGAGTCCTCCCTCGGGCATGGGTGTGTGTGTTTGTCCATAGCATAATTTAGGTTAAGTAGTGTGTAAGCATAGGGACTGATGACCTTAGCAGTTAAGTCCCATAAGATTTCACACACATTTGAACATTTTTTGAAGTTTCTTTCCACTGTGCGTACACACGTACAGCCGCTAAAATTACAGGATTGTGTTTAAATTGAAGACATCAGGTATTCTTAGTCGTACAATATTTTAGCATTTTTAAAGGAATAAGTTCGTTATCCTATTAATCGGCGAAATACGTCCGGCCAACTGAACCGAAAATGGTGAATTTGTAGTAATTTTTTAATTTCTTATCTGTATTCCTCTTTTCAATGATTTTAATACTGAAATTTAAGCGGATACAGAAAAATTGGAAGTAAATGTCAGTAACTATCATGGCCGTACCCAGCAGGGGTGGGAAGGGGGGGGAGGACCTAGTTGCCGCAACTCCCTTTCATCCGAAATAAAATAGTCTACATCAGCCTAAGTCGATCCTGTTCCGGTACGAACATCATTTCAGTATCAGTTTGAAGAAAGGCGGAGCGTTTAATGGACACTGATTAGTAGCAAGTGCACACAGAAGCGTTTTTGGGAAGTCTCAAAATCTATTTCGCTGTTCACCGAGAAAGTAATATGAGGGCCCCCCCCCCCTCCGCAACTCGGATACTGTATTTGGTCTTGGTAACTACGCAGTAAAAATGTGATGGTCTTTATTTCGTGAAAATAGCTGAAAAAAATATTTCTGTAGTGCTAGGCAGATGCACTGCTAGGTTCCTCACCTTCATTATTCGTTCCGTCTTTGCTCACTGCCCTTTTCTTTCCTACGTTTGCCGGCCGCTGTAGCCGAGCGGTTCTAGGCGCTTAAGTCCGTAACCGCGCTGCTGCTACGTCGCAGGTTCGAATCCTGCCTCGGGCATGGATGTGTGTGATGTCCTTAGGTTAGTTAGCTTTAATTAGTTCTAAGTCTAGGGGACTGATGACCTCAGATGTTAAGTCCCATAGTGCTTAGAGCTATTTGAACCATTTTTTTCCTACGTTCATGTTTTGTTTTCATAATTACGTCTTTCGCTCTTTCCAGGAAGGATTGTGTGTTCTGACGTATAATTTCACGAGACGCCAGTGTGACATGTTCCTTACTAAACTGCCTTGGAGATATTTTGAACACTGCGGAGTTGACTGCAGTAAATATGTTTTGAAACCGCGCCATTTTTATACACCTTACGGACAGGTCTCTTGATATCGTTCCTCATCGGACGACATTTTAAGTAACATGCCTTTGGGGAAGTCCATTTTGATCTGTTCTTAAGTCCTCTTCCAGCTTCTGTCTGTACCTCTGCCCAACATCATTTTAGACAGTGTCACAAAGATGGTTATCGTGTAGTGGGTGTAACAGAAATTAACTTTTTTAAACGCCTTGTTATCACAGCTATTCAACAAAACATGACAAAATTTGAATCCCACAAGGAGTACGACCTACTCTTCAACGATAATAATCCAAGAGTTCCAGTGTTCCTAAAGTAAGCACGCACACTCAACTCGTATATTGCCTCTTACATAGGATGGGAAAGACAAGATCGGGATTATCTTCTTGCGTGGTTCCAAAAAGGATTTTTCCTATCTTATGTGAAATTACTAAGAGCACCATTTACTGCATTCTATTCTTTCAGGACTTCAATCAAGCGTCCTACTAGGGTAACTAAAACGTTTTACTGTAAATTGAAGTAGAAGCAAAACGAAATTGTTTAGCTATGCAAGCTAGGCACGTGACATTAAACTGCCCATTCACCTTGGAAAGAAATAGGGGTTCTATCGGTTGTGCGACGTACTCCATCTTTTGCCGACTTACATGTATAGGTTTTTTGAATTACAGATTTTATTCTCAACTGCTTTGCCATCTTCCCATTATTCTTCGCTGTACTTGCAAACAACGGAGATAACTTTTTTTAAAGGATCATGCAGTAGTACTAAAGCAAGCATTCAGCGTATACGAAAACGTTACACGGAATGTAGTGGTTTTCGTCACAGCTAAAATGGAATGTATAGCGTGAGCTGTAGTTATAATACATATTGTCTCTAGCGTGGAATGGGGAAAAACAAGATCGGTTTTCACAACATTGAGACAATACAATATAAAATCTTATAACCAACGAGACGGGCTTGTGGTAGTGCCACCAAGGGAGAAAGTACGAAATTTTAATGGTTCAGTGTCTTGCTCACTAAAATTAAACCCTCAATTTCCAATCGGTGGCAAGCAAACATAGAGGCATTGCAACGAGTTTTTTTATATCAACGTGGACATAATGAACCATCCATAATTATAATTTTTCCTATTGTTTTGAAAAAGCTATATAAGAAAGAGATTTTACGATGAATATGTTTACAATTAACTCATTTTAGGATCTGGTAAATATATTTTCCACGACGAACGTCTGCAAGTTGTTTGCTATAGACCCTGCCACGGTCCATTTAATCTAACCTACCACTTTTTTCTTCGTAATAGTTTTGTATATTCGTAACGACGAAGGAATACGTCACCTTTAAAAGTACAGACGTTTTTATGTTGGTCAGCAATTGCTTCGTAATTTGATAACGCCCTCTTTGAAAAACGTCGTCAAAAGAACTGTAAGTCTTATTCTGCTAAAATCTTTCTAGACGATGGTTAGGTTGTGACTACCACGCACTGTATATTGCAGTCTAGATGGCACTCGCAGAACCTCTTGTTTGAATGTTATCAACAAGATCTCCCTAAGAAACGCAAATACCTGACGAACACCCGACCGTTGTCGCGTTAATGGCATTTCCTGGGCGTAACGGTTCGTTGCCGCCGCGTGTTTGCACAAGAACTCAGCTACCGAAACAACATCGCAGACTTCGTTTTCGCCGTTCGAGTTAAGTGTGCTTCTTGAGACCTTCTCTTACTGTTTGCTAGACTTTGGCGTGGTAGTGGTTACCTGTTAACACCATTGTCATCAACGTCATTATTTTTTTTAAATTTCTTGTAATGTGTATTCAAAGTTCGCGGATAGCCTGTCCACCTGTTTCTTCAGAGTGAGCTTTTTCCAAATCTTTCGGTGTTGTTGTTGAAGCTGTTATATATAACAGGTTAAGTACAGGCAAAGGAATTAAAATCGTCGTGGAGAAAGATGCAGCAGTATTACCTAGAAGCTCTGAGGATTAGTGGCAGCATTTACTGTAGACCTTTATGCTACATTGCTTCTGTCATTGCAGTAACATTCAGTTATAAACACCGAGCGAGGTGATCCTTTGGTCAAGACGTTGGGGACATATTCAAGAGGTGCAGTGTTCACATTCTCGTCCAGATATCCTGTTTTAGATTGGCAGGGCACTGATTTTTTTCCCAATACCTCCACATTAAAGCCATGGCCTTTCCTTCGGCGTCCATACTTAAATGAGCTACTACTACATCGTATCCTCTAATGACCTTGTCGTCTTGGGACACTAAGCTGCAGCATTTCATCCTTCAAGCTGTTAAGTAAACTCTCGAATTGAAGGCAAAATGAAGCTGCAATATTTTTGTAACAAATCATCCCGTGTATATAAAATACACAACGCTCATAAACTCAGCGTGCTTATTGTGTTTCGGACAATTATCCAAATCAGGCTTCACAAATGGCGAACTCATTACGGGAAATTCGTGACCTTTCTTCTTTAGGATGACGTTTTCGTGTACGAACGTCGGCGCCAAGAGAATATCTTGTCTAATAATCCCACGAGCCTTCGTCAGTCCTTGGAAATCGCCTCTGAAGGCTGTGGGATTCGTTTTTCGTTTACGGTATTGATACGCAGAATCTGAATGAAATGGATACACAAAAATGATCCACAAATCACACTCGTTACCTTGGTGTCTTCTGTAGTTCAACTGTTTATCGAATACCCTATTGTTTAGTGGAGTAGAACAGCGTTTCATAATTCCCACTGGAGGGCTTTGATGTGTATAATAAATAAATAAATATACTGTGTTTTCTCGAAGGAGATTTGTAACCCAGTTTTCTGTGAGATTCGTGTAGTTTTTCCAATGCAAGTTTGGCTTTCTCTCTATTGTTGATTAGAATGGCAAGATCGTCCAAGAAAGCCGGACACTTCATCCTAATTCTCTGCTCTTTTTTAATCCCAAGCTGAATTCCTTTTATTTCCTTTTCCCATGTCCTCACAATTTTTTCCAGAACCATGTTAAACAGAATGGCGGACATTCCATCTCCCTGGCGAACACAAAAAAAAAAAAAATGGTTCAAATGGCTCTGAGCACTATGGGACTTAACTACTGAGGTCATCAGTCCCCTAGAACTTAGAACTACTTAAACCTAACTAACCTAAGGACAGCACACAACACCCAGTCATCACGAGGCAGAGAAAATCCCTGACCCCGCCGTGAATCGAACCCGGGAACCCGGGTGCGGGAAGCGAGAACGCTACCGCACGACCACAAGCTGCGGACGGCAGGATTCGAACCTGCGACCGTAGCGGTCACGCGGTTCCAAACTGACGCGCTTAGAACCGCACGGCCACACCGGCCGGCCGGCGAACACCAGTATGGATATGAAATGCTTTTGGTGTTTCTCTCATGAATTTAACTTTGGAGGTTGTATCTGTTAATGCCTGTTGTATAATTGACCTTGTTTTCCTGTCAATCCTGAACTCTTCTAAGGTGTGAAATAATGTTTGTCTATGTATTGAATCATAAGCATTTTTGAAATCGACAAAAGTTACCACAGTATTTCTACATCTTCTCATAAGCAAAATTGTTTTTCAGTTACATATCTGTTCGATGCAAGATCGACCTTTGCGAAACCCTGCCTGATACTCCCCTATTAACTGGTCCGCTTGTTCCTCTAGTCTGTTCAACAGGGCCTTTGAAAGAATTTTGTGTATTACGGGGAGCTGTGAAATTCTCCTGTAATTATTTGGATCAGTTTTTGTACCCTTTTTGTTCAGAGGGTGAATTAGTGCACATTTCCACTCTGCAGGTATTTGTTCAGTTTCCCAAATATTTGATATAATTCTGTGGGTTGCTTGTGTGAGATTATTGTCATTTAATTTCCATACTTCTGCTATGATACCGTCTTCCCCTGGAGACTTGTTCTTCAAAGAATTGATTATTTCCTTTACCTCTTTAAGTGATGGTGGATTTGAAACGGGATTGCATGTGGATTTTTCGAAATCTAGTTGTTCTGTCGGTGGCTCGCAGTTGAGAAGTGAAAATATTTAGCTAAAATTTGACAGTTCTTTTTAGGGTTGGTTTCCAGTGATCCATCGGAATGGCGAAAGCACAGATTAGGTGGTTGATACGCTGTTAGGTATTCTTTGAAAATTTTGTAAAAATTTCTGGTGCTGTTCTTGATAAATTTTTGTTCAATGTCTTTCAGCCGGCTTTTGTCGTATCTACGTTTTTCTCTTCGAATTGCCTTTGATGAACTCTTCTGTATTCTCAAAAATTCCTGCCATTTTTCTCTAGTTTTGTTGCTACTGAAAGTTTTCCAAGCTTGTATTCTTTCTTCTATTGCTTGATCACATGCACTGTTCCACCATCTGTGTTTTCTCTTTCTTGGGGGTTTGCCCAATTTCATAGTGTTTTTCAGTACTTCTGCAAGTTCATTCCAGTTGGTTGCGTTTGATTGACCGATTTCCTGGAGAATTTCCCTCTTGTTAAGTTTGAGGTATTCTGGATCAATTCTGTTTTGTTCATTGAGGCTGAGTTAACTTCTGTATTGCCCTTTATTTAGGATTAGTACCCTTATCCTAGTACCTCAATTAGATGTACTTGTGACCTGGAGTAGTGAATATTTTATCCAACAGTTGCATATACACTAAGTTCATGACAGTTTCAAACTTTGTGGTGGTCTCGAACTCGAATAACAATCGTTTGGTTTGTATGGACGATCATGTGCCCTTACCGTTAAGCATATGCCAAGAGCTTTCTGTCGTAGTTTTTCACAGAGACTGTATTGGTTTACATTCGTTTACTACAACTCCTATTCTTTTGTTGTGAATTGGTGCTATCTGTTTCTGTTATTAGCACTGTATTTATACCTTTTATCGTTCTTTGTCGCTACATTGACATGTATTTTAGACGTAAACATTCTTACTCTTTACTTAGTCTGCAAGTGAAGCTAGTTTAGTAATCTATCTGGTTTAAGGTAAAAGATCTCAATAAATGACTAGGATCGTAATTTTCTGTTAGTGTCTCTAAATGAGTTTTTTTTATCTCTTTGAGATATCCATTCGAACGGAAACCTTCTGAGAATACTGTTATCAGGCACGGAATGATTTGGTTTAAGTTTATGTATAGTTGAAAGCTGCCTACACAGAGTTGCCTAAGAACTCGAAGCTGCTGCAAGACAATGCTTTGGGTGAACTGCCTCATATTAAACAAACATAAGCCAGCGACTCATTCGGACAAGAAGAAGACTGTCACCCGCGGGAACTGAAGATACAGGTTAAAGCGATTTGAAGACTGTAGCCCACGTTGCAATAAACGATTCTATTGGCTGGATCTGACGCGTTTCTCGAGTCCTTCCGTTAATTGGAAGAGAAAGATAAAATGACCAACATTGTTCGTGGTGTTTCATTGGATCTCGCTGTCTGCCACAGTGTTCTCAGAACTGACAGTGGATCCTAGTTTCAAACGGAGTGGCAAGCTAATCATTGGCGATTGATTATTGAAAGATATAACCGCCGTTTGACTGTAGAACAGGTTTTATTCCACAATCTAGATTTCGTCCTTACGCCATTACCAAGTGTTACAAGCATCAAAAACCATCTTTGCAAGTCTAATGATTTTTTATACTTGTAACACTTGATAACGGCCTTAGACCTAAATCTAGACCGTGGACTAAAACCTCTTGTACAGTCAAATGGCGGTTATATCTTTCAAAAATTTTTATATGACTGAGGCTCCACACGAAAGTAGCAAAAATTAGCCGGCGATTCTGTTAGAACCTAGATTTTTGATTTCCGAAACTGGTGCCGTAGTGATAAAAACTGCAGGCTCCCCGTAAACTGTGGGGAGGTGCGTCACACAGTTAATGAAATGCAGCCAGAATAAAAATTGCAGCAGAGATTGCCAAATACTCACATCAGACTCCAGGAAATAGTCTTAATCGATGCATGTTGCTTATCAACTGTCGAACAGTTCGAAAAATGTGGAACGCTATTGGGGTTCACGTAATAATTGCAGTCGAAAGTTTTTTAAATCCAGAAAATCATAGGCTCGTCTGTAAAATCTCACTAAAAGCCAATAAGACACGCTACAGGTGCGATGTTGTCGTAGCAGTGGTTGGAAATCTTATGAGTCTGGGGAATAACAGCTGTAACGGACGACTTCGTAGTCTAGTTGACTGGTGCATATTCCAAAACTACGAAAGAAAATTATCTGAAGGAAGTTTCAACAGCCCCACAATAGATTTATAACTTCATAACGCCGGCCGGAGTGACATAGCGGTTCTAGGCGCTACAGTCTGGAGCCGAGCGACCGCTACAGTCGCAGGTTCGAATCCTGCCTCGGGCATGGATGTGTGTGAAGTCCTTAGGTTAGTTAGGTTTAATTAGTTCTAAGTTCTAGGCGACTGATGACCTCAGAAGTTAAGTCGCATAGTGCTCAGAGCCATTTGAACCATTTTTTTTTAACTACATAAATGACTAACGAATCTGGACTTCCTGCTGAGCTCTTAAGAAAATTCTCCACAGCACATAGTTCCGAAACCACCCTTTGTGGACAGTATGTTAGGTTTTACTAACAAGAAATAGACCGGACCTCGCTCAGGTTGTTCAAACAGAGACTGTGGTCACGCTCTCATAATATGATGAGACGTGATTGAACTATAAAATAGAAAAAGCCAGCTATTTCCACAAAAATGGCTCATTTTGAAATTGCGTACTTGGAAGATATTGTACTACTATTTTATATATGCAAATATGTCACATTTATGATTGAAACATGGTCAGTCAGTTTAGGAGAACATGAATCTCGAAACGTGTAGGTGCGTGTTGACATGGCTTTTTGAGTGTTGTAGCTTAAACTTAACTCCTCCCGAACAGACCATGAAGGCCCAACGGTACCGACCGGCCGCCGTGTCATCCTCAGCCCATAGGCGTCACTGGATGCGGATATGGAGGGGCACGGGGTCAGCACATCGCTCTCCCGGCCGTATGTCAATTTCCGAGACAGGAGCCGCCACTTCTCAATCAGGTATCTCCTCAGTTTATCTCACAAGGGTTGAGTGCACCCAGCTTGCCAGCAGCGCCAGGCAGACGGGATGGTCACCCATAAGTGCTAGCCCAGCCCGACAGCGCTTCACTTCGGTGATCTGACGTGAACCGGTGTTACCAGCGCAGCAAGGCCGTTGGCCTTTGAATATTGTAAGCTGAATAAATATAACGATAGATTCAACAACCAGTGTATCGTGTTGACAAGATGGATAGTATTAATGTTCTTAGGGAGCAGTCACTAATGTACAGTGTGTACAAATAAGCGTGAATCTGCAGACAGGCAGATGTATACTGTAACAGGCTAACATCAGGACGAATCGCGAAACCCGAAATACACGGATGCGCAAAATTTAAGGACTAAAGTAACCTTTGCGTGTTGCGTCACTGCCAAGTAACATAGCTTAATGAAACTAGCACCACACACAGAAAGAAATGTTACAGTGTAGTACAAAAGTTTAATGAAAGATATACGCCTTGAGACGAAAGGAAATGACACTTTTTCTCAAAGACAATAATTACGCTTACGATTCGTGAGTGTGCCCTGGACATTGAAAAAGGCGGAACACGGTTTTAATAAGGTGTGCTACTACCACGAACAGCAGTACACGCTGAAAAACGTGTGCTCCCATGCTGACCACAGGGGTCTCAGCTTGCCTGTCTCACTACCTCAGATGCTTGCGTATTATGAGATAGCCACTATCCAAGTGTTGCATTACCTGAGGGAGAGCGGATTTTACATTAACTATAATACTTCTCCCCTTCCATGTTATGGGTGGTTGTGTGAGGGAGAGCCTCCCCCTGCGGCGGGTACCTGCCACCACCCACTCCCCCTTCCCCCTCCCTTGTGACAGTAGGTTAATTTCTTCGTCCCCTCTCAGCCTTTCTAGTGCAAGGTTCTGCTAGGTTTATATATATATATATATATATATATATATATTACCTATCGTATTACAACTACTGCCACGCCCTTTTTCGAACTCTGACTTGCTTATATAGTTAGATCAGCTTTGTCCTCACTTTTTGCCCTTTTTATCTCATGAAATGGAGGAACTGGTAACCTAGTAGTTTAGTTCCTTTAAAACCATAATCAGTCAATCAATCTGACCACTAGGTTGGCAAGGGGTTCCTGTGGCAGGGCGTTCCAGTCCGCCACCTGCGCGGCTGACGACTGCTGGAGGTCGTTGGTGCATATGGACGTGCCGTAGTACGTATCCCCAACGCATCCCACACTCGACAGGATTTAATTCTGGGGAAGGGCAGAGCAGTCCATTAGCCAAACATCTTCTTGTTCCAAGAACCTCTCTGCCTGCCCAGTCCGATGCGGTGGCCCATTGTCATCCATAAAAATGAAGCCAGCACCGAATGCGCCCATGAAAAGACGCACATGGGGAAGGAGTACAGTGTCAGAATAACGTTGACCAGTGAGTCTGCTGTGTTCCAAGAACTGCAGGCCAGTACGTCCATACAACGTTAGAACTCCTCACGCCATAACACGGGGACCAGCAGAACGTTGGACAGTGCTGGACGTGTCCTCATACGGCCAGACGTGAGGACACGTAATGCTCCCAGAGACATTTTCGAACATGATCGTCTCTGACGACTTGGTATTAAGGTGTGGGGTGAACACACGCGGATCTAAGGGTGGTATTGAACCCCTCCCGCCCCTCACTCCACACACACACACACACACACACACACACACACACACACACATACACGCGCGCGCAGTGCAGCGCAACAAACATATTAGTAGAAGTGTTTATACTCTCACATGTATAAGTTCCCACATTCCTCAGGTAAACTATAGACGGTAGAGTAACATGAAAACTAAAAGTCTCGAAAATTGCAGGGAATTCTAGGAAATTACAAGCAGTGCTTAACACTAAAGCGATGTACTAAGAACTGATAAAAATTATCATCATTCTAATTGAGCATTTAATTTATGTTACCGTCACTATTCTGAGGGTAGGCACTTAGCACCTTAAAAGTGAGAGTGACGGCATGTTCAGTTTGGTAGGGTTGGTGACTGGGGGGGGGGGGGGGGGGGGTTGTAACAAACGTCTGTGAGCATCCACCCACCCCTCCACAAACTCACAAAGAGAAGAAAGCACTGGATCCACGCCTGACTGTGATTGTCGCTTTGGTCTTCAGTCCGAAGACTGGTTAGATGCAGCTCTCTATGATATGCTATCCTGTGCAAAACTCTTTATCTCAGAATAGTTACTACAACCTACATCCTTTTGAACCTTCTTACTAAACTCATCTATTGCTCTCCCTCTACAACTTTTACCACTCCCCACTCCCCCCCCCCCCCGCCCCCCCTCCCCCAGTACTAAATTGGTGATCCTTTGATGTCTCAGAATTTGTCCTATCTGTCGAACCCTTCTTGTAGTGAAGTTATGCCACTATCTTCTTTTCCCGAAATTCTGTTCAATACCTACTCTTTCGTTACATTATCTGCCCATTGAATCTTCAGCGTTCTTCTGCAGCACAACAATCCATCAGCTTCTCTTATTCCCTGAACTGTGTATCGTCCACGTTTCACATCCGTAAAAGGCTACACTCCAAACCAATTCCTTCAGAAAAGACTTCCAAAAACTTAAATCTGTATTCGATGTTCATAAAATTCTTTTCTTCAGAAACGCTTTTCTTGCCAGTGGCAGTCTACATTTTATATCATCTCTACTTTGGGCATCATCAGTAAGCAAAACTTACCTACAACTTTAAGTGTCTCAGTTCCTAATCTAATTCAATCAGCATCGCCTGATTTAATTCGACTGCATTCCATTACCCTAGTTTTTCTTTTGGTGATATTCATCTAATATTCTCCTTTCAAGAGACTGTCCATTGCGTTCAACCACACTTCCTAGCTCTGACAGAATTACAATGCCGTTGGCAAATCTGAAAGTTTTAATTCTTCTAACTGAACTTCCATTACTTACCAACATTTTTCTTTCGTTTCCATTTATGCTTGCTCAGTGTACAGACTGAACAACATCAAGGATAGGTCGTAACACAGTCTCACTCCCTACTCATAGCGTTTCTTCCAGGCCCCTCGACTCTTAACTGCCGTCTGGTTTCCGTACAAGTTGGATATAACCTTTCGCTCTCTGTATTTTGCCCTTACTATCTCCAGAATTTCAAAAAGTGTGTTCCAGACGACATTGTCAAAAGCTTTTTTCATATCTACAAAAGCTATAATCGTAGGTTTTCGTTTTCATAAATTATCTTCTAAGTTGAGGCGTGTTCCTACATTTCTCCGGAATCCAAACTATCTTCCCCGAGCCTGCTTCGACCAGTTTTTCCATTCTCTTGTAAAGAACTCGTGGTAGTATTTTGCAACGATGGCTTATTAAATTGATAGTTAGATAAATTTCACAATTGTCAGCACCTGCTTTCTTTGGAATTTGAATCATTACATTATTCTTGATATCTGGGAGTATTTCGCCCGCCTCAAACATATTGCATATAGGAGGAATAGTTTTGTTATGGCTGGCTCTCCCAAGGATATCAATAGTTCTGAGGAAATGTCGTCTACTCCGGCGACCTTGTTTCGACTTAACCTAACCTAACCGGTATTTCAGTGTTCTGTCCCATTCTTCTCGCGGTATCTTCATCTACGTTCTCATCTCTTTCTATAATATAGCTATGTATTTATCTAGTGCTTGCCTTTTTACCTATTTTATCCTCTTCTGCCTACACTGTTTCATTTTTCAAAGTTGTTCATTCGTCTTCAACTGTATTCCTTTACTCTCTTGCAGTCAGTTGTTGCCGAATGCTCCCTCCGAAACTCTCAACCACTTCATGTTCTTTCAATTTTTCCATATCTCATTTCCTTAATTTTCAAGTTTTGCAATTTCGTCAATTTTATGTACAGTTTGTAACCAGTAAATTCTGGTCAGAGTCTACATTTGCCCGTGGAAATGACTTTCAAGTTAAAATATGTTTCCGACATCTCTGTCTTACCAATATATATAATTAGTGTGAAATCTTTCGCTGTCTCTAGGTCTCTCCACGTATACAACCTTCTTTCATGATTCTTAAACCAAGTATTAACGATGATTAAATTATGCTCTGTGCAAATTTCTACCAGGCGGCTTCCTCTTTCATTCCTATTCCCCAGTCCATATTCTCCTACTAACTTATTTTCCTGCTCTTCCTTTTCCTACAATCGAATTCCAGTCCCCTATCACAGTTAAATTTTTCTCTCCGTTATCAGAATAATTTATTTTAGCTCATCATAGAGTTTTTCAATCTCTTTAACTGTGGAGCTAATTGGCATATTAACTTGTACTACTGTGGTAGATGTTAGCCTCGTGTCTATCATGTTTACGACAATGCGTTCACAATGCAGTTCGTAGTAAGCTTACCCGTGTTCCTATTTTCTTATTCATTAAATGGTTCAAATGGCTCTGAGCACTATGGGACTCAACTGCTGTGGTCATAAGTCCCCTAGAACTTAGAACTACTTAAACCTAACTAACCTAAGGACATCACACACATCCATGCCCGAGGCAGGATTCGAACCTGCGACCGTAGCGGTCGTGCGGTTCCAGACTGTAGCGCCTTTAACCGCTCGGCCACTCCGGCCGGCTCTTATTCATTATTAGACCTACTGCTGCATTACTCCTATTTAATTTTGTATTTATAACCCTGTATTCACCTGATCAGAAGTCCATCCTGCTTCCCAACTTAACTAATCCTCACTACAATTAACATCAACCAATCAGTTTGCTAATCTACCTGCCGGATTAAGGGACCTAATATTCCACGCTCCGATGCATAGAATGCCAGTTTTGTTTTTCCTGATGACGACATTATCCTGTGTAGCCTCTGCCCGGAGATCCGGAATGGGAACTATTTTACCTCCGGAGTATTTTACCCAGGAAGACACCATCATCATTTAACTACACAGTGGAGCTGCATAGAGGGCTTAATTTCGGTCGGAACGGCGTTCCGGCACCTACCAGGGAGTATATATTGCCAATCAACCATTTATTTATTTACACATCATTTCCACCACCTTGCCCCCATCCCACTTTCAATTTCATTTTACCTTCTTTTGCAGCTTTTTTGAGTATATTTGCTTAAGTAAATAATTTTGGAGCTTGAAACAGGTTCTTAAATTATAAAAAGCGTAAAAAATGGCAGATACTTTCTTTCTACAGGTTACATTTTACATTCAGAAGATTATTTACCTATTACCTCTTTACATAAAAATTACGATTTTTCGCTCACACACTACACTGCGCTGACAAACGTTATGTGATATATCCTAACATCGAGTAGGATCTCCTTTTGCCCGGCGTAGAGCACCAACTCGACGTGGCCATGAACTCAACAAGTCGTTGGAAGTCTCCTGCAGAAATATTGTGCCATTCTGTCACTATAGCCGTCCATAATTGCGAAAGTGTTGCCGGTGCAGGATTTTTGCACGAAATGACCTCTCGATTACATCTCATAAATGTTCGATGGGATTCATGCCGGGCGATCTGTATTGCCGAATCATTCGCTCTAACTGTCCAGAATGTTCTTCAAAACCAATCGCGAACAATTTTGGCCTGGTGACATGGCGCATTGTCATCCATAAAAATTCCATCGTTGTTTTGAGCGTGAAGTCCATAATTGGCTGGAAATTGCCCTCAGTTGGACAGTCATAATCATTTCCAGTCAATGATCGATTCAGCTGGACCGGAGTGCCCAGTCCATTCCATGTAAACACAGCCACACCTCTATGGAGCGACCACCGGCTTGCCAGTGCCTTGTTGATAACCTAGGTCCATGGCTTCTTGGGGTCTGTGCCACAGTGGAACCCTACTATCAGCTCTTATCAACTGAAATCGGGACTCATATGACCAGAACACGGTTTTCCAGTCGTCTGTGGTCCAACAAAAAAATGGTTCAAATGGCTCTGAGCACTATGGGACTCAACTGCTGAGGTCATAAGTCCCCTAGTACTTAGAACTACTTAAACCTAACTAACCTAAGGACAAACACACACATCCATGCCCGAGGCTGGATTCGAACCTGCGACCGTAGCGGTCGCGCGGTTCCAGACTGTAGCGCCAGAACCGCTCGGCCACCAGAGGCCGGCTGTGGACCAACAGATATGGTCACAAGCGCAGGTGGGGCGCTGCAGGCGATGTCGTGCAAAACAAAGGCACTCGCGTCGGTCGTCTGGTACGATAGCCCATTAACGCCAAATTTAGTCTAACAGTCCTGAGGGATACGTTCTTCGTACGTCCCACATTGATTTTTGCGGTTATTCCACGCATTGGTGCATGTCTGTTATCAGTGATAACTCTACATAAATGCCGCTGCTCTCGGTTGTTACGTTAAGGCCGTCGGCCGCTGCGAGATTTGTGGTGACTGGTAATGCCTGAAATTTGGTATTCTCGGCACAATGTTGACACCATGGATTGAATTCCGTAACGATTTCCAAAACGAATTGTCCCTTGCGTCTAACTCCAACTGCCATTCCGTGTTCAAAGTCTTGTTAATTCACTTCGTGCGGCCATAATCACTTGGGACACCTTTTGACATGAATCGCCTGAGTACAAATGACAACTCGGCCAACGCATCGCCCTTTTATACCACATATACGTAGTACTACCGCCATCTGCATGTGTGCATATCGCTATCCCATGATTTCGGTCATTTCAGTGTATTATGAAAGTTATGAGCGAAAATGCAGAATATTACGTACGGTCTGACCTCATAGCAGTGTCACCTGAAATGCGGAGGAGGATCATGGTAGGCGCAGGGCGAGGAGGGGAGAGGGAGGAGGGAGAATGTTTTTCTCTTTATTTTTCATTGCTACTAACTCAGGCGCCACCCAACGATCAACCGTTGTGGTACAGTTGGCATCAGGAATTAACGTTTTTTTTCTTTTTTTTTTTTTTCTTTTGAACTTACACACACAAAAAAAGTTCTGCATCAGCCCGGTTGCCAGAACTCTTGAAGATAGGCGTTGACTGTGGATATTGTATCACAGACACAGTTCCTTTCACTGTTCAGAGATGTCACTAAACCCGCCCAAAGATGTAAACAACCATGCGTGAGCAGCGCCTATTAGACGGAGGGGGTCCGACAGCCGATCAGTTCCAGCCATTCCACCACGAAGGAAGTACACGTCTCGTGTTGTCTGTAGTCCAACCATGCCTAGACGATCAAAACCGCGGTTCGAGTGCGTCGGCATTGTTACTCTGTGCCAGGTAGGACTCTAAACAAGGGAAGTGTCCAGGCCTCTCGAAGTGAACCAAAGCGATGTTGTTCGGACATGGAGGAGACTGAGAGACAGCAACTGTTCATGAGATGCCTCGCTCAGGCCGCCCAAGGGCAACTGCTGCAATGGATGACCGCTACCTAAGGATTATGTCTCGGAGGAACCCTGACAGCATCGCCACTACGTTGAATAACGCCTGTCGTGCAGTCAGAGGACTCGTGTTATGACTCCAACTATGCGCAACAGGCTGCATGATGTGCAACTTCACTTCCCGATGTCCATGACGAGGTGCATCTTTGCTACCACGACACCATGTAGCGCGGTACAGATGGGCTCCACAACAGGACCAATGGACCGCTCAGGATTGGCATCACGTTCTTATCACCGACGAGTGTCGCTTGTGCCTTCAACCAGACAATCGTCGGAGACGTATTTGGAGGCAACCCGGTCAGGCTGAACGCCTTAGACACACTGTCCAGCGAGCACAGCAAGGTGGAGGTTCCCTGCTATTTTGGGGTGGCATTATGTGGGGGCGACGTACGTCGCTGGTTGTCATGGAATGCGCCACAACGGCTGTACGATACATGAATGCCATCCTCCTACCGATAGTGCAACTATATCGGCAGCATATTGGCGAAGTATTCGTCTTGATGGACGACAATCCGCGCCCCCATCGTGCACATCTTGTGAATGACTTCCTTTAGCATAACGACATCACTCGACTAGAGTGGCCAGCATGTTCTACAAACATGAACCTCATCGAACGATTGAACAGGGCTGTTTATGGATGACGTGACCCACGTGATTTACACCGAATCACTGTTGACGACTGGGACAATGTGGACCAACAGTGCCTTGATGAACTTGTGGATAGTATGTCACGACGAAAACAGGTATGCATCAATGCAAGAGGACGTGTTACTGGGTATTAAAGGTACTGATGTGTACAGCAATCTGGACCATCACCTTTCAAGGTCTCGCTGTATGATGCAATGTGTGGTTTTGATGAGGAATAAACAGGACGTAAATGATGTTTATGTTGATCACTATTCCAATTTTCTGTACAGGTAACTTTCGGAACCGAAGTGATGCAAAACTTTTTTATGTGTGTATTACAGGGACGTTCGTGTTCAAATGTTCAGTTTATTCGTAATAGAACTTAAATCAATCCATTCCTAATACAACTCAATGAGTAGGAGACAAATGACATTTAAAGCATTTACCAAACATATAACTCTATGTCTCATGTCATATGATGTGTTTTTCCCAGCTCTGGGGAAGTTGGAATTGTACGTGACGTGGATATGCCATGAATATATTCATCGACATTTATCGCTATATGCTCTATTGGTTAATACTGGACACACGTTCATTGAGCAGCTAGAACGAAACTGTTAGAACGTTGCGGCTGGCAGCAGTTGGAAACATGACGTCATAGTCAAGAAGACTACAGACTTGTGGCTATACGTAACCAGGAGCAAAGTGACACTGCTATTGGCCTGTCGTTTACATTAATTCTTGTGGTTTTATTGTTTTGATTGTAAGAAATTATGTTTTAAAAACAATTTCAGAACAGTATTTCGTGAAAAATTATTTTCCATTTTAAGTTTTATGACATTTTCAAAAATGGAAACTTCTAATTTTAATGGCGGGAGGGGAGGGGAGTGTCGTATGGTTGAAGGAGGGCGTTCCGCCGCTGGCTATGTGCCCTCGTGGAAAGTTATTATAATATAGAAAAAAGCAAAACTAAAGCCGAGTAGATAATTGTACTTTTAAGTGTTCCTTCGTAATGGTATACGAAGCAACATTGTCAACATGCAAAAACTATGTCGTTGCAAAACTGAATGATGTAGTAGTCCTTAACTAATTACCTAGTATTGACCGCAATTTATCGAAGATCCCTTGAGTTGGGAACAGTTCCCTGAGGTTGCAAAAGAGCGCAGGTCACATTCATAAATAAATATGCAGCAGAAGTACTTCCCCATTTTATTAATCTCTATTAATAGTTTTCCAAAAATATTTCATTCTAAAATACGATTCCCTACCGGGAACATAATCACATTCCTTATGGAAACCAGCATGAGTTCCGTAAACATCAGGCACACGATATTCAACTCGGACTCTGCACATACGCTTCCAGAGTGCCATAAATATAGATATGTAGATAGATTCTGTGTTTTTAAATATTCGTAAAACATTTTCATTCTGCGGCGTGCATAGACGTACCAAAGATAGTGAGTTTGTCTGGGATATATAATCAGGTGTTAGCATTTTGAATAAAAATTTGTTGACAGACAGAGAAGTAAAATATTTAATGTGCTTCAGAGAAGTGTAACAGGACCGCTGATATTCACATCATTATACATTGATGACGTAGCGTGTACTATTAGTTTCAGATTCAGAGTTTTGACAGATGTGTCCATCGCGGAAGACGATTGTCCAATTTATTTATTGGGTATTAACGCAGGAACGGCAAATGTTGAGATACGTGGTTACGGAGACCAACTGTGGTTAACGTACCAGACAATGTATGCGGAATAATAGTGAACTCTGCAACAGTAGATCCTTTCACGTCTCTTATTTACGCGTACGGAACGCATGTTGTGGTCCTTCCGCGCTTCAGCTGCCGCGCCCGAGGCATTGGGGCGTGGTAACGATGGCGTCGTCACAGTTGCAGCTGGTGGTTCACAGGCATTTCGATCGCCTACAGGCGGCGCATCCACACGGGATAGCGAGGGGGCGGGACGCATAGTCATAAAAACCATCTCCGTTATGACAGCGTTCAGCACGTACAGTCACGGCTCCTCATTGAGCGGACCTGCCGTCATAAGCTGCCTTGCACAAACACAGATTCTCACCCTCCTCAACGCTGGGAACGTGTGCGACGTTCTCAGCGCGTTTGAACACATCGTTGTACAACTAAAAGAGTGGTAGGTACTATGGAAACTTAACTAGTTTTTCGGTCTTGAATGAAAAAATGTAAAATAGTAAAATGTACATTTTTACGGTTGAAAATGTCACCCTTACTGAAATGTTCCAGACTATTATTCCGTGTGCTCCCTGCCGCCGTTGGATAAGCAGCTGAGCAGCAAGTCGTATACTCCTAGCTCACTCGTTTGTTACATAGTTTAATTCTTAATTTCTTTGCGTGTTTTTGGTACTTGCATTGTTTAATTCATAAATTTCGGGCGTATTATAGTATTTGAGAGTTGTAGCATCGCGTTTTAGTACCTGAATAGTGTAAATTCGCGTAGTCGTTTGTCTACTGTTTTTGTTTTGAACGGCCAGTGTCGGTTGGTCACAGTCAGTGTGCTCCCTGCCGCCGTTGGATAAGCAGCTGAGCAGCAAGTCGTATACTCCTAGCTCACTCATTTGTTACATAGTTTAATTCTTAATTTCTTTGCGTGTTTTTGGTACTTGCATTGTTTAATTCATAAATTTCGGGCGTATTATATTATTTGAGAGTGTAGCATCGCGTTTTAGTACCTGAATAGTGTAATTTCGCTTAGTCTCCTTCCGCCGCCGAGCAGTGTCAGCAGTGCGCAAGTAGCAGCATTACTGCATTTACTAGGCAATCTTGTATTTTAATAACCGTTTAAATTTTGTCGATTTGTTTGCGCTCTCTGTAGATTAGTTCAGACGTTCTTTGCAAAACAGTTTTTAGCATGGACAGGGACTGCAACTGCTGTGTTCGGATGCAGGCTGAGTTGGCATCCCTTCGCTCCCAGCTTCAGGCAGTGTTGGCTTCGGTCACACAGCTTGAGGCTGTTGCCAATGGGCATCACTGTGGGTGTCCGGATGGGGGTTTGTCGCAGATGGCCAGCTCGTCCCACGCATCCCCTGATCGGACTACGATTGTGGTTGCCCGGGATACTGCCCGCATTGAGGCTGATCCCTCACCTGTGGTAGAGTGGGAGGTCGTTTCAAGGTGTGGCAGGGGGCGAAAGACATTCCGGAGGGCTGAACGGAAAGCCTCTCCAGATTGTCTGACGAACCGGTTTCAGGCTCTGTCTCAGGCTGATACTGATCTTCGGCCTGACATGGCTGCTTGTCCTGTTCCAGAGGTTGCCCCTCAGTCTGCAAGATCCGGGCAGTTGCAGAGGGTGGGCTTACTGGTAGTTGGGAGCTCCAACGTGAGGCGCGTAATGGGGCCCCTTAGGGAAATGGCATCAAGAGAGGGGAAGAAAACCAATGTGCACTCCGTGTGCATACCGGGGGGAGTCATTCCAGATGTGGAAAGGGTCCTTCCGGATGCCATGAAGGGTACAGGGTGCACCCATTTGCAGGTGGTCGCTCATGTCGGCACCAATGATGTGTGTCGCTATGGATCGGAGGAAATCCTCTCTGGCTTCCGGCGGCTATCTGATTTGGTGAAGACTGCCAGTCTCGCTAGCGGGATGAAAGCAGAGCTCACCATCTGCAGCATCGTCGACAGGACTGACTGCGGACCTTTGGTACAGAGCCGAGTGGAGGGTCTGAATCAGAGGCTGAGACGGTTCTGCGACCGTGTGGGCTGCAGATTCCTCGACTTGCGCCATAGGGTGGTGGGGTTTCGGGTTCCGCTGGATAGGTCAGGAGTCCACTACACGCAACATGCGGCTACACGGGTAGCAGGGGTTGTGTGGCGTGGGCTGGGCGGTTTTTTAGGTTAGATGGCCTTGGGCAAGTACAGAAAGGGCAACAGCCTCAACGGGTGCGGGGCAAAGTCAGGACATGCGGGGACCAAGCAGCAATCGGTATTGTAATTGTCAACTGTCGAAGCTGCGTTGGTAAAGTACCGGAACTTCAAGCGCTGATAGAAAGCACCGAAGCTGAAACCGTTATAGGTACAGAAAGCTGGCTTAAGCCAGAGATAAATTCCGCCGAAATTTTTACAAAGGTACAGACGGTGTTTAGAAAGGATAGATTGCATGCAACCGGTGGTGGAGTGTTCGTCGCTGTTAGTAGTAGTTTATCCTGTAGTGAAGTAGAAGTGGATAGTTCCTGTGAATTATTATGGGTGGAGGTTACACTAAACAACCGAACTAGGTTAATAATTGGCTCCTTTTACCGACCTCCCGACTCAGCAGCATTAGTGGCAGAACAACTGAGAGAAAATTTGGAATACATTTCACATAAATTTTCTCAGCATGTTATAGTCTTAGGTGGAGATTTCAATTTACCAGATATAGACTGGGACACTCAGATGTTTAGGACGGGTGGTAGGGACAGAGCATCGAGTGACATTATACTGAGTGCACTATCCGAAAATTACCTCGAGCAATTAAACAGAGAACCGACTCGTGGAGATAACATCTTGGACCTACTGATAACAAACAGACCCGAACTTTTCGACTCTGTATGTACAGAACAGGGAATCAGTGATCATAAGGCCGTTGCAGCATCCCTGAATATGGAAGTTAATAGGAATATAAAAAAAGGGAGGAACGTTTATCTGTTTAGCAAGAGTAATAGAAGGCAGATTTCAGACTACCTAACAGATCAAAACGAAAATTTCTGTTCCGACACTGACAATGTTGAGTGTTTATGGAAAAAGTTCAAGGCAATCGTAAAATGCGTTTTAGACAGGTATGTGCCGAGTAAAACTGTGAGGGACGGGAAAAACCCACCGTGGTACAACAACAAAGTTAGGAAACTACTGCGAAAGCAAAGAGAGCTCCACTCCAAGTTTAAATGCAGCCAAAACCTCTCAGACAAACAGAAGCTAAACGATGTCAAAATAAGCGTAAGGAGGGCTATGCGTGAAGCGTTCATTGAATTCGAAAGTGAAATTCTATGTACCGACTTGACAGAAAATCCTAGGAAGTTCTGGTCTTACGTTAAATCAGTAAGTGGCTCGAAACAGCATATCCAGACAGTACGGGATGATGATGGCATTGAAACAGAGGATGACACGCGTAAAGCTGAAATACTAAACACCTTTTTCCAAAGCTGTTTCACAGAGGAAGATCGCACTGCAGTTCCTTCTCTAAATCCTCGCACAAACGAAAAAATGGCTGACATCGAAATAAGTGTCCAAGGAATAGAAAAGCAACTGGAATCACTCAATAGAGGAAAGTCCACTGGACCTGACGGGATACCAATTCGATTCTACACAGAGTACGCGAAAGAACTTGCCCCCCTTCTAACAGCCGTGTACCGCAAGTCTCTAGAGGAACGGAGGGTTCCAAATGATTGGAAAAGAGCACAGATAGTCCCAGTCTTCAAGAAGGGTCGTCGAGCAGATGCGCAAAACTATAGACCTATATCTCTTACGTCGATCTCTTGTAGAATTTTAGAACAAGTTTTTTGCTCGCGTATCATGTCATTTCTGGAAACCCAGAATCTACTATGTAGGAATCAACATGGATTCCGGAAACAGCGATCGTGTGAGACCCAACTCGCCTTATTTGTTGATGAGACCCAGAAAATATTAGATACAGGCTCCCAGGTAGATGCTATTTTTCTTGACTTCCGGAAGGCGTTCGATACAGTTCCGCACTGTCACCTGATAAACAAAGTAAGAGCCTACGGAATATCAGACCAGCTGTGTGGCTGGATTGAAGAGTTTTTAGCAAACAGAACACAGCATGTTGTTATCAATGGAGAGACGTCTACAGACGTTAAAGTAACCTCTGGCGTGCCACAGGGGAGTGTTATGGGACCATTGCTTTTCACAATATGTATAAATGACTTAGTAGTTAGTGTCGGAAGTTCCATGCGGCTTTTCGCGGATGATGCTGTAGTATACAGAGAAGTTGCAGCATTAGAAAATTGTAGCGAAATGCAGGAAGATCTGCAGCGGATAGGCACTTGGTGCAGGGAGTGGCAACTGACCCTTAACATAGACAAATGTAATGTATTGCGAATACATAGAAAGAAGGATCCTTTATTGTATGATTATATGATAGCGGAACAAACACTGGTAGCAGTTACCTCTGTAAAATATCTGGGAGTATGCGTGCGGAACGATTTGAAGTGGAATGATCATATAAAATTAATTGTTGGTAAGGCGGGTACCAGGTTGAGATTCATTGGGAGAGTGCTTAGAAAATGTAGTCCATCAACAAAGGAGGTGGCTTACAAAACACTCGTTCGACCTATACTTGAGTATTGCTCATCAGTGTGGGATCCGTACCAGATCGGTTTGACGGAGGAGATAGAGAAGATCCAAAGAAGAGCGGCGCGTTTCGTCACAGGGTTATTTGGTAACCGTGATAGCGTTACGGAGATGTTTAATAAACTCAAGTGGCAGACTGCAAGAGAGGCGCTCTGCATCGCGGTGTAGCTTGCTCGCCAGGTTTCGAGAGGGTGCGTTTCTGGATGAGGTATCGAATATATTGCTTCCCCCTACTTATACCTCCCGAGGAGATCACGAATGTAAAATTAGAGAGATTAGAGCGCGCACGGAGGCTTTCAGACAGTCGTTCTTCCCGCGAACCATACGCAACTGGAACAGGAAAGGGAGGTAATGACAGTGGCACGTAAAGTGCCCTCCGCCACACACCGTTGGGTGGCTTGCGGAGTATCAGTGTAGATGTAGATGTCGAATAGAATTAATTTCTGAGAGAACTCGGTGTTTCGTTCCATAAAGCGTTGGGTTTTTCCAAGAAATTAATTCGGCACGACATTATAGTCTGGATTAATTTAGAAAGTGTAAATACCAAATAATATTTGTTCCGTTTGGGATCCCCGTAAGAACAGCATCAATGTTTTAGCAGGATTACTGTATGTAAAAATTTTTAGGTTCTTGCAAGAGTGCTGGCGATGTGGTACTCTTAAGTTATGAAGATATCTACACATATACAGGGTGATTTTGCTGCTCCTGCCGATGTCGTTTTGCGTAACCCGCTATCTTATATTTGGCCTTAAAAAATCACCCGTGAGATTTTCCTATTCTCTCGCTCGCTACTTGCAAATTGTTAGTCCCACAGAAAAAATGAACAAGATCCTTTTGTAGGAAATTTAATGTAGTTAAATTTTGTACTCGGATACGTTTCCGTTGAAGACCATGGTTTTCGAGCTATCCAAGGAAAACATACAAAAATGACTTTCAGACGCACTTCCACTGGCACGCTCATCCCTACTAGCAGGATATCTAGTATATCGTTCGTCGCACCCCCTTCTACCACTGTACAAACATTTCCGACTACACAAACTATTCCCGATATTCGACTTTTCTCTGGGTCCATGGTGATTGGGATATTACGCCACCAGCATAATCGGTTATTTCGTTAACATTATTAATTTAAACGTGCCTTGTCCGCTCCCGGTAGCTGAATGGTCAGCGTGACGGATGTTCAATCCTCAAGGCCCGGGTTTGATTCCCAGCTGGGTCGGGGAATTTTCTCCGCCCAGGGACTGGGTGTTGTGCTGTCCTCATCATCCTATCATCCTCATCGACTGCAGGTCGCCAAAGTGGCGTCAAATTGAAAGACCGGCATCCGGCGAACGGCCTACCCGACTGGGGGCCCTAGCCATACAATTAAATAAATTTAAACTTGCCTTTGAGAGTAATGACAGGAAAACTACTTTTGTAAACTTGACATTAGAATTGATTACGTAGACAATTCGATCCAAACTTCACTCTTACAATCATAGTATTTTCGTAGTCACAAGGCCTGACAAATACAGCGATGTAATTGTTTATTATATGCCCTTAAAATTCACAAAATTGTCAGGTATAATTTACACAAATGTCAGTTTTACAATTTGTAAGTGTTCAACTAAGCAGGCGGTGTAATAATATCAGTCGATGCATATAAAAAAAACGTCGAGTGTGGGAATTAATTCGCGCAGTCGCAAATATTTTCATAGTGGTAAGAGGCCGCCAGTAGCAACATACTAAAAATGCTGGCCGATGGTGGCTGAATGTGAGAGTGGAGGTGCGTCTGTAGGGTTTTGTACGCTTTTCTTCAATAGCGCGGAAACTACGGCCTTCAGCGAAAGCGTATCCCAGTACAAAACCTAACTACATTAAATTTCCTACAAAAAGGTCCTATTCAGTTTTTCTGTAGGACTAATAATTTGTACGTAGCGAGCGAGAGAATTTGAAAATCGCACGCGTGGTTTTTGAAGGCCAGTTACAGCATTGCGTGACTAGTTTCAGGCCTAGGCCCATCCTCGGACGCAGCCACGTACACACTCTCGGCGGGTGTGTAAATGATTAGAGTTCTCTGCGACCGCCGGCCGCGGTGGCCGTGCGGTTCTGGCGCTGCAGTCCGGAACCGCGGGACTGCTACGGTCACAGGTTCGAATCCTGCCTCGGGCATGGGTGTGTCTGATGTCCTTAGGTTAGTTAGGTTTAAGTAGTTCTAAGTTCTAGGGGACTTATGACCTAAGATGATGGGTCCCATAGTGCTCAGAGCCATTTGAACCATTCTCTGCAACGAATAGAATGACCGCCAGAGTGCGGTAGTTAATGTCTAGTGTTGTTATTAGACCTTCTATTGTATATAAGGGGAATGAACAACATTAGCCGGCCGTTATGGCCGAGCGGTTCTAGGCGCTTCAGTCTGGAACCGCAATGCAGCTACGGTCGCAGGTTCGAATCCTGCCTCGGGCATGGATTTGTGTGATGTCCTTAGGTTAGTTAGGTTTAAATAGTTCTAAGTCTAGGAGTCTTGTGACCTCCAATGTTAAGCCTCATAGTACTTAGAGTCATTTGAACCATTTTTAAGAACATCAGATGTTGAGTGATCACTGTGAAGGACACGGAGACGCCGTGTACTCATAGGAGACGGCTATCACCTCCTGACGGAGTTTCAACAGACAGACGTGTATGGAATGCTGCTGTGAACGGGAAATGTGGACTGATGGTGAATGGCATCGCATTTTGTTGAGCGATGAATCGCGGTTCCACATTCCCCGTGACGACCACCGTCAGCGAATATGGTAGCGGCCTGGTGAGGTCTCATTCTTTGAATATTTTGGAGCGGCACAGCGGTGTTACTTCTGGCGCAATGTTTGAGCGAAGTCTGAGGGCACAACGATACCTAACGTAATAACAGCGTCTTCACGTATTACCTCACATGCGATAGTATCGTGGTGCCGTTTCCCGACAGACGAATGCTCGTCCATACGTGGTACTTGTCTCTGTGAACTGTCTGCTTGATGCTGAGGTACCGTTGTTGCATGCAAGATCCCCCTATCTGTCTCCGATAGAATATATGTGGCATCAGCTCAGACGTCTCCGTTCCTGAGCCAGTGTCCAGAATATCAAGGAGGAGTTACAATAGTTGTCGGGTATCTTGCCCCAGGAGCGGTTACAACTGCTTTATGAGACCCTTCATAACCGAATCAGTGGATGCATCCAGACAAGAATGGGTGCAACGTCACGCTGCTGAGTGGACTCTTATTGCAAGGTTGTTTGTAAATTTGAATCGATTTTTAATCAGTGACACAGCATCACACATCCTCTCAACCCATGAAGTTTCCATTCGTCTCTTCCCATTCTAGATGCTTCCCCTTTTTATTTGTGGGGCAGTGTGTGACCCGTAGGTCTGAAGTAGAGGTTAACGGTCGTATTCAGCTCTTGGGAAGAACAACATTGAGGAAGGAAGCAGCGTATTTAAGAGGGGCTCAGTAGTGTTTAAATCCGCTGTGGTCTGACTCATTGTTCCTTTAGGTGAGAAGTGTGGACGTGTAATATTTGCGTTTCAACTCGAACTACGGACTGAAGGACACAGTGGAGGACTGGCCCCTGTCACAGCCACAGGAATTCTGGGAATAGGGAATCCTTCGGTTCGTGAAACAGTGGGATGTTGTGCTCAGGCCTCTGGTGACTAGTTTTGAATAATCACTTCAGTTATACCCACAGTGTTGTATCGCACATTTTCTTTGGAACAAATGGCTCAAATGGCTCTGAGAACTATGGGACTCAACTTCTGAGGTCATAAGTCCCCTAGAACTTAGAACTACTTAAACCTAACTAATCTAAGGACATCACACACATCCATGTCCGAGGCAGGATTCGAACCTGCGACCGTAGCGGTCGCGTGGTTCCAGACTGTAGCGCCTAGAACCGCTCGGCCACCGTGGCCGGCTCTTTGGAACAACCCTGATTTCTGCGCCATACATATTTCACATCTACATCCTGTAATATAAGAAGAAAAATATGAAATTTGTACTAGAAATTTTGGTGCCGTCTGATGACGGGCCTAAGCCTGAAACTGGTTACGGAAAAAATGAGTTATTAATTAAAAATAACGTGCCTGGTTGCAGCTTCTTCCTCACTTACACTTCAGAAAACAACCATGCTGTTTCAAGTCATAACGGATGAAATAATGTAAAAAGTTCTTTGCTTCGAAGCAGCGATGGCCAAGATGATAACATTTTCGGCTAACTTTCCTGATACAGGTATGTCAGAATGTGATTTGCTGATACTCAGTGCTCAGTATACTTTATTGACCAAAACATTCCTAAGGGGAAGTGAAGGAAAGGAAGAAGTGATACACATATTTGAAGTAAAAAACCAACTGCCCACGCCTGTCGTTTTACACTGAAGTAAAAGGCGCTGTCTTGGGCGCCTTGCCGGTTCGCGCAGCTCCCCCCGTCGGAGGTTCGTGTCCTCCCTCGTGTGTGTGTGTGTGTGTGTGTGTGTGTGTGTGTGTGTGTGTGTGTTGTCCCTAGCGTAAGTTAGTTTAAGTTAGGTTAAGTAGTTGTAAGCCTAGGGACCAATGAGCAGTTTGGTCCCATAGGAACTTAGCACAAATTTCCATTCGTGAGCATTCTTAACCCCTAGACCACATAGCTTTAGTTTTTTTGTTTAGTTCTTTCCATTGCATACATATGGGGTAGTCTTTGTTGAATTTAGTTATTGATTATAGTCACACGGAGAATTGGAGGGTGGGGTTAATATAAGGGATGTGGAACATGTCTGCCAATGTTACTGCCGGGTGGGACGCCATGTCCCATTGATGTTCTAGCTCTAACGTGAAAGAAAACATCGGTTAGTGCATACAGTACTTTACTTTGAAAAACAAATACAAACATTGTATGAAAATATAACTTTCATCATATTTGTGTGTGACCGGGTGTGAAACATTGTTTACACAATGGTATCTGGCTCATTGTACAAATCGTTTTGGCTCTTTTTTCATTCTCAGTTGTTGCACATATAGAACAGTGTCTGCTTGTACTACCCTCGATGGACAACCGGTTATTACATACATCGTAAGGTTTATTATCTTCGATGGCGTACCTCCGCTCTTCTTTCGTTTCACATGACAGTTGCCATCATATTTTTTTTCAGGAAGCGTAACAAGAAACTGCAGCAATTTGACAGTCTTCTGGTAATATCAGTAAACAGAATGTAGGTATTGACAACAAAAATGGTTCAAATGGCTCTGAGCACTGTGGGACTTAACATCTGAGGTCATCAGTCCCCTAGGACTTTGAACTACTTAAAACCAAATAACCTACGGACATCACACACATCTATGCCCGAGGCAGGATTCGAACCTGCGACCTCAGCGGTCGCGCGGTTCCAGACTGGAGTGCTTAGAACCGCTCGGTCACACCGGACGGCAATTGACAACAGACACGATCAACAATTTGTAAAATATTTCTTCTGTCATAAATTCATATAGGGTGAGAATTTTTGAACTATATGAGAAAAACGTAAATTAGTTACAAACTACGCCATGCATACACTTTACTCAACATGTAAACGTCATTACAGATATTCGGATTTAGCTTATGACATGTTCGATATGCATGCCATCATTGTCGATGATGTGGCGCAGACGAAAAGCGAAATTCTGTATGACTCGCTGAAGTGTCGGAACATCGATGCTGTCAACGGCCTCCTGAGTGGCTGTTTTCAGCAAAACAATAGTTATGGGTTATTGCTATTTTCCTTGTCTTTAAGATAGCCCCACAAAAAGCAGTGGCAGTGTTCAGATCTGGAGAATATGGCGGCCAATCGAGGCCCAAGCCAGTGGCCTCTGTATACCCCAGAGCCAGAAAGCCGTCCCCAAAGTGCTCCCCCAGGACATCAAACACTCGTCGAACTCCATCTTGTATGAACCGCATATCGTCGAAATCAAGTCACTTTGGATAATGGGGATGAAATCATCTTCAAGAACCTTCACGTACGGTTCGGTAATCACCGTGCCATCAAAGAATATCGCACCGATTATTCCGTGATTGGACATCGCACAACACATAGTCACCCGTTGAGGGTGAAAAGACTTCTGGATCGCAAAATGCAGATTCTCAGTCCCCCAAATGCGCCAGTTTTGCTTATTGACGAACTCATCCAAATGAAAGTGGCCTTCGCCACTAAATCAAACCATACTGCGGATACTAATTCTCATCATGCCATGCGGCCAACCGTGTAGTTTGAACGTCCTAAAGGAAACCGTTCAGAAGCTGTGACGATTTTATTTCATATAGTTCAATAATTGCCACCCTGTAAACGTGCAACCAGTCACGTTTTTGAAATAGTTGTTAATTCATACCATGAACTGGTTTTCGAACCTTTTCAGGTTCACCTTCAGATGGTTTTTCAGAAGTTACGTAGCTATTTCAAGCACCTAGCACTACTCTGTAGTCTGTAAGTTAAAGTAAATTTTGGGGCAAGTTCGGTATAGTTTTACCACATTTGGCTGTGCGATAAAGCATGATGCCTAAACTGTAATAAAATCGCCTTCCTTCTTAATTGGAGACCTTACTAAGAGCTGAAAATAATGCAGCTATTACATACGTGTGAGAAGCTTCTAAGCGTCAGATGAGTTGAAATTTGCACGTAACTCTTGAATGTGTTGCTGCTGACACGAAATGAAAACAAGTCGACAGCGGGCTGACACACATGAATGTCGCCAACATTAATGACTGAAAGCTGCTCGAAACACTGAACTAAGAAACTTTAATCTTTAACTCCAGCACACTTATCACCTGATCTGACACAGCGGTCTGCGGATTTTCCAGTGTGCATTTTATTTGGAGATTTTGGCTAATTCCTCACTGAACAGCACGTTTGTTAATAAAATAGTAATTTTTAAAATACAGCTGCCACTCTTCACGAAAGGTGGTATAGGGCGTGAAAGACACATTTCGCTCGCGTGTCAATTGTGCAAACCTCCGTAGAAAGCTTTTTAAAGTTCTTAACGCCATGACACGACGAATGGCCAGAGACAGTACAGCTAGCTGACGATAGGGTGCCGCTGTAGAACTGACGTCAGCGCTGTTAGAATGTGTTTTTCATACGAGAAGGAGAACCGTCATCTTTGTAGGTCTTTGAACCGTAAATAGACGGAAAGCCGTTGCATTGCGCGAGAAACACGAGGCAGCGGAACGCAACAGTGGCAACGCTTCCAAGAAATTCTCCGAAAACTCGCCGCTATGTGACACACATCCGCTGTCACTTCGCCGACCCAGGCGGTGCCGCACGCATAGAAAGTCATGAATGTCGCTTCAAAGCCGTCCGGACAAAATTAGTTACAAGAAACGTGCGCTCCAACGATTCTGGTCAATTACGGAAGCCATACGTGTCTCGAGTCCCTGTCTTTGAGGCATACCAAACGCATCAGACTGAAAACTGCCATTTAATAGTTTCATACCTTCAAGAATTCCAGTGGGGCTTTAAAACCGGAAAAAAGGATCCAATGTAAATAATTAACTGATCATGGTAATACTTCCGTCCTTCCTGCTGCATATTATTTCTCCTGTTTTGACTTCGCTCTAAATTCAGTACTTTATTTCTAAACAATTTTCTAATTTACACTATCTGTGATTATTGAATATTGCTTCTTTCTAGACTTTAATGATTTTTGTCTATACAGGTACTGTTGATTTCTTGTACCACAAATAGTAGAATGCTATTAACTTCTTCCGTCATTTAGTAGAGATAAAGAAGTGGTGCCTTCCATATACATTGGAGTCCCAGCAGAATAGTTCTTCTATCTCATATATCTATCATTACCTGCTCTTTCCATTTTAGTTATCCTTTGGCTATTGCAGATCTTTTCGATTTATTTTCAAGTACGATTTCTCTAATATATTGAATAAATTTAGGAACTTCCGCGGCTATGTACTTTGCCGAATCATATGTCTATGTCGTAAATTTCGGATTGTAAGCCATAGTTCGCCTATTGTTCCTTAAAAGAAGTCGTTGGGTAACTGTTCGTTACGTTTTTTAGAATATCGCAACGTTATTTTAATTACCTTCAATCCCATCGACGTTCTTCCTGGAACGACTGTTTAATCTTTACAGTTTTTAAAGTCTGGATTCCAGGTCACAGAAGTATTGGCAAAAGTGATACAGTTTTTTTTTTAATCGGTAGATGACGTAGCGGTATGGTGAATTTCTGATTCCAGATGAACATTCGATTGACAGGGAACTAACTTCTCTTAGTTTTGAGGAATTTATCTGATTCAGTTGAGGAGAATCCCAGTTAATATACGGCATGCAGTATCGTGTTCTTGTCTCCCTTACTGAGTCAAATGATTTTAAACTTTTGTCATCTCCTAAATGTTATCAGGAGGCTAAATGGATTTTACTATTACTTCTGGATAAGTTGAATAACTTTGCTATAATGAAGTCGTCAATACAAACATTGCTAAATTTCATAATTCAATGAATTTCGTGTTGCGTTAATGTGAAATCTTCATTAAAATATGTATTATCATTATAGACTATATCAGGGCTTCCCAACCTTTTCAGCTGACGGACTCCTCCTTCAGTCGAAAATCCATGGCGGACCCCTAGTCAGTCAAGAGCACAGTAACTTTAAATTTCAGAGCAAAACCCATGGGACCTGAAAGCTTCTTAATGCAAGTGCCAATATCCCGATGACCCCCCCCCCCCACTCCTCCGAAGTATCAATAGTCTTCAGTTTAGACATGAATGAAAACAACTTGAAATTAACGATCCAATTTGAATTCCCACTGTATCCAGACACTTAATAATGCATTTACCCCCTTTGTTCAACACACTATAGCCTGATTAAAATTACTTAGTAATTGAAATTTCACATGTTGGAGCTGCCTTCCTCCAAGAGCAATCGTCACATCCAAACTGCTCGCTGTTGACAAGCTGCCGCTTGTGGTCTGTTCACTTCGACTGTTTGGCTACTGTTGTGTGAGGAGCGTGCATATTTCGTAACAGTCGTGTGTGTGTCTGTGTGTGTGTGTGTGTGTGTGTGTGTGTGTGTGTGTGTGTGTGTGTGTGTGTGTGTGTGTGTGTGTGTGTGTGCGTGGTTTTTCGTGAAATCCGAAGAAAAATGTTCAAATGTACGTAAAGTCTATGGGACTTAACTGCTGAGGTCATCAGTCCCTAGTCTTACACACTAATAACCTAAGTTTAACTTCAGCTAAGGATAACACATACACACACAGACACACACACACACACACGCACACACACACACACACACACACACACGCACATACACGCCCGAGTGAGGACTCGAACCTCCGGCGGGAGCGGTCGCGCAATCCACGACGACATGGCGCAATTAGACTGCGCGGCCTATCCGCGCGGCTGTGAAGAAAAGAGGCGGACCCATGATTCGGGATACAAACACATCACGAAAGAATAGAGGCTAAGGAATTGCGTTTAAAGGACTATTGTGACATCTGTTGTGCAATGTGTGGGAATACGTTCACCCAGTTTACATGCGTTTCCAAAACCGGATTTCGTAAGCCGATGTCCCAGTTCCGCTTTTGGGTGGCCAGGTAAACTCTTCAAAATCGATTCTGGAAATCTGCTTTTATAAAGCTGTTTTCCAGTTCAACAATCGATTTTCGTGCCCATGTAAGCAGCTCGGAAAGTCTAGTTAATTTTACGTCTTTGCGTATCTACTGAACGGCAGCTATCAGTCCATAGCCGGCAGCTAGCAGGCGGCGTTGCAACAGTCTTATGTCAGTTGGTAGCTGGCATCTGCAGACGGCGTGGCAACGGTTTAGCCACAGCTGACAACTTCAACTACTACTTGGACACTATACGTGGCAGCCAGCCTCGACTGTAAACAGATTTGGAAAACAAACAAACAGACACTCTTATTTCTAAATAAGAAGAGAAAGCATTTCACAGAACATAAGACTTTTTTTCTCAAAGGAAACAATTCTGGCAGAAGAGGTTTACCTTTTACAAGGTGGCACGTGAAAAGTCCTCATTTGTTTACGCTCGCAGCCAGTTGCCACAATATAGTGTCAGAGTAATAGCAGGTAATAGTAATTGAAGTATAGGCAGGCCATATTTTTAACTGAGAGGACGTAATATATTATAAAGAAAAGAAATTAGCTTTAGAGATAATTTTAATTTTCGTAAGAAAAATATCAATGCCAACAGAATTCAATTAATAATTATTTTGTAAATGATGGAAGACATAAACAAAATTCCTACAGATTTGTAGTTCAGGTACGTTCACTGAGCATCTACGAAGAAAAATGCTTTCTTCTTTACTATAGATGAGTCTGTAGGAATAATAATGGAATCCTAATGTGATGGTTGAGGGTGCTCCTGCTGACACAATTTTGAAAGGTTGGGTTCACTTCTTGACAACTGGAGACAGATGTCTGGTTCTGCATCTAGACTGCTTCGGCACTTAGTTTTGTGGGCAGCATAGATCGAGAATCCAGATTCACACATGTATGTTGTGGCAAACGGAAGAAGTACATTTTTTACCTTTTCAACAACGGGGTAGTACCGGTATTTCTTGTTATCCAAACGGATCCAAAAGTGTGAGTAACCGTCAATGTCAAAACTTGATTTCAAGGTAGGGTCTGTGGCAATTTCTATCAACAACTCATATTCATTTGATGATGAATATTCGGCTTTTTGGATACAGTGAATGGGTTGACCGCCCATTCTTATTTCTGCAGCTTCTCATCTTCAGCTGTTGGAAATAGTGCTCCAACAATGACATCAAGCTTCGGAGATGTTCCAGGATTTGATGAAACAAATTCTTCCCAAGCGCCAATGTTTTGTTTTTCAAAAACTCCTTGAGAAGAGGAAAACACTCGACCTCCCCCTCCTCGACACTCTCTGCCCAAAAATTGATTTTCCTCTTGAATGCTCGAACTTTGTCGATAGCAGTGACCTTTGTTTCACTTTGCCCTTGGAGTGAAATATTCATTTCGTTCATTTTGGAGAAAATATCTGACAAATAGGCAAGTATACACTGCCAATTTTCGTCATTAAGAAGGTCTGCTAATTCGGTGTTATGCTCCATAAGGAAAGCTAAGATTTCCAATCTTAATTCGTACAACCGAGAGAGTGCATTCCCACGTGAGAGCCACCTCACTTCTGTGTGGAGAAGCAGGGAACAATGAAGGCTTCCCATATCTTCACAGAGTATTGTGAAAAGTCTTGACTTCAACGGCCTTGATTTTATGTAGTTAATGATTTGAATGGATTCGTCTAAAACTTTTTTGAACGAAACAGGCATTTGTTTTGTAGCTAAAGCGTATCGGTGGGAGCACAATGACTACTACTAATTCTTGGCGTTTCCTTTTATTTTCGTTATTGCTCCGACTGTAGGACCCGTCATAGGTTTTGCACCATCTGCGTACACATCTATGCAATTAGACCATGAAACTTCGTTAGTCCTTAAAAAATCATCCAATAGACGGAATATTTCAGCACCTGTTGTGTTGGCAGGTAGTGGTCTGCACAATAAGAGGTCCTCCTCAAAACATCCAGAATATTCATTATGGACAAAAGCCAATAAAATCTCTAATCATGAAACATCAGTGGATTCATCATCTGCAGAGAAAATGAATTGTGTTGCATGCGAGAAACAAGAGCGTCTTTCACATCATTTGACATGTCAACAATGCGTCTCTTGACAGAATTGTTTCATAATGGCACCGAAGATACAAGCTTTACTGCCTTTTCGTCTAGCATGAAAGAAACAATATCATTAACACACGGCTTTATGAGATTTTCTGCAATGGTATGAGCTTTGCCTGTTTTTGCCACTCGATAACTAACCAAGATAGAAGCTTTTAATGAATTTTCATTAACTGTTTTTGCATGAATTTTCATGCAATGCTGAGAAGCAGCTAGTTCAGCACTCTTCCTTTTGAAAAAATCGATGTCATTAGCCTGGAAATCCGGGTGAGTACCTTCAAAATGACGGCGCAATTTAACTGGAACCACTGAACTGTTCGGAAGGACTCGCGCACAAATTACACACTGAACTTTACCCTCCTTTGTCTCCACGAAGCTCATTTCTAAATAGCTTTCGTCGTACTTACGCTTCACTTCCAGAGGATATTGCAACCAGTGGAGTACTTGAAGCATTTTCACATAATAAATCCGGCTGTGGAGCTTCTTGTGATTGTTCTTCCTTTGGTCGTCCTCCTTCCTCGTTCATTTCATCTGGAAACTTCCCTTGTTGTGAAGGCGATGGAGAAACTGCACCCTTCTTCAATGATCCTGACTTCAGCCACCAATCTATGTTAGAAGTAATAAGCTGGTCAAAAATCGACTTATGAAATAGGTAGTGCACTGACAAAGCAACTTTAACATTTAATGATGCCTGGGGTCGCATACATGCCAGCGCGCGCTGTGATTGGTCGACAAAGCTCGCTCCGCGCGTACGTAAAAGTTTCAGCGCATCTAGCGCCGTGAGCCGGCGCACAAACGACCCCCGTATCGTTGCGAAACAGTCGATCAGAGAAGCCGCATTCTCCGGCACTAAGTTGTGTATGTGTTCTCACTTACGAACCGCAAAGGCTGCTTGGGAATACTACCTGAAGGAAAAGTTCACATGTTTTTCACACGATAAAAAGATAGTGATGAATTTGATTTTCGCATTTTTTTCAGTAATTTTACTCATTATCTTACACGATTTGGTGAAAGGTGGCCGCGGACCCCCTAGAAAGAGCCGGCGGGCCCCTAAGGGGTCTGCGGACCACACGTTGGGAAGCCCTGGACTAGATTTTTACCCACAGCTTCGCCAGCGAGTGGGGAGCACACCGTGGCCAGCTCGTTACCCAAACATTGAGACATCAATCCCATAGACTTTTGTTTACGGGGACACTTGAAGGACTTGGTCTACGCCACGCTATCAACGACGTGCGAGCACTACAGGCTCGCGTCCTCAGTTCGCGCCAGCAGATACAACAACCGGGCATACTTCAAAGGGTGCTTCATTCCTTACGCCGGTGGGCACAGGGGTACATTTTAATGAATCCACGACACGTTGAACACCACCATGTTTTGTCGAAACTGCCCCAGGTGTTCCAGAATTATTCTCACTCTTACATAAAACACTTTTGTTATATACACATCAAAAAAAGTTTTGCATCACCCTCGTTCCCAGAACTTCTGGACATAGAAGTTGACTGTGGATGTTGTATCACATACATAGTCCATTTGACTATTCAGAGATATCACTAAAACCGGCCAAAGATGTAAACAACCATGCATGAGCAGCGCCTATTAGATGGAGGGGGTCCGACAGCCGATCAGTTCCAGTCATTCCACCGGGAAGGAGGTACACCACTCGTGTTGTCTGTCGTTCAACCTTGTCTAGACGGTCAATACCGCGGTTTGATCATGTCCGCATTGTTACTTTGTGCCAGGAAAGGCTCTCAACAAGGAAAGAGTCCAGGCGTCTCGGAGTGAACCAAAGCGATGTTGTTCGGACATGGAGGAGTTACAGAGAGACAGGGACTGTCGATGACATCCCTCGCTCAGGCCGCCCAAAGGCTACTACTGCAGTGGATGACCGCTACCTACGGATTATGGCTCGGACGAACCCCGACAATAACGCCACAATGTTGAATAATGCTTCTCGTGCAGCCACAAGAAGTCGTGTTACGACAAAAAATGTGTGCAATAGGCTGCATGATGCGCAACTTCACTCCCGACGTCCATGGCGAGTTCCATCTTTGCAACCACAACAGCATGCAGCGCGGTACAGATGGGCCCAACAACATGCCGAATGGACCGGTCAGAATTGGCATCCAGACAGTCGTCGGAGACGTGTTTGTAGGCAACCCGGCCAGGCTGAACGCCTTAGACACACTGTCCAGTGAGTGCAGCAAGTTGGAGGTTCCCTGCTGTTTTGGAGTGACATTATGTGGGGTCGAGGTACGCCGCTGGTTATCATGGAAGGCGCCATAATGGCTGTACGATACGTGAATGTCATCCTTTGACCGATGGTGCAACCATATCGGCAGCATATTGTCGAAACATTCGTCTTCATGGACAACAACTCGTGCCCCCATCGTTCATATCTTGTGAATGACTTCATCCAGGATAATGACCAGCGTGTTCTCCAGACATGAACCCTATCGAACACGCATAGGATAGATTGAGAAGGGCTGTTTATGGACGACGTGACCCACCAACCACTATGAGGGATCTACGTCGAATCGCCGTTGAGGAGTGGGACGATGTGGACCAACAGTGCCGTGATGAACTTGTGGATAGTATGCCACGACGAATACAGGCACGCATCAATGCAAGAGGACGTGCTACTGGGTATTAAAGGTATCGGTGTGTACAGCAATCTGTACCACCACCTCTGAAGGTCTCGCTGTGTGGTACAACATGCAATGTGTGCTTTTCATGAGCAATAAAAAGGGTGGAAATGATGTTTATGTTCATCTGTATTCCAATTTTCTGTACAGGCTCCGAAACTCTCGGAATCGAGGTGATGCAAAACTTTTTTTGATGTGTGTATATGTAGATACAGATAGATTTCAATTTAGATGACTGTCAAACACTTCAAGAATTCGTAAGACTTTTGATAGTATATCAGAGTCGTCACAGTTATTTACGACTACATCGTCATTTATAGTCTACATTCATCTTATGGTTTACATCGCATGAGAACCAGAGACCTGTCGCATTGCAGACGGAACACAAAACACAGCCTCACTTCATGAAAACTGCACCTCTCCATGGGGAGGCTCATCTGTCCTAATTAGATTTACTGACAGCCTTCCACCGACAACAGGACACTGAGACTACACATGGAATGCACATTCCCAGTGTGAAAGCACGAAGCCTTCCTCCCAAGCCCACGTGTTCAGTACTTTCAATAAAATAACAACGAAATAGCGGCAGAAAATGAAATACGTCACTGTAATGTCACAAAATGGCCATTACGGCGCAAGAAACAGAATAACTGGCTCCATGCTCTGCCGTGTTCTTTCCGCACTCACTCTGTGACGTTATATGAGCGTATGATGGTGCATATTACGTGAATGCTGTGCCTCATATTATCACAGTTAACATTTTGTCGAATAAATTACCGCATTAATTCCATATGGCGTACGATATCGGGTGGTCATGGTACTCTCAGATCCGGTCTTCACACAACAGTCGTTTTACAAGCTAATTGCTCAAGACGAAGACTTCTCTTTTTCTCGGAGGTTTCGATTAATTTTAAGCAGGGATACTATAATGTGGTTGTCTTCTTTTACGAAATCGATGTCTCACCATTGCATAGTGATATGATTTCAAACAATTCATAGCCCGTGTTCGATGCAATACCTCATACGCAAACAACAACTGGTAAGGTACACTAAGTGATTTGTAAAGGAACACTAACTATCCATGATCAGGTTATGATGTGTTGCGTACCATGGGCGATCCACCTCAAGCGCATGACTGATTAACGTTGGATCAAAAAGAAAATGTCTCTACAGAAAATGTGGTCTCTTATGTATGACCTATCAGCCGTCAAAGTTTGTTCGTATGTTCGTGAAACCTTAGATATTTTTCTGGCAAACAAAGAAGTTTTTCTTGTGCAGGATGAAAATAAAGTCGGCAAGTACAACGGTGGTTCATCGGTTTTGCTCCGAGAGGAGACCAAGTAAACACTACAACACATAAAAATTAGTTCATTTTATTGCAATATAGATAAGATTAATTACTTGACTTTGTACAATGCATTTCCACAGGAGTGTCACGAGTATTTGCAACTATCTCTGAACATTGATGTATGACTTCAAGCAGACAAAATTGAGGTCTCTCACTTAGAGTACAGTTAACAATAACTTTCACTAAGAGTTCTACCTAAGACATCGATTACATTGCTGGTCTATTGAAGACGCTACTGTCGTTCTTACTCGATGTTCGCGGATTGAGACAGAGCGGTCCCGTCCTCAGTCCTAAGTAGACCGGCCGTTATGGCGGCGTACCGAAACGTAGAAACGTATGTGGGCGTTGCTAGGCCGGTACCGCTCATGCGACGATGCAGCCTGCAGCGACTATATTTTCTTGTGGTTGCGTTGCAGAGTACCAAACTTGCTTTGGCACTCCGCTCTTCGGACGAAATCATAGTCTTGCTCTTTGCGTGAAATATAGGAAATTATCACGCCATTCTGGAATATCCAGAGTTAACGTTTAGACAGAAATCTAAAACAGTAACTACGTGTGTGTAAACTGATTATAGGTGACTTTAGTAGCTATAATCGTACTTTTAAACGTTTAACATATTATTACCGGGAAGATAGATTAATGTATACAGCCCCATTTGTAAATGGTTCTTCTGGTTCAAGTGTCAAGCTCCCTGGCAGCATGCAGTCAGATAACTTCCAAGCAACCAAAATAGCTGGTACACTGGTTCAAAGCTGATCTCGTATTCGAGAGAAAAGGAGCCTAATTTCTGTCCGGCGTTCGTGATTTTACTGTTCAGTGGCTCCTTAGACTTCGAGATGGAGCCGTAACAAGACAACAGACTAGGTCTTCTTCTGTTTTCTCTCTAAATGAGATAGAGTTTTGTCGGTTAGACTTAAAACTCTGACCAGCATTCTTACATACTATATGTGGATAACCAGGTTCGATACGAAACAAAATTAGGATTCACAAGCTGCGACATTGTCGCAAATAAAACAGTGACCCGTGTATACAATAAGTTACCTTTAATTTACGTCTATGGTCACAAACTTTTTGTTAACTGATTACCGGTTTCGGTCTGTAATGACCATCATCAGAGCTGTTTTTTTAAAAACAAAGTCCTCATGTACTGCAGCCATTGTGGCATCGTCAAATGTTAAACAAATCTGTTAACAAAAAGTTTGTGACCATAGACGTAAATTAAAGGAAACTTAGAATTATGATTTATGATATCTTAGCATCATGAACCTGGACGTAGCAGGGTGGCCTGTGTTCCTCATTTATACAGATAGCCGAACCGTAAGTGTACACACGTCGGAGGGGTATCTGTGGAGAGATCAAGTTCACACACAGTTCATGAAAAGAAGCATCAGCTTTTTCAAAAGTTGCAGAGGCAACAGTCTGAGCGGTTAACCCGATCAGTTGTTTTAACATTAGGAGAAAATTTACTAGCTAAGGTCTCGCATTCAGTACTATTTATTTCTAATTATAGTTTCAGCAGTTAAGACTGTCATCTTCTGATCTGTAAAGTGATGCATTTACCTAGATTACATGTACAGTCATCATATATGAGTGCCATTACACGAGGAAATGGATATCCTAAGTTTTCATACCTTTAAAAAGCTTGTTGGTATACGTCCTATTTCATTATGAGTGTTTCACACTATTATGTTGACATTCTAGCGGATATTATGTAGCACATTCCACACGGGTTAAGCTCCTTGTGTAACTGAGAATGTCCATAGACATAACATTCCACTGATGCGTGTTAGATGTTAAACTGCGCAGTATTGCACATTTGGGCACTTATTTACGTTTACATGACGAGTTAAATACATTGTGGATCAAAGCCTGTAGATCAAAGAATGTAGATCCATGATGTATTCAACTCGTCATTCAAAGGTAAACAAGTGGAGAAATTTGGTCTATTGCGCAATTCAACATCTGACGAGCATCAGTGGAATGCTATGTGCGTGCACATCCTTAGTTACACAAAGTACTTTTTAAGTGTATTGTTTTGATTTGTGAAAATCGGTTTTTATTTTTAATAAACCTGTGTGGAATGTGCTACATAATATCCACTATAATGTCAGCATGCAGTGTGATACAGTCGTAATGTAACAGGACGTAAAACAGTAAGTTTTTAAAGCTATGAAAATGTAGAATTTCCATGTCCTCATTTGTAATGACAAAATATAAATAATTGTCGTACATGTGCTCTATGTAAATGTGTCACTTTACAGGTCAGAAGATGACAGTCTTAATCGCTGAAATCTGTAACCAGAAATAAATGGAACTAAATGCGATCTTGGCCAAATTTTCTCCAAAGCAATTACGGATCGCTTCTTCTTATATCTAATTACGGGAAGTTTCAACTTTTAACATAAGCCAACATTGATTTGTTGCATTCGATGTTAAAACATTTCTGTTTTTCGTAAAAGCTTTTCTTGTTATTACCCACTTTTTTTTTGTTCAAAATGCATCTGCTGCTTTTAACGTTCATTGCTTAATCGAATTCCGTGAGCAACGCCTGATTTAATTAGGCTACATTCAATTACCCTTGTCTTCCTTTGTTGTCGTTCATCTTGTATCTTTCTTTTAAGACATTATCCGTTTCGTTTAACTACTCCTCCAAGTCCTTTGGCGTTACTTACAAAATTACAGTGTCATCGGGCAAATCCCAAGTTTTAATTTCTTCTACCTGAATTTTAATTCTCTTTGCAAATTTGTCCTCCGTTTCTTTTACGGCTCGCTCAGTGTAACTGTCGAATAACATGGAGAACGGGCTACAATTCTGCCATACTCCCTTCTCAACTACAACTGTTATTTCATATATTTCGGCTTTCATGTCAGCAGTCTTGTTTCTGTACAAGTTGTTGTCAGCTTTCCGCCTATTACCTCCAGATTATCAATGAGTATATCCCAAGTAACATCGTCAAAAGTTTCTCCTAAAGATATAAATGTTATAAACGTAGGCTGGCTTCGTTTCAGATACGTCTAGTGTCAGATACATGTCAGTATTGCCTCACGTGATCCTACTTTCTTAGGACTCAAAACTAACCTTCCTCGAGGTCGGTTTCTAATATTTATTTCCGTTTTCCTGTAAATAATTAATGTCGCTTTTTACAACCATGACTTACTAAACTAGTGGTTCTATAATATTCACAACTGCCGGCATTTGACTTTTTTCACTTTGATAATTACTTTCTTCTTGATGCGAAAGGTATTTCGCCTTCTCATAAACTGATGAGCCAAAACATTATGGCCACCTGATTAGTTGATTGTTTGCCTACATTTGAAACGCAATATAGCAGCGGCGACGGCCGTTGTGACCGAGCGCGCTTCAGTCTGGAACCGCGCGACCGCTTCGGTCGCAGGTTCGAATCCTGCCTTTGACATGGATGTGTGTGATGTCCTTAGTTTGTTTAGGTTTAAGTAGTTCTAAGTTCTAGGAGACTGATGACCTCAGATGTTAAGTCCAATAGTGCTCAGAGGCTCAGAGCCATTTGAGCATCAGCGGCTGTGCGTGGCGTGGATTCGGTAAGTCGTTGGCAGTTTTCCAGAGGTATGTAATACCAGATATCTACGCACACGCCAGACAGTTATGGGCGGGTGACTTATTGGTGTAGAGCTAGCGCCCATTAGCGTCCAGGTTTATTCTATCGGTTGCAGAATAGGCGAATTTGGTGACCAAGACATCTAAGTGAATTCATTATTGGGCTCTTCAAACATCTGTAGCGTTATTCTGGCCTTGTGAGGTGCACAGTTACCCTGCTGGAAGATGGCATCGACGTATGGATAGGTGTCGGGAATGAAGGGATGCAGGTGATCCATAATAACGTTCACGTTGTCCACAGCTGCCATGTTGCCTTTGATTACTAGGTAGGTGTCGTCATCGTCGTCGTCGTCCCCCTAGCATACTACTGCTCCCAAGGGCCTGTATACCTGGGAGTCGCTTTTTTCGGTATGCCGTTTGCCTGAATAACGACGTATCCGGACACGACAGTTGGTCTGGTGTAACAAATATGATTCGTGCGATCAGTCGACCCGCTCACAACGATCCATGGTCCTATCTTGATGACATCGTGCTCACTCCAATTGTAATTGACAATGTCGTTGGGTGAACATGGGCTCTCTCCAAAGCCCCAGATCCAATAACATGCGCTCAACGGTCTGCTCCGAAACAGCTGTGCCTGCACCAGCGTTGTACTCTGTCGTCAGATTGCTACACATCGTCGCCTATCGAACTTAACAGAGCGGGCAAGCCTCCTGCCTTCACGTTCTGTAATGAGGCGTGGACGTCCAACATTTTGTCGTCTACTCGTGATTTCACCGTTCTTCAACCACTTTCCATAGACGTTATCGACAATAGCACACAAAAATCCGACCCGCCTTCCCGTTTCCAAGAACCTTGACCTCAGTCGCCGGGCCTTTGTCAAAGTCATTATGTACGTGGATTTCTCCAATGGCGGCCCATATAGTCGCTGGAATGATTATGCATTCCTCTCTCCGCTCCTCTTATATACGAGGGCGTGCTGAAAAGTAACGCCTCCGAATATTTTATGTGAAAACTCTAAAAGCTTTTAAAATAAAACAAACGTTATTTACATTCTACATCTATATTCTTCACGTCTACACATTGGCAGCCCTCTGAGGCTAGAATGCTCCGAACTGCAGCGTTTAACATGACAGTGTGTGCGAAACAGCGTGCTGTACTCTAATTTCGAATTCTTTATGGCGCCCTCTCTCCTTCAAGATGACAATGCCAGACAACACACGAGCGCTGCAGCATCTGCAACAGCAAGACGCCTTTAGGTTCACTTTCGCCGGTCATCTTCCATACAGTCCCGACTTGGCCCCATCCGATTTTCATTCGTCCCCAAAAGTTAAAAAAACTCCTTCGAGGAGTCAACTTTGATAGTGATGAAGCGTTGCAAGCAGAGGTGAGGTTGTAGCTCTCTCAGCTAAGTCAAACATTTGAGATAGGCGGTATCAACAAATTGGTCCCTCGTTGGGAGATATGTGTTCGTCGGCAGGGGGACTATGCTGAGAAATAAATATGTACACATGAAGAATAAAGGTTTCGAATGTTAATAACGTTTGTTCTATTTAGAAAGCGTGAAGAGTTTTCACATGAAATTTTCTGAGGCCGTACATTTCAGCACGCCCTCATACACTTTCCGACAAAATAAGTAAAGCATCCAGAATACGTGGGCGGGTGTTAATGTAAATTTGTACACGTACACACCATTGTCGGGTATGTAAATGAATATAGTTTCAGTTCTCTATGACAGGTAGAAAAGCCACTGGAGTGCGTAAGTGTTGTTTGTGTTTAATGTTGTTCGCAAGCCTGTTGGAGTGCGTAAAGGGTGTGAACAACATCAGATGTCGAGTGATCACTGTGTACGGCAAAGAGATACCGGTCATTTCGTACTATTGGCCGGAGAACAGCAAGAGCCGGACTGGGGAATTACCGTCTCACGCGTAGGCTGCCGTGAACAGAACACAAACAGCAGCATTTGGAGAGGTACTGTAACCGAGAAGCATAGACCACTGATGAATGGTGTCGCAGGGATTCCAGTGATCAATCACGGCTCTGCCCTACCCCAGATGATCACCGTCACCGGGCATGTCAGGGAGTTGGGGAGAGGTCCGATCCTTCTGGTGTTTTGGAGAGGCGCAGCTATGTGCTCATAGCGTCATGGGAAGCCATCAAGTATGATTTCATGTTACTGCTGGTAGTAATTAAGAGAACTCTGACGGGACAACGCTACATCACGGACACCTTGCATCCTCTAGTGTTACTTTCTTGGGGTAGAGCCGTGGTGCCATTTTTCAGCAGGACAAGGTCGTCCACAGATGGAACGTGTCTCTATGAAATGTCGCGCGATACTGATGTACTCTCGTGGTCAGCAAGATCCCCAGATCAGTCACCGATAGAACATCTTTGGAGTCAGTTCCGATGTCAATTCTGTCCCAGTGCCAGAATCTGTGATATCAAGGACTAGTTACATCAGCTTGTCTCAGAAGAGGATACAACGGCTTTCTGACACCTTTCCCAACCGAATCAGTGCATACATCCGCGACTGAGAGGGTGCAACATATTAAGTGAGCTTATATTGGTATTCTCCTTGTAAATTTGGCTTGATTTTGTAATCACTGGCAAATATCTCTTTTTGTCAGGCAGTGTACTTTCCTCGTCCGCATCACCAGGCGACGTTTATTATCGCTCTGGTTGTGATGTTTTCGTTCATCATTGTACGAGTATTTCCCGAGGACACGCAGCTCGACAGTGCGGTTTGTAATTTTACTATCCTCCTGATTAAAATATTCTGGAATTAAAATATCTTCATCCACATCATTACTCTGAAATTCACACTTAAGTACCTGGCAGAGGTTTCTTCGAACCACTTTGAGACTATTGCTCTACCGTTCCACTCTCCAACAGCGCGTGGGAAAAATTAACTCTTAAATCATACTGTACGAGCTCCGATTTCTCTTATTTTATTACAATGATCGTTTCTCCCTGTGTAGGTTGCTGACAGTAAAATAATTTCGCGTTTAGAGCGAGAGTTGCTGATGAATTTCGTGAAAAAATTTCGCCGCAACGTAAAACTCATTTGTTTTTAACGATTGCCACCCCACCTCGCTGATCATAACCGTGACACTTTTTCCCCTTTCGCGATAATACGAAACGAGCTGTTCTTCTTTGGAATTTTTGGATGACTCCCGTCAATTTTATCTGATAAGGACCCCATACAGCACAGCAAAACGCTGGCAGGACGAAGATGCATAGAGTAGGCAGTCTTTAATAAACATGCTGCATCTTGAAACTCCTTTACCAATAAAACGCAGTCTTTGGTTCACCTTCTCCACAACATTGTCTATGTGACTGGTTGAATTTAAGTTGTTAGTAACTGTAATTCCTAGGTGTTTAGTTGAATTGGCAGCCTTGAAATTTGAGTGACTTATCGTGTAACCGAAATTTACCTGATTTATTTTCTGACTAATGTGGGTGACCTCACACTTTTCCTTGTTAAGAGACAAGTGTCACTTGTCTCACCATACACATATCGTGTCTGAGTCATTTTGCAATTGGTTGTGTTGTTTTGATGACTTTATTAGGCTGCAAATGAGAGCATCAATTGCGAACATTGTAAGAGGGTTTCTCAGATAGTCTTCTAAATCTGTTTGTATTGATTACCAACAGAACTTCCTTGGGGGACGTCGGACTTCATTTCTGTTTTACTCGACGATTTTACGTCGATTACTACCTACTGTGACCTTTCTGACAGGAAATCACGAATCCAGTCGCACAACTGAGACGATACTCCGTAGACACGCAATGTGATTAGAATTCACTTTTGAGGAACGGTGTAAAAAGTTAGAAATCTAGAAATTTGGAATCAATTTGAGATCCCCTAGTCTACTGTACGTCTAGTGAGTGTGTGTGTGCATCTTTTGATGTGTGTCAAACAGTAAAGTCACTGACCCACTTTGGAGAAAAAAGTTTGCTTGTGTGTGTGTGTGTGTGTGAGAGAGAGAGAGAGAGAGAGAGAGAGAGAGAGAGGTTGTTTGATGGCTGTAGTTCTGTGTTTGAGTCGGTAAAGAGTAGACAGAAGACAATCGGAGTGTCGGGAAAATATACAGGTTGTTTCACAATTCAGATTACGTTCTTCTAGGTATTGTAGAGGGGACTTAAAACTTTTGATAAGGGAATCCTGTCCAGTAATGTACTCTTTGGAAGTAAAATAAGCTCTTTGGAAGTAAAATAAGTATGAAGGATCACTTTCAGATGTTCCACTCCACGGTACTCACACAGCAGAGACAATGAGCGCTGCGTGTTCTACAGGACTCCATTGCATGAGCAATATATCGAGGATTCGCCGTCATCTTCTCTTCCACGCGACGAAAGACGTATCCTTCAAAGCCGAGAGTGCGGCGCATTGGTGGAGCACCAGTAGTTGCGAACGTAACAGGTTCATCTACATCCATATCATACTCCGCAAGCCATCAAATGGTATGTGGCGGAGGGTACTTATGTGCCATTAATTGAGCCCTGTTGTCCTCAACAGAATGGAAAGAATGATTGTCGGTAAGCCTCTGTATTGGCACTAATTTCTCGAATTTTCTCCTCATGGACATAACGCGAGACGTGTAAGTGGGGGGGGGGGGGGGGGGGGGAGGGAGAAGTAATGTGTTGTCCAACTCTTCCCGGAGAGTGCTCTCTCGAAATTTCAATAGTAAACCTCTCCGTGATGCGCAACGTCTGTCAATGGAGTTTGTTGAACATCTCCGTAATGCTCTCGCGTCGGTCTTGGTTGGATCTTATCTATCTCTTCTATCAGTTCTACCTGGTAGGGATCATAAGTAGATGAACAGTACTCAATAATCGGTCGAACATATGCCTTTAAGCCACATTCTTCGTGGATGTGTTACATTTCCTTAAGATTCTTCCCACGAACCTCAGTTTGGCATGTGCTTTTCTCACTATTTGTTTTATGTGGTCATTCCACTTAAGGTCGCTCTGGATAGTTACTCCTAGATATTTTACGGTAGATACTGTTTCCAGCGGTTTGTCATCAATAGTGTAGCTGCACAGTAGTGGATTTCTTTTCCTATGTATGTGCAATATGTTACGTATGTTTATATTAGGATCCGAGCTTGCACCATTCATCAGTTCTCTGGAGGTAATTCTGCAAATAATTACCATTTTCTGGCGTTGCTTCTTCGTTATAGATAACCGTATCCGACGCTTTCTACTGGATTATAGAGGACGGCTGTGCGGGACGGTGTCAAATGTCTTCCTGACATAGAACATGTTCCACGATTCTACAACAGACTGACGTCAACGAAATACGTCCATAATTGTGTGCATCTGTCTTACGGTCCTTCTTAAAAATGGGAATGACCTGCTCTTTCTTCCAGTCGCTAGGTACGCTTCGTTGCTCGAAGCGATCTACAATAAGATTACTGCTAGAAGGGGAGCAAGTTCTTTCGCACAATCTTTGTATAGGTGTATCATCTGGCCCTGGCGCCTTTCGGCTACTAAGCGATTGTAGTTGTTTTTCTGTTCCGCGATCGGTTATCTCAATATCTGCTATTTCCACGTTCGTACACCGATTGAAAGCAGGGACCGTGTTTCGATCTAACGCTGTGAAATAATTTCGGAAGACAGAATTCAGTATTTCGTCGTTCTTTTTGTTATCTTCCGTTTCGGTGCCAGTGGGGTCACTGAGTGAATCAGTAGTTGATTTTGAACCACATACTGATATTACGTACTTCCAAAACCTCTTAGGGTTTTTACTCAAATCGGCTGACAGAGTTTTACTTCCAAAATCGTTGAACGTGTCTCTCATTGCTCTCCTTACGTTCGTTTTCGCTTCGTTCAGCTTTTGCTTATCTGCGTTGTTACTTCTCTTGAATATGAGATGAAGTTCACTTTGTTTAAATAGAAGTTTTCTAGGACGTTTCTCGCAGCTGTTGTTGTTGTCGGACGAAATGGTTTGTGACGTCATAATAATTACGACAGGGACTGATGGCGGCGCCCTCATCTCAGTTTGTGCGCGTACCGTGAAGCGGAAGACTAGAGTGTGATCCGATTTGAGACTACTTTGTAACTAAACGGTATAGTTTGGAACCCAAACTTCATAGCAGCTCGTCTGCGGTACCTGCTGGATTAGCGCTCCAGGAAGAAAGGATATTACGGAGACATGGCTTAGTTACAGCCTGGGGAATTGTTTCAAGAATGGATTTTCACTCTGCAGGAGAGTTTGCGCTAACATGAAACTTCTGGCAAATTAAAAGTAGTGCCCGATCACGACTCGAACCTTTGCCTACCCCTGATTCGAAATCTAGTCCAGCGCACAGTTTTAGTCAGCCAGTAAATTTCAAAATATTAGTCGTCACCTTAATAGAGCATGAAAAAGTGATACCAGGCGGTTATGTGACCCTTCACCGCTGCAGTGAAGTGTGTATGTGCCAGTCGGTTGTGTGGAATCAGCACAGTAGGATCGGTCAACATGGAGACGTGAGACAGTGGCATTGTTGGACGTGACTACGACGACATCGTGGATGAAGTTGCCCGATTTGTTTAAACGCAGACTGTCCAACGTGTCTACAAAGAATGATGCATCACTCGCAGCTACGGAACACGGAAGAATAACAGTGACCATAAAAGTGTAATCAACAGGGACTGGAAACGACTGTCACGTCTGGCCGGTGGTAATCGGTTACGCGATAAGAATTGCTCCTGTCAGGGAATTCAGATCCATCTCAAACTGGTTTTCGTGCGAAAATCGCACCACATGAAGCTTCACGTCTTAAGTGAACAAAATACACAGACTTTGGACAGTAACTGACTTGAGGCAAGTAGTGTGGTCCAATGAGTTGTGGTTTTGCATCTTTCTGAATTATGTAAAGCGTTGACTCCACCGATAGCTCAGTGAGCCGTTTAATCCTCAGTGTGTTGAGGACGCAGTTCAGTTTGGAGGTGGTTCTCTGATGTTGAGGGGTGTTTTTCGTATCCTGTGTACCATGAACAGAGACGAGGATGTTACTTCAACATCTCTGTGACCAAATGTTTCCCTTTCTTGCACACCCTCACAATGAGTATGCTGTGGCCACTCCAATCTTCTGTGATGTAACAAACATGTTCATGTGACTGCTCACAAGGTTCCTGTTTTGATTAGCACTCAGGCGCCCTATTTCATTCTCATCATTCCTACGCGAGATATAAAATGATGGCAACATAACGGTCGCACTGTCTTAGTAGGATATAATTCTTCAAAACTGATCCGATAAAGTTCCGCGAGAATTTGCTTCCCAAGAATTCCTATTTACGTTGCCCGATCAAATTCCCTGTAGTTCAGCAGTTCCGTGGAATCTAATCATTGATGAGAGGCTTCAGATGTACGTAGGTTGGAACTTAAATAGTGGTAACACTGCTGTGGAGACACTATGCAATGGAATCTACTATTGTCTCTGATAGCACACGTTGTTGACATACCTCCCTTACCTCCGAGCAAATGGACTCGCCCGTCCCACGTCACCGGCGTGCGCACAATCGAGGGAAACACAGTCACTTGTGAGCGAGCGATCTAACGTAACGGTGTCACTGTTTTCGAAACAGAAACAACGGAGTTGGGTCAAGATTGAATGTGCCACAGTCGTACAGCACGGCAGTATCATCAAGGTCTTCAAGAGGCATGCGGGAAATCGGCATTGCCGTACAGAACAGTGGCATGTTGCGTAAAAACCTTCAACGAAGGTCGGCAAACTGTGGCAGCCATGCATCGGGCAGGTCGTCCTAGAGTCTCTGAAGAAGTAGTGCACGCTGTTGCCGCGTTAGTGTACAGTGCTCGACGCTATACGATTCGTGAGCTTTCTTTCTGCGCAACCCACCCACCATTTTGCACGACAATGCGCGGCCGCATACAGCGCAAGCTGTGGCTGCTCAGTTCGGTCGATGGGACTGGGAAGTACTGTACCATACACCACACTCCCCGGACTTGAGTCCTTGAGACTTTGATTTGATTCCGAAGTTAAAGGAACCACTTCGTGTCATTCGCTTCAGAACTGCTCGAGAGATTCGACAGGCACTAGACCGCTCCATTCACACCATCAACAGAACATGCTCTGCTAGCGGTATACTACGCCTTCCACATCGCAGGCAACGGGTTCTACACAACATTGGTGACTACTTTGAAGGGCAGCAACATGTAACTCTTTTGTATCGATTGTGAATAAATAGTTGCCACTATTTAAGTTCCAACCCTATTATATTGCGTACCTGAGCGAACTCTTGCAGTCTTTTCCTTGCCAAAAATTAACAACTTTGTAGTGGCTAGCAATACAATATGACTCCTAGGTATACTTATCGAGTACCGATTTTTAAGATTAATGCTTGACAAAAAAATCTGTTAAATCTGTGGTATCGGGCCAATGTCCGCAAAAGGTATTGGTAGAGCATAGTGAACAGCCACGGACTGCAGGAAGTGAGTGGCAGCAGTGTGAAGTTTTCGCGAAGCCGGTAGCAGGAAACAGGCAGCGTTTTCTGCTTTTTGCAGCCCGGAGAGGCCGGAGCTGTCCATAAATCAGAGGTGACCGGCGGTGGGCGGATCGGCGACTTCCGCCCGCTAGTTAGCGCAACACGTGTGCCGCTCACACGTGGGGCCGACACGCTTCCTGAGCCCTTGGCAGGTGGAACGCCACGCCGCGTCCTCCGCTTGGTTAACCTCGATGATGGGCGTCGCTGCATGCAGCTCTCCGAAATTACCGCCGTTGCTCGCCCGCCGAGCCTTGTCAACACCCAATCGGCCCTCGGAGGCCGGATTCACGAGGCCTGATTTCAAGTTGCCCTTACGAGGTCATTGGTTGCCTTCAGTAATGCCGACCTTCGTGAGCAACGAGGGCACATTCGTCACGGCTACATACAATTTGACAAGCGATTGTACAGTGCATGGCGCAAGGTGCATCGTACCAATGTTGTTTATGTAGGTTGATTCTTACAAAGAAGAAGACAGCAACCAGCCACTATTAATACTGCTGTTTATTTAAGTAAATACCGCCGTAACCGGTTTCGAACTGACAAGTTCATCATCAGACCGCATTCTCAGTTCGAATATAATGAATTTCCTTGCGACGGAGAAGTTTCTGTCCATGCATCAGCATGGCTTTAGAAAGCATCGCTCCTGCGAAACGCAACTCGCCCTTTTACACATGATATCTTTCGAACCATGGGTGAAGGGTATCAGACGGATGCCATATTCCTTGACTTCCGGAAAGCGTTTAACTCGGTACCCCACTCAGACTCCTAATTAAGGTACGAGCATGTGGGATTGGTTCCCAAATATTTGAGTGGCTCGAAGACTTCTTAAGTAATAGAATCCAGTACGTTGTCCTCGATGGTGAGTATTCATCGGAGGTGAGGGTATCATCTGGAGTGCCCCCAGGGAAGTGTGGTAGGTCCGCTGCTGTTTTCTATCTACATAAATGATCTTTTGGATAGGGTGGATAGCAATGTGCGGCTGTTTGCTGATGATGCTGTGGTGTACAGGAAGGTGTCGTCGTTGAGTAACTGTAGGAGGATACAAGATGACTTGAACAGGATTTGTGATTGGTGTAAAGAATGGCAGCTAACTCTAAGTATAGATAAATGTAAATTAATGGAGATGAATAGGAAAAAGAATTCCGTAATGCTTGAATACTTCATTAGTAGTGTAGCGCTTGACACTTGGGCGTAACATTACAGAGCGATATGAAGTGGGACAAGCATGTAATGGCAGTTGTGGGGAAGGCGGATAGTCGCCTTCGGTTCATTGGTAGAATTTTGGGAAGATGTGGTTCATCTGTGAAGGAGGCCGCTTATAAAATACTAATACGACCTATTCTTGAGTACTGCTCGAGCGTTTGGGATCCCCATCAGGTCGGATTGAGGGAGGACATAGAAGCAATTCAGAGGCGGGCTGCTAGATTTGTTACTGGTAGGTTTGATCATCACGCGAGTGTTACGGAAATGCTTCAGGAACTCGGGTGGGAGTCTGTAGAAGAAAGGAGGCGTTCCTTTCGTGAATCGCTACTGAGGAAATTTAGAGAACCAGCATTTGAGGCTGACTGCAGTACAATTTTACTGCCGCCAGCTTATATTTCGTGGAAAGACCACAAAGATAAGATAAGAGAGATTAGGTCTCGTACAGAGACATATAGGCAGTCATTTTTCCCTTCTGTTTGGGTTCAAATGGCTTCAAGTACTATGGGACTTCACTGCTGTGGTCATTAGTCCCCTAGACGTAGAACTACTTAAACCTAAGGACATCACACACATCCATGCCCGAGGTAGGATTCGAACCTGCGACCGTAGCAGCAGCGCGGTTCCAGACTGAAGCGCCTAGAACCGTTCGGCCACACCGGACGGCTGTTCTGTTTGGGAGTGGAACAGGGAGAGAAGGCGCTAGTTGTGGTACGAGGTACCCTCCGCCACGCACCGTATGGTGGATTGCGGAGTATTTATGTAGATGTAGATGTTGACGGCTGTTCACAGGATTTGCAAGGTACACTTTACATAATCGTCAGTTTTCGATTTTTAGTCTTCCACTGTGGCGAAATAAAAATTGAACACTGACGATTATGTAAAGTGTATCTTGCAAATCTTGTGAACAGCCGTCTGATGATGAACTTTTCTGTTCGAAACCGGTTACGGCGCTATTAACTTAAATAAATAGCAGTATTAATAGTGGCTGGTTGTTGTCTTCTTCTTTGTAAGAATCAACCTACGTTAATTGTACGCAGCCACGGTCTCACCATGTCAGTTTTAGACAGAGTAGTAATATTATTTATTTTCTTTCCTGTTTCATTCACGTATTGAACGCAGGAAAACGTCTGGTTGTGTACTGTAAAATGTATAATTACTAATAAGATAACTGTAACAGCCTCGCCTCAGTTTTGTGAACGATCATACTATCATTCCGCCCAGGCCTAGACAGGGAGGCGGGACGCACGTGCTGTGCCACCAGTGCTGATGCGGCGATGTCAGCGCGGATGGAGCGACGCTATACAAGCCACCTATGAAATTATGAGAGGTTTACCTAAAGCGACTCTAGAAGGCTGCTCGCTTTGTCTGCTGCTTGCCACGGTCCACGGCAGACCACTCCGAAATCCTGACATCCCTAGAAGACACTGAACCCTCTCACTATGGCTCTCCCTATGTAGAGTCCGCTAATCCTTGTCTAAATAAACCACTTTTGTGTTAAGTATGCATGCATTCTTATCAACCCTAAATCCCCTTCTAATCTGACGCCTATTGCCTACCTTAGCCACTCTGTACAATACCTCCATACACTTGATGTTCATATGCAGACGCAAGCGGCGAATGAAAATTCGGGTTGGAATCCTGGCTCTGGTACAAATTTTCATTCGCAGCTTCAGTCTTCATATATATGCATCCTAGGTGTTAGACTTGAAAACGCCTCTGGAAACATATAGTTTCATCTGATCTCCATACTCACGCTAACCTCTTTTATCTTATGCTCTTCATCCCAAAGCGATATATAAAATGGTGGAAGCATAATATCACACAGTCTTTGTCGAATATAGATCCTCTAAATTGACACAACAAGATTTTGCGAGAAGCTTCATTCCAAGAATTCCCATTTACGTTCCTCGATCATTTTTATAACACTGTACCGACCTGTTACGACCCTAGCAGCGTGTCTCCTAATAAAAAAGAAAAAGGGAGAAGTTGCCGAAGTTGCTACTGCACGTTTGTGTGGTGGATTGGTGACTCGGAGGTAGATCTGGATGTTGTAAGTTATTTTTACCACCACTATTTGGCGTAAAGTTGTTGACCAATAGACTTCGCTCCAATGTCCTACATTAAGTTCCAAATCTCTTCATAGTGTCTCATGAAGTAAGGGCATAAAATGTTGATTGTGATCAGTTCGTCGGATAGGTAACGTTATACGTGCCGGACCTCTTGGTGATACTATCCGAGAGGAATGGGCTGTCACCCTCCTTCTCCCATCATCACACAACACAAACATGGCACAACACTGTACTCGTATCCGTAACTGACACCTAATCTCATCAGACACACCGAAGACATAACTGTCACACACCAAGAGGAATGAACCCATTGTGCGCGGAGGGAGAGAAACGCATTTCCGATTAGGCGGCTCTGTGTATTCCTTGGGGGTCTCCCACCCAACACTGCCATACGTCGCTTAATTTTCTGTAAACAGTTATGGGTTAAGACCTCAATTCCGAGATGCAAAAGTCGTCAAACGGTGTAATATTGGCACAGCTCCCTACTGCTAGATCTGGAGAGCAAAAAATCTCGACAACATAGTCCACTATTATACAAGAAGAAATTATAAAGCAGTCGGATGATACATAAGCACTATATGTTGGAAAAGCCTGCTGAAAATTAATTGAATACGGACTCGTAGACTGCATACTGCTACATAGAATAGGCAGCAATACTCACCATAGGCAAGCAGAATAAAATAAGAAGCAGAAGATTTTGAAGCAGAAATAAAATATAAATTCGACTCATTCCTACAACGTCTACAACAAAATTCGCAAAATAAGAGAAAAAGATACGACGAAAATAGAAACTAAACTAACAGTAAGAGAAAAAAAAAAAATTGAGAACCAGAAGAAGCAGCTTGGGACAACGTCTCGTACACAACTCAAAAAATTTGAAACTTATGAACAAGAGTGAGAAGGCTACACTAAGGATAGATCTGATACACAAGGGGATGCGTAAGTAGGTATACAGAGGGTATAATAATAATAATAATAATAATAATAATAATTATTATTATTATTATTAGTAGTAGTAGTATGTATTACAAAATAGGTTGTTAATGAAATGAGAATGAAATGGAATTTATTATGGAAAATTGCAGTGAAGAAGTTCATGAAGTCACCTACTCAAGCACACTTGCAAAGACTTTATCTTTGATAACACCCCAAAAGAAAGAATGCATAGAGTAAGGGCCGGTGATCGTGGCGGCCATTCAGTTAACCTTTGTTCACCTAGCACTCTGCTGGCTAATTCGTTGCCAAGAAATCCACGCACTGTTAAAGCATAGTGGGGAAGAGCTCCATCTTACTGGAAGTATAACTCTTCATTGCACTGCTGTAGACTTAATTGTGGAATATCAGTGTACAGCAGCGTGTTAAGATAGACGTAGTGGGTAGCAATTGTATAGAAAAATATAGGCCTAATGGTCCCTTGACATGAAAGGCGCACCAAAATTGTAACCTTAGGCTGATGAAAATTGTTTTTCAATTGCAACATGGGGGTTTTCTGTGCCATAGCATATATAGTTGTTTGCTTATTAACAGCTCCTGTCAGCTTAAAATTAACTTCATGAGGACAACAAATTTTTCGAATTATGCCATCACCTTGAATTTCTTCATTCAAAACGATGTAGCGTAAACGGCGATCTGGATTATCCCCCAGTTATCCATAAAGTATCCTTGGCCGATACTCATACAAACCTAAACATTGTAGTAGACGACCGAATGGCAGGGCTAGATTATCTGTTAGGCAATGTAGGCAACTGCATCAGCTAGGAGCCCTGCTGCCCAAGAAAAGTTTTTTTAGCTGAAAATGTGTCTTCGATTGAAAATTAAATTTGAAGATTTGTACGTAACAAACCCACAATGACAATAGTATTGCCTTGTTTTTCATAGTACATAGTCATAGTTCAGTACATATCGGAACGCATTTCAATTTGTTATACAATAATGTTATATTTTATCGCGGCGGTTTTAATACCGACTTATCAGAGGGCGGCGTGGCAATATCAACTCAAAGCCGTAACGAGCTTCAGTGTTTCTGCTTTGTGAATGTCAGGTTTGAATTTGGTCACAGGTCTTGGTTTGGATTTCTTGGGAAAGTGCCTGAGAACGTGGCGAATTCAAAACTGGGCTCCAGTCACGTGGAGGCAGTGTGAGGCGTTACGGGAATAAAGAAACAACGGAACTGACATTCAAACTGCATGAAAGGCGTGACATTGAAAATCCTTGTTCGAAAGTGTGTTTTGTTACGTTGTACTTGGTTTCGCCTCAGTTCTATCTTTTATGCTCAGTGGAGCATTCATGAACTTTATTTGATATTCCAGAGCAATCTCCGCCCCAACTACATAGATTACTGTACACTCCAGCACTTTGTCGTGGACCACCTGCGTCATTTTCTCAACTTACGTATCAACGTATTCGCCATGCATAAAGCCAGTGGACGAAACCAAAGGGAGCGTTCTCGAACTGACGATCCACCATCAATTACTGGTACAGGTACAAATCTTTGTCGTTTCATTGTAGTCTGTTAGAACATTCCAGTGAACACGTAAATAAGCAGATTCTAGGTGAAAAGTTAGCGGTCAGTTCTGAGCAGAGGAACACTACATTTATGAGATTATACACTCCTGGAAATTGAAATAAGAACACCGTGAATTCATTGTCCCAGGAAGGGGAAACTTTATTGACACATTCCTGGGGTCAGATACATCACATGATCACACTGACAGAACCACAGGCACATAGACGCAGGCAACAGAGCATGCACAATGTCGGCACTAGTACAGTGTATATCCACCTTTCGCAGCAATGCAGGCTGCTATTCTCCCATGGAGACGATCGTAGAGATGCTGGATGTAGTCCTGTGGAACGGCTTGCCATGCCATTTCCACCTGGCACCTCAGTTGGACCAGCGTTCGTGCTGGACGTGCAGACCGCGTGAGACGACGCTTCATCCAGTCCCAAACATGCTCAATGGGGGACAGATCCGGAGATCTTGCTGGCCAGGGTAGTTGACTTACACCTTCTAGAGCACGTTGGGTGGCACGGGATACATGCGGACGTGCATTGTCCTATTGGAACAGCAAGTTCCCTTGCCGGTCTAGGAATGGTAGAACGATGGGTTCGATGACGGTTTGGATGTACCGTGCACTATTCAGTGTCCCCTCGACGATCACCAGTGGTGTACGGCCAGTGTAGGAGATCGCTCCCTACACCATGATGCCGGGTGTTGGCCCTGTGTGCCTCGGTCGTATGCAGTCCTGATTGTGGCGCTCACCTGCACGGCGCCAAACACGCATACGACCATCATTGGCACCAAGGCAGAAGCGACTCATCGCTGAAGACGACACGTCTCCATTCGTCCCTCCATTCACGCCTGTCGCGACACCACTGGAGGCGGGCTGCACGATGTTGGGGCGTGAGCGGAAGACGGCCTAACGGTGTGCGGGACCGTAGCCCAGCTTCATGGAGACGGTTGCGAATGGTCCTCGCCGATACCCCAGGAGCAACATTGTCCCTAATTTGCTGGGAAGTGGCGGTGCGGTCCCCTACGGCACTGCGTAGGATCCTACGGTCTTGGCGTGCATCCGTGCGTCGCTGCGGTCCGGTCCCAGGTCGACGGGCACGTGCACCTTCCGCCGACCACTGGCGACAACATCGATGTACTGTGGAGACCTCACGCCCCACGTGTTGAGCAATTCGGCGGTACGTCCACCCGGCCTCCCACATGCCCACTATACGCCCTCGCTCAAAGTCCGTCAACTGCACATACGGTTCACGTCCACGCTGTCGCGGCATGCTACCAGTGTTAAAGACTGCGATGGAGTTTCCGTATGCCACGGCAAACTGGCTGACACTGACGGCGGCGGTGCACAAATGCTGCGCAGCTAGCGCCATTCGACGGCCAACACCGCGGTTCCTGGTGTGTCCGCTGTGCCGTGCGTGTGATCATTGCTTGTACAGCACTCTCGCAGTGTCCGGAGCAAGTATGGTGGGTCTGACACACCGGTGTCAATGTGTTCTTTTTTCCATTTCTAGGAGTGTAGTTTCAGTTACAGGGAATTACACGGCCCAGTCACTTTAATGTGCAATAACCACCCACGGACGGCAGATAGCAGCATTAGCAGTCGAGGATATTGTGAAGATTGTCGGGGGGACGCGGAAAGAAGTGCAATCGTAATTGTATTGCAGGGATGGAGTGATTTATTTGACGTCCAAAATGTCATGATCATTGACTTTCGAGCTAATGGTGAAAGCATTTGCGAAACGCCCAAGCTTGTATACTGTGCACATCTCGCAGTGGTTAAAGTATAATATTCGTGGCAAAACGGCGCTATCCACAACTGATGCCGAGGCAACAGTGGTGCATCACGGGTCATGAAAGGGCTGAATGACGGCTGCGGAGATATGTATGCGCGAATAGACGTGCAACTGTTGAGCAGCAGACCGCACAGATGAACCAAAGGTATATCCTCAACGACCGTTCAGCGAACGTGGCTACGTATTAGGCGTCAGGAGCCGGCGCGGGGTTTATGCACCCAACTGACTGCTGTTCACCGGCGCCAAAGACTGGAATTTGCATGCCATTACCGCCACTGGACGCGAACTGAGTGGCGACAGGTGGTCTTTTCAAATGAATCGCGCTTTGTGTTCCGTCGAACAAGCACCCTGATGCAGTTGTCGGAAGGGTTCAGGTCAGAGGAGGGAGCATTATGGTCTGGATGTTTTCATGACTTTCCCTGGTGATCCCGTCATTCTGGAAGGCATAGTGGATCAGCACAAGTACGCATCTATCCTTGGAGACCATGCCCATCAATACATGCAGTTTGTTTTTCCTCGGCACGATAACACCCACCAGCTGGACAACAGAACGTGCCATAAACCTCGCAGTGTAGGTAGGTGCCTCGAAGAGCATGTGGATGTGTTTACCGTACTTCCTTGGCCATCAAATCTCTCGAATTTAAAATCAGTCGACAATCTGTGGAACCACTCTGATCGCGCTGTACATGAAATGGACCCTGAACGGAAAAACCTAGCGCGGCTGCCCACGGCAATGGAATCGGCATGGTTCCAGATTCCTGTCGGTAACTTCCAGCGGTCCGCGCTGCAAAAGATAGTTGTTCAGGCTTTTGACAGGTGGTCACATTAATGTGACTAGACAATGTATTATTGTCTCGTAGACACAAAAGTTATTCGGAATGCTTACAATAATTTCATCAAGGGGAGAGGAAGCGTTGTGACCAAAAAGATATCAATGATCAGACGTTCAGCTCTGGTCTTATCTATAACCTTTCCCGATTGTCTATCCGTACCTCTACTAATCTTCTTTCATGTTTACAAATGATTTCACATCTTGGTGTGCTACAGCTCCGTCTTCCGCGCATTGTAAAGCCCCCCCCCCCCCCCCACCCCCGCTCACCCGTCACTCTCCGGCAGCTGCCCGCTACAATTCCTAATGTGGTACTCACAAACAAGTGGGTCATTCTAAATGTATAGAATGTTTTGATGTGACGATCTGCGCTATTCTGCCCTCACCCTCGCTGCCGTGTCATATATCCTCCTAAACGTAAGTAAGGCACCAACAGCGAGCAGGAACGGTTGCTAACTGTTCATTTGTTCGAATTTAAAATGTATAACAGAATTAAGGATCCCACCAAATGTGAGGTAACTCCGGTTTCTGAACGCAATAAAATTACATTGATTAGCCAGAACATTATGGCCACCGACTTACTATCGATATAAACCCGTCCATCGTCACTTGGCGAGAAATGACTGCTAGTCAGACACACGCAGGGTGCATGTAGAATCAGTGAGCGTGCTGTCCGTTTGTAGAATGGGGAAGGCGAGCGATCTATCTGAGTTTAACCGAGGGCAGACTGTGATGACCCGGAGGTTCAAAAATGGTTCAAATGGCTCTGAGCACTATGGAACTTAACATCTGACGTCATCAGTCCCCTTGAACTTAGAGCTACTTAAACCTAACTAACCTAAGGATATCACACACATACATGCCCGAGGCAGGATTCGAACCTGCGACCGTAGCGGTCGCGCGGTTCCAGACTGAAGCACCTAGAACCTCTCGGCCGGCCCCAGAGGTTCGGCACGCGCATTTCGGAAAATGCATGACTTGTCGGATGTTCGAGGAGTGCAGTGGTGAGTGTCTTCAACACGTGGCGAAACCAATATGAAACCACGTGGTGTTGGGCGCCACAGGCTGGGCAGACTGGTAAAACGGGAGAGGCGCCGAACTGTGGCGGAACTAACATCAGTTTTTAATTCTAGGCGGATTACAAGTGTGTCTGAACACACAGTGTACCGAACAGACCTAAAGGTGGGGTTCCGCAGACGACACTCATGCATGTGTAAACGTTAACTTTGAGTAAAATTGTAACGACCATCGGCATTGGACGGCGGCGCAGTGACAAGAGCGCTGCACGGTCTGATGAATGCCGATACCTGCTTCAGCATGCCGATGGGAGGGCGATAATCCATCGTCTTCCAGGGGAAAAGCTACTTGACACCTGTACTACGGGACGGAGACAAGCTAGCGGCGGGTTTATTACACTCTGGGAAACATTCGCGTGGGCATCCGCGGGTTCAGTGGAGCTCGTGCCGGGCACTATGACGGCCAAGGAGTATCGCACATTTAATGCATACCACTGCACACCTTCATGACGACCATGTTTCCCGATGGCAGTGGCATTTTTCAGCAAGATAATGAGCCATGTCACAAGGCCAGACATGTAATGGAGTGGATCGAGGAATACCGTGGCGAGTTACAATTGATGTGCTGCCCCCGCCGCTCGTCATATCTGAAGCCGATCAAATAGGTCTGCGATGTGACTGAACGTGGCGACAGAGTTCATCGCTGCCCTGCCCCGGAATTCACAGCAATAAGTGGCTTGTTTGTGCAGATGTGGTGCCAACTCCCTCCAGCCACCTGCCATGGCCTCATCGCTTCCCTGTGTCGCCACTGTCAGCCGTGCCAAAGGTGGACATACCGGCTATTAGATAGGTGCTCATAATGTTCTGGCTGATCCTGTATGCTCTATCGAAATTTACAGACAGAGAACTGAAGTGCATCGAAAACTCATGAATGAAGCTACAGTTACAAAAAAATTCAAGACGAAGCGGTCAGGCCGAGCGTTAGTTCTGACTGAGAAACTCAAATCAAGGATTGGATAAAAAAATTCAACAGGTTTGAAGTTTCATTGCGGATGGACTAATTTCGCCAGCAGCTCTTTATCAAATTGTTAGTGGTGATTTCGGCTATGGAGAAAAGTGTGTCAGGCGGTTCCTCGAATTATGATAGACGAAAAGTAAATAAATAAAAAGAGGAATGGGAGCTGCACTGATTACTAACACTTAGTATGACAAGGGTGGCGAGGAATTTCTGAAACACATTGTTACTGGTGGCAGGACTTAGGTTTCGCAGAAACTAAGTACCAGTCAATGGGATGGAATCATTTACGGTCCCAAATAAAACAAAACAAAAGCCTAACAAATTTTGAAGTCGAGAAAGGTTTTTGCCACAGTATTTGGAATCTAAAGGAGATTCTGCTCATCGAATTTATGCCTAGAGGAGTCACCGTAAATTTAGCGCTCTTCTGTCAGACTACACCGCGCCGTTCGGAACAAATGGTGTTGATTGTCCATTGATGCCCTTTCTCGCAACAGCGCTTGTCCGCATTCTACTGCGCTGACGAAGGATTTCCTTCGGCAGTTAAATGAGAAATTTTTGAACATTCGTCATATCTCCCGGACTTTGCCACGAGTGATTACCATCTTTTCACCAATTTGAGCGGTCTTTTTGGGCGGGAAGCACTGTGGAAACGACGACTAACTGAGAATGTGCAGAAGGCATAGGAAAGCTTGTCGAGCGCTACGGCAGATCTTTAAATATGAACGCCGACTACATAGAAAAATAGCTAAGATACGATCGTATGTTTTAAAATAAGTTTTCCTTCATTACCTTTGACAGACAAACATTCTTTACTTTTAGAACGATCCTCGTTCCTTCTCTATTTATTATTTTAGATGTATGGGCGCGTAAATGTGTATGAATGTTGGAAGTAGTGTTTACACAACTGCTGAGAAGACACAAACACGCAGAAGCAGCTCTCTTAGTACAGATAGGTTCAAATTGCTCTGAGCACTATGGGACTTAACATCTGAGGTCATCAGTCGCCTAGAACTTAGAACTACTTAAACCTAATTAACCTAAGGACATCACACACATCCATGCCCGAGGCAGGATTCGAACCTGCGACCGTAGAGGTCACGCGGTTCCAGACTGAAGAGTCTAGAATTGCTCGGCCACATCGGCCGGCGTACAGATATGAACTGAGACCGACGGCTGCTGCGCCGCGCTTTGTGGCGCAACAATTGTTTAGTCTGTGATTTGACTCTGGAAGAACGCGCCGATAGTGTTTTTATAGCTCGGAAGTCCACAGCTTTAGCCGTATTATTTAATGTTACCTTTCGAAATACTTCAGATGCTCTACTTTATGTGCGTGACATTTCGCAGTTCATCGAGTATTGCAACATGAAACGAGCTAAGAAATTTTCTAGCCATCTCAGAAAGTACTACATAGATAATTCGTGTCTCATTACAAATAGCAGAAAACGGTGTTCAAGGCACTACTTTATTGTTTCATATACTGGCGGTTTATTACTATCATGGTTATTGACGGTGTGGAAACATATAAATTCGTAGTTACATTTGCACGTGTTGTGAAACAGATACTCGGGATGAAAATCTTAATGGACGCACAACAATGTCTGGTGTCTCTCTCTCTTCTCAGCGATCACAGGCCCCGTAGACCACTCGCTGCATCAACGATGTGCTTCCATCGCCTTCTATCTCTCGCAGCCTGTCTCCACCCTGTGCAAATTCCTAATGCTTTGATGTCCTTCTGTATGTCATCTTTACACCTTGTACGGGGTCGGCCCAATGGTCTTGTTGCCTGTTGAATTCCTTCAAATGCTTTCTTGGTGATTCTGTTGTTTTCCATTCTAGCCGCATGTCCAGCCCATTGCAGTCTCCTACTTTTTAATTTCTGGATGATAGTGGGTTGCTGCATTAACTGATAAATTTCATTGTTCTTTCGAATTCTGCATACACCATTCTCCATCACAGGTCCCCAGAGTTTTCTCATTACTTTTCTTTCGAAAACATTCAGTTTTTCTCTTTCATTATTTGTAAGTGTCCAGCTTTCTGAACCGTACTACGGGGCAGATGATAGTGTTGCATATCTTCATCTTTGTGGTGATTGACAAAGCTTTACTTTTTAGTGGATTGCTTAGTGAGTAAAGACATCTTGACCCTGGGGCTATTCTTTCATTTATATCCATTGCTATGATATTTTTACTGTTGAAACGTGATCCAAGGTATTTAAACAGAACTTTTCTGAATTTAGAATGCTGATTAGTTTCAAAGTAAGGATTTGGGTTTATGACTCGACCTATTTCCATATATTCGGTTTTCTCTTGGTCAATCAAAAGCCCCATTTTGCTGGCACTGTGCCTGAGAGACCTGTACATGTCTTTCAGTTCTTCTTCAGTTTCACTCAGCAACACTATATCATGTCAGTAAGCAAGGAGTTTTACTTCACTGTGTTCGAATCGGAGACCATTGTATAGATTTAAATTACTCTCCCGAACCACTTTCTCTAAAGCAGGGTTGAAGAGAACACATGAAAGAGCGTCTCCCTGATGTAAGCCTGTTTTAATTGGAAAGGTGGGGGATATGGATCCTCTGAACTTCACTGCTGCCTGAGAGCCATCCATGCACAGTTGTATCATCCTAATGATTTTATTGGGTATACTAAATTCTCGTAATGTGTTGTAGAGGCTACTTCTGGGGATGCTGTCGTAGGCTCGCTGGAAGTCAATGAAGAGACGGCCGGCCGGAGTGGCCGAGCGGTTAAAGGCGCTACAGTCTGGAACCGCACGACCGCTACGGTCGCAGGTTCGAATCCTGCCTCGGGCATGGATGTGTGTGATGTCCTTAGGTTAGTTAGGTTTAGGTAGTTCTAAGTTCTGGGGGACTTATGACCACAGCAGTTGAGTCCCATAGTCCTCAGAGCCATTTGAACCAATGAAGAGACAGTGGATGTTTTTGTTAAATTCCCAGTATTTCTTAAAGATCTGTCGTATAGTAAACAAATTATCAGTTGTGGAACGTTTGTTTCGAAATCCAGCCTGGTAATCTGGTGTCTGTTCATTCGAAAGAACAGACACCACGCAGATCCTGCAGCTGTGAAGCACTTTATGTAAATGATAGGGGAAACACTGCTGTCAGCTGCAGAGGGACTTTCAGCGGAATCAACGGCGTCGTGCGAAAATGTGTACTGGACCGGGATTCGTACCCGGGAGCTTCTGCTTACTAGGCAGGTGTGGTAGCCACTGCACCACCCGAGGCAGGGCGGTATCGCAACTGCACAGTCTATCTCGGTACGCTTCACTGTCGATCCGCTCTTTCGAAGGAACAGACACCACGCATTCACATAATTGATAAACCTGGATGGGCAATGGATCCACTTTCTTCAGAGCGAATGCACGAGAGACGTACGACCACCTGTGGGAATCTCTGAGCAGCAAACGATAGTATAATGGACAGTGACTGCGGATAGGTGGTGATCGGTGGGAGTGTGGATCGAGCTTTCTGTTCCTGGTACGTACATCTCTTCCGGTAGATTATGTGAACCACTTTCAATTGATTTACAAAGCTTAGTGTCTGTCCTTTTCCATAACAAGTAAAACGGTACGAACTGTCTGCGATAGCTATTAACACAATTGAGTTATAATTTTTATAATTGAAGAATATAGAGCCACTTCCCGTTGGACATCGAATCGGATGTGTTTTCCATCTATCGCACCTATGCAATGGGGGAAATTTATTGATTCAGATATCTTTGCTGATTCATCCCAGGATTCATTAGTGGGTGTTGAAACGCACTAACTTTGCAAAATTAGCCACAGAGCTTGACAGATCTCTTTAACAGTCAATCTTTCTGTAGATATTCCAATTCTGTACGAATAATGGAGGTCGGTAAATGTGCATACACTGGCCAAATCCCTAAAAATAAAAACATTGTTTTAGTGTCAGTGCAACATAAATATTATAGTTACGTTGTAGTTATTCAATATACTTCCTTATTTCGCCATACAAATACTGCATTTTCAGGCATAGCAGTCACGGGAAGGTGGAACCACGTATGTAATGCTTTTATCAAATTATGAAAGAAATACAAGGAATTAAAAGCGATTGGTTCACATGCCTCCAAAAAAAAAGTACATATTAAACGATGATCTACAGTTTCTGCGAAAATATACGAGGAAAGAGAACGGAAGAAAACTAACAATGGAGATGTAGACTACGATAGTGATGAACTAACTACTCCACCAATACCTCCGGCAGTGACTACAGTTGAATTAACAGCCGAAACAGTTGTTTCAAAAGCAAAACCACCTACAAGCCAACATAAAAACTGGATGAAGTCGACTTAAAAATTTTACAGATATTACAGAAAAGAGAACGTGAGAAAAAAGCAACAAACTGTCGTTCTTTGAAAGTGTGTTGTTTCATGTAGGAGGGTTGGAATTTTAATAGCGGCAACTATTTATTTACAGCTCGTACAAAATAGATACTGTTACAAAGTTTTACCGACCTTCAAAGTAGTCACCAGCGTTGTGTATATCCCATTGGGAGCGATGTGGAAGTCGTGGGACACTCTTAGCAGTGCCAGTTGTGTTGATAGTTCGAGCGGCGCGGTCTGTTGCCCGACGAATTTGTAGCAGTTCTGAAGCGAATGCCGTGAAGTGTTTCCTTCAGTTTAGAAATCGAGTTGAACTTACGAGGGTTTAAGTCAGGGTAGTGCAGTAGGTGGTATAGCACTTAGCAGCCCCATCAGTCAAACAAATCAGTAACAGCTTGCACTGTACGTGCTTGAGCATTGTCCTGCAAAATGATGGTCAGGTCCTGCAGAAAGTGTCATCACTTCTGTCTCTAAGCTGGTCGCAGGCTGTGTTCCAAAAATGAACAGCATAAAGATCGCCGCGATCGCAAATAAGTGTGCCACGTCAGATCAGTTTTCTCGAGAAAACACCTCTAACCAAGTCTAAAGAGAAATTCAGTATGTTAGCTAAATTTCATACGCAACAAGATATTACGTAATATGTGCTAAACTTAAAATCATAGCGACCTCTGTCATAGCTGACCGGCCTAAAGGTGGGAAACACTCATCGGCCTCCCATTCCGAACAAACGAATGAACTCGCCCAGCGCTTTGGACGAAAATTGGTCACTGCGGATAGGACACCGCATCCTGCGCAAACTATAGCAGTCACTAGCACCACTGAAAAGTACTTAGAATACGTAGAGTACTTAAAACGGAGTTTACCACAGGCTGGCGAAGAGTGACATCCCCACGGTCCAATTGAGAGCGTCAATGAGCACAAAAATCGTGTGTTTTTGAAGGAGTGTGGCCGCACACTATTCCTCCCTATCTATAGTCGACCCATCAATCCATCGAGCATCGGCCAATCTGACGTGGGTCTATGGCCAGTAACGTTCAGGTCGTTTCCTTCCACTCTGAAGGACATCATACAAACAGACTCTTATGTTTGATACTACAACATTCACTCGAAAGCAAAAACGTCGCTTTCCTTCCTATTATGGCTAGCAACAACAGCGTTTTACGTCACTTGTCCCGACCTGAGGGCTCTCGTGAGTGAGGCCGCTGTTCCAGCAGTTTTACTCATTTCCCATCTCACTCTAACCTGTTTGGATCCACTGACGTTGCGGTTCTCAAGACGTCATTGGCCGGGAGGCCCCTGGCGGCGCAGGTCCGGCCGCCTTGGTGCAGGTCTTATTACATTCGACGCCACATTGGGTGACCTGAGCGCCTGATAGGGGATGAAATGATAATGAAGACAACACAACATCCAGTCCCTGAGCCGAGAAAATCTGCGACCCAGCCGGGAATCGTACCCGGGCCCGTAGGACGGCAATCCGTCACGCTGATCACCCAGCTATCGGGGCGGACTACAGTCTACTATGACACCTTACAACAGCGTCTAAACGGTGTTTGAAGTTACCAGTTAATACTCCGATCTGAAATGAAACGGTTACTTAAGGAGAGCTGGCCGGAGCATCTGAAGTTCGCAGGGCCCTAGCGTTATTGTTTACCCCTGGTAACCTAAACGCTGCCACTTTTGCCTGCTCTCTTCATTGTATCTCTGATTTCCTATCTAGGAGTGCACCTGCTGGCTTCCAACAGGCTTATGCTTGACAATGCGTCAGGCAGTGAGTCGTCAGTAGATGAGAGCAGGATCTGTAGCATCTTAGGGATTTGCTAACAGATTAAACGACACCTCACTCATAGAAACGCAATACACATCTACATGGGAACATCAAAGAATGAAGATGAATGTCGTTGTGCTTACTGTTGAAGCAGATATGAAGGGATAAGAAATTCCCGCTGACTAAGGAAGTAAACGAAATAAATGGGAAAAACAGCCAAAGTTGCGAATTTCAGTTTTATTTATTTGACGACTAGTTTGGGTTGGGACCCATTTTCAAATCATCCAGATAGTCAAAACGATATTTCCCAAAATGTAAGATATTTAACAACAGCTGGAGAGCAGACAGGTAACTGCTCTGTAACTGTTCGTTTGCACTTTACTGTATGTTTATGATTGTTTTCTTGGCAAGGTTCTCATATTTTTGACATGGTTCTCATATTTTGGGAAATGCTGTTTTGACTGTCTGGATGATTTGAAAATGTTTCCCAACCGAAACTAGTCATCAAGTAAATAAAAGTGAAATTTGCAACGTCGGGTGTTTCTCCGTTGTGCTGATTAATACCAGCTGCTGCCCTGTAGCCACTCCAGCTTGTTGGAAGTTCGTAAGGAAGTAACGATTGTGACAACCCATTTTATGGCATTACATTCACATCTACATGATTATCCTGAAATTCACAGTTAAGTGTTGATGATAGGGTTCACAGAAGTACTTTCATGTCGTTCGTCTATCGATTTACTCTTTGATAGTACATGGGTGAAATAACCTTTTCGTGAGAGCTCTGCTTTCTCCGTATGTGGATGAGAACCAAGAAGATATTTTGGAATTCAGAGGAGAATGCTATGCAACGAGCGCTCCCCCACTTTTTTTTTTTTTTTTTTTAAAAAAAAGGAGGCAGGCAAGTAGAATCTTTTTTCGGTTTCGAATATAGCAGTTACTGCTTCCTCCTTCAGCTAATTTGTCAGAAAGTGTACTTTGGGACGTTTTTAATTTATTAAAGAGTTTAGTTTCCTATGCCAGCCCTTTACAACGTTCATGGTCCTGTGCCGCTGGTGAAAAGGTAGAAGATATTCCACATTTCAAGTGGTGTACTACGATTTTCTATCCTGTGATTGACTATGTAATCTATATCGTCTGCGAATTTAATGACCATTTCTCCACTGGGCATATCCACCATTATCGCCATCCAAGCTTCATCAACACTGTTTGATGGAAGATGTGCCACCGCAGCACACATGAGGAAGAGCAATCGCACTTCTTCTCTACCCCTATATTTCTCCGTTAATCCTAGTTTTTGGACTTTTTTCACAAGAATTGCTTGAAGTGAAAATTACAAGCGGGAAGGGATGTTACTCGGAACACTGTTAACGAAGCTGCAGTTGTTGACATTTTAGCTTTGCAGTTTTCGGTGGCCGTCCAGGTATCTTATTTTTTAATCCAGAAAAAATGTCTTTCATAGTATTTTGAGGGTTGTGGGGGGGGAGGAAGGAAATAAAACAGGAAATACGAGGAAAGGGAATAAAACAGGAAGTACTTTCGTCTCTTCTTCTGTCATACGTTAACGTGTATGGTGTAGAGTTGTCGGAATTTTTCGAACATCTGTCAGATATCCCATCCATAAGAACAGCTCCATTTTAACACAGGATTTCCTCCGCTCCTTTAGAACCGAACTCCAGGTCTCCTTTGTTTGTTACAGACCCCTACCAATTTTCAAAAATCTATAATCCTCAGTTAGTTTCAAAATGTTTTTTCTCAATTGAATCCGTGAACCACTGCCAAGTTCTGAGTCGTCCCAATAATTTCCCCTTTTGTGTTACATAATCCAGTCTGTAGATCACATAATTTGGCACATTTGCGACGAAATCTAAACACTCGTCTTGCAGATCTTGACTTTTTTTTTTTAAGAAACTGGAAAACGGGCACTGTTTTCTCGTGGACTCTTTACCTAGAGTTACGCACTCGTTCTTAATATGCACATGTTTCGTCATATGGGCAAGTATGTTGCTGTTCACCCATAATTCTGCCATTTGCAGTTTTATAACGGCCTCGGCATTTACTCCATCCGGAATTAACACACAACCAGTTCGTATACTCATCACAGTTTCTGTGGATCCAGTAGAGATGTCCATCCTTAAGACACGGTTTCCCTTTCGTCGTTGTAATTATTTCCATCATTCACAGTGTACAGATCTCAGGTAGCTTAGATCTACGAAACTATGTAGAAGGAAACAAAAGTTGTCGGCGAAGCCACTGCCTGACTGATGGTGAGAACATGTCCTTGGCTGGTGAAAGACTGTCGTAAATCAGCAGTGAGGGAGGCTCTCCTCAGAAAACACACGGTGCAAGACAGCTTGCTCGGAATTCCCACGCTACCTGCGGCAACCACGAAAGGATCGAAATCACCACTACCGGAAAAGCCCTAGTAGCCGCCAAAGTAGCCACTTGCGATTAAGAGAGGCTATAGTAAATACGGCAGACCTTTTAAACGTCCCAAAGGCTTCAATCAGAGCTAAATGGAACGCAGAATGGGCAGGGGCATTTGAATACAAAGGCAGATTTAATGGCAAAATTAATCTGGTACTGGTGACTAAAAGTCTAGCGCGAGAAACACAGTGCTCCGGAAGATTCAAGAGCGTTACAATACATAACTACGGCTGCTACAGGAAACATCTACGCTGCATGGACTTGGTTGTATTCCGATTACTCGACTGTAACAAAGCAGAGGATCCCTTCCACATCTTATTTTACCATAACAGATACAATACTATAAATCTAGACATACTGTATTACTAAATTAGGACTGCTACGGTCGGAGGTTCGAATCCTGCCTCGGGCATGGATGTGTGTGATGTCCTTAGGTTAGTTAGGTTTAAGTAGTTCTAAGTTCTAGGGGACTGATGACCACAGATGTTAAGTCCCATAGTGCTCAGAGCCATTTGAACCATTACTAAATTAGTGTCTCCCACCGCGTTTTTCTGTCAGCATATCAAGACTAATCTCATGAAATACCGTAGGGATTTTCACAGGTTTTTCACTAGTAGACGACTGATTTACGAGTATGATTTGTGTGTATAATTTGTAATTACAGTAATGATGAACATGTAATATATGCATGGTTATCTGTTCAATATTAAATTGATGTTTGGAGTGACATCTCGTGGCAATGATGAGAGCTACGAGATGCTTGGCTACATTGGAGGCGGTGTGTGGCGGGAAAAGCAGTAAACAGCCGCTGCAATAACAGAGAGCAGCTATGTTTGAGCATAATCTATACAAATTATAAAGTCCCCTGCCGCGTTTTCCGCTATGTTTCTCTCTTTATCTGAGTGCTCAAATGAAACGATACGAAACGTCGTAACAAACAAACCGGTTGAAATCAGCATGTGGCGCTATGGGATAACGCGAATGTAGTGTCCGGCGCGGCTGCTCGCATGCGTCACATGCCCTAAAAAGTTCAGAGCTGTGCCGCCAGTAGCCAAAGTGAAGCTCACCCTCTTTTTCGACGTCCGAGGTCCGATACTCATCGAATCCTCAATCACAGGAAAACTGTTAGTAGTGACGTGTTCTGTGAGACACTTCGCAGTCTATGCAAGTCCACGAAGAATAGACGGCCTGGGCTACTCACGGGAGGGTGTTATTTTGCTCCACGATAAAGCGCGTCCGCACGACTTCTAGGTCACAAAAAGCGTAACGACCAAGTTAAAAGTGGGAGCATCTTGATCATCCGTTCTACAGTCCGGACATGTCGCCCTGCGACTACCGTGTATTAGGGGAAAAAAAAAAATTAAACTTTGAAGGAAATGTTTGACTTAGGACGTCGAACTGAAGGACGCAGTGGAGGATTGGTTCTTCTCACAGCCAAAGGAGTACTCCTTACTCGGAATCCTTCGGCTAGTGAAACAGTGGGATAGTTGTGTGCAGGCCTTTCGTGATTACTTCTGAATAAAAACTTCATTTATACCTGCAGTGTTGTTTCGTACCTTTTCCTTTGATCACTGCTCATATATGCAGTCTAATCTCAAGACTTTCGAAAAAGTTAATCACATTCTTCACTAAATAGACTGTGAATGGTAGCTGTATTTTTTTTTTTTTTTTTTTTTTGAATCCTTTACTCAAAATCGTTCGTAACTGAACAGTTGGCTGCTTTAACTGGAAGATAGACAAAGCGACTTTGCCCTGTGATAAACACGTAAACGACAGCGATAACTTAGTAACACAAATAAAAACGACCAACAGTGGCCTGGGTCTACAAAGAAATGCTTCCAACAGGGCACACAGTTTGCTGTCTGAATGTTTACAGAAACAGTTGTGTGGCCTATTGAAATGAGATGGGGAACTTTATCGCTGTTTGCTCGCTTGGTGTGTGCTTTGTCTTTTGTAATCGTGGAGCGCTTTCCTGTTGTTCTACCATCCTCACATAGAAACTCAGTCACTAGGTCGCCGCTGCCTCTTCAAGAATGGAACTGACCGCCACAATACGTACTAGCCAGTCTGTCTTTCTTTGAGAGGTATTCCGTATGTTGCACGTTCCCCCACTCACGAGACAGTTGCTCCTGCAGGTACAGGAATTTCCTATTAACGCTGTACTAAAACATCTGTGTTTCCTTTGCAGCGTGGCTCGTTGAACTCATCTCTGTTTTCACCAAACTAGAAGCGGTTGTCTGCGTCTAAAAGAACTTCTTGTTCTTCGACTTTCCCTGGTATCCCACCTCCGTATCCGAAATTTGCTGGTGGAAGCGTTCCCCGTGTCTCGACCTGAATTCTGATTTTTTTAGTTAATTTTCGTGTAGGTTTACTGCAAACTAGCCATACTGATTTTCATATATGCTTTTTAACGCAAATCTCAAACCTAATAGCAATAATATAAAAGTTGTACATCAGTTGCCTTACACAGCTTTGAAATTTGCTTTGTTTGATACAGTCGTACTGGAGGTGGTGCGCCCTTTCGTTTTTCGGACATGAGAACAGAAATGCTAAGTTAGTACAGACCGGAGACCAAGTTGTATAAGACTAGCCAACAAAATTTTCCTTTTTTCTGCAACTGGCATGAAAACAGCTAATCTTTTGTTTTCAGGTGTGCTGATAATGAAAATGTCAATGAAAACGCAAGATTAGCTCTCGTTTTGTAGTTATGATAACTTAACGTTATTTCCTATATAAGCTTATGCATGTATTTACCTTTGTGTTATCCCTCAGAGGAAAGTCACTGCAGGCGGCGCAGCTGCTTTGCTTGGGGTTTGTTGTTTTGTACTGGTGATTCTCTGACTAGTGTCCAGCAGTAATCGGCTAACACTGATGCACTCCACTTTCCCTGGTGTCTCACTTCCATATGCGAAATATGCTGGTGGAAGCGTTCTCCGTGCTTGTCAGTTACAGCACCACAGTTGTCAGGAAATAAATCCAAGTGGGACTTTAGGAAATGTAACTCAGAGGACATGTTGCACCTCAGTCTATTGTAAAAGTGCAGTAGATTTATCACAAGATCCTTATAGTTTTCTGCCATCGTATTTCGTAGAAAATTTGTGGACCTTTGAACAAAGGCATCCCAAGCTAACTTTTTATCACCTATCAGGCTGACGTTGAAATATTCATTTTTGTATAGTTTGCATACCTGGGTACCCACGTAAATCCCCTCTTTTACTTTCGCATCCCTAAGATGTGGAAATTTCTCTTGCAAATAGAGAAATAGTTTCCTAATTTTGTCCATGGTCTTTACGAATGAAGAGCAGGGGGAGTTATGTTCTCGGATTCGACAAGTTCTTCGTGCATAACATTGTGATTTCCTGGTTCAAAAAAATGGTTCAAATGGCTCTGAGCACAATCGGACTTAACTTCTGAGGTCATCAGTCCCCTAGAACTGAGAACTACTTAAACCTAACTAACCTAAGGAGATCACACACATCCAGCCCGAGGCAGGATTCGAACCTGCGACCGTAGCTGTCGCGCGGTTCCATACTGTAGCGCCTAGAACCGCTCGGCCACTTCATCCGGCTTTCCTGGTTCAATTGATTGGCGCCAAGGCCAGTCTTTATAGTAAAGTGCTTTGGTGCGACTATACCAGAGGCACAGCAGGAAGCAACAGAATTTGATGTAGCCGTGGTGTAGCCCAAGTAATATGCCTATGACTTTCAGATCACCGAAAATCTGCCATTGAAATTTGTCATAGTTCAACCGCAATAACATTTTTTTTATGTTGTCACATGTTTCTTTTATGGAAGGCCAATCGGAATGGATGGTAACACGTTGCCAATACGCTGTAACACACACTTGAGACTTGCTTTGGAGGAGTCGATGAACAGCCTCCACTGATCTCTTTTATGTACCAAGGAAAATCTCCAAACAGCTGTACGTTTTGAGAAGTTATTTTGCCGGCCGCGGTAGTCGAGCGGTTCTAGGGTCTTCAGTCTGGAACCGCGCGGCTGCCGCGGTTGCAGGTTCGAATCCTGCCTCGGGCATGGATGTGTGTGATGTCCTTAGGCTTAAGTAGTTCTAAGTCTAGGGGACTGATGACCTCCGATGATAAGTCCCATAGTGCCTAGAGCCATTTGAACCATTTGATAAGTTATTTTATTCAGACAACCAGTTTCGGCATCTCAGTAATGCCATCTTGAGGCTCCTACGCACTCCAAATACATACAGATATATCGATATTTGCGTACTGCGGCCATCAATATCTGGATTCCGCGAATTTGTTTTTGTTTTTGAAGTGTTTACTTCGAAGACTTGCCATCGATATAACTGATGGTCGCCGGCCGGAGTGGTCGAGCGGTCCTAGGCGCTTCAGTCTGGAACGGCGCGACCGCTACGGTCGCAGGTTCGAATCCTGCCTCGGGCATGGATGTGTGTGATGTCCTTAGGTTAGTTAGGTTTAAGTAGTTCTAAGTTCTAGGGGACTGATGACCTCAGCTATTAAGTTCCTTAGTGCTCAGAGCCATTTGAACCATTCTTGAACTGATCGTCAATGCGTGGAGTGCATAGGTGTTTGAAGATGGCATTATTGAGAGGCCGACACAGGTTGTCAAAATAAAAGTTACTTCTCAAACATACGGTTGTTTGGCGATTTTCCTTGGTGAATATTTGACAGGCCGCGATTGACAGAGATCATTCTTATAGTCAATGTCCATATCTGCAATTTGTCCCTGTATATCACTACAGAAGACCAACTTCTTTTCACTTTCGAAAATGGAAGGAATGGCATATGCCGGTTACGGGATGCAGTCACATTTATCATATTATCAAGAGAGTTCCGCCGTTGTAGTCTAGACACCAGCAGTTCAGCTTTACCATTCGGTAATTCGAGATGTCTCACTAGGTCATTAAGGTCACACTGTGTTATTTTGCGACACTTATCGTTACACAAAAATCCGGCTCTTTCGAAGAACGGGGTTTCGAAGGTGATAGTGGAGCCCTCGTCACTATCACAATCTGGTGGGACAGAAACAGGCAGTCCATCTCCGTGAGGCACTGGTCGCAACTTCGACGTTATGTTAGCATATGTCAACGAAGAGTTTTTCTTCTAGGAAATACCCAATGTTGTTATTTGAGCAGTCATATAAAAGTAACAATCAATCACATGGTTTAATGGTTCTCGTGAGATCATTGGTATAGTAACGCACATGGAAGATCTTTTATGATTGAGCCACGAATGAAGACTTGAGAAACGAGATATTCAACATATATGAGGAGCCCAAGACTTGTCCCAGTCCCCGATTTTACAGCCAAAGTACAGTCTGTACGCCTTCCTAATACATGGCGTTATTAGCCTCCTTTATCATTTCACTGCAGGCTGTCCGCAAATGTAACAAAAATTATCAGTACTGTTTAGTGATTGGCGAGGCGAATTGAATCACAGGAATTACAACGACCACAGGCATTAACTGCAGTTCAGTGACACAGTCTTCCAACAAGAGAACAGAACAGAACTTGAAACTACTCTTATATGAAACATGCTCCGTTCCTAACACCCCCCCCCCCCTCTTTAGCCCGGGATAAAAATAGCCACAAAATATACAAAGCTATAGTTGCCTGAAACTTCATCACTCTGTCTATCATCAGCTGTATTTGGAACCCTATATGAGAATGGATTGACAATGAATGCTAATACAGTATAATCGTAAATAAATGCATTCCTCCCTTTAACTTGGAGACGAAAGCTAATTCGAGTTTTTCGCTGTCGTTTTCATTATCAACGTGGTCGATTAGTTAACGAACATTTATTGCATCCAACTTACATTTTCACTCTTGGTTAGTGTATGAAATTTTCTTTAGAAAAAACGCTATAAAAAGATATAATGATCTCAGAGGAAACAATGCCATGTCGAAAAACACACACACACACACACACACACACACACACACACACACACACACACACACACACACACACACACAGAGAGAGAGAGAGAGAGAGAGAGAGAGAGAGAGAGAGAGAGAGAGAGGGAGGGGGGGGGGGAAGAGAGGCGAGGAAGTATGGAGGGCGGGAGAGGGAACGCACTGAGAATTTTGTCGAAGGCACCGATGGGCCAGTTAACATGTATCTTTCGTGGTCTACGAAATACAACATATATTTCGTGTATATAATTCAGGGCTAATAATAAGTGCCTATAAAGAAAGCAAGCGGAAAGAAAGTTTGTGTAGCAACAGAAAACTTCTGTCTATGAAACGGTCATAATAAATGTATATACATTGTTAGTGTTTTGAACCATGAACATAGTTCTCTCACTAAATTGCAAGTGTACTGAACATTTCGTTGTTCTGATATTGTTCAGTGGTAAACTTTCACTTGTCGCTGTCGCTGTGTGCTTCTCTTCAAGGCTCTAAAACTCTGGAAATCGCATGGAGAGACATCGGGACTGTATGGACAATGTGTGAGGGCTTCCCAATGCAATGTCTGCAGCGTTGTCGGGACAACCTTAGAAACATGTGGGCCCGCCCAAAGACATTCGTGGCCGTCGATTTGCTGCGGACGAAGAAGTGCACGCTTCCAGAGCCAAACGCAGACAGTTATACACGAAGAGAGTGATCGACTTTTCTCGCAGTAGGATAAATGTGTTAACAGATGTAGCGATCACTTTTGCGATAGTAAACAGTTTGCTTAATTTTTCCATCTGTCAACGTATGCGAGAAGAACGTCAGGCACAACAGAAATATTTAGGTGTTGATGTGATATTATGATACAAACTGTTGTATCAAAGATTTTTGGTGTGGGATTCTCCCCTTTTTTTCCTCCAAATTTATCCACATTAAGTAATAACGTTCGCATATGAGTCGCACAGACCTACTTGAAAATTCTGCATGAACTCTTGTCCTCTTGGAATCGTGAGGTGCTTCCGCATGAGGCATTCAACTGGAGACTTAGGAATGAAACAGTCTTGTAATAAAATGAATATTCCTGCAACAATAAATTGAGAAGAGTGTGTGTTTTAAACGAGTATAGCTGATTCCGGAGCTTCTCCCGGCATTCGTTTGGCATTACAAACCGTGAAAACTGCAACTATTAACGCTAATTCTTGTAAATCAAGTAATCTTCAAATAACTGGAGCCTGATAAAAGCAAGCTGTAGGTCTATAGAAAATGTGTAGAAGATAAGATATTTGAATCGTTTCTCTTCTAAGTTACTGTGAAATATATGTAAAACATATTTGCATTGAAGAGCAGATAGACAAAACTGGAAACAGCTTATCGCCAGTTCAAGAACATACAGTATGTTCGTCTCAACGCCTCTCAATTGATGTTTAATTCTGATATTACACTCTCGTAACAAGACCTTCTGTATAGCAAACTTCAGGATGCCACATTTATCGAGTTAAAAAAGGGCAGCTTAGATGACTAGAACTGAAAAAACGAAAGATTTTTGAGGGACATTGTAGTGCCATTGAGTTAGACCAAAGAGTTAGGTCAAGAATTAGCAATAAGAAGAAACTGTGCACTCATACAAAGAATATGATAATCAGTGTCTTTCGAAGGTATTCTATGAATGCTGAGTGTTCGAAATAAGTTAGAAGTTAATTAGTTAGAAAAGACTTAGAACACGTAAACTTCTACCTGAAACAGGGGTGAACTGGGTACGGGAGAAAAGCCATTAATGGCTCTAGGGTGAAGGAGGAGGCCTACTGGGGCTGCCAATTCCCCCCCCCCCCCCGCCCCCCTCCTTTCGATTAGTCCTTGTGGTCCAGTGAGAGAGACGATTAGATTAGGCTCACACAAAAGAGCTAAGCTGAAGCCTTTTTAGGGTTCTCCATAGTGGTTCACTTGCTGCTAGGTTTTCCGAGTGGTCACCTTCATATTTCTGGCGCTGCAACAAGTTTCTACTGATGACGCACACAGCGTTCTGCTCGGCAAAGATGGCCTTTGCAATCAAAGTCCAAAGCAGGCGCGCACGGCAACAGCCAGCATGAGTAGTACACGACGCATTGGGATCGGCACATAGTCTGGGTATATGACGAAAGACAGCAGGCTAGGTAGTAATATGATCTGATTTGTAAGTGAAGGCTGCCTCAAGGACGAGGAAATATCCCGTTCGCAGACTCCTCTTGTTCGATGACCATTGCAGCCGTAACTTTTCTGGTTAGGATCTCAAGAGATGAAAACCTGCTGCCATTCTACAGACCTTGCGGTTTGTTGCTCATATAGTTGTACACTGCGTATTTCAGCTGAACGTGTACGCTGGTAGATACGTAGAACTTGAAACGACAATGTTTCGTAAGTAAATTAGCACTTGGAACGGGCAACGAGAGGCAACTGTGTCTTATATTTCAAAATCCTCCCTTCTGCCTGCTCCTTGTTTGAACCAAAACTAGTACACTTACCCGTGCAACCACCCATCGAAAATATAGCAACTTATTTGTGTGTTTGCGCTTAGTGTCGCATACTTAGTGCAGTGGCTGCGACGTGGTATTAGCTCGCTTCCCCCGTAAGACGAGTAAAACGTTTGTGCTGTCCATTCGGAACGCCAGTGCATTCACTTAGAGCAGTTTGTAGAAACCAGGGATATCAGTTCAGACGGATTGGTAATTGAATCAACTTTTAGTTTTTTTTCTAAATGTCTCAAACAATCGAAAAGTATGTAACGTCCAATTTTCAACTTAACTAGGAGAAAAAAATCTTCAATATTTTTGTATGTTTGCAATTATCTGTGATTTGTTGTGTTACACATTTGTTGATGGTCCGTCCAATGCAAAAGCAAACGTCTCAGTGAGCTGAGGTGTCCACCACCTGCAATGAAAGCAGAGGTGGAGTTATCTGCCGGGAAACTAGAAATCAGCTGAGCCAGCGCATCCCAAAGAATAATATAAATGGGATAAATAATTATAACATGTACTTAGAAAAGTCTGTGCAACAATGCTGAGGATTATTAGAAAGGTGGACAAGCGATGTTCCTTTGCCAAATTAAACAAATTGAAGCAAGCATAGTTCTGCCGTCTTGATCGTACGTGTTTGTTGATTGGCACATATTGCAGTACTACGGTAAAGTATAGCCGACAGCAGCGCTCTTTTTGTCTTACGTTTTGTGTGGCTAGCTATTGAGCATTTTCGTTTGTAACTGATGTGATTAGGAATGTTGGGAAGAGCTATTGTTCATTTCTAGGGAAATGACGAGGCAAAGGCAGTAGAAACTGCAGGAATAATACGTAATTTCATAAGTTCATTACCCTGCATCACGGGTGTGTTATTCGGTGAAAAAAATTTTAATTTTGTTTTAAACAATCTCCGGTTCTGTATATTAGAGTAGCACCTGAAAGACATTGTAATTAAATTTTTTGAGTAGTGGAATGCCTTGTAAACCAGTCTGATCGATAAAGTTGAGATTTAACGAAAAACCTAAGATTTTTTGAACATTTTTAATAAAAAATATTAGATTCTTTATTTCACTTTGCTTATCGTATACAAGGTGACAGCAATAAAACCGACAAACTGTATGGGTGGATTTCAGACTGAAAATGGAAGAAAAAAAAAGTCCCATGACCATGTGTACGGAAATGCATCTTTGCCACGGTAGATGGAGCTGACGAATGAAAGTTCGTCCGACCACGTGCCGTGTGTTTCTTGGATGTTGCAGGCTGACTGACGCAGAATGGTCAGGTAATCATATCGGGAACAAGCCGAGATGGCTTTTGTGTACGGCCAAGCAGATGGAAACGGTCGAGAGGCAGCATGTCCTCTAGAATCCAGTTCTCCAGATCTGGTGTACGCACAGTCCACCGCCTCCCTGCTCGTTCCTCAGTCTGAAATGACCCATGATCACACAAACGCTCAAGAAGAGCTTGAGATGATGTGTGATGTGGTTGATGTTTGCGAGGGTACTTGTTTCGATGTAGCCGTGGTGCCTCTCGACCGTTTCCATCTGCTTGCCCACACACAAATACAATCTCGGCTTGCTCCCGGTGTGAATACCGGACCATTCTGCTGCGTTAATAACACAGCGTGCAACACATAAGGAACACACAGAACGTGGTCAGAGGAACTTTCATTTGTCGGCGACATTTGCGGTGGCAACAATCTTTCGCAGACACACGGTCATGTGACCTTCTTTCCTCCATTTCAAGTCAAGAATCCGTCCCTGCAGTTTGTCGATTTTATTAATGTTCACCCTGTATTCTGCGGTACCATAGGTACACAGTTGATTGTATAGCAGAGTAAAACTTGGCGCTACAATAATAAGATTTCTACCAGTGCACTCTAAATTACTCTCACATTCAGAATTTTGAGTACCTAACTCTTTAGCAGTAAGAAGCGTTCAATTGCAGGCTCAGTGGATTTACATTGATAAATTAATTGTACGCAACAGGAAAAATTCGTTAGCAGCGTACCTGGGTTGTAAAATAGTAGGGAAAAAAGAGTAGTGATAGCCTATAGGAGCAGACAAGAATAATATGTTACACTTCTGGTAACATCAAGAATGATCGAAGCAATAATTCAAGGGAAAAAAAGAAAACCTGGTCAAGTGCAAGTTGGACTCGTGCACTGGTCATTAATCCCTGAAGTTGAGAGCCTCTAGGATTTGTTTCTGTTATCGATATTGATACTGGCAAGCTATCGGACATGGTGCAGTAGATCCTGAGACGAGCCCGGACATAAAAAAAGAAGCGAACAGGGGACTACAGTTCAAATATCTAGAAAGATAAGATTTAATCAAACATTTTATTTAGTTACTAACACATGACTACAGCTTACATTTTATGTTTGCATGCAATTTTTTTTTCTATTCCCTTTTTGACGGGTGATGAATGCAATGTAAATTCTGATGGTAAAATATATTTTTCGTATTTTTTATTTGATATAATTACAGTTTAACGGATTTTTCCTTTACTTGTGTGAAACTTTGCTTCTTGCCAGTTTTCTTGGTTCTATGTCAACGCGAACTACCCTATAGGTTTGGATGAGTGAATTTGCGAGTATCGAAATATGTGACATAAATGACAGTATTTTTTGATTGCATCGACTTAGAAGCGCTTAATTTCTTACACCACCAAGGGACCGTAGACCTTAGTATGTGACAAATTTCCACTTTATGTTTTTACACGTTCCTAATAAAAGTGGCAGAAAGTTAACTTTTTTATACTGCTGAGGGATCGTAGACCTTAGCATGTGATATAAGTTTCACCTATATGCGTTTATCCATTCCTAAGAAAACGGATTTTTAATAGTCAGATAGACAAGACAGACAGACGGACAACAATGCGATTCTATAAGGCTTTACGGAACGCAAAACATTAGAGATTCTGTTACTTCAGAAAATGTTGTCAGTTATTAATCAGTTTCCATTCTCATCTTTGGTTCAAATCTGCAATTGTAAAGTCGTTTACAACATCGATAATGCTTTTGCTACTCAAAGCGACATTTATCCTACGCTATCGCGATGGGCGATTTTAGAGATGTGGGACTCAGAAAGTATCACCAAAATATAAATCTAGCCATAGGCTCATACAGTCGTGCAAATAATACCGTGATCTCACTGACAATTTTGTTGAACGAATGAAATTATTAGTGCAGAGTAAAATTCGGTATCTCATTAACCTTGCAAAATTCTCCAATCAATCTTACGGCTTGATTTCAATGGTGTCATTAGGAAGAAATTTTAATTGTCGTTTTACAATTCCAACTGAATATTGATTCACAAATAATTCATGGAAAAAGGGAAATTCTGTGGTAACTGTCAGAATCACCAAACGCTAGTATGGGTTTTGTAGCCTGTAGCGTAGGCCTATATGAAATACAATGAATTTCGCGCCACATTGTTATGGGTATCTGTCATGGAAAACATATCCAGAGAGCTCAAGCTGATCCATGTAAACTTACGAGGTGATTTAATTGTCGACTTTTGAATTGAGTAATAGATGAACGTAATTTACATTCCAGGATAGTGGAATGAGTAATCCGTCAAATGAAGTGCTTGCAGTGAAACGTATGAAATATTACAATGTTGTACATCTAAAGTAAAATATAGATTAGGCAACTGATAGAGAACATTTTTTAGAGAATAACAACAATCGTAGCCAACAGTCAAGGAATGCTGACAGTAAAAACTGACGTAACGTTTCTAATATCGCCACTACGTCTATTTCGCTAAGTAGCTTTGAGAAGTGCAGTAGATTAACAGACATCGTGTGTAATTTTTATCCTTTTTTTTAATGAAAAGAAAGGCCTGAAAACGTAGAAGCATCAGGAATGTCGATTCGTTGTAGAATTATGAACAAGTGTTGTATTCTGTATTTACAGACCGAGCAGCTTTTCTATAGCTACCAGCGTCGTTTCAGAAAGCTCCAAAGGATTTTAGACAGTCCCAGATTGCCGATTACTGAGCGCAGTGCTTGTTATGGAATATTGAATTACATAAGCGAGAGAGTTAATGATGAGGTCCCATACGCCGAGGAGTGTTGTGGACGATGCGGGAGATCCGCAGCACCGTACTAGCCAATGTCCTAGTGGAGGTGGTTTGCCATTGCCTTCCTCCGACCGACCGAGACAGCAACACCCAGTCATCTCGAGGCAGGAAAAATCCCTGACCTCTTCGGGAATCGAACCCGGAACTCGGTGCGAGGGAAGCGAGAACGCTACCACAAGACCACGAGCTACCGACCGAAAGACTTGAGATAGGGCTTATTACATCATTGGCAGTGGGAAGTCGACGCCAGAAACAGATGTACTTTAAGGCCTTACAAAAAACTTCCGTGGCTCACTGGAACTGTTTAAGTGTTACACTGTAACATTCCGACACGTCCGAAATGCAGAAAGACCTGCAAATGTCAACCAGTCCATATGTTGACAACTAATAAAATGTAAAGTATGTAGTGAAATAGGTGAAACGAGGATTTATTTTTTACACCATATGTGATATGTCGTTACAGCAAGCCACTACAGTCAATTACTTAAGCGATGCAATTCACATAGATTTCAAACGAGTTGACTACCTATATGTATATGTGAGAAAAGCAGATAACTGGTTGAGATTGTGAAGCACAATTTTTTGAAAGCTTATCTCGTGTAGGTAGATGACGCCCGACTAATTTATGCGTATTGTTTCTCTATCTGGAATCCTTACCATGCGGAATTAATACGAGAAACAGATAACGTTCAATAAAGAGCTGCACGAATTCATTTGTTTGGTCCGAGTGATTACATCTCAGATAGCCTTATCCAATTGCAATGGGACGCATAAAACAAACAGTACTCTTGAAATTAGAATCATCTATCTGCCAGCGCCACAACAGTAATTAAGCCACGTAATGACTGTCATAAGATGACAGCGATAAATAAACCAGAGAAATTCGTACTCCACGATCACCTTCCGGAGCAAAAAAAAAAAAAAAAAAGTTCAAATGTGTGTGAAATCTTATGGGACTTAACTGCTAAGGTCATCAGTCCCTAAGCTTACACACTACCTAACCTAAATTATCCTAAGCACAAACACACACACCCATGCCCGAGGGAGGACTCGAACCTCCGCCGGGACCAGCCGGAGCAACACTCAAGCACAAAGTGGGTGATAGAATTAACTGTTTTGGTACTCTCATCAACATTAGTCGAAAGTCGTATAGTGTTTTGTAGAGTACCAAGTGCACATTTACATATAGCTGAGAATATTACGGAAACATTGATTGTCTAAGACAGAAAATTCCTCTTCATGAACGAAATGTAATTTTGGTATCTCCCGTCAGATGAGAAGTTGCGTGCCATCGGTCAGAGTTTCCTGTCTCGGGCAAACCTAACCTAACCCAACCTACGGCTCCGGAGTTGTCGCATGCTAGTCTTACACCCGGATGCTTGTTTACTCGGCTTACGCTCTCTTGCATTTCGTGTTGTGATTTCTTCACGCTGTAGCGCTCTGATAGTTCCGTGTTTGTCCCTGACCGTGCTTTCGGACTCTCTGCTAGCCGGTTAGTTTGAGACTTTGTGTTTATTTCGGGCTTCACGCATCATGGTACTTCACGCTAAACCTGATCGTTTTCATCTTCACTTTCATCCCTCTGTGCGAGATATAACAGTAATAAAACGTGAACATTAATTATAGCTGCCAATATCATTTAGGCAGCTGGTTTTGTCTTGTCTCAGGCCAAAAAGAAGTTGAAGCTTTCGTTATCATGACAAAACTTTTGTAATTGACAGATAACGGCCCTGAGGCTGAAGGTAAGAGAATGAGATAGTCTTTTCGCGGGCACACTGCTTCCGTGGAAGCAGTGTACTGCAGATGTGTGCGAAACTATGAGAGAGTAACGCCACAGGATGCTGGAAGGAAGTAACACAGCTTCGAATTAGTTGGGAAAAACCTATCAATAGCCAAGTTCGCATGAATTAGTCTTTATTGTTGACAACTGGTTTCTAAAGTTGTAATTGTCATCTTGTGGCCTGTAACGTAAAGCATACACATAGAATACATCTCCTACCATGATTTATGAAAAAGAATATTTGAGGAAAAATTTTTTGTTTGACATTGCAAATGGTATATGGAAAATGTACATTTACATACCTTCAAAAAATTTTTTTAAATAAAACGTGTGCCAATGTGAGTTAGTACACATGCCATGTTACCATTATGTCACAGTGGTTAGAGGAATGATCACATAAACATAGTTTAAAGAAAAGCAAATACCAGACTTCGAATTATTTGAAGAATGCTAGGAAACCGACGTTCGTTTTCAAAAGATATTGCTTAAAAATATCTTTGTTTAAACATTCTTGTTGATCTCCATCAGGTCGGAATGAGAGGGAACGTCGGATGTTCAGGCCTTATTAAAACGCGGCAAGAATTGACTTACACTCTCTCGCAGGTTACTCAAGTTTTACATAAATAATTTATAGCGATATTCAGAGTGTAAAAATATTTACTTGAAGGTAGATGCAAAGTGTAGCCATGACATACGTGGACCTTTGCTAACTTCAGGTTTGTGTCAAGGTCGGCAATTTATTTGCGGGGTAAAGTCATCCGCGAAGCTGGATCACACTGTACCAATAGAAGCAAATATCAACTAAAAGAATGAAAGAATTAAACAGTGTTTTCATTTAAGCTCTTCTTTTGTTGGTTTCATGTGTTCCTTTACGAATTCCTGTTCTTTGCAAACCTTTTGTCTCAGAGTAGCACTTGCAACATACATTATCAATTATTTGCTGGATGTATTCCAATCTCTGTCTTCCTCTTCAATTTTTTTTTTCCGCAGCTCCCTCCAATGCCATGGAAATTATTCCCTGATGTTTCAACAGATATCCTGTCACTCTGCCCCTTCTTCTTGTCAGTGTTCCCCAAATATTCCTTTCCTCGCCGGTTCTGCGGAGAGTCTCCTCATTGCTTACCCCCAACATTCTTCTTTAGCACCGTATCTCAGATGTTATCGTGCTATAAATGCTATGCTCCAAATGTACATTCTTAGAATGTATTTATCGTAGGGCAATACATATACAAAGGTTACTAATTACTTCACATCAGCATTTAAGCAGAGCTCTCCAGCATAAAGTAACAAATAACAACTGCTATAGATGGCTGTCAAGGTCTTTTATGTGTTTTATAACATCACTCATCGCTGTGCGGAAGTACCCTTGTAGGCATGTGCGGGACATGTCGATACAACATGGGCAACTGTCTCTCGTTCCGCACCAGTCACAGGATGGTGATAGAGATTTGCCCATTTGTAGCGTGTGTCTGCACATCGTCCATGGCCCGTTCGGATGCCGTTCAAGATAGTCCAAATTGTCGCAGGCTGGTCGAATCCAGGAAGTTTCTTCTGGATGCAAGATAGCTTCAGGCATTGTGGGGAACAGTTCTGTTGCCAGCAGCGTTTCCATTCATCGCTGGGATTGAATTCAGTTTCCATGAGAGTCCTGGCTGTGATGAGAGTGAGATGTCTTGATCGCAGTCTTTTTCGCTGCGCTGGGAATACGTCGTCCATTATTGGAAGGCCGATGTTACTAGCAATCTTCTGGTATTCACGCAGTAGTGTGCTCTTCCGCCTGATATCAGGAGGTGGAATGTGGCTAAAAATAGGTAGCCAGTATGTGGGAGTAAATCGTATTGACGCACTAACAATGTGCATGGCTTCGTTAAGTTGTACGTCTATCTTTTTTACGAGCGGATAGGCGCACAGTATTCTCCTGCAGTGGATAGGCGCACAGTATTCTCCTGCTGAGTATACCAAACCGAGTGCTGATACCCGGAGAGTGTCTGGTAACGTTCCCCGACAAGAGCCGCAGAGTTTATGGAGAATGTTGTTTCTGGTTTTTAGCTTAGCATATGTTCGTGTCAAGTGCTCTTTAAAAGGAAGTGTCCCATCCAACGCCATCCCAAGGTATTTTGAGTGCATATTATGATGAAGTTTGTCTCCTTTAAAATAGACAACGAGGCCTCTGTGTGTCAATCTATTGGACAGTTGAAAACATGAAACTTGTGTTTTATTAAGTTTGGTTGAAGCCTCCATTTGCGTCAATGGTGGCATAAGATATGTAGATCAAAAGTTAGAATTTCTTCAGTTCTTTCAAAAGTTTTGCATTGGGTAGCTATTGCCCAGTCGTCTGCATAGCCAAACTTTCTGGACTGTGTTGGAGAAATATCAGGTATACGAGTATACAGATTAAACAAGAGAGAAGCAAGAACGGATCCCTGTGCAAAGCCAGGGACTTTTTGGGGCAGCTAGTGTCTTTCTGTAGTTACAGTAAATGTCCTTCCAGTTAAAATGTTGTCAATTAATTTTGTTGTCCGTTTGCGTGGGACAAGTTGCAGTAATTTATAAAGCAGTCCATACCTTCAAACGATGTCATATGCAGCACTTAGATCGACGAAACCAACTGATGTTTTCTGCTTCATTTGGTATCCTGCTTCAATAAATGTTGTTAAAGATAACACTTGATCAGCGCAGCTCCGTCCCGGACGGAATCCAGCTTGCTCAAGAGGAAGGTTCTGAAAGATTGCTGGACTAATCCGATTGTATAGATTTCTTTCAAGGAATTTGTAAATAGTGCTCATTAGTGAGACTGGACGGAGTTCTTAGACTGGTCTGGTACCTCGCCGGGCTTGAGTATTGCTATGATTTTTGATTGCTTCATTTTTTGTGGGACTGAACCAGATGTAGTAATGTCAGAGAAGAAATCCACCAGCCATCTTTTCGCGTAGTTCCCACAATGCAGAAGAAATTCTGGATTAATTCCGTCACTTCCCGTTGCCTTTCTGGGTTTTAGAGTTTTAAGAGCAGAAGAAATTTCAGGTACGCAGAAAGTTCTTGAGAAGTCAGATTGTTCCTTCGTGGTCTTTGCTTGGTGCTATTGATGTGGACAGAAGATGTGATGCAATCCTATTAGCTGATGCTTGAGTGTTGTTCCTTACTTTAACTTTGTTTCCAATCAACTTCCTTAGTAACGACGATGCTTTTCTAGATGATGTTTGAAAATGAGTGACTCAACAGTCTCTGTCCACCTAATACGTCTGTCTGTACTGAGGTTATGAAGTAGGTTATCCGCTATTTCCTGGTCATATTGTTTCTCAGTAGCTTCATTCCAACCTGCAATCTACTGCTTTCAGTAGCCTCTTGGAATTGCCTTCTTTGCTCCACTTACCACAGCTCTAGTAAGCGTCTTATAGTTTTTTGCTTTTAGGGAAATCCAAACAGGACATTTACCCAGATTTTTCTTGATTGAAATTCTCACTCTGCGCTGATATGAAACTTCCTGACAGATTAAAACTGGTAGAGCACATACCCGCGAAAGGAAAATGTCCCGAGTTCGAGTTTCGGTACGGTACACAGTTTTAATCTGCCGCGTCCGGGCATCCAGATTTAGATTTTCACTGATTTCCCTAAACCGCTTCAGGCGAATGCCAGGATGGTTCCTTTGTAATTACATGGCCCATTTGCTTCCCCATCCTTGAAACAATCCGAGCTCGTGCTCCGTCTCTAATGACCTTGATGTCGACGGGACGTTACACTATAAACTTTTTTTTTATCAACTTGGATGCATGAGCTGTTAGGCTGATCGTGGGCTAATGCTCGCACCTGTCAGCTCGTGCTGTTTCCGAATTGTGTGGATGATGATTTTCGGGATGCCTGATGATATATCACGAGTCTGACACATTCTACGTGCCAACGTGAACAGTTTTGTTCCCATTACCGCAATGATTTTAAAAATTCCTATGGAATTTTATCCATCCCTTTTGCCTTATTTGATTTGAAGTCTCCCAAAACTCTTTTGAATTCTGATTCTAAAATTGGGTCTTCTATCTCTTCCTATACCGTCTCCTGTTTCTTCTTTTATCACGTCAACAGTTAAGCCCTTCCCCCTCATCAGTTACGTTCTTCCCCTTACATTTAATTTCAGCGAAGGTTGTTTTGACTTTTCTATATGATGAGTCGGCCCTTCCGACAATCATTTATCTTTCGATTACTCACATTTTTCATGCAGCCATTTCGCCTTAGCTTCCCTGCACTTCCTCTTTATTTCATTCCCAAGTGACTTGTATCTCCGTATTCCTGAATTTCCCTGAACATTTTTGTACTTCCTTTTTTTGATCGATCATACGAAGTATTTTTTCTGTTACCCATGATTTCTTCGAAGTTACTTTGTTTGTACCTGTGTTAAGGTCTGTGATTGCTGTTTGTAGAGACGTCCATTTCTCTTCAACTCAACAGCCTACTGAGCTATTCATTATCGCAGTATCTATAGTCTCAGGGGACTTCAAGCGTATTTCTTAATTCCTTTCCTCAGTATTTCAGTACCCCATTTCTTTGCGCATTAATTCTCTCTGAGTAGTCTCTTAAACTTCAGTCTACTTTTCATCAGTACTAGATTGTGGACTGATCCTACATCTGCTCCTGGGAACGCCTTACAATCGAGTATCTGATTTTGGAAGCGCTACCTGACAATGATGTAATCTAACTGAAGTCTTCCCGTATCTCGCGGCCTTTTCCAAGTATACCTCCTCCTATTGTGATTCTTAAGCAGAGTATTCGCTATCACTAGATGAAATTTATTGCAGAACTCAATTAACCGTTCTCCTCTCATTCCTAGCAACAAGCCCATGTTCTCCTGTAACGCTTCCTTCTACTTCTTCCCCTACAAAAGCATTCAAATACCCCATGACAACTAGATTTTCATCTCTGCTTACGTACTGAATTACTCGATCAATATTCTTATATACTCTTTCTATCTCTTTATCTTCAGCTTGCGACGTCAGCATGTATACCTGGGCTATCGTTATCGGTTTGTTGTCGATTAACAATAATTCTCTCTGCTCTATCTTCCTATTCATAACGAATCCTACTTCCGTTATATCATTTTCTCCTGCTGTTGATGTTACCCTATACTCATATGACCAGAAATTCCTCTTTCCGTTTCACTTCATTGACCCTTGCTATACCTAGACTGAGCCTCTGCATTTCTCTTTTCAGATTTTCTCGCTTCCCTACCACGCTCAAGCTTCTGACATTCCACGCCCCGACTCGTAGAACATTATCCTTTCGTTGGTTATTGAGTTTTTTGCTCATGGTCACCTCCCCATTGGCAGCCCCCTCCCGGAGATCCGAATGGGACACTATTAAGGAATCTTTTGCCAACGGAGAGATTATCATGACACCCGGTGTCCCGTGGTTACACATTATGTATCTTTAATGCAGTGTTTTCCATTGCTTTTTGCATCCACATGCCGTTGATCCTTGCTGATTCTTCCGCCTACCGGGGAAGTTTCCCAGGGTAAGAGAGCATCTTGAACCTCTCCCCGCTCCTCCGCCCTCCTTGACAAGGCCGTTGTCAGAATGAGAATGACTTCTTATGCCGGAAGTCTTCGGCCGCCATTGCTGACGGTTTTTATTAAAAAATTTAAGCAGTGTCAGAGTTCTAACCCGGTACCAAGAATGTAGATAGTGAAAGACGCTACCCGTAGATCTAGCTTAGCTACTAGGATTTAATTCAACGAATTGTTTTAACGCAAACCCCAATAGATGTCTCATTTAACTTTCCTATTTAATGAATTTAAAAAAATTATTGAGTTAGATATTAACAGTGATTTTCATCCTTCGCTGAAAACGCCTGAACGTGGCGTTTGACGACGTCTGTTCTGAATGAAACGTGCCGGCGTCTGTCTATACATCAGTTGGCGGCGGAGGTGGAAGAACGGCATTTTTGAGAGAGTCTGCTAGCAAACGTTGGGGCACCGGCGAGTAACGGAGCGGTGATTCGCCGTGAAGTTGACGCAATTTGGAGCAACGGGGCAGACGTGCTTTCAGCGGTGGCTGTCGGGTCCCACGTGCTAAACCGTTCTCATAGAGTGCAGTAACGGAATCTTTCTCCGTCCTTGTTATAGATGCTTTTACTTACCCTTTAGACAGTGGACTCCAAGCAGTTGTAGTCGTCTTGTGGACCATGGTCTGAATATAGCTTTGCCATGTGTGTGTTGTATGAAAGTCATTGGAACCGCTAGAAGCTTCGATGCCGGACCCCAGATATAGTTTCTGTTATTTTCAACTTCTATTGAAGCCAAAAGCAGTGCAGTCGCCAACCAGAATGTTAATCTGAAACACAGAGCTTTCTTATTTACGATCCTACTGGATGTGGTATATCCTATGCCCGTATTACACTACTAAAAGGCTGTGACAAATCGTTTCAACTTATATAAAAGATGCAATAAAATGTTTTTATAAATTATATCTGGTAAAGTAGATTGATAGTGTATTACGGGCCTAAGTCTTGCTCCGACGTGATAACTGGCTCTCATTTGTTTCATCCTTTCAAATTGAAATCTTTCCTCGGACCAACTTTCGAATCAAATATCTTTTGTCTGAATGTTTTTCTATCTGTAACATCCGCCTGAGCTATACCGGCTACGTTAAGATCCTTCTTAACCGTAACGATCCATTTAATTGGCTGTTTTGGCCTTACTTCTGTTTTCGTAGAATTCTACTATTTGTTTTGTCAACCTAGTGGGTGCAATTCTTTTAATGTGCCCGTTTTCTCATGTCACCATGTATGTCTGTGTATTTCTCTATTTCCTTATTACTTCTCAGCCCTTAAGTTTCTCCATAAGTAATTTTGGGGCCTAACATTTTCCTAATAATCTTTCTTTCTTTTGAATTTCTTCAATATCCCTCTTTCTATTTAAAATTAAAGTTTCTGCTCCATTAAAACATCCAGGTTTGATTACAGTGCTGTAATGCCCAATTTTACTGAATTTAGAAAGTGATTTTTTATTATAAATATTTTGTGTTAGTCTGAATGCGGTCGCCATTTTTTGACAGCGATCTTTGTTTGGTGCTTTTTCCTGAACGTTTTCTTATATGATTTTCCCCAAGTATTTCAACTGGGAAACCCTTTTTATTTTTCCATATTTCGTGTTCAAAAACTTTGGTGCTTGTGTGTTACATGTCATATATTCCGATTTTTCGAATGATATTTGTAGTCCTACTTTTTCCCAAACTTCTTTAAGAATTACAGTTGTTTTTGGGCTATGGTAATATCCCTAGTTAAAATTGCCAGATCATTTGCAAAGGCGAGGCAATCCACTCTAATATTACTTCTAACTAACTTGATTGATTGATCTACATCTTCACTCGACTTCCGCTCTCGCCATTCCGTAATTACCTTTTCCAAAACACAGTTAACAGTAATAGTGTTAACCCATCTCCCTGTCTAACACCAGTCTTTATATGAAATGGTTCAGATATTTCTCCCATGAATTTAACTTTAGAGCTAGTGTCGGTTAACATTTCGTTAATCAGTGCTAGATTTTTATTATCCAGCCCTCGTTCCTTTAAAATTTGGAGAAAATATTCACTACCAACTGAGTCGTAGGTCTTTTTAAAATCCACAAATGTGCATACACTATAGATACCAGAAATCCTTTGGCGCCCAAGGATTAGTTTTAAATTAAGAATTGTTCTGGACAGGATCTGTTTGATCTAAAGCCTGCTTGATATTCACCAATTTTAGGCTCTAACTGTTCTTGGGCTCGATCAAGTAAACATTGCAAGAGAATTTCGTATGTGACAAGGAGAAGAGAGATTCTTCGGCAATTATTAACATCGGTTCTGTCACCTTTTTTATGCTATGGATGAATTAGGGTAGTTTTCGATTCTTCAGGTATTTTCTCAATTTGAAAGATATGTCCTATTAGTTGCGTGATCTCGTTTATAGTGTAGGGGCCAGCTTATTTTAATAGTTCTGCAATTATACCATCTTCTCAGAATACTTTATTGTTTTTAAGTCTAGTAATTTGCTTAATTATTTCGATTTCGTCAGGTTCTTTAGAGTTAGGTTTGGTGTTATTAGTGTGCTGTGGTTGGAATTTATTGGCTAATTCTGGACAGTTCAATAGTTTTTCAAAATAATTAAAAGTACCTTAAAATTTTCCTCGTTGTTAAGAGCCGAACTGCCATTTTCATTTTTGAAGCAAAGACTTTGAGGTTCGTAACCGGTTAGTTTTGTTTTGAATGTTTTACAAAAGTTTCTTGTATTGTTGTTTTGGAAGTCTTTTTCGATTTCTAAAAGTTAGGCATTTCTGTAGTTTCTTATAGTTTGTCGGATTGATTTACATGTTTGTTTTCTTACAGTTGGAAATGTGTTGTACGTATTTTCAGTTTTGTTACTACTCCAATTTTTGAATATCTCATTCCTAGACTTAACAGTACTGTTTCATACTGTTTCACAATCCGCGTTCTACCAAGGGTGTCTTTGTTTTTTTCTAAGGAGAATTAAATTTTGTCGTGTTTTGATGAACATTTTTAGGCTTGTTGGAGTTGGGGTTATTTTAGCAGTATCAAATTTTGGGGTAACACTTTTTGTTTTGAAGAGCTTTTGAGATTGAATTTTTACTTTTATTCGCGTTAAATAATGGTCAGAATCAATATTAGCCCCTTTCCTAACTTGAACACTTAAAATTTCTTTGTAGTTAGGGTATGAAATTGCTGCATGGTCGATTTGAAATTCCCCGATAAATGTATCGGGCGCCGGCTAAGTTTTTTGTTTAGAAGGGTTCTTTTTAAAATCTGTTGACATGATTTTAAGATTAAAATTTTTGCACGTTTGAAGAAGTGTTTGGCCCTTTTGGTTTGTCCATTTATTCGCAGGAAATCCACTCACTGTTTTCTTATATTTTTCTCTTTACCTAATGCAGCATTAAAATCATCCATTAAAATTTTAACATGAATTGAGCGAATTTTCGAGATGATGCTGTCTAACGTTTCCCAAGCTTCATTAACTTCAAGTTTTTTACGGTTATCCTCATTGACTGGAATATGTGCTTTAATTAAAGAGTATGCATTATTTGTGGATTTAAGAGACATTGTCATTAGTCTATTATTAATGGCATTTACCTTCATTATTGAATTTAAAATATTTTTGAAGATTGCAAAAGCAACTCCCAGATGTGGTGTATTATTAAGTATTCTTTTATTAGTTTTCCTTTAAAAAAACGATAACTGCAGATTTGCAAGGTGCTATTGTCCGTCACTCGTGTCTCTTGAAGTACCAAAACTTGAATCTTCTGTTCTTTTATTGTATCTCCCAATTTATGAAGTTTACCTTATTGCAAAAGTGTTTGTATGTTAAGCGCTGCTAAAATGTATTTGTTTTGGCTTTAAGTTGCCCAGAGGAGTTCGACTCCCTCTGTTGAATCGCATTACATTTTAACCTGGCCGCCCCGAACCCCAAAGAACAGTTGCGCCAGAAATACTGGCGGTGGCTTGATCACCTGGGGAATACTGTGATTAGCAAAATGCTCAATGATGATTGTACCTGGAATCAGATGGCGTTGAGTAGACTAACTGAGTGAACTCAGAGTGTTAAGACTGGAAAGGATAGTTCCGGAATATAAATTTCAGTCGCACCACTGGTGAACAGACACTGACCACTTTGCCGCTTGCTACAAGTCAGACGCAGAGAGGATTTGGTTTATATATATTACGTTATTAACGTTGGATTTGGAAATAGCGAAGAGGGATCATCATCACAACGTATAAATGTTATTTTGACATTTGCAAAACAGAACAAATTTAAACAAAACGATAATCTTTGATTTGCAAGTCGTCGGGTGAGTCTCCTCGCCTCTCATTCCTCTGGATGCCCCTTCCAATTTGTGTCTGGCACTGTATTTTGTTGTATTCCTCCTCTATTTCGAGTTAATCTCGACTAGTGCAAAAAAATGTTTCTTTATGTGACCTTCATTGAACCTTGTGGTGACCTTCAATAATGTATCATTTTATGCGTAAAATTTACCGTTATTTTCAAATCTACACTCAAATATTAGCGTTCTCATTTTAAAAAATTCCTTTAGTCTCCAAATCACCATGAAAATTACGACAAGGTCACGGCATTAGTTGCAATGCGTGACTCTTTGCCACCTACAACTTATATCTAAAACATTTTGTTGTATCTCATCTCTTTCCTCAGTTATTTCCCAGATGAATCACCTAAATGGAAAGTGCTATTGACGAACGGTTTTCACAAATGGGTTGGTAGCCAGGGGCATAGAATATAATAATAATTAGAAAACGTATTTTCTGTGCAAACATGAATTTTTTAAGTGGGACAATGCCTGTGGACATGAACAAACTAAAAGTAGGGTAAATTAAAATGTCATTGGAGTTTATTGCAGGATTCTATTGCGAGTCGTCTACGAGATATCATATTCTGAATAGTTTCCACACAGACACTGTTTTGTGCCATTCAACCTGTTTAGTTACAAAGTACGATATTGTTATGTTTGCTTACAATGTGCCTTGCGTGCTTCCGACTTGCCACTCAGTTAGTGCGTGACAGTTGAAGCAGTAAGTCGCGAATGGGCGATGGGATTTACCAATGCAGGAAAAACCGACATGTTCATGGTGTATGGAGCATGTAAAAAGAATGCAGTTCGTTCTTGTACGGTGTATACGACAAGATATCCCAATAGACGTTAAACATCTCGGAAATCATTTAACCTCTTCAACCAGTTACGTGTAAGTGGTAGTGCAAAACTAGGAACATAACAGAAGGAAATAAGTGACGTCAGAAAATCGGGATATTAGTGTTGTTGCTGCTGTTGCAGTGATCCGCAAGTTAGCTCCCGCGCAATCGCAAGAGGCATGTAAGTATCCTACGCCCTACGCGTTCTTCATCGAAGTAGGTTCCATCCCTATCACTCCTCTATCCATCAAGAGCTGCATGGAAACGATAATGAGAATCGTGTTAACTTCTGTACAGGAACGTTAAGACCTAACTACACTCGATAATATGCAACGACGTGTTACTGCAGCCTGCTCCGACGCGTCCTCTACAATGCTAGCACGTGTGCAGCAGTAGTTCCATACCAGACTGGATGCGTGTATTGCCGCTGCCAGTGGTCATTTTGAACACAACCTATGATGGTCAATTGTCTTCTCGTTACTGGGCAGAATCCACATAACTAGTATAAGCACTTGTGTGTGCTACCACAAGTATTGTACAAGGACCGGCGTGAGAACTTTACAAAATACGGTATCTCATAAACGATTCACACCAGAAGCCTGCAACTAACCCACTGACATTCTAAATTACCCTACTTTTAGTTTGTTGATGTCAATAGGCATTGTTCCTTTGAAAAAAGTGCATCTTTCAAATAACTTCCTGGAATTCAGGCAGCGACCGCCGATATTTCGGCGGGAGAACCCCCCGCCATTTTCAAGGCAAACTGGTAACGGACTGGCTACGTACATGCAAATTTAAAACCTCGGTTCTGGGACTGAGACTAGAAAGATAACACACACACTGAATACTAGTGCCACCAAAGACGACCAAAGTCAGAGATATCGATAGTAAGACTACCTCACCTGCCAGTTCGTAGTCTCACTCTCGATATCTCTGACTTTGGTCATCTTTGGTGGCACTAGTGTTCAGTGAGTGTGTTATATTCCCTGCATCAGTCCGAGAACCGAGGTTTTAAAATTGCATGTAAGTCGCCTGTCAGTTGCAGTTTGCCTTGAAAATGGCGGGGTGTTCTCCCGCCGAAATATCGGCGGTCGCTGAAACTGTTACCTGGCTAAATTCCCGGAATTTATTTGAAAGTTGTATACAGGTCTCAAAAAAGTGCATGTTTGCACAAACATATACTTTCTAAGTATTATTACAGTATGTTTATTGGTTAATAGTACGAGCCCCAGACCACCAATCCATTCTGTGAAAACAGTACATCAATTGCTCTTTCCATTTCCGCAATATTTGCGGTGCACGTTTTAGGTGATTCATCCTGTATAAAAAGATTGGTAACGTGACCTGAGCGCCCATTTTTGCTTACGAACTAGAAAATCCTAAACATAATAATATAGTGAAATAGGACATTCGTCGTTGTCCGTTAGTGTAATTACATGCGTGTTATCTATAAAGCAGGAATATCTATGGAGTGGCCGGTCGTGGTGGCCGAGCGGTTCTAGGCGCTTCAGTCTGGAACCACGCGACCGCTACGGTCGCAGTTTCGAATCTTGCCTCGGGCATGGATGTGTGTGATGTCCTTAGGTTAGTTAGGTTTAAGTAGTTCTAAGTTCTAGGGGACTGATGACCTCAGATGTTAAGTCTCATAGTGCTCAGAGCCATTTGAACCATTTTTATCTATGGAGTGAGCATAGCGCACTGCACATGTTGCCAACATCAAACCGCAATAGCCACTTGACTGATGAATGACGCTGTTTGTTTACATTTCGAGTTTGTTTTGAAACTTCAATATTACACTTATGTCTCTCGTTTTTACTCGCTTATTTATTAGGAATAACAACGTTGAACAATTGTTGCTGCGGCGAATACAAGTCGTAATACGCCAAAAGGGAAAAAGTCACTTTTCAGAGGTAAGAGCCACCAAGATCTAACTATGATTATCATACTACTAAGAAGCGCATTATGGGTTGAAAAAAAATGTAGAAGCACATAAATACTTAATATCGTAGGAGTAATTTATGTGACTGCTTAGTCATATTTCTACGAGACAAATGTTAGATAAATCTGCAGTGCGGGAGTGTGCTGTCAGTCAGTCCACTGAATATATACGGAATTTGAGCAGTCCTAACCTGCAGATGAGATTTATTTATGACAGTCTCAGTCACTGCTTCCGCAGTGTACATGTCCCTAAACAGTTATTCTCACTTTAAATAAATCCCCGTAGGAAATTAGTACTTGTGCCAAAGTTTGTTAGGGCGTTGAATTGTAGGTTGTGCTAAATAGTAATTACTCACCAAAAGATCCGATACGTTGTGTCACTTCTGAGTTAATAAGTATTGAAGCTAGCCAGTCAGGCCGTCTCCCTCGCAAGTTCACGTGGACCCGACAGTTACAGTTGATGTCAGTTGTTCTTATAGCATAGATGATAGCGCACGAGACTGCTCAGCCTTTGGTTCGGGCTCGATCCGTACTACCGTCCCATGTGCAGCTTTTGTATCGCTCTCTCGTTCGGTTTTAGAAACCCAAACGGAGAACACGGTTGGCGAAACCGTCCCTGGTGAGCCGCTTGAATTTGCGCCCACAACGGCATTATTGGCTAACTTTGAAGCTAATTAACTCGGAAACGGTGCAACGTATCTAATTTTTTCCTTGACAATTATTACTGAGCGCAACTATCCATGCAACACCCTTACGAGCTTATCAGACTGTTTCTGACCGCCCTGTGTATGTAATGACTTTGAAACTGTGTTGACCAGTTGTGGGTCAACATTAGGCCGCGTTATAGATTTGTGACTATCGGAGTCAGCGGTATGTTAGCGACAAACATTCTGTTCTGCGCATCTGAATGCTCACTCCATTGATACTCCTACTCTACAATGTAATAGAAGTGTAACTAAAAGGCTATTAAAAGAAAAAAAAACAGAGAAATGACAAAGTCGCAAAAGAACATTTTTGTAACAATAAAGGCGGTGTTTGTCACCGATAATCTATTAGCGTACGTCTAGAAACACGCTTGAAGGCATCTTCTGATTTGGTTTCGCTTAATAGTGATCGATGTGCGGTTTGTACACGAATGAAGTTTTCGTTCCATATCGACGCTATAACTTGCGAAAGTATTCACACATGTATTTATAATTGACGGTGGTCACCATTCAGTAAATTACAATTTACCAGTCAGCGCTGTTAGAAATGGAATCTCACAAGAAGTTTCCTTTTAGGATTTTCTTCTAACTCAACAACAGTGCAACGAAACGCTTTTTTAAATTTTTTTGATTAATATTTGATCGACAAGATCTGACACCTCGAAACGCTTCATACAACTTTTAGCAATGAATCACCTTCGGTGATGACTGCTTACAATTGCTTTGCAGAATATCGTTGTGGTCGTGCTTCTCCCAGCGACGAATTTCGGGTAGCAAACTATATTGTTTTGTAGAAAACAGTGTGTAGACCCGGCTCCTGATGATAGCTGAAGTGATGTGGAACGACGATAAACAGCATTTAACGCTGGCCAATATACAACAATTTCTTTGCTTCAACTCATTGATGAAAACTGGAACAAACAGTAGAAAAAGTCGCAGCGTTCTCCATCATGACAATACAAGGTGCCAGGCAGAATAGCTAGAATAATTAGTCTCATCTACCAGTTTTCCGTTGAGTCGACCGTGAAGGCACAGGACTCTGTCCCGTCTAGGAGGGATTTCTGATAGCTAACTTTTTGATATTATGCAAAAAGGGACTACAAAAATATGACGGCCAAACCTGTTAAAATGCATATATGTTGACCACAAAACATATGAAATGTGAGTTTGAGAATAAAACACATGAAATGCAAGGTAGACTGTTAGATTTATTTGCGGTTAATCCACAGACAATTTAAGCAACAACCTTGCATGAAAGCGTCTTGCTGCAGGTCAAGACAAAATAATAGGAATCGTAGAATGAATTTCATTTATTTGTGCCAATGATTGATGACACAACTTTTGGTCCCTAGACTACCGACTTCAATCAGTAATGATCATCTTCAGATCTGTTTTGTAACTTGTCCTGAAATAACAAAGCCATAATGACGTCACAAAATACACACAGAATCAGCGTAGCATCGTCGCACATATTTAAAATTTGTTGCTGATTTTGTGTGTATTTTCTGATGATTCCACTATGGCTTTATTATTTTAGGACAAGACATAAAACAAATCTGAAGATGGTCGTTGCTGACTGAAACCGGTAGTTTCAGGACCAAATGTTTTCTGATAACTGGCGGAAATAAAAGAAACTCATTCTACACTTCCTGGATCACTGTTTAACGACCATGTCGCAACTTATGGTAATAGTTATTACTGAAAAATACAGCATGACAACTCGCCCAGTCCCTCTTTAGAGAGAGTGTGAAACTTACTAATTACGTTGGAAATAATTAATAGCCAAGAGACTTGCGTCTATATGAAGCCCAATCAGGAGCAGCACGAAGTAATGTATCGCGTCAGCATGGATAGCCTCTTCATACCTGTCGATGGAGATATCAGCACAAATCGTCGCTCTGGATTAGCCGAGCGGTCTAGGGCGCTACAGTCATAGACTGTGCGGCTGGTCCCGGCGGTGGTTCGAGTCCTTCCTGGGGAATGGGTGTGTGTGTTTGTCCTTAGGATAATTTAGGTTAAGTAGTGTGTAAGCTTAGGGACTGATGACCTTAAGCAGTTAAGTCCCATAAGATTTCACACGCTTTTGAACACTAGGAAATCACATCCGAAATTAACATTAACTTCATTCTGAGTAGCTGTAGTACTAACACGGACGGCTCAGTCCATGGCTGTTACCAATATCAGGAAGCATGCACACACACACACACACACACACACACACATGAAAATGACGGCGACAACCGCGCTAGAGCTGTCATGAAGTGGTTCTTATCAAGAACTACGATCGACTGAGTTGTGGAGAGAGTCTCAAGTAACTCATCTCAGTTCAGATGCCGCATGGCAGTAGGCATCCACCTGCAGAAAGTGGACCCCATATCCAACCTAGCACGGGTGGCAATTTCAATAGTGTTTCGTCCAGCCCCAGAACCTGTCCTCCCAGCTCAGGGGTTGGGGGGACAGAAGCGACAATTCTACAAAGACGGATAGGTCTGGTATTCTTGCGCCTTAACGCAGTCGTGGCTTGAAATTTAAAGTAACGGATCGGAAACCTGTTCAGAATTTCCTGATCTTGCAGATTGTTAGAAATAATTAACCTACGGTCCGGAAAATTACCACCCCCGCCCCCATGAGACGGTAGTTCTCTGTTTAGGTAAACCATCGGTAATCTCAGATTGTCGAAGTAAATATCTTTAACATAATTTATTGAAAAATTTATTTTATTGACTCTTTTCGTCGGAAATGTGTATTAAATTTTATTAAGCAAATCCTCTCTTTGTCAGGGGTTGGACAAGGCTGCAGCTGTTGCTTCCGCACGCCTCTTGTAGGTCAGGGAAAAGTCTCTGCGCTACAAATGCTGTACGCAACACGATTGCAGACCATCAAATGGGGGGGGGGGGGGGGATAAAACTTGTGTCAGTTCCTCAAATAATTATACCAAGGAACTGTATACATCAATTTAATTGCCACAAGTCATTGACGAAAAGTGTAAAAACAATTAATTGCCACAAGTCATTGATGAAAAGTGTAAAAACAATAGAAAAAGTCACAGCGTTCCCAGTCATGACACTGCAAGATGTCAAGCAGAACGTCAAACGCTGATGGAGAGACGCCGTTGCCATTTTCACCTGGTTAACGATCTAACGTCTCATTTTTTTCTTTTTGTACCCCACGTCAAACAAAAAAATGCACGCTAGGCGATTGTCACACCCGAAGAAGCTGTTAAAGTTTCGAGGAAAACTGTTTTGAGGTTCCGGAGTCAAATTGAAAAACCTGTTTCTGGCACTGGTTAGAATGCGTGCAAAGGTGTAAAAAATTTTAATGGCAATGTTTCGATGAACAATAAAACTACAGTCACCGAAACATGTTCTGCTTCCATTGTCTTGATGAAAACTTACGTAGCAGCCGTCGTATTTTTTGACTTTTTAAGAGCATATTGCAGTAACACACTTATACATATGTCTAAGGAAAATGGATACATAAGCTCAGGATAAAAATTGAAACAGTAACAGCTGTCTCCATTAAAACACTACCTGATGAAAACTATCCAGTCACTCCTGTGCGATGTGAGACTGATCACTAAATGTGACGAAATGCAGACCCGCCATTGTAATAGTAGGAGGGGAGTATGGTGTTGTCATTAGAGAAGCAGGACCAGCAGAATAGGCCCCTCAGGGGAGCTCATTGACTTAGAAAGTGGACAAGTCATTGGACGTCATAGGAGTACCAAATCAACCCTTTCTAAAGTTGCCGAAGTCGACTGCTGGCGATTCGATTATGAAGTGGAAACGCGAAGGGAGCAGCCATAGCTAAACCAAGACCAGGCTGGCCCCATTTACTGAAGGACGGGGACCGTCGAGCATTGCGGAGGGTCGTTGTAAAAAACCGCAGGAAATCGGCGGAAGGAATCAGTTGCTAGGTCCAAAATTCTACCAGCAGTACAGCTAGCGCAATGACTGTGCGTAGGGAGTACAATAGTCGAGCAGCTCCTCATAGTAGCTGAATGGAGAGAAGAGATTTGGAGTGATGAAGCACGCTGTACTCTACCCCAGTCCCATGGAACAGTTCGGATTTGGGGAATGCCTGGGAACATTACCTACCATCATGTTTAGTGCCAACAGTGAAGCATGGAGTAGGTGGCGTTACGATATGGTGATGTCTTTCGTGACTGGGGTGTGGACCCCTCATTGCGCTCAAGAAAACGTTAAATGCCAAAGGATATGAAAACATTCTACAGTATTCGTTACCGCGTAAGGTAGAGCAGCAGGTCGGAGACGATCATTGGTTGTAACAGCATGACAGTGCACCCTATGACGAAGCAGAGTCTGTGACACAATGGTTTATGGACAAAAACATATCTCAAATGGGCTGGCCTGCTCAGAGTCCCGACCTGAACCCAAGGGAACACCTTAGGGTTGAGTTAGAACGTCGACTTCGCTCCAGCCCCCAGTGCCCAACATCTCTGCCTTTTACGGTTTCGGTTCCTGAGAACGCTGCGGTTGCCATTCCTCCACAGATATTTAGACACCTCGTTGGAAGTGTCTCCAGTAGAGTTCAGCCCGTTATAAAGGCGAAGAATGGAGAAACCCCATATTAATATGCACCAACAGGTCTTCGGATACTTTTGATCAGATTGTGAATCTCATTCCCTGTATTCACTAAATTTATCGTCTATCAATTACTTTTCGCTTCCTTACACCAGCAAAAATTGCGTGGGCAGCGAGTTTCATCATTTTTTAAATCCTTCCAAAACTTGTGAGTTGCTAATATCAGATTGGGAAAATATTTCTACAACTGCTGCAGACGCATGCCGAGTATTCTCAGAAAGAATAAAATCATTTGTACGAAAATTTTCTTACAAGGTACTGCTAAAAATTTAAAAGACAGTCTTCGTGTCAGGGAGCACCTTCTTCGAAAGAACAGGGATTGGATAATGCAGAGAACTTGTCTCTAGTAGCAAAATCGAGCAGTAAGGTCGTAAATTAGTTACAAACTACGGCGTGCACATTCTTTATTCAACATATAAACGTCACTACACATATTCAGATTTAGGTTATGACATTCTCGATATGCCTGCCATCATTGACCATGATGTGGCACAGACGAATAGCGAAATTCTGCATGAACCACTGAAGTGTCGGAACATCGATGCTGTTGATGACCTCCTCAATGCTGTTTTCAGCTCTGCGATGCTTTTGTGGTGATTGCGGTACACCTTGTCTTTAATATGTTGTTGTTGTTGTGGTCTTCAGTCCAGAGACTGGTTTGTTGCGGCTCTCCATGCTACTCTATCCTCTGCAAGCTTCTTCATCTCCCAGTACTTACTGCAACCTACATCCTTCTGAATCTGCTTAGTGTATTCATCTCTTGGTCTCCCTCTACGATTTTTACCCTCCACGCTACCCTCCAATGCTAAATTTGTGATCCCTTGATGCCTCAGAACATGTCCTACCAACCGGTCCCTTCTTCCTGTCAAGTTGTGCCACAAACTCCTCTTCTCCCCAATTCTATTCAATATCTCCTCATTAGTTATGTGATCTACCCATCTAATCTTCAGCATTCTTCTGTAGCACCACATTTCGAAAGCTTCTATTCTCTTCTTGTCCAAACTAGTTATCGTCCATGTTTCCCTTCCATGCATGGCTACACTCCATACAAATACTTTCAGAAACGACTTCCTGACACTTAAACCTATACTCGATGTTAACAAATTTTTCTCCTTCAGAAATGCTTTCCTTGCTATTGCCAGTCTACATTTTATATCCTCTCTACTTCGACCATCATCAGTTATTTTACTCCCTAAATAGCAAAACTCCTTTACTACTTTAAGTGTCTCATTTCCTAATCTAATTCCCTCAGCATCACCCGACTTAATTCGACTACATTCCATTATCCTCGTTTTGCTTTTGTTGATGTTCATCTTATATCCTCCTTTCAGGACACTGTCCATTCCGTTCAACTGCTCTTCCAAGTCCTTTCCTGTCTCTGACAGAATTACAATGTCATCGGCGAACCTCAAAGTTTTTATTTCTTCTCCCTGGATTTTAATACCTACTCCGAATTTTTCTTTTGTTTCCTTCACTGCTTGCTCAATATACAGATTGAATAACATCGGGGAGAGGCTACAACCCTGTCTCACTCCCTTCCCAACCGCTGCTTCCCTTTCATGTCCCTCGACTCTTATAACTGCCATATGGTTTCTGTACAAGTTTTAAATAGCCTTTCGCTCCCTGTATTTTACCCCTGCCACCTTTAGAATTTGAAAGAGAGTATTCCAGTCAACATTGTCAAAAGCTTTCTCTAAGTCTACAAATGCTAGAAACGTATGTTTGCCTTTCCTTAATCTTTCTTATAAGATAAGTCGTAAAATCAGTATTGTCTCACGTGTTCCAATATTTCTACGGAATCCAAACTGATCTTCCCCAAGGTCGGCTTCTACTAGTTTTTCCATTCGTCTGTAAAGAATTCGCGTTAGTATTTTGCAGCTGTGGCTTATTAAACTGATTGTTCGGTAATTTTCACATCTGTCAACACCTGCTTTCTTTGGGATTAGAATTATTATATTCTTCTTGAAGTCTGAGGGTATTTCGCCTGTCTCGTACGTCTTGCTCACCAGATGGTAGAGTTTTGTCAGGACTGGCTCTCCCAAAGCCGTCAGTAGTTCTAATGGAATGTTGTCTACTCCCGGGGCCTTGTTTCGACTCAGGTCTTTTAGTGCTCTGTCAGACTCTTCACACATTTTGTATCTCCCATTTCGTCTTCATCTACATTGTCTTCCATTTCCAGAATATTGTCCTCAAGTACGTCGCCCTTGTATAGACCCTCTATATACTCCTTCCACCTTTCTGCTTTCCCTTCTTTGCTTAGAACTGGGTTGCCATCTGAGCTCTTTATAATCATACAAGTGGTTCTCTTTTCTCCAAAGGTCTCTTTAACATTCCTGTAGGCAGTATCTATCTTACCCCTAGTGAGATAAGCCTCTACATCCTTACATTTGTCCTTTAGCCATCCCTGCTTAGCCATTTTGCACTTCCTGTCGATCTCATTTTTGAGACGTCTTTAATATAGCCCTACAAAAAGGAGTCGCTTGTGTTCAGATCCGGAGAATATGGTGGCCAATCGAGGCTCATGCCAGTTGTCTCTGGGTACACCAGAGACAGAATGCGGTCCCCAAAGTGGTCCTCCAGAATATGAAACACTCTCCTGCTTCGATTGGATCGAGCTCCGTCTTGCATGAACCACATCTTGTCGAAATCAGGGTCACTTTGGATAATGGGGATGAAATCATCTTCCCAAACCTTCACTTACCGTTCAGTAGTCATGGTGCCATCAAGTAATATCCCACCGATTATTCCGTGAGGGGAAATTGCACACCACACAGACCCCTGTTATGGGTGAGGAGACTTCTCGATCGTGAAATGCGGATTCTCAGTCCCCCGAATGCGCCAATTTTGCTTATTGACGAACCCGTCCAAATGAAAGTGGCCTTCGTCGCTAAACCAAACCATGCATGCGCATACTAATTCCTAATATGCCCCGCGGCCAACCGCGCAGTTTGAACGTCCTAACGCAAACCGTTCAAAAGTTAGAACGATTTCATCTCATATAGTTCAATAATATTGCCACCCTGTATGTAAGCGGAGCAGACACAGACGGAGGATCACCCTAGCGAAGATATGGGCTGCAAATGGGGAAATCCTGTGAGATAAGCGACTTTGAAAAGGGCAGATTATTGTTTCTCAAAGCCTGTGAACGAATACCTCGAAAACGGTGACGCTGGTCGAATATTCACGTGCTACTGTCGTGGCCATCTACGGAAAGAGGTAGGACAGGCCCACGATTCTTCACAGAACGTCTAAGTGTTTCGGAGCACACCGTTCATCGTAAATTGTTGAACATGGAGCTCCGCAGCAGACCACCCCTACCTGCTCACTCGTTGACCCAACATCGTCAATTACATTATTGTAGTGGGCACGGGACCAGCGGGATTCGACCAATGGAAACGTGTCGGCTCTCCGGTTGAATTCACATTTTTGCTACACTAGGTCGATGGTCGTCTCTACAAACTTCGTCATCGAGCTTAACGATGGCTCGAAACGTGCAGCACGCCACGGACGCAGTTTGATGGGAGCAGTATTATGCTATGAGAGACATTTTCCTCCGCTTGAATGGGACCTCTGGTAGTAATCGAAGGCACGCTGATGGATGCAAACCACCTGCATCCATTCATGCTTGATGTCTTCCCCGACGGCGTTGTCATCTTTCTTTGTTGTAATTGTCCGTTTTTGGAGCCAGAAACGTACTACAGTGGTTTGAAGAGCATTATAGTAAAAAAAATGGTTCAAATGGCTCTGAGCACTATGGGACTTAACAGCGATGGCCATCAGTCCCCTAGAACTTAGAGCTACTTAAACCTAACTAACCTAAGGACATCACACACGTCCATGCCCGAGGCAGGATTCGAACCTGCGACCGTAGCAGTCGCGCGGTTCCGGACTGAGCGCCTAGAACCGCGAGACCACCGCGGCCGGCAAGAGCATTATAGTAACTCACGTTGATGTCTCGGCGACCAAATTAAACTGATGTAAATCCCATCTAAGTCGGTATCGGGCGCCATCACCGCGTACTCAAATTAGCTGCCATTTATTTATGTGAGTTACATGACCTGTGCGTAGACATCTAATGCCACATACCTCCACAAACCTACCAACAAACTGTCGGATCCCTGATGCGCAAAATCAGCGATGTATTTCGTTCGAAATACGGACAAACAAGCTAGTAAGCAGGTGATCATAATGTTTTGAGCTCACCAGTGTAAACGCCATGATGTGTGTGCAGGGAAGAGTAGTTGTTGAACAGCTGTCATACTATTACATAATACGTTTCGCTGCACACCTAAGAGATCCTGTATGCTTACATGCCCAGTCCAATCCGTGGTGCACCTTCTCAACACCAATTTTGTGGAGGGCTAGCTCTTGCGGATATCCAGAGAGCGTTACTGCCCTGTTTACATGGTGCGCTCTCTATACTTTTTATCTGTGACTTGAAAACAAATTTTCATGTATTCAGTCGCAACACTTTCTATAGAACGTAATTCTGCCATCATTTTGTAAGCGTTGCTCAGATTTGAATCTGCGAACTTCGAATGGAAAATTTGATGTACTGGTTTCTCGTTAATTAGCGACATACGTCCAATACAGATTCTGTAGACACTGAAAGGAATCGTTACATTGTTCCCACTTAGAGTGCTTAGAATAACGTGGAGGCACTGTGTCAGTACTTTTGTTTCCTGTAGTCTTGCTGAAACTTCCATTACAAGGCACTGCGTCCATTAGTACTTATTGAATTTATAATCATGTGTGAAATCACCAACAACTCTAATCTTGCTACAATTATGAGCACCTTTGACCCATACTAACACAGACTCCGACTCATTTATTTTCCTATGGTTCCTCGTCCTAACAACTAAGGGCATTGTAGACGTATGATAAGATGTACCGATGTCCCTGTTCTACACCTAACGAATCTGAAATTTACGATAGGTATTAATTTATCGACTGTATAAAGTGCGAGTAGATATTATAAAGGAATACGACGTGAAAACAACAAAGTGACAGATAACTTCACAAAATTTGGTGATCATATTTGAAGACAACAGAATAGAAATTATGTGTATTGAAGGTGGAGGGGGGGACAAAGGAGCGGAAAGGTAAGGGAAGGAATTATTCATGACAGCCACATCGGGATTTACGGAATCAGCGGCGACGAGTGAGTAGTGTGCCGGACCGCGGCTCTAACCTGGGATCTCCTGTTTACTAGGCAGTTGCGTTAACCCGTATGCCATCCGGACACTGTTTTTATCGCAGTTGCGCGGACTTTCTCGGCGCGCGTGCCGGTCAGCTAATATTCCCAACGAGTGTCAGCTATACACAGTCCCCGTCCATGTCCACCATGCTCACTACTCTGAGATTCCGGCAGGAGATCAGACGTAGTTGTGCATCCGCACCGAACGTGGTGTACTCGTGTCTCATCGAGGCGAATCACCTATATGAATGCGTTGTTCCTGAGTCATACTCTGTAAGGCTAATGCGAAGACAAACACGAAAGAATAGAAATGGCAAACAAGTTGTGATCAAGAAGTAACGGGACTTTTTAAATTCGTGGGCTTTATACATCCAATTTTCATTTTTTGTGTCTTGTTTGCACACATGCTCTTGATGTATGATTACATTTTCAGCTGTTTTGAATATTTAATTTACTGTTAACAGTCGAAAAGGTTATATTTGTTTTCGCGTGCTCGACAAATTTTTACTTGTGGAAAATGATGAATCAAAGAATTTGAATTAAATTTTGCTTGAAAATGGAATAAAGTACACTACCTCGTTCGAAATGTTGACTGTGGCATTTGGCGAATTTACTGTGAGGAAGCCAAGAGTTAAACGTTTCAAAGAGAGTCGGGAATACGTTGAAGACGTCGATCGCCCTGGATGCCATAGCACATCAGTTACTGACAACAATGTGGCAGAAAGAAAATGGTTCTGGAAAACGACCATATGATTATCAGAGTGATTGCTGATGATGTCGGCATATCCTTTGGCTCATGACGAGCAGTCTTTTCGGATGTTTTGGGCGTGAGACGTGTAGCAGAAAAGTTTGTTCTGAAACTGTTGGATTTCGACCAAAAACGACATCGCGTAGACATCGCTCAGGAATTGCGGAATGAAGTCGTCAACGTTAGGAAATACTACGTGGAAGTTATGCAACAGTTTGCGTGAAACAATCTGAAGAAAACGAACAGAATAATGGCAAAACCTCTCATGGGAATTGCATCACTGTCATCCTCCTGCTCGCACCTCAATGCTTGCTCCAGATTTTTTGGCAAAACCAGAACCGTTATGTTGCCTCAGCCGCAGTTTTCGTCCGACATGACCCCCAGTGACTTCTTTGTATTCCCTAGGCTAAAGAGAACCATGAAATGACTTCGTTTTGCCACCATTGATGAGTTAGAAACAGAATCGTTGAAGAAACTGAACACCACAACGAAAAGCGAGTTCCAGAAGTGCTTCCAAGATCGTAGAAAGCGGTGGTTCAAAAGGCTCTGAGCACTATGGGACTTAACTTCTGAGGTCACCAGTCCCCTAGAACTTAGAACTACTTAAACCTGACTAACCTAAGGACATCACACACACATCCATGCCCGAGGCAGGATTCGAACCTGCGACAGTAGCCGTCTCACGGTTCCAGGCTGTAGCGCCTAGAACCGCACGGCCACTCCGGCCGGCGAAAGCGGTGGCACAAGTGTATAGTGTCTTGAGGTGGTTACTTTGTAGTGAACAAGGTTGATGGTGATGAACAAAAATTATGTAAGAAAAGCAAAACTTCCCCTTACTTTTTGATCACAGCTCGTAGAACGAAAAAACTGTAACACACTTTCTTGGAATATTTGTTCAACACATTTTATTGGTTCTTGCCATTACTGGTTTCGAATGTTTGATCATCATGAGAAGACTACATTGCATTGCAGATGACTGGGTGCCTTGCATCCTTTTGGAAGTTGACAATACTTTTGTAAAAAAAGCCATCCAAAAGTACTCTCTCCTAGCACACAAAAATACACCAGCTTCTAACGCAATGTCTGAGTCACTTACTTTTATGAAAATCTGTATTTAATATATATTAAATACGAAACCTATTATTTTAAACAAAAATGATTTTATACGTATTTTAAGTATCCGCTATTTTTAACAATATGCAAATACCTTAAGGCAATGAAAAGCACCAAAAGGAGTTAAGGACGCACATTTCGCAAGCGCCCTTGTTGCTGTACAAATACGTAGCGACTCTGGCAAGAAGGTTGCAAGAGTAATGTATTACTTGCAGCGTATAAAGCATTGTTAATATTATTGTAACACTTCTCAGATACGTTTAATTAGCTTCTGCTGCTCATTGTATTATATATTTGTTATTGGCAACAACATATCTATATCATTGTCATCTCTATCAACACATCATTAAGGCTAATAGTCGGCCGGAGTGGATGAGCGGTTCTAGGCTCTTCAGTCCGGAACCGCGCGACCGCTACGGTCGCAGGTTCGAATCCTGACTCGGGCATGGATGTGTGTGATGTCCTTAGGTTAGTTAGGTTTAAGTAGTTCTAAGTTCTAGGGGACTGATGACCTCAGATGTTAAGTCCCATAGTGCTCAGAGCCATTTGAACCATTTGAGGATAATATAAACAACATGTATCTTTATTTTTCAGCGTCTTTGCTTGTTATCGTCACATATAGAACACATAATGTTAATGCATAATCAGGATGTTCATTGCAAATGGTGACCCACTTATATAACTCTGTGCATTCGTGGCTGTGATTAAAAAACACACAACGTATTGATACCGGTATGTTTATTGAAAGCAATATTTCATGCTACGCGGAAAAAAATGGAAGCCTTCAAAGCGACTAGTTCAAGTTCATAGGCTTACTATTCAAACTTCAGTTTATCTTTAGTTTCATCTACTTATCGATTTGAAATGTTTTCACTTTCGGGCGTCAAACATGTGACTAACAGTTCGGCCTATAAGTACAGTGCAGCCATCTGATGATGAACAAACGTTCGGAACTGTTAATGGTAAGAAACAATAAAATGTGATAAAGAAAAAGTACATCAAGTTAGTGATAGGTAGCTGTTTTTATAAAATATTTAAAAATATCATCACGAACGCACTCATCGTACCATTTACTGATAAAACAAATAAACAGAAATAGGGCATGGTGAGTTTGGTGATGTGGGTGCAGCAAAGGGCAGCGAATAGGCTGCAGCAGGCCGAGCGCTGGCACATCGATCGGTTCGTGGAAGCAGCGGGTCTGTCTCACCCCGGCGACGATCGGTCTCCGGGAGACAGCGCGTCGTCTGGCACACTTCACTTCACCGCAGGCACGCGCACTCCTTCTCCAGCTGGAGCTCGACCACTGGCATTCCTGGGCCCAAATCTCCAACTGTCCTGTAAAGGCATACGTGACATCTACATAAAGGAACAGTCAAATGAAAACGAGGCAGATAAGAAAAAGTAGGTAAACTGTTAATTATTTCAAAAGTAATCCCCTTAACTGTTAATGCACTTATCCCACTTTGACACAAGACTGTCAGTGCCTTCGTGGAAGAATGTTGGCGGGTGCCTACGGTATGACGGAGCAAATCGACGGCCAAGAATGTTTTTCCAGGCCTTCAAAAATGTGGAAATCGCAAGGGAAGGAATCGGAACTGTATGGAGGATGTATAAGGGCTTCCCAGTGACACTTTTTTTTGCAGCGCCGTCGAAACAACTTTGTCAACATTTGGGCAGGCATGATCCTGCAACAGAATGGGGCGTTTATACTTGATGGTGCACTTCAATTTTTGCTAAATGTCCGCGTACCTCCCTACGTTAATTGTGGCGCCATGTTCCAGAAAGTCAATGATAAGCGGGTCTTTGCAAAGAAAAAGGTTATCATGATTTTCCCGGTGCTGGGTGCGTGTTGTTTCGACTGTGTTGCGAAAGTTTCGCTGGGAATCCCTTACACTTCCTTCATACAGTACCCATCTCTCCTCACACGATTTACATGTTTTTGTAGCACTGATGAAAGGCATTTTTGAATGTCGATTTGCTTCGGGAGAAGGGATGAACACCCGGGTACGGTCATGGTTCCGTAGGAAATTGCAACCGTGAAGGCATTGTCCGTCTTGTCTCACACTTGGATGAATTGTATTAAGAGTTATAGCAGTTGCGTTTTGGAATAATAAACAGTTTACTTCCTATTTTTGCATCTGCCGCATGTGTATACATTGAGAACCACTGTGAAGTGCATAACAACGGGCTCTTCCCAGTGCACCGTTTATTACTGATTCTTCCCATTCCATTCGTATACGCGTTGTTGCTCGTGTGCGCTGTAACTAATCTTATCTTATGTTCATGGTCGTACTCGTAAAAGCATGTGTTCCAGCAGAACAGGTAGAGTACTCTGTTCTTCAGTAAAGTAATGGTAAGTTTCTATGTTGAGCCTGGTTAGAACACGAAGTCCGAACAAACATCAACAATGTCAGTCAAACGTTGATAAAAAAACTTTGTTGATTACGTGCTTGCACAGTTTCGTGAGGATTCTCGTGCCGATTGTGAAAATTTACTATCTGATCACGTTGAAAGAAAGCTTCATCCATGAACAGCGCCATTTGGACTCATGTGCGGATTGACACATTGTTAAATAAACCATTCGCAAAAGTGTGCCCGTGCAGGAAAATCAGCTCCTAATCGTGACTGCACACGGTGTACATGGCACGGAAAGAGCTTGTTCTCATGTACCACTCTCCAGACAGTCTTATTGTCAACATTACTTGTTCCAGCGATTGTCCTATTCTGACGTTAGCTGCGCGATGAAGTTCCTCCTCCAGCTGTGATGTCCACGTCTTTCTAGGACTCCACCAGTCGCAAGTAGTGGGTCTAAACGTCCCACGCTCCGTAAGACGACGCTCACTTGCTTCAAAAACCCTCCTGTCGGTACGCCGTCGCTCTGGAAGTCTCTCCCGATACAAACGTTGAGCGGCACGGCCATTACCATCTGCTAATCCGTACAACAAATGGACACCTACCAAATCCCCATTTGAAAACACATCCATTGCACTTTACCTGAAACCAAGTCCGTTGTGAACACAGTTGATGCTAAGTGCTAGATCCTAGTAAGCAAAGATTTTATTCGCATGTCAGCACAAGCAGTGAAGTGAATCACATGCCAAAATTATCTTCGTTCCGTTGGAACAACAAATACTGGTGGCAAACCTAAGCTTTCTACTTAGAGGAAAACTGCCCGGCAGTGGGATTTTTGTAATTCATTATGTTCATCGTTCATGAAGTTCTTAACCCAAATAGCGATCAGCCAAAACAGTTGGATGCAACTCTCATAAAATCTCAAGAAAATCGTCTTTGAAGTTTTCGCAGTAACTGTGCTTCAACAAACAAGATGATTTTTCGGGCGGGTCGCGTGGCTGTATTGTTGAAGAATAGTAATCGGGTAATCAAAGGATTGCCAGTTAAAATCTTTCTATAGTCTTTTGGTGTTAAATTCCGTTTCCGACATCTTTTAAATATAATAGTCATTAAATATATGCTAATTTACACGTACCAAATTATCATTTCTTATGAAAAACGTTCGTCTACATCAACATCTACATGGGTACTCTGCAAATCACATTTAAGTGCCTGCCAGAGGGCTCATCGAACCACCTTCACAGTTCCCTATTATTCCAATCTCGTATAACGCGCGGAGAGAACGAACACCTATATATTTCCGTGCGAGCTCTGATTTCCCTTATTTTAGCGTGGTGGTCGTTTCTCCCTATGTAGGTTGGCGTCAACAAAATATTTTTGCACTCGGAGGAGAAAGTTGGTGATTGGAATTTCGTGAGAAGATTCCTTCACAACGGAAATCGCCTTTGTTTTAATGATGTCTATCCCAAATCCTGTATCGTTTCATTCATACTCTCTACCCTATTTCTCGATAACACAAAACGTGCTGTCCTTCTTTGAACTTTTTCGATGTACTCCCCCAGTACAATCTGGTAAGAATCCCACACCGGGCAGCAGTATTTTAAAAAAGGACGGACAAGCGTAGTGTAGAGAGCCTTTTTAGTAGATATGTTACATTTTCCTGCCAATAAAACGCAGTGTTTGGTTAGCCTTCCCCGTTCTATGTGTTCCTTCCAATTGTTCGTAATTGCAATTCGTAGGTATTTAGTTGAATTTACGGCCTTTAGATTTGACTGATTTATCCTGTAACCGAAGTTGAACGGATTCCTTTCAGCACTCATGTGGATGACCTCACACTTTTCGTTATTTAAGGTCAATTGCCAATTTTCGCACTATACAGATATCTTTTCTAAATCGTTTTGCAATTTGTTTTAATCTTCTAATGACTTCACTAGTCGATAAACGACAGCATCATCTGCAAACAACCTAAGACGGCTGCTCAGATTGTCGCCCAAATCATTTATATAGATAAGGAACAACAAAGGGCCTATCATCACGTTTGTTTTACTCGATGACTTAGCGTCAATTACTACGCACTGTCACCTGCCTAACAGTCACATAACTGAGGTGATATTCCATAGGCACGCAATTTCACTACAAGCCGCTTGCGTATACAGTGTCAAAAGCCTTCCGGAAATCCAGAAATACGGAATGAATTTGAAAGCCCTTCTCAATAGCACTCAACTCTTCGTGGGCGTACAGAGCTAGTTGTGTTTCACAAGAACGATGTTTCCTAAATCCGTGTTGACTGTGTGTCAATAGGCCGTTTTCTTCGATGTAATTCATAATGTTTGAACACAATATATGTTCCAAAATCCTGCTGCGTATCGACGTTAATGATATGGCCTGTAATTTAGTGGATTACTCCTACTACCTTTCTTGAATATTGGTGAGACCTGTGCAACTTTCCAGCCTTTGGGTACGCATCTTTCGTCGAGCGAACGGTTGTATATGATTGTTAAGTATGGAGCTATTGCATCAGCATACTCTGAAAGGAACCTGATTGGTATACAGTCTGGACCAGAAGACTTGCTTTTATTAAGTGATTTAAGTTGCTTCACTACTCCGAGGTTATTTACTCCTATAATACTCATGTTGGCACCTGTTATTGGTTCGAATTCTGGAATATTTACTTCGACTTCTTTGGTGAAGGAATTTCGGAAGGCTGTGTTTAGTAACTCTGCTTTGGCAGCACTGTCTCCGATGGTACCTCCATTGCTGTCGCGTAGAGAAGGCTTTGATTGTGTCTTGCTGCTAGCATACTTCACATACGTCCAGAATGTCTTTGGATTTTCTGCCAGGTTTCGAGACAAAGTTTCGCTGTGGAAACTGTTATAAACATCTCTCATTAAAGTCCCCCCTAAATTTCGAGTTTCTGTAAAAGATCGCCAATCGTTAAGATTTTTCGTTCGTTTAAATTTGGCATGTTGTTTCCGCAACAGTGTTCTGACCCGTTTTGTGTACCATGGGGGATCAGCTCCGTCGCTTGTTAATTTATTCGGTATAAATCTCTCAACTGCTGCCGATACTATTTCTTTGAATTTAAGCCACATCTGGTCAACACTTAAATTATTATTTTGGAATGAGTGGAGATTGTCTCTCAGGAAGGCGTCAAGTGAATTTTTATCTGCTTTTTTGAATAGGTATATTTTTCGCTTATTTTTAGAGGATTTGGTGGTTACAATATTCAATCTCGCTATGGCAGCTCTGTGTTCACTAATCCCTAAATCGGTTTTGATGCTCGTTATTAACTCAGGATTATTTGTTTCTGAGAGGTCAAGTGTGTTTTCACAACCCTTTACTATTCGCGTGGGCTCATGAACCAACTGTTAGAAATAATTCTCCGGGTATGAGTTTAGGGCAATTTCGGATGATGTTTTGCGCGTATCTCCGCAATTAAACACGTATTTTCGCCAACAGATCAAGAGTAAATTAAAATCACCACCACTATAATTGTGTGAGCCGGGTACGTGTTTAAAATAAAACTCAAGTTTTCTTTGAACCTTTCAGCAACTGTATCATCTGCATTGGGAGGTCGGTAAAAGGATCCAATTATTATTCTATTCCGGTTGCCAACACTGACCTTTGCCCATACTAACTCACAGGAACTACCTACTTCAGTTTGGCGACAAGATAAACTACTTCTAACAGCAATAAACACGCTACCGCCAACTGTCTTTAGCCTATCCTTTCTGAACACCGTTAGGTTCTTCGCAAAAATTTCGGCTGAACTTATCTCCGGCTTTAGTTATCTTTCAGTGCCATTAACGATTTGAGCATCAGTGCTTTCTATTAGCTCTTGGAGCTCTGGTACTTTCCCAACACAGCTACGACGATTTACAACTGTTATACCGATGGTTCCTGTATCTACGTTTTCTTGTTTCTAATTACACATCACACGCAAAATTCCAGTTTTCATTGCAAATATGAATTCTTAATCGTCGGTATTTGATATAAGATCATCAATTTAATGTATTTTAATGTAAACTCTCTTTGTTAACAATCTTTTCTACGATGTCAGTAAATTATAATTTATATTTGCAATTTGTGCGAGATGTAATTAGAAACAAAAGACATGCATATTTCATTAAAAATGGTTTGGATATATATTAATTAACACGTATTTGATTAATTTTATATTTAATTGTTATACGTATTGGAAAAGAACGCAAAAATACACAAAAAAGACTATAGTGAGATTACAACCAGCGATTCATTGATTAGGCAAGTACCAAAAAGGATCATTGGGTCACGTTTGTCATGGTCATGAGAGAGGGAGCGCAACCTCGAATCGTTTCAAGGATGGGGAAGCAAATCGGCCGTGCTCTTTCAAAGGAACTATCCCGGCATTTGCCAGGAGTGATTTGGGGAAATCACGGAAAACATAAATCTTGATGGCCGGTTGCGGGTCTGAAGTGTTCTCCTGCCGAATCCGGGGCCACTGTGCTAACCATTGCACCGCATCACTCGGTTACATCAAGTACCATTCTCCGATGCAATCAAGTGAGCCACGCGGCTTGTCCTGAAGAAGTTTCCTATACTTCAGTTAGTTAATGTTCCTCAGAAATGGCCAAAGTCGATTTTCTCGAGAATTTTTGAGAGTTGCATTGAATTGCTATGATAGATTCATATATGCTGTGGTAGATTGAACTTCACGTACCATAAATACAAAAATTACAAAATTATGATTGCCGGATGGTCTTGTCGTTAGTGTACGTACTAACCAAATGTAACCAGGTGGGTATTTGAACATTTCATGAAAGGAAACTTTTCATGTAGCGCTGGTACATTCTGTTTCTGTGTGTTTCCCGTGGTTACAGAGGTTATTAAGAGAAGTAGAAAGTGGAAATAAAGTGTTTTCGGACCCATGTCCACGTATTTAATTCCTCTAAGTCCGAAGAATGTTTCCTGAAAGTTTGGCCGTACCTACTTGTCATTCCCTGTCTGGACCAATCAGAAACAGTACTGAGGCACCTGATTTTGAAGCAACATGTGAAAATAGTAAATACGTTATGTATTCAGCCGTCCACAAGGCGTAATAATGGGTTGATGAATCACAACTAGAGCTAGTCACGTCATATAAGTGCCGTCAAAAAAGTTAGTTTCCCCATTTTATTTCTCTGCGGAATAAACTGTGCCTGTGACATGTTTGCTTCTGTGATTTACTTCTTCAACATTTCCACGAGATTTCTGAATGTCAGAACAGCATACTGCTGTAGGTGGAAAGATGTAATGAGCGTCTAAAAGTGTTTCCAAAAATGAAATAAAAGTGGCCGAAGAGAACTGACGTCATAAATGAAAGATCTGATCTAGTATTGAAATGCTGCTTTAAGTCTTTTGTACAAATTGCAACAAAACCTTGAAGTACCAATTCATAGTGAATGGGAAAATGTTTTGTATGGCGTACAAAGGTATCACTGGCTACCATGTAATACTGCAAGCAGAAACAACATCAGCTATTATATACAGTACACAGTATCAAGTACATGAGAAGGCAAACTGTACATTTCGAGATATGTGCGCGTTTGTCGTAATAATATGGATATCATCAGTAAAGTAATATTTTAAACATTGTGTAGTTTGATGTTACTTATCTCTACCCTCTTTTCTAGTAGGTAAGCATAGGACAGAACCAACACTTCTTCCGTTGCCAAACATGATCCGAAAGTTGTTATTATCTAAAATAAGCGTTATTAAGACCGTAAAAACAAAGTTTTGCTAATTACACAGCAGTATACAGGTAACAACTCCAAAATGCTTGGTAAAACACGAAAACCAAGCACGTTGGAGGTGTTTCCAGTAGCAAAGTTTGTGTGTTGCCCTCTAACAAACATAAATGGAGAATATAAACAGTATTTTCCAAATTAATTAGTGCACTAGGTTTAATCCTACAGGTTTAAATAACTTTACACAACGACCTCCACAATGCTATAAACAATCACTGAGAACTGTGTAGCATCTGAAGATGGGTCACTAGACGACTTAAAACCAATAATGGGAAAATAAAAATTCTACTAGCACAAAAAGCGCCTGGTTGCTCCTATTTTTGAAAATCTTTATTCGTCTCAGTTGCAATGGTCCTTATCCACAATGTACAAATGTTTCTTTTTTTTCGTGTTAACGGAAAAATCGATTTTTCTGTTATACTCAAGGCGTTGCCAGTCACTTTATTGCGAGGTGCTTCCTTTACGTTAAACAGCACAATAGCATCTGAAAAATGTACAGGTTAAACGGCCTGTTCCACTTGGGATGACGAAGTTAGAGTTGAGAGTTGGCCATGAACCTTCGAAAAATCGAAGTTAATGTCGAGGAATTACGGATTGAAGAACACACTCCTTTTGTAATCCATTATTCACATTACAAGATGTAACTGTTGACAGCGTCAGCCTACACACAGCCGTCGGACTTGAGGTCCAGATCTGTTAATGCACACATCAAAAAATGTTTTGCATCACCTTGGTTCCGAGAGTTCCGGAACCTGTACAGAAATTTGGACTACATATCAACATAAACATCATTTCCACCATTTTTATTGCATGTTGTACCACCATACAGCGAGACCTTCAGAGGTGGTGGTCCAGATTTCTGTACACACCGGTACCTCTAATATCCAGCAACACGTCCTCTTGCGTTGAAGTATGGCTGAAATCGTCATGGCATACTATCCACAAGTTCATCACGGCACTGTTGGTCCAGATTGTACCACTCCTCAACGGCGATTCGGCGTAGATCCCTCAGACTGGTTGGTGGGCCACATCGTCCATAAACAGCCCTGTTCAGTCTATCCCAGGCACGTTCGATAGAGTTCATGTCTGGAGAACATGCTGGCCACTCTAGTCGAACGATGTCGTTATCCTGAAGGAAGTCATTCACAAGATGTGCACGATGGGGACGCGATTTTTCATCCATATGCTGCCGATAAGGTCGGAGGATGGCATTCACGTATCGTACAGCCGTTACGGCGCCTTCCACCAGCGGTGTACGTCAGCTCCACATAATGCCACCCGAAAACAGCAGGGAAACTCCATCTTGCTGCACTCGCTGGACAATGTGTCTAAGGCGTTCAGCCTGATCAGGTTGCCTCCAAACATGTCTCCGACGATTGTCTGGTTGAAGGCATATGCGACACTCGTCGGTGAAGAGAACGTGACGCCAATCCTGAGCGGTCCATTCGGCATGCTCTTGGGCCCATATGTATCGCGCTGCATGGTGTCGTGGTTTCAAAGATGGGCCTCGCCATGGCCGTCGGGAGTGAAGTTGCGCATCATGCAGCCTATTGCGCACAGTTTGAGTCGTTGCTGTCAGGGTTCCTCCGAGCCATAATCCGTGGGTAGCGGTTATCCACTGCAGTAGTAGCCCTTGGGCGACCCTAGCGAGACATGTCATCAGCAGTTCCTGTCTCTGTATCTCCTTCATATCCGAACAACATCGCATTGGTTCACTCCGAGTCGCCTGGGCTCTTCCCTTGTTGAGAGCCCTTCCTGGCACAAAGTAACACCGCGGACGCGATCGAACCGCGGTATTGACCGTCTAGGCATGGTCGAATTACAGACAACACGAGCCGTGTGCCTCCTTCCTGGTGGAATGACTGGAACTGATCGGCTGTCGGACCCCCTCCGTCTAATGGGCGCTGCTCATGCAAGGTTGTTTACATCTTTTCGTGGGTTTAGTGACCTCTCTGAACAGTTTATGGGACTGTGTCTGTGATACAATATCACAGTCAACGTCTATCTTCAGGAATTCTGGGAACCCAGGCGAGGCAAAACTTTTTTTTGACGTGTGTATTAATAAAGCGATGGTTCATAATATACTCATTTTCTGTACGGGCGCGAACTTAATCGTGTTAGCTTTGTTATGGCCGCTGGTAGTTGTAACTAACATTTGCGTGAACTGTGTTATGCAGCAGTACATTTTTTGAGTTTTTACCATTCGTGAACACCGACGTCGTCGAGGACGGGCACTAACTACGATGCGACACCGTTATACGGAAGAATCGACAGTACTGACATCTGTGTGGAATATCAGATCCCCCAGTACGAAGTAAATTGTGGTTGCTTTGGCAGGAGTTAATCCATCTCTGCCAAACCCTGCAATCCAATCATGTGATCAGCGTTACGCCTATCACTCCATGGCTGTTGCGGATAATGGTTTTAGTTGTATTTCTTATACTTAATGTGCGGAGCTTTGTATTCCTGAGCAAGTGTGTAGGTTTTTAAGAGCACCAGGCGCTAAAAGACAAATTAAATTTGTATTTTCTAACGAAGTTATCAGGGCTAGCGTTGGAAGTGAATCTCTAAAACATTAGTTTAAAAGCACTGATATATAAGCAACATTCTAGGTGTGTGGTCCTCGTTTTCTGACATTCGCCTCGCACAGCATACAAATCTTTGCATATATCGTTTCAAGATGTTGTGCATTGCTCCGTTCTATTGATATGCGAAACGAATCGTAATGCTATGATGATTTTATATAAAAGGCAAAAGAAAGAGAGAAGCCAGTCATGGACGCATTAAATAATTGAAATTGGGGGGATGGATCGACATTTTGTGAATGCGAAGATAAAGGTGACATTGACTTCATGAAATAACGGACACCCAATGTCGTCTGTTACTGAAAGTAATATACAGGGGACCTCGCAGCATACTAACGCTTCAATTTACTGCCGACGTCAGGGTCTCCTGATTACCATCAAACTTCCAACCTGTAAAACAACTTACACCTAAGATCTACAATATTAAGAATTGCGGGTGTGGGTAGAGGGGGAGGGAGGGGCAAGTGTGGTAATATTTTGCCAATATTTGGCGTAAAGAATTGTGTAATATGGAAGACACTGTAGGTGTCAACTGTTTGTGGTAGTAATACTGCCTGTACGGCTACATAAATGCTACACTCAATTTAATTTTACCACTATTATGCCTGCGCGATTGAGATCTCTGGATTTTCTTAAGTTGTTACACTTAGTTCCCACCGGAACTTACGTTACAAAACCGTACATAGGCAAATGCTGGATTGGTTCCCGATTTCCGCCTCAAACGTTACGATACACAAACGGTTGAAATACGATCACACACAGAACGAAGTTTACACTATTAGCAAATAATGACGTAGATGACTTTCCTCTCTTAGGTTACCTAGACGACTGCGACGTCAGGAAGAGTAGCCGGCAGCAAAGTTAAACTACAAAATAAAATTTGCCGAATACTGGAAAGCGGATCCGTACTAGACGGGATAAGCGCCAGGAAAAAGAAAGGATAAAAGTAACATTTTACTGTTCATAGACCTGGCGTGGGACGGTGGACTGTTTATTTTTATGTATTTAAGCTGGTCATATAAGGACCTCTATTAACTTTCTTACGTCGGACTCACAGATGTTTTAAGAATACTATTTAACGGAAAAATATTATGACTGTTTTGTAGTTATAGCTTTAATAGTAGTGATGGTAGTAATAACTTTAGTATATGCGATTGTAAAGAAAAGGAGGATTTTATTTCTTTCTTTCCAAATGAGAGCCGTGACTATCATTAGAACGAGGAAAGTACAAGTGTGTGTTGTGGTATTAGTGATTTCCAAGAAGGAGAGTAGATAGAGTGGTGCGGCTACTGCCTGTGAGAAATAGGAGAAGTCCGTGGCAAAGGAGTTATAATGGGATAAACGGTGTTTCAGTAGGAAGAACCTGATTGTTGTTTCATGAAGCAGTTTTTAGTGAGTCTTATGAAACTAGAGACGTGGATTCGTTCATTAACATTGTGATGAGTGTAACTGTAGGATGAGATTCGTACTACAGAATGGATTTTACAAAAGATAATTGTATGATGGCGTGTGGTAGAAACAGCTGGTGTCTGAGGGGACTGGTGTTGTTGGTGTACTACTCTGAGAAGAGCATTAAGATCTAAGTGAGACAGAAGAGACTGTATACTTTGACCAGAAGTTAAAACAGAAAGAGTATATGGAAATTCTGTCCTTGGCAGCACCTAGCCTGTCTGTCTATTGATTTGATGATGAGGTATGATCAAAATGACACTCACCGATGGTGCTGATCACCAGCAACAAACTCCGTGAGCTTTCCTGAGAAACTCTTTCCAGAATAATATCACTGCTGCCGACCATTGGAACTAGAAATGTTTTGTAGTCAGTGTTTCAGTCCACAGAAAGAACTATGTTTTTATTATATTGTGCGTGAAGAAATGGCAGTATCTTCATGTAGGTTGTGGCTTCGTGTTCAGCGAAATTAATATTTTCGTGTAATATCACTCCTAGATTCTTCGCTGAGACAGGAATTTTTTTATCCTATTTTGAGCTGGAGACAAGAGGAGCTCTCGAAAAATAAACACAAATGAGCCTAGAATGTTCAGCCAGAAGCACGTGGGTTTCGGTTGGGTTGAGCTCTAACCTATGTTCTGTGTCTATAATGATAGGGTTGATCGAAGAGATAGAGGAGATCCAACGGAGAGCAGCGCGCTTCGTTACAGGATCATTTAGTAATCGCGAAAGCGTTACGGAGATGATAGATAAACTCCAGTGGAAGACTCTGCAGGAGAGACGCTCAGTAGCTCGGTATGGGCTTTTGTTGAAGTTTCGAGAACATACCTTCACCGAGGAGTCAAGCAGTATATTGCTCCCTCCTACGTATATCTCGCGAAGAGATCATGAGAATAAAATCAGAGAGATTAGAGCCCACACAGATTTATACCGACAATCCTTCTTTCCGCGAACAATACGAGACTGGAAAGAAGGGTGAACCGATAGAGGTACTCAAGGTACCTACCGCCACACACCGTCAGGTGGCTTGCGGAGTATGGATGTAGATGTAGATGATGTTCAGAGCTGCGCATTGACATTCCGATGTCTGTTGTCAAATTTAATGGGTTTGAAATTACATGCAACACGAGGTCGTTACCCTACCGTTTATTTTCAGTGTGACAGAACTTATACCACGTTACTGAGGAACAATGGGGAAAATGTTGGACCTAAAACCGATCCCTGAGGGATGCTTAAAAGTGTCTCCATTATGACTTAAAAGTTCCAGAGACTACGCTTGTTGTTGGGACGTTTATACTACCTTCTCTAGCTTAATGGTTAACATGGGCTGCCAGATATTTTGGCATTTATATTCGAAAATCCTAAAGTTTACAAAAATTCTTTATGCTTTGTCTAAAGTTTTTGTTAATTAATTGAACATTTCTTCAAGCATCTGGCAATTTTTATTGTGAAGTAGTTCTCAACTCTTGACTGATGTGTGGTTCTCAATTCTTGTCACTGATGCGAAAAAGATTGTCCATGTGTCAGTACTTGTTCAAACCCCAATTACTCAATTTTATACAGGTCTTACACCTAAAACTATAGTTTCCGATAAATATTATTCATAATAACTGACCCGCAAAATCCTTCAGTTTCATCTTTCCTGTGTCCATTACTGGTACTGCTCATGTCATGCCTTTTTCAATTTAAGACTCTCACATTCTACTATCGCACTGCCTGTGTCTCCGTTACGATGTGCGCGCCTGTGTACAACAGTAAATATACACTGAGGTAACAAAAGTCACGGGATGGCGATATTCACATATGCAGTATCACCTACACAAGGTATAAAAGGGCAGTGGCGGAGCTGTAGTTTGTACTCAGGTGATTCGTGTGAAGAGGTTGCCGGCGCGACTGTGGCCGCACGACGGGAATTAACAGGCCTTGAACCCGGAATGGTAGTTTGAGCAAGACGCATGGGACATTTTGGAAATCCTTACGGAATTCAGTATTCCGAGATCCTCAGTGTCAAGAGTGTGTCGAGAATACCAAATTTCAAGTATTACCTCTCGCTACGGACAAAGCTGTGGCCAACGGCCTTCATTTAACGGCCGAAAGAAGCGCGGTTTGCGTAGAGTTGTTAATGCTAGCAACTATAGTACTTATATACACCACCATTGTTATGGTGAGACTGACAGAAGAAGCTTGTTCCGTAATATTTTAGTAAAAGCTTTTTGTGAATCGTCACCTGTAAGGTAAGTCATTTACTGTGTTCGTATTACCTCATCTGTATGTAAAGTAACAATGTTTTACAATATCGATGTTCAAACTACGTCTTTTGGGATTCGGCCTTGTTATTTATTGCAGTTTGATAGCTTCTTTTGTGGAACATTACCGCAAACATGCCGTCCAATCGGCGTAAGTGGCCGCGCCACTCGTCGATAAAAGAGACCAACTGTTCATCCCAGAGTTAGTTACTTCCAAAAAACAAGCATCATACAACAGATAAAACTGACTTCTAAACCCCTTTTATAAACATTCCCTTCTATCCATTTGTGAAAATATTAAATTAATTTACATTATTCAAAACCATCTCTTTTCTGTTATATTTGGCCTAATAGAAGAGGACGATTGAAAACGGTCTGCTGCAGCCGCTTGGTATTCTTTCAGATACTTGGAGATAAAATGTTCATTCAAAATATGCATGCCGTAAGCTACATCAATAACCTTGGTGGGGAAAACTGAAAATTGGAAATTTGTGGTACCGTCTTATGGGACCAAACTGCAGAGGTCTTCGGTCCCTAAGCGTACACACTACTCAATCTCTTAATCTAACTTAAACTAACTTACACTATGGACAACACACATATCATGCCCAAGGGAGAACTCGAACCTCGGACGGGGGAAGCCGGGGAAAATTGAATTTCTCTTTGAGTGGCTTTAACCGCCCCTCCTCTTCTACTTACCACGCGGTCCGAGGTGTCGCTCTACAATGTCAATATTGGCTTTTAAGCAAAACCGTTTGATGACCAGTGGTTTGTACGATCATTTCCCTTCTTTCAGTTTCCAGCAGTGCGTAGAATTTACCGACATTTGTCAGGGCTGCTAGTTAGCAATTTTTCGTTTACCGTTAGTAAAATCTATAATTCTTGTTACTACTTTGTTGCTGATACTATTTTTCGACCTTTTGTGAGGTCCCTTACAATCCCTCTTTTGCCGTTTAGTACTTACCGACGTTATGCTCAAATTTATGTCTAGCGCGAACACAGCACCATTTCACGATGCTGTACGTTTCCGTGATGGTCCGTTGAGGTTTTTTTTTATGAATCCTCCTTCCTAAAGCTGTTAGTTCACGATACAGTGTCACTGGTAGTTCACGATACAGTGTCACAGGCGCTTAGCTGACAATAAAATCTTAAAATTGAAAGGAGACTCAAAAAAGTCGGCTTAGAAGTGAATTTCTGCAAGTGATTTTCGTGAACAGCACTTATTTTAAATGACGTAATATGTACTCTGTCATGCAACCATCGTACATAAATTACAATAGCCAACCAAATAAACTATAACGAACTAACTATGGCAGCCATATTGGACCACCTGACACTTCCACAGCAACTAGAAGCATAAATCAACAAAATAAAATCTAGTGGTCGCATAAGAACAGACTTCCTTGGCAAAAGAGACAGAGACAGAGAGAGAGAGAGAGAGAGAGAGAGAGAGAGAGAGAGAGAGAGAGAGTAAGTACACATTGAGACGACAAAGTTATCCGATAGCTCCTAATATCGTGTCGGACTTCATTTTACCCAGCGTAGTACAACAACTCGACTAGACATGGCAACAAAAAGACCCAAAACCCTCACGTTTCAAGAGCTCCATCACCTGTGCTGGTCGACATGAAGTTAGGACCGAATGCATCCTCGGAAAGATGCACGTGGACTGTCATAGTAGATCTGACCGGTGAGTGTACCAAGACATGGTGTCAATACGGAACATATATATACAGCCTATAATCCCTGGAGCACCATATCAATCATGTTCGACAGTGTTCCTTGGTGCAACACGAGTTCCACATCTCGCGATATAGGCGTAGATACAGAAACACTCCTCAGACTGAATCTGCTTCCTCTGAGAAGAGCTCGGGACCCCTCTCCCCGTTGCTCTAGTCTCTGTTCTTTTGGCACCACCGTCAACGGTGCCGCCGATGTGCGGCTGCCAACCATACAAAACATTCCGGTTGTCGGGTAAAGACACCACCGCTCATGCAGTCGTCGTGCCACTGTGGAGCGTGAGAATGCGTGCATTGCAGTCCTGTTAAATGAGGCTGCAACTACACCTCCTGTTTAAAGTGGATCGCTTCTTGCATGATACACAACACAGCGGTCATCTGCTGCTGTAATAGACTGTGATCGACCACCTCCTCCCCTTCGGGCAGCAATGCCTGTGGTTCGGGAAGCTCCCCACGTCCCTGAACGAATGCAGTGAGCAATACCGGACTCGTGGGTTACCCTCGTGATAGTTTGTCCTTCCTAGCTTGAAGTCATCCAGATGTTGTTTCCGGACCATGATGTGATGGAGGCCACCTCCGTGCCTGATCACCTGACCGACACGCACTGCCTTTTCCCTCGTGTTGCCGCACCTGCCATACTTGGCGCTGTAGCTACGCTCATCTCACGCCTTGAGGAGAGCTGCGAGAACTCTGGTAACGTGCTCTCGCACTGTAATACATTTCCACCTATTAGATAACATGTTACGAAACTTTCTCTTGCTCGACCTTAAATTTTGCTGAGCAATGTACTTAAGGATCTCATAATACTGTGCAGCAATACTCAAGAATAGAACGGATAGAGTAGGCAATCTCTCTAGTAGAATCGTCTACTATTCGTTCGTTTGTGTGTGCGCTTGGAACTATTTAGTCTGGGGCCTGCTGCTGAAGCGACAATACAACTCACTGAAGAAGTCATTTAGACTCTCTCATTATGGTAACCAACCTATAACCGATATTTCACACGAAATAACGCAGTGTGTTATCATGATGAAGTACGTACTTTGAGAGACTGGTCAGATGCAGCCTGCCACGAATACCTCTCCTGCCCTGTCCTCTTCAACTGCAGTTGGAACGCCCTTCAGAAATATTTAGCCAACTGCCTCAACAACCGTCCATAATTGCGAAAATGTTGCAGGAGGAGGAGGAGGAGATTAGTGTTTAACGTCCCGCCGACGACGAGGTCATTAGAGACGGAGCGCAAGCTCAGGTGAGGGAAGGACGTGGAAGGAAATCGGCCGTGCCCTTTCAAAGGAACCATCCCGACAGTTGCCTGAAGCGATTTGAGGGAAATAACGGAAAACCTAAATCAGGATGGCCGGAAACGGGATTGAACCGTCGTCCTCCCGAATGCGAGTCCAGTGTGCTAACCACTGCGCCACCTCGCTCGGTAAAATGTTGCAGGTGCAGAATTTTGTGCACGAGCTGTCCTCTCGATATGTTCCTTAAATGTACGATGGAATTTATGTCTGGTGATCTGGATGCCAAATCATTCGCTCGAATTGTCCGGAATGTTCTTCAAACCAATCGTGAACAGTTGTGGCCTGGTGACATGGCGTACTGTCATCCATAAAAATTCCATCGTTGGTTGGGATCATGAAGTCCATGACTAGCTGAAATTGCCTCCAAATAGCCGAACATAACCATTCCCAGTCAGTGATCATCTGAGTTGGACCAGGGCACCCAATCCATTACATGTAAACACAGCCCACACGATTATGGAGCCACCACCAGCTTGCACAGTGGCTTGTGGCAACTTGGCTCCAGGGCTTCGTGGGGTGTGCGCCACACTCGAACACTACCATCAGCTCTTACCAACCGAAATCAGGACTTATCTGACCAGATCACCATTTTTCAGTTCCTAACCGAGATGGTCACGAGCTCAGGATAGGCGCCGCAGGCTATGTCGTGCTAACAGCAAAGGTACTCACGTCGGTCTTCTGCTGCCATAGCCCATTAACGCCAAATTTCGCCGCACTGTCCTAATGGATACCTTCGTCGTATGTCCCACATTGATTTCTGCGGTTATTTCACACAGTGTTGCTTGTCTATTAGCACTAACAACTCTCCGCAAACGCCGTTGGCCACAGCGTTGTCCGTGCCGACAGGTAATACTTGAAATTTGGTGTTCTCGACACACTCTTGACACTGAGGATCTCGGAATACTGAATTCCGTAAGGATTTCCGAAATGTCCCATGCGTCTTGCTCAAACTACCATTCCGGGTTCAAGGCCTGTTAATTCCCGTCGTGCGGCCATAATCGCGCCGGCAACCTCTTCACACGAATCACCTGAGTACAAACTACAGCTCCGCCACTGCCCTTTTATACCTTGTGTAGGCGATACTGCATATGTGAATATCGCCATCCCGTGACTTGTCACCTCAATGTATATTTACCTGATAGTTGATGTCTGTCACTCGCCGCTACAGCGATGGAACATCCACTGTTGGATACCGTTGTATTACAAGCGACACGCAAACACGCAAGGTCACTTCACGAATGCTGTTAATGTGTAGCACAGAGAAATGTTGGGAGTGCCCGCCGCGAGATATGACGGAAATAGATGGTTCAAATGGCTCTGAGCACTATGCGACTTAACTTCTGAGGTAATCAGTCCCCTAGAACTTAGAACTACTTAAACTTAACTAACCCAAGGACAACACACACATCCATGCCCAAGGCAGCATTCGAACCTGCGACCGTAGCGGTCTCGCGGTTCCAGACTGTAGCGTCTAGAACCGCTCGGCCACCCCGGCCGGCAATAGGAGATGCTCTGTCAACAACTGAAATGAAATGATCGTATGGCATTGTTGGCCGGGAGGCCCCATTAGGGGAAGTTCGGCCACAGATTGCAAGTCTGATTTCAGTCGACACTTTGGGCGACTTGCGCGCCGGTGATGCGGATGAAATGATGATCAGGACAACACAACACCTAGTCCACAAGCGGAGAATATCTCCACCCCGGCCGGGAATCGAAACCGGGCCCGCTGCATGGTAAGCAAGCACGTTACCACTCAGCCAAGCAGGCGGACGTCTGTCGACAATTGATTTTAAGTGACTAAACTGTGGCAGTCGACGGGTTTTGTAGCGTTGGAATTAAACTCACGTCCTAATCTAACCATAACCTCGGGATGTGCAGTGTATCCGAGAAAGCAGCGATGAACACTCTGCGGCAGAACTAAAATCATGATTACTTTGTTCACGGCGTTTGAGGCTAACCTCTACGAGTAAATTCAAGGCAGAAAAATGTCATAATATATTTGTTTGCTTTGCCATTTCCCGCGGCAAAATCTAATTTCTCGCTGTTATTGGTTATCTGAAACTAACCTCACACTGGCTACACGGGAAGCCAGCCACGTTACCAACCGATGAGCAGTCCCGGTTGGCACTCGTGTATTACAGGCGACACAAGCAGATTCTAAAAGAAAAAAGAGCAAATGAAAAAGTTAATACGATGATAAAAATGATGCAGTAAAGTATTAGAAATTAAAAAAAATACATTTAAACCGAGTAATTAAATAAAAACGATAAAGACTTGTGATTAGATTTAGAAAAAATAAAAAAAAAATCTGTGGCATTTGACGGGACAAGAGCCTTCGACCTTTTACACGTGTAGTTTATATGCTAACCACTACGCTAGGGCATCGCATTGCAAAACGCTGGTGTCCCAGTCACAACGATTAATTGGCAGACTTCAAAATTTCGGCTACACGCAATGTCGAGCGACGCTTGTCTAATGTAAGCCTATCTGTGTGATTATAATAACTGTATAAATGACGCCGAATCGTGTCTTGTGCGGAAGTCTCCAGTAGTGTTTGGTTATTGCTGTTTGTATTTCGATAGCGTCGTTGTGTTGTGTTGTGTGTGTGTGTGTGTGTGTGTGTGTGTGTGTGTGTGTGTGTGTGTGTGTGTATTGTTTTTGGTGTGGTTATCACGCGTGATGAAATACTAAATAAACGGACCAGTCTCAGAATTCAGGATCCAAACACGTCAAGAAAGAAAGCCGGTCGAGGAATTAGAAGTGAAGTAAATGGTGTGGTGGTTTGCAGCAGCGAACGGTTCGGGTGTGATATTGAGCGCTTTGACCGGAGAAAACCAGTTCCAACGCGTGAAGTGTCAATTATTATGTAATTTTAATCGCATTATAGTCTGACCGCTTCTCGGCAGGCAGCAGCAGTGTTCAGGACAAAAAATATGCAGTTGCCACGTTTCTCATCTTGGCCACTTTACCGCAGCTCCCCCTATTGGTTTACTATTAATTGGTAACCTACATGAATAAGTGTGTTATATTAATTACTAAAAGTAATTGCAGTATGAGACGTGATCACAAATGTTTGAAATGTCAATTTTTTTTTTACTCATTGCATTTTATTACAAGTCTTAATTTTATTCCATGCACCACATTTGAACAAAGAATAAAATATTCTCCCTCTCACTTCCGTTAATTCCGCAGTGGCCGCACTACATACCTCTCTTCCCGTGACGTAAGCGGCAAACTTTATTTAGCTTACGGCCGAATTGACCAATGTGATTTAAAATTAAGCTCATTTTAAAGTATTGCTGTCTCTGTATTTTTGCTTGTTACTGAGCAAGAAAAATAACTTTCCGAAACACTTAACGCTAGCTGACATTTTTAGATTCTGCTATTAGTTGCTAGAAGCATATTATTGTAAAATACGACTGAGAACCTCGGGCCTCACGAACACTTGATTCGGGCCGCATCCGGCCCGCAGGACGCAGTTTGACGACTACTGGTACAATCATTTGAAAACATCAATGTTTATTTGCTGGACAAGATATGTACATAACAAACTCATCAGACGGTATTTAGAAAGAATTAAATAGCACGTTTTTACTTTATTCTATGCATCTGCTAGGATACATAACGTCACAGACTCTAAATGTACTGGTCATGTAAAATAATATATGTAACATGTTGAAGCCAAATTTCTCAACCCCTGCTTCTATTATCTCCTAGCACTGAATTTTATAAGTAATTCTGAACCGTGGTTGCGTCACGTTAATCCAAGGTAAGTCTATGCTTCAGTTACATACTCGTATTTTTGTGTGTCGAGTATTTCCGCAAGAAGCGGTGCGCTTCCAACGTGAGCTGTTGCAGGGGCACCTCAAGTGTGCCGGCAGTGACGCGTTTCCTGGAATGAGCGAAAAATACCCGCTCGACTCGATACAGTAAGCTAACGGGACAGGCAGTTATGCGAAAACACGTTCCAGGCAGAGGCGAGAGACAGAGGGGTAGAGAGGACTGCGCGCCTACCTGCTCCCGGCTCTTCATCCCGGGAATGCACAATGCAGCCCTCGCCCGCACTCCTTTCACTGCCAGTATAGCAGGAGTTCTGATCGCTGTCTCTTTGATGCAACGTGGACGAACAATTAAGATAGACCTCACACTTGATATTGCTCTGTAGGGCACAGATGAAGACATAAAAATTAAAAAATAAATTATTCCCAAAGGTAACATTTTAAGATTCGAAAAGCAGGGTGGCTATTCTTCTGGAATACCTGCAATTCTCAGGGAATTACATTTTATCTGAAAAAAAATCAAGGAAACGTTAGGGAATTTAAGGAAGTTCATAAAATCTCAGGGCATTGTGCGTTTTTAGCCTAGCATTGAAATTGAATTTTACAAATCACAAAAATGTAAAATACGTAATATATCAAAGTGTGTTAATTATACGTATATTATTGCATATAAATTATCGATATTTAAAAACTGTGGTTAAACTACAGCTTATGGCTGGTTTGCAGCTCAACTGATAGGAGAGGAAAGGATTATGTGGTATATATATAATAAAGCTATTATAGCTATAATAATAATATACCATATATTATATGGTATCTTATGGTAATATATGGGATGGTAATAATATATAAGCTATTGTAAAATATAGCTATAAAGCTATATATATAATAAAGCTATTATGTGGTACGCTGCTGCTGCCCCCTCCCCCCCTCCGCGCGCCAACATCCCGTCCAACGTCAATCTATCAGGAGCTTGACACTACCGTCCTCATCGTACAAATCATTTGACATGTCCGTTCATGAACGTGCCGAAATAAACTAACTCTGTTAACAGAACCAATAACAGGATAAAGTACAAAAAAATTTTGAGTCTAAAGCGATATCTATTTTCAGTTACTTGCCAAAGAGAGGAGGGGGAGAAGGACGTAATTTTACTGCATCTGCGATGTAAAAAAAAATCGTATATTGTATAAACCACACATTATGTAGCATTATTAATAATTTGTTCGACAGTGGAGTAGGAAAAATTGGACTTAAATCGACTATAAATGACAAGTAGTGGGCAACATGGCAGATATTGTCTCCTTTTTTTTTTTTTTTTTGTTGGCAAATTATAAGTAAAGAAGTGTTTGTGCCATATCCGGTAAGAGTTAGAATCGGAATAACAACAAGCAGGGTAGAAAGTCAGCGCCAGCGACCAGTTTGCTGTCGATGTTGTTACCATGTACTGACTGAAGCCTAAAATATGTATTACAGTGCGTCAAAGCCCGAAATGCGTATTACCTTTAATAAAAATACGTGAGAAAGTGGTAGGTTGCTGTGATTATTAAAATAATATAATCCACAGTCACGGAGCTCAACTGCCACTAAAATGGATAAATTGTTGTTAGCGAATAAGAAGCTCTCCAAAACTTCGTCGGCTTTGGTAAAGTGATTTGGCTGTGACAGATATACGGCTGTTTCGTTGAGGAGACTATAATATGCGAGACTTTTCAAGGATGACTATCTGGAGAGTATTATTATCAAAGCTGTTTTCGGGCTGTTCACTCGCGAAAATGGCACACTCAGGGACAAAACACGTTTAACAGTTCAATAAGTGTTTGGCAAGTTTAAATACAGTAGATTTGCAGGAAAGACAAAGATAACAGATAAGGAAGTAAAGTTAAGGACGGAACGGTAAGCGTCTCACTTCGAAAGTTCAAGAACAGTGGAAAGCTTACCAGCACAAAAGACAATATGCAATGTATGTAGGTGAGGCTACCATTGACAAATTGTCCTTATAGGATCATAGTTACCGAAAAAGAAGAGTAGGCAAACGCTGCTGCATTTGAAAAAATAAAGAAATAAAAAATAAAAGCAAAATTGCATCGCACGTGAGCTATTACGTGAACAAATTTTGATCGAACTGGACGAAATAAACATTGTGCAAATGATTAATCCATACAGTGAAGAGAAAGGAACAACCGTCATGGACAATGAAATAACATTATTTCATGAGATGCTAGAGTAGGTCGCAAATGATTTGCGAGTGCGTGGAATCACGAAGCGTTGGAAAATGGCTCTGAGCACTATGGGACTTAACTTCTAAGGTCATCAGTTCCCTAGAACTTAGAACTACTTAAACCTAACTCACCTAAGGACGTCACACACATCCATGCCCGAGGCAGGATTCGAACCTGCGACCTTAGCAGTCGAGCGGTTCCGGACTGAAGCGCCTAGAACCGCTCGGCCACCGCGGCCTGCTCAACTGCAGAAGTGTTGCCGGTGCAGGATTTTGTGCATGAACTAACCCTAGGCTATGTCCCATAAATGTTCGAAGGGTAGCCAAATCCTTCGCTCGAACTGTCCAGAATTTTTTTTTACATCAATCGCGAACAGTCGTGACCCAGTGACATGGCGCATTGTCAGGCACAAACATTCCATAGTCGTTTGAGAACATGAAGTCCACGAATGGCTGCAAATGGTCTCCAAGTAGCCGAACATGACCATTTCCAGTCAATGATCGGTTCAGCTGGACCAGAGGACAGAGTGTATTCCACGTATGGAAAACACAGCCCACGCCATTATGGAGTCACTACTAGCTTGCTCAGTACCTTGTTGGCTACCCGGGTCCATTGCTTCGTGAGGTCTGCTGCAATCTCGAACCCCAGCATCAGCTGTTACCTACTGACTGATACGGTCGCAGGTTCGAATCCTGCCTCGGGCATGGATGTGTGTGATGTCCTTAGGTTAGTTAGGTGTAAGTAGTTCTAAGTTCTAGGGGACTAATGACCTCAGAAGTTAAGTCCCATAGTGCTGAGAGCCATTTGAACCATTTAAACAGATTGTTCAGAAACCAGACTGCAGTGAAACAAGACTCAAAGACGAAAGGGAAGTACTAGATGAGGAGAGAGCGGGACGAGATTGTAGTCTATTCCTAATGTTATTGAAGGTGCACATGGAACAAACTGTGAAGGAATCCAGGGAAGAGTTTGGAAAGGGAATTAAAGTCCAGAGAGAAGAAATCCAAACTTCGAGATTTGCTGACGGCAAAGAACTTGGAAGAGCAGCTGAGTGGAATAGATGGTTTGCTGTAAAGAGATTATATGAGGAGCGTTAAATAAGTAATGCAACACGTTTTTTCTCGGTCAGTTTCGGTTGAAAAAATACGGAATTTCTTGTAGGACGTCGTGGCGTATTCCTGCTTCGGCCCCTACAGTGTCATGAAGTTCCGGCGGCGCTATATGTAGCCTTCAAAATGACGCCTGTAACGGAGGGGCATGTGTTTCTGTTGGCGGAAGACTAGAGCATCGCACATATTCATAGGCGCTTGCAAAATGTCTACGGAGACCTTGCAGTGAACTAAAGCACGGTGTGTCGTTGGGAGAGGCGTCTGTCACCATCGCAACAAGGTCACGTAAACCCGTCAGATCTCCCGCGTGCCAGCTGGCCACACACAGGTGTGACTCCTGCAGTGTTGAAACTTGCGGACGGCTCGTTGTAGGTGATCGAATGTCACAGTAAAACACCTCACTACTCAACTGTACGCCTCTGCTGGTAGTGCTCACACACACGTCCACCAATTGGGGTACTCAGTAGGTTTGGTGATGGTTAGTGTTTAACGTCCCGTCGACAACGAGGTCATTAGAGACGGAGCGCAAGCTCGGGTTAGGGAAGGATTGGGAAGGAAATCGGCCGTGCCCTTTCAAAGGAACCATCCCGGCATTTGCCTGAAACGATTTAGGGAAATCACGGAAAACCTAAATCAGGATGGCCGGAGACGGGACTGAACCGTCGTCCTCCCGAATGCGAGTCCAGTGTGCTACTCAGTAGGTGTGCCGCCGGCCGGAGTGGTCGTGCGGTTCTAGGCGCTATAGTCTGGAACCGAGCGACCGCTACGGTCGCAGGTTCGAATCTTGCCTCGGGCATGGATGTGTGTGATGTCCTTAGGTTAGTTAGGTTTAATTAGTTCTAGGCGACTGATGACCTCAGAAGTTAAGTCGCATAGTGCTCAGAGCCATTTGAACCATTAAGTAGGTGTGCCTGCTGGATTCCACGCCGCCTAACAGAAACCCATGAAGAGCAATGAAGGACCGTCTGTGCAGAATTGTGTGCGCTTTACGAGGCTGATAGTGAGAACTTTTGACGAACACCGTCACGGGCGATAAAACATGGGTTCAGGAAAGAAAACGGCAGTTCATGGAGTGGCACCACCCCACCTCTTCCCCCAAGAAAAAGTTCAAATCCGCACACTTAGCCGGCACAGTCATAGCAAAGGTCTTCTGATACCCTGAAGGGGTTATTCTATTTGACATCCTCCCAGATGGTGCAACTATCAACTCTGAAGTGTATTGTCGTACCCTCAGGAAATTAAAGAAACAACTTCGATATGTTCGTCACCACAAAAATGCACACCAACTTCTCCATGACAACGTAATGTCTCGCACAAGTCTGTACACCCACTGTTCTTCCTCATCCACCGTACAGTCCGGATCTCGCCCAGTGAAGGATGCACTCCGCGGGAAACGACACGTGCATGATGGGGAGGATATTGATGCAGGAAGACGTTGGCTCTGACGTCGAACGGTGGAGTGGTACCAGGCTCTCCGAGTAAGGTGCCGTAAGGCCGTCGCATTGAACGGCGATTATGTTGAAAAACAGATTTTTGTAGCCAAAAGAGTGGTGCATAGTATGGTGTATTGGAACCCTAAATAAAACCAACCTGCTTTCAGAAAAAAAATAATGTTTTGCATTACTTATTGAACGCTCCTCATAAGATGATCATCAACAAACATAAAACATGGATATTTTCTCAAATCAAGCATAGGAAGCGTAATTAGTTTAGGAAATGAGACACTAAAAATAGTCGATGGATTTTGTTACTTATCAAAAATTACTGGCTATGGCGGGAGTGGGGAGGATATAATATGCATATTGGCTATAGCGAGAAAAACACTTGTGAATATTACACTTTCTTTATATCTAATATAAATTTAAGTGTTAGTAAGTTTCTGAAGGCATTTCTATGGGTTGTAGCCTTGTTTGGAAGTGAAACTTGGTCGATAAAGTGTTTTGACGCGAAGAGAATTTTGAAATTTGCTGCAGCAGAAGAATCCTGAAGATTAGATGGTAAATCGAATAACTAATGAGAAGCTAGGTAGAGTCGGTGGAGTAGGTAAAGCCATCAGGCCGAAGTTTGGTTTGAATACCTCTGTGCTTTACTAGGTATTGTCCTATTAGAGATGGTGTGTCGTTAACCTTCCTCCGACATTTGAAATGACTTGTCCACTCACTTGCAAGGGGATCCACTGTTTAGTGTTAATGAGGAGATACTGAACAGAATTGAAGAAACAAGAAATTTATGGCACAACCTCACTTAAGAAGGGACTGATTATTAGGACACATCATGCGGCGTTAAGGACTCGTCATTTAGGTATTAGAGAGAAGTGTGGGAGATCAAAACTGTTAAGGGAGACTAATGCCTAAATACAGTAAGCAGCTTCAAATGGATGTTGCTTACAATAACTTGCATAGATGAAGTAACAAAATAGATTGGCCAGTTCGGTAGTTCAAATTTTGGAGTTTACAGAACACTTGTGAGTGTCAATGAATACTTTGACACAACGTAAGCGCAATATTTCACACAAATTAACAAGCATATACACAATATATACTGAAATGGTTAGAAAACGTATTTAATAGTGCATAACAACTAGAGGTAGATCTTAACAACTACGTCTTAAATTTAATTCCTTCTTGAAGCATCTGGGAATCAGAAGAAAATCTCGCATATTTAAATATACAGGGTGTTCGGAAATTCCCATTACAAACTTCTAGGACTTGTAGAGGAGTGTGAATACATAATGTTTTGAACAGGAACCCATGTCCGGAAACGTACAGTTTCCGTTCTACGACGATTTTAGTTCAGATGTTCAACTCACCCACTTCTGCTTGAGGAACTGAATTAGGCGTGACGCAGAATAATTATTAGGAAACAATTCGAAAGGAAACATAACGAAACCTCAGTTTATCACTTAAGCACATTTGTTCGTATTAACACTTTAACATTACGTGTTTACGTTATTCCAAGACAAGATGAACCCAGCATACTGTTCTTCCAGAACAGGACTGATGCTTAACAGCAGCGGCTCGATGTGGCGATACCAATGTTGTTACGGACATTATACCTTCGAAGCATGTTCCGGTACACAATCGCCATCCCACCTGGCGTCTCTTCAGTTTCTAGAGCAGCGACCAGAACTCGAGCCAGCATATCTTCCTCTGTCTCTATAGGAGTCTCGTAAATTAAACTTTGTGTGGTGTCACCGCCAGACACCACACTTGCTAGGTGGTAGCTTAAATCGGCCGCGGTCCATTTAGTACATGTCGGACCCGCGTGTCGCCACTGTGTGATCGCAGACCTAGCGCCACCATAAGGCAGGTCTCGATATACGATAGAGCACTCGCCCCAGTTGTACGGACGACATTGCTAGCGACAATACGGACGAAGCCTTCCTCTCATTTGCCGAGAGACAGTTAGAATAGCCTTCTGCTAAGTCCATGGCTACGACCTAGCAAGGCGCCATTAGCCTTACCTGCTTTGAGAGTTGTAGTATAAATGTCTCAAGAAGAACGCTGTATTCATCAAAGAATAAAAGTTAAGTATAAAGCAGCTACGTACTTTTCTTGCTACCATTCAATAGTTATCCTGTTCCAGACTTGACGCCAGTCGGCGTGTGTGTACGCGTGCCTTTCTTTCGGCTCCCTTCCCAGTGTGGCGTAGCAAGCTTGTTACGCCACAACACTTTGCATGCGACCCCGCAAGAAGTAGTCCGTAAGAGCTAAATTCGGCGGTAGAGGAGGCCATGCGGTTGGACCATCTCGGCATGTCCATCTTTCACCATATCATCTGTGAGATGTCTTCGAGCTGCACCTGAGAACTGAGGTGGTGCACCACCATGCTGAAACCACATTTCCCGACGGACATTCACTGAGGCAGCTTCCAAGAATGTGTGCAATATGTTTTGTAGGAAAATCAAGTATGAGGGACCAGTTAGGTTGAGTGAAAGGATGAATGGCCAGATCACAAGACCGTCCAGAATACTTGCCCAGACGTTAATACCAAACTGGTGCTGAAATCCCTGATCATGCGTGGCACGAGAGACTTGTCTGGCCAGACATGGCTGTTTCGCGACAGTAGGCAACGCGTTGTGGAAATCGGCTGGACTCGTAGCGTATACCCTTCGTTAGTGAGACGAATGTGGCTGTTGCTCTCGCAGAACGTCCCAGACGATACTGTGGCAAACACCCATTGCACGTGCAGTTGTTGGAGTACTCTTTGGAGGGTTCTCGCCAACGTGATTCAGTACGTCTTGTTCAAATTCGGGCATACGTCGTTGCCTGGAGCAGCACAGTCCAGCCTGTTTCTCGGAGCCACTGCGTAACTTGGGCAAAAAGATTTTTGCGATGTTACGGAAATCTTTGTGATAGAGCCGACTAGCAGCTTTTCCTTTGCATCGAGATTCGCCATACTCAAGGAGCTTGTCTGTGCATTCTGAAATCTCTACTCATGTTTAGTGTATCGGAGACGCACAGGCATTGAATAGATCTCGCAGCAAGGCAGACGTTAAGTGACATCAGGGGACCATCTGACATAGTACACGTCATCCTGTCTACGCTGTTGCATAACAGGACAAGACTTTTCTCTTTCCCTCAGCACCGGTGGACGCGTAACACATATGAATTGAAACCGTCATACAACGAAACAGTATGTTTCCAGACATGGATTCCTATTCAAAATACTGTGTACTCACTCCCAATTACAAGTCCTAGAAGTTTGAAACAGGAATTTCCGAACACCCTGTACATTGAAAATTTGAACTGCCAAATGAATTATAAAGGGCACGACAATAAACGAAAAGTGACATACGGTTAATATTACCTTGATGTGACTTGTCTAAAACGGTTCCGTCTCGTGCTACAACTGCTATCTGTGAGATATTACTTCACTTAAACTGCGGATCAGGACCCAGTTTTTGCATCAAGCACTGATCACCTACAGGTATTTCTTTTTTTCACAAAGTTAATGCGACCTATCTGTATACAGCTATATACGTACATTCTTTCACGTCGTCACTTCAGAAAAAACGTACTGGGAAGTAATGGAGCTATGCGGTCGTGATTTACACCGAATCGTATATGCTCTTACGGACGCTGTTTTACGAAAGTGTGTCTTACACCATCAGCGTCAAAAGGGTTACCCACTTTCAGCAGACCCAGCGTTACCTTGTTTTAGACACTCAAGTTACGAGAGAATGTTAGAAGAAATAAATATGTGCATTACTGATTCAAAAATGACAAGTACCGTTTGTACCGTGTTCTGTTACAGTAAGATTGTGTAACAAGAGGCTTCATAAAATAAGAAATTAAGTAACTCTGTTGTTGTCCCACAGCGGCGCTAGGTTGCGTTCGTGTGCACGAGGGCTCTCTTTATAGCCTCTCTCGTTCTGACTGGCGCTCAGCCCCTCCTCAGAGGACGTGTCTGACCAGTAACTAATAACCGAGAAGCTTGAGTCTCGCTCGCTCCCCGGAGACTAAAGCTTTTCCGTTCTCTTATCGATCGCGTGCTCGAGTTATGTGGGCTTCCGGAGCACCGAGGCTGGCCTCTTCGCGGGCTACACTTGCCAGCTGCTCACGCCCAAATGACATGTCACGAGACTATATGTATCCACGTATACACTCCGCAGTCCACTCTATAGTGCACGGCGTTACTGATATTCTGTCTATTCCATTCGCGTATTGAGCGAGGGACATTGGTTGAGTGCCTCTAAAGAAGCCGTAGTCTCTCATCTTATTCTGATGACCCTTTCGCCAGATACAGATGGCTTGTTTCTTTTGTTGGGACTTTATGATGCAAAACGGCTGAAGTCATAAGCGCCCAATTCGTGACTTGAAAAGGACCATTTTCTAGGGAAAGCGCTCTGTATTTCTTGAAGTGAGGTCACACATTGTAGTCTAAAAGGCATTAGTTTCTGAGTGTTAGAACTGTAATGAATAATGACACTGCACTTGGATCGGTAGTTAAAATGCTGAGAAAAAAATCAAAGGGTTGGTAAAATGAAAAATTACAACGGTAAATGTTGTCTTTTCTTTTGTTTTAGGTTTCTCTTCCATAGTCTCTCTCTCTCTCTCTCTCTCTCTCTCTCTCTCTCTCTCTCTGTCACACACACACACACACACACACACACACACACACACACACACACACACACACATGAACACACACACACACACACATGAACACACACACAACAGCAGGAACGTAGAAATACCTGACACTGTTGCATTACGCAACATCAACACAAAATACTTACTTACTGCTCCGTAGCAGTAGTGAATTAATACATGAGAACTGTCCACGATTATGGCAAGCGTAATTGTAAGGAAAGCTTCAGTATTACAGAAAGACCAATGAAGATGTTTTAAAATCAAGCTAAAGGAGTATGTTCTAAATAAGATTTTTATTACAGCCGCAAAAGACAGTACATACCATATTACTTGAATCACAAGACCTCTCCCCCCTCCCTCCCTTTTTCCGATAGGCCTTTCGCGAAAAGTTTCTGGGACAACTAGTTTCTTCGGTCGATCACTTTCGCGATGTGGCGACAAGTAAGTAGTAGAAAGGGTTCTACAGACTGTGATGTATAAGCTAGAACATCGGATAACTCGGGCTACAAACACACATTACAGCATATCGGGTTAAAAAACTGACACTTGGTTAGAAATCAGCGCAATTTCAGTAGTTCGTTACAGAGAGAACAAGGAATTGTGAGGTCGCCACATAACAATCCACAGTGGCTGAAAAGATTTTGCCCGCTACATACACGGTCTTGTTAAAATTACCTCCTCCTGTTGAGATAGACAAGAGGAAGTCTTTCAAGCTGTAGGGACGGGTTTAATGTACCTCGAACTGTTCTCGCGGAAATACAACCAGTGTTCGTACCAGAGTGATAGAATATTTTAGGTATAGCAACGCCGACATCGTCCAAGGAGACCGTTTTTTTTGTGGCTTTTGAGCATCACCCTTATGGCCAGTCTCAGACATAAAAAACAACAGTTGTCAGATATATCCATTTAAACTGAGCTCAGTAAACTATCTGAGTATTAACAGATTTAATACATTACGGTGTAAAAAAAATCTCTTTTCCTATATTATCGTTTAACAGAATTGTTAAAAGATGTAGAGTTGCAGCCCTGCCAACAGGATCAGCAGGGAGCCATATGAACGACACGTTGGTGTCACATTAGCGAGCGAGATTTACCAAAGGTTAGTAGTACGTGTTCATCGCACAGAAGCTATAGACTGTCGTGAATCACAGTAGAGCAGCGATTAGCAGTCCAACAACACTTTATTCCATAGTCACAGAACATACAATACAACAAGTCAAAGATACATTGTCCTAAGAGTAAACAAACAGTCTCTCACTTGCCCGAAGTACATCACTCTGTGACATCCTCCCCACCCTGGTCGACCTCCAAAGGTAAGGCCAGCTGCACAGGACGACTAATGATGTGACCATCTGGTGTCCGGAGTATTATCGTCCTTACCCTGCCGTCTCTTCCTGGTAGTACCTTTTCTATCCTGGCCTTCTTCCACTTATGTCGCGGACGAAGGTCCTCTTGGATCAGCACGATGTCGCCAGGGCGAAAGGGGATGACTTGTCCCGATGGGCGTTTAACTTCATGGTAGTTCCGGAGCTCCAATAGGTATTCTTTAATCCAACGGTTCCAAAAACTGTCACAGAGTTGCTGTCTCAGTCGGAATTCCTTTGTTAAATTGGTGTTCACTGAAGGCTCGGGTCCCGTTGGAATAGTCGTAAGTTTTTCTCCCGTCAGAAAATGGGAAGGTGTGAGTGCATCACAATCATCTCCTGGTGTGATGGGCTTGGAGTTCACCGCGGCTTCAATATTGATCAAGGTGGTGTTCAGTTGTTCCTCAGTGAGCTTTGCGAGTCCCAATACCTTCCGTAGGCAACGCTTTATAGTGCCCACCATTCTTTCCCACCATCCTCCCCACCAAGCCGCCCGGGAGACAATAAATTTCCAAGTAATACCGTGGTGGGCGAGGAACTGATAAGTTTTTGTGGTGGTTAATGCCTTCCAAAGTTGGGCTAGTTCCATGTTCGTGGCGTGGAATGTTTTCGCGTTATCTGTATATATCGTGTGGGGTAGTCCGCGTCTTCCGGCGAATCGCTGAAGTGCCATAAGAAACTTGTCCGTTGACAAGCCTGTACAGAGTTCGAGGTGTACAGCTCGTGTGGTAGCACATGTGAAAAGAGTGATATATGACTTGTGCGTTTCCTTCCCCACTTTGATGAATAGTGGGCCAGCAAAGTCTATTCCGGTTACAGCAAATGGTTTGGCAGGTGAACCTCGTTCAGGTAGCAGCGGTGCTTCGATCTGTTGCCCTCGTGGAGTCTTCAAGATCTTGCATGCGAGGCATGAGTATAGGACTCTTCTGATGGCCTGACGAGCTCTAAGGATCCAAAATTCGGTTCGCAGTTCGGATAGTACAGAACGAACACCAAAGGGATGAAGGCGGATGTGTGTCTCTCGAATAACCAATTGCGTAAAGTGGTGGGAACCGTCAAGGAGTACAGGATGTTTTTGTTCCCTAATTTAGGCTAGTGTACTGCAGTCGACCTCCTAGACGTATCAGTCCATCTTCTAGTAAAGGATTGTATCGTGCGATTTTTGACTCTCTTGGCAGTGGTAAGTTATTCTGAAGTGCATGTAATTCACTGGGGAAGGAATCCCTCTGGCCCACTAGAATCCAATACATTTTGGCAGCTGATAATTCGGTGGCTGTAAGTTCTCCTGAAGATTTATTCTTCTGACGAATGTTGTGCAGGAAGCGGAGAGTCGGAAGACGCGGACTACCCCACACGATATATACAGATAACGCGAAAACATTCCACGCCACGAATATGGAACTCTTCGGACAATGTATCTTTGACTTGTTGTATTGTCCTAAGAGTAAACAAACAGTCTCTCACTTGCCCGAAGTACATCACTCTGTGACATAGACAGCCTTGAGAGGATCAGAGCATACAACATGTCTAGACATTCCGTGTCGCTGGATGTACAAGGCACCCCTATATAGGGCAAACAGCTCTTCAGTAAAAATGGAGCACTGGTCTAAAAGACGATTAATGAAAACCTCTTCACCGACAATATAGGCGGGTGCTGTACCGCGGTCGTCTTAGAGCTATCATTGTAAATGACGAAGCTCTCACCAAACTGCATTGTAAACGTCAGAAATGTAGAGCTAGTTATGAAAGCCGGAATAGTGTTCTTTGGAAAGTAAGTCTAAGATGAGCGGTGGGGAGGGAGGGGGGCAGGGTGAACTCACACGTCACAGGAACGTAACAGGTAATGCGAGATGAAGCTGTCGTGGTGGAATACGATTGCGAACTCCAGGAGGCGACAAGGAAACTCATATTGGCGGTCAAGGGCGTTACCAGAAAAGGAAGCATAAGGTGAGTGGCTGGACATACAGGACAATCGACAAGCGTATTTGCAAAGGAAGACGTGCCGGAATGATAGCTGTAATTCGGCAACTTCTGCGAAGAGTCTCGTAACTGGACTGGTGGATTAACACACCAGTAGCCAAACAGATTACGCGATGGTAAATCGTGTTTAAGCTGACTTAAAATAGACAGTCGTGTCGATGAATACACAATCCATCCATAGTCCAGCTTCAATCGGGCTAAGGGTCGATACAAATGACGAAAGACTGTCCGGTTCGCTCGCTCCCCATGAGGTGCCACTTAGAAGGCGCAGGACTTTGTTCTCGGCTACGCATTAATTTCAAATACAAAATGTAATTCGAGTTACCTGTGTAGCACATCCCATAACTGCATATCTTCCCGCAAGGTGACCAGATATTTTATTTACGAATAAATATGAAATGATCACAAGAGTTCCTCTTTATCGCTTTAAGTAGGTTTCTTGTCTAGTAGACAAGACGTAGACGCCGAAACGAAATAGAACCTCATATTCTCACGCGTTTTGACATTTTTTGGTAAAAAAGTCCCCTCTGTAGAAATCAATATGGATTTCATAAGCAGAGATGTGACAAAACACAGCTCGCTCGCAATGAATTCCAGGGCACTATAAATAATGGCAAATAGATTGACGCCGTGTTCCTTGACTTCGAAAGGCATTCGATACAGTTCCTCAATGCCATTTATTGAACAAAATAGTTTGCGTATTATTGGATCAGATTTATGACTGGAATCAGAACTTTCTGGCAGATAGGGTTCAACAGCTTGGTCTTTACGGGACGAAATTGACAGACGTAAAGGTAGTTTCAGGAACACGCCGACTTAGTGTTACAGGACTGTCACTGTTTACAATGTATGTAAAAAAAAATCTAGTGGATAACGTTGGAAGCTCTACGACGCCGTTCGCAGACGATGTTCTTGTCTTTAGAAGGGTTGCAACGCCAGAACACTGTAGTGAAATGAAGGAAGACCTGGGGAAGATCGATCACCGATGCAGGTACTGGCGGTAAATAAATGTCACGTATTGTGCACAAATAGATGAAGAGACCCATTACTGTTCGATTACGCTGTTGACGAAAAGCCAGTGATAATAGTAAAAACCGTGAAATACCTCGAAGTAAACTGAACGTAACTGGAATGATAACCTGTAACTGCCGGCCAGAGTGGCCGTACGGTTCTAGGCGCTACAGTCTGGAGCCGAGCGACCGCTACGGTCGCAGGTTCGAATCCTGCCTCGGGCATGGAATGTGTGTGATGTCCTTAGGTTAGTTAGGTTTAATTAGTTCTAAGTTCTTGGCGACTGATGGCCTCAGAAGTTAAGTCGCATAGTGCTCAAAGCCATAACCTGTAACTAATTGTAAGAAAAGCAGATGACTGACAGGTTCATAGGAAGAATCCTAAGGAAATTTAATTCAACTACAAAAGATGTGGGTAGCAAAACACTTGTAAGGTCGGTTATTGATGTTACACATCAATCAGGCACGCTTGTCAGGCTGGATTAATAGAATATGTAAAGAAGATCTACAGAAGACTGGCATGTTTCATCATGTGATGGTTTTATTAGTCGCGAGAGCGTTACGGTGATAATCAACGAACTATAGTGCAAGAAGCTGCAGGAGAAGAGGTATGTATTGCATAGAGGCTCGAAGAACAAATAGTAAATTTCGTTGAGACCGAGAAGCTTATGTCCAGGAATGATTACGGTTTTAGAAAACATGCTCGCGCGAAACTGAGCTTGCCCTTTTCTCACATTATATACTGCGAACTATGGATGAATGGCAACAGGCAGATTCCAGATTTCCGAAAAGTAACTGACACAGTGCCGCACTGCAGAATGTTAACGGAGGTATGTGCACATAGGATAGGCTGCCAGATACGTGAGTGGCTCGAAGACTTCTTAAGCAGTAGAAGCCAGTATGTGCCCTCGACGGCGGAGTGTTCATCAGAGACAAGGGTATCATCAGGAATGCCCAGGGAAATGTGCTAGGACCGCTATATACACAAATGATCCGACGTACAGGGTGGGTAGCAATCTGCAGCTATTCGCTAATGACACTGTGATGTACGGGAAGGCGTCTTCGTCGAGTGACTGCAGGAAGATACAAGAAGGCTCAGACAAAATTTCTAGTAGGTGTGATGAATAGCAGCCAGCTCTAAATGTATAGCAATATAAGTTAATGCGGTTGAGTAGGTGAAACGAACCCGTAATCTTCTGATACAGCAATGTCCTGCTTGACACAGTAACGTCGTTTAAATATCTGGGCGCAACGTTGTGAAGCGATATGAAACGAGCATCTGAGGGTTGTAGTAGGGAAGCCGAATGGTCGACTTCGAGTTTATTGGGAGGATTTTAGGAAAGAGTGGTTCACCTGTAAAGGAGACCGCACATAGGATGTTAGTGCGACCTGTTCTAGAGTACTGTTATAGTGATTGGCATCCACACCAGATTAAACATCGGCCGCTGTGGCCGAGCGGTTCTAGGCGCTTCAGTCCGGAACCGCGCTGCTGCTACGGTCGCAGGTTCGAATCCTGCATGGGTGTGTGTGATGTCCTTAGGTTAGTTAGGTTTAAGTAGTTGTAAGTCTAGGGGACTGATGACCTCAGATGCTGTCCCATAGTACTTAGAGCAATTTGAACCAGTTGAACCAGATTAAACGAAGACATCGAAACAATTCAGAGGTGGGTTGCTAAATTTGTTACTGGTAGATTCGAGCAACACCTGCGTATTGCGTAAATGCTTCGGGAGCACTGTTGAGAAAATTTAGAGAACCGGCATCTGAAGCTTACTACATAACGATTCTACTGCTGCCAATGAACATTTTGCATAAGGGCCACGAGGATAAGATAAGAGAAATTAGGCCTCATGCGGAGGCGTATAGATAGTCTTTTTTCCCTCGCTCTGCGATTGGAACAGAAAAGGAAATGTCTAGTAGTGGGACAGAGCACCCTCCGCCATGCAACGTGCCGTGGCTTGCGAAGTACGTATGTAGATGTAAATGTATAAAAAGAGTCGGGAAACATTTCCTACCATATGTGTCTCACGAAATGATTAAAACGTGGAAATCAGAGAAAACAGAGCTCTTACGGAGTTTTACCAATAGCCGTTCTTCCCACGAATGGAAAAAAGGCAGGGGATATGATAGAGATACCATGAGTACCCTACATCAGGGTTTCCAAAGTTTTCCTCTGCTGGAACACTTTCACAATCTTGGTACATTGATTGAACAGCATGTTTATTTTGGAGGTTAATAAAATTAACAAAATTTTTAAAAAAATGCGAAACACTTGTTTTATTCAGTGCATATTTCCATTTTAAATCATAACGAATACACTGAAATATAATAAAATTTTTAAAAGATAAGAAAACGTATCGAAGAAAACCATGTTGCTAATAGTTTTTCGCGGAGCACTAAACATTGTTTGGGAAACCCTGCCCTACATCGAAACGTGCGGTTGTTTGTGGTGTATACATGTAAATTTATGTGCCAGCGTCAGAACGTCCTGACGTAATTTATTTATTATAAGTCCAGTCAGGGACCACAAATGATTATCAATAAGGTTATTAATTTCAGTCAACGATGATCACCTTCAGACCTACGTAGATGCAGTATAACTTGTTTCTTCCAAGTGTCGGCATGGATCTTGAGTGATGGTCGTAGTGCCCAAAATTTGTAACTTGCTGACGAAGCTTGTGTGGCTAATTATGTATGTAGCACTTGTGTTTTTGTTGCATGTAGCGTGAGTAAACCAAAGCAAATACTGCTCATAATGACTTTGATGCGACACCCAGTGTCGACGGAAAGTGTCGGTTTGTTACCTATTACAAACAAAACAGATTTTTAAAGAGGAATTTTAAGAGCCAGTTTTGATAGGGCGGTCCCACTTTTGATAGGGCGGTCCCACTTTAGTCTAATTCCATATTTGTTTTATCGATGTGTATTAAAAGTGTCAGTAAAACACGATCAGTATTCGAGGAACGACGTTACCGCCATGGCCCGCGCTGACTGCTACTTCCAAAAAAACAGTGCCGCTCAATCGCTGCTGGAATACCGGTTATATTTCCAGTTTTCTATCGCTGTTAATACACGTCGATAAAACAAATACCGCACGAGATTAATTTACTACAGCTCTATCTAATGAGCACATAAATTTACCCTTTCAAAATCATTTTGTTTTTAATGGGAAACAACCCGATACTTTTCGTCGACACTGGATGTCGCATGAAGTATGGGATGAGCAGTATTTGCCTGGACTGACTCTATCTATAGATTGCAAAAACGAAATCTGCCAAAACACCAGGGAAAATGTGCCTGACGACTTATTTGCAGGTACATCGTGTATATATGGACTGACACGATACATGTAGTATACTGTATCTACTCAGGTCTGAAGATGGTCATCGTTAACTGAATTTAATAACCTGATTGATATACATTTGCGATCCATTACTGAGATTATAATAAATCAAATATTTCCTGATCACTAGAATATCTTAGCGCAACTATGTTGCAGATTTTCGTCCTGACATTCATTGATATGAGAACTGTAGATAGGTAGTAAATTTGTGCTCTCTGCTATCATTTTTACGAATGCCTTAACGAGCTCGAAGCCATCCCGTGAAGGCCCAAGGGCTGTCTACCGGCCGCCGTGTTAACCCCTGCCTTGCGGTGTCATGCGGCTGTGGTATGGAGCTGTATGTGGCTGGCACACAGCTCTCCCAGCCGTTTTGCAGACTTGCCAGACCTTGGAACCGCTACTACGCGGTCACGTAGCTTCTCAGTTGGCATCACGAGACTGAGTGCACCCTTTACCAATCCTCCCACTAAGGAAAAACCCCTGGCAGTACGGGAATCAAAGTCTGGTCCTCTACATGGCTGTCATATACGCTCACCACTCAGCTACCTAAGCGGACATACACGATATACAGGGTGATTATAATTAAAGCTCCGGTTTCTAAACGCTGTAAACAAAAGAACCACTGTTAAGAATGACGTCAAATTTGAAAGGAGTATTATCGAAGAAGGGGAATACTTTATGGAAACAAAGGAATTTAACGAGAATATTACCACTAGACGGTGCTGTAGTTGTCACGAAGTAAATGGGTTCGGTTACAAATGAGAGATGTATCGCAATACGACTACTATGGACTGAGTTGGACATTAAAGCGGATGACCGCATGGTTTTCGATATTCAACAGTTGTGGCACTGCTTGTTAAGTAAACCCATCCACAATGGCAAGTGAAATGCCTGAGCTAGCAGGACAGAGCGGATTAGGTTGTGGAATGGGGCCAAAATGAGTTCCTGTCAGTTGCACTCAACATACAAACTTTATTTATCAACACGCAATATTACGACATGGAAGCAAAACACTTAAAACTTTAACCGACCTCCCTTGATTAACTTTAAATCGGCTGTAGGCCACACTCAAAATCAAGACACAAGGCCTAAGCAACAAATTAAAACACAAGGTTCTTCTGGAGGTTTCACCCAAAAAATATTTTCTAAATCTTCAATCTAAAGAGGCTGAAGGTCTTAGGAATTTCATTTGAATGGAATTTGGCTGGAGGCCACATATTAAGCAATAAGAAGAGTTTCAATCAAAAGCCAGAAGGCCTTATCTTAAAACATGTCATGCAAAATTCGGCTGAAGGCCTCTTACAAAAGTATAACAATCTTATGCCTTAAGGGCAAGACAAGAATATTAATTTAAGAGATATTAAACTTGGCTGAAGGCCACATATCAACCAAATACATTCAACGGCTAAAGGCCTAGAAAAGAGTTCCGATTAAAAAGGCAGAAGGCCTTATCTTAAAAAATTTCACGCAAGAGGGCAAAACAAGAACATTAACTCGGCTGAAGGCCTCACGTCAACCAAGTAACTAAAACCCAAACAGGGAAATTACTATGTAGCACACAAGGAATGGCGCTCAGAAATTTCCAAGGGTCGGCCTGGGTTTGTAACGCTAACGCCCGTTTATGTGAGACGGGCAGCCTGTCCAATGACTTCTTAATCTGAAGGCAAGTCAACCGACAGACAGCCGACCGACCAATCAAGTAAATCAGTTCCGCTCGACGCAGCCAGCAAAACGACCACAACTACACACAGAATATTGGCACCCACAACTACCAACAACATCTCGGCTGTCGGACTACACGCTGCACTGGACAGCAACAACACGACGAGGAAAATACACCGCCGAAAATTACGTCAACGATCAGGGCAGGTAACAGGAGCGTCAACGGCCACAAGGCAGAAGATACCGCTGGTCAAATTCAGTAACAGAGAATAAATTAAATTAAGTTAAACTCCACAGTAAGACATCTGGAATCTTAGCTGACTTAAATACACACACATTGCTGCTCGCGAGAATGTCCCAAAACGACAAGAAGGATCAAACGAAGAAAAGCAAACAGTTGAGGCTCGATAATAGGTTAGGTGGGGACTCAACTTTCATGTCCAAGATCGGTGGGCGACAAACTTCATAGCACTCACAAGCACTATCTCACACTCCAATCGCGCGTGTACGCCGCCAGCGGCTCCGGCCCAACTCCGCGCGACTGGGACTTGCTTCCTGCTCCACGCCAACTGACCGACTGGTCACATACCGCCCAGCCGGAAACTGTATCCGCCACACCAAAGATAGTACAGCACTACTGATATCGATACACGCTGCTGCTGCCACTCACGGAGAGGGCAGCATCATTATCGCGATAATTGCAGAATATACAAAACCACTGGACTGCAACCAAGATTTAACCCACGACAAGGATGACTCGAGCCAGCCACGGCTCAGCAAGGTCGTGCCACATCGCATGGGGAAAATCAAATTGCCCTGAGGCCAAAAACCGCGTAAAAAGCAACAACGGTTTTCAGTCGTTATGAGATTGGAGCTGTCCACCTTTTCTGCCACAGGTTGAAATCGAGAGACAGCATGTTCCACAACAGGTTGGATTGTCTCAGAATGCGTTGCGCAATGCGGGCCTTCAGATCAGCTGCATTTGTAATGAACACAGCATAGTTCAGACAACCGCCGGCCGCTGGTGGCCGAGCGGTTCTAGGCGCTTCAGTCTGCAACCGCGCGACCGCAGGTTCGAATCCTGCCTCGGGCGTGGATGTGTGTGATGTCCTTAGGTTAGTTAGGTTTAAGTAGTTCTAAGTTCTAGGGGACTGTTGACCTGAGATGTTAAGTCCCATAGTGCTCAGAGCCACTTGAACCATTTATTTTTTTTTTTTTTTCAGACAATCCCAAAGCCAGAAGTCATACGGATTAAAATCCCGTGATCTGGACGGCCAGGCTGTAGGGAAATGACGGCTGATAGTGGTAGCATTTCAAAACTGCCTCTGCAGCAGCTGCTTCACTGGCTGTTCAATGAACAGAGGGGCGCCGTCTTACATAAAAGTAAGATTGGGTAAAATTTTTCTAGATTTCGGGAAAGCTTTTGACACCGTTCCTCACAAGCGACTTCTAATCAAGCTGCGGGTCTATGGGGTATCGTCTCAGTTGTGCGACTGGATTCGTGATTTCCTGTCAGGAAGGTCGCAGGTCGTAGTAATAGACGGCAAATCATCGAGTAAAACTAAAGTGATATCAGGTGTTCCCCAGGGAAGCGTGCTGGGACCTCTGCTGTTCCTTATCTATATAAATGACCTGGGTAACTATCTGAGTAGTTCTCTTAGGTTGTTCGCAGATGATGCTGTAAATTACCGTCTAGTAAGGTCATCCGAAGACCAGTATCAGTTGCAAAGCGATTTAGAAAAGATTGCTGCATGGTGTGGCAGGTGGTTCAAATGGCTTTGAGCACTATGGGACTTAACTTCTGTGGTCATCAGTTCCCTAGAACTTAGAACTACTTAAACCTAACTAACCTAAGGACATCACACACATCCATGCCCGAGGCAGGATTCGAACCTGCGACCGTAGCAGTCCCGCGGTTCCGGACTGCGAACCACTAGACCACCGCGGCCGGCAGTGGCAGGTGGCAGTTGACGCTAAATAACGAAAAGTGTGAGGTGATCCACATGAGTTCCAAAAGAAATCCGTTGGAATTCGATTATTCGATAAATAGTACAATTCTCAAGGCTGTCAATTCAACTAAGTACCTGGGTGTTAAAATTACGAACAACTTCAGTTGGAAAGACCACATAGGTGGGGAAGGCGAGCCAAAGGTTGCGTTTCTTTGGCAGGACACTTAGAAGATGCAACAAGTCTACTAAAGAGACATCTTACACTACACACCTTCGTCCTCTGTTAGAATATTGCTGCGAGGTGTGGGATCCTTACCAGGTGGGATTGACGAAGGACATCGAAAGGGTGCAAAAAAGGGCAGCTCGTTTTGTATTATCACGTAATAGGGGAGAGAGTGTGGCAGATATGATACGCGAGTTAGGATGGAAGTAATTAAAGCAAAGACGTTTTTCGTCGCGGCGAGATCTATTTACGAAATTTCAGTCACCAACTTTCTTTCCGAACGCGAAAATATTTTGTTGAGCCCAACCTACATAGGTAGGAATGATCATCAAAATAAAATAAGAGAAATCAGAGCTCGAACAGAAAGGTTTAGGTGTTCGTTTTCCCCGCGCGCTGTTCGGGAGTGGAATGGTAGAGAGATAGTATGATTGTAGTTCGATGAACCCTCTGCCAAGCACTCAGAATTGCTGAGTAGTCATGTAGATGTAGATGTAGATGTAGAATCGTACCCACAAATCCACGCTGTTGAAGGGTTGGAATGACGTTAGTGCGCAGAAGACTCTAGTAGCGTTTAACACTGACAGTGCAGGTAACAAGACCCGCAGGACACATATCTTCGCAACAGTACGGCCCTGTGCGATGCCGTCAACCCGGACTACTGTCTAGTAAGTCTCCTTTGCAGAATGATGTGGTACCGGTTGATGTGCCAGCTGAATTTTCGTTACCCGTTTTCTGAAATTATGTGTATTGACATGGATATGGGCTTCATGTGTCCACAGAATGTTCTACGCCCATTCATTCTCCACTCCCTGCGAGCGTGAAATTCTAGAGCAAGCGTTTGTCTTACTCTTAGGTCACCATGAAGCAACTCCTGAACATGGGTAATTTTGTATAGACAGCAGCGCACGATGTTTCGTACAGTTTTATGCCGCGTTCTTACAGGCATGTCGAAAGATCGGGAAGTGCCCCGTGCACTGCATGTTTGCACAGCACCGATCTACCACACCTGCAGTGCTATGTGGTCACGTCTTCTACTGACGTCGGATCAATTGTTTTTCTCCCTCTGCGAAATTGGACTTCAAAAGAATCTGTCGTTTCAAATTTCGTGATCATTTTCTCCATACTCTTGGCAGACATCGGACCAACCCTTATATTCATACCTTTTAGTGTCCGGAACTTCTGAAAAGCTACCGGCACACAGTCGCCGTTCTTGTAAAAGAACCTTACCAGCAGCGCCTGATCTGCATTTAGACAGCTATGCCGAGCGCCTCTGATGCAAACTGAGGAACAGCCGTGCACCCCGCGTCTTTTATTTTGGATATACGGCCGCTTACAGCGCCATCTAGTGGTAAAATTTTCGTTTTCTCCCCATAATGTTTCTCCCTTCTTCGATAACGTTCTCTTCAAATTTGTCACCATTTTGAGCAATGTTTCTTTTCTTCGTACAGCGTTTTGAAATTGGAACTTGAATTATAATCACCCTGTACTATAAAACCTCCGTGCTCAGCTATCGTGCTTGCCCCTTGTTTGCCGGCCGAGGTGGCAAGCGGTTCTAGGCGCTACAGTCTGGCTGGCTCCGAGCACTATGGGAGTTAACATCTATGGTCATCAGTCGCCTAGAACTTAGAACTACTTAAACCTAACTAACCTAAGGACGTCACACAACACCCAGTCATCACGAGGCAGAGAAAATCCCTGACCCCGCCGGGAATCGAACCCGGGCGTGGGTAGTGAGAACGCTACCTCACGACCACGAGCTGCGGACGCTACAGTCTGGAACCGCGCGACTGCTACAGTTGCAGGTTCGAATCCTGCCTCGGGCATTGATGTGTATGATATCCTTAGGTTAGTTAGGTTTAAGTAGTTCTAAGTTCTAGGGGACTGATGACCTCAGAAGTTAAGTCCCATAGTGCTCAGAGCCATTTGAACCATTTGCCCTTGTTTCAAGTTGTTTTGTGCCTCCGAATGCCTTAAAGAGAACATACGAGGGACGTTCCACAAGTAATGCAACACGTTTGTTTTCTGAAAGCAAGTTGATATTATTCAGGATTCCAGTACACTATATTATTCCCCACTCTTTGGGCTTCAGAACTCTGTTTTCCAACATAATCTTCGATTTTACGCCACCTTAATGTGAGGGACTGTATACCCGGATGGTACCACCTTGCTGGTCGTCGTTCGACCCAACATCTAGCTGCTTCAGTAACCTCACCATCATCCACATACTTCTTCCCGCGGAGTGCATCCTTCAGTTTCGCACAGATGGCCCTTTGTTGTTCTTCACGGTCTTCTGTTAGGCGGCGAGGAACGCAGCGGGCACACACCTTTGAGCACCCCAACTAGTGGACGAGTGTGGCAGCACTGTCAACAGAGACGTCCAGTTGTGCAGCGAGATGTTCGATTGTGATCGTCGACCAACTCGACTGAGAGTATTTGCACGTTCCAACATTACAGTGTGTGGCCAGCCGGCACGCTGCAAGTTCGACAGGTTTGCGTGACATTGTTGCGATGATGATAGACACCTCGCCCAAAGACTCACTGTGCTTCTGTTCACTGCCAGGTCGTCGTAGACATTCTGCAACAGATGAATTTCTGCGATGCTCTGATTTTCCACCAAACCAATATCGATGACAGCTTTCCGCTCGGAACGCACCTCCATTGCAAACACCAGACGTTACCTGTCATAACTTTATGAAACTATAAGGGCTGAAGTGGGAATATTCCACAATGTCTCAGAACTAATTCCGCATTTTTTCAACCGAAATTAGCGGAGGAAAAATGTGTTGCATTATTTGTTGAACGCCCTTTGTAGCAAAGTGATCCTCTATATGGAGAAAGAGCCATGTGATATCGTCATAAAGTGCATATGATTTCTTTCGAGCAAGTTTTTGTATTTATGTATTCGACCTAATGTTTCTGATTTTTCAGACCAACACTTCTCATTCTATTCCGCTTTGAACATCACTTGATTTGTTTCCATCGGTATTACAAGGGAATAGAATTTTAATTAGAAATTCAACTGAAAACAATGATGTACCACTGTCTGCTTAATTGAATCGACACACTCAGAAAAATCTCCCACTTGTAGAGTACCAGACGACAGATTCTATAGTTTCTTTTACTTCTTTAAGTTAAATCGAGTTAAATTTAGAATTATTTTGGAACGCATCATAGTTTATTTCCTTGGGGTCTGTTACTTTAATGACATCAACGACTATCGATAGTTTTGAATCTTTGCACAGATATTGACAGCACACTGCTAGCAGATAAAAAACAAATAATGTACTTAACATTGTGTGTCTGTGATCACACTGAATCTCTGCACACGCAGGTACAAATATGGGATCATTCCACAGTCTAGTGTATTGCAGAATCAACGAAGACCAATGAGACAATGCGTGTTCTTTGGGAGAATATCTTGGCGTATATCAATCACAGAGTCACACCAGGGTGAACACGAGCACATGGTGCCTTTTTCAAGCATACAACCCAGAATATGGAGTTTCAGCTCGTAACAAGGGGAGCGGTGACTTAGCATCAGGACGGGAATGCGTGACGCCATGCAGAACTATCTCCTTCGAAAACATCGTGAGGCTTTTTGCACGCGACAGACCATGTGCCAGACTACATCGGAGAGAGAAAGAATATGGGCCAATAGAGGAACCAAAGCTAATATTTGTCCGATTCATTCAAAGGTCAGGCAAAACAGTCTGCTGTGGTGCTGTAATTTTGTTGTTCTCTCCGCTTCGTTTATCGGTGTGTCGATATCTCCAAGTTATCTTGGTGAGTCACCTCATCGACATAGGGGTTAAATGATAATTCCAGCGCTTTCCAAACTCACTCACTCCCAAAGTTTACACTGTATATATTTTATTCCCCTTCGTATGTCTTCGTTGCTTATCTTATCTTCCAGAAAGTACTATTATTAGCTCAAGGATATCTTATCTCGGTGGACTGCTGTCTCGTAGTTTCGTAATTCGTAAGTGTCAAAATTTTTAATGTTTATAGCAAGTGAACACCTCCATTAGTTTTTCTTCATTTCCTTCCTTGGGTTGAGCTCCCGAAATTTTTGTATTTGTCTGCATATGTATACCATGTTATGGTTTTATTAAGTCATTAGTTTTGTAATTGACAGGGGATCCAATACTAAATATATGAAGCATGCTAGAGGGTGTGACTTTCGAAACATGCTTAGGTGCGCATTAGAATTTTAGATTATGAAGTCACGACTTTTGTTTTTAAGCATTGTCAACCCTTATTCTTGACTGAGTAAAGACAGTTTCTACATTACTATTTGTAAGCATTTTGCACTGTAATTATTTGTCGTCGACATATGAAATAAAAACATCAAAAAAAGTTTTGCATCACCTCGGTCCCGAGAGTTCCGGAACTTGTGCAGAAAATTGGAACAGAGATCAACAAATAAACATCATTTCCGCCCTTTTTATTGCTCATGAAAACCACACATTGCATGTTGTACCGCCATACAGCGATACCTTAGGAGGTGGTGGTCCTGATTGCTGTACACACCGGTACCTCTAATACCTGTAGCATGTCCTCTTGCATTGATGCAAGCCTGTATTCGTCGTGGCATACTATCCACAAGTTCATCGAGGCACTGTTGGTCCAGATTTTCCCATTCCTCAACAGCCATCCGGCATAGATCCCTCAGAGAGGTTGGTGGGTCATGTCGTCCATAAACAGCCCTTTTCAATCTATCCCAGGCATGTTCGATAGGGCTCATGTCTGGAGAACATGCTGGCCATTCTAGTCGAGCGATGTCGTTATCCTGAAGGAAGTCATCCACAAGATGTGCACCATGGGGGCGCGAACTGTCCATGAAGACGAATGCCTCGCCAACATGCTGCCGATACGATTGCACTGTCGGTCGGAGGATGGCATTCACATATCGTACAGCCGTTACGGCGTCTTCCATGACCACCAGCGTCACGTCGGTCCCACATAATGGCAGCCCAAAACAACAGGGAACCTCTACCTTGCTGCACTCGCTGGACAGTGCAAGGCGTTGAGCCTTACCGGGTTGCCTTCAAACACGTCTCCGACAATCGTCTGGTTGTAGGTACATGCGACACTTATCGGTGAAGAGAACGTGATGCTAATCCTGAGCAGTCCACTCGGCATGTTGTTGGGCCACCTGTACCGCGCTGCATGGTGTCGTGGTTACAAAGATGGACCTCGCCATGGACGTCGGTATTGAAGTTGCGCATCATGCAGCACAGTTTAAATCATAAGACGACGTACTGTGGCTGCACGAAAAACGTTATTCAACATAGCGGCGTTGCTGTCATGGTTCCTCCGAGCCATAATCAGTAGGTAGCGGTCATCCGTGCGTAGTAGCCCTTGGGCGTCCTGAGCGAGGCATGTCATCGACAGTCCCTGTCTCCTCCATGTCCGAGCAACATCGTTTTAGTTCACTCCGAGACACCTGGACACTTCCCTTATTGAGAGCCCTCCCTGCGACAAAGAAACAATGCGGACGCGATCGAACCGCGGTATTAACCGTCTAGGCATGGTTAACTACAGAAAACATGATCCGTGTACCTCCTTCCTGGTAGAATGACTGGAACTGATCGGCTGTCGGAACCCCTCCATCTAATAGGCGCTGCTCTTGCATGGTTGTGTACATCTTTGGGCGGGTTTAGTGACATCTCTGAACAAAGGTACTGTGTCTGTGATACAATAATCCACAGTCAACGTCTATCTTCAGGAGTTCTGGGAGCCGGGGTGATGAAAACTTTTTTGATGTGTTTAGTACTGTGTCGTATCAATAAAATGCGGATATTATTGTGTTTTACACTCCCTCTGAAGGTTATCCATCTCACTATTAAAAAGTGGTAGGAATACGAAGAATCGCTGTCTCACTCTGTCATTAGTTCTAAATCCTTTTGAAAGGTGACCCTATTCCATAGCGTTTTACGATAGATAGTTCATATTTGAGATATCTCCTTTTCATTTATAGGTCTTGAAACATTTCTGAAAAGTGCTCGAATACACGTAAAAAGTCTTTAAAATCGATGCCGAGTCTGGGGAGGTAATCGCATCCAAATGAACGACAGTTCCTGTCGAGTTAATTTCAAACTCTATTAACTCGGCTGAAACTAGACGCAACGCTGCCATTTAGTTCGTTTTAAAGGTGAAGAATGAAAGTTTGTTAGTTAATTACATGCCCATAGATCATTTGAACGTGTGGTTGTGGTGTAGTTTTTTTTCCCTTGCAACCAGTATTTAAACAGAAATTCATGAAGCAAAATAGATCTTGCTGTGGCTGCTGTGTTCATCTACCGTCTCGTAACGCTGTTAGTTCTCTCGAACGCTTCCAATTATCCGCAGCTGCACTGGCCGCTAGTTGCTTTCTATTTTCGATCGTAACGCTTTTGGTTCTCGCGGACTCTTATGATCATCCGAAAGCTGCACTTCCACTAGTTGCTTCTAATTTCAAAACAACTAAGCAGATGAGTCACGTTGCGTTTTACAAAGTTTCGCTACTAGTGGTTTCTCTATGTTCGCCAACTCTTACCGAACAAAGTAGCATACAACTCAGAATGGTGTTGAGAAGCCAGTCGTACTGGTTTAATGTTTTTGGCGTTTACCCGAAACTGTAGCCCATTTTGTACTTGTGATCTTGAGTGCAGTATGCAGTGTTAACCACATTCGAATAATTAGGCGTCTTTCCTAAAGTGTCTATCAATTTTAGATCTCCAACATCATCGTTTCTCTCGAATTACTGTAACTGAATAAATTTCGACAAAGTCGATCTTAGCTCGATCGCCCGCATTGTACATTCCCACCTTCTGTGCCTGCTTCAGCAGGCAGTTCGAAAACAATCCGTTTTGACTAGCTTGGTGACTGATACCATACAATGAAATTCTCAACGAGGTGAAATCGTCGGATCTGAAAGAGACCGAGTGAGGTGGCGCAGTGGTTATCAGACTGGACTCGTATATGGGAGGACGACGGTTCAATACCGCGTCCGGGGCCGGCCAGAGTGGCCGAGCGGTTAAAGGCGCTACAGTCCGGAACCGCACGACCGCTACGGTCGCAGGTTCGAATCCTGCCTCGGGCATGGATGTGTGTGATGTCCTTAGGTTAGTTAGGTTTAAGTAGTTCTAAGTTCTAGGGGACTTATGACCACAGCAGTTGAGTCCCATAGTGCTCAGAGCCATTTTTTTGAACCGCGTCCGGCCATCCTGATTTAGGTTTTCCGTGCTTTCCATAAGTCGCTCCAGGTAAATGTCGGGATGGTTTCTTTGAAAAGGCACGGCCGACTTCGTTTCCCGTCCGTCCTTAATCCGATGAGACTGATGACCTTGCTGTCTGGTCTCCTTCCTCACAACAACTCCCAAAGGGAGTGTTACAGAACAGTCACTTCCGTGATGTATAAAGCGTCTGGCAAGCTTTTAAGGGCTTGCAGGGGAGATGGAACTGAGAAATAACTGTTAAAAAAATCGATTCGTTGCGCGGTTTCCGAGTCATTAAGCATTGAAGTTAGCCAACCAGGCCATTGTGCACGCAAATTCAAGTGGCCTGCTAGAGGTGTCGCCGAACGCGTTATTCGTTTGGTTTCCTAAAACTGAACAAACGTAGCTTTTGCTCATCGAGCTTAAATTCGGCACTTCTGAAAAAGGTGCATTTTTAATGGTAATGAGCATTTGAACGAGTGGTAACTCAAGGACCCATAGATATATTTGCATTACCATATTTTAACGCGTGCAAGTACTGGAACTGGTTGGCAAACTTCAGTGCTGAATAACTCGGAAACGACGCTACGCATCGAATTTTTTTCCTAAAATTTATTTTTCATTACCACCTCCCCTAAACACCCTTACAAGCTTTTCAGACTGTTTCTGACTATCCCGCATAAACAGTCTGCTACGTACGGGCGAGGGTTCCGCGAGGCTACTGTCTGTAGGAGAGTCGGAATACCAGGAAGACGTACAATGAGTTTCAATTAAACCTCAGCATAAATAAATATAACGTATTAAGCATAAATATGCGGAAAGACTTTTAAATATAAGGCACTGCGCATATACAAGATGATTCCGTGATGATGTTACAAATTTTCAGGGATGATACAAAAAGATAAATGCATCAGTTTGAGGAAAAGGACCCTGTCTGTAGGAGAATCGGAATACCAGGAAGACCTACAATGAGTTTCAATTAAACCTCAGCATAAATAAATATAACGTATTAAGCATAAATATGCGGAAAGACTTTAAGTATAAGGCACTGCGCATATACAAGATGATTCCGTGATGATGTTACAAATTTTCAGGGATGATACAAAAAGATAAATGCATCAGTTTGAGGAAAAGGACCCTGGTCCGGAAGAGACCGAGTCGAAAGTTAAAAGAGTAAATTGTTCAAATACCTCCGACAGCGGAATACATGTTGCGGTACTACTGTTGCTAAGATTATAGGATAGGAAACTTTTAGAGGCAGTAGCATGGACCGAACCAATAAAAAAAAATAGCTATCAAACATTGGCTCTGAAACGCATACCTTAAGAGCTACGAGCATTTGTTCGTATTCGATACTGTGAAACACATCTCTCCTATTGCAAGATACTTGGTTTCCACATTTAGGGAGGAAGTGGTACAGACCAAAGCAATAAAAAAATTGTTTAGCAAACAAGGGCTCTAAAATGCACATCGTAAGAGCTTTAACATCTTGTTCAGGAGAAGAGATGTGTTTCACAGTAGCAAAGATGAACAAGTGTTCTTAACTGTTAAGGTATGCTCTTTAGAACCTTTGTTTACTGAACATTTTGTTCTTGTTTTGGTCCATACTTCCAACTCTAAAGGTTGCCTACCCTACAGTCTTACCAGCAGTAGTAACAGTACATGCGTTCCTCTGTCATAGGTATCAGAACAACTCTCGCTTATAACATTCTACTCGGTCGGTTCCAGACCAGGAAGCCTTATCTCAAATCGATGCATTTAAACTTCTATATCATCCCTGAAAGTTTGTAACATCATCGCAGAATCACCCTATATATATACATTTATACTCCGAAATCCACCTTGCGGTGTTTGGCACAGGGTGGTTTGTTCACCTCTGTTACTTCCCCGTTTTCGAGTCACGAATGGTTCGCGGGAAGAACGACAGTTTGTAAACCTCCGTCTGAGCTAGAATCTCTCTGATTTTACAAGTAATAATAGGTTACATACCGTCTCTACTTGTATTATTATGGTATTTACGCGAGGTATGCGTAGGAGGGAGCAAACATATTGATTGACTCTTATGGGAAGGTACACTATTGGAATTTTAGCTGTAAACCATACCTTGATGCATAACGCCACTCTTGCAGCGTCGACCACTTGGCTTGGCTGATCATCTCCGTGACGCTTTCTAAATGAACCTGTAACAAAACACACTGCTTTTCTTTGTATCTTCTCTGTTTTCTCAATCAGTACTATCTGGTACGGATCCCAGACTGACGAGCAATATCGGTATGCATGCGACAGCATGCTTACCTAATACGTCCCAAAACGCTGCACATAAAGATGGGATTTCCCGGTGCTCATACCTCCGATTCTATTAGTGATAAAAAGGTAGGATCAAGTGTTTTGGACAATTTGTATACCCAACAGAAGGATAATGTTATGGTCAATATCGTGCAGTAGGGGGCAAAGTATGAATATTACACATTTCCTCCTGCTTAGACAATTGGATCAAATCGGTTGCTTCATTTGGAATTTGATGTTGACTACGGTAGGCTTGATGTGACTCTAGTTCATGGGCAGTCCGTCGGAAAACCGCAAAAAAGATTTTTTTAACTATATTTTCGCTGTCACCCGTGGACCAAAACCCAGCTGAGGATTCCAAGACAGCTATGCACAGGAAATGGCCTAAATTTTTACGATATATTTCTAAGATACCGATCTAGGACAACGTTGAATATTTTCTTGATATCGTTATCTGTTTCAGAGATACAGAGGTTCAAATTGATCCCACTTGTATACGTAAAATATGCACACGAAATCCGGTGTGAGGCGAAAACGTACACTGAAGCCCATGTAAAAAGGTTTTGCACTTAAAATGCTATCTGAGGTGTAAAATCAGTTTTAAACACACACATAAATATTCACTTAAAAAAAGATGAACTCACACAACAAAATACACACGTGCGCGCGCGCGCGCGCGCGCGCGCGCGCGCGCCCGCCCGCCCCCCCCCCCCCCCCCACACACACACACAGTACACACGCAACACGCATTACAAATAAGAATAGCAAGCCACGCACACGACACAAACGAGAGACAAAAACACGGCGACAGTTGGCAACAGTATACACCGAAAAACACACGTATTGAACCCAAAATGTAAAGCGCAAGTGATGTAAGCGATGTGTTGAATCAAATGTCGGTGAAAGAACGCCGGAAATCGGCCATCTGGTGCACGGAGACTAATGAACACATCTCCAGGACCACAAAAATGCTGCAAATCGTAAGCAACAACGAACCATAATTTCTCATCACGAAATTTGTGCTACAATAGTTGATTCTAACTTTTGACAAAATCTAACAAAGCAACGTATTGTAACTAACACATAATACACGTAATATATGTTTAAAAGAAACACATATCACAGGACACTGAAGATGCTTCTCAAATGACAGAAGCGAAACGCGTGTGGCAATAAACAAACTGCCTTCAGTTAGACGGAACATTCCTCCACGAATTTCGAAGCAACTAAAAGTAACAGAAAAAATGATGATATCTAAACTTAAATGACCAATACATTTTTTTCTTTTCCAAATGAGTTACATGCGCTGCTGGAGCTGGGAAAAGAAGGGAACAGGCGGAAAAATACTTCTATCGGAGCACAAAAAATTTAGATACGTTCCTGTTTACTCAAAAACTCTAACTGAAAAGTGGGGTACCAACTGCCTCATTCTACCTTCCTCAGCACCTTTAAAAATGTTCCCAAATATTCTGGTGGCGTTTGTGTAGAGTTGTTAGTGCTGACAGACGAACAACACTCGTGAAATAATCGCAGAAATCAGTGTGGGACGTACGTTAGGACAGAGCGGCGAAATTCGGCTCTGACGGGCTGTGGCAGCAGACGTCCGACGCAAGTGCCTTTGCTAACAGCACGACATCGCCTGCAGCTGCTCACGTGAACTCGTGACCGTGGCAAGAGCTGTTGGTAGGGTTCGCATGTGGCACAGTCCGCGCGAAGCAGTGGACCCAAGTCGTCAACGAGGACTATTCGAGCTGGTGTTTGCTCTGTAATGGTGTGGTCTGATTTTACACGGAATGGACTACTTTCTCTGGCTCAATTGAATCTCTTGGAGGTTATTTACAGCCATTCATGGACGTCAAGTTCCCAAACAACGATGCAAATTTAATGAATGACAATGTTCCGTGCCACCAGCCACAATAGTTCGCGATTGGTTTGAAGAACATTCTGGATAATTCAAGCGATTTATTTGGCTAGCCAGATCATCCGACAAGAATCCTATTGAACATTTAAGTGACATAATCGAGAGGTCACTTCGTGCGCAAAATCCTTCACCGGCAACACTTCCTCAATTATGGACGGCAGTAGAGTCAGAATGGCCCAATATTTCTGCAGGGGAATTCCAGCGAGTTGTTGAGTCCTTGCCACGTTGAGTTGCTGCACTACGCCAGACAAAATGAGGCCCGACACGATGTTAGTAGAAAATAGTGCTAGGAAAAGAGTGAAGGAGACAGTGTCAGTGGGACAGCAATAATGAGAAAGCGGAAGTGAGTGAACGCCAATGATAATGAGATACAGAGTATACAATGACAACGAGAAAGAGAGAGATGAAAACAGTGAGAGGAGACAGCAGCAGCAGCAGGGCGGAAGAAAGGAACGTGATATTAGATGTAAGAGAGAGCAAGATGGAGACAGTGACACTGGGAGGAGACTGCAGTAGTGAGACAGAACGAAGGGTACAGTGTTTCTGTGGCATAGGAGACATTGTCAGGTACACAAAGAGATAATGACGATGAGTTGGCTTGAATGAATATGTACGGACAGCTAGGAGTGGATCGGTATGCGCGACTTACAGCGATGGATTAGTGGTTGTGAATGAGTTACTATTAGGGGAGGTCGTGGGAGTTTGAGATGAGTTGTTCGTAAAAAAAAAGTGCAAATATGTTTCGATGCCAAAATTTTTGGGAGAATTTTTAGTAATACTGACGAAGGTAGAATGAGGCATCTGGTACCCTCTTTCCAGTCAGAGTCTTCTAAAATAAATAGGAACATATTCGCATTTTTTGTGCTCCGGTTGAAGCATTTTTCCGCTAGTTCAAGTATTGGTTGAAAGGGAATTTTGAAAGCTCCCTCATTTGTGTGTGGAATTCTTCCCATTCTTGCATATACTTTACCTGTGATTAGTTTTATGTAGTCGTTCCACCTTCAGTAGCCCGCACAGTTTCTTCTATACATTTTACAGTCTTTGTAACAAAGAACCAACTAACAAAAATACATCTGGAAAAATAATAAAAATTAAAAAATCAATCTGCCGCATATTATTGAAAAAGAAAAGTATAAGAAAGAAAGGAAAATAAATAAGAAATACAAGCTAATGTTATGAAAGTATTTTTACATCGCTTTCTACAAGCAGTGAAAAATCTTCTAAATTTAATATTTTTACAAATACAAATATAGTGAATTTATGTGATGACCTCCTCACAGCTGCAACTGTCTTTTCGCGACTGAAACCATTTCTGATGCCGGTAAGAGTTTTTTTTTTTTTACCTGCAGCCGAACGTAGTCTCTTGTTTCTAAAATATTACGAAATTTATAGGGGGAATTGAAATTTAGTAGTTTAATTTTTTAATATGATAACCAGTAGATAGAGATTTGTCTTCAAAGAAGTAAAACTAATATGACGTTTAAAATTGACCATCTGGCCCTCCATACTACACAGCCTTCACAAATGCGCAGCTTCGTGACTGCTATGTAAGCGAACGTCTACTTCTATCCACTTAAACACATACCCCGTGAAAATCTCTCGTGCACCATAAAAAATACGGATATCCTGTACTACATGTGTCATTTCATGTTTCGTGTAGTTAAATTTACCAATATCCTATAATTTATCTTAAAATATGTACAATATTTTTAGTTTTGGAATTGCGCTTCTGTGAGCAGTTTTGAAGTGTACACTTTTCTTTAACACATTAGGCGACAGGCATTTGTTGCAGTCCTTGTACCCAACACAAAAAGTTAGTTTTTGGGGCATAAATATGTTCTTCGCACTTAGTAGTATTTAACACCACTAAAGAATAGGTATTATAGCTATACACATCAGTTTCGTGTGTGGTCTAGCGGTTCTAGGCGCTCAGTCCGGAACCGCGCGACTGCTACGGTCGCAGGTTCGAATCCTGCCTCGGGCATGGATGTGTGTGATGTCCTTAGGTTAGTTAGATTTAAGTAGTTATAAGTTCTAGGGGACTGATGACCACAGATATTAAGTCCCATAGTGCTCAGAGCCATTTGAACCATTTTTGAAGTTTCGTGTGAAAAACATGGTAAAAAGTAAGTTGACAATACATAATGTTTACTGTTATGATCGCTCGGTCATCTACTGTGAGTCATCGAGTTTGGAATAGTGCTGCAGGCTTTTCCAGGAAGCTGTTTGGCTCACAAGACCACACGGAAGACGGATTTTTATGTTAAAAAAGAAAAGAAAAAAACTGCGATACGTGAAGTCCAGGACCCAAATATCGATCCCCCAAAGCAGTTTGACAAAACTCTCAAAAAATCTCTAGGAAATCGACTTTGAATTTTTCCGAGAGCCTTTAATACCTGTTAAGTAGGATCTTCTTTCTTCCGACGAGCCATATAGCAGCCAAGTGGGATGCCTGTATTTGATTTCCGGTTGTCGTAAATTTCTAAACAAAGATGCGTCTTCAACGACCATTTCCGTGAAGTGTAAAACACATAAACACGAAAAAAATTAATTTATAATTTTTTAAAATTAAACTAATCTTTTGTAAAAAGTTCGATAGTTAAGAATTTATATTTGCAATGAAAAGGAGTTTTCTGTGCAGTATATAATTATAAATAAGAAGACACGTGTTTTTCATAGAAATGACAATTCGAAATGTGTTAATTAGCATATTTTTGTTGAATTTTGTATTTAAATGGCGTAGGTACTCGAACTGAACGGAAAAAAACGAAAAATAATGACCGAAACGAGAGTCGAAACTGCGATCGAGCGATTACCTGCCTCGTGCGCTACTAATTTTTTTCACCTTTATATACGTTTTACACTTCACAGAAGTGCTCGTAGAACATGCATCTCTGTTTAAAAATTTGCGCTTGCTGGGAATCGAAGCCCGTCCCCCACGCAGCAGGGAACCATTCTACCACATAGCCATGCTCTCCTTCGAAAAAGAAAGTCTCTCGGAAAATTTCTGAGAAGATTTTCGAGAGTTGCATGGAACGACTAAGGAGGACATATATTTCAGTTTTGAACTTATCATAAATATAAAAATACAAAAATCCATTTGCCGTGTGGTCTCCTTGTCAGCGGTGTACCGTAATACGGGCCGGCACAGCTGCATCTCGTGCGCTGTAGCAGTACACACATTCCGTACACATAGTATTTAGGGAGGAAGTCTACGGAAACACTTAAACCTTTTTTTGGTTGGGACAAGCCAGGTTTCTGTATTAAGGGTCCACGAGAAAAGGGGGGGGGGGGGGGATCGTAAGTCAGTTCTTCTTAATTTTTCAGGAAAGATTTTAACACCAAACCTTCTGTACCAAATGCAATTTTTAGCCAATCCTCTTGAAATTTATGTTTAGTGTAGCCTTACTTACAGTCGTTAGATTCCTCTACAAGGTTTTTGTGTAAGCGTACTATAACAACCGAAAGAAAATATTACATCGAATAACTTCAGTTTTTTGTAGGAAAAAAGGGGGTAAGTCATTATAAAAGGGGGAATGTCAGTAAATCTCGCTAATTCTTTAACTTCGTTGAAGGTAGTACAATTAGAACTAACTACCAGTATTATTTAAGGCGTCATTAAAAAATGTAACAAATGGATGTGCAAAAATTTGTTGGTTACGAAAAAACCATATAAAAGTGGTAAGATAGAAAATTATAGACTAGAATTAATTATTTATAAACAGAACAAAAGTTTGTAGGCCCAGACAATTTCTTTGTAAATTGTTTTCACTCATTGTTTATTCATTTCCTCTCTGGGTCTGCTACTTAGCAGTTGTACTTATTGGTTTTGAAAAAAAACAGTGTCATCTTGATGACACAGTTTCTTGTTACGCTTTTGTCCTTTTTCCAGTTTTGGCAGCTGAGAAAAAACTGCCTAGCCTCTTCTCCGCAAAACTGTTGTAGATGTGCATACTTGTCACAAGTAATAGGTTGTACACCTACAACAAAAACACCTTCTTGTAGATTTTTTAAAAAGTAAAGGTAGGTGTAGTTGTTCACAAGATTTAAAATAAAAACTTTAAGTAAATAATGCCGTAAAAATGATGATAAAAATAAGGATGAAACAAAAAACACTCACTCTTATATGCGTAGTCAGGTAGAAAGAACTTTCCTTGAGGCTGAGATTGTTCTGTTGGAAATGTAAGTGGCTTGTTGATTACATGGCGATCCCAATGGCCATGGAATGTACTTCTGTATTCCAAGTATTGGAGATGCTCTTTTGCAGCCACTAATTCTCTTACCGGTCTAGAACAAAATGAGCATTTCTTGAAATATAGCTCAGTCTACTTTGACAACATGAAAAGATGAGGGTTTTGCTCTTGCGCTCTCTATTTCCTCTATCAAAATGGTTGAAATGGCTCTGAGCACTATGGGACTTAACTTCTGAGGTCATCAGTCCCCTAGAACTTAGAACTACTTAAACCTAAGAACACCACACACATCCATGCCCGAGGCAGTATTCGAACCTGCGTCCGTAGCGGTCTCGCGGTTCCAGACTGTAGCGCCTAGAACCGCTCGACCACCCCGGTCGGCACCTCTATCCAGTCTTTGGGCATTTCAACCCATTTTATTTGGTTGATGCTGGCCATGTTACGTTCACATTCGCCGCGCGGGATTAGCCGAGCCGTCTCGGGCGCTGCAGTCATGGACTGTGCGGCTGGTCCCGACGGAGGTTCGAGTCCTCCCTCTGGCATGGGTGTTTGTCCTTTGGAATAATTTAGGTTAAGTAGTGTGTAAGCTTAGGGACTGATGACCTTAGCTGTTAAGTCCCATAAGATTTCACACACATCTGAACATTTTTTGAACGATCACATTCGAGGTACAAGTAGCCACGGATTGGAAATGTCATTTTCACATGTCAAGTCTCTTGACGTGATGGAAGATGTAATGCAGCAGGCGGTAAATAGTCCAGTTCTTGTTCTGCCCCTCTCAAGAGTCTGAAAATAATTTAATTTTCTAACAGAGGGATCAAGAATTGTCGTCACAAAATAAAAAGGAAGAGACCTCGTTAGGCCCTTTGTGGGCTACTGTCTCATCATACACGAAGAAATATGATTCATCGGTTGGCAATATTTGAATATCAAACATGCACCACGTTAACTGTCTCTTGTAGTCCAAGTCGTTAGTTGTGATGTTAGGGATAGGTAAGTTCTTCTGGAAAACCATAGTAATATTTTCACATTCTTTTGATGCGCTGCTGTTTGAGTAGAACTTCTTTTACGAATATAAAACATGTCAGATTTTAATAAGTATAGCTTTTTCGCCCTAGACAGTTGACTGATTTTTATCTGCTATCGCCCTTTCTGAGCTTTTTTCCGGGTACGATTTCAAAGCATGTTCAACAGTTCGAATTTCGGCAGCATGCCTATCGCAGTAACTACAAGTGTCCATTCTAGGGTACCCGAAACCGATGTTAAATTCTGTATTGAAAACAAGTCTATATTTTTCATACGACACAGATTGAGTAGGGTATGATTTCTTAAATAACTAACACATCTTACTGATGTTTAGATCTGGTGGGAGATGCACTTCCTTAGAGGTTTTCAAGCTGTAATGCCTTCGTTCACTTTTAAATAAGCTAATGTGTTGGCGAACTGCGTCAAGTGCCTCCGATGTTACACGATGCTTCTGATTAGAGTGTTGGCCTCGACCATCGTTGGGACTCACACCTTTTTTCACATAACGTTGTAATACCTCTACTTTTTTTTTAGATAGTCCATGAAAAGATGTAAAGGTTTTAGAACAAACATTTACTTCATTGACAGAATTCTCCCTCTTCACTCTTACAACATATGAATAACTGTTGTCACGAAGTTTAGCTTTATTTTCTGGTTGCCTAGGTCTCGTTTGCGATGTACTATTTACATTAACTAGGCCTGCCAAGTAAGCATACTGTTCATTCACAGTCTTTTGTTATAATTGTATATAATATACGCACGTTCTGCGTCAGTGGTACTCTGAAAACATTTCAGCCTGTAACATTTACAATCCGGCCCTAATTCACGGGAGGATGATAAAAGTTTTTTTCTCACGTCGGAAAGTCGACCTGTTCTCTTCCTTTTCTTCGTTGAATGTGACAGTTGGCTGAAGGTGATACTTTCCTCATCTTCATTTTCCATGTTCACTTCCACAGTTCAGTTAAAAAGTAAAACAAACTAAATAATTCCAGAGGAGAGGTGAAATGTCATCAATGTACACGAAGAAAGAACGGAGGTGCCAAGTAAATATCAGAAAAAACTAGAAACGAAAATAAAAAGACTGCTATATCACATGGGAAATGAATATACAATCTTTTATATGATGTTTCTAAGCTTTCTTTTCCTTTTCAAAACCAGAAGTCTCTGTATATTGTACTTAGACTACAAACTAATTCTGTGCAGAATTTTGTGACGTCCAAGGCTCAGTAGACATCTACGTTCAGCTAAACAAAAGAATACACACAGATCTTTATGATCACCATTATATTAACATTCTTTGAATCAACAAACAGACTTTCAATTAGTTGTTTTCCTGTTCCCGTTTCTGTACGTAGTCAGCATTGCTGCATGGATTGTGGAAATTAGTGGTAGTTGGTGGCCGGATGCCCCTTTGAAAGAGGCGCTTTAACGCTCTAGGCTATACGGCTCGTTCTCACGCTCATTAGTCGTGCATAGAATATTAATTCCTCACCTTCTTGTTGAGCTGCTAGTCAGTTTATTTAAAATCTTTAAAAAAGTGCATTTTATAACTACAAGGAGGAACATATGCACCAAACTTGTTAACTTACAGGCTGCCTGCGGCAATGGCCAAATAAAATAACTGTTTTCGTGTGACAGACTCTTGTAGAAAGAATCCCTAACTGATGTTAACTTTTCTGTTTATAAGAGAAAGATAGATTTCCTCCGATAGACCACAAAACAAAATTATCTGTGACAGACTCTTGTAGAAAGAATCCCTAACTGAGGTTAGCTTTTCTGTTGATAAGAGAGAGACAGATTTCCTCCGATAGACTACAAAAGAAAATTATCTCAGTCAAGAAATCCCCAGAGAGTGGTTCATTTGTTCTGTTTCATAAAATTCGGTATTTGTCTTTGTTGCAAGCTTTTCATTACTGAAATTACCGCGCTTATAGGTTCGTCAAGGCTTTCAGACTGTGAAAATGTGTCCGGATTTCTAGCCCAACACGAAAAATGCCCAAACCAAATAAATGCATGCCAATGATGGCAAAAATCACATTTGCCTTTTGGTCTAGGCAAAATCCTTGATGAACAAATTCGGAGACTCATTCAGGCTGCGACTGTATATTGGTATGAGGTACTAAAAACGTTGCTCTGCGTACCACAGTTACTGAGGGGGACAGAGTGTTGGCATTTCGAGGAACAACAGATACTTTCTTCGAAGAAAATAGCGGTAATTTCTTAAAAACAATAGTACACACCACCACGCCTGATATTGTGTTGATAGAGCATTTGGGAAGAGTAAGTTCTCATGAAACCAATGTTAGTAAAGTAATACAAAACGAAGACTCCACTTTGTTATCAATACGTATCCAAGATTACGTTTTAAATGAACTTAGAAAGCTACATACCACTCAGTTATTTTAGACTGTACTCTACATCCAGTCGGCTGGTGTGGCCGAGCGGTTCTAGGCGCTACAGTCTGGAACCGCGCAACCGCTACGGCCACAGGTTCGAATCCTGCCTCGGGCATGGATGTGTGTGATGTCCTTAGGTTAGTTAGGTTTAAGTAGTTCTAAGTTCAAGGGGACTGATGACCTCAGCAGTTAAGTCACATAGTGCTCAGAGCCATTTGAACCATCTACATCTACGTCTGCATCTACATGAATACCCTGCAAATCACACTTAAGTGCCTAGCAGAGGGTACATTGAGCCACCTTCACTGTAATTCTCTATTATTCTACTATCGAACAGCGCGCGGAAAAAAACTAACATCTACATGCTTCCCTACGAGTTCTGATTTCCTTTATTTTATCAACAAAATGTTTTCGCTTTCGGAGGAGAAAGTTGGTGAGAGACTTCCTCTTGTTTTAATGATGGCCACCCCAGATCCTGTATCGTGTCCGTGACAGTCTCTCCCCTATTTCTCGATAATGCAAAGCGTGCTGCCATTCTTTGAGCTTTCTCTATATACCCCGTTAATCGTGTCTGGTAAGGATTCCACACTTCGCAGCATTACTTGGAAAGAGGACAGACAAGCGTAATGTAGGCAGTCTCTTTAGTAGATCTGTTGCATCTTCTAAGTGTTCCGCCAAAAAAACGCAGTATTAGGTTCGCCTTCCCCACAATATTTTCTGTGTGTTCCTTCCAATTTAAGTTGTTTGGAATTGTAATTCCTAGGTATTTAGTTGAATTGTGGCCTTTAGATTTGATTGATTTATCATGTAAGCGAAGTTTAACGGATTCCTTTCAGCACTCATGTGGATGACCTCACACTTTTCATTACTTAGGGTCAATTGCCAACTTTCGCACCGTACAGTATCTTAACTACATCGTTTTGTGATTCGATCTGCTGATGACTTTACTAGACGATTTACTAGACAATGAACGACAGCATCATCTGCAAACAACCTAAGACGGCTGCTCAGATTGGCTCCTAAATCGTTTATGTAGATAAGGAACAAATTTGTTTTACTCGATGATTCGGTGACTTTCCGTCAGTTACTACGAAGTGTGAACAGGGTTCAAAATGGCTCTGAGCACTATGGGACTTAACTTCTGAGGTCATCAGTCCCCTAGAACTTAGAAGTACTTAAACCTATCTAACCTAAGGACATCACACACATCCATGCCCGAGGCAGGATTCGAACCTGCGACCGTAACGTTCGCGCGGTTCCAGACTGTAGCGTCTAGAACCGGTCGGCTCCTCCGTCCGGCTGTGAACACGAATCCAGTAGCATAATATATTTCATAAACACGCAATTTGATTACAAGCCGCTTGTGAGGTACAGTGCCAAAAACCTTCTGGAGATCTAGAAATACGGAATCAAGTTGAAATCCCTTGTCAATAGCACTCATCACTTCGTGTGAGTAAAGAGCTAGTTCTGTTTGACAAGAACGATGTTTTCTAAATCAGTGTTGAATGTGTGTCAATAAACCGTTGTCTTCCAGGTAACTCATAATGTTCGAACACAATATACGTTCCAAAATCCTGCTGCATATCGACCTGACTGATACGACCCCGTAATTTAATGGATTACTCCTATTGCCTTTATTGAATGTTGGTGTGAACTAGGCAACTTTTCAGTCTTTAGGTACGTACAGTGTCTTTCGTCGAGCGAGTGGTTATTTATGGTTGTTAAGTATGGGGCTGTTGCATTAGCATACTCTGAAACGAACCCAATTGGTACACAATATTGGCCGGAAGACTTGCTTTTGTTGATAAGTGATTTAAGCTGCTCACTATTCCGGGAATATCTACTTATAAGTTACTCATGTCGGCAACTGTTCTTGATTCTGATTCTGGAATATTTACTTCGTCTTCTTTGGTGAAGGAATTTCGGAAGGCTGTGTTTAGTAACTCTGCTTTAGCAGCACTGTCATCGATGGTATTTCCATTGTAATTGCACAGAGAAGGAATTGATTGTGTCTTGCCGCTAGCATATTTCACATACGACCAGAATCTTTTTGATTTTTGTTGCAGGTTTCGAGGCCAACTATCGTTGTGGAAAATATTATAAGCATCTCGCACCAAAGTCCGCGCTTCGGTAAAGCTTTGCCAATCTTAGGGATTTGGCGTTTATTTAAATTTGGCATGCTTTTTCCGTTGTTTCTGTACTGCTGACGTATCGTGCATTACCGATGTCAGTGGCCGTTCCTTTTGTTCAATCATAGCCTCGTGAAGAGAACATTTCTTTGTCTTCATTCCAATTACAAATACTACTGGTGAGTGTGTAAACAATGTTGTCTTAAACCAGTTGGTAAAACGGTAGATTCCCTTGACAAATATGCGAAGCCAAGGATATGATAAAGGTTCGAGTTAGAAAGGGAAAAATATTAGAGTTCAAAAATTAAAGAAGACAACTTTCAAGAAAAATTTGGTCCAGTTGGAACTCACTAGTTAATCCCTCTCGTGAAAGATGCAGCGCTATCACGTTCTGTTGCAGTCTACTTTTTCAGTACAGTTCGAGACGTTTCCAGTTTCTTTCCTTCATCTGCTTAATGATGAGATGTTCTGCAGAAATATGTATCAAAACTGCCTGTGAAACCTCTTAGCGATACCGTTGGGAAAGCCGAGTAGGTGCCTCGGACACTCGTACACACTACATTGAACAACTATACGGTGCTGTTTATGAAGGTAATGAAATTCGAAAGTAGATACTTTAGGTAGAAACAGCGCCACTGGTGCTGCAAGAAAGCTATTTACTGTAGAATCTTAGAACATATTCTGAGTTCAAACATAACGAGTTGTCTCGAACAGAATGATTTTCTCCATGCCAGGAAACGTGGATTTTAAACTCCTATCAGGTGATATCCGACTCGCACGTTTCTCACATGAGATACTGAAAACTTTGGATCATGGCAGCCAGGGAAACGAACTATTTCATGATATCCGAAAAGCATTTGACTCATTAAATCATCTACGCTTATTATCAAAACCACTGTTGTATCGGGGTATCAAGCGAAATTTGTGACTGGATTGAGGACTTTTTGAAAGACGTAACAAGTTAACTTGGATAGAGTCATCAGTAGATGCAGAAGCAATTTTGGGTGTGCCGAAAGGCAGTGTGTTAGGACCCTTGCTGTTCATGTTTTATATTAATGACCTAGCGGACGATATTAATAGTAACCTCAAACTTTTTGCAGATGATGAAGTCATCTGTAATGAAGTACTGTAACAAAGAAACTTCATAAATTTTCAGATCTTGGTAAGATTTCAAAGCGGTGCAAGGATTGCCAAATTGGTTGAAATGTTTAAGATTATAAAATGCTGCGAAAAAAAGTAGTGTCCTATGACTTTAGTATCAGCTAATCACAGTTGGAATAGCTTAACTCATAGGAATATGAAATGGGATGAGCACATAGGCTGAATCGTGAGTAAAGCAGGTGGTAGATTTCGGTTTATTGGTAGAATACTGGAGAAATGCAATTAGTCTAGAAATGAGATTGCTTAGAAATTACTCGTGTGACCCATCCTAGAATATCGTTCAAGTGTATGGCACCCATACCACATAGGACTACCAAGGTATACTGAACGTATATGGAGAATGGGAGCACGAATGGTCACAGGTTTTTTTATCTATGGGAGAATGTCTCTAAGATGCTGAAGAAACTTAACTGGCAGGTTCTTGAAGATAGACGTAAACTACCCCGAAAAAGCCTACGTACAAAGTTTCAAGAACCGGCTTAAAATGGCCACTCTAGGAATATACTGCAACCGCCTCCCCTACATATCTCTCCCATAGGTATCGTGATAATAAGGTCGGATTAATTACAGCACTCATGGAGGCATTTAAACAATCGTTCTCTCCATGCTCTATATGTGGATGGAAAGGGAAAAGACCCTAATAACTGGTAACTTCTGTGCTTCTGTCATGCACTTTCTAACATTCTGCCTGGTGTCTGTTTCTTCTATATCGTGTCTCCGTACCACTTTCGCGCAACGACGCTCCGAGCGTGTTTTCTTTAGGGAATTGATTAGTTTGAACCTGGGACCTGTTGCTGGTAAGGAGACGCCAGACCACACATGACATGTAGAATTCAGAAGAGTTCAGTGAGACTAGCGATGATATAACCAAATATTTAATGATTTCAGCGTCAGCTCCACTGCACTCCCTGAAAAAGAATCTTAATACTAACTAAATTTAGTGAAAGTGGTTCAAGGCTTTCCTATTTTTAGTTAGCTGGTAAAATAACGTCGAAAAAGGAGTTAAGTTTACCACTGGAAATTTTATTCTACTCACAAAACATCGTTTATAAATTGCACTATTGATAAAAGGAAATGTTTTAATACAGGATGGTAAAAACTAACTGCGTTCAACAAAAATGTGAACGAATATTCCCTGAATGGGTTTCCAAGTTCTACAATGGATCGAAGGATGACCTATGCCATATCACATCTATAATCTAGGTTTAAATTAAGTTTCACGAAAGAGAAAACTATCAAAATGGTCTACAGTGACCCTCAATTATCTTTAATTACTTATCTAACTTGTCGTAAATTACATAGTGGCTGATGTGGCTTCTCAATAACTATTAACAGAAAAATCATCGCGTTTCAGATTTTTACTTCAAGTGGCAAATGTGAACACCATGAGCTTTAATTGACGATCGACACTAGTATTACGTAAAAAGGGGATGTAACAGATGAGACTTCTGCAGTTCTGAGTGAAGCCTTATGCGCTAAAAATGCGGCATCGCGTGCGTTCATTACCTTGTCGGTGTTCGTCAGGGGGCGGCGGTCAGCGCAGCTCCACTCACCTCGCCGTCTCGGAAGCAACTCTCACCTAACTTCTCCTTACTACAATTTACCGAAGTTGGTTTACAAAAACTATCTGGCTGTGATTTCATCTGACCAATCCGGGTCTCAATGTTAACCTTAAGCTCCGCCTACAAAAATTCTGTCTATCCAATGAGAAACATTATACTTTTTGTGGTGGGGCAATGTTTTTAAAGTTTGCAACGTAACAGAGACGCGAAAAAGTCTCACGCTAAAACTTGCAGCTGTGTGGTCCTTTAGTGTTATCGTAAGATCTATACTGTTCTTCTGGAGGGCTCTATCTTTTAACATGGACTGGGGGGTGGTCCTGACGTAACAGAGACGCGAAAAAGTCTCACGCTAAAACATGCGGCTGGGGTGGCCCTTTTTGTGTTATCGTGAGATCTATACTGTTCTTCTGGAAGCCTCTAGCTTTTAACATGGGCTGGGGGGTGGTCTTGACGTAACAGAGACGCGAAAAAGTCTCACGCTAAAACTTGCGGGTGGTGTGGTCCTAGCGGTTAGCTGGTGACGTGGGTGTCCGTCCGTCCCTTATCGTAGGGCCTTCCAGCTTAACACGGTTCTGCTCTCGGCTCTGTTCTCGTTTCTCCCCTCGGAACTGCGTCTGTCTCACGGTGGGAAGGTATGACATGCATTTAGGCATTCTTGTGTTAGTCTGTGGTATTCCATTTGCTTACTCGTTACTCGTATTACTTTGGTTAATTTAATGTCACGATTTATTCGGAGCTATGTGACATACTACTGGATTTGCTTATCATGTCAGGGTTTTCATGGAAGGTGTTGGATTTGCCTGACACCTTACAACTTCACAATGGTTTTGCACAGTCATCATCATCATCTCAGCCTTTTCCCACGTCATGTGGGGTCAGCGTTGCCTTGCTGGATCCTTCTCTTCCATAAATCCCCATACATCGCTTCTTCTCTGAGCCATCATGTCTCCCATCGGTCACCTGCTATCTTTCCATATCAGTTTCGGCCTTCCTCTCCTACTTGATCCTTCAATTTCTAGGTCTTCAACTCTTCTCCCCACGTAGTGCTCCCCTCCTCTCTGCACATGTCCATACCATCTTAGCCTACTTTCTTGGATCTTCTTCGCTATGGGCCCTGAGGTGTCACCGCCAGACACCTCACTTGCTAGGTGGTAGCCTTTAAATCGGCCGCGGTCCGTTAGTATACGTCGGACCCTCGTGTCGCCACTATCAGTGATTGCAGACCGAGCACCGCCACACGGCAGGTCTAGAGAGACTTCCTAGCACTCGCCCCAGTTGTACAACCGACTTTGCTAGCGATGGTTCACTGACAAAATACGCTCTCATTTGCCGAGACGATAGTTAGCATAGCCTTCAGCTACGTCATTTGCTACGACCTAGCAAGGCGCCATTACCAGTTACTATTGATACTGAATCATGTACAGTCAAGAGCGACGTTCACCATTAATGGATTAAAGTTAAGTATTCCACCAACTACGTCCGTTTTTCTAAATTCTAATTTCCTTGACCTGTTCCAGACCTCACGCCAGCCTGCGTGAGCTAAAACGCGTGCCTTTCGGCTTCCTCTAGTAACACGGTGTTGGCTCTCCTGCCGACCCACAACAGGCCCCACGTTCATTGTTCCCCTGATGTACTCATTCCTTAGTCTATCCTTTCGTGTGACCCCACTCATCCGCCTTAACATTCTCATTTCTGCCACTTCCATCTTTTTTGCTCTTGGGCTCTCGTAATTGGCCAAGTTTCTGCGCTATGCACCATCGCAGGCCTCACCACAGACTTGTAAAGCTTTCCTTTCATTCTGCAGCTAACCTCTTTATCACACACTACTCCGTTCAGTTTCCTCCGGTTCATCCACCCACTATTTGTCCTGTGCTGTACTTCGGCCTCCAGTCCTCCATCACTTTGCATGTCAGAGCTTAGGTATTCAAATTTCTTGACCAGCGTCAGTTGTTCTCCTTGCAGGTTAATACATAGACCTTTGGCATCCTTCGTAGACATAGACTCTGTTTTCACCCTGCTAATTCTCATTCCCCTTTCCTCTACAGCTTTTCTCCACTGTTCAAGCTTGTCTTGAAGTGCCTCATGGGTGGGTTCACAGATTAAAACATCAAGCATCATGCTTCAAGGTGCCTCTTTTTTCACATCTTTGACTAGTTCATCCATGACAAGGTCAAAGAGATATGGCCTGAGAGCAGATCCCTTCACCGCCGTGAAGGAAATACCTTTGTTGCATCTGCACTGCCCCTGACTTGTGTCATTGCACCTTCATACATGTCTTCTATCACCCTAACATAGTTTCCTGGCAAGCATTTACTTCTCAGACATCTCCATATCTCTTGCCTCGGCACTTTGTCATAAGCCTTCTCAAGATCGATAAAGGTCGTATGCAGTTCGGCTTGTACTTCTCTGTCCCGCTTTCCCAGATCTTCATTGTGTGAGAGATCAGTTTTATCCTTCTGTAATTGCCACAGTTTTGGATATCCCCTTTCCCCTTATATTTGGAAACCAGTATTCTGCTTCCGTGGTCTAGGGGTAGCGTCTTTGATTCATAATCAAAACGTCTTCGGTACCGGGTTCGATCCCGCCACTGCCTAAATTTTGATAAATAATCAGCATCGGCAGCCGAAGACTTCCGGCATAAGAAGTCAGCCTCATTCTGCCAACGGCCTTGTCAAAGAGGGCGGAGGAGCGGATAGAGGTTCAGGGCACTCTCTTGTCCTAGGGGTGGGAAATTGCCCCTAAAGGCAGAAGAATCATCAATGATCAACGACATGAGGATGCAGAAGGCAATGGAAACCTTTGCATTAAAGACACGTAACGTGTATCCACAGGACATGTGGCCTGTATTTGAAGAAGAGTCATGATGATCTCTCCATTGGCAAAAGATTCCGGAATAGTCCCCCATTCGGATCTCCGGGAGGGGACTGCCAAGGGGGAGGTTACCATGAGAAAAAGATTGAATAATCAACGAAAGGATAACGTTCTACGAGTCGGGGCATGGAATGTCAGAAGCTTGAACGTGGTAGGGAAACTAGAAAATCTGAAAAGGGAAATGCAAAGGCTCAATCTAGATATAGTAGGGGTCAGTGAAGTGAAGTGGAAGGAAGACAAGGATTTCTGGTCAGATGAGTATCGGGTAATATCAACAGCAGCAGAAAATGGTATAACAGGTGTAGGATTCGTTATGAAGAGGAAGGTAGGGCAGAGGGTCTGTTACTGTGAACAGTTCAGTGACCGGGTTGTTCTAATCAGAATCGACAGTAGACCAACACCGACAACGATAGTTCAGGTATACATGCCAACGTCGCAAGCTGAAGATGAACAGATAGAGAAAGTGTATGAGGATATTGAAAGGATAATGCAGTATGTAAAGGGGGACGAAAATCTAATAGTCATGGGCGACTGGAATGCAGTTGTAGGGCAACGAGTAGAAGAAAAGATTACAGGAGAATATGGGCTTGGGACAAGGAATGAAAGAGGAGAAAGACTAATTGAGTTCTGTAACAAGTTTCAGCTAGTAATAGCGAATACCCTGTTCAAGAATCACAAGAGGAGGAGGTATACTTGGAAAAGGCCGGGAGATACGGGAAGATTTCAATTAGATTACATCATGGTCAGACAGAGATTCCGAAATCAGATACTGGATTGTAAGGCGTGCCCAGGAGCAGATATAGACTCAGATCACAATATAGTAGTGATGAAGAGTAGGCTGAAGTTCAAGACATTAGTCAGGAAGAATCAATACGCAAAGAAGTGGGATACGGAAGTACTAAGGAATGACGAGATACGTTTGAAGTTATCTAACGCTATAGATACAGCAATAAGGAATAGCGCAGTAGGCAGTACAGTTGAAGAGGAATGGACATCTCTAAAAAGGGCCATCACAGAAGTTGGGAAGGAAAACATAGGTACAAAGAAGGTAGCTGCGAAGAAACCATGGGTAACAGAAGAAATACTTCAGTTGACTGATGAAAGGAGGAAGTACAAACATGTTCCGGGAAAATCAGGAATACAGAAATACAAATCGCTGAGGAATGAAATAAATAGGAAGTGCAGGGAAGGTGACGAAATGGCTGCAGGAAAAATGTGAAGACATCGAAAAAGATATGATTGTCGGAAGGACAGACTCAGCATACAGGAAAGTCAAAACAACCTTTGGTGACATTAAAAGCAACGGTGGTAACATTAAGAGTGCAACGGGAATTCCACTGTTAAATGCAGAGGAGAGAGCAGATAGGTGGAAAGAATACATTGAAAGCCTTTATGAGGGTGAAGATTTGTCTGATGTGATAGAAGAAGAAACAGGTGTCGATTTAGAAGACAAAGGGGATCCAGTATTAGAATCGGAATTTAAAAGAGCTTTGGAGGACTTACGGTCAAATAAGGCAGAAGGGATAGATAACATTCCATCAGAATTTCTAAAATCATTGGGGGAAGTGGCAACAAAACGACTATTCACGTTGGTGTGTAGAATATATGAGTCTGGCGATATACCATCTGACTTTCGCAAAAGCATCATCCACACAATTCCGAAGACGGAAAGAGCTGACAAGTGCGAGAATTATCGCACAATCAGCTTAACAGCTCATGCATCGAAGCTGCGTACAACAATAATATACAGAAGAATGGATAAGAAAGTTGAGAATGCGCTAGGTGACGATCAGTTTGGCTTTAGGAATAGTAAAAGGACGAGAGAGGCAATTCTGACGTTACGGCTGATAATGGAAGCAAGGCTAAAGAAAAATCAAGACACTTTCATAGGATTTGTCGACCTGGAAAAAGCGTTCGACAATAGAAAATGGTGCAAGCTGTTCGAGATTCTGAAAAAAGTAGGGGTAAGCTATACGGAGAGACGGGTCATATACAATATGTACAACAACCAAGAGGGAATAATAAGAGTGGACGATCAAGAACGAAGTGCTCGTATTAAGAAGGGTGTAAGACAAGGCTGTAGCCTTTCGCCCCTACTCTTCAATCTGTACATCGAGGAAGCAATGATGGAAATAAAAGAAAGGTTCAGGAGTGCAATTAAAATACAAGGTGAAAGGATATCAATGATACGATTCGCTGATGACACTGCTATCCTGAGTGCAAGTGAAGAAGAATTAAATGATCTGCTGAACGGAATGAACAGTCTAATGAGTACACAGTATGGTTTGAGAGTAAATCGAAGAAAGACGAAGGTAAGAAGTAGTAGAAATGAGAACAGCGAGAAACTTAACATCAGGATTGATGGTCACGAAGTCAATGAAGTTAAGGAATTCTGCTACCTAGGCAGTAAAATAATCAGTGACGGACGGAGCAAGGAGGACATCAAAAGCAGACTCACTATGGCAAAAAAGGCATTTCTGGCCAAGAGAAGTCTACTAATATCAAATACCGGCCTTAATTTGAGGAAGAAATTTCTGAGGATGTACGTCTGGAGTACAGCATTGTATGTTAGTGAAACATGGACTGTGGGAAAACCGGAACAGAAGAGAATCGAAGCATTTGAGATGTGGTGCTATAGACGAATGTTGAAAATTAGGTGGACTGATAAGGTAAGGAATGAGGAGGTTCTACGCAGAATCGGAGAGGAAAGGAATATGTGGAAAACACTGATAAGGAGAAGGGACAGGATGATAGTACATCTGCTAAGACATGAGGGAATGACTTCCATGGTACTAGAGGGAGCTGTAGAGGGCAAAAACTGTAGAGGAAGACAGAGATTGGAATACGTCAAGCAAATAATTGAGGACGTAGGTTGCAAGTGCTACTCTGAGATGAAGAGGTTAGCACAGGAAAGGAATTCGTGGCGGGCAGCATCAAAGTAGTCAGTAGACTGATGACCAAAAAAATTCTGCTTCTCCACGCAGAGCGGCCTGAGCTAGTGAGGTGTGCGCATCGCTGCCGTGCGCGCTACGCTTACACGGCCGTTGTGAACTCGTGAAGAAGTTATGTGCTGTGGGCGCCGCGGGAAGTAAATTGTCTTGTGTTGCTTTCACAACGCCAGCAGATTATCGTGCTATGCGCCCCACAGCATGGGAAGGAAGTACGCGCAGAAAACCTGCTGCTACGAAGGGTCCTTCGTTTGTGCAACTCACTGAGTCTGCCAACCAAGCAAGGAAGTCCAGAGAAGACGAGTCGCAGCCTGTCCCCCCTTTGTACGTCAAGTGCAAAGGCAGGTGGACGCTGTTCGACTTAATGACGAATTGCGCCAAGAACGAGGTGGTCTACGAGTCTGTCGACACAGACTCGCTGATCTGCGTTCGGGCCGCAAACGTGGCCGACCACAGGGCGATCAAGGTCGCTGTGGCCGACCACATTGTCGACGCGCCGCCAGTGCGTGAGAAGGCACCTTCCGCTGGAAGGAAGAAGACGACCAAGGCACTCCTAAGGGGGTTATCTCGGTGCTGTGACGAGGCAGCGGTCCGGTTCAAAAATGGCTCTGAGCACTATGTGACTTAACTGCTGAGGTCATCAGTCCCCTAGAACTTAGAACTACTTAAACCTAACTAACCTAAGGACATCACACACATCCATGCCCGAGGCAGGATTCGAACCTGCGACCGTAGCGGTCGCGCGGTTCCAGACTGTAGCGCCTAGAACCGCTCGGCCACCCCGGCCGGCCAGCAGCGATCCGGGAAGGGTTTGGTAATGCAACCGCAAGATTGCACAACTGGACCAACAAGTAGAGGGCGCCGCTCTATGCCGTGACCGTGCGATTGGCCGACGGCGAGAGCGACATCTTCGGCTTGCGGAAGTTGCTGGGCTTCCCGGTTACGACAGAAACTCTCCCGACCGTCATGGACCCCCAGCCCCAGTTCTTCAGGGGCCAGGCCGAGGGTCATGTCACGAAGTATTGCCGCAACGCGGCGCGGTGGGTCAAGTGCTTCGGCGAGCACGACAGCCGCGCCTGCGACCGCGGCAGTAACGTCCTGCCGAGTTACGTTCGGTGTGGAAGCCCGCACGTCGCCAGGTTGCGCGGCTGTCCGGTTTTCTCAAGCCGCAGCTGTGCCGAAGACGGCGAGGCGGCCACGGCCGCACCGACACAGTGGAAGAAGAGAAGACGACGTCAGCAACGACATAGGGCGCAGACCAGCCCGACCCAGCTGAGGAATAGCGCAGATGCAAGCTCCACCTGCCAGGAGTGGGGACGACCGCGCGTCCCCGAGAAGAACTGTGGCCTCGACCTCGGCACCGCCGTGAAGGAGACCACTGCAGCCCTCAAAGCTGTCATGGCGGCATGGAGGGCTACCTTCGCAGCCGCCGTGGCTGCAGAGAAGCAAGAGGCCTTGAGGCAACTGCATGCAGTCTCGCCCAAGGTCTCCGTGCAGCAGGAGGTGTTCGAACCCCTGTGAACACTCCTGGTGTAAAGAAAACAACCGCCGCCCCAACGGTATCGGCGGCCGAAAAGGCAGGCACCATCGCGCAAGCGCGAGTGAACGGCGTGCGTTTCTCCGATGCTGATGCGGCGCAGCAGACCTGCTCGAGGCTCAGCTGCGGCAGAGCTGCAGCATGCAGTAGCGGAGGACGCGGGCTGCCGCAGTTCAGCACCAGCCTGGTGAAATTGTGCCAAGTCACTGACGACACGGCACAGTAGGGGGCGTAATGGCAACGCATGCGTTGCCGCACTGAATTCCTTTGTTACAGGGACGAAGCCACTGGAGAAGGCCCGGGAGAATCCACAAGGGACCAGCTGCAGCACCCAGACTGACCCAGCTATAAAGAGCACGCAGCAACATAGGTAACGATGCACGATAACTCACACTAACATAACTTCACCTTGCATGCACTTTCGCAGCTAGCAAGCCGCTACTGCCCCTACTACCCGTCCTACTGTCGCAGTGGCTTTTTCCCTTGGCGCTTGCCTTGACACATTCTTTCCTCTGCCCTTACAACCTCTACCCTTCGATCTCTTTCGTCCACTTTCTATCTTTTTATGGACCATGTAAATGAGTAATCTTACCCAGACGCATTAATAACATCACAGCCCGCATCCTGTGACTTCTGATTCAAAAATCAAAAATGGTTCAAATGGCTCTGACCACTATGGGACTTAACAGCTATGGTCATCAGTCCCCTAGAACTTAGAACTACTTAAACCTAACGACATCACACAACACCCAGTCATCACGAGGCAGAGAAAATCCCTGACCCCGCCTGGAATCGAACCCGGGAACCTGGTCGCGGGAAGCGAGAACGCTACCGCACGACCACGAGCTGCGGACTTCTGATTCAAAAACTAACATGTTATAGGGAGGTGACAGTAGAACTTTTGGTTTGGTCACCACGTCGGTGTGAGCGTGGAGGGGCCCCATCCTTTTAAAATGCTTCTCCACGAATGCTGCATTCTTTCTTCTTTCCAGATCTTCTGATTAGATGTCGGAGAATATCAGTTTCCTGGTCTCTCAGACTTACCAATGCTTATATTGTGATTTGATCTGCCCGTAGGGCCTTCCCATTTTTCATTTTCTTCATCGAGTGTTTGACTTCTTCCCTACTGATACTCTGAGTCATTCCTTCATTTATATCTCCATCCTCATACTTCTCTTGTACATTTTCCTCATTCAATAGCCTTTCGAAGTACTCCCACCACCCATTCAACATTTTCGTGTAATACTACACCTGATTCATCCTTTATCTGCCTGGTGTTATGTCCTTGGTCACCTTGCTGTAGCGATCCGCAGGTGTTGCCTGCCGTCCCTTTTCTTTCCATTTTCTTCCATTGCCTCAGCTCTTGCTTTTGCCACTGCTCTTTTTGCCACGTTTTTGCAGTCTTGCAGGCTTCCCTATTCTCCTGTCTTCCTGTTGTCCCATTGATTTTTTGCATCTTTCTTCACTTTTATCGCTTTCTGAACCTCCTCATTCCACCACTATGCCTCCTTATCTTTTGGTGTCCCTTTCCTGTTGTTCCACCCAGCACATTTTTTCCAGCTTTTGTAATTACATTGCGATTATAACTCCACCACTCCTGTACATCCTCTGGTAATTTCACTTCTGTTCATACTGTTTCCTTGAGTTTTTCTCGCAACACCTCATCTCTCAGTTTTCACCACTTTACTCTTCGTCTCCTCGCTTGTTACATTTACTTCTTTTCCCCACTACCATTTCATAATCGGCCACTACGAGTTTTTGTTGCGCAGCCACACTTTCACTGTGTATAACCTTGGTAGTCTTTATTTCCTTTACGTGTTTCCTTCAGGACAACAAGTAATCTAACCGACTTGTATGGTCACCGCTCCTGTACATTATAAGTTGTTCTCTTCTACTATTGAAGTAGGTATTGACGATCATTAGGTCATTTGCACAGTATAGACTTATATGTAGTAGACATAGTGCAGTCGATCTAGATGAAAGTACTGGCAGTTTTTTGAAGATGATGAGATCGGAAAGGGTTTTAATAGTATGATAATGAATGGGTTCGTTGTTCGCAATCGAGATACATCGCACGCAGAGGTGCACGCACTAACGCACAAGAACTCCACATTACTCATTTTTATTTACACCTAATGAAACAACGATTTGCGTCGGTTTTTGGAGCCATAAATTTTGATTCATTGCGATATATGTTCATCACTGTTCTGCAATTGTCAATAGGCACTATATTCTATTTAATTTCTCAAATTAAATGCATTTTTGTGTACGGACTGCTCAAAATATTCTTCTTGTGTCTCTTTACATTTATCTATTGGAAGGTTAGGATCTTACGTCATTGTTCTCTCCAGGAATGAAGAGTTTTCAGTCCTAATACGACAAGTCATCTGCAAAATAGCGAAAAAAATTGTCAATTTTAAACCAAAGAGCATTTATTTGGTTACAAGAGGACTTATATCTGGCACACACGTGTCGTGTTGCGTATTCTACTGCTCTATACACTTGAAGAACCAAAATACGAGGTCCTGTTTTTCTTCATCTTCACGTACTTATATGTTAAAGACAATAGACGCTCGGATGTTACACCCTTTTATTCAGTCAGATAGTTGGAACAAATTGTGAAATTGCATATGTTTTCACCTCACATTTTCTTTTTACAAAAAAAAAAAAAAAAAAAAAAAAAAAAAAAAAAAAAAAAAATGCGTGTTTTGTATCAACATTGTCGGCTGTTGTTTGTGAGAATTTTAGAAGGAACAATAAATTCTCAAGACATGCAGGCACCTCCTTGCACAAAGAGCAGACCGGAAAAGTTATAATAATAAAAAATGATATTGGTATAATAAAAAATTAACCTTTCAAAACCCAAAAAATACGTAATTTTAGAAAAGTTGAAACAGCGCATCAGATTTACCAGTTTTTGTTATAGTAAGAATAACTTCGCCGTTGCGAATTATTAATCTGTATTTTAGCGTAAAACTTGCTAAAAATGTTGTGGAATATCCATTTCGTGGACCCGATTTACTGATGGCGAAGCGAACATACGGAAACCTTTGTAATCGACCAGTACGGTCGGGAGCACTGTGACCATCCAACTGGCGGACGATATCGGTCGACGACTATCGAAAATAATATGACGACCTATGTTGGTTGCACTGTGATCGTACCCTTAAACACGTATGTATTACATTTTTTACATTAAGCAAAGGTTCATATTCGCCGCCACACTGGTCTAGTGGCTCGCGCTCCTAACTACTAAGCCTAGGGGTTGCAGGTTCGAATCCCGTGGGTAAACGTGGATGTGATAACCACGAGCATTTATGCCAATAGCATGGATTTTTTCATATATTTAACTACCTTTATTACGCTGTCTAGTGGCCATAGAGTAAAGGAAACAAAAGAAAAATTCGGAGTAGGTATTAAAATTCATGGAGAAGAAATAAAAACTTTGAGGTTCGCCGATGACATTGTAATTCTGTCAGAGACAGCAAAGGACTTGGAAGAGCAGTTGAATGGAATGGACAGTGTCTTGAAAGGAGGGTATAAGATGAACATCAACAAAAGCAAAACAAGGATAATGGAATGTAGTCTAATTAAGTCGGGTGATGCTGAGGGAATTAGATTAGGAAATGAGGCACTTAAAGTAGTAAAGGAGTTTTGCTATTTGGGGAGCAAAATAACTGATGATGGTCGAAGTAGAGAGGATATAAAATGTAGGCTGGCAATGGCAAGGAAAGCGTTTCTGAAGAAGAGAAATTTGTTAACATCCAGTATTGATTTAAGTGTCAGGAAGTCATTTCTGAAAGTATTCGTATGGAGTGTAGCCATGTATGGAAGTGAAACATGGACGATAAATAGTTTGGACAAGAAGAGAATAGAAGCTTTCGAAATGTGGTGCTACAGAAGAATGCTGAAGATTAGATGGGTAGATCACATAACTAATGAGGAAGTATTGAATAGGATTGGGGAGAAGAGAAGTTTGTGGCACAACTTGACCAGAAGAAGGGATCGGTTGGTAGGACATGTTCTGAGGCATCAAGGGATCACCAATTTAGTATTGGAGGGCAGCGTGGAGGGTAAAAATCGTAGAGGGAGACCAAGAGATGAATACACTAAGCAGATTCAGAAGGATGTAGGTTGCAGTAGGTACTGGGAGATGAAAAAGCTTGCACAGGATAGAGTAGCATGGAGAGTTGCATCAAACCAGTCTCAGGACTGAAGACCACAACAACAACAACAGTGGCCATAGCGCAAGCTTCGGCTTAGTTTGGAAGTAGAGATGGATGGTGTGATTGTTGAAATATTTGTTTATTATCTTTTCTTTCAGGTACATAATAGCTTCTGTGAGACTAAATACCACCTGGGAATATTTTTGAAAAAACAAAGATAAAGCAACTTGTAACGAATGTAGTAAATCACTGTCTCGGGTAGTGCCTTATCAATAAAACAGACCAATACAAATATTAAAAATAGCTCGGATGAACGTAGATGTTCATGAGCCTACACCTTCCTGCTCAACGTCAGATGCAGATATCGAAAATGCATCCTCAAAAAAGATGATGATTTTTGGGATTGACGTGATAAATTGCATTGCCTGTCGCAAATGGTAACGAGTTGGATTTGGAACATCACTACCCTCATTTTGAAGAACATCTGATATGTTTTTTAAAAGAACCTTTCCTTCTGAGTTCTGAGGACTGCTGACATTTACGAATAGGGCGTGGGGAGTGGCCGCGTGGTTTGAGGCGCCATGTCACCGATCGTGCGGCCCCTCCCCCCGGAGGTTCGAGTCCTCCCTCGGGCATGGATGTGTGTGTTGTTCTTAGCGTAAGTTAGTTAAGTACTGTGTAAGTCTGGGGACCGATGACCTCAACAGTTGGTCCCTTAGAAATTCACACACACACACACCTTTACGAATATTGGGCTTCTAGTACATATACATCTCTATGCGCAATTGCAGTTAAATATTTATCTGACAATCTTACTAGTGTTCCTAGTGAACAATTGTTCAGCGCGGTTCAACTACACTGAAGGGCCAAAGAAACTGTTATAGGCATGCCTTTTCAAATACAGATATATGTAATAAGGCAGAATACGTCACTGTATATGCGGACAGGCTGTTTGTGAAAATGTGGACACATTAATGTTTTTAGCTTACAACATAAAACTATTTGACTTCGGTTATTAATTCTTTTTCATTGATAGATATCAAAACGCTAATGAAAATATAAGATTCATTTGGTTATAATATTTCGAGTTGTATTTGTTCAAGTATTTTTTAAAGCAGATAAATACTATAACTGACTTTATTTCAGAGTGTTGTTATTTGTGATAGGTTGCTATATAATTTTAATCATCTCATTAAGTTGCTTACATTACATTTATAAAAATCATTAATACACTTTTTGCCAATCTTGAACGGAATTTCTTGGGGCTTTTAAACTTTGGCTCCGGCTTCAACTTCGACCGAAGATTAGGGCGATAGCTGATTAATCGGCCTCGGCTTCGACCAGAAATCGGCCTACGATCAGACACTAGCTGCTGTGCTGTTTAAACCAAAAGTACTGCGCGAGTCTCCTTGCTGTTTAGTGATGCCCTCGGACGGTAAACGGTTCAACTACACTGAAGTGCCAAAGGCACTGTTATAGGCATGCGCTATTCAAATACAGAGATATGTGAAAAGGCAGAATACGGCACTGTGGTCGGCAAAGCCTATTAAGACAAGTGTCTGGCGCAGTTGTTAGATCGGTTACTGCTGCTGCAATGGCAGGTTTTTAAGATTTACGTGAGTTTGAACGTGGTGTTATAGTCAGTGAATGAGTGATGGGGAAAGCATCTTCGAGCTAGCTATGAAGTGTTGATTTTCCCATACGACCATTTCACGAGTGTGCCGTGAATATCAGGAATGAACGGTCGGAAAAAGATGCTGCAAGAACGGGGCCAACGACGTCTGAAGAGAATCGTTCAACGCGACACAAGTGCAACCCTTCCGCAAGTTGCTGCAGATTTCAATACTGGGCCATCAAGTGTCAGAGTGCGAACCATTCAACGAATCGTCATCGATATGGGCTTCTCGAGCCGAAGGTCCACTCGTATACCGTTGATGACTGCACGACACAAAACTTTATGCCTCGCCTGATCTTGTCAACATCGACATTGGACTGGAAACGTGTTACCTTGTCGGACGAGTCTTGTTTCAAATTGTATTGAGCGGATGGACGTGTACGGCTATGTAGAGAACCTCAAGAATCCACGGGCAGTTCAAGCTGGTGGAGGCTCTGTATTGGTGCGGGGCGTATGCAGTTGTAGTGATACGGGATCCCTGATACGTCTAGATACGACTCTGACAGGTGACACGTACCTAAGCATCCTGTCTGATCACCTGCATCCATTCATGCCCATTGTGAATTCCGACTGACTTGGAATTCCGGCTGGACAATGCGACACCCCGCACGACCAGAATTGCCACAGAGTGGCTCCAGGAACACTATTCTTATTTTAAACACTTCGCTTGCCACGAAGCTCCCTTGACATGAACATTATTGGGGATGCCTTGCAACAGCCTGAACAGCACTTTCAGAAGAGATCCCCACCCCCTCGCACTCTTAAGAATTTATGGACAGCCTTTCAGGATTCATGGCGTCAGTTCCGTCCAGCACTACTTCAGACATTCGTCGAGTCCATGCCCTGTGTCTGGAGCAAGCGCAGAGCCGACCTCTGACGCGGCGTGGGACTGTACTTCTGATCAGGTAGTGTAACCGTTTGTGTTTCGCTTACTACGTCCCATGCGTTTGGCGATCTCAACTTCATGGATTTTGACATCCGTGACAGGCTACGTTGAGATTCCACGTATCTCTGCGTGTACTTGGATCCAGTATACTGTATTATTGAAACGATATGTACGTAGAGGCGCAGTATATTTAGAGTGCCGCTAGCGTGTGGGTCGCAGTTAGCGTCGGCGGCAGCGGAGAGCAGAAGGTGCGAGGTCGCAGGGGTTGTTTGAGGCTTTTAACGAATGCGTCCGAGCGCGAGACCCTGGGGACAGCGCATCCGGAAGTTCGTCAGCTGCTGCCGCATGTGCCGCGCTGGCGGAAGACGTCCGCTAGGCAGTAGGCACCCACCCGGAAGATAACGCGGCGAAGCGCGCCGCAGCACTGATGTTACCCGCTACGGTAATGCGTCACCGCATTGTCGCGCCATTATCCGGTGCAGCTTGCGTCCGTGATCCGCGTGCCATTGCTTTGCAAGTGTCGTTTCAGACCAGACGCGAAGCGAGGAACCACAGTACCGCTTCTGATGTCTTCGTTGATAGCAAAATGAAAAATTAAGTGAAGCGGCACGGTAATACAACAGATATATTACTATCTTCTTACTCTAAAGGTCTGTATTTGCGATTAATTTCTGATTCCCCTTCACGTGTCAGTTCTTCTACTTTAAAGCATCCTCAGTGGCGATTTAATGTGATACTTCCTTCACACATTTGTTGCTGTGAATCTGTATTTAGTTATCCGGTCGTAGTGTCCCAAACTCTTCGACGCATTACAGTGCTGGATGGCAGTTTGTGCTATCTTCGGTTCTTTTATTTTATGTAATGTACTTTAAGTATTAGGGTCTAAGTAGTAAATGACCTAATTGTGTATTTTGTCTGAAGCATGTCACCTAGCTAGAGTAGGGGAGACCAGTGTCATGTACTGCCTTTGTGTCGGGTCTCACTAGAGCGTTTACGGAAAACCAATCAGCCAATGGCAGCCCGCGGAAGATGATGTCAGTGATCTCGTCTGCATCACTGATAATGATTGTACAGTGACAAAGGAAAAGTAAATGTATTATATTAGCGAGATGAAACGCGTTGACATATATAGAACAGTTAATCTCTGTTCCTCTACTGAACTCTAAAGTCTGTTTTATCTACCAAACTTTGAACGGTATTGAAAATATCCGTTTTATTACGTCATAAATTTGTCGAAAAGAGTGACACTTGCACCAATTTCATGACCGAATACCTGCGCGTCCTTTGCCATGCTTTGCTGCGGTTTTGTCTCTCACTTTCATGCTTTCCATAGGGTGTAATAACACACATCCGCAATATGTAAAGCCTCACAATTAACATCCAAGCACGCGCAGCTCGTATGATCACTGAACAGGGGGGGGAGGGGGGGCAGTGTCATGGATGTGACACGCGACTTGGGTAGAAATCATGGCAACAAAGGCAATATGAGAAGCAAGTGAAGTTGGCAATCATTAAAACAAATGCGTGTTTCGTTGCAGCGAAATCTTTTCACGAAATGACAATCACCATCTTTCTCCAAATGTCAATATGTTGTATAAGATGCAGATAGATTTGCATCCTATACAGGCTGTGATATACATGTCAACCACAAAGAATGAAACCAGCAGAAGACATCACTGATTTCGATTTCTAGCCATACATTGCCCCCCTCCTTCCACCCAAATGCCGCACCAGTAGCTACAGTAAAACACAATAGACAAAGTGTTCTAGATTAATCTAGTTTAAGACTGTTAATTTTTAAGTAACATTTCTCTATGTATGTATGTCTGTATGTATAAAAGCTTGAGTCCGCAGCTCGTGGTCGTGCGGTAGCGTTCTCGCTTCCCACGCCCGGGTTCCCGGGTTCGATTCCCGGCGGGGTCAGGGATTTTCTCTGCCTCGTGATGACTGGGTGTTGTTTGATGTCCTTAGGTTAGTTAGGTTTAAGTAGTTCTAAGTTCTAGGGGACTGATGACCTTAGAAGTTAAGTCCCATAGTGCTCCGAGCCATTTGAACCATTTGACAAAGTAACAAAGCGGATGCATTATGTTAGATTAAGCAGAAAATAAAAAATGACTGGTAGCAGAAACTTGAAAAAAATAATTATCCCACACAGTCACGGTTCACAAACATAGCCATTATGGCTGAAAATAAGTACAGTTTTTTCTCTCAAGAGCTATGGAAATAGGAAGTTGGGAGAAACGTGTGCAGACCGGTTCCCCGGAGTACGGCGGGTAGACAGTTGACGCAGAGGTAGAGGTAGAGGCAGAGGCACGTGCTATTGTGCGCCGTGATTTAGGGAGCGCAGCTGACCCCGGGGGAGGGGAGGGCCGCCCAAAATACCCGGGCGCTTCCTCCAAAACAAGCCCCGGAAGCTATGAGCATGTGGCTCTCATTTGCGGGCCGCCCGTCCCTTGGGAGGCGGCCAAAAAAATTGGCAGGGTCGCGGGGTGCGCCAGCACGCGCCTGCTCCCTGCTCACCCACCCCACCCCACCCCACCCCTCAGCGCCCTGCTTTAAATGTATCGCGGAGCTGCGCGGCCTGCGTGACGCTACGCTGCCCTGCGTGTAATCGCGTCCCGACTGAACGGCGCGCGGAAGCGGATCGGAGTCAAGCGTTTGAAGGACACCGTAATATGTCAAAGAGACGGACTACGGCATTTTTTAAGCAGTGGGACAGTGAAATACACAGAGCACTCTTTTTGGTAGGACGACAGCAGGTAAATGTAGGGACGGAAAAACCGATCGGTTGAAACAGATATGGCTATTTTAGTTCTGAATAATCGATATTTTCGGTATTTGTTTTCTCTCGGTCATAAAAGGTGTTTTTTAAATTTTTTTTTACAAATAACTGGATAAAAAAACCGAAATGTCAACTTTCCATAGTAGCAGTACTAAAATTTTGGTTTTTGAATAAACGTTAAAAAAAAAACGAATAATATTTAATCATAAAATTGCCATTGGTGTGGAATATTACGTTATTATAGCAAATGGGAAAACACTATCAGAGCTATTTTAATAATAACGGCGGTAGAAACAAGCAACAAACACACGGCATAAGAATTGGTACAGCATAGATGAGACAATACTGTACCTGTTACCACGTGCAATGGCCTATTAGATGTTGCAGTATGCAATGATTGTCCCATCTGGACTGTACGGTAGTTTCTCGCTGTCGTCGTCAGATATGAGTCGTATTAAAGAATGGAACCATCCTTAGTCTGGAAGCATTTTACGAAGCGATCAGTGAAGTACAATGCTCCATTTGCTTCCAAATGGTTCAAATGGCTCTGACCACTATGGGACTTAACATCTGAGGTCACCAGTCCCCTAGAATTTAGAACTACTTAAACCTAACTGGATAAAAAAAGGAAAGGCAAACCTACATTTCTAGCATTTGTAGACTTAGAGAAAGCTTTTGACAATGTTGACTGGAATACTCTCTTTCAAATTCTAAAGGTGGCAGGGGTAAAATACAGGGAGCGAAAGGCTATTTACAATTTGTACAGAAACCAGATGGCAGTTATAAGAGTCGAGGGACATGAAAGGGAAGCAGTGGTTGGGAAGGGAGTAAGACAGGGTTGTAGCCTCTCCCCGATGTTGTTCAATCTGTATATTGAGCAAGCAGTAAAGGAAACAAAAGAAAAATTCGTAGTAGGTATTAAAATTCAGGGAGAAGAAATAAAAACTTTGAGGTTCGCCGATGACATTGTAATTCTGTCAGAGACAGCAAAGGACTTGGAAGAGCAGTTGAATGGAATTGACAGTGTCTTGAAAGGAGGATATAAGATGAACATCAACAAAAGCAAAACAAGGATAATGGAATGTAGTCTAATTAAGTCGGGTGATGCTGAGGGAATTAGATTAGGAAATGAGGCACTTAAAGTAGTAAAGGAGTTTTGCTATTTGGGGAGCAAAATAACTGATGATGGTCGAAGTAGAGAGGATATAAAATGTAGGCTGGCAATGGCAAGGAAAGCGTTTCTGAAGAAGAGAAATTTGTTAACATCCAGTATTGATTTAAGTGTCAGGAAGTCATTTCTGAAAGTATTCGTATGGAGTGTAGCCATGTATGGAAGTGAAACATGGACGATAAATAGTTTGGACAAGAAGAGAATAGAAGCTTTCGAAATGTGGTGCTACAGAAGAATGCTGAAGATTAGATGGGTAGATCACATAACTAATGAGGAAGTATTGAATAGGATTGGGGAGAAGAGAAGTTTGTGGCACAACTTGACCAGAAGAAGGGATCGGTTGGTAGGACATGTTCTGAGGCATCAAGGGATCACCAATTTAGTATTGGAGGGCAGTGTGGAGGGTAAAAATCTTAGAGGGAGACCAAGAGATGAATACACTAAGCAGATTCAGAAGGATGTAGGTTGCAGTAGGTACTGGGAGATGAAAAAGCTTGCACAGGATAGAGTAGCATGGAGAGCTGCATCAAACCAGTCTCAGGACTGAAGACCACAACAACAACAACATAAACCTAACTAACCTAGGGACATCGCACACATCCATGCCCAAGGCATGGTTCCAGACTGAAGCTTTAAAAGATTAAATACGGGAGAGGCCATAACATACTTTCGATATCATATAATAAGGGGAAAACTTAAAACTGGTTTGCTGGCCGGAGTGACCGTGCGGCTCTAGGTGCTACAGTCTGGAGCCGAGCGACCGCTACGGTCGCAGGTTCGAATCCTGCCTCGGGCATGGATGTGTGTGATGTCCTTAGGTTAGTTAGGTTTAATTAGTTCTAAGTTCTAGGCGACTGGTGACCTCAGAAGTTAAGTCGCATAGTGCTCAGAGCCATTTGAACCATTTTTTTAAACTGGTTTTCAATCACAGATTGCAATAAAAACAGAAGTAGCTGATCTGCTGCCTACGTCTGCACAATATGCCTCTATCTGCTTGTAGCACGAAAAACAGAGTCCTTCACCCTTTGGCACTGATATTCGTAATGCACAAATAGTGGTATGATCCTAGATTACAAGACTTTTTAGAAGAGTTTCAAAACATTGGGATCAGTACCAGAATACTGGTGATTTTTCCACAGTGTTCAACCAATTATCACATTCGAGGAAAGAAGCGAACGGTGGATGGACTAAGTTTTCTTTTCGTTATCTGTTTAATTTAGTATTTCGATTCTGTGTATCCTCAAACTGAGAGAGAAGAAATAATAGGAATGAAACACTGAAAATCGGTTATTTCAGAAACGAGTTACTTTTTAGTGGTTTTAACAATCAAGTTGAACTGTCTTCGAAATAAACCAATATTACCGAAAATCACTTGTTTCATCGATAACCGCCGGTCGAAATGGCCGTGCGGTTAAAGGCGCTGCAGTCTGGAACCGCGAGACCGCTACGGTCGCAGGTTCGAATCCTGCCTCGGGCATGGATGTTTGTGATGTCCTTAGGTTAGTTAGGTTTAACTAGTTCTAAGTTCTAGGGGACTAATGACCTCAGCAGTTGAGTCCCATAGTGCTGAGAGCCATTTGAATTTTTTTCATCGATAACCGCTGTCCCTAGGTAACGGTGGTGCGGCTTTGCAATCGTTAAGACTTTTTGTTTCAGTCTTGGCTCATGAATATAAAACTACTTTCTTGTACATGCATAACACAAAGTCCTTTATAGAATGACTTTTTGCTTACAAGTATAAGGCGTGTTCAAACGAAAAGGTAGGAAACGTCATAAGAACCAAATCGGTTGAAAGTTGCATATGCTGCTTTGAGATTACGTAAAATGGAAGCATGTGTCATTGCTTCACGCCTACAAAAATCAAAGCTGTGTCCTCAGCAGGCTCCTTGACTCTCACCGTCTTTTTCGATGTCCGAGGTTCTGTACTCACGAATTCCTGGAGCACAGAAAAATCATAAGGGATTTGTGTGTGTGTGTGTGTGTGTGTGTGTGTGTGTGTGTGTGTGTGTGTAAAGGTGGGAGCCCCTCCACGCTCGCACAAGCATCGAAGCATGGTGACCAACTCAAAAGGTCTACTGTCACCTCTGCATTGTTAGTATTTAGAATCGAGGATATCGCAGGAACGAGGAACTGCGATGTTATCCGTACATCTGGATAAGATTAGCCATTAATACGGGCGCATCTGGATGATAAAAGTGCTCGAAAAAGTTTGATAGAATCAAGCTTGAAAGAAGAGACGTTTTAAGGGCAGAGGGAAAAAGTGCCAAAGCAAGTGCCTAGGGAAAAAAAAACCTGTGCGACAGTGTCAGGTTGGGTAGTAAGGGCAGCAGCGGTTTCTTGCTATCTGCGACAGATCGTGCAAGGTAAGGTTATGTTAGTGGCTGTGTATCATGCATCAGAACCATAGAAGCAATGCCAGATTGTCATAGAATAATCAGTCCTGTCGAGGAGATGAGCGCTGCTGCTGCTATGTCGCTGCGTGTTCATTATAGCTGGGTCAGTCCTGGTGCTGCAGCTGGGCTCGTATGGGTTCTCCTGGGCCTGCTGCAGTGGCTTCGTCCCTGTAACAAAGGAATTCAGTGCGGCAACGCATGCGTTGCCATTCCGCCCTCTACTGCGCCGTTTCGTCAGTGACTTGGCACAGCTTCATCAGGCTGGTGCTGAAAAGCGGCAGCCCACAGCCGTTCGGCGTCCTCCTCTGCTGCATGGTGCAGTTCTGCCGTATCTGAACCTCGAGCAGTTCCGCTTGTTCGGTGAGCTGCGCCGCATGAGTCAGAGAAATGCATGTCGCTCTCTCACGCTTGCGCGATGAGGGCCTGCCTCTTTGGCTTCTCGGTCCTTGCAAGGGACCGCCCCCGCGGCGGACGGCGTCGCCGCCGATACCGCTGGGACGGCGGTTGTCTTCTTTGCACCTTTCAGCTGCGGTGCTGCTGGGGCAGCCGCTGGGACAGGCACGCGAACGTCCTTCTGCGAGCTCGCAGTAGTGTTCGCAGGTACTGCTGCACGCAGTTGCCTCAAGGCTTATTCCTTCTCTGCAGCCACGGCGGCTGCGAAGGCAGCCCTCTCTGCCGCCATGACGGCTTTGAAGGCTGCAGTGGCCTCCTTCATGGCGGTGCCGAGTTCGAGGCTACAGTTCTTCTCGGGGGCGCGAGCTGCATCCCGACTGCCCGTCGCCGGGTGGTTTTCCCCGGGGGGTTAGGTGGTGCTGCTTTTGCGCTGTCCCTGGACCGGTCTGGTCTGCGCCCTATGTCATTGCCGACGTCATCTTCTTCCGCTGCGTCGGTGCGGCCGCGGCCGCCTCGCCGCCTTCGGACGGTTGCGGCTTCACGAAGCCGGGCAGCCGCGCCAGCTGGCGACGGGCGTGAACCGGGAAGCCCAGCAACTTCCGCAAGCTGAAGATGTCGCTCTCGCCGTCGGCCGTTTGCACGGTCGCGGCATAGAGCGGCGCCCTCTTCTTGTTGGTCCGGTTGTGCAACCTTGCGGTTGCGTTACCAAACCCAGCTCGCAGCAGCCCTTCCCGGACCGCCTCGTCTCAGCACCAAGGTAACCCCCTTAGGAGTGCCTTGGTCGTCTTCTTCCTTCCAACGGAAGGTGCCTTCTCACGCGCTGGCGGCGCGTCGACAATGTGGTCGGCCACTTCGGCCGGCAGCTGTGGGTTGGAGAATCAATAATGTATGAGGTTCATTCAAATGAACCCTAGTCAGTGCGTCTACACCTAAGGTGGTACCACGTAGCTGCGGGTATCTATTGATAGAGAGACTGACGTGTGCGCACCACTTGATGTTCCATAGCGCCAGTATGGTTTCACGCCGAAGAGAAGGTGGTCACACAAGTTATCGTCCACTACCGAACATGCAGGCGATTAAGCAGGAACAACGAGGAGTGTTTCGATTTTTGGCGGCGGAGGGAATTGAAGGCCTTGAAATGTATCGACGGATGAAGGCTGTATACGGTGAGTACAGTCTGAGTTGTTCAAGTGTTGTGGAATGGGGCAAACGATTCCTTGAGGGGCGCGAGTCACTGAAAGACGATGCTCGTCCTGGACAGGCTCATCGTGTCATCACACCGGAATTTGTTGCGGAAGTGGATGCTTTAGTCTTGGACAACCGCAAAATTACCGTGGACGAGATCCATTGATTACTGGGTATTAGCGTGGGCACCGTCTACACCATAATGCATCAACACTTGAACTTTCGAAAAATCTGTGCGCAGTGGGTCCCCCACCAACTGACCGCCGAACAGCGCAATACTTGAATGGCGCTGTCTTTGAGTCATCTGGAACGTTATAATGAGGAGGAATACGGCTTTCTGTCGCGTATTGTCACAGGTGACGAAACATGGTGCCGCCATTTTGAACCAGAAAGCAACCGTCAGAGCAAGCAGTGGAAACATGCGACTTCAACACTTTCACAGAAATCACAGGCCGTCTACACCAGTTCTGGTAAGGTCATGATGTCCGTCTTTTTTTACCACAAGGGTCCACTGCTTGTCGAGTTCCTGGAACGGGGAACCATCGTAATCAAGCCCCTTTACAGAACCTTAGACGAGTCATCAAGTAGAAACGTCGAGGCATGTTGTCCAATGGCGTTATCCTCCTGCATGATAGCGCCCGCCCACACACGGCCAATGCGCTGAAGACGACATTGCAGCATTTTCGGTGGAAAACGCTGGAATATCCACCGTACAGTCCCGACGTTTCACCGTGTGACATTCATGTGTTTGGACCTCTAAAACAAGCTATTTGCGGACATCGATTCGCAACGGACGACGAAGTGTGTGACTGGGTCCAGGCCTTGATCCGACAGCAGCCTACTAGCTTCTTCAAGGATGGAATCGACCGGCTAGTGTCACAATGGGATAATTGTGCCAAAATTTTTCGAGTGTGTGTACTGTGTATAACTACATTTTTGAGTTAAATAAATCGTTACCGTTACTTTAGGCTAGTGATAGGGTTACATTTAAATGCCTCTTATAATTGTAGCCCAACAACATTGAGTATAGTTTATGTGAATTAACGAAACCTTTAGAGGAAATTTAGGCACGTTACACTAGTGTATGTACTGACTCACTTCTCGTCTGTCACAGTGTATAACTTGCTCAACCCATTTCGAATGAAATGAGTATATGCAGGAAGAAATCTGTTTACCTTAAAAGGCATTATCTTACTGCCAGTGGGTACTTTAAAGAAAAATTCCGTGACTCGCTATGAACTTCACGTCAGAGGAAGAAACACAAGGGCACAACGCTTCTGACGTCACTCTTTTATGTGCGTGCAGCGAACTATACACAGTGAACCAGAATATATCGACAAGCGGCATCATTCCAGCCTGACATTTCGTGCATCTAGACTGTTTCCAGACTTGTCATGAGCTTGTGGTTTTTTAATCTTCAAAACACACTACATAAATGATCAGTGGGTGAAGAACGGGCCGTAACATTACACGACTTCCCTTCGCTACTGCGTGACAACTTCTCTGACGAGCCTGTCAGCTGCAGATAACCCATATAATGGTTATTTTAAAGGGTGGCATTTCACCTTTTCTTGTATCTGAGTTGAAGATACCCGGAAGCGGAAGACAAGTACCTGGTCACTGAGTATGAGTTCATACGTTTCGTCGACGTGCATTCTGCTAATCTTGCTAGAGCACCTCTTTCCGACTTTGAAGGTTCTATCAATATAGGATCTTTCAAAAATTTAAGAAAAAGACGTCTCAGAGGTTATTGTAGAGGATAGAAACGAATTCAGTTTTTAACGAGCAATAATTGATTTATGTAAATCAACTCGAACAGAAAAAGATAAAAAATGGTTAATGAAGCATATGACGAGATTTCAGGACAGAAAGAAACTAAGTATATAAGCGAATTAAGATTAGTCGTGTTGCTCATTGGACACAGCGATTTAAAAATAAGTCTGGATCTCAAGCGTTCGGTTTTTTAAAAATTATCGCATTGTTTTTATACAAAGTAACAGTGGATTATGATTTTTACTCGTAATGGAAATTTAATTACCTAGATGTTAGGGTTTTTTTCTTTCTTAAAGTCTGTAAACAACATATCGCTTCATTATCAGATGAGACAGACAGGGAGAGAGAGAGAGAGAGAGAGAGAGAGAGAGAGAGAGAGAGAGAGAGAGAGAGAGAGACGATTTATTATTGCCGCGCGGTCAGATGCAAATTGCCACAGGTTCTGGAAGTAGTTTTGATTAAAAGTAATGTCACTGCTGGGTTTTAGAAAGAAAAGAAAGCTTTTAACCAAGAGATTATTTCGTAAGAGACTTTCTCCGATGATGACTATCTTAGTATTATTCCTTTACATATTAATTTAGTGGCTGCCAGTCAAAAGGCTAGCTTTATAGAATCGTTCGACCTTTTTGGCATTCACTGCTGGATACTTGACGTTTTAGGTTGCTAACTTTGACTATGTTATCGGATCTCTGTGTCTATTTACGCGCATTACATTATGTTTAGTCATATTTGGCGTCTTCTGCCAGGTTTCCATTAGGTGCGGATTATCCGACAGCATCTCTCTGCAAAAATGGTTCAAATGGCTCTGAGCACTATGGGACTTAACATCTGAGGTCATCAGTCCCCTAGAACTAATTCTTTATTCAGCATTAGTATTTATACAATAGAACCCACTACCTTAGTGATTAGTGGGTCTTAACTGATCTACATACATAATGTTCGGCAGCTATTTCTGTTTATTATTATTATTATATTATGCTATGTTAATTATTGTAAGCTACAGGAAGAATACTAGAAGACAATAGGCAGACTACAGCTAAATTCTACTTGCTAATTGATAATATCTTCCTACTAGTTAATTCCTAACTGCCTGCAGCGTTACAGGTGTGTCAGCATAGACATAATCCTACTGCTTTAGGCCCTGCTCATCGAGCTAATCCCGATGAGCGTGCCCCTGACACTGGGCTGGCCAAGACTGTTTGTCGCTGCAGGTTCCTAACTTAATATCTATATCTAAAGCTACAACTACTACTAACCTACGTCAATTCCGGTGCTTTGGTCTTCATTGGTGTACCCTGATCCTCCTAGTCCTGCACGTGGCGGATTGCAACTAAGAAGTCGACCTGTCCACGCGCAGGCGGTATAGGATGAGGGTAACTGGACACATTCGGTAAATGTCACTAATCGTGAACGACCCTCATGTATCTCGTAATGGGACACATTTGGTATATTTCTTAATCATGAAAGTCAGTCAGGTATGCCGTCAATACTTTTCGTGACAACTCGTCTGCCAATTTGTTTAAAGTGTCGAAAGTTCCTTCGTGTCTTAATAGGTCATATGTGTTATTGTGCGGAAGTTGTTGTCTTAGTGTCATTGCTACATCATCGAAAAGGGGGCACTCGTAAACCACATGGTCGGGAGTGCCCTCCGAAGCACCACAGTCACACTCGGGAGTAGCCTTTTTCCCAAACCGACACAAGTATGTCGGGTAGGGCCCATGACCAGTGAGAAAGTGTATTAGACCCCGCGTTGGCTCAAAGTACTTCATCCCTAACCTTTCTTTTACGTCTGGCAAGAACTCAAAGGTTCTTCTGCCAGTTTCTTCCGTTTCCCAAGACCGTTGCCACAGGTCCTCGCCCCTTCTACGTATTTCTCTCTTATCTATTAACAGTATTCCCATGATGTTCTCTATTTTCGCGTTGTTCCCTTTCTTAACCCAGTACCAAGCTGCTTGTTCCCGAATTTCGATGTCTAAAGGACAGAGCCCCATTATTATTAAGAGTGCATTTCCTGGAGAAGTTCTATACGCCCCTATGGATCTTAGAAGCATGTTTCTTTGTACTCTTCTCACTGCCATGGCGGGCCCAGACTCCCGATCCGTAACCCACTACTGATGTTAATATGCTATTGTGATACAACTTGATTAGATGTGGTGGAAGATGAAATCGTTTGTGACCTATTGAGGTAAGATTGTTTAATAATTGCAATGCTTTTTGGGATACGGACTCAATGTGCTTTCCAAAGTTCCACCTTTCATCGATGATGACGCCCAGGTAGCGAGTCTCTTGTCGTCTTATTACTGGTGAGCCTCCGATTCTAACTGTAGGGTTCCTCGCCAGCTGTCCCTTCAGTAATAAGTACGTCGATTTGGTCGGTGAGATCGTCATCTTAGTATTTGTGCACCACAGTTGTAATTTGGTCATCGCTCTGTCTATTTTTGGTTCGATGTCCTCGCGGCTTCGGCCGCCGACCAGCAAGAGGAGGTCATCCGCGTAGGCTATCACCTCTAGCACTTCTTCACTCTGTTCCAAACTGTCTGAAAGCGGTTCCATATGGATGTCCCAGAACAGGGGACCTAGTACGGAGCCCTGGGGACATCCCTTAGTTATGGGTTTTCCTACTCTGCCGCTAGGGGATGATAGCCAGACCTCCCGCCCTTCACAATAGCTCCTCAGGCAACCATATAGCGACCCTGGACACTCCTTCTCCCGCAAGCAGCAGAAGAGCGAAGGCCACCACAGGTTGTCAAAGGCGCCACTGATGTCAACCATGATGCCAACCACGTACTTGTATGGGGTAGAGTCGCAGACCTCAGCCGCCAGAGCGATCGCATCAGTTGCCGATCGCCCCGGCCTGAAGCCGAACTGCCTGCCACTCATCCCACACAGCACTCGGTGTGCAGTCAGTCTGTCAGCTAGCAGTTTTTCGAATAATTTCCCGAGGATATTCAATAGGCAAATCGGCCTATAAGACTTAACATCCGCTGGGTCCTTGTTGGGTCCCTTTTTGATTATGACAACGTTTGCCTCTTTCCAGATTTTCGGGAATTTTTCCTGTCTTAGGCATTCATTATACAACTGTGTTAGTGGTGCCACCAGTTGAGGTGCCAGGAACTGCACCACCTCCGCCACAATGCCGTCTGGGCCGGGGGCTTTTCCTGTTTTCAGTGCTTTAATGTGGCCAGCCACCTCCTCTTCAGAGAAGGGGTAGACTGCCCTGTTGTTAGCAACTCTATCCAGATCTTGATTTCGTAACTGGGACTGTCCCTCCGTGTCGCTGGCCTCATCGTCGTCAGGGAGCAGGGACCGGAGAAGAACCTCGGCAGTCTCCTGCCAGGACTCTGTCATCCCATCCCCGCGCCTGACCGTTGATAGCATCATTGGGGACCGGATCTTTTCCCTCACTAGTTTGTAGGGTATTCCCCATGGATCCAGGGCCAGCTGGTCCAGCACAAATCTTTCCCAACTACGTAGTCTGACTTCTTTTAGTTCTTTTTGGAATTTGTCTTTTGCCTCCCGGTATAGCTGTAACCATCGTTGTTTTTCCCACCAGACGACACTGCGCTGGTAGTGCCTCCTCAGCCTTCTGACAGACTGATGCATTTCCTGAAGTTCAGCTGACCATGGTGACGGGGAGGCCGTCATGGCTCTCCTCCTGGTTGGAACAGCTGCCTTGACCGCTCTGGTTACTGCGCCTATCAGTTCTTCGGCCCGCTTGTCTATGTCCAAGTCCTGTTGTGCATCACCTTCTGGCAATGGAGGAATGTCGCACTCTCTCGCTAGTCCCTCCCAGTCAGCTCTCTTGAATTTCAGTTGCAACTCCCACCCTGCGGTCCAGTGACAACCTCCATTTCCTAAGCTGAACATTATAAGATTATGGTCGCTTGTTGTCGCGTTTTCCTTGACTTCCCAATTCTGAATGATGTTGGCAGAATTTGGTGTAACTAGCGTTACATCTATATTGGTGCCGCGCCCCCCTCCCGCTGCGTAAGTGGGAGGGTTGCCAGGTCTATTTGCAACCACAAGTTGTAGAGCCATAATCATTTCCTCTACTTTTTCACCATTTTCATCTCTTGTGCCACTGTACCACAGGGGGGATTTTGCATTTATATCTGCTGTTATAACCAGTTTGCGACCTCGCAACGCCGTGGCTACTCTGGTCAGGTGATCCAGATGTTGTTCGATGTTATCCCCGTATTGAAAGTACATGTTTATAAAGGTTATAATTCCCATGGGAGCCTGTACCTCCACGACGTTGCAGTGACTGGTAGAAAACTGTGCAAGTGTTGTTACTCGTAGAGACCGGTTTGTGATGACAATTGCCGCTTTGGGGGCTTCCCCACTACTAGTTATCTGCCATGTAGCGGCTGCAAATGAGAGTTTTCCAGCTTGAGAGTACGGCTCCTGCAAGCAGAGTACGTCAAGCCTCTTCTCCTCCACCTCTCTTCGGAGCTCCTGCATCACAAGTCTGCTGTTATGCGTGTTCAACTGTCCAACAGTTAATTTTGTCATTATGGGAAGTAAGTGTGCATTCTATCGTCAGGTCAAGTCTTGCTCCAATCAAAAGCGATTCGACCATGAGCTAGGACTGATTGAGTGTAGATGTCATTTAAGTCAAATTTCTCCCCACGTCTGTCAAACACTTTCTTAAGTAAGTCTCGCAGGGCCCCGAAGTCGGTGGGAAGATTCACTGACTTTAATTGTATTCTATCCACAGCCTCCATTACTGAGAAGGTGACCTTTCTTCCGTCCTCGTGTCCTACCCGGACCACATGTCGTAAGGCAGTGGTCAGGATAGCCGGCTGCTCCAATCTTGCCAGTTGCATTGTGAATTCTATATTGGGATACACCCTAATCGGATCTACAGGCGGTAGCCTGATTACTGGGGTATCTGCCTCAGTTGGGTTGGTGCTGGTGCTAGTAACTGTACTTTCTTGGAGAGGTTGTTTGGTTTGTACAGCTTCGTGTGTGGGGGCCAGGGAGGCCGCCACCACTACAGGATGCTTCTGCCGTTGAAGGTTGTTGTTCGGCCTTTCTCCCCGGTTTAGGGAAGGGGGAGCTGTGTTTCTGTCCGGAGAATCAGGTTGTATGCATCTGTCCACCATAAAGGGATCTGTTTGAATTTCCCTCTCAACTGTCATGATGTTTGAGGTGCCCGAAAGCGACCTTAGAAATTCCTTAAATTTATTAGCCCTCACAGCATCCCTCCTTCTTTTACTCGGGGACTTGTGTTTGAGCATCCTAGAACTTAGAACTACTTAAACCTAACTAATATAAGGACATCACACACATCCATGCCCAAGGCAGGATTCGAACCTGCGACCGTAGCGGTCGCGCGGTTCCAGACTGAAGCGCCTAGAACCGCGTGCCTACACTGGCCGACATCTCTCTGCATTCCGTAATAATTTTGTAATGTCTGCTAGTGTACTCGAAGGACTACAGACGTTATTTGGACTACGATACGATACTAAATGAAGAGTACACGTGAAATCACTATTAGGCTTAGGTAACGAAATACTTTGGTTTGTTCGTGTATTTTGGGAAAGTGGAGTGCGTCTGTTGAGGAGAACGACTACAGGATGTCAGTGCGACTGTTCTAGGGTACGTCTTAATATTGTAGGGCCGAATGAAGTAGGCCTGTTAGCAGACGCTGGACTTGAGAGATGCGCCTCTAGAGTTATAGAAAATCCGTATAGTTAATGAAAAGCCACTCCAGTTGCTAATTTATTAAGTCCATGACCGATTTCGGCCTTTATGTCAGGCTTTTCAAGTGTATCTGAAACTGCCATTGTTAAGGTATAATACGTACAGGAAGATTATGTAACTTATATTGTGATACAGAGAAGCAGTGTCAGATAAAATAAGTATTTTTTTTCTTTATTGTATTTCAATTCCCCATCGGGGCGGGCTGGCAGCAGCATATGCGATGCTCTTCAGCCGAAAGACATAGAAACAAACAATAGAAGATATTTAAAAATAACAAAGGAGAGAAGATGGTGAGCATAGATATAAAAAAAGGGGGAACCTCATGGAAGGCAATATACAAAAAACGGGGTGACTGTAAAATGGAGATAAAAAACTGTTTAAAAGTAGCACACACAAAAAGCCACACACTGCGACAATTAAAAGAACACAAGGCACAGTATGACTGGAGCATAAAAGGTATCGACGGATGGCGTAGCACATAACAAACACTGACGGCGAACCTCAAGGCAGTACACAATAAAATAAGTAAAAGTCAGGTAGATTTAAAAAGTTATCTGCCCAGGATTATGAAAACTGCACACTTCGATACGTTGAAAGTATTGGCGTGTTTAGCGTTAAGAAGTACTATATTCACACATTTTCGAAATTTAAAATTTTATGCTCCGCAAAAATGGCTCTGAGCACTATGGGACTTAACAGCTGTGGTCATCAGTCCCCTAGAACTTAGAACTACTTAAACCTAACTAACCTAAGGACATCACACACATCCATGCCCGAGGCAGGTTTCGAACCTGCGACCGTAGCAGTCGCGCGGTTCCGGACTGCGCGCCTAGAACCGCGAGACCACCGCGGCCGGCTTATGCTCCGCAAATAAAAGGCTAAAAGACCTGTTAGATTTAATAAAAGTATAAAAGAGTTGCAGTGGACTGGGCGTCCAAGTCGAGTGGAAACTAGTTACGTCCTCTAGCGTCCAAAAATTAAAGTGTGGGGAACTAGAAGGCGCTAGCGTAGCTTGGACGCATCGTGGACATTCCTACAAAGTATGTTTACAAACTGCTAGACACAGTTACGAACTTGAGGATTATGTTTAAGGGAAGTTTATAAGGAGGCGCAAGATGTCCAGTAAACCGGTGTTTCTTAATGTGCATTGCTCGTTGAGCATCTTTTCCTTCAATCTTTTTTCACTTTTGCGTAAATTTCTATTTCTTCATACATGTCCATGTATTTCTTTATATATGTCCATGAAGCACCGTTTCTTCATTGTATGAAGGATTACGAGATTGTCTCCGACACTGTGCAGCTCGTGACTATCGTGTACGAGGTGAGCTGCGAAGGTGCATCTATTTCTTGTGCTTTTTTGTTTTTACTTCTGTTGTTTCCTTGCACCGCAATTTAAAATTCCTTCCCGTTTGTTGTCCGATGTGGTTAGCTTTGAAAAGATTGCTGAGTCTGTATGCGACCTGTCCATAGAATGGAAACGTTAGAAATTGTTTTTATGTAGAACCTCGTTTAAACTCCGAAAAATTATGAATTTCATCAACGATCCTGCTGTGATAGCAGTTCCTTTTCTACTTAATAATCATGTAGTGGCAGTTTGAGGAGTCTGTTTATTGCAGAACGAACGAAGACCTTTTTCGGTTGAGTAGGATTACATGATGTGGCAGGAGTAATGACGTCGGGAGATACAGGTTTCTGATAAACTTCAAAAACGTGTCTTAGTTGACTCATGGCAATGGAAAGACCTAAAAAATCAATACTGTTACCCCGCTGATGCTCGACTGTATAAACCTAATAGGTTTTGTTTTCAGGAGGATGACGGTTCAAATCCCCGTTCGGTTATCCGGATTTAGGTTTTCCGTGATTTCACTAAATCGCTTAAGGCAAATGCCGATTTCTGGGATGGTTCCTTTGAGAAGGTGTGGCCTATTTCCTTCCCCACTCTTCCCTAATCCAAGCTTCTATTCCGTCCCTAATGACCTTGTTGTCGACGGGACATTAAACTCTTGTCTTCTTCCTTATTCGACTGTAAAACTGACATTATAATGCATTTTACCACGGGCATTTGCAACTTGGTCTTGTTATGGACCACTGAATAAGACGATAACGACATCAAAACAGCGTTTGTAGTACGCTATACAAGTGTTAAATTCATGGCGATTCTTGGAGGATGTATTTTCCAGTTAATAAACGTGAATATCTGCCAGTGTGCTTGCTGTCGGAGATCCCGTAGCTAATCCATGTTTTTGATGTTGGATCTTGCTTTGAAAAATGAAATAGCTATACTTTCGTATGATTTCCACCTGAAAATGACCAAATATAAGGACGAAACCGGTCGTGGACGTAATAATTGAACATAGAGCTGCAGAATCAGAACCCTCCGAGCCTGAAAAAAGTAATAAATCTATATACTTCAAACGAAAGTGTAACAGAGCTGCTCACTATATGCTATTGTTTCGAAAACTGCCGTTCTGAGCACTTGGCTGTGTACAAAATACAGGTTGATTCTTGCAGAGAAGGTAAAAGCAGCCAGCAAATTTTTATAGGGCTATATGTTTATATAAATAGCAGAGTTATCGGTTTCCAACCGACAGGTTAATTATCAGACTAATCGCTCACGTTAACATCTACATCTACATGGCTACTCTGCAAATCACATTTAAGTGCCTGGCAGAGGGTTCATCGAACCACCTTCACAATAATTACTTGTTATTCCATCTCGTACACCGCCTTCCATTACAATCATTGCATTAAAACTATGAAATGTAAGCCATACTTTCGAAACTGTAACTCCATAATAATTACAATAAAAATAACTATATGCAGGTGTCAAGTCGGTTGTATTTAATACTTGGAACCGACTGGAATGAATTATCTTGGTCACTATCACCATGCTTAAATGTCATGAGACAATTGTGATGGAACCTCTTCACAAACACTAACATTGGCTTCACTGTTGCCAGAAAGCGAGTGATCATATACTTGGTCCTCTACCGAATTCGGCGGCCCTTTTCAATTTTTCTTAGACGAGGAGCAAAGAGGCGAACCAGTCATTCCATCCTCATCCGTGTCCTCAATCCATATACCTGAGGTATAAGACGGGCACTCCTCTTCCAAGGTCTCCTCCACCTTGACAGGTCCCTTGACGCTGCAGTGAGAAATATGGCAATTAGAACGAAGTACGTTCTCGCCTGACGGTCTTTAGGCCATTGGCAATGTAGTAGTTACGACAGATAATAATATTGGAACGCAATTTGTTCAGCAAGGGCCATCCATGTTTTGTGGATGTGTTCTGAATTTTACACTGGGGCAGTTCTGAATTTTACACTGGTGCAGAAAGGTACAGCTCAATGATTGCCCAGCTGCTGCTGTTCTGCGGTATCCTGGAGCTACAGTGAAACTGTTGCAGGATTGGAGACTTTCAGTAGTAGAGATATCATTGCTTACCGCATCTTTCAAGTAAACGAGGTGTGCAACCGGGACATGAATAGGTCGTATTTCACTTCTAATATGCCATTTGTAGTGAGGACCGGGACTCATCGCAAAATAAAATTAATGTGAGTCCGTCGCTGTATGGCTTTAAGGCCAAGGAGTGAGTGCAAAAATCAAAGTGACTGGTGATCTAACATTTTATTATTATTATTATTATTTTTTTTTTTTTGGTCATCAGTCTACTGACTGGTTTGATGCGGTCCGCCATGAATTCCTTTCCTGTGCTAACCTCTTCATCTCAGAGTAGCACTTGCAACCTACGTCCTCAATTATTTGCTTGACGTATTCCAATCTCTGTCTTCCTCTACAGTTTTTGCCCTCTACAGCTCCCTCTAGTACCATGGAAGTCATTCCCTCATGTCTTAGCAGATGTCCTATCATCCTGTCCCTTCTCCTTATCAGTGTTTTCCACATATTCCTTTCCTCTCCGATTCTGCGTAGAACCTCCTCATTCCTTACCTTATCAGTCCACCTAATTTTCAACATTCGTCTATAGCACCACATCTCAAATGCTTCGATTCTCTTCTGTTCCGGTTTTCCCACAGTCCATGTTTCACTAACATACAATGCTGTACTCCAGACGTACATACTCAGAAATTTCTTCCTCAAATTAAGGCCGGTATTTGATATTAGTAGACTTCTCTTGGCCAGAAATGCCTTTTTTGCAATAGCGAGTCTGCTTTTGATGTCCTCCTTGCTCCGTCCGTCATTGGTTATTTTACTGCCTAGGTAGCAGAATTCCTTAACTTCATTGACTTCGTGACCATCAATCCTGATGTTAAGTTTCTCGCTGTTCTCATTTCTACTACTTCTCATTACCTTCGTGTTTCTCCGATTTACTCTCAAACCATACTGTGTACTCATTAGACTGTTCATTCCGTTCAGCAGATCATTTAATTCTTCTTCACATTCATTCAGGATAGCAATGTCATCAGCGAATCGTATCATTGATATCCTTTCACCTTGTATTTTAATTCCACTCCTGAACCTTTCTTTTATTTCCATCATTGCTTCCTCGATGTACAGATTGAAGAATAGGGGCGAAAGGCTACAGCCTTGTCTTACACCCTTCTTAATACGAGCACTTCGTTCTTTATCGTCCACTCTTATTATTCCGTCTTGGTTGTTGTACATATTGTATATGACCCGTCTCTCCCTATAGCTTACCCCTACTTTTTTCAGAATCTCGAACAGCTTGCACCATTTTAATTGTCGAACGCTTTTTCCAGGTCGACAAATCCTATGAAAGTGTCTTGATTTTTCTTTAGCCTTACTTCCATTATTAGCCGTAACGTCAGAATTGCCTCTTTCGTCCCTTTACTTTTCCTAAAGCCAAACTGATCGTCACCTAGCGCATTCTTAGTTTTCTTTTCCATTCTTCTGCATATTATTGTGCGATAATTCTCGCACTTGTCAGCTCTTGCCGTCCTCGGAATTGTGTGGATGATGCTTTTCCGAAAGTCAGATGGTATATCGCCAGACTCATATATTCTACACACCAACGTGAATAGTCGTTTTGTTGCCACTTCCCCCAATGATTTTAGAAATTCTGATGGAACGTTATCTATCCCTTCTGCCTTATTTGACCGTAAGTCCTCCAAAGCTCTTTTAAATTCCGATTCTCGTAATACTGGATCCCCTATCTCTTCTAAATCGACTCCTGTTTCTTCTTCTATCACATCAGACAAATCTTCACCCTCATAGAGGCTTTCAATGTATTCTGTCCATCTATCTGCTCTCTCCTCTGCATTTAACAGTGGAGTGCCCGTTGCACTCTTAATGTTACCACCGTTTCTTTTAATGTCACCAAAGGTTGTTTTGACTTTCCTGTATGCTGAGTCTATCCTTCCGACAATCATATCTTTTTCGATGTCTTCACATTTTTCCTGCAGCCATTTCGTCTTAGCTTCCCTGCACTTCCTATTTATTTCATTCCTCAGCGACTTGTATGTCTGTGTTCCTGATTTTACCGGAACATGTTTGTACTTCCTCATTTCATCAATCAACAGAAATATTTCTTCTGTTACCCATGGTTTCTTCGCAGCTACCTTCTTTGTACCTATGTTTTCTTTCCCAACTTCTGTGATGGCCCTTTTTAGAGATGTCCATTCCTCTTCAACTGTACTGCCTACTGCGCTATTCTTATTGCTGTATCTATAGCGTTAGAGAACTTCAAACGTATCTCGTCATTCCTTAGTACTTCCGTATCCCACTTCTTTGCGTATTGATTCTTCCTGACTAATGTCTTGAACTTCAGCCTACTCTTCATCACTACTATATTGTGATCTGAGTCTATATCTGCTCCTGGGTACGCCTTACAATCCAGTATCTGATTTCGGAATCTCTGTCTGACCATGATGTAATCTAATTGAAATCTTCCCGTATCTCCCGGCCTTTTCCAAGTATACCTCCTCCTCTTGTGATTCTTGAACAGGGTATTCGCTATTACTAGCTGAAACTTGTTACAGAACTCAATTAGTCTTTCTCCTCTTTCATTCCTTGTCCCAAGCCCATATTCTCCTGTAATCTTTTCTTCTACTCGTTGCCCTACAACTGCATTCCAGTCGCCCATGACTATTAGATTTTCGTCCCCCTTTACATACTGCATTACCCTTTCAATATCCTCATACACTTTCTCTATCTGTTCATCTTCAGCTTGCGACGTTGGCATGTATACCTGAACTATCGTTGTCGGTGTTGGTCTGCTGTCGATTCTGACAACCCGGTCACTGAACTGTTCACAGTAACACACCCTCTTCCCTACCTTCCTATTCATAACGAATCCTACACCTGTTATACCATTTTCTGCTGCTGTTGATATTACCCGATACTCATCTGACCAGAAATCCTTGTCTTCCTTTCACTTCACTTCACTGACCCCTACTATATCTAGATTGAGCCTTTGCATTTCCCTTTTCAGATTTTCTAGTTTCCCTACCACGTTCAAGCTTCTGACATTCCACGCCTCGACTCGTAGAACGTTATCCTTTCGTTGATTATTCGATCTTTTTCTCATGGCAACCTCCCCCTTGGCAGTCCCCTCCCGGAGATCCGAATGGGGGCCTATTCCGGAATCTTTTGCCAATGGAGAGATCATCATGACACTTCTTCAATTACAGGCCACATGTCCTGTGGATACACGTTACGTGTCTTTAATGCAGTGGTTTCCAATGCCTTCTGCATCCTCATGTCGTTGATCATTGCTGATTCTTCCACCTTTAGGGGCAATTTCCCACCCCTAGGACAAGAGAGCGCCCTGAACCTCTATCCGCTCCTCCGCCCTCTTTGACAAGGCCGTTGGCAGAATGAGGCTGACTTCTTATGCCGGAAGTCTTCGGCCGCCAATGCTGATTATTTATCAAAATTTAGGCAGTGGCGGGGATCGAACCCGGGACCGAAGACGTTTTGATTATGAACCAAAGACGCCACTCCTACACCATGGGTACATGCCTCTCATTATAGAAACTGAAATAAGGTACCTATTTCTCCTAGGTGATTCTGTCGACTTGCCTGCACGTTTGGAGTGCCCATCGAGAAGTCCTGCTCTGTCATATTGCGACAATGCACTATGGGGGTCATTAAACAGAAGGTTGCTCCTACACGTTATGAGACAGTTGACGAACTTTTCCTTTTATTCATTTATTAAATTTCGTGCGTGCTTTTCTGTGTTAGGAGGTTCAACCAAGTGTTTTTGTGAGGGAGAATTCATTCAGTTTTTTGCGTAATGGTTTTTCACTGAAAAGCCAGCTCCAGAACTCATTAACGCATCAGCGTCCAGTGGTGACACGTCAGGATGGTAGCAAGTAGCATCTCTAGGATTCTGCCTGCTGTAAGAGGTATGCGCTGTCTGCGATATGAGAATCGCTGACCAGAGAGCAGTGTTGACTGCAGTACGAACTGTGTAACTGTAGCAGTTAGTTGTTCCTAGTCGCTTGTCCGAGGTTGTCTGCGCTTGTCTGCAGTCTGCTCTGGTCGGGAATCTGGAGATGGAGTATTATTGCATAAGTTAAAGAAGCAGCGTCGCGCATATCTAGTAATGTATCTGAACTGTCATCCAAATGTTTTAAAAATGTCCTAATAATAATTTTGGTAATATAAAGTAATTTATAAAAAAAAGCATTCATTTAAAAAAAATCAGTTGCTTCCTTTAACAAATCACAAATGTATAGGCCAGCATTGCACGGAGCTGTGCCGGAAAAATGTTAAGTAAGAGCAGATATATTCGTCGTTTTTATTGAGGTAAGAATTTTTGCTTTTTATTCAGAATGGTCTTACAGGGCCACGACGCAGCACTGCTGCCGTCCAAATTTTACCAGGTTACTGAATTTATTTATTTTATTATGAGGCTTAGGAATTTTTCTGTTTCGTGCATACATTAAATGAGAAAAGAATTTTGTGGGTACGTTAAGTGGGAACCAGTTTTGTTGTGAGGTCACACAAAAATGAGAATCGCTATCCATAATAATTGTTTTTTATTTCAATTTTTATAAATTTTGCGGGGAGGTTACTTTGCTTTTATAGTTTATCTCTTCAGTTAGTCTTGCTAGGTCGGTTAGCGTGTCTGAATGCTGTGTGGTGATGCAGGAGGAGCTGGCCGCAGTTCTTGAACAACTGAATACCTCTTGGTTACTGACAGTCACCTTCCGGTTGCTACATTGGGGTGTAGGGGTGGCGGAGAATCTGGCTTATCACATGGGACACCTCAGTTGTCGCTTGTTTTGCCCAAGTGCTCTGCATCAGAGGCACTTCCTGATGTACCCGACACGGTGGATCCGCCCTCATAGCAGGGTGAGTGGCGGGTGGTAACATGTTTGCGTCGCTTGAGGCGGATGACCAATAAGGTGACTGGCCGCCTGACCTAGCCCATCCGCCCTGTAAATGGGCATGTGGCCTCTCCAGCAGGGTCTGAGCAGGCACACGGGGGGAGGGGTTTACTAGGGAGCTCCAACGTTAGGCGTGTTACGGAGCCCCTTAGGCAGATCGCGTTCAGGGCTGGAAAGAAAACCGATGTGCACTCGGTATGTCTGCCGGGAGGCCTCACCTGGGATGTGGAGGTGGCCTTGCCAGCGGAATCGAGCGTTCAGAGTGCAGCCGTTTGCAATTTGTGGCACATGTTGGCATCAAAGACGCTTGTTGCATGGGTTCTGAGGTCATCCTGAGTTGATGCAGGCTTGGCTGCAGATAGCTAGACCTGTGCTATCGTGTGGGGATTTGTAGCACCCCCCTTGATAGGTCAGGGTTGCACTACACAAAGAAAGCAGCTACTCGGGTAGCAGAGCACTTGTAGAGTGCACATGAGGGTCTTTCGGGCTAGATGGTAGTTTGAGGTGCTCTGATGAACACTCACCAGTAGATACGCAGCAAGGGAAGTCAAACAGCGTTCAGAGTAAAGACACTTCGACTGTCAAAATTTTGTGTGTGAAGTATGAAAGATTACAAGGCACACTCACTTCTGATATGGTGTTATGCTGTGCAATCTTCTTAGGGAAGTTGAGCTTTATTGCTTGGTTGCTATACTGGATATGATCTGACTTCATTCATATTGTCGCTGCAGAGGCTGAATAGCACTGCGGTGTAGTGGTTATGATACTAAACTGTTAGCTGGCACGGTAGCTCAGCGTGTTCGGTCAGAGGGCTGTGTGCTCTCTGTAATAAAAAGACTGAGGGATGGATGAGCAACGAACTTCAACGGATGTCACGTGACGTCCGCTACGACCATGTGCAACGAACAATCACGGAAAAAAAAAGCCAGCACGGTAGCTCAGCGTGTTCGGTCAGAGGGTTAGCTGCCCTCTGTAATAAAAAAAATGAGTTAATAGATCAAAAACGAACGTAAACGGATGTCTTATGACGTCCGGGGAGAGCAGATGCAACGAACAAAAGCGAACGAAATGAGATTTTTTTTTAAAAAAAAAAAAGACTGTTGCATGGAAGGACGTGAGTTCAAAACTCACCTGGACTGTAAAATTTTAATTATGTTTTCGGTTCGAGTACATTCTAGAAGTATCCACAAATGTCAAGAATCATTGTACTGTAATGTTCTGTAGCTGTATATATACTGTATGTTTTCTGGCCGGAGCCAGTTCGCTCTGCGCTCTTGTATGTGTAAGTGCTGAGTAAACCTTCGCTAAGTGAATTTAGAGCTCGTTATTCATCTAATTACACCTTCTTCTACGTGACAATGTGCTGAAATGGTTCGCAGTAGTTAAAGATCTTGCTTGTGTGCTCTAGTGACAGAAAAGTGGTAAGCTTTACCTGCATTCAAAGGAAGAGGGTGCCGATTTAAACGACTGCAGTAAAAGCATCGGCGGCTGAGGGCTGAGGGGAACGTTTTTCCTGCGGAACCTGGGTGAAGACATTGTCGGACTGCCCAGCTCCATGGTCTCATTGCGCAGACACGTTGGTTGGCGCCGTTCGGTCGGCGGCCGCGCCCATGTAGGCTGACTAGCACCAAGGAGTCGCCGCTGCTATGGGCAATGCCTTGATGACCAGCAATAAAGCAGAGGATGGGCACTTGTTAGGTAGGAAGCTGATGAGACGACTGTGTGTTTATGCGAATTTCCGTGGGACAGGTCAGTCGCGCCCAGACGTCCAGACTCTGCTGCAAAACATATTTGTGAAGGCACGTGGCTTTTAGCGAGTTTATGGCCGTTCTTTGGAAAGTTCGGAATGGACGCAGCAGGGGAGATAACGATATTTTTATTGAGGGCTGTGGTTCCATCCAGGTCACACTTTTAGCAAAAGACACGGTGTTCACACTTTTAGCAAAAGACACGGTGTAAACGCGTGGGAAGGAGGCCGCGAAGCTGCATCTTTTTTCTTTTTCTCCCAATTAATTTTTAAAGTCGCTGATTGGTCAAATCTGTGTATGCAGAGCAAGGGGCGGTCTCCCAGCTTCGAGTCCCACACTCCAGCTCGTGATTGGCTTGGGCTAATGTGGGAGTAGTCTAAGATGTAAATGTGCTGGGCTACCGAGCTGGCGAGGAAAGTTGACGGACAGAGAAGTGGTCACTCTTGTACTGGCACTTCGCTAGTAAAGAACCGTCAAGTCCTTATCTAAACGGTGGGACTTTTGTCCTTTGCTAGCGTGCCACTTAGAGCCTGTGCCAGCCGCCATCTGAACCGTCAGAGATATTACTTCTAGCATCACGCACACAACGAGTGATGCATGGGTGTACTTATTTGTTTTGAGTTGGCCGTCTAAACATTTGACATATTCCGTCGCGCATAGTCGTGGCACGGAGTCAAATTGGTTTGGCAGACCAGCAAACGGGTCCACCTGCACACTGGAATCCACTGGGGTTTCAGAAGCTCACAGGGCAGTACTTGCGTTCCGAATTAGCCGAACGCGAGACGGCGTACTTTCATTTTTTTTCGGGCGCGCCGCCATTAACAACAGATTGCTGCCTTCCATGCCTCCAGTCGCCGAATGCATCGTGGCGTGCCGCCCTGAGCAGTAGGAGCGTAAAGTATTCACTTCTACGGCGTTCTTTCGAATCATATTTTTCTTCATGGAATAGTATAGATACTTGATAGTATAGTAGTTTTTGGGCCATACCACGGATTCACATGTATGAAGTCAGGCAAAGCGATTAGTTTTGGTTAGCGTCGTGTGTTGATCCCCACCCTATCACTGTGTTCACCATAGACCACATATCACTCAAAGCGTTTGTCCAATAAAAAAATGATTGTGTGCCGTTTCTTTAGCCATCTTTTTTGTCTTGTGATGTTAAGAATGAGTAAGTCTATTGTTATTTAGACCACAACCCTTCCCAGTGTTCCGATTAACATTACCTTTGCCATTTTCATTGAAGTCTTGATAGTAATTTAAAGTAAGAAGCTTGCAAGTATTCGCGATAAAGTTCGCGAATTTACTGCTCTCCAGGAAAGTTCTCGCGGTCAAATTATTATTGGGACCGAGAGCTGGCTGTAACCTGAAGTAGATGGTTCTGGGATGTTTAGTGAGTCATGGAACGTATATCGCGAAGACAGATTTGGGCTACAGGAGGAGGAGTCTTCATTGCAGTTGACAAAAATATTGTCTCTATTTAGGTCGAAGTTGAGTGTGGCTTGCGGCGTATAACATATCTAGGTGAAACCAAATTAATTGTTGGATGTTTTTACCGGCCACCCGATTCCGTTATGGCAGTTCTAGAGTCATTCAAAGAAAGTCTGTGTTCAGTTGCGTAAAATACACAGATCATGCAATACTAGTTGGAGGCGACTTTAACCTACCGAGTATAGACTGGCATGTCTGTGGATTCATTCCGGGGGACACAGACAGTCATATGGAATAGCCGCGCGGGAGTGGCCGTGCGGTTAGAGTCGCCATGCACGAATCGCGCGGTCCCTCCCGCCGGAGGTTCGAGTCCTCCCACGGCCATGGATGTGTGTGTTGGTTGTCCTTAGCGTAAGTTAGTTTAAGTAGTGTGTAAGTCTATGGACCGATGACCTCAGCAGTTTGGTCCCTTAGCAATACACACACATTTGAACATCTGAACATACGGAATACTTTGAAACACGTTTCCTGAAAACTGTCTTGAGCAGCCAGCTCGGCAGCCCGCACGCAGTGGTAATATCTTAGACCTCGTAGCTTCCAACTGGCCGGACTTTATCGACAATGTCAGTATAGACACGGGTACTAACCATCATAATGTCATTATGGCAACTGTGGCTATGTGAGTGTTTCTGTTAGACTGTTGGAGGTGAGCCGCCAGCAGTGGTGGATGTGGAGACAGAGATGCCAGAGTTTTGAGTGGACGATCTGGACGTGTGTCCGTCAGCAAAAAGAAATTGTTTAATTTGATGTCACACACACACACACACACACACACACACACACACACACACACACACACACACACACACATATATATATATATATATATATATATATATATATATATATATATATATAATGACTTTTGAACGCTATTAAGGTAAATACAGGGTGATTCAAAAAGAATACCACAACTTTAGGAATTTAAAACTCTGCAACGACAAAAGGCAGAGCTAAGCACTATCTGTCGGCGAATTAAGGGAGCTATAAAGTTTCATTTAGTTGTACATTTGTTCGCTTGAGGCGCTGTTGACTAGGCGTCAGCGTCAGTTGATGCTAAGATGGCGACCGCTCAACAGAAAGCTTTTTGTGTTATTGAGTACGGCAGAAGTGAATCGACGACAGTTGTTCAGCGTGCATTTCGAACGAAGTATGGTGTTAAACCTCGTGATAGGTGGTGTATTAAACGTTGGTGTAAACAGTTTACAGAGAATGGGTGTTTGTGCAAAGGGAAAAGTTCTGGACGGCCGAGAACGAGTGATGAAAATGTAGCACGCATCCAGCAAGCATTTGTTCGCAGCCCAGGAAATTCGACTCGCAGAGCTAGCAGAGAGCTGCAAATTCCACAATCAACTGTATGGCGAGTCCTACGAAAAAGGTTAGTTATGAAACCTTATCGTCTGAAATTGGTTCAAGCACTGTCTGCAGCTGATAAGATTAAAAGAATCGATTTCTGTGACTTTATCCTTGCTCAAATGGAAACAGATGAATCTTTCGTTTCAAAGATTGTGTTTAGTGATAAAGCAACTTTCCACACTAACGGGAAAGTCAACCGTCACAATGTCTGTATATGGGGCACTGAGAATTCGCGGGAAACAACTCAGTATGAACGTGACTCGCCTAAAGTGAACGTTTTCTGTGCCATTTCAGCCAATAAAGTTTTTGGCCCCTTTTTCTTCGAAGGTGCTACTGTAACTGGACTACAGTATCTGGAGATGTTAGAGAATTGGCTGTTCCCTCAGCTCGAACAAGAAGCACAACAATTCATATTTCAGCAGGATGGAGCGCCACCACATTGGCACTTATCTGTCCGTAACTACCTGAACGTCAACCACCCGAGGCGATGGATCGGCCGCCAGGCAGCCCGTGACAGAGCACTTCATCACTGGCCTCCAAGAAGCCCTGATCTTACCCCCTGCGATTTTTTCTTATGGGGGTATGTTAAGGATATGGTGTTTCGGCCACCTCTCCCAGCCACCATTGATGATTTGAAACGAGAAATAACAGCAGCTATCCAAACTGTTACGCCTGATTTGCTACAGAGTGTGTGGAACGAGTTGGAGTATCGGGTTGATATTGCTCGAGTGTCTGGAGGGGGCCATATTGAACATCTCTGAACTTGTTTTTGAGTGAAAAAAAAAACCTTTTTAAATACTCTTTGTAATAATGTATAACAGAAGGTTATATTATGTTTCTTTCATTAAATACACATTTTTAAAGTTGTGGTATTCTTTTTGAATCACCCTGTATATTGTTTGCTCTCTATCAAAATGTTTCATTTGCTAACTATGCCTATCAGTAGTTACTGCCTTCAGTAATTAGAATCTTTTATTTAGCTGGCAGTATTGGTGCTCGCTGTATTGCAGTAGTTCGAGCAACGAAGATTTTTGTGAGGTAAGTGATTCATGAAAGGTATGGGTGATTGTTAGTCAGGGCCATTCTTTTGTGAGGATTATTGAAAGTCAGATTGCGTTGCGCTAAAAATATTGTGTGTCAGTTTAGTGATGATCAGAATACGTAAAGAGAGAAGTGTCTGCGTACGTTCAGTTTTGCTCAGCTGTTTGAAAATCAATTAACGTACGAGGTTTACCAACACAGTCATTCATAATTTTTCAAAGGGGACGTTTCACTCTAAATGTGTAAAAATGTAAGTTAATGCCAATGAGTAGGAAGAACCAACCCGTAACGTTCGGATACAGTATTACTAGCACCCGGTTTGACAATCAAGTCGTTAAAATATCTGGGTATAACGTTGCAAAGCGATATGAAATGGAACGAACGTGTGGGAACTGTGGTAGGAAAGACGAATGGTCGAATTCGGTGTATTGGGAGAATTTTAGTAAAGAGTGGTTCACCGGTAAAGGAGACAGCATAGAAGACGCTGGTGCGACCTATTCTTGAGTACTGCTCGGGTATTTGGGATCCGTATCAGGTCGAATTGAAGGAAGACATTGAAGCAATTCAGAATATGGCTGCTAGATTTGTTATCGGTTGGTTCGAACAACACATAGGCCTAAGTGTTACTGAGATGCTTCGGGAACTGCAACGGGAATCAGTGGAGGGAAGGTGACGTTCTTTTCGGGAAACAGTACTGAGAAAATTTAGAGAATCGGTATTTGAAGCTGGATACCGCCGCCAACATACATTGTACACAAGGTCCACGAAGGTAAGATACGAGAAATTAGGGCTCATATGGAGTCGTTTTTCTCTACCACACACCGTACGGTATCTTGCGGAGTATCTGTGTAGATGTAGAAGGATGCTGTTCCATGTGCGTTTACTGTCATCACGACAGTAATGTTGAGAATTTCACAGGGTGCATGGAAGAGAATCACTTTGTTACGAAAACGGTGGTGTACCCACAGTCAGTCTGGAATAAACAATAAAGAATAGTCGCAGTACCTGAGTCAAGTTGTCCCAGATTCGTATAGTGCGACCCTGTATGGGTATGTGGATAAGCGATAGGGGGTATTGGGAAGTTGTGATCACACTGTCTATGTGAGTTGTAGAGGATAAAATATTGATTGGTTGGAGAAAGTACGATCCGCCATGTTGTGTACTGGGAATTTTCTTAACTGAACGGCTTAAGGTCGACTAAGAGTGGTTTACTACGCGCACCACGACGATGACGAAGGGAGACGTCTATGTTAAACTGTTGCGTCATATGGTGGGCGTAGCCTTGACGTAGGCCGGCTGCAGCCGTCGCCTCGTACGACGTCTCCCCATTCAGAATTATACACTGAGTTATATTTACTAGCAGTTTCTCATTCCAGTGACTTACCTATTCGGATAGACATTAAGCGTGTATTTAATTGCCTTTGCCTTTTCCTTCGACATTAATTAATAGCTGAGTAAGGAGAAGACAGCAGTAAAAAAGTACAAGAAGGAAGACACAGTGGAATAGAAGATACTGTTGCAGCACCGTTAGCTCTGGGCCATGACCAATGCAATGCGCATCGTGCAGCGAGCGTACTGGGATAAAAAAATCCCCCGCCCCGGCGTGGAGGACGCGTGGAGGGGAGGGGGTGGCGTCGCCGGCCTGCCATTGGCTGGCGTACTTTACATGATCGATCCGGCCGTGAGTCATGCCCACACCCTCGCGGATTTCTCCCCCGCGAGTAAAAACATCGCCTCCGCCCCCGCGCTGCGCGGGCGGCTCTGTTTCATTAGACCGCCCACGCAGGGGTCGCGGCTCCCCACACCTCTCTGCGCGAAATGCTGGCCGCTCCACCGCGGACGCCTCTGCTGCTGACGGACACTGCACGCCACAGCCTCCTACACACACAGTGACACGACAGCGCGTTGCATTGTGTTGTCTGCGATCGATATTACTGTTTTATTCAGTTGTCTTCGTCGCACTTGGTGGACTTGACTGTCCACTGGTTTCGGCTCATATGAATCATCACGATAACCAGCATCTTGTTACGAAATTAAGACGTCAAATGATGGTTTAGCCATCACCACGGTCATTTACCAATCATGCGGTTTCAAGCGACCACGACGGGCGTGTGACGTGATATTTTGACGTGTTACTTTCGTAACAACATACTCGCTATGGTGATGACTCATACGAGCCGAAACCGGTAGAATTATCAAGTACACCAACCGCGATCAGGACAACTGTGAATAAGAAAGTAATTTTCGAAACTATTCGCTTGCTCCACTTCGACGACGCATAATTTTCATTGTGATGGATGTTATTTGAACAGGGCAGCTGTGAATAAGAAAGTAATTTTCAAAATCGATCGCTTGCTCCACTTTGACAACATAAAATTTCATTATGATGGATGTGGTTACAAGAGTGGCTAAAACGCGCCAAGACTGGCCTCTCTGACGCGTCGCTCCACCTTCTGTAGTGTATTTCTGATTGTTCTTCCTCATTTTATTAGCAACAGAGCCAGAATAGCGAGTTATTGTCGTCAGCTTTAGGTAACTTTTATTAATTGGATTCAGACCAGCTCTTTGCTACGAATATTAGCTATTCACTCCCGATTATTAACTCTGTGGTTGTTGATGTGTGAAATTTGTTTTCGTTTTTGTTCTTACCTTCCGTGAATTGTTACCGCTAAAAGCAACTAAACTAGAATTCACTTACGTTCCTTGTAGCTGGTTTGAGAATATTATCAAGCAGTGAGAAAATATAGGCAGTGTGGCTGTAAGGTTGGTTACTTTGAATTGTGTGATTTACCTGGAAACTAAAATCGTTATTGGCAAAGCGTAGGTATATGTAGAAAAATATGTTAACGGCCAAACTGGATAATTATCAATAGGCGAAGATCCTACCAACCGACAGAATTTGCCGACTTCCCGCTTTAAGTATTTCATTTCTTTTTTAGTACGTCCGTGTAGCAATAAAGTAGTACTACAAGCACTGCTAGAGACTAAACCAGCAATAACGCAGGCTCTGTCAGCGAATGCAGTGGCTCACAGTGCATTTTGAATACTCAGCACCATGCGCTCATTTTCAGGTGTCGCTTGCAAGCACAGAATACCTACGCTTACGTCAGTTGTTGAGTATATTTGTGTCTGTACAAAGATATTCTTAAATGAATACATTTCACATCAATTTATAGCTCACTGGATAACTATTCGAATGTAATTTGTTAAAGGACGTCTTATACACACGATGACCTGTACTAGAAATGTTTACTTGCCAAAACCGGTTTTCGGGTTTGTGGCGCATCATCAGTGGCATTTAAGACGAACAAACAACTGTATGTACATAATTTCCTTAAATTACAACTGTATATGTAGTAGCAGGAATATAAGACTGCTCGCATTATGTATCTCTATAGGAGTGACGTGCGTGCCAGGTAATGCGGCAGAATGTGAAATACGTCCTATCACATAATATACAGATTGTCGTGTATGTTAAACGGCTGTCAAATCTTGTTGTTGTTGTTGTTGTTGTTGTTGTTGTTGTGGTCTTCAGTCCTGAGACTGGTTTGATGCAGCTCTCCATGCTACTCTATCCTGTGCAAGCTTCTTCATCTCCCAGTACCTACTGCAACCTACATCCTTCTGAATCTGCTTAGTGTATTGATCTCTTGGTCTCCCTCTACGATTTTTACCCTCCACGCTGCCCTCCAATGCTAAATTTGTGATCCCTTGATGCCTCAAAACATGTCCTACCAACCGATCCCTTCTTCTAGTCAAGTTGTGCCACAAACTTCTCTTCTCCCCAATCCTATTCAATACCTCCTCATTAGTTACGTGATCTACCCACCTTATCTTCAGCATTCTTCTGTAGCACCACATTTCGAAAGCTTCTATTCTCTTCTTGTCCAAACTGGTTATCGTCCATGTTTCACTTCCATACATGGCTACACTCCATACAAATACTTTCAGAAACGACTTCCTGACACTTAAATCTATACTCGATGTTAACAAATTTCTCTTCTTCAGAAACGATTTCCTTGCCATTGCCAGTCTACATTTTATATCCTCTCTACTTCGACCATCATCAGTTATTTTACTCCCTAAATAGCAAAACTCCTTTACTACTTTAAGTGTCTCATTTCCTAATCTAATCCCCTCAGCATCACCCGATTTAATTTGACTACATTCCATTATCCTCGTTTTGCTTTTGTTGATGTTCATCTTATATCCTCCTTTCAAGACACTGTCCATTCCATTCAACTGCTCTTCCAAGTCCTTTGCTGTCTCTGACAGAATTACAATATCATCGGCGAACCTCAAAGTTTTTACTTCTTCTCCATGAATTTTAATACCTACTCCGAATTTTTCTTTTGTTTCCTTTACTGCTTGCTCAATATACAGATTGAATAACATCGGGGAGAGGCTACAACCCTGTCTCACTCCTTTCCCAACCACTGCTTCCCTTTCATGCCCCTCGACTCTTATAACTGCCATTTGGTTTCTGTACAAATTGTAAATAGCCTTTCGCTCCGCCGGCTGCGGTGGTCTCGCGGTTCTAGGCGCGCAGTCCGGAACCGTGCGACTGCTACGGTCGCAGGTTCGAATCCTGCCTCGGGCATGGATGTGTGTGATGTCCTTAGGTTAGTTAGGTTTAAGTAGTTCTAAGTTCTAGGGGACTGATGACCACAGCAGTTGAGTCCCATAGTGCTCAGAGCCATTTGAACCATTTTTGAGCCTTTCGCTCCCTGTATTTCACCACTGCCACCTTCAGAATTTGAAAGAGAGTATTCCACTTAACGTTGTCAAAAGCTTTCTCTAAGTCTACAAATGCTAGAAACGTAGGTTTGCCTTTTCTTAATCTTTCTTCTAAGATAAGTCGTAAGGTTAGTATTGCCTCACGTGTTCCAACATTTCTACGGAATCCAAACTGATCTTCCCCGAGGTCCGCTTCTACCAGTTTTTCCATTCGTCTGTAAAGAATTCGCGTTAGTATTTTGCAGCTGTGACTTATTAAACTGATAGTTCGGTAATTTGTACATCTGTCAACACCTGCTTTCTTTGGGATTGGAATTATTATATTCTTCTTGAAGTCAAATCTTAGGCAGTGTCAATTATTGATCACGCTTGACATAACTTTCATGTAGTGTAAACATGAAACTAATAGATCAAAGAGTCTTCATTACTCATCTTTTGTTGTTTCTAAGATGCATGCATTCATATAATAAAATGATACGTGAAGGTAGAATATACAAAAGATATAAAATTTCAAAATAATCCAACAAATCACGTCAAATTAACAACTTACGTGCAGGACATGCACTTCAAACCAAAATTACTCGGTTAAAACACTGCTGAAATTTTGTATATACACCCTGTTCCTCAACTCAAATAATTAAGTCAGTCAGGCAGCAGCTACCGGCCGATCAACATCAGCAACAGGGAAGTAACTGGTTTTGTGATATTTTACGAGTTCCTAACAAGGAGCGAATTATGTAGTTTTATCTGTGCGCTTTGGTAGTTCAGTTTTTGAATTTCTGCTCATTAATTTAATATTTACTATACACAGTTCTTGCGATTTCGTTTGTGGTGGAAAGTAACCTCTTTTGCAACATTTTACTAGTTCCTAACCAGGAGAGAATTACGTAGTCTTACCTGTGTGCCTTGGTAGTGTAGTTTTTGAATCTCTGCATGTAAATCTAATTTACTATACACAATTCTTGCGTTTTCGTCAGTGAGTTCTAGTTCGCAGCGCATGTCGATAGTCGTTTGTTTGGGTGGACGTCACTGTTGTGGACAGGCCGTGGGGATCCAACGGACGCCCAGCACGGCCCTCATGTCCGCACCGGTGACCAGCCCAGTTACTGATCGCATGAGGTTGAGTCCTCAACCGTGGTAGAGAGGGAGCTCACCTGGGGGCGTGGCAGGCTACGAAAGACTTTGCGGCGGGCCGAACGTAAGACCTCTCTGGTTAGTCTGACAAACAGGTTCCAGGTGCTGTATATGGCGGACAATGTCACCAGCCAGATGCAGTCGCTTCTCCTGTTTCAGAGGAAAACTTTCAGGCTGCAAGATCTTGGCAGTCACGGGCCGGATTCCATGAAAAGCACATGATGAAACCAAATGCAGATGGTAGCTCACCTCGGTACCATGATGTGTGTCGCATTGGATCGCAAGAGATTCTCTCCTGTTTCGAGCGGTTATCTGAAACGTTAAAAGGCTGCCAGTCTTGCTTGTGAGCGGAAAGCGGAGCTCGCCATTTGCAGCCTAGTCGACAGGAGCGATTCCGGACCTCTGGTACAGAGCCGAATGGAGGATCTGTCAGAGGCTCAGACGGTTCTGTGACGGTGTATGATGCAGATTCCTCGACTTGCACCCTTAGGTGGTGGGGTTCCGGGTTCCGCTAAATAAGTCAGGAGTCCATTACACGCAGAAGGCAGCTACACTGGTAGCGGGGGCTGTTTAGCGTGGACTGGACGGTTTTTTAGGTTAGAGCGTCTCTGGGGAACGCAGAAAGGGATTCCGTCTCAGAAGGTGCAGGTCGAACACAGGAAAAACATAGATCTAGGAACTATTCATATAACAGCTGTAAATTGTCGTAGATGTGTTGGGAAAGAACCAGAGCTCCAAGCGCTAATAGGAGGCACTGGTGCTCAAATCGTTTTACTCACTGAAAGCTGGCTAAAGCTGGAAATAAATTCAGTCAAATTTTTTGCGAAGGACCTAACAGCGTTTATGAAGTATAGGCTAAATGTAGTCGGTGGTATGTTTGTTGTTAGAAGTAGTTTATCTTGTAGCGAAATTTAAGTAGATAGTCCTGTGAGTTAGTATGGGTAGAGGTCATTGCTGGCAAGCCGAATAAAATAATAAGTGAATCTTTTTACCGACTTCCCAACTCAGATGATACAACTGCTGAAAGGTTCGAATAAAACTTGAAAAGGTTCGAAGAAAACTTGAGTCTTTACCCTCTATATGTTGGCGAAAATACGTGTTTAAATCCGGAGTTACGCATAAAACGTCGTCCGAAATTGAGCAGTTAGTTCAGGAATCCACACGAATAGTCAACCGTTTTGAAAACACACTTGACCTCTTAGCAACAAATAATCCTGAGCCAGTAACGAGCGTCAATCTAGTACAGGAATTAATGAAGACAAGAGTTGTCGTAGCGCGACTGAATACCCTAACTCCCAAAGCCACCAAAAATCAACGAAAAATACGTCTATTAAAAAATCAGGTAAAAATTTCGAGTGACGCCTCCTGAGAGACAATTTTCTGAGAGACAATCTCCGCTACTTCCAGATCAACAATGTAAGTCTAGATCAGAAGAGTCTTGAATTCAAAGAAATTGTATTGACAGCAGTTGAAAAGATTTATACCAAATAAATTAACAAACGAGGGAGCTGATCCCTCTTCATACACAAACCATGTTAGAACACTATATAGAAACAACGAAAAAAGCATGTGAAACTTAAAATAATGCAAAACCCCCATGATTGGCGATCTTTTACAGAAGCTCAAAATTTAGCGCCGACTACAAAAGCGAGATGCTTAAAATAGTTTCCGCAACGAAACTTTGTCTCGAAACCTTGCAGAAAATCCAAAGACAGTCTGGTCGTACGTAAAACGTGCTAACGGGAGGAAACAATCAATGCCTTCTCCGCACTATAGCAATGGAAATACTATCGATGAGCGTGCTGCTGCAGCAGAGTTACTAAACACAGCCTTCCGAAATTCCTTCACCAAGGAAGACGAAGTATTTATTCCAGGATTCGTATCAAGCCTTCCGAAATTCCTTCACGAAAGAAGGCGAAGTGTTTACTCCAGAATTGGAATCAACAACAGCTACTGACATGATAAACTTACAAGCAGATACCCTCGAAGTAGTGAAGCAACTTAAATCACTTAATAAAAGCAAGTCTTCCGGCCCATACTCTTATGTCAGGTTTCTTTCAGAGTAGGCTGATGCAATAGCTCGACGAAAGATCCGTAATCAATGAGTGGAAAGTTGCACAGATCTCAACAATCTTCAAGAAAGACTGTCGGATAATCCACTAAATTACAGGCCTATTTCATCAACGTCAATATACAGCAGAACTTTGGAACATGTAATGTGTTCTAACATTATGAATTACAGTCGATCCGTGATTTTCTGTCAGAGAGGCCACAGTTCGTAGTAATTGACGGGAAGTCATCAAGTAAAACAGAAGTGATTTCTGGCATTCCTCAGGGTAGTGCTATAGGCCTCGTGCTGTTCCTTATCTTTATAGACGATTTTTGAGACAGTCTGAGAAGGCGTCTTAGGTTGTTTGTAGATAACGCTGTCGTTTATTGCCTGGTAAAGCCATCAGAAGATCAAAACCAATTGGCCACAGATCTACTAAAGAGACTGCCTACACTACTCTTATCCGACCTCTTCTGGAATACTGCTGCGCGGTACGGGATCCTTACTAGACAGGATTGACAGAGTACATCGAGAAAATTCATAGAAGGGCAGCACGTTTTGTATTACCGAGAAATAATGGAGAGAGTGTCACGGACATGATACAGGATTTGGGTTGGAAATCATTAAAACAAAGGCGTTTTTCGTTGCGGCAGGATCTTCACACCAAATTTCAATCATTAAATTTCTCCTCCGAATTCGAAAAATGTGTTGATGATGCCTACCTAATAGGGAGAAGCGATCATCATAATAAACTAAGGAACATCAGAGTTTGCACGGAGAGGTATAGATGTTCTCTTTTCCGCGGGCTGTTCGAGAGTGGAATAATAGAGAATTAATGTATTAGTGCGAAGATTGTTCGATGAACCCTGTGCCAGGTACCCAAGTGTGATTTGCAGAATAGCCTTGTAGATGTATTTAAAGTATTGTGTTCGGTTCTTTTGTCATGCTGGTGTATATTTCAATTTCTTCTAGAATATTTAATAATCTGCCTTTTTCTGCTTTATGGAGAATGGTGATGTTATTGTTAATGCTATCAGCAAAGTGATAGTATACTTTTAAATGAGCTCTGAATGCTATGGGATTGATTTCACTAACATTCAATTGTTTCGTAAATCTGGTTTCCAAGTTTCTTCCTGTTTGCCCAATATAAAATTTATCGCATTTACTACGTGATATTTTGTATTCATCCGACATGTCATATGTTTGGCTCTTATCTATATTGATCTTATCATAATTATTATCGTAAATTCCTTCTTAATGTAAACGCTAAAATACATAAATTTTCAAGGCTTTTTGTATATCTTTCTTTTTTCTTCGCAAAAACCTCTCACATATCCATTGTGTTTTTGCTTTTTTTCTGTCCTCTTCTTTCCTGTTTTCTTCTCTTTGGACACTTGATAAAATTTGTGTTTTCTGATTTTTTTCTCTGTATTTTTCCCTGTCTGTCGTGTCTTCTGTGGAGATGTTCAGTTTCTTGAGGTCTTCCATGGTTTCATTTACCGAACTGGTTTTCACTGAATTAGTTGTCACTATATTAAAAATCTTCTTGGTCACTCTATTTTCGTTCATCCTATGTATATGTCCATAGAACTTTGCCCTTCTTTTCATGTTGTTGTTTGTAATCGTCTCTGTCTGTCCGTACCGCTTTTTGTCGGTCTCTTTATCCAGACCCCCACCTTGAGAACCGGCCCGTAGATCTTTCTCAGTATTATCCTCTCTTGTTTTTCCATCTCATTAATTTTCGTTCTTCCCTTGATTGCTGCTGTTTCTGAGGCTTACAAGGCCTCTAGTAAGATTACTGTATTCTCTTAATTTGGCGTTGATGGAAATACTTCTTTTATTATAATGGTTCCATGTGAATCTGTATGCTTTTTGTAGTTTATTGATCCTTTCGTCATTTGCTGTCAAGTTCAGTCCTGTTTTCTGTATAATCCCTCTTCATCGCAGAGGCATCAAAAGTAGGTGCTAATTGTGGGTAAGAGGGGATGTGACAATATTTCCATCGTGCGGCATGTCCACGGTGGCGTAGGGCAGAATTGTGGTGAAATTTGGTGCTAGTGTGACATCATTAACACACCTTCCACCTCACACGAGATTCTGAGCTCTGCTTTTTTTTCGCATTTGTCGACAACTTGCTGTTTGGAACATCTCTGAGTACGAGAGTGTCACTACAGGACGCTACGCTTTTGTACCATTACAAAGAAAGATTGTAGACACCTTTGAGACAAACTTCCGCGTCGCAATGTCAGATATTTACGGGATTTCGAAAAGTGAGCCTTTAATTGTGTTGCGCAGTGTAGTACATAGTGTACAGCATAATTTATTGACGTCCAGTTTCGGATGGCAAGCGTCCATTGCCAAGTTTCACTCAGTGTCGAAGTGATAGAGCTTCATCACTATTTGAAACTTGATAATGGATGCTTGCCATCCGGAACCGAAGGCTTATAAATTCCAATGTGCTAGTGATACTGTATACTAATTACTATATTCTGACCATTCTGTTGTTCCACGCCACCAAGAGAAGTATAAGCAAGTGACTCTTAAGGCTATGGTACAGGGTTCTGAAAATGGGTAACATTCACCAGTGGGTGATCACTAGTTGCTATTAACTTGCCTCGGAGTCTGAGCGATGAATGATTGTAGAGTTTCGACGTGACGGTGATTGTCGGCACTCTTCAAAGACCTTTTCCGTTCAATTTTTTTTTCTGGGTATGTTAAAAGTGCTGGTTTCGTTTCGTTGTAAATAAAATCGGGCGCCGGTCAGAGTGATAAAACGAATGTTACGTATTACCGTGCTACACCGTCTCTAATGACCTCGTTGTCGACGGGACGTTAAACACTAACCACCACCACCACCACCGTGCTACAATATATAACTTTTAGTAATCGTAAGATGTAATTTAACTTTGTGCAATGTAGAGAGAAAATTCAAAGCTAAGGCTTTATAACATGTTCAAATAACAAAAATGGAACGTGCATTAAAATACGAAATTTATCGCTAAGCGAAGGAGTACATCCAATCCGTCTGGAAGGTAATGTGTCAAAGAACGTGGCTTAGTATTAAGGATGGTTAAAAGAAAGGACAGAAGGTTAATCTTTAATGTTACATCGACAACGAGGACATCAGAAGTGGAGTAAAAACTCGGATTATATAAAAGAACATATAAGGAAGTCAGGCACGATCTTCTCAAAGACACCATTCCGGCGTATCTTCCCTCGATTTTGGGGGAAACCAAGAATACGAATCTGATGGCCCGACACGGAACTGAAACGCGAGTCACATGATAATGCGTCCCTTCGGCTGCTGCCGAGTGTTTAAGAACTGCCTCGATACTCCAGAGACCGACCTTGCGGGGTGACGCTACGGTAAGACAGTGCACACTTTATCGGGAGGAATGCTTTTCAAATCCCCGTCCGGTCACCCAGATTTAGGTTTTCCATGATTCCCTAGATCGCTTAAGGCAAATTTTCTTGAAAGGCGGATTTTCTTCGCCAGTCTGAGTTTGTGCTCCGTCTCAGAAGGCCTTGTCATCGGTGAGATGGTAAACCCTAAATTTCCAGAGACGTTCTCTGGAATCTCTCCATCCTCATTCCTGGTAAAGCTTGTTTATTTTATAAGTCTACATTTCGGACTCTACGTTACGCTGTAGGTTCCCCTCCGAATTGGTTGTTTGAGCCATTACAGAGGAGAAAGATATTTCCTACATTTCATTCATTCTTTCGCAGTCCGTTGGATCACATTTCTTCCTGTAGTTCTTGGAAACGTTTCGCGTCTTGTACGAGGGGCGTTAATAAGTAATGCAAACACATTTTTGTTTCTGAAAGCAGTTTGGTTTTGTTCAGTATTCCAATACATCATATTATTCCAACTCTTTGGTTTACAAAACTCTTATTTTTCGACATAATCTCCGTTTAGTGCGACAGCCTTGTGCCACCTTACTGCGAGGGCTTGTATGCTTTCATGGTACCACCCTATTGGTCGACATCGGGGCCAACGTTTTGCTGCATCAATAACTTCTCCGTCACCAGCTTATTGCTTTTCGCAGAGTGCATGCTTCATTGGGCCGAACAGAGGGAAGTCGGGAGTTGCGAGATCCGGCCTGTAGGGTGGACGAGGAAGAACAGTCCAGTGAATTTTTGTAAGTCCTGTCGTGTGCGCAGACTTGTGTGAGCCTTCGTGTTGTCACGGAGAAAGAGAAGTTCGTTTCTTTTAATTTTTTATTTTAGTAATCAACAGCCTCAGTTGCGCCGTTTTACCTAGAATTTACCTGGGTTTCAGTTGGGATAGCCCAAACTTCTTCCGAATAACAGTAACTACCTTTTGTCCATAGTGGACATCGTCAAGCTAAAACTATAAATCCATAAATTATCATCAGACTGTAAAAACTTATATGAAACTGCCTCGGCCCCACTTCGCGACCACGATACGGCAGCCACGAGTGCTGTACTGGAACTGCGAAGTGAGGCCGAGGCAGTTTCAAGTAAGTTTTTACAGTTTGACGATAATTTATGGATTTGTAGTTTTAGGTTGACGATGTCCACTATGGACAAACGGTAGTTACTATTATTCTGAAGAAGGTTGAGTTATCCCGACTGAAACCTAGGTAAATTCTTGGTAAACGGTGCAACAGAGGCTGTTGATTATTAAAATTAAAATTAATATTCATACAGTTGCCGACAGGGCCGCGAAATGTTGAAGATATTTAAATTCGTATGTATTTCTGTGGCGACGAACACGCTGAAGTCCAGGAGTCACAACAATGAGCGGCCGATCGGCACTCCGGAGATAGGACAGGTTTGCATTGCCTTGTTGCGAGTATGACGCCTCGCCCAACGACTCACTATGCTTTTGTTCACTACCGGGTCACCGTAGATATTCTTCAAGCGCCTATTAATATCTGCGATGCTCTGGATTTCCGCCAAAAGAAACTCATTACAGCAAGGGATATGTGCACCAAGTTTGTTTGAAATCGGTCCAGTGTTTTAGGAGGAGATGCGGAACACACACATACAATAATTTTTTTTAATGTGTATGGAATTCATTTTGTCACGTTGAATTTTGTTTTTTCCCTATTTCATTTGTAATTAGTTTCCTTTTTGTTGCTTTATGGGAGACGTCCAAACTTATTATGTGTCTGCGAATTCACATAACCGCAATTCAGCATATGTTGGACACATAATCGACCTTCAGTTTGCTTCAAACACACACACACACACACACACACACACACACACACACACACACACAGCATGAGCATCGTTTTAGACTGTTTCCTTCACCCTTCTTGAACAGTTTCCTAGTTAGCCCCGTTATTCACTCAGAAGCACAAATTACAGAACAAAACTCATAAGATCCACATATACTATACGAGATATTTGCTCGAATCTTCGCATAAATGACGGTGCAGTGACATCCAACCACTGGATGAAGTAAAACAGTTCCAGACTTAGAAACAGACCTTACGCCTCTCCGTTATTAAAACTAGGAAAGAATGCTCTGCATGAGATACAACATCCTGTGAGAATTGCGCAAGAAAATCGATTACATAGTTTGAACATTTAGTGCGTTACTTTCTGAACAAAGTCACTTAAAGACTAAGCCACGTTGAGTTTGGTGCGAGAGAGTGTCCGTTAGCCGGACTCATTTTGTGCCAGCACAGTGTGTAGTTAAGCAAACCTCATTTCAAACACGAATGGATTGCCTATCACCATGACTCATTTTTGCCTGCTATCGGTGTTTGTATTTGCTTCTCAAGTTTCGCCGAGCACGAGTTCGTCCACATCAAATCAACAGAAGAAGGCGACCTCGCTGTTCATAGGACATATTGTCACAGATAAGCCTTTCCTTTGCTCTTGTTCTGTATTTTGTAAGCAAGTAATGAAAACTCGTTAGATTGGTGGAACTTAAAGATTACACATAGATCTTTATATGTTGCTGATTTACTCCTGGTGCCGATCAGTTCTCGAATTCGTGTTTAAGTGATCATGTCGGTGTTTAAACCCGATTTCAGTCAGTGACTGGCAAAACATGTATTAATATTCGGGAAAACAGTTCACCGGCATTCGATGTATTAGGGGATTTACAGCACGGTAGACAAGCATGTAAATAGCACGTTAGCTTTATTTGAACGCTTAATATACGGCAGAAATCTGAGTGGGAACATAAACCGTTAATTATCATTTTTTAATGCAGTTTGCTTACTGGTCTGACACCGAAACCAGTTGACTTCAACACTAGACTATAGGTCGAATATGATTTTTAACAAAGTGTTGGTCAAATATAAATCAGAATCAAAAAATAAGACGTGATGTGGAAAGTTCATCTTATCAGTACAAAATACTTGGCGCAGGAGTCTATGTCTAAATATATAAAACTAAACAATTAGAAATGCTCTTAACAAGACATGCAGTCAACGTTACCAATGTAAGGATATCAGAAAAACGTGAACGACACCCAAACAGTATCAGTGGTAGCAATAACGGGGAGCGCGAGCGAACTGCCAACAAGAAAAACTCTCTTGTAAACGGGTAGAATAAAGTTTTGAACTGTGAATCAATATTACATCCTGCCAAGTTCAGTTTTGAGCAGGATCTAACCAAAAACTAAGTGATGCTCATAATCTGCCCTTCTGTAAGAAAGATGAACATAACATGAATACAAAATCCAAAACCTGCATTTTCTGCTTTACTTTCGGATTGTAGCTACACTTAGGAAAACAAGAATATGCAAATCGTCTGGACGATGAATGTATAAGACTGGACGAAATTTTAAAACATTGAATACGAGTTGAAGACAGAACGCTATTGTTAAACTGTCAAGTACAGTTTAACTACTTCCCTTGTAGGTAAACGGGTGGAGGAAAATATTGAAACCAACTCAGTTTCCATTCTAGGTTCTTTATGATTATAACAATAAATTTTGTCAGACCTTTCTCTTCTAAGGACACCTTAGAAGTAACTGTGTCTGTCAAATAATATTTTATGGTTATACGTATCAGACCAGTATGGAAGGCATATTGCACAGTCCACTAACACAACTTCGGTTCATTAAGGAGAAGTGATCGCCCACATTCCACATAACAAGATAATAATTTCAGGACGAGTTATCTCTACTTTTTCATTAATATAAGACGTAGATGGTTATGAAATACCAACATACCAAACCTGTAGAACTCGGTCAGTTGGTAGGAATATCTGAAAGTATCACATTCGGTTCGGATTAGATATAATGAAATCGTGTTATACCGTGTTGCTCACTTTCGCTTGTCAGCCAAAATACATGAAACAAAGTTTGGATTAACATGTTGCTGTCGTTGTCTTCAGTCCGCAGACTGGTTTGACGCATCTCTAAACGCTGCTCTATCCTTTGCAAGCCACTTCATCTCCGAGTAACTATTGCAGTCTACATCGTTCTGAATCTGCCTACTGTGTACATCTCTTGGTCTCGCTCTACCACTTTCAACACTGAAACATGCACAGAGTTCCTGTAGGGAAGTGGAGTTACTTGAGCTGGATGAGCTATGTGAGTACCACTTATGGGACGTCTGTAGCTAATGGAACACTATAGACATAGTGAACATTACCATCTGAAACACTTTCTGTCATAAATGAACATTACACAAGGTGAATAATATGGATGAAAGCAATGTAAAGGAAATGGGCAGCAGTTATTACAGTGTGGTAAGCGGGAAGGTTAAAATTTAGGTCTGACGGTAAGCGTGTCCAAGTGGCTGAGGTGATTACGGCAACCATTATAGAGTTGTGGAGCCCCCCCCCCCCCCCCCACACACACACACACAGACTTCCCTCCAGCACTAAACTGGTGATCCCTTAACAAAATTCTCTTCTTCAGAAACGCTTTTCTTGCCATTGCGAGTGTACATTTTATATCTTCTCTACTTCGGCCATTTGCCGCACAAATAGCAAAACTCAACTACTACTTTAAGTGTCTCGTTTCCTAATCTAATTCCCAGAGCATCATCTGATTTAAATCGACTACATTGCATTAACGTTGTTTTTCTTTTTTAAATGTTCGTATTATATTCTCCTTTCAAGATTCTGTCCATTCCGTTCTGCTACTGTTCCGTGATGTCTCTGACGGTTTCGGGACGTCGCTGTGCGTGTATGCTTACCACAGAGTTTGAAGTTTATAATATCAAGAGTTTTTGTTGTGTTTTCACCGTTTGTTGATAGTGAAATAGCGATGGTGAATTGCTGTTGTTGCTACGGATGCAGAGAAAAATATTTGAAAGGAGGGACAGTAACTTTTCATGGGTACATACCATCTAGCTCTAATTATAGTTATCATATTAGTAAGAGACACTGTATATGTTTAAAAATTTCGAGACGCATTATAATTTAGTCTTGATTCTGTAGACCTATTTTTCTGCGATTTTATGACTATATAATAGATATTACGGCTCGTACAAAAGATTACAAACAATCGCTTCCCCTCGTAAATTTTCTAGTGGAACAGGAAAGAGAATGGTTAGTTGTTTCAGCAAATACTACCCTCCATGCATTTATCAGTGACTTGTCGATTATGTATATAGATTTGAAGGACGGGAGACAGATAAATTCAATAGAGTAGTAGTCTGTAATTGTCTTCGTATAATATGTGTGCCCAAACCTTTTTGTTTGCTATAAAGTTACTGTAGGAGACCATGTTAAGTGTGTCTAGGACATGGAGAATGATTATGTGTGATTTATATTTTAGTTTCCCGAAGGATGAACAAAGAGTAAAGATGTGGCTTCAGAAAATAAGGCAGAGTAATTTTGTCCCCACAAAATATTCCAAAGTGTGCTCAAAACACTTTGAAGAGGAATGTTTCGACAGAGATAAATTTGGACGTGTTTGGCTGAAGGTAGATGCTATACCAACTATTTTTAATTTTCCACTGCACCTACTACCGAAACCACCCACACGAAAACCACCTGTTAAACGAAATTTGTCAGGTTCGTATATATAACTTGTGGTTATCATATTTGCTACTTTCTTTCACTGAGAAATGTTTCATTCTGCATTATTTGGCATAGGTTTGTACACTGAGGTGTCTGTTTCATCTTTACACTCAGAAACCTTGACAAACTGTCATGACAATAGTGCAAAAAGTCAAGATGAGCCCGTGGTGGATGTTGAAAGTGAGAATTTGCCACCTGACTCCATGCCCTCCATGTCAGTAAGCAGGAAAAGTAAAGTAAAAGAAGTAAAATATTTCTAATACCCTAGTCAGGCCTATTTGTTCCATAGCTCAAATTCATGATAAACCTTGTGATGTGAAACATGTGAAAAAAAAACATACGTAGAATACTTGTATACAAATAAAAAAATTAAAATGTAATATTTACATGGGTACATGCTGGTAATGTACAGGTTTTCTTTAAAAACTCTAACTCTACTGAAGAATAAATTCATGGCATGGAAGGAACTGTTAAGGAGAAATGCCTTCAATGTACATTTGAAAATACTTCTGTTACCTGTCAGAAAATTTTATTTTCATGTATAGATTGTCAAAGAGTTTTATACCTGCATCTATTGTATTTGTGACAATACAAAACTGAATATACTGCATTTTTCAAAAAAAGATAGGCAGTGTGTTTTTCATCAACCAACATAAAAATCGTTTAGTATAGGTCATTAACCTACATAAAAATTATTTACTATAGTTATGTGGAGACTTCACACCAGAAGATATGGATTCTCAAACAAAAGCTAAAAAAGCGCTGTCTATTGCAAAGAAGCAAGTAACTGCACAAAGGCGAAGGATTGATATTCTGAGAATTCAGAACACACGGAGCAAGAAGAAAGTAACTTCTTTGTCTTCTTTGCTTGATAAGTTAAAGGCAAAAACAAATATTTCAGATGATGTGTGTCGAGTTTTAGAGGTAAATATTATGATTGTGTCGTATTAACAAGTATTTGATAAGTTTGTGTTTTTTTAGGCCTCACTCCCAGGACCTTCGAAAGAATTAGTCAAGAGGGCTTTGTCAGGCAAGGAAAAGGGACGATATGCACCAGAACTAAGAACATTTGCTCTGACACTTCAGTTCTATTCTACAAAAGCTTACAATTATGTAAGAAAAACTTTTGACCTTGCTTTGCCTCATGAGGCCACATTGAGAAAGTGGTATAATGCTGTTAAGGGGTCAGCTGGCTTTACTTCAGAAGCTATAACTGCTTTAAAAGCAAAAGTTGCTGAAGCGTCAAGTAAGGGGCTCAAACTGTATTGTGCGATGATGGTGGATGAAATTGCGACTAAGCAACATGTAGAAAGGGATGGGCAAAAGTTCAACGGCTACATAGATTATGGGACAGATCTGGATAACAATCAGCTTCCAGTTGCAAAAGAAGCATGGGTTTTCACGCTAAATTCTATTAATGGACACTGGAAAATACCAATTGGCTATTTTCATATCAATGGTTTGGGAGCTTCTGAGAGGGCAAACTTCATCAATTTAGCACTGGATTTTATTGCAGATATTGGTTTGGAAGTTGTTTCTCTGACATTTGATGGTGCTAGTTGCAATTTAACCATGGCTCATATGCTAGGTGCTAATCCGGATGTAAATAGTGTAGGCTTTCAAAATTATTTCATCCACAAGGGAACTGGTAAAAAGATATATATTGTACTGGACATTTGTCACATGCTGAAGTTAGTGAGGAATACTTTAGCTTCTAGACAGTTTATTTTAGACTCTGAGTCCAATGTAGTCAGTTGGGATTACATTGTAAAATTGCAAGAAGTACAAGTAAAAGAAGGTCTTTTTGCAGCAACTAAGCTAAGGGCAAGACATGTTCAGTGGGAGAGGGAGAAAATGAAAGTGAAACTTGCTGCACAAACTCTCAGCAGCAGTGTGGCTACAGCCCTTGAATACATGGAGAAGGACAGGTGTGATCCAAAATTTCTAGGTGCTGAAGCAACAGTTAAGTACCTAAAAATTTTTGATGGCTTGTTTGATATACTCAATAGCCGTAATCATTTAAGCAGAGGCTTGAAATCTCCAATGTCACTACAAAATTGTTCTGGGGTTTTTCAATTCCTTAATGAAGCTGAAAATTATATTAAGTCCTTGCACCAGCCTAATGGAGTGAAAATACTAGACTCAAATAGGAAATCAGGTTTCCTAGGATTTCTTGTGACAATAAGAAGTGTGCTCAATTTGTATAGCGATTTGATAAAAACACAGAAATTAGTTTTTGCTGACGTACAAATTCAACCAAGATCACCTAGAAATGTTTTTTAGTTTTATTATAGGTAAAGGTGGTTTTAATAACAACCCCACAGCAAAACAGTTTGCAGCAGCTTACAAGCGGTTGCTTGTTCACCATCAAGTGACTTCTTCTGCATTTGCGAATTGTGTTCCATTGGATGAGACAACGGTGCTCAATGCAAGTTCAGCAAAAATAAGTGATATGCCAAATACTGATTTGTGTTGGGAATTAGTAGAGCAATTGCCAGAGGATGATCATTTGTATGCAGTGACAGCAAGTGCTCTACAAAATACCTTCACTGGCTATGTGAACGACATTGTGGAATATATTTCCGGTTTGTCGTAAGAAAGATTTCGAAAGCACTGCATTGCAGAGTGTGTGTGGAATCCCTCCATGATAGCAGCAGTGAACATTATGCATTCATTTCAAGGAAAAATTTGGGAGAATTTGTTTTTCCTTCTCAAGATGTTGTTAAAGTGTGCAAGTGTGCTGAGAGCCATGTCAGATTGGTGGAGGCAAGAGGTCAACTGACCCAGAAAGGCCTCGTGGATATGGCTCAAAATGGTTCAAATGGCTCTGAGCACTATGGGACTCAACTGCTGAGGTCATTAGTCCCCTAGAACTTAGAACTGGTTAAACCTAACTAACCTAAGGACATCACAAACATCCATGCCCGAGGCAGGATTCGAACCTGCGACCGTAGCGGTCTTGCGGTTTCAGACTGCAGCGCCTTTAACCGCACGGCCACTTCGGCCGGCTCGTGAATATCATTGTTATTAAATGTCTTAGGGAACTGCAACATGCAAACATATTTTGTAGTTTGATGCAGCACATTCTTCAACAAGAACCAATGGGTAACCACAGATACTTTTTACTTAAGCTGATTTTGGTGACTTATATCAATGTTAGGTTAAGGCACATACCCAAAGAAATAACAGCATTGCAACAAAACAACAGAATCAGGTCCCTTAGTAATAAGTTGGTCCATTTCAAGGGGCATTAGTATTGGGGTATGTGAACAGTAGATGAATAATTACAGTTTTTCATAATCGGTAATTACAACATTTGTTGCCACCTGTCACATGCCAAGATATTCTTTCCTGTACAGTACGTGACATACACGATTAATAAAAAATAAAATACATAAAGGAATATTTTCAGTTGATTGCTGTTAAAGTATATTGCTGTGTGGAACATACATTTATCACGTATTTGAAGATATGGAATAGGCCAAATTTATTTTAAAATGGTGCACACAGTATTTAGAAAGTTGAATGACTATTTTCATGTCTTTTGTTGTTTTGGTTGTCTTTTATATAAATGTTTTAAATCAATTATTTGTGATGAGTTTAACATTGTTGAACAAAGCCTTTGGTCACCTGCAGTTTTCATTCCTTATAGCGACTTCCATGCTGGTATTCACGCACATGAAAGGCAACTGAGAACTACTGTTCCAGAAATGTCTGTTTTATTTGACAACTGTGAACTTCAAAAGAGACCGGTAGAAATTGGGCCCTTTCCATAATAGCCCACACCTGGATGATTTATGGTCAGTTTAAATATGAAATTTATTTTCCATGTGGTACTGTGTAAGATGAGTAAAGTTTTATGTTTTATAAAAAAAAGGTTAATAAAATAATGCACCCTTGTCAGAATCACTTAACCTGCATTGACAAAATTGAGAAGTAGAATTCTCTCTCTCTCTCTCTCTCTCTCTCTCTCTCTCTCTGTGTGTGTGTGTGTGTGTGTGTGTGTGTGTGTGTGTGTGTGTGTGTGTGTGTGTGTGTGTACTTTTTAGATTACAGAAATTTGAAAGCAAACCTGACGTTAAACATATACTAATGGGAAATTGAAATGGACTGTGAAGGAAATGGAATGTGTAAATATGATTTATGGTCAGTTTGTTTATTTTAAACTGATATATATTTGCTATGTGGTGCAGTGTAACATGAATAAAGTTTTGTGTTTTATTCAAAAGCAAATTGTTCATAAAATAATGCCCCCTTTGCAGAAACACCCACCAGCATTGGCAACATTAAGAAGTAGAACTCTCTCTCTCTGTGTGTACTTATTAGAGCACAGAAAATTGAAAGTAAACATTAAGTTAAACATATGCTAATGTTTATTGAAATGAAGGACTGTGAACAAAATGGAATTTGTAGATATGATAAGTTGTATTGTGTGAAATTTCTGCATTCAGCTTAGATACATTTTCTGCACAAATCAAATAAAAAACACATCAGTGTAGCTAATCAAAGTGCACATTCATCTTCTTTGGTGTATTTTACATTCAATTTATTTTTTTCACCATTTGATTAACAAGTGTAAAATATTAGTAAACATGTCCCCAAACTCTTTCATTTGTGTCACTTTCCACTTCCCTTAATGGTGTTATATGTGTTGACTATTACATGACCAACTGTATTTGCTTTACATTACATTTATTCTCCGATCGCCTTTTTTCCCCCCTTCTCACTCAGTCTACTACTTATTTAATAAACTGGGAGCAAGTACGTAAAATACGTTAAATAAATACTTCAAAGTGTCACCAGTAAGAAAAATTGTGCTTTAGGTCGCAAAAACGAGAAAATAAATACGCAGAAATAGCAGAAAAAAGGACGAATTAGCAGGGGTATAATCGCTAATGTGTGGCAAATTCGGTGTTTTTCGGACACCTGCAAAAGTACTAGCCGGTATAAAATGGATACTGTTAAAATGTCTGCAACATATATAAACAATCCACGACACGTACGAAAAGAATCCGTCTGTACTAGGGATGTAGTGACATTCTAAATATACAGGGCGTTATACTGACAAGACAAACACACGACGTCCCGAGATCATGTGACCAGGCCGGCAATGTATGTTGACAACACAAAATCTGTTCTGCGCATGTGAATGCTCACTCCAGAGATATTTACTCTATGGGTCAGTATTGCTTCGCGTGCTTGTACGGTCAGTCATTGCCTGGCGTGTACCTACATTTCTCCGAAATCCAAACTGATCTTCCCCAGGGTCGGCTTTTACTAGTTCTCCATTATTCTGTAAAGAATTCGTATTAGTATTTTACAACCATGACTTATTAAACCGATAACTCGGTAATTTTAACACCTATCAGCAAGTGATTTCTTTGGAGCTGGTATTACCACATTCTTCTTGAAGTCTGAGGGTATTTCGCCTGTCTCATACATCGTGCACGCAATGACTACTCTCCCAAGGCTATCAGTAGTTCTGACGAAATGTCGTCTACTCCCGGTGGTCCATTTTAACACTAAGGTCTTTCAGTGCTCTGTCCAATACTTCTCGTAGTATCACATCTCGTAGTATCTTCATCTACGTCCTCATCCGTTTCTACAATATTGCCTTCAAGTTCATGCCCCTTGTATAGAACCTGTACATACTCCTTCCACCTTTCACCTATCCCTTCTTTCCTTAGGACTGGTTTTCCAGCTGAGCTCTTGATGTTCATACAATTGCTTCTTTTCTGTCCAAAGGCCTCTTTCATTTTCCTGTAGGCGGTATCTATTTTCCCTTACATTTAGGCGGTATCTATTTTTCCCCTAGTGGAGTATTCTAGATCCTTACATTTGTCCTCTAGCCATTCCTGTTTAGCCATTTTGCACTTCCTGTCAATCTCACTTTATAGACGTTTGTTTTCAATTTCGCGTGCTTAATTTGCTTCTTTTTTATATTTTCTCCTTTCTTCAGTTAGATTCGCTATCTCCTGTGTTATCTAAGGGTTTCTACTAGGCTTTGTCTTTTTACCTATTTGATCATCTGTTGCCTTCACTATTTCATCCCTCAAAGCTACCCATTGATCTTCTACTGTATTCCTTTCCCCTGTTCTACTCAACCGTTGCGTAACGCCCGCTCTGAAACTCTCAACAATCTCCGTTCTTTCAGGTTGTCCATTTCCCAGCTCCTTAATTTCTTAACTGCTCCCAATTTATTCACTTTTAATCTACAGTTTATAACCAATAAAATGCAGTCCAGAGTCCACATCTGCCCCTGGAAATGTCTTACAATCTGAAATCTGGTTCCGAAATCTCTCTCTTACCATTATATAATCAGTCCGAAAGCTTCTGATGTGTGCAGGTCTCTTCCATGTACACAGTCTTCTTTTATGAATTTTAAACCAAGTGTTAACGATGATCAAATTATGCTCTGTGCAAAATTCTATCATGCTGCTTCCTCTTCCATTCATATCCCCTCCCGTTCATATTCACCAACTATTTTTCCTTACCTTCCTTTTCCTACTATCGAATTTCAGTCCCCAAACACAATTATATTTTGGTCTCCCTTAACTACCTGAATAATTTCTTTTATTTCATCATACATTTCTTAAGTCTCTTTATCATCTGCTGTGCAAGTTGGAATATAAAATACATACTACTAATATTTATCTGTATAACTTACATACGTACCGAAGTTAATTGATTTTCGAAATAATTATGAGACTTAACGAAATAATGAAACCCAGTATATGTAAACAAATCATCAAGAGATATTTTCTGTGTAAAAGATGATAAAGCTGATAAAATACTAAAGTCATATGTATATCGACAACATGGTACGAACACTATTCTTAATTTCGTTATCGAGAAGTTCATGAAGTTATTTAAACCATTGTTCGGTCTGCTTATTTGACGTAAATCCATGTGATAACATTGTTTCTTGGCCAAATTGTATGTATGAAACAAATAAGCGCAATTGTAACATATTTGTTCGTACGTCAAAATAACTGAAAGTGATAATTGTTAATTGTAATCTGTAAAAATTGTAATACAATCAATTAATTGTTTGAAAATGTATACAAGTGCGGGAGTTGTGGACCTCTGGGTTTACTGTTGATGCGACGGTCCACCTGTGTCGATTTCAGTAATAAAGTATTATGAATAGTATAAAAGCGTACGTTTTACTGAATTCACTTAACACGATGAAAGGATTATACACTCATATTCTGTTCTTGTGAAGAATTCCAGAACTTCAAAGGACTTAAAAAATTAGGTATCTGAGTTACAGCACCCATCTGAACTGTTTTTATATTTCGTCCGGTTTTAACTGCAGCAAGCTTATATCAATCATTTTCACTCTACGAAGAAGAGGTTACGTCCCAAAGTGACCTCGGTTTCTGTGCTGTTAAGGCGTTGCGTAGCGTTGAGAGACGTCGAAGTTTCGCATTCGCACAGATTTGACTTGCGCTCTAACAATATTTTTTCCTCTCCTGGTCACTCCAATAAATTGGGTGATAAACCAATGCCTACGTCGTGTGTCAATAAACATTTTCTGCGAAATATGTACTGAGTATAGTATTATAACGTTTCAGCTAATAATTCGTAATACACGCAACTTAACTTACATAATAGTTATAACTGACACTTGGGAAAGGAAAAGTAGACAAAATACAGCCAGTTGACAAAATACTGATTTCTCGTAACGATATCACTGACTCATTTGGAATGACCGTGACACTAATTTCATTCTACAACCGTTATTTGCGGTTTAAGCTTACAGAGCTAAGCAACGCTCATGACATTGCAAACGTGCACGAATTGTGTTGTACTGGGGCCGGATGTCAGTTTGGTTAATGCTGCTTGTGGATGACGATGGAGTTGTCGTCCAATGATGTCTCATATGTACTCGATTGGAGAAGGATCTGGTGATCGAGCAGAGTAAGGAAACATGTCGACACTCTGTAGAGCATGTCGGATCATACTAGCGGTATGTGGGCGAATGTTATCCAGTTGGAACACACCCACGGTGGCCACGAGAATATACAATCGCAATAACACCAGGCTGCGGAAGGCCACGCGCCACTATCGAGAAGGAAGACCATCGTGTTCGGCGCATGGCTCCAGCGCGTTGTATTGCGCGTTGTATTGCGTTGTATTGCGCGTTGTGGCCACACATTCATGAATGGCAGAACAACAGTTCGAATAACCACATTGACGTAAAATTTGCAGTCAGGGCGCCTGGGATAAACACGAGAGTGCTCCTGCTGCCACACGTAATCGCACCCCACGTCGTAACTCAAGGCGTAGGTCGAGTTCTCCAGCACGCAGACAGGTTGATTGCACGCACGCGCTGCAGTCATGGACTGTGCGGCTGGTCCCGGTGGAGGTTCGAGTCCTCCCTCGGGCATGGATGTGTGTTTGTCCTTAGGATAATTTAGGTTAAGTAGTGTGTAAGCTTAGGGACTGGTGACCTTAGCAGTTAAGTCCCATAAGATTTCACACATTTGAACATTTTTTGACTGCAGGCCCTAAGCTGGCTTCCTTCTAACCAACACACAGTCATCACTGGCAGCAAAGCAGAACCATCTTTCATCACAACCACACCTTCAGTAAGCTCTCCCTTGACACCTTTAAAGTTGCAAATGACGGTGGTTTGGGGTCAGTGGAATACACGCTACAGGCCGTCTGGCACGGAGCTATCCTTGAAGTAACCGATTTGTAACAGTTCGCTGTGTCACTGCGCTGCCAACTGCTGCTCACGTTGCTGCTGCAGATGCAATACAACGCGCGGGAGCCATGCGCCGAACACGATGGTCTTCCTTCTCGATAGTGGCGCGTGGCCTTCCGCAGCCTGGTGTTATTGCGATTGTATATTCTCGTGGCCACCGCTACCAGCAGTCATTTACGGTGGCTTCATTCCTGCCAAATCTTTCTGCAATATCGCAGAATGGACATCTACATCTACATCTACATTTATACTCCGCAAGCCACCCAACTGTGTGTGGCGGAGGGTACTTTACGTGCCACTGTCATTACCTCCCTTTTCTGTTCCAGTCGCGTATGGTTCGCGGGAAGAAAGACTGTCTGAAAGCCTCCGTGCGCGCTCGAATCTCTCTAATTTTACATTCGTGATCTCCTCGGGAGGTATAAGTAGGGGGAAGCAATATATTCGGTACCTCATCCAGAAACGCACCCTCTCGAAACCTGGCGAGCAAGCTACACCGCGATGCAGAGCGCCTCTCTTGCAGAGTCTGCCACTTGAGTTTGTTAAACATCTCCGTAACGCTATCACGGTTACCAAATAACCCTGTGACGAAACGCGCCGCTCTTCTTCGGATCTTCTCTATCTCCTCCGTCAACCCGATCTGGTACGGATCCCACACTGATGAGCAATACTCAAGTATAGGTCGAACGAGTGTTTTGTAAGCCACCTCCTTTGTTGATGGACTACATTTCCTAAGGACTCTCCCAATGAATCTCAACCTGGCACCCGACTTACCAACAATTAATTTTATATGATCATTCCACTTCAAATCGTTCCGCAGCGCATACTCCCAGATATTTTACAGAAGTAACTGCTACCAGTGTTTGTTCCGCTATCATATAATCATGCAATAAACGATCCTTCTTTCTATGTACTCGCAATACATTACATTTGTCTATGTTAAGGATCAGTTGCCACTCCCTGCACCAAGTGCCTATCCGCTGCAGATCTTCCTGCATTTCGCTACAATTTTCTAAAGCTGCAACTTCTCTGTATACTACAGCATCATTCATGTTCTCACAGCCCTGTTACACGATCTCGTTCAAACACGGTGAGGAGTTGACAACGGCGTCTTTGTCGCCTCTGGGCATTCTTGACTGCCATCAGCTCCCACGTCCAGTTGAAACAGTAACTTACGCTAACGCCCGTTACAGTGTGTATTTGAAGCAAATTTTATTTGCGTCTTCATTGTGGTGTTAGCGCCATTCTTACGCGACTGGCCCAAAGTTTTAATCGACATCGTCTTCCAGATGTAGATAAACGCCTACTAACTTTTATTTGTGTCTCACAACTCCTTCTCGGTGTTGCTAATTTTTTCCGTCTTTGTATATGTATCTCTGATCTCAATACCCGGAATAGTCACCTTCAAGTAACTGCGTCTGCATTCACACATACAGTGCTTCAGGAGACTTCACAGTATTTCTTTTTAATTGTAAATCATTCTTTCACAATTTTAATACAAGGTGTTGCTGTGGGGTTGAATGTAATAAATGTTAATCATCAAGATTTTTTCGAGATAAAAAAAATGAAACTTTTCTACGTTCAGCATTAGTTGTTAGGAATTTATACAAATGAGGCTATCGGAAGGTACCTTTTTACTCGGGTGCTCTACATACGTATCGTAACCTCATCCATCACTTACCGGCTAGTAGCCTGTATGTTAACCGTGTTTGCCCATTAATGCGATGTCCTTCACCCCAGATCGATGAGAATTAGCACGCACCAGTGGGTGAGGCAGGCGGCCGTACGGAGAGGTCGGTGGCTTTAAGTGGATGTACTGCGACTGCGCCTCCGTCCCGCCTTCACAAGTCTCACAAAAGGATCTTGTGTCAGAGTTAACACGTTGACAGAGAGAATCGGAAAGGTCACTGTAGAAGCCAGTGAATGTTAGATGCCACATTCATGTCTTCGTAAGTAAAATTAGTTACTCATAAACACCGGTGCAATACGACGCTGTTCAGGTTATGAGGTAAAGTGCAGACAAATTTCGTTTTAATATGTTGTTTGCCCATTAAACGTAGTTGTTAGACTCTATTAAATTAACACAGTCTGAAGTCTGCCTCTTGCAGAATCTTAAGCGAAACTGTGAAGAGCCATTTGTATCACTTGTTTCAGGTAAAATCATCAAAATAGTTGTTCCAACATAACAGAGCTCTGCATCCTAATAGGTTCTGGACGACTATTTTTTTAACGTACAGATACTCGTTTCGGCAAACAACAATTGTGATGCGACGGCAGCCATCAGAAGTTTCATCTTTAGTTTTCTTCTTATTAATTACATAATTTTCTAATTCAAAAATTAAATAAAGAAGACCAAGTGAAGCGGGTCCTTTTCAGCTAGTGAGAAATGTTGACACATTTATATGTAAACGCTTTAAGACCAGATAACATATTACAAAAATAATGCACTACATAAAATCGGCAGACATCTGGTGTGTTGTCTTGTTAACATTAATTGTTAAGCAAATGATTAGCTCTTTTGATATCAGTGGTTCACCGTGAAGCGGTTTCTTAAGGCATGGATGATTTTTGGTAAAGGTGGGATGAAATTTTACTGTGATTTACCCCTAAGAAGTTTTGAGGTTTTATTAATGGACATTGCTTTTTCACTGAATATACACAAGCTGTGAATTGTCTTTGAGATATTGACTTTGACACGCCTTAAATAACTACGAGTATAATCCGTTTTTTCTCACTTCTCACTATTCGTTAATATAGTGCGAAACTAATTTAACCGCTGTTGAAGCAATTTAGGTTTACTAAGTAATCCCGTTTTACGTCTCTTATGGATAAGTGCGCATGTGTACAATTTGTGGTATTCGCTTCCAGAAATGCATGGGTCGTTAAGCTCCATTTCTTCGTGTTTATAAATAACTAACTGTCGCAAAAATTCAGCTTGGTAAACTTCTTCTTAGTTAAAAAGAAGCAACCCCGAAACAGACTCATACAGTAGCTACTTTACGTTAAGAAATAGTTAGCAAAATTCTGCACAAACCTCCACCATCTGTCAGTACACAGTGCGTACTTGATTTTATGATGCCTCTTGTTCAGTAACTTCTAGATCTTGGATGGTTCAATCCCCAAATTTTAGTACAATCTATGTTCAGCATTGTTCAACAGCTATGGTTTTTAGTCAGTCAAGAATCAGCCATTTGCACTTCGAAAGCCAGCAAGCCAGCAGCAACACTGCTAGCGATCAGAGGTCTTCTTTCACTGTACGGACTAGGCCAGTTGTCCTCAAGGTGGTCCCCTCCCTTCTCCCCCCCCCCCCCCCCCCCCCCGGCGGGTTGAGAAGCGGGGAAAGCAGAAAGTAATAATTTCATACTATGTAGAATGAGACTTTCGATGAACAGATATCGCTATCGTCAGGTTCAGCAGGAATGTTGAGAAAAGTCGCGAGTAATGGTTGGTTATTTACGAAACATTTAAATCCACTAATGACAATAAACCGCTTGACAATTTGACCGCCACTTCCTGGCAGGACTGACTGCAAGCACATATTGTTGATCACAGTCATTGTGACTGTACACTCGATTTCTTCCAGGCTCTTGGAGTCAGTTCAAGGATAGTGCGTTCGCTGTAAGTTGAATTGTAGTGCGTGTTCGGTGGAAGTAGCTAACCGGATTTAAAAGAAAGTGGTATAAGTTCTCCACTCCCATGGATGAGTGATTGATTTTTAGTGGGAGTGATCCTATGAAAGCGATTCACATACCATCAAAAATGGTTCAAATGGCTCTGAGCACTATGGGACTTAACATCTAAGGTCATCAGTCCCCTAGAACTTAGAACTGCTTAAATCTAACTAACCTAAGGACAGCACACAACACCCAGTCATCACGTCACATGCCATCTCTTCCTCTTCGAAGGTATGCAGTTCTAATAACGAAATAGATTCGAATTTAATCAAATTACATTCTTCTTTCGCATCTTCCTCTGTTCCAATCAGACTATTAGGAAACTTGTTGAAACTTCGCCGCAGAGCAACGCCTTGTCTCGGCTGATGACCCGAGAAGACTTCGTTGTCGAGTTGATTGAGATTAGGCTCTATCTGGAAGAGTACTCTTAGCCAGGAAAGGGATGTAACTGCATTAAGCGATACCTTTTTGTGAACTTCGCCAGCTGTTCCAGTACATACAGCCTTCCATGGGTTTTCTTTAATGAGGATACATTTAAAGGAAATTGTATCATTGCCAGAGTGAACACAAGTCACAAAAATCATTTATACTTAAATAACAGGTTCACTCGTACGACCGAGTCTCTTAATGTTCTGCAGTCTGGTACCCTTAGCAAATAACTGGCATTTGAAGCTGACTGCTGAACGGTCCTACTGCCGCAAACATACATTTCATGTAGGGACTACGAAGATGAGATACGAGAAATTAGGGCTCATACGGAGGTATATAGATAGTGGATTTTCCCTCGAAATGTGTTCTTTGTTTGGGGATTTTAGGCAACGATAGACTGAAGCCTATAAAACTAGACACCTACACACAGAACATCCAGACAATGTAAATAGACCCGTCGAATTTTCTAAGCAACAACTGAAAGGAAATGTCAAATTCTTCAAAAACAGATACCAGTTCCTAAGGAAGGCCTAAAAGCATCCCTAGAGGTATCCTATTTACTTGCAAATCCAAGTGACCACACGTTATTGATGAGAAATGAATTCTTCCCGTAGCCGTCTAAGCGTGCGAAATCATGCCTGGAGGAAGGTTTGGTGACAGTCTGGAGTCGATACCACTCTCACGTGATGAAAAATCATTTGCTACCACGTCTTCATGATAGGTCAGAATTCGCCCTGCAACCTGATGACAGTACTGATATCGGAAATATTTTCCAGCTTCGTGTTTTTGTACGTTACTGTTACGAAAATGAAATGCTCGAGAATTATCGATTTTGTAAATCTTGAGAGGGAGGACTAAGGACGCAGATATTTTTTTCATTGTTAATCCCTGTTTTGTTGATAGGGATCTGTCATGGACAAACTGTTGGTATATGTACCGATGGAGCAGCAGCATGGACTGAAATTAAAACGGGCTACATGGCAACATTATGTTCTGTTTCTCTTTCTCTAAAATTCACACAATGCGTGTTACACATCTGCGCGCATAAGTACCTTTATTGTGTAGTGGGAAAGTTCTTCGTCGCATTGTGGAATTGATATCGTCTTTTCCTACAGAACGCAAGTCCTAAACTCGCGGCTCTGTTTCCGGATGAAAAATGGTTTCTAGTATTGTGGGTACTACATAGACGACGTTTTTGAGAAAGTGAATCTTCACTTATCACTTCAAGGCCTAAACACTAATATCATCTTCGTAAGTGAGAATGTACATGCGTTTAAAAGGAAACTTGGGGTGTGCAAAATCCGGATGGAGAAGGGTAACAGCGAGATGTTTTCTTGTCTGAATGATTTCGTGAAGGAAAATAATGTGGATGTACGTAAAATTATTAGCATTGGCGTAGTATATTCCGAAAACCCTCGGCAACAGTTCGAGGATAAATTTCCAGAACCTTCGTCTGAGTATGACTGGACCCACAATCCGTTCGATAAGATCGTAACAAATCACTGGTCAACAATGAAACAGTAGGACTAGTAGAAATCTCAATTGATAGAACACTTTGAAATTAATTTAAATTGAAGTCTCTTGAAAATTTTTGGGGGCAGACTCGAAATGAATAGCCCAATTTAGCAAGAAGGGCAGTAAACGTGATATTACCCTTCGCATGTATTTACCTGTGGGAGTCAGCATTTTCCGCAGTGGCCTTAATCAAAACGAAACGTCGGTCCCAACGTCAGCTGGAAGAGGGTCTGTGAACTGCTGTTTCAAAGATCGAACCAGGATTCTACCTGCGTGCTTCACATATTCAAGCACACACATCTCACTGAACGCGTATACCAGGAAATTATCAAATTTTGAACCGTGTGCATTTGTACTCTTGTTTATGCCGAATATTATGCTGTCGTCATTTGTGCGTCGTTATCTTTCAATTATTGAAACCTTGTAAATGAATTAAAAGCGGTATAGGGGGAAACAGTTAAACCTGAACCGTATAATTTATGAACTAATTTTTGAATAAATATCTAAGTAGTGAAACACACATACTTGTTCAGTTCCATTAAGTGCACACACAGCCACGGTCATTTATGAACTGTTGTAATTGTTAACATTCACCACCTTTGAATTACACGAATATATGAAAATTTTTCAAATATGTTTAACTCTCATCTGCTCGAATAATTATTGTTACTGTTGCAATGGATAATTACATTAATTAGACAGAAGTAAATAGAGAACGTGGACTTTTTTCGTATCAAGTATGAGAAATGCTGAGGAACGGAAGAAAAATAGGGGGAGGGGACAAAAAAATTTATGTTTGAGAACCCCTGGACTGAGCTACAGCGCTGCTGTTACGTTTGACCCACGTCGCTGAATGTCTAAGATGACGTGGCGACTCTAGGTATTACGTGAGTACTAGCTAAGTTATTATTGTCGTTTGTAATCAATATTTACCTGCAAACAAACAAAAAAATAGTAATTTTTTCCGAAGTGATAATTAAAGCTCAGTGCTCCCCCCCCCCCTCCCCCTTCCCCCCTTGTATGCTACCTGCCGCCCGATGTGGGAGCTGAATTATTACTGGGAGGTGAGGAGAGTTTTGCGGTGTTTGTTTGTGAGCGAGTAGTTCACGCTTTAGGCGGCGCGTGTTTTTTCGGTGGGGAGCGCATTCTTGAGGGCGCTCCCTGCTGCACGTCCCCGGCAGGAGCCCACAAAAAGCAGGGGGCGCGGCGGGTGCAGGCAGCCTGAAAAAACACGGCCCGCACTTGCCCCCGCTGATCCCTTTAATCGCCGTTTCGACTTTCGCACCTGACCCACCACCTCCCGCAGGAAGTGGGGAGGCCCCCGTTTTATTAAAACATCCCCTTCCGCCTTTGTGAACAGGTTGGCCCGTCCTTTTTTTAAGCCCTCTGCGAGGGGATGTTCCCTCTTTGCCCCAGCTCAGCCCTTCACCTGTTACGTGACACCTTGCCCCGGCCGTTTGTTGCCTGTGGAGTGGCAAGTGCTGCACGCTGCCTGTACAAGTCCTATATACTGCGGTTACCACAAAAAAGCGGCGCTTCTCGAGACGCGGGGAAGGTGCAGGCCCTAATGCGTTACAGCAAGGGTGATACAGAGCTGACTAGAAAACAGCTGGTGCCAGTTAAGCCTCACAAAAACATTGGCCGTGACTTTTTAATAAATATATGAACAGGTCAGGATGATTCAAGACTAAGCCTCAATCTCTCGAAAACAATTTTCAATATATCGAGCGAGTATAGCTAGGTGTATCTATGGAAAGCGGTTTGTTGATTTTTCAACACATGGTGCAGTAATGTAAGCGTATTTTAAGCCATTAAAATTTATTAAGTTAGAGATATTCCCAATCTTTATTTTGCTCTCCTATAAAATTTACTTCTTGTGCCTTAGGATTGAATCAATCCGACCTCTTAATATACTTAAACGCAAAAGGTAATGCAGTATGACATGTAATACCAAAATGCTTCTATGCAAATGGATGCCTAGCACAGAATGAAAACTAAAAATATTAAAGAGAACATTCTTGAGGGAAATTTTAGGATCATTACGAAGCACAGAAGACTGGAAATTAGAAGTAATAGGGAATTATATTAAAATACAGCAAAAACAATTGAAACAATGAAGAAAAGAAGAGTGCTGTTTTTTGGACGTTTCTATAGGCTGGATGGCAACAGGCCGACAAAACAAATCTTGAAGTATCTCTGACAAAAGAATTTAGCAATGAGCTGACTCCGGTGTGTTAAAAAGAGATTTGGAAATATGTAACGTAATAGCAGTAGAAGAAGCGGAAAGAAAGATCCAGAAGGAAATTATTAAATTTAGAAGGTTTCTAAGGCAGAAGTAGTCAGAGAGCAGGAGTGAAGTGGTCTGTATTAGTAGTGACGAGCAGGACTCGCTGTCTGGGTGTTCAGTACAAACTTAATTAAGCGTATGGACAGTTCATCTAGTCTATAGGTTTTTAAGAGTGAGTTTGCGGATATCAGTGACCGTATCTTTTGATAGCATTGACTCGAAGTATAAATTTTTGACACCGCCAAGTGATTATAGACCTTAGTATTTGACATAAATTTCAACTTGATACTTTTACTAGTTCCTAGGAAAAGGATTCTTAACGGATGGACAGAGAGAGGTGGACAACTAAGCACTCTTGCACTGGTTCCGTTTTTACCGTTTGAGGTGTAGAACCCTAAAAACTAAAAAGAGACATTGCAAAAAGGTGGAGTAAACGGGAGGTAAGAAATATATTTGTAGAAAAATCTTGAATGTTATTGAATTTATGCAATACATGTGAACAGTCAATTTGTTTACGATTCTCTTACACGTAGTGAGCGATATGGTCTAAAAATCGACGTACGTGAAACAAAATTAATGGTCATCGTCAAGGAATACGTACCAAGCTATCATCTAAATGTTAAGGGTAAACTTTGTGAACAAGTAAAAACTTCGTATAACTGGGAATTAACATTAACAGCCAATGGGATAACTCCAAAGAAATTAGAGTCCGTGGTGAGAAAACGAGAACCGAGTTTTGTAAAATTACTAATGTATTAAAGAGCCAGCACCTCTCAGTTCTACGTGGGTATGTATTCCCCATCCTTTTCTATGGGGCTGAGACCTACATTGTGACCAGGACGACGGACAAACGACTTGAAGCATTTGGTTGTACTGGAGAGTACTAAGAATACCATTGACAGATAAAATTACTAACAACAACATTCTCTGCCTAGTGAAGAAAGAAAAAAAACTCTTAACACAGCAAAATCCAGAAAACTAAAATATCTTGGCCATGTATTGAGGAATGGAAGCAGATAAAACTGTGCAGGACATCTTTAAGAAAAGATTAGGAAGAACAGTGTCTTTGCACGGAAACTTAAGGGCGTGGAGTTCACAGACGAGCGAGGAACTATTTCGGACAAGCACAAATGTGATATAGTTACGATGGCCACCAACATCGTAAACAGATAGACTGTAGGAGAAGAAAATGTTTATTTTGCGTGTACGATTTCAAGGCCAACCTGTGGCGCCGTGTGGAAGCAGAATGTGAAGAGAAAATCTCTGCCGTTTGTAAACGCGAAATCTTTCTGGTTGATGGGAGATTGCATTTTATAGCTAAAATGGCACTATGAATTCGTATCAGTGATTATAGGCTGTTTTCCACAATCATACACAAATTACATTCTTGCTGCAAGAATAGTTCACTAGAAAAAAATGGGTCCAGATATTATACTGTATGTGTTGAGAGGGTTGATGCCTGTGGTAGGGAATTACTCTCTCTCTCTCTCTCTCTCTCTCTCTCTCTCTCTCTCTCTCACACACACACACACACACACACACACACACACACACACAGAGAGAGAGAGAGAGAGAGAGAGAGAGAGAGAGAGAGAGACCAAGCAGTGGTTTTGATTCCAAAATGCCTGTCCAACAGGGTTGATGCCTGTGGTAGGAAATTACTCTCTCTCTCTCTCTCTCTCTCTCTCTCTCACACACACACATACACACACACACACACACACACACACACACACACACACACACACACACACAGAGAGAGAGAGAGAGAGAGAGAGAGAGAGAGACCAAGCAGTGGTTTTGATTCCAAAATACTCCCCACCATACTGCAGGTTCCACCGTAACTAACCGGGTGAGACAGTTTTTAGATTAGGCATATGAAACTTTTTCCCAGCAGCAAAAATGTCCGTGAAGAGACGCTGATAGGCATCTCGTACTCTGCTATAATGGATCTCCCTGTTTTTATTTGGACAGATTGTTGAAAGAACCAGATTTGTTCAGAATATCAAAGGAAGCATTACAAAGCTACTAACTGAAACAGGGGAAAAGAATCAAATACAAGATGAATAGGTAACACAGAAGAATGAAATACGGAGGGCCGCAGTGGCTCAAATAACCAAAAAGACAAAATTCAGTATAAATGCTGTGATGTAATACGAGATATTGAACTTAATTTTCGAACGAATGAAATGGATTAGGCTAAAGGGACGGAAACAAGATGCCAAAAATATTAGACTGACATAATGTGCTAAATGGCGAAGTAAGAACGTCTAGACGAGAAATGTACAACTGTTGAGTCCTGTGTAACTGCAGGTAACGTAGATACAGTGTATGGGGTAATTGAGAGAAAGGGAAGCAGTTGTACGAATATCGATAGCTCAGATGGAAAGCTAATAATAAACAAAGAAAGGGAGTCTGGAAGATGGAAGGACTAAAGAGAAGAACTATACAAAGGGAACAAATTTCAAGACAGTATAACGGAAAAAGAAAAGGAAGAAGATGAAGAAAGAAGAAAGGTGTGATGCTGCGAAAAGACAATGAGAGAGCTCTGAAAGACGTAAGTCAAAACAAGGCACCTGGAGTAGACGACATGACTTCACAGTTATTGAGATCCTTGGGAAAACCAGAGAAAAGTAGTAAATGTAAAAACGTGCCAAACGATACTGACGCGACGACTTAGAAGATAGGTTGAAGAAAGCTAAACCTACGATTATAGTATTTGTAGATTCTACAAAGCTTTCGACAACGTCTACTCGAATACACTCTTTAAAATTCTGAATGTAACAGGGATAAAATGTGGGAACGAAATGTTATCTAGAACTTTAACAGAGTCCACGCTGCAATTATAAGAGCCGAAGGACACGATAGTAAAGAAGCAAAGAAGGGCTGTAGCTTATCGCCAGCGTTATTCAAAGTGCACATTAAACAGGCGGTAAAGAGAACCAGAGACAAAATTTGGAAAGGGAATTTATGTTCAGGAAGAAGTAATAAAAATTTCAGGCTTGTTGATAATATGGTAACTCTGTAAGGCAAAGGACCTGGAATATCTATTGAGGAAAATAGATAGCGTGTTGAAAAGAGCTCATGAGATGAACATTGACAATATTGAAATAAGGGCATTGAAGTCTAGTCAAATTAACTAAGCTGATCCTGGCGAATTGAGATTAGGAAATGAGACACAAAAGTTATAGCAGAATTATACTATTTGGGGAGCAAGACAACGATGGCCAAAGCAGAGAGTGTATAAAATACAGACTGGCAAGAGCAAGAATGCTTTTCTGGGAAGAAGATAATTTTTGACGTCTGGTATAAGTTTGAGTGTTAGGAGATCTTTTCTGAATGTATTAGTCTAGAGTGTAGCCTTATATGGAAATGAACCGTGGATAATGAGCATTACAGACAAGAAGATAATAGAAGCTTCTGAAATCTGCGGCACTACTAAAGAACGTTGAAAATTAAATGGGTGGATCGTATAAATAATGATAAGGTATTGATCGAATTGATGGGAAAAGAAATTTAGGGCACAACTTTATTAAAAGAGGGAATCAATGAAAAGACACATTCCGAGACATCAAGGAATAGTCGATGGAGATAAGCGTGGGGCATAAAAATTGTAGAAGAAGACAAAATGTATTTGGATTGTAATACTTATACAGAAATGAAGAGACTTCCACAGGATAAACTAGCATGAAGCATTGCATCAAAGCAGACTTGGCGCTGAAAACCACAACGATGACAACAACAACAATAGAAACATACGAAGAACATTAGGTCAGTTGAGGAAATATCTGGTAGAATAATATACTAATCTACGTGGCATTAAACTTCTGTTTTTTCTGTCATTCATCCACCTGTTTTCGCATGAGATGCTGAACTTAGTTATGGTACCATGGTCATATCGGAATCGAACTTATTACAAACGTGACAGTTGCTCCGGAAGGAAAAGGCAGAGGCCTGATTGAGGGAACTGTTCCGACATATCGCAACATCTCTTCTTTCTTCTGACACTCCTTAATCACTTTTTCTACGCCTCGTAAATGTAATTTACCTGCTATCGTAAGTTGACAAATGTGATATAATTCAGTCTCACGTCCACAAGAGCATCGTTTTTGCTTCTATTTTAGTCGGAAGTGACCTTGAATGGGTTGCCTAATGGATTAGTTCAGGCTGGTTTAATGCTGTCGCAGTACACAAAGATTGCAAGCTGCGAATTTGAATGGGGTGTCTTTAGAACTAGTATTTTAAATGGTTTTGGATTACGTGAACCAACTGGTTATAAAATTTTGTTACAAATCGCCTTCTCGGAAAATGTACGTAGTGGACAGTTCCACCGCCCCATGATTTCTAAATGCCAAGGAGTTTTGGACAGAGAGACGTTTCTATAAACTGCTCAAGGCTACTGCTACTACTTTCACGGTTTATCGTTTACCTGTGACACCCTATTTAATTATTTACATTTTTATAGTAATAGAGACTATTTTTAAAATAAAAAATAAGAAATGTGAAAAAACTGCGTAAGTGAGAATAGAGTACGCAATCGATTAAGAGCACACGGGGGAATTTCATACAGTTGGTACCACCGCTGTTGGTTGATATGATGATGTAGCGTGTGTCTACAACAGCAGTTGGAGAAATCATAATCTGATCAACTTCATTTCCAGTTCAAAAGGTAAAAAATGGTGGTCTTAATATTTAGATAATATTTGGAAGTTAAAACCTATGGCCGGCCGAAGTGGCCGTGCGGTTCTAGGCGCTACAGTACGGAGCCGAGCGACCGCTACAGTCGCAGGTTAGAATCCTGCCTCGGGCATGGATGTGTGTGATGTCCTTAGGTTAGTTAGGTTTAATTAGTTCTAAGTTCTAGGCGACTAATGACCTCAGAAGTTAAGTCGTATAGTGCTCAGAGCCTTAAAACCTTATGTTTTCTCTGAATTTATGTAAATAAAGCTTTTTGCCACTCATCACAGTACAGTGCAGTTAATTTGCAGCAAAATACACGGGTTGGAGTTCCTTGTGTGAATGGTGTCAGCTCCTACACTATGTGATCAAAAGTATCCGGAAACCTGGCTGAAAATGACGTACAAGTTCGTGGCGCCCTCCATCGGTAATGCTAGAATTCAGTATGGTGTTGACCCAGGCGCTGGAAGGTTCCTTGGGGATTGGCAGCCCATTCTTCACGGAGTGCTGCTCTGAAGAGAGGTATCGATGTGGGTCGGTGAGCCCTGGCACGAAGTCGGCGTTCCAAAACATCCCATAGGTGTTCTGTGGGATTCAGGTCAGGACTCTGTGCAAGTCAGTCCATTAGAGGGATGTTATTGTCATGTAACCATTCCGCCACAAGCCGTTCATTATGAACAGGTGCTCGATCGTGTTGAAAGACGTAGTCGCCATTCCCGAATTGCTCTTCAACAGTGGGAAGCAAGGAGGTGCTTAAAACATCAATGTAGGCCTGTGCTGTGATAGTGTCACGCAAAAAAAGAAGGGGCGCAAGCCCCCTCCATGAAAAACATGACCACTCCATAACACCACCCCTCCGAATTTTGCTGTTGGCGGTACGCACGCTGGCAGATGACGTTCACCGGGCATCCGCCATACTCACACTCTGCCATCGGATCGCCACATTGTGTACTGTGATTCGTCACTCCACTCAACGTTTTTCCACTGTTCGATCGTCCAGTGTTTACGCTCCTTATACCAAGCGAGGCGTTGTTTGGCATTTACCGGCAGCCGCTCGACCATGAAATCCAAGTTTTCTCACCCATCACACCTCCCCCCCTTCCCCCCCCCCCCACCCCCGCCTAACTGTCATAGTACTGGCAGTGCATCCTTATGCAGTTTGGAATTCCTGTGTCATGTTGATGGTCTGGATAGATGTCAGCCTATTACACATTAAGACCCTCTTCAACTGTCGGCGGTCTCTGTGAGTCAACAGACGAGGTCGGCCTGTGCGCTTTTGTGCTGTACGTGTCCCTTCACGTTTCTACTTCACAATCACATCGGAAACAGTGGACCTAGGGATACTTAAGAGTGTGAAAATCTCGCGCGCAGGCGTATGACACAAGTGACACCCAATCACCTGACCACATTCGAAGTCTGTGAGTTCCGCGGAACGCCTCATTCTGCTCTCTCACGATGTCTAATGGCTACTGAGGTCGCTGATATGGAGTACCTGGCAGTAGGTGGCAGCACAATGCACCTAATATGAAAAACGTATGTTTTTGGGGGTGTCCGGATACTTTTGATCACTTAGTGCATGTCAGTTGAGTATCATCCTGAAGAGAAGCAGAACATGTAGGTCCTAAGTAAGATAAAACTACCTACTCCTCGAGAAGCAGAACATGTAGGTCCTAAGTAAGATAAAACTACCTACTCGTCGAAGACCTGTACACTATCTAATACATTTTTTATGAAACTACAGTGAACTTTCAGTGTTTAGGACGAAAACCACATTAAATGTGGAGAAGTGCCTTGGACATGGCGCGAAATTAAGCATTAAGGTAAGGCATAGGTCGACCACAATATTATTGCATCTGGGGCCGAGGGCACTTCGGTCGCGTTGTCGTGAGGTTTTATCCTGGTATTTCATGACAACACGCTGAAACAATTGATAGTATACGAACAGCTGTCCTGAAGTCATTCACAGTGCGATGCTTTTTCGTTACCCACACTGTACTTGTTTACTGCAACGTCACCGCGTGATTTGGAAAGTGGCAACGGGAGGGCAAGTGCACTAATATCGTGGTCGAATAACAAAACTGTTACGAAAGTTTCATCTAACATTCTACAAACTTATGAAAATACAAACTGTTTCCATTAGAACTAATGTGTGTGCTGCGCTCACGCACAGGACCAGTTTAAAGACCAAGCGACACAAGCCTACCGCTTGGGGCGCCAGGCTGAGGGGGGCTCAAAGTATGGAATACTTCCTTCTGACACCCTGTATTACATGTACCTTATAATATGCTTATCGCGATGAACGTAACGCAAACATGGAATGCCTGGTTAAAAGAAGAGAGTGCCTGATGGCCGTAATCTTGCCAGATTAAAAATGTATCCATACATATAAGTAAAACTGTAACTGGTCGATGGCTGTACGTAGGAGACATTTAAGAAAATTTAATGTGAGGGGTCGTTATAACAGCAATAGTCCCCCAAAAAGTTATTTTTAGAATTTTTCGTTTTTTGTCTGTCTCTTTGTCCGTATTTTTGTACGCGCATAACTACTGACGAAATTGGATGCGGTTTTCATAGTTGTATTGTTGGAGGTCTAACTCAAAACACGTTGCTTCTTGATACGCCGCCTCGAAGGAGAGTTAACTTCAAATAGTTCAAATGGCTCTGAGCACTACGGGACTTAACTTCTGAGGTCATCAGTCCCCTAGAACTTAGAACTACTTAAACCTAACTAACCTAAGGACATCACACACATCCATGCCCGAGGCAGGATTCGAACCTGCGACCGTAGCGCTCGCGCAGTTCCAGACTGTAGCGCCTAGAACCGCTCGCCCACTGCGGTCGGCGGAGCTTCGGTCAAATTTTTTGCACCATTTCACTGCGGCTGAACGCGGTATTGCATTTGGTCCTCTATAATTTAACACTGCTACAGTTTGCTTGAAGTGATTAACGTAAACAATGAAGAATATATTTCCCCGGTCCTTCCCAATATGCACGCAATGTCGTAGCCACAGCACCACATCATTGGGTGAAGTCGCAGTGCCGAGTGTTTGTACGTGCTAGCGAGCCGGCTGGCCCCTACTCGACCGCCAGTGGCTGACGCGTGCCATTCTTTTCCCCCTCAGCCCCGAGCAGGGGAATGCAGGCTTTTTGAGCGCCCCTAGCTGCGACTCACCCTCGCCTCTGGGTTTTTCGCGGCCCCACTCTCATCCCTAAAACGGCGCCCCGTGTAATCTCGTGCCGAGGGCAGGGCGCGGCCCCTCCGTGTAGCTGCGAGTCGCGCACTTTTTGCCAATAGGGAGTCTGCACGCGACTGACACGTGGGCCCCGATGTGCAAGGGTCACGTGACGAGGGGCGCTGCATAACATTAACTCGTGCGGAACACCTTGTTATGCCCCCTACCCAACCGACGTTCTCCATTTTGAAAATTACTGAACTCCGACATTGTTTTCAATGAATAACTCATCGAAACACCCCAGACCAGCAGTGAGTATATTTTAAAAAGTCGAATAAACTCTTTAATCAGATTGATGCTTGTATGTTTGTGCACGTTTTGATATGCCGAATAAGTAAACTTTGTTTGATGTTTCAGTTGTAATACAATCGTTCTTTGAAATTACACGTATGCATGTTTGGTAAACTGATTCACGACTTTTTGTTTCACAAATAATTAAAAAATTCCCTGTGCTCACTTCGGGTTCGCGCCGTAGACGTACGTGAAAATGTCAGGATAAAATCATAACAAATGTTCCTTGCTAATATATAGTTTAATTATCAGTCTCTTTCTTACAATGGTTACACAAGGCGGTATACTGATTTCAGAATAGATAAATCACAAGTTTATTGTATGTGCCAAAGTTCTGTGAGCTCATGATGTCGCTCAAGTTTATCGAGGGATATTTAAGGGTGTGCATAGGATCATCATCGACGTGGTCAGCATGATTAGCAGTGACATCTTTCATAAAATAGACAGCCGCCAGAAGCAGATCATAGGTGTATGACATGAGCTCCAGTGGGGTCGATATAATACTGTGCAACAATATACCCGATAGGGCAGCTATGTAATTACTTTGCACCGTCTTTTCATTTCCTTTTCGACGCTGCAGTACGTCTCGTATTCGGTCAGCACTGGCCTTTTTACGCGTTTTGTATTTCTTTCGACGCGAGATTTCCCCTGACTTGCCTTCCGCTGCTTTTTTATTTTCGATTTGATACCGATTTTCTCTTATACTCCGACGAATACTTTTATTGCATCACTTTTTGTCCAAGTAGCACTCAGAAAGTTCTACACAATGACGCCCGAACCCATATGTTAATTAAGCGCGTTTCCACGCCACACCTATTTATAATCTTACAGAATGCTAAATCGTAACAACCACGCGCATGAGCCTACACAAGTGTAACGACGCCACAACCAAAAAACATACTGCGCTACAAAACATGTACAGACATGACCCATCCGTTGTGGGCTCAACTTCGTTTACATATTATTAGTCTCGTAGTTATTAACGATTCAAATTTGACGGTATTTTCTCAAAAAGAAAAAAAAGGGTCCGGCCGGCGAGTGAATGACTTTTTCACGTTAAAAACTTAAAATTTAGTCTCCGGTTGGATTACGTTTTTATTTATATTTAAAACTTTCGGTGACGCAGCCTACAAACACAAACATTTGTTTTTACATTAAGGTAACAAAAGTCATGGTATAGAGAGATATGTACATATACAGGTGGCGGTAGTATCGAGTACGCAAGCTATAAAAGGGCAGTGCATGGCTAAGCTATCATTTGTACTCACGTAATTTCATGTGAAAAGGTTTCCGGCGGGAATTAACAGACTTTGAAGACGGAATTGTAGTTGGAGATAGACGCGTAGGCTATTCAGTTTCGGAAATCGTTAGGGAATTCAGTATTCTGAGATCCATAGTGTAAGGAGTGTGCCGACAACACCAAATTTCAGGCAATACCTCTCACCACTGACAACGCAGTAGCCAACGGCCTTCAATGAACAACCGAGAGCAGGCGTTTAAGCAGAGTTGTCAGTGCTAAGAAACAAGCAACATTGCGTGAAATAATCGACCAACTGAATGTGGGATGTACGACGAACGTTTTCGTTAGCAAAGTGCGGCGAAATTCGGCGTTAATGGGCTATGACAGCAGACGACCGACCCGAGTGCCTTTGTTAACAGCGCGACACCGCCTGCAGCGCCTCTCTTGGCCTCGTGACCATATCGGTTGGACACATTCGACTGGAAAACTGTGGCCTGGTCAGCTGAGTCCCGATTTCACTTGGTAAGAGCTGACGGTAGAGTTCAAGTGTGGCGCAGACCCCACGAAGCAATGGACCCAAGTTATCAACAAACCACTTCGTAAAACTGTGGTTGCTCCGTAATGGTGTGAGCTGTGTTTACAAGGAATGGACTGGGTCCTCGGTCCAACTGAACAGATCATTGACTGAAAATGGTTGTGTTCGGCTACATGGAATTAATGTTCCCAAAACAACGATGGAATTTTTGTTGATGACAGTGCACCATGTTGGTGAACCACAGTTGTTCGCGACTGGCTTGAACTGAAGAACGTTCTGGACAGTTCGAGCGAATGATTTGGCCACCCAGATCGGCCGACGTGAATCCCATCGAACATTCATAATCTAGAGATCGGTTCGTGCACCAACAACACTTACAGAATTATGTATGGTCATAGAGACAGCATGGCGAAGTATTTCTGCAGGGGACTTAAGACACGAGGTTAGGAGGTCCACCATGTCTTTTGTCACCTCATTGTGTAACGCAATCAGGCGATCAAGGCTCGGATCAGTTCAGAAATGCTCCCCTGAAGCTGGCAAAAAAGTGTGCATATGCATTATTGATAGTTTGGTGCCTACATATGTGAAAGTGGAAATAAAATATGTAACACATTGGACACTAACAGTAACTATATGTGCTGAAAAGAAATGGATAAAAACTGAAGTGCAGATGCTCTACAAGAAGAAAGAACGTTTAAATACTAAAATTTATTGTTTTCAGGTGCAGATTAGTGCGTCTATTCACCAGTTACAGCATGAATTTATTATTTAAACGAAAATCTTGAAACTTAGTTACTGGTTTTGTTGTGTTTTTCTGTATATTCATTGATGTATGTGGGTTGAAAAAGTCAATTGTCCGTAAGGTCTACCTTCATAGTGGAGCGGTCAGCGTTTCTGGCTATCACAGGAAGGAGCGGAATCGATTCCTGATAGTTCAAGGAATGCACCTTGGTGGGAGCACTAGTACAGGAGTCTGGAACCGCACGACCGCTACGGTCGCAGGTTCGAATCCTGCCTCGGCCATGGATGTGTGTGATGTCCTTAGGTTAGTTAGGTTTAAGTAGTTCTAAGTTCTAGGAGACTGATGACCTCAGATGTTAAGTCCCATAGTGCTCAGAGCCATTTGAACCATTTTTGAACTAGTAAAGGACTTCAAAAGACATGTGAGCAACTGCTTTAGGGAGAAAAAGAGACACTGTTATAGAAAACCGACAGCAGTGACTGGGACAGCGATTTGATGACTACACGCCTTTGCAATGGGCGCACGCCCCACGCCTGCCGCTGTTAGAAAAATAAAACCCATACCTCCCGGACGCTTAAGCGTCTTCCCGGAGGACAAGACCTACCACTTCCGCGGTCGGCCCACTCCTTTCATTCAAAGCAGATAGCTATGTACACGCTTGTAGTCGAAGCTGTAAAACCTTTTTCTCGTCTGTTGTAAGTAACAAGGAAATGCATGTCGAGAATAAATGCTTAAATGCGAGTTAGTAATTTTTATACCTATTCGTTGTATTTTTAAACATATTTATAAATTTATTGTCGTACGAGCCTACTACGTACGTCCATTTTTAAAATTGGCAATATTTTTCATTTTAGTTATTACTTCTAGGTTCTATTTTATAGGAAATTGATTTCACGTGTTGCATTCTCGTAAATTACCTGCTTTGGAGTCCGTCACTTGCTGCATCATGAACGAATGAACGAATTTTAAAGACTGACTAGACCTTTCCTTTTTTTAATTTTTTTTTTGAGGATTTGATTGAAATTTTGGGTTCAAATTTGCCTCACTACCTCAAGAAATCTGAACAGTAGAACTGATTATTGTAGTTGCTTTGGACACCTTCACAGGCATTGCTGGGTCACTCTCCACAAGGATGGAAGAATGAGAACTCTTTCGTCTGTATACGTATCCACTAAGTAGTCACAAAAAGATAATACTTTTTCAATCTGGTATTGTTGATATAAGGCCTCAACAATCACATAAGGATCTATCATTGGCAAACCAAAGACGCAAGACAGAAACTTTGTCCTGTACAAGTCCCCACGCTTGTATCTGTTGCCGCCAGCTGTGTGTTAGATGGAATTTACATCTAGCTCTGTGTTAGATGGAATTTACATCTTTGTATTCTTACATCAATCAACACTTCAATTCCATCTTTCATATTACTTTCTTCGAAATGTGAAAACATTGTTGATGGAGATAATTTCAGATCTAGATTATCACATTTATGAAGAACTGATGTAAAGCCATTCTGGGTAGATGAAGTTTTCTTACTGTTCAACATAAAAAAAACATTGGAATGTAATGCCCATCAACAAGCCTATTACTCGTAAATAGTTGACAAAAAACTTAGTGCAGTACTTGAAAATTTAGTTTACATATACTGTGTCACACTAAGTATTGCGAGGTTTTCAGCTTCACAGAACATTAGCTTGTTTTTGTCAGAATCATTCTGTAACAACAAATCCGTTAATGCATTCAGAACAACATGAGCGTCATGAATAGTAGTAATAAGTAATATGAGCAGAATTACGCGCCGAGCGTTGTAAATGGATTGACGTTAGCTGCCGACATCTTTAATGGTCATTTCTTCCGCGTGTTCTCCTTTGTTTGTAGATGTCTCATATATATCCTTTGTAGCTTTGCCCTTCAGGTAACAAACTATTTTCTGCCTCTTAATCTGTCAGCAGATACCTGTGCGCGTTTGTGGTTGTCGTGGCTCTCGAGCAGTTTGAATAACACTATTGCAACTCATAATGTCGCATTTCCATCACGCTACACCACCTAATAAGTATTTTTGGAATGCGAATGAGTAATCATTCTGGAGTAGCACTTTCCTTCTCATTCAATTCACTGTAACTGCAATCGCAGGACATGTTCACTACGAAATGATCTGCCGTAGACTGAGGCATAAGACCGCAGACCAACACTCCGATCAGACTGGGAGGGCTCGGGGCTGCTACTAGCTGGTAACCAGACATGTTCGGCTGACATGGGTCCTGCTATTTCCTGAACCTTCCACGTTACAGGAGGCGTGGGTCCTTCGCCCCCTTGCAGTGCTGTGCACAGTTCTGGAGACCAATGTGGACTGTAGCGTCACCTCTGTAAATTCACTTCCATGGTTATACAATCAGCGCACACTCCGCTGCAGGTGAAAATCTCATTCTGGAAACATTTTTTCGAATTACGAATGCAAACTTCAGTTCCGTTTTTCTTCACGCGCGATAAAATACATAGAAATGTAACTTACTTTTCCTTTCTTTATGTGTTGGTATCCTCTTAACTTCCAGCATAAGTATTTTTGACAGCATACTTTGTCTTTTCCGTTTCACGTGTGCGAACGCGAAGTTACAGCGGTGAATGAAAATTCATATGATTTATTTATTTACATTAAATCTTATTTCGTGACTGTGATTGACAAACACAACTACAGCTCGAAATTACCCGCATGAAAATTCATATGATTTATATATTTTCATCAAATCTTAAAACGTGACTGTGACTGAGGTATACAACTACAGCTTGAAATTACGAGCGTAGTTATTTTTAGTCTTTTGTCGAAACCGAACCTAATGTAAAATAAACAATTACAAATCTACTTACAATCTTATTCTTTCTCCCTTCAAGAGTGTTCCAAGTTTTCGTACGTGCGTAACATTACACATAACATCACTGATGGACGTTGTCTTGAAGTTCGTAAAAGATAACCGTACATGATCAAATTTCAGGTGCTGCAGATTCAGAGCATCATAAAACTTCGATAAGGGACCGTTATTATAGCTCACTGCCGTCATTCAAAAACACCTTTTTTTCACAATTATTGTGCACTTAAAAATAAACCTTTAATATAACGTACATGAAGCAAACAATGAGTCTGTGTAGCACATTGCCATTTAATGCATTGTTTATGTATGACCCTCTAAAAGTACACTGGAAGTAATGTATTGAACTTGACAACGCGCAACGGCAAAGGCTTTTGACTGAAATCTGGCCTTACTCCTCTGTAAACTATAATTCTACATTAGCAACGTTGGAAGTTTGGAAGTGGCACTTACCTTGCTTTGGCTGGTGTTGGTCAGTCAAATGAATTGTCTGCCTGTCTGCGTTAGCAAGAGGTCTCAATTTTGCTCCTACACCTGTTTCACCACCACTACTGAACTTCGTCAGTTCCATCGAAGAAGCTTTGCGTCGTCTTGCTACAGACGAAGCTCAGGAAGTGCGCCGGGAGTCTTATCGTGTGTTGACAAGAGCTGCACCGCCGAAGAGCATCTCGTCTATGGAGAGGGCAGCCCTCCGGAACTTGGGAGCAGACCCGGATACAGTGGTACTTAAATCGGACAAAGGTAATGCTACTGTTTTAATGGTACGAGAGGACTATATTAATAAGATTAATGTTTTATTAAGTGACTCAACATATCGCAAAATAGATAAGGACCCTTCTGCCCGAGTGGTGCGGAAAACAGCAGAGCTTCTGACTAACAGTTCCTTACCAAAGGACGTAATTAAGAAACTAAAACCAAATAGTTCAATTCCACCTAGGCTATATGGATTGCCAAAGATCCACAAGGATAACGTGCCATTACGTCCAATTGTGAGTAATATTGGAGCAGCCACTTAACGACTTAGCAAAGTGTTTGGTGTCTTTGCTCAGCCCAATGGTAGGAAAGTATCCACATCACATGAAGAATTCCAGTGATTTTACCAGCAGACTTAAGTTATTGCAGCTGCAAAGTCATGACTTGTTGGTCAGTTATGACGTAGTTTCACTTTTTACAAATGTACCTCTTGTGCACTCACTACATCTCTTTGGCAATAGGTTTGGAGCTGACATTACAGCGCCGTTTGAGCATACCCTCTCCTCTACATATTTTTTATTTAACAACGAGTTTTATGAGCAATCAGACGGTGTCGCTATGGGGAGTCCTTTGTCTCCCCTGGTGGCCAATCTTTTTATAGAAGATTTTGAGGAGCGAGCACTCGCCTCAGCCACTTTTAAACCAACAGTATTTTGGCGATATGTTGATGATACTTTTATAGTTTGGCCTCATGGTTTGGATCGTCTGCGAGAGGTCCTACAGCATCTGAACTCCATACGCGAAAACATAAAATTTACTATGGAGTTGGAGAAGGAGGGTTGCCTGCCGTTTTTAGACCTATTGGTGCGACGTAAGAGCGATGGCACACTTGGTTATTCGGTATATAGAAAGCCCATTCACACAGACCTTTACTTGCAAGCCGCTAGTTGCCACCATCCGGCACAAATGATGGGTGTTTTGAAGACATTGATCCACCGAGCCCACGTTATCTCTTGACACCGATAGTTTGCAAACAGAACTGGAGCACCTGCAGACTATATTTCTGAAGAATGGGTATTCGTCCCAGCAAGTGGAGCGAGCGCTGCAGACCTGTAAACGATGGAACAAAGAAGAGGAAGAGGTCTTTAAAACTACTGCCTATTTACCATATATTGGTAATATTTCAACGCAAATAGGCAGAATACTAAGAAAATATAAAGTGAAAGCAATCTTTCGCCCTCCTGCAAACATTTCGTAGCTGTTGGTATCTGTCAAAGACGACCTAGAACTGCGCAAGGCAGGTGTTTACGGGATTCCGTGTGAATGCGGCAAATCTTATATAGGGCAAACGACACGTACTGTGCAGGATCGCATTGTAGAACATCAGCGGCATACTCGCCTTCTTCAGCCTTGCAAGTCTGCCATCGCCGAAACCTGCATTTCCACTGGTCATGCCATGTATTACGATGAGCCAAAAATTGTGGCCCAAACGTCAAACTTTTGGAGTTTATTATTAATGAATCCGTGGAAATACGGCTGTCTGCCGATCGTAACGGCGGTTACCAATTGAATTCGGCATAGAATCCAATCGTCGAAAAGCTTCGTGTTCTCCGTAGCCGGCGTAGGTCTGTGATGGAACCGCGGGAAGACAATCGAATTGATATCGATGCAGCGAGTTTTCATCACGGAGGGCGCGCTGCGCAGCAGAATCAAACGGGCTCAAGTAGCGCACGCGCAGCGCCAAGCGAATCCACCACGCGTGTGCCGGAGGGGCCTTAAATACCAGAGCTCAGGGAGTTTTCTCCAGTATCACCTGAAGATGGCCGGAAGACTCTGCGCCGAAATATTGTGGCAGGAAGTTGCAAACATCCGGCAGTTCGCCCGAAATTTTGTGGAACGAATTTTATTTTGTTGCCAAGTCTGGTATTAAATCCTAGCGGGCAGTTTCACGTGGAAAAGACATGAGAAAAAGCGTTATGTGACTGACCTATGTTGCAGCGTTTCTCATTTCACAAATACGTTGTGGTCGGAAAGCAGCAGTGTTACGGCAGCAACCAAAAGATGTGAGAAACAAACTGAATGTACGTGGGAAATTAAGCTTAACGGAAACAGTTATGCTGTGCTGGCACAGGAGATGTTTGCATAATTATTATGTATTATTGAAAAGTGTCAAATCTGCTGTATTATTAACGTGAACCTTCTATTGAATAAACACATTGTCATTTTTTGCTACCTTTAATGCCTGTGAAGGAACATCAGCATTTGTTTCATGTCTCTTTTACATCAACTACTGTTCTGAAGATGTATTTTAATGAAACTACTGTTCACAATGTTTACTACAGCCTTGCAAAGAGAAGTGTGTGTCTGGCGCTAAAGACAGTACTGCATCACGTTGTGTTTTGGAGGAATGCACGTAGATTTACTTATGTACTTAAGAAAAATGAAACAGCCTCAATATGTACAACCTGTGAACGTCTGTATTTTATCTCCTCTGGCGAAACAATGTAAGAGGACGAGGAACAAAGACGTTCTGGGGATGCTGCTCTTCCTACAAGCACCGCGGTCCCAGGCACGCAATTCTGTTTGCCGAGCTGTATACGCGAGACATAAACGTTACACCATTGTCTTCCTGTAGTCATACGCTCACAGCTTTTGATTGTATCGTATGTACGCATTTGCAGATAGAGATATGTAATAGGATCTGTAAACAGCTCAGAAAAATATAGCCTCACCAATAAAATCATCGATTTGTCATATGACATATCAAGCTTGATTTGTAGCGGAGCCGAGCGGGGTTGCCGCGCGGTCTGAGGCGCCTTGCCACGGTTCGCGCGGCTCCCCCGTCGGAGGTTCGAGTCCTCCCTCGGGCGTGAGTGTCTGTGTTGTTCTTAGAGTAAGTTAGATTAAGTATTGCGTAAGTCTAGGGAGCGATGACCTCAGCAGTTTGGTCCCATAGGAACTTACCACAAATTTCCAAATTTTGCAGCTGGACGAACACCAGCGAACTAGCATCAGCAACCGACATTTACTTCTGGCGTAAACGATTAGCAAGCGCGAACAAACAGCACTCGGACGTGTTAGATTCCCATTTGCTGGTGCACGATCGTGTTCCTCTGGTTGCCGGTCTTTTGGCAGACTATCAAAGGAAGCTCGCGCCCTCTTTTCTTCGGCGCTAGCACCACAAGAAAGTATTCGTCTGCTATTCCGCATGTGAACTATTGTTGTTGTTTTGATGATTTGCGTGGTCAATAGAGTGGTCTGAAAATGATGTAATGTTGGTGACACAAGAATGTAGAAATCATAGGTGCTTGTGGGATCCGAGAGAACTATACTACAGATTCCGATTAAAAATAAATATGATTTGTAGAAAAATTGCCAAAATACTCAGTGGTCCAACTGGCAACATCGACAGAAGATAACCTAGTTATGTGCTTTCGTCCTGCGGGAACTTTGGAACTTTGTGGTAAGTTCCTATGGAACCAAACTGCTGAGGTCATCGTTCCCTAGTCCCTAGCCTTACATACTACTTAATCTAACTTACGCTAAGGACAACACACAAATCCATGCTGGAGGGAGGAGTCGAACCTCCGCGGTGGGGGGGGGGGGGGGGGGGGGGGCAACCGTGGCAACAAGGCGCCGTGCGGCGGGTACGTAGTGGTTAAACAGAGGCTCCGAGTTTTCTTTTATTAAAATTCATATACTTATGTACTTATTTTCCTACTCCATTTTACTTGCTTCGTCAAGAACAGCGCACTGGCCATGTAAAATAATTCTATATGAATACAAAATTTTCAGATTCTAGCTGTAACTATTACTTTCATCGAATGAAACCTGTCTTGGCACACGTCACTCGTTATCTTGTGTTATCTCCAATATACGTACAAACTTGTTCACAGGTACGAACGAATGGTAGTGAACAATGACGATCTGTTTGCGAATGCTCGTTCACTTGTGTTCGTGTCAATTCCAAATAAAAAAAATGGTTCAAATGCCTCTTTTCTTTCTCAGATAGCTTATATAATGGTAAGACAGAGACTTAGGAACCACGTTTTAAATTGTAAGACATTTCCAGGGGCAGATGTGGACTCTGACCACAATCTATTGGTAGATTAAAACTGAAGAAACTGCAAAAAGGTGGGAATTTAAGGAGACGGGACCTGGATAAACTGAAAGAACGAGAGGTTGTACAGAGTTTCAGGGAAAGCGTAAGGGAACAAATGGCAAGAATGGGGGAAAGAAATACAGTAGAAGAAGAATGGGTAGCTTTGAGGGGTGAAGTAGTGAAGGCAGCAGAGGATCAAGTAGGTAAAAAGACGAGGGCTAGTAGAAATCCTTGAGTAACAGAAGAAATATTGAATTTAATTGATGAAAGGAGAAAATATAAAAATGCAGTAAATGAAGATAGCAAAAAGGAATACACACGTCTCAAAAATGAGATCGACAGGAAGTGCAAAATGGTTAAGCAGGGATGGCTAGAGGATAAATGTAAGGATGTAGAGGCTTGTCTCACCAGGGGTAAGATAGATACTGCCTACAGGTAAATTAAAGAGACCTTTGGAGAAAAGAGAACCACTTGTATGAATATCAAGAGCTCAGATGCTTTCTAAGCAAAGAAGGGAAAGCAGAAAGGTGGAAGGAGTCTATAGAGGGTCTATACAAGGGCGACGTACTTGAGGACAATATTATGGAAATGGAAGAGGATGTAGATGAAGATGAAATGGGAGATATGATACTGAGTGAAGAGTTCGACAAAGCACTGAAAGACCTGAGGCGAAACAAGGCCCCGGGAGTAGACAACATTCCATTAGAACTACTGACGGCCTTGGTAGAGCCAGTCCTGACAAAACTCTACCATCTGGTGAGCAAGATGTATGATACAGGCGAAATACCCTCAGACTTAAAGAAGAATATAATAATCCCAATCCCAAAGAAAGCAGTTGTTGACAGATGTGAAAATTACCGAACTATCAGTTTAATAAGTCACGGCTGCAAAATACTAACGCGAATTCTTTACAGACGAATGGAAAAATTAGTAGAAACCGACCTTGGGGAAGATCAGTTTTGAATCCGTAGAAATATTGGAACACGTGAGGCAATACTGACCCTACGACTTATCTTAGAAGCTAGATTAAGAAAAGGCAAACCTACGTTTCTAGCATTTGTATACTTAGAGAAAGCTTTTGACAGTGTTGGCTGGAATACTCTCTTTCAAATTTTGAAGGTGGCAGGGGTAAAATACAGGGAGCGAAAGGCTATTTACAATTTGTATAGAAACCAAATGGCAGTTATAAGAGTTGAGGGGCATGAAAGGGAAGCAGTGGTTGGGAAGGGAGTGAGACAGGGTTGTAGCCTCTCTCCGATGTTATTCAATCTGTATATTGAGCAAGCAGTGAAGGAAACAAAAGAAAAATTCGGAGTAGGTATTAAAATCCATGGAGAAGAAATAAAAACATTGAGGTTCGCCGATGACATTGTAATTCTGTCAGAGACAGCAAAGGATTTGGAAGAGCAGTTGAACGGAATTGACAGTGTCTTGAAGGGAGGATATAAGATGAACATCAACAAAATCAAAACGAGAATAATGGAATGTAGTCGAATTAAGTCGGGTGATGCTGAGGGAATGAGATTGGGAAATGAGACTCTTATAGTAGTAAGGGAGTTTTGCTATTTGGGGAGCAAAATAACTGATGATGGTCGAAGTAGAGAGGATATAAAATGTAGACTGGCAATGGGAAGGAAAGCGTTTCTGAAGAAGAGAAATTTGTTAACATCGAGTATTGATTTAAGTGTTAGGAAGTCGTTTCTGAAAGTATTTGTATGGAGTGTAGCCATGTATGGAAGTGAAACATGGGCGATAAACAGTTTTGACAAGAAGAGAATAGAAGCTTTCGAAATATGGTGCTACAGAAGAATGCTGAAGATTAGATGGGTAGATCACGTAACTAACGAGGAGGTGTTGAATAGGATTGGGGAGAAGAGAAGTTTGTGGCACAACTTGACTAGAAGAAGGGATCGGTTGGTTGGACATGTTCTGAGGCATCAAGGGATCACCAATTTAGTATTTGAGGGCAGCGTGGGGGGTAGAAATCATAGAGGGAGACCAAGAGATGAATACACCAAGCAGATTCAGAAGGATGTAGCTTGCAGTAGGTACTGGGAGATGAAGAAGCTTGCACAGGATAGAGTAGCATGGAGAGCTGCATCAAACCAGTCTCAGGACTGAAGACCACAACAACAACATGGCTCTAAGCACTATGGGACTTAACATCTGAGGTCATCAGCCCCTAGACTTAGAACTACTTCAACCTAACTAACCTAAGGACAAGGATTCGAAACTGCGGTCGTAGCAGCAGCGCGATTCCCAACTGAACTGCCTAGAACCGCTCGGCCACAGCGGCCGGCTCCGTGTTCATTCCCTCCAGTGTTTTGTGCGCCCAGAATTATTCCAGCCAGTTACATACATTAACAGAAGCTCCTTAACGATCTTTCATTAACTCACTGTCGAATAACTTTCGGGATTAAGACGAAGCGTTGATGATTACCAGAGTTCACGGTTTGTAATATATTATGCGAAAGAGATGTTTATTTTTCTGACCATTGTAATTCAAAACCCAGTGTGTCATTAATGAGAAAATTTTTTACTAGTTCCAAGGAGCGCCACTGTATTCAAGGTTGCAATGTATTGCAGAACTCTGCTGCATATGTTACAGCATAGCGGCAAATTATGTTGTCTCATACAAAAGTGTGAGCTGCGTGTTAAAAACTTCCGATAAGTGTGGCGTAAAAAAGGAGGTAATGCTGCGGTGTACTCGATGTAAAAGTTAACAACACTGGTTTTCTCTGTCGATCTACGCCGATTCCAAGCCAGATTTCTACTCTATCCGTGATTCAGTTCTTTTCGCATATCACCATTCCCTTACTCTAGATTTCTATATAACTGTTCGAACTAATAGCGTACAATTTAAAGTAATTTTAACTCCCCGTCGTCTATTACTTCAGTTAAGAGGAGGAGTTTTTACTTTTCATCAGGCACAATCACTCACATACATTGAAATCAACAGTTTTATTAATATGATTGTTTTTCTGTTTATTTATTTACTTGAATATTTGTCTTTTAGTGGATTACTGTTACCGGTTGTTGCAGACGGAACCTGCCACCCAGAAAGTGTATTTCACTTTAATTAAATCGTTGCGTTTCTCTGGTGAATGGGAATTCGTACGGTTCGTACTGTACAAAACCTACTGAGAAGACAAGTTCTGCGCCGGATGTTTTTTTCCACTGTTTGCCTTGATTTTATGGAAACACAGTCAACAGGTTGGTAGAAGTATAAAAACATCTATTCCTAGAATTTACAATACAAAAGACCGGAAATAATTTAAGATTAATAGGCAGATATTTTCAATTCCGTTTCTGCAACGTATAGATCGAATCCACCCGCAAAAATTCCGCTCATCACGTCTCTCATGCGACGCCCAGTGTCATCGTAAGCCGTTGGTTTGTTTCCGTTACAACAAAAATGATTTTTAAAATGGAATTTTACGTGCTCATTCGATAGAGCGGCCGGCCGGAGTGACCGAGCGGTTCTAGGCGCTTCAGTCTGGAACCGCGCGACCGCAACGTTAGCAGGTTCGAATCCTGCTTCGGGCATGGACGTGTGTGATGTCCTTTGGTTAGTTAGGTTTAAGTAGTTCTAAGTTCTAGGGGACTGATGACCTCAGATGTTAAGTCCCATAGTGGTGGTGGTGGTGGTGGTGGTTAGTGTTTAACGTCCCGTCGACAACGAGGTCATTAGAGACGGAGCGCAAGCTCGGGTTAGGGAAGGATTGGAAAGGAAATCGGCCGTGCCCTTTCAAAGGAACCATCCCGGCATTTGCCTGAAACGATTTAGGGAAATTACGGAAAACCTAAATCAGGATGGCCGGAGACGGGATTGAACCGTCGTCCATCGAATGCGAGTCCAGTGTGCTAACCACTGCGCCACCTCGCTCGGTTAAGTCCCATAGTGCTCAGAGCCACTTTGGAGAGTAAAACGTGAAGAATAGAAATCTGTATACTATTTGTGTATCGAGCTTTAATTGAACACTCATTTATTGTCAGTCTCATTCTTTTGTTTGTCTTTTATTGAACACTACCCCGGTAAAACATTTCAGCTACATGTAAACTTTACTTTCCACATTTGCTGATTTTTTTAAATTTGCTTATCAACACAATAACAGATAAAGTTTTTCCTAAGGACGTTCTGTTCTGTGTGATATGGAAGTTTCTTGTGTCTTATGCATGCTGAAATGGTTACTGCAACATCTTGTGTAGTGTCCAGTTTCGTTTATTATTTCGAAGGCTGTTTCCTCCCTATCAGTACAAATTTACGAGTGAGTCCCCAGTCCGCGAGAGTATACTTTACCTTCGCCAACATCTGTTTTCGTGTAAGTAATCAGACTGTCATCCATCTTTAGATGTGTTATTGCTCCCGTATATTGTCTCTATTTCATAATCAACATGCAAACCGGCCGGTGTGGCCGTGCGGTCCTAGGCGCTTCAGTCTGGAACCGCGTGACCGCTACGGTCGCAGGTTCGAATCCTGCCTCGGGCATGGGTGTGTGTGATGTAGGTTAGTTAGGTTTAAGTAGTTCTACGTTCTAGGGGACTGATGACCACAGATGTTAAGTCTCATAGTGCTCAGACCTATTTGAACCAACATGCAAACGTGATGAGTGGTGGTGTTTTAATTTGTGTAAGATACATCTGTTTAGCTCGGCCCCTCTGTAGGAAAGTGCCAGATTATCAATCCAAACGTCCCGATCACACTTAGGACTTTATATGTCACTTATCATGTCTTTCATCTCTGGAAATGTTTGTTGATACGAAAACTGGCGAGTTGCGCCGAGGTTCGGGGTCCATGTTATAATGTAGGTCTCTCTATAACTTGCTTGGTGAATCAGTTTAACGGTCGGAGGAAGGCTGCAGCTTACCATGTGCAACAGGGCCACGCTAATAATGCACTGTGGTGTCGAAAGCATAGGTTTCAGAGCCCTATATTTATCGAAGTATTGCATGTATAAATATGATTGGTGCATGACTAGAACCGTAAACTCAGAAAATAGTCAGCTTCGTTCCATACCTTATGCAGCAATAGCCTGTCAGTGGTCACCACAGCAGTATTGATGCGTTTTCTGAGCAGTGTTCTTGGCAGTGGCGGTACGTAAACACGGCTCTTTGATGTTCTTGCAAAGGAAAAATTAGCGTTCGGTAACACGACCTGGGGGGGGGGGGGGGGGCTAAGGGAATAGGGCCAAATCATCTTCACCACTACGTCCAGTCCATCAGCATGGAGTTTGTCGTTTTAATAACAACGAACATCGATGCTCCAATGAAGGCGTGCCCCGTCTATCTGGATCATGAACTTCCCGTAAGCGGCAATCAGTAATAGAAATCAAGATAAGAGATATCCGTCACAATCTTCTCACAGGAGAAAAACAACCCATACAGCTTCGTCTGTGACACTGCAGATGTAACATTAACGTTTGCGAATCTCGTTCTTGCATCACAATTTCATGAGGATTTTCAGTGACTCACACTCCCCCATTGTGGCGATTAACGTTTCTAGATAAATGGGAGGGTGCTTCGTCGCTGAACACAAAAACTCGTTGCTTGTTTTGCCACCATTTTGACAAGATACTGCACTCGTTACGCCAATTGGTGGGTACAATGCAAACTCGGTGGGTTTGTTCGTATTCATACATCAATAATATTTGTACATGTAACACTTCCGAAAATATAGAACGTAGAAAACGAATGAATCGACGACATTCCTCTTCAAGTCCAGAGGAAACTATTAGGTGATCAAACCTAGTAAATAAACTATGTCTATGTCCCAGCTACCAGAATATCTCAAGATATAACCTCAAGAGAAAATTATGCTTCCCTATTGGCCCTTGACAATTCCTTAACACCCTTTCTGCTGTTTTGAACATACATTAGGTATGATTTATGACTAAGAAAAATTATTTTTGGTTGGATGTCGATCACTAAACGAAATTGCTTTTACATTCACCTAATATGTTCGGTATATTGACGTTACAAAATATGACACACAGTGTTGTTTATTGCTGCCACCCAGAACTTTGTAACACATGGATAGCCTCTGCATGTTGTTTATGTATCTCCTCGACATGTATATTGTTTACGCCAGTTGAATCTGCTTCATTAACAAGACAGAGCGAAACGTGTGTGGCGGAAAGTAGGTCACATTTCAGGTGCGCGTTATACGAACTTCATAATTGAAAAAGTTCGTACTCTGTAACAGCAGGGGAATAATGAAAAATGTGAGGTCATCCAAATGAGTGCTAAAAGGAATCCGCTAAACTTCAGTTGCACGATAAATCAATCAAATATAAAGGCCGTAAATTCAACTGAATACCTAGGAATCACGAACAACTTAAATGGAAAGAACACATAGAAAAAGTTGTGGGGAAGGCGAGCTAAAGACTACGTTTTATGGGCAGAACACTTAGAAGATGCAACAGAGATGCAACAGAGACTGCCTACACAACGTTTGTCCGTCCTATTTTGGAGTACTGCAGCGCGGTCTCTTATCCTTACCAGACAGGATTAACGGACAACATCGAGAATGTTCAAAGAAGAGCAACACGTTTTGCATTATCGAGAAATAGGGGAGAGAGTGTCACGGACATGGTAAAGGATTTGGGGTGTCCATCATAAAAACAAAGCGGTTTCGCGTTGCGGCGGGAGTCTCTCACGAAATTTCAATCACCAACTTTCTCCGCCGAATGCGAAAATAATTTGTTGACGCCGACCTAGACAGGAAGAAACGATCATAATAATATGGTTCAAATGGCTCTGAGCACTATGGGACTTAACATCTTAGGTCATCAGTCCCCTAGAACTTAGAACTAGTTAAACCTAACTAACCTAAGGACATCACACACATCCATGCCCGAGGCAGGATTCGAACCTGCAACCGTAGCGGTGGCGCGGTTCCAGACTGAAGCGCCTAGAACCGCTCGGCCACTTCGGCCGGACGATCATCATAATAAATTAAGGAAAATCAGAGCTAGCACGGAAAGGTATAGTTGTTCCTTTTTTCCGCGCGCTGTTCGACAGTGAAATAACAGAGAATTATTGTGAAGGTGGTTCGATGAATCCTCTGCCAGACACCTTAGTGTGATTTGCGGAGTAGTAATGTGGATATGGATGTAGAAGACGGACAAGCAAAATTTTGGTTGCCACTAGTTTCTGATCAGTGTCGTTACATTAAATTATCTAGAAACGCCACTGCAACAGGAATTACCAGTTCAGAGGTAGGTACATTGAATGAGATCTCCGCCGGCCTACTGCTTGTGCCGCCTGAGCACAGCCGACGTACGGGCTGAGAGCAGCGCAGCAAGGTGCTGGGACAGCCCGGGTGGCCCCCTGTGACGGCGGACGCCGCCGCTGCTCCAGGTCAGGGCGCGACCTGGCGGACAAAAGAAAGTGGACTCTCTCCGCGAGGGAAAAACTGATAACAAAGCTGCCGCGACCCATTTATCTGCCTTGCTCTGCCCCGGGAGAGCCTTTCTCCTGGCTGCACTGGCACGGGGAAAACACCACATCTGTAACATGCCCCCTCCCCCCCTCCTTTTCAAACGTCTGGCGGATCTGTCAACCAGGAATGCCGAAATTAGGTGCTTCGCTGGGTCCCTGGTTTTTGCTGAGGATGCACTGCGTGGTTCAACCGTGTCTAGAAGAGCTTCTACCGTCTGCGCAAAATCGGAAGTTCTCATCTTCCAGAAACGTCGCTACAGAGTACTCAGCATCCAGTACAAGCTCGTACTATAGTCAGTCAGAGCCCCTTGAGTTTCACTTTGTGCTGTGTGGGGCACTGTTAGATTAAAAAATACAAAGGACAGCACGAATGCTCGTAGCTTTATCAGTAAACTCTTCCGGGCTAAGTTGCCGTGGTCGATCTGTAGAACTTCTTCTCCCTGACGTCGACTCACCTCGGAAGATGTTCTCCGTAGTTGAGAACAAAACGTCAGGGAGAAGAAGTTCTACAGATCGACCACGGCAATGTAGCCCGGAAGAGTTTACTGATAAAGACGCCGGCCGTGAAAGCCTATATGGAATGGCTCGTAGCTTTGTTTGATGCATGCTAGACTGTCAAGGAGTTCCTTGAAAACCTAAACTGCCAGACGCTTGAAGATAGAGGCCATATGTCCCACTGCATCCCATTTGCTAAGTTTCACTATCCAGTATTAAGTAAAGAATATAGCAATATACTCCTAACACCTACATATCGCTCTTGTATGGACCGCCAAGACAAGACTAGACTATTTACAGAGCATAGACAATCCTCGCTCCAAGCGCGAATGAATTGGAAGAAACATAATGTGTGATACAACAGGGGTGATTTGCATAGTGTAGATGTTAGCACAAAGAATCTAATACAGAGTCTTTTTTTTTTCTTTTGCTTGTGCCGGTTTTCCCGCGGATACGCAGGTTCGGCATGGTTAATCGGATGTGGCAATGGTAGTTGAAGGGGTGGCCGGATGCCCTTACTGCCGCCAAAAGAATCTAACACACAGTCCAGTCACATTAATATGACCACCGTCTTTGTTCGGCGTCAGCGTGCAGTAACCACTCACAGAAGGCAGGTGGCAGCACTAGCAGTGGAGGGTATATAAGATGCGTCGGGGGACGCGGAAAACAGTGCAGTCGTTGTCGTAATGCGGAAAAGGATAAATTTGTCTGATGTCTAGAAGGGCTTGATCGTCGGCTTATGTGCCGAGGGTGGAAGCTTTTCCGAAACGGCTAGGTCTGTAAATTGCTTGTGTGCCTTAGTGGTTAAATCAAATGAAATGATCGTATGGCATTGTTGGCCGGGGGCCCCATGCGAGGGAGTTCGGCCGCCGTATTGCAAGTCCTTTTTAGTTGACGCCACTTCAGCGACTTGCGGGTCAATGATGATGAAAATGATAATGAAGGACACACAAAACCCAGTCCGCTGCCGAGAATCGAACCCGGACCCCTCGCGTGGTAGGCGGAAACGCTACCGCTACGCTACGGAGGCGGAAAGTGGTTAAATTACACCACTCGTGGTAAAATGGCGCTATCCAAAACCGGCACTGAGACAACTGTGGGCGCTGAGGCAACTGTGGTGCACCACGGGCCATAGATGAAAGGGGTGAACGACGGCTATGGAGATGAGTACGACCGAGTAAAGGTGCAGCTGTTGAGCAACTGACCACCCAGCTGAACCAAAAAACTGCCAACAGTGTTTCCTGAATGAGCGCTCAGCGCATGTTGCTGCGTACGGGCATCCGCAGTAGGCGGCTGGTTCATGCACCCATGCTGACATCTTTTATCGGCGACGAAACCTCGGATTTGCACGCCAATACCTCAGCTTGTTCTCTGAGTGGCGACACGTGGCCTTTTCAGACGAATCAAGTTTTACGCTTCGTCTGACAGATAGCCGTTGGTGTGCACGGCGTGGAACATCCGGAGGAGGGAGTGTTGTGGTCTGGGAAATGTTTTCGTGGCATTCTCTGGGTGATGTCATCGTTCTGCAAGGCACAGTGGATCAAGACAAGTATAGGTCTTTCCTTGCGGACCATATTTACCCCTACATGCAGTTTGGTTTTTTCCTCGGCACTATAGCCTCTACCAGCAGGAAAATGCAGCATATCACGCAGCCGGCCGCAGTGGCCATGGGGTTCTAGGCGCTTCAGTCTGGAACCGCGCGACCGCTACGGTCGCAGGTTCCAGTACTGCCTCGGGCATGGATGTGTGTGTTGTCCATAGGTTAGTTAGGTTTAAGTAGTTCTAAGTTCTAGGGTACTGATAACCTCAGATGTTAAGTCCCATAGTGCTCAGAGACATTTGAACCATTTTTGAATCATGGCACACAGCTCGCTGTGTAGGTGCGTTGTTCGAAAAGCGCCAAGATGAGTTTGCCTTGGTCCTGTCGCCATCAGACTCGCCAGGCTTAAACCCACTCGAGAATCTATGGGACGACGTCGATTGGGCTGTTCGCGCCATGGATGCTCAACCAACAAACCTAGTGCAGCTGGTCGCAGCACTGGAGTCGGCATGGTTCCACATCCCTATCGGTACCCTTCAGAACCGCACTGAGCCGGCCTCCGTGGCTGAGCGGTTGTAGGCACTTCAGTCCGGAACCGCGCTGCTGCTACGGTCGCAGTTTCGAATCCTGCCTCGGGCATGGACGTGTGTGATGTCTTTAGGTTAGTTAGGTCTAAGTAGTTCTAAGTCTGGGGGAGTTATGACCTCAGATGTTAAGTCCCATAGTGCTTGGAGCCATTTGAACCATTTTTCTGAGCCTCACTGACTCTCTTCCTACCAGTCATCGCTGCAAAGGGTGGTTATTCAGTCGCTTGACAGGTGGTCGCATCAGTATGACTGGACCGTGTGGAAATATACTGTGCAAAAGCTTTATCCCACACGCCATCACCGAGCGAGGTGGCGCAGTGGTTAGACACTGGACTCGCATTCGGGAGGACGACGGTTCAATCCCGCGTCCGGCTATCCTGATTTAGGTTTTCCGTGATTTCCCTAAATCACTCCAGGCAAATGCCGGGATGGTTCCTCTGAAAGGGCACGGCCGACTTCCTTCCCTAATCCGATGAGACCGGTCTGGTCTCCTTCCCCAAACCAACCAACCAACCACACGCCACCATTTAACATAGTGAAGTTCACAGATTTACGACGTCACGTTTGCCTGACATGTTGTGAACCTAATGTTACACTGCTCGAATGAGTCGCGTGTCTTGCTACATCAGATCAATGGTCATGTCCGGATAACGCCATCATCCAAGCGAATGACTGCATGAAACACGCTCCGCGCCACGAATGCACGCCGGTGGCAGCAGTATTATGCCTCGTGAGACACTCATCTGAACTTCCATGAGACCTCTGGTAGTAATCGAGAGCACGATGATCATCTGTGGAGTACGTGAGCGTAATTGTAGGCTAACTATATTCCTTCACGAGTTATGCCTTTCCATAGTGTGATAACATCTTTCGGCAGGATGACTGTCTGTGGTGGAAGGCCAGAATGGTGCTTCAGTGGTTTGAGGAAAAAGCAGTGAACTCAGGTTGATGCCTTGGCCACCAAATGTGAACCCGATGGAATACATCTGGGACGATATCGGGCACCAGCTCCTCACCCGCATACCACCGGCCCGTAATAATTGACGGAAATCGCGTGACATGTGCGAATTTCGAATTCTACAAACGCAGAATCGCTGCTGTATTGCGTTCCAGTTGTAAACCAACACGCCATTAAGAACGTGGTCATCATTGTATTTCAAACCGCTGCAACGAGAGACAAATCTCCATTTGGATTTCTAGATCTGTACTGCGCACGCCGTCGCACGGTGTGTGGTAGAGGATACATAGTGCACCAGTGTCATTTTCTCCCACTGCTGTTCTACTGACTGATGGTGCATGGGATGGACTTTCAGCGGCTTTCTGCGAGTCCCCGAATTTCTCTAACTAGCCAAGGATCGGTTTTGAAATGTGCGCTCTCGGAATTTTGCGGGTAAGGCATTCCGCTAAGCATACCTTTGTCCACGTGACGTCTCGCAATGCAGTTCGATGATTAAACAATCCCATGACGAGTAGCGCAGCTCTACATCGAATCTGTTTCGAAGATACGACTCAGTAAGGATCCTTCGCCCACTAACAACAACCACAAATCGTCGAAGGGGTTTAGTTAGCGGCCTCTTTCATGCATCGAGTACACCAGTAAATCTGAGTATAGCATCTGTTTTTCCTCACAGCAGGACGTATGTGATTGTTCCACACTTAATCTCTCCGAACTGGTAGTCCTAGATGCTTGAAGTTTCCGACAGATTATAGCGTTCCCAACGCAGACAGCATAATTTAACGGTATCAGATCTCATCGTCTATTTATGTGCGTGACATCAAATTTATTTGAGCTTAGAATTTACCTTGCCCATTTGCTGATCATCTGCTTGTCTCTTTGCGTTTCCTAATAAGTTCCTAACGATGTCAATTCCCTGTACACGACTTAGATCTCTACAAATAGCCTCGATGGCCTACAAAGGTTAGGAGACACGTCGTTGGGTGTTTCTAAAATATCATTAACACCGTTACAAACTTAGAGTACAGGTTCATTACACCAAAACAAAAAAAAAGTTTAGGTAAACATAGGTTCTGAAATCGTTCGTCGCCGAGCTATTAAAGAAAATTTGCAATCTAGGTGACTAGCGCTGATCAACACACAAATTCATAATAAATGCTCGAAATACCCTCATCTTGCTTCTAAACACTCATGCACTCGCTGAATCATGGACTGCTGCGCTATTTCAAATACTCCCTGACGGTTTCGAATGGTTTCGCAGGCTTCCACGATACGTTGACGAAGAGTTTCTGCATCTGGGAGGTGTGCTGCGTAGGCCAGTTGTTTAAGGAGCCCCCAGAAACAATAATCCGAATACAAGAGTTCGATGAAACGTGCAGGCCATGGAACTGGTCCTCCTCTACCTATCCATCCGTCATAGTAAATGCTAGCCAGAGCATCGTCAACAGTGAGACTGAAATGTGCTGTAGCTCCATCTTGCATAAACCACATGTTTCTTTTTGTTTGCAGGGGATGTCTGCCTAAAAAATCTGCGGATACCAGCCATTGAATCCTGACTCCTATTTTGACTGGACCAGAGGTGGGAATTGTCCTACACGGCGGTCAGGGGGCCTGAAGATGGCGCAATATATCGCCGAAACTGGTAGACCAATAAATAACAATTTGAAAATTTTGACGGATGAAAGGTGTTTGATTTGACATTCTGTACTAAACAGCCGAGGTCCCGAAATAATCTGTAGAAAGATGGACATACAGAGATTATTCTGAATAAAATCTGAATAACACACCTGTAGACTGCGCCTAGAAGACGTGCTGGGAGAACGTATGGCCCTACCAGTCATCTACACATCCAGCTCACACGTTAATCTTAAAGTGCTGCTGATATCTAACCTGTACTGTATATAGCATGAGAGTGCGATTGACCCATAGCTGTTGGCTGTAGAAATTTGATATTACATTTCCTCCGAACGTTGCCTCGTCTATAAACAAATTTTGAGGGACAAACAACAGATTGGGATTTTTTGCAACAAACTGTCGGCAAAAGTTCTCCACTGGTGGGTGATCAGCAGGCATACAGCCTTGCACACGTTGAAGACGAAACGGATGTCTACATGACTTGCTTGTGAAGTATCCACTATGCTGAACTTGGAGATGCACCAAATGGCAATGCCACTTGTCTTGCACTGATACCGGGCTCTTCTACGACAGCCTGTCGAACGTGTTCTTCCTGTCAGTGTGCGGGTAACACATGGTCTTGCTCGATCCATAGACTGTGCTGCTGTGGGTCGTGTTTCGGCAGCCCGACGATACACAGGTCCAAGGATTGTATGACTCGGCTGTCTTCGGTCTTGAAACGCTGTCTGATCAGCTGTGCAGCCTCCGTTCTGTTACCTTGATCGGACGTCAATCTAACTTCATACACGTACACACCATCGGCAGGTGTGTACACGATTATAGTTGCCATTCTCTGTGACAGGTAGAGCGGCGATCAGAATGTATTAATTTTGTTCGTATACAGTGCTGCTACCAGGTCTGGTACGGTATACAAAGGACGTGAACAGCGTCACATGTCAAGTGATCACCGTGGAGGACACGGAGATGCTACGCGTTTCAGACAAATTGGAAATTGGTGGTAAGTTCCTATGGGACCAAACTGCTGAGGTCATCGGTCCCTAGGCTTGCACACTACTTGGAATCTAACGTAAACTAACTTACGCTAAGGACAACACACACACCCATGCCCGAGGAATTTCTCGAACCTCCGACGGCGGGAGCCGCGCGAACTGTGGCAAGACGCCCTAGACCACGTGGCTACCTCGCGCGGCCTCGTTTGAGACAGCTTTGTCAGTGTCTGACAGAGTTTGAAAGGGCTGATCGAATCGTGCAATATCCAGATTTGTGGGGCATTCTGATGTAACAATGATCCGATGTTAGACTGCACGGAAAAGTGAGGGCATGCATGCTGTCTGACCACAACAAGCGAGGATCGTCGACTTGTGCACCAAGCACATAGCAACCCCTCCACATTTGCGCTTCCTCCCCGAGAACAAGGGTAATGGACTCCCTGCAACATTCTCCGGAGACAACCAGCAATCGGACTAAAGAATTTATGTTCCATGCATAGGCTGCCGTTAACACCACAACGCAAACGGCTTCATTTGGAGTGATGTTGTGCTCTATGCTCACTTCATCATTACCTACTGTCTCATGCGTAGATGCTATCCGTCGCTGATAATTTGTCGCTGTTTGAGACGGATTTCTGTCGTTGAGGAAAATTTGCTCAATTCAACTTGCAGATGCCTGAGAAACAGTATCAGATTGTACTTTCCTGTGCCGAAACTTGGCAGTTTTTTCCACAGTGCTGTCGGATTTCACACACTTCACAAAATAGAGCGGGAATGCTTATTTTGGCGTTGCGCGCGTCTTGTTTCGATTTGTTTCGCAGCTTCTATCATGATTTTATACTCAGTCACGAGCGTCTAAGCCGTGTACTCGTGTCCTCGTATCTACAGCGCTTTTTTTTGTTTCTAAAACTTCTCAAATAACTTCGTTCCTTATGTTTGCGTAATCCGTTCGCTGAGAACAAATAATAGCACAGCTTCAATTATTCATAACTGAAGATTGTGATAAAAATAATTAACTGATTGTAATTATTTAGCTTGTCTTCAGTCGATGTATTTCGACGTCTTTGTTGGCTCAACAACCAGAGATTCTTCTGTTTGCTCTAGGATGTTCAGATTTTTTGTTGAAAATATGTACGTTATGTAAGTTGGTGCGGGTGTACAGAGCTTTTAATTCTCGTTATTCGATGCAAATAGCCCTATGTCGAATCTTTGAAATTGATTTGGAAGTTTATAATTAACAATTTTAATCACAGTATCTTAAGACTGAATTAATATTAAATAAATTTCGAAATAAATACAGTATATAATAACTGATTACGTTCTTCGAAAAATATCAAAATCATTATCATCTATGCTGGATTCATATTCGAACACACAGTTTGGATATAAATGTACAGAACAACCTCGTTAATATCGTTAAAAGTATACGAAATACAGGATTAGAGTTTTGACATGGTTCTATGGTGTGAATTTATCGCACTATCGAGTACTCCACTACATGACAGAAGAAGGGCCATTGTCCAGTTCCATTACAAGCAGAAGCAACCTTTACTTTGACAGGACGTTTAGGGTCATGTCTATCATACATCGAACGTCTCCAACTTATTCCTCGAACCTTACCGTCTAATGTCAGCTCATTGCTTAAAATTATCCTGTGACGTAACCCCCGAACAGTCATTCTGTACGGCGTCATGGTTATCTTGGTTTTCTAGGTTATTAAGTGAGATTTTGCTCTGATGACCTCTACTGAGTGGATTAAAAATATCAAATCATGTGCAGAAAATCCTCGACCAGAAGTCTGACTGGTTCGAAATACTTTATCTGTCCTCTTCGTTGCAATTATGTATAATAAGGATGTGGTGTGCGATACGTTAGATCCAGAGGTAAAATACTGGTATCACTGGACTAGGAATAGTCTCCTTAAATTCTGTTCAGACGGAGGTTTGAACTCCAGGCCTATATTTTTGTCTCCGTAACGATTACCTACTCGTACTGTATAATTAACGAGGACAAGGCTGACTGGAAGGATGATAACGCACCCACTTGAGTGATTTATAGATTGCTCCATTCAAACGTTTCTGATTAGATACATTCATTTAGAGAAACAAGAATTCTGCTTCACTTTCACCATTTGCATCGGATGTACTTAGTAGCTTCAGTTTCAGATCAGAACGATTTAGGTTTCCTACGTTTTTTCCTAAAAGACATTAAGGGGACGATGATCTGCTTGCATTACCTTTTACCATGTGGGCTGCGGAAGCTAATGACCTTGTCGGCGGCTAGATGACACATTAAACTTTTTGTAGTTCAAGCAGCTGTACACATTTAAGTTTGACGAAAATCACAAATGTGTCTTATTGTGGGGAGGAAATGGCAGTTCCTCGTAAATAGATGAGTATTTTTAAGTGATGAAGTTTCCTCTTCGAGCATCTCAGTGTTCTGGACTAACAGTTTCTTGATGGGAAACTTGTACTGCATGCCTCCTGGAGCAGACACTTGTGCGATAACCTTTCGTGAAAGTGAACTTTATTTACCGCGAAAAACTTCGTTACGAGTTATAAAGTGTCAAAAACTGATAACGACGAACTTTCTTTACAAAAATATTACAAAAAATATTAATTAAATGTATCATGACCTATAAAGAACTGTTGTACGGGAAACTAATATCTGCGATCATTGTCATTCTTAGAACAAATCCTCTGATTATTTTTTTGTTCTCACTTCTTCTTCTTCTTCTTCTTCTTCTTCGATTTCTGATGTATCTTGAGCGTGCCGGAGGCCAGACGTGATTGCTGTAATTGTAATCTGTTAATTTCAAGCAATAGACGAAATTTTACCTAATTTTATGCTCTCTTATTGTAGTATTTGCTAACCCCACCAGCTTACGCTTTAAGAAGTCTCTGTGAATATTTTAAATACCGCGCGAGGGTCGCAGATCCTATTCATATTGTTGTCGGCCATCTTAAGACCGATAACGTTATTTAACTATATTTCTGAACTGATTAATAATATTCAACTCGCACTTGTTTAAAAAAAATAATACTAATAATACTCCTTCAGAGTGGTTAGGCTTTTCCTTGATTTCAAGGAATTCTACGTAAAAACATCGTGCTTATGTGTGCTGATAGAATCTGTGGCAAAGACGATGTTTTATCAATACTTAAAGAAAGCTAATACACACCACAAACTTGACCGATCCTTTGCAAAAGGAGTAGTCGTGATAAGCTCTTCTTTGACATGAAGTACGGAATATTATTTACTCACTTCTATAGGGGACAATCGTTTTACTGTAACTTGCTGTCATAAAAATGTAGACAATGTACTAAAATTAAGGTGAAAGTTTAATTCGTACGTTAATTCTGTATATAAAAAAATCAGCAGCACTTAATGACTTGGTGGATGTCAGACTATAAATCAGAAGAATCGGGATTCCACAGGCAGTTTTGGTGGTCTCAGGATTTTTTTCTGCTACGTAATGTTACTTTCACATCTGGCACTGCTTTGTCTATGTGAAAAACACATGTTGCTCTTGGTTTGGATTCCATACTTGGTTAGGTGAGGTCAGAGGACACAAGACCATGTCGCCTACAATAATTCAATAATGATATTAAAAAGGAAACACTTCCCTCATGTTGTGATAAACATTGTTTATTTGATCACAGACTGGGTTTTGGCTTGTTAAGCCATCGTCAGGTGATGCCGAAAGTCGGTTCTTGATTAAATAAATAATATTTTGCAGGACGTCAGTAAAGTGTTTGGATTTAATGTTATTGTTGTGATGTTCTCTAAAAGTATTGACTGGAAGTTCAGTTAATCAAACTAGCATTGATACTGATGATTTCTTTACTTACACACTAAACACTTAGTCATTCAGCTTGCTTTACCGTTTCAAAGACGTATGAGGAAGCAATTTTAGCGTTGTAATCTCCAGTAATTTAATAAAGATATTAAGAAGGGAACACTTTCCTGATGTTATCAAAAACATTGTTTATTTGATCACAGGCCGATTTTTGGATTATTAAGCCGTCGTCAGGTGATGTCGAAAGCCAGTTCGCGATCAAGTAAATAATATTTTGCAGAATACCAGGAAAGTGTTTTGTTTTAGTGTTGTTGTCACGTTCACTCAAGCACAACTGGAAGTTAAGTTAATTTAATAAACCCTTATCGATCAAACCAGCGTTGATATTGATGACTTCTTTACTTACATGCTAAACACTTTAGTCATTCATCTTACTTCACTGTTTCACAGACGTAATAAGAAGAGGCGGAGCGGAGTAATTTTAGCATGGATAGCTGATATGCTTTTATACGAAATTGATGTATTATTTTTTTAAATTTTTTTAATGTTTTATTGTGTAAAGATTATGTTCGATCTCAGGAATTTACTACTCCTGTTACTGCTTGTAAAAAGTTCATTTCATATGGCATTAATTCTACCGCGAGGAAACTGAGTCTTAAAACTTCCTGGCAGATTAAAACTGTGTGCCGCACCGAGACTCGCACTCGGGACCTTTGCCTTTCGCGGGCAAGTGCTCTCCGCAATTTCCTAAGAGAGTGACAACGTTGGTAAAGGTCAGGTATTTGATTCTAACATATCAGGAGATTTGCTTGTCCATATTTATATGGATAATCAAGGTACGCATGATTCGGTTGTTGGAATACTAAAGAGAAGTGCATTGGCATGTAGCAGTTTCACAGGCAGCTTAAATTAGGACTGTTTTTGCCGCTTCAGCGGACCATATCAGTCGTCGTATTGCCATGGTGGCATACATTGCTTTTAAGTATTAGCAGCTCAGTGATGCCGGCGTAACGAATCAGGGTCAGTGTCTTCCACGTGGTGGGCCGGAAGCTTTGTGTTGGACAAGGGCTGCCAGAGGGTGCTTTGGCAGTCGGAGCGACCGCTCTTGTTTCCGCAAGGCAAGGTCACGCAGGGGCGGGACAAAGACGCACAGTTCGCAAAACTCCTTTGGTAACATTCGGCAAAAGAGTTCGGCCGGCGGAGGCCATTGTGCGATCCCGCAAGGGCTATAAAACACCTCTTGACAGCTGTCCGGCGCGGCAAGAGTTGCACGCACAGCGGGTCGACCACGGCCCCGGGCGGCAAGGGCAGTAGTCCCCGGGGACTTAACCATTCTCCTGCGGGATTTGACGCGCAGCCGGCTCCAACGTCACGCCATTCAACAGACACAACTTGGTCGCGTCCCACGCTTGTCACGGACTGCCCAAAGTTCTGTTACTGCTGCGTGTTCCCGCTCTTCTATCGTTTTAGTCTCCAGTCCTGTGGATTATTTTGCGCTCTAATTTCTTTGACGAAGTTGGTTTGTCAAACATATTTGGCGTAGTACAATGAGGAACTTTTGTCAAATGTTGCCTTTCGTCAAATATATTTGATAAAATCTAGTGCCTCACCGTCCCTTTGATCAACGAAAGCGATCGTCTTCTGCTTACTGCAAGCAGAAAGCTAATTTCCTATGTTAACCAAATTCCAAGACAATGTCACGAAACCCCCATGTTCTTCTGCAACTTCGCTAAGCGGTTGGCATGTGTTAAATAAACACAGGGCAAAAGAACTGTGTTGAGTGTATGGGGCGGAAGAGCACATTTAAAATGCAAAGGAGGTCATATTACGTAGCTTATTGTGGCGCTCTAAATATGGAAAGATGTTTTTGCTAATGAGGAATTAAATAAAACGTTTTGCTTTTTAGGCGGGGGGATGGAAACCAACTTACATTCTTCACAGAATTAGAACAATCTGCACTGAAAGGTTTATAAGCAGTCAAAATTGGGAATGATATAAGGCAAGTACATTGTCGCCATTGATGTTTATTCGTTCATTGAAGAGGGAATTAAAGAACTGTTGTTGTTTGTTAAGAACAGAAAATTAGCACAATACGATGATGCAGTAGTGGTAGCTCAAAGTGAATAGGAATTCTGCTAAACGCAGGTATGCAATAAAGAAGGAAGCGCCACAGGCGGATGGGTATGTTGGGATGGGTATGTGAGAGGACTAAATGTCGCAGCAGCGAAAGAGAAACCTGATAGTTACACGCAAGGTATAGACGCAAAATCGGGACTAAAAGGTCTTTAATGAGAAAAAAACAGTAGCTAATGCCCAAGAATAGCCCAGGAATGTAATAATCGGTCTTACAAGTTAGTTCTGAATGTGTTAAAATGTAATTTTAATAGAAGCAATTGCGGAGCATAGTAACAAGTCTTCGTCGACCATTCTGAAGGAACTATGAAAGTATAATACCCGCTGTTGCGCCACGTCAAAGATCTTTGTCAAAGAAATATCATGAATCATTGATCAAATTTCTTTGTCATAGAAATTTAATACTGTTATACCGGCTGAACCCAACTTCTTTCCACTGGACTCGCATTCGGGAGGACGACGGTTCAAACCCGCGTCCGGCCATCCCGATTTAGGTTTTCCGTGATTTCCCTAAATCGCTTCTGGCAAATGCCGGGATGGTTCCTTTGAAAGGGCACGGCCGACTTCCTTCCCCATCCTTCCCTAATCCGATGGGACCGATGACCTCGCTGTTTGACCCCTCCCAAAAATGAAACCACAACTAAGAACTTCCGTCATTTTTCCCCACTTCCCAGTGAGAGGTGTGCCGCACAGAGCAAACTGATTTACTACGTTATATATACAGATATCTTAACGAATCCTCGATGGTTTAACGTGTCACGCAGAGACAGTGAGAGATGCAAATTTCATAAGTATAATTCCAATGACTGTACTGTTTTTCGAGGTTTTCATTTCATATAAATGTTTCGGAGCGAAAGATCCATCATTATGGTTTACAGCATTTGTTTCATACTTCCCGTCATGACTTATTAATGCAGATGCACCTGAGCGTGGTCGTATTATGTAAACGGCGAAACATATTAGCGCTGGTAAAAAGCAAACTATAGCGCTATAAAATACGAATTTTGGGAAGCCTGACGATAGAACTTTCGCTCCTGTGTACATATCGGAAGTGAAAACCTAGAACACCTAAATACAGACAGTCGACGGACTTTTATCATAAAACAAACCTACTTTACATATTCCAATCATTGTCATTTCTCCTACTTTCATACCAGTTGCCACCTTAACTTTGCTGCACGCTTTAACATATATTTCTGGTTGTCCTTTGCCCACCCACTCACGAAGGAGGTTCAGAAAGTTCTCAGCATGACAAAGAAACACATCTAAGAATAGTGTTTTAATTTCTTATATTTTTCAACATAGGCACTTGTAAATTAATACTTGTTCAACAACTTTCAAAGTTGTTAATACCTTTCGTATAATAAAATTTACCTATGTGTCCAAAGTCAGTATCTCAACCTCATCTTTTGATGTGAAACTTCGTCCAGCCAGGTGCATCAGCAAGTTCAAAAATGGTTCAAATGGCTCTGAGCACTATGGGACTTAACATCTGAGGTCATCAGACTGTTGCGCCTAGAACCGCTCGGCCACTTCGGCCGGCCATCAGTAAGTTCTGAGAGTCAAATGCAGCGGATACGATGAATATGGAAGCACTTCGAAACGAGTATAATTCAGTTTTACAGCAGCGATTCGGCATGTGTGTAAGAGGGCGTTACTGTTATGGAAGGAAACCTTCTTCTTTGCAAGACTTGGATGTTTATTTCAAATGCAATCTGCAGTTTGTCGAACAATTGGTATGTTAATCAGCTCTGATGGTTCTGACCTTGTATGTAGAAGTAGCCAGTGTGCGTCACCTAATGAGAACCGCAGGAAACCATACCCTTGACTTGTCCTGCTGATGGAAGTATCTTTATTTTCTGTGGCACACATTCGTCTGCAACTACATCTCCATCTACATACATACTCCGAAAGTCACGGCCTGGTGCGTGGTAGAGGGTACTCTGTACCAGTATTAGTTACTTGCTTTCCTGTTCCACTTGGAAATAGAGTGAGAGGAGAACGACTGTCCATATGCGTCCATACAAGCCCTAATTTTTCGCATGTTATTTTGGTAGTCTTTATGCGTAATGTATGGTGGCGGCAGTAGAGTCGTTCTTCAGTCAGCTTCAAATGCTGGTTCTGCAAATTTTCTACATCTACATCTATATTTATAATCCGTAAGCCACCCAACGGTGTGTGGCGGAGGGCACTTTTCGTGCCACTGCCATTACCTCCCTTTCCTGTTCCAGTCGCGTATGGTTGGAGGGAAGAACGACTGCCGGAAAGCCTACGTGCGCGCTCGAATCTCTCTGATTTTACATTCGTGATCTCCTCGGGAGGTATAAGTAGGGGGAAGCAATATATTCGATACCTAATCCAGAAACGCACCCTCTCGAAACCTGGCGAGCAAGCTACACCGCGATGCAGAGCGCCTCTCTTGCAGAGTCTGCCACTTGAGTTTGCTAAACATCTCCGTAACGCTATCACGGTTACCAAATAACCCTGTGACGAAACGCGCCGCTCTTCTTTGGATCTTCTCTATCTCCTCTGTCAACCCGACCTGGTACGGATCCCACACTGATGAGCAATACTCAAGTATAGGTCGAACGAGTGTTTTGTAAGCCACCTCCTTTGTTGATGGACTACATTTTCTAAGGACTCTCCCAATGAAGCTCAACCTGGCACCCGCCTTACCAACAATTAATTTTATATGATCATTCCACTTCAAATCGTTCCCGACGCATACCCCCATATATTTTTCAGAAGTAACTGCTACCAGTGTTTGTGCCGCTATCATATAATCATACAATGAAGGATCCTTCTTTCGATGTATTCGCAATACATTACATTTGCCTATGTTAAGGGTCAGTTGCCACTCCCTGCAGCAAGTGCCTATCCGCTGCAGATCTTCCTGCATTTCGCTGCAATTTTCTAATGCTGCAACTTCTCTGTATACTACAGCATCATCCGCGAAAAGCCGCATGGAACTGTGTTTCTTGAAAAGAACGTCGCCTTCCCTCCAGTGATTTCCATTTGAGTTCCCGTAGTGTCTCTCTACCCCTTGCGTGTTGTTCGAACCTACCGCTAACAAACCTAGCAGCCTGCCTTTGAATTGCTGCGGCGCCTTCCTTTAATCCGACCTGGTACGGATCCCAAACACTCGATCAGTACTCAAGAACAGGTAGCTCTGGTGTCCTATTGCGGTCTGCTATAGAGATGAAACATACTTTCCCAAAATTTTCCCAATGAACCGAAGCCGACCATTCACATTCTCTACCGCAACCCCACATGCTCGTTCCATTCGATATCGCTTTGCAACATTACACCCAGATATTTAAACGACGTGAAGGTGTCACGCAGGACACTACTAACGCTGTGTCCCAACATTATGGGTTTGTTTTTCCTACTCGTTCGCATTAACTTACATGTTTCTACATTTAGAGCTAGCTCCCAGTCATCACAAAAGCTAGAAATAGTGTCCAAGTCATCTTGTATCCTCCTACCCTCACTCACCTTCGACGCCTTACCGTGCTCCACAGCATAGTCAGCGAAAAAGCACAGATTGCTTCTCACCCTGTCTGTCAGATCATTTATGTACACAGAAAATAATAGTGACCCTGTCACACCTCCCTGGGGCGCTCCTGACGACGGCCTTATCTCTGATGAACACTCGCCGTCAAGGACAACAAACTGGGTTCTATTACTTACGCAGTCTTCGAGCCACTCACATACCTGAGAACCTATTCTATATGCCCGTACCTTCGTTAGAAGTCTGCAGTGGGGCATCGTGTCAAATGCTTTCCGGAAATCTAGAAATATGGAATGTGTCTGTTGCCCTTCATCCATAGTTCGCAGTATATCATGTGAGAAAAGGTCAACTAGGTTTCCAACGAACGATGGCTTCTAAAACCCTGCTGATTCCTGGATATAAGCTTCTCGGTCCCAAGAAAATTTGGTACATTCGAACTGAAAATATGTTCAAGGATTCTGCAGCAAACCGAAGTTGGGGGTATTGGTCAAACGATGTTAAAGATACTGGTCTGTAGTTTTGCAGGGCCGTTTTCCAGCCCACTTTCCACTACTCCTTCGACTCTGGCGTTTATTGATGAATGTATGTTACATCTCATGATATGGCTTATCGGCTGTAATAGAGTTTTAACGAGTCTAAAGCCTGCTCTTTGAGACTTTTGCAACGTCGTCGATCTCGCGTGCCGTCAGTCGCCTTCACTGAACACGACATTGCGAATTTGCGCAAGTTTCGTCAGCACAGATTCTCGGGCGCCCTGAGCGTTCATCATCTTCCAAAGAAGCATCACTACGCTCAGATGCAGTAGCCCACTATTAATCGCCGAAAACGTAAAACAATCGCGAATATAACTACACTCGTAACTCGTTGCCGTTAAAATATTTAAAATGAAGTATTTTGTCACAGTTTGGGATTCAACCTTATCCAGTTTTCAGGAAAATCTTAACATATCATTGTTTACAAAATGACGATAAAAAACCGATAAAAGTTCTTCTCTAAAACTAAATAGTGCGCAAGTTAAACAGTTATATTTTGCAAAGATTATTCAGACTATTTCTAAGTACTATTTCTGTTGTAGCCTCCCTTGCAGTCCTATAGTTTCACAAACTTGTTTTGTGAGGCAGCATAAGAATTTAGCAGGGTTAGGAGGGAGGATTCACTATACGTTTACGAACAGTGTGCTGCGACATTATCGTAATGAAGCACCAACTATCACTGCGTAAGGTGAAGAAAGCAAACAAGAACAGACGTACTGGCGTATCTCGAACGCAATGAATCACCATTAGTTATTCGAAACTCAACTTGATCCTAAAAGGCAGGAATCAAGGAAATAATGAATACGCAGAATTTCTTGACTTTTGAAAAACATTTGGCTCAATACGTCAACGCTTACTAACGAAAGTACGATCATGTGGGATATCAAACAAAATTTGTGACTGAGCAAGGATTTAGGGTAGGGAGGATGCAGCATTTGTTGTTCATGTTGTATATTAATTACTTTGTTGGCAATATTGACAGTCACTTCAAAGTTTTAGCAGATGATTCAGTGTGTGTAATAAAGTAACTTACTGTCTAAAAAGGCTGCACAGATATTGTCAGATGATGATAAGATTAAAAAGTGATACAAATACTGGAAACTTGCTTTTGATATAAATACTGGAAACTTGCTTTAAATGTTTAGAAATGTTTGTGCAATTCACTAATCGAAAAAAGTAGTAACGTACGGCGACAATATCAACGAGTCACAATTAGAATCATCCATCTCATAAAAATACTTACGTGTAATTTGCGTTGTATGAAGTGGAATGGCTACACAGGCTTGCTCGTAGGTAAAGCAAGTGGCAGATCTCGTTTATTGATGAGATATTGAGAAAACGCGATCAGTCAACAAAGAAGATAGCACACAAATTACTTATGCTACCAATGCTAGAAAAATGGGTCTAATAGGTGATATTGAACGTGTACAAAATTGTTGATAAAGGAAACGAATTTCCCCTGTGAGTCCGCCATCATTGTGAATATTTTATTAATGAAACCGTTTAGATCGCCGTTAAAAATTTTCTTTATTTGTTACGTCGTTTCTCTGCTACTACCATCATCACATATCTGCAGTTAAGATTTGAGTAACATAAAGAGCTACAACTATTTTGTGTACAACAACAAGGTACAAACGGCAAAAAAATTGAAAAATTAAACTTTATTCTTAAGAATACTTCGAGAACAACGTGCAGTGTCAGTGTTAAAACGTACGCCTAATCGGGGCATCGGCTAACACGTGGTTCGAAAGTTCGCACTCATATGTAAGGTCCAGCAGCCAGGGCACTAGTGTAAGGGGGGGGGGGGGGAGAGGTGGAAGTCATCTTTAAATATTATTTCATTCTTTATTTTTCTCTCTCTTCATAGTTATAGTAAGACTGATTGTTTTTAAACTATAAACATTCTAAAATAAGTGTAGCTGCATACTAATCAGAGTAGCTATTGAGATAACTCCAATTAGCCCATGCAGAATTCGTTAAATTAACAAGTATTTCTTGAATCTGCTGCACAATAATATCTACATAACAGCTACGTGAACTTTGGTATTAAATGCATTTCGTTTTGACAAGGTGTTGCAATTATAAAAGCAGAAGTAACTATTATAATTACCAGTGCCCGATAAATAAAAGTCTTTGTCCTGCAGCCTAAAACATAGTCTAACAATACATTAAAATGTGTATACATGCCAAACAGAGTGTAAAGAATGAAGCAATCAGATTATTAAATTAAATTATCTAGGAAAGCAGCTTCATGAAGAGGGAGAATCTGGAACGTGCCCTACGAGAGCGATGTTAATTGGCAAGCACCAAATTTTTAATTTTTCATTCTTTGTATTTCGTTGCTGAGTAGCAAATGGCTGTCTTTCTTTACGTTCCTATAACCTTAATTGCAGATGCCTGTTGATCTGAAACGCTATAATAAACAAGGAAAAATTTTAATAGGCATTTAGACGATTCTATTCAGAACGTATACAAAGTTGGCTACTGGAATGGTCACATGTTTGCTTGACCCATAGAAGGATGTTGCAAAAATGCTGAGAGCTCTGAACCGGCAGACGCTACAGCTATACGTGGAAGTTAACTTTCAAGAACTAGCATATATGAGGAATGTCTGAATGCACTACAGCCTGCTATATATTTATTTTGACCAATATCCATACGTGAGTGGAATGGGAAAATACCCTCGTTCGTGGTAGTGTAGAATCAGCCAAAGTGGACTATTATTAGGAAGGAAACTGATCATAGCTATTATCAAAAATATGTCTGTTAATTGACTGAAATAATTGGAGGAGAACAGAAAGTGTAATGGGGACGCTTGGACGTGGATTTGAGCCCAGCTCCTCTCGAATGCTAGTTTAGTGCCTGAAGGTTCTTTTAAGCAGCTACCTGAGAGCTACTATCAGGCGCGAGAAAACAATCGTTACTGTGCATGTGCAACTACGATGACGTATGAACCCCTGGCTAGGTGTTTGGACTGCTGAAATGCTTCTTGTCCCACTTGTACCCGGAATTTCGTTGCTTGGTCTCCTATGGCTCTAGCTGTCAACACCTCCCCTCCCCCAATCACCACCCCAGTTTATTTTTTTACGCTGCGCAGGATTCAATCGCCCCAAAACTAAAATGCTGTATTTGGAAGTTTTCGTACTATAATTCGCGTACTAAGAAAATATAATGTTCAGATACACGGATGCTTCAAAGATATATCAAAAGGAAGTAGTTTTTGTATAGCTAGACGCAGTTAAAATCGGAAAATGCAACGTTGGCGTATAAAAGTGTTACCTTCAGTCTACCTTTGTTTGCATTTAGGAATCAGACTACTTTTTAAATCTTGTACATCATGAATCCTACGCTTGCACTTGGAGCAAGCACACTACTCTTTCAGAGTGCAGAAGTGTTGCATGTATTGTATTTGTGGTAGTAAGTTTTGCAACTGAATATCTTGATGAAAAGGGCATTTTTGTAAAGGTAAAGTTGTATGGACACTGAGATTCATTTTATGTCTTGTATGGGCATTTAATTTTTTGCTTTTGCTTCCAACAGACAGAGTTTATATCAAAATGCAGAACTGCTAAGGACTGAAATACGTGAATACTGGAAAAGCAGCCCTTCTACTTATATCTGCTGGCTTTCTGCTCTTCGTTGCGCTAGGTGGAGAGAGCAATCGCAGTTTGTATTATGCTATTAAACCATGTTGTGTTGTTGTGTTTTCACTACATCACTCTTAATTCCGGTTCTTAGATGTTAAAGTTCAAGAAAATGACTCTACGTTGTTCCAAGTTTAAATTAATTTCTACCTCACTAAATTTTCAGCATTTATGTGTAATACCAGTCAGTTATGCAGAGCAGCAACAGCACCGAAATAACTCTTAGAATATGTGGTCTAAAGATTTTTCGTTCTTTTATGAGTCAGCGTTAACGAAACCAAGATAAAAATGAGGTGTATAACGTTCTGAAAAAACTGTTCACAAAATATATCATATTTATCAACCAGAACATGTTGTACAACGATAAAACGCCGTACGCTGGCGGTCCATAATTTACCAAAGAATGACGTTTTCCAAATTTAAGACGTAAACAACACAAATCAAGAAGTAACGTGAGTCGTACAGAAGGTACCAAACAGGTTTCAAGTCTTATGATAGGAAACCATTGTGTCTCGCGGAAGGCAGGTTAGTAAAAGAACAAAAGAATCCTTTTGTTCTGCTAAAGCTGTCAATATATTTGAAACAAAGTATTTTATTCCGTACTAACGATCAAATTCACGTATTTAGTCATCTTCAAGTGAACATTTACGTATATCGTACGTACAGTGTTAATAGATCGTACATTATGTCGTAAAAGAAACAAGATATCAGTGCATCGGAATTTCGTAAACCTCACTAAAAATCATAATTCATCTTAAAGTTTACACTCGTTTGTCTACATTCACACTGAAGTAGTACTTGATATTAAGCTTGTATACGTGTGATTTTAGGAATGCCAGTTTTTTTGAGAATATTATCATGTTCGGCTCTTTTTACTGCAGTATAGCATGTGATCTGTTAACGCTATACGCACGAGGAAATTAAAATGTGTCCTTCAAATTGGACGAACAGTTGAAATTAACCAATAATGGAATGAAATACTTCGTTCCAAATAAATTGACTTCCTCAGCGGAAAAGAACAGTTCATTCTAATTGATCAATAAAAGCCAAATTTCTTTAGCATACCGGTAAAATAACTTCAGTGTTGTGTAAGACGACAAATACTGCTAACAACATGGAAATAAAATAAAAAAGAAAATGGAACTAATAACATATTATTTTAGTCTTCCGCGATTATGTGAATGTATTTTAATTCACTTAATAGCTCCCAGGCACGAAAATCCGTTTTGTTTTCATTTGACTTGAGATTTGTACACGAAGTAAAAACAGAGAATAACAAAATTGCGAAACGTAAACACTGGTCACTTGGAGACTCCCAGTCAGAGCCCTATGCACACGCGTGAATAAATTTTTCTTGGTATATTCTGACAGCTTGCTATATATTCCCTGCTTAAGGGAGGGAGAGAGCCGGGGAGGTTGGTAATCCCTATCTTAAATAATGTTAAAGCTATTCATATGAAAGGTAGCTTTTATCAGAAACTACCGAGAATATATTTTTTTTAAATAAAGTTTGTAGGTTACACATTTCTAACCACTTTAACAGAAAAATTCCTAAAAGTATTGATTAGTTTTAAGATAATGTTTTTTTTGTATAAAGTGGACATGAAACTCTCATCCATTTCCATATTGCTTGGTTTCCATTACGGCGTGCTCATGTACGAATTGTTTAACACTGCAGTTAGGTTATAACCTAATTTCCTTCCACGCACTTCGAGTCTTATAATTGCAGTCTGTTTTCTGTATTTTCATCACTGTTACATCCATAGTTTCGAAAGTGAACATTGTCACGTGCTTTCTCTAAATCGATAAATACGCTAAACATAGGTTGGCCTTTCTTCAGTCTGTCTTTTAAGATTAGTCGTGAGGCAAGTTTGCTTCACGTGTTCCTACGTCTCTACAGAACCATAACTGATCTTTCCCAAGGTCGGATTTCACCAAGTTTTCCATACCTCCGTAAATACTTCGAGTCAGCATTTTATATCCACGACTTATTATAATGTTCACATGTGTCAGCTCCGACCTTTTTCGAAACTGAAATCATTCCGTCCGTCTTGATTTATGGAGTATTTCGTCTGTCTTAATATGTCTCGCATCTAAGTTGGAGTAGTTGTGTCATGACGTGTTCTCTCAAAGTTTTCAATAATTCGCAGGTAATGTTGTTTACTCCAGGGGCCTTGTCGCGATTTAAGTCTCGCAGTGTTCTGTCAAGTTCCTCTCTCTGTGTCATGTCCCATTGTCATCAACTTCAGTTTTCGTACGTCCGTCCGAAAAACAACATTTATTTTTATCTGGGTCAACAGGCAATTTTGTCCCAGAAATATACTAAAGCATTTGTAATCGACCAATATTTTTGGGAGTTTTCCCTTGTTAATCAGGTTAATCCCGACCCTGGTAATGGCTTCGCATTTATTCCCAACTGGTAACGCCTCTGCTCAGTTAACAACTTCTCTGGCAAAAGGCTGTCGAGAGCCACGTTTTTATAATGAAGCGGATGTAAAACTGCCCGCTCTAGCTCTCGGAATGGAGTATGAAAAATGAAAAAAAAATCCATAATACTGATATCATGTGTTTCTTTGTATAGCATTTCTACATATTTCATCCGTCTTTCGACCTTCTCTTTTTTGCTTTTGTACTGGCTTGCCAGCCGAAAACGTTTCGCTCGAGAGCTAGTCCTGACAAAACTCTACCATCTGGTGAGCAAGATGTACGAAACAGGCGAAATACCCTCAGACTTCAAGAAGAATATAATAATTCCAATCCCAAAGAAAGCAGGTGTTGACAGATGTGAAAATTACCGAACTATCAGTTTAATGAGCCATGGCTGCAAAATACTAACAGAATTCTTTACAGACGAATGGAAAAACTGGTAGAAGCCGACCTTGGGGAAGATCAGTTTGGAATCCGTAGAAATATTGGAACACGTGAGGCAATACTGACCCTACGGCTTATCTTAGAAGCTTGATTAAGAAAAGGCAAACCTACGTTTCTAGCATTTGTATACTTAGAGAAAGCTTTTGGCAGTGTTGACTGGAATACTCTCTTTCAAATTTTGAAGGTGGCAGGGGTAAAATACAGGGAGCGAAAGGCTATTTACAATTTGTACAGAAACCAAATGGCAGTTATAAGAGTTGAGGGGCATGAAAGGGAAGCAGTGGTTGGGAAGGGAGTGAGACAGGGTTGTAGCCTCTCCCCGATGTTATTCAATCTGTATATTGAGCAAGCAGTGAAGGAAACAAAAGAAAAATTCGGAGTAGGTATTAAAATCCATGGAGAAGAAATAATAACTTTGAGGTTCGCCGATGACATTGTGATTCTGTCAGAGACAGCAAAGGACTTGGAAGAGTAGTTGAACGGAATGGACAGTGTATTGAAAGGAGGATATAAGGTGAACATCAACAAAAGCAAAACGAGGATAATAGAATGTAGTCGAATTAAATCAGGTGATGCTGCGGGAATTAGATTAGGAAATGAGACACTTAAAGTGGTAAGGGAGTTTTGCTATTTGGGGAGCAAAATAACTGATGATGGTCGATGTAGAGAGGATATAAAATGTAGACTGGCAATAACAGGGAAACCATTTCTGAAGAATAAAAATTTGTTAACATTGAGCATAAATTTAAGTGCCAGGAAGTCGTTTCTAAAAGTATTTGTGTGGAGTGTAACCATGTATGGAAGTGAAACGTGGACGATAAATAGTTTGTACAAGAAGAGAATAGAAGCTTTCGAAATATGGAGCTACAGAAGAATGCTGAAGATTAGATGGGTAGATCACATAACTAATGAGGAGGTATTGAATAGAATTGGGGAGGAGTTTGTGGCACAACTTGTCAAGAAGAAGGGACCTGTTTGTTGGACATGTTCTGAGGCATCAAGGGATCACAAATTTAGTACTGGAGGGCAGCGTCGAGGGTAAAAATCATAGAGGGAGACCAAGAGATGAATGCACTAAGCAGATTCAGAAGGATGTAGGTTGCAGTAAGTACTGGGAGATGAAGAAGCTTGCACAGGATAGAGTAGCATGGAGAGCTGCATCAAACCAATCTCAGGACTGAAGACCACAACAACTGTTGATGACCCATTGCCTGCGTAGCGAGTTTCTGAGATATTTCATGGGCTTATTTATAATCCTGTATGACCACTTGTGTCAAATATAAACAAAATACTAAATTCGAGATCCTAAAAATAAGCTGTAAAATGGAAAAAGTGGTGGTCTGTGAGAGATCATGGCAGTCCCTGGTTGTCTTTATAAAGGTTCCGCAGTCAGGGGCTAACAAAGACGAGCTGCGGTCTACCTGTCCTCGCCTGCTGAAGTACTGCTAAGCCGGATGCACGGTGGAGCAAGTTGTAAAGCTATTCTGCTACAAATACCGCGTATCGCTCCCATCTCTGCCCGGGACGGTCATCCAGTTTGCCATGCTCAGTTCACTCACAGTGCCGGCCTTAATGACAAACTCCATTCAGCCCTGGGCCACGACGGTGTATCTGAATTATATCGAAACGGCTGCCTAACTGAAAAAGCGTCATCCTTTGTGGGGGCAACCTACGCCTCTATTCCGGCAATCTGTCTCAGCAGTCCCAAACCTCCGCAGAATGATTACGCATCTCAGCGCTTAGTTTAACTTAACGTTTCTTACAGGGGAATAACTTACCTGCCAAGTTTTCCGGTTTTCCGGGATTTCCGGGTATTGGTGTAATCTTCCGGTTTTCCGGATTTTCAAATCCCGGGATTTTTCCCACCCACTGCATTCATATCACATTTCAGTTTTGACTTTCGATAATAGCTACTATTCTGAGATGCGAGTGTTTGAAATTTTCGGGAAGTCCACTGATAATGTTATCGACAATCTCTTCTCCCAGAATATCGCTGCGCTTTTGTCATTTAATTTATGTGTTTGAAACACTGCCGGTGAAAGTGGATCGAACGTTCTATCGAGAATCACATCGCACAGTTTTTTGCTGCATTCTCTTTGTGCTTCGACTGCATGTTAGCGGGAAAGGTTTGTTTATGCTTGCTTTCGTGTGGTGTTTGCTGTATGTTCTGGTATTCGTGCAACTGTGTGACGAATTTTTGTGCGATTTAGTGTTTTCGTGACAAGTTCAACTAAGAAACGATAGCATCAGTCTTTCAGGGATGCATATTCTCCTGAATTTCCGTGTATTATGCGGTGATGGAAAGATGAAACATTCGCGTTCTGTTCCATGTGTTCGTGTGATATAAACATTGCTTACAGAGGAAGAACTGAATTAACAAATCATATTAAATCCGATACACACGTCTCCAATACGATTGTGAAGGATAGCCGTAGGAAAATTGTTTCATTTTGCAGGTCGATGACTCTGTTACTGTTGAGAGCGAGAACTTGACAGATGATACCAAATGGGCTCGCTTGACGAGCATTCGTGGAGCTGATGGTGTTCCTAAGTACGATAGGTTATCCAGGCTTACGCTTTCTGTTTTGACTCTACCGCACACCAGTGCTGAGTGTGAGCATGTGTTCAGCTTGGTGAAGAAGAATCGCAATCAGTTTAGGTCCTCCGTGTCGAATGAAAATCTAGCATCCATTTCTGTTTTGAAAATAAGAATCAGCGGTCCAGGTTACATTAATAGTTTTCCTTCAGAATTTCTGTAGAAAGCAAAAAAAGCTTTTCATCTTCATTTCTCCTTTGCAACCTGTGATGGAATAAAGCCAGTATTCTGTGAACTTGAGAAAATTTTGTAAATAAGTGTAAATAAATGTTCAGTTTAGTAGTTTTGACGGTGTCGTTCGTATTGTAGCTGGCAAGATCATGAGTATAAAAGCTCATTTCTGTGTAGTGTGTAAACTGTTCCCAATGTTAAGTGACAAAAAATTAACACTCATCAGCAAGTAACTTGTGTAAGTACCTAATTCAGAGTTCGAAAATAGTGATCTTAAAATGTAGCCTACATTATATGTGTTAACTTTAGTCTCTTTCTGTGTAGTCTTTTCTCGCTCTGTTTGAACACCTTGCGACGCATGCACGCATAAATTTTTGCGTCTTGGTATCTTCTGAATTCCTGTTTTTGGAAGTTGGCATGTATGGACAGAACCGCAAGCTTCAAGGTGAAGAGCAAAGTGGGTGTTACTACAGTTAAAAGCAAGTACTGTAGAGTGAATGGACAAAGCCTGTTTGTAACGAAGCACACAGCCTACACCGTCGAAATTTAATCTGTTTTAAAGACATTTTCAGTGCAGTATAGATGCAAAGATGAAGGGACGAGAAAACAAACAAAATTCAGTTACTGTGTAATAAGACACGAAAATACTCAGAAAATATGGCCGAACAACCTACTACGAAATTATGTCAGTGCATTTCGGATTCACTCTCTATATTGTTTTCAATAACGTATTTCGGATTCACTCTCTATATTGTTTTCAAGAACGTATACCTAAATAATCACTGTAAAACAGTAATAATCGCCTTCGCAGCCAGAAGAATATGTCTGAAACGCTGGGCTACTTATAATTGAAACGTCGTTTATTGTCATTCGCAGCACTCATTGCCACCAAATACGCGCAAACGCCGATGTTGAATGTAAATGTAGATGGTTCCTTATTAAAAGAAGGGAAAAAAATTACTTACTTAGCAGTGATACGCTGTTGTAGCATGTTGAATAAAAAGATTAATTCGTTGCGGGTAGAGAGTTCAAAGACACGCAACTCTGATTTATACAGGTTTATTATTATTATTATTATTATTATTATTAATGATCTCGAATACATAGTTTCATTGATGCAGTACAATGCCAGCATAGTCAATCTTTTTTCGATTTCAGGAAACCGATTTGACTTATCTCAATAATGACGTCATAGCATTATGACCATACAATTCACAGTTAGTTCCGCTGAAGCAATCGTCGTTTCTTAAGGATTTCTGTGTACCATTAAATCACCAAGATATAAAAGAAAGGAACCTTAGAAAAATTTTATCTGACACATTTTAAGTTGTGATGGTTTTGACACAAGCAGTACGGTAGTATCGGTACCATATTGTTCAGTATTAGGTATTTTATTTCGTGATTTTTATTTATTTCACCTGGTTGCCATAGTTTATGTGGTTCAACAGCTTCTTAATACTAGTAATAACTTTAAATAAGCAGCTTGCCATTTAGCAGCGACAAGCATTAATTACGAGTAAATCAGTACCCCAAATAACAGCCACTTTAACAAAAGCGCAATTGAAAGGAGCTATTTTAGTAAAGGATGCAGTAACAGCTCTTCTTTTTGAAGTCAATAAAGAATTTATTATAATTTCGTGATGGAACAGTATACAAAATATAACGTTTTGCAGAACATTTATTCTAATTGATGATGAATTCTCTACGCCATTGCCCTAAGGTCTAGCTGCATCGATGTTCCAAAGAAAAATATATGTCTCGAGGACTACTTTGCCACTGTATTCAGCCACATTTCATGTTGGCTCTGGCTAACCTTCGCTTCCACTAATTACGCAAAAATCTATGCCACTTTTATGCTCAGCAATCATCAATCATTTTCTTGGCCCGTGAAAGGTGCTTTCAGGTCAGGTAGACAATAATTAAAAAGAAAAAGGTGGAACTGATACACTTCTAGGAACGTACACTCTCGGAACTGTAACAGTAGACCACTCCGTGATGCAAAATGGTTCAAATGGCTCTGAGCACTATGGGACTCAACTGCTGAGGTCATTAGTCCCCTAGAACTTAGAACTAGTTAAACGTAACTAACCTAAGGACATCACACACATCCATGCCCGAGGCAGGATTCGAACCTGCGACCGTAGCGGTCTCGCGGTTCCAGACTGCAGCGCCAGAACCGCACGGCCACTTCGGCCGGCTCTCCGTGATGCAGAACGCCTCTTTTGCAGCGTCTGCCACTGGAAACAATCCTGCTGCAGGAACATCTGCAACTGAGCTTTATACCAGAGATTGGAAATGCCGCTACAATTTTAACGTTCCTTTTATTTTTCAGTGCTTAAACCACGACCGGTTTCGGGCTCTTTCACACCCATCAACGCATGTGACAAATTTATGGTGTAACACCGAGCGCCATGATGGACGAGTACAGGACGCGGTGTGGGCATGTAAAAGTCCGAAGCTGGTCGTGGTTTAAGCATTGCAAAATAGAAAGAACGTCACAACTGAAGCGGTGTTTTAACCTCGGCTTGTCTGCCACTGGAGTTGGCTGAAGCGTCTCTGGGACAATTTCGCACTTACTGACCGAACTTGCAACGAACCTGAAGATCTTCTTTCGATCTTCTCTATTTTCTCTATCAGTCCTAGCTGGTACGAATCCAATGCTCACGAACAGTATTAAAGTAATGGTCGAATGAGTGTTTTGTAAGCTACTTCCTTTGATGATGGACTACATTTCCTGGGGATTCTTGCAATGAATCTCAGTCTGGTATCTGCTTTACTCGCTATTTGGTCATTCCACTTCAAATTGCTCTGTACGCATACTACTAGATATTGTAAATTCTTCCGTTAATTATTCAGCAATTGGCTAATCGTACAGAAAATGGTCTTTCTGTCTATATTCGCAATACGTTACATTTGTGTATGTTGAGGGTTAGTTGCTACTCCCCACACCAAGCGTCGATTCTCTGCAGGTCTTCCTGCATTTCCCTACGATTTTCTAGCGTCGTAACTCCTCTGTGTACAACACTATCGTTCGTGCAAAGACTCATGAAACTTCCGGCATTATCTACTAGGGCGTTTATATTTACTGTGATAAGGTAATGGTTTTTAACACTCCCCTGGAGCAGGCCCGAAGTTACTTTTACGTCTGAAGACTTATCTCGGTTCAGAATGACATGCTGTTTTCTGTTCGCTAGAAATTCTTTAATCCAGTCACACACTTGGTGTCTGATATTCCATACGCTCGTATTTTGTTCATTAGATAACAATGCGGGACAGTATTGAATGCCTCCCGGAAGGCAGGGCACACGGCATTTACCTGGACGTCTGTATCTGCTGATTTCTGGGTCTAGTGAGCGGACAGAGCGAGCTGGGTTTCACAAGATCTTTATTTTTGGAAACCATGTCAGTTCCTACTGCGGATATTTTTCTGCCTCCAAAAATGCGGTAATACACCAGCATAAAACATGTCCCAAAATTCTACAACTGACGTGTTTTATAGATACAGCGCTGCATTTTTGTGCGTCTGTTCGACGACCCTTGGTGAAAACGGGAATTACTTGTGCTTTTTCCCAATCATTAGGAACGCTTTGCTCATCTAGAAGCCAACGGTACACTGCTGCTGGAAGACTCAAAATGGTATCCCGTCAGGTCCAGTGGCCTTTGTTCTATTGAGCGATTTCAGTTGCTTTTCTATCGCTTGGTGACTTATTTCGGTATCTGTAATTTTGTCCTTCGTGTGGCGATTTAAAGGAGGGACTACAGTGCGATCTTTCTCTGTGTAAAAGCTTTGGCAAAAGACGTTTAATATTTCTACTCTTTCTATCGTTTGGTGTTTCGGTGCCATTATGGTCACACAGTGTCTGGACAGATGGTTTCGATCCGTTTACTTATTCAACGTAAGACCAGAACTTCTTAGGATTCGCTGACAAGTTGGTAGATAGAGTACATGATGAGTATTTAATAAGGAACTTGTAAAAATGCAAAAATGGCTGGCCAGGGTGGCCGAGCGGTTCTGGGCGCTAGAGTCTGGAACCGCGCGACCGCTACGGTCGCAGGTTCGAATCCTGCCTCGGGCATGGATGTGTGTGATGTCCCGAGGTTAGTTAGGTTTAAGTAGTTCTAGGGGACTGATGACCTCAGCAGTTAAGTCCCATAGTGCTCAGAGCCATTTGAACAATTTTTTGCAAAAATGGTTACCTGTTTCGAGCCGTTGGTGCTGAGAAATAAGTACTTCACATGTGCCGCTGTGCATGTCATGACTTACTCCAACTCGAACACTCTCTCGCAAAGAAAAAATTGCACTGTACCCTCACAAATTGAAAAGTTACATGGCACGAGTACGAACCATGAACGGCTCAGTCGTCATGGCATCTTCAGTATGATATTTGTATACAGTGCAATCTACATGAACAATTTTCTGTGACTGAATTCGTCTACTGCATTTAGTGACGTATTTATTTACGCCAGAGTAGGCTGTACCTTTATGAAATGCACGCCTTCCCTTGAGGTAGGCTTGAAGACCTTGCGGAACTTGAAATCTGAATGGAAATGTGATTAGCATTTATATGATGTTTCTGCAATGGACGTGGGGGAGAATGCTGGTCCGGCCGCGTGCCATATGGTGGCGAGGGCTGCGAAACTTCTCGTGCCTGGCAGCCGGCACGCCCGGATCGCTTCCGGCGCCTGACAAACCGACTGGTGACGGGGGTCGCGCGGGGCACCGCCACCAAAACACCGGCAAAAAACCAGCGCCCACCACGTGCTGCCACTCCACTCGCCTCAAGTGTTTTCACTACGTTGGGGCCAACATTCGTGTCGGTACAAACGATCTGCTTGTGACTCTTACCAAACTCAACGGGAGTAGTGCGGAGGCAACGCGTTTCACTTATTCTCCGGAAGGTCAGATTCAGTGATCTGATTTGTGTAACAGCACTGTTTCTGGTCGAACATGGCTTGTGAAGACCCGATGCGTTAAAATCTTCTCGGTTGACAAAGAACACGGCCTGTGGCCATATGGGAAATAATTATAGGAATACCTGTAAGAGGAGACTCTTATGTGACAAATTAGATAAAGGACTAAGGAAAAGGCTTGGCAAATATTTTGTCTGGAGTGTGGCACTATATGGGACAGAAACATGGACACTGAGACGAGAGGATGAAAAAAGGTTAGAAGCTTTTGAGATGCGGATGTGGAGGAGAATGGAGAGAATGAGCTGGATGGAAAGAGTGAGTAATGAAAGAGTATTGGAAAGGGTTGGTGAGAGAAGATGTCTGCTGAAGGTTGTAAGAGAAAGGAAAAAGAACTGGTTGGGACATTTATTGAGAAGGAAGTGATTGCTAGTAAATGCTTTGAAGGATTGGTTTGTGGGAGAAGACTGAGAGGAAGAATGAGATACAAGGTGATAGACGACATAAAGGGAAGAGGAAATTATGCAGACTTGAAGAGGATGGCAGAAGACCGGACAGCCTGGAGAACTACCATGTGAAACTTTCCTTTAGGCAGAACACTGATGATGATGATGATGATGATGACGTGTTAAATGATTTGCAGTTGTAAAACACATTACATGTATCATTACTACCTTTTTCATAAACATAAAGATTTTCATATCGTGTGTTTTAAAATAAGAAATCAATAATGACAGCGAATTGCCACTGTAAGTAATTTGGAGATCATAAACAAAATGATGTGTCAATACGGACGCGCAGGTCCCTTACTGTTTTTCTACAAACACCGATCAATCGTGAGAAGAGCGTAAGTGAACAGTGATTGATCTCATTCACGAAGACACGAGTCTCTTATATGACGCCTGCTTGCAAATGTTGGAACTGGTAATTATTTTAGTCCAGGCAGGGCAGTGGAATCAAAATTTTTATGAGTAATTTTATTTAGAAATGTAAGACATTAACTTTTATTTTATACTCTTGATGGTGTCTCCATTGGGTGCTGGGTTTTCAACAGGATGTCTTCTCTCAATCCATTTCTATAGCAGAGTTGTATCGAGATACCGGAAGGTTCTTACATGGTGTGGGTAGATGGAAGAGCTGCAACTCTCTGGAAGTATGCTGGCCCGTGTGGCCGAGCGGTTCTAGGCGCTTTAGTCTGGAACCGCGCGACCGCTACGCTCGCAGGTTCGAATCCTGCCTCGGGCATGGATGTGTATGATGTCCTTAGGTTAGTTAGGTTTAAGTAGTTCTAAGTTCTAGGGGACTGATGATCTCAGATGTTAAGTCCCATAGTGCTCAGAGCCATTTGAACCTCTCTGGAAGTATATTTCGTAACCAGACAGTTTCATGGAACACGTTAAGTCGAGTTGTAGCAACAACGTTATTAACAATTAGGAATGGTCATTAGAGATACGTTGTTGTTCGATACCACATTGTAATCCATGCTAGGTCCACATGATGCCCCGCAGGAACACCAATTATGAGGCTCAGAATAGTTGCAACTGTATAACACGTTTGGCAAAGGCCTCTTCACAGTGGCAATACTGTTTCCCGTCAGATCACAAAGAGAAAGCGATGTTGGGCTTGGCTATTGCTTGGATGGGTGACCGTATGGGTCTTCCGCGCGCTGTTGGCAAGCAGGTTGCACCCAGCTCTTGTGAGGCGAATTGAGGGGCCGATCACGAAAACTGACAACGGCCGAGAGCGCAGTGTCCTGGGCACACGCCCATCCATATCGGCGTCTGTCCCTCTATATCCCCATCCAGCGACGCCTATCGCCTGAGCGTGACACGGCGGTCGGTCAGTGCCGTTGGGCCTTCCAATGCCTGTTCGCACAGTTTTATATTTAGTATAACACGCTTGTTAGAGTTGTATCTGGTAATTATGACATTTGAAATTCTTTCTGAGCAACTTAACAGTTGTTTCCAGGGCTCTCGGGTGTCCAGCCGAATGCGATCGTTGAAGTCTTACGATATTTCGGCAAATAACCTTTCCGCCATCATCAGGTGGTTCTGATGGGACTTCAACGATCGCATCCGGCTGACACCCGAGAGCCCTGGTAACAACACATACGCCGGGAAAGCCTCCGATCACATATCAACTTAACAGTTGATTCTGAAGCGTACAATAGTTGCAGTTGTGTCTCCTAATTGTAGCATTTAATTCGAATCTGTTCTCATCGCTAATACGGATTTGTCTGGGATGCCGCTAACGGTCCAAGCCGTACCGACAAAATTTAGTTTTGTGATCACGATCACTTTCATCGGACGCGTGGAGTGATATTGGAATGCACCTTTTTTCTTCAAATGCCTAACTTCAAAATCCGTTGGACACTTGACTTTGAAACTCTTGTCTCGTTAGCCGCTTTCCGCATGGGGTTTCATGTGGACGGAAGAGAGATTTGCCGATATTGTTGTTTTGACATTAGTACAGTACTGATATCATCCACAATATTCGTTATACATATGTTTGAAAGCTTTCAGTTGTAATCTTACTGTGAGGTTGATGCATTGTGTTTGTGGGTTTCTACACTGTCTAGTCACATAAATGTGGCCACCTGTCAAAAGCATGAATAAAAAATTTTTGAGGGGGAAAAAGTTTAAATGTGTGTGAATTCCTAAGGGACTAAACTGTTGAGGTCATCAGTCCCTAGACTTAAACACTACTTAAACTAACTTATACCAACTTATGCTAAGAGCCACACAAACACCCATACCCGAGGGAGGACTCGAGCCTCTGGCGGGAGGGGCCGCGCAATCCGTGACATGGCGCCTCTAACCGCGTGGCTACTCCGCGCGGCCACCTTTTGCAGCGCTGGCCACTGCGGACGTGTAGGAAGATAGTGGGGTTCTGGAAGATGCCGATAGTGATGTGGAGCCATGCCGATTTCAGTGCCGAGGCCAGCTGCCCTAGGATTCTAGGCTGAGAATCCATGAGGCAAACAGCGCGATTGTAGTCGTCCCATAAATTCTCGATTGAGTTTAAACCGGGGAAGTTTCGTGCTCAGGGCAGTACAATGAACTCATCCTGCACTGCGAGCTGTGTAACACGTTGCATTGTTCTGCTGGTAGACGCCATTGTGCCGAGGAAAAACAAACTGCGTTTATGGGTGGACAAGGTCCCCAAGCATAGATGCATACGAGTGTTGATCCATCGTGCCTTCCAGAGTTATGAGAGCATTCCTACCACTATAACGTTCCCTCCTCTGGACTGGACTGGACCCTTACGCAGATTGTTGCAGGGTCATTCAGTACTAAGCTTGGTCCTATATGGAACTTGCCCGTCTGGCAGGGTAATGTGTACCCACTTGAAAGAACACTACAGAAGCTGGAAACTTAGGACAGGAGACTAGATTTGCAGTCAGCCTGCTTAATGAAGGCCGTGGTTACAAAGTGGAACCTGAAGTATTGTGTCACATTATGAGGATGCAGCCTCCCCCAGACCTCATATGAAATGTCCGATACCACCTTTTTTTAAAATATGCATCCGGATAGTTATCGGACAATATTCAGTACTTCCTAAGGCCCTGTATGTGTGTCTTTATGTATATCATTCTGTCCTATTTGATAAAAAACTTGATATTCATTGCGAAAGCATATGGAATGTTCTGGAAGAAGGTGCGTTATCATAATTATCGGTGGATTGTTGTCATTGACAAAATTATGTACATATACTAAATTAAGTAACTACTCAAGAAATTGAAGTAATAAGTCCTTAGAAATAAAGAACTAGGAACTGCAGAGATGTTAGCATGAAAAATCAATGCTTCTAATTAACAAAATGGTAATCTAAAAATCCAGTAACAGGAGACCTCACAGCTTAAAAGTTATTACCCAGCGATGTATTTTCATTTGTTATTTATTTTTATGTCTTCCTCTGTAATTAATATTCATTGTAATTACATTTCTAATTAACTCTCCAATTGTTTACATCTCACAGTTTTCCAGTTTCCAGAATTTGAGGACTTATTTGTGCATTTTGTGTACGTAATCGGATAAAGCACGATCTCTGTACTACCATTAAATATTAGTAACCAAATCCAAACTGTAATTAATTACGTGACTAAAATAATACGAGAGACATTATTGTAATTAAAGTTCAGAATGATTTTCTTATGGAAAACTAAAGATATTACTTTAAAAGATTGTCATTGAATATTGTATTTTATACCTTATTTGACTGTAACATCAGTTTCTTTACGTTTTGTAAATTTTAATTTTAACATCAAAATTGTATAAAATTAATAATGCTTTATTTTGGAAGTTATTGTAAAAATTCTATATAAAGCGATGCTGCGAGGAGTCAATTTTGAAGTTACTTTTGGAAGTCAAAGATATCAGTGAAGTCTCTCCATGTTTTGTTTACATGACGAGTGCGCAGTTCGGATGTCAATTAATGTCAATAAATTTTGTGAAGCATGAAAATTTCGCATTCATTTATCAATGGGCCAGGCAGAAGAAACTTAAATATTCAACATGAATCGTTACAACATCCATAAAAGACGAAAGATGAACTATCTTGAAATAATATAAATTAATCAACACATGTCCACCGACCCAAGGTCAGTACTGAATGACCAGACACAGTTCCCTTATCGCCACTTCTAACTGCAGATGCTACTTATAATCTCATCCAGGCGACGTTGTAAATTGTCCGTCTTATTCACATGCCCCATTTTCTTTACTTCAGTGACTATAATTTCTCTCGTTGTGTTAAAAAATGTTCTTTGTATAATCACAGCTGCATCACTCACCTGCTTAAAATCACTATTATATCTTACCTGTTCGTAATTTAGGATGTATTAGAGACAAGATTATTTTGTTCAGGCACATCTTTGGAATATGTCACCAAAGTTTATGGTTCAATTATTTTCTTCCATGTATAACTCTTGTAATTTACGTATAGTTCGTTGGTTAGTGTTTCACATGTTTTATCTTAGTCAAATAATCTTACATCGCACTTGGACTGAAATAACCCCGCTTGTTTCATTCCTACTTCCAACATTAAATTTTTCATCACTACAAATTGAAATACTCTGTTGATGCACTAGTTCAAATTCTTTGACCCAAATTTATTTCACTGCACAACATACTTATCTTCGTAGGTGATGATGACGTAACAGCCGAAGCCGGTTCGTGTAACAAATAATAAATATTGTAGAATATCCCTCCAGTGTTATATGAATTTAATTCATAATGTGTAAAATATTCTACTAAGAACCGACGAAACAGTCACTCAATGCAGGGCGTTGCTTTCAGACGTTTCACCCCGTTCCCGATGTAGCATAAAAAACGTGATTCATCTGGAAAGCCCACCTATTGGCACTCTTGCGGTATTGTCGTGTAAACTGCAGCCTTCGTCGCCATCGTAGGTGCATGAACCAGGCGCCTGCTGCGGAGCCCCATACGCAGCAACGTTCGCTGAATGGGCTTTGAGGAGACTATGTTGGTAACCCCTTGGTTCATCTGGGCAGTCAGTTGCTCAACAGTTACACGTCTGTTCGACGGTTCACATCTCCGCAGCCATCGTTCAGCTCTGTTGTCTGTGCTGCGCGGGGTAGCCGCGTGATCTCAGGCGCCTTGCCACGGTTCGCGCACCTCACCCCGTCGGAGGCTCGAGTCCTCTCTCGGGCATGTGCGTGCCTGTGTGTGTATATGCGTGTGTGTGTGTGTGTGTGTGTGTGTGTGTGTGTGTGAGAGAGAGAGAGAGAGAGAGAGAGAGAGAGAGAGTTGTCCTTAGCGTAAGTTAGTTTAAGTTAGATTAAGTACAGTATAAGCCTAGGGACCGATGACCCCAGCAGTTTAGTCCATAGTAACTTATCACAAATTTCCAAAATTTCCTGTCGTCTGTTGCCCGTGGTGTACCATAATTGGTTCGGTGCCGGTTTCTGGTAGCGTCATTTTGTCGTGCTCGGTATACTTTAATCACGGCGGCATGCGCGAACCCTTCCACTCTTGAGTCAAAAGCCAGTGATGATGCCCCGGTGGACGTCAGATGCATCACTCCGTTTCCGCATTACGACAAAGACTGCAGAGCCCCCCCCCCCCCCCTCCTCCCTCCTCCCTCCTCCCGACACACTTTATATCCCGTCCGCTGTTCGTGCTGCCACCTGCCGTCTGTCAGAGGTTATAGCACGTTGGCACCGAAGATAGGCAGTGGTCATATTAATATGACTGGACCGTGTATTAAATTTTATTCTAAACACTTCGTTGTTATTTTTGTGTTTACCGCTGATATTTTCGTATTTACACTTACATTACTGCAAACTTTGCAGTTCTTCTGAGCTTAGCCTCAGTGCTGGTGCAGTAAACGCTGTGGCGCTGTAGTTAAGAAGATGGATTTTCATTGGGACGGACACCGATTTAAATTGCCGTCCCTCTTATAAGATTTAATTTTTCCGTGACCTCCCTAAATCGCTTACAGTAAATTGCGGTATGGTTCTTTCGAAAAGCACGCGAGTAACATCATTCTCAAATTGAAGCTCTTGCTCCGTGTCTGATATCCTCTTCGTCAAAAGGACGCTAAACCCAATTGCTGCCGGTCGGAGTGGCCGAGCGGTTAAAGGCGCTGCAGTCTGGAACCGCACGACCGCTACGGTCGCAGGTTCGAATCCTGCCTCGGGCATGGATGTGTGTGATGTCCTTAGGTTAGTTAGGTTTAAGTAGTTCTAAGTTCTAGGGGACTTATGACCACAGCAGTTGAGTCCCATAGTGCTCAGAGCCATTTGAACCATTTTTGAACCCAATTGCTCGTACAGTGCAGCCCTTAATTCCGTCATGGCAGCAGAAGCACTACTCCAATTTTCTGCTGCAACAGCGAGCAAACGTGCCCTATAAGTTTAGTCGAATGATGTAAGAGGCAGAACAGATATCGCAGCGGCCGCATGTTAGCCTGATTACACCTATTGTTGTGCTCTCCAGTTCGAAGACTGGTTTGCTGCAGCTCTGTACACTGGACTACCCTTTTGCAAGCTTCTTCGTTTCTACATTATCATTACACCTTACAGCCCAGCCATCTGAAGCAGTTTCTGTAGTCCAGCTTTGATTACCTCTACAACTTCCTTCTCCCCCCCCCCCCCCCCCCCCTCCCCTTCTTTCACTTGCCTATGTACGTTCCTGACCCCACAATCAGACTGACTTCACTTCCAAGCTGCTATTCCAGGCGGATGTAAAAATAAAAGTTCGCAACGGAAAATAATAAACGCTAAAATGAAGATTTGGTCCTGTCTGACTACCCCCTGAAGCAGATCTTAGGGTCTCTTAATGGACTTTAACATATAAATTACAACCTAAACATAAATGAATGATTAAGGCAACTAACACTACTAAATGATTAACGTTGTTCCGGCTTATATGTGTATTGTAGATTTAAAAAAAAAACTTTATATTACAAAGTTTACATTTTCTAAGTAAATTTAATAATCAATTGCTCAACTCTGCCCCTTATTATGACTGCACGATCTAATTTCAATAACGTGAAATGACTGACATAATCTACGTACCAAACACTAGAAGACACAACTTTCAAAGATGATCTACGGTGGTGTGGAACCTCAGTAGAAATAAACTAACGTGATCACAGCTGTTTAGCTTTTATAGCGCAAATAAGCTGAAGCAATTTGCGATATCCCGCATGTACTACGTCCGGTGTGTCGAAGTGATGGTTGTCGTACTCGCCTGCGGCGATGGAAGAACTCCAGCCACAAATAAACTCTTTCAAACACTAGGACGGAGAAGGCGGTCCTCTGACTAATATACTCTAATACGTTCTCCTCTCTGTGTTCTGCAGACACGAAACGCGAACTCCCAGCCACAAGGACGTATTTCAGATAACGTCTCAACGTAAGAATAGGCAGAGGAAGTGCTTTCAATTACTGAACGCTGCGTACTCAGCGACGACTTCCAACCCGGAGGCGAAGTCGAGAATCGTATAGGTTCGCAACAGTACAGTGCCTAACTGTTCTAACTATAGATTCTCCTGACAGCAAAGACAGCAAGTCCGTCTGTACCAAAAAAGCTGATATTGAGCGTCCGTCACACACGGGCGCTCACAACGGAAGACCTCGTCTCTCCACCGCTGGCCTCCCAGCAAGGCTCTGCTCCCCACCCTCGTAATTCCGAAAAACGAATCATATTCCCGAAACAACGGAATCTTCTCCCTCTCTACAGATTCTTCCGAACGCCGACAAACCATATTTTAGTCTTTTGTCATCCAGCGCGGAAAGTTTGCGAGGAAAAACCTAAACTCGTACAGTGGTACGCTTCTGAATAAAAATCCTTGGAAATAACCCAGCCTGTGTGGTTTCGGAGATGACTCTTCCTCGTTTCTCTCAGCTGCGTCCAAGATTTTCGTAGTTTCCGAAATATAATCCTTCCCGTCCAGCTACTAAACTGGCCGGTCGCGACTCTGTTGTGCCCCAGCGATCAGGTGTCCCAACGTCCGTCTTGCTACTTCCTGTGCTTAAGCAGGACCAACACACCTGTGTGGGCCTTCCACTCAGGGCTTGAGTCCAACCTGCCGTTTCATTTCCACTGTCGCTCCAACCGCTATTAGTATGATAATAAAGACACTCTGTCACCTTTCATGCAATAAGCGTTAACAATTATTTACAAGGCGTACGTGACAATGTCAGTCTCCTTTACATACTCATATATATGATGTACAACCTATCACATGATACGTAATTGTGTTTGTAGATCACAGCAAAGTACGTGGATGGTTGCTTGTTACGTGCGAAATTATAGCCATCTTACACACTGATACCTCTGGATGTGAGCTGTCAAACAATCCCTTTTTTTAGCCACGTTGCACCATAAGGTTATTTCTCAACATTTCCATGCATGCAGAACTTTTTGATTATTTCGACGATATACCCATCTAATGTTTAGCATTCTCCTGGAGCACCATATTTGATCAGCTTCTTGACTATTATGCTCATCGTACATGTTACGTATTGCGTTAGTGCATAAGCTCATAGCCGGCCGGAGTGGACGAGCGGTTCTAGGCGCTACAGTCTGGAACCGCGCGACCGCTACGATCGCAGGTTCGAATCCTGCCTCGGGCATGGATGTGTGTGATGTCCTTAGGTTAGTTAGGTTTAAGTCGTCCTAAGTTCTAGGGGACTGATGACCTCAGCAGTTAAGTCCCATAGTGCTCAGAACCGTTTGACTCATTTGAACCATAAGCTCATAGCGTTTTTCCATAAGTTTAATAAACACAACAGATACTTATAACAGAGACTTTAGTCATTAATAATATGTTCTCCTTCACTATTTAGAACAATCTACCAAAGCTGGGGTACGTTTTCGATTCTGCGACTGTAGAACTCACATGGTGGTTTGAAGCGAAGAACTCGCCGAGCCATGTTAGGAGCACATTTTCATCCGGAAAAGTAGTTCGTCGAAGATTGTTCGATAGAGAGCGGAAAAGAGGAAAATCTGAGAGCGCAAGATCAAGTGCATAAGGTAGGTCCGGAATGACATCCCAACCCAATTCTTGTATAGTGTTTTAGTGCGGACTTTATCGTGAAGTACTATCACTTCAAGCGGTCTTTCCGACCGTTGTTCTTGGACTGCGTCTGCAAGACGTCGCAGTTGTTGGCAAAAATGCCTCTGGGCAGCAAATCGTAGTACACAGCGTCGCTGTTCCACCAGATGCATAACGTTATGTTTTGCAGATGCGTGCGAGTTGTTGCTTTGTTTGTACTCAGTCATTCCTTTCTTTTCTTAAAGACACCATTTCTCGTCACCAGCGACGATACAGGATAGGAATGGTCGGTGTTGTTCGCGAGCCAATTGATGACGAGCAAGTAGAGATGCACATATGGCCACCCACCGATTTTTGTGACACCCGATTTTTGAACCTTCCTCATTGCATACAAATGTCGCACGATGGTAGAATGATCACAGTTCATTACATCTGCCAGGTCTCTAGTATACTGATGTGGATCATTTTGGATTAATGCGTTTAACGATCTTCATCAAACCGCGAAGGTCTTCATGAACGTGTAGAATCCCTAATGCCAAAACGATCCTCCTCAAAACGTGGAAACCATTTTCTTGTCGTACTCTGCCCAATGGCATACATGGCGCAAATGTTTCTGGTTGCCTCCGCTGCTGTCACCCCTCTATTGAACTCAACAGAAGAATATATCGGAAATGTTTCGATTTCTCCACGTAGCGTCCACAGCTCCAGTCATCATCTCCAAATGAATAACAACTCGAATGAAACGCGAATAACAACAGAGAACTACATATAAAAAATGACAGCCGATAAATAAATTCGTGGCAATCGGGATGCCAAGAAGCAAAAGAAAACCGCTGCGAACTTATGCACCAACCTAATCTTACTCTTTTTCAGAACAGCTTTTCTTGCTACGTACAATTTGAATTTTATATCCTCTTGTTTCAGCCATGTCAGTTTATTAACAGAGATAAGTATTGGGGAAAGAGGGAGAACTATAGAGACACACCACTGCTTGACTACAGTAAGAAAGTAGTAGCTCCGCAGAAATGAACAGGCTTGTACAGGGTAGACTAGCTTGGAGGGCTTCATGAAACCAATCTTCCAGCCGACGACCATTGCGACAACAATGTATTATTGTAATGCGAGACGTAAAGCAATTACGAGGTATAGATGCATGTAATAGTTACTTGTCTTAAAACATTCAAATTACCAACCAACGTGTCGGAAAGAGATTCAGAACGTAATTGGAATCAATGAAGAGAGACTTTCAGCGTCAAAGTGCGTTTAATTTAAAAAAATTCTAGCTGTGTAACCTTGTCATTGCAGACGTAATAAAGGGTATCAGTTTCAAATTACAACAAGACGTCGACGTGCACCTAGCTTTTTTTTCCCCACATGATTACAATCAAGTAGCAGTTCCAGCTAGCAGCGATGCATGCACGATGATATGTATTAAAATCCACCCATTATCTTGTTTGATGCTGTAGTTTCGTCCAACACAAAAGAAACAAAAAATTTCGTCACATTCCTGAATGCTGCATAACATTGCATGTCACTACACTTACAAGGGCAGAAAAAGTCGGAAATTTATAGCATAACGGCACTGTATCCTTTAATTAACTTGCCACTAAAGTGAAATTATTGTTTCATTTGTTCGTTATTATTCTCAGAGAATTTTGTATGATGAACGACACGATACTTATTACGTTTATCAAATCTTTTGCTGTTTGTTATGTTAATGTAGCAGTTGAATAGTTGCAATTAATTCTTTTGGCGTAATGTAAGTGTTATTATGGCTACTTCGCCCCTTCACTTTACTTCTAAAAACCTTTTCTGGGACTAAGTTTTATTTATGTATTCATTGCCTTCATTCGCGATTTAAATACTTTTGCTGCATTTGTGGTGCTATGCTAAGGAGGATCGGGCTTCAGATTCCATTATGAATAACCTGGTTTACGTTTTCAGTGGTAGCTGTTAATCACTTTGGATAAATTTGGAATTTATCCCAGTAATAATGTCAGTATCCCCAACAGTTGGCGAGTAGAAAACTTTTTGAAAGCTTGCTTCAAGGTTGATGACCCGAGAAGATTATATCAGAGAAATTAACTGAGAAAGAATGACTGTTGTAAGCATAAAACACGGGACGAGACTAGCGATGTATGAAGAAAGTGCTAATGCTTGTGTACAGTTTTGTAATTCGGCGTACTAGTAGTAGTTTTCGGTGTACTGATGCGCCTGGAAGCTCCTTCTGTCTTCCATCTGCGGTTACGGAGCGACAAGCGAAAGAACAACAGAGGGATCAAAGGTGTGCGCCTGCGGGATACATCTCTGTTCTGTGAATAATAATAGACTGGCGTTTGTGGGAAGAAGCCCCCGCCGTCAGATCAGCGCTCTGGGACTCTTCTGGGGTTATTTCCACCGCCGCGCCGCTCTCTCTCGTCCCGTCCTGACATTCCCCGTGCCCACATATCTCGCTCAGCCCCGTAGCGCCACAACCGACACATCCTCCACCCCAGTACAAGTGCCGCTCTTTCCATCCTGCTGTTGGAGGCCGTCAACTGAACATTCTACGATATGAATATGTTACTGAGACATTCTCGAATATGTTATTTCCTACAAGTATACATGCTCCTTGCCGTAGCTGGTTCAAATGGTTCAAATGGCTCTGAGCACTATGGGACTCAACTGCTGTGGTCATAAGTCCCCTAGAACTTAGAACTACTTAAACCTAACTAACCTAAGGACATCACACACATCCATGCCCGAGGCAGGATTCGAACCTGCGACCGCAGCGGTCGTGCGGTTCCAGACTGTAGCGCCTTTAACCGCTCGGCCACTTCGGCCGGCGCAGTAGCTGGATATTGCCAAACTTATTTTGACTTTCAGACTGTGAGGAAAGGCGGTGTTGCGCGATTGTGCATTGCGATTAAGTCCACTTGCCGCAGTTACGGATATGTGACTTATAATTCAGAAGTCAGCGAACTTCAGGCATGCTGAAAATTCTTATGAGGTAGTTTTTCGACATGTAAGGAGACAAGTCATAAAGGTTTAGTTATCACCTCGAACGAATGAAGTTATATGATTAATATTTTCTTGGAAATTTACAGGCAGGCTTTTGCCTCTAGCGGACAAGTGCTCTACCAACTCAACTACCCGAGCTCGTCTCACGACTGATTTTCACAGATGTTCTTTCGCCAGTGCCTCATCTTGTACCTTCTATACTTCAGAGAACGTCTGCCAAACTTGCGAAAGGAGCGCTCCTCGAAAAAGAAGATATTATGGAGACATAGCTTAGCCACACCCTGGGAGACTGTTTCCAGAATGACTTTTCACTCTGTAGCGAGGTGTACACTGATATGAAACTTACTGACGGATTAAAATTGTGTGCCGAACCGGGTGGAGCACTCGCTCGCGAAAGACAAAGATCGCAGTTTCGAGTGTCGGTCTGGCAAACAGTTTTAATTTGCCAGGGAGTTTCAAATCAGCGTACACTCCGTTGAAGAATGAAAAAGATCATTCTGCAGTCTTGGTGCCCATTGAAATCCCAGTGCCGTAGACACCGCTAGAGGGCCCAAGATAGAGTATCGCAGCCCAGGTACACATTATCGATAGACAGCAGCGTCTTACTGTACTGTGTCGAGTGGATTACCAGGGCTGCAGACATCTGCCTCAAAAAAAGAAAAAAATATTGCTCGAGCAGTCCACGGGTATACTGCCGGTTCATAGTGTCCAACGGGCACTATGACACTATGAACCGGCAGTATACCCGTGGACTGTTCGAGCAACAAATTCGCCGGGAGAAACTGAAGAATCACAAAGAAAATATTAATTACATAACTGTAATTTTTTCGATATGGTGACATTCACAGGTAACAAAATACACCCACACACATACAAAACAAAGGAACACACGGTGAGTAGAAAGTTCGTCAATATCTCCTAAATTAATAAATGCATATATACTGTATTAGTGTGCACTATTGATATTGATTAGAAAGTTCGTCAATATTTTCAAAAAAGAATAGTACTATTGATATTGTTAGGGGGTTTGTCAGTATCCTCTAAATTAATAAATGATTCGAAACTTTTAGTGTGTACTATTGATATTACTTTGCATTAACACAGCAGAAGCAAAAGACGAAAGATAAACGCACAGAGACAGTTGGCATCACTACACCGCAAAACACACACACGTTCAACTTACAGCGAAAAGTGGAGGTGAAGTGTTGTAATCAGTATGGGTGAAGCGACGCCGAAAATCGGACATCTGGAATATGGAGACCGAGTAAACATATCTCCAGGACTACACACATGGACTAGCATCACCGAAAATCGTAACACCAAACGATAATTTGATCACACGAAACATGTGCTGCAGAAGTTGCTTCTAACTTGAAAAACAAAGAATAACACAAGAAAACGTAACATAGCAACATACTTGTAACTACTGCATATTATATTATCATATATATATATAAACAAACAGGTCACTGAAGATACTTCATAATTAAAAGTAGCGAAACGCGTATGGCAAATAAGTCTTCCATTTAGATGCAAAGACGGAACATCCCTCCATGAAATTTGAAGCAACTTGTGGTAAGGTTTTGAATGTGGGCTGGAACCCGAGGATACGATCGCTTCAGTTCGTTCAAGGAAGAAATTTTTGCTCTCCCCTTGTCTGTTACGACGATAACCTATCTCAGATTTCTTAATCGTCGGAGACGAGGAAAAATGAATACAGTACGTCGCAAACAGCAGTGTAAGTAGTGTTTAAATCTTCTAGATAACGCCGTTATTTCTCTGTTTGTTTTCTTTATTTATTTACAATTCTACTACGGGGGTCATAAGTCCATGGTCCTAGAACGCACTGCAAGGAAATGGTTCGGCCACATCATCTTCGGACACCATCCAGAACGAGTACCGTCCGTTATATTGGGCTGAGATTTGCAAAACTGTTAGTATCCATGAACTAAAAACAGATACCAGGCGGAAGTGGTATAAAGTTGTCAGCAAAACCATTCCAATAAGCAGCCAGCTACATGCTATTCACCTAACCGGTTCACCCAACTGTGTAAAATGTAAGAAGGAAGACACATTACCACACAGATTTACAGGGTGACAATTACTGAACTATATGAAATAAAATCGTCATAAATCTGAACGGTTTACGTTAGGACGTTCAAACTGGTATATATGGTTTGGTTTAGCGACGAAACCCACTTTCATTTGGATGGGTTCGTAAATAAGGAAAATTCGTGCATTTGGGGTATTGTGAATCCGCATTTCGCGATCGAGAACTCTCTTCACCCTCAACGGGTGATGCGTGGTGAACACATGCAGCACAGCCAAAGAAGTATGGCAGTGGCTTCGAGGAAGACTGCTATCATGCTAAGAACGGCTATACAACACATTCATATAGAACAGGTACTATGGGGAGTTGTAAAGTGATTTCCAATCCATAAACACAATATGACTATCGGGTGAATTTGTTCATTGAGTAATGAGCGTGAACAACCCAGAACTCTTGAAATTCAAATATAGACTAGGAACAGTGTGCGATGTACTGTTAAAGAAACGAAAATATAAAGATAGTTTTGTTAACTATGCAGTGGCATGATATTCTCGTGCTTAGTACTGCAACCATTCATTTCTTTAATGTTTCGATGTCTTTAAGATCTGTAATATTCAACCATAAAGCAACAGTGAGAATATATACATAACTTTATATAAAGGCTGTGATATATAATGCAATCTAAAAGAAAGACTGGATTTTCAATGTTAAATAGTAGAAAATGAAATACTGCATATTTGGGAAAAATTTTGAAAATCAGAAATTGCATTTGTAAATTGAAGAGATTCAAGAATGAACGCTATAACAGCACCATGTGTAAATTAGGGCAAACGTTCATACAGCTCTGTTTTACGTACTGAATTTGCATTATTAACATTTTCTCGACTACGTACAGTGCAATAGCAATTGAAGGTTAGCTTCTCAAACTACGTAACGTTACACATGCAGAACAGTGTAATAAAATAAAAAAGCATTACTTGGAGTTAAGGCCATCTCATTAATAAAAACCAAAGAACGTCATATTCACCAAGATACGTGGCTGATTGACCAAAAATAATAAAAATTACTACTTGTTTCGACCGCATATAGCAACAGATACAATAATCTGAAATCGTCAGTAATAGTTAGATGGCATCGGTAACAAAATGTAAACAGTAGGGCTCTTCACAAATAATGGTCATTACTGTCACCAACAATCAAATTCCATATAGAGGTATTTCACCAAAATATCTGTAAATATCAGATGTGCATTCTGCATTATGACAAGCTGATTACTGTTTTGCCGTCAATAGAAAAATAATTAATTACACAGTATCTTTATTGACAATTAATCGACAGTGACTGTAAAAGATATGAAAAAGTTTTCCACAGGCCACTATCAGTCACAAGATGTTGTTACCTAACATAAGTTATTTTATAAAGTAACGTGTTTCGTAGTACAAAACTGATCTTCAGCCTACAATGGCAATACAAAAATACTGCCTTTGTAACGTGAAGATATGTTTGTACCTCGAAACATGTTACTTCATTATATAACTTACGTAATACAACAACATTTTGTGAGTGGTAACGGTCTCACAAAAACTTTTGCCATACTTGTCATAATAAGAGCCATGCATAATGTAGTGTACTCAACGCTAAAGAATAATAATGTGTTGCCAGGAAAGGAGATGCTCTGAATCTAATAGTGACGCCCCAGGCTTCGGATGATTTCCCTAAATCGTTTCAGGCAAATGCCGGGATGGTTCCTTTGAAAGGGCACGGCCGATTTCCTTCCCAATCCTTCCCTAACCCGAGCTTGCGCTCCGTCTCTAATGACTTCGTTGTCGAAGGGACGTTAAACACTAACCACCACCACCACCAGGCTTCGGATGCGAGGTAAGGGTTCACAGAGCAGGTCCCTTTCAGAAGTATTCACTGAAACTGCAAGCGTGCTACCAGAACACAACTGACACACAGGAGACTTGAAACTTCCTGGCAGATTAGAACTGTGTGCCGGACCGAGACTCGAACTCGGGACCTTTGCCTTTCTCGGGCAAGTGCTCTACCAACTGAACTAACCAATCACGACTCACGCCCCGTCCTCACAGCTTTACTTCTGCCAGTACCTCGTCTCCTACCTTCCAAACTTAACAGAAGCTCTCCTGCGGACCTTGCAGAACTATCACTCCTGAAAGAAAGGATATTGCGGAGACATGGCTTAGCCACAGCCTGTGGGATGTTTCCAGAATGAGATTTTCACTCTGCAGCGGAGTGTGCGCTGATACGAAACTTCCTGGCAGATTAAAACTGTGTACCGGACCGAGACTCGAACTCGGGACCTTTGCCCAGGCTGTGGCTAAGCCATGTCTCCGAAATATCCTTTCTTTCAGGAGTGCTAGTTCTGCAAGGCCTTCAGGAGAGCTTCTGTTAAGTTCGGAAGGTAGGAGACGAGGTACTGGCAGAAGTAAAGCTGTGAGGACGGGGCGTGAGTCGTGCTTGGGTAGCTCAGTTGGTAGAGCACTTGCCCGAGAAAGGCAAAGGTCCCGAGTTCGAGTCTCGGTCCGGCACACAGTTCTAATCTGCTAATCTTGTATATCTATACAAGGGCCCTACAAGATATTACGCAGGTGTACCGGTTTCTTTGGCTCTTCAGTGTATATCTATACAAGGGAACGATTACCCTTTGGAATTCGATGAGAAAAAAACTGTCATCAGCGCACACTCCGCTACAGAGTGAAAATCTCATTCTGGACACAGGATACTTGTCACGTAGGGTAATACTGCTGCTATTGCAGTGGCTGCGTTTTCCCATCGGCCCTCTTGTCGCCTGCAGAGAAGAGATGTACAGTTTTTGCAAAAGTGAAGCTGCGGCCGCGAGCAGCTGCCGCCCTGGGCAGGTGGAGGCGGTCGACTTCCGCCCACGTGTCTGCCGCGCACGCGCCGCCACGTCCCGATACTCGCACTGACAGGCGCCACCGCCGCGCTAGCTGGAGGGGAGCCGACCGCCAACACCGATTTCATCCCTGTGACGTCCGGGTGATACCCGCCACACCCTGGTGACTCTTATCTTTTGCACGGGGATTGTATTCGCCTCTTCACACAAGTTTTGAGATATATCGAGGCAAAGATTTTACTCGCACACACAGCTGCTAAGAGGCTAGACGTCCTCTCTGGAACTTTTGATAAACATAAAATCAAACTGATGAACTCAGCTTTATTCGAAATTTGTAATGCTGAAGCGAACTTGGTATTCTTACACTGAAGCGCCAAAGAAACTAGTGTAGCCGTACGTATTTCAAATACAGAGCTATGTAAACAAGAAGAATAAGGCGCTGTGGGCGGCAAGTGTCTGGCGCAGTTGTTAGATCAGTTACTACTACTACAATGGCAGGTTATCAGGATTAAGTGAGTTTGAACGTGGTGTTATAGTCGGCGCACGAGCGATGGAACACAGCATCTCCCAGGTAGCGATGTAGTGGGTATTTTCCCGTACGACCATTTCACAAGTGTATCGTGAATATTGGAAATGCGGTAAAACATCAAATTTCCGACATCGCTGTGGCCGTAAAAAGATTCTACGACGGAAGAGAATCGTTCAACGTGACAGAAGTGCAACCCTTCCGCAAATTGCTGCAGATTTCAATGCTGGACCATCAACAAGTGTCAGCGTGTGAAACATCATCTATAGTGCCTTTCGGAGCCGAAGGCCAATTCGGTGTACCGTTGATGACTGCACGACACAAAGCTTTACGCGTCGCCTGGTCCCGTCAACACCGGCATATTGGGCTGTTCATGACTGGAAACACGGTACCTGATCGGACGAGTCTCGTTTCAGATTGTATCGAGCGGGTATGGAGACAACCTCTTGAATCCATGGACCCTGCTTGTCAGCAGGGGACTGTTGAAGCTGCTGGATACTCTGTAATGGTGTGGGGCGTGTGCAGTTGGAGTGATATGGTGCCCGTGATACATTAGATACGACTCTGACATGTGACACGTACGTAAGCATCCTGTCTGATCACCTGCATCCATTCATATCTGTTGTACATTCCGACGCACTTTGGCAATTCCAGCAGGACAATACGACACCCCACAAGTCCAGAATTGCTACAGAGTAGCTCCAGGAACATTATTCTGAGTTTAAACACTTCCGCTGGCCACCAAACTCCCCAGACATGAACATTATTGAGCACATTTGGGATACCTTCCAAGGTGCTGTTCAGAAGAGATCTCCATCTCCTCGTACTCTTACGGATTTATGGACAGTCCTGCAGGATTCATGCTGTCAGTTCCCTCCAGCACTACTTCAGACATTAGTCAATGCCACGTCGTGTTGTGGCACTTCTGCGTGCTCGCGAGGGCCCTACAAGATATTAGGCAGGTGTACCGGTTTCTTTGGCTCTTCAGTGTAAGGGAACGATTACCCTTTGGAATTCGATGAGAAAAAAACTGTCATCGTTAAAACGGACATAAATACAATGCCTGACAAAAGAAGAGAAGCATTCAGAAAGGGTGGAGGAAATTAAATGAAAACTCACTAGTTAGTGAGGATGTGTGATAATGTGATTTCAGTGATTACAAAATCGAGCTAAATTCTTCACTTGGCAGCATGAGTCCACACGTCAGTATTACATTGCATTCGCTGTGTCCCAGATGCATGTACTGATTCGATTGGGAAGGTTGTCACAAAGCCGTTGTATCCTTTCCTGAGCAAGATGGCCCACAACTGTTATAACTGGTACTCCCTATCCTGGATAGATGCCCGTGGGAGTGCCTCAATATTGCATGGAAAGTTCATAGACGCACGTGCCATGTGTGGGCGAGCACTGTCTTGATGAAGAACGGCACTACGATGCTGTTGCTTGAGAGGTAACATAAAGATGCAGGATGCCCATGGCATATCGTTGTGCCTTCATAGTTCCCTCAGTCGCTGCCACTGTGATCTGAATTCATACCCGATGGCTAGCCACTTCGTGACTTCAGAAGTAATACCACTGTGCCTCTCCAAAACTTTCGGAGCGTGGGACTCCCCAGGTGGCCGCATACTCGCTGACGATGGTCACCCAGGGTAGTACAGTGCCGCTATTCACCGCTGAACACAACACGACACCATTCATCAGCACTCCGTGCTTACCAGTCACTGAACTGTTCCAAATGTTGTACAGTTCACAGAACAAGTTCGAATATCGCACCATGAACGTCAATGCACTTTTGCATTCTGGTGACAACATGTTGTGTTGCTTGTTCAATTACCTATGGTTGGTTCCTAATCAATTCAGCAGCGTCCATGCTGCGACGAAGCAGTCCATCTCGTGTATTTACCTTCACTTTGTGCACCTCTGATTTCATCCAACCCCATAAACAGAAATCTAAAGGTCTAAGTTCGGGTGATCGTGGGGGCCAGTAGTTAATAGCACCGCCACGGCCAGTCTAGCGATTAGGGTAGATGCTGTTGAGATGGTCCCTCACACGTAAGGTAACATGTGCAGGGGCACCGTCATGTTGAAAATACATTCCAGTTCGCTTGGCTAAAGGAATCTCTTTCAATAGTTCCACAACTGAATTTTCCAAAAATGCAGGTACCTCTCTTCCACCAATCGCTGGTTGATAATAAATGGACCTATCAAAAGGTTACCAAACATTTATGGCAAAACGAACTTGAAAATTGCTATCAACTGAAGCGTGTATATTTTCCCGTGACCATCGATGTTTATTGCGTGTGTTGTTTATTTCATGTCGTGAAAACTGGGCTCCGTCAGTGAATAGTATGTATGGAAGCAAATGACTAATCTCAATTACCCAGTGACAGAATTGAAGTCATTGGGCACTGTCACCAACGTGGAGATTTTGGACACGCTGTATGCGAAATGGATACAGGTTTTCCGCATGTAATGTTTCTCATACACGTGTCTGTGGGACATTCATACGCAGGGACATTCTTCGTATGCTCTACCGAGACGTCGCCCAACACTTGCGATAATTTCTTCCTGTTCTTGCAAAGTTTCATGACGTGCACGATCGGATGAAAAATGTCTACTTGGAAGAGAGCCTGTTGCCCGCAAAGTGATCTGGTAATCGTCTAGTCGGAAAGCGGCTGTGGTATTATTCTCTTGCAGCGATAGCACTACCGTCGCAGAAGCCATAAACATACACCATATCTGCGTATTCCTCATTACTGTAGTGTGGCATTGTTAGCAGCGCTTGTACGAACACAGTTAACACCATACACTACACAGCTAACCTATCCGTAGTCGGTACACTACACAATGCGGCTTACACGGCCCAAGTGCGCAAACGACGGGTGATTGTACTACGTACGCCACATGACCATAATACGTGGTAGGTTGCAAGCGTAAACATGGCATATTACCCGTGCATTGTTTGCAAGAAAATCGCATTGCGGTTCAGATGTATCGCGTATATTTTCCCGTTGTGCACATCAGTTTTGCAGAGTTAAAGTTCCTTTCAATACCCATACCTATCTAATGAAGTATTTGCGGACCTACCTTCATATAAAATTTTTTGTTCAGAATTACTTATACTATCACTGTTTAAAATATTGACCTTTCCTCCCCAACACCGTGTACATCGTGATCATAGTTCTAAATGGTTCAAATGGCTCTGAGCACCATGGGACTTAACATCTGAGGTCATCAGTCCCCTATAACTTAGAGCTACTTAAACCTAACTAACCTAAGGACATCACACACATCCATGCCCGAGGCAGGATTCGAACCTGCTACCGTAGCAGTCGCGCGGTTCCGGACTGAAGCGCCTAGAACCGCTCGGCCACCGTGGCCGGTTGATCATTTTTCTCTCAACCAACACTGCAGGTGTGAGATCAATGTAGATCGTGATTCGACACATCATGTTTCCGCACTTACATGTTGTCTGATACTACTCCGCTCCTCTGCTGAACGGCGCTCTAGTAAACGGCCTTCAGTGGCGTCAAGACATACTCTGCTCGGATCACTAAACACAAGCCCAACCATTCGCCACTCTAGCTGCGTCTGTCACTACAGTACTGGAGAACGAATTTGCGGCTGTGAGACGTGAGACGGAGTATGGCAAACGGTTCCTACCGCTACTAGATGACAGAAGCGCAGCATACAGTGCAGTGTACATGGCAATTTTTTGTTTTTATCCATCCTTGTAATGGATGGTTGCCAATGCTTCAGCTGTTCAATATGAAATGAAAATTGAAACATCTGCAACCATCACTTTTACGTTTAACTTACTTATGCAACCAGTTTCGGTGTTCCGTTAACACTGTCTTCGGACTCCGTGTCCAAAGTAAATTGGGAGGAATTCAATCTCGTGTGCTGTCATAACAAGAGCCAATATTATGTCGAGGTCCACGGACATTAGTTATTTAAAATTGGCTGCTGTTATGTTTGCACGAAATAGGATTCCTCCCAATTTACGTTGGACAACGAGCTTTAAGATGGCGTTATGAAACACGGGAACTGATCGCATAAATAAATTAAATGCAAAAGTGGCGGCTGCAGGTCTTTCAGTTTTCATTTCATAGACATTATTGTCGCAATTCTGTGTGGTCTTCGCTTTGTTGAGTTTTGTTTCGTACTTCGTTAACTCCACATGTCACGTCTGGTTTCATGTACAAAAACACACTGCATGGTAAAGTCAGTGCTGTCTGCCAACTAAGTCGGACGATATGAAGATGGTACATCGGTGACCATGCAGCTTTCTTAGAATGCAATGATAATTAACTCAAGACCTTAAGCTGTCGACAGGCGTTGATATACATCAACGGGGACAGTTGAAAATGTGTGCCCCGACCGGAACTCGAACCCGGGATCTCCTGCTTACATGGCAGACACTCTGCGCATCTGAGTCTTGATTTAATTATCATTTCATTCTAAGAGAGCTGCATGGTCACCGATGGTATCTGTTCTTTCGGACATGTCCGAAAGAACAGGTACCATCTTCATATAGTTAAGGCTAACCTGCCATTGACTTCCTCCTTCTGTACTGGATACACATGCATTGCCCAAACGGGACTCGGTAAGATTGTCTGCCGCGAGTAACGAGTGTAATGGGCAGGGGCACTACGAATGTAGTGTGTATACATTAAGTGGGGAATGTGGGTCTCACGGGGAGCGTGCAAGGGATAAATCCCTGCAGTCACACTGTCCTCTGTGCCCTCGGTGGCTCAGATGGAGAGTGTCGTCTGCCATGTAAGCAGGAGATCCCAGGTTTGAGTTCCGGCCGGGGCACACATTTTCAACTGTCCCCGTTGATGTATATCAACGTCTGTCGACAGCTTAGGGTCTTGATTTAATTATCATTAAGTCAAACTAGGTTGACAGTGAGGGAAAGCTTTAACGGGTGTTCTTAGATTTCTGGTTTACACGACACTGTCCTTGCGTCCATCAATCGACAGTGATGAGCGAGTGGTGTTCAAATGTGTGTGAAATCTTATGGGACTTAACTGCTAAGGTCATCAGTCCCTAAGCTTACACACTACTTAACCTAAGTTATCCTAAGGACGAACACACACACACACCCATGCCCGAGGGGGGACTCGAACCTCCGCCGGGACCAGCCGCACAGATGGCCGAGTGGACAGTGTCGTGTAAACCAGAAATCTGGCTCATTTTATGACTGCACACGAGTGAAGATTCCTCCCAATTTACATTCTTCAATGTGCCTGAAGTTTGTGTGATGGAACACAGAAACTAGTTGCATAAATAAATTAAATGCGAAAGTATCGGTTGCGAATGTTTCAATATTAATTTCATAGGCATTGTTGTCGTAATTCTGTGTGGTCTTCGCTGTTCTGAGTTTTGACCTGTGTGTCGTTAACATCTCACGTAATGTCTGTTTTACAGACATCGACCATACGCTGAACTCAGTGCTGTCTGCCAACTACGTAAGGCTAGGATGGCAGCGAGGTAAAGGTGTGAGCTACTGTGGAACACTCATTAGACGCTGTATCGAATCAAAGAATTGCACGTGTACCTTCCTCATACCACCGACACCTACAGTGATACCCAGCGGTCACCACGTCCAACGTATTTGGCATTTTTTAGGCTGGACCACCCAATCATAGCACATTAACTACAAGTCCTTGTTGATTCATTTAATTGCATGAGCTGTGTTCGTCGATGTTGTCCTGGCACGCCTAAAATGCTTAATAATAAAAACAGTAGACAGTTGTTTCATCAACTGAAGTACAGTTACTATGAGCTTAGCGTATTTATGTTTAGCTAGAATTTCCCACTGCCAGCAATTTGGCACTCTGAATCATCGCCCATACTGCACTGTGTCAGTGTTCCATGCAAATAATCTGATATTTCTGTGTCACATCTTTAGATACTGGTATGTTCATTATTCATTTTTCGCTGATTGTGAGTGTAGAGTATCGCAGCTACCGTTTCAATAGCTTGTATTCATATTTCTGCGCGTCTGGCGCGCTGCTGAACAATGGCTCGACGTATAATGATAATGTTCGTTTCTAAGAATGTTTCACAAGGATAATTGTGCTAATACGTGTGTGTAATTTGCTGTAAACTGTCACAGCGCTCGCTTCTGCTTATCATATGTTGTTCCGTAAATGTTTTGCGGCTTTTGTATTTCGAAAGTTATTGTTTCTACCTACAGCTTGAGAAAGGTATCCCGCGCTTCGGTAACTGTTAAAAATGTCTCATCATCATTAGCAAAAGTCACGTAAGCTTCCGGAATCCTGTAAGCAACTGCATCATCCCTGTGGTATTTAAACAAATCGAATAAAAAGTAATTCTTTATTAACAAAAGTACGTATCATATAAAATATGTGATTCGATGCATGATTTCTTGGTAGCAACGACGCAGCAAGTTACCTTGGATGTAGAATCATCAACAGAAGTAGAGGTAACTTCATGCATGCCCCGAGGTACTCTATGGGGAGGCTGACAGTTGATGTTATACAGGGTGTCCCAGCTATCTTGTCCACCCAAAGTACCTCTGGAACAATAACAGCTATTGGAAAACGACTTTCACCGGTATCAATATAGGGCTGGGGCCCATGAATGTACATATTTGGAAACATTCTAAAACGAAAGCATATGTGTTTTTTAACACAAACTTATGTTTTTTTAAATGGATCTCCTAAATTTTTTTCCAGCAATCCATAGCATGACAAAGCACATACACAATGGCGTTGATTGCATCGCAATATTCCCATTACATCCCGAGATATTAAGACGCGAAGTTGACGCTTGAAACACCCGACATGCGCTGCTAGCGCACGTCCTGAGGCTCAGGCGTGAACCCCATGCTGCCCGTAATCGCGATGTGATTGACATGTGTAATCAGACCTCCATACTTATCAAGAGGTCCGAAACGAATAATACGGTCTGCTGCCATCAACTCTCATAAGCACATAATGGTTTCCCTCTTGCACGTTTTACGTATCTACGTACACAATATGAACCAGTACCGATCGGTGTACACCCGTCAGGTTGTCTTATTTATCCTGCACACCCAAAATAAGGTTTATCTAATGCGTTATATGACCCATTGTGCCTGTCGCGCAGGGCCTGGCTCTCCCTAGTCAAGTGTCCAACGTAGGTCCCACTACTGCCACAGTTACCACTTCGCCTTGTTTATGATTTGCGACCCATGCAAACTCCTGTACTCCACCACCCTCCGAGCACCCCATTTGTTGTTGCTTTGGTGTGCAGTACGCCGCTTGCCAGTGTAGTCGTGAATCAAAGTAATCTAGTGACGGCACGGAGGTAGTACACATTGTGAATAAACGTTGTGTTGTGGAACTTATACTGTACAGTATAATGTACACACATGAAGATATAGTAGAAATGCTGCTGATCTATGGAGAATGTACGTTGTCGGGAAATACGTTATGAGATTGCTTGTTTGTTGATAGTACTGTTAGCGAACATTATGATTATTAAGTTAATATGTCTGTTTTCTACCCTGCTCGACATACCTGTACTGTACCCTGTTGTAGGTGGACCAAATGCTGTTCAGGCAGATCCACTGTACAGAAGACAATTCCCCGACAAGTCATCGCCTTCGCGCCGGATGTTTGGTCGTCTCACATCTCGTCTACGTGAAACGGGAAGCTTAAATGCAAGACCTCGACAATGTCCTAGAACACGCACAGATGAACGTGCTGAAGTTGCTGTGCTCGCTACCATAGCTGTGAATCCTCAAATCAGCACACGTCAAATTGAACGAAGTTGGTGTGTGGAAATCAAGTGCACAGCGTATTCTTAACGTCCTAAATTTCATCCTTACCATGTTCATTTACACCAGGATCTTCATGGAAATGACTTCCGCAATAGGGTAACATTTTTTCGTTGGGCTCAGCAAAAACTTCTGACTAATCCAAATTTTTTTGCAGATGTTCTCTTTACCGACGAGGCATCATTCTCCAACAAAGGAATTGTCAATATGAGGAATATGCATTATTGGTCCGCAGACAATCCAAAATGGCTCCGTCAGGTAGAGCATCAATCTCCGTGGAAAGTTCATGTTTGGTGTGGGATTATTGGAGATACCATTATCGGACCTTTCTTTATAAATGGCATCCAAAATGGCAGACAATACTCCAGATTTATACGACACAATCTTCCTGTTCTCTTGGACACCGTACCTCTGAACCGGAGAATGGTCATGTGGTATCAGCATGACGGATGCCCTGCACATAACGCCTTACGAGCACGACGACTTCAGAGCCGTAAGTTCCTTGGTAGGTGGATTGGACGAGATGACCCAGTTAGGTGGCCTGCCCGATCTCCGGATCTTACACCGCTGGATTATTTTCTTTGGGGAGCAGTGAAGGATGCTGTTTACCAACATGAACCAACAACACCAGAGGACATGAAGCAACGCATTATTGATGCTTGTACAGCCATCAAAGAGGAAACAGTAGCACGAAGTAGGGCATCCTTCATCCGCAGAGTGACCCTATGTATGCAAGCCAATCGGCATCACTTTGAGCATGAGTTGTGAACGCTATGGTTAGTATGTAGTGCTGGTATCACAGTGGAAGTTTCTAAAAAGGGCCATTTTACCCAGTGATGTTAAGAAACATTTGCTTGCAACAATTTGTCATTTAACGCATTAGATAAACATAACATTGATAATTATGTGATAATAAAACTAATTGGTTAAACATGTTTACATTCATCTTCTATGTCCTACCTGAACTTCCCAAATCAAAACATTTTTACCTAAACAACGGTAAAACTTTTAATCCACTTGCTCGTTTCACTAAAACCATCAACATGAATTTTACTGTTACGAGTGAATGATTAACTGTCACTTGCGCTAGATCTACAGTAAAGTAAAGTTTTATCGTTGAACGGCATTACCTTTTTAGTAACGGATTAACGATAAGCGAAGTTAACTTTGTGACTAACGTTGCGGTACACAGATATGTTACAGAACCGCATATGGGATAAATACCTGCTGGAATGTACGACGTTAATGCAGGATGGCAGCAGACCGTATTATTCGTTTCGGACCTCTTGATAAGTATGGAAGTGTGATTATGCATGTCAATCACATCGCGATTACGGGCAGCATGGGGTTCACGCCTGAGCCTCAGGACGTGCGCTAGCAGCGCATGTCGGGTGTTTCAAGCGTCAACTTCGCGTCTTAATATCTCGGGATGTAATGGGAATATTGCGATGCAATCAACGCCATTGTGTATGTGCTTTGTCATGCTATGGATTGCTGAAGAAAAAATATAGGAGGTCCATTTAAAAAAACATAAGTTTGTGTTAAAAAACACATATGCTTTCGTTTTAGAATGTTCCAAACATGTACATTCATGGGCCCCAGCCCTACATTGATACCGGTGAAAGTCGTTTTCCAATAGCTGTTATTGTTCCAGAGATATTTTGGGTGGACAAGATAGCTGGGACACCCTGTATATTGAAGACTCCCAGACAATAAACTTTTGTAGACGATTTTGGTTTCTGTAGTGACGTTTTATCTGAGAAAAGACAGCACAAAGATCCAAGCAGATCTTCACAAGATTCCAAAGTGTTACAATGATTGGGAAGTGATTTTATATATTCAGAAATGTAAAATTGTGAACGTTATAAAACGAAGTAACGTAGTTTCTTGAGACTACAATATCAGCTAATCTAAACTGCCATCAGTCAGCTCAAACAAATACGTGGGTGTAAAAATATATATGTATTTGAAATGTTATGATTACATAGGCCCGTCGTAGGAACGGTCTTCTGTTCATTAGTAGAATTCTGAGAAAATGCAATCAATCTACAACTGAGACTGCTTACAAATCACTTGTGCTTCCCATCTTACAGTATTACTCAAGTGTGTGACATTCATACCACATAGGACGGGATAGAACGTGTACAAAGAAGGGCAGCATGAATGGTCACGAGACACTTCAGCTCCATACATATCGCTCTCATTGAGACCGCGGAAACCATATTAGACGCATTAGAGATTGAGCACAGCCTTTTAAGTAGTCGTTCTTCCCGTGCTCCATGCGTGATCGGAACGGGAAACAATACAAACATGTGGTGCCATACTAAGTACCCTCTGCCGCGCACTTCATAGCGAGTTGCAGTGTGTGTATCACATCAGAAACTGTATGACATACTATCGTATGAGTTACACTGTTTCTCCAAATATTCACTATCATACTATCGTATGAGTTACACTGTTACACTGTTTCTCCAAATATTCACGCTGCATATTGTCGTTGCTTGTGCAGTTTGCAAACTGAAAGTCGGATTGTTCAGTTCTGTCGTTAAATATTCGCACAGAGAGATAACTTTAAGATAATAGCTGCCACTCTAATGCCGTTTTACTGAAAAGATAGCTTATACGGCTATCAGTACAGAGTAGCGGCGAAAGCATCAAAATTCATCGTGACTCTGCGGCCCGATGGACTCCGTGTCATAATTTGTACGGAATTTTTAACTGACTTGGGTCCTCTTTTAACCAACAAATTATCATAAATCCTTTTTCCAGAGAAGTATTCACAGCGATTCTACATCTACATGGATACTCTGCAAATAACATTTAAGTGTCTGGCAGAGGATTTATCGAACCACTTTCACAATTTTCTATTATTCCAATCTCGTATAGCGCGCGGAAAGAACGAACACCTGTATCTTTCCGTACGAGCTCTGATTTCCCTTATTTTATCGTGGTGATCGTTTCTCCTTATGTAGGTCGATGTCAACGAAATATTTTCGTATTCGAAGGAGAAAGTTGGTGATTGGAATTTCGTGAGAAGATTCCGTTGCAACGAAAAACTCCTTTCTTTTATTGATGTCCAGCCCAAATCCTGTATCATTTCTGTGACACTCTCTCCCATATTTCTCAATAATAGAAAACGTGCTGCTCTTTTTTGAACTTTTTCGATGTACTCCGTCAACCCTATCCTGTAAGGATCCCAGGCCGCGCAGCAGTATTCTAAAAGAGGACGGACAAGCGTAGTGTAGGCAGTCTCCTTAGTAGATCTGATCTGTTACATTATCCAAGTGTCTTGCCAATAAAACGCAGTCTTTGGTTAGCCTTCCACACAACATTTTCTATGTGTTCTGTTCAATCTAAGTTGTTCGTTATTGTAGTGCCTAGGTATTTAGTTGAATTCACGGCTTTTAGACTAGACTGATTTATCGTGTAAGCGTAGTTTAACGAATTCCTTTTAGCACTCATGTGGATGACCTCACACTTATCGTTATTTAGGGTCAACTGCCAATTTTCGCACCATTCAGATATCTTTCCTAAGTCGTTTTGCAATTTGTTTTGATCTTCTGATGACTTTATTAGTCGGTAAACGACAGCGCCATCTGCAAACAACCTAAGACGGTTGCTTAGATCGTCTCCCAAATCGTTTATTTTAGATAAGGAACAACAAAGGGCCTATAACACTACCTTGGGGAACGCCAGAAATCACTTCTGTTCTCTCCTATGGGTTGTCAGATGCATTTGTGTTTCGACTGATATTTGCAGTTTCGTTTTTGCAACGTGCAGGTGGAGCCAGCGCAAACAAATCCTGCCCATTACGTCTTTCATTCGACGGCCAGCGTCCACAGAAAGCTTGGGTTTGTTCCCCGTTACAAACAGAAAGATTTTTAAATCGGAGTTTTACGTGCCCATTCAATAGGTCGGTCCCATATTAGCTTGGAGCGTTACTCGTTTAATCGACAAGAATTAACAGGAACAGTTAACGACGAAAACGGGCACTCCAGCTGCGACTGAGCAAGACTTCTGCATGGTGGCACCAGTCAGCGCGGGCCGTCGTTGCTGAAGTGCTGTTATTCTTCGTGTTCTACTGTCCCTATTAATACATATCGGTAAAACAAATATCGCAATAGACTAATTTGGGACATCTCTACCGAACTGGAATGTAAAATTCCACTTTAAAAATCATTTTATTTTTAACGGGAAATAAACAGACGCTTTCCATCGCGCTGGGCGTCGCATGGAAGACACGATGAGCGATGTTACTTTGGGCTTACTCCAGCTACACATTGCAAAAACGTCAGTGAAAATGCGCCTGACGACTCTAAGGAGTGTGTGCACTGTTTAATAGCACAACGCACAACAAAAAAGGCATCAGAACCAATTCATAGAACTAGCATACGATGTCAGTCACCTCCTTATTTGTTGCAAAATTCTATATGATAAAATGAAATCAAAAGATAGTGACCTGTGATTCGGGATGAGATGCTCCGACAAGATGAATTCTTTCTGTGAAGCGTGGCGCTCTGTCCGAAACAACTCCTCACATCACAGGCAGTTGCAAATTACTCGTCCAGAACACGCTATCAGATAGTCACCACGTTATATCAAAAGACCGTGGAGGCCACAGTGCATTGAAAAATTAAAATGCCTTACTTCGAAAACATGATATCTCCTAGCTATGACCACACAGATTTTTAGGTCTAAGCTGATTGTATCGTTCTGAATGAAAGAGTGGTCTAACATAATATACTAGATATAATTGTTGTACACCAGAAACGAGACTAGGTATCATTGTTGTACACCAGAAACGGAGAACTGCTCTCCTCATTCAGATTTCAGTTATTAGAAACTCGAAGATAACGTAATGTAAAAGATAGAAATACGAACAAGACATTGATCCGTATTATAAAAATGTATTTGTGTGTGTGTTTTTCACCCATCTCCTACTAAACCAGTGGCCCGGCTTCAACCAAACGCGGAATACATATCCCTTACTGTCAGACAACAATGACTGTGTGGGTACTTATTAAAATTCAAGAGATGTTTCGTCATAAACAGTGAGATGCGTGCAAAACTGCTGCATTTTGCGTGACGTTTAAATGTATTATTTCAGTGCTACTTACCGTATTCGCCATAAATTTCGCAAACATATGGCGCTAAATGTACCTTCAAAAGTACCGGGTGATCAAAAAGTCAGCATAAATTTGAAAACTTAATAAACCACGGAATAATGTACATAGAGAGGTAAAAATTGACACACATGGTTGGATGACATGGGGTTTTATTAGAACAACAACAACAACAACAACAAAAACGAAGTTCACAAAATGTCCGGCAGATGGCGCTGGACAGTACAATGTCAGTGACTGCGCGTGACAATCGTGTATAAAAGGAGCTGTAATGAGAGAGAGAATCAGATGCGCCAGCAGTCGCAGCATGTTGACGTTACCTGGAAAGGCGCTTTTAGTGAAGCTGTATTATCAGAATGGCTAATGTGCTAGTTCAGCGTTACGATCCTATCGCCATAGGAAGGGGATTCGAACGGGTAAAGGTCCGTTGACAAATGCAGCTGTGGCGAGAATGATTTCGAAGTTCGAAGCCACAGGTTGTTAGACGATAGACCCCGTAGTGGCCGACCGAGCACAAGGCGTAATGCTGCTGAGACAGTTCAGGAAGAAATGGAGACGTCTGTGCACGGGGAAGTCAGCGTTCGTGCAGAGGCACGTCGCACCGGCATTCCATACACTACTGTTTGGTTGGCACTTAGGCCTACCCTCCGATGCTATCTGTACGAAATCCATCGGCATCATGAACTGTTACCTGGCGATTTAGTGAAGCGGAGGGCATTTGCGGTGTGGGCGTTTCAAAAGATGGTGGAAGATGACGATTGGTTGAGTAACGTGTTGTGGACCGACGAAGCTCATTCCACACTCCGAGGGTCTGTCAACGCCCACAACGGCAGAATTTGGGCTACCGAAAATCCTAGAACTGTCGTGGAAACTCCATTGCATGACGAGAAAGTTACGGTATGGGTTGGATTTACCATATCTACCGTTGTCGGGTCTTTTCTCTTCGAGGAAATGCGTGATTCTGGTTTTGTAACTGCTACCGTGACGGGTGAGGTGTACGCCGATATGTTACAGAATCGCATCATCCCCAGCCTGGCTGATAAACACCTGCTGGAACGTACGATGTTTATGCAGGATGGCGCTCCACCTCATATTGCTAGACGCGTGAAAGATCTCTTGCGCGCGTCGTTTGGTGACGATCGTGTGCTCAGCCGCCATTTTCGCCATGCCTGGCCTCCCAGGTCCCCAGACCTCAGTCCGTGCGATTATTGGCTTTGGGGTTACCTGAAGTCGCAATTGTATCGTGATCGACCGATATCTGTAGCGATGCTGAAAGACAACATCCGACGCCAATGCCTCACCATAACTCCGGACATGCTTTACAGTTCGCAACATTATTCTTCGACTACAGCTGTTGTTGAGGAATGATGGTGGACATATTGAGCATTTCCTGCAAAGAACATCATCTTTGCTTTATCGTACTTTGTTATGCTAATTATTGGTATTCTGATCAGATGAAGCGCCATCTGTCGGAAATTTCTGGAACTTTTGTATTTTTTTGGTTCTAATAAAATCCCATGTCATTCCAAGCATGTGTCAATTTGTACCTCTCTATCTACATTATTCCGTGATTTATTCAGTTTTCAAATTTATACTGTCTTTTTGATCACCCGGTATCTAACAGTACCACACATAGTTCAGGAGATATGACGTCATAAACATGAAGGTACGTGAAAAAATGTCGCATTGTGTATGACTTTTAAATTTATTACTTCTTTACTACTAAGACACTCCTACACTCAATTAAAGGAAAAGCCCGACGCATCGCAGCGCTTTTGACAGCTTTCAACTGCGAAGTTCAAACGGTTGTAGGCGAAAACGATAGCCGTCTATAGAGTTATGAAGAGGCGTTGCTATTTAGACGTTTACAAAATCGCGTTCTAGACACGCGAGGCAGCTGCGCACAGCGTACAGAAACAATCCGGGATCAAATGTTCAAATGTGTGTGAATTCCTAAGGGACCAAACTGCTTAGGTCATCGGTCCCTAGACTTACACTCTACTTAAACTAACTTACGCTAACAACAATACACACACCCATGCCCGAGGGAGGACTCGAACCTCTGGGATCATGTTTCTTAATTTTGATACTGTACTTATACATTTACACGACATGCATATTTCTTTGTATGGTTGGTTGGTTGGTTTGGAGAGAAAGGAACCAAACTACAAGGTCATCAGTCCCTTCCTTTGTATGACTGTTTCATAATTTCAAAGATGTTTTCACAAATACATGGAAATGGGTGTTTTTCTTACTTCACTTGTTTTCGTTTCTAATAGAAGATTGGCAAAGTGAATACGAGGGCAATGCCTGCTTTGTCAGCAGGCTTCAAATAATGGAAAAGTGGAAGTTTACTGATGTCGAAATCCTTCCAGTCATTGTATGAAATAGGTGATACGTCGCTAAAGACTTCCAGAAAAATCCATCGAAAAGCCCGTGATGCTGATTGTGACTACGCATTGGATTGCCCGAAATTTGTAGCAGTGCAGTCCTTCAGCACCATACTAATCATATTTCCTGCATGTATTGTTATTAGCAATGTTTTAGTTACCAGTTTTACTAATGCCCCAATGTTTTTCGTCAGTGACACACTTATATTTACCAGGCATAATGCTTTTCTGTTTCTTATCCGTAATTCTTTCCCCTATGCTCATTGTAAATTACGCAATCCTGTAAACATAATTTCTTAGAGGGATTGGTCCCGAAATGAAATTTATAACTACTGCAGTAATAATAATAATAACGTTATAGTAGTAGTAACGGAAGCTGCATCTCACTACACTGTCGCTCACAGATCCATCCCCATGGTTTATGTTACAGGTCTGAATAGGGAGTACCAATGAAACATAAAAAGGTGAAAACTCGTAAAATCACCCTACTACTGACGAACACATGAAACAACTGGTAGTTATGTAGAGACACTGTTCCTGTGTGTTCAGCCCTCCTAGTTCCGTGCATCTGCTATGATCCAATGCACAGAGAATAATGTCCAGTATAGAGGCAACAAATGCAGGGCATGGCAGGGTTGTGGTATGGAATGGGTATGCTGTGAGATGTGATGATACTGAACGGGGTATTGCTCAGAAAAGTGGCCCTCACATCGACGCTTTCGGGTGGCGCAGTGGGCTTCTTCTCCTAACCTCATACAGTTTTATGAAATACTGTTAATAGTGGTCGAAAAATATGGATGTACACTGGCAGTAGTTAATGAAATGTTATAATATTTCTTGAAAAGAAATTGTTCCATGTCCTTTATACTTACAGGAGGAGGCAATATAAAAAAATAGCTCCATAGAACTCAAATGGTGTAATGATGGGGATAATAATAGTCGTCTCTTTTCATCCTCATGGTCATCACAGTTACCTTGCTAATTTTCAACAGTGGGAATTATCATCTTAGAACATCCAGCAACCTACTGGGATTAATTACTACCACAATGAACGATACCGTTAGGGTCTTCCGAGACCTATTCGGACGGAGTCACACTAAACGATAGTGGTCATATAAAATGGTTACAGGGACCTAGCCAGATGCGTTTCCTTCGGTGAGATCGTAAGAGGGAAGGAAAACAATTACAGGGACTACACCGTGATTCACCTTTGGAAGGAGGAAATCTGGAAAGTACCCTTGGCCCATGTTTTCTCTAAACGTGTACATCTAATATGGTGGGACAGAGAGTAAAAGTGAACCACCAGAGCCGGCCGCTGTGGACGAGCGGATCTAGGCGCTTCAGTCCGGAACCACTAGGCTGCTATCGTCACTGGTTCGAATCCTGCCTCGGGCATGGATGTGTGTGATTTCCTTAGGTTACTTAGGTTTACGTAGTTCTAAGTCTAGGGGAATGATGACCACAGATGTTAAGTCTCATAGTGCTTAGAGCCAAGTCAACCATTTTTGAACCAGCCTTTGATCTTCTCTTTCAAATAGTTTACGAGAGATGTGGCAGTAGAACTTCTAACATATGCTTTCTGCATAAGCTAACATATGCTTTCTGCATAAGGTAACCGTCACACTGTTGTCGTTGGCATTGTGTACTCGAGACGCCTTACTCTCGGAAGTCACTTAGGTAATGATGGTCATCTAATTAAGTGTAAACATCATTTTAATGCTCTCACGACTTCATCGATAACTGTAATTTATCTTCTGCTTTATATTTGGCAGCCGAAATTTTCCATAAAATCTCTGTACTGTGATGACACTATATAGCCCTTGTAGCTTCGTGAATGTTACAAAAAAATGTGTGCTCTGGCAATTTTCACGAATATGAAGTCTGCAATACCGCACGTGGTAATAGAATAACATAATAATAGGACGATCGCAGGGGTACTGACACTCTAAGATTTTTTTGGAGATATTATAGCAGAAGGAAAAGGAGGCAGCTACTATATTCTACAAATATATCAGAAAAGAAACTCTGGAAATGAGGTGTTTGTGTATTGGGTGCACATCATTTTTGTCTAAGCTTTAATGTTGACCGTGTTATGCGATATTTAATGAGTAAAATAAGAATCATAAAATGAAGTACGATTCAGATGATTCCTATTGAAAGATAATTATTTTTTCCCTCTCCTCCTCACCTCAGTTAATATCGTATGAATTTTTTGTTCCTTTTTGTTTTATCAGTGTCTATTACGACTTCAGAAATAATTCTAGATGGATATATATTTTCCCGTTCTTGTTCATAAGGCAACTTTGGATGTTTGTAGTGATCACAGATTTACGGCCACGACGGCCGCTATTCGTTTGTGTTCGTTGTTGTGAACGTTTTTGGAGGTAATAAAATCTGTATTTCCAGCTAATGGGGTAGCTCTGATGACTAGACGAAACGAAAACTTTTTCTGTTGATTGTGCGCTCACTTAAAAACCTATTATGCATATAGTAAGCGTTATCTTTGACACTGGGTTACGTCATTCACTGATGCCTACTATGATTCTAGAACGTTGAGTGTAAAATGATAACCTTACCGTAATCAGAAGACGTACAGCTCAGTATAATGTATACTTACCTACGTCCACTGTATGTTTTCTGCAGTAAAACACACCGTAACACTTTAAAAACACGACCTTGGAGAACATTAAGCTTTCTACATTTATCGCTTCATTTATACTTCGTAACCCATCTAACTGTGTGTGGCGGTCGTGTACTTGGAGAAACAGAAAAAATTGCCCGTTTCCTTGTTCCATTTGCCAGTGGTGCGTGGGAAGACCAACCGACGGTGGACCTGCTGCGTATGATGTTAATTATCGTGTTGTGGTCATTTTGTGACATGTAGGCCTATGTGGTAGGAAATAATGTAATGTTTAACTTTACTTGAAACGTGCTGTCTTGTAATTTTAACGGTATAGTTCTCCAGGATACTAAACAGCTGCTACCTGAGTTTGATTAGCATTTTCCTGACTCCTTTATGCATACTAGACGATCCTCTGACGAGACGTGCTGCTATTCTTCCAAATTTCTCTATATCCTCTGCTAATCTTTCTAGTTAATGATCACAGACTGAAGAAAAAAAAGTCTGAGCACTACGGGACTTAACTGCTGAGGTCATCAGTCCCCTAGAACTTAGAACTACTTAAACCTCACTAACCTAAGGACGTCACACACATCCATGCCCGAGGCAGGATTCGAACCTGCGACCGTAGCGGTCGCGCGGTTCCAGACTGTAGCGCCTAGAACCGCTCGGCCACTCCGGCCGGCTCACAGACTGAAGAGCAGTAAATAAAAAACTTAATAAAACTCTAACTGCTGTCTTTTATATTGGTTTTACTGTGTGTATGTACGTTTGAAAGTCGCAGTTTCATAATCAGGGCTTTATCTCTTTATGTCAGGGCCTGAGATCTCAACGCGCCAGAAATGCATTGTGTGTGAAAACTGTCGTGCGTATGGCTGCCATGTAGAGCATTATTCAAGAACTTGCCGACTGACTTATTTGAAGCTAACTCTTTCATAGATGAATGATATTGCCGCAGAATTCTTCTAAAGAATCTCTGTTTGCCATCTGATTTCCCTATAACTAGTTTTATTGGATTGTACCATTTAAAGCTGCTACCAACTCATATTGAAAGATATTTTGCGGTTGATACTGTTTCCATTATTTGATCGCAAATACTCTAATCAAACAAAAACGAGTTTTTTCCTCCTTTTGTGAGTGATACGTTACATTAGTTTATGTTGAATGTCGATTGTCAGACCTGGCACTGACGTCGATTTTTAAGCTGGTCGTAGGTTGTGTTCAAAAAATGAACAGCATAGAGACAGAAGTGATGACACTTTCTGCAGGACCTGACCATCATTTTGCAGGACAATCTTCAAGCATGTACAGTGCAAGCTGTTACTGATTTGTTTGACTGATGGCGCTGCTGACTTAAGCCCTCGTAAGTTCAACTCGATTTCTAAACTGAAGGAAACACTTCACGGCATTCGCTTCAGAACTGCTACAAATTCGTCGGGCAACAGACAGCGCCGCTCGAACTGTCAACAAAAATGGCACTGCTAAGAGTATCCCACGGCTTCCACATCGCTGGCAACGGGTTAGACACAATGCTGGTGACTAATCTGAAGGTCAGTAAAATTTTGAAACAAGTATCTATTTTGTACGAGCTGTAAATAAATAGTTGCCACTATTAAAGTTCCAACCCTCGTAGATATCCTCGGAGTAGTGAAGCAACTTAAATCGTTTGATAAAAGCAAGTCTTCTGATCAAGACTGTATACCAGTTAATAGCAATAGCTCCATACTGAACAATCATATACAACCGCTCGCTCGCCGAAAGATCCATGCCAAAAGACTGAAAAGTTACACAGTTCACACCAATATCCAAGAAGGATGTTAGGAGGCATCAACTAAATAACAGGCCCGTATCATTAATGTCGATAGCAGCAGGATTTGGGAACATATATTATGTTCTAACATTATGAATTATCTCGTAGAGAACGGTCTATTGTCACACAGTCAACATGAATTTAGAAAACACCGTTTTTGTAAAACACAACTACGCAGCTCTTTACACACACGAAGTATTGAATGCCGTTGACAAGGGATATCAAACTGATTCCGTATTTCTAGATTTCCAAAAGGCTTTTGATGCTGTACCACACAAGCGGCTTGTGGAATATCGTCTCAGTTATGTGACCAGATTAGTGATTTCTTGTCAGAGTGGCCACAGTTCGTCAGAGTCAGGTCGACAGGTCAAAGCCATCGAGTAAAACAAAAGTGATTTCTGTCGTTCCCCAAGGTGGTGTTATAGGCCCTCTGTTGTTTCTTTTCTATATAAACGATTTAGGAAACAATCTGAACAGTCGTCTTAGGTTGTTTTGCAGATGAGGCTGTCGTTTATCGTCTAATAAACTCATCAGAAGATCAAAGAATATTGAAGAACGATTTAGAAAAGATATCTGAATGGTGCGGAAATTGGCAATTGACCCTAAATAATGAAAAGTGTGAAGTCATCCACATGAGTGCTAAGAGAAATCCGCTAAACTTCGGCTACACGATGTTGTTGTTGTTGTCGTCTTCATCCTGAGACTGGTTTGATGCAGCTCTCCATGCTACCCTATCCTGTGCAAGCTTCTTCATCTCCCTGTACTTACTGCAACCTACATCCTTCTGAATCTGCTTTGTGTATTCATCTCTTGGTCTCCCTCTACGATTTTTACCCTCCACGCTGCCCTCCAATGCTAAATTTGTGATCCCTTGATGCCTTAGAACATGTCCTACTAACCGGTCCCTTCTTTTTGTCAAGTTGTGCCACAAACTCCTCTTCTCCCCAATTCTATTCATTACTTCATCATTAGTTATGTGATCTACCCATCTAATCTTCAGCATTCTTCTGTAGCACAACATTTCGAAAGCTTCTATTCTCTTCTTGTCCAAACTATTTATCGTCCATGTTTCACTTCCATACATGACTACACTCCATACAAATACTTTCAGAAACGACTTCTTGACACTTAAATTGCCATTGCGAGTCTACGTTTTATATCTTCTCTACTTCGGCTATCATCAGTTATTTTGCTTCCTAAATAGCAAAACTCCCTTACTACTTTAAGTGTCTCATTTCCTAATCTAATTCCCTCAGCATCACCCGACTTAACTCGACTACATTCCATTATCCTCATTTTGCTTTTGTTGATGTTGATCTTATATCCTTCTTTCAAGACACTGACCATTCCGTTCATTTCTTCCAGGTCCTTTGCTGTCTCTGCCAGAATTACAATGCCATTGGCGAACCTCAAAGTTTTTATTTATTCTCCATGGATTTTAATACCTACTCCGAATTTTTCTTTTGTTTCCTTTACTGCTTGCTCAGTATACAGATTGAATAACATCGGGCAGCCGGCCGGTGTGGCCGTGCGGTTAAAGGCGCTTCAGTCTGGAACCGCGTGACCGCTACGGTTGCAGGTTCGAATCCTGCCTCGGGCATGGATGTGTGTGATGTCCTTAGGTTAGTTAGGTTTAATTAGTTCTAAGTTCTAGGCGACTGGTGACCTCAGAAGTTAAGTCGCATAGTGCTCAGAGCCATTTGAACCATTTTGAACATCGGGTAGAGGCTACAACCCTGTCTTACTCCCTTCCCAACCACTGCTTCCCTTTCATACCCCTCGACTCTTATAACTGCCATCTGGTTTCTGTACAAATTGTAAATACCCTTTCGCTCCCTGTATTTTACCCCTGCCACCTTTAGAATTTGAAAGAGAATATTCCAATCAACACTGTCAAAAGCTTTTTCTAAGTCTACAAATGCTAGAAATGTAGGTTTGCCTTTCCTTAATCTTTCTTCTAAGATAAGTCGTAGAGACAGTATTGCCTCACGTGTTCCAACATTTCTACGGAATCCAAACTGATCTACCCCGAGGTCGGCTTCTACTAGTTTTTTCATTCGTCTATAAGGAATTCGTGATAGTATTTTGCAGCGGTGACTTATTAAACTGATAGTTCGGCAATTTTCACATCTGTCAACACCTGCTTTCTTTGGGATTGGGATTATTATATTCTTCTTGAAGTCTGAGGGTATTTCGCCTGTCTCATACATCTTGCTCACCAGATGGTAGTTTTGTCATTACTGTCTCTCCCAAGGCTGTTAGTAGTTCTAATGGAATGTTGTCTACTCGCGGGACCTTGTTTCGTCTCAGATCTTTCAGTGCTCTGTCAAACTCTTCACGCAGTATCGTATCTCCCATTGCATCTTCATCTACATCCTCTTCCATTTCCGTAATATTGTTACACGATAAATCAGTCTAATCTAAAGGCCGTAGATTCATCTAAATACCTTGGAACTACAATTAGAAACAATTTAAATTGGAAAGAACACAGAAAATGTTGGTGGGAAGGCAAACCAAGGACTGCGTTTCATTGGCAGAACACTTAAAAAATATAACAGACCTACTAAACAGACTACCTGCACTACGCTTGTCCAACCTCTTTTGGAGTGTTGCTGCGCGGTCTGGGATCCTTACCAGATAGGAGTAACGGAGTACATCGAGAAAGTTCAAAGAAGAGCAGCATGTTTTGTATCGTCGCGAAATAGGGGAGTGTGTCACGGACATGATACAGGATTTGGGATGGACGTCATTAAAACAAAGGCGTTTTTCGTTGCGGCGGAATCTTCTCACGAAATTTCAATAACCATCTTTCCCTTCCGAATGCGAAAATATTTTGTTGACACTGGCACGGATATGGAGAAACGATCATCATAATAAAGTAAGGGAAATCAGAACTCGCACAGAAAGATACAGGCGTTCATTTTTTCTGCACTGTTCGATATTGGAATAATAGAGAATTATTGTGAAGCTGGGGTCGATGAACCGTCTGCTAGGCACTTAACGTGTGATTTGCGGAGCACCCATGCAGATGTAGACACATAGAGAATATTTCATATCTGTTAAAACCTTACAAGATGAGAATTGCAGATTCTGAGATATTCCATGAAATGAACAATTGTCATAAAATGAAACTGTTCAGAAAGTTAGGAATATTTTACAATAGTTAAGAAAACGACCATAAAAGAATGAATAAAGCAGTTGAAGGCGACTAAATGGCTGAGAGAATAGAACTCGAGACAACAATTTTGTACATGTAGTACTTTACAAATTTTACCGTATTTTTTTGTGTCTACTTTCTGGACTAATAACGCAAGAGGCAGCATTTTAATGGAACAGTAACGCGTAGCGCTGTTTTATGATTGTGATCCTTAGATGCCAGTATGGCTGCCGAAAGAGGTAGTAATTGCAACCGCGCTGTTTCCAGGTAGAGGTGAGTGGCCACTGCAGGGAGCGGAAGCGTGGTGGGAGGGTGGCCGCCTCGACGTGGGAACGACAACCCGACAACCCTCTGCCCCCGCTCTCCGCACTTCCAAAGGCTTTTCCCACGCAGAGCTCACTGCCGCCGGACCCACAGTCGCAAACAACCTCACAGAGCCGACTAAAAAAGGGATCTTGTCGGCGGCAACGTGAGAAAAAATTGTTTTCGACGAATTTCCTCTATCCCGCTTCCCTGGAATTGTGTGGTCCATCATTCGTCCACAAGGCAGAAGTTTGTACACGTCTTCCATTTTTGTACGAGGTCTCCTACCTTGAATAAATTCTAGAGGGCACGTCGGACGAGACTCCTCATTTCTCGCCTTTTTCAAGCCAGCAACTGCTTATGGAAGCATTTCATCCTGTTCATGAGCTTCCATGCGTTCTCGAATATATCTATACTCCACTAGCTACTCTACTAGGGTTACTTTAATACCCCTATTTTTTCCCACCTTTCCTAATGAATGTACGAACGGATGCGATCTAATTTCTCTGAGTTTAGCCTCGTGGTCATTTTATGAGACGTTGGTGGGAAGAGGTACTACCTTGCTACTCTTCCTGGAACGTTTACTCTTAGAATTTCAAAAGTAAAGCCCTTGGTGATCTACGACTCTTCTTTTGTATGCCAACGTTTTTTACTGAGCTTCTCCATAAGACTTCCGCGCCGACTAAATGATCCCATGGCTATCGTCCCGCTCGTAGGTGGATCCTCTCTATTTGTTGTATTAATTAGCCGGGGTAAGGACGAGCAGAACACAAGAATCGGTCAACAAGTGTTTTGTAAGCCACTTCTTTTGTGGATGAAATAGATTTCCTTAAATTTGCCCAGTAAGTCTCCTCCTGACATCTACTTTTCCTACAGTTTATTTTTGTGGTCACTCTGTAACGGGCGATCGAAAAGTTGCAGCGTATATATGGCGACGTTATTACCAAATGCGTCCAAACAGGGCCAATGTACTACTATTCTTTTCTTGGCTGTCGAAGGACAGATGCCGGTAGAAATCTAAAGGAGAATGAAGAATGTGTGTGGGGCAACATGCCTGACGAAAACCACCGTTGTGGAATGGTGCGCCATGGGGTGCTGCTGCTTCATGATAGCACGTCCCCTTATCGCAAATATCGTTAACGCAGAAGTTACATCAGTTCGAGTGGGAGGCACTCAAACACACGCCCTATGCTCCTTATCTCTCCCTGTGCGATTATCACGCCATCGGTCCCTTAAAATATACGTTGAACAGTCGACGATTCCAGTCGGGACTAGGATGTGTGGCGGACAATTACGGACTTCTTCACGCAGCACACTGTGTTTTATCAAACGGAAATCTTCAACCTGGTGCGCCGGTGGGAAGATTTCCTCAGTGCTCACGGCGATTTTGCCTGATGGGCATACCGATTCTGGACTGTTCGGCTTTCGAACGGAAACTGTTTGATCACCTTTTATTTTTGTTTAAGGTCACTCTGCGTGGTTATCCTACGTATTGTAATAACTGTTTATGGAACTGCGCTATTCATTATTCGAACTGTTCTTCGCCTTTCCCCCTCTTTCACCTTTCAATGTCATTTTCCAGTGCAATTTTTTTCATGTGAAACTTTCCCTGTTACGAGTATGAATAGATGCTTTTTTATTATCTTTACACATTGACAGGACAAAAGTTGTAATGAATAAGAAGAGCTTTAGGTCGACAAACTTTAGTAAGTTGACAAACCTTGTGGGAATTGAATTCTAGAGTGCCATCACTCAAACAACCGTCCAGCTATCCAGATACAGGTTTCCCACGATTTCCGTAAGTGGTCCTAAGCAAACGCCGGAATGGCTCCTTAGAAAAGGACATGGCTAATTTCTTCCACTACTTCTTCTTGGTTTCGTCTCAGCTCACCTCGACGACAGTGTATTAAATCCTAGTATTCTGTCCTTCAACAAGTCACAGTACTTGCCGAAGGAAACCTAAACATGCCCTTCATTCACTCCCCTCTTCTCCCTGTGTTTTTTAGTTGAAATTCTTTGACATCAACTAATTCATTAACTAATTTCGTTACTATTCTCGATATACTCGACTGGTTACTATAGAATTGATGTGGCTGCAACAATAGGATATAAACAAAATTGTATGTATAAAATTTTAGAGTGCTTAGTGACGATAAAAAGAAATACTTTTTTATGTGACAAAAATTTCAAAGGTGCACCGTTCCCCCACTACGTCTCCATGAAGATTTTGACACTAGTGAAGTCCTCGAACGGTGTTCGAACTGCCGTTGATGGATATGGTTCTAGAATTTTTGCTGACCTATGGATTTCTTTTTGTGACTGGAGATGAAACGTTTGGTGTAGACTCTCCAGACACACCGATAGACACTCCAGAAAATCTGGCTACCCGTTTGGTTGAAGCTGCAGCCATTATTCGTGAAACACTCCTAGAGGAGAAAAGCTGCACCTGAGACGTTTTTGTCACATAACAAAGCGTTTTTTTATGCCATCTAAACATTAAAATTTTTATGCTTACCATTTTTGGGTAAGCCTTCGAATATATGTACGAAAAATTTATTTCTCAGTTCAGTTTGGTCATCGAGAAGGTCGTCGGATGCTGTGTGTGTGCTGAAGAAAATTTCAGTTTCTTCAACAAGGTCAAGTTTTATGCCTTTGTTAGCAACGTGAAGTACCTGAAGGTTCTGTCCTATGCTACTGGCAGCATGACTGTGATGGGCAAGATTTTCAGCATACCTGGATTTGCTTAGGTTGTTTAGACTGAATATGAAGTACCTTATGGTTCTGTCATGTGCTATTTGCAGAATGTGTTGGGCAAGCTGTGTGGCAAAACAGGCTTCGTTTGGATTGTTCGGGCGGATTGAATCCATGTATTCTTCTGATCTTGTTGTGAAGTTGCTAGCAGTTTGTCCATTGTAGAACCTTGGACATGAGTTTAGTTTGCACACACCTGTCTTTTCATAATGTTGGATAGTAGTTCGAATATTGTGTTTTTTTTTTTGTGAAGAAGCTCGTGTTAAGGGGGGTAGGACGTCAAACGGGCCGACTTGGAACAGGAGAGGCACCACAGGACATTTTAATTTCCACTGTCTATACTTTTACAAATAAATTCATAAAACTTTGTCAGCATGACCAGGAAGGATTCAGAATTCACACTGATAGCAGTGGAAGTTTGAAAACATAACGAAGTATTTTTTTTTTTTTTTTACATGTGAAATTTCATCATTTTTTTTCACTTACTAATGGCAGCATTTGTTGCTTTAGGTACACTTTTCTTCATAAGTAAGAGAGATGATTCGATGAATTTTGCACAGCATACAAACCATACTTATAGGTGTATGAAACTCTAGAATTTTCCAAATCTATTAAAAACTATAGAAAAAATTGAGGTAATTAACTACAAAATTTGTGTTTTTTCTAAACATGAAGTTTAAAATACAACAGATCATTCGTTTTTTCATAAATTAAATAAATTCTAGAGTTTCATACATCTGTAAGTATGGTATGTATGCTATGCAAAATTCATTGAAGAATCTCTCTAACTTATGAAGAAAAGTGTACCTATAGCAACAAATGCAGCCATTAGTAAGTGAAAAAATGATGAACTTTCACACGTAAAAAATTATTTTGTTATGTTTTCGAACTTCCACTGCAATGAGTGTGAATCCTGAATCCTTCCTGGTGATGCTGACAAAGTTTTATGAATTTATTTGTAGAAGTGTAGACACTGGAAATTAAAATGTCCTGTGATGCCTCTCCTGCTCCAAGTCGGCCCGTTTGACGTCCTACCCCCCCCTTAAAGAGGTTGGCAGTTTGGTAAGAGATCTTCTTTAGGAAAGGTAAGCTTACAAATGTGGGTTTGTGGGTGGTTATTGAATAATTGGTTGGTTTAATGTTATTGTATAGATTAGTTTATGTATTAGTGCAGGATTGTATCCAATACTTCCGGGTTCACAGGCCGTGCTCGATGTGTAAAACTGTTTACAAATGTTTCATCGCCATGTGTGGGAGATTCCTTAGAGATAAAACTGGTAACTGCGTTGAAATCTCCAAGGACCACGAATTGATAGGCGCATTATGAGCTATATGGAGACACCAACCCTTATCAAGCGATACCAAATGCATACGGTTGTCTCTGGCAGGGAACATCATTGCATCGCACCGGCGCATAAACATGTAGCTCACGCACCCACTACCCCTGGCGCCAGTTACTCGTTGCATCAGACAGTTTTGATATGTGTCACTGTGCACTGCGCTAACCATTTGAACACCGCCATAAAACAAATGCTGGTCTATTCAGTGCTGCCACGCGGAGGGACTTAACGCCCTGCCGTCTGAAACCCTAGAAGCGATCAGGCAAAGGAATACAGTCAACGATGACTGTAGACTGGCTCGTGACCAAATCTCAGCATCACAGCTGAATGGTAAGTAGTTTGATATTTTAGTTTTATTAGTGATACATCATATTTAATGAAACTTGTGAGTAGCATTGTGAGTAGCATTTAAAAATGCAATAATTCATTACATGTGTTTCGGCAGTTCGGCAACGTTTGCCAAGTGGTACAGGTCTTTTATTTCTTTTCAGCAGATGGCTGGGAAGAAAAGAAAGTATTGGACAGAGGAAAATATGAGGAAGGCAATGGAAGCCATTAAAGGAAGAATCGTTTGAAGTACTCTCTTGGTGCAAAGTCTTCAACCTTATTTTATTTAACTCCACGTTTTGCCGCCTTAGAGATATTTGTATTCTTTTAGTCTACACGAATGTTAACTAGTGCTCATCAACTAATGACAACACGTTTTTGCAACATTATCGAACAGGCTATTCTTTGTGAAAGGAACAAGTGCTTCAGCACCAGTATAACAGATCTGTATCGAACTAGTTTAGAGATAACAAGTCTTGCTGGTTTGCCAAGAAATGACTCAGTAAAACTACGTTTAAAACCGTACGGGAATTTTTGTGCAGTTGTTTTAACGGCGCACTCGATGGGGACAGGAGAGAAAACTTACGTGCAGCACGACATTCAAACAGTTGCAACACAAGCGCAAAAATCCCTATTTTCTGTGTATTTTCACACAGTAGTTTTCTTACCAGACACACAAAAGTTTACATCTCTGAATACGTCTCATACAGATCTGTTATATTGGCGCAAAAGAACTATAGTTCCATTAAAATAAATTTAGTGCTGTATTTTGATGATAAATGAAATTGTGGAAACGTTTTGGTCTGTGAGGCCTGAATTTCTCCCATGTATACTCGTACAATGTTCAGAAAACTCACGGGAATGTTGCCGGGTCAGTTCTTCGGTAACTGCCGGTATTTCGACAGCAGCACTCCCTGCCATTTTTAAGCAAAACGAATAGCTGAGAGCACTGCTGTACGTTGACTTGTTAGAGCTGATCCGGATATTGTTATTTTACCTGCGGACACGGGCAATGCTACCATTGTTTTGGACAAGCAGGATTAATTTCTAAAGATGCAGTGTTTACTCTCTGATTGAGCGTATCGCAGGATCTGTGCTGACCGCCAAAAAGTGTTGAGAGAAAGAATAACAGCCTCCTGAGGAAAAGTTCCTGATAACATGGGATTTCGGCAGCCTTGAAACCTGCGTATTTTTTCAGATATATGGACGATACTTTTGTTGTTTGGCTTCATGGCAGTGAGAATTTGAAGGAGTTTTTAGGGTACCTGAATTCGAGCTACCCAAATGTTTGATTCACGACGGAAGTGGAAAAGGATGGCTGTCTTCCCTTCCTTGATGTGGTGCCCTTCCTTGATGTGGTGGTCAGGAGGAAAGTGGATGGTACACTGGGGCAAGGGACGCTACTTCCACTGACTTGTATCTGCAGGCTTACAGTTGTCACCATCCGGCTCAATGGGAAGGGGTACTTCGTAACTTGGTTCACAGGGCCCATGTCATCACGGATCCTTAGAGTTTGTCAGCTGAGTTATTCCAATCTCGAAGTTACCTTTTTGTTAGAATGGTTATAGTGAAAGACAGATCAGATGTGCGTTGCGCCATCGGCTAACTGTGCACCGGTAAGCGAAGATAATACCGAGGTGACACCTAAGTCTACGGCCTTATTGCCTTGCGCAAGGACCAATTCGAACATGATTGGTCGTATTTTGTGGAAATATGATGTGAAGTGTGTTTTTCGACCACCATCTATGATAAGGGTCCTTTTAGGTCCCGTAAAGAATGATCTTGGTTTGCGTAAGGCGGGTGTCTACCGTATTCCTTGCAGCTACTGCTTGTCATATAGTGGTCAGACTATCAGGACTGTGGAGGATCCGATGTACTGACAATAAGTGGCTGACACGTTTACAACAGCCGCCATTGCAGAACATTGTCTTGGCACCGGTCATCCTATGGAATATAACAACACGGAGTTTCTGGCATGCACTTCCAGCTATTGGGATAGTGTTGTTAAGGAAGCTATTGAAATTAAATTAGCAAGTAACCCTATGAAAAGAGATGGTAATTTTGTTTAAATTCTGCATCGTATCCTGATCTCTCCCTTGTAAAAAAAAAACAGAGGACAAAGTTTATGTTACCTCATCCATTATTATTAATTTCACTATTTCTTTGGTGTGTATGTATATGTGCGCGCGCGCGCGCGCGCGCGTCTGTGTGTCTGTGTGTGTGTGTGTGTGTGTGTGTGTGTGTGTGTGTGTGTGTGTGTGTGTGTGCATTGTCTTTCCGGTGTTTCTCTGAAAACCGAGGTTTTAAGTTCCCTTGCACAACGATTACTTACTGCAGTTTTACATTGAAAATGGCAGGGAGTGATCCTAGCCGGCCGCTGTGGCCGAGCGGTTCTAGGCGCTTCAGTCCGGAACCGCGCTGCTGCTACGGTCGCAGGTTCGAATCCTGCCTCGGGCATGGATGTGTGTGATGTCGTTAGGTTTAAGTAGTTCTAAATCTAGGGGACTGATGACCTCAGATGTTAAGTACCTTAGTGTTTAGTGCCATTTGAACCATTTTTGAGTGGTCTTATCGAAATATCGACGGTTGTCGACGTCACCCGGCTGCGTTCCAGAAAGTCATTTGGTTTGATCTGTGTTTCGCCGTCTCGTGATCTACTCGTCTAGGTGGAAAAAGAATACAGGTATATTTAACTAGTCGAAAATTATTTGAGTTAACAACGTAAAGCGCATCGCGCTAAGTGAATACCAACATGAATTATTGTGGTTGGCCCACAGAACATACAGAAACAATAAAAAGGGGTAACAGCACCACAGCAAATTCAAAAGGCATCTTTGCAGAGGCGAAATGAACAAATCAGCAGTGACCGCACATGCTCTAAAACGGGCAGAACCGTGATTTTCTGCGGACTATATTTACAGTTACCGTAAGCAACTACGATCATCACTTATCAAGGCAACCATTGCAGAATCAGAACCATCACAAGAGTTTACACACAAAAAGAGAAACAATAAGCAAAGTATGGACACCATTCTAACAACTGCGGACATTAAGAAACAATGCCGAGCTCGTCCGACAACGGACGGACGTAGTTGTATCTCGGATAACGGTCGCAGTTTCTTGCGTGCATACCAAGCAAACAGCTCGGGTGATGCTGATGTTTCAGGTTTAACACCGCATTTGCGAACGCGATGTTGAGAAACTGGAGGAAGAACTGTTCTCCGAAAGAATGAACTTTTCTGGTAATTTAAACCTATATTCAGTTATTAGGTCATGTTTACAGTAAAACATGCACTTCAGCTTGGGTTAGCTTAGAACTCGTGCGCAATGTAGGTCATACTTTCCGCTGAGTATCTTGTTGTTCTCTGTCTTAAGTGGGTTCAGCAAAGATCTATAATCATCGTAAGTAGAACGGATCAAATCTCACAGACATACTTAATAGAAAAATAATTAATTAACTCACGAAATTGAGCGAAAACGTTTCTGTCCCCGCCAGGAGCAGTGAAATACTACATATATGTCGATGCTTGTGTACGAGGACCTACAGGCAGACAAAATTTTAAGTTTTTGGAGAAGTATTAGATTTATTATATTACTTCTTCATGTGTTAAGCATTCCGATAACTTGTCTATAAATACGTCCAGCATTAAAAAGATCTCAAAGGACAATTTCCGTAGAAACCCGGAGTTATTTAAAATGACACCACTGATTAATGGGTAGCCCTCTTTGAAAGCTTGAAAAATGGGTGATTTGAGATGTTTCTCAGGTAAAATAAAAAGTAATGCTTAATCGATCGGATGATACAGTTTTATTTCTAAACACTTTTGTATTTAAGAAATCTTTTTATACCCAAGTCTGGCACTCTCCCTAACCACTGCACCAGGTAGATGGACCACTTGCAGCCGGAACGTTGGACATAGACGGAAATTCACAAAGCTCTCCTAATGGATACCTAACAAACTAATTTTGTGTAATTCATTTTCAGTATATTTTCTATCAGCATATATAGTATAATTGAAAAATTTAAAATTCTAACAAAATGTTTTTCGTCCAAAACGAAAGCGTGCACCGACATCGAAAAACGGCTACGTACGCTGACAGAGAACTCAATTTAGAATGCTGGCGCCAAATTCAGATCAAAGTCGTGTGAAACATTCTCATGTTATGTTTCTCGTCAATTTAACAAAATACCGTTTCGAGAAAAACGCGTTTAAAGTTCGGGTTACATTTTTTTATTAAGTTAAACATGTCTCTATTCAGCGATCCTTGGATTATAAAGCGAGCATTCCATATCCAAAAGGAGGTCCTCCTTCGTCTTCTTCGTGGACATGATGGACCTGAAGACCTTTTTGGCAGCTTCTGTCATCCGCTGCTCTGCTCGTTCAATGCGCTTTTCGTCCGCTCTTGTGCAGAAGCTGTAACGTGATGGTCGAATCTCGAGTTAGAGAACGTTCATAATTTCCATAACGCCTGCTACGTCGTCTTTGACATTATATGCTGCCACATTGGTCGCGATGTCGATATTTGAATAGTTTCAGGAGACACTTTTTCGCAAATCGTCTTGTTACTCTACAACGAAGTTTATGGCGAACTTGGGATGAACACTACAATAATGTAGGCATCCCAGAAAACATTCAATCCCCCCAAAAATAGATTTTTTTTAAATTTTCAGAAAGTACTACCCCTTTAAGTGAACTTCAGTTTTAAGGGCTTACATTGTATCACATCCGGACAGCTGTCTCGGACAACTAGTCATTGTCCTCTGAGAGTTTAAGAATAATGGTAAGTGTCAAGAGTCGAATGCGGATTTTGCAGTCTGTCCGCGGAAACCACTGTAAAATTGTCAGGACGCTCCGCTAAGCTATCGCCTGGCTACAGAGGAGGGCGGTCGTAATTCAAACCTCGAGACCCAAAATGGTATAGTTCTGGGAGGATTTGAGAGTGAAAAACAGACCAAAATCGTTTTCTCCTTGAACAATAACCGCTTGGCACCTCTTGTAAATATTTTATTTAACGACTAATTTCGTAAAATGGAAGTCACCTGGTTAATCATGACATTATAGTTGCATAGTTGCAACATGGATGGGATGGAACATTCCTATATATGAATAAGTGATGCAACTGGCGGATCTTCGGGTTCCTCAAGCGTACTACGAACGTTACTTGCGTTATTTATTCATAGACAAGAAACGTTCCGTCCTGCCCTTGCTGCAACTATAATGTCATGATTCACCATATTTAACCTAATGATTAGCTTCTAGGCTACAAAACCGTCTTTAATAAATTATTTACAAGAGCAGCCAAGAGGTTATTGCTCAAGATGTCTACTTATGACTGCTGCTGTCCCTCATACAAGATAGTGCGTAACAAATGCGTTTTGTTCCACTGATATTTGTTTCTTACTAACCTGTTTCCTGCTCATTAGGCCATTATCAAGAAGTGTCTAGAATACAGAACTGGACGTGTATGGTTTTGTTGTGTCGTGAACCACTCTGAAACTCCGTTCGAAACGTTAATGGTCTGTACACCAAGGTTACGATCAAGGTCAGCCTCTGTGCATCTTTAACTCTGTTGCATACAGTTCTAAAGGGCTATGGTTTTTACTGTACATACATTAAGCCAGCCCAACTTGATTTTATGAGTACACTAATAGAATGCTTCGTGAGTGGAGAACCATACATCTAAAATAAAGGCAGGTGGATAGACAGAAATTTAAAATGAAGTCATATGACATAGAAGTGGAGGAAAACCTGGTGGCCATTTTGGAAACTCCCGTCTTCGATGCAGCTTGTGATTGTCAAATGGAATCAGAGTTATGGACAACGTCTGGGTAGAGCTTTATTCATTTTCGAGTTATGTCGCATTTGGCACAGAGCTAGGCAGATGCTACATGGTGGCCTCGTCGCGTTGTCTAGCTCATTGTAAGGTTATTGTTATCCGCTTCACCCATTCCTCATCGACATCGACCATCACATGTACCTGAATCTGAACAAAAGCATAAAAAAGCAACCTTGTTCGACTGACCACAGTTTCTGCGAGATGCGGCGAATATCGCTCCGAACCGTTACAGAACGATGCCAGAATAGAGGTTGATGTTATTTCATTCGTAACCATTTTCGATCGTCTAGCAGCCCGTTTGTCTGCAAAAGAGCCAATTTCACGTAATTTTGCGATTAGTGTCACCAGCGCGCTTTGGGTAATGAGTGTTCAGTGTGGATGGCGTTAGCTGAAATCCTCTGCGATAACATGGTTGCCCCTCTTTCTTGATATCAGGACGATCTCAATGCTTTTGGCTTGTGTTGACGCCATCAGCTCTCGCACCAGCCGTAAGGAAGAAACATCTGTCGTAACTCGAGAATGAGTACTCAAATGAAAGGCACCAGTGTAATCCTCGTGTAACTCTCTATCTGTTTGATATGTCACACGAAGCCCCTTACATTTAAAAATTGCTAGTTGAGTCAAAGATGGCAGCCTCCAAAATGGTCGCTATGTTGGTAACATAGCTTCATCGGTTTTCCCCCTCTCCCATCTCATATTAATTGACTTTAAATTTCTGTTTATCTCACCTGTTATTGTTTTAGAGGCGTGGTTCCCCACCTATGGATCATCCTGTACATCAGCACTCAGCCACACACGTCATTATCATAATCGTCATCCATGTTGGAAAGTCTTTCAACGATTTCTCCATCCACTACTATAGACAACCAAGGTGCTATTGCATATTTTCCAGTGCCATCTATCTACCTCGCATTAAATTGTTGTCTCTTACCTTTTTCTTGCCTTTCGGAATCTACCAGAAACATCCGTGGCGCTACGACCATCCACTCACCTGCATAGGCCTACACGTTCCAACCTCTCCATTTCATATTCACTGAAGTTATGTCTTCCAGTCCAGTCTGTTCCATAACAAGTTTGTTTATTTTATGACCATACATTCGTTGTTCGTCCACTGAGCAGCCGCCAGTTTTTGATGGTATTCCCATTAAATGTGTTATAAGTAAAAACTGACAACACACCGTTAATAAGTATACTACACAGACACAACGGAAAGTATGTTTGTACTGCAATTTCACGGGACAAGAAGAACGAAATTGTTTCCTACGTATAAGTACACACAGAAGAGCCAAGGAAATTGGTACACCTGCTGAACAGCAGAACACGCAGAAGTACCGCAACACGACGTGGCGTGGACTCGACTAATGTCTGAAGTAGTGCTGGAGGGAACTGGCACCATGAATCCTGCAGGGCTGTCCATAAATCCCTAAGAGTGCACGTTGCAAGGCATCCCAGATATACTCAATAATGTTCATGTCTGGGGAGTTTGGTGTCCAGCGGAAGTGTTTAAACTCAGAAGAGTGTTCCTGGAGTCACTCTGTAGCAGTTCTGGACGTGTGGGGTGTCGTATTGTCCTGCTGGAATGGGCCAAGTCCGTCGGAATGCACAATGGACATGAATGGATGCAGGTGATTAGACAGGATGCTTACGTACGTGTCACCTGTCAGAGTCGCATTTAGACGTATCAGGAGTCCCCTATCAGTCCAACTGCACACACCTCACACCTTTACAGACCTTTCACCAGGTTGAACAGTCCCCTGCTGACATGCAGGGTCCGTGGATTCATGAGGTTGTCTCCATACCCGTACACGTTCATCCACTCGATACATTTGAAACAAGAGTTGCCCGACCAGGCAACATGTTTCCAGTCATCAACAGTCCAATGTCGGTGTTGACGGGCCCGAGCGAGACGTGAAGCTATAACTGGATGTGTTAGTCAGTTTACAGCTCGAAGGAAGGGTAAGTCCAACAAATAATGCTGTGCAGAACCGAAATAAAAAGGAATTAATTGAGTTCGTCCTAATACTGTTTCACTATTAGAAATAATAGTGCTAGAAGAATTGGTTAAAATGCTGTATCTGATTAGAAGTTTCCGGACAGTCATATGTAATTCGAAATTGTCCACTAGATGGCGAGAGAGGCGGACTCGCTGGTGTAAAAGAAGGCAGGGAGTACTGTGTTGGCGGTAGAGAAGCAGTAACAGCAGAGCGGCCATCAGGAGAGCTCAGTGGCTTCAGACGTCAAGGCCTACTAGTCATTCGATTCCACATGAGTAACAAATGCTTTGGGGACGTTCCAACCATTCTACAGCTGACCAGTCGACTGTTGGTGATGTGATCAGCGGCTTCGCGAAGATATAACCACAGATAAACCGAGAACAGGCATACCTCATGTGCAGACGGGCAGCGACTATCGAGCTTTGCGGAGGGTTTAATAATTTTTTCATAATGCGGGGCCACAGTCATAATATATTTCTTTATACTATGACTGTGACCCCGCGTTATGAAAAAAAATATTAAATGTCTGCCTAGCCAAGCATTTGGGAATGTACTTCGCTTCCGACGGCTGAAGATAAAATTATTGAAAGATATTGAGTGTATTAGATTTAACAAAAAATGCACAACTGAACAAGTGATACCAAATTACATTAACATTAAGACTAAAGCTACTTCAAGACCAGCTAAACGTGCACTGGAGGAAACACTTGATAATGGCACTTTGAAATATAATGATCGTATAAATGTAACACTGCAAATAAACAACAGTCTAATTGCGGAGGGTGGTTGTAAAAATCGCATAGAAACAGCGGAAGGAATTACCCATAGGTTCCAAAATGCTACCAACAGTCCAGCTAGCACAGTGACTGCGCGTAGAGAGTTTAAAGGATGGAGCACAATGATCGAGCAGCTCCTTATAAGCCACGCATGTAGTCTAAGCCACGCTTGGATAGTGTAAAGAGCGATGACACTGGGCAGTGAATGACTGGAAACAATTTACACTACTGGCCATTAAAATTGCTACACCACGAAGATGAGGTGCTACAGACGCGAAACTTAACCGACAGGAAGAAGATGCTGTGATATGCAAATGATTAGCTTTTCAGAGCATTCACACAAGGTTGGCGCCGGTGGCGACACCTACAACGTGCTGACATGAGGGAAGTTTCGAACAGATTTCTCATACACAAACAGCAGTTGACCGGCGTTGCCTGGTGAAACGTTGTTGTGATGCCTCGTGTAAGGAGGAGAAATGCGTACCATCACGTTTCCGACTTTGATAAAGGTCGGATTGTAGTCTATCGCGATTGCGGTGTATCGTATCGCGACATTGCCGCTCGCGTGGGTCGCGCGATTGCGGTGTATCGTATCGCGACATTGCCGCTCGCGTGGGTCGAGATCCATTGACTGTTAGCAGAATATGGGATCGGTGGGTTCAGGACGGTAAATACGGAACGCCGTGCTGGATCCCAACGGCCTCGTATCACTAGCAGTCGAGATGACAGGCATCTTATCCGCATGGCTGTAACGGATCATGCAGCCACGTCTCGATCGCTGAGTCAACAGATGGGGACGTTTGCAAGACAACTACCATCTACACGAACAGTTCGACGACGTTTGCAACAGCATGGACTATCAGCTCGGAGACCATGGCTGCGGTTACCCTTGACGCTGCATCACAGACAGGAGCGCCTGCGATGGTGTATTCAACGACGAACCTGGGTGCACGAATGGCAAAACGTCATTTTTTCGGATGAATCCAGGTTCTGTTTACAGCATCATGATGGTCGGATCCGTGTTTGGCGACATCGCGGTACACACATTGGAAGCGTGTATTCGTCATCGCCATACTGGTGTATCACCCGGCGTGATGGTATGGGGTGCCATTGGTTACACGTCTCGGTCACCTTTTGCTCGTATTGACGGCACTTTGAACAGTGGACGTACATTTAAGATGTGTTACGACCCGTGGCTCTACCCATTATTCGATCCCTGCGAAACCCTACATTTCAGCAGGATAATGCACGACCGCATGTTGCAGGTCCTGTGTGGGCCTTTCCGGATACAGAAAATGTTCAACTGCTGCCGTGGCCAGCACATTCTCCAGGTCTCTCACCAACTGAAAACGTCTGGTCAGTGGTGTCCGAGCAACTGGCCCGTCACTGTACGCCAGTCACTACTCTTGATTAACTGTGGTATGGTGTTGAAGCTGCATGGGCAGTTGTACCTGTACACGCCATCCAAGCTCTGTTTGACTCAATGCCCAGGCGTATCAAGGCCGTTATTACTGGCAGAAGTGGTTGATCTGGGTAGTGATTTCTCAGGATCTATGCACCCAAATTGCGTGAAAATGTAATCACATGTCAGTTCTAGTATAATATATTTGTCCAATGAATACCCGTTTATCATCTTCATTTCTTCTTGGTGCAGCAATTTTAATGGGCAGTAGTGTAGTTGGGGTGATGAATCACACTATACCCAGTGGCAATCCGATGGAAGGCTTAGTGTTTGGCGAATGCCTGGACATCGTTACCTGCCATCGTGTGTAATGCTAACTGTACATTTCTTGGGAGGAGATGTTAAGGTATTGGAGTGTTTCTCGTCGTTGTGGCATGGTCCCTTTATTACCTTAAGAAAAACTTTTTTGCGGGAGAATATGATAACGTTTGACAATATTGTGTGCTACGTTCAGTAGAGAAATGTTCGGATACTGTGAATGTATCAGCGTGATAATGCACCCTGTCTTGAAGTAGCATCTCTGGGACAGTGGTTTGTGGACAATAACATTCCTGAAAAGTACTGGCCTACCCTTAGTCCCCACTTGCACTCAATGGAACACCTTTGGGATGAGGTGGAACATCGTCTTCGTTCCAGACGTCAGCGTCTAACATCACTACCTTTTTCTGGTTTTGGCTCTTGAGGAAGAATGGGCTGCCGTTCCTCCACAGACATTCGAACACTTTATTGAAAGTGTCTCCAGCACCAGAAAGGTGGAGAAGGGTGGACGCATCCCATATTGATGTTAGCTAAAAGTTGTCTCCATACTTTTGATCTGATAGTGTACCTTGGTTCGCAAATGGTTCTCTCTAGTTCACGAAAAAATTCGAAGATCTGTACTAGGATATTCCCTAGAATTAAGGTACTGGTGGAAAACTACTGAAGAGGAACTAAACTGACAGTAACAAACTGCTGGGCAGACGAGAAGACATACTAAGAGGAACTTGGGAAAAAATCTGGAAAACAAGCTCTGTTTGTTGATTGCATTCAGAGATAAGAAGCAAAAATAATGTGGTAATGATGCAAGTAGTAAAAGAGGAGAAATGTTAGAATATGTTGTTCGAATTGCCGAGGACTTTGAGTGTATCAGATATAAGCAGATAACGTCATTGACATGTAGAGCGCTGGAACAAGTTCATGAGGCAATAAAATAGTCAAATGAATGATCACAAATGTTTCAGTTAGTGAGAAACATAATTTTTCTCCTAACCCTCTTCTTTCTTTTGATTTCATTTGATCTAGCCAGGGAGACAAAAGAACAATGGTCTTCAGACCCCTGTTGTTCACACTGAAATTAAGTTTATTTTTCGGTATCTCTCCCTGACATTCCAGAAAAAATAACCAGAAATCGTCACTTTACTAGATCTCCATTAGTCACAGTTTCTCATGCAATTAATGTCTGAAGTATTTTGTTCTTTTGGCCTCCAGTGCTTCGCATCGGAAGATTAAATATGGTGCTGATTCATCCACCGCACCACATAGTCTGCACTTAGAGCCTCTTTCTATGTTACCACCATGTGCAGTTGTTTTTTGAAGTGCCCTTGGCCAGACATTAGATGTATTTTGAATCTTCTTCCTTTAATTTTGAGTCTTATTTATAAATTAGAGGAACTTGCTCTAAGAGAATGCGTAGCAGTACCTTTAGGTATTTGTCTTCCACATATTGCTGGCATGATATTTCCACGCCTCCTCAATCCGTTTATTTTTTTCATGCAGGGAACATCAGAGGCGAATTACAATAAGAACGTGCAATATTCTTTCCTCTTCGTGGTGCTGGCTTTGGGCTGCCTGCCATGTCCCACGTGCGTGTAGCTTCCGCCCCAGAGTCGCTCTAATGCGTGGACGGGACGCCAGTGTCGGGGAGCTCAGATGTACGCACTAACCTTCACAAAAATGGTTCAAATGGCTCTGAGCACTATGGGACTCAACTGCTGTGGTCATAAGTCCCCTAGAACTTAGAACTACTTAAACCTAACTAACCTAAGGACAGCACACAACACCCAGCCATCACGAGGCAGAGAAAATCCCTGACCCCGCCGGGAATCGAACCCGGGAACCCGGGCGTGGGAAGCGAGAACGCTACCGCACGACCACGAGATGCGGGCTAACCTTCACACATACCGCTTTCGTCTCCCACTAACAACGAACCATTATGCATTTGCTGCAACCACATAAACAATGTAGGTGAAGGATCAGTTTTCTTAAGGTTATTTACTAATTTTATCTCAACAGTTCGTTTTCAATCAGCAATTTGACGAGTAGAGTAGATTTGTGATTTTAGGGATGACGTAATAGGCCTTTTACATCCTTATCTCCAGCTACAATAAGAGATGTAATTTTTCCGTGTCACAGTACTTATCACCGAAAATCGACTTCTAACATTAGACTGCACCACTATAATATCACCACATCCTCTCTGAACAGTCTTTCAAGTTTGAACCGTTACTTAACAGAATCAGTCAGACGGACCTGCGGGACAGTTACTTACATCGATATTACACAAAATACTCACGAACAATCCACCTACTGCTGACAATTCTAATAATTCAGACGCATTTTTACAGGTAATGAGAAGTTGACCAGCTAATTTCTTTGTTCAAGAAATCTGCCAACTTCTTTAGAAGTGTGAAGGCACCAACTACAAGGATCTATCCGAAAATATTCTGCACTGATATGGGAATCTAAGGTGAAACTCGTCATGAAAGCTACCCTTCTTGCGTTGTGACTAGGACGTCTACCCCGAAAACTGCAGGCGACGAAAATGAAGAACATTTCCTCCACGAAAATTCTGAGATGCAAGAAATGTACAAAGGTAAAGTGGAATATACCAGTGCTGACTGATTACCGCTGTACACCAATACTGGCTGATTACTGCTGTTCAGTCTTAAGAGAATCTCCAGTAACTTTATAAAAAATGTAGGAGAATCGATTTTACTTTCTGCGACATTATAACGTTCTCTAAATACGGATATTTTAAGGGTAATTCGGCAAAAATGGACTAGCTAACAAACTAGAGCATAGTTTGCATCTCAACGACCATTTCATAATTACTGAAGTATACACCTACGGAAGTATAAAAATTAAAGACACAGAAAAAAAGTGAAATTTTGTTGGTTACTGTTGTATATTAATTGTAGATCGTACATTTACGTAGGATGCTGGGGGTGTAGGTAGTGATTAATATATACCCACTTCAGTGACGTACTGTAGTTTTAAGAGTCTTCCCATAAACACATCAAATAATTTACTATCTGGAGGTTTCTGCACGGATGTAACAGTGTCGCGAAGTGGACGACGCCTTCAGTATAGACTGTCGGTTTTGCGGCCATGCGTCCACACTTCAACACCTGACCTGCTGCCTAGGGGAAAATGATCATTGATTGCTTACTTGTGCCACGCTGCTTGGAGGTGCCAACCAACCTAAAAACATATTACTCGTAATAGTTACAATTATTAATCCGCAAATGAAATAAATACTGATGTAATGGTGTTCAGTACATCGATTCCTTGTCTGGGGCATACTCTTAATCCTTCAGGAAATTTCAGTAGTACCTTGGCGGAATGGAACATTCATTGATCAACCATCAGTAACTATGTGCTGTATGTAGTACTCGTTCCTCAAAACCTAGTATTAAGGCGGTTGTGCCGATTATATTGGAAGTTGAACATTCTGTACTCAAGAAACTTCATGAAGGGTTCGTTGACGACCGCTTCGTTAGAAAATCTTCACCTCATCAGAAAATGGCCGGAAACTTAAAAAAAAAAAAAAAAAAAAAAAAAAACATAGCGAAATTTGACTGGTGAGGGCTCCTGCAAACATGAAGCACTTGTCGGCTTGCGCTCCGGTGTGCGGTGAAATACAGACACTACGTAAACGGTAAAAACTGTATTATTTTATGATTTTCTGTCTGCAAGTGTGCATTCCTTCTGAGCATTTACTGAACAAAAACAGAATAATTAATCATTGCAGCACGAGGTTACTAATGTCTGTCTAAGGAAGTACATGTTCAACAGAGATATCGTTCCTTCTAAAGTTAACATGAAGTGCTGAAACGACAAAATGCAAACTTCGGTTTTGAATAGTTTTTTTACTGTAGTAGAGTAAATTCTGTAAAGCTCAGTGAAAAGAAGTGCGACTTGAAGTAACTGCGCGAGTTGCAGGTACAGTCGCAGTCGCCATCTGCCGGCAGGATGGCTGTACTAGCTGCCCTCAGCACAGTGTCACCACCTGTCAGAGACGGAGAAAACTATTGGCGCCAGGATTAAAAAGATCGCAACCAGAGGCGCAACGGGAACGAGGTGACGTTAAAAACCACGCTGCCAGAAGCACTGATCGCGCTATAATCTATGCTCACAGTCTTAGTTTGCCACTCGGCGCGTTCGCAAGTACTGGATCGCACATACTCTGCTTCACACCTGCGCTTGCCAATATGAATCCATCCCAAAACGCTCTCAAAAATCTGCCCAAATCTAGGGTAAGTGCTTTCTGAAATTTAGTTCTGGAGTCTCCAACTTTAATTTCTGTGTATTCACCGCAATTTCGAAATATTCCAGTTATAAACTGACTGTCAGTCTTGGCATCGCGACGCTGTTTAGGCCCTCAGTGAGAAGTGATGGACTTTCAGCTGCACCGAAGATGTCAAAATAGAGTTCTATTCATCTTGTGGTTGATGCTGACTTCTGCTCCAAGTTTGCTTTCTAATATGTAATAACTAAAATACGGTTCTTCCTTGAGCGAACACAAATTCTTCTTGTTTAAAACCCAAACATGTTTCTGTGAACTTTCATCATCGTCAGTGGGTTCATTTATTTTCTAAGTATCACATTCTGATATTTATGTGACTGAATGACATTTGCTGTGCGGCTGATATTTTGATCCAGTTTATCATCTTTTGTTAACTCCGCTTTCTCATGCCTCCACAGGGTGTGTAAGCTGGGCCTTGTACCTCGCACTCGTTACATACCCTGTTGAGGCATGAAAAAGCGGAATCAACAAAAAAGACAAACTCGAACAAAACATTAAATTTACCATCAAATTGGCCTGCGGCGTAGAAGATATCTCTTACAGACATTATGTAATACAATTTACGTAACTGCTATTGTAGTTTAATGATGTATTTATTGTGATGCATACATTTCGGCTATAATGCCATCTTCACACAATCTATGAAAGTGAGATATCATTTTTTGTTTTATTATTATGTTTGTTAATCATATTTTCTAACATAAAAATTAGGTGCTTACGTCCATATATCATCAGCGATTCTGTGGTTTGCTCCCGTTGTTAATGGTCCTTTACTGTAATTTGTAAAATATGAAGTTTTATCGTCGGATTTGACAGATTGATAGTTGGACCCTCTGTCATATATGATAAAGCGTCAAATTATAAAAAATTACAAGAAAAGATCAAACAATAGGGGCAAACCGCAAAACAGCTCATAGCATAGGAGTCGTAAATCTACACCATGTTGTAATATGATACAGAATAACGGTGCTTACTGGTGATGTATTGAAATAACTACCAAATTTGCACAGTTTATCAGAAAATATGGTTAACTAACATTACAATAAAATATAAAATATTATGTCACTTTCGCAGATAGTCTTAGCGTCGCTGCCTATGGATCACGGGGTCCCGGGTTCGAATCCCGGTCGGGTTGGGGATTTTCTCTGCCCAGGGTCTGGGTGTTTGTGTTGTCCTCATCATTTCATCATCATCATCATCATCATCATTTGTGAGAGTGACTAGATTGGATTGTGAAAAGAAAATGGACTGTGTAAAAATTGGAACTTTGTGCAGGCGCTGATGAGCGCGCAGTTGAGCGCCCCACAAACCAAACATCATCATCATTTTCGCAGATAGTCTGGAGATGGCATTCTAGCCGAAATGGACACATCATAATAAATATATCATTTAACTACCATGGCAGCAATCTGGATTTTATTATATAATGTACTGCAAATCTCAGACAGCCACATAAACAACAGTACGTGACAATAAGATAATAAACGAACCCACTGACGATGGTAAAATTTTGCCGTGTTCAGGTGTTAAACAAAGAGGACTTTTGTTTGTTCAAGGCAGAATCTTATTTCCAGAATCCTGCTTCTGATGGTGTATTTCAATTATCTGTAATAATCTCAAGATACAAAACAAAATATTATGGGCAAGAAACAATTTTAATACTGTTGCTCATAAGTTTTCTATTTAGCTGAGTAAATATATTGAAGTCAACTTACGAATAGTTTCTTATACATGAATAGTTATACATTTGGATATATTGTCTCCTGTGGCAAGGTCGTTGCGTGAAATAAAAGAATTTTTTTTTCTCTAGCGATGAAATGAAACATATTTACGGTCATTGTGTGCAATTTCTTCAATATGTGTACAATTATTTTATAACCAGTGGCGTTTCTCGTGCTCTTACGGTAGTTTCGAAAGATATCCTCAAATGTAAATAACAGTCCTCTACAGATAACAGTAATTTCCACTTAACTGGCGGACCTTACATCCTACAATAGTAATTTCCACATACATAGAGTGAAGTCGAACATCGCCAACACAATTTCTGATGTTGTTTCGGGATATTTCTCGAGCATTTTGGTGTAAGGACCTCCCTTCATATCACTCCTATAAGGATCGTGAGGAGAAGGTTAGATTAATTACAGAACGCACCGAGGCATTTAAAAACGGTCATTCTTCCCGCGCTCCATACGTTCACGGAACGGGAAAAAGCCTTAATTGCCGGTACGATGGGACATACTATTTCCCATGCACTGTAGATGTAGATGTACTTTCCAGTGGCTCGTCACAGAAAACACGGTGTCCCAAACCATTTGGGTCAAATTGAATCAGGTGATAGTGGGTCCAAAGCCGATTATATTGAGATAGGGAACCAAGGGTCGGAAATGCATATTTATTATGTTATGAGATACACAGCGAACGCTGGATAACAACAACGCAGCTCATAGTAATTGTTCAAATGGTTAAAATGGCTCTGAGCACTATGGGACTTAACATCTGAGGTCATCAGTCCCCTAGAACTTAGAACTACTTAAACCTAACTAACCTAAGGACATCACACACATCCATGCCCGAGGCAGGATTCGAACCTGCGACCGTAGTGGTCACGCGGTTCAAGACTGTAGCGCCTAGAACCGCTCGGCCACTCCGGCCGGCAGTAATTGTTCAAAGCGACAACCGCGCCTCAGAGCATGTATTGCAATGGGGCAAGCAGTTCTGCCGCATTCTTGTAGAGATCCCGGTTGTCTGTTGTGCACTGGAACAGGCAGCTGGTGATAAACAGCGTGCGCCACTGACCACCAAACAGACATACTGACACAACTTAGCTCAGAGCACGCGTGTCATGCGACGAGCGCCATCCTCGGAGACAGTACTCCTTGTTGTCCGTGAAAGGGTGTGGTTTTAACTGGGCGGTGCACCAGCCCAGTCCGAAATTAATGTCCTGAATGACACGTAGCCTCATCGTTGGCCTGGAAGGGAAGGTCCTCTCGCATGGTCAGCACGATCGCAGGATCTCACACCTGTGGACTTTTTCCTCTGGGATTACGTGAAGCTGTTGGTGTATGAAACCCCTTAGAAACGGATGAAGACCTGCTTGCTAGCGTCCAAGCTCCCTGTCTCCTGGTACAAAAGTCACCGGGGATCTTTGAGAGAATGCGCCGTTGCGAACAGTTAGTATGAGCTATGTTGCGGTGTGCGCTGCGTATGCCCATAACACAATAAATATGCATTTTAGACCATTAATTCCCTATCTCAACATAATCGGTTGAAGATCCACTATCATGTGTTTCAATTTTACCCAAAAGGTTTGAGACACCCTGTAGTTGAAATTCCTTTGATTCATTACACCCATTTATCTTTGCATCTGTATTCCAATAGAACAAATGTGCATTGTGTGTCTTGTTGGGAAACAAATTTACTCCATTCTATTGACTACAGTACTGCCCACTATACTGTTCCGCCTAAAATTTGCATTCAGTGTTGCGCCGGAGGTTCGAGTCCTCCCTCGGGCATGGGTGTGTGAGTTGTTCTTACCATAGGTTAGTTTAAATTAGTTTAAGTAGTGGGTAATTCTAGGGACCGATGACCTCTGCAGTTTGGTCCCTTAAGAACTCACACACATTTGGACATTTTTTGTTTTTGTTCTCCGTCATGGTTACTTGTACGTTAACAGTGATACACCGCAGAGCAGATTGGTTTATTAGTGAAGAGTTTGCCGACATGCATCTCGTGGATAAGTTCAATGAATGTGGTTGAAGAGCGGCACAACGCCGCTACGCTGAGTTGCTACCGCAGCGATAATACCGTAAATATAATTTTGCATCTGAGGTTTGTTGCTTCACTATGTGTTTTGTGTTGTGCGGTTTGATGATCGTATATTAAAGGATTTCTTACAGTTGTAAAATCACGGAAACTAAGCTAATTGCGGTAACAAACCAAATACAAGGGGCACCAACTGAAAACGAGGCAGATGGAAATAAGAAAGTAAACTGTTTATTATTTCAAAATCAATCATCATAACTGTTAATACATTTATCCCGCTGTGAGACAAGGCGGCCCATGCCAACATGGAAAAATGTTTGCGGTTGCCTGAGGAACCATGATTGTGGCCAGACGTGGATCTCTTGGTCCAAAGCAAACCTATGGCCACGAATGTCTTTCTTCAGAGCTCCAGAAATATGGAAAACGCATAGGGAGAGATCGGAACTATATAGAGGCGGGTTCATATGTTACCAAGGTTGTTTCGATTGCGCTGCAGAAGTTTTGCTGGGAACCCCTTCCACATCTTCCACACAGTTCCCAAGCGATTTTTATAGTTTTGGCGTCTTGGAGAGAGACATTCGTAGCCATCGACTTCCTTCGGACGAAAAGGTGCAAACCTGCGTACAATCATGTTTCCATAGGCAACCGCAAACATTTTTCAATGAAGGCTCTGTCTTCTTTCACAGTGGTTCAAAATGGTTCAAATGGCTCTGAGCACTATGAGACTGAGGTCATCAGTCCCCTAGAACTTAGAACTACTTAAACTTAACTAACCTAAGGACATTACACATATCCATGCCCGAGGCAGGATTCGAACCTGTGACCGTAGCAATCGCGCGGTTCCGGACTGAAGCGCCTAGAGCCGCTCGGCCACCGCGACCGGCGTTTCACAGTGGGATAAATGTATTAACAGTTATGGGATTACTTCTGAAACAATAAACAGTTTACATTTTTCCACCTGCCTCGGTTTCATTTAAATGCTCCTTATAACTCAAATTGCAATTATAGTAACGACTCTATAACGAGTTACTAGAGACCCTTATACCAAAATACTCATAAAACATCCGTGAACGGTCTCAGAAAACATGTCGGTGAAATTCGGTTCAGCCCGTATATTTTCCCGTTAGTGATGTAAATAAAATCATCCGAAAACATGTTCTTACTTATTTGCAATAACTCATATAACTACGGATACGCCAATCATCTGCCTTCTTCAATAACTGATCCCAACTATGAAAACATGCTTCTGTCGCATGACGTTGGCCTTTTACCGAGCGGTCGTCACAGAATACGGAAAAACGAAGCTAGGTGAACCGGTGTTCGTAAGCTTCAGTTTCGTGTCAGAAGCGACAGGGAAATGGGAAATTAAATACAGGATAAGACTTGCAATGAGGAAAAACGATTCGCCTGACTGACTTGAAAGACAGAAAGCCTAGCAAAGTGTTGCGCCGTAAATGTTCCGTCAGCTGGCCGTGCGATTAGTCGGTGATATCCAGTGGCAGATATGCCCACAGCACGCGCTGCAGAAACTCGGTCAGTACACGCAGTAGCGGTGCGGTCAGCAGGGTCGCCAGCTGAGCCAACGGCTACACGAGGCGTGCCGCGCGGCCTCTGCCGCCAGACATCCGCACAAAACCTTTGTACTGCGGGACAGAAATTGTTGTAAGCTAAATACTCTGATGCTCACTCCACTCAAGAATGGACCAGGTGAAAAATTTCTGAGCGGGCAAGCTCAGAATATTCCTGTATTTTCTTTTGAAAATTAATATTTCCTATATAGGTTTCTAAGAATTAATTCTATTTAAGATTTTTAAATGTCTCTGCTATTGAAAACATAAAAGGATTGGACAAAAATATGAAAACACACGAGAAATGTATGCTTGAACATACATGCAAATACTAACCAAGCCTGCAAGTTGGTATTCAGCATTTGACCACGAACGGCACCTATGCGTCCTCAATACATTGAAAATATCAGTCGTCGTCAGAACCGTTTTCTGTGTAGGCGTGAAAGCATTATGTTGGAGCTAAGCGAATTGTTGGAGCTCGTATGGTGAGAGCTTTCGTAACCGAGGTAGCCGAAGTGTTTGCGGGCAAGAGGCAACGTATCAGAGACTTATACCACATCCAGGGGAAGCAGAAAAACATCAACCGCTAAGTCATAACGCGGACGAATGTGTGTGTTGAGTGATCGTGACACACGGTCATTGATGAGAATTGTGACGCAAAGTACGAGGACGACAGCCCCGAAAGGCACCGCAGAACTGAATTTAGCACTGGTGAACTCTTTTCAGCATCCAAACAATACAAAGCAAGGAACTGCAGGACGAGCTGCCCGTTACAGGTAAACGTGGTGCCGAAGCCCTAAAACCTAAGCTATGGAGCAATGCGAGAAAGTCGTTTGGACGCATGATTCTCGGTCCACACTGTTTCCAACTTCTGGCCGAATTTTCGTGGTGGCGGTTTGCTGATGGTTTGGGCAACTATACTGAAGAGCCGAAGAAACTGGTACACTTGCCTAATATCGTGTAAGACCCCCGCGAGCTCGCAGAAGTGCCGCAAAACGACGTGGAGTGGCCCCGACTAATGTCTGAAGTGGTGCTGGAGGGAATTGACACTATTAATCCTGGAGGGCTGTCCATAAATCCGTAAGAGTACGAGGGAGTGGAGATCTCTTCTGAATAGCACGATGCAAGGCATCCCAGATATGCTCAATAATGTTCACGTCTGGGGAGTTTGGTGGCCAGCGAAAGTGTTAAAACTCAGAAGAGTGTTCCTGGAACCACTCTGTATCAATTCTGGACGTCTGGGGTCGCATTGGTCTGCTGGAATTGCCAGAGTCCGTCGGAATGCACAATGGAAATGAATGGACGCAGGTGGTCAGACAGTATGCTTACGCACGTGCACCTGTCAGAGTCGTATCTAGATGTGTCAGGGGTCCCATATCACTCGAACTTCCCACGTCCCACACCATTACAGAGCCTCCACAAGCTTGAACATTTCCCTGCTGACATGCAGGGTCCATGTATTCATGATTCCATTCACTCGACACAATTTGAAACGAGACTCGTTCGTCCAGGCAACATGCTTCCAGTCCTCAACAGTCCAATGTCGGCGTGGACTGGTCCAGGCGAGGCGTAAAGCTTTGTGTCGTGCAGTCATCGAGGGTACACGAGTGGGAGCTCGGCTCGGAAAACCCATATCGATGATGTTTCATTGAATGGTTCGCACGCTGACACTTGTTGATGGCTCAGCATTGAAATCTGCAGCAATTTGCGGAAGGGTTGCACTTCTGTCACGTTGAACGATTCTCATAAGTCGTCGTTGGTCCCGTTCTTGCAGGATCTTTTTCCGGCCGCGGTGATGTCGGAGATTTGATGTTTTACCGGATTCCTGATATTCACGGTACTCTCGGAAATGGTCGTACGGGAAAATCCCCACTTCATTGCTACCTCGGATACGCTGTGTTCCATCGCCCGTGCACCGACTATTTAACACCATGTTCAAACTCACTTATCTTGATAACCTGCCATTGTAGCAGCAGTAACCGATCTAAGAACTGCGGCCAGACACTTGTTGTCTTATATAGGGTGGTCCATTGATAGTGACAGGGCCAAATATCTCATGAAATAAGCATCAAACGAAAAAACTACAAAGAACGAAACTCGTCTAGCTTGAAGGGGGCAACCAGATGGCGCTATGGTTGGCCCGCCAGATGGCGCTGCCATAGGTCAAACGGATATCAACTGCATATTTTTTTAAATATGAACCCTTATTTTTTAACATATTCGTGTAGTACGTAAAGAAATATGAATGTTTTAGTTGGACCACATTTTTCACTTTGTGATAGATGGCGCTGTAATAGTCACAAACGTACAAGTGCGTGGTAGCACGTAACATTCCGCCAGTGCGGACGGTATTTGCTTCGTGATACATTGCTCGTGTTAAAATGGACCGTTTACCAATTGCGGAAAAGATCGATATCGTGTTGATGTATGGCTATTGTGATCAAAATGCCCAACGGACGTGTGCTATGCATGATGCTCGGTATCCTGGACGACAGCATCCAAGTGTCCGGAGCGTTCGCCGGATAGTTACGTTATTTAAGCAAACAGGAAGTGTTCAGCCACATGTGAAACGTCAACTATGACCTGCAACAAATGTTGATGCCCAAGTAGGTGTTTTAGCTGCTGTCGTGGCTAATCCTCACATCACTAGCAGACAAATTGCGCGAGAATCGGGAATCTCAAGATCGTCGGTGTTGAGAATGCTACGTCAACATCGATTGCACCCGTACCATATTTCTATGCACCAGGAATCGCATGGCGACGACTTTGAACGTCGTGTACAGTTCTGCCACTGGACACAAGAGAAATTACGGGACGATGACAGATTTTTTGCACGCGTTCTATTTAGCGACGAAGCGTCATTCACCAACAGCGGTAACGTAAACCGGCATAATATGCACTATTGGGCAACGGAAAATCCACGATGGCTGCGATAAGTGGAACATCAGCGACCTTGGCGGGTTAATGTATGGTGCGGGTTTATGGGGCGAAGGATAATTGGCCCTCATTTTATCGATGACAATCTAAATGGTGCAATGTATGCTGATTTCCTACGTAATGTTCTACCGATGTTACTACAAGATGTTTCACTACATGACAGAATGGCGATGTACTTCCAACATGATGGATGTCCGAGACATAGCTCGCGTGCGGTTGAAGCGGTATTGAATAGCATATTTCGTGACAGGTGGATTGGTCGTCGAAGCACCATACCATGGCCCTCACGTTCACCGGATCTGACGTCCCCGGATTTCTTTCTGTGGGGAAAGTTGAAGGATATTTGCTATCGTGATCCACCGACAACGCCTGACAACATGCGTCAGCGCATTGTCAATGCATGTGCGAACATTACGGAAGGCGAACTACTCGCTGTTGACAGGAATGCCGTTACACGTATTGCCAAATGCATTGAGGTTGGCGGACATCATTTTGAGCATTTATTGCATTAATGTGGTATTTACAGGTAATTACGCTGTAACAGCATGCGTTCGCAGAAATGATAAGTTCCCAAAGGTTCATGTATCACATTGCAACAACTGAAATAAAATGTTCAAACCTACGTTCTGTATTTTAATTTACAAAACCTACCTGTTACCAACCGTTCGTCTAAAATTGTTGTGTGACTATTACAGCGCCATCTATCACAAAGCGAAAAAAGTGGTCCAACTAAAACATTCATATTTCTTTGCGTACTAACACGAATATGTAATAAAAAAAATGGGGGTTCCTATTTTTAAAAAAACGCAGTTGATATCCGTTTTACCTATGGCAGTGTCATCTAGCGGGCCAGCCACAGCGCCATCTGGTTTCCCCCTTCAAGGTAGACAAGTTTCGTTCTTTGTAGTTTTTTCGTTTGACGCTTATTTCGTGAGATATTTGGCCCGGTCACGATCATTGGACCACCCTGTATAGGCGTTGCCGACTGCAGCGCCGTATTCTGCCTGCTTACATATTTCTGTGTCTGGATACGCATGCCTGTACCGGCTTCTTTGGCGTTTCGGAGTATATCGTGATATTCCATGTGTCTCATGATTACTCTGCAAGGTCACATTACTCCCAAGGTTTATGAGACCATTTTGGCTGGTTAGGTCCATCCCATTGTACCAAATTTGTTCCCCAATGGTGATGCTGCATTCCAAGATGACAGGACCCCTGTTCACACGGCTCGCGTTATCCGGGACTGATCTCGTGAGCACGAGGATGCAGCGTCGCATCTCCCTAGCCACAAGTCACCAGATCTCAATGTTATTTAGCCTTTGTGATCTCATCTGTAGAGAAGGGTGTGTGGTCGCCTTCCGCTTCCATCTTCGGCATCTGAACCTGTCAATATTTTGCTGGAGGACTGGTACAAGATTCCCTTGAAAAAGACACAGGACCTGTATTTATCCATTTCGACACGCCTGGAAGCTGTTTTAAATGCCTGTGGGTATCCTACTCCGTGTCAGACATGGCAATGTGTTGTGTTTTTGATGTTTCCATATGTTTATACCGTTCCATACTGTATACCTATACACAAATCATTTGTCAAACACCAAAGTAATAGTACGAAAAATGTTGGCCTCTGCCATCCCATACTTACGTAACTTTTAGTGCACCGGGCTTCCTTGACCTTGGCATCTACATACACGTTCCTCGCGAACAAACTAGTTTGCTTGGCATACTAGACGCAGCGCCAAGTAGGTGAACACGCAGTAGGCAGCAATACAAGTCCCCTCGCGCTGCGGTAGTCACTTCCGTTGGTTTTCTTCAGTTTTTTGGAATCCTTGAAGCCTGCGCCACACACACCACTGCCAAGTAATAGGAACTCACGGTAAATGAGACTGTGGCATGAGCGAATCCTCCGTAAGTGGCATCATGGACCAATGGCTTAGGTTGGGCCGGGAACCTTATGAGTCCACATCCCGGCAATTCTGCATAGAGTATAAGATATTTTGTTTGTTTGTTTCTGAATCGTATTGTAATCAGGGTAGTACAGTGACGGATGACTGCTGCAACTGGACAAGGCCTGAACAAAAATTGGTTTCGTCTTTGCGGAGAGAGCATTACGACGTACGCCCAAAGAGAACTGAGGAAATAAAAACTTATAAAATCAGTTTTGCTTAACTGCAACACGAACAGGCTGCTCACGAAAGCCGGACCATAATATTTGCCTAGTGCTCTTTTCGGAAGCTTTCCAAGTCCAGTTCTGAGGTACTGTGATTTTGATATGGTTTTTATATGAAGAGGTTAAAGTCGTGTGGCAAAAGTACCTTCCCGGGTTTCCCCCTCCCACCTCCCGCCCCTTCCCCCGCTCTCTCTCTCAATAGTTGTTCCTCTTAATGTAGGATCTGCGAAAGATCGACAACTGAACACTTATTTTCATTGTTGAGGTTTTCGAGGCCGCTTGTTGGCATATAGTCGTAAATAGTTTCGTCTCGGGATCTGCGGCTGACCTTTGTTTAATGATTTTACTGGCCTTTCGCAAGCACAAGGGGCTGTCCTTGTCAAAGGTTCACTCTCGACTGCTGGTGGTAATGGAGGACGAATCTTGACAATGCCAACCACTCGCTCATCCGAAGATCCAGAGATGAAAGTCAGCAAGCATTACGCAAGTTAGTTTTGTTTCGATGCTCTTGTCGTATGCCCTTCCCATACCCAAAAATGTCAATTACCTTTTGGGACGAAATTCGTGTGCGATATCTGTTTAAGTTTTTGTTATAGTGGTCATCGGTCCAAAGGCTGGTTTGGTGCAGCTGTCCAAGGTAACCTATCCTATGCATGTCCCGTCGCCTCTACGTAACTACAGCAAACTACACATATTTGTACCTGCGTAGTTTAGTCAAGCCTTGCTCTCCCTCTACAATTGTTAACCCTCGCAGTGCCCACTATTACCAGACTAATGATCCCATGATGCCTCAGGAACTGTGCTGCAAAATGAACCTTTGTTTTAGTCAAGTTCAAGTTGTGCGAGATATTTCTTCTCTCCCCGATTCGATTTAGTCCTCCTCATTTACAGAAGAATGGTAGAAACCCAAACTGCAGAAGATTCTTTTGGGTTCCGGAGAAATCTAAGGACACATGAGGCAGTATTGACGCTAAGACTTATCCTGTAAGATAGACTGAAGAAAGGAACAGCCACGTTTACAACATTCATAGATTTAGAGAAAGCTTTTGACACTGTTGACTAGTTTGCGCTCTTTGAAATTTTGAAGGTAGCGGGAATCAAATAACAAGAAGCAAAAAGCTATATATAAAAGTAAAAGAGCAGTAAAGGAAGACAGTAGTTGAGATGAGAGGAGACAGGATTGTAGGTTCTCCTAGATGTTACTCAATCTATATATATACCAAGCTGCGAACATAGGAGAAATTTGGAAAGGGAATTAAAGTTCACGGAGGAGAAAAAATTTTTTGAGGTTTTGCCGACGGCATGTAATTCTGTCAGAGACGAAAAATGACTTGGAATGTTAGTTCAACGGGATGTTTAGTGTCTTAAAATAGCGTTGTAAGCAAATATCAACAAAATTAGAACAAGGATAATGGAATGTTGTAAAATGGCTCTGAGCACTATGCGACTTAACTTCTGAGGTCATCAGTCGCCTAGAACTTAGAACTACTTAAACCTAACTAACCTAAGGACATCACACACATCCATGCCCGAGACGGGGAATGTTGTAGAGTTAAATAAAGTGGCGCTGAGGGAATTAGGTTAGGAAATTAGACACAAAGTAGTAGATGTCTTTTGTACGCAGAGTAGCAGTACAGAATCAAGAACAGGCAAACATTACTTCCGCTTGTGGCAGTGCGGGAACACCTGAACAAACAGTAGCGGAAATAGCTCTATGCCAAGATATTCCGAGATAGCAAGGAGAACTTACGAACTACTACTCACCGATATGATTCATAATGACATGGTATACAGGGTGCTACAAAGAGGTACGGCCAAACTTTCTGGAAACATTCCTTACACACAAATAAAGAAAATATGTTATGTGGACATGTGTTCGGAAACGCGTAATTTCCATGTTAGAGCTCATTTTAGTTTCGTCCACCTACGCTCAATGGAGCACATTATCATGATTTCATACGGGATACTCTACCTGTGCTGCTAGAACATGTGCCTTTACAAGTACGACACAACATGTGGTTCATGCGCTATGGAGCTCCTGCACATTTCAGTCGAAGTGTTCGTACGCTTCTCAACAACAGATTCGATGACCGATGGATTGGTAGAAGCGGACCAATTCCATGGCCTCCACGCTCTCCTGACCTCAACTCTCTTGACTTTCATTTATGGGGACATTTGAAAGCTCTTGTGTACGCAACCTCGGTACCAAATGTAGAGACTCTTCGTGCTCGTATTGTGGACGGCTGTGATAAAATACGCCATTCTCCAGGGCTGCATCAGCGCATCAGGGATTCCATGCGACGGAGGGTGGATGCTTGTATCCTCGCTAACGGAGGACATTTTGAACATTTCCTGTAACAAAGTGTTTGAAGTCACGCTGGTACGTTCTGTTGCTGTGTGTTTCCATTCCATGATTAATGTGATTTGAAGAGAAGTAATAAGATGAGCTGTAACATGGAAAGTAAGCGTTTCCGGACACATGTCCACATAACATATTTTCTTTCTTTGTGTGTGAGGAATGTTTCCTGAAAGTTTGGCCGTACCTTTTTGTAACTCCCTGTATAGGGCACGACTAGGACTTAAACGTTTGTAAATAGGAGGATGCAACTCCCAACCGTTTTCGAGAAAATCGAGCTTTAATTTTAGACCTCTCGATATACTTAGTATGGTCGCTAGACCGCAGCGGAGTGAGTAAGCGGTACCTGGATCGAATCTGGCAACAGGTAGATAGATACATTTTCATCCATTCCCACATTATTTTGCCAACGTGCAGTGCTAAATTAATCCCTCCCAAATGTACTACGCTGGTGCAGCCTTGCGACGTTTATTTTTACATGCAGGCGAAGAACTTTTAAAACGACTATATATTGCTCGCACTTCATTGAAAAGAACAGAGGGATAGTTTCTAGAGAAGAATGCATAAAAATTCAGTCAGTCGTACGCCATCAGTCGTCTGTATTAATATTCGGTGAAATGCTTCGATATGCGTGGTAAGCCGCTAAATTGTGTGAAGATCTAGGACCGTTTACGCACGTTACCCAAGTTTGGTTTTCAGTAGAGACACTGAAAGATTATGCATACATACATTAACGTAATGATGTGGGACGTGTCGCTTTAACAAAAATTGTCTAATAATAGCACTTATTATTTTTTTACAGCTACTACTTCATACCTAAAAATTCATCTTTTGAGTAGAAGGAGTTGTAATTCAGAAAATCTTTTAATTTGTTTTTAAATGTTGGTTGGCTGTCTGTCAAACTTTTAACGCTATTTGGCAAACGTTAAAACATTTTGTCAAAGTCAGATTTAACCCAGAATAGCGTAGACCATTCTTTCTTCTATTGTTGTAGCTATGCACTTCGCTGTTATTTTTGAATTGGGATGTGTAGCCTACATGCAAAAATTCGGCGTACCTCACACATGCTGTATGTCGCAATAATTATTGGTTTTCATATTTCTACGATGAGTATCATCCTGATTCGTGGACTGCTCCAAAGGCTACAAATTATACTTGTCACAAATGTGGATACAATAATATAAATGAAACGACTATACTGATCTAACTGAAAGTTCTCGTACCGGTACGTCCCTTTTTTTATTTCCAACCTCTTTACGAAAAAAATTTTTCCTCCTTTTTTTCAAGATAAGTGTTATGTAAAGAACAAATTAATCATGAAGTATTGCTAATTTTCACAGTCGTGGTAATTTGTTGTTAGAACCATCCAAAGAACTCGCGCGTATGCAACTACGGTGCGGGCGGCTTCAATATACAGGCTGTTTCAAAAAGAATATACGTATGACAAAATATTATTTTGTCCAAACTATCGATCGCTGCACCTCGGTTCGGTTATTGGAGAAACGAATACATAGTCTAGTTTATATTAGTAGCCGCTAGGTGCCAGTTGTCTTCTGTTTTGGTTGGTAACCGTCACATGTTTAAAATGGTTGCTCCGACGCATAAATCATTTTTTGTTCTCGAGTTTGAGAAGTCCAATTCCGTGATTACAGTGCAAAGACGTTTCAGGTTGAGGTACCAAATTAGTTCTCCGAATGGGTGGAACATTCGCAGATGGTATCGACAGTTTCTAGACGCAGATGTGTATGTAAAGGAAAGAGTCCTGGCCGCTCTCGTGTTCCTGAAGAAAATGTTGCACGAATTCAGACTGCTTTCCAACGTAGTCCTTCAAAATCAACTCGTCTTGCCAGTCGGGAGCTACAACTGCCTACAACAACAATTTGGCGTGTTTTGATACGTCGGTTACAGCTGTTACAAGCTCTGCGTCCTGATGACAAACGCAAACGTGTGGCATTCTGTAATGAGATTCTTATTGCTATTCACAGTGATAATACTTTCGCACAACGCTTTGTGTTCAGTGATGAAGCGACTTTCCGGTCTCCTTTTAAGGTCGGCAGCAAATGAGGAACAGTCGCACTGTGGAGTGGGATATGGTGTCCGTATGATTTGTTTTGGACGATTCTGCAGCTGCAGTATCCAGGAATGGAAGGAAGCAGTACGCTGGAGATGCCACTATACGCTTGCCCTTCATCTTTACCAATTGGGCAATATATCTGACAGTTAAAGAACAGCCAAAGTGCATAACTATTGATGAAGCTGACGTTACAGGAAGGCCGAGCGCATAAGGCGCAACCGATGCATAGGTCTAAATTCGGACATAGATAACATTAATAGCCATGAAATTGGATATCGATAATTTTAAAATCCATGAAATTAATCAGAATTTGACAGGAGGCCTATTGTGTCCATTTAATCCTAAAGGCAGTGAAAACTATTGTGTGGGATTATGCAGATCAGGCCCAATAGCCTGGATAAAACTGATTATGATTTTTTAGTTCTCATACCGTAGAAAATAATGCTGACCATTAACAAAGATGCAGGCTAACGTACATAATAGGGGTAGTAACGCAATACCACTAGTAAGTTTACTGTGATATTTTTAGCCCAGCAAAGCGAAATCTGTTCTGGGAACGACTACGATAAATTTGAAAATATTTTAGCCATATTATGCATAGGTTTTCTTCTTCTTGTTGTTTCTTCTTATGAATCTCTTCTTCTCAGAGATTCTTCTATAAAAAGATAACTTAGTGTTTCCATATGTATGACTATAGATTTTTCCGTTGTATACTGGCAATGAATAAGGTATGATAGTCGTAGAAACGACGAGGAACTTAAGCGCTGTCACCCGACTGGAAACCTTAGCTTTTCCTCGCTAGTACCCATATTTAATTTTCTTCGCCAGGCACAAGGTTTACTCTTACTATTGATGGTAGTGGGCTATACCTTTGTCAAAGATTACAAGTGAGTCAGCATTATTCATTAATACTTTCTTTCATGCCAGAACTGACATTATTTCATGCCTACCCATTTTAATTCAATACAGATTTAAAAGCCCTCTACTTTAGCTTTTGTTACTGATTAACAGAAAACATTCGAACTTGTTGTGACCAAGGTATAGAACGTTTGCTGGGGTACACAACTGTTAGATATTTATCAGTCATGTTTTACCATATGATTTATTTATTACAGATTTTATTCGTTTTAGTACAGAATCATTTAAATCATGAACAATAATCTAGAGTGAAATTTAGTACTATTTTCGCGAAATACTGTGTATCATTTATTTGTCGCAGAGTAGAGGGGCGAAAAGAAATGGTTTTTAACTTAATTCCTAATACGAGTAACAGAAACCCAACAGTACCTCGCTCAGGCTAACGCACTGTTTTAGGGAGGATGCTCAAGTTCCTTTTCATCAAACAATAACTCACAAATTTTACCTTCGTGCGTTGGTAATTGTCAGCGTGAAAAACTATACCATTGTAAGACTGCAAAATCTATATCGAAGTACTGGCCTGATCACTGGCAGCAATTTGCCTTTTAAGAGTAATAATGATGATCAGAAGTGCTGCTCAAAAGAGCATGGATCCACGTCCTTTACAGTAGGACAAAAATGCTCTTTAGGCGAAGTTTCTAAAGTTTTTCATATATGTCAAAGCCGTGCCAAAGGTAATTCAACAGTTTGTCTTCAAAGGTCACCGCTCCATGTCTTATATTTGACGCGCCATAACTTTCTGTTCCGAACTGTTATCTTTTGTAAAAACGGATTCGGGAACGGCATTGCAGCTCCACCGCAATCGTTGATTTTTAGAATTTCTTGAAGAAATTATTATTTTTTATTGTATCTGCTCTGAAGTGGTTCAGCGATTCATTTCTATAGTTGACTTGCGTATTTGGCAGTCCTCATTTTTGTGTAATAATCGGGGCTGCTTCTATATCCTCTCATGAAGGCCGCACCTCCTATTACTTCAGGTAACACCGTGAACAGACCATTATGTCCCATGAAATCGTATCTTAATATTCTGTTTCTCTGCTTTTGGAGTGATTAACAGCAGAAATTCAGAATTGCATAGATTCATCGAGTCTAGACAGACTATTCTCAATGCAAATACGCTAGAACACCAGTTCCTCCTATGGTTTCAAAAAGTTTCGTGGACTGCTATGTTTCTGCGAAACTTGTTCGAGATAATCCCGTTCATTCGCTCTAAAACACAAGTCAGTGGCTATATCCTACGGCTGGATCTGTGAGAAGGTCCACGTACACTCCTCTAGATCTACATCTATGCCCTGCAACCCAGTTTATGGTGTTTGATGGAGAATGCTTTATGTATCACCATCGCTTCCCCTCTTTTTTGTTCCTGTCGTCAGAGGTGCACAGGAAAAACGATTCTTAGTAAAAAAAACCCCTGCGAGGTCGAATTTCTCTAATTTTATCTTCATGGTTTTCGCGAGATGTACGTTGGAGGAAACAATATATTGGTTGCCTCTTCTAGGAAAGTATGCTCACGTAATTTTAACGGTAAACTACGCCATGATACATAATGCCTCTCTAGTGGCGCCTGCCACTGGAGTTTGTTGCTCATCTCTTGACGCTTTCACGCATAGTGAACGATTTGTAACGAAACGTGCCGCTCTTCTTTGGATATTCTCCATTTCCTTTATCCGCCCTATCTGTCACGGATGACGTAATGACGATGAACAGCGAAGTATCGGTCGATCGAGTGTTTTTAAGGCTAACTCTTTCGTAAGTAGACTACATTTCCTGACGATTCTTGCAGTGAATTTCGATCTCGAACCCATTGCTGCCGGCCGGCCAGAATGGCCGAGCGGTTCTAGGCGCTACAGTCTGGAACCGCGCGGCCCCTACGATCGCAGGCTCGAATCCTGCCTCGGGCATGGGCGTGTGTGATGTCCTTAGGTTAGTTAGGTTTAAGTAGTTCCAAGTTCTAGGGGACTTATGACCTCAGAAGTTAAGTCCCATAGTGCTCAGAGCCATTTTAGCCCATTGCTGTCACGTCCTGGCTCAGTGGACTTAACAGCTTTCGTCCTGGAACAGAAGTGCCTCTGTATAGAGTTTCTTTCGGATTCTGGACAGAAGTCAAGGCCAAGTGACGAACGATATGAATTTAGTAGCGATACGTCTCCCCACTGAACCATGGACCTTGCCGTTGGTGGGGAGGCTTGCGTGCCTCAACGATACAGATAGCCATACCGTAGGTGCAACCACAACGGAGGGGTATCTGTTGAGAGGCCAGACAAACGTGTGGTTCCTGAAGAGGGGCAGCAGCCTTTTCAGTAGTTGCAGGGGCAACAGTCTGGATGATTGACTTATCTGGCCTTGTAACACAAACCAAAATGGCCTTGCTGTTCTGGTACTGCGAACGGCTGAAAGCCGCAATTTTTCCCGAGGGCATGCAGCTTTACTGTATGATTAAATGATGATGGCGTCCTCTTGGGTAAAATATTCCGGAGGTAAAATAGTCCCCCATTCGGATCTCCGGGCGCGGACTACTCAAGAGGACGTCGTTATCAGGAGAAAGAAAACTGGCGTTCTACGCATCGGAGCGTGGAATGTCAGATCCCTTAATCGGGCAGGTAGGTTAGAAAGTTTAAAAAGGGAAATGGATAGGTTGAAGTTAGATATAGTGGGAATTAGTGAAGTTCGGTGGCAGGAGGAACAAGACTTTTGGTCAGGTGAATACAGGGTTATAAATACAAAATCAAATAGGGGTAATGCAGGAGTAGGTTTAATAATGAATAAAAAATAGGAGTACGCGTAAGCTACTACAAACAGCATAGTGAACGCATTATTGTGGCCAAGATAGACACGAAGCCCACACCTACTACAGTAGTACAAGTTTATATGCCAACTAGCTCTGCAGATGACGAAGAAATTGATGAAATGTATGATGAGGTAAAAGAAATTATTCAGATTGTGAAGGTAGACGAAAATTTAATAGTCATGGGTGACTGGAATTCGAGAGTAGGAAAAGGGAGAGAAGGAAACATAGTAGGTGAATATGGATTGGGGCTAAGAAATGAAAGAGGAAGCCGCCTGGTAGAATTTTGCGCAGAGCATAACTTAATCATAGCTAATACTTGTATACATGGAAGAACCCTGGAGATACTAAAAGGTATCAGATAGATTATATAATGGTAAGACAGAGATTTAGGAACCAGGTTTTAAATTGTAAGACATTTCCAGGCGCAGATGTGGACTCTGACCCCAATCTATTGGTTATGAACTGTAGATTAAAACTGAAGAAACTGCAAAAGGGTGGGAATTTAAGGAGATGGGACCTGGATAAACTGAAAGAACCAGAGGTTGTACAGTGTTTCAGGGAGAGCATAAGGGAAGAATTGACAGAAATGAAGGAAAGAAATACAGTAGAAGAAGTTTGGGTAGCTTTGAGGGATGAAATAGTGAAGGCAGCAGAGGATCTAATAGGTAAAAAGACGAGGGCTAGTAGAAACCCTTGGGTAACAGAAGAAATATTGAATTTAATTGATGAAACGAGAAAATACAAAAATGCAGTAAATGAAGCAGGCAAAAAGGAATACAAACGTCTCAAAAATGAGATCGACAGGAAGTGCAAAATGGCTAAGCAGGGATGGCTAGAGGACAAATGTAAGGATGTAGAGGCTTATCTTACTAGGGGTAAGATAGATACTGCCTACAGAAAAATTAAAGAGACCTTTGAAGAAAAGAGAACCACTTGCATGAATATCAAGAGCTCAGATGGAAAACCAGTTCTAAGCAAAGAATGGAAAGCAGAAAGGTGGAAGGAGTATATAGAGGGTCTATACAAGGGCGATGTACTTGAGGACAGTATTATGGAAATGGAAGCGGATGTAGATGAAGATGAAATGGGAGATATGATACTGCGTGAAGAGTTTGACAGAGGATTGAAAGACCTAAGCCGGAGCAAGGCCCCCGGAGTAGACAACATTCCATTAGAACTACTGACGGCCTTGGGAGAGCCAGTCCTGACAAAACTCTACAATCTGGTGAGCAAGATGTATGAAACAGGCGAAATACCCTCAGACTTCAAGAAGAATATAATAATTCCAATCCCAAAGAAAGCAGTTGTAGACAGATGTGAAAATTACCGAACTATCAGTTTAATAAGTCACAGCTGCAAAATACTAACACCAATTCTTTACAGACGAATGGAAAAACTGATACAAGCCGACCTCGGGGAAGATCAGTTTGGATTCCGTAGAAATGTTGGAACACGTGAGGCAATACTGTCTCTACGACTTATCTTAGAAGAAAGAGTAAGGAAAGGCAAACCTACATTTATAGCATTTGTAGACTTAGAAAAAGTTTTTGACAGTGTTGATTGGAATACTCTCTTTCAAATTCTAAAGGTGGCAGGGGTAAAATACAGGGAGCGAAAGGGTATTTACAATTTGTACAGAAACCAGATGGCAGTTATAAGAGTCGAGGGGTATGAAAGGGAAGCAGTGATTGGGAAAGGAGTGAGACAGGGTTGTAGCCTATCCCCGACGCTATTCAATCTGTATATTGAGCAAGCAATAAAGGAAACAAAAGTAAAATTTCGGAATAGGTATTAAAATCCATGGAGAAGAAATAAAAACTTTAAGATTCGCCGATGACATTGTAATTCTGTCAGAGACAGCAAAGGACTTGGAAGAGCAGTTGAACGGAATGGACGGTGTCTTGAAAGGAGGGTATAAGATGAACATCAACAAAAGCAAAACGAGGACAATGGAATGTAGTCGAATTAAGTCGGGTGATGCTGAGGGAATTAGATTAGGAAATGAGACACTTAAAGTACTAAAGGAGTTTTGCTATTTGGGTAGCAAAATAACTGATGATGGTCGAAGTAGAGAGGATATAAAATGTAGACTAGCAATGGCAAGGAAAGCGTTTCTGAAGAAGAAAAATTTGTTAACATTGAGTATAGATTTAAATGTCATGAAGTCGTTTCTGAAAGTATTTGTTTGGAGTGTAGCCATGTATGGAAGTGAAACGTGGACGATAAATAGTTTAGACAAGAAGAGAATAGAAGCTTTTGAAATGTGGCGCTACAGAAGAATGCTGAAGATTAGATGGGTAGATCACATAACTAACGAGGTGGTATTGAATAGAATTAGGGAGAAGAGAAGTTTGTGGCACAACTTGACTAGAAGAAGAGATCGGTTGGTAGGACATGTTCTGAGACATCGAGGGATCACCGATTTAGTATTGGAGGGCAGTGTGGAGGTTAAAAATCGTAGAGGGAGACCAAGAGATGAATAAACTAAGCAGATTCAGAAGGATGTAGGCTGCAGGAGGTACTGGGAGATGAAGAAGCTTGCACAGGATAGAGTAGCATGGAGAGCTGCATCAAACCAGTCTCAGGACTGAAGACCACAACAACAACAACAACGTCGAGAAATTATCAGCAACAACCAGTTAGCCTTTTTCTGTAACATCTTGTACGCTATCCCGTTCGACCTAATTTGTACAGGGACAACACGCATAGCTTTAAAGTACAGGTCCTCCATCACTGCGGTCTTATGTAACACTACAGCTCTGAGGTTTGTAGACTGGACACCTAGAGCTGTTTACAGGTCTCTATTTAAAACTTCACTTGAGTCGTTGGAGTCAGCTAATTTTTTATTCATGGAGTCTGATTTTTTGACTGGGTGCTTAATATGCCAATCTTTGTAACATACACCTTGATTAAATACTTCACCAACGTGGTCACTATGAACATATATATTTATAGACCATCAATGCATGTGTTGTCATTTTCAGGAAGAATGTGAAACAGTCTTGTTATACGCAAGCGCGATGTGAACCGGAAGGAGGCGCAGAATTAATTGCACTGAGAAGCTTTCTTGTAATAGATAGACTGGTGAGTACTAAGAAATTGCGAAACTCGGCCAGCGGATGCCGTCGAGCGATGCGACACGTGACGACCACTGCCTGCTGACCGTATCTTATTTTTCCCAATCCTAGGAGCAGTTTGGGCTTTTGAGTTCCTGTCCGTTATAGGGTCACGACTGGCTTCAGCCAAAGATCCCACTAGGCTAGGAATGGGCCGGAAGGAAACCAAGCTGGGAATATTTGGGAGAGGACTACAAATTCCAACATTTGCCTGACAGCAAAGGTAAATCTCCCAAAAACCTTGGTTGGAACAGAGGCATTGTGTGGGTCAACGTTGTTCATTGTCCCAGAGAAAAAACAAAATTTTATATGTACAAGGTCTGCTCAGATAATTCCTGAACTTTGTCCACTTCTGTGCTTACGTGTGGCTTGCTATGCAGTCTTGGTACGCCTCTTGCTGGATCGCGCGAAGCGCCGTCTGTGAGTTTTCTTTTATTTCGTCTGTCGTTGCGAATCTTCGTCCTTTCAATGGGTTCTCCAACTTCGTAAATAAATAAAAGTCCGCAGGGGGCAGGTCTGGAGAGTAAGGAGGGTGAAGCAGCACAGTGATTTCATTTTTGTGCACTAGTCACGCACCAACAGGGATGAATGTGCGGGTGCGTTATCGTAAATGCAAGAGCCATGAATTATCTGGCCGTTTCCTTCTCACATTTTCTTGCAGGCGTCGCAACACGTCCCGATAGTACCATCGATTAACAGTTTGTCCCTGTGGCATGAATTCTTGATGAACTAATCCTTCAAAGTCAGACAAAACTACCAGTATGGCCTCGACATTTGACCTGACCTGACGAGCTTTTTTTGGTCTTAGAGAACGTTTCTCGACCCATTGTGAAGATTGAACATTGGTCTCAACATCATAACCGTAGACCCACGTCTCATCACCAGTTATGATTTCCTTAAGGAACATCTCGTTCTCATTTGCGCCATCGAAAAGCTCTTCACAGATTGCGAGGCGAAGGTCTTTCTGTTCTTGACTCATAAGCCGTGGGGCGAACTTTGGCGGCAACACGATGCATTCCAAAATGCTGTGTCAGGATATCATGACATGATCCAACTGGAATTTTGCATTCTTCTGCAATCCCTCGGACAGTCAGGCCTTCGATTGGCACGCACAATTTCGTTGACGATCCTGACATGAGCGTCTATGGTAGACGTCGACGGGCGATGGTCATCTTCAACTTCCGTCCCGTCATTTTTAAACCGTGTGAACCATTCGTAACACCGAGTGCGGTATGAGCACTCATCACCGTGGTTCCTACATCATTTGGTGTGTCTTTGTAAAGGTTCTCTTAAGCAATACAGCACTGAACAATAACTAACAGACATACAACAATGAAACTTCTAGCAGTTACACATTAAACACAGGCGTGTGCAGGTATGCCAACTGGATTTCGCTCCAACACATCAGTGGCGCGAAATTACGACTGTTCCGTTATTTTCTGAAGAGAGAGAGAGAGAGAGAGTAGGGGTGTGAATGTGGTCGTACATGAGGTGTGCCGTCGAGTCGCCTTTTCCTGATTAGAGCGAGCGGCCCGCTGCGGTTCTGCGGCGGTGTTAATGAACTCATTATCAGACATGTGAAGCCACCTCTCAGCCCACACCGCCATCCTGCTCGGGAGTTTTCGTCTGGTAACGAAGAGCAGCGCCGTTCCCGTAGACTTACTGAAAAGACTTGACTTAAAAACAGTGAAACTATAGGGACGTTATACCGAGTGGTTATAATTAGAGTGCAGCCACTCACGAAGGTCCATTGTGGACTGTAATTATAATACGCATCGAAACCTAGTAGATATGCTAATGCGTTAATGCGGAACCGATTTATGCTGAAAAAATTTGGTACCGATTTTGGCCACTAGGTACAAATCTGGCACTACAGCATCTCCTCGAGAACTCCGATGTTCATATTAAACAAACTTTAAGCTGCGATTAACAATAAAATCAACAATATATCTTTCTCACGTGTCCGGAGATGACCCACACCCTAAGAATCCGCAGCACCAGGTGAAAACTTAGCACACTGGACAAAAAATTTGTTGCTTGATTAGTTTACGAAAAAAGGTACCACACTGGACAAAAAATTTGTTGCTTGATTAGTTTACGAAAAAAGGTACGTCATACAAACAATGGTAGTTAAATATTCAAATCCTTATAAAGTGTACGTCGACGAGCATTTTCAAACAAAAATTGCGCAGAATATCAAGCATTATTCTGTACGTTAAGTCTCAAGTTTAACTGTAATAGTTTTGGAGATATATACAGAGGAGTCCAAAAAAATGTATCCACTGTTTAAAAGTCCATAACTTGCAAACTAATTGACGGAGTTGCCTCATTTTCGGTGAAAGTGTAGCTTAAAGTCCAACTTAAAGATATCACTGTAGGTGTTCGAAGTGGTCACCATTAACATCCAAACGCAAACGATGCCGCCGAACTGCAGCACGAAATACTGACTGCAACGTGTTCAATTGGATATTTGCACATGAATGTACGATGGATTCTCGAAGTTCATCCAATGTGCGTGGCTTTTGTCGATAAACGACCTCCTTTAGTGTTCCCCACAGGTAAAAGTCCAGAGGAGTTAGGTCTGGGGAACTTGATGGATACTCCATAGCACCTCAACGGCCTATCCATCTTCCTGGTAGATTTTCGTCGAGATCCGTCCTAACACGATGCTGGTAGTGGGCTGGGGCACCACATAGTTGAAAGTAAACTCTTCCGTCTCCATACAAGTCTCGGATGGCAGGTAAAATGGATGTCTGAAGCTTCTGAAGGTACACCTCACCAGTAACAGTGCCGTCGAAGAAGAATAGCCCAATCAAGCCACGGTAAGACAACCCACACCACACATTTACTCCTGGCAAATTCACGACTTTGTCTACATGAACGCCCGGATTTTCGGCGGCCCAGTAGATGCAATTGCGGCGATTTACTGTACCATTGAGTTTGAACTGTGCCTCATCAGACCACACAATCATCTCTGCAAACTCTTCATCGTTGCGCACCATGTAAGTAAACCACTCGTAGTACTCCATTCTACGATCTGGGTCGTCCTCGTTCATTACGTGTAGCAATCGTGGGATGTAGCACTTCCAGTTTGCTGTCTTTAAAATTCGCCGAACACTTGAGCGACTCACTCCAGTTTTACGGGCACATTGTCTCACAGACTTCTGTGGTGAGCGAATGAATTGTTGTAATACACGACGGGAGTTAGCTGGACTTGTTACAGGTCATCCAGATAGTTGTTTGTGTTCATCTTCCACACAGCCTTCGGCTTCAAATTTGTCTCGAATGCGACGAATCGTTAAACGTGTCGGTGGCTCTGTTTGATACTCATTTCGCCATTGCCGTTGAACCTCATTAATGTTTTCGTACTTAAAATACCACTTCAAAACTGACTTCCTTTCATCGAATGTCAGCCTTGCGCCAGCCATGTTTCTCTAGTAACTAGGTGCAACTAAGAACAAAACACTTGACTATCTGACGACTGTCATCTGACAAAACAGAACAACGCAATACAACGCTTGTGTGGCGATTGCCGGAACTGCAGACTATCACACTACCAAAGATGAGACAACTCCGTCAATTAGTTTGCCGGTTATGAACTTTTAAACAGTGGATACATTTTTTTGGACCCCTCTGTATGTTTACGTACAAGAATGCATTTTGCCTTACGTCTGCCCTTAAGTAGTCTTCCAGCCAAAGACCCTCAGACCAGCGTGATTGATGGGAAGACTAAACCTTGGACGACCATCGATAACCAGGGAGGCACTACTCTTCCCGCGAAGCGACAGCGCACAGCTCATTACTTACTGTGTTTCTAGTTCTTGTTTACATGTCCTGCAAGCCACTCCAATTTTATCTTCATGGTCTTTTCGTGAGGTATACGTAGGAGGAAGCAGTATATTGGTTGACTCTTCCAGGAACGTACGCGCTCTTAACTTTAACAGTAAACCACAGTGCGGCGCAGAACGCTTCTCTTGTAGCGTCTGCAGGCCGCGGTGGCCAAGCGGTTCTAGGCGCTTCAGTCCGGAACCGCGCGACTGCTACGGTCGCAGGTTCAAATCCTGCCTCCGGCATGGATGTGTGTGATGTCCTTAGGTTAGTTAGGTTTAAGTAGTTCTAAGTTCTAGGGGACTGATGACCACAGATGTCAAGTCCCATAGTGCTCAGAGACATTTGAACCATCTTGTAGCGTCTGTCCCTGGATTTGGCTGAGCATCTTCGTGACTCTTTCGCACTTGCTAAATGAACGAGTAACGATAAGTGCTGCGCTGCTTCTGACCTCCTCTATTCCCTCTATCAGCCTATCTGGTACAGATCCCGGACTGACAAACGGTATTCATCTATTGGTCGAAGGAGGGTTTTGTAAGCTACCTCCTTTGTGTGTCCTCTATACAGGATGTACATTAAGTCTGGGAACACTTTCAATTACTTATTGGACAAGAACTAAACATTCTACAGATATCATACATATGTCATTTTGAAGAGAAACTCCGAAAGTTTTTTTTTTTTTTTCATGTATACCGCCACAGCATAGTTTGGTAATTTGCCGATAGCGCTAGTCGCAAACATGGCGAGTTCAGGAGCGGAGCGAGCTTCCTGTCTGTTAGAGTTAGACTAAAACAAGTGTGCTACAGCTCAAATAAATGGTTCAAATGGCTCCAAGCACTATGGGACTTAACATCTGAGGTAATCAATCCCCTAGACTTAGAACTACTTAAACCTAACTAACCTAAGGACGTCACACACATCCATGCCCGAGGCAGGATTCGAACCTGCGACCATAGCGGTCGCGCGGTTCCAGACTGAAGCGCCTAGAACCGGTCGGTCACACCGGCCGGCGTGTTACAGCTGCTCAACGGATGTTTAGAACCAAGTACGGTAAGAAGCCACCAACAAGGAAGGCCATTTACCACTAGCACAACAAATTCGTTACGACGGGTTGCTTGTGCCCGGCAAAGAGAAGCGGACGTCCCAGTGTGAGTGAAGCGAATGTGAAGCGCGTACGAGAGACATTCATAAGGAGTCCAAAGAAATCGGTGCGTCGTGCATCCCGTGAACTCGAATTAGCTCAAATGACAGTGTGGAAAGTCTTGCGACAGAAGCTGTCTATGAAACCAATCAAATTGGTGCTAGTGCAGAAGCTCAATGACGACAAAGACAAGTGTTTTGAGTTCTGTTCGCAGTTGCAACAAATGAATGAGGATGGGGATGGCATTGTTGATCGATTAATTTTTAGCGACGAAACCACTTTTCACACTAATGGGAAAGTGATAAGGCATAATTGTCGAATCTGAGGTGCAAAGCATCCACACTAATGCATTGAATTTGTGCGTGATTCCCCAAAGGTAAATGTTTTTTGTGGCTTGTCACGTCGAAAACTGTACGAGCCATTATTCTTCGCCACGACCACTGTCACTTGATATTCTTACTTGGACATGTTGCAGCAATGGCTGATGCTTCAAATGCAATCGGACTCTCCGTTCATCTTTCAGCAGTATGGGGCTCCACCCCATTTTCATAGCGAAGTTCGTGGGTACCTGAATATGGAGCTGGAGCATCGATGAATCGGCCGTGCTGCAGAAGGGGACAGCTGTTTCAAGAAATGGCCTCCCCGATCACCAGATCTCACTCCGTGTGAATTTTTCCTGTGGGGACACATTAAAAATCTGGTGTATGTACCGCCTCTACCACGTGATGTAGCAGAGCTCCGGGAGAGAAAACGGGAAGCGACTGCCAGTCAACGATGCCTTGCTAAGATGGGTATGGCAAGAATTCGATTGCTGTAGTGACATCTGCCGGGTCACTCACGGTTCGCATATTGAATGTTTGTAAAAAAAAAAAAAAAAAAAAAAAAAAAAAATAAAAAATAAAAACTTTCAGAGTTTCTCTTCAAAAGATCAATATGTATGACAACTGTACAATGTTTTGTACAATGTTTAGTCCTTGTGCAATGTTGTTGTTGTTGTGGTCTTCAGTCCTGAGACTGGTTTGATGCAGTTCTCCATGCTACTCTATCCTGTGCAAGCTTCTTCATCTCCCAGTACCTGCTGCAGCCTACGTCCTTCTGAATTTGTTTAGTGTATTCGTCTCTTGGTCTCCCTCTACGATTTTTACCCTCCACACTGCCCTCCATTACTAAATTGGTGATCCCTTGATGCCTCAACACATGTCCTACCAACCGATCCCTTCTTCTAGTCAAGTTGTGCCACAAACTTCTCTTCTCCCCAATCCTATTCAATACTTCCTCATTAGTTATGTGATCTACCCATCTAATCTTCAGCATTCTTCTGTAGCACCACATTTCAAAAGCTTCTATTCTCTTCTTGTCCAAACTATTTATCGTCCATGTTTCACTTCCATACATGGCTACACTCCATACAAATACTTTCAGAAATGACTTCCTGACACTTAAATCTATACTCGATGTTAACAAATTTCTCTTCTTCAGAAACGCTTTCCTTGCCATTGCCAGTCTACATTATATATCCTCTCTACTTCGACCATCATCAGTTATTTTGCTCCCCAAATAGCAAAATTCCTTTACTACTTTAATTCTCTCATTTCCTAATCTAATTCCCTCAGCATCACCCGACTTAATTCGACTACATTCCATTATCCTTGTTTTGCTTTCAAGACACTATCCATTCCATTCAGCTGCTCTTCCAAGTCCTTTGCTGTCTCTGACAGAATTACAATGTCATCGGCGAACCTCAAAGTTTTTATTTCTTCTCCATGGATTTTAATACCTACTCCGAATTTTTCTTTTGTTTCCTTCACTGCTTGCTCATTATACAGATTGAATAACATCGGGGAGAGACTACAGCCCTGTCTCACTCCCTTCCCAACCACTGCTTCCCTTTCATACCCCTCGACTCTTATAACTGCCATCTGGTTTCTGTACAAATTGTAAATAGCCTTTCGCTCCCTGTATTTTACCCCTGCCACCTTTAGAATTTGAAAGAGAATATTCCAATCAACACTGTCAAAAGCTTTTTCTAAGTCTACAAATGCTAGAAATGTAGGTTTGCCTTTCCTTAATCTTTCTTCTAAGATAAGTCGTAGAGACAGTATTGCCTCACGTGTTCCAACATTTCTACGGAATCCAAACTGATCTACCCCGAGGTCGGCTTCTACTAGTTTTTTCATTCGTCTGTAAAGAATGCGCGTTAGTATTTTGTCACATTTGTCAACACCTGCTTTCTGTGGGATTGGAATTATTATATTCTTCTTGAAGTCTGAGGGTATTTCGCCTGTTTCATACATCTTGCTCACCAGATGGTAGAGTTTCGTCAGGACTGGCTCTCCCAAGGCTGTCAGTAGTTCTAATGGAATGTTGTCTACTCCGGGGCCTTGTTTCGACTTAGGTCTTTCATTCATCTTCATCTACATCCTCTTCCATTTCCATAATATTGTCCTCAAGTACATCGCCCTTGTATAGACCCTCTATACACTCCTTCCACCTTTCTGCTTTCCCTTCTTTGCTTAGAACTGGGTTTCCATCTGAGCTTTTGATATTCATACAAGTGGTTCTCTTTTCGACAAAGGTCTCTTTAATTTTCCTGTAGGCTGTATCTGTCTTACCCCTAATGAGATAAGCCTCTACATCCTTACATTTGTCCTCTAGCCATGCCTGCTTAGCCATTTTGCACTTCCTGTCGATCTCATTTTTGAGACGTTTGTATTCCTTTTTGCCTGCTTCATTTACTGCATTTTTATATTTTCTCCTTTCATCAATTAAATTCAGTATTTCTTCTGTCACCCAAGGATTTCTACTAGCCCTCATCTTTTTACCTACTTGATCCTCTGCTGCCTTCACTACTTCATCCCTCATAGCTACCCATTCTTCTTCTACTGTATTTCTTTCCCCCATTCCTGTCAATTGCTCGCAGGAGAGCTTCTGTAAAGTTTGGAAGGTAGGTGACGAGATACTGCTAGAAGTAAAGCTGTGAGTACCGGGCGTGAGTCGTGCTTCGGTAGCTCAGATGATAGAGCACTTGCCCGCGAAAGGCAAAGGTCCCGAGTTCGAGTCTCGGTCGGGCACACAATTTTAATCTGCCAGGAAGTTTCATATCAGCGCACACTCCGCTGCAGAGTGAAAATGTCATTCTGGGATCGTATATATCTCTGTTTGCGTATTTAAGACGTTACACGCAAAAACACTATTACGTCATGGTTCGGAGGATCTTCTCCCCGGCATGTGGAACTTAACAAAACAAGTGATGTGCGTACCCCCGCTGTTTACATGTTTCACATTTCACAGGTATACCGTTGTGGGCAACTTATGAATGCCTTGTTTCAAGATTTACAGATGAATCATTCCACAAGTGAACCGATTTTAGAAATTATCCCCACCTGACCATCTCCAATTTGAATAAAGTTTTGCATCGATGTTCAAGATTTTACAAGGATTTCAGGAAGGGGCTGCAAAATGTAGTGTGAGATCTGCGAACATTGTGGTCAGAGCCAGTAGGACTTAAAATTGAAACTAGATGTAATCCAAACGAGATAGCCGAATCAGTTACACAATTCTTCATGCTAAACTACCTGTTAAAATTTCAAGGTTCTCCCATTAAGTATTTGTATGCTAATTAAGGTCAAAGCTGGGGGCAATTCAGTCGCGACAATATTTCAACTGTCCGCAGCTCGTGGTCGTGCGGTAGCGTTCTCGCTTCTCGCCCACAAAAAATTCTTTTCTTGGACAAAACACTTGAATTGTCCCTTCAAACAAAAATAAAAAAATAGGAAGTGATATTATTTTGCATATGACATACGCATAAAACTGATAAATAGAGTCGTTGGCATGATTACATATTTATGATTTGTGACAACTGCTGCATTTCTGTAGAATCGATAAGAAACAACTTCTCTGTGGAACTATTAAAGAGTACTCAATATCCACTTGTAGTCCAAAAATTAATTGCAGTCACAAAATTGTAGAAAAACGAATGCAGTTGATTTTTCCCAAACTTGACCTCATATAGCACAACGGTAGTGAATGACATTACCTTGAAATTTTAACAGCATACTTAGCTCAGAACATTGAACATTGTGAATCTAATACGAATAAATCCTTGGTAGTTCCAGTTTTAATTTCACAACATTTTACAGCGTTACTATTGAAAACTTCGTAAAACTATGACTTCTTTATATCGAGCTCAAATTTTACACAGCTCTTTTTTATTCCGTAGAGAACATTTGTGCAAATATCATTCAAATTGGAGACGGTCGGATGAGGACTACTGGTGGTCCATTGTGTGTAATGACGTCGGTGACTGCGAAACGCCGCCCTTGGTTCCTAGCCCGTTCATACCATAAAGTTTCGTAATGATTTTCATCAGGAGGTCCGCAAACTAGTCGTGTCAGTGGAATTCCATTGTGAGTTAAGCACAATGGTCTTTGCGCGCTTATGCGACTGTGTTAGTGATGCTCCCGCCGCAGCATCCTTCCGCTCCTGTGTGCGCTGACGGGATGCTTGCTCAGTTCCGCCGCCTCGTCTTATCTGGTTTCGCTAACCACTCACTCCGTAGGCGTTGTTCCTGCGCCGCTCGCTACTTCAGCCTCGTTGTTGTACCGGTTGACTACCACCCAGCTCCAGTACTATTTACCTCTTAGCGTCTGGTTCAAGCCAGACTCCCTGTAAAGCATCGTGTACAATTGATCGAACTCGACCTTGCCCTGCGAGTAATTTTCTCGTGACGATCAGTGCTTTACAGCAAATGGGGCAAATAAACTCCTGCAGTTCCTGGATGGGAGCAGCCCTTCTAGATTAATTCCATTAGAGGGCGCAGGAGAGAGAATGTCCACTTGCACTCTAAAACCAGAAGAAGGAGGCGTTGGCCCAACTGATCTCATTTAGAGGTTCACTTCTCTTTTTAACGACAGGACATTCAGAATTATAGAAATCAACTCGGCCAGCCCGACAGCGGTCTTAATCCATGAATATTGGCCAGGGTCCAAAACAGCGCCAGTGGACCTCAAAAAGATTCTTTTTACACTCGGCTACATGCGATAATACTACACGCATCAGAGCTACATAATAGGAAGCGCCCTCAGTCCCAGAGAGAAGACTGCAAGGAAAATATATGACGCAGTTGGAGGCAGTCCACTCAAGAATGCCATTGCGCCAAACTTCTGCTATAGCGGTGGAACATACACTGAAGAGCCAGAGAAATGGTACACCTGCCTGATGTCGTGTAGAACCCCCACGAGCTCGCAGAAGTGCTGCACCACAACGTGGCATGGATTCGACTAATGTCTGAAGTAGTGCTGGAGGGAATTGACACCATGAATTCTGCAGGACTGCCCATAAATCCGTAAGAGTACGAGGGGATGGAGATCTCTTCTGAACAGTACGTTACAAGGCATCCCAGATATTATCAATAATCTTCATGTGTGGGGAGTTTGTTGTCCAGTGGAAGTGTTTAAACTCAGGGTGTTGCTGGAGCAATTTTGGGCGTTTGGGGTATCGCATTGTCCTGCTGGAATTGCTCAAGTCTGTTGGAATTCACAATGGACGTGAATGGATGCAGGTGATCAGACAGGATGCTTACGTATGTGTCACCTATCAGAGTCGTATCTAGACGTATCAGGGGTCCCATATCACTCCAACTGCACACGCTCCACACCATTATAGAGTCTCCACTAGCTTGAACAGTCCCCTGCTGACATGCAGGTTCCATGGATTCATGAGGGTGTCTCCATACCCGTTCACGGCCATCCGCTCGATACAATTTGAAACGAGACTCGTCCGACAAGGCAACATGTTTCCAGCCATCAACAGTCCAATGTCGGTGTTGACGGGCCCAGGCGAGGCGTAAAGCTTAGTGATGTACAGTCATCAAGTAGGCCTTGGGCTCCGGAAGCCCGTATCTATGATGTGCCGTTGAGTGGTTCACATGCTGACATTTGTTGATGGTCCAGCATTGAAATCTGTAGCATTTTGCGGAAGGATTGCACTTTAGTCACGTTGAACGATTTTCTTCAGTCTTCGATGGTCCCGTCCTTACAGGATCTTTTTGCGGTCGCAGCGATGTCGGAGATTTGATGTTTTACCGGATTCCTGATATTTACGGTACACTAGTGAACTGGTCGAACGGGAAAATCCCCACTTCATCGCTACCTCGGAGATGCTGTGTCCCATCGTTTGTGCACTGACTATGATACCACGTCAAACTCACTTAAATCTTGGTAACCTGCCATTGTAGCAGCAATAACCGACTAACAACTGCGCCAGACACTTGTCTTATATAGGCGATACCGACAGCAGCACCGTATTCTGCCTGTTGACATATCTTTGTATCTGAATACTAATATCTTTGGCGCTTCAGTGTAGTACCGCAAAATGTCTGTGTCCGATTTTTGTCTCCAGAAGTCCGCAACACGTAGTGCAAAGATCTTAACAGAACGATATGTACCAGTGTAAAACTACCAAGCATACACTGGATCAGAGCAGACGTCTGCGACGTGTGCAACAAACCAGTCACTCTGAGGCATAGGATTTTGTTTTGAACGGTCGCAGACGTTCGTGCCAAGTCATCTTGCCCCAACAACAGTCATGGCACCAGAATTTAATCCATTCCCTGCCTGCAAGAGATCTGTCATCAAGTAGACGTTCGCTCACACAGCGCGTCCCATCTGTCACCTGCGACACAATGATGAATTACAGTGTTTGGTAGCAACATGAGGAAACAAGTAATATACCAAAATAAGAAGAAATTTTTGTTTTTTTTTTAATTTTTTTTAAAATCATGGCATTAGACACAACCTTCAAAAAAATTGTAGTGAACGTCGGCTACGAAGCAGGTAAGAAACTGTTACCAACAAGAAACAGGCAGGCTCTTATCAACATCAAGACGCAATGGCACACGGATGAACGACACAACCCCTGCTACTAGCACCCAGTCACAATGGAATGTATTAAGCTTCGAATCATTTCCCATTTACATTGTCGAATTAACTATGTTAAGTTCGTAAGATGATAGCAAAATTTTCTTTAATACATGTGGAACGTGTGGCATGACAGTCACATATCGCTGTGCGATATTTGATTATTTTTCAGATTATTTGCTGACTATTTTTTAGAAGAGTACGTGGCTTGCTAACTCAGGAAGAAGGCTTCACATTTTCTTGCTAGAAACGAATGGGTCCAGGTTTTCGTACTGCGGTCTGGCTTGACCACAGGAGATCAGTCACAGAGGCTCTAGAGAAGGAACACTGGTTCCCAGGGCACTGTAGTTTGCAGGAGTCGGTTGCTGTGAAGCCCCTGCCCCGCACTTTGTCGGCAAATGCGGTTTTCTCCTTTGAAAGCAGTCCGCCGCTAAACCACTGCATGTCCGTAGTGTATCATTGGCGTTACGAATTCACCTCTCTACACACAGAGTTAACAACGGTCTGGTGGGGGTCTGCTTGACCACCATGAGAAAATTCGTAACCTTACACTCCAGATTTTGTCATCCAAACAAATGCGTATTGTCCCCTTAGTGCGATGTGATCGACCAATGAGGGGAACTTAGCTAGCAGTCGATAGATACCAACCTCTTGCTACAAGATGCATTCTGTAAGCCGAGAATGGGAAATTTCTGCGCCGTTCCCCTGTATTCACGATAAAAAGAAATATTTCGGTAGGCACATTGGCAGTGGCCAACGGCCGTGCCACAGTGGTAGCACCAGTTCTAGCCAGATCACCGAAGTTAAGCTCTGTCGGGCTCGGCTAGCACCTGGATGGGTGACCGTCCGGGTCTGCAGAGCGCTTTTCGCAGGCGGGTTGCACTCAGCCCTCGTGAGGCCAGTTGAGGAGCTGCGTGACTGAGGAGTAGCAACTCTGGTCACGTAAACAGACAACGGGTGGTAGAGCGGTATGCCGACCACATACCCTTCATATACGCATTCAGTGATACTTGCAGCTGAGGGTGACACGCAGGTCGGAAGGTATCTTTGGGTTGGTTGGTTGATTTGGGGGAGGGGACCAAACAGCGAAGTCATCGGTCCCATCGGATTAGAGAAGGATGCGGAAGGAAGTCGGCCGTGCCCTTTCAAAGGAACAACCCCAGCATTCGCCTGAAGCGACGTAGGAAAATAACGGAAAAACTAAATCACGATGGCCGGATGCGGTTACACCGTTGGGCATTCCGAGTTGCGTTGGTAATAGCACTGAATTATCCCTTTTGCGAGAAGTTTTCTAAAAAGTGAGTTGCTGGTATCAGAGCAGGACTTCTGGTCCTGGCGCGAGTGGACATGGATGTGTGTGATGTCCTTAGATTAGTTAGGTTTAAGTAGTTCTAAGTTCTAAGGGACTGATGACCTCAGATGTTAAGTCCCATAGTGCTCAGAGCCATTTGAACCTCTTTGAGTTCAGTAGACGTGCAAGGGCACGGAAGGTAGAGGCGTCTTTAGTCCGTGTGTGGAGTCATTGTATATATGGAGGCAGTATTCAATGAAAGAAGCGAACTTCGCGAGGTTTAATCGAACCAAATAAATTCCTTTTGTTTCCGTGAAAATCTGAGTCCCTTTTGGCGTGCTTGTTTTGAACTGTATTCCTGTTTTGTTGCTACGGAGATCATGGCGGAAGCAGCTTGCAGCCAACTGGAAGCGGTGTGTGAACTGTTGCCGTTATATACAGTATATTCCAGTCTTTTTTATCAAGTTACGTAAGTGCAAGACTTTATTCGCTGAACTTTGAATGGTAGGAAGTTTAACCCTTTTGCGCGGATCAAAACGAGGCTGGTGAACCTTATTAGACTGAGTTTGTAAGTGTTTGTAGAGGATTGAACTGTGTTCTGTGTTGTCATATTTCATCCGCTTTCGTATCTTATTTTTTGGGGCCACCCCAACATTTGCACAAATGAGTGTACAAAACTGCAACACACTTACGCTGACAGGCGTAGGAGCGTTGTGTTCAAAGCAATACGAGCAGTTCATTTTGAGATAAAGAACAACTCGTAGGAATTGAATATTCCAGGCGTGCTACCCACTTTGATTCTATGCTTGTTATTGATAATACAGAGGGGACGCTCCGAATATTTATTTACTAAATTAACTAGCTAAATCTTGAGCTGAACAACTAAGCATAACGATTAATGCAGTGGGAGGGAGCAAGCAACCAAAAGAGGCAGGTAAACGAAGGTATTTACACCTCTGTCTGGCACGATCAATAACCACATGGGTTTATCATTTAAAGAATGACTGCTTCAACATTATCTGGAGGTAAAACTATTCAGGTTTGAATTATTAGATGGGTTCAGGAGACTGAAATTATTACCGTGAACAATAACGTTGATTCTCATTAAAGACACAATTTATTTTATCACTTGGCCCCGGTGTCAGTAGAGATCAAAGAATATACACGCATCAAAAAAAAAAAAAATAAAATAAAATATAATTGCACCATCTCGGTTCCGGAACCTGTACAGAAAATTGGAATAGAGATCAACATAAACATCATTTCCTCCCTTTTTGTTGCTTATGAAAACCGCACATTGCATGTTGTACCACCATACAGCGAGACATTCAGAGGTGGTGGTCCAGATTGCTGTACACATCGGTACCTCTAATACCCAGTAGCACGTCCTCTTGCATTGATGCATGCCCGTGTTCGTCGTGGCATACTATCCACAAGTTCATCAAGGCACTGTTGGTCCAGATTGTCCCACTCTCAGCGGCGATTCGGCGTAGATCCCTCAGAGTGGTTGGTGAGTCACGTCGTCCAGAAACAGCCCTTTTCGACCTATCCCAGGCATGTTCGATAGGGTTCATGTCTGGAAAACATGCTGGCCACTCTAAAACGAGCGATGTCGTTATCCTGAAGGAAGTCATTCACAAGATGTGCACGATGGAGGCGCCAATTGTCGACCATGAAGACGAATGCCTCGCCAGTACGCTGCCGATATGGTTGCACTATCGGTCGGAGGATGGCATTCACGTATCGTACAGCCGTTACGGCGCCTTCCATGACCAGCGGCGTAAGTCGTCCTCACATAATGCCACCCCAAAACAGCAAGGAACCTCCACCTTGCTGCACTCGCTGGACAGTGTGTGTAAGGCGTTCAGCCTGGCCGTGTTGCCTCCAAACACGCCTCCGACGATTGTCTGGTTGTAGGCATTTGTGACACACATCGGTGAAGAGAACGTGATGCCAATCCTGAGTGGTCATTCGGCATGTTGTTGGGCCCATCTGTACCGCGCTGCATGGCGTCGTGGTTGCGAAGATGGAGTGAAGTGGCACATCATGCAGCCTATTGCGCACTGCACGAAAAGCATTATTCAACATGGTGACGTTGCTGTCAGGGTTCCTCCGAGCCATAATCCGTAGGTAGCGTTCATCCCCTGCAGTAGTAGTAGCCCTTGGGCGGCTTGAGCGAGGCATGTCATCGACAGTTCCTGTCTCTCTGTATCTCCTCGTTGTCCGAACAACATCGCTTTGGTTCACTCCGAGATGCCTGGATACTTCCGTTGTTGAGAGCCCTTCCTGGTACAAAGTAACAATGCGGACGCGATCGAACCGCGGTATTGACCGTCTAGGTATGGCTGAATTACAGACAACACGAGCCATGTACCTCTTCCTGGTGGAATGACTGGAACTGTCGGACCCCCTCCGTCTAATAGGCGCTGCTCCTGCATGGTTTTTTACATCTTTGGGCGTGTTTAGTGATATCTCTGAACAGTCAAAGGGACTGGGTCTGTGATACAACATCTGTCTTCAGGAGTTCTGGGAAATGGGGTGATGCAAAATTTTTTTAGATGTGTGTATAATATATAAACCTAAGCGGTCTTGTATGTTATTATGCATGGGACTGGCAGGAAAATTATGTTGCTTATTAAAGTGGTTCTGACACGTAATTTCCATACTCATGCCATGCATGTACTGTCCAGTAGCTGCTGTTTCTAATGATGATCTACACAACATGGCTGTTGAGGGGGAGGTGGTGAATAGTTTTGGCTGTAATAATCAATGCATAACTCCAAGATATTATAAAATTGGGCAGATGGAGATTAAGCAGGCAAAAACACACGTGATAAAATACATATATATCATCAGTATATGCTAGTAATTTCTACACAAGATCACATGTGTATCCTACTTGAAATTCTACAGGGTCAATCAATCTGCATTTGCAGTGACCGTGTATTTAACACTATGCGAACGATTGGAAGAAGACAATGGCAGCAACACGTACTCGGCATGTGGGATCGATTTTGGATTAATAGTAACACTTCACAAGCAAAAACCTGTTTGTAAATTACACAGGAACGTCCTCTGCTCATTTAGTGTGCAGCCATCACCCTGTTGAATTGTTCTTGGCTTAATAAGCATCACACGCCACTCCTATCCCTAACTAACTAGGGAAGCAGATGGCCCTTTTTCTCCGTACAGTTACACTCGCTTGAGAGCTTGGAGTCAATGACCATCAGAGAAAAACAAATAAAATCATGGTCGTGTAATGGTTTCATTGTATGTGCGGCACGTGTTTAAAAACTGCAGATGTTTCATAACGATCACCTACCTGGCCACATCAGCTTTAGTAGCACACCTGAAAAACAATATGCGCCGGCCGGAGTGGCCGAGCGGTTCTAGGCGCTTCAGCCTGGAATCGCGCGACCTCTACGGTCGCAGGTTCGAATCCTGCCTCGGGCATGGATGTGTGCGATGTCCTTAGGTTAGTTAGGTTTAAGTAGTTCTAAGTTCTAGGGGACTGATGACCTCAGATGTTAAGTCGCATAGTGCTCAGAGCCATTTGAACCACTTGAAAAAACAATATGCACTAGCTCGTGAGGTGTCTGTGATTTTATCCCTTTTTACAGAACGTGACTGGTTGCCGAAGACAGAGCATTACTCGTTGCGAGAACTTTTTCAGACATGCATTTAATGTGTAGCGCGGAGGATGCTGTGACCGTATAGCCGAATGACAGTATACAGGAATGTTACCGCAACACGTGTCACCGTAATTGGAAATTGGAAATCTGTGGTAGTTTCTATGGGACCTAACTGCTGGTGTCATCGAACCCTAGGCTTACACACTACTTAATCTAAGTTAAACTAACATACGCTAAGGACAACACACATCCATGCCCAAGGGAGGAGTCAAACCTCCGACGGGGGAGCCGCGCGAACCGTGGCAAGACGTCTTAAACCGCACGGCTACCCCGCGCGGCCACCTTATTGAAAGACCTTTATAACTGCGAACAGAATGTAAGTCATTCGAACCAAAGAGAGCTGGTCAGAGATTCTCGTGAAACGTTTACTCTTACAGTATAACTTGAGGAGAAGGCGTTGAATTGAGTGGAAAAAGATTCATCGATAAGAAAACGTCAACCCATCCATGAAATTTACACTTTGAGTAATACAGGGTGGAGAACACTGGTGGAGCAGCAGTCAGAAACAAAGAGTGCAAATATTCGGCCAAATAATTTTGAACACAGAGGTAACTTCTGTGAGTGGATCTTGTGGTAATAAATGCACTGAGAATCGCGCTCGTCACTTCAAACAGTTGCTTTGGCGCTAAGTTGTCGCTGTAACGACTAGTAGTTCAAACATCAGTAGAAAACTAAATATTCATTTCCGACCATTACTTCCTTATCTCAGTGCACTAAGCTTAGGCCTTCTACCGGGTCTATAACTTTGATACTAAAGTTTTGGGCGCCTTCTGTATCAGACGCTGTATTTTCTGCCATTCAAAGTTCACTGTTCCATTATTCATTGTTTCGACAAGTGCTGTGAATCATGCACTAGCGGGTGCTCGCTGCCTGAACTTGCCATGTTCCTATTAACATCACGTTTCTTTTAGTGCTTCCATCAACGTTTCGTTTCGTAACATGTACCCAGTACCTTATTACTCAAGTGGTATATATAATGATTAACTGTGTGTAAGGACAACCATAGCATTTAGTAGCTAGGTCCTATCAGAGCACTTGTAGCTGATAACACAGCATGATAGCTAGGAACAAGTGCTCTTCTTTTCGATTTTTGAGGAATAAAACTATTTTTTCTGAAGTGACATTGAGACATGATGTTATAATCCATTAAATGTATTAAATGGACAAACGTAAGCTGTAGTATGGAATGATGAAATGAAAATTTGGTCCGGCCTGGGACTCGAAGTCGGGTTTCCCGCTTTTCTCGAGCTGATGGTTGTCCATATTCGCAGTTGCATCGTATTCGGAATAACACAGGTACTGTAATATCGTATTTTTCCGCCGACACCAGACAAGTGACTTTCAAGTAAAATGTCTCGCCTGTATGGGCATATACATAATGGATGTACGAGTACAGGTCGTCGACACCTGGTTAATGACATATGAAAGTTTGGATGTAGCCATGAGTCGTACACGGATGGCTAAATAGTAAGGCGACCGGATAAGCTGGAAATACGGGCTCGAGTCCCGGTCTAGCTCAAATTTTCACTGTCGTCATTCCATTCTACAGCTGACGATTGCCCGTATTCGCTGATGATTGCCCATATTCGCAATTGCGAATACATTTAATGTATTTCATAACGGCTGTAGTCGTCGCAGTGCATCGTATTCGAAATGACACATGCTCTGGAATATCGTAATATTATAACCGTCCATGTTTTCCATAGAGTAAACGCCAAGCGACTTCGAGACGTGTGTTACGCATTACAGTGTTGAGCAAAAACATTATGAGCACCTGCTTAATAGCTTGTTTGTTTGCCTTTGGAATGAAAACAACGCGGATTCTGCGTATCACGAATCCGATAGCTTGTTGTTGGTTTTGTGGAGGTATGTGGCGTTAGATGTCTACGCACAGGTCATGTAATTCGCGTAAATAACGGGCCGCAGATTTGCGTACCGGGTGATGGCGCCCGATAGTGACCCAGATGGGTTCCATAGGATGTGCGTCAGGCGAATTTGGTTGCCAAGACATCAACTGAGTTCACTACAATGCTCTTCAAACCACTGTAGCGCTGTTCTGGCTCCGAGGAACGGACAATTATGCTGCTGAAAGATGACATCGCCGTTGGGGAAGACATCAGTCATGGAGGGGGATTCAGATGGTTCGATTACTGCGACAGGTCCCGAGCAAGCGCAGGAGAACATCTCCTATTGCACGACACTGCTTCCACCATCCTGTGTCCATGGCGCGCTACACGTTTCGAGCCGCCGTTCACCTCGATGACGGCGTTGGTGGAGTTCGTGGAGACCTAGTGTAGCGAAAATGTGATTCACCCGAGGAGCCGACATGTTCCCACTGATCGACGGTCGAATCCGATAGTCCCGCGCCCACTGCAATCGTAGTTGATGATGTCATTGTACCAAAATGTGAACACGTAGTGGTGGTCTGCTGCGGAGCTCTATGTTCAACAATGTGCTCCGAAACACTTGCGCGTGCACCAACATTGTGCTCTTTCGGCAGAGATGTCACAGACCACCATCTATACTACTTTACAGGGCAGATAAGCCTCCGAACTCCACGTTTTGTGGCGAGTCGTGGACGTCCAACCATTTAGCGCCTAGTGTTAGTTACCTCTTCCCGTAGATGCTCACGACAATATCACTTGAACATTCGACCAGCTTCGCCGTTTTCGAGATACTCGTACACAGGCTCTGCGTAATAATAACCCGCCCTTTGTCAAAGTCGCTTTTCTCAATGGATTTTCCCACTTGCAGCCCATATTTTCGCTAGTGTGATCCCCCATCCGTGTCTGCTCCGCTTGCATATTTTTGTTACCGCGTCACATGGCCGCAACGCCACCCGGCGGCATTCAAAGTCGCGGTTGGCAGTGGTTGTAAGGTTTTGGCTTATCAGTGTACTATTGCAAAGTAACTTTTATTGAATGTTGCACTACACTTCAAAGTCACACAGATAGATGACACTATTTTTCAACCTAGTCACCAAGTCGCTGTAAGCAACAATAGGAACGTTCTAACCAATTATTAAATTCCTAGGTGATAGAAATCCTGTCCTTTGTCACGGAGACATTTGAGAAACGCTGTGCGAACGTCCTCATCGCTGAAAATCTCTTTCTCCTCAGACTTTCTTTCAGCTTGCCGAAAAAAAATGGAAATCGCGTGGTGAAAAATCTGTACTTCCAGATCAGCGTGATCCAATGCATGCTACATTTCACCTCAGTTGGACCTGTCATTGCATTTGGTCCACACACCACCAGAATTTCACGATGAATCTTTGTGTAATTTAGACGTTCCGCTCACAAGAATTCTACTGTACCGCGTTCATTAGCTTTGGTGTGTACAGGGTGATAATTATTGAACTATATGAAAAAAACGAAAGTAATCCCACAAAAAGGAGTCGAATGTGTTTAGATTCGGAGAATATGACGGCCAGTCGAGGCCCATACCAGTGGCCCCTGGGTACCCCAGAGCCAAAATGCGGCGCCCAAAGTGCTCCTTCAGGACATCAAACACTCTCCTCCCTCTATGGGGTCGAGCTCCGTCTTCCCTGAATCACATCTTGTCGAAATCAGCATCACTTTGGATGATGGGGATGAAATCATCTTCCAAAACCTTCACTTACCGTTCGGTAGGCACCGTGCCATCAAGGAATATCGCACTGATCACTCCGTGTCTGGACATCGCACACCACACAGTCGCCCATTGAGAGTGAACAGACTTCTTGATCGCGAAATGCTGATTCTCTGTTCCCCAAATGCGCTAATTTTGCTTATTGACGATCCCATCCAAATGAAAGTGGGCTCCGTCGCCAATCTAAACCAAGCATGCGCATACTAATTCCCATTATGCCCCGCGGTCAACCGTGCAGTTTGAACGTCCTGACGCAACCGTTCAGAAGCTATGACGATTTTATTTCATATAGTTCAGTAATTGTCAACCTATATTTTCAGTTGCCACGCCATTTAAATACCACGTTTTCTCTTGTGACAATGTGACACATGTGTTACGAAAAGGTCTTAGTGTGGAACGACACGTGTAACCTGCTTTCTGAAGTTCCTACGTACCAAACAATACGAAGATATAGTTGCACTATCAGCTGACCTTCCGTAGGATATTGGCTGACACTTCACGGGGTCGTACAGAAACTCTTCTTGGAGCTACACTTCAGTTGTGAAGATAATGGTGTTTCTTCTGGGAAATTGTTGTTTCAGCTTTCTTAGTCTCTCGCGCAAAGTGACTTACTAATCGCCACATCACTCACACGAAAAGAATAACTGATTTACAACACCTTTTGATATTCAGGCACAAGAACAAATTGGATAGTTTTTGCAACCTACTTTACAGAGGTGACAGAGGAAGTATCCGTGACGGAAGCTCATTCTTATAATGAAGTTGGGGCACCGTCTACAGAAAATACAATCGGTAAACCACGATCTTCAGGAATGGAGCAAGTTGCTAACTATACATGGCTCAGTCACATTAATGTGACCACCTGTCAGAATCCTGAATAACCACCTTTTGCAGCGCGGGCCGCTGCTAGATGTGCAGGAAGAGATTCATTGAGGTTCGGGAAGGTACCCAAAGGGATGTGGAGCCATGCCAACCCCATTGCCGTGGCGAGCCGTACTAGGTTTCTCGGCCGAATCCATGCCGCGAACAGCCCGATCGAGGTGATCCCGCAGATTCTCAATTGGGTTTAAATTTGGGGAGTTTTGTGGCCAGAGGAGCCCGGTAAGCTCATAAAAATGTTCAAATGTGTGTGAAATCTAATGGGACTTAACTGCTAAGGTCATCAGTCCCTAAGCTTACACACTACTTAACCTAAATTATCCTAAGGACAAACACACACACACCCATGCCCGAGGGAGGACTCGAACCTCCGCCGGGACCAGCCGCACAGTCCATGATGGCAGCGCCTGAACCGCTCGGCTAATCCCGCACGGCGGTAAGCTCATACTTGTGCTCTTCGAACCACGCACGTACTCCACGAGCTGTGTGACGCGTTGCATTGTCCTGCCGGTAGATGCCATTGCACCGAGGAAAAACAAATGGCACCGAGGAAAAACAAACTGAATACAGGGGTGGACATGGTCCCAAAAGATATATGCATGCGTGTATTGATCCACTGTGTCTTCCATAATGACAATATCGCCAAGGAAATGCCACGAATATATTCCTCAGATCATAATGCTCCCTCCTCCGGCCTGGACCCTTCCGATGATTGTAGGGCTGTACACGGCAACGGTCATCTGCTCGATAGTGCATAAAACGTGATTAATTTGAAAAAGCCACCTGTCGCCACTCAGTGGACGTCCAGCTGCGGTATTGGCGTAGGCATGGGTGCATCAGCTACGCGCTTGCTGTGGAGACTCTTACTCAGTAACATTCGCTGAAAGGTCGTTGAGGAGACTTTTTATACCCTTGGTTCATCTGGGCGGTCAGTTGCTCAACAGTTGCACGTTTATTCGCCCGCACACCTCTTCTCAACTGTCATGTACCGATTTTAGCTACTGTCTGTCGTGTGTACCACAGTTGCCACGGCACAGGTTTTGGATAGCGCCATTTTGCCATACACTGTACTTTACCCACAGCAACACGCGAACGGTTTACAAACTTAATCGTTTCGGAAATGATTGTACCCGTGGCTCGAAAGCCAGTGATTATGTCGTTACTGAGATCTAATAAATCGCTCCGTTTTGTGACGTCCCTTGCCCCCTTCTTCACTCGCCGGGAAGAGACACGACTCGTAGCGATGTTCGTCACCGTCGGTGTGACGTGGAACAGCACCTGTAACTTTCGTAAGAACAGAACTCCTCGCGTGGTTTAGAAATACTCTGTTATCTGTTCGCATCAGTCTTCTCAGCTTGTGCGAACTGATAAACTGCAATCGTATATTTTTATTTTTATGCCCAGTTATTTCCGTGATGAAATAAAATCTTGATTCTTGATTTTATCAGTACGGTCATTTTTCACATCATACATAGGGAGGATGGAATTTTCTGTATACTATTCCGTTGCTATGCCGTTACTACGCCCAGTTATTAACTACGGTCCGACGTAACTCCAGAGATAACTTATATTGACGTAACTCCAGAGATAACTCATGTTGGAGTAAATGTTTGTTTTCTTTTTTTAATACGCCGTAATACTGGTTTAAACTAATCACACTTCACTGTCCATTATTCATGTACTCACTTAGTCACTTAAAATGTTTAAAGAGTTAGGCGACACGTAAGGTTTCTCTTTTCACTCCGATTTTATTGTTCTTTCGGTAGTTAATTGTTTCTCCCTACAACACACACACACCGATATGTCATTCAAGATTAACTTCTGTTCAGTTCAGTAATTCACATTAGGACAACGGCTGCACTGTTTTCCGCGTCCACTGAATGCTTTATATACCCTCCACTGCTAGTGCTGCCACTTGCTGTCGGTGAGTGGTTATTGCACGTAGTTGTCGAATATAGGCGGTGGTCACATTAATGTGTCTGAGCCGTGATCTACTGCCTACCAGCGGTCTCTGTGCCGTTCTGTTTCTTCCCACTCTATCCGCACGCATTATATACCGTCGATGTATATTCAAGGATGTGGCCGAATGTATCGAAACAGGGAACAAGCAAAAGTGTGCGGTGCTGTGTGTCCTTTATGAGGAGCTTCGCATACTCATTTTGTTGGATACATCGCTGCGCCGGTGTCCACAGAAAATTTCATACCGCCGCAGCTCAACCATCTGTTTCTGTACATTCGTAAGAGAATGTTTCTGTCTCTCTGTATTTCTGATATGTTTAGAACTGAAAGTACACAGCTATGAGCATGACCAAGTTCAGTTTAGCAGTCCGATGCACTGGAGAATTTTCCGCTGTAAATACGCCGTGTTCCTGTAGAAGGGAGAGTGACAGCTCTGCTTGGAATTCAGGAAAAAAGAAAGCGCTGCTCATATATGGTTGTTAGACATTTTCGACCCGGCGGTGAACATTAATCGTATCTACCTACTGTATCTGCACGACTGTCGTGAACATTTTGTCGGCGTTAGAAGTTTCACGTGTGAGAAGCAGACGGAGTCAACAGCTGAGAGAAAGGAATTTTTGATGTACTGGTTTGTCTGGAGAAACTGAGTAGTAAGGAACCGTTCATATTAAACAGCGAATACTACTGTGCAACGCACTTTTTGTTTCAATAGAGATGAAAGCTAGACTGTATGAGCATAGGAATGTCGGCCAAATTATTAAAATCGTGGTGTCTCCAGAGAATGGATTCCCCACAGAAACCGGCACCGGTTGTGAAGTGTCATTTCCTCTTCTTTGAGAAGCAGAGCATTGGTTGATGTTGAAGGCATCGCAGCGGTAATATATTTTGTTTAATTTGACGAGTGCTAACTTGACGCTACTGTGATGAGAGATCGCACCAGGGACTACACCAGCAGTCGATACAGGTTGAGCACTGTGGTGGGATGTGTGCCCCACCAAGTATGCGTTAACGCTCGGGGAATGTTTATTGCTTGTTCAAGCCTCGGAAGACCCGACCGAATAGTAGCGGCTCCGGTCAAAGAAAACCATCGTAACGACCGGGAGAGCGGTGTGCTGACCACACGCCCCTCCTATCCGCATCCTCCACTGAGGATGACACGGCGGTTGGATGGCCCCGATTGGCCACTTGTGGCCTGAAGGCGGAGTGCTAGCCTCGGAAGAAGACGTCTGACGTAAATCTACCACGTCATCTATGAGTTATAAATTAGTCCCAGGAATGGTTCAGTCGAAGTTATCAATATCTAATTAATGGTTTCTCAAACCCATCTGCCTAGAAATACTTCAGCAAGTAAATACCACGACTTGTCGTTTGCCTAGTGATATTGCTAACTCATTTTTTATCAGCCAGTTGTCAAGTACTATGACAGAACGATCTATTCTGTAGCAGATATGATGGAGAGACGCTACCGTTTGAATAGAGACATATATCGTCGGCATATGTGAATAGTATAACAGCTGGAGATAATAGTATATTTCAGTATCAATAGTATTTATGGTGTACATTATCGGACTGTTGGACGCCTTTTGAGGAAAAAAATTAGGATGTCCTGCGTAAGCCTGCCGTATTATTTCTCACCTGAATGTACGACCGCCGATTGTGAAGAGGGCCGTCTATACCTGTGATGAATGTATCTGCAATTCTTAGAACGCAAAGCTCCGTTAATTTGCATGGTCACCAACCTTTCTTTATAAAAGTACTGTTGTGTGGTGTAGCAAACAAAACATATGAGTGGATTGAGTATTTCTTGTTAGGAAGGCCACAGTATTTTATCCTGGATGGAGAGTCATCAACAACAGCAGAAACAGCTTCATGCGTGCGCCAGAGAAGTGTGTCGGAAATCTTCTTAAATGTAGTACGCGGCATGATCAAAAAACACGATAAATAATTTTTCTAGAAACAAAATAATAAGTTTACATGGAATTTGATTTAATCTCTTTCAAAGTACTGTCCTTGGCTAGAAATGCACTTCAATGCAGTTATCCCAACGTTCAATCCATGAGTGGAAACATTTCTGGAAGGGCGTTCAGCTGCTCTGTCGTGGCCCTCTCTGTGTCAGAATGGTGTCAAAACATTTCCTTCGAGCACGGTTTTAATTTCTGGGAATGGCCAGAAGTTGCATGGTGCTAAATCTGGCGAGTAAATCAGATACGATCAGACAGGAACACTTTTTACTAGCGAATCAAAATCAAGATCTGGCATGGCTTGTTGTTGTGAGGAAAAAAGTAGCCGTTCCCTCATTTTCCCGGTCTCTTTTTTCGTACATCGTTTCGCAAAAGTTGTAGTACGCCCTTGTAAAATGCAGAGTTGATAGTTATCCTTCTTGGAAGGAACTCTTATCGCACTATGCCCTCTGTCGGAAAAAAAAGTCAGCATGACTTTGATATTTGATTTTGACTGTTGTGCTTTTTTAGGGCGAGGATATTTATGGATTTTCCATTGGCAACTCTGAATTTTCCTCCCCGTATCATATCCATAGACCCAAATTTCATCCCAACTTACAGTTTTGGACATCATGTCCGGATTTGAGTAAAGACGATCCTTCAACTCTTTAAACTGACACACGATTTTTCTTCCATCACTCAATAGTCTGCAAACAAATTTTGAACTCACTTGTCTCATTTGCAAATTATCAGTTAAAATGTTTTTCACTGACACATACGAGATGCTAAGTTATTCAATAAGCTCCCGAATCGTTATTTGACAGTTTGAACGAACAATTTTTCTGCTTTTTGCACGTTTTCTGCTTTTGAGGTTAATGAACGTCCGAAACGTTGCTCGTCTTCTACCGACTTATCTCGGTTTTTAAATCATGTCTTGTAAACAGTCTTTAGAGTCACAGCAATATCGACATAAACCTGTTTCAACATGTTATGAGTTTCTTGGCATCTTTTTGCTACTTCAAACAATACTTAATGCTCACGCGTTAAGCCATGATGCGCGAGAGATACGGTAAACACAATCTCACTCTGGCGTCTCTGGACGCTGAGTGACAAGTCAGAACTTGTTCCAACTTGACGCTGCCTGTCTCAACGGAACAAGATATCGGACAGATTACATCAAATGGTTGTAGCGTCAGCAGGTGCTGCTAAAACCGTATTTTTTTTTATTACATCTCGTATATTAATGGCCTGGAGGGCAATATTATTTGTAACCTCAAACTTTTTGCAGATATTGCAATTATCTATGATGAAGTACTATCTGAAAGAAAAGCAAACATCCAGTCAGCTGTTGATCAGACTTCAAAGTGATGCGAAGTTGGCAACTTGTTTTTAATGTTCAGTGATGTAAAACTGTGCATTGTACAAAACGCAGAAAATTAGTATCCTATAGTTGCAAGAAGGATATATATAAATAATAGTGGAAGGTACGTAAATGATAAATTAGCTATTGAAAGAGTAGGATTTGTACATAGGTAATAGAATACGATAAAATTACGAAAAGGAATAAGTTACCGAATATAATAAGCGTTACAAAGATAATGAAGTTACAGTAGAGTAGTTTTTTGGTGTATGTCCATACATTATGTGATCAAAAGTATCCGGATACCTGTCTGAAAATGACTTACAAGTTCGTGGCGCCCTCCATCGGTAATGCTGGAATTCAGTATGGTGTTGTTCCACCCTTACTTAGCCTTGATGACAGCTATCACTCTCGCAGGCATTCGTTCGATCAGGTGCTGGAAGGTTTCTTGGGGAATGGCAGCCCATTCTTCACGGAGTGCTGCACTGAGGAGAGGTATCGATGTCGGTCGGTGTGGCCTGGCACGAAGTCGGCGTTCCAAAACATCCCAAATTTGTTCTATAGGATTCAGGTCAGGACTCTGTGCAGGCCAGTCCATTACAGGGATGTTATTGTCGTGTAACCACTCTGCCGCAGGCCGTGAATTATGAACAGCTGCTCGATCGTATTGAAAGATGCAATCGCCTTATCTGAATTGCTGTTCAACAGTGGGAAACAAGAAGGTGCTTAAAACATCATCAGTGTAGGTCTGTGCTGTGATAGTGCCACACAAAACAACAAGGGGTGCAAGCCCCCTCCTTGGAAAACATGAGCACAACATAACATCACCGCCTCCGAATTTTACTGTTGGCACTGCACACGCTGGCAGATGTCGTTCACCGGGCATTCTCCATATCCACACCCTGCCATCCGATCGCCACATCGTGTACTGCGATTCGTCACTCGACACAACTTTTTCCACTGTTCAATCGACCAATGTTTACGCTCCTTACACCAAGCGAGGCGCCGTGTGGCATTTACCGGCGTGATGTGTGGATTATGAGCAGCCACTCGACCATGAAATCCGAGTTTTCTCACCTCCCGCCTAACTGTCATAGTACTTGCAGTGGATCCTGATGCAGTTTAGAATTCCTGTGTGATGGTCTGGATAGATGTCTGCCTATTACACATTACGACCCTCTTCAACTGTCGGCGGTCTCTGGCAGTCAACGGACGAGGTCGTCCTGTACGCTTTTGTGCTGTACGTGTCCCTTCACATTTTAACTTCACTATCACATCGGAAGCAGTGGACCTAGGGATGTTATGAGTGTGGAAATGTCGCGTACAGACGTATGACCCAAGTGACTCCCAATCACCTGATCACATTCGAAGTCCGTGAGTTCCGCGAAGCGGCCCATTCTGCTTTCTCACGTCTAATGACTACTGAGATCGCTGATATGGAGTACCTGGCAGTAGATGGCAGCACAATGCACCTAATATGAAAAACGTATGTTGTTGGGGGTCTACGGATACTTTTGATCACATAGTGTATCTTGTGACTATCTAATACAATATGGCAAACGTGAACATAGTAAACATTGTAGTATGTTTTAATACAATAGTATTGGTTTCGTTGGTGGTGTTGCGCCTCTTTCCTTGCCATTTTTAGTTGACCCTTGAGAGGGGTACGTTCAGAGTTGTCGAGAGGTCGTGTTCTTGCGATCTGTTGGTTTCTTGTGCTAATGCGTGGTGTCGTGTTTGTTTGCTTGCTCGTGCATGTGAGGTTAATCTATTATCCTTTCTTTGTGGTGTTGTGTTGTGGGTGTTGTGTTTTCAGTTAGGGGCAGTAGGCTCGGGGCAAGGTCAGGGAGTGATTTGGATGTGTTATGGGCTGTTGTGCGTGAGGGTGGTATGTATTTGTATATCGGTTTTCTGTTTCCTCTGTGGTTAATCGTGAGTATATTCCCCATACTGGGCCTTGTGTGGCATATGTGACTGATATATCTCGCTCTTCGCTTGTTTGCAGTGGTTCGATCCCAATGCTTTCAAGACTTCATTGCTGGAAATTGTGGGTGGTAGTTTGGTGATGCTACTGAGCAGTCTTCTTCCTGTTCTGTAGAGTGTTTCAGCAATGTGGGCCTGTATTCCTCCGAGTGGGGCAACCGCATACTCTAGCCAGGTCTTACAGGTATGTGTAGTGCTGTTTCGTCGCTACAGCCGTGGAAGCGTCCTTGTACTCGTCTTACCAGGTTTCGTATGAGTCGTGTTTTGTTTCGTAGGTAGTTCATGTGTGTTTTCCAATTGAGGTGGCGGTCGAGGTGTGCTCGTAGGTATTTAGCTGTGTTGTTGAGTATGAGGGGGGAGTCCCATAGTGATAGTTGAATGTCGTTATTGTCTTGTTGTCGGTTTTAGGTCAGTGTCTGTGTTAGAAGAGAACTGTTTACGTCTTGGCACGCGGCCGACTAATATCTCCTGCCCCCGCGAGCCTCTCCACAACCTATGGAGAGGGTAGACGTCACGGAGAAAGAGGCAGCTGCCATTATAAAGTATACTGGCGCACTATCGGGAAAAATCGGATGCATATTGAAGAAACATCGAGCAAAAACTGTCTTTTGCCCGCCCAGTAAAGTACGAACATTACTGGGAAGCGTCAAAGACGATCTCGGTTTGCGGAAGGCCGGCATATACCATATTCCATGTCATTGTGGGAAGACATATATTGGACAGACAGTGTGCACCGTCGAAGTTCGTTGCCGAGAACACCAGAGGCAAACTCGGCTGATGTATCCCAAGTCAACGGTCGCAGAGCACTGTTTGAACGACAATCACGCGATGGAGTATGAACGTACCAGGATCTTGGCACAGACTTCCAAACACTGGGACAGCGTCGTTAGAGAGGCCACAGAAATTCGCAGCAGGGGCGATCTCATCAATCGACATTGCGGCTATAATATTAGCAAGGCTTGGAACCAGCACTGAGCTTAATTAAGTAGACTCTCAGTAAACAAAACGATCTGATGACCAGGGCGAACAGATAACATCAGCACTGTCACACGCTAGCGTCTCCGCGACAGCCGACGCGTGGGCGCGGGCGCGGGGACAGGGGATATTAGACAGAGCAGCTCGCGGAAGCAGGGGATATTAGTCGGCCGCTCGTCCGAATTACAGTAACTTGAGACTACGAATGTTTCCACGCGGAAATACTAGGGTCTCTCGAAGACGCAGTTAATGCCGAAGTACTCGGGGCCGACGCAGTCCTAGCGTTCCTCAACCGAGGAATACTACGAGCAGCAAATGCAGCCATCCCGAGACGAACGCAGCGACGACGAGACTTCCCGCGTCAGTTAGCGCCACACATCCTGGCGGCTATCACTGAGAGAAACCGACTCTTCCGTGAATGGCAGTTCTCTCCTCAACCCAGACGACGGCAGCGCCTGGAAAATCGCGAAGAACCTCTTACGGCGCCGACAGCGGTACCAACGCTACCAATCGGCGACGAATACTTCAGCGAGCCAAATGCAAAAGGCAGCGTGCTGGCCGGCGCATTCGCCGCAAACTTCACGCCAGTGGCCGACGTCGTGAACGAGGCACACAGCCGTGGGATCGACCAGAAACTCCCAATCTCCCTAGCAGCTAGAAATGAAGAAGACATAATCAAGCTGATTACAGAGGAACAAGTCGTGGTGCAACTTCGTTCCCTGAACACCAGGAAGGCAGGAGGGAGCGACGGAATAAACAACCAACTGCTGAAGAACCTCCGACCCCACCAGCATTTAGCTGACGTGTTCAACGGGTTACTCCGCACAGGCAGCTAGCACGTGGAAACACGCTGAAGTTGTAGCCATCCTGAAGACCGTCAAAGATCCACTAGCTACCGACGCATCAACCTGCTCCCGTCGCTCTCGAAAGTTTTCTAGATGCTTTACGCGAAAAGGCTGATGAACAAGTCACCCGGGAGGGTGTTATTCCAGACGAGCAGTTTGGTTTCCGTAGCGGCCTTTCGACATCTCTGCAGTTTCTGAGGCTGGTAGAGACGGCGATGAGAGCACTGGCAATAATAGCTTGGAGCAGTGTTCCTCGATATCTCCAGAGCCTTCGATTGCGTCTGACACAACGGTCTCATATACATACACTTTGTACTCGGGACACCTCCTAAGATCCTACCGAGCGGAGCGATCCTTCCAAGTCAGGACAGACCGACAGATACGTGCTGGGGTGCCACAGGGGTCGGTGTTCGGCCCCTTGCTGTACTCACTGCACACTTTCAACAAACCGCGAGTGGCGCGCGTCGAATTGGCACTCTACGCCGCTTACGCAGCGGTGTGTGCCCGCAGCATGAACGGGCAGACGATATAACGCCGCCTCCAACTCGGGTGCGACACTCTTGGTTCGTGGTCAACGATATGGCTGCTGAAATTCAACGCTGTGAAGAGCCACGCAGTGATCTTTACTCGAAGAATGCTGCAGCCAGATCTCTCGCCCATCGAAATCTTGGGAGCATCTACAGAGTGGTTCATTGATAGTGACCGGGCCAAATATCTCACGAAATTAGCATCAAACGAAAAAACTGCAAAGAACGAAACTCGTCTAGCTCGAAGGGGGAAACCAGATGGCGCTATGGTTGGCCCGCTAGATGGCGCTGCCATAGGTCAAACGGATATCAACTGCGTTTTTTAAAATAGGAACCCCCACTTTTATTACATGTTCGTGTAGTACGTAAAGAAATATGAATGTTTTAGTTGGACCACTTTTTTCGCTTTGTGATAGATGGCGCTGTAATAGTCACAAACGTATAAGTACATGGTATCACGTAACATTCCGCCAGTGCGGACAGTATTTGCTTCGTGATACATTACCCGTGTTAAAATGGACCGTTTACCAATTGCGGAAAAGGTCGATATCGTGTTGCTGCATGGCTATTGTGCTCAAAATGCCCAACGGGCGTGTGCTATGTATGCTGCTCGGTATCCTGGACGACATCATCCAAATGTCCGGACCGTTCGCCGGATGGTTACGTTATTTAAGGAAACAGGAAATGTTCAACCACACGTGAAACGTCAAGCACGACCTGCAACAAATGATGATGCCCAAGTAGGTGTTTTAGCTGCTGTCACGGCTAATCCGCACATCAGTAGCAGACAAATTGCGCGAGAATCAGGAATTTCAAAAACGTCGGTGTTGAGAATGCTACATCAACATCTATTGCACCCGTACCATATTTCTATGCACCAGGAATTGCATGGCGACGACTTTGAAAGTCGTGTACAGTTCTGCCACAGGTCACAAGAGAAATTACGGGACGATGACAGACTTTTTGCACGCGTTCTATTTAGCGACGAAACGTCATTCACTAACAGCGGTAACGTAAACCGGCATAATATGCACTATTGGGCAACGGAAAATCCACAATGGCTGCGACAAGTGGAACATCATCAACCTTGGCGGGTTAATGCATGGTGCGGCATTATGGGTAGAAGGATAATTGGCCCCCATTTTATCGATGGCAATCTAAATGGTGCAATGTATGCTGATTTCCTACTTAATGTTCTACCGATGTTACTACAAGATGTTTCACTGCATGACAGAATGGCGATGTACTTCCAACATGATGGATGTCCGGCACATATCTCGCGTGCGGTTGAAACGGTATTGAATAGCATATTTCATGACAGGTGGATTGGTTGTCGAAGCACCATACAATGGCCCGCACGTTCACCGGATCTGACGTCCCCGGATTTCTTTCTGTGGGGAAAGTTGAAGGATATTTGCTATCGTGATCCACCGACAACGCCTGACAACATGTGTCAGCGCATTGTCAATGCATGTGCGAACATTACGGAAGGCGAACTACTCGCTATTGAGAGGAATGTCGTTACACGTATTGCCAAATACATTGAGGTTGACGGACATCATTTTGAGCATTTATTGCATTAATGTGGTATTTACAGGAAATCACGCTGCAACAGCATGCGTTCTCAGAAATGATAAGTTCACAAAGGTATATGTATCACATTGGAACAACCGAAATAAAATGTTGAAACGTACTTACGTTCTGTATTTTAGTTTAAAAAACCTACCTGTTACCAACTGTTCGTCTAAAATTGTGAGCCATATGTTTGTGACTATTACAGCGCCATCTATCACAACGCGAAAAAAGTGGTCCAACTAAAACATGCATATTTCTTTATGTACTACACGAATATGTAATAAAAAATGGGGGTTCGTATTTAAAGAAACGCAGTTGATATCCGTTTGACCTATGGCAGCGCCATCTATCGGGCCAACCATAGCGCCATCTGGTTTCCCCCTTCAAGCTAAGCAAGTTTCGTCCTTTGTAGTTTTTTCGTTCGATGCTTATTTCGCGAGATATTTGGCCCGGTCACGATCAATTGACGTGACCACCCTGTATACCACGCAGCAAGACGGCGAAGTACCTAGGTATCATCCTCAACTAAAGACTCTCCTGGGCGCCTCATACCCGCTACTGAACCCGCAGTCGGCACTCTGCCGCAACACGGCATCACGCTGTACCTAACACAGTCCCGACCAGTGTTGGAATACGCAGCTGTGGTGTGGGGAAAGGGCGCAGATTCGCTCATCGCAACGCAACGCTGCAAAGGATCCAGAACCGATCTCTGAAGACCGCTCTACATCTTCCGAGTGGATACTCCACTCGTGTGCTGTACGGGGCACAGGCTTCCCGCTCCTGCAGAACAGGTTTAGGATCATGCCAGGTCCTTCTACGAGAAGGCGGGAAAATCCCGCAACCGACTCGTCCGTGACCTGGGCCACCAACCCTATCACAGACCAACAACAAGTTGGCCTGACTTGTTGCGAGAATAATTTTCTCGCAAAAGACACATGATATAATCACTACATCACTCAAGGACAATTCGTATAGGGGTAAGATTCTTCTTTTCTTCCCCACAGGAACACCATTTTTATGCTTTACATTGCTCGACATGCGGAGCAAGGAAAGCCCGCCAATGAAGCCAAGGAAAGCTCGCCAATGGAGCGTCGGCGTCAGCTCAGGAACCGCACTCAACAGAACACATCATCCACCCTCGGAGAATGGATGGAACATAGTGGAGCGGAACGGGAAAATCTACTGTGAACCTTCGCGACCGACTACGCCCGACGGTCGGAACCTACCACCGCGCCACTAGATACCAGAACCGGACGATAGAGTGGAATCACTCCAGACACCAACAGCATCAGCAGGCAGCTGAAGACGAGCCAACGACACTCGGAGCCCACCACCGGACACGACGAGATAAGTCACCACCACATGTGTTACTTCATATGTGTTACAACTTCTGAAAGACTTCACGCAACACAAACTACCCACATCAGATACGCCACCAAATCAATCAGAATGACGAGATACGGTGAAACATTCATCAGGATAGTAATGTGGAGAATCGCAAGCCGAATTCAATCAGAAACGCCGAAGGTTCGTGAATACCAGAACAATAGTTAAGGAATTGCCCCCAAGATAGAATACAAGGGACCGGCCCCAACAATGCCAACAGCCAGCATTTAGCGTAGTAATAAACAGAATACCACTTGACGTGGAATACGAGGAGACTCACAAATAACTCAAGACTTAAAAGTAGATAAAGTGTGGCGAATGCGTTGTAACAAAAGAAACGGAGCATTCACCGCAACAAAGACATAATAGACGCCATCCTGAGCAATGGAGTAATAATAGATTACGCGCACAAAGAAGGCGAACCCGAGGCAGGATTCGAACCTGTGACCGTAGCGGTCGCGCGGTTCCAGACTGAAGCGCCTAGAACCGCTCGACCACACCCGCCGGCTCCTAGACATCGAGCGTGCTTTTGATAAGCTGTGGCATCGCTGTTCAAACTTTCGCAATTAGGAATACCAACCAGAATGATAAGGATAATAAACGCTTACGTAACTAACAGAACCTGCAGAAAATACATAGGAGACTAAACCCACAAGCAAGGAGTCCCCCAAGGAGGAATACTATCATCATTATTGTACACTCTGTACACTACAGACATACCAAATGACACGACACCAGACGAGACGGTTGCAATGCGTGTGGACGACACCGCATACTGGTGCACCGGACTAAAAACAGCAGCAATACATCGGACGGCAAGGGCATACCTCCGAAAATTAGAAACAAGGATGGCAAAATGGAGAATAAAACCAAATCCTACTAAACACAAACAATCCTTTTCAGACATAGAAATGCGAAAAGAAAACGAAGACATACGACCAATCCTATCGGTCGCAACACTAAGACTAAGCAGGACAGCAAAATGTCTGGGGGTGCACCTGGACAAATACATGAACTGGAGCGCTCATTTGGCTCACCTAGTAGATAAAATAAGACACAGACAAAACCTAATAGGACTAATCCAAGGACACCTCTACGAATGCGAAAACAAAACGGCAATACATAGTATAAAACATTCATTAGACCATTAATAGAGTACGCCACAGTACCCCTAGGAGGCATCTCAAGACCAGTTGCAAGCCGACTCTACAGCACTGACTACCCCCGCTAACCCCTTTCAGTGATGAATATCGCACCACAAAAATAGTCTCTACAAATAAGACTTACTCGACTAAGAGCAAATTATGGCAGAGAAATCCTACAAAGACGCCCTGACATGGAAGATCTAATTACAACTAGACCTCCGCCAAAAAGAATACCCCGACATAAATACACAGTGCCAGCTTGTACAGTAGCACATAGCATATCGAAAATATTTCCAGAAACCGCCCGCACCATGGAACACATTATACAAAACTTAGCACAACATTCACATTTAGACGAACTACCAGAGCCATGAAACAACACACATAGGCGCGCGCGCGCGCACACACACACACACACACACACACACACACACACACACACACACGAGCGCGCGCGCGCGCGCGCACACACACACACACACGCACACACACACACACACGCACACACACCCACACACACACACACACACACACACACACACACACACACACACACACACACACAAAACTAAGTCAACTGCCTGCACCTCCAAATACACCAATGTGTAAGATGTAATTTACGTATAATGACAATGCACTTTTCTAACGAACTGCATACATGTAAAACCTCGTATAGCTGAAAAGGGCATATGCAAGCCTTCGAACAGCCCGCTCTCCCACATCAGGGGGGGGGGACTCAGGAGTTCGTCAGGGTGATGTCTGATCGCAAAATTTTGTGCCCGTTAGAACCGGCAGTACACCGGTGGATCGTTCAATCAATTCGTCAGTGTTCTCTTACCGTGATTTTGTGCTGCATTGTTCGGCGATATCCACGTTTGTCTTGGGCTCAGTCGGCCTTCGCGATGTTCGTCGTTATGTGATGGTGAGACTTTCGGTTGTTCGATGCACTTCATTTGATTGAGAACTTTGTGGATTTAGTCAAACTTTTCAGCTAGTGAGTTTCGAAGAGTTGCATCTGATGACAGTTGCGGCGCTGTAGGAGGATTCGCAGAAACCTGGAACCATAGTACAATGTTTCCATCAAACATGACAGTTTATCGATAGGGCGGGAACACTAAATGACGTAGTATCGATAAAACGTGAGTACTAATGGCTACCGCTTCTTGAGGCAAGTCCACACACTTCTGCGACTCGAAGCGAATTGTTTAGCTGACCCTGTTCTCGAACGCAGCAGCCAACTTAAATAGCGCCTCTATAGTACGGCCGTTGCTATGCAACAGTACACCATAGTTCAATTCCAGGCGGCTGCTACGCGCATTTGTTTTCCGGCGTCAGGCCATTGTTGCTAGAAAGTACATCTCTTCGGTGATTTCGATTGTGGTGAATGAGGGACCTGCGAATGCTGGAGCTCAAACATTGCCGAAACCGTAAGTTTCCTTACTGTTCATTACGTTTCCAATAATGTTATTATTTACGTAGTCCTAGAACTCTACTACGATCCTGGTCTTGTCTATATCAGCTCCAGGTAGTGCCCTGCGACATGAGATTTGTTTGGCTCCTGCATAGTGCACGATGCAGATGTGTCATGTTAACGATCTGCCCCTCATATTACATCTACATGTTCACAGAACGTGGTACACATCCAGTTTTAGGAGTCCTATACTATCCTTAATTGGCATAAGTGAAACGTAATCACGTGAGGTATGTTACCGCATTATGATGTAAACTACGGAAAATGCTGAACTAACCAGAGCTTCCACCGTGTTGCACCAGTCTTCCTCAGGGCCTAGATTGTTCTAGCTGCACGTGAGCACTTTTGTGTACTGCGCCTGTTCTGGTATAGAGAATACCGACGTATAGAGAATACCGACGTTACTGCTCTAATCTAACTAGGTGGCGAAGTGTCTAAGACCCTAGAGTCACCTTCGGAGGACAGAGATTCAAAACCCCCTACGTCTATCATGGTTTAGGATTTTTGTGAGCCGGCAGCAGTAGCCGAGCGGTTCTAAGCGCTTCAGTCTGGAACCGCGCGACCGCTACGGTCGCAGGTTCGAATCCCTCCTCAGCATGTATGTGTGCGATGTCCTTAGGTTAGTTAGGTTTAAGTAGTTCCGAGTTCCAGGGGACTGATGACCTCAGATGTTAAGTCACATAGTGCTCAGTGCCATTTGAACCATTTGATTTGATTTTTGTGATTCCTTAAATCGATTATGGCTATCGCCGAGATGGTTCCTCTGAAGTGTAGGCCCTATGCCTCCAGTTTCCCTCCCTATACTCCACCGATCCGAAATTCGGTATGCTATCCCTCTGGATGGTCTCACCTCGCCTTTGAGGTATAAAGTCCTGTGTCGATGGGAAAATGAGTGGCCAGAAGTGATCGACAACAATCTCCGTGTCGTCAAGCCCACAACTTGGCCGTGGCGTACTTCCTCCCAGCCACGTCGACGGGACGAGGTCCTTCTTACTCGTCTTCGCATCGGCCACAGCCCTATGACGCATGGATTTTGTACTCCGGCGAGAGGACCCTCCGATGTGTGATGCTTGTGGAATGCAGATCACGGTGCGCCACATTTTATTGGACTGCATTTTATTTGCCGACCAGCGGACTGCAGCGGATTTGCCGGCGGATCTGCAGTCTATTTTATGTAACGATCAAACGAATGTGGTTCGTGTTTTAAAGTTTTGTGAATTGTCCCACGTTTTTAACAAGAGTTTGGGGAGATGTTTTTAATGTGTCAACAGGGTGGCTGGCTCACCCAGGTTTTTTGTAAGTGGTCAGCCGGTCATATTTCCGTATGTTGTTCTTTTAGCTCTTCCGTGTTTTGTTTTCCCTCTGTTTTACTTTCCTGATTAGCTATCTTCCCCCCTCGTTGGTTTTAGTGCATGTGAGAGTGCCTGCGCGATAGAGTGATTGGTCATTTCGAGTGCATGCGTATATGACAATTTTAGTTCTTATCCACATTTGTTTGTTACAATAAATGTCAGGGCGCTGATAACTCGCCTTTGGGTGCTCATAAGATCCCAAAACACACACACGTACTTCTTCTCTAGCGATACCACTGCCCAAGGGCCGCTAAACCTTAAACTTCCTCTATACTTTCAATTTCCTACCGTTTATTTGCCCTAAAATATCAATGATCGGGTAAAGAACAAGGGGAAGGGTATGTTTGAGCCTGTTCGTGCATTTCAAATCTCATTGATGATTGTAGCACAGTATCAGCCAGCGACAAGTCTCTGCGCGGCTTTGTTCTGTTGCTGCTACTTGCGGAAATACGGTATCAGTTATGCCCGTGCAGTTAGTTTCGACAGTCCGCAAATTTAGAAACAGTGACGTATTTTTAATTTGAATGAGAGTTGATGTATAAAGAACAGATACTTTGAAGGGAGGAAGGCTATATGTATACAGCAGTTTAAATAGGCCTCACCGTCAAGGCTTGCCATTTTGCTTAGCGATGAAACTGTGAAACTCATGCGAAATATCTAAATACGTAGAATTCTTGCCTTTCTTTACTTTTACACAGAGAAAATAATTTTAGTGCAACTATGTTCTTTTGCAGCATTTCCCCGCAGAATGTAACTTTTTGGGGTGCATTACGGCGTTTTTGGACAGTGTTTTGACGTCTTACTGTTGCTTACTTATGGTCTTCTCTGTGTGGAATAACGATCAGCACATCCCTTTTGATGACACCATCCGAGTCGCTAGTACGCTGGGTGAGATGACGTACAATAATTCAGATTGTTTCATTGTGATGTGTTGGATGTAGAAACAATCTAGAACTCAGTGCCCATGTCTACGCGTCCTAAAGAATTAAAGTTGTTCCAAAGTTGGTCAAAGTTCAAAATAGGTTTTTGGCATAGTAATTATTAATTTAGAGAAACGATAATGGACAGAGGTTAATCCGCGTTGAAACTAGAACTGAATAGCGGTCTTAGTATTTCAATTGGCAAAATTTGATTTTCCATAAAAAAAAGTGGTTATCCCGTACGCGTCCTGTAGTAGTACTACCGTACGCGCGTGCTGCTAGTACTACTACAGCACGCGTACGGGATAACCACTTTTTTGATGGAAAATCAAATTTTGCCAATTGAAATACTAAGACCGCTAATTAAAGAAGAATAGACTTGCTGCAAACAGTGAAATTAAATGAGACGCGAGTGCAAATAAAAAATTTTTTTACGAAAATACTTTAAAAAGTAAATTACACTTTGTTATGATAGGCCAAGTAAGTTACGTTGAATGTTGCATTGCATTTAAAGAGACATAGAACCATGACACGGTTTTTCAGCAGAGTCACCAAGAATCTATAAACAACGGTCACAGCGTTCTACCACTCGCTATGGTTCTACCAAACGTTCAGTTCCTCGACAATATAAATCCCCTCCTTGGTTGCGGAGCCATCCCAGAACCGCTTTGTGGACCCCCTCATCGTTGGGAGTTGGAAAAAATCTCCCCTCCTCCCAGATGTTCTTTTCAGCTCGTTGGAAATCTGGAAATCGGATGGTCAAACTATTGGAACCATTTCGCTACCGCTGGACGCAATACTGCATTTGGTCCATACACCGCCGAAATTTCACGGTGAATCTGTGTGCAGTTTAGAAGTTTTTTCCACATAAATCATACTGTCCCGCGACTTCAACTTTGGAGTACGTGTCCGGTTGCTGTGCCATTTCAGTCGCACACTGTAATGCATCTGTTATTCGTACTCCAACGACAGTACGCCACACTTGTTGCCCACTGATTTTAGTGTGGGACGACATGTGCAACTTACTTTCTGGAGTTCCTACGTTCTTGTTTTATGTCTTTTGTCTCTGACAAATCTTTATATGCCTGAATAAATGTCAAATTACACCACGGCTCCGATCCAATTAAACTCTAGGTCTACTTATAATGGCTCGAATGAGCTGATCATAGTAATAAATTAGTATCGTAATAAATTAGATGATGCTATATTACCTGCAATGCGACCGTAGTTAGTAAGTACCAATCAAGCCCTAATTCGTTAAAGAATCAAACTCAAATTTGTAAAACAGCTTCGAAGGTCTCATTACTTTACAAATGAGTTAATGTGTTCAACATTTGGCGTTAAGCATGTAAACGAGAAAAAGTTTCTAAGTCGTCACGCCTGATGTTGAAGTTTCACTGTGCGCCGTTTTAAGCAGAAGCTAGTTTTTCACGCATCTACAGTGAAGAGCCAAAGAAACTGGTACACCTGCCTAATATCGTATAGGGCCCCCGCGAGCACTCAGAAGTACCGGAGCAGGACGTGGCATGGACTCGACTTGTGTCTGGACTAATGCTAGAGGCAATTGACACCATGAATCCTGCAGGGCTGTCCATAAATCCGTAAGAGTACGAGGAGGTGAAGATATCTTCTGAATAGCACGTTGCAAGGCATCCCAGATATGCTCAATAATGTTCATGTCTGGGGAATTTGGCGGCCAGCGGAAGTGTTTAAACTCAGAAGAGTGTTCCTGGAGCCACTTTGTAGCAATTATGGACTTGTGGGGTGTTGCAGTGTCCTGCTGGGATTGCCAAGTCCGTCGGAATGCACAGTGGACACGAATGGGTGCAGGTGATCAGACAGGATGCTTACGTACGTGTTACCTATCAAAGTCGTAGCTAGACGTATCAGGGATCCCATATCACTCCAACTGCACACGCCCCATACCATTACACAGCATCCATCAGCTTGAACAGTCCCCTGCTGACATGACGGGTCCATGGATTCATGAGATTGTATCCGTACCCGTACACGTTCGTCCGCTCGATACAATTTGAAACGAAACTCGTCCGACCACGCGACATGTTTCCAGTCATCAACAGTCCAGTGTTGGTGCTGACGGGCCCAGGCAAGGCGTAAAGCTTTGTGTCGTGCAGTCTTCAAGCGTACACGAGTTGGCCTTCGGCTCCGAAAGCTCATATCGATGATATTTCGTTGAATGTTCGCACACTGATACTTGTTGATGACCCAGCATTGAAATCTGCAGTAATATGCGGAAGGACTGCGGTTGTGTAACATTGAACGATTATCTTCAGTCGTCATTGGTCCCTTTCTTGCAGGATCTTTCTCCGGCCGCAGCAATGTCGGAAATTTGATGTTTTATCGGATTCCTGATATTCACGGTACACTTGTGAAAGGGTCGTACGGGAAAATCCGTACTTCATCTCATCTCGGAGATGCTGTGTCCCATTGCTCGTGCGCCGACTACAACACCACGTTTAAACTCACTTAAATCTTGATAAACCGCCATTGCAGCAGCAGTAACCGAACTAAAACTGCGGCAGACACTTGTAGTCTTAAACGTAGGCGTTGCCGACCTCAGCGCCGTATTCTGCATGTTTACATATCTCTGTATTTGAGCCGGCCGAAGTGGCCGTGCGGTTAAAGGCGCTGCAGTCTGGAACCGCAAGACCGCTACGGTCGCAGGTTCGAATCCTGCCTCGGGCATGGATGTTTGTGATGTCCTTAGGTTAGTTAGGTTTAACTAGTTCTAAGTTCTAGGGGACTAATGACCACAGCAGTTGAGTCCCATAGTGCTCAGAGCCATTTCTGTATTTGAATACGCATGCTTACACCAATTCATCTGGCGCTTCAGTGTAAACGTTTGTGATGACATATCTCCTGAACTATGTGTCGTACAATGATATGATTTTGCACATACATTAAATGCTATATGTTGATACTATTTGAAAACAGTGTTGCAAATAAAGTTGCCAGAAAAGAAGTAATAAATTAAAACGTCATGCTGAAGTTTTACTGCATGAACAGCGAAAATGTAGTAAGCGATAAAGTATTTTTCCCTTTTATGATTTAGTTTTTCTCCTTTTATCATTTTGTGGGAGATGTTAACGAGAAAACGTTTCATAAAGGTTTTAAATAATGTGTGCTTGGAAGTCACTGAGTGCGCGCCTTCTCAAATACTAGACGAATGCAGTCCGAGTATTTGCATGCCGTCAGTTGTACTGCCTCAAGACAAGCACACAGGTGCTTTGAGCTTCATGAAAGAGAGTATCCTGCAAATTATTTCTCTCACTTGCTTTTCTAGACTTCGTCGCTTACCACCACAATCAGCCATGACAACTAACAAGAAATGGAATAACAAGTTACGAAATAATTCGCTACGACCACGTTTAGTGCTCGCATTGGCTACCACATTCACAGCAGGGAGCCCAGAACACTAAATGAATTTTATCCATAGTGGATACTGTTGAACTCCGTGACTGTTCCTTTATAGGGTGTAGAAAAATTTCCGTTACCAGTCAGTTTGTAGATAAACACAGCGTATTTCACGAGTGCACGTTGTAATAGTGAAATATACAGCTAAACTTTATATAACTGAAATATGGACGTGAAAATGATAACTAGTGTGCAACTAAGTGGAAAAACTGTCACCACATCGTAACTATAATAATGATGTTTCATCTTTCTTGATCTCCAGCAATATAAACATGTACATGAATGTATAAACACCTGAGGATGGGCACAAGCCCGAAACTGGTCGTGTGACGAATAAATAACCATTTATTGTGACTGGTAGCGGAATTTTTTCTGCTCAGAACACTACTGAACGCTTATTGGCTGTCGGAGAATGCTTGACGTAGGTGTGCAGAACAATTCTAAATTCGACCGCCATCGTCCTCGACTCCAACTATAGCATTCTAGTGTTGGAGAACCGCGACCTTTTTTCCTTCAAGCTCGTTAGTATGGAACCAACTTTAGGGGGATGATTACTTTCATTTTATTGGGCACCTGAAGACGCAATAGGAGCAGCTGTGAGTGGTGGGCGGAGTGTCTGGAAGCCGTCGCCTTACCACAGTGAACTCTAGCGAAGTCGAAGATTTCTCGGTAGCGGTGCGGCGGTATGCGGCAGCGGGCTACTTTCGCCAACCGGTCACCATTCAAGGCCGCGGAGCCGCGAGGCGTGGACCGGCGACAGCCGATGCTGGCCAACTGGAACGCGGCCACGCCGCCTCTACTGCGCTGGCACCAGCCGCGGCGTCGCTACAACCTGCCGCTTCCAGGACTCGTGAAACACGAGAGCACAACGGGAGGCATTTGGAAAGCAAATTAAACTTCTGAGAGAAGAAATAAAAACTTTGAGGTCTTCCAATGACACGGTAATTCTGTCAGAGACCGCAAAGAACTTGGAAGACCAGTTGCCTAGAATAGACAGTGTCTTTAAGGCAAGTTATAAGAGGAACATAAAAAATAAAACGAGAATAATGGATAATAAATCAACCGATGCTGAGGGAATTACACTACTAGCCATTAAAATTGCTACACCAAGAAGAAATGCAGATGATAAACGGGTATTCATTGGACAAATATATTATACTAGAACTGACATGTGATTACATTTTCACGCAATTTGGGTGCATAGAACCTGACAAATTAGTACCCAAAACAACCACCTCTGGCCGTAATAACGGCCTTGACACTCCTGCACATTGAGGCAAACAGAGCTTGGATGGCGTGTACAAGTACAGCTACCCATGCTGCTTCAACACGATACCACAGTCCATCAAGAGTAGTGACTGGCTTATTGTGACGAGCCAGTTGCTCGGCCACCATTGACTAAACGTTTTCAATTGGTGAGAGATCTGGAGAATGTGCTGGCCAGGACAGCAGTCGAACATTTTCTGTATCCAGAAAGGCCCGTACAGGACCTGCAACATGCGGTCGTGCATTATCCTGCTGAAATGTAGGGTTTCGCAGGGATCGAATGAAGGGTAGAGCCCCGAGTCGTAACACATCTGAAATGTAACGTCCACTGTTCAAAGTGCCGTCAATGCGAACAAGAGGTGACCGAGACGTGTAACCAATAGCACCCCATACCATCACGCCGGATGATACGCCAGTATGGCGATGACGAATACACGCTTCCAATGTATGTACCGCGATGTCGCCAAACACGGATGCGACCATCATGATGCTGTAAACAGAACCTGGATTCATCCGAAACGATGACGTTTTTCCATTCGTGCACCCAGGTTCGTCGTTGAGTACACCATCGCAGGCGCTTCTGTCTGTGATGCAGCGTCAAGGGTAACCGCAGCCATGGTCTCCGAGCTGGTAGTCCGTACTGCTGCAAACGTCGTCGAACTGTTCGTGCAGATGGTTGTTGTCTTGCAAACGTCCCCATCTGTTGATTCAGGGATCGAGACGTGGCTGCACGATCCGTTACAGCCATGCGGATAAGATGCCTGTCATCTCGACTGCTAGTGATACGAGGCCGTTGGGATCCAGCACGGCGTTCCGTAACACCCTCCTGAGCCCACCGATTCCATATTCTGCTAACAGTCATTGGATCTCGACCAACGCGAGCAGCAACGTCGCGATACGATAAACCGCAATCGCGGTAAGCTACAATCCGACCTTTATCAAAGTCAGAAACGTGATGGTACGCATTTCTCCTCCTTACACGAGGCATCACAACACCGTTTCACCAGGCAACGCCGGTCAACTGCTGTTTGTGAATGAGAAATCGGTTGGAAACTTTCCTCATGTCAGCACTTTGTAGGTGTCACCACCGGCGCCAACCGTGTGTGAATGCTCTGAAAAGCTAATCATTTGCGTATCACAGCATCTTCTTCCTGTCGGTTAAATTTCGCGTCTGTAACACGTCATCTTCGTGGTGTAGCAATTTTTAATGACCAGTAGCGTAGATTAGAAAATGAGAAACTAGAAGTAGATGAGTTTTGCTATTTTCAGTAGCAGAAAATTGACAATGGCAGAAGTAAGCTGAACAATGCGGACTGGCAATACCAAGAACATCGTTTTTTACCAAAGAAAAATTTGTGAAGCTTCAGTGTAAATTCAAATGCAGTCTAGTACGGAAGAGAAATATGTAAAATAAACAGTTGAGATAAGAAGAGATTAGAAGTTCTTGGAACTTGATGCTATAGGAGAATGCTGATGTTTAGACTGACACATTCTGTAACTAATGAAGAGATTCTGGATGGACTAGGGAACAAAACAAATTTATGGCGCAGCTTGACCAGAAGAATGGTTCTTTTATACGACACATCACGAGGCACCAAGAAATTTTCAATTTGGTAACGGAGTGTAGGAAGTAAAAGTCGCAGAGAGAGACCAAGATTTGTCTAGATAAAGCAGATCGCAGTGGGTGTATATTGCACTAGTTAATCAGAGATGAAGAAGCTTGCATAGGATAGGCTTGTGCGAAGAGCTGCATCAAACAATCACTATTGCAGCAAACTGCCCCTTTCAGAGTGACGAGAGAAGGTTATACTTGGAAAAGACCAGGAGACAACCGACTGCAAAGCATACCCAGTACAGACCACATTCAGACCTGGTATTCAGCCCATAACCGCGCACAGATGAACAGCAGGCTGAAATTGAAGGAGATAAGGAAAAAGCAGTTAATGAAATAATGGAATATTGAAAATTTATGATACAGTGAGACGAAATGGAAATTTTAGGAGACAGTGACCAATGGCGTATGCAAAAGCGTCGAGAGAAGTTCAGCTGATGAAGAGTTGAATACTGTATAATACAGAAGGAAATAATTAAGGCAGGACAGCATACCGTCGGTATAGCGAAATTAAATTATAAGAAGCATAGAATGACGTGAGAAAATCTCGAGCGAATCTTACGTGTGAGGTAGGAATGCAGTTGTGTAGCTTGCTTAGGAATTAGACTAACCGAAAAAGCAAACAGACTAATTCAGAATGAGTAAGTCGAATATGCAAAGCTACTGAAAAGCACTGGTTTCCATGAATCAAGAGAGGATGAAAAACGCCATTGACCCAAAACGCTGTGGTGCACAACACGCGATGCATCTTTAATAAAACAGTAAAATACCATTTCATACTTGGAATACGTTTCAAACGTACGAAATGAATGTCAGCCTGGCGCAGTATTAATTAACGCCAATGTAGAGTTTAATTACTCCAAGCAACAGTGTAGCACATAGTAGTATAGTGATGTCATCGTGTTAATGCTAAAATCTATGACAAGGTGAAGGCCATTCTTGTTGTAAACCTGTGTTTAGTGCACTAACGGTCAGACGATTGCGAGCAGCCACAAGCCTACAGAGAGCATTCCAAGCCTGCTCTTGTTATTCAGATTGGAAGATCGAGCTGACCGTTTCACGGACTAGATTGTTTGTTTTTGAAGGTATTCCTCCTCAAAACAAGCCTTGTGTGGTCGAAAATTGTTTTCTCTTTCAAAATCATGCCCTCTTGCTCCAACACAAGGACGTAGACACTCAAAGAATATTGTCTCTCTAAATCTGCACAATCATTAAACCCCGCACAATTCCCGAAGACATCCAGTGTTTGATGGATGGTGACGGGTTCCGAATTTTCAATAAATCAAGGAATATCAGCCTGAAAAGTTAAGAGACGTATCCATGAAGAGAGCTGTGCTCTACTGATGAGTGCAGCGCACATGTTGGCTTGTTGTCTACAAATTTTTCTCCTGCCTCGAACGTGGAACATGTTGCCTCGGATACAAGCCACTCTCGAGAAGATTTCTGCTCGCAGAACTCGAGGTTTACTTCACACATTTGACTGATGCATGGTAAAAGATTTTACCAGCGTTGCAAATTCTCTGAGTGTTTTGGGCTGAAGGTCGTTATGTAAAACAAAACAGTCGCCAACTGCAAATAAATATCAGTTTAGACGTTTTTAGTCTCAGTTCATGACAAATTGGTCACTCCTTCTCCTTACATCCTATGTCTAAAATTCTTTTGTAGATACACCGCCCTGTCGGTGGTACTTTGATCAAACCAAACGCGTCCCCGGGGTCGTTCTAAATGGCGAGCACATCAGGGAGCTAGGCCAGTCGTGGGTGGGTACTGCTTTGACGCACGCAAAGCTGACGACCTCGGATTTGGTGATTGCCACTGTCAAGGTTACTATACAAACAGTTGGATTAAAGTATTCAGCAGTGATAGGGCGTTTCCGCGTGACGCCACTGTCTAGTAGCTGTACCAGAGCGAGACGCATTGTCGCATTCGGGTATGACACTATTTCTCTTACACTAACATTAATTTATGAGAATTGAGGGACCTTACACTTGTGTACACAAAGGCAAATAAAAAAATGAGAGGAATAACGTAATGAATTATGTGTACGGTAGAAACGTACATACATGGGGACTGAATGCTACTAGGGTCATGAAACCCCTATGGTTCAAAAATGGTTCAAATGACTGGGTACTATGGGACTTAACTTCTGAGGTCATCAGTCCCCTAGAACTTAGAACTACTTAAACGTAACTAACCTAAGGTCATCACACACATCCATGCCCGAGGCAGGATTCGAACCTGCGACCGCTGCGGTCGCGCGGTTCCCGACTGTAACGCCTAGAACCGCTCGGCCACTCCGGCCGGCAAACCCCTATGTTGTCTCAGTAGTAATGACAAGAGTGAAACTATACATTACGACTCCTCTTGACATATGTGTTCTGTTGCTGAATAATAACTTTTAAACTGGCGTCCTTCAGTCCGTTTTTATTACACAGTTTTTAATACTGAAAGTTTTCAGTTCAGTAAACACATTATGTGAATCACAATTTGCAATAGGCGTTTCTTGTGTTTTCCTCGTAATATATTTCTTAAATTTCGTTCGTGTTTTTCTATTTAAGAAGTGTAAGTTCGCATTTTGTATGTGTAAATTGATTTAGTCTGGAGCACAGTTTTCATAGCTCATTGAGGAATCAGCGGCCATTGGTGACACATCAGGAGGGTAGCAAGTGGCATATCTAGGATTCTGTCTGCCTTTATAATCTACTTCTTCTGGTAATCTTGGTGAGATGAGTAGGTTCATGAACAGCAGAATGTGATTTTGGTTACGGGCAGTCATCTTTAGGCTGTTATCTCGGGGTGTAGCGTTGGCAGAGAATCTGGTGCATCGCATGGGACACCTCAGGTGTCGCTTGTTTCAACCAAGGGCTCTGCTGCGGAGGCACCTCCTAGTGTGCCCGACGCGATGAATCTGCAGAGTGAGTGGCGGGTGATAATGCGTTGGCGCCGCTCGAGGCGGAGGGCCAGTGTGGAGACTGGCTGTCTGGCTTCGCTCATTCACCCGGTGAGTGGACAGGTGGCCGCTCCTTCAGCAAAGTCCGTGCAGGCACACGGGGGGAAGGGCTCAGTAGTTATTGAGAATTCCAACGATAGTCGCGTTATGGAGCCCTTTAGGCAGACAGCGTCCAGGGCCCGAAAGAAAGCCAGTGTGTACTCAGCATGTCTGCCAGAGGGCGTCATCCGAGATGTGGAGGCGGATTTGCCTGTGGCTATCAAGCGTGCAAAGTACAGTCGTCTGCAAGTCGTGGCTCACGTAGGCACAAAGAACGCCTGTCGCATGGGTTCTGAGTCCATCCTCAGTTCATGCAAGTGGCTGGCGGAGCCGAGTTGACGGTCTCAGATTTCTAGACCTGCATTGTCAGTTGGGGTTTTGTAGGACTCCCCTTGACAGATCAGGGACACACTACACGGAGGAAGCAGCTACTCGGGTAGCAGAGCACTTGTGGAGTACACATGATGCTTTTTTAGGCTAGGCGATTATTTGAGGTACTCCGATGAACACTCGTCAGTCGATAGGCAGCAAGGGAAGTCAGACTGCGTTCAGAGTAAAGATACTTCGACTGTCAAAATTGCGTAAGTAAATTGTCGAAGTATTCGTAACAAGGTTCCAGAATTTACTGCCGTCCAGGAACGTTCTCGCGCTCAGATTAATCTCGGGACCGAGAAGTGGCTGAAAGCCGAAATGGGAAGTTCTGAGTTATTTAGTGAGTCACGGAACGTACACTCCTGGAAATTGAAATAAGAACACCGTGAATTCATTGTCCCAGGAAGGGGAAACTTTATTGACACATTCCTGGGGTCAGATACATCACATGATCACACTGACAGAACCACAGGCACATAGACACAGGCAACAGAGCATGCACAATGTCGCCACTAGTACAGTGTATATCCACCTTTCGCAGCAATGCAGGCTGCTATTCTCCCATGGAGACGATCGTAGAGATGCTGGATGTAGTCCTGTGGAACGGCTTGCCATACCATTTCCACCTGGCGCCTCAGTTGGACCAGCGTTCGTGCTGGACGTGCAGACCGCGTGAGACGACGCTTCATCCAGTCCCAAACATGCTCAATGGAGGACAGATCCGGAGATCTTGCTGGCCAGGGTAGTTGACTTACACCTTCTAGAGCACGTTGGGTGGCACGGGATACATGCGGACGTGTATTGTCCTGTTGGAACAGCAAGTTCCCTTGCCGGTCTAGGAATGGTAGAACGATGGGTTCGATGACGGTTTGGATGTACCGTGCACTATTCAGTGTCCCCTCGACGATCAACAGTGGTGTACGGCCAGTGTAGGAGATCGCTCCCCACATCATGATGCCGGGTGTTGGCCCTGTGTGCCTCGGTCGTATGCAGTCCTGATTGTGGCGCTCACCTGCACGGCGCCAAACACGCATTCGACCATCATTGGCACCAAGGCAGAAGCGACTCTCATCGCTGAAGACGACACGTCTCCATTCGTCCCTCCATTCACGCCTGTCGCGACACCACTGGAGGCGGGCTGCACGATGTTGGGGCGTGAGCGGAAGACGGCCTAACGGTGTGCGGGACCGTAGCCCAGCTTCATGGAGACGGTTGCGAATGGTCCTCGCCAATACCCCAGGAGCAACAGTGTCCCTAATTTGCTGGGAAGTGGCGGTGCGGTCCCCTACGGCACTGCGTAGGATCCTACGGTCTTGGCGTGCATCCGTGCGTCGCTCCGGTCCGGTCCCAGATCGACGGGCACGTGCACCTTCCGCCGACCACTGGCGACAACATCGATGTACTGTGGAGACCTCACGCCCCACGTGTTGAGCAATTCGGCGGTACGTCCACCCGGCCTCCCGCATGCCCACTATACGCCCTCGCTCAAAGTCCGTCAACTGCACATACGGTTCACGTCCACGCTGTCGCGGCATGCTGCCAGTGTTAAAGACTGCGATGGAGCTCCGTATGCCACGGCAAACTGGCTGACACTGACGGCGGCGGTGCACAAATGCTGCGCAGCTAGCGCCATTCGACGACCAACACCGCGGTTCCTGGTGTGTCCGCTGTGCCGTGCGTGTGATCATTGCTTGTACAGCCCTCTCGCAGTGTCCGGAGCAAGTATGGTGGGTCTGACACACCGGTGTCAATGTGTTCTTTTTTCCATTTCCAGGAGTGTATATCGGAGTCACGGAACATCGGAAAGACACATTAGAGGCCATAGGGGGGGGGGGGGGGGGGCTGTTCGTTGTAGTTGAAAAAAGTATTGTCTCTATTGAGGTCGAAGTTGAGTATGAGAATGAAGTTATCTGGTCTCGTATGACAGGTGTAGGGGAAGCCATGTTAATTGTTGGGTGCTTTTACCGGCCACTCGATTCTGCTGTGACAGTCTTAGAGTCATTCAAAGAAAGTCTACGGTCAGTAGCGCGTAAAATACCCAGATTATGCAATACTAGTTGGAGGCGACTTTAACCTACCGAGTATAGATAGACTGGTAGGTCAGTGGATTCTTTGCAGGGCCACAGACAGTCTTGCGAATGACTTTTGAACATGTTTTTTGAAAACTGTATTGAGCAGCTAGATTGGCAGCCCACACGCAATGGAAATATCGTAGATCTTGTAGTAAGGTGGACGTAGAAGAATTACGGGCAAAGTTTAAGCAGCTTTAAAATCGTGGTCTGGAGAATGATGTGCCTAGTAAGTGGGTTAAGGACGGAAAAGACTCACCATGATTTAATAACAAGATTCGTAAAATGCTGAGGAAGCAGAGGCTCAAAGGAGAACGCGCAACTGACGACAAGCAAAGGCTAGTAGAGGTTCGTGCGCCTGTGAAAAGATCTATGCACAAAGCATACAACTACCACCGTCACATTTTATCAAAAGTCTGGCAGAGAACCCGAGAACATCCTGGTCCTGTGTAAAATCGCAGAGTGGTTGTAAGGCTTCCATCCAGTCACTTGTTGACCAGTCTGGTGTGGCAGTTGAAAATAGTGAAAAGAAAGCCGTTGTCGTAAATTTCGCGTTTAAGAAATCGTTCTCGCAGAAGAATTGTACAAACATACCGTCGTTTGATCACTGAACGGACTTCCATATGGACGATAAGACGCTATGGCAACAAGGTGCACCTTCAGTTTTAAACAGTTTTTTTAAAAAATAACAATTTTTACTATTTTTATTATTAGGTTGCAGAGCCAGACTAAAAAAAATTCTTAATTTATAAAATCGAACTGACGTTTAAAATCCTTGAAAATCATCATCTGAACCCTTTGTTATTCTTTTTCTTTGTCATCGTTGTCCTCTCCATATGTAAGATGGTCTTCACTGTCATCAGGAGCGTTACTTATGCCATACTTCTTCAAACATTGAACAATAATATCTTCTCTCACTCAAGACCACGACTGTTTCATCCACTGACACACTTGTTTCGTTGTAAGTCTTTTTAAAGCTCCCTTCGGCTTGAATTCATGTTGGGTTTCATCCATCATCCATTTGCTACATTCTTTTCTCATATACACTTTAAATAGTTTATTTATCGAGACATCAAGAGGTTGCAATTGTGAAGTAAGTCGTCCCGGAATAACAGCAATCTCTGTATTTCCCTGTCTCATTTTCTCTTTCACAGAATTTTTCAGATGACTACTAAACTGATCTAACACAAGGAGAGAACTCTTCTTCAGTAAAGCACCTTTCCTTCTCTTCCACACTCTGTTAATCCATAACTTACTACCAGCCTCGTCCGACCAGCCATTGTTATGTACGTGAGCAACAACATCTGGTGGTATTTCAGAAGCTTTTGGCACTGTTTTTCGCTCGGAAATGATCATAGGATTGTTTAGTAATGTCAGCACAACATGAAAGCTCAACAGTGTAGTGCATTTTTGCACGTTTCCTTGTTTCTATAGTTACAGTTTTTGCACCTTTCATGGAAACAGTTCTGTTACTCGACACATCAAATGTCAGAGGAGTTGGTCCACATTCGCTATCTGGCTTAGCTCCATACAGATTTTCTTTCAATGTTGAATGATAAAGTGATGGAAAGATTTTCTCTTCATACTCTTGTGGCATTTTCTGAGATAGTTTGGTCTTGGTCCTCATGCACAGTCCCTGATGCTTCTTAAACCTGTACCACCAACCAACTACTCTGTTAAGTTTCACTTAACGCTAGTTTACGAGCGTGTATTTGAATCATTTTTGTATTAATTCAGATGGCCATCTTGATTTGCACATTTAGTCTTCCTCGTATTTTTTACTTCTGCTTTACTAGCCCGCCAATCGCGAATGATTTTTTTCTAGTGTTAGAGGACCGAAATGCCGCTCAGCTGCTCTGTTTCCATGTTGTTCTGCATTTACATTTACATCTACATTTATACTCCGCAAGCCACCCAACGGTGTGTGGCGGAGGGCACTTTACGTGCCACTGTCATTACCTCCCTTTTCTGTTCCAGTCGCGTATGGTTCGCGGGAAGAACGACTGTCTGAAAGCCTCCGTGCGCGCTCGAATCTCTCTAATTTTACACTCGTGAATTCCTCGGGAGGTATAAGTAGGGGGAAGCAATATGTTCGATACCTCATCCAGAAACGCACCCTCTCAAAAACTGGACAGCAAGCTACACCGCGATGCAGAGCGCCTCTCTTGCAGAGTCTGCCACTTGAGTTTGCTAAACATCTCCGTAATGCCATCACGCTTGCCAAATTGCCGTGTGACGAAACGCGCCGCTATTCTTTGGATCTTCTCTATCTCCTCTGTCAACCCGACCTGGTACGGATCCCACACTGATGAGCAATACTCAAGTATAAGTCGAACGAGTGTTTTGTAAGCCACCTCCTTTGTTGATGGACTACATTTTCTAAGGACTTTCCCAATGAATCTCAACCTGGCACCCGACTTACCAACAATTGATTTTATATGATCATTCCACTTCAAATCGTTCCGCAGCGCATACTCCCAGATATTTTACAGAAGTAACTGCTACCAGTGTTTGTTCCGCTATCATATAATCATGCAATAAAGGATCCTTCTTTCTATGTACTCGCAATACATTACATTTGTCTATGTTAAGGGTCAGTTGCCACTCCCTGCGCCGAGTGCCTATCCGCTGCAGATCTTCCTGCATTTCGCTACAATTTTCTAATGCTGCAACTTCTCTGTATACTACAGCATCGCCGGCCGGGGTGGCCGAGCAGTTCTAGGCGCTACAGTCTGGAACCGCGCGACCGCTACGGTCGCAGGTTCGAATCCTGCCTCGGGCATGGATGTGTGTTCTGTCCTTAGGTTAGTTAGGTTTAAGTAGTTCTAAGCTCTAGGAGACTGATGACCTTAGAAGTTAAGTCTCATAGTGCTCAGAGCCGTTTGAACCATTTGAACTACAGCATCATCCGCGAAAAGCCGCATGGAACTCCCGACACTATCTACTAGGTCATTTATATATATTGTGAAAAGCAATGGTCCCATAACACTCCCCTGTGGCACGCCAGAGGTTACTTTAACGTCTGTAGACGTCTCTCCATTGATAACAACATGCTGTGTTCTGTTTGCTAAAAACTCTTCAATCCAGCAACACAGCTGGTCTGATATTCCGTAGGCTCTTACTTTGTTTATCATATGCTATTACTTTCAATTTATAGCCCGAATCATATGAATACCTCTTATTTTTTCCATTGCGAAACTAGCTACTAACAAAAATATTGTACTGTTACCGGTAACACAAACCACTTTCAATTAAAGTTCACTGGCACCTTAGACTGCAGTGACGCCTGACGCATCATAAGTTACATGGTGTTCCGGGTGTGTGATCGCAGGGCAGGAGGGAGACATTATTAGTAAGCTTGTGAATCCCCGCAACTCATGTTCGTCGCATCGGTGCACTGCTGCTGCTGCTGCTGCTGTTGCCAGATAGACAGGTCTCGTGGCATGGCCATTTTTAAGACTGTCGGAAATTTTAAATCAGGCACAGGACATTTTTATATTAATTTCTAGTATAAGACACACCTGAATTTTGGAGGCAAATTTTCTAAGAAAAAAGTGCGTCTTACAGTCCGTAAAGTACGGTAGTAATAAGCGTCCCTGGCGGGGAGAAGCAACCGAGGGAGATGAAAATAATAAATCACCAAGTTCGATGGATGGAATCGCCATTCGGTTTTTCAAAAAGTGCCCTACAGCATTGGCTCCTTGCCTAGCTTGTATTTATCGCGATTCTGTCGCCTGGCGCAAAGTCCCAAGCGACTGGAAAAAAGAGCCCAGGTGACTCCTGCATGTAGGAAGGTCAGAAGAACGCACCTGCAGAATCCCTAACATCGGTTTGCTGCAGAATCCTTGAACACATTCTCAGTTCGAATATAATAAATTTTCTTTAGACCGAGTGTCTTTAGACCATGAATCAGCATGGTTTTAGAAAATTTTGGTCATGCGAAACTCAGCTTGCTCGTTACACACGATATATTGTGAACTATAGATGAAGGGCATCAGGCAGATTCCATCTTTCTAGATTTCCGTAAAGCATTTGACATGGCACCCCATTGCAGGCTGTTAAAGAAGGTATGGATGTATGGAATAGGTTCACAGATGTGTTGAGTGGAAGTTATAGGACCCAGTATGTTGTCCTTGATGGTGAGTGTTAATCAGAGACAAGAAAATCGTCAGAAGTGCCTCAGGGAAGTGTTATAGAACCGTTATTACTCACTATATAGATAAATGATTTGGTGGACAGGGGGGCTGCAATCTGGGGTTGTTTGCTGATGCCGGCCAGAGTGGTCGAGCGGCTCTAGGCGCTACAGTCTCGAACCGCGCGACAGCTACGGTCGCAGGTTCAAATCCTACCTCGGGCATGGGTGTGTGTGGTTTAGTTAGGTTTAATTAGTTCTAAGTTCTAGGGGACTGATGACCTCAGAAGTTAAGTCCCATAGTGCTGAGAGCTATTTGAACCATTTTGTTTGCTGATGATGCCGTGGTGCATGGTAAGGTATCGAAGTTTAGTGACTGTAGGGGAAAACAAAATGACTTAGACAAAATTTCTAGTTGATGTGATGAATGGCATCTAACTCTAAATGTGGATGAATGTAAGTTAATGCAGATGAGTAACAAAAACAAACCTGTAATGTTCAGATACAGCATTAGTTGTATCTTGCTTGACACGTTCACATCCTTCAAATATCTGGGCATAGCGTTGCAAAGCAATATGTAGTGGAGCGAGCTTGTGGGGGCTGTGGTCGGAAAGGCAAATGGGCAACTTCGGTTTATTGGGAGAATTCTAGGAAAATGTGGTCCATCTGTAAAGGGGTCCACATACAGGACACTAGTGCGACGTATTCTTGAGTACTGCTTGAATGTTTGGGATCTGTACCAGGTCAGATGAAAGGAAGACAACGAAGCAATTCAGAGGCAGGCTGATACACATGTTACTGGTATGTTCAAACAACACGCAAGTGTTACAGAGATGCTTTGGTAGCTCAAATGGAAATCCCTGGAGATAAGGCAACATTCTTTTGGAGGAATGCTATTGAAAAAATTGAAATAAATGGCATTTTAAGTTGAGTGCAGAACAATTCCGTTGCTTCCAACATACATTGTGCATAAGGACCACAGATATAAGATATGAAAAATTAGGGCTCATAGGAGACTTATACACAGTTGTTTTTCTTTCGCTCTATTTGCGAGTGGAACAGGAAGGAAAATGACTAGTGGTGGTATGGGCTACCCTTTGCCTCGCGTGGTATGGTGGATTGCAAGGTATCTGGATAGATGTAGATGTAATATCTTCTTCATGCAAATATAAGGGGTGGCCAAAAAGTTTCTGTTGGAGGGCGTTGCTGCAGCATATATGCAACACAGCATGATGCCAATGTGTGTGTATAAGCACTGGTGTGTGGATGAGGAGTTAGTGTGGCATTTGTGTCTTTCTGACGTGTGTGTGGTAAATGTGGAAAGATGAACTATGGTGTCATTATTACCAAATATGTTCAAACAAGACAAACATGCTGTTATTCTTTTCTTGTCTTCCCAGTGACAAAGATGGTAGAGATCCCGAAGGATCAATGATTCCTGTCGGATGAGGATGTGCAACACATAGTTACAGAGTTCTTCATGCAGCAGGATGTGGTGTTTTACCAAATAGGTAACTTCAACCTTGTGCACCAGTGGGATGATTGCCTGAGTGCTCACAGCAGTTTTGACTAATTGGTGTACTGATTCTGGACTGTACGGCCTTTAACAGAAACTTTTTATCACCCCTTATATTAAGTGATAAGAAAACACCATAATTCCAGTTACCTTACACATTACTATGCCTAGGTATACAGATGCTGGAAGTTATCGCCTTACTTTTGACACTTTCAACAAAATATTGAATGCCTTATATACAATCTGGAATGAACTGCAGAAGCTCTCCACTTGCACGCTATTTTCTTCTGCTGCTTCTAGCCCTGTATGCATTTGATGATGTGTTGAGGTGGCTTATTCTGATGAAGGTTTTGGTCCAGGCATACATTGTGATGGCCTTTTGAGAAGTACTTAGTTGCTTGCCAGTTAAAAGTTTGGTCAGGTATTTTACTACTATGGGTTTTTTACAGAGACTGCTACCATGGCATTTTGAGGGTGAATACCAATATACATCTGAAACCATCAGCTATGAACTGCTTCAGCAACCACCAAAGAGTCTAATGGTAGAATTTTGTACAGAACATTATCCATTACTGTAAGTATGTGTGAATTGGTCTTACAGTCAGTGAGCTTGGAGAATGGAGTGCAAAGTGTTAATGGAGGAAAGAAAAACACAAGAAACTGGAGGATGTACACAAATTTTCTATGCAGAAAGGTCAGGTAGACACTTAAAGACCCCCCAGTTTATCATATTTTATGTATCTTTTACTTCAACCTTTAATATGTCAGTTTCTAAAGTAAGCACTTCAATACTGCAGGGTGCAATCATGTCAAACTTTACCACACTGTAAGTGAAAGTGCAGTTGTATGAGTGATGTTGATAATGTGCCAACTGATGTCTCCAAATCAACTGCAGTAATAAATGAGATTCACTCGCATATTGTTACCAAGTCAACAGTGATACTGACAAGTATCTGTCCAACTACTCACATGCTCCCAACCACCACCACTCCTCCTACAACAACAAAAAAAGTGTTAACTGATTCTTCCATTGCTCCTTGGTAGAGCAACATAATAAAAAATCAAATTGCAATATTGTGTATGGTCTACAAGATTAATTTGTTTAATTAATAGGGTTTTGGCTTACAAGGCCATCATGAGACTTTAACTGACTATCATCGTCAAAGAAGTTTCAATGTTTGTAAATAACACTGGTAAAGAGTTCCTCGCCTAGATGTTAACAGTGAATTATACATTTGATAAACTAACTATATGAATAATTTTGAACAGTTTGCTGTATGTGACGACTGCTTGTAACATGACTTCAGTTTATTTCCAATGAATGGTGAAATGCTGCACATAATTATGGCAGGAAGTTGTAACTTACTAAGGATACCAAAAGTATGACAGGCAATGTTGTTTTAAAATCTGGTCTTTATCAGCCTCTGTGTTCTTAATCAATGGGATGTAAATTACAAGGTCTGCCTTCAGCAGATGAAAATTCAAGCCAGGGGCAATCATATGCAGATGAAGATCTCATTTCTCTTCTCTTTGCTGATCTCTAAATACAAACTGTTCAACATGTGTAGCCAGGAGAAGAAACCAGTCCAGGGCACAATTTTTCCTACAACACGTAGGGAAGCACATGATATAATGCTAGTTACAAAGGCTGGAGGAATTAGTAGATATGGAGGAATTAGCAGATACAGGAGCCAAAGAGCAATGCACAGCATTTATGATAACATAGTATACCATCACTCTGTGAACAGAGTTGACAGGCCACAGATTCATGTAACAGGGGAAGGAAAATAGTTGGAAGTGAAAGATAAGAAGCTGCCGTCTGCTGAACCTGGTGCCCAGCTGTGGCATGGCTCTTTCCATTCTGTCCCAATATGCCACAGAAAGCAAGCACAAGGCATTTCACAAAGTTATACTAACCCTTCAGAAGCTCACCTTATGAATCACTTATGATGCAGTGCGCAGACATAGCTGAGGATATTTATTCTCCACAAAGCATATTAACACCTCATGGAATAATCATATGAAATACCAATAACACCAACGCAAGAAATGCATGTTTACAGAATCTGTATAAATCTCTGAACACTGTTCTACATTGCTAGAGGGGCAACTTCCCCCACCACAAGTGCTGTTTGCTTTTCAGTTAACAGACATGATACCTTCCCATCATTAGAGGTCCAGTTCTGTCATTTGAGAAGACAACATAACTTTACTGAGCTTGTGTTTATACAGTGGAGTCATTTTTTAGTTTATTCTCTGACTATTTAATAGTAGCTTTTAAATGAGCTACTGTGTAAAAAAGCTCAACATCCGGTGCTGTCAACTGTCTACCACACTGAAGAGCCTGTCCCAAACATGATATAATGTTGATATGCATTCGACAATGTCTCCACTAACAATGGCTGGAATACATTTCACAACATGAAGGTATCAAATGCATCACCCCAGCCTCAGTGCTCCAGACAACTGAAGAGTCTCTGAGCTTAAATTGACTCCCTCTGTAATAGAAGTAGATCACTTAGATGTTATGCAACTTCAGACATTTCAATGTATCTAAGGAAATGCATTACAGCAGATTACTGTTCTAGACTTGAACATGATCACTCTCATTCCATCAAATACACTCACACCCACCATGCGAGACGTACTCTGGATGTGCGGTAAGTGGCTCCACTCAATGTGGTCCATTCCACAGGTGCCAGCAATTCCTGAATGGATTTATGTGGTCAACAAGTAAGACAGTTAATGGTGAGAGATTTACAGTAAATTTCTGATCATCTATTATTTTACCAGAAAATAACTGCAACATGGTTAATCAGTTTTACAACCCGCTGTCATCAAAACTATAGACAGCAGCATGGTGCCATATTTACAAATTCAGTATCTTTTCCACCAACACTGCATAGTCAGTGACAATATCATTGTCAGTGACTGTGACTGACTTTTCGAGAAGTGTAGTTCATATCTAAAAAGAGACCACATGTAGGACACTAGTGTTAACCCATTCTTGAATACGGTACTGCCCAAGGTTTTGGGATCTGCACCAAGTCAGATTAACATGCTGAATGCTATATGCCCATCGGTGGCACTTTGAAATATCTCTGTTGGCCCGTGTGCTCACGCTTGGTCATTCGGAGTGACATACTTCAAGCCTGTGTGTTCACCTGTGGGCATGTTTTATATGTTACAAGCATACACCAGAGGATTTTGTGGTCCTAGTTAACAACAAAATCATATGCAGTCTGGCAGAATGTATGTACTGATACTGAGTTTTAAGGATCAAGAGCATGAAACATGTTCTGACATAAATGTATTATTATAATTTTTTTTATTTTATTTTCATGAATGCTTCAGAGAAGATTACAAAAACGCTCATAAAATAAAAATATAATTTGTGAACTAGACCTTAAACTAATAACATATTATTTATTCTAATATATAAGAGAAAATGAGTGACATTTCCTTTGTTATTGCAAAAGCAGATAAGTACATAAATAAAATGTAAGGAAAATGTGAAACATAAATCAAACTAATGCTGCTTCTTAGCAATGTCCTTGATGAAAACAAAAGTCATTGGAAATGTGAAACAAACTTCTGTTACACATACATTTAGTGATGTTTTTGGAAACATTCAAGACATGTTGGCAAGTTGAATGTTTTACAGAAGATGTTAATTTTTTTCTCATTTTTCAAGTATAAGCAGCATTCTGCCACTGTGTTATGCTTTTGCACCTTTTGCTGGTAACCCTTTTCTGCCCCTCATATTCTTTCAGCAAGCAGCTGAAAGGTCTTAGCAAGTTTGGATCCAACGTAGGATACATGAGTGGTTTGACAAGAGTTTCTTTGAAATCTTTGATTCCGATTTTCTTATTTTTTACCTTATTGTACAAAGACAGAGCAGTTACAATAGAAGTAGAACTCATGAAATGGAAGACAAGTCTCTTGTACCATTTGTTAGTTCTCATATATGAGACATATGAGGCCATCTGGTTGGAGAGGTCAATAAGGCCTTTCCTTTGTTATAATAGTAGTAGTAGTTTATTCATCCAGAGGCAATTTACATTGCATGGATTTCGTCAAAAAATACATGGTATATATATATACACACATATAGGGTGAACAATACTATACAAAATACAGATGTGCATAGTAGACTACATAACATCAGACCACATTGAAATAGCATGCACAACTTTGATTATTTACATTGATATATGAGAAAGACTTTTTACATGGAATACACAGTTGATATTTAGATATAACACATACAATTCTAGCACTTTTGTACATATTATTTATTTAGATCATAGCAACAGTCAGGTACAAATTACTATTGGCACAGAGTACATAAATATAATTGTTTAGTATGAAGCTATTCCAGGTATTCTTTTACACTATAATAGCAGTTGGTCATTAAAAATTTGAATACTGCTTCTTTAAATGAATACAATTTTTTTATTTCTTTTATCTTTACCAGTAGTTTGGTATACAATCTACTTCCTTGTATGTTTGTTTGTTTCTGCGCCAAAGCCCTGTTAACTCTTTTTATATGAATGTCATAGCACTTTCTTGTGTTGTAAGTATGTAGATCCGAGTTGGATTGGAAATTGTTAATATTTCGTTTTACATTAATTATGCTTTTCTGTATATAGAGGCACGGTAGGGGTAGAATATTCAGCTGTTTAAATAATTGCTTTGAAGGAGTTAGCCTTGAACTGTTGGTAATTATTCTAACAGCTCGTTTTTGTAGAGTGAAGATGGTTTTGAGATTTTTTTTACTATGACCCCAGAATATGAGGCCATAGGTAATAGCAGAATGTATATAAGCAAAGTAAACAGCTCTGCTACATTCCCTACTACATACAAAGCTAATAACGCGTAAAGTAAAGCAAGCAGAGCTTAACTTATGCGAGAGATACATGATATGGGATTTCCAGTCTAAATTTTCATCTATATGTACATCTAAGAATTTTGTGGTAGCAACTCTCACAATTTCTTTATTTTGTATTCTGAGATCTAGATCAGAGTGTGACTTTGCTTTCCTGTAATGGATATAATTAGTTTTAGAGATATTTATGGTTAATTTGTTCACTTCAAACCAATTTTGCAAATATTCTATAACTCTGGTTGCAGATGTTGGCAATACCCAGTTTATGTCAGTTACTACAATGTTTGTGTCATCCGCAAACAGGGTTATATGAGTACCATTTACTGGAATCTTGATATCATTTATGTAAAGAAGAAATAGGAGAGGTCCTAGAACACTCCCCTGCGGTACCCCTATTGGCACAGTCTGAATATCCGATCTGTAAACAATACTTTGGTTTTTACTGTTTGTTGCAATTTCTACTACCTGTTTCCTATTATGGAGATATGACTGAAACCACTTTTTAGCTACTCCTCGTATACCGACATATTCTAATTTGTCTAGCAGGATATCATGTTGGACAGTATTGAATGCCTTTGAGAGGTCCAGATTTATTCCTGTTGTACTGTTGTTCTTATCTAGCCCCGTTACAATATTTTCAATGAATTGGATGATGACTGACTCTGTACTCATTCCTTTGCGAAAGCCGTGTTGGTTTACAGACAATAGATTGAATTTCTCGAGGTAATTTGTAATTCTGTTTTTCATGACTGTCTCTATTACTTTTGAAAATACCGATAATAAAACAACTGGTCTATAGTTTCCCACTTCATGTATATTGCCCTTTTTATACAATGGTTTTACTTTTGCAATTTTTAATTGTTGTGGAAAGACACCTTCTGAAAATGATATGTTTATGATGTGTGAGAGTGGGTCTGATATGACCTTAGCACATCTCATCATGACTGAGCAAGGTATCTCGTCAATCCCTGAGGACATTTTATTCTTCATTGTTTTTATTATTCGATTAACTTCCAATTTGTTTGTGGGAGGTAGCAATAATGAATTAACACTTTGTTCTTCTGGGATTGATGTTCTACTAATCTTAGAACAATTTTTATGCAGATTGATTGGACTATTTATGAAGTAGCCATTAATGTAATTTGCTAAAGTACGATTTCTGACTAGCACACCTTGATCATCTTTTAAAACAAAGTCATCTGGATTAGTTGATGACCATAGCAGGTTTACTTGTTTCTTTTTCATTTTTGGGTAACTTGAACCATTGGGTCATCATGTTTTGTATTAAGAATTAGTGCATCTCATTTATCCTTCCACTTCAAAACTACAGTTTTGCCTTCATTCTATTGGGCTATAACATCCCTTTTTTCCAATTTTGTCTTGACCACATCTGAAGGATTATTCTTTCAGTTCGCATGTAACATGGCTTCCAAGTATTTTCCTCGCTGGATTAGCATTTTAGATAGTGAAACATTAGTATACCAGTTATTGGTGTACAATGTCCTACCACTACACAAGAGTTCATCGATTCATTGTGTTACCACTCTCTCAGTAACAGATATATTGTCTGCTCTTTCTTTGCCAGTTTAGACTTTGAGCAAGTATAATGTCCACTAATAAAAAGCTTGAAAACCTTAACCCATATTTATATCTTTTATTAGTGATGTGTCAAAAGTAAATACATTCACAAAATGCTACTTTGATTTTGTCTATGCAGATAACTTCTTCTGGAGTGTGGGATTCCTTGGAATTCTTCCCCAGAATATTAAAAAATTCTGAGAATTTGATGAGCCTGTCTCTGGATCTCTTTCTTGCTCATTATTTGATAAATGCTACAGTGAAAGTAACAACTCAGAACTGTTATGGCTCATTTTTGGAATCTCATTTTCATACATTCTTTTTGTGGACCAGTAGTGCCTCAGTTTGGGAAACTGCATAAATCCCATTCAGAGAATGAGCCCCAAAAACTTGCACATTTTGTCAGTATTGTTGCCAAACCATTTTGATAGCCTTTGATTTGGAATACCAGTTGCAGCAATGTTTTGCACAGCAAACCTATTAGTCTCTTAAACTAATAGAAATATAATATTATCTTCTATGAAGTGTTCAAAATTATCCACTGCTACTGGTTCCCATTTATTCCAGTTTACAAGATTCACAAGAGGAATGTCATCTGCCTCAGATTCAGTTGATCCTGCATTATGTTCATCATCATCATCATCATGCTCAGAACTCAAACTGGAACCACCATCAGGCGAAACATTCGGATCTGCAACAGAGCATGTGGCATCTTCAGAAAGATTAACCAGCATTTCAGTGATTTCTGAATCTGTGAAATACCTGCTAGCCATTTTAGTTCAAAGTTGGAATTGAAATAAACGTGTTAAAGTAAAAAACAAAATACCCATATGTGATCATTTGGTTCCTTGATGCAAAATTACTTGCGTGGACCATGTGATCACAGGTGGACTTCTAAAAAAATACATAAAAATATTAATTAACAAGGTCAGAATAACAAAGGTTCCTATTTTATGACTTTCCACTCTGCTTTGATTTTATTTGCTGAATTAAATATGGTTTCTTACAATTGCACAGTATACCACTGTAAATCTTTGTGACAGTGATAAAAGTTAATGAATTCTGGCACATTGTTAACTTTCTTATGGAACTGAAATGTTTAATGGTGTAGGAATACTTTTTAATAGCTCTTTTTGTTGGTGTGGTCTTCATTTTGGTGGTTTGATGTAGCTCTCCACACTAGTCTATCCTGTGTAGGCCTCTTCATCCTAGTACTGCTGCAGCCTACATCCATTTGAGTGTGCCTAGCGCATTTAAACTTTGGTCTCCCTCTACATTTTTACCTTCCACACTTCCCTCCATTACAGACTGATTATTCCTTGATGTCTCAGGTCATGTCTTATCAACTGATTTCTCATTTTAGTTAAGGTATGCTGTAAATTTCTTTTTTCTCCAGTGCATTTCAGTACCTCCACATTAGTTATTAAATCTACCCATCTAATCTGCAGAATCTTTTTGTAGCACACATTTCAAAAGCTTCTATTCTATTATTGACTAAAATTATTGTCACCCATGTTTCACTTGCATACAATGCTGCTCTCCAGACAAACACCTTCAGCCAAGACTTCCTAACATTTAAATTTATGTTTGATGTTAACAAAGTTCTCTTTTCCAGAAACAAAGTTTTTGCTGTTACCAGTCTGCATTTTATGTCCTCTCCATTTTGGCCATCATCAGTTATTTTTCTTCCCAAATAATGAAACAATTCAACTACCTTGGTTTCCTTTATTGCTTGCTCAGTGTACAGCCCTGTATCACTCCCTTTATAACTGCTGTTCCCCTTTCATGTCCTTTGACTTTAGTAGCTACAGTCTAGTTCCTGTGTGAGTCATAAGCAACCTTTTTCTCCCTGTATTCTATTCTTCCAACCTTTAGAATTTCAAAGAATGTAGTCCAGTTAGCAACGTCAAAAGCTTTCTATGAATCTACAAATGCTGTAAATGGTTTGTCTTTGTTCACTCTATCTTCTAAGATGAGTTGTAAGTCGAGTATTGCCTCACATGTTCCTACATTTCTCCAGAACACAAACTGTTCTTCACCAGTGCTAGCCTCTACCATCATTCCATTCTTCTGTAAATAATTCTTGTCAGTATTTTGCAACCATGGGTTATTAAATTGATATTTTGGTAAAATTCACATCTGTCAGTAAATGCTGCAGACCTGCTGTTATACTCTCCTGTTTTTATTGGATGTGTGTTTCCTGCAAATCTTGATGTCTGTAAGAGACTAGGGAGAGGAAGTTTGTATTCAAAATATGGTTTTAATAGTGTAAAGATGTTAGAAAACTTTGTATCCATACACTAGTAACTTCATTTTGTATACCAATACTAGTAAGTTCATTTTTTCTGTAAGTTACATAAACAAGAAACCATGTAGGACACATAAGTACATGAATTAAAATTTCTCCTTGTTTCTTCATCTGGCTTGCAACTTTGACATATTTGCGTATCCAACTAAAAGCCAAGTTTTTATTATAATGTCTCAACACTGAATGCATGACTGTGTGTTACAGCTGAGTTTTAATGTCAAGCCATCATCTGACTTTATGCTCTGGCCCCTCTAGAAGTTAATGTGACTATGTGTACTGTCAAGAGAGCACTTGTCAGGCATGGAATAGACAGGAACTGCATAAGTTTCATCTGGCATTCAAACACATGCCAGATGAATAAAGTAAAGTCGCCAAGTCACCTTCCCCCTTGGCAATTTTGCTCTGTCAAACCAGCAATTCAGACACATTGATATAGACATAGTAGTTTAACAGGGAAGAAGAAAGGAAGACTGGGTTTAATGTCCCATCTCCATCAAGATCATTAGAGACAGGCACAAGCTTGGATTGTGTCAAGGATAATGAAGGAAATCGGACACACCTTTTCAAAGGAACCATCCTGGCATTTGCCAGGAGTGATTTAAGGAAATAATGTAAGACCTAAATGTGAATGGCCAGATGGGGGTTTGAATCATCATCCTCTCGAATTTGAGTCCGGTGTGCTAAACACTGTGACACCTGGTTCAGTTCAGTTTAAATATTGACAGGCTATAAATGTCCCCTAATGGCAGCTGAGCTGACTGTTTTTCACATTGGGCAGAAGCCCTTATGTTGGCAAATGCTACAGCTCAGATCACATCCAAAACACTCTTTCATGGATGGATTTTGCAACTTGGTGTACCTTAGTGTGTAGGTGCAGATAACAGCTGACAATTTGAGTCTAACTTATTTAAGGACCTAGAAAAATTCCTAACAATGCACAGAATTTGGACAGTAACTTACTATCCTTCAGCAAATGGACAATTAGAGCACTTATATCTTTGGCTAAAGGCCTCTCTCAGGTACCACACTTCTGAATGCTGGATGGAGGCTTTACTGATTGTCTGACTCATCATCTGAACCTCCTTCAAAAAGAACCTGAATGCAACAACCATAGAGGTGGTCATGGACAAATGTTACATTTACTAGGAGAATGTTTTGATGCCATTCTCAATAATGTTTATCAGGTATGCACAGAAACAAAACTGTTTCATCCTGCAGTACCCAGACGGTGCCAAATGTCCACTCAGTTTTCAAGATTAGTGAGCAATTGAGTGCGTATGTATGCATTTAATGTGATTAGTAATTCACTCAGCCGCCATATGATGGCCTCTTTAAAGTTGTCATGCATCAGGGAAAGACATTTTATATTGTCATACACAATTTGCCTACCACAATCTTGATCAATAGGTAAGAACCAGCTTTTACTGCAAAAGTACAAAATACTCACAAGACCAGGAAGGGCATACAAGACTATATGCACCTGACTATATAAATATGCAGCTAGCACATACCTTTTGACCAGCAACACCAGAGTGAACTGACTGTGCTCTCATGATATTAAATGCATTTTAACCCTAAATACCAATTATCTTTGTCACTTTCAGAGGAAGGAGTAGTGTCACTAGGCTGACACTGATGTATTGAGAATGTATGACTATAAAATTTGATAATTTTCTTTCTTTGTTTATCAATGTTAATTGTAATTCCTGTGATAAAGTAAAGTTGAAAACTCAACAGCTCCAATTATACATATAGAAAGGAATGGTTTTAACACAACATTATCAATCCAGCAATGTGCTGCCTCCCCAACTGGAAGAACCAAGCGCTGTGATGTGCATGTGGCATATCAGTTTCAGTGCAGCTGAAAACTACCTCTTATTTTCTAATAAGGAGATGGTAATTTGACTTGATGATGACCTGTTCTCTACTTTATTTAGCAATGAGATGAATGGAGATGATGTTAGATTTTTTTGAGTTGTCCACATTCCTGCCCAAATTTTTAAGCAGGATATTTTAATGGATGTCAGAGTGGCTGGTTACTCAGTGATCAACAGTCCATTGGAACTATGAATTTATAATTTTAGCTGTTTTACACTGTTCTTTTAATTTCAATTCTTATCAGACCCTCAGGCTTCGAATGTTTTTGTATCTTTGCAAACTTTTATTTCTTTAACCAAAATGCTTCACATTGATCGAAAATACAGGATCCATGATTACTCACTAGGTATTGAGGATACTGAGGGATGGACAGGCCTTAAAAATAAATATGAAAAATTGCTTAGCTTTCAGAGAGTCTGTTTAAGAGCTATCCAACAAACATAAATTCACATACACAGACCTTATTGTGTCAAGTATTATGCCTTGTGCCAAATGACAACAGCAACTGAACAGTGCTGCTGCATGGTGTTAGCTGTCAGTGCAGACTGAGAGGTGCTGTTGCTGCTGGAGTACTGGTTATTGTTCATGTTTTACTGCCCCTCTTAATACATATTGGATAAAACTAATATTGCACTTGACTAACTTGGGGCAGCTATATCAAATGGACATGTAAAATTCTGCTTCACTTGTCTGGTTCTCAGCACCTCCTCTTACGTGGTGATTATGATTTATTCTTATTTACATTGCATAAATATTTTATTTATTTCAACAACAGTCATCTCATACTATAAACAGTGCAGGCAATTATAACCCAGCTGCTATATATCATAAACATGAAATTATAATTATTGGAAATAGAAATGAGGTTAAAAAGAAAGTCATTTTTTTCTCAGCCTCATAAATTTACACAGTGACAGCTGATAAATTTACATGGTGATGTTGATTAAATGAACAGTACTTTGGGATCTTGAAAATCAGTTTGTTTTATTTTCTACACAATGCACTATTAATAATTAAGTTTTATATATTTAATTTAGATGTATAGATTTCAAAAGCATAATCATTATAAATTTCAATTTGTCGGTAACATACTGTCACTCTTTCCACAGGTCGAGCTTCATGTGCACTTGGATGGATGTGTGAGACATGAAACATTATGGGAACTTGCAAAGTAAGTTTATTATCAGTGTATTTAGTTTCTGTTGTTTTGCTAGATATATTAAATGTAATGATTGTATTAGATTCCATTCTATTAATCAATATTTCTCTCAAAATGTATTCTGTGGTAATGAGGAAGACAAGAGTCTTGAGAAGATTTATTGCACAGCAGGAATGTAACTTGACTACCTTAATGCTCAGACCTATCTACATGTAACTTCTTTCCATGTGGTTTCTCTGGTAGGAAATATATGTAGCATGACTTAAAACCATACCTTAAGCAGCAGCAGAGACATAAGAACAGTTTATTTCAAGTGAAAACCATAATTACATATATAATATACTTTTATGTGTTGGTGGGTAACAAACTGACTTCATAATCTGACAATACACTCTCATTTGTCGTTCTTGCCTTCAGAAGAGTGGTTTTTTTGTGCTATTGACTTGCAGAAAGAAACACTAGTATATTTTGCATACTGCAAATGTACAATTTTATGTGAAACATTTCTGTAAAACACAACGTAAGTCAATTAATTACTTGCATTGTGGGGGATTGTTTCTCTACTTAATTTACTAAAACTGAATACAATGTAGCAGAATTCGGCATGCTAGGTGCTGTATAAAGAACAGTTCTACATGTGGTTCGAAAATGACACTTTTATATAAAATCAAATTGTTACACCAAAGGAACATGATTTACTCTCGTAGATTAACTGTCCTTGGAGGAGGTTACTGGGTAATTTCTACAAAGCTAGGTAAAGCAGCACATAGTAATTGTCTCACATGGAAAATATTGACGATGAGATAAAGAACAAAGTTTGCATAGTTATTACATGCGTGTTAACAGAGGAGATGGGCAAACACATGCTGGTCAGAATGTTTGTGGCATTAACTTTCAGTCACTCACTGGGATTTGTAGTGGGTATGTAGGCAGCGCAGCATGGGAGAACTTTCAAACTCAGTGGCAAGTGTCACAATTTAGTGTGTCTGTCATGACAGGAGCATCAGATGGAACTTATGCTGAAACCATGAGAGCCAGGCTGATCAAAGCTAGGCTGGCAGAAGCCTTCTTTGAATCGGTAGCCAGTGGCTACAGTGTCCAGGTATCTGGTCGTATGGTAAAATTGATAGCTTGTGATGGAAGTCAGCACACGAAGAAACACTCTAAATGGCTCTGAGCACTATGCGATTTAACTTCTGAGGTCATCAGTCACCTAGAACTTAGAACTAATTAAACCTAACTAACCTAAGGACATCACACACATCCATGCCCGAGGCAGGATTCGAACCTGCGACCGGAGCGGTCGCTCGGCTCCAGACTGTAGCGCCTAGAACCGCACGGCCACTCTGGCTGGCCAAGAAACATCTCTGCATTACCAGACAGCCGTAGTGATGTAGTAACCTGTGGGAATGCTAGGGTTGATGTGTGGCTGAGGGCCACTGCAGCATGATATTCTTAAATTTCAGTTTTACAGAATAATTCAAGTGACTGAGTATGGTGAAGAAATTAGTTTGAAACGTTTTTGTTCTTATCCTTTTGTTCAAATATTGCTGGCTAGGAATATGGGAGGGAGGGTTGGCAGGAGTATGGGCTGGACATGTGATACATGGATTCCAGAGCCAGAGGCGAGCAGCACATGATGAAGTCACATGGAGACATGAATTGGGAGGGCGGATAGGACAGATCTGTTGGATGGAGGGTGTAGGGAAAGTGGCTTAATGGAGATTTAGGCCAGGGGGGTTTTGGAGTGAAGAATGTGTTTTTCCAGAGATAGCTGCCACCTACATGGTTCAGAAAACTTGATAGTGGAGGGAAGGATACAGTTGACCCTGCTTGTGAAGCAGCCGTTGAAATAGAGCATTTAGTGCCCAGCTGCATTTTGTACCACTGGTTCATCAACTTTGTTCATGGCAACTGTTTGGTGGTGGCCATATATTCTGGTGGGCAGCCGACTAGTTGTCATACTGACATAAAAAGCTGTGCAGTGATTGCAGCAAAGTTGGTATATGACATGGTTGCTTTCACAGGTAGCCCTGCACCTGTCCTATCATCCCCTCCAAATTCTTTTGACATGGCTGCTTTCTTAGGTGGCTCTGCACCTGTCGTATTACTCCCTCCCAATCCACATTTCTATGTCACTTTCTTTGTGCATCCCTCCCCGTCAGCTCTGGCATTTGTGCATCACATGTCCTATCCCTTACAAAATATGTCTTTAAGTTTTTTCCAAGTTTGAAGTTTGTTAGAAAGTTCAACGCTCATGGGGAAAGCACTGATCTGGCGTAGAGGTGCATTGATTTAAGTGATATGACAGTTTTTGTTTTGCCTGTAAAGTGATCATCAATATCACAGTCATTTTGCAATCTAATATTTTCCATAATGTAGATAAATGATAAAAAGAGGATTACTAGAGATTTTCAACAGAGCTTTACATGAATATCAAGTTTTGCATCCAAGCATAATTATAATAGCTCTTTTTTGCAGTTTGAATGTGCTGATAACTGCTTTACAGTTTTTCCTCAAAATGTTACCCTTTATTTCAGATGAGAATGAAAGTAGGAATGGCTCTTCACTGTTTTCTCACAGCAACAGGATCTTAGTGAGCAAAGAAAGTAGCAAGGCTTGCTCAGTTTTGCATTAGGATATTAAGTAAGCTTATTCCATTTTGTATCCCTTTGCACCCTTTATCCTAAGCATTTGCTTTCTGTACTTTTATCAACTGGTTCATCATATTAGAGAGAAATAAGATGTACATGTCCTTTTTCAGGGCATTGTGAAATTTTAGTGCGATATTTTTTTACAATTTATTAAAAGCTGATTATTCTGTGCCCAGCTGCTAAGTCGTATTATGAGGGTGTTTAATGATATCTGTAATACTTCCTAACTTTCCCTTTTAATAGAATATCCTTATTCAGAACATTATGAAATTATACTGCAGTAATTTTTTTTACTATTTATTAAAAGTTTTTTATTCTGTGCTTAGTTGCTAGTTGTTTTGTGACACTATTTACTAATTGCCGTAATGCTTCTTACTTTCACCTTAGATCATTAATGTACAAAAGGAACAGAAATGGTCCCATTTTTGATCCTTGTGGTGCACCATATTTAGTTAGATGATACTCTTGTTACATTGTGGCTCACAATACAAATGAACAGTGTACAGTTAACTCGTTTATTGAACCAAATACAACATGGTACAAAGTGTAACAACAGGGAAGCTACAGCAGAAGCGATACCAAATCTATAGCAAAGTTTAGTCCAGCATAGCATTGCAGATCCGTAGAGTAACTAAGAGTTAAGTCCAAAAAGCAAGGCGTTTCCAAATCTCAGATGTGGCATGGTATGATGACAGTGAACAGTACGATGAAGATATCTTGGAAGCTGGCATCCACAGAGATATAGGCCAGCATAATGGTCACCAGCGGTGTTCGTGCTAGTGTTGAGTTGGCACATGTATCCAGTGTTATAGACTCACACTGGGGGGCAAAGGTAGAGCCTCTGGTGTTGACCCCAAATCCTTGGCTAGTGAGCCTTAGATCAGCGTGAGGAGCCATGACAGTGGTGTGCCAACATGCTGTGTTGCTCATGTGGCCATTGCAGAGTACTGCACTGGAAACAGAGTAATGGGGATTTACCACACTCTTCCGCTACTGGAAAGGAGGTGGGGAGGTGCAACAACACTGAACATTGGCCCAGCCCCTTGCTGGGCATAGAACAAGGTGTGCAACCTCCATCTCATCTGCTCTCCCCCCTCCCCTCTACCCTCCCTGAGGCCTCAGGCAGCAGAAGCCCCTGGTCTGCAGACACTTGAGGGTAGGGCCAAAAGTGGCCATGACAGCGATAGCTGCACAGGGTGGCGACATGGGTGTGGTGGCTGAAGCCAGAGGTGACGCCATGATGACATTTGGGCTATTGAGTTGTGGCCATCTCTGTGGTGCACCATCTGTTGAGGTCCCCAACTAAGGTATCTGGACCCAAATTGTCAGTCTGCCTCATGGTGGAGAAGCAGGAGGTGAGGCTGGGTTCTGCCTTCCCGTTGCTGTGGTGACCCAGAACAGTTCACATTGGGGTGAGAAGGGGATGGGTGGAGGAGGAATGGGAGGGGGGGAGAATGGACTCGAGGTTGAGCTCGTCTTCCACCGAAGGACAGGAAACTTCGGGAGCATGGGAAGAATTAGTGAGAAGAGAAATGTGGACTGAAATTGCATAACTGTAGCTGTTTCTGGTGAAAGGAAGGTGAATAGACGTGCTTTGCTCGATTCTTAGTGGAAAGTTCTCAAAGACCTATGCCCAAAATTGCAGACCATTGTCAGTGACTATCACCTGCTGCAGGCCCTCATTGGTGAAAATCCTGGACAGCACCATTATTGTATATTCTGCCATGATAGTACGGCAGTTGACAATGTATACTGGAGAAACTATCTATTATGATGAGGCATGTTGTACTTAGGAAGGGTCCGGCAAAATCAAGATGCAACTGATTCTGAAGTTTGTTGGTTGTTGGCATTGACAAAAAAACCTGATGCTGGGCTGCTTACTGTTCTGAATGTGTGTTGCATTGACAGATTAGGCACTCTGTTTTCCATTTGATGACAGGCCAATAAGTGAACCACCGGGTGAGCAGCTTGGTTCTGAATATACCCCAATGTCCTTGATGAAGAAACTGAATGATTTGTCTTCATCGTGATGTTGGAATTACCACTCGTGATGACTTGTGGTCAATTGTTAAAAGGACCACATTATCTACCCGGCTCAAACTGTGTCTCAGCACATAGTAATGGTGAAGGGGATTAGATTATTGATAGGCCAGTTATTCTTGCCACCCCCCTCAAAATGAAAGTGTGAACTTGTTGGAGAATGTGTCCATTCCCACGGCATTGGCAATTGAGATTCCTGTAACTGGAAAACTGTTCGTGGCTTGTTGAGCCTTGTTGTCCAGGAAGAAGCAAAGGATTTCCTCCTGATTGAACTCGTTGCTCAGCAAAACGTGTCGCGTTTGATGTGCTGTACTGTGTTTCTGAAATGATTCTCTTACTTACATCTAGAGCGGAACAGTGCACAGCGGTGGAGCTGATAACCATATGATCTGGTAAATGAGCTGCTGGGTTGAGCAATGAGGTCAATGGCTTCTGGTCTGTCACCAGCTGGAACCTGCTACCATAGAGAAATAAATTATTTTTTTAAAGAAATGATAATCATTGTGCCCATTTCTTATTTTCAGAGTTTTTTTACCAGAAACGATAATCATTGTGCCCATTTCTTATTTTCAGAGTTTTTTTACCACTGAGATTAGGGTTTCTGAAATCTGATCTATCATCATCATCATCTCTGTGAGCAAGGACAGTCCCCAACCCATATTCTGATGCATCTGTTGCCACCACTAGCTGCTTTCTGGATTGGAGCATCTCTAAACAAGGTGCTGAGAGGAGGTGCCATTTGAGCTTAAGGAATGCCTTTTCCCATGCTGTGGATCAAGTTAATGCCACTCCTTTCTTACACGAGTTTTGTAATGGATGAGCTGTCTGGGATGCAGCAGGAATTAATTTTATGTAGTATGTAATTTTCACTAGAAAAGCCTGGAGCTGCTTTAGCATTGCTGGCTGAGGCATTGATGCAGTTGCTTCAGCATGATTCTTTTTTGGTAAAATACCTTGTTGAGAAAAGACTTGGCCTAAGTACTCCATTAAAGGTTGAAAAAATTCACATTTGCTGAGACTGCATTTTAATCCTGCTGCCTGCAAAATAAAATGAGGGTCTTCAGGTTTACTAAATGCTGCTTGGTAGAACTTCCATGATGAACTGTGTGTTGTGCAGATTCCTAAAATCTTCTGAGCACTTTTACCTAACTGTAATTACATGTCAGTGAGGTCAACTTAAGGTAAGAAGTAGCCACCTTTCAGCTTTGTGTATAGTTCATCAGGCTTCAGAATCAGGTACATGTCCACTTTAGCTTGAGCATTCACCCTGACATCAGAATCCCTACAAAGCATGAGCCTGCCACGTGGCTTCTTGATGATAACCAGGAGAGTTGCCCACTGGCTTGATGAGATAATATTCGATCACATCCAATTCCTGCAGCCTGCCTAATTTATTTGTGACCTGTTCATGGAGTGCCTAAGGAATTGACTTGGGGTGGAAAAATCAAGGTTGTGCCAAAGGTTTTAGTGAAATGTGAGCTTCGATATTCTTTCTTTCCCAGATCAGAAGAAAAAATCCTGGGGATTTCTGTACAGAGCTCCTCCAGTTGTTTGTAAGTACATTCTCGAGTACTAGATTGCTTGAGTCATTGATGGGCAATCCAAAGATGTAAATACCTTCAGGCCAAAAAGTTTCACCATATAATCACTGTTTAAAATTTAAAAAGTCATTTCTCTTCTCATTTTTTGTGAGTGGCTCCTGTGGTAAACTGATCTTTCAACAAAATTTGTTGCTTGCTAGAATTTACCAGTCATTGAGCAGATAGAGTTAGTGCAGTTGCCCCTAATTGTAAATATGTTTTATAGTTAATGAAACTTGTGGTGGCACCTGTATTAACCTCATAGTTTACTGATTTCCCAGCTACTTGCAGGGAAATGTGTATTTTATTGGAGGATTTTCTGTGATTTGAAGAGTTATCATTGATAACATTTATGTCCATTTGATCTCACGATCGTGAAGATGGAATGGCTGCCCTGCAGGTAATAGGAAGCTGACAATGTCTTGCACATCTAGTGCACTGCCGATCTGCTTGGACTGTTGTCTCTAGCTTACTTCTGCAAACAGTCTAGGCAGGAAGGATGTGCCTGTCTAAACCTGGGGCATCTTGAAAACCACTGTTTACATGCGGGGGGATAGGCCTGCTGCTGTTTGTGGACTGCCACACTTCCCCTTTGGCCACCAAATTGTAAAGTTTGCTGGGCTATCTGTTTACTGCAGCAATTTCTGTCCAGGAGTCTTAAGTGTTGGCCTGCCACTTGTGTGACTTAGTATGACTGTGTTAGAGGCAACACATCATCTAAAGACGGGTCTCCAAATTGTGAAGACTATAAGTGAAATTCTATCAGATGTTGCATCGATAAGTGCATCTCTAATCAAGACCTCTGCAGACAATTATTTGCTTTTGGCATTAAAAAAACCTGGCTCTGTGACTTAGTTCTGCTGCCTGAGGTCGATAGGATTGACCTGGTTGCTTGCAGTGTTGGTAAAACCCAGGACGAGCAGAAATCACATGACAATTTATTTGGTAGTGAGCACTAACTGAGGAACACATTTCCTCAAATGTCAGTTTATCAGGTTCTGTCAGAGAGGCTAGCTTGCTCAGCAATTGATAAGTCTGTGGTTGGATCCAATATACACTCCTGGAAATTGAAATAAGAACACCGTGAATTCATTGTCCCAGGAAGGGGAAACTTTATTGACACATTCCTGGGGTCAGATACATCACATGATCACACTGACAGAACCACATGCACATAGACACAGGCAACAGAGCATGCACAATGTCGGCACTACTACAGTGTATATCCACCTTTCGCAGCAATGCAGGCTGCTATTCTCCCATGGAGACGATCGTAGAGATGCTGGATGTAGTCCTGTGGAACGGCTTGCCATGCCATTTCCACCTAGCGCCTCAGTTGGACCAGCGTTCGTGCTGGACGTGCAGACCGCGTGAGAAGACGCTTCATCCAGTCCCAAACATGCTCAGTGGGGGACAGATCCGGAGATCTTGCTGGCCAGGGTAGTTGACTTACACCTTCTAGAGCACGTTGGGTGGCACGGGATACATGCGGACGTGCATTGTTCTGTTGGAACAGCAAGTTCCCTTGCCGGTCTAGGAATGGTAGAACGATGGGTTCGATGACGATTTGGATGTACCGTGCACTATTCAGTGTCCCCTCGATGATCACCAGTGGTGTACGGCCAGTGTAGGAGATCGCTCCCCATACCATGATGCCGGGTGTTGGCTCTGTGTGCCTCGGTCGTATGCAGTCCTGATTGTGGCGCTCACCTGCACGGCGCCAAACACGCATACGACCATCATTGGCACCAAGGCAGAAGCGACTCTCATCGCTGAAGACGACACGTCTCCATTCGTCCCTCCATTCACGCCTGTCGCGACACCACTGGAGGTGGGCTGCACGATGTTGGGGCGTGAGCGGAAGATGGCTTAACGGTGTGCGGGACCGTAGCCCAGCTTCATGGAGACGGTTGCGAATGGTCCTCGCCGATACCCCAGGAGCAACAGTGTCCCTAATTTGCTGGGAAGTGGCGGTGCGGTCCCCTACGGCACTCCGTAGGATCCTACGGTCTTGGCGTGCATCCGTGCGTCGCTGCGGTCCGGTCCCAGATCGACGGGCACGTGCACCTTCCGCCGACCACTGGCGACAACATCGATGTACTGTGGAGACCTCACGCCCCACGTGTTGAGCAATTCGGCGGTACGTCCACCCGGCCTCCCGCATGCCCACTATACGCCCTCGCTCAAAGTCCGTCAACTGCACATACGGTTCACGTCCACGCTGTCGCGGCATGCTACCAGTGTTAAAGACTGCGATGGAGCTCCGTATGCCACGGCAAACTGGCTGACACTGACGGCGGCGGTGCACAAATGCTGCGCAGCTAGCGCCATTCGACGACCAACACCCCGGTTCCTGGTGTGTCCGCTGTGCCGTGCGTGTGATCATTGCTTGTACAGCCCTCTCGCAGTGTCCGGAGCAAGTATGGTGGGTCTGACACACCGGTGTCAATGTGTTCTTTTTTCCATTTCCAGGAGTGTATGAAAAAAGATTTAGCTGTATCATTGTCCTTTACCTTAAACATCATAAAGTGCTGCTGTAGCCATTTTTCGTATTAGTCCAAGTCTTCTGAATTCTCCTTGTGTTGTGGAAATGGCAAAGGATTAGCCATCTGTTGCTACACCCTGGCCAGAAGCTCCTAAATAAATTTTTGACTTTCCACCTGTTGAGCCATTAGCTGCTGAAGTGTAGCTGCCATAGACGGTTTGTCTATGATGTCTGGAAAGAAGGAGAAACACACACGGTTCACAGTTCAAAGCACAGAGACTCAAGGTCCACAATTCACAGAATAATTCACAGTCCAGGTGTCACTGCATGAAAGAATGCACAGTCCTAGTGCACAAGCAAAGTTCACAGTTCGAAAAACTGCATGAAAAATTGTCACAGTCTGAGTGATAGAGCCCACACAAAGTTCAAATTTCTGTGAGTGGTGGACCTATAAGCTCAGTCCACAATCACAAGTATTCACAAAAAGTCTGAAAAGTAATGCCTCTGAATTTTTTATGTGGAAGCTCTTAAAGCTGTTTAAATGAAATAGACTTTATTCTGCATGTCTACATATTTGTTTCTCAGCATAGTCACCCAGGCAACAAACATATTTTACCCAACAACAGAATAGTATTTTGCTGGTACAATCATTGTAGAATATTTGACTTTGTTGATGGAGGCACTACCTCATCTCTGCATGGACTACTTCATCACTATCAAAGTGAAGTCCTCAAAGAAGTTCTTTAACTCTTGGAAACAGATGAAAATTAGATTGGGGCAAGCCTAGACTATATGTAGGATGATCGATGACGGTGAACCTAAGACATCATATTGTTGCAAATGTTGCAGCCCTCATGTTTGGTCTGGCACTGTCATTCAAAAGGAGAGGGTGCTGCATGTGTGGGTGAACTCTTTGAATTTGTAATTTCAATTTTCTGAGGTTCTCTAACACTGACATAGTTTGTTACACACCACCATGTTACATGCTACAATTCAGAGCTCTGTATTGGCAGAGGGTTGCAACTTCCATCAACAAAGTGGGAAAGTTGACTGAGTAATATGCATGACATGTAATATCTCAACCAATGTTGAGAAGAGAATAAAAAATTTGAAAGCATTACTTCTCAGTACACCCTTGTATATGTCAGTATATCATTGCATATTCCATCAGCAGCTCTGCTAATGTCCTTAATATTCAGAATGTAGAATCTTGTGAAAGTGTTTGTATGATAATTATTTGTGATACTCTGTTATCTGCATTAGAATAATCACTGTTATCATGCCAGACCATAACATAAGAGGCCAAGGTACTAATTTGGTCATCTGTGTACTGTGGCACTCTAATAATTCAGCCTCAATCTCTATAAAGAAATTATTCTACACAAATTATTGTCCTCATGGTTTATTTTTTACATATACAAATTAATTCAGTAAATACAGTATGTTACCACCTTTCCTGTCGTATGCGCATCTCTCAAATTATTTTGTTTTTAGCTCTTTCTTCAAGTTATTATTTTTGTTGAATACTTTTGTATTCTGTTAACAACATTATTTTTGTCTATAATTATCTATTATTTTATTTGAAAATGGTGATGAGGTTGAAACTGTTCCTAGTCTTGTGTGTGTGTGTGTGTGTGTGTGTGTGTGTGTGTGTGTGTGTGTGGTGGTAGTGGGGGGAGGGGGAGCTTCCTTTGTAGGTGCATTAACGTGGTTGTTTTGCATACATGCTACCTGCACTAGAAGAGAGAAGTGGGGACTTATTTGCTTTGCTCCAGCCTTCTTTCTGTTGTAGTCTAAAACTGATTAAAATTAAACTAACTATATGTTTTGCTTCATTGTGTCTAACTCTACTCCCATTCTTCTGCCTCTCTATTTATCTACCTTTCTTGTCAAGTGGGGCGGGGGAAGAAGATTGCTTTAACATTGAGAATGTAGAGTGAGAAAGCTGAGTTAATTTTAATGTTTAAGAAGTCTGGGAGGATAACTGAATGTGACCTTGTTGTTGAAAGGGTCATCCCAGTGTTTGTCAGGTGAGGTTTGAGGAAGTAATAGGGAATGTGAGGCAGTACAACTTCACCAAAGCTTGAATATAATTTCTCTTACACAGAAATAGTGTGCTTTGCCATAAAACTGCTTTAACCAACCCTCCTTATGTTTTATATTTGGCTGACACTTGCTACTATTTGTCATCTACTTTTACACTTATTACATCAATTCTATTCTCAGTTTTATTCAGCATTTAACAAACTTTGAACAGTCAGTAATCAGAGCCCAGGCAAATTGCCTGACTGTGTGTTGCATACAGGACTATTACAGTTTTTGTCCAGAATCATTTAGTTTGGTTGAGATTCCAGTAAAATCTATAATTTTAGCAATGTTCCTTTATTGAGAATGTGTCTCATTCTTTTCTTATTAGCTTACTGTTAAAGCTAGACCATTCCTATAATTTATCAATACTTGGAGAGAAACCTATTATCTTTTAATGAGGCTTTTTGGAAGTATCTATACCTGCTTTTACACTGATTAACATGTTTGTTTACCACTGTGTTAATTATTTGTGGCTGCTATTGCTCTTTTCTGATTTCATATACATGATGGCCTTTATGTAGCATTATATTCTTCCATTCATTCATCATGTTCTGTAGATTCCATTAGGAGGAGAACCCATAGGGATGTGCAACAAGTTCTAACATTACCTTTTCAAATTCAATAAATATTACTGTTTTTTTACTGTTCATAAATAAAGTGCTTAAAAAAAGTTAAACGCCAGAAATTTCTTATTTCATTCTAAGTTGCTGCTTGCATCTCTTTTCATTTACCTTTTTAAAACAAGGAAATGGTAGAATACTTCACTTGTCTTGTGGAGACTCTCCCACTCTCTTACATCTTTATGTTGGATGGAAGCACAGTGTAAGTTCTGCAATGTAAATGGTTTACTGAATAATTTCTGACTCAAATTATGTAACACTTTTTTATTTGGTAGAAACATTTGAAATATCCACTTTCCATGTCTTTGCAGAACTGTAAACTCATATTTTCACAGGAGGCCAACTTCAGTAGGATTGCAACCACATTGTTCAATGACAAAACGATCTGAGATTCATGTTGACTCTTTTGTTAATCATCCTCTCATTAGAGAAATAACCTATCTTCATAAGAGACAATGTCTGAGCTTATTAATTTTTTAAACTTTTGTGGTGCAAGAATCTTACAGTTAGTCAACGAACAGTGACAGGAGCCATCCACAATGCATTGACCTGAACATCCATTGATTAGAGAAGAGTAATGTGTTTTTTTTTTTTTTTTTTTTTTTTTTTTTTTTTTTTTTTTTTTTTTTTTTTTTACATTGGAATAATTGAATTTTCTTACTGAAGCTAGTCAGAGAAACTATAAGAATGAAAAATAATCCCATCACTGTTGGAATGTGCATTCTTGACATGACAAAATATGTGTACACAAACCTTTTGACTTATTCACATCTTATTATGTCACTTAACAGGAGGATTTTTTTTTCCTTTGTGCAATTTTCTCAAAGAAGTAGGCACATTTCAGGGTCATAGTATACATTAATACAAATCAAGGTCATCATAGAAACTTAATCTCCATACTGTATTAACAATAAATTATCAGTATTTGGCTTTTTAAAAAAAAAAAAAAAAAAGAAAAAAGAAAAAAGAAAAAAAAACCTGCTGCCTCCTCAGTTTTATTGTGTAGTTGCTGTTTATCTGCTGTCTGTAGCTTAATATTCACTTACTTGATAAGGAAATATTTCTATATCTAGAGACACTAAATCTTGTTTATAGTACATTACTACTTGCCATGTAGGTAACAAAACTCTTCAGTCCCTGAATCTAGACATTCAGATAATTTGTAGGAAGAGTGGTTGATGAGGTAGGTTTTTAATTTTATTTTGAATTGATGTGGATTTCCAATTTCTTCCATTACATTAGATGAGAATTATCGTACCAACAGAGTACGTAACTGCATTCTGAATCCTGGATAAGGAGGCAGTCTACATGAAAATTATTTTTGTGTCTTCTTCTGCAACTGTAAACCACTGTTCACTTGATACTGACTTTTACTATTGGGAACAAAATCCATTAAGAAATGAATATGTTGGGAAGGAAGTGTAAGAATTCCTAGATCCTTAGAAAGTTGTAGATTATTTCCTCTGTGTAGTAGGATAGAACGTACCAAAAATACACGAACACAAATTTAACTGGCTACAAGTGTTATTTGTGACTGCGCACTACAGAATCACCTCTGTCTTCCATTGCTCAGTACAAACTGCCTGTCTGAAGCACAGACACTTCACACCTCTGCTCAGCTGTGTAAGTCAGTGATATTCTTTGCCTCAATGTCACCACAGAACAGGCTGTTCAGAATGGTAACCGGTAGAGTGATCTTGAGTTCACCTGCTGAGGAGGTTCATGAAGAAACTGCCATGACATCCACTGTTTCAGGGAGGCAGAGATACTTACAGAACTAGTAGTGATTGCCTTGGTTGTTGCATCAAAGGCTGCATGCATTGCTTCACCCAGAAGTCAGTGTTGATCAGTTTGACCACAACTTCTTCAAGTTGAAAGTCATGGATGTTGGCCGTGACCATTTCTGATTAGTGGGTCGAGATCCGGTTGAATGTGAGACATCTGGATTGTTGTCGTCTTGCGATTGTTTGTATCCACCATGGTGATGAGGCTCCATGCTGGTTTTACTCTGTTAATGAAGACTGTCATATGGTTGCCACTGACATCAATATCGAATGTGTGGCTGCCACTTTTTAACACTTGGAATGACCCATTGTAGGGAGGCTATAAGGCCGGATTGTAACATAGCAATTACGTTATGTAGTACTTTATAAACATACCCATCCTATTTTGCAATTTTATTTAAAGGCTTCAGTAGTCATTTTAGTAATAATACAGAATAATAAAATAGAAGTAATATCTGGCATTCCCCATTAAGTGTTATAGGCCCTCTATTGTTTCTGATCTGTATTAACGACATAGGAGACAGTCTGAGTAGCCGTCTTAGATTGTCTGCAGATGATGCTGTCATTTACCTTCTTGTAAAGTCATCAGATGATCAAAACGACTTGCAAAATGATTTAGATAAGATATATGTATGATGGGAAAAGTATCAATTGACCCTGAATAAAGAAAAGTGTGAAGTTATTCACATGAGTACTAAAAGAAGTCAGCTAAATTTCGATTTTGCAGGAAGTCACACAAATCTGAAGGCTGTAAATTCAGATAAATACTTATGGATTACAATTATAAATAACCTAAATTGGAATGATCACATAGATAATATTGTGGGTAGAGCAAACCAAAGACTGTGATTCATTGGCAGAACACTTAGAAGGTAGAACAGGTCTACTAAAGAGACTGCTTGCACCATGCTTGTCCGCCCTATTCTGGAGTATTGCTGTGCAGTGTGGCATCCATATCAGGTGGGACTGACGGATGACATCGAAAAAGTACAAAGAAGGGCAGCTCGTTTTGTATTATCGTGAAATAGGGGAGATAGGGGCACAGACATGATAGTGAATTGGAGTGGCAATCATTAAAACAAAGGCATTTTTCGTTGCGATGGGATCTTCTCATGAAATATCAATCACCAGTTTTCTCTTCTGATTGCAAAAACATTCTGTTGCCACCCACCTACATAGGGAGAAATGATCATCACAATAAAATAAGAGAAATCAGGGCTTGCACGTAAAAATTTAAGTGCTCGTTTTTCCCGTGTGCCGTTCGAGAGTGGAACGGTAGAGAGACAGCTTGAAGGTGTTTCATTGAACCCTCTGTCAGGCACTTTATTGTGAATAACAGAGTAATCACATAGATGTAGATGTAGATGAATAATAATAATAATAATATAATAATAACATAGGGGCTTTACCCAAATTTAAACCAAAATAATTCACATCACTCATAAGGCTACATGAATTAATAAATTTTTGTTATTAACCAAAGTAAATGTAAATGAGATTATGGAGAAGGCAGTGGGCAGGCATACTCAAACTATCAGTATAGAAGGCTCTGAGTCATCTCGAGAGGGAAGGCACACTGGCACACTCAATTATGTGCTTTACAGTACATTTGAAAGATATTTTTCTTAACCTGAAGGGTTGCCATCAAAGTTGTGGAAGGGGGTCTCCCCCCCCCCCCAGCATTCCACATTCCACCATTCACAATCCCTCATGCTTTCTGATACCAGAACAGTATTACAATGCTGAAATTGTTCTAGAAGGTACTAGAAACCAATAATTTTCCCATGCAACTGGCACCCCCATCTACACCCAGAATTTCTTTGGGTTTTGTGAAAGACAATTTGACAACAATCTGCTGCAGTAATCATTGAAGGCTTTGTGCATTACTCTCTTGATGGATGAACACATTTCATTCAGCATCTCTCTCTCTCTCTACAGCCCTATGCTTAATTTTATATCTATCATCCAGTAATTTCTTTTCCTTTCGAAGTTTCTTTACAGTGACTGTATACCTGGAGGTCCCTCCCGTTGTGAATTGTACCACTTCTTACATATCTCTCCAGTGCATAGTCAACTATTCTCTTAAAGTTGAGCCAGAGTTTCTCTACATGCTCCTGATGTGTGCGGAAAGTTTCAAGTTCCTCATTGAGATGTGACATTTCTGACCTTTTTTATCTAGTTTACTGAACATATATATCTTTCTGCTTTTTTTTAGTTGTCCTTTGTACTTTGGTAATCATTATTGCTGCAACTGCTTCACATTCACTGATATAAGTTTTGATCTGGGCATCCTCAAAGTGGTCAGGTCTATTTGTTGCCATTAGATCCAATACATTTGCATCATGAGTGGGGTTTTGAACAATCTGTTCTAGGTGGTTTTCAGAAAAGGCATTTAATAATGTTTCACAGTATGTCTTATCACATGCAGCACTAACAAAACTGTAATTTTCCCAGTTGATTGTTGAATGATTAAAGTCATCACTGATGATTACAATATGATTGGGAAACTTAAGTACAAGGAAACTGAGGTTTTCTCTAAAGTTTTCGGTTACATCAGGAGATGAGTCTGGTGGGTTATAGAAGGATCCATTTATGTTGAGTGATTCCAGTTGCTTTTCTATTCCTTGGACACTTATTTCGATGTCAGCCATTTTTTCATTTGTGCGAGGATTCAGAGAAGGAACTGCAGTGCGGTCTTCCTCTGTGAAACAGCTTTGGAAAAAGGTGTTTAGTATTTCAGCTTTACGCATGTCATCCTCTGTTTCAATGCCATCATCATCCCGGAGTGTCTGGATATGCTGTTTCGAGCCACTTACTGATTTAACGTAAGACCAGAACTTCCTAGGATTTTCTGTCAAGTCGGTACATAGAATTTTACTTTCGAATTCACTGAATGCTTCACGCATAGCCCTCCTTATGCTAACTTTGAGATCATTTAGCTTCTGTTTGTCTGAGAGGTTTTGTCTGCATTTACACTTGGAGTGAAGCTGTCTTTGCTTTCACAGTAGTTTCCTAACTTTGTTGTTGAACCACGGTGGGTTTTTCCCATCCCTCACAGTTTTACTCAGCATGTACCTGTCTAAAACACATTTTACGATTGCCTTGAACTTTTTCCATAAACACTCAACATTGTTAGTGTCGGAACAGAAATTTTCGTTTTGATCTGTTAGGTAGTCTGAAATCTGCCGTCTATTACTCTTGCTAAACAGATAAACCTTCCTCCCTTTTTTATATTCTTATTAACTTCCATATTCAGGGATGCTGCAACAGCCTTGTGATCACTGATTCCCTGTTCTGCACTTACAGAGTCGAAAAGTTCGGGTCTGTTTGTTATCAGTAGGTCCAAGATGTTATCTCCACGAGTTGGTTCTCTGTTTAATTGCTCGAGGTAATTTTCGGATAGTGCACTCAGTATAATGTCACTCGATGCTCTGTCCCTACCACCCATCCTAAACATTTGAGTGTCCCAGTCTATATCTGGTAAATTGAAATCTCAACCTAAGACTATAACATGCTGAGAAAATTTATGTGAAATGTATTCCAAATTTTCTCTCAGTTGTTCTGCCACTAATGCTGCTGAGTCGGGAGGTCGGTAAAAGGAGCCAACTATTAACCTAGCTCGGTTGTTGAGTGTAACCTCCACCCATAATAATTCACAGGAACTATCCACTTCTACTTCACTACAGAATAAACTACTACTAACAGCGACAAACATGCCACCACCAGTTGCATGCAATCTATCCTTTCTAAACACCGTCTGTGCCTTTGTAAAAATTTCGGCAGAATTTATCTCTGGCTTCAGCCATCTTTCTGTACCGATAACGATTTCAGCTTCGGTGCTTTCTATCAGTGCTTGAAGTTCTGGTACTTTACCAATGCAGCTTCGACAGTTAACAATTACAATACCGATTGCTGCTTGGCCCCCACATGTCCTGACTTGGCCCCGCACCCTTTGAGGCTTCTGCCCTTTCTGTACTTGCCCGAGGCCATCTAACCTAAAAAACCGCCCAGTCCACGCCACACAACCCCTGCTACCCATGTAGCCACTTGCTGCGTGTAGTGGACTCCTGACCTATTCAGCGGAACCCGAAGCCCCACCACCCTATGGCGCAATTCGAGGAATCTGCAGCCCACGCGGTCGCAGAACCATCTCAGCCTCTGATTCAGACCCTCCATTTGACTCTGTAGCAAAGGTCCGCAGTCAGTCCTGTCGACGATGCTGCAGATGGTGAGCTCTGCTTTCATCCCGCTAGCGAGACTGGGAGTATTCACCAAATCAGATAGCCGCCAGAAGCCAGAGAGGATTTCCTCCGATCCATAGCGACACACATCACTGGTGCCGACATGAGTGACCACCTGCAGGTGGGTGCACCCTGTACCCTTCATGGCATCCAGAAGGACCCTTTCCACATCTGGAATGACTCCCCCCTGTATGCACATGGAGTGCACATTGGTTTTCTTCCCCTCTCTTGCTGCCATATCCCTAAGGGGCCCCATTACGCGCCTGACGTTGGAGCTCCCAACTACCACGAAGCCCACCCTCTGCGACCGCCCGGATCTTGCAGACTGAGGGGCAACCTCTGGAACAGCACAAGCAGCCATGTCCAACCGAAGATCAGCATCAGCCTGAGATAGAACCTGAAACCGGTTCGTCAGACAAACTGGAGAGGCCTTCCATTCAGCCCTCCGGAATGTCTTTCGCCCCCTGCCACACATCAAAATTAGTGTCCAAGGAATAGAAAAGCAACTGGAATCACTCAACAGGAAAGTCCACTGGACCTGACGGGATACCAATTCAATTCTACATAGAGTACGCGAAAGAACTTGCCCCCCTTCTAACAGCCATGTACCGCAAGTCTCTAGAGTAATGGAAGGTTCCAAATGATTGGAAAAGACCACAGGTAGTCCCAGTCATCAAGAAGGGTCGTCGAGCAGATGCGCAAAATTGTAGACCTATATCTCTGACGTCGATCTGTTGTAGAATTTTAGAACATGTTTTTTGCTCGCGTATCATGTCATTTTTGGAAACCCAGAATCTACTCTGTAGGAATCAACATGGATTCCGGAAACAGCGATCGTGTGAGAACCAACTCGCTTTATTTGTTCATGAGACCCAGAAAATATTAGATACAGGCTCCCAGGTAGATGCTATTTTCCTTGACTTCCGGAAGGCGTTCGATACAGTTCCACACTGTCGCCTGATAAACAAAGTAAGAGCCTACGGAATATCAGACCAGCTGTGTGGCTGGATTGAAGAGTTTTTAGCAAACAGAACACAGCATGTTGTTATCAAGAGAGACGTCTACAGACGTTAAAGCAACCTCTGGCGTGCCACAGGTGAGTGTTATGGGACCATTGCTTTTCACAGTATATATGAATGACCTAGTAGATAGTGTCAGAAGTTCCATGCGGCTTTTCGCGGATGATGCTGTAGTTTACAGAGAAGTTGCAGCATTAGAAAATTGTAGCGAAATGCAGGAAGATCTGCAGTGGATAGGCCTTGGTGCAGGGAGTGGCAACTGACCCTTAACATAGACAAATGTAATGTATTGCGAATACATAGAAAGAAGGATCCTTTATTGTATGATTATATGATAGCGGAACAAACACTGGTAGCAGTTACTTCTGTAAAATATCTGGGAGTATGCGTGCGGAACGATTTGAAGTGGAATGATCATATAAAATTAATTGTTGGTAAAGCGGGTACCAGGTTGAGATTCATTGGGAGAGTCCTTAGAAAATGTAGTCCATCAACAAAGGAGGTGGCTTACAAAACACTCGTTCGACCTATACTTGAGTATTGCTCATCAGTGTGGGATCCGTACCAGATCGGGTTGACAGAGGAGATAGAGAAGATCCAAAGAAGAGCGGCGCGTTTCGTCACAGGGTTATTTGATAACCGTGATAGCGTTACGGAGATGTTTAGCAAACTCAAGTGGCAGACTCTGCAAGAGAGGCGCTCTGCATTGCGGTGTAGCTTGCTGTCCAGGTTTCGAGAGGGTGCGTTTCTGGATGAGGTATCGAATATATTGCTTCCCCCTACTTATACCTCCTGAGGAGATCATGAATGTAAAATTAGAGAGATTCGAGCACGTATGGAGGCTTTCAGACAATCGTTCTTCCCGCGAACCATATGCGACTGGAACAGAACGTAAAGTGCCCTCCGCCACACATCATTGAGTGGCTTGCAAAGTATAAATGTAGATGTAGATGTAGATGTAAATTTCATGCCCTTCCTTCATACTGAGTCTTGCCCAAACAATCTCACATGGAGCTCCAGTATCTATCATGGCAGATCTGAGTTTTTTGTGTACTGTAACAAATATGACACCTACATTTCCCATTTGCCAATCCTTTCAATATACACTCAGATGTTCTCCAAAAACCTCACTGGTACCAGTTTCAGGTTTAGCCAGATTTCTGTAACTGGTATTATGTGAGCTTCACTGCTTTTCAGAAGTGCTTAAGAATTGGAAATTTGTGAATAATTGCCCCGGCAGTTAATCATTAGGAATACTCTAACCTGTGGGAGGCGTTTCTTTCAATCTTACACTGATACTTCTGGGTTTCCTACAGCTACCGTTATGTGGATTGGATCTAAAAAAACCCTTGTGTGCACTCCGCACACAGTCAGCTACCTGAGTAGCAGCCTTTGATGTGTAGTGCACACCTGACCCATTTAGGGGCACCCTACAGTTCTGAACCTCTATGACACAAGTCCATGAAATTGCAGCGTAGTTTGTTACATAATCTTAAAGGTCTCTTGTTGAGGCCTTCCACTCGACTCAGGACCAAGGGGCGACGATCAGTTCTGGGGACAATGCTGCAAGTTGTGAACTTCATTGAAACTCCATGCGAAGTCTGTTCTTCCCAACATTCTCCTCCAGTCACTGGAATGATCCAAGTATGACCTTGGAGACCAGACAACATGCTTTGTTTGCTGCAGCATGCACCACAAGCTGCAGTTTGTTATATTAGATTGAAATTCAGCTTCTTGAGTTTCCTGTTTATGTTCTTGCATAACATTCTGCATAATTTTGTACACCATAAAATCAAAGATTCAGTTTTAAAGTGGTTTTCTGAAACAATTGTCCTTCATGTGAGATAATGTTTTGATAGCTTCATAACAGCTTAACTTCTTATCATAGCCTAACATAACGTCTGAATGCATTGTAAACACAAGAACAACTGAGGTGAAATTGGAGAGCTGTATATACAAACTATACATTCATGCCAGAACTTTCTAGGATGACTATTATGACTATTACCATGTGTTATATTGCATGCTATGTCATAATCTGCATTTCTTAATGTGCCTATGAAGCTACTGAGTGAGAAACTGAATCAAAGTCACCACATTTATTAAAAATACAGTAAACACAGTTCTGTTATGAAGGGTATTAACGTAAAACACACAAGTCCACCAATGATACTTAGACAAAAAGTCCTAAACAGAGTAGTTCCTTCATCCCAGAATATAAGCCAATTCAGAGGGCACTGGCTTCCAGTGCATCATCCAGGGAGTAGACACTCATAGACAATTGTAGAGCTCTTGATGACACTTGTGTACAACTTTGCTGATAACTTGAAGATTCACTGTCATTGGTCTGTGAAGCTCCCTGATGAGTGGAAGAATATTTTGCACTCTAGTTCATTGTATGTGACTGGCATTGTAAAGTAGTGCAACCACTTTGTCACACTAAGGCAGAGTTGGTGCCATCCGTGAGCCTGACTGGAACTATGTTGTTGTTATGTTTTTTATGTCTGTCAAGTGGGCAGCCTTGTAGACATGACTGTATCACAGAAGGTCATACTACTCCTTGTACACAGCAAAACCATTTTTTTTTTTACTACAACAACTTTTTAAATAAGGCTTCTATTATGACAAAATAATACACTTTCGTTAATGACTATTTTGATGCTACAAAATAAAGGTTGTTATTCCTTAAATGATTTTAAATTTATGGTCTAAAAGAGTAGAGTATATGAATTTGTTTGCTTTATAACTTTAATGAATTTCCTTGTAACAAGAATTTTTTCACAGAAACCAATTACCATATTTTGATCAGGTAACCACACTTTACTTCTTGAATGATAAATTTCCATTGGCAGTGTTTTAATTAAATGCTTATAACTATAAAATTTGCATAATGCACATTTATCAGATAGTATAAAACAAAATTTAGAGTGAAAAGCATTTAAATAATGCTTTGTTTTTGTTTCTGAGAACCATTTCTGTTTTAAATAAATGATCAGATGATAAAACCTTTTGAGAAAACATTATTATTGTGTACTGTGCAAATCACTAACTAAATGAAATGTGAATGTTAATCTCTGCTAATTATAAATGAACTATTTACTTTGTGGCCAAATGTATTGCATAATACAAAGACAATTATGTATCAGATGGTGATATAATGTGTGGTATCAAATACTTTATAGTTGGGAATTTGCCTACAACCTTACACCTTACAATATACAACCTTTATTATTTATAAGGCTGATGTCTTTATAGAAGACGCTAAATGCATTTTCTTTAACGTCCTTGAATTTGTCCAAGTTGTAATATTTCGTTGTACTAGTAGCTGTTTTGAACTGAACTGTAATTGTATTTATTCTGCAATTCTGTCTTTCAAATGAATTTAGTCTAAAATGGAAAGAAAGCAGTTTCCCCGCTGTGACAATTTCTATTCCTAAACATAGTATATGTAAAATCTCTTTGGAATTTAAAATCCAGACTGGTAAGTTACTACTATATAGATCTGTTCCATGTAGACTCAGAAATAAATGTAATGCAAAGTGGCCCCCAAATTTTTTAAAAAAGTGAGATGCTTTGACTATCAGACTGCTCAACATTTCTAATAGTTCTGCACAAAACATGTATTTGTTTGTAAACTTTTATTTATAGACATTTTGACCATTTGATGGAACAAAGTCCACAATTTAATAAGACAATTTCATGCTTGCATTTGGGCTATAGGTAGTCATTTAGATTGTTCCTGCCACTGCAGAAAAAAAGGCAAAATGGGACAAATATTCAAATACATATTTTAATTTTTTTGTATTTACTTATTACTGATTATGTAAGTCCCACAGATAAAACTCATGCCCTCAGCCGGAGGGGGGCAGAGGGGGAGGGGTGTTTCACTGAATACATTTAACACCTCAAATCATATATTTCTGTCAATTACTCATTTTTGTATGTTATTTTGTATAATGTTTTGGTCTCAGCTTTTTATAATTTGTCATTACAGGAAAAAAGGCCTCCAATTACCAGGCAAAGGGACCTTTCAAGAGTTACGTGATGCACTAGTGATAAAAGATCCAGTTGATCTGAAATATTTCTTACATCCCTTCCTCATATTTACTCCATATGTTGCGTAAGTATTTGCAAAGAAATATTTTGTATGTATGTACAGAAATTCTTGTTTGCTTTACTTTTGTGTACTCCATGGTTCAAAAAATTATTGAAAATTTTAAATGCTGTCTGACTAACAGACCATTACTTACAGTAACAAAGAAATGATAACTCTGGCTGAACATTATTTCATCCAACATTTTGTACATATATGAAACAACAAATTGTGGATTCTGTGGAATTTGGCAAGAACTAACACAATGATCCATGGTAATAGTACATCAATCCCTACAAAGTTACAATCTTGTTCTGAATTGTCACATACTTCCTACACAGACCGTAGTGTCACAATGCTGCATTCTGTCTTCTTTACTCTTTTACAAATAATAGGTAGCTTTCTTCTACTTAGAGTTCACTATCATTGACAGTTTTGTTGATCTTGGAGATCAACATCAAAATTTTGAGAGCAGCATCTCTTGTGTTGAGAATCAGGAAAAGGATTTGGAGAAGTAAACTGTTAAAAAAAACCTCAAGCTTTAAAAATGTTTGAAAATGAAATGACTGTATGACATTGTTGGCTGAAAGACCCCATTTGGGTTTGTCTGGCATCCTGGTGAAAGTCTTTTTATTTGTTCTGCTTTGGCGACTTGCACATCTTTATAATGAAGATGAGTTGAAATGAGTAGGATAACACAAACACTCATTTCCCGAGTGAAGACATGGGAAGAAAATCTCCAACCCAGACAGGTTTCAAACCTGGGATCCCACCATCTAGAGGCACTAATGATAAGAGGACTGTAAATGTGTAATCAGCATGCTTCTACAAGCAGCAAAGTTGGTCAATTTTGTGAGGTAAGAGCACAGGTGGATGAAATTTCTAATTTGGAGGTACAAATTCCCAAACAGTTGGCTGACTCTATTCATTATTTGTATGTTTTGTTTGTTACACATATTTTTCAATTTGTTTTGCTTCTTGTTTGTTTCTGTACTAGTATTTTGTATTCATGTTTCAGGTATATGATATCATCCACTGACACTGTGATGGTTTCATCAAACCAGTCTTTCTTCATTAGATTCTGGCCTAAATGAGCCACACTCAATATATATTCATATTTTATGCTTAAAATGATCTTCAGTCAGGCAGCTAAAATGATACAGTACCAGGAATTAAAGCATATAATTCTCTTCTTTGCAAGGTTTTCATCAGGTCAAAAATTTTCTTTTAAATTTAATGGGTAGTTGTAGAAAACACAATTTCTTGAACACAAAGTTACTGATTTGTTTGGTCACTTTTGATATAATACTTCATACACCATGACTAAAAGAAGGGGGTCAGTTGGTAAGACTTCCTTTTTCTAAACTTGAGGACAATAAAAAATTAAATTATGAATCCCTATACAAGTAACATTAATAATTCAACTTTTGTATTACATCAATAACATGATGTTTTAAACTTCCAGCAGTCCATTATAGGAGATTGGTCCCAGAGTTCACTAACACTAAGTGAATATTATTAAGTCAGAGCTGTGTATTCACACGATGATGTTTATTATGTGAACATAGTTCACAGTCAAAGTTCTCTATAACCACAGCCTTTGCCCATGTTTCTTCATTGTTGCCAATTTACTTTTGGAACACATTAAAAAAAATACAGAAGTTGTTGGTCTCATCGGCCTACCTCAGCACCAACTCTCACTGAACTGGTCCTCTGTCACCTCTCAAAAATCAGTATACAAGGTGATCTGACAAATTGCAGGGACAGATCCCTGACTGGAAAAGAAGGAAAAAAGGTCCTATGAATGCATCATTGTCATGGTAGACGGCACTGATAAATGACAGTTCCTCTGACCACATACCATGTGTTCCTTGTCTCTCACAGACTGTGTAATTGATGCCGCATACTGTAAGCAGTCAAACGGTCCAATATTCATTTTGGAAGAAAGCCGAGAGGATGTTTGTGTGTGTGTCCAAGCAGAAGGAAATGGTCAAGAGGCATAATGGCTGTATGAAAACAAGTACTCTCACAGACCTCAACCACATCACACAATATTTCAAGCCCTTTCTGGGTGTTTGTGTGATCATATATCCTTTCAGACAAATATGCAGGGAAGTGGCAGACTGTGCATACTCCAGATTTGAAGGACCAGGCTCTACTGCATACTGAGACGAAGCCTGGTACAAGCTCCAGCCAAGTGGCCCACCAGTATGGTGTGAGCCAAAGTATCACACCATACTGGTGGGCCACTTGGCTGGAGCTTGTACCAGGCTTCGTCTCAGTATGCAGTAGAGCCTGTGGGGACCTGTGAACCAGTTCCTGATGTGCAGACCCTACAGCAGCCTGTTTTTGATGCCTGTGACGCTATTTGGAGAGAGGCCAGAATGTGCGAAAGAATGGGGCAATCAATTATACAGTGTGTGAATGCATGCATTGCTTTCCATGGAGGCCACTTTGAACGTCTGTTGTGACGTGGATATGATGCAGCTCTATGCTGTGTTGCAGGATGATACGTCGTCATTGCATGCACAACGTCCATTTCTGGACACATGGTCATGGGACCTTTTTTCCTTCATTTCCAGTCAGGAATCTGTCCCTGCAGTTTGTCAGTTTTATTAATGTTCACCCAGCATAAACATGCCTCTTCACACCACTTGAAGGATGTGAGGTCATTAAGGGATGTGAGACCACAAAAACAAAGCATAAATTTGTACAGGGTTATTACAAATGATTGAAGCGATTGCACAGCTCTACAATACCTTTATTATTTGAGATATTTTCACAATGCTTTGCACACACATACAAAAACTCAAAAAGTTTTTTCAGGCATTCACAAATGTTCGATATGTGCCCCTTTAGTGATTCGGCAGACATCAAGCCGATAATCAAGTTCCTCCCACACTCGGCGCAGCATGTCCCCATCAATGAGTTCGAAAGCATCGTTGATGCGAGCTCGCAGTTCTGGCACGTTTCTTGGTAGAGGACGTTTAAACACTGAATCTTTCACATAACCCCTCAGAAAGAAATCGCATGGGGTTAAGTTGGGAGAGCGTGGAGGCCATGACGTGAATTGCTGATCATGATCTCCACCACGACCGATCCATCGGTTTTCCAATCTCCTGTTTAAGAAATGCCGAACATCATGATGGAAGTCCTGTTGAAAGATGAAGTCAACGCTGTCGGTCTCCAGTTGTGGCATGAGCCAATTTTCCAGCATGTCCAGATACATGTGTCCTGTAACATTTTTTTCGCAGAAGAAAAAGGGGCCGTAAACTTTAAACCGTGAGACTGGTGAATTGCGAATTTGCTGCACAAATGCGTGAGGATTCTCTACCGCCCAGATTCGCACATTGTGTCTGTTCACTTCACCATTAAGAAAAAATGTTGCTTCATCACTGAAAACAAGTTTCGCACTGAACACATCCTCTTCCATGAGCTGTTGCAACCGTGCCGAAAATTCAAAGCGTTTGACTTTGTCATCGGGTGTCAGGGCTTGTAGCAATTGTAAACGGTAAGGCTTCTGCTTTAGCCTTTTCCGTAAGATTTTCCAAACCGTCGGCTGTGGTACATTTAGCTCCCTGCTTGCTTTATTCATCGACTTCCGTGGGCTACGCGTGAAACTTGCCCGCACGCATTCAACTGTTTCTTCACTCACTGCAGGCCGACCCGTTGATTTCCCCTTACGGAGGCGTCCAGAAGCTTTAAACTGTGCATACCATCGCCGAATGGAGTTAGCAGTTGGTGGATCTTTGTTGAACTTCGTCCTGAAGTGTCATTGCACTGTTATGACTGACTGATGTGAGTGCATTTCAAGCACGACATACGCTTTCTCGGCTCCTGTCGCCATTTTGTCTCACTGCGCTCTCGAGCGCTCTGGCGGCAGAAACCTGAAGTGCGGCTTCAGCCAAACAAAACTTTATGAGTTTTTCTACGTATCTGTAGTATGTTGTGACCATATGTCAATGAATGGAGCTACAGTGAATTTATGAAATCGCTTCAATTATTTGTAATAGCCCTGTACTTCATAGTAGAAGTAAGCTTCCAGATGGCTAGTATAAATTTAGTTTTAAGATAAATTTTTTTATCATTTTTATATTAATCGTAATATCTATTACTATGGTAGCAACCATATTTGAGTCAACTGTTCCTTCCACAACTTGTTCTGTCATCTTAGCAAAATAAAATAAATTTAATTTTTATTAAATATAGGGTGACCACAAAATTACTTGTAAAATGTCTCATCTTAAAGGAATTTTTGTGCTGTTTCCAAAACTGGTCTTAGATTTTGTTAGTCTGTAATATTACCAAAGTGATGGAGAAATTCATATTATGATTAGTTTTTTATTAATATTAATTCACCTGATGCATTTGGATTACAATTGTATGTGTGAAATGCAATCTTTTGTCCTCTAGTATTGGTTTAATGAAATTTACTTATGAAAAAAGTCATTTAATGTAATTTCAGTATTGCATCACAACTTCTTCTGTTAATACATGACAAATTTTGGAATTAGCCAAAGGAGTGGGTCCCTCATGAAACAAAAAGAGAAAAAAAAAAAAAAAAAAATATTCAGATGTGTGTGAAATCTTATGGGACTTAACTGCTAAGGTCATCAGTCCCTAAGCTTACACAGTACTTAACCTAAATTATCCTGAGGACAAACGCACACACCCATGCCCGAGGGAGGACTCGAACCTCCGCCGGGACCAGCCGCACAGTCCATGACTGCAACACCTTAGACCGCTCAGCTAATCCCATGTGGCCCTCACGAAACCTATTATTCTATTATGTTCTGTAGATGTTATATGTCCTCCATTCAAGGTAGCAAAATATGAGGTGGTGGGTTTAACTGGTTTCCACATTCAAAATGTGGATTTCTTACATGTATCCTAAAATACAGTTTCATATGGATAAGAGCTCTGCCTGCTGGGCTCCTTCTTTAATGCTCTTTTGTAAGTATTGGAGATAAGCATATTACACTATTCTATGGCACATATTCAGGGTGATTATAATTAAAGTTAACATTTCAAACCACTGTAAAAATAACACCACTGGCCAGATTGATGTCAAATTGCAACAGAACATTATCGGAGAAGGGGGAAAATGTGTGGCAGAAGAAAAAAATAATGTGAAAATTGATCAATAGAGGACACTGTATGTGTCAGAACACGTAAATGAAAACATATGTCATGTGGATGACCCATTGAAATTGGCATAAACACGCCGGGTACACAGCTTTTCCTCCTTTCGTGTCTGAGACGTTCGCCATGACTGTCTCAATGCAGGATCATGCTCTTCTTTGGAAAGCTGTATTACAAGAATGACGATTGTGCACACATTGCTCTGCAGAAGTTCTGGACACTGAAGGGTTTGGAAAAAGATGTTGGTCTGATGACTGCCATGGGTCTAGAGAAAATGATTCGGAAATTAGAAAAGACGTGTTCTTTTGGTGTGCAACCTGGTAGAGGGAAAAATGAATTGATTTGACATCAGTGGAAGCAGTGGCCACTGTAATGCAGAAGGAGACAAGTAGTGGTGTGTAAACATAAAGAGCATGGAGAATTGCCCGAACATTGCACATACCTGTCAGCATGGTGCGTAAAAACCTACGAAACATCCTTCTTTGCTATCCATTCAAAATTACCTATGTGCACAAGTTTCTTCCTGTAGACCTGCCAGCAAGAGAGACCTTTGCTTTAGAATCTCTTGCTCACATGGAAGTGGACAATGATTGGGCATGGAAGATTTTGTGGACAGATGAAGCCTACTTCCATCTGACAGGATACATCAATACACAGAATTGTCAAATATGGGCAACAGAAAATCAACACACAAATCAACCAGTACCACTTCATACTGAAAAGGTCACTGTGTGGTGCTGGTTTACAGCACCATTTATCACAGGTGCTTTCGGTCCTGTTACCTGTACCATCACTGGTAAGTGCTATGGGTATCTTTTGCACAACCACATCATTGCAGCTCTCCAACAGCGTAGATGTGTGGATGGGATCATTTTTATGCAAGGTGGCACACCTCCACACATTGCATATCCAGTTAACAGGTATTGAAACTCAATTTTGGAAATGCTAGAATTATAAGCCGCCATTTCCCTACAGCCTGGGCATCCCAATCACCTGATCTTAACCCGTGTGACTTCTAGCTGTGGAGCTATCTGAAAGATGTTGTGTTCATTGTTCTGATTGAAAACTTAGCTGCACTGAAAGCACGCATTTCGCAACACATTCTAAACATGACCCTGGATACACTTTGATCAGTTGTGGAACATGCTGTTTCTTGATTTCAACTTGTTGCAGAAAATGGTAGACAGCATATTGAACATGTTTTGCGCCAGTCACACAGAAATTAATAATCCAATTTGATTTTGATTGCTGCTTTTTATGCAGTTTTTGGCACGTCAGAACAATTAAAAACTGATGTGAGTGATGCTTTTTATGCTGTTTTTGGCCTCAGTACAATTAAAAACTGATTTTTCCCATCGGATGTGATATGACCCTTCTGTGGTGGATGGGCTTATGTAACTAACAGTCTCACACCTGTACACCCATGTTTGTTTAATGTCAAACGCACACCTTGTTGTATGATTCATTTATCATTTGTAGTTGACCACTATTAAATTATGGTACTTACAATCCATCTATTGCTACATTTTATAACTATTTATTTTTCTTCTGCCATATGTTTTCCCCCATCTCCGATAATATTCCGTTACATTTTGACATAATCCTGACCAGTGGTGTTATTTCTATAGTGGTTTGAAAGTTTAACTTTAATTATAATCACCCTGTATATCAAAATATGTCGCAGCAGCAAGACTCACACAGATGCCCAGAGGTGCCTCACATAGAGAGCATCCCAGGGTGCCCCTGAGAGCTACAACACCAAGAAGAATCACTTCTCGGCATTTGGCAAGATCAATGTGTAGACTGTTTTGTTTTTAAAAGAAAAAGGATCTACGGGAATAAGGAAAGGGTAGCTAGTTTATTTCAGTTTCTATAATAATATGTCACAGCACCAATAACTTTAATCTTGCTACAATTAAGAGCTCCTGTAAGCCATATGGACACAGAGTCTGACTCATTTATTTTATGACAATTCCTCATCCTGAGAACCAATGGCATTGTATGCATATAACAAGATGTATCTCTAACTCTGTCATGGACTTCATATATCTGAAATGTCCATAAGCAATAATTTCTCATCAGATAAGTCTCCAGCCCTGCTGCAGTGTCTTCTTGAGGACCATGTACTACAGCCACAGTAACCCAACCATTACCATGTCCATTAGTGTCTGCGTTCATAAGTGTGATAAAATTCAATAAGTATCCGCAAAAGACTGAAGGGCCATGCAAAATCACTTGCGCACCTACTACATCTTTGCACTAATTGCATTATTATCAATAGCTGTATATACTGTAAGGTGGGAATGCCTTCTCCTCCTATAATTACACATCATCACTAGTCTGTGTCAATGCTGCTGCAAGTGCGACTGCTCGACGGCTGACGCCGTCTTAAGAAAACTGCTGCATTATTATAGGAGGAGAAGACTTCACGCCTTACAGTATATAAAGCTACTGATAATGTTGCTATTAGTATGAAGAATGGAGTAGGTGCCCAAGTGATTTTGCATGGCCCTAGGCAGTGTTGTGCCATTATTTCAAATATGTCTCATGAATAAAAAATAGAATTTATACAGTATCAATTTAAGTTAAGGTCAAAGGATGTGTTGCTAGTTCTCACAGTTATCTCTGCTTCACTAACCTGCAACTGATCACAAAATTATGTCACAAGCCACATCCTGAACCACCAACAAAAACATGAATCTGATAACGAAGGGAAGAATGGGAGATAAAAATTGTAGAAGGATACTGATACAGCAAGCAGCTCCACGTGGATGTAGGTTGCAGTAGTTATTCAGAAAGTAAGAGACTTACTTCACTATAAAAAAAGCTGTTCCCTCATTAGTTAAGCACGTTACTACAGCATGTAATGTTGTGCCATTATTTCAAATATGTCTCATGAATAAAAAATAGAATTTATACAGTATCAATTTAAGTTAAGGTCAAAGGATGTGTTGCTAGTTCTCACAATTATCTCTGCTTCACTAACCTGCAACTGATCACAAAATTATGTCACAAGCCACATCCTGAACCACCAACAAAAACATGAATCTGATAACGAAGGGAAGAATGGGAGATAAAAATTGTAGAAGGATACTGATACAGCAAGCAGCTCCACGTGGATGTGGGTTGCAGTAGTTATTCAGAAAGTAAGAGACTTACTTCACTATAAAAAAAGCTGCTCCCTCCTTAGTTAAGCACGTTACTACAGCATGTAATGCAGCTTTACAATGGGCAATACAATTTCCCATGTAGCTCAGAGAACTTTACAATTTCTGAATCTAGATATTCAGAGAAACTGAAGAAGAAGGAGTGGCTAATGAGACGTGTCTCTCTTCCTTTTTATCTTTTAAATTGGTAGGATATCCCAATATCTTGCTTAATGTTAGATAAGAGCTTGTTGAATATTTTACAATCCAAGCATGAATACCATCCTGAACTCTAGACAATGGTGCAAAGTCTACATGAAAATTATTTTTGTGTCTTGATTGTTGGCTGTGTGGATCAAAATTTAGCTAAAACTGATCTTTCTCATCAGCTGTGAAAATTATTAAGGGGTAAATGTATTGGGAAGTGAGTGTAAGAATTCCAAGATACTTAAAAAGGCAAAATGGTGGTTATCTTACAGCTCACTTCTGCTGAATAACCACTTTATTGTGAATTGTGTTTTATTAATCTCATGACATATATTTGCAATCCATTTAGTTTGCTTACAGGAGACATGTCAAAAATTTATAATACAGTTACAATGATCTGCACATTAATAAATAATAGCACTACAGTAAATGATAACACTATAAGGAAATGTCTTGAAATATGTAACACATTGCATCCAGCTCAAATTTCCAATTTGTCCTGCATGAATTCATCCACTGAATAATAACACTTAAGTGTCAGTGCCTCATATAGCTTTCTTTTAAGTGAACCTAAACTCATCCGCGTCAACTTTTTCCCTTTTAATTTATCACAAATTTTCACTCCCATGTATTGAGGTCCCTGGGCATACAATCTGAGGTGGTGGGTGGGAAGCATAAAATTTTCTCTGTTTCTAGTATTGTGTGAATGGACAAAATGGTTTCACTCAAATAATTCATGTCTGGTGTACAAAAATATAATAATCTCATATACGTATAAGAATGCAGAGTTAATATTTTAAATTTTCTGAATAATGGTCAACATGGTTCTTTGTGATTGGCACTGCACATATTTCGAATGATTTTTTGGTGTATTTTTGATATGTAGAGTAGCAGATAGGCACAACAAAAAGAGTGTCATGCAAGTTAGCTCTTGGCCAAAAAGGCCCTTTCTGACTTAGACAAAACGCACACACACACACACACACACACACACACACACACACACACACACACACACACACAAACACACACGCGTGCGCGCGCGCACACACACACACACACATACAGGCAAACACAACTCTCATGCAAATGACCACTGTTTCCAGATGTCAAGGCCAGACCAGGTCTTGCATTTGTGTGTGTGTGTGTGTGTGTGTGTGTGTGTGTGTGTGTGTGTGTGTGTGTGTGTGCGTGTGTGTGTGCGTGTGTGCATGCTTTCTCTAATTCAGAAGAAGGCCTTTTTGGCTGAAAGCTGGCTTGTTTGATAACCTTCTTGTTGTGCCTATCTTTAGATGTGTTGCCCAAGAATGGAATTCCACAGGACAATAGGGACTGAAAATATGAAAAATAAGGCAGTTCTGTTGTCTTTGGTCCAATACAATGATAGATATCTCTCTCTCAATAGAACATCCACATTTGTTATGAACATTATTCATGACTGATAACATCTGCTACAGTTGTAAAGACAATTATTTTCCAAAAAAGGTGCTTTCCTTTTATTGGAAAATAATTTCTTTTACAACTCTAGCAAATGTTATCGATCATGAAGAGTGAGATGTACGTCTAAGGGGATAATATACTGAACAGAGCTTCTGATTAGCTCATTTAAGTGTTGACACCAGACTCCATTTTGGCTTGGAGTTCCTCTATGTGTGTGTGTGTGTGTGTGTGTGTGTGTATCTGAGAGAGAGAGGATATTGCAGTCTGTAGCTGTGTCAAACTAGTTTTGTATGTATGCCACATATGTAATTACTGTAACAAATTTACTGTGCGTACTTACGTAAACTGTGTTGCAATTTGCAAGTTTTCATTACATAGCATCATGACATCAAATACAGAGTGTTTCAAAACGAATATACAGGGTTTTAAGGCTTTGTAGCACATATCACATTCTCCTTGCAATTATAAATACTACACCAAATGAAAGAGAAACAAGCAGTTTTTCTTACACTTATTCAGTGTGAACACTGATCACACATCGAGTTGATCAGCGTGTTAGGAGTAACTGTTGCAATAACACTGTTTCTAAGGCCAGATAGATCAACTGGTATCAGAGGCACATACACATGATCACGTCAGATCATGTGTGAACGTGGAGATCATGCATAAATTGCTGTGTCAACCAGCCCCTTGTGCCCAATCCACCGGTCGGATACAATGTTGTTTAACCAGTCGCGTGCTAAGTTACGACAGTGAGACAGTGCACCATCTTGCTCCCAAATAAAGATGTGTTGTACACCTTCTTCCCATTGAGGAATGGGCCATAGCTGTCGCACATCAAGATAAGAAACATCATTTACAGTTGATTCACCATATAAGAAAGTTCAATAAACTTTCCACGGGAATATTTCTTGGGGCTAAACGTGAAAGACCCGCACTCGTTCAGCACATTTTTCAGTCACTCTTTGTCATTCCATGCTCTTCCCATTGTGCACAGCTATACAAACAAACCTGTTTGAGTTGTTCTTTTATTTGGTGTATTATTTATAATTGTAAGGTGAATGTAATATGTGCTACAAAGCCTTAAAAACTGTATATTCATTTTGAAACACTCTGTATTTGATGACATGGTGCTATGTAATGAACGTAATAAATTCTACAATGCCTTAAAACCTGTGTGTTCATTTTGAAACACCCTGTATAACATCATACTTGTTCAATATAATAGAGGGAAACATTCCACGTGGGAAAAATATATCTAAAAACAAAGATGATGTGACTTACCAAACGAAAGTGCTGGCAGGTCGATAGACACACAAACAAACACAAACACACACACAAAATTCAAGCTTTCACAACCAACGGTTGCTTCGTCAGGAAAGAGGGAAGGAGGGGGAAAGACGAAAGGGTGCGGGTTTTAAGGGAGAGGTTAAGGAGTCATTCCAATTCCGGGAGTGGAAAGACTTACCTTAGGGGGAAAAAAGGACGGGTATACACTCGCACACACACACATATCCATCTGTGTCTGTGTCTGTATATGTGTGGATGGATATGTGTGTGTGTGCGAGTGTATACCCGTCCTTTCTTCCCCCCTAAGGTAAGTCTTTCCACTCCCGGAATTGGAATGACTCCTTACCCTCTCCCTTAAAACCCACATCCTTTCATCTTTCCCTCTCCTTCCCTCTTTCCTGACGAAGCAACCGTTGGTTGCGAAAGCTTGAATTTTGTGTGTGTGTTTGTGTTTGTTTGTGTGTCCATCATACTTGTTCAGTATCATAAAGCATTTTTGTACATCACCATGTGCACACCTTGCGCAAAAAATTATTCAGAGGACCAGTAAATAGATGAAAGAAAGCTATAAATTTGCCAAGCACATAATGGAACATAGGTTGCAGCAGAAAGTATGCAGGGTGTCCCAGGAGGAGTGGTCAATATTCAGGGATACAACAGGAATGATCATTCGAAGCAAAGAAGTCCAGTAAACATGTGCTCTTAAATGCATACCTTTAGAGCACTTCTTCATCTTTGGTACTGTGAAACATGTCTCTTCTACTAAATTAGTGCTCATAACTTTTAAGGTATACATTTGAGAGCTCATGTTTATTAGAGTTTTTTGCTTTGAATGGTTGTTTCGTCATATCTGTGAATATTGACCATTCCTCCCGGGACACTCTGTGTTATGAAAATATGAACAGTAAGGAAAGTTCTGGCAAAATCCTGGTCCATTATTATGCCACTCCCTCCGCAAACACATTGTCCCGTGGATCAGATCACTACGGAAGAATCAGGTGCAAGACATTCATCTACCCAGCACATCCTGCTATTGTCTTTGTCACAGACTTATGCTATCCGATCAGAGCAGGGCCACCTGTGAAAGCTGCCATGTCATATTCCAGCTCTGCTGCAATTTCTGCACAGCATGTTATGTAAGTTTGATCACCAACAAGCTGCCCACCACAATCAGTGGCAAACATCGATGTGTGATCAAGAACAGTATTGACCATCCAGTGGCACACTACTGAGAACAAGCTCAATTTCTGTGGCTGCTTTACAACTTGTACCATCTGGATCCTTCTTTCCAGCACCAGCTTTTCTGAACCACACACATAATCTTCCTGCCCTCAATCTCTGCTAGCCCACTGCCTCCACACTCTTTACCCAACAGTTTCCCTTCCTTTGTTTTGTCATCCCCTCCCAGTCCACAACTCCATGTCATCTTAATCATGCGTCATATGAAATTACAGGTTCCAGTGCCCACATTTTGCACACCTAAACTATGCTCCTGCTTCGTCTTACTCTTCATTCCTATCCTGATTACCTCTGCCTTCCTCTGAGCTGCTAGCCAACAGGCCCCTCCTCCTGCTACCTGCCTTTTGCTCCCTCTATTCACCCCATCTGACACAACCCCAACCTAGTCCACCTGTCAGTTTGAAATCTCAACGTTGTGTATATCCATTCATTGCACTGTAGAGCGTGTGTGTGTGTGTGTGTGTGTGTGTGTGTGTGTGTGTGTGTGTGATCAATAACCGAATGCTTCTGCTATTTGGTGAGTGGTCTCCATTACTCAAAATTATTCACAAAATGTGAGCAATGAAACAAATGCATCACAGCAGAAACACTTCAATGCTTATGTTATAGTTCCAGAAGAATTTAATTTGAGGAGGCCTATATTAACTAATGTAATCTGAAATTACTGAAGCTGTGGGAAGAGATCAGAAATATGAGACTCTGCTTATATTTGGCATTATGTAGTTTGTGTTTGACAGACACAGAAAATACATTTATCACAAAACAGGAAAATTCTAAGACATACTTGTTAAAATATGTTTGTTACTTTATGTAGCTCCTTAGGCAAACAATAATGTTCACAGTGGTGATCTTGATGCCATGGAGAGAATTGCATATGAATTCTGTGAAGATGAAGCCAAAAGTGGAGTAACTTATGTTGAAGCACGATACTGTCCACACTTTTGGTTGGGCACAGAGGACTACCATGGGAAACTGAAAGGTAATTGTTGGAACTATTGACAAAGAAATCTGTGTTAATATTTAGATACAAAATTATCTTAATAGGTATATGCTTTATTACCAGTGTTTTGATACAGGCTACTAGAAGATAGTTTTAGAACCATGGTGAAGATTTCTTTCTTAGTATTTCGTTTTTCTTATAGCATTTTGTCAGATAGCTCATTTCTTAATTGTTCAAAAGTATTCACAGATATAACTTCATCTGGGAGTGTAGTATGTCTTTACTTTTGAAAATGTAACATCTCTAGGAAAATTACTTTTGTGCTATTGGTTCAACTCCTTGGTGAACTTTTCCAGGTGCATAGATTTAAATAGGTTGTAGTTGAAAGAGATAGACATCAGCAGTGAGTATAAAGATGAGTTTCAAATGGTGAGAGGAAGTTTCTGAACTGAATAAAACACTATCCAGGTTCTGAACTAACTAATTCACTTCCAAAAGGAACAAAATTATCTTATGAAAATTGTGCAACAAAACAAGCATGCTAAATCTAAAAATGTATGCAGAACCCCCAAGATCAGCAAAGTTTTACAGAAGCTCAAAATTTAACAGGACCTTCAATGTGAGATGCTTTTAATAGTTTCTATGATGAAAACTTGTCTCGAAATCTGGGGGAAAAAAATAAATAAATAAAATAAATAAATCAATCAATCAAGTACACTAGCAGCAAGAGGCAATCATTACCTTTATTGCGTGATAACAATGTTGATGTTACTGATGACAATGCCACTAGACTAGAGTTACTAAATACAACCTTCCAAAATTTCTTCACCATAGGAGGTGAAGTAAATATTCCAAAATTCAAATGAAGAACAACTCCCAACATGAGTAACTTAAGAGTAGATATCCTCAGCATAGTGAAGCAGCTTAAATCATTTAATAAAGGCAAGGCCTCCATTCAAGATATCCACTCACTCACCATAAGATCTGTACCTAAAGACTGGAAAGTTGCACAAGTCTCACCAGTACCCAAGAAAGGAAATAGGAGAACTTTCTTTGATTTACAGACCCATATCACTAACACTGATTTACAGTAGGATTTTGGTACATGTACTGTGCTTCAACATTATGAATACATTGAAGTAAATGATTTATTGCCAACAACCAATGCGATTTCAAAAAATATCATTCCTGTGAAACACAGCTAGCTCTTTAGTCATTACAAACTTATGAGTGCTATCAACAGGAGATACCAAATTGATTCTATATTTTTAGATTTTCGGAAGTCTTTTGACACCATTGCTCACAAGTGACTTATAATCAAATTATGTGCATGTGAAGTATCATTTCAGAAGTGCAACTGGATTCATGACTATCTGTCAGCAAGTCATTGAGTAAAACAGAAGTAATATCTGGCATTCCCCAAGGAAGTGTTATAGGACCTCTGCTCTTCCTGATCTATGTAAATGATTTTAGAGACAATCTGAGCAGTCCTCTTAGATTGTTTGCAGATGATGCTGTCATTTACCATCTTGTAAAATTATCAGGTGGTCAAAACGAATTGCAAAATGATTTAGACATGATATCTGTGTGATGTGAAAAGTGGCAATTGATTCTCATTAATGAAAAATGTGAAATCATTCACATGAGTACTAAAAGGAAGCCACTAAATTTTGATAACATGATAAATCACACAAACCTAAAGGCTGTAAATTCAAGTGAATACTGAGGGTTTACAATCACAAATAACTTAAACTGGAACAATCGCTTATATAAGGTTGTGGGGAAAGCAAACCAAAGACTGCAGTTTATTAACGGAGCACTTAGAAAATGCAACAGGTCTACTAAGGAGACTGCTTACACTATGCTTGTGCACCCTTTTCCGGAGCACTGCTGTGAGGTGTGTAATCCACATCAGATAGGATTGACAAGAGGACACCAAAATAGTTCAAAGAAGGGCAACTCATTTTGTATTGTCATGAAATGGGGGGGAGAGTGCCATATATATGATAAACGAATTGGGGTAGCAGTCATTAAAACAAGGACTTTTGTTGCAGTAGATTCTCATGAAATTTCAATCACTAACTTTCTCCTCAAGAGTGTGAAAATATGATAAAATAAGAGAAACAACTTAATAAAATAAGAGAAATCATAGCTTGCATAGAAAGATTGAAGTGTTCATTTTTCCCATGTGCTCTTCATGAGTGGAATGGTAGAGAAATAGCTTGAGGTGGTTTGATGAACCCTCTGCCAGGCACTGAATTGTGAATGCAGAGTGATAATGCAGATGTAATTTGTTCACATATTCTCCTGCACATTATTAGTGAGAAAGAAGAAACTAACGTGGATGATATAATTTAGATCTGCCCAATCTGTTCATGCATATAATGTTGTAAGTTGCATTCTGCATTTTCCAGTTTGATAGTTCACATTTAATTTTGCACGTTGCTTCAGGTCTAACTCTAATTATTGCTTTCTGTTGGCCTTTTCCTTATCTATTGCCTATGAAAATTCCCATTCAGTTTCTTTTTTTATTACATAGGGACAGATTGCCACTCACCATATAGAGGAGATATTGAATCGCATATGCTTTCTGCCAAAAGTCCTTCTTGTTGTTTTCATCATCTGTGTATTTAGCTATATTTTGTTTCCCTTTACAGTTTTGATGGCACTTTTTGACAAGTTCAAACCTCATTTCAGACTTAATATCCACAGGCAGCTCATTTTTCACAGTATTTTGGAAATTGCACCTTGGCTGTTAGTCTTAATTTACTTCCCACTCATTTTTCTGTGCCCTTTATTCATATTTCTTTTTTAATTGTTTGTTACCAATCAATAGTCAGAGGGAAGAACTTTAGGAGTTTGTAAAAACCAGATATTCAACTGTATGCTAGTTGGATACTTCTCTTTTACTGTCAATTCTCTGTGTATTTTTAATCTCTGTTCTAAAATTTTCTGTTGTGAATTTGCAGTGTGAAATTATGTAGAAACTATATTTTGAGGTATGCACCAAATTAACTTTCTGCTCATTTTTGTTAATCTGTTTGTGGTTTTTTTATGCCTATCTTAAGTTTTCCTCACAATTTATTCATTAAAATGTAATTATTAATAAAATAGTTCACAGTATAACACAATTTAGACAGATATTTACATGTACAACTGATAAAGCAGATATCTAAATCAAGTGATATAACAGTTACCCAGTGCATTTGATTTACCAATAGGGCCAATGTAAGTCAGTGAAAGACAATCCGATTTATCTAGAGTTGCTTGCGTAACAACTTTTTCTCTTTCTTACTATCACACATAACTGTATGAGTTCACCAAACAGTGGAAAATCCAGGATGGACTAATGACAGTATTATGAAAAGAAGAGATTTTTACTCATAATATAGCAGAGATGTACAGTAGAGATGTTGAGTTGCAGACAGGCACAACAAAAAGAGTACTAGATGCGTAATATTTCAGCCAGGAGGCCTTCTCCCAAAACAGACAACGCACACACACACACACTCACACACACACGCACACACACACACACACACACACACACACACACACACACACACACACACACACACACATTCGCGTAAATTCAGCTCATACACACACGACCACTGTCTCTGGCTGCTGGGCCAGACTGTGAACAGCTGTGCATGGTGCGAGAAGTAGTCTGGGTGGTGGGTTAGCTGAGGGGGAAGGAGGACAGGGTATGGTTGGGGGACAGTAAAATGTTATTTTTGGGAGCATACAGGGATGAGGTGGAGAAAGGGTAGGGCATGAAGGTGCAGCTGGGAGGTTGGGTGAAGGGAGTGGAAAAGTTACAGACTGTGGATGCACTTGTGGATTAGGAGGCAATGGGGTGGGACAATGGAAAGGAATAGGTGAGTGAAGGACAATACTTTCTTTTGCACGGAAACAAATCTGTGCCTTATCTCTCCAATCACCCATCACCTTCCAAAGTTCCACCATCTGACCACATAGGAGCATTCCCCTTGTGATTCAGTACCACCCAGGACTGCAGCAACTGAATTACATTCTCCACCAGGGTTTCGACTACTTCTCATTGTGGCCTGAAATGAGGAATATCCTACCCACTATTCTTCCCCGCCCCTTCCACACTGGTATTCCACTGTCCACCAAACTTACAAAATATCCTTGTCCATCCCTACACAGCCCCTGCTCCCAACCCCTTGCCTCATGGCTCATATCTCTGTAATAGACCTAGATTCAAGACCTGTTCCATATATCCTCCCACCACCACCTACTCCAGTCTGGTCACAAGCATTAAAGGCAGTGCTACCTTTGAAAGCAACCATATGATTAACAAGCTAAGCTGCAACCACAATGCTTCATTGTATGTGAGCATGGCAAACAACAAGTTGTCTGTTCACATGAATTGTCACCAAAAAGCTGTGTCCAAGAAACAGCTGGACCACCCATTTACTGAGAACACTGCCCAACACAATTTCCTTCATTTTAATGATTACTTCACAGCATGTGCCATTTGGATCCTTCCTACCAATATGTGGGAACTCCCCATGCAATATATCCTACTTTCCCACAACATTCTTGGCCTCAAACTCTGTTAGTCATTGTCCTTCATCCATCTATTCCCTTTCCTTTTCCCATTCCACAACCTTCTATTCCACAAGCACATCCTCAGTCTTTTTAGTTCCCTCCTTTCCTAAACCCTGCCATCTAACCTCCCAACTGCACCTAAGTGCCCTACCGTCTCTCCATCTCATTCCCGTATGCTCCTACTTTACTGTCCCTCACCTGTACCCTGCTCTCCCTCCCCCTCCCCTCCCAATCCTAGCTACCCCTACCACCCAGATTGCTTCTTGCATCATGCACAGTTGCTCACAATCTGGCTGCTGCTACCAGAGACAGTGGTCATATATGTATGAGGTGCATATGGGTAATATGTGTGTGTTTGTTGGTTATTGTGAAAGGTGGCCTTCTGGCTGAAAGGTTACACTTTTTTGTTGTGCATGTCTGTGATTTCATATCTCCACTATATGGTGAGGAGCAGTCTATCCTTTTCATAATATTATATGAGTTCACCAGTATTCATAAATCTTTTGGGAAATAATAATATGAATAAAAAACAGTGGGATCTCAATAATCATTTAATTGTAACTTTTTTGGAGTGGCATTGCTTCAGTAACCATACATGTCACTGTAACACACAGAAGTGAATGATTGACAGTAGTGGTGGACAACAAAATCCAGACATGCTATGTTACATTATCTTTTTTCTTCCCTGTTCTTTATTTGTCTTGTTCTGTCTCTCTTTTTACATCAATTACTGATTTCATTCTGTTTCTTTTCTTTTTGTTGCTGTTAATATCATATTTCACTGTCACTGAAGCTATTTTTAAACTCTTCACTGATATTTTAGTGATAGCAGCTGTAAATATGTTATAAATAAGTTCATTTCCAACTCCTCCTCTTCATCTTACATAAAATAGTGTCTGCTTATTTCCTGTGATCTTCATTTTCCTCAGTACATCCTTGACACTTCTGCTTTGGCCATTGCTTCATCTGCCATACTGTGTTTCTTCCCATTTGTGAACATAGTTCAGAAGTTCCTGTATCTGATACTCAAAACTAAGTTACATGTGTCTGAATAATGGAAATTTAAAATTTTTTCATATTAGGGTTTGCTTATGCTTCACCCACAACATATATGCAGGCGAGTGAATGTCTGTCCTCACTTTATGTCAAAGTAAAAGTCAAATAATAATCATCATTTATTCCATTTCAGAATTAGGGGAGATTGTGAATGCTGTAAATCGTGGCTTTGAACGTGGAGAAACTGACTTTGGTGTCAAAGCAAAGACTATACTCTGTGCACTCAATGGTACAGGCATGATAAAGGATGTTTTGGAACTATGTAAAAAGTTTAAAGGTGAAGGTGTTGTTGGAATGGACATAGCAATGAATGCGTATGATAAATCAGAAACCTATGGTAAGTTATTTGCTTTCATTAGAGAAAATTAAAGGAGAAAAAGATTGCTTTGAAACATAATGCTTCTTCTCTTATTTGACATTGAAATTAGTGGAATCTCTGGTTTAAAAAATAAATAATAGAATCTGACTATATAGCCAATTTCACAATTTCAAAATCAAAGTACAGTGCCTGAGAAGAGTAAGACATTGTTCAATTGTGATTACATCAGATAGGTAATTCATGTCAGCATGTGATAACTGTTACAAGTAATGTTTCAATCAGTTGAAGTGCCGCTTAACCCCGAAGAGATTGCTGCATATGAAGAAGCTAGAAAATGTGGTATTCACCGAACACTGCATGCTGGTGAAGCTGGGGGAGCTGATATGGTACAAAGAGTAAGTAACAGAGGTTTTCCTTTCTCTTATCATTTCTGAAGAATGCACTTACATGAAACCTGTACACAGTTCCCAAGAATGTCAACCATATCCCTTAGATTAGAGCACATGAAAACCTATATGTGATATCATTGTACTTTGATAAAGTTTGCTACTTAAATCTGCTGGTGTAAGAAAAAGTAGAGAGCTATTACACCTGAAACCCATAGCATGTTCCCCTTAAAGGAATTCTCTGAATGATGTGGCAGATAGATACATAATAATGACTCAGATATCAGATACACAAATCCTCTGTGCAGAATTTTTGTACTGCTGATACAAAAAGAGGAATTAGTCAAGTAGAGTTTACATTTAATGACATGCAGTTAACATGATTAAACCATGAAATTTTTAGCATAATGGCTAATGATAATGCTTAACATAAATGGGCAAATACAGAATAAGTTTTCAAAATTTAAGGGATCTGATTATAGAGTTACTGTGGTTTGCAGATCAGCAATGTAATCATAGGATTCCAATATAAAATAAAACATTAAAAATACCAGTCAGTGGAGGAAGCAGTATTAAGATAATTCCTCTCCAGCAAACTTGGATGAATTTGCTTTAAAGCTTAATTATGCAGTTATGTTTTGTACAGCACTAAGACATAAAATAACTGAAGATAAGAAATCTTGAACTTTCAGAACCTGAGATCTTGAACATTCAGAACTGATGTCTAATTGCTGGGAGTTGAGAGCAAAGTCAGTAAAAACAGGAAATGAATCAGAAGAAGATAGAATTTCTAAAAGATGCACATTGCAGAGACCCATGGTGTAGTGACTCTGAGGGTGATGGTCGAGGAACTGTTCTTTGAGGTCAGGATGGCATTTGGCTCTTCCACCTGGACATTATGGGCTTATGGGTTGGCAGGGGCTACAGGAACTTGATGGAGGTGACAGAGGCTACAGCAAGGGAAACAGAATTCAGGAGAACTCTTTATTGTTCCTACAAGCTGGATTAGATGCAAGTGTATGCCCTCATCCAGTGGCACAGCTTGGCCCTGACCCATGGTGTCTTTGTTTGGTGCAGTGGGGGTCAACGTGCCTGAAGGCCACACACACCACTGGGGAGCAACATGATTACTGAGACAGCAGCTGGTGGTCAAGGAGTCCTTTGCTCAGTTGGCACTTGCTGGGCTGCTGTGTGGCTCACTGAACTCTGGACCTCGGCATACCAGTGGTGAGCTGATGATGATGACAATGTCCAGTGTATTCTGGAGGGTCAAGCAGCACAGCAGCAATGTGGTTATGGCTGTCGCCTTGAACCTGCCTGATGACTAGCTCACCGCTTATAAATAACACCACAGTGACTGTTTGTTTGACTGTATGGCAATGAAGGCATGCACTGCCAGTTGGTACAATGCTGTGTCAGTGAATCATTGTTAGTGTCTTTCCACATGTTGAGATAACTTGTGGGACATTTTGCAAGTCAGCTGCATTGTCAGTTGCATGTCTTTGGGGTGCTAATTGGAACTCTATGCCTCAAATTTTCTTGGTTTTGTTGTACTCCATCCATACCACAAGTTAACTCCCCTCTTTGTAGAAACTAAATTCTTGAATTTAGCATGGTGCTGCACCAGTGACAGTTAGATAGAGCAGACATTCAGACAGAATTAGAAATGACAAAGCCCTCTATTGTTCATATAGTAATAGTTAGTGGCTGTTTCAGAAAAGTGTGCGAAAGTCCTGTGAACACACACTACGAAAGTTGATCTAAGTTACTACACTTTGACTCCAATGGTTGCATTTGTCCACCCCATTCACACTTGAGTCCACTGTTATGCAATCCACTCACTGCTTCATGATTACTCTGTAGGCTGTCTCACTCAGTCTCTAGGCAAAGTTTGGCCATTAAACACTTATAGTTTATGACATTCAACTGTCAGTTTGGCAGTAGTGTTGACAGTCTCATCAGGACAGTATTTTGGAATTCCAAGAGATTTCCTACAATTATGCGATCATAATACTTCAGCTTGACCTAACTAAAATTACAAATTTACAATACTCACTTATATCTGTGAATTAACCCCTTAAATCTATACAAAACTTCATCAAAATATCACTCATCCTTACCAACACATTCATTCTGTTCCCCACATTAAATATCACCACATTAACCAATTATATTTTATCACTATGTCATGAAATTTGCTGCTTAAAGTACAAGCACAAGAATTTGGCAAGAAGAAATTAAACTGTTTACAAAAGGAATCTGTGATAACATCACTAAAGTTGCATTTCTCATCATAATGTCTGCAGAACTATCACTCAAATCTTCACTTCTCATCTGAGAGAGACCTGTTCAGTGTACTGAACTCCATAAACTCTGCAATAACACTGATTTATTTGTCCAATCACAGATGTTTCACAGACTTAACCTTCGCAACCTTATTTCAGCTCCTACTACTTAAATAACAATTTATTCTCAACATACATCCTTGAAACTTGATGCATTCTCCCATTATTTTTTGCATTGATTCTCCACTGTCGTGCTGACTGAATGTCGAGGATCAGGAGCTGTATAATGATGACATCAGGGTCATTGATTCACCCCAGATCCTTGAGGTATCTCAGTACCCTACTGTACTTCTTTGAGTCAGCATTCCATGATGAAAAGGCAAAATAATGTAAACCACAGGACACTGTTATGGTACAGAATTTTTTCCCCATCAGTGCTGTATCACAGCTTTCAGATGCCTCAGTAGAAAACAGAATCACCAATAATGCAGAAAGAGCACAGCACAGGAATGGAAAGAAAGAAAAAAGCTCTGCCCAAGACTCAGATTCTCTCTGAATGTCAAAAAACATATGTACTAGTATAGATCCCTTGAGGACTTTTAAATTGATAACTTATATGACAACTCTAAATTACGTCTACACTTGTCTGTTTGCTCATCTCTAACACACACTTATCTTCTTCCCTAACAATTTCCACACAGAATTGGAAAATGAGGATGGAAACAAATCCAGAAACAATAGACGCAAGGAACCCATGAGTGGTTATAAAGCACATGTGCTGCTACTCACTTTCGGAGCTGTTGATAAGGATAGTAACACCTTTGCCAGTATCTCTTCCAACACAACTTGTAGAGGCCCAGGGTATGGTGACCACAACAGTGGGTGGTGGAGGAGCCATTCTCAGGTTGACCGGGATGGTGTTCGGCTCTTCCGCCTGAGCATTCTGTGTTCAATTAGTTAGCAGGGAGGCAGGAATCCATTGGAGGTGAAGGAAAACTCTCTATTGCTCCAATATGTTAGAGAAGATGTAGGTGCTTCTCATTGCTGGTGCTGAGATTGGGGCTAATAGTCAAGGCACCTGAGGCTCAGGTGGTGCTGGCAGGTGTCATTCACAGCACTGGACAGCAGTGTAGAAGCAGGGCAACACAGCACACTGAACTCAGGACCTAATTATATGACTAGTTGGCTGGAGATGATGATGGCTGTCCTATGAATGCTGGAAGTCCAACAGCATAGTAGCCTTCTGGTTGTGGTTGCCTCTACATGCCTCATGCCTTGCTCAGCATGTATAAATAATACCCCAGTGACTGTTGTTTGGCAGCATAAGACATGCACTGCCAGTTGTTGCAATCCTATGTCAACAAGTCATCAAGATCATCTTGCCACATGTTGACGAACCAAATGGGACATTTTACAGATTAGCTGTGTCATCAGCTACATGTCTTTGGGATGATAATTGGAACACCATGTCCCAAATTTCCTTGGTGTCATGGTACTCAGTCCATACCATAACAATATCAGAAGTGACTCATAAAACATAGCTGAGGAGTTAGCTTTAAGGTTTGCATGATGAGACTTAAATTATGGAATTCTTAACAGTAATAGAAGATGATAATCAGGCCACATCTGGTATTAATGAGTAAATTCAGCTGGCATAAGAGTAACAATGAGATCTTTTTGTTAGAATGAGGCATTCTGAATTCAATTTTTAAAAATCCGTTGTGTTACCTTCAGCCAAGTGTTGTAACTTCACCCCCAAGGGGAAGACTTCAGACATGGCCAACAGATTCATCTCATATTTGGCAGGTCACTTGTGTAAAACCTAAAATGAAACTTGAAAAAGTTACCCCTAAAGTTCATGATGTGCAGTCATCTCAAAATTGACAGGATTGATGGGTTATTGAAAATTTAGCATTTTTCATCATATATGGGTACCACAAACACATAGTTTCCTAGAAATTGAAGAAATGAACTATGGAAATTGTTGCGTATGTACCCAAGAGATAAAAGAGCTATTAAATGAAAGTGCCACAGGTGTAGCGACCAAAGGATCTGGTTAGAGAGCAGATAACCTGTGTTTGATTCCCAAATGCATTCTGCAGCTTTTTTCATTTGTATACAGATTGTATGAGAAATTTATTTGCTTACCATCTTGTTATTCCTTATCAATTTACTTACCTTATTAACACCCCTATTCCTAAAATTTTGATGTGGAAAAAAATACAAACGACAAAATTGCAGTATGCATTTGAGAATCAAGCAGAGGTTCTTTGCTCCACAGCCAGATTCCTTGGTCGCTATGCCAGCAGCACTCTTGTTGAACAGCATTTACTGTATTTATAGATAAGCTGCAGTTATGGATAGATAAGCTGCAGTTGTAACAGAATCTTTCCTTGATTTATGGGAAAATATGACCTTGTGGACCCCATATATGATGATGAAAAATCATCAATTTTCTACTATCTAGCAATCCCATCGATTTTTAATCCATTGCTCACCATGAACTTTGTAGGAGTGGTTTTCTCAGAAATGATGTAGTTTTGAGCCAGACTTTCTTAGAGTCTGTCATTTTAGCTTGTCCACAAGTGACCTCCCATGTATAAGCCAAGTTGATTGCCCATGTATGAGACCTTCCCCTTGTTAGTGAGAAATATGTGGTTATTAGCTGTTTTTCCATTGTTTGCTGTTTGATTTTCTGTCTATGTGTTTACGGTGTGTAAATCTGTAGCATTCATCATGTGAAATCTTTCATTAAGGGGGCCATATGTTCATTTATTAATTTTCTATGAATCCTTTGATGAAACAGAAATTTCTGGAATGTGTAATGAATCAAGCTATACACTTTGAAACAATATTTGCTGTTAGAAACTGCATTATTACACAGTTCATTAATTTGCTGTAAATGTAAAATTTTTGGTTAAGACACTTATTTGTGGTTGGTTATTGTCCATTTTTTTCTATAAATGTATACACATATAACATAACTATTTTATCTTCATGACAAGATTCATAGTCATTAAGGGAGAGAGTTAAAAGTATTTTGAAAATACGTAAAATGAAAAGTCCCAATTTGTTTGTTTCATGAATAATTAATTCCTGGTTGTTTCATGTGGACTTACTTATGTTTTAGGCAGTGGAAGTATATCACACAGAGCGTGTAGGACATGGTTATCGGGTGGTTGAAAGTGAAGCAATTTACAGCAGCTGTAAAGAGAAAAAAATACATTTTGAAACTTGCCCTTGGTCAAGTTATCTAACTGGAGCTGTCCCATTAGGTACAAGGAAGCATCCAATTGTCAGGTAACACTGATTTAATAAGTTCATTACTTCTCTTTTCTCTCTACACTTACTTATTTGGGGTGAACTTAAGCTTGAATTATATTATAAAGCTCTTTATGTGTTCTGTTGTTGCTGTTCTTATAGAGATGCAAATTTGTTTTCATGGTTACTGCAGACTCTTCATTATATGATGCTTATTAGTTGTGCTAACGCGTGCTTTATGAAATGAAGAAAAGTTAGAGTATCGTATCTTGTCAGTGACAAGATCATAAGACATGGAGCACAATTTTGAATTGGGACTGCAGTTGGCCCTATCATATTCAAAGAGACTGTCCGGACATTCATCCTTATGATTTAAGAAGACCATGGAAAATGCAAAGCTGAATGGTTGGAGAGGGGTATAAGCACCTCTGCTATATACCATATGAGCCCTAGTTATTTAAATGTTTCAATAGTATTTGACTAATGTCTTTCAATGCAATCTATTGTGTCACTTATTTTTACATTGATCACAATTTTCATTCTAAACTGAACATCTTCAAATATGTAAAAATAAATAAAGGACATGGTAAATTTGATCTCATATAACTGATCTGCAGCACACATATGTTTAAGTTCTGTGTGTGTTTGGAGCTTATGGGTACTCAACTCTAAGGTTATCATCACCCTTATGCATATTAAAAGAAACAAATGTGGAGAAAATGACTAAAATTGTTGTTATACAGTAAAGAGAAAGCACACAAAATAACAAGGATTCTCTCACTCCCACATCAATTGCATTCATTCACACTATCAATCATGTCACACACCATAAGACAATGGACAAAGTGTAAAAGGTGCTTTGCAGACATAAAACCACAGAAGAGCTAAAAGAATGGCACAGGGAAATGTGACTGGCTGACCACTTACAAAACAATTGGGTGAGTCAGGCTCCCTGTTAACACATTAAGAACATTGGCCTAAAATTTTAGGAAACAAGTTTGACAAATCATAGAACCTTAAAACTTTCACCACATTCATTTAAATGTTACTTAAAATGAGGGAAGATTTATTGGCAAACCTACTGCTGCCTTCTGTTCAGAAAATCAAATGCAGTCTAATAAAATATGGTGTACAGTAATCTGCATATTACAAACACCACACATGATTTGTCTTCTCGCCAAAGCAAGAAGTTATGTGTCATAGGCCTGTGGCCTATACAAAGGCGTTGTCTGATCAACATGGCTGGGAGGAGGTGTGCCACAGCCACATAGATGGCTTTACTAGATGGAGCTTGCTGTCTGTCACTTCCAGGCACTCATCCTCCCATTGACACAAGACTCCGTACCTCAACAGCAAGGAAATAACTGAGGATCATGACACACCTCATTGGCTGCCAGATGCGCACTTTTGTTCCCCCTGTAATACCCATGTGTCCTGGTACTCGGCAGAAAGGTACCATCTTCCCCAGTTGTTGTAGTCAGAGGAAGGCATCCTAGATATTCTGGACTACCTTATCTGCTGGGTGCAAGCATTGTGGAGAGCGTAGGGCACTCAGAGAATTGGAACAGACAAGGAAATTAGCGATTGAAGAATGTTTCATATGCTCCAGTGCCTGCAAGATCACATTTAAGGCTGCATCAAAGACTACGGTAAAGTCTTGAGGTAGTCGGACCTGGAGGACAAGATCTGGGAAAACAACAGAGAAACCAACAGAGGGCCCCTGTTAGACCCATCCATAAAGACTGCTACATAGTCATGGTGCTCATTTAAAATGTCACAAAACATCATATTGAAGACAGAAGCAGGAGTCTCCTGTACTACACTATATCTAAGGTTACCGTGGGCCTCTGCAGTAACAAGGGCAGAAGATCGATAAAATTTGGGGTTGTACTTACTCCACACCAAGTCACTCCAGCACATGCCGCACGCAGATCCCAAATGGCCCTGTTTCTCATGGACAACTGGAGAAAAGGCATCCCAGAGGTGAATGAATAACATTATCGTATGCTGGTGACTTTGGAGCTGCAAGAAACTTACATTCCTGACACTCCATGAGGAGTTGCCATCAGATTGTAAATGGCAGTTCACCAATCTCAGCACAGAGATGGGTATGTGGCTGGTCCTGTGAGCACCCATGGCCAGCCTAATCCCCTCATGGTGGACAGCATCAATGATTTTCAGATAAGAAGGCCTTGCTGATCCTTAAGCTGGGCATCCATAGTCTAGTCGCGAATGCACAAGAGCCCTATAAAACTGGAGCAGATGAGCCCTGCCTGCTCCCCACGACATGTAGCTAAGGCACTTAAAGATATTCAGTACCTTCTGGGTTCTGGCTTTCAGATCTCACAGGTGTGGTAACCATGACAGTTTGGAGTAAAAAATGAGGCCCAGAAACTTCACCGAGTCTTTAAAATGTAGAATACTATCCCTCATATGCAGCTCAGGCGAATTAAAAATATGATGAAACACACACTTTTCTGCAGAAAACTGAAAACCCATCCTTGCAGCGCACAACCTGTCTTCACAGCACATTCCTCTAACCTCTGCACTGTAAAGTGGAAAGACCTCATAAGATGTGGAGGTGGTCACAATAGCTACATACATGTAGTTGCACGAGAATAATGTGCTTCCAAGTAACATCATATGCCTTACTGATATTGAAGAATATACTTAGACAGTGATGTTTATGTAGGAAAGCTTGCTGAATAGCTACCTCTAGTAGGGTCAGGTCATTGAAAGTGGAGCAAAATCTCCAAATCTATTCAGAGAGCAGCTGAGAAGCTGCCTGATCTCTAACAGCCAGACCAAATGACAGTTAACCTTTCGCTCCAGGGTCTTTTCTACATAGCTCATTAAGGTGATGCTCTAGCAACTACTGGGACATGTATGGTCCTTTTCTGATTTGAGAAGAGGTATCAGAATTGCCTCTCTCCATTAGTTGAAAAAGGTGCCTTTCTGCCATATAAGATTAAAACATTTTTGGAGGATTTCCATTGACATTGCTGGCAAATGTCAAAGCATGCAGTTCTGGATTTGGTAGTGACTAGGTGAAGTGTTATGAATCTCAGACATTGCCGATTCCAGCTCCCACATGGAGAAGGGTAGTTGTAACACTCAAAATTGTGCTATTTGAAGTCTAGTTAGACCTTCTGACCATCCATTCGAGTGACTTCTGTATAGGCAATGTTTCATCCAGGAGATGAATGTGGAGTTGGAAGTGATCACTAGAATGAATAATTTCTGACTGAACATAGTCTGTGAGGGCTGGAGAGAAGAAAGAAAGGGTGATGGCTGAGAATAACTCTGTAGCAGCACAGAAATTAGGGGGAGTGCCTATGGTGAAAACGCACAGCTCATGAGACGTCATGAGGTTCTCCAAACCCTGGCAAGTAGAGATAAAACCCACAATATATGGTAAGCACCAAAGTCTCCCAGTAGGAGAAATAGTCAGGGGAGTTGTTCTTTAAGACCTGTTAGAACCTCAGAGTGAATCACATCACATGGAGGTAAATATAGCGAATAAACTGTGATCCTCTGACAGACATGAACTGCAGCTGTAGCCACTTGCAGGTCAATAGCTAGGGGAGAACAGAGGTCTGGTGTGCATTATTGACAAACAAAGTGACCCCTCCATTGGCCCTTTCCCCAGTTAGGTCATCCTTACAATAGGGTGTGTAGTCCCATAGGACAGGAGCATCGGATGCTTCAAAATGCATTTCCTGTGAGGACAAGCACGGGGGGTATTCCTGTACTAGTAATTTCAGTTCCTCCACATATGTCCTGAATTCATTTTTAATGTTCGACTGTAGGATGGGAGCCATCTATCATGGGGGGTAGCGCTTTCATCCTGACTTTCTGCTGTGCAAGGGAACACACAGTGGGTGGCTTGGCCTTTTGGATGAGATGATTGCCCCAGGCCAACATCAGAGTCCATCGCCTCAAAAAAGTCTTAAGAGAGATGTCAGAAACGAAGATGTTGACATCTTCTGACTGTTCATTTCCTGATTCCAGCAGTGATGAAGTTTTGCCCTATGTAGGCTTCATAGCCACAACCACAGCTGCACTGGACTGTGTCCCAGACTGAATCTTTGGAGGGGCAGGGAGGTCCACAATGTCAGCAACCACAGCTTTTTCTGAAGTTCTTGGAGGGAGGGACAGGCTTTGAAATGATTGCAGCAACAAAAATACAGGGACAAATGCAAATACTAGTGCTGACACTAGCAACTTCCATTTGTGTTGCAGCATCGGCTTTCTGCACTGGCTTTTCAAGAACTGAAGCAAAGGAGATGGGGAACACTGGGGCAGCATGGCTTTATACATCTTTTTGGCCTCATTATATGGGAACCATGGACCTTGCCGTTGGTGGGGAGGTTTGCGTGCCTCAGCGATACAGATAGCCGTACCGTAGGTGCAACCACAACGGAGGGGTATCTGTTGAGAGGCCAGACAAACGTGTGGTTCCTGAAGAGGGGCAGCAGCCTTTTCAGTAGTTGCAAGGGCAACAGTCTGGATGATTGACTGATCTGGCCTTGTAACAATAACCAAAACGGCCTTGCTGTGCTGGTACTGCGAACGGCTGAAAGCAAGGGGAAACTACAGCCGTAATTTTTCCCGAGGGCATGCAGCTTTACTGTATGATTACATGATGATGGCGTCCTCTTGGGTAAAATATTCCGGAGGTAAAACAGTCCCCCATTCGGATCTCCGGGGGGGGACTACTCAAGAGGATGTCATTATCAGGAGAAAGAAAACTGGAGTTCTACGGATCGGAGCGTGGAATGTCAGATCCCTTAATCGGGCAGGTAGGTTAGAAAATTTAAAAAGGGAAATGGATAGGTTGAAGTTAGATATAGTGGGAATTAGTGAAGTTCGGTGGCAGGAGGAACAAGACTTCTGGTCAGGTGACTACAGGGTTATAAACACAAAATCAAATAGGGGTAATGCAGGAGTAGGTTTAATAATGAATAGGAAAATAGGAATGCGGGTAAGCTACTACAAACAGCATAGTGAACGCATTATTGTGGCCAAGATAGATACGAAGCCCACGCCTACTACAGTAGTACAAGTTTATATGCCAACTAGCTCTGCAGATGACGAAGAAATTGAAGAAATATATGATGAAATAAAAGAAATTATTCAGATTGTGAAGGGAGACGAAAATTTAATAGTCATGGGTGACTGGAATTTGAGTGTAGGAAAAGGGAGAGAAGGAAACATAGTAGGTGAATATGGATTGGGGGACAGAAATGAAAGACGAAGCCGCCTAGTCGAATTTTGCACAGAGCACAACATAATCATAACTAACACTTGGTTTAAGAATCATGAAAGAAGGTTGTATACATGGAAGAACCCTGGAGATACTAAAAGGTATCAGATATATTATATAATGGTAAGACAGAGATTTAGGAACCAGGTTTTAAATTGTAAGACATTTCCAGGGGCAGATGTGGACTCTGACCACAATCTATTGGTTATGACCTGTAGATTAAAACTGAAGAAACTGCAAAAAGGTGGGAATTTAAGGAGATGGGACCTGGATAAACTAAAAGAACCAGAGGTTGTACAGAGATTCAGGGAGAGCATAAGGGAGCAATTGACAGGAATGGGGGAAATAAATACAGTAGAAGAAGAATGGGTAGCTTTGAGGGATGAAGTAGTGAAGGCAGCAGAGGATCAAGTAGGTAAAAAGACGAGGGCTAGTAGAAATCCTTGGGTAACAGAAGAAATATTGAATTTAATTGATGAAAGGAGAAAATATAAAAATGCAGTAAGAGAAACAGGCAAAAAGGAATACAAACGTCTCAAAAATGAGATCCACAGGAAGTGCAAAATGGCTAAGCAGGGATGGCTAGAGGACAAATGTAAGGATGTAGAGGCCTATCTCACTAGGGGTAAGATAGATACCGCCTACAGGAAAATTAAAGAGACCTTTGGAGATAAGAGAACGACTTGTATGAATATCAAGAGCTCAGATGGAAACCCAGTTCTAAGCAAAGAAGGGAAAGCAGAAAGGTGGAAGGAGTATATAGAGGGTCTATACAAGGGCGATGTACTTGAGGACGATATTATGGAAATGGAAGAGGATGTAGATGAAGATGAAATGGGAGATATGCTACTGCGTGAAGAGTTTGACAGAGCACTGAAAGACCTGAGTCGAAACAAGGCCCCCGGAGTAGACAATATTCCATTGGAACTACTGACGGCCGTGGGAGAGCCAGTCCTGACAAAACTCTACCTTCTGGTGAGCAAGACATATGAAACAGGCGAAATACCCTCAGACTTCAAGAAGAATATAATAATTCCAATCCCAAAGAAAGGAGGTGTTGACAGATGTGAAAATTACCGAACTATCAGCTTAATAAGTCACAGCTGCAAAATACTAACACAAATTCTTTACAGACGAATGGAAAAACTAGTAGAAGCCAACCTTGGGGAAGATCAGTTTGGATTCCGTAGAAACAGTGGAACACGTGAGGCAATGCTGACCTTACGACTTATCTTAGAAGAAAGATTAAGGAAAGGCAAACCTACATTTCTAGCATTTGTAGACTTAGAGAAAGCTTTTGACAATGTTGATTGGAATACTCTCTTTCAAATTCTAAAGGTGGCAGGGGTAAAATACAGGGAGCGAAAGGCTATTTACAATTTGTACAGAAACCAGATGGCAGTTATAAGAGTCGAGGGACATGAAAGGGAAGCAGTGGTTGGGAAGGGAGTAAGACAGGGTTGTAGCCTCTCCCCGATGTTGTTCAATCTGTATATTGAGCAAGCAGTAAAGGAAACAAAAGAAAAATTTGGAGTAGGTATTAAAATTCATGGAGAAGAAATAAAAACTTTGAGGTTCGCCGATGACATTGTAATTCTGTCAGAGACAGCAAAGGACTTGGAAGAGCAGTTGAATGGAATGGACAGTGTCTTGAAAGGAGGATATAAGATGAACATCAACAAAAGCAAAACAAGGATAATGGAATGTAGTCTAATTAAGTCGGGTGATGCTGAGGGAATTAGATTAGGAGATGAGGCACTTAAAGTAGTAAAGGAGTTTTGCTATTTGGGGAGCAAAATAACTGATGATGGTCGAGGTAGAGAGGATATAAAATGTAGGGTGGCAATGGCAAGGAAAGCGTTTCTGAAGAAGAGAAATTTGTTAACATCCAGTATAGATTTAAGTGTCAGGAAGTCATTTCTGAAAGTATTCATATGGAGTGTAGCCATGTATGGAAGTGAAACATGGACGATAAATAGTTTGGACAAGAAGAGAATAGAAGCTTTCGAAATGTGGTGCTACAGAAGAATGCTGAAGATTAGATGGGTAGATCACATAACTAATGAGGAAGTATTGAATAGGATTGGGGAGAAGAGAAGTTTGTGGCACAACTTGACCAGAAGAAGGGATCGGTTGGTAGGACATGTTCTGAGGCATCAAGGGATCACCAATTTAGTATTGGAGGGCAGTGTGGAGGGTAAAAATCATAGAGGGAGACCAAGAGATGAATACACTAAGCAGATTCAGAAGGATGTAGGTTGCAGTAGGTACTGGGAGATGAAAAAGCTTGCACAGGATAGAGTAGCATGGAGAGCTGCATCAAACCAGTCTCAGGACTGAAGACCACAACAACAACAACATATGGGATGTGCTTCATAGACTTAATGTCTTCTTCAAGATGCTGGAATCCACACTGAAGATGGTGTGGGGATCTGTCTTAACATGCTCAGGAAGTTTTATTCTATTAAATGCCAGGATAAAGGAGTCAGACTTTATAAAAAACCCATCCATCCTCTTTGTGATATTTTGCATGTCGACTATACCTTTTGGGAGCCCAATTACCTTTTAGTTTCTCCTTGGAGATGTCCACCAGATTCCTGCACACCACAACACATTTGCTGTAATTCAAGGTTGTGTGCAGCTCAGTTTTGATGGCATATTCTGTGAGACATTGAGCTTTGTGTAGGTCCTTAACTTGTTGGCAACTAGATGTTCCACCAACAGCACCCCATTACACAATCGTTTAACTGGTTTTAGAACTGCCAGCAACCCATTTTGAATACAGAAAGGCAGAACTTTCACAAAGTTGCCCTCTTTCCTTTTTATTATTAAAAACACATTCTGACTGCTAGAATGTGTTGTTTTACTAGACCCAAAACATTCAGAATTTACTCTTGATTCAGGACGACTGGCCACACAAGCCTTCTTATTTGGTTGGGTGTTAGTACTATCCAGCGATGCACCCTTTCCACTGGAAGGAGAAGGAGATAATTTCGAGGGTTGCACCTCAGTTCCACAAGCAGCTAAGGAAATAAAAGTTCACCTAGACAGAGCTCCGTGTGCCTAAGTAAGCCTTATACAACTGAGGTGCGGCAGGTTCACCAGAGATTGCCTGCTAAGGCTGTTCCAACTCAACAGCCATGCATCTCACCAGTGTGCAGCAAACCTTGAGACAGAGGTTTTTTTTATAGAGGTTTTTACGATGATTGCTGAAGCATGCCCAGAGCTTATTGTGTCAGGGGACTGGTGGTGCTTATATACTGTATATAATACTTATATATAATATATACTTGAATATAATATTTATATACTGTGTATAATACTCATCATAGTCACAGAGTAACCATTGGTTTTGTATGCTGCTGAAATTCAGAAAATTATACACTTTCTCCAAAAATAAATCAGTAAATAAATAAAAAGCTCATGTGGTTCTGATGGTGTTTCCAATAGAGTGCTCAAGTTTTGTTTCCCATATAACAAGCCCAGTCTTATCCAAAATATGTAATGGTTCAGTAACTCAAGGCAATTTTCCACAGAGACTGAAATACATCACTCTTAAACACCTCTTTAAGAAAGGTGATACGAGAGAGAGAGATGTCATTAACTATTTACGTGTTTCACTGCTGACATAATTTTCCAAAATTTTTGACAAGGTGATGTATTTTATACCAGTATCTCACCTGAGCAACAACAGTACCCTCAGCAAATTACAGTTTGGATTGAGAAGTGCTACTCAGCTGAGAATGCCATTTACAAGTTCACTCACCAGATTTTACAAGCATTAAATAATAAAATAGCACTGGTTAGTATTTTCTGCAATCTATCTAAGGCATTTGACTCTGTTCTCACAGTATTCCCCTATATAAATTGACTTTTGATGGGATTAATGGTACAGTCAACCAGTGGATAATGTCATATCTAACCAAAAGACTGCAGAAAGTTGTATTTAGTAATTCAACCAATATAGTATGGGGACATAATTCTGAGTGGGGATAATTCACACATGGGGTTCCCCAAGGCTCAATTTTAGGTACACAATTGTCCCTCATATTTGTAAACGATCTTCCAACTACTATACAACAAGCAGAATTAGTTCTTTTTGCAGATGACACTAGCATTTTAATAAGCCCAAGCATATGTACAGAGACAGAAGAAATGGTAAACAAAGTTCTTTAAAGTATCACTGACTGGTTTTCTATGAATGGTCTCATCCTCAATTTTAAAAAGACACGACATATTCAGTTCTGCACATCTAGGGGCACTACACCAATGGTATGTTTAAAACATGGTGAATAATAACACGACTGGAAACTTCAAAGTTCTTACGTGCCCGGACTGATGTGAATTTAAATTGGAAAATACACATTTTGAAACTCCTAAAACAACTTAGTTCAGCCACATTTTCATGTAGAATCGTGCAAATTGCATGTGGAACTATGAGAGGTGGTGGGAGTTACACCCTCCGGCCACAGAGGAGCATTCCCCTTGTAACTCAGTACCACCCAGGACTAAATTACATTCTCCACCAGGTTATCGACTACCTCTCCTCGTACTCTGACATGAGAAATGTTCTGCCCACTATCCTCCCCACCCCTCCTGCAGTGGTATTCCCCATCCATCGAACATACACAATATACTTCTCCATCCCTACACAACCCGTGCTCCGAGCCCCTCATCTCATGGCTCATACTCCTGTAATAGATCCAGATGGAAGACCTGTCCCATACATCCTCCCACCACCATCTACTCCAGTCCGGACACAAACATCACCTATCCCATCAAAGGCAGGGATACCTATGAAACCAGTCATGTGATCTACAAGCTAAGCTGCAACCACTCTGCTGCATTCTATGTGGGCATGACAACCAACAAGCTGTCTGTCCACATGAATGGCCACCAGCCAACTGTGGCCAAGAAACAAGTGGACCACCCCGCTGCTGAGCTCACAGCCAAACATGACATCCTTCATCTGAGTGACTGCTTCATAGCCTGTGCCATATGGATCAATCCCATCAACACCAGATTTTATGAACTTCACAGGTGGGAACTTTCCCTGCAATGTATCCTATGTTCCCATAACATTCCTGGTCTCAACCTTCATTAGTCATTGCCCTCACCCATCCAGCCTCCCTGTTCCCATTCCAGCACTATACAACCCTCATTCCACCATTGCACCCAGTCTTTTTACTTCTATCATTTTCCACTATCCTAACCCCTTCCCCACCTCTCCCCTGCCCACCGTCTAACCTCCCATTTGTGTGTGTGTGTGTGTGTGTGTGTGTGTGTGTGTGTGTGTGTGTCGTTGATTTTTGATGAAGGCCTTATAGGCCAAAAGGTTTATTTGTGACAATCTTTTTGTTGTGCCTATCTGTGACTCAGCATCTCTGCTATATGGTGAGTGGCAACTTCCCTTTTCATAATATAGCATATATAACACACTGATTTAGATAGAATATAATGGAAGAATATGCAAATGGGTGGGGGGTTCCCCATTATGAGTGTCACTCTCTACTGCGTTAAAGTCATGCACTGCAGACTTTTATTCAAGGGAAGCACCAAGTGTGGTGATTTGGAATGTTATTCAGCACAAAATTCCATCCCAACTCTTATTAAATATTGAGGAAATTTGAATGGCAGCTGTTACACTTGGGAAATTTTTGAACCTAAGGTACTTCCCATTCTTGTTCCTCAGTTTGTTAATTACAGTTCCCTAGCAACAAAAATTGATGGTTTGGAGACTTGTATTGAGGATAAAGATTGTTTAAGTTACTCATATCTTTCTCAGTGTTGCTATTTATCAAACATTAGTGTATATCAAGAGAAGAAGTGAAGTAAGGCATTTTTGTCTCTGTTCGTCTGTATGGTTTGATGTGGCCTACCATGGCTCTTGTGCCAACATCTTCATCTCTGAGTAGCACTTGCACCCAAGGTCCTCAGTTATTTGTTGTATATTATCCAATTCATGCATTACCATACAGTTTTTTCTTCTAAAGCTGCCACTAGCACCATGGAAGCCATTACTGATGTCTTAATATACATCCTATCATCCTGTCCCTTCTTGTAGTTATTGGTTCCCACAAATTCTCCTCTTCATTTCTTATCAGTCCACCTAATTTTCAACATCCATATGTAACACCACAATCCAACTGCTTTGGTTTTCCTCATTTCCATTTTTCCTGCAATCCATGGTTCACTCCCATACAACGTTGTTCTCCAGATGTACATTATCACAAATTTCTTTCTCAAATTGAAGCCTATGTTTGACATCAGTAGACTTCTTTTAGTGAGGAACACCCTCCTTTCCTTTGCTTGACTACTTCAATTATTCTTCTTTCTTTGCCTGTTGCATTACTTTGCTCCCATGATAGTAGATTTCCTTTACTTTTTCTACTAAATGGTTCCCAATTAACCCTACTTTACCCCCATTTCTAGTCTGAGCTCTTCTCTCATCATTCTCCATTCTTATTGTTTCCTACTGGATCTCATACATATTGTTTATTATACATCTTTCCCTATAGCTTATACCTTTTTTTTTTCTTTAGAACACCGAACATTTTGCCTGATGTTATTTGTTGGATGTTTTTTATAGCTTGTTCCTGTAATTCTTCATCATTTTCAATGAGGGTAGCAATGTCATCAGTGCATCTTAATCCCATTCCTGAACCTTCCTTTTATTTCAGTCATTGCTTGTTCAGCCTATAGGTTGAACAGTAGGGGAGAAAAAACTGCCTGACAAAGTCAGTTTAGAGAACGCTGTGACCATTATAGTCAAATAAGTCCTAGATTGGTTCCCTTCAAATAGTCTGTCCCTCAATATTACAAAACTCATTTCACTCATTTTAACACAGCAAACATAAAACCAGAAAACATTGAAATAAAAGGTGGTGATAAAGAAATATCGGGAGTTGAGTCTTCCAAACTCTTGGTATTACATATTAATAACAACCTAAACTGTTCAATTCAAATCATCGACCTGTGTAAAATATTCAGTTTTGCATAATTTGCCATTTGCTCTGTTGCATCTGTTTGTTACTTGGATCAATCAAAGCTGTTTACCTACGATATTTCCATTCACTTACAACATATGGTGTGATATTCTGGAGAAACCAGCCACAAGCGAATAAAGTCTTTATTGCACAGAAGAGGGTCATAATTGCACAGAAGAGGGTCATCAGAATTATGAGTAAATTGTGCCCTAGATGCTCTCATAGAAATTTATTTAAACAACTGGGGATCATCACTCTGCCACGCCAATACATTTTTTCTCTAATTTGCTTTGTGAACAGGAATCATACAATTGAAAAAATAAATACTGCATATAATGTTCATGATACAAGAAGATAACATGATTTTCACAAACATAAAAAAATCTTAACATGGTACAGAAAGGAATGCATCATTCAAGCGTAAAAGTTTATTATAAACTTCCAGTTCATGTCAAATCAGTCATTGCGAATGTGACTAAATTCAAAAGACAGCTAAAACTTTATCTTTTATACACCTTTTTCTATTCTTTGCAGAAATGTTTTGACAATGTGTAGTACTTCATGTGTTTAGTTTTAAGCATTACTATGTAAACTTACTATGTATCACTGATGTATCACTTGTTGACAGAATAATTTTCATATGAATTTGAATGTAAGCCTTACAATTTGTTCATGTGAACATTATTACTACTATTATCTGTGCTATTATTGGAGCACATGAACCTCAATTTTCATGTATCTGTTTGCATATGACATAGATTGCAAGGTTTGTTAACCATTTACATATGGTTATTACTGTAATAATCTGACATGTTCTACATACTATCAAAACAGTTGCACGAAGGATCAACTAAAAACTAAATAAATAAAATGAATAAAAATAAACAACTCTGTTCTTGATTTCCTCTCCTACTGTGGTGTTCTAATCCCCGGTGATCAGTATATTTTTGTCTTCCTTTACATACTTAGTTACCCATTTAGTGCTGAAATATACTCTCTCCACCTTTTCATCTACAGCTTCAGTTTTTGATGTCAAGTCTATATCTGAACTATTATTATTGGTGTTGGTCAGCAGTTGATTCTGACGAGAATAATCTTATCACTAAACTGTTCACAATACCTCAGCCTTTGCTTTACCTTTCTATTCATAGTGGATCCTACACCTAGTATAATTTTTTCTGATTCTTTGATAATACCCAATATTTGCCTGATTAGGAACTTCATTTTCTTTTCATTTCATGTCACTGACACCTACTATATCTAAAATGAACCTTCATGTTTCTGTTTTCAGATTTTCTGGCTTTAAAACATTCAGACATCTAATATCACATACTTCAGGCAGTTGAAAAGCCAAATAAATGCTTAGATACTATCATTTTCTTGTGGTCACCTCCCCTTTGGTAATCACCTTCCAGAGATATGAACGGAAGAATAAACTAGAATTTTTTGGTGGCAGAATTACATACTGCAGTTACTAAGGATACATATTTTGTGTTCTCAATGGCAAGAGAGTTCCTTGAACTTCTGTCCACTCCTCCACTCTTTCTGATAAGGTTGTTGGCAGAATGAGGGTGACTTTATACCAGAAGTATTTAACCCAAAATCTAAGCAGTAGCTGGACTCAAACCAGGGACCTTTTGATCAGTGTTTAGAAATGCTAGCATTAGAAGATTGGCAGAGTAAAATGGAAAACCATCTGCAAGAAAAATACCAAGGAGACAATCAATCAATCAATCAAATTTTATTGTTGTTCAGCTCATAAAGCAATAGACAAGTCAAGATAAGAAACTTCCTGGCAGATTAAAACTGTGTGCCCGACCGAGACTCGAACTCAGCACTTTGCCTTTCACGGGCAAGTGCTCTACCATCTGAGCTACCGAAGCACGACTCACGCCCGGTACTCACAGCTTTACTTCTGCCAGTATCTCGTCTCCTACCTTCCAAACTTTACAGAAGCAAGTTCGCAGGAGAGCTTCTGTAAAGTTTGGAAGGTAGGAGACGAGATACTGGCAGAAGTAAAGCTGTGAGTACCGGGCGTGAGTCGTGCTTCAGTAGCTCAGTTGGTAGAGCACTTGCCAGAGAAAGGCAAATTCCCGAGTTCGAGTCTCGGTCGGGCACACAGTTTTAATCTGCCAGGAAGTTTCATATCAGCGCACACTCCGCTGCAGAGTGAAAATCTCATTCTGGAAGTCAAGATAACTTACATTTTTACATTAATTACTAAATACAATTTAGTTTGGATTACATAAGGTCATCTGCTAGATACAGTGTTGAAAGACAGTATTTTCAGTTTCAAAAAATTCGTCTACTGTGTAGAAAGGATTATTTACTAGTATTCTGTACAACTTAGCTTTGAAGATATTGACAGGTAACTCTTTTAAATCTATACTGAACTTATTGTACAACTTAAGTCCAAGAACTAAATATGAATTCTGTGACTTGGATAGTCTTTGGTATGGTACATCTAAACATGATTTGTTCCTTCTTGTCCCTTCGTAATGATATATTTATCACCATCAGGCATTGAAATTTAACAAACAAGGGTTTACAGTGTTCTAACTTATCTGAGTCGGTTATTATTCTTACTAATTTTTTTGTGAAAGTAGAATGCCCTTTACGTGACTGCTATTGCCCCACAATAAGATTCCATATGATATAATACTTTGAAAGAAAGTAAAATATGCTGATCTTATATAACTATTAGAGACATGTCTGTTTAAGTTTCTAATTAAATGATAACTCTTGAGAGTCTGGCAGATAAATGTTTGACGTGTGGTTCCCATGTCAACTTGTTGTCTACTATAACACTTAAAAATTTTATACTTTCTAAGTCATGATTCTCTCTTAAGCTAAAGGAAAGTGCCTGGGTCTTACTTTCATTTAGTAGAAAACCGTTCGCTCTAAACCATAATGAAATGTGAGCAAGGGTATCTTTAACTATATTTTTTAGTGTGTTTAAAAGAAATGGAGACACACGGTCACAGACAAATTCTTGAAAACAACACATACAATTTGTGATGAGTGTATGGTGAATTGATCGTATGCAAAATGTTAAATGTATGTGCTTGATTAGGACTCATACTCAGATCTCTGCTTTTTGTGAACAGTATGCTACCAGCTGTGCCATACGAGTACACCTCATGAAACAGCTCAGAGCTTCAACTTGTCATAAAATCTTCCTCTTTTCTTCAAAATCTGTAAATACTATCCAATGTAACAGTGAAATTAATATCTCCAAGGAAAGGGATGTGTTAGGGAGTTTGCCAAACACCCTACTATGCCCTTGCTTAGAACTTGTCAGCAAGAATGAATTCAGGTTACAAATTAGAAAAGAATCTTGGTCCTGGTGATAAAAGAATTTAATAGTTTTTTCTACATTGCTTTCAGATTTGCTGAAGAAGGTGTAAATTTCTCTCTAAATTCTGATGACACTACACTGACTGGAAGAACGCTAAGAGATGATTATGCACTCGCCGCAAGTTGGGGCCTCACTGAAGCCCATGCAATTCGTGCAGTAAGTTAATCTACTGATATTAATGCTATTGTTATTGCATTCATTTTCTTACTTACAAAAATGATCAGGAATAGACGTTCATTATAACCCTTATTCCCTTGCTGACATTTAATACTTGTGCAAAGATAACATAGACTAAAGAAAGAGACTTGCCAAGAGTAGCTGTACCAGAAAAATATGTAATGAATGTACAGAATGAATTTTCACTCTGTGGCAGATTGTACTCTGATTGAAAATTCCTGGCAGATTAAAGCTGTGTCCTGGACTGGGACACGAATGTGAGGCCGTTGCATTGTGTGGGCAAGTGTTCTACTTACTGACCTACCCAAGCGTGACTCAAACATCCAAGCATGCCTCATGGCCCCCCTCACAGCTTTACATCCACCAGTACCTCACCTTCTACCTTCCAAATTTTATAAAAGGTCTCCTGCATACCTTGCAAAACTAGCACCACAGGAAGAAAGGATACTGTGGAGACATGGCTTAGCTACAGCCTGGGGATTGTTTCCAGAATGAATTTTTACTTTGCAATGTAGTGTGGACTGATATGAAACTTCCTGGCTGATTAAAACTGTGTCTCAGATTGGTATTCAAACCTGGGACCTTTGCCTTTCATGATCAGGTGTTTTACCAAATGAACTATCCAAGCATGATTGATGACCTGCTTTACTTCCACTATTACCTCATGTCCTAGCTTTCAACCTTCACAGGCTGTAGCTTAGCCCTGCAACATCCTCTCTTCCATGAGTGCTAGTCTCACAGGGTATGCAGGAGTAATCTGGAACGTAGGAGATAAGGGACTGGTGCAAATAAAGCTGTGGGGATAGGTTGTGTGTTATGCTTGAATATCACCGTCGGTAAAGTGCTTGACTGTGACAGACATAGGACCCAGGTCGACTTCTGGTCTGGTACACAGTTTTAATCTGCCAGGAAGTTACAATATAGTTTGTCTACAATATTATGAAAAGGATAGGTTGCTACTCAGTGTAAAGATGACACATTGAGCTGCAGACAGGTACAACACAAAGACTTGGCACAATGATCTTTTGACCAAAACCTTCTTCAGAAAGGAAATACACACACACAGTCTCACAAGCAAGCACACCTCACGTACACATGACCAATATCTCTGGGCCAGAATCTCTGCCCAGTGTAAATGTAGATAGCAGTCATGTCTGCATCATAGCAGTCGTGTGTGCTTGCTTGTGTGAATGTATGTGTGTGTGTGTGTGTGTGTGTGTGTGTGTGTGTGTGTGTGTGTGTGTGTGTGTGTGCGTGTGTGTGTGTGTGTGTCCTTTCTGAAGAAGGCACTGGCCAAAAGCTCAGTGTGTAAGTCTTTTTGTTGTGCCTGTCTATTGCTCACTGTGCTGTGTTATCTCTATGGTGAGTAGCAGTCTATCCTTTCCATAATATTGTTGATATTCTAACCTGTACTTTTCATTGTTCAGTATAGTTTGTCTTTAAAAATAAAGTACACTGCCTTTGCGGATAATAAAGGGATGAAAGGATAGACACCCTGAAGATGAAGTTGTGAGTATTGGGTAATAACAAAAACTAGAAGGGATTGTTTATTTACTATAGTGATATCTTATTCGCATTCAGGACAAAAAATTAATAGCATGCACTTCTGATGCCATTGAAGGGCTATTTTGGCTAGTCTGAGGAGTCTAAGAAGGCAGGATAAGTTGGAGGAAAATGGAAGCTTTAGTTTACATAGCTCAAAAAAAGAGAATAAATACAGAGCAGAGGGAAAACAGGGACAGCTCCCAAAGACAGCTGCTGTCAGGGAGAGGATGGGAACACATGAAAGATTAATCAAAAAGGTAGTAGAATCCTAAAGACAAAAGAAACTGGAATAAGAAAGATGTGAAGTCAGATAATAAAAATAAAAATCAATGATTAGAAATATTAAAACTGTATGGTGAAAGAGTAATGCAGTGAGGGGGTCAGGTGAGTGCATACAATGGTAATCCTTATTGTTGCTTTAGTAGATATGTCATTAACTGTCTTCTGAAGTTGGAGATGTTATTCAGTTCTCTAATATAATGTGTGAGGTTATTCTAGAGCCAGGTTCCTGCAACTGAGAAGGAATTCAACAAAGTGGCTGAATGATGGAGTGGGTGAGAAAGGATTTTGCTCTGATAAGAACAGATGTTTCTTTTATGTTTAAGAGCATTAAGGTTGAGGAGTGATGTGAGGGACAGCATTCGTTGATGAGACAGTAGAGGAGACAGACGGTATGGAAATATCTGCACTTCTATGCATGCATCCAGGATAGCTAAGCATATTACAGTGAAATATTGCCAAAGAGTCAAACATCATACATATAATGAACAACCAGGAAAGGCCTAGCGCAATAACATCACTGTAATAAGTAATTTGAAGTATAAGTGTTTGAACAATTTTCTTTTACAAGTCAAGAGAGAATAGTTTTTTATATTTTTGTAGGGCGTCAGGAGATGCTGATCTCTTCTTGCGCATTACAGTTATGTGCTCAGTCCAATTTACATTTTCATCTGGACTTTGTTCTGAGGAAGAAAAGTTATATTTGTCCCAATTAGGGTTGAAGATTGCTAGGATTCCTGATATTTTGGGCTAATGAACATAGAATGACCAATTTGTACTGCTTGGGTTTTGGATGGATTGAGCTTAAACCCTATAGCCTACATCCATTATGATAATGCGCATAGGTCAGTATTGAAATTCTCGATAGTTGTTTTCAGGTTTTATTGTTTTTGCACTTAGCTACAACTGGAGGGCATCAGCATTAATGTGGTATTTGCAGTAGGACAACACTGATGACACATCATGTATATACAAAGAAAAGAGTATAGGACCTAATACTATGCCCTGGAGGATATCTGATACTACCTGCCTCCATTGTGACTTTAGGGTCCTGAACGTAACACATTGTTGGTGAGATTTAAGGTATGATTGAAACCACTGCACTCCACTTGGCAAGAAATTTAGGCTGCTAAGTTTGGCAAGTAAAATGTCAAAATCTGTTGTGTAAAAGGCTTTGCTGAAGTCTAAGAAGCACATGATATTTACCTTACCTTTAGTTGTCTCTTAACTTTAGTTGCCTGGTGCCTTCAGTAAGGCAGATGTTGTGCAGTGGTGTTTATGGAAACCTAGTTGGTATTCATGTAGTACATTGTTTGTAAAGAGGTAGTTTGTTAGATGGTCATGAACTATACATTCTAAGGACTTGGACTGTGCAGGAAGAATGCAACTACAACAGCAATCAGAGGGTGCTGTGGCATACTTTTCCTATATCAAGATTGTGCAGTTTTTTCACAGGCAGCTGGTCTATCTCTGTAATCAGTTAATGTATGGGAATGTTTGAGTTTGGTATTTATCACAGTGTGACTGACTCTGTTCTGTTTCTGCTTGTGAGCAACATTATTTTCGGGTATAGCACATAGTTTGTAAGCTGAATATGCAGCATCTCTGAGATTCATGAGGTGCTTAAGTTCTTCAGTTAGCTGAGGTGCAGGTTTCCTTTGTACTTTTCCAGTATGTTGGGGAATATAGTCGGGTACGTTTATTAATAAATGCTTGAAGTTTTTCGTTTATGTCCAAGAAGGGAATAGATGATGTCCCCCAGACTATTTCTTGTGCCTCAGTTGCAAATTCAGATAAATTAATGTGTTTGAAGCCATGGATGTAGGCTACCAATCATCAAACGATGCAATCAGTATTGTTCCATGTGGTATTAGATCAGATTAGATTAGATTAGTACTTGTTCCATAGATCATGAATACGACACTTTGTAATGATGTGGAACATGTCAGGTTAATAAAAGATGTCTATACAAGATATTACATTAGACAAAATATTACATGACACTCAATTTCCTTTTTTTTGGGGGGGGATTACCCACTTACTATATCCAAAAAGTCATCTAATGAGTAGGAGTTGCCATTAAGAAATTCTTTTAATTTCCTTTTAAATGCTAGACTTTTGATGCTATTAGGTAATGACCGAAGGCTTTTGTGGCAGCATAATTTACCCCCTTCTGTGCCAAAGTTTGATTTAACTTTGAGTAGTGAAGATCATCCTTTCTACTAGTGTTGTAGCCATGTACCCTGCTATTACTTTTGAATTCGTTCGGATTGTTAATAACAAATTTCATAAGTGAATATATATATTGTGAGGCTACAGTGAAGATTTCTAGCTCTTTAAATAAGTGTCTGCAGGATGATCTTGGATGAGCTCCAGCAATTATTCTGATTACACGCTTTTGTGCAATGAACACTCTTTTACTCAATGATGAGTTACCCCAGAATATGATGCCACATGAGAGCAGAGAACGAAAATAGGCGTGGTAAGCTAATTTACTCAGATTTATATCGCCAAAATTTGTAATGACCCTAATAGCATAAGTAGCTGAACTCAAACGTTTCAGCAGATCCTCAGTGTGTTTTTTCCAGTTCAACCCCTAATCAATGCATACACCTAGAAATTTTGTATATTCTACCTTAGCTACCGATTTGTGATCGAAGTCTATATTTATTAATGGGGTCATTCCATTTACTGAATGGAACTGTATATACTGTGTTTTGTCAAAGTTTAATGAGAGCCCATTTACAGAGAACCACTTAATGATTTTCCGAAAAGCATCGTTTACAATTTCACCAGTCAATTCTTGTCTGTCGGGTATGATAGCTATACTTGTATCATCGGCATAAAGTACCAGCTTTGCATCTTCGTGAATATAGAATGGCAAGTCATTAATATATATCAAGAACAGCAGAGGATCCAAGACCGAACCTTGCAGCACGCCATTCTTGATTGTTCCCCAGTTTGAGAAATCACCAGTTTTTTGCACATTATGTGAACTGTTTATTTCAATTTTCTGCACTTTTCCAGTTAGGTATGATTTAAACCACTGTCCCATTCATACCACAGTACTTGAGCTATATGGTAAAAAACTGGCTGACTAGGATTTTTGGGACACAGCTTCTATTAAATTGTTTGCAGTGCTTGCTCACTATGTCTTATAAGGAGTAAACCAAGTCATTTTCATTGGTTGTGTGCTAGTAGCTACTCGCTAATTGTTTCTTATACTTTGCGCCACTTGTGTTTGAACTGTTTCTTCAGTTCAATTATATTTTTAAATTACTTTGTTTGTCAGTTTGTCTCCAGTTCCCCCAAGTTAATTAGTTAGTAAGTAACAGTACCTCTTCTGTGGAAGATAGAGTAATAATCATTCTGAAGTAACCAAGTAAATTTTTATGTGCATAGACTCTTCCAAAATGTTTGTTACTCTCTAAATATCTGCTTGTGTAATAATGTAATGTCTTTGTTTTTTCAGAATTTCAATGCAGCCCACTCATGTTTCTTGCCTGATAAGGAGAAAGACCATTTGATCCAGAAGCTGTACAAAGAAATAAACATAACTGTCTAAACCATATTTAAAATTTTGTTACATGTTATAACAAAGAATGTGTACTGAAAGATAAGTTAATTTTATGTTTTTTATGTGCTGGTTGACAATTTTTTATTTTATTTTTGTCAGTACTGGTTATTAAATAAAACAGTCTTCCTTGCCTCAAGTATGCAAATTGAATGGTGTGCAATTATCATCAGTTTCGTCTCACTCATTGATCTGTTTCATCATATATCAGGCAAATGCTTTTTATTTATTTAAACACCATTAGACCGTTTACCTATTAAAATGTAAAATTCATTCTTTAAAATAAAACAGCAGACTTTTTAAATTTGGAAATATGTATTTTGGCATAAATAATGAAATGCATTACATTTTTTTATAAAATAAACAAAAATAAGATAAGACAGCCACTCACCTGTAGCTGATTGATGTTGCATCTAGGCACATGTAATAGCAGAGAGATATTACTAGCTTTATAGCTACCTTTCTCCTTCTAGTCTCTCTAGTTTAAGCATTACTGCTGTCAAAGAGATACCATCAAACTATTGACCAATTTCACTTTTGCTGGCTTTCTCAAAAATATCTGAAAAGGGTGTGTTCAAGCATCTTCTAAGCATCTGACTAAAAATAATATATTGTCCAAGTCACAGTTTGGATTTATTAAGGGTTCTGGAATAGAGAAAGCTATTTACAGTGAGAATGTACTTAATTCATTAGATAATAAATTAGAGGCTAGTGGCATTTTCTGTGACCCGTTAAAAGCCTTTGACTGTGAGAAACACAGCATTAGAATATTATGGTGGCACCGACAATGCTGCAAAATGGCTTCAGTCTTATCTATCTACCAGGAAACAAAGGGTGTCATTGCAAAATACCTGTACAGTAAGCAGTTAGTCTTCATCTGATTGGGAATTAATTACATGTTGTGTACCTCAAGATTCTGTCTTGGGTCCATTGCTTTTTCTTGTGTATATTAATGACCTCTTGTCTGTTACATTGCCAGATTATAAGTTGCTTTCAGGCGATACAAACATTGCAATAAGTAGCAAGTCAAGTACAGATTTAGAAATAGCTGCTAATCAAATTTTCAGTGACAATAATAATTGGTTTAAAGCTAATTCACGGTCATTAAAGCCACCGGAGTGGCCGAGCGGTTCTAGGTGCTACAGTCTGGAACCGCGCGACCGCTGCAGTCACAAGTTCAAATCTTGCCTCAGGGATGGATGTGTGTGATTCCCTTAGTTAGTTAGGTTTAAGTAGTTCTAGGGGACCGATGACCTCAGCAGTTAAGTCCTGTAGTTCTCAGTGCCATTTGAACCATTTGAACTGTCATTAAAATTTGAGAAGACCCACTATATGCAGTCCAGAGCCTGTAAGAGATTTCCTTCATGTGTATAACATATGAAGACATGCAGATCGAAGAGGATGACAGTGTTAAATTTCTGGGATTGCAACTCGATAATAAATTCATTTGGGAAGGGCATACCACACAATTGCTTAAGTGCCTAAACAAGTCTCTATTTGCAGTGAGAATGATGTCAGATGTAGGCGATATAAATATAAAAAACTTGCATACTTTGCTTAGTTTCATTCTTTTATGTCATATGGGGTCCTATTCTGGGGTAACTCATCAAACTCAGGAAAACTTTTTAGCGTAAAAAAACGGGTAATAAGAATCATTTGTGGTGTAAATTCATGAACATTATGTAGAAACCTGTTCAAGGAACTTGGTATTCTAACCACTGCTTCTCAGTATATTTATTCCTTAATGAAATTTGTTGTAAGTAATATATCTTTATTTCCAGCCAATAGCTCAATACATAGTATCAATACTAGGAATAAGAAACAATCTGCATAAAGACCTAAAATCATGTACCTTTGTCCAAAAAGCAGTCCAATATTCAGGAACACACATTTTCAATAAATTGCCAGCAACCATTAAAAACTTCGTTTCAGTTAAAGCACAGTTTAAACAGAGTTTGGAAGACTTTTTGATAGGCAACTCCTTCTACTCTATAGATGAATATCTTAACAGAGACTGTTAAGCCAGCTTACATAAAAATGTCTTTTAGATTTCAGTTTTGACAGCACTTGGTCACAACACTCAAGATTAGGTATTTTTTTGTATGATAAATGTATTAATAGTGCATAGCAATGTTTCATTGTGGCAGCATGTTAATTCTGTAAATATTAGCTGTTCAAGATTACCGCATTGTACTCACCTATTTCGACAATCTCCTGACAAATGATCAGGGTAGTAAGTATTATATTCAAATGTTTTATGTTTTTTTGTTATACTCGTACTTTCTGACATGTTCCACACCTATTAGAATCATCTCATCTTTTGGGTCTATGGAACAAAAAAACACACACACACACACACACACACACACACACACACACACACAATCACAGTCGCTGTTAGCTGATGCCAGACTACCTGGTCACCTGGCTTCAGCTGCCAGGGACTGTGGTCATGTGTGCGTCATGAATTGCATTTGTGTGTGTGTGTGTGTGTGTGTGTGTGTGTGTGTGTGTGTGTGTGTGTGTGTTTTGACAAAGGTCTTGCTCCTTTTCATAATATTATCAAACTGAAATTAGCACATTTAGCATGTAAATGAATTGTCGTAACATACTGTAAAATGAATCAAATGATTATAAGCTCTAAACTGAGCACATCTGCCTAAAAATCTCCTCACAAAGTGTAAAAGCACTGAAACTGAACAGTGAACTACTAAGAAATTAAGTGCATCTTTAAGACAGACCCAAACTAAATTACTACTAACGTGGGTCAGGTGAAATCGTTTCGTCATACGAAGTAACTAACTACAAAGCATACGGATGTAACATTAGAATACATAATTATAAAATGATTATGTCTTTAAATATGTCTGCTTGTGTCTGTATATGTGTGGATGGATATGTGTGTGTGCGAGTGTATACCCGTCCTTTTTTCCCCCTAAGGTAAGTCTTTCCACTCCCGGGATTGGAATGACTCCTTACCCTCTCCCTTAAAACCCACATCCTTTCGTCTTTCCCTCTCCTTCCTTCTTTCCTGATGAGGCAACAGTTTGTTGCGAAAGCTTGAATTTTGTGTGTATGTTTGTGTTTGTTTGTGTGTCTGTCGACCTGCCAGCACTTTCATTTGGTAAGTCACATCATCTTTGTTTTTAGATATAATTATAAAATGAAATCAATGTAATAGAGGGAAACATTCCACGCGGGAAAAATATATTTAAAAACAAAGATGATGTGACTTACCATACGAAAGCACTGGCAGGTCGATAGAAACACAAACAGACGCATACATACACACAAAATTCAAGCTTTCGCAACAAACTGTTGCCTCATCAGGAAAGAGGGAAGGAGAGGGAAAGACGAAAGGAAGTGGGTTTTAAGGGAGAGGGTAAGGAGTCATTCCAATCCCGGGAGTGGAAAGACTTACCTTAGGTAAGTCCCTCTAAGGTAAGTCTTTCCGCTCCCGGGATTGGAATGACTCCTTACCCTCTCCCTTAAAACCCACTTCCTTTCGTCTTTCCCTCTCCTTCCCTCTTTCCTGATGAGGCAACAGTTTGTTGCGAAAGCTTGAATTTTGTGTGTATGTATGTGTCTGTTTGTGTTTCTATCGACCTGCCAGCCCTTTCGTGTGGTAAGTCACATCATCTTTGTTTTTAAAAATAATACAGGAATATTCCCAGCTGAACAGAAAAAAGAAGAAAAATATTTATGTCATTATCATGCGATATAGTCAGCCAGTAATCAATTAGCAAGAAATAATGTCAATGAAGCTTTTTTTTCTCTCTATGTCTCAGTTTATTGGTATTTGGTTCATGTCCATTCAGTCATCTCAGTAATGGAAATAAGATACGATAGTGTATTGGATACAAGTTTCTTATCAGTTACGATGATAAAAACATAAGGACAACACAACACCCAGCCCCTGAGCAGAGAAAGTCTCTGACCCAGTGGGGAAGCAATGAAGTTTCATAACATATCTCATCGTTAAAAGTAGTTGTCAATTTGCCACAGGACAACTTCAAGCAATTAAGCAAGAATTGTTTCTTGACAAAATAAATGTCAATGGTGTGCCATAATTAGTGGTGACATTAACACTGATTCCCTCAGTGATAGTACTTAGTGACACATGAACTTACTACTTGTAAATTATGTCAAGATAATTAAGGTCGTGATATGGGAAAGCATATAAATTGCAAAAGCTAGATTTTACAAGAGAAGCAAAAAATACTCGTGTGTTACAAATGATTTTTTGTTGTATGAAATGGTTGCAAAACGTACAAAGCTCATGTGAAATGGACTCGTGCCACAAACATACGAAACTTTGCTCAGTATCATGAACTATCAACATGCTGATACAGATTATAGTTGGACAACTCTCTGCTATAAAATATATTAGAATAGATCAACATATGTGTAAATATCAGTTGCAGCTTGTCCACAATGACATGTCTATGTTAAAGTTTTCCTTTCAGTCTGTTCAGTTAGTCCCTTGACCCATCACCACTTTCCTTTTTTTCTGCCAGGAGAAGGTGACTCTGGATTCAAAAGCTAGCAGTTGTAACCCAAAATCATTTTGCAGGTGGCATGTCTTTCTCTTTCCTCTGACCTGGAAAATGTTTCACCCAACCAATTGTAAGGTAACCTACACTGTCACAAAGAATCAGCATCATGGAACAATTTGAAATTTTTCATATGCACAGAGCATTGCCAGTCATGATAGTCAAGCTAATAAATAAAATAAAAAATCCTTGAATCAGTCAGAAATGGAACCTTGAATCATTAATTTTGTAGTAACTTATGTACCATACTGTCTTACTTGCACATTACAATTTATTAAAAACTTATTTCAGATGAAAAGCATCCATTACCAAGTTTCAAATAGTTATTGCCTTGCAAAACTGGTCATTAATATATGATAAAGTGAAAATGTGACTTACTCCACGCCACTGCGGCATATATTGGCATTATAGTTTTGGTCTGAAGTGTATGTAGTCACTGCTTAGCCACATATAGACTGATAGAATTCTTTAAGAAAAATTTCACAGTGGAGAAGATATTCACTTGAACAAATTATGTAAAAGCTTTATGGAGACTTCCAGGAAAGCAGATGACACGAATAGAAACTCATATTGAAGTATTACATTAAAGTCAACATAATCAGTGACAGTTACTGGCACTGTAAATGTAATAAGGTGAATTTTAATATAAACATAAATAAAATCATAATATGAAAGACAGAAAAAGCATAGAATATAGATCCGCATTAGGTAAATATGCTATTTTGAATAACAGTTGGCTTGTAGTGACACATTATCATCATTTGTTATGCACACTCAAGTGAAATTACATGCATAACCATAGATTATGTCATGGTGACAGTGTTTTACTCTTTGCCCTTCTTCATTCTTTGTGTAATCGTACATAGTTACAACTTTAGCTCTACTATGTATTCTCCATCAGCCATCCCAATGTGTTAAGGATGATATTATGCTCATGTAAGGCGTCTTCTCACTAATGTAAAGTCTGCCGTGTGAGATCAGCCAAATTCTCTAACTCATTGCATGGAATGCACAACTTGGTTTCTTTGGCATCAAGTGTGTAGACATGGGACACCATCCTTTGAAGTGTATCATGATGTAGCCAGCTGTTCACATGTGATGCTACGTCTTGCAGATGGTTTAGAGCCTTCTCTGCAAGCTCAGCCTCACACTGGGTGGTACAAAGAGATGCATGAACAGTAGACATTCCTATTGACAGCAGGACCATGGCTGTATCCACTGACTGTGTCAAGGTGGCATACAACTTCAAGACATATCACCAGCAGATGCTTTGAGAAGATAGCTTCCTCCCTCCATGCCAGCACCACAACTACAACCATGACCTCAGACTCAAGCACAACTACAAACTCAGCAACTGTCCAACTTAGTTCCACAGCCAGTATGCATGACCCACTCTGCATGGCATGTGCATTTCTCTGCACGTTTCAGAGGTGATGCTCCACTTCCACCACTGGGGCAACATGTCATTATTATCCAGCACAATATCCTGTGGGCGGTCATCACACAGTCAAGTGAAATTGCACGCACTGCCTCAGATGGAGCTACAGTGATAGTGCTTTTATTCTTTGCTTTTCTTTCACTCTGTGTAATCATACATAGTGACAACTTAAGCTGTACTGTCTATTTGCCATAAGTCTTTCCAGTGTTTTAAGGATGATATTACACTAATTTAAGATGCCCTTTCACTAATAAAACAGATTTCATAGGATTATTTTACCTCTTAATAAATAAAATTATTGTTCTGAGTTAATTGAGGTGGATTATTTTTATATGGCCTGATGGCTTGAAGAAGCACACTTAACAAAGTCGAGCAGCCTTAATCTCAGCTGTGCCGACAGGCTGAATGTCATTAAGTTGCTACAAACAATGATTCTATTTTGTGGGATAGAAGTATGAGCATGCACTTGCATTTGTGCAGCCTGATGAGATTTTTCTAGTAAATCAAACATTAGAACATTTTATAAACAGACAATTTTGAGTAAAGATAACTTTTGAAGTACACGCCTTTAGAAATATGGGACTGATGGCTTTAAAATGATGTATCCAAAACCTAAAACCAGCAAATATTAGAACAAATGAGTTTTAGCAGTGCACCTTGTTTCCACGAATTGCAAATGAATATTTTACTAAGTACAATGTTTCTATGGGAATTATCTACGCTATTGTAATCAGCCAACTGTAAATTATATACTGAATAATAAAGCTTTAAAAAATACAGTTCAGGTAAGAGGTTGGAAATTACATATATTTACAGTGCATGTATTATGTATAGAATAGAGAAATTGAAGCCACAAAAGACACCAAAGATATGCAGCCAAAAGATTATTAGACCATTAACATACACTTTTGTCTTTTCCCTGATATGTCAAACATTCCACAGGGGCTGGACAAGAATTGGAAACACTGAAAGAAATGCATGCTTGAACATAAATGCTGATGCTAGCCAAGCCTGCAGGTTGCACTGTTGTATTTGACCATGTATGGCACCTGTGCAATGTTCTCAGTATGTTACAAGTGTCAGTCATTGTCAAAATCATGGTTACTGAACCTTTGTGGTCCATTTTGGAGAGAAGGGTGTGTGACTGCTATCCACCTACATCATTGTTAACTGAACTTGCCTCTATTTTGCAGGAAGAATGGTATAGCTCCTTGAAAGCTATATAGGACCTGTATGTACCCATTATGAGATGACTGGAAGATGTTTTGAATGGCGGCAGGTTCCTATACCATTTTAGGCATGGGAATGTGTTATGTTTTTGGTGTTTCTGTTTTTCTGATCAACTCTTGATTTAGAGTTTATAAAAATTAGGCATCTGCAATTTACGGGAAGATTGTCATCTCTGTTAATTGTATTGGATTTGACAATATACATTGTACCCTAAACAAATACAATAATATTTAACACCTGAGAATAAAATACTGTGCTATGCTACTGGTGTGGTGTTACATGGAAGAGTGATATGTAATCTGATGTTTCTGATGAATACTTGAATGATACTTGAAAACAATACAACAGTTTAATAAACTATTAAATAGGATAGCACAACTACTGTGTGAAATTATTATTTATTTTCATGTGCCGAGTCATGTCGAAGGATGATGCATTTCTTCAAAACAGGGTGGTGATTGCAGCAACTTAACAAGAGGAAGTAGTACAGGCATTTGTGCATGCTCCTTGTATTGCCAGCCCAGTTTGGAGTAATGCATCAGTCCAGGAATAGGAACTAAAGTCAAACAATGTTCGGACTGACTTTGGTAATAGTATTTCGTGCCGTCAGTCAGTACTATTGAGTTGAGATTCACATTCAAATATTGTGTTATAATCTTATTGGTAATACTCCCATACAGTCAACGTTTGTCACGAGAAGACTTGAAGAATACGTGGAACATATCTTTATGAGAAGAGTCATCATATTTTTTGGAAAAAGAAAATTGATATTATTGTCTTCCAGCATAGGCTGCATAATTCAGTAAAGAAGTTTACAATAGAAGCCTCCATGGTTGATTAAAGGTTAGCAGAATAATATGCTCAAGATATACCAAAAGTTTGAGAATAATATACTTTGAGAACAACCAATGAGAACTTTACACAGTGGGATTTGAAATGAGAAAATTTTGTAAGTCAAATGTCACTTTTTGTATTCATTATCAAAACTTAAGCTGAATACTTCTAACAGACTGATACCACACCCACTTGATTTGAAAATTATAATTCTATCACACAAATTAGTCCATTACTAAAACTGTGAATTTGGGTAACAATCTGGATTGACTGATATAAACTTTAATCCCCTTAATAGTCTGCTCGTGGTTGCAAAACAGACTATGTTCAACAATCAAGTTTATTACTTTTGCATGCTTATGGCTCAGCAAAACCTCAAGTGATTCCAGTAAATGTGTATCTCCACAGTACTTCTGTCCTCATCTAAATGCAAACTACTATACAATAACCAGCATTATCATTAAATAAGTTTCATGTGTTAACTCTGCAGTATGATCGGTAGCTGCTGAGTATTTCTTCCAGCATGACCACATACATAACTCAAAATCTGCATTGGCATTCCACAAAACAATGCCCTAGACTCCTATCAACAATGTAGTACCCAAAGAAAGTGCTTGAAAGAAAAGGAAGGGTATACTGCCCTTTCTAAAGTGCATATGTGGTATGCTTCCAGTCAGATTAGGGAATGCTAAGCTACTGAAGGTTTTAATTCATACTATAGTAATTTCAAATATCTACTTCTGAGAAATAATAAAACAGGAAATGTAACATTATTGCTATTAGAATTAAGGTGTTAGTTATCATTATCAGTATTTAATTCAAATGTAAATATAAGCTACTAAATATTGAAAAAAAAAATTTCGTTTTGCACAGTGACGTTGGGTTGGTGAGTGGTGACATGATTGGGGCTGAAACTTCCTGGCAGATTAAAACTGTGTGCTGTACTGAGACTCAAACTTGGGACTTTTGCCTTCACGGGCAAGTGCTCTACCAACTGAGCTACCAAGGCATGACTCAAGACCCGTCCCCACAGCTTCAGTTCCACCAGTACCTCATCTCTTACTTTCCAAACTTCACAGCAGCTCTCCTGCAAATCTTGTAGAACTTTCACTCCTGACAGAAAGGATATGGTAGCCACAGCCTGGGGGATGTTTCCAGAATGAAATTTTCAGATTGAAACTGCATGCTGGATCGAGACTAGAACTCAGGACTTTTGCCTTTCACGGGCAAGTGCTATACCATCTGAGCTACCCAAGCTCAACTCACAACCCATCTCCGCAGCTTCAATTTTGCCAGTACCTCGTCTACTACCTTCCAAACTTCACAGAAGCTCTCCTGTGAATCTTGCAGAGGTAGCACTCCTGGAAGAAAGGACATTGCGGAGACATGGCTTAGCCACAGCCTGGGGGATGTTTCCAGAAAGAAATTTTCACTCCGCAGCAGAGTGTGTGCTGATGGGGCTGTTTGAAATTCAATTCTCCGAACCTTCTGAGTGTACGCAATCTGTTGCCCCATCACTGAACAATTTTACATTTAAAATAAAAAGGAGCAAAGATAAGTTGCAAGCAGTAGAGAATGAATGTTAGTGTGAATAATTTCATTTATTCTAACCATGGCTAGAGGATTGCTGAAAGAAAGTAGAAATTCACAAGATACAAATTATGTAGATAACTGATGATCAATCTGAAACATTGTAGACATGATAAAATTTTAAAAGGAATCCAACCAGATATTGTATGTTCATCTCCCATGAAAAAATGTGAGAACACTAATCAATCAGATGGTAAAATATGAGAGGGAGATACTTGCTGGGTTGTCAAGTTAGGTACAAGTTCACACTTCCAGTAAACAGATGTATATGTGTCCACCTTCTGCATTACAAAAGCATGATTGTTGCTCAGTCAGTTTCTGGAGAAGCAAAAGAGTGTGACTGCTTGACTGATTGGTTGATTTACATAAGAAGGCAAAAAACAGAGGTCTTAGCACGCTGTTGTTCCCACCAAAATTGAGTTTATTCTGCAGTTTCTCTCCCTAGTAAAGTCAGCCAGTACCTTCAAAGAGTAGTAGTAAGAGGAGTTTTAGTTGTTCTTTAATAAGCACAGTTTCTTCAGCAGTTAAGGTTTCCAATTATTCTGTGGCTTTTGGCCTCCAACACTGCATTGTAAGATTAAATGTGGTGCGATTTTGTCCCCCTTACCACACAGTCTGCATTTAGGGATTTCCTTCTTAATACTCATTGTGTGTAGGTGTTTTTTAAAGTTCCGTTGGCAAGTCATCAGTCCTACCATAAGTTTAATCTGTCTCCTGTTGAATCCCAGGATTGCAGAACTTCTCTTGAAACATGGCTTTGGCATCATTAGCTGCCAATGTTTCTCTTTTTAGATCTTAGTCCAATATTCTGCATGTTGTCTCCTAATACAACTATGAGGTTTCTGGTACTATTGTCTTTGTCATGGTTAGGATAGGTTCTAGCCCAACAAATGGAGTTGTCACACCTGTCCTGGCCAGCCTATCAGCTTGTTCATTGCCACTGATTCCTGTGTGACCAGGGTCCCACAGAAGGTTTACTCTGCTGCTTTCCCCTAGCCCTCAAAGGGCTTTGTAGTATTCTACAATCAACTTTGACATCATTAAGTAACAGACAGAGATTCTAGAGCTATTGAGATTCCAGACCTATTGTGGTATTCTACAATCAACTTTGACATCATTACGGTAGCAGACAGAGATTCCAGAGCTATTAAGCTGTCTGAATAAATGTAAATACCATGGTCTTTGTAGCAAGCAGATTGTGAGATCTTGATACAGTATGTGAGTGCCAGCCATTATGCATCAGGAGGTAATACGTGGACACTAAAAGGACTGTTGCATGAAGACCACAAATACGGTTATGTTAACTGTCAAACAGCATAAATAATTGATACCAATCATGTGGTTTGTTACTGTTGTGTTCAAGGAAATAATGAATGTAAAATGAACATAATTGTTAAATGATGGACAAATAATTAACAGTTGCCATCAACGCATATTTCTGTGACTGTCATATTAATCAACTGGACTCTGTGACTATATGTATCAGGGATCATAATTGGATTACAGATATGCTACATTAAAGTAGCCCCGGTGAAAGCTACTATGTGATTTGAGCATCATACAAAATGTAGACTGGATTTCTCTGGTACCAATAACTTCATTATCTAGAGGCATTAAATCTATTACGCAACAGTATTTCTCTCCAGGGAAGAGAAGCTGCATTTGTCTGTAAAACTGTATGTACAACACTTACCAGAAGCCAATTTGAAGGTTGTTTCTGCACTTCACCACAAGTGATGCCTGACAGCAAAATAGTTCTTGTGAGATATTTGACACTTATATGTTCTTTGAAGGTATGTAACTTAGTTTAAATGATACCAGGCACTTGAGAGAATCGACAACTAATATTTGCACCCACAACAATGGCCCTTATTAATGCTCACAGAGGTGCAGGTGAACACTGTTCCTCCATTGTCAGCCAAATTGACTGCGAGTCTTTTAGTTTTTATCAGTCCAGAAGCTTAATAATGCATAGGAATAGGGGAGAATGTTCTAACAGCAGAACAAGATTATAAAGCTTTTGTACTAAGTGTGTAGTTGTGAATTATACTTGCTAATTAGATGATATGTCTTGTCATTAAATATAAGTATTTGTTACTGTAATTTTTGACTTCATTATTTGCAAAAACTGCCATGGATCTTTCCCAGAATTCTAGTAGAATAGGTCCCTACCTCAGATTTGCTAATTTTGTCACCCTATATCAATTCAGGAGGGAAGTTACAACTTATGTGCATTTTGTTATTTGTTTGTTGTTGTTTGGCTAAAGAGGAGGCATCTGGGTCACAAGTGCTGTTAATTCATTAATATAACATACACTTCTATTTAATAAGCAGGTGAATAATTGACTGAAGTCAATGCACCATTACATCTACTCAGTATGGAAGTTATGGTAGGCAACATAAACTTGTTTAAAATCTGCATGGCTGTATTTATTATTAGAATTACATAAGAAAGAAACCTGCTGCAATATATTGTAAGTGACATTGGAGTGCTGACATACTTAATAAGAGACCAAAAGTTTCCCTCTTCAAAATTTTTATTTACCTTTCACAATTATTTAACATACCTCCACTGGATATACAATATGATGAATGTCTATATGATGATCAGACTCGTCCCATACTTTTGCAAGCATGTCTGGAGAGACTGCAATCACTGGTTGCTGTGCAGTGTCACAGTTCACATGAAATTAATGGAAGGTGAGGCATGTAGACAGAGTCTTTCACAAATTCCACAAACAAATATCCTCACACTGTGAGATCAGGCGACAACGGAGGCCCAGAGTGCAGCGCAAGATCCATGTGCACATTATGCTCGATATGTTCTTGAGGCAGATCATCATTAAGAAATGCTCTTACATACAGTTAACAGTGTGGTAGTGCTCCATGCTGTTCGTAAATGAAATGTTCAGCGTGTTCTTGCAATTGAGGAAATGACTTCACTAACATACCCAGGTACGTGACTCCTGTAACCATCTTTACCACAAAAAACAACAGGGCATTAATCATTTCTCAGTAAATGACACAGAATACATGAACTTTGGGAGAGTATCTCTCATGCTTGATTGAGGTATGTGTGTGCTTTCTTCATATTCTCATGTTGTGGTGATTCACTGAAAGAAACTAGTGGAAGGTGCACAAGATACATTGTGTTATTCTCCAGAAAATGAGCTGAAATACATCACATCAATATGAAAGAATGGCAGACAAATGTCAACAACATACACAATGAGGGGGGGCTAAAGGGCAAACCAGAAAGCAAATAGGAGACAATGCTGCAAATAACTGTGGAATGGGGCCCATTGACTATAGAAGGGGTCAAATATTAAGGGCCAGATTGAGAATTTTTCCACACAATCAGCTCATCAGCTGACACACCTGCCCCTTTCTCTTCCCATCCCCAGAGCCCTCCTTTTCCCTCATTTAATTTCACCACTGGCAGTTTTCACTACTGATCATGATATCCCCTGTATAAAATTCTTGCACTTAGGTGTTCTGGCATCACTCTCAACTTGGCTCCCGAAGCTGCTAATTTGGATATTTTCTGTATAGAAATCTTACAATTTTAATGCTTCTGGCATACCTTTCAGCTTGGTGCCCCAAACAGTGGCTTGTGTCACTTGGGCCTTCAATTGGCCCTGCAAATACATCATTAGCGGCACCAAGAACAAAACAGTGTTAGGCCCTCACAGACTGTATAGTTAATACATAAGTCACAACCCAAGTACTAATACGAGAGTGGACAAAACTTTACAGTAAGTGAATAGAAACTGCCACTGTTCCAGAACAGTGGCAACAACCAATAATAAAAGTGCTGTATAAAGGAAAACGAGATCTCCAAGGACATCCCGCCAAATACAGAGGCATAGCATTAACAAACATACCTTTCAAAATATGCACAATAATAATAATAATAAAAGGAAAGAGTAAAGAAACAACTGACTAACACCTCTCTGAAAACCAAATTGCATTTGGAGAAGGAAGATAAACTCTAATTGAAAAAGAACTCCTGCTAAAGAGCATATGGGAAGCCATTGAACAGTGAGAAAAATTTTATGCAGTGATTATAGACTTCATTAAAGCATTCGACTTTATAAAAAGAAAGCTAGCAGGAAAAAAAAACCTAGAGAAAATCCCAAACATGAACAACATATGGACACAAATTATCAGTGCAAAACTGCAGTGGAGCAAAATAAGAATTTCAGACATCCTCTCTCTATCAGTGCTGATACTCCAATCAAACAGAATACTTCAGCTAGACCCATTAAGTTCATTATCATTTATCCTTGTTATGGAAGAAAGTGGAAGAACACCTCAAAGGTAGGGTGTAATCTCATATGCATATGCTATTCGTACAGGGTGTACATAAAGTCCAGGAACACTTTCAATTATTTATTGCACAAGAACTAAACATTGTACAGATGTCATACATATTGCATTTTGAAGAGAGACTCTGAAAGTTTTTTTCACAAACATTTGATATGCGGGATGCATGATGCACCAATTTCTTTGGATTCCTTATGAATATCTCTCATATGCACTCCACATTCACGTCACTCACACTGGGATGTCTGCTTCTCTTTGATGGGCACAAGCAACCTGTTGTAACAAATTTGTTGTGGCAGTTGTAAATGGCTTTCCTTGGTGGCTTCTTATCATCCTTGGTTCTAAACATCCATTGAAAAGCTGCAGCACACTTGTTTTTGTTGAACTCCAACACACAGAAAGCTCACTCCACACCTGAACTCGCCATGCTTGTGACTAGAGCTGACTATCGGCAAATTACCAAACTACGCTGCTGGCAGTACACATGAAAAAAAACTTTCAGGGTTTCTCTTCAAAATGACATATGTATGATATCTGTATAATGTTTAGTTCTTGTGCAATAAATAATTGAAAGTGTTCACGGACTTTATGTACACCCTGTATTGTAATAGACTCAAAAGACACTACAGAGTTGCAAGAAACAATAAACGAAGTGAAAAATTTTTGTGTCAAACATGATAGTGTTCAGAAATGGAGGAAACGCATCTGGCTCAGCAGAGGTCTTCATACTGTAGAAAAAAAGATGAAAATCATGCTGGACATTAAATACATTGGCACCATGATGCAAACAAGTGCAAAATGTTTCACTAAACATGTAACAGAGATAGCAATAATGGCTATTCACAAAGTAGAACACATCAGATTCATCACCATGTAATGGCACTATTCACAGCCAAAATTTCGCCACCACTAATGTACATCATACAGGGTGTTACAAAAAGGTATGGCCAAACTTTCAGGAAACATTCCTCACACACAAATAAAGAAAAGATGTTATGTGGACATGTGTCTGAAAACGCTTAATTTCCATGTTAGAGCTCATTTTAGTTTCGTCCACCTACGCTCAATGGAGCATGTTATCATGATTTCATACGGGATACTCTACCTGTGCTGCTAGAATATGTGCCTTTACAAATACGACACAACATGTGGTTCATGCACGATGCAGCTCCTGCACATTTCAGTCGAAGTGTTCGTACGCTTCTCAACAACAGATTCGGTGACCGATGGATTGGTAGAGGTGGACCAATTCCATGGCCTCCACGCTCTCCTGACCTCAACCCTCTTGACTTTCATTTATGGGGGCATTTGAAAGCTCTTGTCTACGCAACCCCGGTACCAAATGTAGAGACTCTTCGTGCTCATATTGTGGACGGCTGTGATACAATACGCCATTCTCCAGGGCTGCATCAGCGCATCAGGGATTCCATGCGACGGAGGCTGGATGCATGTATCCTCACTAACGGAGGACATTTTGAACATTTCCTGTAACAAAGTGTTTGAAGTCACGCTGGTACGTTCTGTTGCTGTGTGTTCCCATCCCATGTTTAATGTGATTTGAAGAGAAGTAATAAAATGAGCTCTAACATGGAAAGTAAGCGTTTCCGGACACATGTCCACATAACATATTTTCCTTCTTTGTGTGTGAGGAATATTTCCTGAAAGTTTGGCCATACCCTTTGTAACACCCCGTATAAATCATTGGACCACATCTCACAGTGCAAATCCTGACATGACTAGAAAGAGCAAAGGCAATCTTTATAAAAACTATGTAATCCAGACTGATATACCCACTGGTGAGGGAATCCTTATTCAAAACCTGATGCTACCCAACAACAACATTTCAGAAAACTACTGAAGATATTGAAGGAAAAAAGGGAATATATACCTATAGAATTTTACAGCACAGGCAACTTGATTGACCAAACATAGGCAATGGAAAACTTGTATGTCTACCTCCACATGAGACATGTGATTACCATAATGGCAGCCCATTGGTTCATCCATCTTATCTGCAACAACACACATATCATGAACCAAACACAATGTGTTAGTGTAAACTGTGTAACTGAATATGGAAACATTGCCATACAAAAATGTGCAATAAAAGGACCCAGTAAATAAGTGATGCAGACCACAGTATGTAAAATTTCTACTTTATTGTATAAGTCTAATTGAATTTTGAATTTGAGTGGCTATTTGGCTCTAATTAATGAGTTATTAACTTATTTCTTAGTCAACACAAAATGCATGAAGTTTTGGAGAGCGTCTCTTGTGCTTCACTAAGGTGCATGGCTGCTGAGTTCCACATGTTCTTGTGTTTTGGAATGCAGCCTCATCACTGAACACTGAACATTAAAGGAATTTGTTATCTTCCAACTCCAAGACCAGAAAGAATTCACAAAACTGTACACATTGTTTTTATCTGTATCATTAAGGGCTCACAGCAATTGAATCCTGTAAATTTTGAAACACAAATGTAGTGGAAAAACATACTAGACAGACACATAAGGAATAGTTATCTCTCGACTGGTATGATCAGTATACCTCTGTGGACTATATGAAAAACTTTGTCAAGTGTACTCTACATCTTGAATGAGTACTCGAGGACACCTGTGAATTTTCCCTTACATGAACAACTAGTGTCTTTAAATTGCTGTGGCCTTTATTGCATGCTTTGAGCTGTAGAAGGTGAAGCACAGTTACAACTGAATTGCACCTCTTGAGACGGAGAATGCAAAACACCATGTGTAACCATTTTGACTCAACAACCAACTCACATTGTGTGATAAACAAGTGTGCTAGGGGGCCAGCTGCACCAGCTACTGGCAACTACATGAACCAGTTACTTACACCTGGAACTTATGTAAACTTTTAGTTTCACTGTGTAAGTTAAAAATCACCTCAAATTTCTACCTTCATTCATGTAGAAGACATAGTGCTGCAAAATCAAATTAATCTTTTAGAACCATCCTGCACTTCTTAGTGTCTGTAAAACATATGGAACTCCAGTGTTGGCATACATGGCCACGTATCCCTTCAATGTCTTGCAGCCTGGCAGTATGTCTGTTTGCTAGCATTTCTGACACTAGTGTCACATCTCCAAAGCATTCCACCTATCAGTCGATATATGCAACACATGCTTGCAATCTCTTTGATTCACACCAACAATGAACTTTGTGCAATCCGTGGAACAATCAAGCTTACCAGGCATGAAGGTGAAACAAAAATGTTCCATTCATTCATGGAAATTTACCAGACTTATCAAACCACTCTTGTACATGTCATTTTGCAGGAGACTCCACAACAAGTGTTGCTAAGCAAAGGTAACAGATTTACACCAGTCGTAATTGTGGATGAACTAATAGTTCTACAAGTGGCTTCAAAATATTCAGCACCATATCACTCTGATTTGCAACATGTTTACTTGTATAACATCTGTGACTGACGTCTTACGTGTTTCTAGTGTATATTTCCTAATGTACACACTCGGACAACTCTGTAATCATTCATTACAGAATCACTTTAGTCATAACATTTCTTTCTGTTCTTTAGACTTGAGGAGACGAAGGTTTGACTTTTGTTCTGGTAATCACTTCTTTGTCATAGAGAAAATTCTTCCAAATTCATGCTGACCTAATGATATGAACAAATATTAGTGAGCACTACATTACAACAAAACTATAGATAGATTCTCCTCTGCCTGTGATTCATTGCCTCATAGATTATACATGAACATTGCCCAATTTTTTGCTTTCCCTTGTACTGTCCCCTCAGCACTGCCCTGTCGACAAAGGAGTCGAGTGACATTTTGTAATGTTTGGGTTTTCCTGAGGTTTTTTCACTGCCGCTCTCTTTCCTCCTCTCTATAATATCTGTTTTATTTTTTCAGTGTTTCTTTCCTTCACAATACTCTTCAACTGAAACAGTTTTAATACTCTAAAATTTCTTAGAATGTTGAATTATTATCCTAGCACATTTGTGCTTGACATTTTTTCTTGACAGAGTTTGCAGGGAATCTCTGCATCTAGGAAATAATACTTTAGCACTTTTCATCTTCTTGCCCATAGACAACTGCGATTTTTATGTCCATCAGACTCAAGATTAAAATGATTATATTTTTATTTTTCCTAAATTGTTAATACAAGGTCTCTGTTGTCAGGAAACTACAGGTGTTTTCTTTGAAAAATACCAATGCAATCAAGAAAAAGCACTTGTGGCCAATACAGTTAGAACACTGTGAAGATGATGTGCAGCAAATGGCAAATTGGCATGAAGTGTAGTAACACATGTTTGGATATGCTAATGATCAGCATTTCAGTGCAGTCTCTCATGGTAGGTAGGAGTAACACCATCTACTTTCTGCATATAAGGAAAGATTACATAATAGGTTTCTCAGTCTGAGTTCACATTTGATAGATGATTGTTTGTGAGAAGATCATGTTATGCCTTGTGTAAGCAGAAGAAATGTCTACAGCCATGTGTTGGAATTCGGAAACAGCAGGAGTGTGGGCTGCTGAGACTGCAATTTATTGTTCCACTATATTGTAGCCCACATTGGTCAGGTTCCCACAAGTTTCCTGTGACGTGGAATCAGTTTATTCAGGAGGACCATATTCAACGCCATGCAGAATTTCAACTGCACCATGCAGTTGGCATTCGAGAGGACAGACACATTGATCCCTTGGCTGTGTAGGCTCGCACAGCTATATCAAGCATCTTGAAGCAGGAAATGAGCTTCTTTTCAGCAAGGCAACTATCAGCACACATACATCTCTGGCACTAAAAATTGTCAGTATGGTGACCACTGTCGCTGTTCTCTTTAATGAGACAGCAGCGACAGATGCACTGATGTAATGCACCCAAGTACAACATTGGTTACAGGAGTGGCATGACCTCATCTTTTAAGATGAGTCCCAGTCCTGCACACAGCATCACTATACATGCATCTGTGAGAGGTGAATGAACATTGCTGGACTGAAGATGTCATTGTCTACAGTCCCAGCACCTGGCATGACAGTATGGTCTGCATTTGGGTACACAACACAATAACATGTGGTTCATATAACAGGTAATGTGGACAGTAGCTGTTACATTTTTGATGTGTTGTGCCTAACTTCGACATCTTCATGATGTTATTTTTCAACAACATAACATAGACTACTTGTTGCCAATACTTTCTTGACCTATGTTGATCTAGAGGGTGTTCTGCATATCTCTCAAAACATCTGGTCATGAATTGTCACAAAACTGCCAAACAACACTTACCAGCTACTATGATTGATATACTGTGATATAGAGTTGAAACAGCGTGTTATAGGAGCGAGCTCAGTTTGATTTGATGACCAGGTGGGTAACAGCCATTGTTGTTGCCACGTGAGGCAGATATGTGGAGTAAATTTTGTATGCTGTATACCCCATATCACCTGCAAATGTAATCATGAATTCTTACAATTATATGGTATATGCCCCTCGTGTTATAGTGAGGTGATGAAGTTATTAACACAATGGAGTTCATTCAGGAGGATAACGATTCAGATCCCTGTCTGAAGATACAGATTCAAGTTTTCCCTGATTTCTCTAAATCATTCCAGGTAAATGGCAGAATGGTTTCCTTTAAAAAGGGCATGGCCAATTTCTTTCCCCCTAGCTTTCAAGGAAAAGAAAAAATGTGCTGTACCTAGGTTTTCTTCTTTCAGGAAAGTGATTTAAATGTCAGTATTACACAGGTCAAGAACAGGAACTTTTTTGTGGATGCTTATAAGTTGCCATTTGTCTTCCTAAACATTAAAAATGCTTAATACCCTGACCCAGTTTGCCATCCCCCTTCCCCCTATAAACTATTATATGGGGGTGCTCTTGCAAGCTTATACTCCATTGCTCTGCTTTTAATGATCTCGCTGCAGTCACGATGTTGAACTCAAATATTGCTCCCTTCCTTCCTCGTGCTGAAGATAAATAGCAGCTATTTAATACCACTGAAAAATCATTAGCTCTTTTGAAAGTTTGAAAGTAGGTGTTTTCTCTCTAAGTAGAGCACTTCTGTTTAGGTGAGATAACAATTTCGCTAAGGATTTATTTATCGTTTGGCACCCATCTCTGAACATCTAACAGAAAGTTGGAGACCTGGGACAGTAGGAAGTATGACTTCTTGGTAAGGGTTTGGTATATCATTGGAACTTACATCTAGATTCATACTTCACAAGTGACTGTGTAGTGTTTTGTGGTAGGCACATCTTATCATTAATACTATAAGACAATGGATACTTCCTATGGTATTAGTTATCTCTCTTTATCTTCTGTTCATGTTTGGTGTCCCAAAGAATAGCCTCCCTATACATCTCTATGCTTGCTCAAATCTCTCTACTTTTACCATCACAGTCTCCATGTGAAACGCGTGCAGACGTAATGTATAAGTAGAATGTACTGCCAAGAGATATGTTTGAAATTTTAACAGCAAGCCTCCAAAATTATGCTGTATGATGTCTTTCTTGTAAGTATTCATTTGGCTTTTATAGTATATCTTTGTAATGCAGACCACCAACAAAATGAATGCATCTTAAAGGGCATAGCTCCTGCTCCAAGTTTGGCAATGTTTCTACTCTACCTGTTCTGGTCTGGATCTCATAAATACAAGAACAAAAAATTTTGCTTTATTGCTGTCCATTATCAAGATAATGTAGCTTAGCTTCCTTCATACTTGTCACATTTATCATAGATCAGTAGAGATAATAACTATGTGACGGATATCTGGATAATTTCTATATTTTCCGAGATAATTCTGTTTAGTCTCGTGTTTTGTTTTATGGTACAGGTGCCAAGGATCCTCTGTTGCCAGATGTTTAAAACACAACATGCTTAGGGTGATTGTTATAAGAACAACACACATAGTGTTTCATGAAAATAATGTTCTCTTCCCTTGAGGGACTCCCGTGTCAAATCATGGAGCATTCCTGTAAAACTGTCATGTTGATCCACCCAACTGGTAACAAATCTAGGGGCTCACCTCTGATCTCAAACACTCTGGTGGTAATCAAGAATGCATCGCAAAAGTGTTCTATATGTGGTCTCCTTTATAGACGAGCTACTCTTTCCTTAGCCCCAATAAACCAAAGTTGACCCTCATCTTGCCTACAACTGGCCTTATGTGCTCATTCCATTTTATATCATTTTGCAGCATTTCACCTACATATTTAATCGCATCATACCACTGATACTGTGTTTGAAAATTACAGGGTTATTTTTCCTGCTTATATTCACTAGCTTAGATTATCCTACTTTAAAACAAGCTGCCATTCATCATACCAAATTGAACTTCTGTTTAAGTCCTACATTTCCTATAATCACTGAATAATGACACTTTTCTGTACACTGATGCCTCATCAGCAAACAGTTGTAGATTACTGCTCACGCTATCCATCAGATCGTTTATGTATATGGAGAACAAGAGCAATCCTATCATATTTTCCTTGGTCACTTCCTAATTATAGACCCTATTTCGTACACTTGGACCTTCATTTACAGTTTTCAGTGGGGCACCATGCCAAACGCTTTCTGGAAATCTAGGAACATGAAATCTGCCTGTTGCTTTTCATTCATGGTTTGCAAGATATTGTGACAGCAAGGTAGTTCCACATGAAATATGCTTTTTTACATCTGTCTTGGTTTATTGACAGAACCTTTTCTGTCATGAAGAAATTTTTGTATTTGAACTTAGAATGTGCTCAAGAATTCTGCAGCAATCTGACATTAAGGATATTAGTCTCTGATTGTGCAGGTCCTTCTTTCCTCTTCTTATATATGGGAATCTCCTGCACTTTTTTGCAGTAGCTTGGGAGTTTATGCAGGGCAAGAGATTCACTGTAAATGCTAGTTAATTAATGATGAGGAAAACACTCTGCAAAATCAAATTGGGATTTCATCTGAAGCTGGCGATTAATTTATCTTCAACTCCTTCAGCTGCTTGTCAACGCCAGAGAAACCTTTTTCCATGTCCTCCATATGAGTGTCTGAGCCATGGGAAACCGATGGTATATTTGTACAATTCTCATGAGTGAATGATTTATAGAAAGCGATATTTAAAACTTCAGCTTTCTTCTAGCTTTGTTCTATTGCCACACCAGACTGGCTGACTACTGACTGATTAGAAGTCTTCAATCTGCTTAGCGAGTTAACGTAGGACCAGCATTTTTAGGGGTTCTCGGTAAGATCTGTCGCTCAGCTATGGCAGTGGATGCTGCTGTTGCTTTGCGCATCAATCTTTTTATTGACGCACAGACTTTTGACTTCTACAAACATATTCCTGTTGACATTTCTGCATTTCTTTTTCGAACCAAATGAGCTGCAGCAACCGTTTTCTGAAGTCAGACGGGCACAGCCCAGTAGTACTTCATACGCAACCAAAACAACCATAGCCTCGTCGCAGTAATCATTTCCTCAGCATTTTCCAAATTTTGGTATAAATCACGATGGGTCTTTTCCATTCTTAATCCACTTACTTGGCACTTCTTTCTCCAGAGCGTGATTTGCAGTCATTTCAAATGTTGCCCATAATTCCTCTACGTCCATCACATTGGAACTAAATGATGTCTATTCACTTTCTAAGCAGGATGTTAACAACTGCTTATCTGCCCTTTCCAGCATAAAAACTCTCCCAGCCTTTTTGATGGATTTCTTAACTTCAGCAACCATCTTTGCTGTGTTGACATGGTCACTAATCCTTATCTATATACTGGCACCATATTCAATAAGGTCATGCCTGTTTGTAGCTACAAGGTCTAAAACATTTCCATTGTGAGTGGGTTATCAAATTAGCTGCTCGATACGGTTTTCGAGGAATACGTTCAGTACTACTTCACAAGACTGTCTGTCTGTGCCATCTGCAATTAATCCATAGACATCTCAGTCTATACTCGTTAGGTTAAAGTTGCCTTCGTCTAATGTTGCATGATTGGGGTATACACTCCCTACTGAGCGTAGAATTTCTTTGTATGATTCAACAACTGTTGCATTGGTATCAAGCAGTCAGTACAAGCATCCGATGATTAACTGTAGGTCACATAGGCCGATTATCACATCCACATAACTTCGTAGCCAGACTAAATTTCGACCTCGATAAACATAACATTTTTGTCGACTGCAGTGAACACTTGCCCTTCTATGGCGCCTAACCCGTCTTTTTGTTATACATTCCACATCAAAAATTTCGGAGCTTTCTACTTCGGGTTTCATCCAGCTATTGATTCAGGGTATAATTTGAGCGCCACAGTTTTTCAGAAGGCTGGTAAATCCAGGGACTCTGTCACGAATACTTCGGCAATTTACAGTTAAAATTTCGACACTTGATGTCTCTTTACTTTCTACGCGGTCTGATTTCGCTCGCTGTGTATCAAGTGGTTGCTGTTCATCAGAGGATTGCGGACTGTAGTCTAGCCTAAAGAAAAACACCATACGTATTCCACAAGCACTCTGCTACCCAAGTAGTTGCTTTCTTTGTATAATGTACCCCTGACCTATCAACGAGAATTCTACAACTCTCCATTCACATAACACAGGTTCAGATATCAGCAACAAAATCCATGACAGAATCGATGGAGCCTCTGCTTGAGACACTTCACTCTGCTCCAAACCAAAGCACACCATATAGTTCTGAGTACGACACTGCAAACTGTGAGCTCTGCTTGCACCCTGTGAGAGATGCCTCCAGTTTTCACACCTTTCGCCAGTCGCTTGTACAAACTGAGAATAACCTCAGGACCCAAGTGACAGACGTCATTGGTGCCGACGTGAGCCACAACTTACGGACAACTGCACCCTCCACCCTCGAACATGTGAGGCCAGACAGCCAGTTTCCTCAGTTCACTCTCAATCTCGAGCGACACAAACGTCTTACAACCTGCCACTCTTCCTGAGGTGGGCTTGGTTTTCCTGTGTCAGGTACACCTTTGCAGCAGAGTCCATGGGCGAAACAAGCAACACTAGAGGTTGCTAAACAGCTGCCGCTACATTCTGAGGCAGCAGCCTGCAGCGGCTGACTAGCCAACAGCATCCTCAGCTGTTCGCCAAGTGTGGCTAGCTCCTCCCGCGTCCGCATATAGCAAACACACTCCCTGTGCGTCCTAAAAGAGAAGTAAGATTCGAAAGGAAACAAAAACGAGCCCTTTGTCTTTTATAAGCTGATTAGCACTACCAGACATCTTAAGATCAAATACGCAAGCTACTAGAAAATATTGAGCCTGTCACTGACAGTACTCCGCTGCGCATGGAATGGCTCTGACAAGGGAACCTCCCCATCGCACCCCCCTCAGATTTAGTTATAAGTTGGCGCAGTGGATAGGCCTTGAAAAACTGAACACAGATCTATCGAGAAAACAGGAAGAAGTTTTGTGGAACTATGAAAAAAAATAAGCAAAATATACAAACTGAGTAGACCATGCGCAAGATAGGCAACGTCAAGGATAGGGTGAGCTTAGGAGTGCCGTGGTCCCGTGGTTAGCGTGAGCAGCTGCGGAACGTGAGGTCCTTGGTTCAAGCCTTCCCTCGAGTGAAATGTTTACTTTCTTTATTTTCGCAAAGTTATGATCTGCCCGCTCGTTCATTGACGTCTCTGTTCACTGTAATAAGTTTAGCGTCTGTGTTTTGCGGCGGCACTGCAAAACCGTGCAATTAGTAGACGAAAGGACGCGCCTCTCCAGAGGGAAAAGAAAACATTTGACCGCAAGGTCATAGGTCAACCGATTCCTCCACAGGAAAACACGTCTGATATATTCTATACGGCACTGGTGACGGCATGTGCGTCACATGACAGGAATATGTTGTCCACCCACCTAACTTGTACACTTGGCGAATGGGTAAAAAGATTCTTCTACCTTGCCCGATTTAGGTTTACTTGTGGATGTGATAATCACTCCCAAAAAAGTGATGAAAACATAAGAGTTTGTCACATAAACTGAAAATAAGAAATTAAATTTTTCACTCGAGGGAAGACTTGAACCAAGGACCTCTCATTCCGCAGCTGCTCACGCTAACCAAGGGACCACGGCACTGCTGAACTCCCAGTATCCCTGATGTTGCTTGTCTTTCGAATGGATTACTCAGTTTGAATATTTTGCTTATTTATTCATAGTTCCACACAACTTCTTCCTGTTTTCTAGATTGATCTGTGTTCAGTTTTTCAGGGCCTATCCATTGTGCCAACTTATAACTAAATCTGAGGGGGGTTGCGATGGGGAGGTTCCCTTGTGAGCACTATGGGACTTAACATCAATGGTCATCAGTCCCCTAGAACTTCGAACTACTTAAACCAAACTAACCTAAGGACCTCACACAACACCTAGTCATCACGAGGCAGAGAAAATCCCTGACCCCGCCAGGAATCGAACCCGGGAACCCAGGCGCGGGAAGCGAGAACGCTACCGCACGACCACGAGCTGCCTACGCTGCGCATGGAAGACGAGGGCTGCAAGTATGGGTGTTTACATTACTATATTCAAAACTGCGCGCCCGTGGCGCTGCATGCGCCGCTAAGCTACACTGCAAGCTATGGAAATGAAAAAATAATAAAAAAAATGGCCAAGTGCAAGTAGGACTAGCGCTCCGATGGTTCAGTGCAAGCTTAAATTATGTGTACAGACAGTCCATCCATCTCGAGAATTTTACCTATTATCGACATATATATTAGCAAGACATCAGTCCCAGGAATTCCAAAACATTCGAGAACTTTGTAAGTTTGAATTCGAATAACAAATTACAAAAATTTTTGTGTGATACAATTACAAATTGGCAGTTTTACGATTTTTTCCCTCCACTTGTACTCCGAAATCTCGCTTCTTGCCAAATTTTATGATACTAGGTCAACGGGAAGTAGCCTACCCTAAACGTTTTGATGAGTGAGTTTGCAAGTATCAAAATATGTGACATAAATGGCCATTGCATTACATTGACTTGGACGCTTTAGTGTTTTTTTACAGCGCCAAGGGACCGTAGACCTTAGAATGTGGCATAAATTTCAAACTGAAATGTCTGTGTGTTCCATAGAAAAGGGTTTTTTAACAGTCGGACAAGCAGACGAACAACAAACTGATCCTGTAAGTATTCCGTTTCTACCGTTTGAGGCACGTAACGCTAAAAAGGAGCCGTGTTCTCCTTTAGACAAGAATCTGCACTACCAAGCTTGTTAAGAACACAAACGCACGCTAATAGACGTCATTAAGCCTGACACTACCTCAGTGCACACCGGCAGAAAAAGAAATTCCTTTCGCGTTTGGTGTGCGGGAAAGCACCCTGGCCATGTTCTTCGGTACATGTCCTGATATCTCTTCTTTTACAATTAAGTCTCTAGTGAAACGTCTATAGAGGGACACATTTTCTTCGAAGAGAAGGACAGAATAAATTCGTCCTGTTGCTTTAGATTGCTTTCAGTGGTCACAATGAGTTCCATTACTTATCTACGACTGATTTTCTTGGTTTTGAATGTAGCTTTACACTGCTAAACCTGTACTTCACGCAAGTGTCTGCACTGTAGTCTCGTTGCTGGAAATGACAAAAGTTGGCAGTAGTGGAGTTTCGATAGCCTCGGGTGGAAAACGACATTGTGAAGGCAGTATGCTACCCAAGCACTCGTTCACTTCAGCGCAGGGAGAAAGAAAGTTTTGTCTTCGCCGCTGTCATTTACTAAGATAACGTATCTCAGATCTCTAATCACTGTCGTGTTTACCGCAGTGTATCGAAAAAAAAGACCACGTGCTGCATCTGTCTAGACAGATTTTAGAGGTGATCTAGATAACGATGTTTTTCCTCGGGTTTTGATTTCGAGTGCAAGTGCAAACGTTTCAAGGTCATCAGACAGTTGCTACCCGATACCCTTCGCTCTGTTAAAAGATAAACGTTAAAGGTACGGCAGCATGGCTTATGTCCTAGAGCTCACACAAATGCGATTATTCTTAGTTTATCATTGAATTATAGATTGAATTTCACTTAAATCTTACGCCTCTTTACGTTGTAGGAAAATCAGATGCCAGGCTGAGATTCACTGGAAGAATCTTGAGGAAATGTGGTTCATCCATGAAAGAAGTGACTTACAAAATACTCGCTCGATCAATACTTGATTGAGTATTTCTCATCAGTATGAGATTCTTACCAGCTAGAATTAGTAGCAAAGCCAGATAAAGATCCAACAAAGAGTTGCACACTCCACTGGCAGACGCTACAAGAGAGGCTCTTGAGGAGAACTATAATCTTGAAATTTGTAGCGCGTATGTTATATGAAGAGTAATGCAACATATTATTTCCTCTGACATATTTTTCGTGAAATGATTACGAAGAGAACTTTAGATAAGTTAGAATACATACAAAGGCCTACTGGTACTCATTCCTCACGCGCAACTGTAGTGAGTGGTGTTGAAGATGCAGAGAATTACAGTGTTACGAGAAGGACTCACCGGCACACACCATAAGGTGGTTTGCAGAGTATAGATTTAGATGTTAACGAATTTTTAGTGGACATCTGGTCAGGTGATTCCTAGGTTACTTTGTGGTCAGAGGTTAGCCGCAAGTATGAATGACGGTAAAAGATTTTAAACAGTAAAATTTCGTCACAATTAAGTGAATGAGTCATTTGTGGTTTGATGGAAGGCAATGACACCGGTAGGTGGACTGCGATATGTTAGTTGCACACCCCACGAGACAAAAGAAGTTATAGTTCTAGGACAGGACGGATCCTTGGGGGCACAAATGTGTGCACTAAAATGTATTTAGCGTAATTTTTGTTGTCTTGATATTTGTTTATTTTTCTTTTGGAAACTTCTAGGTGCTGAACCAAGACACATGACCTGGGCCAGGCGCCAGCCATACCATCAGAAGCTGTCAGACCAGAGGGCTGGTCGCTGAATAGCAGTGTCCGTAAGGTGTGCTGACAACTGCCCTTGAAAGAAGAGCATTAAGAAATACCCTAGTGATTATGTTTTATTATAATTTTCATGTCATTCAACACATGTATTGAACACATCTCCTCCCCCTCTCTGTGTCCACTTCTTCCTCCTTCTGTCTATCCACCTCATCCTCCCACCTCTACCTGTCTATCATTTCCTCCCCACTATCTCTGCCTCTTCATCTCCTCCTACCCTCTCTTTGATAATTTCTTCCAGCCCCTCTCTCTGACCATATCCCTCTCTTTGACCATATCTTCCTCGCTCTCCCTCTGACCAGATGCACCTCCACGTCTCTCTTTCCATCTCTGTCTCCCCTCTTCCTTTTCCACCTGCCCAGCACCTCTCTCCACCTCCACCTGTCTCATACATCTCTCCATCCTCCCCTCTTCCATTCATTTCCTCCTCTGCCTTGCTCTGTCAAACCCACCCTCTATCCATCTCAACCTGTCGCCAACTGTGCTCATCAGCACATGTAGCGCCAGCAATATAGTTAATTAAAGCAGGCGAATATTATTTCCACAGCACACCTGTCATGCAGGGCAGGCTAGACATCAGGGGCTTCAAAATCATTTATTTGGCACTGACAATACAGGCCACCACGCAAAGCAGGTTTGATAAAGCAGGCCGATACTGCTCCAACGCAATATGCCTGTCAGCATGGCAACCTACATGTTGGGGCCTGAAAAACTGTTTCTTGCCCCTGACGTGTAGGTTGGCCAGCAAAGGAGACTGATTTGGAAGGCTTATATGCGAGATCCTATTAGAGCTAGGAAAATATAAACTCTATGGTGATGATACTCGTGAGGCCTGTTGTTTCTATGCCAAGTTTGGTTGAGGAAATTCCGGTCATACAAATTGACAAACATGCTGCTTTACATAAATGGGGTCTATTCAGAAAGTAAGGTCTGATCGGTTGTGAAATGGAAACAACTGTGAAAATCAAAAACGTTTTATGTGCAACAGTTAGCTACACCTTACAGCTACTTCCCTGCGTAGTCTCTACTCTGACTTAAACATTGTCATAGCATTGTACCAACTTTCCAATACCTTTGTCATAGAAGGCAGCTGCCTGGGCTTTCTGCCATTTCTCTTTGCTAGGCTACAGCTCGTTTTCTGTGCCACAACGTTGTCTTCATAGTGAGCAGTTCATGTGAGCAGACATGAAACTCATAGTAGCTAATGATGGGCTGTGTTGTGGTGATCAAACACTTCTCATCAAAAATGCTGCATGAGCATTTTCATTGTCCCTGCAGAGTGCAGGCGAGAATTGTCATGAAGAAGAAACAACATGACAGTTTTATGCGGGCTGCATGGCATCAGGCAAAATCTCTCATAAGATCCTAAAATTTGGCGGGAGACTATATTGTTCTAGACACCTTCAATGCTCAGTGTGCGCTTACAACTGAAAAGAGCAATGTGATGAGAACGACAGGGATACTAGAGTCTCTGCCCAAAACGTCTGCACAAAGCTTAATTGTGTGTTCACTGTAGTTTCCATTTCGCGCCCCATCTCTCTTTACAGTCTAAACAGACCTGATACAACATAAATTCATCGATACTTAGATGTCAGATTTACTGTAAAGAAGTCATATCAACTGTACGGTAAAAAAAAAAAAAAGTAATTCTCGAAGAAGAGAAATATACAATGGTTGACATCAGTACTAAATTTTGATGATCGATATTTATTGGAGTTTTTGAAAGATTTACTATAAGGGCTGGAGAAAAAGAGGAGCAGCTACAGATCTATATAACGTATAAACTTAGCCTAAATGTCAAAACTTTATAAGAAAACACAATACATAAAATAATAAAATAAATGTTCAAATTTTATGGCGTGAGGTAAAAGCCAGGAAGACAGAGTTGGCAGGTTGTTTTTCCATCATTCCGCGAAACTGCTGAAGGGGAGACGAATATATGTTTTGTGAAGAGAAAAGTTTGTTTAATAGAGGACAAGAAGGCAATGACGTCTGCATTCTGGAGTAGGTGGACTGCAGTATGTGACTTGAACATATCAGCTGTGTAAAGAAGGTATATTTATGGGAATAGAACTGATCCTTGGGACACTCCTGCAGATAGATGGAATATGCCGAATTAGACGTGGATCTCAGTGGCGTATGAAGTGCGATGGGATGGGAAGGAGGCAGTGACACAGATTCGTGGTTGGTACTGCTTATGTTTGAAGTTTAAGCTGAAGATCAGAATCGTGGTTGGAGGCGCTTACTAGATCTAGAGAAGAAAATCGTTGTTCAGGTACTGAGATAAGAACAGATGAGGTTTAGAAGCCAGTCATTCGTGGAGGGATATTTTGTTATTAATACTTTTTATACTATATCGCTACAGGCAGTGCAGACTATTTAAACTGTGGCCTGTTGTAGAGTAAGGGTCTTAGTAGCCAAATAGCAGACGAGCTTATGGGTGGGGCAGAGGGAGTAATTATCGGAAATATTTAGGAGTGAATTTCCAGTTCCAGTGTTTGCCGTACAACGAAGAGAAAGTTAGTAAGAACCATATTAAGAACTGTGGAATGGAAACAATTTTTAATTTAATTGTGGGACAGTACGGAAATATTTAGGAGTGAATTTCCAGTTCCAGTGTTTGCCTTACAACGAAGAGAAAGTTAGTAAGAACCATATTAAGAACTGTGGAATGGAAACAATTTTTAATTTAATTGTGGGACAGTATGTCTCAGCCAAAAATGTGGAAGGCTATTCCGTTTATAAGTGTACGTATAGAGTGCATGTATGGAGTAAAATGTATGACTTTTTTCATCTGTGCAGTGCACCTACATTACTGACCGTCACAATCTATCCGAGTGTCGGCGACTAGCCCATGCAAGTATGGATCACAGCCCCCACATAAAGAACAGACTTTTTCAGTAAAAGCCTTTATTTTTTACAGATAACAACTTGCAATTTTTTCGGCTAACTTTGGAAGAATAAGGTAGCTTGAGAACTAAGACTTTCAAATGTGGCAAGCAGTTCTAGAAACTACAAACTAGGGTACTTTTTTAAAACGAGATACTTTCCCACTGCTTGTCTGAGCCGTGGCATACACGAATTGGTAGCGGCCTGGCTGTCTGCAGAGAACATTTCAGCCAGGAAAAGATTCGCATTCGCAGGTTGCTGCTGCTCCTGCTGCCAACAACAAAAATCCGACACCGTTCGTAATTCAGTTCCAGCCAATTGACTACATCGTACTGCCGCGCGGGATTAGCCGAGCGGTCTTGGCGCTGCAGTCATGGACTGTGCTGTTGTCCCGGCGGAGGTTCGGGTCCGCCCTCGGGCATGGATGTGTGTGTTTGTCCTTAGGATAATTTAGGTTAAGTGGTGTGTAAGCTTAGGGACTGATGACCTTAGCAGTTAAGTCCCATACGATTTCACACATACACACTACATCGTACTATACACAGGGTGTAAACTGTAACTGTTTAAACGTTCTACAGTGGTATAGGGAAATCGAAACAAACAGTTTGCTATAGGACACTTGCGATCTATCAAACTGGGACATATTGGGTTGGTGCATAAGTTCATAGTTTTCCCTGAGTTTAATAAACACTACAGGTACACATAACAGAGGCATTAGTTATCAATAACACAATCTCCTTCACTATCTACAACAGTCTGACAAAGGTGGGGTAACTTTTCAATTCCGCGACTGTAGAAATTCTGCGGTTTTGGGGCGAAGAACTCGTCGAGTCGTGTTCGGAGCACATTTTCAGCCGGAAAGGAAGTTCCTTGAAGGCTGTTCGATACAGAGCTGCAAAGGTGGAAGTCTGCGGTGCAAGATCAGGTGAATGAGGTGGTTGCCGAATGACAGCTCAAACTAACTCCTGTTTAGTAGTGTCTTTCGTCAGTCTAGCAGAAGGCGGGCGGGCGTTATTGTGGAAGAGCATCACTTCACCCAATCATCCTGGTCACTGTTCTTGTATTGCGTCTGCAAGACGTCTCAGTGGTCGACAATAAACATTAGCAGTAATGGTTACACCGCGTGGAAGCAATTCATAGTACACCACACCGTCTCTGATCCACCAGATGCATGATCTTTTGTGAATGCGCGCGCAGGTCTTTGTACAGGGAGTTGGTGCTTTGTTTGGGCTCAACAATCCTTTTCTTTACCTCATGTCAGCATGAAGACACCACTTCTCGTCACCAGTAACGATGCCGGATAGGAATGTTCGGTGTTGTTAACGAGCCAATTCAGCAAGCAGGGATGCACATATGGCTACCCGCAGATTTCTCGAAGACACTGACGTGGATCATGGTGGATTAATGCTTTCAAACGACCTTCTTCAAACCCTGAACGTCTTTTTGAACGTGGGGAGTCACTAATGTCAAAACGATCTTCCTTAAAACAAGAAAACCATTTTCTTGCCGTGCTCTGTCCATTGGCATTATCCTGATACATACCGCAAGTGTTTCTGGCTGCTTCCGCTGCTAGTCTCCTATCTACTAAACTCAAATAGAAGAATATGTCGGAAATGTTCCGATTTCTCCAACTGGCTCTCCATTTTCTAGAGTCCACAGCTCCACTCACTATCTCCAAATGACAAAATGACAGAAAGTAATCTTAGATAGCAACAGTGAACTAAAAATAAAATATGACAATCGACAAATAAATTTACAGCAATCGGAATACCAACATGGAAAACAAAAACTCTACGAGCTTGTGCACCAACCTAACAATATTAATTTGGTCTACAACAGCCACCTAAGCTACAGTGCATGCACGCTACCCAATATTTTCAATATCCTCTTTCTGTCTACGCCACCGGCTTAGTCAGCTATTTCATTAATACGCCGTAAAGGTTATGAAGGAAAAAATGCCTTTTGTAAACGTTGAGCAAAAACTAATTACGTTTACAGTTTGATCAAAACTTATCTCTTCCAAGCACAGTGGATTCATAGTAAGAAGGCTGGACAACCAAAACGGTTTAACTGTTCCTAGAAAGAAATTTTTCACTCTACAGCGGAGTGTGCGCTGATATTGAACTTCCTGGCAGATCAAAATTGTGTGCCGGAGCGATACTCGAACTCGGGACCTTTGCCTTTCGCGGGCAAGTGCTCTACTAACTGAGCTACCCAAGCACGACTCACGCCCCGTCCTCACAGCTTTAATTCCGCCAGTACCTCGTCTCCGACCTTCCAAACTTCACAGAAGCTCTCCTGCGAACCTTGCAGAACTAGCACTCCTGGAAGAAAGGGGCCGGCTGGGGTGGCCGAGCGGCTCTAGGCGCTTCAGTCTGGAACCGCGCGACCGCTTCGGTCGCAGGTTCGAATCCTGCCTCGGGCATGGATGTGTGTGATGTCCTTAGGTTAGTTAGGTTTAATTAGTTCTAAGTTCTAGGCGACTGATGACCTCAGAAGTTAAGTCGCATAGTGCTCAGAGCCATTTGAACCATTTTGGAAGAAAGGATATTGCGGAGACATGGCTTAGCCACAGCCTGGGGGTTGTTTCTAGAATGAAATTTTCGCTCTACAGCGGAGTGTGCGCTGATATGAAACTTCCTGGCAGATCAAAATTGTGTGCCGGACCGAGACTCGAACTCGGGACCTATGCCTTTCGCGGGCAAATGCTCTACCAACTGAGCTACCCAAGCACGACTCACGCCCCGTCCTCACAGCTTTAATTCCTCCAGTACCTCGTCTCCTACCTTCCGAACTTAACAGAAGTTCTCCTGTGAAGTTTGGAAGGTAGGAAACGAGGTACTGGAGGAATTAAAGCTGTGAGGACGGCGCGTGAGTCGTGCTTGGGTAGCTCAGTTGGTAGAGCACTTGCCCGCGAAAGGCATAGGTCCCGAGTTCGAGTCTCGGTCCGGCACACAATTTTGATCTGCCAGGAAGTTTCGGTTTAACTGTTAATTTTATGCTATAATATTCACTACATCTTGAAATAAAATTTACGCATGCGTCGTCGATGTCACATTTTGTTAAGTGCAAGAACAGCTATTGTTTGATATTAAAGGACGATTTTATACAAAATCATGCGCGACGCACATGTGCTGTACCTTAGGCGGCTTCTGTACGCTAGTTGAGATTGTGTCCTGGTTGATAGACCAAAAACGTTCTGCATCATTTTCTTCGCCTCGACTTCTACACAGCTGAGGTGCATTGTAAACAGTTATAGTCACACTTTGTAGGTGAGCGATGCATTGACTCTGCATGCGTCACAGGGCGAAGGTCCTTGAGATCGTGGGCGATTATGCTTGTAGTAAATTAGTAATAAGAAACATGTTAAGGAAAGAGTGGCAGGAAGTGTGGGATAGCAGCGATAGTCGAAGACGTGTTTACGAAATATTTCTTAACATAGAGGAAAGATTTCTGATGGGTGATATCTACGCGTCGAGGGGGATGGTCCATCGTTGTAGTCACCTGAAAGATAATTTTACGTAGCAGTGTTGCGAGGAAGCACCTTAGGGGAGCTGTGGAGAACAAGTGCCTATACAGGGTTGCTATTGGGTTACACATTGATGATATCGTGATGTGGCACCCAAATGTAGAATAGTTAATCAAAAAAATTGTCGTTAGCTATGAGAATAGAAAAGAGAGTTATAATTGTAGTGCTACATTTATAAATGTGTTTTTAAAAATTTAATAGATCATATTATTTGACATATTTCACGATATTATTAGATTATTAGAAATTGGAACCATTAGACAATGCAGATTATGATTTTTTGTTGTGCTTCAGAGAACCAGTGACAGATGATCCAGTTAACTGGAACAGTTCAGCTGTGACTGCTCTGGATGTAAGCATCTGAGAGTGCTGATACCGGTTAGAGACAAGAAATATGATTAAACATTGTATGTAGTTTTAACTTAACTTCATAAAAACAATTTATAACGCATATCTTGAAGTCTATCAGTATTATATCATATGCTGCAATTTGTGTAAGAATTGAGACTGTGTACCTTTCTGTTTTGTGTAGTAGTAAGCTAGGTTTGCCACAGGCACTAGAGAATAAACCTTACACATGAAGCCAGATAAGTAAATAAAATAGGTCAGAGGCAGAACTGGCAAACCACAGGAAGTAGGATAAGGCTAGACGGAAAGGAAAAACCCTCCAATAAGAAACAAAAAACAATGAAGACTGACTTTTCGGACTTTAGGTGGAACTTACTGAATGAAACAATATTCTCTCCTCATATTCACGATAACACAACCACTGTCTGCGAATTCTGTTCACAGTCGTAGTGCCAAATCAAATATTGAAAGCAGTGAATGCTCACTTCTATTTTATTTTAAAATGCGTAAATCATGACTTAGTCAGAGTTAGTATGTCCGCCCGGCTAGCCGCGCAGTCTGACACACTACTTCCTGAGCGGGAAGGCAGTCCCTGGCACGAATCCTCCCGGCGGATTAGCGTCGACGTCCGCTATGCCGTCCAGTCTGTGGATGGTTTTTAAGGCGGTTTTCCATCTGCCTCGGCAAATGCCGGCTGGTTCCCCTTATTCCGCCTCAGTTACACTAAGTCCGCAATTGCTGCACAAACATTGTCTCCACGTACGTGTACACCATAACTAATCTACCACGCAAACATTTTGTGTTACACTCGTTTGGTATTAGACGTTCCCGGGTTAAGCGGGAGGGGGGGAAGGGAGGGGGGGTCCACCGGGAGCCGAACCGCACAATAACCCTGGGTTCGGTGTGGAGCGGCGATGGGGTGGGTGGACTGCTGTGGCCTATTGTGTACCACTGAGGGCTACGGCAGGATGAAGCCTCTCCGTCGTTTCTAGGTCGCCAGTTCAATACACAATAAACAAATTTATTATACTTTTTAAATCAATTGCATTGAGACATTCAAATTTTTAGAAGAATGCTTTTCAGATGCATTATTTATCTGAACTGAAATTTTTTGGAAGTTATACCAAAGGGATGTACTAAGAACTGATGTAAAGATATTATTATTATCACATTAAAACATCTCATACACTGTACTGAAATTAAATGGTTTATTTATTTTGTTTTTATTATTAATAAAGTGGTAGGCGTCTCTTGCAAATTGAAAGTAGCAGACAAAGTGATATTTGAGGGGGGGGGGGGGGGGGGCAGGCAGTGACAAACCGTTACCGCCGCAGGAACAACCCCTGGCTCCAAGTCTGAGTTTGCGGGCAGAAGGACGATGTTGCTGACGTATCTGTGGTTGTTTCATCATATTCCGTGAAGCTTTTCGTTCCTGACGTTTTGTGAGAGCTGTGTTGAACACCTTCAAAGGTGCTCCTCGTTCTGCTAAATCTGGAAATGCTTAATGGATGACGACTTAACAGCTCGGAAGATTCACCAGCAACCGAAACAACTGGTTGTACAAATCTTCATTGTATGATTGGAAGGATTGTGATTATGGGATTTATGTTTCGCTAGTTATTAACTTTCAAAAACGTAAGAAATTAAGGAAATATGTATCGTTGCCACTTTAAATTTGTGAAATTATGGTAGAAGAGTAACTGCTTCACAACACACTGCTACGTGTGTGAAGAAAATTGAGGTTGAAATCGTAGAAACTCACGCAAGCGCTATCAGCCAGCAAGACCGTAACACCAGCTGTATGGTAACAGTGACGTTACCTGCAGGGCTGGTTTGAGAACATTTTCCCGCACAAGCGACGTATCACTTGGTCTCCACTTGGCAAAGATCAAAAGTTACGAAAAACTGTTTCAGTCTGATTTGCTGTAGTAGAACGTCAAGTGTAGAAATGATGATGGAAAAATCAGTGTCTCTGCTGCAGCCGGATTCTCAAGCAGTAATCCGTGTGAGTGGATTAATCTAAGGAAAGAGGACATGTAGCAGAATAGAGCTTTAGCAGCACAGAAAACAGCCCAGACCCGCAATAGGGGCGCAACCAAGTGCTACAGCTCGCGCAGCACAGGGTGGCCGATGCGCAGTGGCCAAAGCGTCCAAAGTGCTGCGCGAGTTCATTCGTTTGTTCGGAAGGGCAGGCCGATAAGGGTTTTCCACCTTTCGCCCGTCAGCTACGACAAAATCGAGGCGCACGCCCTACAATCTTTCTCAAATGATATTACAGAAACTATTCGGTGAAAATTTTTTATTTTTGCTTTACTTATAGCTGTATATATCAGGTTCACGATGATGTGCGCATCATTTCGTTGATGGTCGTAGTTTTTGTCATATTTGTGTGGAAGTAAGAAGCTACACGAAATTCGGAAAAGCTTGTAACGAAAAATAGAGGTCGCTATGATTTGCATTTGGTGCATATTACATAATACGTTGTTGCATATAAAATTCAGCTAACGTATTGAATTTTTCTTTAGACTTGGGTAGAGTTATCCATCTGTCACCAGCCTCGAAAAACTTGATCTGGCATAGCACACTCATTTGCGTTGTGCCGGGTCAGCAATAAAGCTAGAGTGAAATATCCACAACATTCCTCATATTTCATAACCGGTTTGTGATATCGAAAAGAGATTTTGCCAAATGATAGCACGCAAGGAGGAGAGTATTTTGCCATATCACTATTAGGTAAAACTTTATTGTCTACAATGTTATTCCGCTAACTACAAACTTTTTGATGGAACAATGTAATTTTTAAGGGCCATCGATAGCTGATGAAACGAGAAGTGTTATGGACTTTGCAACATAAGTGAAGACATTAGACGTTTTTTTTTGTATCGAAGACGTGCTTTTTTTATAAACTGCTGATGTTACTTTTCTCAGTTCCTCATTCACTAAACTTAATGGCCTGCCCATGTGGCCGAGCGGTTCTAGGCGACCTTTACGGTCGCAGGTTCGAATCCTGCCTCGGGCTTGGATGTGTGTGATGTCCTTAGGTTAGTTAGGTTTAAGTAGTGTGTAAGCTTAGGGAGTGATGACGTTAGCAGTTAAGTCCCATAAGATTTCACAAACATTTGAACATTTTTTTCTGAGCGACCCCCTAGCATTGCCGCGCTCCCCAAGCTACCCCAGCCGACAGCGCATCTAGCGGCCACGACATTTTGGACGCACTATATCCGTCGGACATTGTCCCTGCCGATACCCCAATTCAGCAGATGCCGTCATTTCCGTACCGCCGCGTTTGACCGACTGATGCAAAACAACAGCAGGACACTGGTCTTCCGCCCCCGCTCCAGAAGTTTCCCTACGACACAAAAACACGACTCTTCCGCAAACTCAGCGCTAAAGTTTGGCCCTTCTGTGACGTACAGCCCGTGCCAGTCGTCTCCTTACTTACGACGACAGCTCCGGGTCAGGAAGCAACGACCGCCGCCTCTGCCGCCTTAGCCCGGCGCTGCCGGCACGTGGCTCCACCTCCAGGCCGAGCCGCGACTTCCGGCCAGCCCAGCAACGGCCGCCGCCCGCTGCCGCCCACTCGCCGACAGTCCAGTGTTCATGGCCCGGATAGTCCTTCTGGGCTCGCCTGCCCAGCTGTGGCTAGTACCTGGCTCGTTGCCGCCGGTCGTCTACTGTCTGCCTGCTGCAGAAGCACTGATCTACGCTCATGTATGATCGTTGATGAAGAGTTCTGACAATCGACTGACAGTCTACATCGTCGGCACCTCCAGCAGTTAACCGCTCGTCCGTACCTTCCGGTAACAACAGCCGTTTACGATATTGTTGAAGAACTGGAGCAGCGAATTACACAGTGTTCAGTGTTGTCAAGATTTACCAGATGGTCTTGATGTGGAAGGGTGGGGGGGTTGTCGACGGTGGTTAAATAATTTGTAGCTCGCTGGAGAGATAAGTGCAATATAGCACACAACTGTGAAGATGACACGTGGAACACCTTCACTAACAGGTAAGAGTGTACAGTAAATTATAGCATGGTCACATGCGAAGCGGTATTGTACTTCTTGTTAAGGCAGGCCTCAGGTGAAATCTGTTCTAACGGGAGAATATTTCACAGTGAAGTCAGTGGCGTTTCGTAACCTCACATACACAATTCTACATCTACATTATTACTCTGCAGTTCACAGTTAAGTGTCTGAGAGAAGGGTTAATCGAACCACCTTCAAGTTGTTTCTCTACCGCTCCATTCTCGAACGGCGCAAGGGAAAAACGAGAACTTAATTCTTTCTGTGCGCGTTCTGATTTCTCTTATGTTATCATGACGATCGTTTCTCCCTACCTGAGTGGGCGCCAACAGAGTATTTTCGCAATCGGAGGACAAGTTGGTGATTGAAGTTGCACGACAAGATGCTACCACAACGAAAAACGCCTTTGTTTTAATGACTGTCACCCCAATTCAAATATCATGTCCGTGGCACTCTCTCCCCTATTTCGCGATAATGCAAAACGAGCTGCCCTTCTTTAAACTTGTTCGATAACCTGCGTCAGTTCCATCTCATGAGAATCTCACACTGCACAGCAATACTCCTGAAGACGAGACAGACAAGCGTAGTGCACGGTAAGCAGTCTCTTTAGTAGAGTTCTTGCACTTTATAAATGTTCTGCCAATACATCGCAGTTTTTGTTTTTCTTTGCCCACAACGTAATCTATGTCATCATTCCAGTTTAATTTATTCGTAATTCTAATCCCTAAGTAGTTACCTGAATTTACAGCCTTTAGATTTGCGTGTTTTATCGTGTAACCGCAGTTTAGCGGATTTCTTTTATTTCTAATGCGGATGACTTCACACTTTTCGATATTTGGAGTCAACTGTCGCTTTTCACACCATACAGACATCTTGTCTAAAACGTTTTGCAGTTGGTTTTGATCATCTGATGACTTTACAAGACGGCAAATTACAGCATCATCTGCAAACAGTTTGAAAGGGCTGCTTAGACTGTTTCCTACGTCGTTAATAAAGATCAGGAACAGGAGAGGGCGTACAACAGTTCCCTGGGGAATGCCAGATATTGCTTCTATTTCACCCGATGACTTTCCATCAGTTACTGCGAACTGTGACCTTTCTAATAGGAACTCATGAAACCAGTCACACAACTGAGGCTATACCCATAGGCACGCAATTTGGTTAGAGGACGCTATTAAACGGCACATTTGCGGTTCTATGTTTGCTGGGACGTTTTTTGATTCTTTTATCGTATGTAGTTCCAACGGTGTCAATCTTCGCTACTAGTTACGATACCCCCTGTTGACCACTGTTGCAGCACGAAAGTAATTTATGTGGCCCTCGATGCTCAGCCATATAATATAATAATATGCATTTAGAAACCAACATCTGAATCAAGGAAGAACAACTAACTTTAAGAAATTCTTAAGTGCGTAACTTTCCTGCTCAGTAACAAACAAAAACACTTACAGAGACAGTAATAAACTAAGACGTGCTTAATTTTAACCGACGTTGGTGAATTCGGCCCATAGGTATTGTATTGTATTGTATGTTAACCGGGGACCTAGAAACGACGGAGAGGCTCCGTCCCCGCCACAGCCGCAGTGGTCCACAACCCCACGACGACTACCGCAGTCCACTTCACGTCTCCACCGCCCCACACCGAACCACTCTTCCAGTGTTATTGTGTAGTTCGGCCCCCGATGGAGCCCCCCAGGGAACGTCTCATACCAGACGAGTGTAACCCCTATGTTTGCGTGGTAGAGTAATGGTGGTGTACGCGAACATGGAGAAATTGGTTGCGCAGCAATCGCCGATATAGTGTAACTGAGGCGGAATAAGGGGAACCAGCCCGCATTCGCCGGGGCAGATGGAAAACCGCCTAAAAACCACCCACAGACTGGCCGGCCACCGGACCTCGACACAAGTCCTCCGCGTGGATTCGTGCCGGGGACCAGGCGCTCCTTTCCAATCTGGAAAGCCGTGCGTTAGACGTCACGGCTAACCGGGCGGGCACAGCTCATGGGTAAGTTCGCCGCTTAGTTCAGGGACTGATGGGTAAGTAACACGGCCACGGTGACGATGCTTTTTGAATTGCCCTTCAGCATTGACAAGTCAAACGCGTGCGCCACTCGTAGCGATCAGCTGGCTACTTCGATTTAAATTTTTAGGATTCGTGAACGCGCTTTACAGAGACGGTCATCTTCAAATGCAGTACATATTTGTAGGCAGGGACATGAAACTGTAACACGATGCAATGAGTAGTAGAAAACTGGCATTCAGAACAATTAACAAGCATTTGTGATCGTGTCTCATATTGCACAGTTCATTTAAATACCGTATGATTCAAAAAGAAAGTACAGATTTCAGTTGTTTATTTAGCGCAAACTGTGAAAGATAGAAACACATCGCGCGCGTCATTGGACAGAGGAAAATTCAGAGTTTTGACACAACTGCGCTGTTGTTTCTTTGTAGCAACACCGCGACTACGCCACAAGAGAAATAATTCTGTGTGCCGGAATTTGCGCGAAGTCAATCGATCGTTCAAGTGCAACCTGCATTCCGCCGTCGATTCAGCGAGAAGCCGCCTCTGCATAAGCAGTTTTATGACTGGCATACGAAATTCTTGGGCGTTGACTGCATATGCAAATGGAAGAGCACTGATCAGTCGTGCATGTCTGATGAAAACGTCGAGCACATTCCTCGGTGCGTTCATATGGAGCCCCTCGAAAGTCCACAAGACGGGGGGCCAGGAACTTTAACTTCTTCAGACAACGGCGTGACGTGTTCTGAAATTACGTCTGCATATTAAGCCGACCAAGTTGCTGTAACTGCAGCAACTCCGTTCCGGCGACCCTAACAGAAGGTAGGAATTCTCCGTTTCAGTTCTCCAGAATATGGCATAGCATACTTCTTATGAACGACTCCTGTTTTCGAACGAATCGAAGTTTCAACTATCGGTTTGGATCACGGGGTCCCGGGTTCGATTCCCTGCCGGGTTGGAGATTTTCTCCGCTCGTGGTATGTGTGTTTGCCTTGTCTTCCTCATTTCATCATCATTCGTGAAAGTGTTGAGATTGGACTGTGTAAAGATTGGGAATTTGTACGGGTGCTGATAACCGCGGAATTGAGCGCCCCACAAGCAAACAGTCCGCAGCTCGTGATCCAGTGGCTAGCGTTGCCGTCTCTGGATCACGTGGTCCAGAGTTCGATTCCCGGCAGGGTTGGGGATTTTCACTGCCCGTGGACTAGGTCTGTGTGTTGTCCTCATCATTTCATCATCATCATTCGCGACAGTGGCTATATTGGACTGTGAAATAAATTGGACTGTGTAAACAATTGGAACCTCGAACGGGCGCTGATGACCGCGCAGTTGAGCGCCCTACAAACTAAACATCATCATCATCATCACAAATCAAACATCGTCATCAAACTATCAGGTAAAGTAAACCGGTATAATGTAAGAATTTGGGGGTCACAAAATCCTGCTGTCATCGTCGAACGTGAAAGAGACTCACCGAAATTGGATGTATTTTGTGCCGTTTCTGTTCACGAAGTTTATGGACTTTCCTTCTCTGCAGAGGAAACTGGCACAGGAATGCTGTACCTGGACATTCCGCAAAATTGGTTGTTTCCTCAACTTCACGAAGATTCCAATGATTTCATTTTTATGCATGACAACGACCCGACCGCTTCCGCCCCCCCCCCCCCCTCCCCTTAATCCCCATCACTTTCACCTCGAGGTACGGCCTTAGCTGAACAAGACCATCTCATAACGTTGGTCTGGAAGAGATGGACAACAGGACCTTGTTCACTGCATTTGACCTCACCAGACCTCAAACCGTGAGCTTTTTTTCCCTGTAACGGTACATAAAAGACAGAGTCTTTGTTCCACCTAAGGGAGCTAGTCTTCAAGAGGTGAGAAATCGAACTGTTGAAGCTGTTGATTCAATAAACAGGGACCCGACGCTTTGTGTGTGGAATTAAATGGACTATCGTTTCGATGTTTCCCGAGTAATGCATGATGTTCATGTTGAATGTGTGATATAGCTTCTGTGCGAACGTATACTTTAAATCTTCCCCTATCCTGTGACACGCGTTATGTGTTTCTCCTACCTTTTATAGTTTGTCTGTAATAAACAATTAAACTCTATTCTTTATTTTTGAATCACCCTGTATAAGCACAATTACTATTGTTAATCAATTAATCTTCCGCTCACAGAGACAATACAGGAGCACTTCGTCTGGCAGGTACAGTGTCACAGCTTTGGCGCCGCTGAGGTTGGCAGCAATTTGAAATAGGTCGGCAAGGAGTTATCCGAATGATGACGACTTTTAATGATCGGTACAAGGGCAGCCGGCGACCAACTTAATCGCGCACTTACTATAGCTATAGCTCTCTACTAGAATATCATAACATACTAATTTATGTAGGTTACCAACTAATAAAGAAATTTAGCCAAAAAACGGTCTAATGTTTTGTGAAATAATTTATCTAAAAATAAGAAATAAAACAGATAGCAGAAACATTTAATGCACCTCATCTGCTTTACATGATGTCGAAGAACATTCAAAGGAGCATAAAACGTTCATCTAACCTATTTTATTTCTCACTTTTAGGCAAATAATTTCACAAAACATTCCGACTATTTTTAATTTTTTCATTTTATTTTAAAGATTTGTTCAGAACGCATGATATTTTAGACATTTCATTTGCTTTCTTGGTGTCTTCTGTTCTCGAAATGCCCTGAATTTAATACCTGATTCGAAGGAAAACAATTTTGACAGTTAAATATCACTCCAGTGTTTTCGCGCAAAATTGCTAGGCCTTGAAAAGATCAACTTTTTGACACTTCATTTACAGAGCTAGTAGAAGTTCTTAGTGAAATATTTCAAGTCACAAATTAAGTTTTTCTTACTTATCCTGATTACTTTCAAACAAACAAAACTTTTGTTAAACTAGACCTTATGTTTGCCACTTTGATACCCCTTTTAACCGTTTCTACTTTTCGTCTGACTACGAAAATTTGGCCAAAAACTTTCCCTCAAATCACGAATTATTTTTTCCTCAATTTCCCTGATGAGTTGCAAGCAAATAAACCTTTTTTTAAACCTATTTTTTTTCTTTTTCTTTTTTTTTTTTTTAACTGGAACTCACGTTGATACTCTATCCGTACACTTCCCACTCTTCGGTTGGTTATGAAAATTCAGACATAAGCCCATCGTGTAAATTATAGGGAACCCTAGAATAAAATCGGTACACATGCGGCTCTACCTTCTGTCCTACAATCTCGGTACTGGCTCTTGAGGAAGAAGCTTGGCCACCACTGCTGTACGGGCTCACGCGTCCTTCTGTCGCCCCTCTCAGTTTGGCGCCCCAAGCGGCATTTGTGTAGCATGCGCCCATAAAACGGCCCTGGTTACCTGCCAGCAATTGGTGGCAGCATTATCTAGAGGAGCGGTGACGTTTAAAAGCGCGCTACGAGAGCGGCCGGCCCACGATACAATCTGCTCACAGTCGGCGTCTGCAGATTAGCGCTTTCGCACCTCCTCCATCGTGCACGTTTTCGCTTACGGAAATGAATCCATCTCAGAATGCTCTCAAAAACCTGCCCAAAACCAGGGTAAGTGGCTTTCTCAAATTCTTTGTGTAGTACCGTACTTAATTTCCTTCGAACCTTTAATTCGCAAAGCCTATCTACATTGTCATTTCTAAACAATCCGGATAAAAAGTATTGTTGTTTATAACACAAAACACTATTTCATTTATCCACAAGCTGTGACAGACTCAATCGGACAGTAAATGTGACAACTAATATTTTTCTACTGAAAAAAAGGAACAAAATTAAATAAAAATTATAGGTACCTGACACAATTAACTTCGAATAAGGAGGCTGTTCGTCGTTCAACATAGCAAATTAAATGTACTAAGAGTGATTGCCAGATGGTCTAGCGTACTTAAGCAGTTAAGCAATCGAATCTGTTCTCTTTTGTGGGAATCTTGTGCCTTGTATCTAGTATGTAAGGTGTAATAAGCTGTCTCAGAGTCTGAAGCTTTTTTTCTCTAACAACGACATCAAATTATATAAAATGTAATAGTCAGCAAACAGGTTGCACACAATTAAAAAAAGACACATTAACCAGGTTTCGACAGTTCTAAGACTATCTTCATCAGAGTGGTAAAAGTTACATGAAATCACGTAACAGCCGACCCGTGTGGCCGAGCGGTTCTAGGCGCTACAGCCTGGAACCGCGCGACCGCTACGGTCGCAGGTTCGAATCCTGCCTCGGGCATGGATGTGTGTGATGTCCTTAGGTTAGTTAGGTTTAAGTAGTTCTAAGTTCTAGGGGACTGATGACCTTAGAAGTTAAGTCCCATAGTGCTCCGAGCCATTTGAACCATTTTTGAAATCACGTAACAACTTTAAAATTTCAGCAACAGTGCCCTCGTCAAATGTTCCACGAGTCAACAATAAACTTGTTATGTGATTTCACGTAACTTTTACCATTCTGATGAACATAGTCTTAGAACTATTGAAACCTGGTTAACGCGTTTAAAACAAATTGTGTGCAGCCGTTTGGCTGACTATTTCATTTTATATAATTGTATACACGGTTGCTGAGCTCACAGCCACAAAATGTTTAAAATATGACGACATCAAACATATTTTTCGGAAAGCGTAAATCGATGAATCAACTATGTAGTTACTGCCGGCCACAAATAGTGCCGAGAGGTTCTGACCTATAATGAAACCGAACAGAAGACTGGAGTTTCATGTCTATACTACAGTCACGTGTATGTTCTTCACGCTGTAAATAATGCCATGGAAAACTTGCCATTCTATCAGCAACGGATATCTTCCGCAACAGTCGAGAGGCTAGTCAGCACGTGTGTGACAATCCCTTACAAGTTACAGATATTCCTCGCACTCCAGCAGAACAACTGAAGGGTCTCCGCAAACATTAGAGGTCGCCCTTCGCAGATAAATGTTTGATGAGTATACTGCTATAGGTGTTCGCAATTTAAGTTTCCTTGGTACTGATGTAATCAAAAATAGTTTCAAAGCGTAGCCACAAAACAAGTGGGCCTGTGGAACATTGTTTGGAGTAACTGAAACAGTTGTGAGGAAACCAGCTCAATTATTTTTTCGAACATGTGATACCGATTACACAAAAACATTGCAGTCACATGATATGGTTACTACAGAAGGTGTTTCAAAATACGGAAAAAGGGCGCTAGATAAGTTAGTGTTCGGAGCTTCTTGTTATCTGTCAGAAAAAAGGAGGGTACTGGAAAACTACACGTTACGAGAGTTGAGATAAAGGAAGGCTATTGATTTGATGGTCGGTAGTCTTATACGGACAGAGAGAGAAATCTTAGGAAAACATTGAATGTAGGCCTACCGACGTTAATTGAACACTAATTTCAGTAGTAGTAGTAGTAGAAGGGTTTGGTGGGCGCACGACAGCAAGGTTTTCAGCGCCCATTCAGTATCATAGTGAGACGGGTGTCAAGAAAAAAAACTCAGAACATTTACATAAAACGGAACATAAAACACGGGGAACAATCATTGAAAAATATGTGCTCACCCACACCGAGGTGTGGGATGAAGCAGGGCGTCAGCAGTAAAACATGGACAACACAGGAAGAAAAAGGGAGAGGGAGCTAAAACAAAACCTCCAGCCTAAAAGTTTAGGCCAGAGTCCAGACACATCACAAAACTTAAAAACCCTAGACACAGACGTCTCATCGTTAGCTAAAACACAAGGCAGATCCCCATAAACTTGTGCTTCTGCCCTTGCATCAAGGTATAAAATGCAGTCTGTTAAAATGTGCCGGACAGAGATGTGCACACCACAAGCATCACAAAACGGAGGATCCTCCCGCCGTAACAAATAGCTATGCGTCAGAGGACAGTGCCCGATCCGAAGACGTGTGAGGGCCACCTCTTCCCGCCTGAGCAGCCGGCAGGAGGAATGCCACGGCCGAGTGGTTGACTTTACCGACCGCAGTTTATTGGCCGTCACCGCCAGCCATTCGTCCTCCCACAACTCCATGCACTTCCTGTGGAGTGCAGCGATGACTGACTGCAAGGGGATAGGACACTGGACCACATCATGCTCTCTGCAGGCCTCCTTGGCAGCCCGGTCGGCCTCTTCATTGCCCCATATGCCGACATGACCAGGCACCCAGCAGAAGGATACCTCTTTACCCCGCTGTTGGAGCAAGTACAGTTGGTCATGTATCAGCTGGACCATCTCCTCAGTCGGGTAGAGGTTCTGCAGTGATTGTAAGGCACTAAGAGAATCGAAGCAGAGAAGAAATCGATCGCCCCGAACACGATGCATCTGCTCCAGTGCCTTCAGGATTGCGTGGAGCTCCGCTGCGAAAACGGTATATTCAGCAGAGAGGCGAATCCGGGTAACATGATCAGGGAACACCACAGAACAGCCAAGGAAATTCTCCTGTTTGGAGCCATCAGTATAAACAACAGTGAAACCGTGATGCACATCTAAAATGTTAAAAAACAGAGATTGGAACGTAAAATCTGGTGTGCCATCTTTCTGAAAATTAGTCAAATCTAAAATAAGTTTGGGTCTCTGGAAGAGCCAAGGTGAAGATCTGCTCCAACTGCGACGTAAAACACGAAGACCAGACATAGACATCGCACCGAGGCAATCCTGTGCGCGAATCCCATAGGGCTGCGTCGCACGTTGCCGGTTATGAAACAATCGTGCCAGAGGAGGCTGAGCAACGGTATGGTATGCAGGGGTGTATGGTGTGGACAAAGTTTTATACGCCTGGCGCACTGTAAGTAGCCGTCGCCGCATATGAAGTGGCGGTTCACCAGCCTCTGCACAGAGGCTTGGTATGGGGCTAGTTCGGAATGCCCCAGTGGCCAACCGAAGCCCTTCATGGTGGACAACGTCCAAAATCTTTAAGTAAGAAGGCCTCGCAGACCCATACACCGTGCACCCATAATCGAGCCGAGATCGCGCAAACGCCCTGTAAAATTGGAGCAGACAAGTCCTGTCAGCTCCCCATGTACTGTGACTAAGACATTTTAAAATACTTAAAGCCTGAAGCGACCGCCGTTTCAGGTCTTTAAGATGAGGTAACCACGTGAGCCTCGAGTCAAAAATGAGCCCCAGAAATCTCACCGTGTCTTTAAAAGTAAGAATAGTGTCCCTCAATTGCAACTCAGGAAAGGTTAAAATCTAACGAGAACGGTTAAAAAGAACACATACAGACTTCTCGGTGGAAAACTGAAAACCACTCTTCTGCGCCCAGTCATCCAAACGCCTAATCGTAAGTTGCAACTGACGAGTTGTCGTTGCAAGGCTTGAAGAAGAGCAGAACAAAGAGAAATCATCCACAAACAAAGAACACTGGACAGGACGTTTCACTATGGACGTAATGCTATTAATAGCGATGGCAAAGAGAGTCACACTTAAAACGCTACCCTGAGGGACACCATTCTCCTGCTCAAAGCGATCAGACAGGACGTCACCAATTCGGTATCTAAAATATCGTGGCGAGAGGAAAGACTGAATAAAAAGAGGAAGACAACCACGAAAACCCCATTCGTGAAGCTGCTCCAGGATGAGACGCCTCCAAGTGGTATCGTAGGCCTTCTCGATGTCGAAAAATACACCCAGAAGGTGATGACGGTGGAGGAAAGCTTGTTGTATAGCCGCCTCCAGGAGGGCAAGGTTATCGAAGGTGGAACGAAACCTCCTGAACCCACACTGAAAGCGACTAAGGAGTTGCCGGGATTCTAACATCCAGACAAGGCGGCGGTTGACCATCCGCTCCAAGGTCTTCCCTATGCAACTAGTGAGGGCTATACTACGGTAGCTACTTGGGCTCGTGCGGTCTTTCCCAGGTTTTAAAAAAGGGATTAAAACTGCCTCACGCCACGCGTCAGGAAAGTGACCCGACGCCCAAATGGCATTAAAAAGTGCGAGGAGGAGTTCTCTGTTGCGCATTGTGAGGTGCCATAGCATACTGTAATGGATCCTGTCTTGACCAGGGGATGTGCCACGAGCTCCAGACAAAGCAGAATCCAGCTCCCACATAGAAAATGGGCAGTTGTAAACTTCACGAGAGGTGGACTGGAAGTTCAGACTACATCTCTCAGCAACCGCTCTATGGCGCTGGAAACCTGGATCCTGACTGGTTGTTGCAGTAACCGTGGCAAAATACGCTGCCATAGTCTGGGCAATGTCTTGCGGATCCGTGTGGAGAGTGCCGTTAGTCATTACAGCAGCTATGGGACACCTCCCTCCTCTGCCAGAAATTCTCCTGATGGTCTCCCACACAATGGAACTTTTGGTGGAACTATTAATGGTGTTCAGGAACGTTTGCCACGACCTCTTCTTGCTCTCACGAATAATGCGGCGACATCTTGCCCTCACCACCCGAAAGGCTGCAAGATTCTCAGCAGTCGGCCGACACTTGAACCAACGCAGAGCCGCACGCCTGGTCCTGATTGCAGAGCGGCATTCGGCACTCCACCAAGGCACAGGTGGCCTCTTCCGGTGGCCTGTGGACTGTGGAATGGATGCTGCAGCGGCGTGGTGGACCGTTTTGGTAATATGATCCACCCACACCTCAACATTCGCACAGTGTTCGAATTGGGCCAACTGGCTATAAAGTGTCCAGTCAGCTCCACTGAGCACCCATCGTGGTGGTCTCCTTTTGGGCCCCACGTCATCTGGCAGGTGAATCCAGATTGGGAAATGATCACTGCCGTGCAAGTCAGCAACCACTTCCCAGTGAGCACTGGCGGCAAGAGCTGGAGAGCAAAGCGAGAGATCAATGGCAGAAAACGACCCAGTCGCCGTGCAGAAATTAGTACTCTGTCCCCCATTGAGCAAGTAGGCACAGGATGACAGGAGAAGCCTCTCAATTGCTCTACCCCTGGGGCAGGTAATTGCAGAGCCCCAAAGCACATTGTGGGCATTAAAATCACCACAAATAATGAATGGCTGGGGGAGCTGTGTAAGAAGGTCGGTGAGGGCCGCTTCATCAAGAGCATCATGTGGGGGCAAGTAAAGTGAACATACAGTCAATGGATGACGCACGTGCACGGACACAGCGACGGCCTGTAAAGTCGTCGTAAGTGAGAGAGGCGAGGAGTGGTAGTCCGTCCTGACGAAAATACCTACGCCGCCTCTAGCTCTTTCTCCACGCAGGTCGTCCTTTTTGTGGAGCGTATAGCCTCGTTTCTCAGGGGAGTATGATGGATGGAAATAAGTCTCCTGGAGACATAGACACAGTGGTCTATCCTGAGATAGTAGACGAAGTTCTTCCACATGCGTCCTGAACCCTTGCAAGTTCCACTGAAGTATGGGAGCCATCTATGATGGGGGTAGCACCTTCATCCTGTCTCTCCGACGAGGCGGGGAGACCGCAGCAGGTGGAGGAGCAGGCGTGGCGCGAGATGATTGCCCTACACATACATCGTATTCCATCAACACTGGGGAAGAGTCAGAGGAAGCCTCACGTAAAACAACATCCGCATGGTCAGATGATTTACCACGTGATTTGACCCGCTGTTGCTGCTGTACAGGAGCTTTCTGTGCTTTGGTGGGCTTTGGGGGAGCGGATGTGGGAGTGGTAATTGGCGCACTGGGCTTGGAACAGCCGCAGCAGTTAGAGGCGCCAGGGGCTGGCCCAAGTTCGCCACTATACCTTTGTCTGCCAGTCGAGTAGGGGCTACTGGCTCTGAAACACTGGCTGCGTTGCAAGTGCACTGACAGCTGCAAGTGTTAGTGCCAACACTCATCACCTCGGTCTGCGTCGAGGCATCGACTTTTGGAGTAGGCTTCTGAACCAGGGATGCAAAAGATGTAACAAATGTGGGAGGTTGCATCGACTTATAGATCTTCTTGGCCTCACCATAGGGGATACGCTTGGTTGTTTTTATTTCCTGGACTTTGCGTTCCTCTAAAAACATTCGGCAGTCCCTACTCCACACAGGGTGGTTGCCAGAGCAATTGATACATCTAGCTGGAGACGAGCAACCAACTCCTTCATGAGCAGCCTTACCACAGTTGCCACAAGTTGCTTCGCCTTTACACCCGAAGGTGGTATGCCCAAAACGCTGGCATTTAAAACAGCACATTGGAGATGGGAAATAAGGTCGCACACTAAGGCGAAGGAAGCCAGCTTTAATATGGTCCGGAAGTTTCGTGCTATTGAAGGTCAGAATAAAAGAGTCGGATTTCACAAGATTGTCATCAACCCTCTTCATGATATGTTGAACATAAACGATACCTTCCGGAGCCCACTCACGTTGCAGTTCGTCTTTGGGAATGTCGACTAGATCCTGGCACGTCACCACACCTTTGCTATAATTCAAGGTGCTGTGCAGTTCAGTGTCTATGGTATACTCCCCAAGGCATTTAGCAGCTTGCAGGTTGGTGGCTTGCTGGGAAGTGGAAGTTTCCACGAGCAAGGTCCCATTACGCAAACGCTTCACTGATTTTAAGGAGCCACAGATGCCCTCCAGACCCTTTTGTATATAGAAGGGCGAAACCTTCTCAAAACTACCCTCCTTCCGTTTTACAATGAGAAACACATTCTGAGTACCAGAATGCATTCTGTTACTAAAGACTTGACTTGTCAAAGATGTGCTGCAGTCAGAGGACTGACTGCACGAGCCCTCTTCAGAGACTGGGTGTTGGAACCTTCCAGCGGCCCACCCTTTCCGCTGGGAGGAGGAAAAGAGGAATTCGAAGGATCCATCTCGGTCCCACGAGCAGCTAGGGAACTAGAAGTCCACCTAGACAGAGCCCCGCGTGCCTAGGTAAGCCATACAACTGGGGTGCGGCAGGTGCCCCAGAGGTTGCCCGCTTGCGACTGTTCCACCCCAACAGCCATGCATCTTATAGGCGCGCAGCACACCGTAAGATTGAGGGGCTTTTATAGAGGTTTACCGTCCTCGCAATCCAGGCGGTCAAGCCAAGACAACCATTCCCCGCAGCACACAACATTCCACCGCCGCGCCATACGGTGGTCGCTGAAGCATGTCCGGGGGTTACGGTGACAGGGGACTGGCGGCGCTGACCAGACCCCAGCTCAGGACCCCAGGGTCGCCAAGCCCGTACTACTAATTTCAGTATTGGAATGTGTCGTTACTGTCTGTTCGCAGTCGATATAATGAAACATGAATATGTAACGCGAAATAAGACACTAATACGCTACTGGCCATTAAAATTGCTACACCACGAAGATGACGTGCTACAGACGCGAAATTTATCCGACAGGAAGAAGATGCTGTGCTATGCAAATGATTAGCTTTTCAGAGCATTCACACAAGGTTGGCGCCGGTGGCGACACCTAAAACGTGCTGACGTGAGGAAAGTTTCCAACCGATTTCTCATACACAAACAGCAGTTGACCGGCGTTGCTTGGTGAAACGTTGTTGTGATGCCTCGTGTAAGGAGGAGAAATGCGTACCATCACGTTTCCGACTTTGAAAAAGGTAGGATTGTAGCCTATCGCGATTGCGGTTTATCGTATCGCGACATTGCTGCTCGCGTTGGTCGAGATCCAATGACTTTTAGAAGAATATGGAATCGGTGGGTTCAGGAATGCCGTGCTGGATCCCAACGGCCTCGCATCACTAGCAGTCGAGATGAGAGGCATCTTATCCGCATAGCTGTAACGGATATTGCAGCCACGTCTCGACCCCTGAGTCAACGGATGGGGACGTTTGCAAGACAACAATCATCTGCACGAACAGTTCGACGACGTTTTCAGCAGCATGGACTATCAGCTCGGAGACCATGGCTGCGGTTACCCTTGACGCTGCATCACAGACACGAGCGCCTGCGATGGTGTACTCAGCGACGAATCTTGATACAGGGATGGCAAAACGTCATTTTTTCGGATGAATCCAGGTTCTGTTTACAGCATCATGATGGTCGCATCCGTGTTTGGCGACATCGCGGTGAACGCACATTGGAAGCGTGTATTCGTCATCACCATACTAGCGTATCACCTGGCGTGATGGTATGGGGTGCCATTGGTTACACGTCCCGGTCACCACTTGTTCGCATTGACGGCACTATGAACAGTGGACGTTACATTTCGGATGTGTTACGACCCGTGGCTCTACCCTTCATTCGATCCCTGCGAAACCCTACAGTTCAGCAGGATAATGCACGACCGCATGTTGCAGGTTCTGTACGGGCCTTTCTGGATACAGAAAATGTTCGACTGCTACCCTGACCAGCACATTCTCCAGATGTCTCACCAACTGAAAACGTCTGGTCAATGGTGGCCGAGCAACTGGCTCGTCACAATACGCCAGTCACTACTCTTGATGAACTGTGGTATCGTGTTGAAGCTGCATGGGCTGCTGTACCTGTACACGCCATCCAAGCTCTGTTTGACTCAATGCCCAGGCGTATCAAGGCCGTTATTACGGCCAGAGGCGGTTGTTCGGGGTACTGATTTCTCAGGATCTATGCACCCAAATTGCGTGGAAATGTAATCACATGTCAGATCTAGCATAATATATTTGTCCAATGAATACCCATTTATCATCTGCATTTCTTCTATTGTAGCAATTTTAATGGCCAGTAGTGTAATATTATGAGTAACCGTATTAACAAGTGACTGAAACTTCAGAAAGGTATATGGCGGAGATGCAAAAGCCAGCTCAACGAAAAAAGAACACAGAAGTACACGTTTCAGTGAGACGATGAGCAGAGCCAAAAGCGAACAGACTTTTGCCGTTCTCTATCTAACATTTTACACCTAAATCTGCATACATACCCTCTAAAATGACCGTAAGCTAGGTGGCAGGGGTTATATGTGAGAAACAGATCTTTCAGATCAAAAATGGAGCAAGGGAAGACTGCCTCGTACACAGCCGTACGAACACACTGTTGGAATTTTGTGGGTAATCTATGCTAGTATTTTTATGTCTATATGTGGCTTTCACGTGAATCAAACAAATCTTCGTTCATCTGCGCTGCTCTTCTTTATACACACTACATGTTCACGGATTCATGGCCATACGAGCACCATTCCAATATTCACTAGTGTTCAAAAGTTCGAATTACTTGGAAAAGTGAAATCTGGCAAGAGAGGAGGTTAGTAGTCACTGTGAATGTCCATAAGATTTCCTTGCAGCCTTCATCAGAGTAGTGGGTTCCCAACTTTGAATAGGTACATGATTCAAAGATAATGAAAAGCAATTCTTTCCACCCATAATTTCTCATTAGTATTTTCACTTTTGTTGTGAGCAAATAGAAGTTTTTAGCTTAACAATTCAAAAAGTAAAAACGTGTTCTGGACCCTGTACTTGCATAACAGAATCCTCCAACACTTCGAAGCTTGTCAGAGACAGATGGTAGTCTGTTGGATGTGCCACCAAGGCTTTGGCGATGGTTGTAAGACACAGTAGATGTCCGTAGGCCAGTAAGCGTCGAGAGAAAGTTAAGTATTTCACAACATCTGGCCTTAACTGCAAGACGACCCCAACGATGACTGCAAGCTTATCTACAATTGTCCCGGAGGCCACAGCTTCTCGACGAACTCTACGAATACATCAGAGGCTCGTCGGTACGCCGGATGTCCGGCGGTGTGCGTTCATTGACATTTTTACTGCGGAGTCAGCAACAATGAGACAGGATCAGGGCGAATGAACGACTGCGCGCTCTACCGCCATATTCCGCTTCTGCTTGCAGGTTGTCTAATATTTCATATTTGTTTAGAGGGAAGGCTGTAGCTGGCGCAATGGCAAGAACATGCTAAAAACGTGCAGTGCACTCATGAAGGAAATCACACACAAGATGTCAGTGCGAGCAGTTCTACAACGTGGTTCCAGCATTTAGAGTCTTTCTCAAGAAGCCATGACAACTGAGGTAGAGCAATTCAGGGATGTACTATTTGGATCTCAACAGGTTGGTGTAGCCAATATGGAAGTGTGGTGTAACAGAGAAGCTCGAAGAACTTAATGTGAATCATTGGAAGAAATACGACATAGTACTTATGCAACACCGCTGGGAAAATTTAGAGCACCTTAATGCGATGGAATTCTGCGATCATTCTGCCGTCACCGTCTTATTTCTCGCATAGGGGTCATGAGAATAAGACAAGAAAGATTGAGATCTGTACAGGGCACCTAGACGGTCAATCATTTGTTCATTTTTCCATTGCCCATTACGCGAATGGCGTAGGACAGAAAAAGAAAACTGCTAATATTGATGCAAAGTACACTTTCACCATATACTTTACTGGCGTTGCGGAGTATGCATGCGGATAAGGAAGGAAAAAGAGCCGGCTGGTGTGGCCGTGCGGCTCTAGGCGCTTCAGTCTGGAACCGCGTGACCGCTACGGTCGCAGGTTCGAATCCTGCCTCGGGCATGGATGTGTGTGATGTCCTTAGAATAGTTAGGTTTAACTAGTTCTAAGTTCTAGGGGACTGATGACCACAGATGTTAAGTCCCATAGTGCTCAGAGCCATTCGAACCATTTGAAGGAAAAAGGAAGATTGGTTTTAACGTTCCATCGACATCGAGGTCATTAGAGATGGAGCACAAGCTCGGATTGTGTCAAGGATGGGGGAGGAACTCGGCTGTGCCCTTTTCAAGGAAACCATCCCGGCATTTACCTGGAGTGATTTAGGAAAATCACGGAAAACCTAAATCCGGATGGCCGGACGCGGGTCTGTACCGTCGTCCTCTCGAATGCAAGTCCAGTGTGCTAACCGCTGCACACACACATGCAGATGTACTTATAGACGTGGGGAGGCATCATGCTGGATGGGTGTACATACCCTCAAATATTCAGAGATGGGCAGAGATACAGGTATGAGAAACACTGCCTGATGAAAAGTATTCGAACAACTATTAGTCAACATTAATATGGGTCGCACCCATCCTTTGCCTTCATGACTATTTGAACCCAGTTAGTTGTCTGAATGTCTGTGGGGGAATGGAAGCTCATTCTTCCTCAAGAGCCGAAACTAGAAATGACAGTGCTCTCAGACGCTGTGTTCTGGGCTGAAGTAGATGGTCTAAGTCGTTACGAGGGTGTTACACTGGATTCAAGTCGGGACTCTGGGCAGACAAGTTCCATTTCAGGAGTGTTGTTGTTTATAAACTGTTGCTTCACAGATGGTGCTTTATGATAGGGTGCATTGTCATGCTGATTCAAACAGTCATCACCTCCGAACTGTTACTTTGCTGTACACAGTCCACATTGCTGTATAATGTGTTCATATCCTTCTGAACGTTGCGCTTACTTACTTGCAAAAAGGTAGCCACACTGTAAACTTGAAAAACTCCCTCATACCGTAACACCACTTACTCTGCGCTTCACTGTTGGTACTACACATGATGGCTGGTAAAGTTCTCCAGGCATTCGCCAAACCCAAACCCTTCTGTTTGATTGCACAGGAGGTAGCGTGATTAATCACACCAAATCAGTTGTTTCCAGCCATCCACTGTCCAATAGCGACTCTTTTTACACCACCTCAAATGTCACCTACCATTGGCTACCCAAATGCGTGGCTTGTGGGGAGCGGATCGATCATTGCACCCTATTCCTTTTAATTCCCTACACGCAGTCATTGTGCTAACTAGACTGCTGATAGCACTTTGGACATCACGAGTGATTCATCCTGCAGTGATGGACAATGTCTGTCCGTCAGTACGTTAGGTCTTCCTGGTCTTGATTTAGTTGTGGTCTTTCCTTCAAGTTTCAGCGTCACAATCGTCAAGAGTCGACTTGGACAGCTTTAGAAGGGTTGAAGTCAGGTGACATCCAATGACTTGTCCATGTTCAAAGTCCCTCACAACGCAATACTTCGCGCCGCATTTATACTGGCGTGCCTCTCGTGACATTTAGTGGTCAGGTCCTTTCACGAACGAGAATGCTCGTCCTCAACTAACTTCCGCAGTGGAATCCCTCTCAGAATGCCATGGAGGTTTCCGGGTCAATCCTATGCAGCACATCATGGGGATATACGGAACACTAATTTCAGCCAATCGGTTTTGTTGCATCCTATAGATTAGGAGGTCCATTGGAGTCGTACTCTCTGCCGCAAACTCACTTTCAAATGCCGTGCTAAGAAAGATGAAGATCGTAGAATGACATTGATACACTTCTGTTACGATTGAGATTGCCTGGAGACACGCTTTTTGAATTATGAATGCCATTTTTGTCAAGGCGAATGTCATATGAGTAAGAAATTGTGAAAACATTACCGATGATAAATATGATGAGTGAAAACTATTAATGCTGGTGTGGGCTACATCAGTGATATCGTGAGATTTAAATAGTTGCAGTGTAATAGAAGAGAAAGTGATCAAATAAAAGCAGCCGACTAATCGATAGCTTAACTGACAGCTCTCTGGTGGATTAATTGGTTTTTATTTGAGTTGAAAGAAGAGGAAGAAAATAAATTTAAACTACTTCATTTCCTGTGCGGTCTATGCCTTGTCCATCCTCTCCCACTGAGGATTTACTCTCTAAGGTCTTACACTGTCTTCATCTTAGTCACTCCTTCGTCCTCACATTTCAGAGCAGAGACCGATGAGGAATCATTCTAGCAACGATAAGGGCCGCAAATGGGGAAATTTACTGACATAAGGGACTTTGTCAAAGGACAGACTGCTAAGTCCAGACGCCTGGGAACGACCATCTTGGGTACAGTGAAGCTGGTTGACTGTTCGCATGCTACTGTCGTGAGTGTCTATGGAAAATGGTTGAAGAATGGTGAATCCATGAGTAGGCAGCAAGGTGTTGGACGTCGACCCTCATCACAGAATGTAGAGCTCAGAGGTTTCCCACTTTATAACACAGGATAGGCTGTGAACTGTGATAGATCTGACAACAGAGTACAATGATGTTGTTGGCACAAGTGTTTTGGGGCACACCATTCAGTCACATTGTTGAACATGGGGCCCTACAATAGATGACACCTATATGTTTTCACGTCGACACAACACGTCGTCAGTTACGATTGCAGTGAGTATGCGATCATCGAGATTGGGCCGTGGATCAATGGAAACGTGTAGCCTGGTCGGATAAATCACATTTCTTGTTACACCAGGTCGATGGTCGTGTCCAGATACACCGTTATCCGAGCAAATGGCTGTTCAAAACACAACGTACCTAGTACACAGGCTGGTGGGTGCAGTATTATACTATGGGGGAACATACGCCTAGTCTTCATGGAACTTGTGGCATTAATCTAAGGCCCCATGAGAGCTGTGTGCTAAGTGAACACTGTTGTGGACCGTCGCGTCCATTCATGTTCTATGTCTTCCCCTGTACCAATGTCATCTTTTAGTAAGATAACTGTTCATGTCACAAAGCGAGAATCGTGCTACAGTAGTTTCAGGAGGGTAATAGTTTGTTCGCCAAATTCGGCTGATATGAACCCGATGGAACACATCAGGGACGCCATAGGGAGGTAGCTTCCCGCTCACAAAGCACTGGCCCGCAATTTACGGAAACTGCGTGACCTGTGTGTAGACATCTCGAACCACATTGCTTCGCATACCTACCAAGGACTTGTAGACGCCACGCAGAACCACTCCAGTATTGCGTTCCTAGCGTGGACCGACATGCTATTATTTAGGTGATCATAGGGTTTTGGTTGAAGAATGTACCTCATGCCAATTATTTTGAATTTCTTTGGGTATGTTTCCAAGGATGATCCTTTTTCATGTTAACTTGCACGATACTAGGATGGGCTGAAAACTAACGCCTCCGAATTTTTATGTGAGAACTCTTAAAGCTTTTTAAATAAAGCAAACGTCATTAACATTCTACATTTTTATTCTTCATGTCTATATATTTGCAGCCCTCTGCCGCTAGAGGGCTCCGAATCATAAGATGTAACATGGCGGTGTGTTATGTAACTATGTAGGTGCGTGAGAAACAGCTTGCTGTAATCGAGTTTCAAATTTGGAAAGTTCGTCCTCACATGGGGCAACCTCTCTTTCAGCACGACAATGCGAGACCACACATGAGTGCTGTGCCATCTGCAGCAATCCGGCGCCTTGGTTTCACTGTCATCGATTATCTTCCATAAGGTCCCGACTTGGCGCCATCCGATTTTCATGTGTTTACACAACTTAGAGAACACCTTGAAGGACCTCAATTTTATAGTGACGACGTGGTGCAAGCAGAGGTGACGTTGTTGCTCCGTCAACACAGCCATACATTCTGAAGTGACAGAATCAACAAACTGGTCTCTTGTTGGAAGAAATATATTCGTCGAAAGGGTTACTATGCTGAGAAATGAATATGTAGGCATGAAGAACGAAGATGCAGAATATTAGTAACATATATTTCACTTAAAAACCTTTAAGAGTTTCTACATAAAAAAATCTTAGGCTTTGCTTTTCAGCACGCCCTCGTAATTGATAAAGAATAAAAACCTTCTTTCAGGTCCTGCGAACGAGACTTATACGTGTTTCTTCTTCTTCTTTTTCTCGTGCCTTTGTTTGGCATCGGAGCAGGGTCACCATGGGTATCAACTGATTTTCCATGTTTAGTTTACGGAATGGCCGGTTTTCCTTCCTGGTGCCACAGACTTAATTGTATTTCAAAGAATATGCTTCAGAATTTTAAAATTTTGAACACGGCTGGAGCACTAACTGTAGAATGAAATGTTCTTGAAGAAATAATAAACAGCCAATCAGTTGCATACTGTAAGGTTTATTTAAACTCCTTGACCATAGTTCCAACGTTTATAAAAACGACTTCAGAAGGAAGTAGTGACAACTTAAACAGGTTAACAGTGAAAACATATTAAGATTAAAACTGCTTGAGATGATGTGGACTGTGAGCAAGGTTGCCATGCGAATATTTGTCTGCAAAGAGACAGATTTGAGTTTCTACAGTTATCTATACATGAGTAATGAAAAACAAATAACTACTTCTTTAACATCCGTTTATTTTTGTGGTCATTATCTACAGTACGTCAGTGATATTATCTAACGATAGATTGCAAAGCTGTTTGTCGGTAACCTATGTGTTAACAACAGTACACACTTAAACGGGGGTTATCTCCCTGCAATCATTCTTCGCTTATCATGTATGTGATTAGACAAAACAGCTTACATACATGTTGACAGACGAATGTTGCGGGTAATGATCGCCATGTGCGTGGCCGTTGATAAGCTGCACATGGCTTGTGGGTATTTCCAGCTGGCTAGCGAAGCTCAGTAACGAATCCCGAGTTCCATGTTTGGCGAACCTGGGACTCCAGAGCTGGAGACTGGTCTGCAATGCGTGTCCTTCATTGCCCTAGCTTCAGCAGCCACCATTTGGCGCAACTGCAGACCGTCTTGTGTTTCAGATAGTGGCGACTGTGGCTTAATCATCCTAGTCGCGACGATAGTACAAATCCTTACATGAAAACAGTCCAGTCTTCAGGGTAGCTACGAGACACTAAGGTGAATGAGCGCTGAATAAAACCCCTCGGTATTAAACACCCGCTCTTCTACAGTGGTATCACGTTTCCTTGAGCACACAATTTTGTGTTTTATTTGATCACTAATTCCCTAATCGATCAATGGAGCTTCTAGAAATAGGAGTGATCCACTGAATGTCTCTGACATTCATTCTGAAAAAGGAACACAAACAAGCTGTCCCAAAATGTCTGTTACGGAAATGGATAACACCAGTAGGGCTACACTGACGGAAAAAATTTTGCAACACCAAGAAGGGGTTATGCGACGTAAACTAAAGTTGGTAGGCGTGTTCCTACATCTGAAAGATGATGTCCATTCATTTCCCGCTAGCCGCATAAGAGTGGTGCTGGTAGCGCCACTATAAGGATGCAAATCAGGTTTCTGTGCAATAAAGGTCGTGAGCGTTAGTTACCTTTGAGATTCCACGCTGTGAGCTGATGGTGGTCGAAAATGCCTTAACAGCTATAAAGACGCCATTATCGATACCTAATTGAGTTTGAACGAGATTGTGTAATAGGGCTACGAGAATTTCCTTCTGCGGTACTGCAGAAAGACTTGGCTAGAATGACAACCTGACTACAAACGACTTAACAGCTCCTGGATGTGCGTGAAGACAACCACTCATTGTACCTATGACGTCAGTCACTTACACAGAAGCACAACACGGCCCGTACTACAGTCGATACATTAAAATAGCAACACACATGCCGATCTAAGGGACATACAGCCATCTTGTTGGCTGCACCAGAACCACGCCCACAGCCAATCTGGGCGGATAAGTTGACTTAAGTACGTACTTTGTGCTCTGCCTCACCTGCTTCCCCAGCCGATGCCAGTGTCTCCCCATCGGTGTATCCATGTACAATATGGAATGGGATGATCCATAGGATTATCACTACACTGGGACCGACAAAGCGCGTAGATTAGATCCTCAAATACTCAACACTGCAAAAGAAGCAATCAGTCAAATGATGTCATGCGGTGTACTTCAGCAGTCTGACAGTCCGTGGGCCTCACAAATAAAAGTGGTCCCGAAGAAAGATGGATCAGTATGTGCGTACAGTAATTACCATACACTGAATGCTCGAACTGTACATGTTTTCTAACCAGTGCCAAACATTCAAGACTTTACCAGCAAACTAGCAGGACGAACTGTGTTTTCTGTCAGTGACTGCAAGAAAGCTTACTACCAGATACCCATGCACCCGGATAATATTAAAAAAACTGCCACCATCACGCCTTTTGGCTTGTTCGAGTTCTTTGTAATACCAGAAAGACTCAAAAATGCAGCGCAGACATGGCCTAGTTTCATCGACAGTGTGCTTTTTAATGTCCCCAATTGCTAGACGATATATTAGAGTTATACAAGGACGCTGAAGAGCGTGACAGACACCTCAGACAAGTTCTTGGTGCCTTAGACAAAGAGTGGGTCGAAATCAACAAGGACAAAATACGGCTTCGCCAAAAACAAGTCGCATTTCAGGAATACACTGTCGCTATTTCAGGAATACGTCCGATGGACGACCTGTTAGCGCTCATACGAAATCTTCCACGATCACAAACATTCCACAACCTATGGCGGTGTCTCAGCATCTTGAATTTTTATTGGAGAAACATCACATATGCAGTGGACATTCAGGCTCTCCTCACTGTTGCATTAAAAGGACCAAAAACCCACGGACATTGCCAGGTCACGTGGATCGAAGGCGTACAAGTGGCTTTCATACGTTCAGTCGACAGTTTGGTTTCAGGCAGTGGCTTTAGCACACTTTGTGCCAGTTGCGCCTCTTACAACCACTACCGACGCCAGCAAGATAGCAGTATGAGTGGCACTCCAACAAATCACAGACAAGCAAGTGCAATTGCTGTGGTTTGTCTCCAAAAAGTTCTCAAAAGCCCAAACGCAGTATTTTGCATTTGACGAAGAACTTGTAGCAATCTACAAAGCTGTCCACTATTTCAATGAAGATATTGATGGGCGAGCAGATGTGATTTATACAGACCTTAAGCTGGTCACAGACACAATTTGACATCCGTTGACACGAGTTACTCCTAGACAATTGAGATACTTGGACTATATTTCTCAATTTACTGTGGATGTCTGCTATTTAGGAGGAGTTGATAACATTGTGGTGCACTGCCTTTGATGGGTCAATACCATATAGCTTCAACTGGACTATCTCCAGTTGGCCCGGGAACAGATGTCAGATCTATTGATTATGGCGCTCACTTCTGACGCAGCGACCAGTCTGAAGATTGAACAATGTCAATTACCAGAGATAGAAGCAGCTCTACTCTGTGATAATTCACTTGGAAAACGATAGCCACTGGTTCCAGCGTAATTTTGTGAAGGCAGTTTTCAGTCGTCACACAATATCTCCCATCCAGGAATACAGCCCACAATGAAGCTTGTCTCTGACCGCCAAATGTTAAAAATTACTGCAAAGTATGGACACTCGCGTGCACTGCCTGTCAACAAAGCAGAGTCAGCCATCACCTGCAAGCAGCACTAGGCTACTTCACAGTTCCACGGGGACAATTTTGTCACATTAATTTGGACATTGTCAGCCCTTTACCAGAAACTTTACAACAAAAATATATTCTCTCGATGACTGATCATCTGACACAATGGGTTGAGGTGACACCAATGACTGACATGACGGTGGAAGCCACAGCTACGGCATTTGTGCATACATAGGTTGCCTGGTTCAGCTGCTCACTCATGTTTACAATGGACCAAGGACAACAGTTTGAGCCCCACTGTTTGAAGCATTACGCATCATGTGTGGCATCGACCACTGGCGTATGACAGCATACCACCTGCAGAGTAAAGGTCTTGTCGGGAGGTTGCACAAAACAATGAAAGCAGAGCTAATGTGTCATGACGGTGAATGAGCAGAGGCGCTCCCTTTGGTCTTGCTAGGAGTGCACACTGCCACAAAAGAGGATCTACAGGCATCACTTGCTGAACTGCTCTATGGAGAGACACTGCAACTGCTGGCAGACCTTTTCAAACCACCCACGGATGATGACCCACAACCATTACAGGAAATACTACAAGTGGTACGGAGAAGAATTCAGTACACTGCCATCCCATCGAATTGGCCTCATACAGCACTGTCTACATTCGTACACAAGACACTGGCCATGATGCGGTTCATTATGTGACATGACGACACAGTCCAACCTGCACTTACCATACCGTGTAATCAGCCAAAGTGACAACACCTTCCGAATTGAGGTCAACCGCAAACTGACAATGGTGGCCATCAGCAGTTTGACACTAGCATGGACCCTGGAAGATCTCTCCACCGACTACGCACCACTTTCGTCGTTGCTGCCCAACTCAATGGAATGTTAACGACTGGCATCACTCACGCAGTGGCTGACAACAGTGGATGACGAATCACCACCTTCCATCTCGGTGATCGGCTGACTATGATGCCTCCTGCAACACCTCAGGTATTACGAACTCACATAAGCGGCGGCAGTCATTCATCACAGTGATAGCACCTCCACCTGTGCTCTGCACTCCAGAGGGGGGGGGGGGGCTGTGAACAAAAATATCGCTGATGGACGATGTGTATGTCCTCTTCTGGAGCCACAGTTAGTACACACTGTGCATTCAAATTGAACGGACAGTATATATTTTAGTAAATGGTAATAAAACGGTTTGTACAGAATGCACTGCTGTTGGGATTTCCCCCTATAGTATCACCTATACCATGTGAATGCACCACAAATCCAATCACTTGGGTTAGGAGTCTCTTGATTACCAATAAGGAAGTAATTAATGGATAACATATTTATTTCTGTATGTCTGTTATTACAAGTGTTCATTTGTTCTACAGTGTATTTACCTTTCTTGCAGTTCTTTTGATGTGAGCTGTCTGAAGTGAAAGTTGCTTTCTTGTTGGTTGACCATTGTTGTATAATGTGCTGCAGTTTCACGTTTGCTGTGTTTCTTCTGTGTCGTTGATTCTTTGCAAATCACTGCGAACTACTGGTAACAGAATAGAATATTACTGTTAAACGACAGTAGAAAATATTAAGAGAGTTAAAAATGGAATAATTTTATCTAGTGATTGCGAAATTTGCCAACAGGGTAACGAGAAACACAGAAGAAGATGGTAAACTTATTTGTTTCATTTATATACGCTACCAGCTAAGGGAACCAAATAGGTTATATGTTTAACGTACATAAAATGTAGGTACCAGTTACTGAATTTCAACATGATAATAAAATCTTATTGTTTTAATTCATTTACTTCCAAATACAGTAAAGATTTATTTGCCACTGAGACACCAAGAGTGGGACAGATCTTTCGACACCAACACTGCAGTGGTGCAGGTTTTGGTGCCAGATTTCACACTGTGCGAGCATCCACCCTGGTGGACATTCGTTTGTGAAAATGTGACGAAAATAATTTCCTGTGAGACACTAAACCATTAAAAAAACATGACTTTATCCAGTAGCTCCATAGCGTAGTGGCTAAAAGCTAAATTTGAAACACGCCGGCCGGCCGGGGTGGTCGTGCAGTTCTAGGCGCTCCAGTCCGGAGCCGTGCTGCTGCTACGGTCGCAGGTTCGAATCCTGCCTCGGGCATGGATGTGTGTAATGTCCTTAGGTTAGTTAGGTTTAATTAGTTCTAAGTTCTAGGGGACTGATGACCACAGCAGTTGAGTCCCATAGTGCTCATAGCCATTTGAACCATTTTTTGAAACACGCCATTAGGCTACAGCTAAACGTAAGCAGTGCCTTAGATCTGAATAGAATGAACACATTTGATATGCTCATCGTCCCTCTACAACTCAGATGTATTTAATAATTTGCACGCAATGGAAATGGAAAGAGAAGGGGTGGTCCTGACGAGTGAGTCATGGGTGTTATTCTTGTCAAGGGTGGGCAAAGGGACGGGGGAGGGAGGGTGCTCCCCTCCCCTCACCCCCTCTAGCTCTCGGTGAAAGGAACCAGTACAGTGCAAAGTGTCTTTCTTTCAGGGAATCGATTTATGGTCGGTATTACGCAGTTTTTTTTTTTTTTTAACAGGGTTGGAACAAGAACATTTTTATGGCTACTTAGTGCTCAGACCCATTTGAACCAGCCATTTAGAGATGAACCCCTCGATCCCCATTATCAACTAATAACTTCAGCGAGAACAACGGGCGCCCATACAATAGTTTTTGGCTGGGCACCACCACGGGTAAGGAGTATTTTTTATATTTTTTATATTTTATAAAAAATACTCCTTACCCCTGGTGGTGCCCAGCCAAAAACTATTGTATGGGCGCCCGTTGTTCTCGCTGAAGTTATTAGTTGATAATGGGGATCGAGGGGTTCATCTCTAAATGGCTGGTTCAAATGGGTCTGAGCACTATGGGACTTAACATCTGAGGTCATGCTAGAACTACTTAAACCTAACTAACCTAAGGACATCACACATATCCATGCCCAAGGCAGGATTCGAACCTGCAACCATAGCGGTTACGCAGTTCCAGACTGAAGTGCCTAGAAAGGCTCGGCCACACCGGCCGGCCATCTCTAAATACTAACGTAAAGGAACAGTAACTTAGACCATCGTTTACTATAAAATATTTCGCAGGAGGAACATTACATGATAAACAGACCTAATAGTTAACGCTCTCACATCCTAGAAATGAGTAGAAATCGTAAAATGAAAAATGTGTAGTTAAAAAGTTGCTTAGAAACTGAAAGGTTAAGTCCACAAGGAGGAGAATAAAATGATACCGTAATTAAATCACTAGGACATTCAAGTAAATTAAGAACACAGTTTCGTGACAGATATGACGACTGTGTCATTCGGGTGAGGATAGGAAGATACACTCAGGAACCCAAATAACAGAATCATAGTTCAGCCATCGGCAGCCAGAGCATGATTTGAAACGAGATCCCTCCCTTGCTTTAACTGAGAACGAGACTACTCCTGTCTCATTACTAACCTCCAGCCTCACTTTGCTGTCAGAACTTACCAACTTGAGGCTAAAAGACAAACTGCGACTCCAGGACAAGCATCTGTGCTGCACACGCTACCCATGGCCTGCCCAGAGCACGACTTCCTCTCCTCGGCCACTGTCCACCTGAAGAAAATTGCTATAGCTCAGCCTTGACCAAGAGTACTGCTTTGCTTTGCATCCCGACTGAGAATCCATTCATCTTCGCTCTCCAGCCAAAAGTAAAGCTAAAACGATGCTGCTGTGAGTTCTCTGCAGAGAGACCGCCAAATATTACAGACTTTCTAATCAAACGGAATGTTAGGAATATTGCCATGAGAGGGAACATAGAAAACATTGCCCTCTCTTGTCCACATAGTTTGTTCTTGTTTGGGCGAGTCACTAATTTTTTCAGTTTAAACAATTTTACAACATTTAGATCAAGACCTCCCGGGCACTGTTTTACAATATGCTGGCTACACCCTAACAGTTAAATAAATGTAATACTAAAATGTAGCTCTCATAAATCCATACATATTATAAAAATGGACGTATGTATATACATGGTCCAGCCATATATATTTGTGTGCCTATGTTTGACGTCAATGTGCAGTAACCTCTCACAGACTGTAGGAGGGAGCATTAGCAATGGAGGGTATATAAAGCATATCTGGGGACGCGGAAACAGTGAATAAATGTCATAATGCCGATAAAAAGCAACTTATCTGACGTCTACAAGGACATGATCATTGGTTTTCGGGCCAAAGATGGAAGAATTTCCAAAATGGCTAGGTTTGTAAACTGTTTGCATGCTGCCGTGGTTGAAGTATACCACGGATACCAAAATGGCGCTATCAAAAATTGGCGCTGAGGCAACTGTGGAGCACAACGTGCCATAGATGACAGGGGTGAATGACGGCTGTGGAGATGTGTATGGGTGAATAGATGTGCAGCGGTAGAGCAGCTGACCATTCAGGTGAATCAAGGGACTACCAACAAAGACTGTTCAGCGAATGTTGCTGCATATGGCCTTCCGCAGCAGGTACCTGCTTCAAGCATTCATGGTGACTGCTGTTCATTGGCAATGTAGGTTGGACTTAACTCAGCAATACTGGAACAGGACATCCACTGAGTGGCTGCAGGTGGCGTTTTCTGATAATCACATGATAAGTCTGACAGAAGAGTCTAGGCAGGTGATGGTGGCATTGTGGTCTGGGGAATGTTTTCGTGGCATTCCCTGGGTGGTCTCGTCGATATGGAAGGCACAGTGGATCAATACAATTATGCATGTATTCTTTGGGACCATGTCCACCCCTAAAAGCAGTTTGTTTATTCTTGGCAGGATGTTATCTACCACCAGGACAATGCAACATTTCATACATCTCACAGTACAGATGCATGGTTCGAAGAGCAGCAGGATGAGCTTACCATATTCCCCTGGCTTATGAATTCCTCAAATTTAAACCCAGTTCAGAATCTGTGGGACCACCTCGATCAGGCTGTTTATGCCATGGATACTCAGCTCAGAAACCTAGCACAGCTGCTAGCTGTGTCCTGGAGTCGGCAAGGCCCCACATCCCTGTCGGTATCTCCAAGAACCATACTGACTCTCTTCCTGCGTGCCTCACAGTGTTACGTATTGCAAAAGGTGGTTATTCCAGCTTTTGTCAGATGGTTACATTAATGTGACTGAGCATGTAATGTATGTTCCACATCTCCTCCTGTACCACTGGACGATTTGAACCCAAACTTGGTACACATATTGCTTGCTGTCTGGGAAGAATTGCTGTGGAAAAAATCGCTGTGGCAGTAAGAACCATCTATTTATCAAAGAGGTTGGGGTGAAGAAGCAGTGTAACCCATGGCATGCAAATACCTACAATTGATTCATCCAGTATCTGAGAATAATAGCACTTAGTGACTTGCAACAAACTTTACACATCATTTCAAACCTTACAAAACTTTTTCTCGCTCCCACAAAATGATGAAAAAAAGTTTATTCCTTAATACATTTTCGCTGTTCTTGCAGAGAAACTGCCACATGAAGAATGACATTTTAATTTAATACTTCCTTACTACTAACTTTATTTGTGACACATTGTACAGATGATATTCAGATACACCACTGGATGTACCAGCAACATTATATCATTATACGACTCATAGTTCAGGAGATATGACGTCGAATACTGAGATGTATGAAAAACTGTCGCCTCATGCATGATGTTTTGATTTATTACTTCTTTACTATTAATTCTATTCACAATATATGTCATAGACAGTATGCTCATATCCCACTAAATGTACCTAAAAATATATCGCTGTGCAACACACAGTTGAGGACATATGATGACATAAACATTGAAATGGGTTAAAAACTTCTGCATCATTCATGAAGTTTTAATTTATTACTTCTTGACTACTAGCTCTATTCACAACACATTTCACAGATAGTAGCCACATATACCACTGGATGTACCTGCAAAACTATATCACAATATGCCATGTATCTCAGGAGATATGTCATAAACAATGAGCTGCATGAAAGTGAAACTGCAGGGCAAAATTCACTAGAGATACAGGTGTACCGTGTGAACAAGTACATGTGAAATATGTTAAATATACTTGATATGTGCGTTCATGGACAAATCCACAGGCGAAAAGCTCATCCTATACCCTTGGAATGATTTTGACCAAATTTGGTACACGTTTTAGTTATGATCTTTAAAACTATACTGTGGGAGTATAACAACATGTCTCTTATTGGGATGAGGTGACGATGTGGAGAGAGAAGGAGGAGGAGCTTATGACAGACAGAGAGGGGAAGAGGGAGATGGACAAGGATAGGCACGCAGAAGTGGGGAGGGGGAAATGAACAGAGAGGGAGGGAAACGGCAATAACAGAAGATGGGGAGAGGAAGACCTGGACAGTGAAAGGAAAGAGGAGGAAATGGAGAGAGGCAGGGGAGAAAGAGTTGGGTAGAGAGAAGGGTGCAGAGGATGGAGAGACTACAGGGAGGAGGAAATGAGCAGTTTCTTCAGTTTTAATCTACAGATCATAACCAATAGATTGTGGTCAGAGTCCACATCTGCCCCTGGAAATGTCTTACAATTTAAAACCTGGTTCCTAAATCTCTGTCTTACCATTATATAATATATCCAAAACCTGTCAGTATCTCCAGGCTTCTTCCATGTATACAACCTTCTTTTATGATTCTTGAACCAAGTGTTAGCTATGATTAGGTTGTGCTCTGTGCAAAATTCTACCAGGCGGCTTCTTCTTTCATTTCTTATCCCCAATCCATATTCACCTACTACATCTTTCTGATGTAGCTGCAGTTTCTACAAGTGATACTGTAGTTGAACAGATGGCAAGTCTTCCAATTCAGCTGCCCTGTCTTCCAGCCAAAGAGAAGTCAAAAGCATGGCAATCTCTCTCATTCCTGAGAAGTTTTCTTCGAGCCAAAATATAGATGGAAAGTATAGGGTGATTCTAAAAGGACTTTACAACTGCACTTACATAAAGAATTGCATTGAGAATGCACATAGTAGATTGTGTCATCTTGTCACAAAGAGATGAGAGAGAACCTAATCATTTAAATGGCTCCTGTCTTTCAGCGAAAAGTCAAAGGATGTGGAGAACATGCAGAGGAATGAAATCTGTTAATGGAAGGAAATCTTATATCCAAATGTCTTTAGGAGATGAACTTTAAAACAGCTAATCAAGAATTTTACACAACAATGTGATTATTTTTATTTGTTAATTTCTTCAAAAAAAATTTATTTATTCTTCAGCACTTTGTTATTTTTGTATTTATTATAAATTACAGTTACTTAATATAGTTTTTTTGTTATAGTACAAGTTATATACATGTTCCTCATGTTTTTCTTCTGAGTTTATTCATCAAACTATTTCTTTAATGATATAAATAAAATAGAAAGAAACATTCCACATGGGAAAAATATATTAAAAACAAAGATTCCATGACTTATCAAACGGGAAAGTGCTGGTAGATAGACACAATAAAAGAGAATATATGTATATGTATATGTATATGTGTGGATGGATATGTGTGTGTGTGCGAGTGTGTACCCATCCTTTTTTCCCCCTAAGGTAAGTCTTTCCGCTCCCGGGATTGGAATGACTCCTTACCCTCTCCCTTAAAACCCACATCCTTTCGTCTTTCCCTCTCCTTCCCTCTTTCCTGACGAAGCAACTGTTGGTTGCGAAAGCTTGAAATTTTGTGTGTGTGTTTGTGTGTTTTTTTATTGTGTCTATCTACCAGTGCTTTGCCATTTGGTAAGTCATGGAATCTTTGTTTTTAAACTATTTCTTTAGATGTGTGTATTAGCATTGGACTTTGTGGCACTGTTTATTAAAGTCATTCTTCCATTTTAAACATATATTGCCTACAGGATTTCTAATTTACACCCACATTTTCCACACACTGCTTTGTAACACATTCCGCAGAGGTCACTGGTCAATTTGGTGTATTACCTCATCTTTATTAGTGTTTAAGCTATAGCTTCATCTTCTGTCTATTGTGCTCCATGATGTTTTCAGCATTGAACTTTTTCTCTCTCCAGTTTCCTTTCTACAGTTCATCTGCTAACTGCAGAATGAACATCTTACTTTTTGTGCGATACTTTGTTACTGTGTATGGTGTAGGCTACCCATGCTTCCAGAGAAGTTCTCCAAAATTTCAGGCAGAAGAACTAAGGTATCATCAGGTAGCTGTGGCAGATTTTTCGTGGAAACAGAGGAATCTGAGAAGTTCCTGAATTCTTCATAAATGAAGGCCCAAGTATTTGTCCAATGATTTGAACTTGATTTAACCTGCTCATGTAACTGAGGTGTGTTCTGGATTGGAGCAGCAACTGCATTCTCATCCAGCACCACTGGCTTATTCACAATGTGACCTTCATCTTCACTAGTGTCTGGCACAAAATCATCATCATTATAAGAGCAGTCAATATCACATACACCATCTTCATCAGAAATTTTCAGAAATTTTATGCTGGCAATATATCATTGAGGAGTTACTACCTAGAATGACACTCTCAGTTTAAGCCAGTGTCTATAAAGTAGACATGCCTCTCAGGGAACTGGTGACTGTTTCAAGGGCTCAGCACGGTGCGGGGCAAACATTCAGAGTCACATTGTAGCACTCATAGGGATATGACAGAGTGATGGTCCTTGGTCATGCTAATATGACTGGACTAGGCAGACAGTCCATAGCTCTCTGCCAAGCAGGGGCTCTGCTCAACTGTTCCCAGTGGACATGTAGGTACTTAGAGATATTGCTAGTGTGTTCTCTGTGGGTGTTGACTGGACCTGTCTTCATTTTTTCCCTGTACTTTTTCCATGTACTTTTTGTACAAATAATGTTTTCAGGGACAGTCTGACAGTTTTATTTAGTAAGTTCTGACCATTTGAAACACGTATTCTTTTCAAAAGTGAAAGCTTCAACTCACTGCAAAGAATTTGAAAATCAATGAGAAAAGAGTAAGTGGCTCATTAGCAGGTGAAAGTGGTCAGTCCTGAAAGTGGTAAGTCTTCCTTGCTATTTCAGAATATTCGGTTCTTTTACATAACAGTAACAATGATTTGGAAACTTCCCATATTATTCCGACTCTAACTGAACTTGATTTAACCTGCTCATGTAACTGAGGTGTGTTCTGGATTGGAGCAGCAACTGCATTCTCATCCAGCACCACTGGCTTATTCACAATGTGACCTTCATCTTCACTAGTGTCTGGCACAAAATCATCATCATTATAAGAGCAGTCAATATCACATACACCATCTTCATCAGAAATTTTCAGAAATTTTATGCTGGCAATATATCATTGAGGAGTTACTACCTAGAATGACACTCTCAGTTTAAGCCAGTGTCTATAAAGTAGACATGCCTCTCAGGGAACTGGTGACTGTTTCAAGGGCTCAGCACGGTGCGGGGCAAACATTCAGAGTCACATTGTAGCACTCATAGGGATATGACAGAGTGATGGTCCTTGGTCATGCTAATATGACTGGACTAGGCAGACAGTCCATAGCTCTCTGCCAAGCAGGAGCTCTGCTCAACTGTTCCCAGTGGACATGTAGGTACTTAGAGATATTGCTAGTGTGTTCTCTGTGGGTGTTGACTGGACCTGTCTTCATTTTTTCCCTGACAGTTCAAACCATCTGATCTGCCTGTTGATTATATTGTCTGTAGAAGGGAGCAGTAACGTGCAGGATATCATGTTGTTCACAAGACACTGTCACAGAGGCTGATGTGAACTGGGGACTGTTGTTTGTTACTACTTCTCTTGGCAGACCTCCAATTGGAAAGATTCGAATAAGATTACCTCGCATATGGGAATATAAAAATGAGTTCAGTGTTGATTGCCATACTGAACTTAGAAAGGGGTCCCAAAATCAAAGCAAAAAGTAAATAAATAAATAAAACACCTTATTGCAGAGGGTACACTGAACAGTTATCCGGTCCGACTCATTTCCATGCCAAATAGTGGCACACCATCTTGTGCAGTTAAGCAAAACCTCAAGAAAAATTAGCTTTCTTGTTGGAACAAGCAGGTAGGTGGTCAGGTCAGCCTAACTGCATTCATTTCAAGACTTGTAGAAGCATGGCATCCTTCTTTAACTCTGCCACAACTGAGGCATGACTCTGCCATAACTGAGGCATGACGGTGTGTCAGCCTTAAAATGTTTGGCTTCTTGGTGGTCAGAGTCAGGGTCTTGACCAACTGGAAGCCTAGACAGTGCGTATGCATTGATATGATGGCTAGCAGGCTTGTACACAGTGTACACAGAGTTATATGATAATACAAACAGATACCACCATAGTTATATGATAATAAGAACAGATCCCACCATTGTAAGTGTTGAGTTGTCTTACCTGGCAAAGAAGATTGTGGGCTGAACAATGCCAACAGAAATTTATGGTTTGTCACAAGATGAAACTTCACACTTTAGAACTATGTATTAAATTTGTGTACAGCAAGAATAATTGTGATTACTCATTCTTAATTTGTGCGTAACTCTGCTGAGCTTTTAGAGTCTTGGACATGTATGTAGTAGGGTGCCCACAGCTATCATTCCTATTGTGTGATGAAACTGCCCCTATGCATGTTGAGGTGCAATAGTAGCTAGTATCAGTTGTTTCCCTGGGGAGTACAGGACAAGACAAGGTGCAGACTATAACTCTTGTTTGAGAGTGTAAAATGCTTCATCTCACCAAAATGAGCATATAAACTTAGTGCCTTTTTTCTTAAGTGCATCACTGGAGAGCAGAATCTTTACTATATCAGTAATAAACTTACCATAATAGTTTACTTTTGTCATGAATAATAGTAGCTCCTTCAAACTGTGAAGAAGATACATGCTGTCAAAGGCTTTTACAGACTGTTAGTTGGGAAGAATACCCTTTTTACTGAAGAAACCCTTTTTGCTGATTATAAAACCTAAATACTCCATTGCACGTTGGAAAACATGACATTTCTTTAGACTGAATTTCAGGCCTGCATTCTGCAATGTACTAAACAACATGCAAAGATTCTGCAGATGTTTGTGTGTATTAAGCCCCAAGACAATTATATTGTGAAGATGATTGCAGCACACAGAAATAATGTGGATCAGCTGTTCTAGGTAGCAATGAAAGTCATATGAGTCACTAGATGTGTTTAAAATTAAAACCTGTATGCAATGGAAGTTATAAATATGCTTTGGACACATCAGCTTTGTTGAAGCATTCACACCCTTTTAGACTTGAAAATAAAGGGAACAGAAATGTGTCTACAACAACTTGAGACATTACTGTTTGAAATCTCCACAGAGTCTAAGGAGGTCATTTTCTGTCTGAACAACTACTAACAGAGAATCTAGGAACTAGATGAGACAGACATAATATCATTTTATTCCTGAAGGCGGTCAGGTTCAACCTCAACTCTGTCACATAGGATATGAGATTTGGTCAGGCTTGGGCAAAATGGAAACTGCAGTCGATTTCACATGGACCACAGTCTGTACATCTTTTACGCAACCTAACCACATAGGAAAAAAGGTCTGAGAGTTTTGTACATAATTAATAAACTGTTTGGAATGGAGTCTCAGTGGGCACTATGTGGATTTTAACATTAATTGAGAATCCAAAATGACTGAAATCACCTAGGCCAAAAATATTGTGTGTCCAGTAGACTGCAGGCAAAAAGAAAGTCACCTACAGGAAACTTCAATCAGCCATCTCCCTCATATCTGTAATTCACATCCACTGTATCTCATAACTTTATTGGCAAATAATTGTAATGAAGGTGATCCAAGAGCTATGTAAGTATTACTTAGTGGTGCAAAAGCTCACGTGTCAAGTTTTAATACTACTGTTTTCTCTACGATTTGTAAATCTGTTAACTATTTTGTGGATTGCCCTTTTCAGGGTTTATTAACATCTGAATTTTATTCACTGAATCATTATTGTGTGGCTTTTTTGCTTTTGTGAAAAGTGCAAGTATTACAAAAACTACAAATGTGATCACATTTCTCATAACAGAATCTGATTTTAAACTGTGAGGTTTATTCAAACGAAACCTGGTTAGTACACCTACCTTTGCCTTACACATAAAGTGGCATTATGTTGCTGCAGGCATAGTGGTGCGATCTATTGGTAGAGAGACTGACGCGGGTGCACAGTTTTAGGTCACGCAGGCTGGCGTGAGGAGGGAAGAACTATACTGACGTGAGGTCTGGAACATGACAAGGAATGAGAATTCAGAAAGTGGACATAATTAGTTTGATACTTAACTTTAATCCATTAATGATGAACGTCGCTCTTGATGGTAGATGAGTCACAATATTATCTGTTCAGAAGACATTGTAACTGAATATGGTGCCTTGCTAGGTCGTAGCTGAAGGCTATGCTAAACTGTTGTCTCTGCAAATGAGAGCGTATGTAGACAGTGAACCCTCACTAGCAAAGTCGGCTGTACAACTGGGTCGAGTGCTAAGGAGTCTCTCTAGACTAGACCTGCTGTGTGGCGGCGCTTGGTCTGCAATCACTGATAGTGGCGACACGTGGGTCTGATGTATACTAATGGACCGCGGCCAATTTAAAGGTTACCACCTACCAAGTGTGGTGTCTGGCAGTGACACCACATTCCTCCCACGCAAATTGGCGGATGGTTGTGGTATAAGGCTTCCGCCTACTGTGGGGAGGACCCCATGTTGACGTATGCGACGAGGTGGGGAGCCTAACAACAGGCGAGGCTGTGCCACCTGCACCCTGCCATTCGGACCACGGAGAGCTAGGGAACGCCTGAAAACCTACTCCAGGGTGCACGTCAACATGTGGCGTATGCGCCCGTAGAGAGACAGGAGGGGCCAAAGGGTCAACCTCCATCGGTCCGGGGCACCCGACAGGCGAAGACGACAGATGGTCCGAAGCGAACGAGAGTTCCATGTCAGAGGACAACTGGTCCCTGCGAGCGATTGACGGCACGTGACCCAGGGGGGCGCCCAGTGGCTTCAGCGACGCGTCCACTGTGGGCGTCGCCCGCGGGAGAACAGGTGGCAGCGGTGGCGGCGGCATGTCGCCATGGGGCAAAATGGAAGGCAGCGTCAGTAACACCTGGGGCTGAGGTGAGCCAGTAGATGGGTCCCCTGGGTGCTGACCGGACGGCACCGTCCCTGAAAGCAGACAGCGAGCGGCAGATCCTGTGCGATGACGGAGGCAAAGCTGATTGAGATGCTGGCGCACCTCACCAGAGACCCCCAAAACCAGATATATAGCACATCCAAGGCAGCGAAGAATGTGCCTTTCGAGCCAACGCCATGAACCTCGATAGTGGCGGTAGTAGACAACGTCGCCTGGGGCAAAAGCAGGTGTCTGCCGCTGCACAGGAACCTGATGTGGTGGATGTAGTAAAGACATCAAGGTTCGATGATGGCGACCATGGATCAACTCAGCCGGCGAGCGACCATCTCGGGGCTGAGAGCGATACGAGGACAAAAAGAGCAATAACGCGTCCTCCCGAGAATGTGACTCTTTCAACTTCAACATCTGTAACTTGAAATTCCTGACCAATCGTTCAGCAGCACCGTTTGACTGTGGCGAAAATGGTGCGGACGTCAGATGTTGAATACCATTGGCCTTGCAGAATGACTGAAATTCTGCGGACATGAATTGTGGTCCATTGTCGGAAACAATTGTCTGTGGAAGACCTTCAGTGCAAAAGATAGCAGATAATGCTTGGATGGTGGCAGATGATGTCGTGGAAGACATCCGGACAACAAAAGGAAAATTACTGAATGAATCTATCACAACCAACCATCGAGCATTCTAGAATGGACCAGCAAAATCGATGTGTAAGCGTTGCCAAGGGAAAGTGGCTTTTGGCCATGTAAAGAATTTCTGCGGTGGTGCTGATTGTTGTTCAGCAAACACCATACAAGAAGAGCACATAGTCGTAATCGTGGCATCGATTCCAAACCAAGTACAGTGCTGACGAGCAAGTTGTTCGTTCTCACTATACCCCAATGTCCTTGGTGGATAAGCTTTAAGACAGAGGACTGTAACGAAGTGGGACCATGACCCTGAACTTATCATTATCAGAACGCAACAGCAAAACACCACATCGAACAAAAAGTCTCTCCTTGTGAGCAAAAAATCGGCAAACCAACAGGTCCTCGATCCATGACTTTGACAAGGGCCATTACGTAGCAACAAAACGCAGAACAGTAGCAAGGGCAGGGTCGGCAGTTGTGGCTGTAGCTACACGACGAAAATTAATCGGAAATGATTCAACCACATCATCAGTTTCCGAATCAACGAACATGCAAGCAAGTTTGGAGGAATCGAATGCCCTATCCTCAGTAACAGGCAAACGGGACAATGCATCAGCGTTTCCGTGCTTAGCATTGGACTGATACAAGATATCGTAGCAGTTCTGCGAGAGGAAAATAGACCAGCGAAAGAATTTCTGCACTGTACGTGGAGCTACAGGCTTGTTCGGATGAAAAAGCGATGTCAAAGGTTTGTGGTCTGTGACTATGGTGAAGTGACGACCATACAAGAAGTCATGAAACTTTGTAATACCAAATACGAGAGCCAATGCTTCTTTCTCGATCTGTAAATAGTTTCTTTGCGCAGACGAGAGCAATTTGGACGCAAAGACAATATGGCGATCGTGTTAGCCATCTTTGTGCGCGAGCGCAGCACCGATTCCAAAATCCGATGCATCCACCATCAACAAAGGGGCTTCTGGGGATCAAATGGCATAAGGCAAGTATTGGAAAGCAACGCCGATTTCAACCGGCGAAAGGCGCGTTTGCATTCCGTTGTCCACATGAATGGAACACCTTTACGGCGTAAGCGATGAAGTGGAGCTGAAAAGGAAGAGGCATGCGGCACATATCTGTGATAATAATTTATTTTTCCCACCACACTCTGTAGCTGCTTCAAATTCTGCGGCGAAGGCAAGTCTTGTATGGCACGGAGGTGTGTGGGACTGGGATGTATGCCTTGGGCATTGAGTACATGTCCCAGGTATGGCAAGTCACTAGCAAAAAACACAGATTTGTCCTTCCGTAAGCAAAGACCATTTTCTCGCAAGACCTGAAATAATCTTCTGAGACTGGCTAAATGTTCTTCTTCTGTCTTTCTGGAGATCACAATATCGTCCAGATAGTTTGCTGCAGTAGGGACCAACGCACAAACAGTTTGTAGATATTGCTGAAACAATGCAGGGGTGGATGCACACCCGAATGGCAGTCATTTGAATTGATACAAACCAAGATGCGTGTTAACCATCAAAACATGCTGGGATTCTTTGTCCACTGGTATTTGCAAGTACGCATCTGCTAGGTCCAACTTTGAAAAATATTTGCCCGGGCACAGTTTGTCAAAAAGATCTTCCGGGCGGGGTAAAGGAAAAGTTGCAATCACTAGTTGTGGATTCACTGATGCCTTGAAGTCCACACGAAGTCTCAATTTTCCTGAAGGTTTTGGCAAAATTACTAAGGGTGATACCCAGAGAGAAGCCTGCACACGTTCAATTACACCTTGTGACTCCAAACTGTGTAATGTTTTTGCAACCTCATCACGCATTACGTGGGGAACATTGCGCGCTCTGAAAAATTTCAGTTGCGTGTTTACTTTCAGTTCCAAATGTGCTTTATAATTCTTAGCACAACCGAGGCCCGGTGCAAAAATGTCTGCAAATTCTTCACATAGACGAGAAACACTGTCTGAAGGCACAGTCTGGTTCACTGATAGGACCTGATTTACTATAGACAACTTAAACAACTGAAATAAATCGAAACCAAACAAGTTCACTGCAGAAGAAGAATGAAGGACGTAAAATGACACAAGTTTAGTTTGTCCTTTGTATGTTGCAAGAAGGCTGGACTGTCCTAACACAGCGATCCCTTGACCTGAATAGCTAGTTAACTTAACATTTGCGGCACACAACAGAGGTGTGCCCAGCTGTTTGTACGTGTCTTGATTGATCAGTGAAACTGCAGCTCCGGTATCGAGCTGGAATGGTATCACTTTGTCGTTAATGTCCAAGTCTACAAAATGTTTATTGTCCTGCTGATGACAAGAGCGACTGTCTCATGCAATGTGAACTGATTCTGGTACAAAATCACTTGCGACTTGACGGGAGTTCCAGCGATGTCGACGCACATTATTTGTGGGATGAACACAGTCACTGTTAGAGAGAGTGGCACTGGGCGGAGTGGAATGAACGACATGAATTTCCAAGGGCGAAGTTTCGCTAGCCTGAGTATCCTTGGTTCGATTCCGATTCTGGCGCGAAGCAAAGGGCCTGGAATGGTTTGGAGTTTCTGATCTGAGCTTTTTCTGTCAAACACTACGAACATGTCCTTTTTTAATACAGTAAAAGCAAACAGCTTGGCATGATGGGCAATTATCACGCGAATGTTTAGTAGCGCACCGCGGGCATGATTGAGCACTGCATTTGCTTGCCAGCGCAGCACACATGGCTGAGAGCCTGGTGGCAGTGGCACGGCCGGGTGCAAGGGCTATTTACTGCTCCGTGCAGCTCACCCGGCAGTCCGGTTAACCTGACACACAGCTGGCAAAGTTTCAAATGATTCCTGAGCAACGTCAAGCATGTCCTGCTGATCCAATATGTCCATCACTTGTTGAAGGGAGGGACTGACTAGTTTCAAAATCTGTTCCTTTATATGAACATCAGAAACGTTCTGTGCAATTGCATCACGTACCATAGTATCTGAATATGGGAGTCCACATTGACACTCAAAAGCACAATCCCTAGTAAGGCCTTGCAAGGTTGCAACCCACTCCCGATTAGTCTGACTGGCCGTACGTTTTGTACGAAAGAAGGTATACCGTTTTGCAACTACATTGACTGATTCTTTGAAATATGCATCTAATGCAGACAAAATTTCGTCGTAGGACAGAGTTGCTACGTCGCATCAGGGAAATAATTTGACTATCACACGATAGGTTTGCACACAGACGGATGACAAAAGAAAAGGCTGCTGCTCGTTACCTTCAGTTCTGTAGGCGATGAGATGGAATCCAAATTGGCGTGACCACTCTGTCCAGCTTTCCAGTGCAGCATCAAAAGGTCTGAAGGTCAGTGCAACTGCTTGATGTGGCTGCGTTAGCGGTGGAGCGGAGGCTGCCGCATCGTGTTGCATTGCATGTTGACCCTGGATGAGCTGTCCAAGGGCATCCAGTAATGCCTGCGTCTGCTGATTCTGTAGGCGATAAAATTTGGACAGTACATCTGGAGATTGTGGCGAAGCCATGACACAATTAAATCAGGGCAGTATAGATAAGAACACCGTTTTTACACTCGCCACCAACGTTGTGTTATGTGAGGAGGCCAAAATGCACGCGTTTTAGCTCATGCAGGCTGGCGTGAGGAGGGAAGAACTATACTGACGTGAGGTCTGGAACATGACAAGGAATGAGAATTCAGGAAGCGGACATAATTAGTTTGATACTTAACTTTAATCCATTAATTATGAACGTCGCTCTTGACGGTAGATGAGTCACAATATTATCTGTTCAGAAGACATAGTAACTGAATATGGCACCTTGCTAGGTCATAGCAAATGACGTAGCTGAAGGCTATGCTAAACTGTCATCTCTGCAAATGAGAGCGTATGTATAGACAGTGAACCCTCGCTAGCAAAGTCAGCTGTACAACTGGGCCAAGTGCTAGGGAGTCTCTCTAGACTAGACCTGCCGTGTGGCGGCACTAGCTCTGCAATCACTGATAGTGGCGACACACGGGTCCGACGTATACTAACGGACCGCAGCCAATTTAAAGTCTACCATGTAGCAAGTGTGGTGTCTGGCGATGACACCACATGAGGAGTGATTTGATTTTTGGCGGCAGAGGGAGTTGGAGGCCATGAAATGTATCAACGGATGAAGGCTGTGTACAGTGAGTACAGTCTGAGTCGTTCATATGTTGTGGAATGGCGCAAACAATTCGTTGAGGGACGTGAATCACTGGAAGACTATGCTCATCCTGGACAGGCTCATCATGTCATCACACAAGAAATGGTTGCAGAAGTGAATGCTTTAGTCTTGGACAACTGCAGAACCACAGTGGTCGATATCCATTGGTTGCTGGGTATTAGCGTGGGCACTGCCCACACCATAATGCAACAACATTTGAAGTTTTGAAAAAACTGTGCACAGTGAGTTCCCCACTAACTGATCACTGAACAGTGCAATACTCGTATTTTGCTGTCTTTGAGACATCTGCAATGTTATCGTGAGGAGGAATATCTGTCATAGGTGGCGAAACATGGTGTCACCATTTTGAATCTGAAAACAAGCGTCAGAGCAAGCAGTGCAAACATGCAACTTCACCACCTCCAAAGAAATCAAAGGCCATGCATACCAGTTCTGGTAAGGTCATGATGTCCTTCTTTTTTGACTGCAAGGGCCCACTGCTTATCGAGTTCCTGGAATGGGCAACCACCATCAATGCCCAGTTTTATGAAGCCACTTTACAGAACCTTAGATGAGTCATCAAGTCATAATGCCAAGGCATGTTGTTCAAAGGGGTCATCCTTCTGCATAATAATGCCTGCCCACACACAGCCAATGCGGTGAAGACAACACAGCAGCAGTTTCGGTAGGAAATGCTGGAACATCCACCATACAGCCCCGACCTTTCACCATGTGACTTTCATGTGTTTGGAACTCTAAAACAAGCTATTTGCAATGGATGACGAAGTGTGTGATTGGGTTCAGGCCTGGATCTGACAGCAGCCTACTAGCTTCTTCAAGGATGGAACTGACAGGCCAGTGTCGCAATGGGATAAATGTGCCAAAAGTTTTGGTGACTATTTTTGAGTATGTGTACTGTGTATAACTGCATTTTTGAGTTAATAAAATTGTTACCATTACTTTACACTAGTGACTGGGTTTCATCTGAATGCCCCTTATACTTAGGAAACTGATGATGCAAGCACCATATAAAACACTCATGACAGATTGGTGGCAAAACTTGGTGAGCCGTGATCCAAATAGCTAGAGGAATATTCTACATACTAAAATGCAGTAAAGAACTTGTTTATCTACCCCACCAGTCCAAAAAATTTGAAGATTGGATTGATAAAAAATAGAGAAAAGTGAATGCTTTTGATGTTCTACATAGTTTTCCCTTACTTCAGAACAAAATGTTTATAGAACCATGAGAAACGGTCAGGAAAGTCCTTCTTGTGGATGTTGTTCAATTCACACATCACATTGGCTTGAATGTCTATGATGTTTATGCACTTTGTCATTTGTGGTATGATCATATTCATAACACCAAGTCACCCATAATGACTTTTCCAGAAAAGACTTTTCTTCATTTTGCATTTTAGTCAAGCTGCATCAGGTGCTACACATCATTGTTTATGTTCAGGAGTTAGGATGTACATAACAAACTTTGCACACACTTTGCCCTCCTTTAAAACACTCTGTAGACTGTCTTGAACACTTGATTGAAAGATGTTGCTTCATCACAATTTGTGACACAACAACACTGACACACTATGGCCACATGTCCATTGCTTAACACTGCCTGCTCACAACTGGTTGATCAAATGCATATATGTTGTTTTCAGTTGTTTGTTCAAGCTGTCACTGTAGCTACTGCACTGATGTTGAATGTATACCAGAAATAAAATCAGTCTCAGAAACTTTTGGATGTATGATGTATGTTGTTCCACAATTGAGTACTTCATTAGGCTCTGTAATTTATGACTGATGTTCTTAAATGTAGTCTGCTGCCTCACTGGCTTATCTGGTTGTTTGTCTGTTGTAGTTGTGCTCAATGTGGAAACTTCGGAGTATGTTTGCCACTGCTTTTCAATCTGTTGTGAGAATCTGAGACTGCATAATTCTGAGAACTTTGCCCATGGTTGAATCTGAAAACTGCCTCTGAGTATGCATTTCTTTGTCATATGCATAAAGAATAACCTAGTCCCTGATTAAGGATCATCATACAATTGTTTGTGTTGTTATTTGCACACACAAAGTGCAATGATGACTCTGTAATTTTAGATCTGATAGCCAGGTGTAGTGTGATTCAGATTTCAATTTCTGACAGTGGTGGAATTCTGATCTGGAAAATATTGTTTGCATTCTGCCACTATAATATTCAGAAAGCTCTTCGCTGATCTTGGAGGTTGTCAGCTTACCAGGATCATCCAAGATGTGTAGTTTTCTAAGAAGACATGCTGTGTTCTGAGGCAATGAAAACACAAGGAATGGTTTTTGAAGCTCAGGATTGTTTACCCTGAAAATGGTGAAATAATTTTGTAATCAACACATATACATTCCCCAGCAACTAGTGCCAACTGAAATGACAAGAATGGTGGAACTGCAGATGTTGCTGTGAATATAGCTGACAATATTGATAGCTTCTGCTGTTGCTTGGCCATCAGCTGCTGATATCATTATTCTTGGGCTGCAGGCTGTTGATGCCAGAATTTTTCTATACACCTGTATATTTCTGTTGGACTGCCAATAATTTCACAGTTGCCCTGCCCATGAGGTTCTCTCATTGGATTGCATAACTCATTAACACTGTAATGATGTGGTGCATGTCACATTTGTTGTACAGAAGACAGAACAGCTCACATAAAGGACAGGTCCAATTCACAGAACCACATCCAGTATAATCATACATAAACAGAAAACAAGAATCCAGACAACACAATAACCTGCCACAAGTACATGGAGTAGGCAAGAACTATCACTGTTGATGTGGCTCGAGCATAGCATTGTAACATCCTGTGAACAAACACGAGTCTGCCTATGTTTCATTGTGTGGGTACACTAATGCCACCCAATGATCACTGGTGGGTGCCACATCCCCTATTTGGAGTCACAGGATGCATCATCTGCCTGGAGCACTGCTTTTGGTGTAAGCCAATGGAGCAGAGTACAGCTGGGGGTATTATCTGACAAAACATTGTCATCTGTGCTGCTAGTGCTGTCACTGACAGATACATAATCCATTACATTTTTTTGATTTTGTGTGGTCAATAATCACCACTGACTCACTTTTTTTCATTATTCACTGCAGTTTCAGCACATTGTTGGAACATTTATCACAAAAAATATTCTGTATTATAGGATTCAGTGTAAAACTGAAGGACAGGTCAGACTGATTACTTCCTTTGTTCAAAAGAAGTTTCTACTGAAACACTAATTTTGTAAATTTTAAGTAGGTGGATCACAGGTATTTGCAGACATCAAATAGTACAAGTGAGATATTTGGCCTGAGATGAGCATTAGCCCCAGTGAATCAGCAACATGTTTATTCAGTAGACTTAGAGCACATATGTTGGCAAAAAACAGAAAACAGCTTCCTAAATACAATATGAGGTATTATAAAGTGAGTATACAGACATGGACATAGGATGTCCTCATTTAAAGTACTGTTTGAAAGAAAATTATGCCTAACACCTTGGCCAAAGATCTAAAGCAATAAACTCCAACAATGAACGCCTTCATTTGGATGGTCAGAAACTTAAAATAGAGACTAATTGCAAATTCCTTCATTTACTGTTTTAGAGGTGTTGATATAGTTAGTTTCAGATTTGTATACTGACAACATCAACTTGCCACAAATTTCTTGCGGCCCTCTTCTTTCTTCTACATATGACTTCCTTTTCTGCCTCCCAGAATCCATCATAGTCCTTGACTCTCTTCCCTCATCTTGCTTCCAACCATGTTTTCCTACCTTCATCCTTTTATCTTTCCTCTGTTTCTTCGCTCTTGACCTTCACCCCTGTTCCCTTGAATCTCCACCCATTCTTTCTCTGTGGTTTAGTTTTCCTGTAGCCACATTCATATCCTCTTAAACTATTTGTACTCTCTGTCCCTCTCACATCTCTCTGGCCTCAAATTTCATTATGTTTCCCACTCTTGCCAGATATTTCCTTTCCCATTTTATGCACTTATCCTTGCTGATGAACACCCTTTTCTCTGTCTAGTACATTCTCTCTTTTCTCCACTCCTTTTGTCCTTCCTCCTTATGTTTTCATTCTCATCATGTCCTTCTCTTCATCTGTCATCACAAGACTTCTTCATTTGTTCCCACACTTAAAACAGCACAGTATACTTTTCTGAAATATTGCTAAGGAACACCAAAATAAATGTTTCTGAAATATTGCTAAGGAACACCAAAATAAATGTTTCCCAATTTTGGTACCATATGGCTCCTGTCAACATATTAGAGTTGCAGAATATCCACTGACTGTAAAAAAAAAAAAAAAAAAAAAAAGAGATGACAGGGAATGTGAGAGACAAGGAGTAGAAGGTGCTGCTGGATTTATTGGACAAATTTCAATTCATCATTTATTAATATCAACCAAACCAGAACTTTTCACATCATTGTAAGAGCGATTTCACCCTGGATGATTTCAACAGTTTGATCTTGAAACACATTTGAACTCATCTGACTGTAACACAACAAATCTTTGTGCTTGCAATTCGTAGCAAAATATATGGCTGTAATGTGTGATGCACATTATAAAAATTTATAACAACTGCAATTTCGCAACCAGTGGTGCCTTTTCCTCGTGAACTGTGAAAGACATTTATGAGCAGTCAGCAAATTCTTTAAAATTAATGCTCATGTAAACTGTACACCAAAAGAACGTACGTGGCATGCACCTCAATAAAGTTAACACACACAGAAATCTTTACATTACACTGGGTCAGCTGGAACACTAAACTATGCAGAATAAAATGGTGACATCCTGAGATCAACAACATAAAACAAACCATCTGATAGACAACCTCAGCACTACTAGTGCATTACATTTTTACAGGTAGTGGAGTAGTGAGGAGCATCTCAATGGAACATGAAAGTCTTCCTCACCACTTGAAACACATGGTTACAGACATAGATAACTAAATGATAACCCAAACTTAACACTAATTTTAAAAGGGAAAATGAGAATGAAGCTTGAGATTGCATAACAGGCCCCCTCACTTATACGAGGGATCAAAGAAATGTCATACACAGTTTAACAGGGACAGTAGCTCATGCACAGCAAGCAACACTTACGCAACTCGATGAACAACATGAACATGTTATAACAGACAGGAAAAAAAGACTGCTATATGAACCATAATGACCAACAGAACAATGTTGGTCACACACATATGATCAACCAGTTGCAGCCTCAACTGAGCACCATGATAATATTCCCAGGTGCAACACTCCATACACAGCAATGAGAAAATAGAAAGGCAAGCTGATAGCTTACAGTCAGAGCCAGTGACTCCACAGCATATGTCCAAGTTTCATATTCAGTACACAGACCTGAGGTAATGATTGGCCAACAGCCTGCACTCAATGCTTGTTATTCCCAATGGCCATGTGGACACCGTCCTATGTGCTGCACAACACCAAGGATTGGCTGACATACTAACAGCCTGCACTCAATGAACCCAACTCAGGGCTGCCCTTTTAGCTCAGTGGCCATGGCCACATGTTGACTACACATGCTGGGTGCTACACAAGGCACTCCAGTGCACCATGTGTCCTCTTCCTCGATCATAAGCAGTCTAATGTCTGAGAGCCCACACCAGGCTAGTTGTGGACTCATGGCAAGCCTCTCTGATATTATTTGCCAGAGACCTGATGGCACAGGTCAGTAAAGTTCTGTGTTCGGACTCTAGGTGGGCTAATTGGGCCTGACTGATCACCAGTCTGCCATGCAATATGGAGGGGAATGTGATCAGCACACTACTCTCCTAGTTGTTGTTGGGTTTTTAGATCTTGGAACTGCCACTTAATTGGCTTCATGAGGCTGAGTGTGCCCCAAAACAGTCCTCCCACTGAGGAAAAAAATCGCTGGAAGAACTGGGAATCGAACCTGGGTCTTCTGCATGGCAGGCAGCCACACTGACCACTCAGTTACGGAGGCAGATAAAAATTTAAGTAATTATTTAAATTAAAAATGAAAGCAATTAATTAACCTCTATAAACTAGAATTTAATTTTAACATTTGTACATTTATTTTACTTTTTTTATTATATTCCGAATTTTGTAAGTGAACAGTCCAGAAATGAGATTATATACTGATATCAGTAGTAAGAAATAAGTATTATAAAATCAGTACAGAACAAAAAGACTATGTATAACCATAAACTTGCCAACACAGAAGTAAACAGACTGGTCAAACTGTACAACACAATAGCAGCTTTAGTTACTCATTTATGCTGAGGCAGAAAGATTCTTTTTCTATGGGGGCATGTAGTTACCAGTGGCATTTGCTATACATCCAAAGAACATTCATTATTTGTTATAAACTATGGATTGAGAAAGCAGGCCTTTTCAGTGAATGAATATATAAAGAATGACTATTGTGAGTAATGAACTGAGGAACTCAGATAATGACTTCAGACTACAGGAAATGCTTAGCTACTCCTGCATTTATGCCTTGCTGCACATACTTTGCCAGAGTAGATTTGAAAACCAATCACTTCAACTGATTTCTATGGAAGGATAATAAATTGTAGACCTCTAGAGTCCAAAATCAGGTTAGCACAATTAGAAGACATCACATAAGGTCAACTAAAGTATACTAGGTGTAATACCACATTTGTACTATTCATTGCTGTTTCCCTTACACTGCTCAGTTGCTTGTTTATGTATTGCTTCATAGTAAGAATGTATGTAATTTTGTATTCTTGTTAACCCATTGTCCCCACACTCTCTACACGACGGTTTTCCCTTCCTGTAACCACTCTTAATACACACCTAGATGCTATGCCATGCCTCCCTTCTGCATTCCTAGCCAGTAAAGCTGCTGAATCCCTCCATGCTACTAGCTATCGACATCCAACCCCTCTCCCTGCCTCCTTTCTGTCTCTCCCTCTATGCAACCCAACCCCATTCCTCACCAGTCCACTCGCCTTGCTGAAATTCCAGCATTGTGTATCCAGTTGGTACATCTGCATCTCTATCTATACTCTGCAAACCACTGTGCAGAGAGTAAATCCCACTGTACAATGTATTAGGATTCATTCCTGTTCCATTCATGTATGGAGTGCAGGAAGAATGATTGTTTGAATACCTCTCTACATGCAGTAATTATTCTAATCTTATCCTGATGATCCCTATGTGAATGATATGCAGGGGATTTTAGTATGTTCCTAGAGTCACCATTTAAAGCCAGTTCTTGAAACTTTGTTAATAGACTTTCTCAGGGTAGTTGATGTCTAGCTTCAAGAGTCTTTCAGTTCAGTTCATTCAGTATTTCTGTGACACTCTCCCATGAATAAAACAGACCTGTGATCATTTGTGCTGCCCTTCTCTGTATACATTCAATATCCCCTATTAGTACTATGTGGTATGGGTCCCACACACTTGAGCAAATATTCTAGGATGAGTCACACTGTAAGAGCATAGGTGTGTGTGTGTGTGTGTGTGTGTGTGTGTGTGTGTGTGTGTGTGTGTGTGTGTGTGTGTACGCTAGCTTGGCAAAGGATTTATTTTGAAAGTTTGCAAGTTTTCTTTTTCTTCTGTGTATCTGTGTATGCCTGTCAACAACTCAGCACTTCTACTTTTCAGTGATTCGTCACCTTTACTCTTAAATTATTTACATTCTACCAAAACATTCCTTACTATATTTACAATAAGCATATATGCAACTTTAACTTTAAAGATTTCAGTGAACACTATCAGCCACCTGTATTTTGGAAAAATGAAAAATCAGTACACTATGAAAATTAATGTTAACTGTAATCCTTCTTCTTGACTGTGTAAGTCCTTTTGCCACACAGACAACAGAATTGGCCTACAAACATAGAAAGCTTAAATTTTATATGTGTCTCTGTGCTGCAATCACTACAAGACAGAACTGCGGTGTGGCATAAATGAGTCTCTGGAGGACAAACAGACTATGATGTACATAGTTACTTCACACAACATGATACAGCTTTATATTATTGAGTGGGTTACAACATTCCATAATACTTGAAAATAACCATGTGCAAAACTGCAATTGCAATGTATAATGTTTTGACAGACTAAACTGGAATGATTTCATTTAAAAATCCTTAAACAGATGTCTACAAGACAATTGTGGATGAACACCACATATTATTCTTACAAAATATTTTTGACCAATGAAGACTTGTTTCTTACAGGTTATTTATCCCAGGACATTAGTCCATAGGACATTACTGAATGAAAATAAGCAGAATATGCCAGCTTACTGATTTTTCTCTCCCCAACATTTGTTATGACTACAAGTGCAAATGTGGCTGAAATAAATTGTTTTAGGAGTTCCAAAATGCCTTTTTTCCAGCTTAAATTCTCATCAGTATTGACACATACAAATTTTGAAGTTTCCACACTATTTATTATGTACTCACCATGTGGTAACACTCTGTTGAATAATGATTTGACCTAGCCGTTTACTCTATCCATTTAATTAAAGTGTCATCCTCTCATCCTATTCTTTTGATTCATGTATCTTTCTAATTCATACATGTACTTTCTTGGTACATTTATTTATTTGTGAGAAAGGCATACTGACCTGTAGGAACTCATCATTCTTCACACTTCAAATGAAATTCATAACTCTCGATGTAGTTATTACAATAATCAGTTAGGTTTTAGTAAATTAATCTTGATATACTCTCTCATCTCCACTCTCTCTCTCTTCCTCACATGATTTCTTGCTACTCACAATGCCCTCTCTGCACTAACCCACATTAAACACCTGTTTTAATCAGATTAATAAGATGTACTTGATACAATTATTTCATCAGATCACATTATCACATTCAGTGCTTCAACTTGCACCAATTTTAAACTATAATAATGACAGAGGCATAAAACTTGAAGAGGTGTTCAATAGAAGCTTACTCTTTACTTTAGTGTTCAAAACATTCTTTTATGGAGTATTACCATCAGAAAGCTGGATATCAATTTGACAGCCATTAAGCTTTCAGTATTTTAATGAGTGAGACTGGAAACAATAAAGAATTTTAAAAAGCATGAAACTGGAAATCCATTCTTTTCAGTTTAAAAAATGGCTCCCAGAATGAACAGAAATGTGGAAAGTTGAAAACCTGAGTACTTTAAGTTTTACAGATGAGATTTCTATGAATAATTAATGCAAAGTATTAATATCATATCTGGTGCAATTAAATTCAAAAATTATAATTTTAATAATAGATTTTCAATTACATGAAGCTACTCTTTCCACAGGTTGAGCTTCATGTCCACTTGGATGGAAGTGTAAGGCATGAGACACTATGGGAGCTTGCAAAGTAAGTTTGTAATCAACTTGTGCACTTATTTAACTTCTAATGTTTCTGTTAGTGTGAACTTATGAATAGATGTACCCTATGAATTGCCTATGAATCAGTTCTAAATGATAGAACAACAGCATCTAATTTTTGCAGTACATTTCTGAATGACTTGTGCTACTTAAGAAAAAAAATTTCAATGTCAGGAGCATGCATAATTAATGTATTATCTCTTACATATAAAATGGCTTTTCTTCACCAACATTAGTCTTCACTGAAGTTAATCGAGGAAAATATTTCAAGAGAAATTAGCATCTGAAATGTTAATGTGGCAGAGTCAAACAATGTATGATATCAATTTCAATAATGTTTGCAGATCTGAAATGTTCTCCATATCCGTAAGTTCAACATTTAATAAAATCATATAAACTAATTTTGCTCCAGTGTAGCTTTTTCCCCAGGGGACCTTGTGCAACTTTGGTACCTTGCTTTGAGTCATTTAGTCTTTAAGCACTGTAGAGGTATGGTGATCACAGAAGCACATATTGCATTTTCTAACAAAATTCCATAATTTACTTATCTTCAAGCATTTATTTCTCATCAGTTTCTGTGTTGATACAGAGCTTAATTTAAAATATTGTGATAGCTTTGATCATCTGCCATAACTGCATCATGGATGTTTCAATGGATGCAAGGGAATGGGTGCTTTATGGAAATGTGTGGAGATCAGGTTGCATAACAATAACACTCAGCTGGTTGATGTTATTTTAAAAACAAATTGCATAAAATATGCTTTTGTATACAACTCACCTCATGCACATGTTTAATTAGTAAATAATATTTATTTCACAATTCTTCATTTATAATATTTTTTGCTGCACCTTGATTTCTTCATAGGAATCAAATTAAAATTAAAGCGAAAGAACATCTCTGATGCCTTCCCTAAAGTTTTGGTACTTCATTAATTCCTAAAAAGCATCAAGTGCTGTGCCTAGGGGGAAAGTAGTGCCACTTGCCCATTCAAATGATTTTTTTTAGTCAGAGGCAGACAGAAGGGGAAATACACAAGATAAATGTTTATGATGCCTCCTGTAACTTGAAAAGGAACAACATAGAAGCAAACCACCGCACAATGTGACAAGTAACTTTCAAATCCCTAACTCTTTGCAAATTTCTCAGTGCTTCCTCAAAATGTGCAGTCACTGACAAATAAAGTGAGTGAACTTCAAGTTCTTCTAGAGACTAAACTTAAATTTGTTACTGTACCTTGCATAACAGAACATTGGGTTGAAGAAGAAAAACTAAAAATGCTGAGTTGGCAAAATTTTGGGTTAGGTAGCTATTTCTATAGACCTATACTGACCCATGGAGAAAGCTGTATGTACATAAAAAATGGTATAAAATCTGCACCTATTCATTTAACAAAAGATCTACGTAAAGAAAGAGTTTTAGGGACATCCAGAATTGAATTAGTAGCTGAAAATGTAGCTGTTATTTGCTTGTATAGGGCTCCAAATGGCAATATACCTACCCTGCCTTCACATCTTAACAAAAAAGTGAAAAATCTCTTTATGTGTGGGGTTTTAATATTGACTTCCTGAAAGAAAGAAAACAAAAACTGATATTTTGAACCTTCTTTTAACTTTTAATTTAAAGCCTAAAATAGAAGCAGCAACATTGATAAGAGCAACATTGGTGTCAAATATCTGCAAATAAGCCATGTCAATAAAATACAAAAGCTTTCAATACAGGCTCTGAGGATCACGCGCACACAAATAACTTCTGTAGAACTAAAAAATCATTGTCAGTTTTCGAAACAGTTTGTATCAGCTGTTGCTAGGAACTAAAATGAACAAAAGATACATTCCTTCCTGTATTTACTAACCAGACAGAAGTAATAGCAGAAGATGTTACTGAAACCATCAAACTTTTCATTTGTGCCTGCAATGTTGTCAACTTCTTCCCATTTTTCATGGGAAGAAGTTTACAACATTGCAGGCACAAATGAAAAGTTTGATATTTTCAGCAACATCTTCTGCTATTACTTTGAACTATGTCCCCTTCCCCCCCCCCCAAAAAAGAGAGAAAATAATGCAGAAAAATAAGAGAAGTAATTGGCTCACACTAGCCATACTGATAACACTTTTAAAAAAGAGATTTTTATACAAAGCATCAAAACAAACAGAAAAAGCACCAGATTTTGATGCTTGTTGTAGGAGATATAAGCATCTCTTAAAGTCATTAAAATGTCTAAGAAACTGACAAACGAGAATTCTATAAAAAGTGCCCCAAACAAAATGAAGGCTATATGAGACATAGTAAGAAAAGAAATGGGAAAACATTGTGAAGAACACCACAATTTTGACTTTCTGGAAAACTCAACCAAAATATCAGACCCAAAAAAGTTGTAAATAAATTTAACTCTTACTTTACAGAATTAGCAGAAAATATTATCAAAATTCATCCACCAAATGCTTGGAAACAACAAGTTCCAGTTTAACTAAGTGTCTTTTTTATATCCAGTGGATGAGAAAGAAGTATCAAATGTCATAAGGGAACTGAAATAAAAATTTTCGTCTGGAATTGATAGCACCCTTGATGGCTATAATAGCAAAACCTTTTGCAGATGTTTGTAATTCTTCACTGGCTACTGGAATTTTTTCTGAAAAGTTGAAAATAGCAAATGTCCTGTTTAAAAAGTGCCTCTGTTTAAAAAGTGTCAAATAATAGCAGTAAGAAATTACAGACCAATCTCTCTACTATCCAGCTTTTCTAAAATATCAGAAAAAATATTTCATGATAGGTTGGTTCATTTTATAGAAAAAAATAATCTCTGCTCAAAATCGCAGCACAGTTTCTGTAAATGTAACTGATGGCAGTTCAGTGAATTGCCATCTCTGATTTTGTAAATGAGGCCCTGACCTTAGTAGACCATAAACAATGCTTATCTGCTGGCCATGCACCAAGGCATGTTTAGCCACAGGGTGATCCTCATTACCAACAAACACTGTCTGCCTGTGTCCGTTCATGCGAATGGACAGTTTGTTGCTGGTCATTCCCACATAGAAAGCTTCACAGTGTAGGCAGGTCAGTTGGTAAATCACGTGGGTGCTTTCACACGTGGCTCTGCCTTTGATCGTGTACACTTTCCGGGTTACAGGACTGGAGTAGGTGGTGGTGGGAGGGTGCATGGGACAGGTTTTACACTGGGGGCAGTTACAAGGGTAGGAGCCAGAGGGTAGGGAAGGTGGTTTGGGGATTTCATAGGGATGAACCAAGAGGTTATGAAGGATCACCCTGTGGCTGAACATGCCTTGGTGCACGGCCAGCACATCTTGGCACAGTGTTACACCGTCCGGGTTATCTGGATACTTCCCACTAACACCAAACTATCAGAACTCCGGAGACGGGAACCTGCCCTTCAATTTATCCTCTCTTCCCGTTACCCACCAGGCCTCAACCTCCGCTAATTTCAAGTTGCTGCCGCTCATACCTCACCTGTCATTCAACAACATCTTTGCCTCTGTACTTCCGCCTCGACTGAAACCTCTGCCCAAACTCTTTGCCTTTACAATATGTCTGCTTGTGTCTGTATATGTGCGGATGTATATGTGTGTGTATGTGTGTGAGTGTATACCTGTCCCTTTTCCCCCTAAGGTAAGTCTTTCCGCTCCTGGGATTGGAATGACTCCTTACCCTCTCCCTTAAAACCCACATCCTTTTGTCTTTCCCTCTCCTTCCCTCTTTCCTGATGAAGCAACCGTGGGTTGCGAAAGCTTGAATTTTGTGTGTGTGTTTGTGTTCGTTAGTGTCTCTATCAACATACTAACTCTTTCGTTTGGTAAGTTACATCGTCTTTGTTTTTAGATATATTTTTCCCACGTGGAGTGTTTCCCTCTATTATATTCACTTCATTTCCTGTTTTATAACATCCCAGACTGCTTTGCTTTTATTCTCTGCATTATATATTATTTTTTCATTATGTGACTTTTTGCTGCAATCAGCACCCTCCTGTATATCTTTTTGTTTCTGTGGTAAAAATTTAATAACTCTAACTCACTTGGATCTTTTTCATTGAAATGACCTACTTTAGTATCTGACCGCTCTTTCTAATACATTCTATTATCCATACAATTGCCTCACTCTTCTTTTAACAATGTTCTATTACAACATTTCTCCTCTTCTCATTTATTCATTCTTGGAATGAAAAACCTGTAGCTCCCAGAGTAAAGCTTTATTAGACTTTTTGCTTTTCTTACTAATCACAATGTTTATTTACTAGTATCTTGGCATTTATTGTTGTTACCATTGAAAACTCATTTCGTACCCCTGTAGTACATACATTCACTGTTTCTTGTGTTACCTAAAATATATGTTATTTCCACCTCATTCTCTCCATTGACATGCTATTCTGGCATACGGGTGATGAATGAGAGCTCTTAATACAATGAACAGTGAGTATGAGACTAAATAAACATTTATTTTCAAGCTTCTTCTGTAAATAAACAAATATCCTTAGACCAATGCAGAAAAAAAGCACAAGGTGACCCATGCTCATTCAAACTTTCTGACTTTTTAAAATGTCCTTTGCCCACTGTCAGTGAAGGAACAACACAAAAAAATTGTTTTATTGTATGTTTGTCACTGAATTTGTTAGTTTTTATCATAAATCTTTGCAATAGATGTTTCAACTTTTTTGGGATTTGGTGTTACAGGAAGAAAAATATGAAACTACCAGGAAATGGAACCTTTGAAGAGCTACAGGATGCTCTAGTGATAAAAAATCCAGTTGATCTCACACATTTTCTGCAGCCTTTTCTTATATTTACTCAATACATTGCGTAAGTAATTGTAGACAAATATTCTATCCAGGAATGGATTTTCTATTGTTGTATACTCCATTCTTAAAAAAAAAAAAAAAAAAAAAAAAAAAAAAAAAGTTTTAAAGAAACGTCTAACACATGTATCTATTAGAATGTATATGTCACTCTTCAGCAAAGTGCACACATCTGTGATATTTCCTAGTGGAGTTAAAACTGTGTGCTTGACTGAGATTCAGACCTAGAACTGCACACTGAAAGGCAACATTCTGGGTTCAGGTTCCAGTCCAGCCATAAGCATCAACAGGAAAGGGGGAGGGCACTTGCTCCCTCCTGGAATATGAATACAATCTTTTTATTCATTAAAGAATTCTCTCAAATTTCTGTCAATCATTGCAACTCCACTGAACTACACATTTAACTTTACCACCCAAGATGAAAAGTATTGTAACTTTAGCATTCACTACATAACTTGGACTTTCTTTGTTCAGATTCTGTTCATGTAAAATTATGCCAGTTCTTAGTGTTACTGTGGTTTTAATGCTGAGCTACAATGAAGATGGATGTGAACAGTTTCAGAAAAATGACAGAATAATGTCTTTGATCTTTTTTTGTCAGTTCCTCATTCAGCCCTTTTCATCATTCAGCCCTAACTGAACTGCAGAGAGGAGCTGGTCTTTCATCCTAGTGCGAGAGGTGATGTCATGTCATAATATGATGCCGTGAATCCTTGGGGCCCATGAGCCGCTTCTGTGCCGCAACTGTAGTTTAAGATTCATCTGTGGAAAAGAGAACCCCATAATCCCTTGTTGATTCTGCATTCAGTTTCACATGAGACAGCTATTGTAGTGCACTTGGAAAACACACCCATGCTATATTGTAGGTGTTAACACCTATACATAATCTCAAACTCAGCAGTTGAAATATTAATCTAGTCATATACTAGCTCTGGGCTATATTTTTCCTAATCAATCCCAAAAAGAAATAGCTTTCAAAAAATATGTTTTCCTACTTCAGGTATGCTGATTGTGATGTAGCAAGCTGGAATCTCTTTACTTCATCTCTTGTTTTGCCATCTGCCTTCTTAAATTCATTTTATTTTCATTTTTGCATTAACATACATGAGTATAATTTGCATTTCCATAAAAGAGAAAGGTTGGCCCTCAGTCTTAAAGAATATACCACCAGGTTTTATTTTGTGCTTAGTTTTGTGTATGTCATTAATTTCCTAATTTATTTGACTATTCCTAGTTAATATCTTTTGTTGTAGGGTGAAATCAATAATTGTTTTGTTACTTAAATTCTATTGTTCACTTATAAACAAATATAAATTTTGTACTAATTATAAAAATTTGGAAGAAGAACTACAAGGATTCTTTAAATATTTATTTGGCTCTATTCGAAAACGTGATAGCAAATCCAGCCCTTAATTAATTCCAAAATAATTACTAGGTTTGCCAAAAGTATTGTTTGCACAACTATATCTGTTAACTTCATTATTTAAACAAATAATTCAGCCTGACCTTTGTGGGAGAAGAAAATGTTAAAAAGAAGGAAGTTTTCGAAGTATTCAGTTAACTGAATGAGTTATGTTTTAATTGTAATTTCTGTAACTTAAGCAATGTGTAGTTCCAGTGTCTATTATCGTGAGGATATATGAAGGCCCAATTTTTGGTCCCGAGACAGTCAGTCCACAGCTGATTTTTAGATGAGAAACCTGCATTGATTAGATCAACAACAATGTATCAACTTAACCATGAAATAAGTGTAACACAAATAGGCTGAGTGTTAGAACAATGACAGTGTCTGTTCAATAGTGTCACATGTACCATATTATTCTGCAAGAACTGTGTGGTTAGGTTTTAATTGCTCATACTGTTCAACAGTAAATTATTGTAGCAGTATGCTGACATTTGCCTGCAACTATTAATGAGTTTTATCAAAAGTTAACCAGTAGTAAGCTGACCATATAACTGTGTAATATTGTGGAGTTGTGAACAGTGAAAGTAAAGAGCTCTGAAAAGCAAATGTGCAACTGTCAGCTACATCATTTACAGTAGTCAGTGTTGAACTACCCCCCATTTTTCAGCCAATATAACAATGCAGTATGTCGACACTCAGGACTATCAACGAAGAAATAAAGCAGGCAAATGTCACATATTCCACATGAAAAATACAAATCATGAAATAAATGTATTAAATTTTTAAACATGAACAGACGTGAAAATTCCAGAAACAAACCAAGTGTTACAGATGACATCAAAGTTGAATAAGCCTTTTCAGAAGTTTATTCCATGTTTCTCCACTTAAAGACCTATTAATGTGGCATTGTTACTGCTATCTCATAGGATTTTATCAATCATTCTGACTTTTAATTTTCAGTTTCAGGTTAATAGTGTGACTCTAATCTATGAAGTTATAGATGTAAGTGGACTGTGCATAGAAGCAAAATTTGAAGCTGTAGCCATAATGTTGCCAAACCAGGAAATTATAATAGTTTCAGTATACCACCCCATCCCCCCCCCCTCCCCCCCCCCCTACCAAAAAAACACAATGAAGACCTGTTTGTGGAGCTTCTGGAGAAACTGATATTTTTGCTACTCAAACACAAAAATTACAAACACTAATATATGTTGATATCAATATAGGCATTAGGTTTAAGAATAGAAAGATTGATAGCTTGCTAAATACATTAAGATCCCTCAACTTCAGTTGCATAAATGACAAATCCACAAGACAGGAAGCATGTCTAGATAATATAATTTCTAAGTTTCGTCTAAACAAAACAGAATTCAACACAATCAAGCTAGGCATTTCAGATCATGAGAGACTATGACTAAGATAAACTCTTAACAGCAAAGCAACTGAAACTTCCACAGACTGTAGTAAAATTATAAGACCAATTAACGAATCGAAGCTAAACAAGTTGACAAGTAAACTGGATTTAATAAAATGGGATAAAATAACAACCACTGCAGGTGCAAATGAATCTCTAACAAATTTCTAGAACTATTAACCAAAAATTTTGAAGCATGTTGTCCTAAATGCTGCAAGAAAATATCAAAGCAAATTGTTACATCAAACTACAAAATCTAAGACGCTGGTACACCCTACAACTAAGTAGAATTAGAATCATAATGCTACTCTATCATGATAGGTCCAACCACAATAATACTGACAAGGAAATATATGTGAAAGTGAAAGAGATTTAAAGGTCTGAAATCAAGACAGCTAAGTGCAAAGCAAATGATACATATATACTGAACTCAGTGAATAAATGCAAAGTTGCACGAGAAATTATTAAAACAGAAACTAACTGTGATGGTAAAGTATACCAGACACCAATTCCACCTGATATTCTAAATGAGCGTTTTGTCATTGTCAGTCGGATAACAGCATAATGGAGAATGTGAGTAAGGCAGAGTCACTTACTGAACCGTAAGCAGACAGACAGCTTTCACTGGACTTATGTAACTGAGAATATGGTCAATGAATCAATAGCTAAGCTCAGTAATTCTAGAGCAGAGGATTACTAAGGTCTATCAAATTATGTTATTAAATATATCAGAAATCAAATTGTAATGCCACTGACTAAAATAATCAACAAAATTTTAAATGAAGAGTGTTTAAAATATCTGTAGTTAAACCAGTACATAAGAAAGGAGATATAGCATCACCAGGTAACTATCGACCAATATCACTTATATCCATAATATGAAAAAATAATAGAATACTGCACGCATATAGTCAAAGCAGTTGAGAGAATGGTAGCAGAAATATACAATTGTTTTGAGAATAAAGATATTATCTGTGCAACACTGTTGGACCTCAGGAAAGCTTTTGATATGGTCTCCCACAATATTCTCATAAAAAAAACTCTACCACCGTGAAGTGAGAGAGAATGCTTTATGTCTAATACAGTCATACTTGGACAATAGAAAACAGTTAGTTAAGGTAAATAATCAGATGTCAGAATGTCTCCCAGTTGTCAAGGGCGTATCTCAAGCATCTGTTACTGGACCTTTCCTCTTCATTATTTATATAAATGATCTATCTGTAGTTGTATCATGTGGTACAGTGCAATATGCTGATGACACAACACTCATCACATGTGATATGTTATCAATCTTGAAAATGTGCAAAACAGCATGGCAGTGGCAATGGAGAGATGCACTACTTGGTTTGAGGCAAATGTACTGCAGAAGAATGATAGTAAAACTGAAGCTATTGTATTCAATATGAATGCTCCCAGTCATGATAACAAAACGGTAAAATTAGTAGGATTTCATATAGATCAAAAGCTCATCTGGGATTCCCACACTGGGAAGATATGTGGTAAATTGGCACATGCCCTATAATTGCTGTACAAGCTGAGGAGCAGTGTCAGTAAAGAACATCTGTTATATGCATGTTTTGCATTATTCCATTCACACCTGAGTTATGGAATACTATTGTGGGGCAATTCCATAGGCTCAAAATTAGTGTTTAAATGGCAAAGAAAGCCATAAGGTGCATAGCAGAACTTAGCCCATATGAATCATGTCAAGATTATTTCAAGAAACTGAATAAAATGACAGTACCTGGCATTTATATTTACAACTGTCTTGTCTTTGTTAAAGAGAATCTGAGTAAATTTGACTTAAGGAGAACAGTTCATGACCATAACATAAGAAGTGGACATACAGTTAACATGCCATTTACTAGGCTTGCAAAGACACGTAACAGCTACAAATATCTTGGTCCTGTCTACTTCAACAAATTACCTGAAAATGCCCACACAGTGCCAGTAAATAAATTTAAAATTAGCCTTTTGAGGTGGGTCAAAAGTAAAGTAATTTACTCCGCTCAAGAGTTCCTTGAGTATGTGACAAATGACCGACTTTCCTTATGAGAATGAATTATAAATTAACTGCAAACTATACATATGCCATGCTGTTCAACTATTTTATTACTGTTTCATGTACTAATTGTTAATTATCTGTTTTATTCTTTATTTGTCATTCACTTTACTATGTAGTTCATTTATTTTGTAATTGATCTCTAAGGAAACTTCTTGTTGTTATTGATATTGTTGTGGACTGGCAAGACAGCCAATCCACTATGACGTAGCCGAAAGGCACGCGTTTAAGCTCACACAGGATGGCGTGAGGTCTGGAACAGGACAAGGTCTTTATAGCAGCAAAAATAGTATGTAGCTTCTGGAATACTTAACTTTAATCCATAATTGGTGAACATCGGTCTGACGGTACATGCATTACAAGATAAATAGCAATTGATAATGGCGCCTTGCTAGGTCATAGCAAATGACGTAGCTGAAGGCTATGCTAACTATCGTCTCGGCAAATGAGAGCGTAATTTGTCTATGAACCATCACTAGCAAAGTCGGCTGTACAACTGGGGCGAGTGCTAGGACATCTCTCTAGACATGCAGTGTGGCGGCGCTCAGTTTGCGATCACTGATAGTGGCGACACGCGGGTCCGATGTATACTAGCGGACCGCGGCTGATTTAAAGGCTACCACCTAGCAAGTGTGGTGTCTGGCGGTGACACCACAGATATATGCACAAATGTGTATTGTATCCATCTAGGATTATTATATTGTAGTTAATAACATTTGTCATGTCAAAGTTTATATTTTATTATTATTGTATTAACACTGACAACACCAATAACATGTAAATATTCTCAATGGTGGAATAAAACATTTGCATTTGTATTTGTAATATTATGGGAGTAGGAATAAATTCTTATTGTGTGGCTATTTTCTAATTTTATGTCATAACTCAATAGATACACTGGATTTAGTCATATGATGATGCAATTTCAGATTGTTGAGTCAAAAAGTGGCATCTGCATTCATATTAATAAGATAAAGAGGTGTACTTTCATGTTCTAATGAAATATGCTTACCATTTAGGTACCAAAGTAATCTACCATAAATGTGCTAAGTAGATAAGTATTCATCTCTTAAGATACAACAAATTTGGAGCACTTTTTGTCAAATTTAGTTCCTGGGGCCTAACACATTTTTAAGCTCACCAAATCAGTAATATAAAAAATGACAAGTTTTGAATTTTGTCCCTTCGATGAAAAGTTTCTGCAGATGTCGACAAGTCCAACACAAAGTTTTAAATCAGCCAAAAGTTGCTAATTATTTGCTTTTTAACTGTTAATGTTATCTGTGTGGAAGATCTTTACCCATAGTGTTAGATGCAGTGGCGGACACAGAAAAACCTCGAGGAGGAGGCGGTAAAGACATCTTGAGCTACCTTCACTTTCACTGTAATAAAAAAGAATCAAGTCACATCCAAAGCTTAAGAAAGTTTTATTTAAACTGATTGCACACATATAGAAGACAACGCCATCTTATGACAGCATAAAAAAAAGTTACAATTGTGGTTCTCTTCCTTAAATGATGAATTCTATGTGCCTATTCTTCCTGGCAAATTGGTCAATTACACCATCAATAGGACAATCAATGTCAGGGTGAGTGTTCAACAGAGCTAAGCCATTAAGTTGATCCCTATGTGCCAGACAGAAACGTATAAAATATGATGACTCAGACACGTGTGCTACATAGGAAAGTACAATTACTCGACAACTCGATTCAGTCGAATCGATTAACGAAAGAAACTAATAAATGGCATGCGGGCTGACTGGTGGGGGCAGCATTGGTGGCAATGCAGATGGCCCCACGAGGGGGGTGGTTTCCCACTGAATGTAGCACATAAGATTTTTCTTTTTTTAGGATTTTCTTCTAGTTGCTACATCAAGTGGTGATTTTCTGTAACTCATTCTTGACTTCATAAGTTACTAGATGTCAAAAGAAGAACAAAGATTTAAATCGTAACTAAATGTCAAGCTTTAATAATTTCCTAAAATTCATGTAACAGGATAAAAAAGAAAGCATTTTGTCTAGAGAGTGGGAGGTGGAGGCCATTACAAAACAGATCATGAGGGTGACAGTGTACAGTGACACTGGAATCTGGAGGAACCTGTCCAATGGAATGAGGAAAGTAGCTGCACATTGAGGGACATATGTTTGGGTGGAGAAAGTTCAGCTGTAGCACTGCAGGAGTAATGCTATAACAAATGATTCAATGGAGCAAGAAGATCTTGTTAAGAGCTCCTGAACTCCATGACTCTGCCTAAAGAGTGTAGTACAGAATTTTGTGTCCTTAATAACTTCATTCCCTTGCATCTGCTTCACACAAGACTTGGAATAAAATATGGAAACACTCTGAGAAAACAATGCAGATGCCAGCCAAGTCTGCAGGTTGCACTTTTGTATTTGACCACAGATGGCACCTGTGCAATGTAATGTCCTTAATATCTTGAAAGGGTCAGTCATGGTCAGAACAATTTTCTGTGTAGCTGTGAGTGCATTCTGTTGGGGCTAAGTGATTTCAAATGTCGGCGAATTGTTGGTGCTTGTATGATGAGTGCTTCTGTAACCAAAATAGCTGAAGTATTCTGTGTTTCGAGAGACATCATATCAAAGGTTTATACAACATATTAGGAAAATGGGAAAACATCATCCACTAAGTCACAATGCAGACTAATGTCTGTGATGGGTGATTGTGACAGACAGTCATTGAAGAGGATTGAGACAAAAAGGAGGAGGATGACAGCTCCAAAAGTCATTATTATTTATTTATTTATAACAGTCCACTTTCTTGATTACAACATTGGACCATTGCATATAGAATTATTTATATGTGAATTTCTATTATAATCTACTATCCTCCTTTTTTAAATTTGATTTGTTTATTGTTCTGAACATTGAATTAAGTTTACATTGTTGATAATAGTATTTTTCCTCCTCTTTATTTCTTTCTGTTACTACCGCTCTAACTTTTGAATGGCTACCTACAGTTTTTCTGTGGCATCTCTGTTGACCCTTAGTCTGGTCTTCCTTTATTGTGACAAAAAGAGAGTCATAGGTTTTCATTATTTCAAACTATCTTCACTAATTTACAGTTATGATTATACCTGTTGTTATTACTAGTGTTCTGACAGCATATACTACTGGTACAATAACAAGCACTATGACTATTACATTTATAACAAAAAAGTTGCCAATACTACTACCACTGCCTAGATTTTTTTTCTTTCTTCAGCAAATGTTACTACTACTGAAAATTATTTTAGTATTACTAACACTAATATTAATATGTCTGCTATGAACACATATGATTAGCGTTTCTGTTTATGGTTGTCAGAGATGGACACACATACAATTTACTACTAATGAAATGTATCTAGTTTCTCTCAATTTTCCATACCAGATTGGTCACCCCATCAAGTCCAGCAATATTTTGCTGCCTCCAGGCAGCATGGTGACAGATCAAAGTGCATCACATATACTTCACTGATTCTTCTCAGTCTCCTTGGGTACGCTTGTGACCACCTTCCTTCACTCATTCTGTTACAGGGCCAAGTTATTATACAGTTCCCCACACTTATACACGGGCCTTAAGTCATCTCTGCTACAGTGTCTGTTAGCTGTAGTTGTGCCTTGTACTTTCTGAGACAGTATCAACGACAAGATTTAAGGTATTAAAGACCTTTTACTCTTAATTATATCACAATCAGAGCTTAATTTATGTCTTAAAACTGCCTACCAGTCTTTGCCATATCTTCAACTAGGGAACATTTCAATAGGACGTAATCAAGCCTGATTGGTGCTTTTTTACCAATTCTATTGAGATACATAGGATACAGCCCATGCCCAGAAAGATAGTGGACAAGTCCCCTAATTGGTTCAAAATGTATCATCTGAAGCCTTTCAGTTGTGTCAGGAACAAACTGAAACATTCTCCTTCCTGTGTCTGATGAATTCCATCACTGCTACCATTACATTAAACAAATATTAAAATCTTTATTACTACTAGCTTTGTTGCCACTTCATTGGGACTTCCATATATATATTTTTTAATCTCATTCAGCCAATAGATGACAGTCCCTTTTCTTATTTGTAGTTCCAGTGGACAATAGATCCATTAATATAGTCAGGATGTCTGTAGATGTCATGCTGAAGGCTTCACAGCATCATAGCAGAAATCTTCACTGAACTTCTCATATTGCAGCAAAAGATTTGACCAGTCATAACCTGTGTACCCAAATACTTGCACCATGGCCCACAACTGCTGTTAATATAGAGTTATGGTACAGTCTAATTAGATTCAGGGGGAGATGAAACTACCTTTGTCCCATATTATTAATTTTTTTAAATAATTTTATTAATGATACAATTCCCTTTCCCTGCTATAATTACTTTGTGGATGTTGAATGCTAGTGTTTGTCAAGGTGCACTCCTGTTGATAGTATGCTTTCAGATTCTATCCTGGATTATTTTAATTGATAGATCCCTAAAAAGTTTTCCTTTCAGTAACACCTGTGAGCACCACTCATACATGTTTCCATTGAGTTTGCTGTCCTCATTTTCTAGCAAATCTTGACTGTTGGTGTGAAATAAAAGTAACAAATCATCAGCATATGTAACAATTCTTGACTGCTTTGTAATCTAGAGAGAAGTAGTTCTAACTTAATGTCCCAAAATTCAGGACTGCAGACAGAGGCCTGAGGGTGTCTTTTTGTATTACATTTGGTAACTGTTGATGTGGGACTCGGTAATGTCACATATCAATCTTTGGAGTAATCCGTAAGCCAGCAGTATAACATTCTTGGGCAACCCATTTCCCTTAATGTTTTAAAGAATGAAGGATAATCTATTAATTAGTGCTTTTTGGTCTTACCAAGTACATTTATTAGGCAAATAGGCTGGTATGATTTGGAAAGTATGGGCTCTTTATCTTCTCTCTTTTCTGTAATGAACACTTCTGCCATTTTCCGCCAATTTTGAAAGTGCTCCTGGATAATGCATTCATTAATTAACCTGCTTATTTAAGGAACTCCGTTGGGACTTAATGATTGTATTACCTCATCTGGTATACCATTGGGATCAGACGCTCCTTTCATTTTCATATCACAAAGGATGTCAGTGAGCTCTATATCAGTACATGGGAATATCACAACTATATCATCATAAGGCACTTCGAGCTCCTCTCTGTTTTTTTGTGACATTCAGTGTCCTCTTTTTCATCACCAGCTGGAAGAAGAACTTGAAGGAGAACTTCAGCAGACTCCTTCAAGTTTTTGTGTCATCTGGCCTTCAGTCAGATTGTGGATAAAGCAGTAAGCAATCTTATTTTTTCAGTTATAATTTTATAGGGCATGCACCAGGGATCTATCACCAGGTTTTCAAGAACAAACCTCTTCCAGCTAGCTTATCTGACAGACCATATCTCAGATTATACCTCTCTTGTAGTTGCATCAGTCTAAATTCTTCTTTGATATATTCTTCATGCCTTCCATACTTGTCTTCTAAGCTCAGTAAGTTCTGAGCTCTGAGGGGTCAGTTGTGCTGTACTGACATGTTTCTCCATTGGCACAACCTCTTTCATTAGTTTCTGAATAGTGTTCGATAATTCAATTTTTTTTCACTTTTTTGTCAACTTTACCTCCTGGTTCTATCAGGGGTGGAAAAATGTACTTTGGACAAAGAAATTCTAGTTTATTTTTCCAAAATTTCTTACCACTTTTAATGAAAGATTTCTGTGTTGCTCCTTGTACCTCCCTAGTGAGGCAATATTTTATCAGATTATGATTGCTAGTTGTCTGTCCTGAGGTGACATCCCACTGTTGACTGTAGCTACAAGCTGATACAGTTGTGAGTGTATTGTCTATATTGGATCTTGCTCTTGCTCTGTTTTGGTAGGCAGAAGGGTTACCAGGAAGATTATCCACATAAAACTGTTGTTCCAGAATCGCTTCTTACAATTCAGGACCTCTGTCATCTGGCGTTTCACTATGCTACAAGACAGATTTAGCATTTCATTTGCATCCATACCAATTACAAACTTACTTAAAGAATCTGACAAATCTGTTTTAACTTTTGGATGCATATTGATATGAGGTCTGCTCAAAAAATTCCAGAACTTGTCCACAAAATTTTTCTAGTCTTACCTTTTACTTATTCTACATGGTCTCCTTCCCACACCCAATGCTATTTCCATTTCCAGAAGCAGTCTTGGTACACCTCTTGCTGGATTGTGCAAAGTGCCATTGGTGAATTTTCTTTTGTCTCATCTATCATTGCAGATCTGCATCCTTTCAACGGGGTTTTCAACTTTGGAAATAAAGAAAGTTGTCGGGGTCCAGCTCTGGAGAGTATGGAGAATGAGGCAGTACAGTGATTTCATTTTTGTGCAATAATCACACACCAATAAGGATGAATGTGTGGGTTATTTTATGCAAGAGCCACGAATTGTCTCACCACATTTCAGGCCGTTTCCTTCTCACATTTTCTCACAGGCATCACAACACATCCCAATAGTACCATCAATTAACAGTTTGTCCCTTTGGCACAAATTCATCATGAACTAATCCTTCAAAGTCAAAGAAACTATCAGCAAGGCTTTGACATTTGGTCTGACCTGATGAGTTGTTTTGGTCTTGGAGAACCTTTTCTGACCAATTGTGAAGATTGAACATTGGTCTCAACATCATAACCACCTCTCATCACTAGTTACAATTCTCTTATGGAACATCTTGTTCTCATTTGCACAATCCAAAAGCTTTTCACAGATTGGGAGGTGAACGTCTTTCTGGCCTTGACTCCTGAGTTGTGGTATGGACCTGGTGGCAACAAGCTTTCCAAGGTGCTGTGTACGGCTTTCATGGCATCATCCAGCTGAAATGTTACAACTGAAATGTTAGATCTCCCTCAGGAGTCCATCCAACAAATCTACCAATCAATGCCAAGCTGAATAAATCCTTGCATAAGACCAGAAGTGGACCAACACATTATTGATTTGTTCAAATTGTGAAGCTTGTTTTTTTTCTTTTTTGGGAGTGTAGTACTAATTCTTTCATGAAGTGAGCTAGATAATTTTGATATTCCAATCTTTGACAATGTTCAGTTTATATCATAACAAGATGGCCACAGGGTATATATGAATAAACAGTTTAGCTGTTATTGGTATTATCAATATCTGTAAAGAGTTCATAATGTTCACTGTCTGAAGCAGTTCAGTAAGAGAATTCAAACACCAGCTAACATAGTATCCAAAGTGCCTCCCACAGCATGGAACATAGAAAGGTGGAATATCACCAGTTGCTAAATAAACATTATTTTTCTTTGTTGATAACTTTTCTATGCATAACAAATACACCCTGATTACATAAAACTGCTTAATTCTCATTCACATTGTATTTTATTAAGTCTTATTATTTAATGTATAATTTACCAGACTGCTAGTGGCAACACTATAATTAACTGTTAAAAAATATTTCATTTAGAGAAATATTATTTAGAGAAATATTTGTGATTTAATGTCATGTAAACCATGAGCACTTCAACATTTGACAATGCTAATAATTATTTGTTTTAGTATTTACATACATCATTTAAAAGCCCTCTTTCCTACTTTTCAAAAGACCATGTTACCTTTTTTGAAAACTGTGTTATTTAAAAGCTATTCATATTCAAAATTATTGTATTTTAGAATGGTCAGATCTTAAAAATGTAATCCTTTCCCAAACCCAGTGTTACAGTTTTATAACTCTTTCTAAAAATATATAATTTTCCAAGACTGATATGTTGGTTTGTAATATGCTTAAATTAAAAAAAAATAATTTTCCAGTAAATTCTTGGCAGGCTTTGGAAATCCCACAACAAATTAAATCCTCCTCGACCTCATAAAATATTACCCATTATTTTTGCCATATTCAGGGCATAAGCTTATGTCCAAACAAATTAGTTCTTTGTCTAATGTGTCTAGATTAATAGTATAGTTAAGAGTATTATTCACTGGATAGTAGAAGCATTGAATTGTCAACAAACACAAAAAAGAATGAAAACTACACACACACACACACACACACACACAGCTGTGCAGCTATATTATGCTAGCTGAACATATAATGTTGGGGCTGCAGTTTGACATGTAGACTAGAGTGAAGTGGTGTGTTGGGTGGGGAAGGTAAAGGGAGAAAGAGGTGGGAAGCCAGGAGAGAGGTTAGGAAGGGTATGTGGTGCTTCTGAGAGATGCAGCAGGTGTCTAAGACAGAAATGCAGGAGGGCAAGGCAGCAGGTACACGGGATAGGAATACAAAACAGTGGATCTGGAGACTATGAGTTCATGCAATGCATGATGAGTGTTCTGTTTGGATTGGTAGATAATGACAGGACTGAGGAAGAAAACAGTTGGTGGAGGGTGTGGATTCAATGGGTTAGTATGTATTGAAGCCAGGAGGATTGCAGAGCCAAGGATGTGTTAAAAGGATAAAGCCCATCTGCACAGTTCAGAAACGCTGATGCTGCGGGAAAGGATTCAGGTGGCCCAGGTAGCAAAGCAGCCATTGAACTCAAGTATGTTGGGCTCAGTAATGTGTTATGCCAACTTCCACTCTGCTCTTGGCCACAATTTGGCTATGCTCATTCATTCCGTTGGATAGCTGGTTGGTGGTCATGCCAACATAAAACACTGTGCAGATTTTGCTACAGAGCTGATATATGATGGCTGTTTTCACACATGGCTCTGCCTGTGATAGGATAGGAAAAGCTAGCAACAGTACTACAGTAGGATGTGCTGAGTGAGTAAATATAGCAAGTCTTGCATCTGAGTTCTCCACAGAGATATGATTCCCATGGCAAGACTCTAGGAGTGGAAATGGTATAAGGACAGATCAGGATGCGGTGTAGGTTGGATGGGCAGTGGACTACTCCTGTAAGTGGAGTTGGAATATGATTTCCCTAAATCATTCCAAGCAAATGCCAGAATGATTCATTTGAAAGCCCTTGGCCAATTTCTGTTGTGTTTATGGATTTTGGAAAGAATGTAGAGTGAAAATTTCATTCTAGAAACAACCCCCAGGCTGTGGCTAAGCCATGTCTCCACAATATCCTTTCTTCCAGGAGTGCTAGTTCTGCAAGGTTTGCAGAAGAGCTTCTGTGAAGTTTGGAAGGTAGGAGGCGAGGTACTGGCGGATTTAAAGCTGTGGGGGCAGGGCATGAGTCGTGCTTGGGTAGCTCAGTTGGTAGAGCACTTGCCCGCGAAAGGCAAAGGTCCCGAGTTCGAGTCTCGGTCCAGCACACAGTTTTAATCTGCCAGGAAGTTTCATGTAGAAGGTGGATTTTCAAGGAGTCATTAGGCTGAGGAGGGAAACAAATTCAGGGGAAATATTTGGTGATGGGCCTAAGGATTTCAGATTACTTTGTTCTGGAATTGGATCACTATGGCAAAGCTTGTAAGTGGAGGAGTCACACAGATGGTGGGAGCCCTCCATCAGATAATCACTGTGCATCATGACAGTTGTGGAGTCTTTGTTTGCAGGGAGGATTATTACATCAGGGCCGCTCTTGAGGTTGTGAATGGCTGTTTGTTCTTTTGTTGAGATATTTATGTTTTTGGGAATGGACATGGGGAAGGATGGTGAGGCTAAGTTGGAGGTAAGAAATTCCTGGAAGATGACTGAGGGATGTTAAATGAGGGTGGGTGGATGTTGGTGGGGGATTGGGGAGGAGGGGGGGGGGGGGGGGGAAGGGAAAGTGAGGAGTGTCATAGTTGGATGGTGGTATGAACTGGGAGAAGCAAAGTTCAATGTTGGTATTAGATTGGCATTGTTTGGAGGGATTGGAAGCAAGAAGTGTTTTCACTGTAGGGATCAGGAGGAGGAGAGTAGGTCTTTGATGAGTCCAGCTTGGTTGAACTTGAGGTGTAGGGCTGAAGATGAGCTGTTCGAGTAGAATAAAACATCTGTAGGATTGAGTTTCTTGGTGGATAGGTAGGCAACAGTGCTTTGGGTTTCTTTATGTTCTGGGTTTCATGGAATATTGGGAGGGAGCTTTGGAGGATTTGACAAAAGGAGAAGATCAACAAAGCAGGGCCTGGGTGCTATGTGCAGTTGACAATGGCGTTCACGAAGAGTAGGAATGGTGTTGGTGGCTAGTGGTATTCTGTACTGAAGGATGTCAATAAATCTGATAATTGTTGGATGCCTAAAGTGCTCTCCATTTGGGAAATATGGTGTGGGTAGTTGGAACTTTACAGTAATAGTACCTTGTAGAGGAAGCAGAGATGTTTCTAGAATGTCTGTGCCATGGAGATTTGTTTCTGAAGCATTAGGTATTAAAGGGGTAGCGACTGTCGGCATCTGAGACTTGGAAGGTCAATGTGAAGGAGGGGTGGGATCCACAGAAGGGAATTTTTACAGTAAAGTCATTGGGGGGAGGGAGGGGGGAGAGGGGAGGTCCTATACCTCAAGCAGATCTCAAGGAACATGATGTAAGGCTGTTTTTTAGCTAAGGATAGGGGTACTTTTCTGAACTAAGGCAGACAAATGGAGCAGGGGCCATTTGGAATGGGATGTCAAGTGAGTGGAGGGGAAACACATGAAATAGCCACAGGAAATGGACAAACTGAAGTGTTATATGGTTGGAAAGGGAACTATGGATAACAAAGTGTGGGTTTTGGGGATGAAAACCTCAGAAGAAATTGTGCTGAGATGTGTGCAACATTACTGTGAGGCCAGGATATTCTGTCATGCATTAGTTACCATTGTGTGCAGAAAAAAAGAGAACAGACCTAAAATTGTGATGAGAACAATGTGTGGGGAGGGGTAAGTTGATTTGAAGATGAAATGTAGTAATTTGTTGCTTAGTGCAACCCCTGACCAATTCACCCACCCAGCACATCCTATTCTGTTGCTGTCACAGGCTTATCCTATCTCATCATAGGCTGGACCATCTGTGAGAGCAGCCATGTCATATATCACCTCTGCTGCAAAATCTGCACAGCATTTTATGTGGGCATGACCACCAACCATCTGTCCAACAGAATGAATGGACACTGCCAATCTGTGGCCAAGAGGAGTGTAGACCACTCTTCTGTCCTACTTCATGTAGGTAGAACACAGTTTATGATCACTTGCACTGGTAGTAACACAGATGCCAGCAGAATGAAGGAGGATGTTCCAGAGGTAAATGACAGAGACCACAAAGAGAACGAATAAGCAAAACAAGTTCAAAGCATAGTAGAGTCATCTTAAATGTAAACTCTAATCCAGGGACCAATCCAAATCACAAATGTAAATCAGGCAAAGGTCAAAACTCTACTATTCAATAACGTGTAATTAAATGCTTCAGTAACTAATGACAAACTGGCTACAAATAGCTGGGCTCAGGTATTTAGTGCTAAACACTAGTCTGAGGGTGACAGCACCTCATGTGCTTCCCATGGCAGCTGCACCTTGAGCCCAAGTATCTCTGATATGTTCTCTCTCTCAGTACTTGGGCTAAACAGTGACTCTGAAACACCATTAGATATTAAACCTCTCCCACCTTTAATTGGCACTTAAGCTGAAAATGACCCAGCCTGTGCCAACTTCACTGAGGAAGGGGAGAGAGAGATGCAGCAATTCCCACCAAAGGCTACTGCAATAGGTCCCCATCATGATTGGCTACTGTGGGAGGTGGCACCATCTGTGTGAGTCCTGCCTGATTGACAAAACCTGGGGCACAGCTTGGGCCAGCCAACAGGGTAGCAGGCACCAGATGTGGTTGAGATGGGACCAACCAGTTGGTCTCCATTGGCACCACAGTCACATAATACTAAACCCCCATCAATGATGAGGGAAGGAGACCACTGGTGGTGGATGTGGGAGCCAGAAGTAGCAAATTGGGAAGAAGTTGTTTGGCCATCAGGTAACATCGTTGGTCATTGTCCACTTCCTGTCAATGCCTAACAATAGGGCAGAGATTTTAGTGGTAAGAGGTGGACTGGTGGGCTGGCTTGTCCCTGGAGTGGTTGCAGATGGCACACCAAGTTGGCAATGGAGGGAAAGGTGGAGGCAGTACATCACATTGCAGATGGAGCTAAGTCTGTTGCTTGACCAGCTACTCCTGCTGGCTTCAGCCTCAAACTTCTGCTTACCCTGCTGCTGATGATGATTACACCATGGTCCACCTGAGGTTCAGCCTAAAGTATGTGCCCATACATGGGAGGCCATGTCGTAATATGGCTGTGTGTGTGGGCAGTGCAACTTCTGAATCAGGTTTGTGCCTGTCTAAAATTTTGGTTGGGCTACATCTATTCATGGGGGATGGACTAGTAGGTGGCGAGCAAGCTGTTGAGTGCTTCCCTAGAGTTGTCTGTCATCAGTAGTTTGTGCATCTGCTTCTTGAATGTTCCGATCATCTGTTCAGCTTCCACATTGGATGTATGATGGAAAGGGGCAGTGGTCAGATGCTCAGTGCCATTGCCTCAACAAAAATCCTGAGATGCAGATGCCACAAACTGAAGGCCATTGTTGGAAAATGGGGTGGAAGTTGGCCCTCTATTGCAAATATGATGAATAGGACATGGGTAGTAGCTGCCATAGTATTTGTAGCCATCCATGCTACATGTGGAAAGTTAGAGAGGACATTGACCACTAGCAATCACATTGCTACCCAGAATGGTGCAGCGATATGCACTATTTGCCATGGGTGGTCATGGTGGACCAAGGGTTGAAACGGTGTGCTCTAGTTAACTGGTTGTGAGCACAGGCATGGCAGTTCCAGGTGATGCATTCAATGGTTGCAACACCCCAGACTAATACACATAACATTGCAGTATTGCCTTCATTCTGCATATTCCCCAATATGCTGTGTGGAGGAGCGTCAGGACATTGGACCGGAGCACAGGAGCAACTACCACCCACTGTTCAGCATCATCCATAGCCAACAAAATGAACCCCTCACAGATGTTAGGCCAGTGTTGTAAGGATAAATAGGTGTGCTACTCTGGGTCAGTGACCTTAGGCAAGTACTCTAGCCAACCCTGTGGTAAAGCAGTCAACATCGTGCAGAGAAGCAGATTGTGGGCGATTTCTGCTGCTACTTTGGATGCCATAATTGGAAATTCATCAACAGCATTTTGCTGATTTGTGTCTAAGGCAAAATGTAGAGCCTCATGCCTATCAAATTTGGCATATGGGCCACACAGCAGGCAGGGAAGTGTGTCAGCATTGGAGTGATTTGTGACAGATCAATAATACACTCCTGGAAATTGAAATAAGAACACCGTGAATTCATTGTCCCAGGAAGGGGAAACTTTATTGACACATTCCTGGGGTCAGATACATCACATGATCACACTGACAGAACCACAGGCACATAGACACAGGCAACAGAGCATGCACAATGTCGGCACTAGTACAGTGTATATCCACCTTTCGCAGCAATGCAGGCTGCTATTCTCCCATGGAGACGATCGTAGAGATGCTGGATGTAGTCCTGTGGAACGGCTTGCCATGCCATTTCCACCTGGCGCCTCAGTTGGACCAGCGTTCGTGCTGGACGTGCAGACCACATGAGACGACGCTTCATCCAGTCCCAAACATGCTCAATGGGGGACAGATCCGGAGATCTTGCTGGCCAGGGTAGTTGACTTACACCTTCTAGAGCACGTTGGGTGGCACGGGATACATGCGGACGTGCATTGTCCTGTTGGAACAGCAAGTTCCCTTGCCGGTCTAGGAATGGTAGAACGATGGGTTCGATGACGGTTTGGATGTACCGTGCACTATTCAGTGTCCCCTCGACGATCACCAGTGGTGTACGGCCAGTGTAGGAGATCGCTCCCCACACCATGATGCCGGGTGTTGGCCCTGTGTGCCTCGGTCGTATGCAGTCCTGATTTTGGCGCTCACCTGCACGGCGCCAAACACGCATACGACCATCATTGGCACCAAGGCAGAAGCGACTCTCATCGCTGAAGACAACACGTCTCCATTCGTCCCTCCATTCACGCCTGTCGCGACACCACTGGAGGCGGGCTTCACGATGTTGGGGCATGAGCGGAAGACGGCCTAACGGTGTGCGGGACCGTAGCCCAGCTTCATGGAGACGGTTGCGAATGGTCCTCGCCGATACCCCAGGAGCAACAGTGTCCCTAATTTGCTGGGAAGTGGCGGTGCGGTCCCCTACGGTACTGCGTAGGATCCTACGGTCTTGGCGTGCATCCGTGCGTCGCTGCGGTCCGGTCCCAGGTCGACGGGCACGTGCACCTTCCACCGACCACTGGCGACAACATCGATGTACTGTGGAGACCTCACGCCCCACGTGTTGAGCAATTCGGCGGTACGTCCACCCGGCCTCCCGCATGCCCACTATATGCCCTCGCTCAAAGTCCGTCAACTGCACATACGGTTCACGTCCACGCTGTCGCGGCATGCTACCAGTGTTAAAGACTGCGATGGAGCTCTGTATGCCACGGCAAACTGGCTGACACTGACGGCGGCGGTGCACAAATGCTGCGCAGCTAGCGCCATTCGACGGCCAACACCGCGGTTCCTGGTGTGTCCGCTGTGCCGTGCGTGTGATCATTGCTTGTACAGCCCTCTCGCAGTGTCCGGAGCAAGTATGGTGGGTCTGACACACCGGTGTTAATGTGTTCTTTTTTCCATTTCCAGGAGTGTAGATCTCATAGCAGTAGTGGCATAGTTACAATGCCAACTGTTGCAGCAAGAGCACTGTTTTATCAGGAATTCTTGAAGAGGGCCAAACAGAAGAACATCAGGTAAAACTTAGCACCACAGGCAAACATGGGTCTATGGTGCGTAACTAATGCTCCCTTCCCAGTTTGTGAATAATTCCTCTGTGGTGCAGTTAATGTTTCAGATGCACATGGAATGGGCTGCTTTGTGCCATAGTGTATTTGGAGGACAGTACGGTGCAAATGTCAAAATCTGACGCATCAGTGGCAAGTGTTAAACGCATCCTAGGATGGAATGTAGCTAAAGCAGGGGCCAACATAAGGCACTTTTTAAGCTGCATGAAAGCCTTCTAACTCACCTCTAACCACACAAATTAACACCATTTTTATCCAACAGATTGAGCAGATGGGAAATGTGGGCCACATTGGGAACAACTTGGCATAATAATTTATTTTGCCGAGGAACAACTGCAATTCTTTGAGGTCCTTAGGAGCTGGTAAGTCAGCAATTATATCCATATTATCCTGTGTGAGTGTGAGCCCATACCTACTTAATGTATATCCTAAGCACTTGACACATTGCTCAAAGAAACTACATTTGTCGAAGTGACAATGCAGACCATGGGCGTGGTGCCACTCAAATAACTTCCGTAGATGGCACAGGTGCTGCTCCCTGTGACCCCATAACTAACATGTCATCTAAATAATTAACACAGTCAGGGATACATTGGATGAGTTGCCCAAGATATCTCTGAAATATTGTGGAAGCACTTGCAACTATGAATGGCAACCATTTTAATAGTACATGCCGAATGGTATACTAACCACTAAAAACTGTTTCATCTGATCATCTATAGGAAATTGAAAGTAGGTATCAGCGAGATCTACATTTGAAAAATAATGGTTCCCAGCCAATTTGACCAATAATTCCTATGGTCCAGGAAGTGGATACAAATTGACATTTGCTTGATCATTAATGGTGGACCCAAACTCACCACAAATGTGAAACGTTCCTTTAGGTTTCTTAACGACAACCTTGGGCATAGCCCAGAGGTTATATGATGCTGGGTTGGTTGGTTGGTTTGGGGAAGGAGACCAGACAGCGTGGTCATCGGTCTCATCGGATTAGGGAAGGATTGGGAAGGAAGTCGGCCGTGCCCTTTCAGTGGAACCATCCCGGCATTTGCCTGGAGTGAATGATGCTGGGGATATAACACTCACACTACACAATGAATCTACCTCTGCTTCAACTGGCTCATGCATGGTAAGAGGCACTAGATGAGCTCTACAGAACTTAGGCACTGCCAATTGCCTTAAGGGTATGTAGACCTGGAACCCTACTGCACAACCTTCACGTAGGGTCAAACAGCTGCTTAAATTATACATATGAATATCAAATTCCATTATGGGATCATAGCTGAAATTAGAAGAGACTCATCCTGAATTTGAAAACCAAGAAGTGCACAACTTGACTACAAGCAAGGTTAGTTGCTGAATTTCATGTTTATACTTATCTTCAGTATGTGTCCTCATTTATCAGAGACACAACCATGTCTGTGTAGACCTGGAAATTGGTCATCATCCTGTTAACATCCACTTGCAAAATAAGACACTGCAACCTGCCTGCTGCTACCAGGGAACCACCAAGATAGTGTGTAGCATGCTGACAGCTAATGTGGTTGATACACGCCAGCTGAGGTGGACAATGGCAAGGTGCCCCATTTCATGGCATGCAAAGCAGATGAAATCACAGAAAAGGCAGTGATACTGTTGATACTGTGAAGTCTGGACATGATCTGTTGTCATGAACATTTTCGGGTTCCTTTCACAATGACAGGAAAGAAATGTTGCATGAACCCACACCCAGTTTTGGTCACACTAGCAGCAAACAAAGTGCTTCTGTCTCTGCATGTCTGTCAATGATGAGGATGGGAGATTGCTAACTACTGCACTAACTACAGAAACCTATGTTTCTGGGCTACTGAACAAATGGGTGCTCAGTAAATCAGATGATGACATTGATTGTAAGCCATAATTGATCATAGAGTGCAACAGTGACTAATACTACTAGCTATGTCAACAGCAGAGGAATTGGGAAACATAGCTTGCACCACTGTAGTTACTTCAGCTTTGGAAATTTTTAACACCTCACCTGAGGTGGGATCATATGCCTCTAAAGCCTTTGCACTGATTTCTTGATAAGGAGCAAGACAGATAATAACATCATGGACCAAGGAGTCCACACATGATGCATCACACTGTTTACAGGAAAAATCACACTTGCATGTCAAACAATGTAAGCCAGAAGGCCATGCTGTGTAACATTGCTTACATTGCTTAACAGTTGATTAACCATGAGCTTAGCTGCAATGACAGAAGTTTTGTGATTGTAATAGTCATTCAGAAAACTACAAACAGCAGAGAAAGTCAGACTACTAGGATCTGAGGATAGGCATAATTTTTCACCACTTTGTACAGTTTCCAACTAGAAGACAGTAAGGGTGCACACTGACATTCAGAAGATAACAATGTAAATAGACTTCTCAACACTGTCTACCTTGCTGACAGCTGTTGCTGGTGCAGTACCCACTGTTTTGCTCACAGTTGCTGCAGTTGTTGCTCCTGCTGTTGTTGTAACTGCTGTTGTTGTTGCAACTGCTGTTGCCACAATTTTAGAAACTTAGAACAAATGCCTCACCAGAATAATGGCACAGTGAGAAAGTACTTGTCACCGCTCTTCTATCCTATTCTGCATGAGTAGAACACAGTTTATGGTAACATGTGGCAGTGGTAATGTAGAGGTTGGTGGAGTGATACAGTTGATTCTGGAGGTAAATGACAGATGATATCACAGAGTGAATGAATAAGTAAAACAAGTCCAGACCATAGCAGAGGTGGTTTTGTGATGTCTGCACCTAAGAGGTTTTTTTTCTGTAGTGTTTAAGGGATAGGGACTGGCAGCATCTTAAAATCTAAAGGTCAAGGAGGGGTGATAGCCAAAGAATGGAATTTTTAGGGTAAAGTCATTGGGGGGATCCCAAGGCTTAAGCAGAACTTAAGGAACAGTATGTGGGACTGTGTTTTAGCTAGGGATAGGGGTACTTTTTTGAACTACTGCAGATAGATGCAGCATGGTCCATTTGGGATGGGATATCACTAGTGGGTGGAGAGGAAGCATATGAAATAGCCACAGGAAATGGACAAATGGTAGTTCAGGGAAGAAAGCAGAACAGACCTAAAATTATGATGGGAGCAATATGTGAAGAGGGGTAGATTCATTTAGAGATAAAATGTAGTAACTTGTTGCTTGGATAGTGTTTAACTGAGGATGGGATGACTTGGAGATGAAATGTAGTAATTTTTTGCTTGGTGCAACACTGGACCAATTAACTCACCCAGCACATTCTATTCTATTCCTCTCATAGGATTATCCCATCAGAGGCTGGGTCTCCTGTGGCAGCAGCCATGCTGTAAATCAGCTCTGCTGCAAAATCTGCACAGCATTTGATCTGGGCATGATAGTCACCAAGCTGTCCAACAGAATGAATGAAACTGCAATCTGTGGCCAAGAGCAGCATATACCACTCTTAAGCAGATACAACAATTCAGAGAGCAATTCAAATCACAAACATAAATAATCCAAGATTAAAAATCTACTATTCAGTAGTTTGTGACTAAAGGCTTCAGTGGCTAGTGAGAGACTGGCTATCAGTAGTCAGATTGTGGTATTTAGCAGTAAAGCCATCTGACATGCTTGCCGCAATGCATGTGCCTCGCACAGGCATGAGCTGTGGCTGTCGCCTAGAACCTGAACATCTCTGATGTGTTCTCCCTATCAATACTCAGGATAAGTGGGAAATAAGAACCATCATCAACTACTAAAACCACCCAGTGGCATAACATGCTGCTGAACACAACATGCTTGAGTTCAATGGCTGCTTCACAAGCCATGCCATATGGGTCCTTCCCACTAGCACCATCTTTTCTGAACTATGCAGATTAGACTTATCTTTGCAGCACACCCTTCACTCCTGTAAACCTGCTGCCTGCAGTCTCTGTTAACCCACTGCACCCACACCCTCTGCCCAACAGTCTAGCCTTCCTTTGTCATGTCACCCCTTCCTAACCGATGCCTCTATGTCACTGTCATTGTGTGCCACACAAACTCACAACCTCTGATGCCTGTGTGTTGTATTTCTGTCCCGTGCGCCTGCTGTGTCTCCCTTATGCATTCCTATCCTACACACCTGTTGTCTCCCTCTGAGCTAACAGCTACCTCTCTCCAGCTCCTCCTGTGAAACAACTCCTTCCCCTGTACACACCCTCCATTCCTTAAAAGGTTCATCTGAAAGCTAGCCAAGTTTTTCATTCTTTTTGATGCATCCATTGATGACTCCATGCTTTTACTACTGAGTGTGTTGTCTCCTTTACTCCTGAACTGTTTACATTCCATAAGAACTTTCCTTAAATTGTTTATATCACCTTGCGGCCCCTTTCCACTACTGTTTTGTCCCACTGAGTGACATGGTGCAGTGGTTAGCACACTGGACTCTTATTTGGGATGACAATGGTTCAAATCCACATCTGCCCATCTAGATTCAGGTTTTCCATAATTTCTCTAAACTGCTTCATGCAAATGCCAGGATGGTTCCTTTTAAAGGGCATGGCTGACTTCCTTTCCCATCCTTCCCTGATCTGACGGGATTTATGACCTTACTGTTTGGCCCCCAAACCAACCAACCAACCAACCAACTGTATTGTCAATATTCTTAAGTTTTTCATCTGCAGTTGAAATTTTGGGATATGCTTTGCATGGGTCAGCTTCAAGAGAAGTAAAGCACATTTGTTTCCAGTGACTTATTTGTCAATTGTTGAAATGGAAAGAGTAGGTTGCTTAAACCATCACCAACTCAGTTATAATACCTCCAAATGAAAGAATTTTATGGTGACATGATCTAAACTAAATACATACCTAGCATGATTATTGTATGAAGCTTTATAAATAAAACTATTCTCCAGAATGAGTTGAGATGTTACTTACATTATTGTGCAATATGTACCAACACAATAAAAACAAACTTCCACTGATAGCAATTATTTGTCCATTACAAGCCTGGTAATTCTCTTCTTGGCACAGTATCATTTATTCTGATTTCCCAGACACACTCCAGTCTATTGAAGAAAATTGTGCAGCAGACAAAACATTTTAGGACATACAAGGTGCCCTCTCTTTCTGTCAAAAGTGTAGCAAGATATCTTTATTCACTTGAATACCAGGATACGTGCAAAACCTGGGGGGGAAAACCTGATAAAGGAACTGAAGATGTAGATGGTAGCATATATATTTCATTCTATTTTCATTCCAATACTGTCGAGGGATATGAGTGGCTGGATATGAATAATGATAAACTATAGTGTGTCCAACCTGTCAATCTGCTGTGGGAAATATCCTTTCAGCCACACTGATGGAAAAATATCATTCCAAAGTATTTAAGACCAAGGAACGGTCCGATGATTCATTAGCATTTCTACCAGAGCAAAGACCCAACCATTTAAGATGTTACTGTACCCTACCTTTATTGTAATGTTTAAACTTCTTCTCATTCTTTGGATGAAAGTTGTAGGAGGAAGGAGATGATCTTAATGTTTTCAATAGGCCCAAAACATCTGGTTATAATGTTTTATATAAATGGTTAGCTTGGTATGTGTGTGTGTGTGTGTGTGTGTGTGTGTGTGTGTGTAATACAAACCAAGGTGTTATAAATGCATGAATGCTTCATTTACAGGACATTCAATTAGATACCAAATCTGTTAATGTTGTGCAGCCATTGAACAGTTCCCTCATCATAAGCACGAGCATTCAGGGATGTGAAAAGAGTCAAGTAGAGTAACTCTTGCTGCACTGTATTAACTGGAAGTTTCACTTCTTAGTTACATACTTGATCAGAAGTATAGAAACGAAAACTGAGGATTTATTAGGTGATCAGTTTAGACCTTGGGTATGATAAAGACACTAAAGAGTTAGTTCTGACATTGTACTTCATAATGGAAGCAAGACTTCAGAAAAATCATGACACTTTCTTATGATTTGTTGACCTAGAAAACATGTTCAATAAAGTAAAATTGTGCTAGTTATTTGAGGTCGTCAGAAAAATAGGTATAAACTATAGGGAAAGATTATAAATTCACAATATACACAAGAAACAAGAGGGCACTTGAAGAACGGAAGACAGAGAAAGAAGTTCTCAGATTAGAAAGGACGTAAGGCAAAGAAGCAATCTTTTTTCTCTATTGGCCAGCCTGTATATTGAATAAGTAATGAAGGAAATAAAAGAAAGATTCAGATGTGTGATTATAATTCAAGTGAAATGATTTACTGATATTGTTGCCATTCTCTTTGACAGTGAGAAGGAATTAAAGGAACTGTTGAATGAAATTGAGCACAGAATGAACGTGGATTGACAACAAATGAAAGAATGATGAAAGTTTTGAGGAACAATAGATGAGTGATTAGCGAAAACAGTAACATTAAAATTGAGGATCATGTAGTAACTGATGTGAAGGAATTCTCTTACAGTGTAAGCAATATTAATCTTATGGACAAAGTAATAACATAATAAGCAGACTAACATGGGCAAAAGAAAGAGAGAGAAATAAAATATATGAAGTATGGTGTTGCAGAAGAATGCTGAGAATGAAGTGGATTGATAAGATGGGGAATGAGAAAGTTCTTCATAGAATTGAGACGAAAGGAAATAGAGGGAAACATTGACTATAAGAAGGGACAAGTTGATACAATACGTGTTTGGGCATCGACAAATAATTTCAGTGATATGAGAGAGAACCATGGACTGCATAACTTGCACAGGAATAAGGAGACTGTAATATATATAATTAACAACTGAGGAAATTAGGTGTAAGTCTGAGATGAAGAGATTAGCACAGGAGATAAAATCAAGATGGGCTGCATCAAACCAGTCAGAAGACAGGTGACAAAAATTACTGTAATTAACTGAGTGAAAAATTAAAGTGAAATTTTGGTAAACAAATTAGAAAGTAAACTCAAATAAAATTTTACCATATCAAATCTGGTTCCTCTTAACTGAAGCAAATTTTGAACTATCAGAATCAGAGGCTGAGTGACAGGTGAAAATATAAGAAAACAGTAACATGCAGGATAAATGTTACACAGAGTCTAAATGTACCAAGCTAAATAATACCATTATATTAACAGTATGCCTTAGAATATATTAATTATTACATAAAGTATCACAATATCAACTCTTAAGGGATTGAATAGGCTCTATAGCTACAGAATGTGAACATATCAAACACTGCTAGTGGATGATGATGACGTTAATGATAATGATAATGATAATGACAACAGTGGTAGTAGTAATAATAGTAATATTGAGAAACATGTAATGGAATATATAAATTCTAAATGATTAATGGAAAATCTCATATAAAGATGTGAAACAAATACTAACATAGAGATAGAGGGGCTGGCCAGTACTTACCTCAGCCCAGTACAGCCGATAGATACACAAAACAGAACAGAAAATTTACATTCCTAGCTTTCAGAACTTTGTTCCTTCATCAGGGAGGAGAGAGGGGAAAAAAGGGAAGAAGGGAAAGTGGATTCAGTTACTCACAACCCAGGTTATGAAGCAACAGGGAAACGTAAACAGGGAGGGTGGCAAGGATGGAGGCATGGTTGTCAGAGGGAAGCCAAAGAATATCTTTGGCTTCTTTCCCTGTTGCTTCATAACCTGGGTTGTGAGTAACTGAATCCACTTTCCCTTCTTCCCTTTTTCAGCTCTCTCCTCCCTGATGAAGGAACAAAGTTCCGAAAGCTAGGAATGTAAAGTTTCTGTTCTGTTTTGTGTATCTATCGGCTGTACTGAGCTGAGGTAAGTACTGGCCAGCCCCCCAATCTCTTTGTTAGTATTTGTTTCACATCTATATCAATCCTAAAATAGAGCAGATATTGCCAACTCTAAAGATAAAGATATGAACAGTTAGGCAAAAACACCAAATAGAATAGATCTGTCATGTTTTAAAACATAAGATAGTGAAAGGACAAGTACGTAGAATTTTAAACCTAATGATCTACTGTTAGTGTGCTCTATTAGCTGCGGCCAGCCAGGGTGGCCGAGTGGTTCTAGGCGCTTCAGTCTGGATCCGAGCGACTGCTACGGTCGCAGGTTCGAATCCTGCCTCGGGCATGGATGTGTGTGATGTCCTTAGGTTAGTTAGGTTTAAGTAGTTCTAAGTTCTAGGGGACTGATGACCTCCGATGTTAAGTCCCATAGTGCTCAGAGCCATTTGAACCATTTTCTATTAACTGCATTGAACCTCCTCTTTAGAGTGAGTTGCTTCTCTGCTTTCATTCAAAACAACTATACCAAAGTATAGATTCCATAATTCAAAATACCCTGTCATGGTAGAAACATTGCAGTGTGTGCATTATGATTTCAGAAGAAGTTCTGTTGACAAGAACTGTAGTAAGTATGGTAATTTTGTATCATAGATTCTGAAGGAGGTTGTTAAAACAGGGGAACCAATGGATATTGAATAACTTGTGTTAGATATGATTTTAAACATCATTTTGTAAATTGGGGCCTTACCCTATAATATATTCTACAACATTTTTATGTTATATTAAATAACTTCTCATGCCATGAATAATGTTCACAGTGGTGACCTTGATGCAATTGAGAGAATTGCTTATGAGTTCTGTGAAGATGAAGCCAAGAACGGAGTAGCTTATGTTGAAGCTCGATACTGTCCACATTTTTGGCTGGGCACAACAGACTTCCATGGGAAATTAAAAGGTGACTGCTTAACTGTCAGCACATAATATCCTGCTTATACCTCAATAATTATGGTATTTCATTCTATTAGTTTATACATATGTTGATACCAAAACTGTTATATGACCCTAAGTGCTAATGCTATTGCTGACTTTTACATGAAAAATGCTTTTTGAATTGCTTCTTGGTCATCACTTGAATCCTACCAAGTGCATCTCTCTAGCTGTATTATTTTGAACAAATTATCATTTACTCAACCACTTCCCCCATTTCCAGTACCTGGCACTTTCTCATTACATACTTTGAGAGAAATGCAGTTATCCATTTTAAATAAGAAGTTTCAAGAGCTAAAAAGAAATCACTGAATTTAATCAAAGAATGGTAAGGTTCTAAAATATTCTACTATTTTCCAACATTCAATAAAAGTGATGCAATTTGCATACATATCTTTGTGAATTATTTTATTTAGATCATTCCTTCTTTTCATTCCTACAGTTTTGTAAGTTGTGTTCCAAATGTTTTCCTTTAACTGTCAGTTTGCAGCTATCTTTGCATGTTTCTTGCAGTCTGACACTGATTTTCACTTTCAGTGGGTGCATTTCTCTTCTACTGCTTGCCACTTTATTTCATTACTTACATCTCATAAAGTTGTTTGATTGACATGTTTGAGATAAGGTAGTCAAACAGGTGCTCCAATAGTTTTTGAAACACATATGTAATGTTCAGAATCTCTTAATGGAAATATTTATCTTTATAAGCAACATCATTTTTTTTTCTTTTTTATGTTCTTATCCTCTTACTTATGGTTCCCATGTTCCCATGTATGTCTTAGGTTTCGTTTCAGACTTGTTATTCAAGTTTCAGTACAAGGTTTTTTTTTTTTTTTTTTTTTTTTTTTTTTTTTTTTTTTTTTTTTTTTTTACCATTAGTGTAATATTACTTTCTACACATTTCCTGTAATTAAAACATGTACTATTTCTCTTTTTGTGTCAATTTCCTACATACACACTGATGGAGGCATTTTGAAAGTTGCTGAAAACTATGAATTCTACAGTATTTTTAAAAATTTTTTCCTGGCTTCTCTGCTCCAACTGTTGTTGTTTCTGAAGATGTTAGGTGGACACTACTATTTTGGCATAAATATTGGTAATATTAGATTCATTTAAGTGTAGTAGTATGCATCCCTTTGTTGTGTGATGAAGGATAGAAATCACCAACACAAGGTACACTGTAGAACAATTTATTCACTCCTTGCAAAAACACACAATGAACAAACACGAGAAAAGCCAAGCAATGCGAAGCAGACAAAGATCATAAAGATCAGAGTCTCCAAGTCAAAACTCAGATGTGCTGTTTTTGTGGGCGATAGTTGCCACAGAGCATTCCCCCCCCATTTCCCCCTTTCCCACACCCTCAACAGTTGTGTGGAGCAGAAGATGCTACCCATGACAAAATCTTGAAGCCATGTAGGTGGACAAGGATGATGTCACATGCAGGAACAGGAAGGTTTCTCGAGTAGGAAAATTTGTCAACTGGAGTGAGGTCCCTGAGCTGCAGGCAGAGAGGGACAAGAATAGAGAGGATCCGTTGCTCTAGAGTTTGGCAGCTATAGGTACTGCTCAACATCTGGAGGGAGCCTGAGGGAATCCATAGCTGTATGTGAGTTGTCAAGGGGTCATATTGAGTTAGCAGAGAGATGATGAAAATGAAAACAGTGCCATTTTGAATCTGGATGGAGAGTTCATCAGTGTTAATGTTTGTGATTTTAACAGCAAACACTGTATCAAGCGGGGGTGAAGGAGTAGAGAGGGAGGTGTCACAGGGAGGGGTGAAATCATAGCACAGTTCACAAGCTGTGTCTCATAGGGGAGGGTCGATGTCGTTGGAGGGAGAGATGTTGTTGGCCATGGTAGGCGAATTTTAAAAACAGGCAGATGTTGGTCATAAGCTGACAACCAGGTTCACATTACCCTATTCACTGAGACTGTTGGTGTCTGCCATTTAGTAGTGTGTCTAATGTGTTCTGTCCACCGTTGAGGACCTCGTGAGGGCCCAAGTATGGAGCCCGGAGAGATTGCCGGATGGAGTCATCATGAAGCATAACATACGCACAGAGGGAAGAGTTCTTTGTAAATGAAGACTCATGGTAATGAATGTGGTTTCAGTAGAGGAGTGCAGATGTGCAAAATATATTCGCAAACTTGATCAACTAGAGCAGGGAACTTGTCATTGTTTGGGAGGTAAGAGTGTTCGATGAACTCAGCAGGAAGGATAAGCAGCTCACCATACAGGATACTGACAATCAATACTTGTAGGTCCTCTCTGTATGTGGCGCATATTTCCAGGAGGATTCAGGGTAGTGCCTCCAACCACGAACTGCCATGACAAATGAGTGCTGCCTTGAGGGTGGGACGCCAATGCCCCAAGAGGCCACTGCTCTGTGGGTGGTGGGCAGTGGTATGAAACATGTCAACATTGCACAGCACACATAGTTTGGTGAACAGAGAGGATTCAAATTGGTGGCTCTGATCAGTGGTTATTGATGAGGAGCAACCAAAGCAAGAAATCCAGGAGTTTTTGAAGATGTTGGTAACCAAATCAACCATAATATCAGATAGAGGCATGTCTTCGACACACCTCATGACTCAGTTGTTGGTTGAGAGTGTATCTTAAAAGCCCTCAGAGAGAGGGGGTGGGCTGACAATGTCAATATCTAAATGATGTAGGCATCCTTTTGGGGTACTGAATTGCCCTAGAGGGGGCTGTACATGTCGTTCAACCTTACTTCACTGGCAAGGGATACAGACATGCATCCAATCACAAAAATTGTTCTTAATTCCCAGCCAGATGAATTGCTCAGCAACACTTTCATAGTGGCATTGATGCCAGGTTGAACGAGATTGTGCAGGGATGCTAATACCACTCGCTGGAGAGGGGGAGGTACAACTGGTCGGAGGGTAGCCATCTACGTGTTGCACATGATGAGAATGTATGAGCCCAGTAGTGGGTATGGCTCAAGAGTCAGTGCACATTTTGTGTCCTTCAGTATGTCTACAGGCTCTGTGTCATCAGCTTGCAGGTAGGCCAACTTGTCCTTGTCAATGGGAGACATGATTATGTTCACCCAGGACAGGTTGTCAGTGACAACTTTGTCAGAACCATGTCAATGGAACACTTCCTGCCTGATTAGGTGCTTGGACCACAGGCATCAGGAAGGAAGGTCCTTGTCAGGATTGTGGATGGCATTTACGAGCTGCTGTTAATAGGTAACGGCAGTAGCTTCACAGCCTCTGATATAATTGTGGAAGTGTCTTACCGCCTCATAGACTATGAGGAGTTCACAGTTGAATGTTGACCACTTAAAGTGGGCAGATGAAAGTTCTCTGGAGATAAATATGAGAGGCTCAGTGATATTGTCAATGTGATGTTGCAAAACAGTGCCTTCTGATGTACCACTCACGTCAACAGTGGTCAAGATGCAGGTGTCAGGTACTGGGTGTGCTAGTGTGATGGCATGGGTAACAATAGACTTGAGAGCCTCAAATGCTTGCATCATGTCATCTATTCAAGAAACTTCCTCATGCTGGAGGGGTTTCTTTCCAGTCAGAGCATAGGTAAGTGGTGTCTGATGGAAGCACAGTAAATTTATAATGCCCAGGTATCTTTGCAGTTCCCAATAGTCTGTGGGTAGTAGAAGTTTATAAATACACTCCTGGAAATGGAAAAAAGAACACATTGACACCGGTGTGTCAGACCCACCATACTTGCTCCAGACACTGCGAGAGGGCTGTACAAGCAATGATCACACGCACGGCACAGCGGACACACCAGGAACCGCGGTGTTGGCCGTCGAATGGCGCTAGCTGCGCAGCATTTGTGCACCGCCGCCGTCAGTGTCAGCCAGTTTGCCGTGGCATACGGAGCTCCATCGCAGTCTTTAACACTGGTAGCATGCCGCGACAGCGTGGACGTGAACCGTATGTGCAGTTGACGGACTTTGAGCGAGGGCGTATAGTGGGTATGCGGGAGGCTGGGTGGACGTACCGCCGAATTGCTCAACACGTGGGGCATGAGGTCTCCACAGTACATCGATGTTGTCGCCAGTGGTCGGCGGAAGGTGCACGTGCCCGTCGACCTGGGACCGGACCGCAGCGACGTACGGATGCACGCCAAAATCGTAGGATCCTACGCAGTGCCGTAGGGGACCGCACCGCCACTTCCCAGCAAATTAGGGACACTGTTGCTCCTGGGGTATCGGCGAGGACCATTCGCAACCGTCTCCATGAAGCTGGGCTACGGTCCCGCACACCGTTAGGCCGTCTTCCGCTCACGCCCCAACATCGTGCAGCCCGCCTCCAGTGGTGTCGCGACAGGTGTGAATGGAGGGACGAATGGAGACGTGTCGTCTTCAGCGATGAGAGTCGCTTCTGCCTTGGTGCCAATGATGGTCGTATGCATGTTTGGCGCCGTGCAGGTGAGCGCCAAAATCAGGACTGCATACGACCGAGGCACACAGGGCCAACACCCGGCATCATGGTGTGGGGAGCGATCTCCTACACTGGCCGTGCACCACTGGTGATCGTCGAGGGGACACTGAATAGTGCACGGTACATCCAAACCGTCATCGAACCCATCGTTCTACCATTCCTAGACCGGCAAGGGAACTTGCTGTTCCAACAGGACAATGCACGTCCGCATGTATCCCGTGCCACCCAACATGCTCTAGAAGGTGTAAGTCAACTACCCTGGCCAGCAAGATCTCCGGATCTGTCCCCCATTGAGCATGTTTGGGACTGGATGAAGCGTCGTCTCACGTGGTCTGCACGTCCAGCACGAACGCTGGTCCAACTGAGGCGCCAGGTGGAAATGGCATGGCAAGCCGTTCCACAGGACTACATCCAGCATCTCTACGATCGTCTCCATGGGAGAATAGCAGCCTGCATTGCTGCGAAAGGTGGATATACACTGTACTAGTGCCGACATTGTGCATGCTCTGTTGCCTGTGTCTATGTGCCTGTGGTTCTGTCAGTGTGATCATGTGATGTATCTGACCCCAGGAATGTGTCAATAAAGTTACCCCTTCCTGGGACAATGAATTCATGGTGTTCTTATTTCAATTCCCAGGAGTGTAGATTCAACCTGGTTGAATGTCAGTCAGATGCTCTCAGCTGACACAGTATAGCCTAGGAAAGTTGCACTATCATGAGTTAGTTGTGACTTCTTGTGGTTGATTTTGACACCATTGTAATGGAATGTGGCCTGGACTTGAGCCAGATGCTGTTTTGTGTTCCTCAATGGTGGAGGAAAAGATCAGGATGTCATCCAGATAGGCATACATGATGTGGGGGTTGAAACATAAAGTATCAATAAAATGCTGCCAAGTCTAGGCTTCATTTTTGAAGCCGTAAAGGGTAATTAGTACAGTCTTGGGGATGTTGTCCTCGGACATGCGAATTTGTTGGGAAGCTTTGCAGATACTGAGTACACTGAACACTTGTGCTCAACTGAGCAGTTGGATGAAGTCCTGGATATGTGGGATAGGATAACTGTCTATAATAGTGCGAGAGTTCAGAGCCCTGTAGTCCCCACACAGATGAAACAAACTATCTTTGTTCTGAGTAAGGTACATAGGGAAGGCTAACTGCTATCTGGTGAACATATAATGCTGGCATTAAGTAGCTCACTGACAGCTGTTTTAGCATGGCACAGTTTTCTGGGATTAAGGTGGTGAGCATTGTGTTCTATGGATGGTTCCTTCATTGTACTGATTTTATAGCAAGAACCATCAGCAACCACAGCTGTGAGTGCACTATTCACACCCACAAGAGAAGTGTCACTGTCAGATTCTGAAGGGTGGGTGCACCAGCAGGAAGCACTGGGGAGCAAAGTGTCACTGACCTTACAGTCCTGTGGAGGAGGTGGCACTAGAGAGAGCACTGTGTCATTGGAGCACAATGAGTGTGCCTCAGTGAGCTGGCAGAGTGTCTCATGAGACTGTGCCAGTTGCACAGATGCTGCATCAATCTGTTGGGGAAGTACAGCATTGTGAGCTCATGGAGCATCAGAACTGGTGCGTTAAGTATAAGCTTGACCAATGGTGGGGTGAATTGAGCTGTTAAAGTGCAGCACTCAGAGAGAGAGCTAAGGAGGGGTTTATCTGTGGTGAATAAAGGAGAAGAGCTGAATGAGCCTGGGAGATGGAGGCATACTGCAGCAATGAGGCAGACTGGATATTTGGTGATAAACCAAAATGTTTAATAAAATCTCTACCAAGCACAGGTTCATCAATGTCTGCAACATGGAAAGTCTGGGTAAAATTTAGATCAGGAGTGAGATGCAGCTGAAGATCTGCTGCGCTGAGGACATTGATACTTGAGTTGTTAACAGCACACAGAGTTAGCTTGGCTGGAAATGTGTGAGTGGGAGCTAACGCAATAGGTGTGATGCTAGCCTCGGCACCCATATCAATCAGAAATCTTAAACCCAATGTGTGGTCCATTACATAGAGACAATCACCGTTTCATAAGGCACAATGTGGGAGTGGTGAGAATCAGAATTTTGGAATGCACAGGGAGGTTGGAAGTTCTGTGTTGCATTTCCAAATGTAGTTTGGAACCAGCAGAAGGGGTACACAGATTGGGGCTATTCTGTGCTGCTTGTGTGTCCTCTGTTTGGTGTCAGCAGTGTGCTCAGATGAGACTTGGGTGGTAATTGGAAAGGGTTTTGGGCTCAGCAAAGGCAGTGCATGGAGATTGCCGCCAGGTGGCTATGTGTCTTCCAGAAGTACTGAATGTGTTCTCACACAGCTTCTTCCAGCTAGGTGAGTTGGAGGGGAAGTTGTGGGGGGTCATCAGTAGCTCCAACCTTTTCCTTTGCATGACCGCAGGGGTTAGTGAGAAGACGTCTATGTCAGAGGATGCTGTACGCCTGGTCCATGAAGTGGAGCTTAGTCTCCAATGAATCTGAAGCATGAGAAAGTAGTTGTAGCTGCAGCTTGTATGGAAGCTTAACCCTTATGCGGTCGCGTAGCTTTTCATAACAGTAATAGTCACGTGTTGCTAACACCCCAAATAAAAGTGGCTATAATGGCATTATTGGGCAGCATATCTCTGATATGAATACGTCTACTTCACAAAAGGCTATTTAGAATGTTATCTCCCAGTACATTATCGTTTTTTTTAATAATACTTTAGTATTAAATTGGGTTATTTGAAACATATGCAATAATTCCCTTTTTTTTACAATATTTTGTTTAATTATTTATTTCTGTTATTCTTCATACTGTATTACAGGTATAAGACATTATACATATAATTAAACATTTGTTCAGTCAACTCATACAAACATTTTATGAAATCAGTCACTGTCACTGGCTGCAAGGGGTGCATTATCGTAACACTCATCACACACATTTCTCATGTGCTTTACACACATAACTTTCAAACATCGAACACAGTGCGATTTAACTTTTATATCTTTACTCCAAGGACATACTGTGCAGTGCCTGGGCTTAAGTATTGTTTGTTCAGAAGGTGGTGCATTGTTGATGTCTTCAACTCTCGCCATTTCTGCGGCTTTCTTTCTAACTTGTTTAGGCAGGGAGTGAGTGACTGCTCTCTTGCACACCATGGGATTTACTAATGACCTTCCGATGTCAAGTAAAAACATTCTTCGGGAAATCCTCTCATTGTTGTTATTCACATATATGATGAAGGTGTTAATGCAAGCAATGTCAATCATTTGGAAAAAATAGGTCAAATGGCCAGTGTCTAGTTTCTCTTGAGGTTGAATAAGTAGTGCAAATTTCATCTATTGTGGCCACACCTGTTTTGGTCTTATTGTACATTGTTATAATTTCTGGTTTTTTTCCTCCACAGTATTAGTGTCAATGACACCATCTTGATACAGAGATGGAAGGAGAATAAAGTTTTTGCCCTTCTTTGGCACATATTAAACTATGGTGATATCCTTTCTGAATCCAAAAATGCTGCTTCTAAGTTCACGACCTTTCGTGCAAACAAAGTCTGGAGGGAGCTCCCTCTTATCCCTCTTATTCTTTCTAAGAGTTCCTACTACTGTAAGTTTCTTTTTCAGGAGCTCTTCAGCCAGTGGTATGGAACAAAACCAATTGTCTTGTGTCACACTGCGTCCTGTACCTTCAATAGGCCGTACGAGTCTATTTTCTATCTCCTTAGGCGAGTTTGACAGTACAAAGAGACCCTCTGGCTGTTTCTCAACGTTGATTTCCATCCCCGAAGTATACTATGTTCTTGCATCACATAAGGTGATAATTTTCAAACCATATTTTGCAGGCTTGCTTAGTATATACTGCCGAAAACTGCGTTTGCCTCTAAATGCAACCAGTTGTTCATCCACTGTCTTCTATTCAGACACAGTGTAATTACTGACACAGTTTGATATGAATAATTCAATTACTTCTCTGGACACAGCTAGGCAATCAAGTTCTCTACGCTGTGATCTGTCTCGAATATCATTGAATCTCATTGTTGCATGAAATATTGCAATTCAAAAACCATTTGTGTGCCATAAGTCTCCCAGGTTTTGGTGTCCTGCCCTGTAATGCCCAGCCAATATCAACAGACCCAGAAGAGATTTGATTTCTTCCTCATTTGTTGGTTTGGCATCATGGTCTCTTGTGAAATTTGTTGCAATATGTTGTATGTCAATATTTGTGCATGATGTAATTGTTCTAATTATTATGTCATTTATAAATATCAAAAAACAGTCCACAGCAGTTTTCACAGATTTTGTGATAGTTTTCACACCAGGGAGATGAACAATGAGGTCTACACTTCTAGTTCTTACGTTATGACTAGGACAACTTTTCATCCATTTTGTATCCTTATCCTTTCCAATAAAAAATTCATGCTTGCTTTCATTATACCTGCACTTACTTGTGGCTCCAGTTCCAGGTTGTCTTCATCCTCCATTTCTGTGTCACTGTGATGAGAGAGAACTTCACAACTGTCTGTTTCCTCCTCTTTCTCTTCTCCTCCTTCAAAAGTTTCGTCTAAGACCTCTTCCAGAAGCTTCCACACTCTTTCTTGTTCTATTTCGTAATGATCAATAGTTGTTTTAACTGCAGAGAATGACAAAATACAAGCAGCTGCTATGGAATACAACTGTGTGCTTTCTCACAGCACTGCAACATGAAGAGTTGTGTGGGGTGCCGGCAACACCCCAAGGCACATTGTTGCATGTTTTCTTGGAACTTGCACTTCCATTGTAGATTCTATTGTTACTCAAAGCTTTTGTATTATGTCCTAGAAAGGTACCAAACAACATGACATTATACACCTGTCCATTATGCAATAATCCATCCATAGGGATGACTGGTGTGTTCTGAACACCCCATGTGACCATTAAGCATTAATAATCCACAATGTTCATAACATTATGTCAGGCATGTATTCCACATCAACTAATGAAGGTAAGTGGTGCTCGAGTTGGGATGGAGTACATAATTCCAAGCTTTTATCGTTTATAATCTGATGAATAACTTTAATTGAAGGGTGTGAAAAATGCACAATTATGATGCAAGCCAAAGCAATGAACTAAAATTTGTACCAGCACTTGGATTTGAACCTGGGTCTCTTGCTTATCAGACAGATGTGCTAACTGCTGTGCCAAGTTAGCACTGTGGCTACCACAACTGCATGGATTACCTATGTATGCCTCCCTCCTTGATAGAAATCCCAATTCACAGCTCAGGCCATTGCTTTTCCCCTTCTAAACTTGCATCAGTATTTCAGAGGCTCTCCAATACTGGAATAGCACATTAGCGGTGAACAAAATGGGGTTAATCCTTCTTTGACCTACATCATTATTGTAGATAAAAGTAAGACTGAAATGTCACAGGAACTTCATCTGTATAGGATTAATAAATGTTTGATTCTCAAATTTTTGGCCACAAAGTCATCCCCAATGTCATGGAGGTTGAAGAGGTTGTCAGCCAAGGTGAACCAAGTCTGGGGGTTGTCTTTCAGCAGTGGAGGGCAGTTTAGGAAACCTGCCAGTGAAGAGGCACTGTGAGTGGCAAAACCTTGATTGAGTGATGGATGTTGTCCCAGGGCAACATTGGCTGAAGTCATCATGGGGTGGGGGGGGCGGGGGGGGGGGGGGGGGGTCAGGATGGCAACCACACTCAGTACATAACCCTGTAGGCATGAGAGCATGGTTGACTGATGTGGCAGCAACGATCTTGGTTGTTGAATGCAGCAGCAGTGTTTAGTGGGCTGTGAGATTTTGTGACATGGAAGGTGTAGAAGTGCAGTTGGCCATCGTGGGTGATACAGCCGTGGCTGCAAAAGATGATAGCAGAAGATGCGAAGTATACAGAACTGGAGAACATACAGTACCTTGATGGGCTTGACAAGTGTGGTAGTTAATAGTTTGCTGGCCACTTAGTGTCAATGTCAATGTATGAAGGACATTTGCCCCACATTGGGCAGTAATATCAGGTCCAAAAATTCATTGGTCTGTGGATCTTGTGAAGTGCTGAGATCGACGTGTCCTTGCATAAATACCACAGACAATGCACTTGGTTTGTGTCACTGTGAACTCCAATAGGTTAAAGAGCTCACTTGTGTTGCATGAGGAAGGAATCGTTCCTGTTCCATTATAACACGGTTTGTGGTGGGTGGGACACCTTAGATTCAAAATACAAAGGCAAAATGTGATAGAGAACACAGAATCTGGTGCATTGTATGATGAATGACTCACAGTACGTAATGTGCACACACCACACAGTAGACAATCACCAGAAACATGTGAGAAATGAAAACTGGTCTGAGGTCACCAATGTGGTAGGTTCTGTCCCTTTGTTGTATGATGCAGAAATAAAAATTTCCAACATGAGATAAGTTATGGAACAATTTATTCACTAGCTGCATGAACACACAATGAACAAATTTGAGAAAAACCAAAGCAATATGAAGTAAGCAAAGAATAAAGAGATTAGAGTCTCCATGTAAAGACCCAGAGGTGCTGTTTTGTGTTTGATAGTGACCACGTAAGGATCAGTACTATACAGCTTACATATATTTTGTTTGGGTTTTCCGTCACTGCACATTAACAGTCTTTTTTTTTCTCTTTCATTTTGACTAGATAGTAATTCTTTTTTGGACTTTTGTAGTCCTCTTATGTGATCCTGCTCCCTATTATGCACCAGGAAGTGTGAATCCTTTGAGTCACTGTATTTTTAATCACTAACTAAATCAAATTCCTGATTGCTTTTGTCAGCCTGCTTGTAGTTAAGGTCTCAATTAACTAATATTTTGAAATTTTTTAAAAAATAGCAGTATACCAAATTGTGTGGATGGGCTTCTGATGATTACAACACATTGAATAAAGCAGAAGCCTCTTTGAAACAATTGCTGAAATGAAGTTATAGTAGTTACTTAGTGCATACGGTTTGTCATGTGTACCTGTGTTATTCAGTATGAGATGATCTGTCCTTCCGATAATTGCACTGGAAGGTAGATGTTTTTCTTTTATAGTAGCATTTGCAACTGTCAGAGTGCAGCAGTACCCAGTTCTGAGTTGCACAGGAAATTATGAAATGAGTAAAATAGTGAATGCTCTATAATTAAAGACTTGTTCTCTGATTAGAGTAGTACTCATCAGTAACCACTTGTTCCTTTAACATGTGAAAATTTAGGTGTGACTATGGGTAGTACAAAGTCAAAACATGACATTATGGATCATTGCATCACTCCTTTTCCCTCATAAAGCCTTTCCGTTATCTCCATCCGCTGTTGTGATATGTCTGCCTTGCCCACAATTTCTCCATTATGTTCTGATGTTCAGTCTTCATTTCCAATTTTTAATTTCTTATAGCAATGTAGATGCGCTATAATTCTTCTCATCAGTGATTTACTACGTCACAAAATAACAAAAAGTGATATCACACACAAGTTCATTTTTAGTTTCCTCTTTTCCTCCAATCCAGAAACTTTTGCTGCTTATTTCCAGTGACCCCAATACTTTTCAATATACCTTGAGCACACTTATTTGACAATGGTATCTTCCACTACACAACATCCCTGGGCTTCTGTGGATACAGTTCAAAAACGTGTAATATTGATATTCTTTCCTTCTCATCCTGTCCAGTAAGTCTCCTCTAACAGGGGGTTCAGGGCAACTTTTCTGAGCTCTACCCCTTATCCAAAACTTCACCAGTACTTTTCCATCATCCCTCTTCCTTCCCCTTCAGTTCTTCTGCCAGAAGGAAGAGCCACTGGCTCTGAAACCTTGCAAACTGTATACCTTTTATAGGTGTGTTCTCCTGCCACGACCTGATGAGTAGATTTTTTTGTCTATCAGTTACATTATATTTTCAAAAATAATTAATTGTCATTATTTTTACTCATGATATATTATATTGCAGAACTGGGAGAGGTTGTGAGTGCTGTAAATCGTGGTTTTCAGCGTGGTGAGAATGACTTTGGTGTCAAAGCAAATACTATTCTCTCTGCACTCAATGGTACTGGCACAATAAAGGATATCGTGGAGCTATGCAAGAAGTTTAAAGGAGATGGTGTTGTTGGATTGGACATAGCAATGAATGCAAATGACAAATCAGAAACTTACGGTGAGCATTTTTTACTTTCATTACTGAAAAATTTAAGAAGAAAAAGAAGGTACAGAAACATAATGTCCAGATTTCTTGATAGACTCTAAAGTTACTGAGACCTATTGTTAAAATAAAATTCAGAATAAAATCCAGTATAAAATAATTTCAAAACTAAAAACATAGACTTTAAAAGAGAAAAGATATTGCTCAATGTAGATTGTGTTGGACATATATATTAGCATGAAATAAATGGTGAAAATACCTTTTCAATCAGTTGAAGTACCATTAAACCAAGAAGAGATTGGTGCATATGAAGAGGCCAGGAAATCTGGAATTCACAGAACACTGCATGCTGGTGAAGCTGGTGGGGCTGAAATGGTACAAAGGGTATGTTACAGACTATGCTTTAATATATTTTTCTTATCACAACATTTTTCTTGGACCAATTTGAATGTGCAAAATTAGAGAGCTGTTGCTTGTGGCATTAGAAGAATCAATTGTCATCTTCATCAAAAAGTCCTCAGAATGACAACTGCAGGGACAAAAAGATCATAATAAACCTAAATCATGACTCATGCATTAGGCATGCAAATTCTCTGTGTAGTATTCTTGAATTGTTCTTATAGATAAATAAGTTAATCAGGCTGAGTTTACTTACACCAAAGTTCAGTCCAGTCAGTGTAGTTGTGTATGGGGCAGTCAAATGAAACTGGGATAGAGTATATAATTAACACAGCAAAGACATACTCACTTTGTCAGAAAAGTTCCATGACATGTTTTTTGTTATTTCTGAGTTTGCAATATTATAAGGAAAAAATGTTGTTTATATATTACCTGTTATGTGCGTGTCCTTGAAATGAGCTTGGTCATGTTTCTGTGCAAACTCATGAGGTGACAGGGCTGTGCTTAGCAATACAGTGCTTGGGTTCTTTGTGCAATAGTTGTTGTGAAACAGTGGATGCTGATTGTGAGCAAAGAGTGAACATTAAGTTCTGTGTTAAGCTTGGAAAAACCACTAGTGAAATGTGGACAATTATCAAGCAAACTTAAGCAGGTGAGGCACTTTCAAGAAGTCATGTTTATGAGTGGCACAAAAGTTTTCATGAAGGCAAGGATTTAGTGCAAGATGATACCAGAGCTGGTCGCTCGTCTACAGCACAAACAGATGAAGATGAGGAGCGTGTAAGGCCATTATTACAAGAAGACCATCATGTAATCATGCATGCGATATCAGAAGAATTTAACCTGAATCATTATGTGTATCATAAGATTTTACGCAAAGATATAGGGAACTGGAAAATAATGCAAAACTCTGCCCTCACACACTAAGAGACCAATGAAGGAAAGATGAAGAATTTCTGCTGAACTACTGGATAGAGCCAGACATGATACCACATTTCTGTCAAAGATATTTTGCTGGGAATGAAAGTTGATACCACCAGAATGACCTTCACATGAAGCGTCAAAGTGCTGAATGGTGGAATCCTGGATCAACAACTTCGAAAAAAGTCAAACAACAACTTTCAAGAACAAAGACAATGTTGATCGCATTCTCTGACAGTAAAGTCTTAGCTCATCATGAGTACACTTTCCTCCAGGTAAAACAGTGAACAAAATTCTTGAAAGAAACCAAAGTCCTGAAACATATATGATAAGCAGTTCAATGTTGCTGCCCTGATTTGAGGCATTCTCAGGATTGGTTCTTACTGCATGACAATGCGAGACCCCATACTACCTTATCTGTTACAAAGTGTCTGGCCAGACATTCTGTTATTGCCATCCTATATCCACTATATTACCCAACATCTCACCTTGTGATTTTTCCTTGGTTACATGTGTGAAAAGCTACTGAAAGGAAAGTTTCATCAAGATATTGCAGACATGCAACAGGCTGTAAAAAATGAGCTTACAAGCATCACAGTTGAAAATTTCCCTGCTTTCTTCCAAGACCTCCAGAAACTGTGTACAGATAGTCAAGGGGACTACTTCAATAAGAGCTAGGATCATTACTTGGTAAGCGCCATTTTCTACTTAGGAAAAAAGCTGTTGTGGAACTTTTCTGACAAAGGTAGTATGTAACACAGGTAGGTATGCATACAGAAGTGTCCTCTATTGGGAATCACAAAGGAACAGTGTGAAAATTCACAGCTGTGATATTTATCTGTTAGACATGCTCAACATGAGGTCAGTGAATCATGTGTGCATCTGACTTCACTATGCAGAGTGCGAAAGACAAACAGTGAGGTGTAGTGCAGTTTTTGACTGTGAAAGGAGTGTCAGGCTGTGAAATTCATGCTCAAATGCCTGCCGAGTGTGTTGAACACAGTACATCATGTTTTCATGTATTTCTGTGGAATGAATGTTTTCCAGAAGGCTGCATCTCATTGAAAGACAGAGGTTGGCCAGGACAGGCACATTGCGGCATTACCTCTTCTGTCATTCCTGCAATAGATGCTGCTATCAGAAATGACTAATGGTGGACAGTGGGAGACATTTGGCTCATGTTGAGCGCCAGTCACAGTATTGCTCACCCCATCATGACAGAGCACCTGAAGTTCCAGAAAGTCTGTGCACAGTGGGTTTCCCTCAACCTGATGGAGCAGCAGAAGTTGAACAGAATCTCAACTTCACTGCAGCACCTGGAGTGGTATCATGATAAAGAATATCATTTTCCATCCTATGTCATGTGAGATGAGACATGATGTCATCATTTTGAGACAGAGAGCAAGTGTCAGATCCAATAATGGAAGCACATGGTTTCACCCCCCACTCAAAAAATCCAAAGCCATGCACACCAGCTCTGGGAAAGTCATGATGACTTATTTCTTTGACTGCAAGAGCCTGATGCTCATTGGCTTTCTGGCACACAGCATCACAATTAATGTGACAAATGGACACTTTTAAAAAATTGAAGCTCACAGTCAAGTCCAAATGCTCAAGAATTTTGATGGACAGCATCATTCTGTTGCCAAGGTTGTTTTGACTACACTGCAGAAGTATTTACACATCCTCCATACAGTCCCAATCTCTCCCCAAGTGATTTTCATATTTTTGGAGCACTGAAGAAAGATATTCATGGCTATCAGTTTGCTTTGAATGAAGAAGTGCACACCTCAATACAGTCATGGTTCCATGGGCAAGCACAAACATTTTTCCATGAAGGCATTGCCCGTCTTGTCTCACAACAGGAGCGGAAATAGTGGTTTGAATTACACAATCAATATTTTGTTTGTTGCATAGTTATGTGAAATCTACAATCTTTTACAATTATTTTCATAGCATGTGTCAGAATCTCATGACTCTAAACAAAGATGTTTGTACACTCATTCCAGATACCTTGTGCTCTGACAAGTGTCATTCAATATCAGTTTTGCCCACAAAAGCAGTCTTTAATTATATCCATTTAATGTGGAGAATAACTTCAGTTATAAACAGGCAATTTGATGTTATTTTAGAATGTCACTGCATAGTTCTTCTTATGGAAAACAGTCTTCTGGCATTTGAGTTTATCAGTGAGTCTCTCACTGTCAGAGAGGATGTGAGCCTGTGAACCAGTGTTCTGAATGCTTCATTTCTCTGTTTCATCGTACAATCGGTGTGCAGGTACAAATGCTTCTTTTCCAAACATAGAGGAATAAAGTGGTCACCTGTTCTCAAGGGTTGCTCCCTCTCTGGCTTTATACACAAAAATGTAGAAAAAGATAGACTGCTATATAAAGGAGACACACTAAGTTGCAGACAGGCACAATCAAAAGGCACTTACACAAAGCTTTCAGCCTCAGACTTCATCAGAAAAAGACAGAATGGTCTGTGTTTCTCTATTTTCCTTATTCTCTTTTGCTGATGAAGGCTGTGGCCAAAAGCTTTGTGTAAGTGTCTTTTAATTGTGCCTGTCTACAACTTAACGTGGCTTCTTTACTGTAAGTAGCAATCTATATTTTCCAACATTGTTGATATTCCTACTACGTATTTAGTGTGCTACAATTGAAAGGTATTTTGCATTGCCTCTCTATGGTATTCTACCTCTTTGTTAAAAACATCCATTTTATTTTTCACATGGTAAATTATTCTCTTGTTCACTGAAGTGAGGCTCTGTTATCTTTGATTACCTTATGTTCTTATTCTGATCACTACTGCCCACATGTTACTAATTCACTCACTGGTCATTGTATACTTATTATCAGTCTGTGAGCAGTTTGCTGTTTTTTTTCTGTGTTCACAGTGTATAAAGCTGCTGTAGACCCCCAACATTTTTTATGTGAGGAATATTATCCAAAGACTCATTGACTACAAGCTTATTTAAAAATATTAGTAATGATATCACACTTCAAAAAGTCACTGTGTTTCACCTAAATGTGTACTATCTGACCATGATACTATCGCACTTGCCCTCTCATGGCCGATATTGGAAACATGCAGTGACTTTACATTATACAGCTACAGTGGCTACTAAGGAAAATGCAACACACTGTAAATGATTTCAAGACAGTTTTGCACATATTATCAAGCACTTCAGAATTTGTGGTCAAATATCACAATAAAAACTCACGATAAGCCATCCAAAGTACTGCCATTCCCATGTTGGTCAACTAATACTGCACCAAATATAAACAAAGAAAATGAGAAAAATCTAAATAAGAAAATTCATACCGATTCAGACAGACAGCTAAATTCCACATAAATAAATAAGTGACAATGAGTATACCATATTTAATGGATAACTCTACGTTATTTCATATGGAATGATATGTGTTCTAGGCCCTGGATGTATACCACACAGAGCGTGTGGGACATGGTTATCGTGTGGTTGAAAATGAAGCTATTTACAGCAGTTGTAAAGAAAAAAGAGTACATTTTGAGACCTGTCCTTGGTCAAGTTATCTTACTGGAACAGTCCCATTGGGTGTAAGGAAGCACCCAATTGTCAGGTAATATTGTTAACACTGTAACATATTAGTTTCAACTAACTTTCATACACAGCATCAAATGTAGAAAGTTTAACATATAGCACAAACAAATCTAATGTTTTCAGTTTTAATATCTTCTACTGACACTTGTTTCTGTGGCATTTCTCAATCTGTTATGTAACTTATTAATAATCAGTTAAATGAAATTGCCATATTTTATTCCAGTCATAAGGCCTGGCTTATGAATTTTAATTCTGCCAGTGAACTGGCTTAAGCTAATTTGGCTAACAATTAAAATCTGTCAACATAATATTACAGATGGCTGTAGTACCATGTACACAAGGTATAAAAGGGCAGTGTATTGATAGTGTTGTCATTTGTACTGTTTTCATGTGAAAAGGTTTCTGAAGAGATTATGGCTGCACAATGGGAATTAACAGACTTTGAATGCAGAATGGTAGTTGAAGCTACTTGCATGAGGCATTCCATTTTTAAAATCATTAGGGACTTCAATATTCTGATATCCACAGCGTCAAGAGTGTAGCAATACCACATTTCAGGCATTACCTCTCACTATGCACAATGCAGTGGTTAACAGCCTTCATTCACAACTGAAAGTAGGGGCATTTGAGTAGAATTGTCAGTGGTAATGGACAAGCAACACTGCATGAAATAAAATGTGGGATGTACAGTAAATGTATCCTTTGAGACAGTGTGGTGAAATTTGGCATTATTGGGCTATAACAGCAGATGACAGATATGAGTGCCCTTGCCAGCAGTACAACATTGCCTGCAGCACCTGTCCTGGGCTCATGTCCATCTCAGTCGGCCATAGATGACTTGAAACCATGGCCTGGTCAGATGAGTCCTGATTTAGTTGGCAAGACCTGATGGTAGTATTTGAGTGTGGCACAGACCCCACAAAGCCATGGAACATTGTGCAAGCTGGTGGTTGGCTCCATAACAGTGTGGGCTGTTTTTAGATGGAATGGACTGGATTCTCTGAATGTTTAGCTACTTGGAGACCATTTGCAACCATTCATGGCTGTCATGTTTCCAAACAACGATGGAATTTTTGTGGATGATAATGCAACATGCCATGATCAGTTTGTGCATAAAATCCTTCACTAGCAATACTTTCACGGTTATGGATGGCTATAGAGGTAGCATGGCTCAACATTTCTGTAGGAGACTTCTAGCGACTTGTTGAGTCCAAGTCACATCAAGTTGCTGCACTACACCAAGCAAAAGGAGGTCCAACACGGTACTAGGAGGAGATGTTACATGACTTTGTCATCTCACTACTTCACAGCAGTGAGAAAGGCAGCCGGGGGGGAGGGGGGGGGGGGGCGGGGACAATGTCAGCTAAGAAAGTATCCCCCTCCATCTTTCTGCATGCTTTCTTGACTGCAGCTTTTTCACCCTATTCTTTAACCAGAAAAAAACTGGAATCTTTTCTGAAAATGGTATTATTGCTTCAGAAAATGTCATCCCTTGCAATTAAACAATATTTTTCTGAGAGTAGAAGCCATAGTTTTGTGTATCTATTTAATATTTTTGTAGGAAATTTTTGAATACTGTAATAAAGTACACTATTGTTAAGAGTATCCCAATTTTTAATGCAGTTTCAACTATGTTTAGATGAAACATTCAAGATTTCACTAACTCTACGTGTTAGTTTTAATCCTAGTACAAAATATGAAACTTGGGTACCATTTTCTCCTGGAAGGAAGATTAAAATTTTATATCCTGCCATCAGCAGAGACATAAGAGATTGTTTTTCTCTTGCTAACATAACTGTGGTGGAGGTTATTTCCCATGTGCTGCTCTTCACTGCATGCAACTCAATCTGCAAGTGAAGCTTCCTTCCTTTACTTCTCATACTTAAGACTGGCAAACTTAACAGGAAGGGCCTTATATACAAGGTGGCTCTTCTGCAGTGAGTCATAAATTGTGGGAGGGAAAGAAAGAGTTGAGAGGGAACATTGTTTACAAGTTTGGAACATGAAATACAACAGTTAATACAAATATGTTGATATTTTTGTTATTCTACTCAGAAGTACTATTGAGTGTATCTGTAAACACAGTATGAATATAAGAGAAATCCTTCTGAAAATCATCCTAGAACAGGTGTGGCAGTGAAATAGGTGATTTTGAGAACTCCGCCATTGACGAAAATTCATTCACAAAGATATAAAAGAAACAGAATATGAATTTACAATGCTTGTAATTTAAAATGCCGATCAGTTGAAAATGACATCACTTAGGTTGCTGCCCTTTTTTTTCTCACATAGTTCAAGTCTTTTATGGAAGTTAGAGATCAAATTTTGCAAGATTGGCACTGGAATTTGAATATCTTCCTCCAGAATTTGAGCCTTCAGTTCCTGGATGGTGTGTGGTGGGTCACACCAGAAGATCTGAGATTTAAAATGCCCCTAAAGGAACAAATCACATGCTGAAAGGTCAGGGATATGGGAGGCCAGGAAATATCCCCATTCTTGGAGATGAGATGACCAGGGTATTAATGGGATGCTGCAAGATATGGCATGTGGCCCCGTCTTGTTGGAAGAATGTGTCTGCAGTTAAATGATGATTAGCAAACTGCTACACTAACAAATGGTTCAACATGTGAGCATAACATTCTATATTTTTTGCAGTGACATCATTGCTGTGATCATCTTCCTCTTTTTTAAGAAAAAGAGGAAGAAGAAGGCACAATGATCCACTGCACTACACTACCACTTTCTGATTGTGAAATGGCATTTCATTAAGCATTTCAGGATTTTCACATGACCAGTATCTAACTAAAGTTTGGCTTGTTAACAAAGCTGACACATGAAAAATTGCCTTATCACTCCTGATCAGATAGTTGCACAGCCCTGGATTATCATTCATGAACTCCAACAATTACCCACAAAAGCATAGTCTCTTTGGGATGTCATCCACATTCAGTTTGTGCACTATCTGAATTTTATATCATTGGTGCTGCAGTTCCTTGTGCAATATTCGCTATACACTGTGATCCAATATGTCAAGTTGCAGTGCATGCTTGTGTGCAGAACTGTACATGGGCAAGGAAGGGGGAAGAGGGTTGTTGGATTCTGCTTACAACAACAATGTGCAGGAGATTGATTGATCAGGACTTGTTAAGTGGGCATCCAAGGCTACCGTTAAATGACAGAATGGGAAATTAGGTAAAATAAAGAGAATGTATTTCAGTGTATGGTATACAAAGGGCACACCTAGGGTCGGAAGTTACCAGGTGTAGGCCAATCCAGGAGGATTAACAACTAAATAAGTGGGTAAGGGAAGGGAAGGTGGTTCATGTTAATTGATGTTGGTGGCCGGTCATGAAACGTAGAGGTGGAGGGTCTGCCTCCCAAGAAAGACGTCTGTTCTGCTCAAGGTCTGGATCACAAGAGAGAGAGCAGCTGTGTTCTGCACTGCACAATCCTCCAGGATTCACACACATGACCTGTTTCCCATACACACAATTGGCTAAAACTGATGGTGTGAATTCACTAGCAGTTTCAGCAGAGAGCTAAAGGTGTCTCTTGTCAACAGCTGTAACTAGACAGAACTGCCTCGTTTCTGAAAGGCAGACAACTTGTGACACATAGTCCCAGCTGAAGCCACTCTGGAAGAAAACTTGTTAAGATTTTTCTGAGCTTTTGAAATAAATTTTTTAAACCAATTCCGTAAAGTATTCTTTGACTGGCTGCCACCCTGTACAGAACATGTGGAACTTCAGCTGCAGTCATCTTCCACTCTTCCAATATTCTTCTGGTGTGCAGATACATGTCGCACTTCCACACTCCTCTTCCACATCATGTCACCTGTTTTCTCAAAGTTCTGTACCCTCATTTTGGTAACATGTGCTGATGGGACTGGGTCATGATGTGCGAGCTTATAATAAGCACAAAATACATGCTGTGCGGTCACCTAGGTGTTGTGGTTTTTGTAAAATGCCATCAAAGCAACAGTGCGTTGTTTACTGGTCCATGACATCAGTGAATCAGAGTCAATGACAAAGGTTTGTTGTCCAGATGGTACTGTTCCCATTTTCTGATACCTAATGCAACATATTATTTCTGCAGTTGCCAAATAGCCTGTTTCACTATTGTGTCTGTCACATTTTCAGCATAGCTTATGAACTTAACTGTTTCTTTCTTGGTGACAGTGGATTCCCTAAGAAAATTCTGCACATCCTCAATGCAACACGTTATGAATATGTCATTTTTGAATATAACCTCACCATCCTCCTCACTTTTTTCTGTTTGGTTGTACTGCCAGTGATAAGGGAAGCCACCACACTCCACAATTCATTTTTTCTATGTAGTCAAGTTCAAATTGATTGTATGGCACTTAATTAACTCCAAATTATCACTTTTGTACAGGAACCTGAAATTGAAATATTTGTTTCTTCTAACTGTAGAGGGATTTCTTCTTTCCTTGTATTAAAATAAGACATTGTCTCCTTTTATAAATACTAACTAAATGTATGCATGATGATGATGACTTATCCTTCTCTAAAGTATGTAATAAGTCAACAACTTGTCTGTCTCTATGTGTGTAAACAATGCCTCTATTTTTGATAACTGACAGAGTTAACAGAAAGAAATATTAACTTTGCACTTTAATGAAGCTATATTCTGATAATCCTGCACAATAACAGGCCTGTTTCCTTTATCAATGGCACTTTCATATTGCCCATGTCCCTCAAATTTCTTCAGCACAACTACTGTTGATCTGACACTTCCTGGGAAATTAAAACTGTGTGCCAGACCAAGACTCAAACTTGGGACCTTTGCCTTTCGCAGGCAAGTGCTCTACCAACTGAGCTACCCAAGCACGACTCATGCCCCATCCTCACAGCTTTAATTCCACCAGTCCCTCGTCTCCTACCTTCCAAACTTCGAGTCTCGGTCTGGCACACAGTTTTAATTTGCCAGGAAGTTTCATATCAGTGCACGCTCTGCTGTTGAGTGAAAATTTCATTCTACTGTTGATCTGTTTATGGACTAACATACAAACTGTGTGGAGGAAAACTTCCTAGAAACATTTATGTGACACTGCTGTAAACAAGAGCAAATGTTGTGTGTCACTATCAGAAAGCAGGAATAGCACCTCTTTGTGATAGTCTATGCCATAAACTTGAACATAGTTAAATAAAGCTTGTTCTTTAATTTTTTGTGAAATGTTCTGTATTTTAGCAGCATTCAAGGATAGTTCTAATCTGAAAAATTAATGTGAGAAATAAGGTGAATCACAAGGACTGCATAGCCTTGTCATACAGCTAATCAAGGATATTATTTAAGGGGCAGATTGCTGCTCACCACATAGAGAAAAGCAATGAATAGTAGATGGGCACATTTAAAGATGAAGTCCTTTGTCTGTAGACCCACTGCGATGCGTTGCAATCACAGCTGGGGGTATGTAGTGGGGGTACAATAAGAGGCAAGCGGTGAGAATGAGGAGAAATAACAGGGCATGGCAGGGGAAGATGCTGTAGTGCTGCCTGCGGGAGCTTGCAAGGACATGGTGCGGATAGTATTATGCATGTGAGCTGTGGAGATAGAAGGTGTGTGTGAGGCTAGAGTGGAATGAGGGGAGGGATAGTGGCAAGTGGAGGGGAGGGACTAGTGAAGGTTGAGGTCAGAAAGGTTATGGAAATGTAGGATATGTGGCAGGTAAAGCTCTCACCTGCACAATTCAGAAAGCTGGTGCTAGTGGGAAGAATTCAGATAGCACAGGCTGTGAAGCAGTTATTGAAGTTAGGCTTATATGAAGTCTGTTCAAAAAATTCCAGAACATTCACAGTTCCTGCCAATGGTGTGTTGGAGAGAAATGAAGTTGGCATCCTGGCACACGCCTGTGTTTAATGTGTAACTGCCGGAAGCTTCATTGTTGTATGTTTGTTAGTTATTTTTCAGTGCTGTATTGAGTAGAAAGTTGCATTGCAAAGTTTGTGAATTTCAAGAGGACAGAGTTAGAGCAGCAATGAATTTGCAGTAAATTTTGTGTGAAACTCAGGAAAACTGTTACAGAGACACACTAAATGATGCAGGAATCCTACAGTGATGAGTGCTTAAGCCATACTCAGTGTTACAAATCGTTCACACTGTTTAAAAATGGCCAGACAGAAGTTGAAGATGATCCTCATTCAGGGCACCCTTCAATGTCTACTGAGGATGCTCGTGTCAGGAACATCAGCAAAATTGTGTATGCCAACTGAAGACTGTCTGTCCAAGAGATTGCAGAAGAATGTAACATTTCAGTTGGATCACATCATGAAATCGTGCACAGCATCTTGGAATGCATCATGTTGCCACCACATTTGTCCAACAGCTCATGAGTCAAGACCAGAAAGACCTTTGCTTGCAATCTGTGAAGAGCTTCTGGATTGCACAAATGAGAATGAAGTGTCCTTAAAAGAATCATAGTTGGTGACAAGATGTGGGTCTACAGTTATGATGTTGAGACCAAGATTCAGTCTTCACAATGGGTTGGGAAAGATTTCTCCAAGAGCAAAAAAAGCTTGTCAGGTCAGGTCAAATGTCAAAGCCATGCTGATTTTTTTCTTAGATTTTGAAGGATTAGTGCATCATGAATTTGTGCCACAGGGGAAAAAATGTTAATCAATGCTACTACTGGGACGTGCTGTAAAGCCTGCGAGAAAATGTGAGAAGGAAATGACCCGAAACTGGTGAGACAATTGATAGCTCTTGCATCATAGTAATGCACCCACACATTCATCACTGTTGATGTATGACTATTGCACAAGAAACGAAATCACTGTGCTGCCTCATCCTCTGTGCTCTTCAGGCCTGGCCCCTGCAGACTTATTTTTTTATTTCCAAAGTTGAAAACACAACTGAAAGGAAAAAGATTTTGCGATGATAGACAAGATAAAAGAAAATTCGCAGATGGTGCTTTGAGTGATCCAGCAAGAGACATATCAAGACTGCTTCCAGAAGTGGGAATGGTGGTGGGAGTGGTGTATCAATTATGGAGAGAATATTTCGAAGGAGATCAAGCACAGTAAGTAAAAGGCAAGTGCAGAAAATTTTTTTGAACAGACTTTATAGTGTTGCATAGCCTGCTGAGCAACTGGGTGATCCAGCTGTCTATTGACCACAGTTTGGTGGTGGCCATTAATGCAGACAGACACATTGTTAGTGATCATGCCCACATAAAATGCCACACAGTTGTTGCAGCCAAGTTTTCAGACTACATGGCTGTTTTCACAAGAGGCCCTGTCATTCATGGGATGAGAAATGCCTGTTAGAGGACTGGAGTAGGTTGCAGTGTGGGAGGATATATGAGACAGCCTGAATTTTCCCATTGTTTGAGTTTTAGAGGATCCATATACCACAGCCTTTTACTAATGCATGCAGAGTTGTGAATGTACATTATGGTTAGCCTTCTATTAACTTGTCTGAAAATGAATTTTTGTCTTACAAAGTGATATTAATTGTTTCCTAACACAATGGCAAGAAATGCACTAGAAAATAAAAACATCTACATCACATAGTTTGTTAACAGGTTGGTTGCTACATGTTGGATATCAGAAGCAACAGGCAATAAACTGATTACTCTTAAATAAATTTCAAAATCTGATTAGGGGTAAGTATGCCAATAATGTCTTTCTGAGAAGAGGAGGCAACTTTGAAAGATCAGAAACTTCCCATGTACATTTTTAAATAAAAATATTTCATTTCTGCATCTACATTTACACCTACACCATAAGAAGCATGACAGAGGGTACGTCCCATTGTACAAGTTATTAGGGTTTCTTCCTGCTCCATTCACGTATGGAGCAGGGGGAGAATGATTGTCTGAAAGCCTCTGTGTGTGCAGTAATTATTATAATCTTATCCTCACAATCCGTATGTGAGTGATATGTATTGGGTTGTAGTATATCCCTAGAGTAATCATTTAAAGCTGGTTCTTGAAACTTTGTTAATTGACTTTCTCAGGATAGTTTAGTCTATCTTCAAGACTCTGCAAGTTCAGTTCCTTCAGTAACTCTGCGACACTCTCCCATGGATCAAACAAATCTGTGACCATTTATGCTGCCCTTCTTTGTATACATTCAGCATCCCCTATTAGTCCTATCTGGTATGGGTCCCACACACTTGAGCAATTTCACACAACTGCTGTTATAATTTCATGAAGCAACTTCAGAGATCAGTCTTTTTTTGATAAATGGTCTAACCTTTTTTTGAAAAGACAATAAAGCATTCTTTGATTCCACTGTTTACATCAACTCTTTCTGACATGCCAGATAGATAGAAGATAGTTTTGAAAAATTCACAAAGGCAGAAGATAGTTTTGACAAATTCACAAAGCAGTCTATTTCTTCATAGCTGACACTTTAACATGTTTTATAAAAACTACTATAAACATTATGTTCACTTTTATTCCATGTTTTACAAATAATTTATATCATAAACCTGGACTGCCTACTAATAAGGAATATACATTTCAGTTTCAGATGGATTATATAGGGCAGGATTGTGAGTTAATGCATATATGATGGCCAAAATTTTTAGTAGCACATTATCTATTATTTTCAGATTTGCTGAAGATGGTGTTAACTTCTCTCTCAATTCCGATGATCCCACACTAACCGGAAGAACGCTAAGAGATGACTATGTTCTTGCAGCTAGTTGGGGTCTTACTGAGGCCCACGCTATTCGTGCAGTAAGTTAAGTCAGTGATATTATTAGAATTATTATCTTATTTTGGCAGTTGTCTTTCTTGTCTATGAACATGGTATGGTATAAAAGCTTATTATCATCTTAACAACTTTACTAGAATAAGGGACACTGTATTTGCAGCTAATAAAACAAAAGCAGTGTCTAAAGGATAGATTTCTCATTTTGAAAGTGAAGTAGTGAGCCGCAGATAATAATGCAAACTAAGAGATGCTTACTTAACCTTTTGAGAGCTTGTACAAATTCAAAGTAAGAAGCAACATGTTTGTAACTGATGCCACTGTACAACTTGGTTTCTAGACTGAGCAGCATGGGTAGGGAGGAAATGAGTGAGGAAAGGTGGGAGGGATGGAGAAAGAGTGGATCAGAGAGTGGAACATTAATGAAGGTTGCAGAGTAGGCCAAGCAAAAGTGCAAAAGGCAAAAGGAATAGCTCCCTTACAGAAATCACATAAGAGGTGACAATGTTGATGTTGCTGGGGAGGAGAACAATGTACATGGGAATCATCTATATCTACATCTACAGGGATACTCTGCAAATCACACTTAAGTGTCTGGCAGAGTGTTCATCAAACCACCTTCACAATAATTTTCTGTTATTCCACTCTCTAACAGCACACAGAAGAAATTAAACACCTATATCGTTCTGAGCAAGCTCTGATTTCTATTATTTTTTTATGATGATAAACATGGAAGAAATTGGTTTCAGCAAATAAGATAAATAGTAAAAATAAATAGTAAATGTTTTTCATTCCTCCCTATAACTGAGTCCGAACATATCTAATTTTCCCTGTCATTGCTCAACGAGCAATGACAGGGAAAATTAGATACGTTCAGACTCAATTATAGGGAGGAATGGAAAACAGAACTTGTAATGGATGCATAGAGACATGGAACTCAGAAGGGGAGATAATGAGCTTACAGTGTTAAAAGCCAATTCACACTTTCAAATTTCAGAAGTGCTGGTACTGAGAGGAGGGTTGTACAGGATGAATCAGAAACAGCTGTTGAAAGAAATTGTGTTGTTTTGTGTGGCCTGCTCTAACTTCTATCAGCTTTTCTCTTACTCTTGGTAAAAATAAGAAAGAAAAATTATGACTATATGGATTCCCTATTACCTGCCATCTCCGCCTCCCACACTTTCCTGAATTTTGTGAGCAAATGCCTATGCCTCCTTACTTCTTGCTTTATTTAATCATCAAGCAGTACCTTTCCCACTCTTCTTATTCTTCTCAGCCTATATAAGCACACATTCCACAGTTTTGTGTGGGTATTTTAACCACTTTGTCTTAAAGGTTAATTGTTGTCTGTCCTCTCTCACTATTTATATTTCATCAAGTAGTTTTCATTATGGTAATAACATATAAAATTAAATTTTGAAAAGAGTACTGGCAAAAAACAGAGACAAAAGAACACACATACTGAAGCAGCAAGTTTATGACAAGTTATCTGTAGGCTGGACAATACCACTTGCAATTTAAAATGGAATGCTTCTTCAGTTCAGCCATCCCAGTGTGCTGCATAGCTCAGTGCACAGCCTCAGCCAACCAGTACTCCTTTTTCTATTCCAAGCTTCACAGGCATATACCTGGGACAGACTTGTCAGAATTTTTGTAAGCAAATAAACTCAAGAACATACTGATAGCTGCTTCTCTACAGAAGGGAGCTATACTCACCCTTAAAATATTGACGCTACTGCTAGCTCCCTTACAGTGATTTATCTTCTCTTGTAGCATTTTCAGCTGACCTAGTAACGATTAGCTACTTTCATTGCCTGGAACACTGTTATTCTTTGTACAATACTACATGTCACTGCCAGATGTCTAAGTCAACTGCCATTAGTGCAACACTGAGTTGTATAATCATTGCCATTCTATTTAGTGTGACATAAAGAACTAACAAAGAAAGGCTAGATGTGGAGTCTATTGAATGTACTGTAGTGGTTGCTCAACACTTCTGTAAAATGATGCACTGACATTTCACTGGTCATTTCTTCCAATAACTAATAATCCATCCTTACTCTCACATTTTGTGTCTTTTCATTCATTTTGCTGGAAGTTCCTGTTTCTGTTCCTTCTTCCTGTAGATTACTTTTTTAAAAAAAATTGTACCAGTTCATTACTGTTTCTAACTATATGTGTTTGTTAGTCTGATACACCATTTATTCTTGTGTCAACTTTTAATGAGACACTCTTCTTCAATAACACATTATATTCTTACAGAAAAAGTTACATTTTTTAAAAATATTCATACATATAATTCTGTTGACATATGAACACACAGCAGTGAAATGTCTGTCTGTTTCAGAATTTAAATGCAGCCCACGCATGCTTTCTGCCAGATAATGAGAAAGCCCAGCTAATTAAGAAGATCTACAAAGAACTAAACATAAGTGACTAAATTATATTTAAAATGTTGTTGGTGACTTCTGATATATTAACTTTAATAATTAATTATGTAAAGTGGAATTACCACTCTGGATTGGAATCACATTGCTTGACATTGATACAATGACTTGCTTCCCCTTTCTTCTTTTCTTTTCCAGTGCTTCACTTCTCAAAGAAATAGCATATTGTTCCAGAAGAGAAAAAATTAAAATAAAATAATTAAGTGAGTAAAGACAGTTTCATAAAATAACAGTTCTGAGCAACTGTAGATAGGAACATATGTTAAGAATGTCAGCTACATGGTGCTTGGTTGTTTTTGTGAATAATACCATATAGATTCTAGATTGTTTAATGTGTTTTGATTTATTATTACATTTTAGCTACTGCGCCATTTCTGACTAGGTTTTATCGCAACTGACTCTAAAAAAAAATGGAAATGATCATATGGCATTGTTGGCCAGGAGGCCCCATTCGGGGGAGTTTGGCTGCTGTATTGCAAGTCCTTTTTAGGTGATACCACATCGGCATCTTGCAAGTCAATGATGATGAAAATGATGATGAAGGACACACAGCACCCAGTCCCCAGCCAGGAATCAAACCCATGCCCCCTGCATGGTAGGTTGTAATGCTACTGCTACGCTACAGAGGCAGACTGTAACTGACTCTAACTTTGTTTCATATGTTATGGATCTGATCATGGCTGTAGCTAAAACACATCATAATAAATGGAAGTACATTAAATGAACTAGATGATATTATTCACTAAATCATTTGTGGAACTTATTATCTTTAGTAACAAGTGAGTGACTGTCTTTATTCATTCAATTCTTCATATCTCGTTTAGGATTGTCCCTTACCATATTGAAAGGAAAATATTACTCATTTCTCATTAAATGCCAGTAGTCACTTATAAATGCACATGTACAACATATCAGAGATGTTACATATAAGGAATAAATTATAAGTGCAGAGAACTCATACTAATACTGGGAAAAAATAAAAACTTGAAATTTCATGATGCCTTACAATTGTGCCTGTAATTTTGTAGAGTATCAGTAAGAATGGTGAATTAGTTTTCCCAAAAAAGGAAATAGCAGGAAAGAATTAGTCTTCAAATCTGAACTAATTCTGTCACATAAATATCAAATTTTATGTTCTCAAAGCACTAGCAGTACACAAATAAAAACTGTAAAATAAACCTCTATTGTTTCATTCAAGTTCTGCTCTCTCCTGATACTAACCAATCAAAAGTTTCATAAAAATGATTGACCTAGCGTTTAGAGTCAAAGAATGTTTGGATATGTCTGTGAAGGTGCACAGAATTTTTCAACTTCTCCATGTGGAACATTTTACAAATGGCAACAGGGAAATTTTACGATGTATATATTCATATGCAACACTTTCAAGAAATTTGTGTTTTAATTCCAAGTGTCAGTGACACAACTAGCAAATTTCTCAAACGTTTCGTTTCAGTTTCTTAAGGCTTAAAACTACCCTTATAACAAGAGCGTGTGTCGAAACTTCCTGGCAAGTTAAAACTGTGTGCCGGACTGAGACTCAAACTTGGGACCTTTGCCTTTGCAGGAGAGCTTCTGTGACGTTGGGAATGTAGGAGATGAGGTACCGGTCGAACTGAAGCTGTGAGGATGGGTTGTGAGTTGTGCTCGGGTAGCTGTCAGTAGGACACTTGCCCATAAAAGACAAAGGTCCTGAGTTCGAGTCTCAGTCCGGCACAAAGTTTTAATTTGCCAGGAAGTTTCATATCAGTGCACACTCTGCTGCAGAGTGAAAATTTCATTCTGGAAGAGTTTGTGTTAAATGAAGGAGATGCTGATTGGAATGAGACACAGTCTTTTGTCTTAAGAATTCCGTAGCATTCTACAGAAATGTAGACAACATAAGGTAAGAAATCAAGCATTTTCTTTCCATTGCTTCATCAAAGGAAGATGACAAACGACACCCAGGTATACCCTATTTAAATAAATAGTGTTGTGTCTCGTGTATCTGTTCTCATTGGGCATGTATTTGTGTGGGGCTCTGCAAGCTGATAAACTCCAGCAGTCGCACTAACAGAGGTAATCACTGCATGCCTGCAATCCAAGGGGTCATGGAAGATGCTGATCCCTCTGAGGAATTTTCATAGAGTCATCTACAAAAGAAAAATTTATTTACACAATCAAAGAAACATTCATTGTCTGCAAAGTCAGTTAATGCTAGCCATGTGTTCTGTAAGATCACATGTTAATGTGGTTTGCATGCTGGAAAGGTGACGCTTATTGACTCAAGGTGACATATTCATTTAGCCTTCAAATGATACAAACTACAAAATGGATTAGGAATCTTATAAAGAGATATGTTGATACGAAATGGCATTCTTCTATGTGGATGTGTTATCATGTTACTGAGCAAAACTGGCAAATTTGAATTATCTGTTTGTAGAACTTTATTTAAGGTATATCACAAGACAATCAGAGAGAGCCTTTGGGTGACACAACTATAGCTAACAGGTCTTGATACTGCTGAATTATCAGCTTCAACATCCTATAGTTACAGCAATAGTAGAGAAATTGGAGAACCCCAATATCACAAATCCAAATAAGTAAAAACACAGGCACACTAAAACATTTGAGTGTATGTAGTTGATGTTAACTGTATTCAGTATGGCTAAACAGCTTTAGAATCATGTTCTTAAAATGGAAAATATGGAGAGGCGATTTCATTACACACCTTGTGAAGTTTTACAGCATTTGACACACATGGAAAGCTACTCGATTGTCCTGGAAGTGCTCTGTCAAGATGCTTCATGTTATAATGGACTCTCTTGCTATTGCTGTACCATTTTCCTGCCAGCTTCAGTTAAGGATTCTGAGATCACTCTTCCTTGGGCAGAAGTCCTGTTTCTACATGACACACTTCTATCCTTCTGCCTTGAAGTTATTTATATTTGTGAATGTTAGCTCAAAATGCAAAACAATATTCCCGCTCAGTCTTCAAAGGAAGCTTATACTTCTTTTGCTCCAAGTTGTCATTATTTCATGTCACACTACCTCTCTCTCTCTCTCTTTTTGTATTTCTGGACTTAAACTGTTTTGCTCAAAGAAGAATAAAATATAAGTAACACGGAAGTGTCTACTCTGCAGCTGGTCAGGGTTTAGTGAAAGTAGACACTGAGCATCAGTGACAGAGCGGAGCAAAGGTCGTTATTTTGAAGTGACACTTTGTGGGCGGTGGGGTGGGCTCTTTCCTTGGCTCACTGGGTAAGGTGTGAATGAAACACTGAGGGTTCCACTAACAGTTAATTATTGAGACATAAGACCCTTTAAACAAACACAGTGATACACTGTGTTTTAACTTGCTTAATTCCTCATGGCTGTGGAGTGGCAGAGTTGAAGCGTGCAGATTCCGGTGACAGCTTATGCGATGATGGCTCGTGTTGCAGTGTCACGCCAATGGTGTATACTTCCCTCAGTACTGTGCCTGTGACTCTCTGTGGTGGCGGCACAGCCTTCTACTTGTGGGTTTGCTTGTAGCATTATTAATAAGCACCTATGGTGTGGCGCAGAGTTCTCCATCCCAGAATCAAACTGTGACCCTCAGGTTCGGTGCCTTCTGCTGGAGTTCATCAACCCCTAGGTTTACAGGTGATCCATTTGGTGAGGCCGCAGTCCCTTTGTCCTCACCAGCCACCTGGGTAAATGCCATGCGAACTTCATCCTGATAACATCTGGAATGGCATCTTCTGCATTGACCTTTGGCACAGTACCAACATCTTCTTCTGTTGAGCAGCGTAGTGGTTAAATCGTTGTAGCGAAATATGACATCCACTGACTAACCATAGGCCCATCTGTCCAGGTGATGTTTCTTTCTGTCTTCTTTCTCCCCTCAAAGGACCTCCTCAAAGGACCACCTCATGCCCATTTGTCAGAGGCATTTATTCAGCATTTTTGCCAATGTTGCAAAGTTTCTACAGGGATGCCTGACTCTTTGGTCATTGATCTATTCTTTTCATGTTGAGCAGAAATGTGACTAATGTGGACACACATGCCACCTTTCCATTGTTTTACCACTATGCTGGCGTAATTGGGCATTGCCCTGTTGTCCTCTTCTGCATCGTCAGATATGTCACATGTGTGAGTTCAGTATGCTGACAATTTCTGGAGGATTGTCCGCTGATGTGCAAACTGTGCTGGCCATTGTTCTCCTTGGAAGCATTGCCCAGCTGCTTGGTCATTGATCTGTCGAAATGCTGACTGCTGCTGTGCAAACTCTGCTGGTCATCGGCCTTCTCACATTGGGCAAAAATGTCACCAGTGTCACACATGTGCTGGCTTTCGTTGTTTGACTGCTGCTGCTTCTAAATATTGTGGCTTAACATGTCAAAGTCTCTAAGATGTTTACCTAACCTATAATAAGTCTTTACATATTTTTCTGCTTTGAACAACTGTAAATAACACATAATTATTATACACCTTACAATTTCAAGGAGTTTAGTGATGATCAAGCAAAATTACTTTATATTTTCCTACAAACTGATAAATTATTGTTACTCTGCGTGGCCATTTTCGTAGTTCCATTAGAGCTAGGTTCTGTTTGAAATCAAGTCTGAAACTCACTCTCTCTCTCTCTCTCTCTCTCTTTTCACAAGCTGCAACATGGTCACAAATTGAACAGTGACCTGAATATAGAATAAATTTCCTTTACTTCACAGCTTTGATCACAAATTTTTTGTCATCAGACTATCGGTTTTGGTCTATAATAACAATCTTCAGATCTGGAGTAAAATATGGGAAAAACACAAATGCACTGGCAGATTGTCTACAGCTTAAAACAATAAAATATACCGCAGTGAAAAGTATTACTGGCATACATGTGCATTTGTGCACTTTTAATATGAAGAGGTATACCTGTTTTATGAAAACATATCCTAATATATTGGAGCCATAGTGGCATTGTCAAATGCTAAACACAAAATCAGATCAGCACCATCAAATGTATATAAATAATAGTATATACAAGAATCATCTTGTCAGCAGCACTACTTTTCAAAACAAACTGCCATGCAGTAGCCACAAATTATTTGTTTTGCAGGTTTACCAGATGTCACTACTGTAGGCATACACATATTCTTCAATGATTGATTGTATGATGTAAAATAAAAGGGGATAAATCAGTAAAGTCTGTAACCAACTTACAAGGCCTAAGAGACATAAAGAAGCCCAATGAATGAAAACAGACTGCCTCATGCAGTCGGTGCCCTCTGTTAGCTCAGACTGCAATAGCTTAGGGTTTTTCTGTAAATGTCATGCACGCTTACAGCAGGCTAAAGAAATGTATAACTAACAGCAGACACACACTCACATAGAATGTAGAACCAGTAAAGAAAGAACTAAAACCATTCCTATGACATTTAGTGGCAAAATGTCCCTGCAAATAGAAAAATGTTTTAGGAAGTCTGATCTTAGTTGTGGCTTTAACAACAACCTAAAACTAAAAGAATTTATGACAAATTTGATGGCTCTGGAGTATACAGGATTGATTGCAGTAACTGTGACAATATTATATTGTGTACCTTACATATTTACTTCGTTTTCTTACATTGTGTGAACAACTCTAATGTTTTCTTGTTCCTTCTCTGTTCATATAATATACTTCATTAACTAGATAATCTTGCTCAAGCTCTAGTACAGGGTTTTATCATTCTTTCCTTGGGATGGTATGACATAGGGTATGTGGAGTCCTCTGGCTGTCATGTACCTCTAACCACTTCTCATCTTATGTGGCATTCTGGCGTTAGCCCTAACAGAGGGAACTGATTATGTGAGGCAGTCTGTTTTTGTTCATTGGGCTTCTTTAGCTATTTCTTTGTAATTTTTATATTATTCTGTGTACTTGGAAAGCTTTTTAGTATTTATGTCATTATCTACAAAATTGCAATTTGAGTGTATGTCTATTGCTGTCTTTTAACTTTTTCCTTTTTAACAATCTAACTTTTTTCATGTTTTATTTCACTGCTTTTTATTACTGTAATGCCTCTTATGCATTATAAGCTAGTTACAGACTTTACTGATTGTATCCCCTTTTATTTTACATCATGCAATTAATCATTGAAGAATATGTGTATGCCTACAGTTGTGACATCTGGTGAACTTGCAACACAAACAGTTTGTGGCTATGGTATGGCAATTTGCTTTGAACAGTAGTGCAGTTGACAAGATGACTCTTGTATATACTATTATTTATACATATTTGATGATGCTGGTGCTGATGTTGTGTTTTGAATTTGACAATGCCACTATGGCTCAAGTATATTAGGACATGTTTTTATAAAACAGGTATGCCTTTTCATATCTAAAGTGTGCAAATGCACATGTCTGTCAGTAATACTTTTCACTATGGTATGTTTCATTGTTTTAAGCTGTAGACAATCTGCTACTGTATTTGTGTTTTTCCCATATTTTGCTGCAGATCTGAACATGGTCATTAATGATCAAAACCAATAGTCTGATGACAAAAAATTTGTGACCACAGATGTGAAGTAAAGGAAATTTACTCTATCTCTCTCTCTTTAATAGTTAATCAAGTACACACATGTGGAATACTGTGTTTGCTGTCATACAAAAAGCTGAATTCTTTTTGAATTATTTACATTCCGAGAAGGGGAAAAATTAAACATTCTCACTACAGATCTTTTGTTGGTATGGTCATCCCACTTTGCTCAGTGTGTACACACAACTTGCTTCTCTCCAGATAATGAACAATCGGCACAGTGTTGCACTTCACTAGACTTTGCTTTTCAGCGCAGCATGGAAACTTTGATGTTCGAGAATAAGTCAGGCTGGTGTAAAAGTGCCTTTTTGGTTTGTCATGCTTATCACTTCTTTCATTGTATAAAAATTTCACTAACTACGGAAACATGTTTAACTGGATGAAACATATTTCACTATACCTTTCATATATTTTAAGTTTCAGTAACAATTGTGTTATTTAACAGAAAAATTGCAATAAATTACATGAGGATTCGTTAATATTGTGACTATATTCAGAAAGTTTTTAACTTAATAACTTTTTCACATTTATATGATGCAATTTGTAAAATATATTAAATTAGTCTTCAAATTATTAGCTCACTACTTGTATAAAACTGACAGAGTGACAGGAAAAAAAGGATGACGAGAAACAAAACAGCATCTTAAAAACCATGATGAAAGAATAAATTACAGGTTCTGTTTCAAGCAAAGAATGGGAAGAATGGGTGTGAACTGGGGAAATTTTTCAGCTGAAAGTCTAAACCAAGTGAATTTCTGTAGCTTTGTCCTTTGTGAGTGGATCAGGCACATCATCTACCCAGCACCCCCTGCAAGGGGGAGACAGTCAAAATCAGGATGAAAGAAACGTAAAAAATGCATTATCAAACAAAAATATAGCTAAAATAAAGCTAAAATGCATGAGCATGGTCCTCCCTACTATTGTCATCTTCAACAAAAAATTTGTAGGAATATTGATCATAAAACCAACATTTCAGTCACTTACAACAGTGGGAAAAACATTAGTTTTTTACCACCATGACGACACAGCACTCTGTTGAAGACCACTAGCAACTGCAGCCAAAACCCTGGTTTTATAAACAGCATGGCAACCTGCTCTTTCAGAAACTTTTCACTGAGATAACTTGATTGTCATCACCCAATATAAAAATGTATTAAGTGATATACCTTGTAGAGATCACAGAATGAGCACATACCAACCAAAGATATGTTGACTTATCCAGATACTGCTGCAACTGAAAACTGATATAGGAAGACACAAACTGATGCTTTTGAATGGTAGATAGAGTAGAAAGGGTGCTAAAGTATTGGAAGTAAAATTAGGATCATCTTAAGTTGCTGGAACAATTGTAGAATTAAGAATTCTCTTCAGGAAGGTAGGGAAAGATGTAGTAAACCTGGGTAAAGTCTACATCTACACCTACACATACACCTATACTCGGCAAACCACCGTGAGTTACGTGGCTGAGGGTATGTCCCATTGTACCAGTTATTAGGATTTCTTCTTGTTCTGTTCACATGTGAAGTGTGGGAAACATGATTGTTCAAATGCCTCTGTGCATGCAGTGATTATTGTAATCTTATTCTCACGATCCCTATGTGAGCGATACGTAGGGGATTATAATATATTCTTAGAGTCACCATTTAAAGCCAGTACTTGAAACTTTGTTAATAGTATTTCTCTGGATAGTTTATGTCTGCCTTCAAGAGTCTCCCAGGTCAGTTTCTTCAATATCTCTGTGACACTCTCCCGTGGATTAAACAAACCTGTGACGATTCATGCTGCTCTTCTCTCTATATGCTCAATATCCCCTTTTAGTCCTGCTTGGTATGGGTCCCACACACTTGAGCAATATTCTAGGAAGGGTCACATGAGTGACCTGAAAGCAATCTCTTTTGCAGAATGATTACACTTCCCTGGTATTCTTCCAATAAATCAAAGTCTACCGCCTGCTTTACCCACAACTGAACTTTTATATCCCTACATAGTGTTACACCCAGGTATTTGTGTGAGCTGGTCAATTCCAAAAGTGACTTATTGATATTATATGATAGTACATTTTTTTGTTTTGTGAAGTCTACAATTTTACATTTCTGAAGGTTTAGAGTAAGTTGCCAATCTTTGCACCACTTTTAAATGTTATCAAGATCTGACTGAATATTTATGCAGCTTCTTTCAGATAGTACTTCATGATAGATATCTGCCATCATCTGCAAGAAGGGGAAGAGAAAACGACACGAAACTTCCCTGGGGTACATTCGAAGTGACTTCTATGTCTGATGATGACACTCCATCCAAGATAACAAGCTGTTTCTTCCCTACCAAAAAGTTCTCAGTCCAGTCACAATTTTCACTTGATACCCCACATAATTGAACTTTTGACAATAAGTGTAGATGTAGTACTGAGTAAAATGCTTTTTGTAAGTCAAGAAATATTGCTTCTACCTGGTTGCTTTGATCCAAAGCTTTAAGTACGTCATCTGAAAAAAGTGCAAGTTGGGTTTCACATAACTAATGTTTTCGGAATCCATACTGGTTGGTGTTGAGGAGGTCATTCTGTTGAAGATACCTCATTATGTTTGAGCTCAGAATATGTTCTAAGATTGTACAACAAATTGATGTCAAGGCTATCAGATGGTAGTTTTGTGGATCACTTCTACTACCTTTCTTGTAGACAGATGTGGCCTGTGCTAAGCACAGTCATATGTTGTTGAAATTAAACTTACAGAATATCTGAAGTAATTATGAAACGTGTGTATGAAGTGTAAGTAAGTCATACAAATCAACACAGTATACCTTTACACAAGAAATCATGAAAAGCAACATTTAAATTAGGAAAAGAGAAAAATCTCTGGTGTAATTTTCATACAATATAGTTGATTGGAAGTATTGATATATTTGTAGTAAAGCTTCATAAAATAAATTTTATAATTTCGATTACTTGTAATTCACCACCAGATAACTTTAAGCAGTCCCATATACTACAAAAAAATCTGTAGTCACCCTAACAGTGATTTCCTCAGTAGAAGTTGATTTAGTTACACAAATAAGTAGCAGGAGTAGTAGTGGTGGTGGTGGTTGTTGTTGTTGTTATTGTTGTGGTCTTCAGTCTGAAGACTGGTTTGACACACCTCTTCGAAGACTGGTTTGAAGCAGCTCTCCATGCTACTCTATACTGTGTAAGCCTCTTCATCTCCAAAAAATTACTGCAACCTACATCCTTCGGAATCTGCTTACTGTTTTCACTTATTGGTCTGCCTCTACAAATTTGACCCTACTCCCACTTCCCTCCAATATTAAATTGGTGATCCTTTAATGTCTCAGAATGTGTCCTATCAACCAATCCCTTCTTTTAGTCAAGCTGTGTCACAAATTTCTTGTCTCCCCAATTCCATTTAATACCTCCTCATTAATTATGTGATCTATCCAACTAATCTTCAGCATTCTTCTGCAGCACCACATTTCAGAAGATTCTATTCCTTGCTTGTCTAAACTGTGTATCACCCATGTTTCATTTCCATACATGGCTGCACTCCGCTTACATACCTTTAGAAGAGTTCTTAACACTTAAATCTATATCTGATGTTAACAAACTTCTTTTCTTCAAAAACACTTTCCTTTCCAATGCCAGTCTACACTTTATATCCTCCCTACTTCAGCTACCATCAGTTATTTTGCTGCCCAAAAATCAAAACTCATTTACTATTCTCAGTGTCTCATTTTCTAATCTAATTCCCACAGCATCACCTGATTTAATTTGACCACATTCCATTATCCTTATTTTGCTTTTTGATGTTCATCTTATAGCCTCCTTTCAAGACACTGTCTTTCCAGTCACCTGCTCTTCCAAATCCTTTGATTTCTCTGAGAGAATTATAATGCCATCAGGAAACCTCAAAGTTTTCGTTTCTTCTCCCAGAACTTTAATTCTTGCTCCAAATTTTTTTCCTCTCACATATGAAAATAAACAGTATTATTTTAAAAACATGGCCTAAAAATCTTATGTACATTTATTTTATAAGGAGACATTTAACACTAATCTTAGCTGAGACAAACAGACAAAGATTTAAAAGCTTGTGATGCTGACTGATATATTATTTTTTAATAGAACCAATTATCAGGACTGATGATGGGAGTAATTATTTGATTTGACCTAGCTTGCCAGGAAAGATTTATGCACAAAATGTTTACACAGAATAGTGATCCACATAATTACAACATTTAATGTAAAATGAAAACAAATATAGTAAAGTACTCATCTCAGTCTTATGGTTGATTTGAAGTCTGCACTGCTTTGTTACACAAGATACTATTGAAATTAGTATGACATTGCCTATCTACTACTGAGTAATCATTTAGGTTAATGCAGATGCAATTATTGAAGTATTCATTCAACAATAGAGAGCATATTGTGTAAATTAGATAACCAAACATCTTGAAGAGGTCTCTTCAATGAACTAGGAAGCATTACAGGCACTTAAGTACATTTAATAAGTCATTGTCAGTTGAACTGTGTTTACACATTATAGAGAAATAATCTCTTTGGATGATGAACTTTATCTCCTTGTCTTGGATTCATAGTTTGGTTCTGTATTCTGATAAAAAGATGTTCAACAGTCTTTCATTTAACAAAGAGAAAGAAACACAGTCCCCATAAATTTAAAAAAATTACCTTGTTAGCCACTTGCACAAATTATTTGATAATGTAAATTCAACAACTGAAGACATTTGTTGGTTTTATTGCTGTAAATTCTACCAAATTTGTGTGTGACTGATTCATAGACTGCGCATTTCTTGATTTGACCACTAGAAGCCACCTGGCCTGCTAGTATGACACAGTTGTGAATGTAGCGTGTCGGCTAACCTCCCCCCCCCCCCCCCCTCCCGCCCCAATTAGAACTAATGACTACATAGACCAGAGCACAAGGATCTGCCGGTCACTTGTGTTGTCTATTACAGAGTTCTTTGGTTAGAACATTTATACAAAAAATATAATTTATTTCATGGTACACATCAGTGTAGTCACATAGATATTAAATTAGCAATAGGAGATAAAAATCAGATAGCTCAGGAAGTAGCAGCTTTTTATGTTAATTTTATTATTTTAAAATTAATCCATAACCAGTTGTTTACAATACGGAACAGTGAATATAACAAGCAGTGCCACCATCATAAGGGAATTGAAACAATTGAAACTGTATAAAATCAAATTCCACAAAAGTTTAAGGTAGTCCAGATACTGAGAAGTGCTTCCAAAATACATCTCAAGTCTGTAAAAGATGTGGTTCAATAACATGAACAGCTACAACTGTTTTGTAATTTCCTCCAGTTTTAAAACCTGCAGAGAAGATTACATTTATTTAGTTGACAGGGTTTGTTGGAAGAGAACAGTGTACGTTTTATTGAACAACAGATTTAATGCACCAACACCAATTTTTAATAAGATAGATTCTAAATATTTAAAAGGGTTTTCTTAGCTTCTGTCATAAAGCAAAATTCTCACAATAAAGCTTGAAATTTTGGTATGAAAAATGTGACAAATTTACCAATTCATTCATTAGTAACTGAAAGCAAACTGCCACCTTGCACTACACAGACAATTACATTGAAATAAACACTGAAATGCTATCTGAAGGCATGGGTCCTGTAGCAAGCAACTTCTTCAAGCACTTGCTGGGGTATTTACATTAGAAAAAATACTTGTATAAATTTACATATACAAGTTGCTTGAGCCAGTTAAGCTCAAGAACTTGCTCCAAGTACTTGCAGCAGCATTATCACTAGAGTCAAGTGGTGAGATACAAAAGTGAAAGTTCACAGTGACATGCTTAGAAATCAGAATACTGTTTTTGCATTATTACTATTATTGAAGAATCACAATGTAAAACAAGAAGCTGAGAAAAAAAAGAAATATTTGGATGAAGAAATATATAGAGGGGCATACACATTTGAATTGCCAAGAAGCACCATAGAATAAACTATAGTCTTAGAACTTTGCCTAGATTAAAAACTTTGTGTGAATGGGGTACACACATTTTGAAAATCTCTTGTCTACTGTACAATCAAATGTTCAGAAACAGGATACAAAAGTGCAGCAAGCAATACCACTAAGAGATCACCTTTTAATTACTCTCAGTTTCTTTGCAAACAGTATCTGTTACTTTTACTACAAATTTAATCCATGTGTGTGTAAGCTAACACTAAAAAAATCAACTAAAATGTAAAGAAGTCTGTACTGCCATTCTGTTTCCTCTTCTGGTCAAAGAAAGTAATGGGAACAATTCATTATGTACTTCCTTGGCTTAGTGGGCCCAGTTAAATACGTTTAAGGGTTCCAGTGGTACATCTGAAACTGGCAAGTACTTGCAGTAAGATACAAGAAACTGTTTCTACTGACATGCGAAAGCTGCTTCTAGAAGCTGATGAAACTTGTGGAACTCAATGCGCTGGGGGTGTTTCCACATAAAGTACATTACAGAAGTAGCTTCTGCTAGTGATCTGCTGAAGATTATTTACTGATGATACACGCCTCGATATGGTATTGCTTTCTGTGGCGTGCATCATAAATCAAACTGGGTTATTTTTAACAGCAAGTATCAAATCTTCAATTTACAACATTTTCAGTGTGAATAATTTAAGTTTTCACTATGACTGAAGTGACATGTGTAGTTAAGAAAGTGAGCAGTGGGGAGATGCACAGTACCAACACACAATACACCACATGAACCAGCTGTACATTACCTAGTGTGTTTTGAAAGTTTAGTGGTGACTTTCGTTTAGAGCATATTTTGTTCTTGAACTATTAGTTAAAGGTGACAATAAAGAATAATATCAAGTATTATCCAAACAAACTAAAGGTATAGTGTTCTGCATGTGTAAATTCTTTGAAAGCAGATGACGAGCCATTATATGGAGCCCAGTAAAGTTTTATCAATTGCTTGGCAGGAGCAGATGAAGAATGTGGTGTGGATGTCCAGCAAAGTGAACCTGTCTATTTAAGCTGTCAATTGTGCATCATTAAAATCACAATTGAAGCAGGAGATGTGCAAGGCAGAAGTGGCAAGGAGAGAGGTTATTCAAAATTAGAAACGTTGTTGATAAAGATCGTACAACATTCCACAGCATATTTCATCCAGATCAAAAGCTCTGCATTGATGTTTAAAGAACAATGGCCTTCCAAAAGTTAATTGTTCCGAAATGAAGTAAGTTTGTAATAAAACCTTTGGAGTGCTTATGCCCTAGATTTTCTTGTATATACCTGCAAAAACTGAAAATGGGCTCCACAGCTTTGGGGAAAAGTAGTGACATAATAGCAACATTCATGAAGGCATATTTGGAATGTTGACAGCAGCTACTCAAACCCAGACCTGTTCCTCTCGCTTTTGTAACTGTGGAACAGCGACACTGACTGATTTTTTTTTTTTTTTTTTTTTTTTTAAACCATGAAGCACAAAGAAGGGAAGAGAAAACGACACGAAACTTCACTAGTTGAGATGGTATGAGATGTTATTTCAATGATACAAAGTCAAGTGAAACATACAAAGAATTTGGTAGTATGAGCCCACTTATCAGTATGATGTTGCATCCCCTCTGACCTGGATGCACACACCGATTCAATTGGGAATAATGTCATAAACCCGGTGAACCCTCTACTAAGGCAAGCTCACCCCCAACTGTGTTAATTGGTCCTTGACAGCCTTCATACAGACAGACACTGACACAAAGTAAAAATCTGAGCTCGTCCCACATACTCTATTGAGGACAGATCTGAGGATCTTTCTGGCCATTGGAGTTGTCAGGATCAAGCATACAATTCATAGAGACATTTCCATGTGTGGATGAGCATTGTCCTGCTCAAAAATGGCACCATGATAGTTGCCACATGAGAGATAACATATGAGGACACAAGATGTCCAGGATGTACCCTATGTCAAGCTCCCTCAATCGCTTCCAGTGGTGAACTGAAGTCACACATGATGGTTTCCCATATCATGACACCAGGTCTAATGTCACTATGCCTCTGCGAATGATTGGAAGAATGGGGCTCTCATCAGGTCACAGCTATACTCACCAACAGTGGTCACTTGGGGTAGTGCAGAGCAGTGTTTCATGGTAAACAAAATGTGACACCAGTCATCAGCAGTCCATGCTTCCTGGTCGTGGCACCATGCCAAAACAGCTCCTCTGCATTAACAGCAGCCTATGCATGCAACACTAATTCCCTAAACCAGCTGCCGCTAGTATCCAATCGAAGGTTTGGAATGACATAAAATGTTGCAGGGAGTCCATTGCTTGGTTTTAGGTGGTAGGCGTGCATATGAAGATGTTACAGTACGCTCGGTGCACAGTAAATTGATACTCCCTTGTGGTGGTCACATTTCTTCAATCAGAATCTTGATGATGAGCATAGCTATCCTCACATTCCCATGCAGTCCAAATTTGGGCCACCATTACAATTGAGTACTCCACAAATCAAGATATTGGATGATTCGACCAACCAGCCAAATGAGGTCACACAATGAGGCCTCATTTCATGCTCTTGTCACATGCCGATAACACTACCTCATACAAAAACGCAGCATCACCATGTTCTTCACAATGGTTACTCAACTTTTGCTGCTCTTCACGGCCCTTAAATACCCAACCAAGCCTAGCCACAACACTAATGCACTCTGGTCACCATTCTACATGTCATAGAAAATTTTAGCTCTAATCACTTACATACCTACTGGTGGTGGGCAGGGATACGAAGTTACGTTAACATCCAACCAAGTCTTCTGGATACTTCACTTTTTTTGAGAGGCAGTGTACATGTGGTGGGTACTGTTTATAAGAACAAAAGCAACATTCGAAACTACAGGACAAACCTAAACGAGGAGAAATCCATTTTACATTTAGTGATATAAAGCTTGCCATGAAGTGTTGTAACAAAAATTATGTGTAGATGTTGATCACTTGTAACGCAGCAGTAATGTTTGAGGGAAAAAAGCCTCATCAAAAACCCCAGCAAGTACTACACACAGCAATCTATGGGCAAGGCCAAACACCTTGCAGACTACACTCGTGTATGCAAGAAATCTGCTGTAACTAAGCCAAGCTGCCAAAGCATTTTTAAAGCTATATGTATGCAAATTGATATTTGACTTCTTGATTAGGACTAAAAAATATGTGTTTCACTGTTTTTGGAAATCCAATCTCTAAGGGGATGAAAAATTTTAGGAAAATGTTTCATTATATCAGGGGCGGCTTCTGAGGTAGTGCCGATGTGCCGTTGCACCACTTGTATGAAAAAGAAAGAAAGAGGAATCTAAGCAAATTGCGCTAAAACATTGTTTCAGAGTACATATTCTATGATTTGAAGAGGTGCATTTCACCACACGTGCTCTCCTCATAGTTTCCTGAAGCTTGGAGCCAACTGCAGACTGGCACCATCTGCCCTCATAAGCACCGAGTGAAAGTCTCGGCCATTGGTTTCTACATGCTTCTTAGGGCAGAGGTGCAGCCACAGCTGCTCCGACTCAGAGTTTTACATTCCTTTCGCTAGAGAGCAGTAAAGTGCAGAACCTATTAAAGCACGATCTGCCATCTAGTGACCATTTAGAATACATTGGCGCTCAAACTTCTTGTTGTATCTTTCCACAATTTAATGCTAATGCATTCGTAAACGCAAAGTAATGCTGAATAAAATTGAATACAGAAATAATACACTTAAATATCGTTATAAATAGCTATATATAATTTGAATATAATTATGCCCTTAGATTTTGAAACTAGGAGGCATTATTTCAATATTTGTGTATTTCACAGCGGCAGGGCTACTGATACAGAACAAAAAAAAGTAACATATTCACCAAGTGTCGAGCAACTATTTTTCCAAATTTCTGTTATGTTTGTGTAATACAGTTCTATATAAACATGTTGTAGCTATTGTGTAGGCACATAATTGATTGTATATAGCTGTGTGCACAGAGTTACCTGTAAGTGAAGATTCAGTTGACAGTGAAAGTAGCAATCATGAACAAAGTAAGTGAATTATTAAAAACGCCAATTAGCGACAGGGCTCTCACTGAAAAACTTTGGATAAAAACACTAGGTAGGCCACTCCTGAATCTGAATCTGCAGTGGCACACAAAAAGTCGAAGCTGTAAGTTCAATCCGGAAATTTACTGAAAGAACAATTGGATTTGTGGCTGTGAAGAAAACAATGCTGTTTTTTGTTTTCCTTGTGTGTTATTTGGGGGAGATGTTCATTGATGTAAGACCAGAATAGATGATACTGGATATTGGGCATATATGGTCTAAAATGAAAGTACATGAAATGTCAATAATGTACTTAGTCTTTCATTTCTCGGCAAAACCAACATTCAGTGGAAATTAAATTCGCAATACAGACAAACAACTGACAGCCATAACAAACATGTAGAAAAGAATAGATATATACTGAATTTAATTGTAAACTACACTCCTGGAAATTGAAATAAGAACACCGTGAATTCATTGTCCCAGGAAGGGGAAACTTTATTGACACATTCCTGGGGTCAGATACATCACATGATCACACTGACAGAACCACAGGCACATAGACACAGGCAACAGAGCATGCACAATGTCAGCACTAGCACAGTGTATATCCACCTTTCGCAGCAATGTAGGCTGCTATTCTCCCATGGAGACGATCGTAGAGATGCTGGATGTAGTCCTGTGGAACGGCTTGCCATGCCATTTCCACCTGGCGCCTCAGTTGGACCAGCGTTCGTGCTGGACGTGCAGACCGCGTGAGACGACGCTTCATCCAGTCCCAAACATGCTCAATGGGGGACAGATCCGGAGATCTTGCTGGCCAAGGTAGTTGACTTACACCTTCTAGAGCACGTTGGGTGGCACGGGATACATGCGGACGTGCATTGTCCTGTTGGAACAGCAAGTTCCCTTGCCGGTCTAGGAATGGTAGAACGATGGGTTCGATGACGGTTTGGATGTACCGTGCACTATTCAGTGTCCCCTCGACGATCACCAGTGGTGTACGGCCAGTGTAGGAGATAGCTCCCCACACCATGATGCCGGGTGTTGGCCCTGTGTGCCTCGGTCGTATGCAGTCCTGATTATGGCGCTCACCTGCACGGCGCCAAACACGCATCTACATCTACATCTACATCTATACTCCGCGAGCCACCTTACGGTGTGTGGCGGAGGGTACTTATTGAACCACTATCTGATCCCCCCTTCCCTGTTCCATTCACGAATTGTGCGTGGGAAGAACAACTGCTTGTAAGTCTCCGTATTTGCTCTAATTTCTCGGATCTTTTCGTTGTGATCATTACGTGAGATATATGTGGGCGGTAGTAATATGTTGCCCATCTCTTCCCGGAATGTGCTCTCTCGTAATTTCGATAATAAACCTCTCCGTATTGCGTAACGCCTTTCTTGAAGTGTCCGCCACTGGAGCTTGTTCAGCATCTCCGTAACGCTCTCGCGCTGACTAAATGTCCCCATGATGAATCGCGCTGCTTTTCGCTGGATCATGTCTATCTCTTCTATTAATCCAACCTGGTAAGGGTCCCATACTGATGAGCAATACTCAAGAATCGGACGAACAAGCGTTTTGTAAGCTACTTCTTTCGTCGATGAGTCACATTTTCTTAGAATTCTTCCTATGAATCTCAACCTGGCGCCTGCTTTTCCCACTATTTGTTTTATGTGATCATTCCACTTCAGATCGCTCCGGATAGTAACTCCTAAGTATTTTACGGTCGTTACCGCTTCCAATGATTTACCATCTATGGCATAATCGTACTGGAATGGATTTCTGCCCCTATGTATGCGCTTTATATTACATTTATCTACGTTTAGGGAAAGCTGCCAGCTGTCGCACCATGCATTAATCCTCTGCAGGTCCTCCTGGAGTACGTACGAGTCTTCTGATGTTGCTACTTTCTTGTAGACAACCGTGTCATCTGCAAATAGCCTCACGGAGCTACCGATGTTGTCAACTAAGTCATTTATGTATATTGTAAACAATAAAGGTCCTATCACGCTTCCCTGCGGTACTCCCGAAATTACCTCTACATCTGCAGATCATCATTGGCACCAAGGCAGAAGCGACTCTCATCGCTGAAGACGACACGTCTCCATTCGTCCCTCCATTCACGCCTGTCGCGACACCACTGGAGGCGGGCTGCACGATGTTGGGGCGTGAGCAGAAGATGGCCTAACGGTGTGCGGGACCGGAGCCCAGCTTCATGGAGACGGTTGCGAATGGTCCTCGCCAATACCCCAGGAGCAACAGTGTCCCTAATTTGCTGGGAAGTGGCGGTGTGGTCCCCTACGGCACTGCGTAGGATCCTACAGTCTTGGCGTGCATCCGTGCGTCGCTGCGGTCCGGTCCCAGGTCGACGGGCACGTGCACCTTCCGCCGACCACTGGCGACAACATCGATGTACTGTGGAGACCTCATGCCCCACGTGTTGAGCAATTCGGCGGTACGTCCACCCGGCCTCCTGCATGCCCACTATACGCCCTCGCTCAAAGTCCGTCAACTGCACATACGGTTCACGTCCACGCTGTCGCAGCATGCTACCAGTGTTAAAGACTGCGATGGAGCTCCGTATGCCACGGCAAATTGGCTGACACTGACGGTGGCGGTGCACAAATGCTGCGCAGCTAGCGCCATTCGACGGCCAACACCGCGGTCCCTGGTGTGTCCGCTGTGCCGTGCGTGTGATCATTGCTTGTACAGCCCTCTCGCAGTGTCCGGAGCAAGTATGGTGGGTCTGACACACCGGTGTCAATGTGTTCTTTTTTTCATTTCCAGGAGTGTATATTCGGTTCTGTGGCGCTTTGGAACTGGCCCTCAGGGGCTATGACGAATCTGATGTCTCTGAAAATATGGGGGTTTATCATGAGCTAATTCAGTTCAGTGCAGAACTGGATAAAGATCTTCAAATTCATCTCAGTCAAACATCAGCATTCAAAGTCATTCCTAAGATTGTTGAGAACGAACTACTGCAATGCATGTTGGAAGTGTACCATGATGAAGTTCATAAAGAAATAAAACATGCTGATTATGTTGCAATAATCGTGGTTGAAACCACAGATGTGTCTCGCAAATTTCAACTGGTTATTGTTTTGCGTTAGGTTGTTGATGGAAAACCCACTGAATGACTATCAAACTTTGTCAATCCAGAAAATTAGAATGCTTTTAGCATATCTGACAGTCTTCTGAAAGAAACTGAAGCATTAATTGGAAATGACTGAGCAAAACTGATAGCTCAGAGTTGCGATGGTGCAAATGTTATGAGTGGCAAGTTGAATTGTGTTCAGAAATTAATTAAAGACAAATACTTGTTAATCACAAAGCCAGCATCTTTTTTGCACATCTTTCAGGTATTTCTTCTTTCTTTTCTTACTCGCCACAGAGATCAAAAGTGTTGTATAACATTATTCAAAACAGCTTGCCCCGTGTTTGTATCATGAGATGGAATTACCATACATTCCATAATAAAAGTCAGTGCAGACCACACAGTCTATATGAGTGAAGCAGCAGGTGCTAACCTAGTATACATACGAGGCATGTTTTTTGAGTAAAGTCCGTTTTGCTGCAGACACTAGTAGTTCGCATGCATACTGCAACAAGTGCATGTGTCATGTGCTAGCGTGTCTCGGGAATAACTGTGCTCAGTTTTAGCTCTGTATCTAATGTGTATGGTTCTGTTTGTGCTTTCAAAATGATTAAGACTATCAACTCGCCCACTGCATGTGAGATTAGCTCAGTGATACGGTTTTTGTCAGCAAGGAACCTGTCTGCTCCAAAAATTCATTGACAGATTGGTGAAGTGTACGGTGATACTGTTATGGGTGAAAGCAAACTGTGAAAGTGGGTACGAGAATTCAAAGATGGGCATGACAATGTCCATGATGAGGACCGCTCCGATCGCCCTTCTTTGATTACAGACAATTTGGCGACTTCAGTTGAAGCGAGGACTCATGAGAACAGGTGTTTCACAGTAACAGGTTTCTCAAACGAATTTCCTGATGTGTCGAGATCAGTGCTTTACAAAATTGTTTCTGAACACCTAAAGTTAAGGAATCTGTGCTCCCGTTGGGTCCGGAAACTCCTAACAGAGGAACACAAAAACCAAAGATTTGACTGTACGATGAAGTTCTTGACTCATTATCACGAAGAAGGTGACGGCTTCTTGAGTCAGATCATAGCTGGAGACAAAACATCACACATAGCTGGAGACAAAACACATCATGCCCGAATTGAAGCAACAGAGCATGGAATGGAGACACATACAGTTGCCTGTAAAGGTGAAGGACAAACAGACTGTCCCAGCACAAAATCATGGCACTGATGTTTTCAAATAGGCATGGTGTTTTGTTGGTCGACTTCAAGCAATGAGGAACCACTATCAATGCAGAAGCATACTGCCAAACCCTGAGAAAGCTATGGAGAGCGATTCAAAATAGAAGATGCGGCATGCTGACAAAGGGAATTGTCCTTCTCTATGACAATGCAAGACCTCACACTGCAGGTCAGACCTGTGATTTATTGGAAAGTTTTTACTGGGAAGTTTTAGACCACCCACCCTACAGTCCTGATCTTGTGCCGAGCAATTACCATCTGTTCCTCCACCTCAGACAACGCCTCAGTGGTAACGGTGGCAACCGTTACAATGATGACAACGACGTGAAAACGGCAGGGAACTCTTGGTTATCAGAGCAGGTGTCAAGTTTTTATGAAGAGGGTATTTTAAAATTGGTTGAGAGGTATGATACGTGTTTCAACAAACTTGGTAACTATGCCGAAAAATAGAATGGAGTATGTACTTTCTGAAAATAAATTTACTTTTTTGAAATAACCTTTCATTGTGTACTTATGTTCAAATGGACCTTACTTAGAAAACATGCCTCATATAAAGATACAACCTTTCTTTTCCGCAAACAAGTAGATTGGGTTGAAGGAAAGAACCACACTAACAAATACATTCTGTCACGTTACAGCATTATACACTGCTCAACCAGAACGTTATGATTACTGCCCTCAGTGATATTGGATGTCACCTAGTAGCGTTGCAGGCACGAGATGTAGTAACAAAATTACGTAAGCGGAGCAGACATGGACAGACTGTAAATGGGGAAATTCATTGAGACAGGCGACTTTGACAAAGGGCAGATTATTATTATGCAGAGCATGTGAATGAGTATCTCAAAAATGGCTAAATTGGTCAAATATTCATGTGCTACTGTCATGAGCAGCTATGGAAAGTGCTAGGAGGACAGTGAAACTACCACTAGACCCTAAATAGTTGGATGTCCATGACTCTCCACAGAACGTGAGGTTCAGAGGCTTGTGTGCTCTATAAAATAGGGTAGACTGTGATCTGTGGCATCTTTGCCAAAAGAGCACAATGATGGTGCATTCATAAGTGTTTCAGAGCACATTGCTCATTGTATGTTCTTGAACATGGAGCTCCAGAGCAGACCACCTCTAAACGTTCACATGTTGACCCATCAACATAGTTATGATTGCAGTGGCCACATGACCATCAGAATTCACATGTCGATCAACGGAAATGTGTTGGCTCTTCAGGTGAATCACTTTTTTGCTACACTAGGTGTCTCCACAAACAGGGTCATCAAGGTGAGCGGCAGCTTGGAATGTGCAGTATGCCAGGGACACAGGCTGGTGGAAGCAGTACTACACCACGGCAGACATTCTCCTGTACTCGCATGGGACCTGTGGTAGTAATCGAAGACATGCTGACACCTGCGAACTACCTGCATCCGTTCATGCTTGATGTCTTCATGACAGTGATGTCATCTTTCACCAGTATAACTGTCCATACCTCAGAGCCAGTACCACACTACAGTGGTTTGAGGAGCATTATAGGGAACTCCCACTGATGTCTCCTTGACCAAATTTGCCCGACGTAAATCCTCTAGAAACCATATGGGTCAGGTGCCATCATTTACATGAATTATATGACCAGTGCATAGACATCTGTCACATACTTCCACAAACTTGCAAACAAACTGTCAAATCCCTGATACACAGAATCAGTAATGTATTTGGTTCCAAAGACAGACAAACAAGCTATTAAACAGGTGGTCATGACATTTTGGCACGTCAGTGTATGTATCTTATTATTATGAAAAATTTCGATACTGCTGTTTGGGTTATTTGGTTAAATGTCTCGAATGGTGTTGAGCAGAGATCGATAGAATGTGGCATGAACACAAGCACGTCAGAAAGTGTTCGTACCTGCCTGTGCTGTTTAGACTTGATACAGTGATCTGCAAGGAAGAAGGGCATCAAACAGGTGCTTTGGATTTTATGCTGTTCCATGTTTGTTGTTAACACAGAATAGGAATTAATAATGTTGTTTCAGTTGTATGCAGTACTCTCAACGTGTAACAGAAGCAACATGATTCGAAGCAAATCTTGTAAAACGTGAGAAGGGGATTGCGGGGGTGGGGGATGTTACCCAGTACCATCAAACTTATGCAGTTGTCTGTCTATTTTCGTTATTTGTACCTCATTTTAATTTATAATCTGATGCTACTGGGTGAAAATGGGGGGGGGGGGGGGGGATGGACACGTGGGCTATTGTGAGCCATAAATGCACAATTACTTGGGTGTAGCTCAAGCTGTTCTCATTTTTCACACAAATAGGTCAACACCGAGAGGGGAAAAAAAGAAAGAGAAAAATATCAAAGACCAACTGAATTTGTAGTATGACCTTTACACATTCAATCAGAACATAACAGGTTGGAGATTATCACCACTTGATGACACCAGCATTCAGTATTTTTCTAAGATCTCTAATATTATACGTCGAGGATGAGTGTGGTGGTTAAAGCACTTTTCTCACATTCAGGAAGGGTAACTCACACTCTGGGCCACCAAACTGTGTTTTTCCATTATTACCCTAAACACTTTAACGTCAAAATACAAGGTATTTTGACATTTTCTTAGTGAACATTTTAACGAGAAAGGTAAGATGATCTATGTTGTTGTAAAATAAAGCACATATTTTAACACAAAACTGCTAAACGTCTATAGTATTAACGAAACTTTCCACATGTCAGTTCATTTCAACTTCCAATTTGTGTCCCATATTTTGATTTCTATGAAATCTGGTTACCCTTTCTTCCTGTCACGACACCGCAATTTTCAGTTTCTTCTGCTGTTGTGGCGTTTCCTAAAACAGTAAGGAATTTCTCAAAGTACAGCATGGTGCTTCAATATACATCCTCCAGCACAGTCCCTGATCTTTTGTCATTTCACTATTTTCAGGTCTTTGCAAATTTGATATCTCTTGGATTCAGCACGAGCTGCTGTGTATTGCGCAATACTACCCTCACTCGGTACAATATATTGTGCAACACACTGCACACAAACCATCAATACCACTTTCAAACAGTTGTATTATTGCACAATACTCAGTATTGGGAAGTATTTACAGGCAAGGTTAGCAGCAGTGAAATAGTCTCCACCTTTGGTGGATAAAACAGGGAAGACCTCTGCAGTATGGCAACTACTCGCACAAGCCTGTTCAATCGGCAATATATCCCAGTCATCCCATAATATTGGCATTTATTGCAGCAACATTGATGTCAGCTCTATTGAGGCTACACATTCTCCTAAAATATGGTCTGTATAAGCACACATCGAGATGTGTTGTGCGATGGCTAGTTGAGATGTAGCAAACTGGATACATTCAGTACTGAGTGATGAAAGTACTAAATTGTTACTCAAATATGTTACATTACTCGCATCTATCCATCTCTCTAAAAGAAATCAATACAGAGCATGTGATTATTGGAACTGGAATTTAGCAATGATGAATGCGGTACGAATCTACGTATACGAAATATATGGCGCTGTCACTCGATGTGGCATGCTGGATGGAAGTCGCTACTGCGCTTTGTGATCGGCACGGCTTGGCTCGCCTGGTACTACTCAACAATTTCCAAAAATTTAAAGGATGCACCCTCATCAGCGCAGTAGTTGCTTGTGTCACACAAGCTTTCTTGTTGTGTAAATTTCTTTTAATTTAAAATATTGTTTTTGGAATTGGATTATTGTATTAATGTTTATTGTGAGGTGAGTAATTTATGTATAACTCCTTGACAAATTTTAAGTGCGTAGTAGTTTTAGACAGTTATTATTCATTATAAGATATTTTAGATCTCACTTATGGTCACTGTTTGCAGATTAATACTCGATGTGATCTGCAGGTCCGCCTTTGATGCAAACACACTTTTTATTTTATTTTTTACCAGCAATTGTTTCAGTTTAATGACTATTATCCGTGTTTTGATTTCGTTTAGAAAAAGTTGTCTTCAAATGCGATATTTTTTCACTCATGTAGATGTTATTTTCATTGTTAATGTCACAACGAAGGCAATGTGTAACGATACGTTTGTAACGAATACTGTCGCTTTAAGTAACAAATACATATGGGTATACTTTTTTCGTCATTTTCACACGTCTGCTGGCTAACACCACCACATGCACAGAGCAAGCTGTAACAGGTTAAAATCGCCACTGAACAATGCGAAGCAGCAGAGCCATCTGTTAGTGCCAAGAGGTACTACATGGCGATTGTGGGCGAGTGCAGCTACAAGCCGGGGGTGAAAGCTACATGGGAGAAGGGGCAACAAGCCACATTGTTCCTTCCAGACCACTAAAGGTGCTAGGGGTCAAACGAAGCTGGAATTGACCAATGAGAGCTGTCCACTAGCGCTTGTTGATATTCTATCCTCTTGCTCTGTACTGAAGTCTACGGTTACATCATCTTTGTATTTGTTTTATATTTACATATTACTGATCTCCATTTAAAGCAGATTTTTTTACTTTAAATTTAATAACATTCAATATGGAATAGAAGAGATTTCCTGGTGAAAAAATGTCTACAATCAATCCTGTTGTTGTTGTCTTCGGTCCAGAGACTGGTTTGATGCAGCTCTCCATGCTACTCTATCCTGTGTAAGCTTCATCTCCAAGTAACTATTGCACCCAACATCCGTCTGAATCTGCTTAGTGTATTCATCTCTTGGTCTCCCTCTACGATTTTTACCCTTCACGCTACCCTCCAATACTAAATTGGTGATCCCCTGATGCCTCAGAACATGGCCTACCAACGGATCCCTTCTTCTAGTGAAGATGGGCCACAAATTCCTCTTCTCCCCAATACTATTCAGCACGTGATCTATCCATCTAATCTTTAGGATTCTCCTGTAGCACCACATTTTGGAAGCTTCTACTCTCTTCTTGTTTATTTATTGTCCACGTTTCACATCCATACATGGCTACATTCCATACAAATACTTTTAGAAAAAACTTCCCGACACATAAATCTATACTATGTTAAAAAATTTCTCTTCTTCAGAAACGGTTTTTGTTGCCATAGCCAGTCTACATTTTATATCCTCCCTACTTCGACCGTCATCAGTTATTTTGCTCCCCAAATAGCAAAACTAATTTACTACTTTAAGTGTAATCCCCTCAGCATCACCTGGTTTAATTTGACTACAATCCATTATCCTGGTTTTGCTGATGTTCGTCTTATATTCTCCTTTGCAGATACGACACTGTCCTTTCCGTTCAACTGCTTTTCCAGCTCCTTTACTGTCTGACAGTTACAACGTCATCGCTAAACCTCAGAGTTTTTATTTCTTCTCCATGGATTTTAATTCCTACTCCAAATTTTTCTTTTGTTTCCCTTACTGCTTGCTCAATATACAGATTGAACAAAATCGGGGAGAGGCTACAACCCTGTCTCAATCCCTTCCCAACCACTGCTTCCCTTTCATGCCCTTCGACTCATATAAATGCCATCTGGTTTCTGTACAAATTGTAAATAGCCTTTTGCTCCCTGTATTTGACACCTGCTACCTTCAGAATTTGAAAGAGAGTATTCCAGTCAACATTGTAAAAGGCTTTCTCTAAGTCTACAAATTCTAAGCTTCTACCAGTTTTTCCATTTGTCTGTAAAGAATTCATGTTAATATTTTGCAGCCGTGACTTATTAAGCTAATAGTTTGGTAAGTTTTGCACCTGTGAACACCTGTTTTCTTCAGGATTGGAATTATTACATTCTTCTTGAAGTCTGAAGGTATTTCGCTCATCTCATACATCTTGCTCACTAGATGGTAGAGTTTTGTCAGGGCTAGCTCTTCCAAGGCTATCAGTAGATCTAATGGAATGTTGTCTACTCCCTGGGCCTAGTTTCGACTTAGGTCTTTCAGTGTGTAGGGAAGCAGCCTACTCACGCCTTATAAAATTCACATCAGTCTTTCCATTGTGCGCCAGCCTAGTCCGCTGTAACTAGCTCTGACGTCATAAATATTGCGCAATACTTTAAAAATCAAGTAAATAACCTGAAACGTTTCTAGCATGTCAGGAGTAATACTAAATCAGTATGTGTTGGATATCAGTTCAATAACTTTAACTATTTTCGAAATTTGGATGTTTTTCTGTAAAAATCATTGGCGCAACAGAAAAGAGCTTGAAACTTAAAAATTTATATTTAGATTCCTTTTGCGTAATAATTTAGTAGAAACAGTATTCTGGATCTCACAAATTAAAATTTTAGTTGAAATTCGTGATTTTCTGGTTTTTGTCTTAGAAATTAAGGAAGCATGATAGATTAAGTAGGCAAATAAATAAAGCTAGGATGTTTAAATTTAAGTAGAAGGGAGATCCCCTACAATCATAAAAATGTGAGAAGTTTCAACAGAATAACTATAAAACTATAGCTACAGCGTATCTCCAAAGAGCAAGTTCAGAGCTCATCTACCGCGTGTAGTGTAATTTAATTAATTCTCTCGCCCAAAATATTTGACTTAGCCATGTCAGACTTTTATCATGATTACTTACGTGTGTGCTGATTCCACAATTAAATTGAAAGCTTCATCGGCCATCAGCAAAGGAAGCAATGATTATTCGATAACTTAAAGTGGTGCATTACTAGCCCAGCAGCTAGTTGGGAGAGCAGATTTGATCAGGCGTTCCCTTAGCCGTCCGCACCGCGGCTTTATATGTAAGAACGCTGCGCGAGAAAAAAGAAGGCCCCAGTTCTCTCCAGACGCTGATTAGCGCACCACCTGTGCCGGGAGTCGAGTCGCATCGCGTCGGTATCGTTGATATAAACATCCTCGGATGCAGTAATAAGTTACTCGGGATACGCGTAACCATGAAATCGTTTTTGAGTGAAGTGTTAATTTTGGGATGACTTTACTGATCTATCTTCAGTTTGCGTATGTCGTATTTTCATGTGCCACCGCAGGAGACAGACATTCTACCGTTATTAGTGTGGCGTTTGATGAACATTATCATCAAATTATGGCGAGCATTCATTTAAACATTTAATTTGAACAGTTATAGTTGCATCAGCGCATTAGACTCTGAACTGCTCTGGTAGTTGGATTGTGTGGATTCTTGTTGGTCTGTGACTTTCAGAATATAGTGAACATTTTAGAGAGAATGGTTTTTGATTACGAATCCCAGACAATCTCCTAATTCCTCAGAGCTATAAATGTATTTCTCAGATGAAGTGGGCACTAGGAATTCTAATTACAGGCTTCACATTTTGCTGATCACTTTCTGGTTGCCAATATTGTAGTTAGAGAGCCAGTGTTGAGAACGGCAAACAACAGCATTAAATAAATAATAGGAAAATTAACAATTATTCCACCCGCCGCCCCACAAGTGCTCTGTCAAAATCTTCCCGCAGTACCATATCTCCCATTTCATCTTCACCTATGTCCTCTTCCATTTCCATAGTATTGCCCTGAAGTACATTGCTCTTGTATAGACCCTCTATATACTTCTTCCACCTTTCTGCTTTTCCTGCTTTGCTTAGTACTGGTTTTTCATCTGAGCTCTTGATATTCATACATACAAGTGTGTCTTTTTTCCAAAGGTCTTTCTTAATTTTCCTGCAGGCAGTATCTATCTTACCCCTAATAATATATACCTCCATCTTTACATTTGTTCTCTAGACATCCCTGCTTAGCCATTTTGCACTGCCTGTCGATCTCATTTTTGAGATGTTTGTATTCCTTTTTGTCTGTTTTATTTTTGTATTTTCTCCTTTCATCAATTAAATTCAACATCTCTTATGTTACCCAAGGATTTCTACTAGCCCTCGTCTTTTTACCTACTTGATCCTCTGCTCCCTTCACTATTTCATCTCTCAAATCTACCCATTCTTCTTATACTGTATTTCTTTTTCCAGTTCCTGTCAATCATTCCCTAATGCTCTCTCTGGAACTCTCTACAACCTCTGGTTCTTTCAGTTTATTCAGGTCCCATCTCCCTAAATTCTCACCTTTTTGCAGTTTCTGCAGAATTCATCTACAGTTCATAACCAACAGATTGTCTTCAGAGTCCACATCTGCCTCTGGAAATGTCTTACAATTTAAAACCTAGTTTGCCGGCCGTTGCAGCCGTGCGGTTCTAGGCGCTTCAGTCTGGAACCGCATGACCACTACGGTCGCAGGTTAGAATCCTGCCTCGGGCATGGATGTGTGTGATGTCCTTAGGTTTAAGTAGTTCTAAGTTATAGGGGACTGATGACCACAGATGTTAAGTCCCGTAGTGCTCAGAGCCTTTTTTTTTTAACCTGGTTCCTAAATCTCTGTCTAACCATTATATAATCTATCTGAAACCTTCCAGTGTATTCAGGCCTCTTCCTCGTATACAACCTTCTTTTGGGATTCTTGAACCGAGTGTTAAGCTATGATTAAGTTATGCTCTGTGGGAAATTCTGCCAGGCGGCTTCCTCTGTCATTCCTTACCACAATTCAGTATTCACTTACAACTTTTCCTTCTCTTCCTTTTCTTACTTCGAACTTCAGTCCCCATGACCATTAAATTTTCGTCTCGCTTCACTATCTGAATAACTTCTTTTATCCCACCATACATTTCTTCAATCTCTTCGTCACCTGCGGAGCTGTTGGCATATAAACTTGTACTATTGTGGTAGGTGTGGACTTCGTGTCTCTCTTGGCTACAATAATGCGTTCACTATGCCGTTCATAGTAGCTTATCCGTGTTCCTATTTTTTTTAAACTGATTATTAAACCAACTTCCTCTTTGATTTTGTATTTATAACCCTGTGTTCACCTGACCAGAAATATTATTCCTACTGTCACCGAACTTTACTAATTCCCACTATATGTAACTTTAAACTAACCATTTTCCTCTTTAAATTTTCTAACCTACCTACCCGATTAAGGGATCTGACATTCCACACTCCGATCTGTAAAACGTCAGTTTTCTTTCTCCTGATAACGATGCCCTCCTGAGTAGTCCCTGCCCGGAGATCCGAATGAGGGACTATTTTACCTCTGGAAATTTTACTCTCGAGGACACCATCATCATTTAACCGTATAGTAAAGCTGCATGCCCTTGGGAAAAATTATGGTTGTGATTTCTTCTTGCTTAATCCTAAGGTAAGACATTTAATTTTCAGTAAATAATCTCAGAGCCTATAGATGAAATGTATTCTCTTCTATTGTGAATTAAGCTGTATGGTTTCAGTTTGTTTATTTAAATAACTTTTATATGTCAGTAGTAGTTTTATTTAATGAAGAATTTTTTGTTTTTCAGAATATTCAACACAGCAAATTGACATCGAAATACTCCTGTAAATTCCCTAGCTGTTCATCTGGATATCATGTGGGTTCAACGGATAAAGTTAGCGACAAGCATTTCTACAGGTTTCCAAAACACCTGATGTGAACTGAGCTACTTATTTTGTCTGTGAAGATCATTTTTCCGATGAAGATTTTATGAATAAAACTAGGCATAAGCTAAACAGGGATGTGTTTCCAAAACGTGGCAGGTGTTCCTTGTGAAATTGCTAACAACAGTAGTGAATCGGGTGAAATTGTTAATAGTGAGTTAGGCCTACCAAGCACTAGTGGTGGTATGGCAAGTGTTCATTATAAAGCTGCTAATACCAGAAGTGAAACTCGTAAAAAAAATGAAATGAGCATACAGCATTGTGGGCCGGGAGTCCCCCATTCGGGGAAGTTCGGCCGAATGAACAACAAAGCTTTAGTTGTACTGTGGCAAGTAGTTCTCACGCAGCTGTTAGTACCAGAAATGGATCAGGTGAAACTGGTGGTAATAGTGAATTAGGTCTACCAAGCACTGTTGCCACGGAATATCTTTATTATACAGGTGCCAATACCAAAAGTTAAACTGGCATTAGCAGAATAATTCATTGAATGATACCACTCTTAAATTGTTTTAATCTCCCCTCAAAATGTATCTGCAGATGGTGAGTACACATTCTTATCTGGAACCTTTTGTAATGAGGAAAGTGGGGTTTTAGGTACAGAGGTTTCAAAAGCAGCCTTAACTCCAAGAAAATAAAAAAAAAAGTACAAGATTCATAGAAATGCTCTCGCAAGGCTATCAAAACAGAAAGCAAAGTTAGATCATGAAAAATCAGAACTAAAAACACTCAAAGATTTACACGACAACACTTTCTCTTTCATAGAAACTAACTAAAATTCTGTTGCCAAAGATTTCATAAACAGCCCATTAAGAAATGCTCAATGATCAGGAGATGCCCGGCAATGGACATCTGAGGACAAAGTATTTGGTGTATCTTTATAAAAACCAAGTCCCCGCCTTGTAAATATTTGTCAGTTCATTTTTACCTTCCTCCTGTGAGGCATCTGAAGTCTGTGTTGTCTTCTGTACCTTTTGAACTGGGACTGAATACTTCTGGGATGAATGTAATAAAAGCAGAAGTTGAGGCAATGAACAACAGTGATAAATATTGTGCTTTGTTGTTTGATGAAATGTCTTTGGAGAGAGGGTTCTATTATGATGCAAGCCAACAAGAAATTTCATGGTTTCAAGATTTAGGGCATTTAGGGAGGTCAAATGTACAAGCAAACCATGCATTAGTTTTCATGGTTAGAGGCATACATAAAAGTTGGAAGCAAGTTGCTGCTTATTACTTCACTCAGTTTATAGTGTCCCTTTAAAAAGTCTTATCACCTATGTCATAAGGCAACTACAAGAAATAGGGCTAAAGGTAGTTTGTGAGCGCAGTGCAACCAACCAGAGAGCACTGAAAGAACTCTTCTGTGAGAAATCTACTTAGTCCTTTCATTTCATTTTTTAGTCAGTGACAAACCTATTGCAGTAATTTATGATGTCCCACAGCTATTTAAGAATACTAGAAATGCTGTTACGAAATAAAATACAGTTTTCTTTCTTTCTTTCTTAAAAAAAAAAGGAAGAGGCCAGTTTTGAATTTCTTTTCCTTCTGGATCAGCAGATGAGGATTAATACATTGCCAAAATTACAGAGGAATCATTTTGAATTTAAGTATTCTTTTACTAAAATGAAAGTTAAGGTAGCTGCAGCCCAGCTTAGTCTACAGTTGCTGCAGTTATTGAAACTTATGTAGCATTTAATATCTTACCTGCTGAGGCAATATACACTGCAGAATTTGTTGAAAAGATGGATTGCTTATTTGATTCACTGAACAGTTCCCATTATTATTCACAAGATGGCAAATCTTATAAGTGTGTCCTCTCTGCAGAGTCACCACATATTGAATTGTGGTACAGTCTGTTAAAGTAAATGGAAAATTGGAAAGTATTGGAGCAAGGCACAGGGAGAGATAAAACAAAAATGTTCAGTTTCATAAGTGGGTGGCAGACTACAATAATATCAATGATGTTCGTTTGGAATAGATTTAAAAAAATTGCTTAAATTTTTTAAGCATGAGAGTTTCAATCAAGACCCACTGGAGAATGTATTTTGTTGGGTGAGACAGTATAGTGTTGCAAACACCAACCCAGCCTACTTTCAGTTCAGAGCAGCGGTGAAAACAGTTGTTGTATATAACATGTCCATACCTATAAATTCACTAGGTAATTATGAGGATAGTAGATGGATACCATTAAACAACTTTTGGGAGCAGGTGATGACAGTTTTCTTGACTCCACAACAGACCATTCCATTATTGATCAAAGTGTTTTATACAGCGCCCTTGCCGATAATGAAGTTGCTCCTGCTGCTGGTGGTGGTGGTGGTGGTGGTGTAATAAATGATAGACAAGCACTAGCATATGTACCTCGTTACATTCTACGAAACATAGGTGTAAACCTGAAACCAACTGTAGTGACTGTAAAATAACTGTATGCACCAACACCCAAAGAGCATCATTTATTTACAAGTTTCAAGGAATATAATGCTCTAAACCCACAATTATCGTATGCATTTTCAGAGAAATGTGGATATCAGAAAAAATTGGAGAATACGTTTTATCACTGTTTAAGTTTCCAGAGGAAATAACATTTTGCAAAGCCTATTTTTCTGAACAGTATATGTTAAGAAAATGTGTGCTTCTTTTGATTCACAAGAATGAGAGAGATTGGAAACACACCATTGGTAATGAGAGACTTAAATGTTGTTTAAAACAAAATTAGTAAAAGGTTTAATGCTGTATGATGGTTAAAAGAAAAATTTAATTCTGTGCTTGAGAAATAAAAAGTAAGTTTTGTTTTCATTTCACTGTTTTTATCCACCTCTTGCTATTTTTTGTACTTAATATTGATGTCTTCTTTTTTGTGTTGAAGCATTTACAATCATAAGGTATACGAACATTTTTTAAGAAATTAATAGTCAGTAGTGCAAGCTTTCTGGGCAATTACTCAGAAACTACAGTCCTGAAACATTGGTGTAACAAATTTTAGAACTCTTCATTAATTAACACTGTGATATAGATTTCTTAACTGGACCTCTTTAACTGCTGATTATTCTCTCCATTAACCCCGCAGCTTGTAAAGCATAAAAGTATGACATTATCCAGGAATATTTGTAGTACAATTTAGCTACTACAATTTTTATTTAGCTTATTTAGACACTTACTTAGACTACAAGCTTGTTTTGACTTACTGTCAGTCTCAAGTGTTGCATCTAGTTCTTATGACACACAAAACATTCTGGCGCTTTTATGTATTGATAGAAATCAATGTAAGTGAGCTAGCTTGCAAGCCTATTTTTGACATTTGCATCTGACAGTCGGTGTTCAAGAAGACATAATAGGAGCAGTGACTGTCTGACACAAACGTCAAAAATATACTTCAAACTGATCTCTGTTAACACATCAAAGCTCCAGAATGTTTTGTTCGTCACAAGAACTAGATGCAACACTTGAAACTGACAGTAAGTTGAAACAAGCTTGTAGTGTAAATAACTGAAGCTAAATAGAATTGTTGCAGCTGAATTGGACTACAAATATTCCTGAATAATAGGTTTGCAACTGCTGTATTGCAGTGTTTAAATTACTTTCTTATGATGCTAGCCAAAATAATTACATAGCACATCCAAAAAACTGAGGTAAGAAGAAGAAGAAAACTACAACATGCGTAAGCTAGGAGGGATGCAACCCGCAATGTTGATCCTTTTTTTAGTTCATCTCCAAACCACTAGAGGCACTGCTATTGGTCTGTGTTTCCCCTCTTTTAACACGGGAGTTGTGATTCTCTTTTCTTGTTGTTCTGTGGCTATGAGTAACTGAGTGTCACCTCACAGACAGAGGAGAGAAAAAAAGAAGAAACTGCCTTCCTTAAAGTAGCAGTAGTTGGAACTGAGGCATAACTTTATCATATGGCAGAGAGTGTAGGGAGCTGCAGTCTGAAAAAGATTACAAGTTAGTATGAGTGTGCTCCTACATACTGTATGGAGAAGCTCGCTACATGATCGGGTACAACAGCATGAACGGTTGATGCTAATCAACATGTACAACTTTTGAAACCTTAACCCTGCCTGCACTTGACTGCAGGTACTCCTGTATACCCTTTCTTCCTCCCCCCTCCCTATGTATGTATTACTTAAAATCATAGGAACTGTAACAAATGCTGAGTGCATTCTGATGCAAATAACTTGGGTCTGATATGACTCACTGGCAATGTTATAACTGACCAGAGTGGTATTTCTTAAATAAAATAATGCTCTCTTGGTACCATTTGATGCACATATTGTACGCCACCAGCGACCTGATACGCTAGCTACAAATTTTGCATCTATACATAAATCTGAGGTCACGTCATTGGTTGCACGTTGGGAAAGCATCATGGTAGTGCACTACTACCTAACTCAGGGTCCTAACACTTTATCTATGAAATGCCAACCTTGCTTCTTACTCACAAGAGGAAATCATTAACTGGCAGTGGTAGCTTGACCTTACATACCTATTGCGATTAGAGAGGCAGGGAACTGATATTATTTGGCCACCTTTGAGTAACAACTGTGGCATTCGTTGCTCAGTGATGAACCTGTCTCATTTATACTGCCAGTTTATTGTAATTCACATGAAAGTGCATACACCTTTTACAGTATTGGTTAGCACCTGTACACACTAAGTATGTATGCAACATTAGTTGGTAAACAATGGAAAAAAAAGACCTAAATCAGGGGCTTGCTTATGCAGCAACTGTTAATACACTTGTGTTTCAGTATGTCAACAGCTTGTGGTGAGGAACAGCAAGTCTACTGCTGATTTAGTTGTTCTGATATTCACTGGTGTCTGTCTGAATAACTCTGGTGACACAGTGGCCAATTCCTCTGTTGAATGATATCCGATTTTGCCTGGCGTTTGATTGAATGAATCAGACACATAAGGCAAGACGATATTAACACATTTTCAGACATTCCCATACTCGGGTAGCTTCTCGGACTGCTCAGATTACTACAACTTTAACCCGTGAACTACAACTGCACACCATAAGATCTTTTCCAGGATGCTGACACACAAGTATGAATACATCATTTAATAGCAATCTGTATGAGAATTAGTAAGACCAACACCAATATGAATGGCAGTACATCTGTTACAACCAGGTTGCAGATCACTCTTTAGTTTTTGGCTAGTGGTGATTCATACAGAAATTAAATGTATCTTTTTAAAGTACACTTCTCATCGATATGCCTCTGTGCAGGTGGATGAAGGTCTTAAATAATTCATTACCGTAGTTTGAAACAACAATCAAATGTTTATGTTAATATTTTGTCGAGGTTCACCAGCCCAGTGAGAGAACTATTAATTTGGTAAATATGATTCATCACATCTCAGACCAGAGTTCAGTAGACATGAAAGTAATGACAAAAAACATTGTTGTATAAAAGAAATGGTGACCAATTGCTTCCCATAAACACAGCTGATGAAACTTCAAAAAAATGTAGACATCATAACACACTGACCGCCAAGAGGCCACTGGCAGACACAGCAGTAGTTTGTTCCACGATGCCATGTACGTCCGTACCTTTGGTTGTAAATGCACGCAACACACTGATCAAATTTATGGTTGTCTTGTTTGTCCACTTCTACATTCGTGTAGCAACAAAAATTGGTGCCTCCACTTAAGCACACTAAAGTGGTCCTGACATGCTCAATATTTATTGCGAAATAATGTTTTGTCAATACAATGCACGAAAGAGCGAGGCCAAAAACAGCAAAATAGGACTGTACAATATTTATTCCTGGGACGCATCAGTTCGCACTGCCTTTGTAGTAAACCTGTCGGCACTCAATGTGTAACTTGTATGCACTGAGACAGAGTTGTTTGCCTTACAAAACACAAGCAGAAATAATGAAGAATGGACTAAGTCTGAAATTCTTCCAGTAAACATTTCAGTGAACCAGAGGCTCATTCATTGCAGCATAGATTTATAAACTGCAACAACTAATTACAAATTAAAGAAGGAAGCTGTGTTAATTTATTGTTAACGTGTGGCGTTTTTTAGGTATCTCTTTATTGCACCAACTGCTGCAAATGAAATAAAACAGTTATTTACTATTTACTGATAAAAAAGTTTGCATGATCTTATATCCATGATGCAAGGGGGGGGGGCATGTATGCTCACTGGACAGCAGATCCGATCTTATTTGCCAATTCTGAAAACTGCAATATTTCTGCTTACTGGAGAGTTACCAAATGTCCCATATTTTAGGGGATCATCTCTTATTTATATCGTCTCTCCCGCTGTCCCGACAAAATACATACAATGCGTTTTTAAACAACATGTAACGCAAGCAAATGTAGAAGAAATGTGGTCATATCCACAGAAGAAAGAAAAGACACTCTTTGATAAAGCCAAACTGAACAAGGGACAATTCTCAGTGGATTGCCAACTGCTTTAGGTCACCAGACTTAGAAATGTCATTTTAGACCATTAGAGTCACAATTTACATTACTTGATGTGATACATCCAAACTTTTCACTGAAATGCAAAAAGGGACGTTTGTATTTAATGACAAAACTGAAAATGAGTTTTCATTTCTGAAATTCGAATTGCAAAGCAAGAAATTATTTTCTGCATTTGTGCACTGACGACGACAACATAATATAAAATAATGATGATGATTGGTTTGTGTGGCACTTAACTGCGCGGTCATCAGTGCCTGTACAAATTTCCAATTTTTTTTTCCACAGTAGAATCTAGCCACTGTCACAATTGATGATGATAAAATGATGAGGACAACGCAAACTCTCAGTCCCCAGGCACAGAAAATCCCCAACCTGGCCAGGAATCCAACCCGGAACCCTGTGATCCAGAGACAGCAACACTAGCCACTAGACCACGAGCTGTGGACGCAATATAAAAATCTTATCCTATTAGTAATGCATAGTATTTTTTTTAGTGATAGTTTTAACAAAAAAGTACAATGATCTATGTAGTATTAATGAAACTTTCCACAAATATGTCGATTCATTTTAACTTATAATTTGTGTCCCATATTTTGATTTTGGAAGTCTGGTCACCCTAAGCTAACAGTCTTTTTCTTCATTATCTTTGCCTAATGTTGGTTGGCGTTTGTCCTGTTTCAATTTTTCTAAATAATAGATAACATGGATATGGAAATAAGTGATTTGTCTGACAAATCTGTAAACAGAAGCAGAAAACAACTTAAGACAAAGAATATTCTCATCTTCTTGAGACACGGATTTAGTTCATGTGCAGAATGAAGGTGAATCATTACTTAATGAAGTGAACGAATCTACTGACAAGAAAGAAGATGCCAAGTCTGACTCATTGTTAGAATAAGATGATGGCGAAATGGAATGGCAGAAAATAAGAAGTCTAGAAATAAATAAGTATTTGGAAGAGGACAAATTGTTAATTGAAAACGTGTATCACAATGATGCTGTTTCTTTAAATACAAAATATTCATCACTGCTTCATGTATTGGGAATGACAAATGAAGAAACAAATATGCTGTACAATATAAATTCTTTACCTAATCACAGAAGATGCCAAGAGGCCCCACTGCCTGTTACAAGAGGCAAAATGAGTGGCTTTACCGGCATACTGCTTATCATGGACACAATGGAACTACAGGAAATTTACACTATATTATTCCAGAAGGGAAACATGCACAAAAAATGACCCATATTGAAATTTTTACATTTTTGAACAATACTACAACTAATATTGAAACTAAATTGAACAAAATTCGAAATACTGTAGGAGCAACTGTTGATACTTTCAAAAATGCTGTTAAAGCTGGAAAACTGTTATTTTCCACAAAAGCGAGGATGTCTTGGTTTTTGCCAGCATACACACATAAAAAAAAAGCTTTGCATCACCTCGATTCTGAGAGCACCAGAACCTGTACAGAAAACTGGAAGAGAGATCAACATAAACATCATTTCCGCACTTTTTACTGCTCATGAAAACCACACATTGCATGTTGTACCACCATAGAGCGTGACCTTCAGAGGCTGTGGTCCAGATTGCTGTACACACTGGTACCTCTAATACCCAGTCGCATGTCCTTTCGCATTGACACATCCCTGTATTCGTCATGGCATACTATCCACAAGTTCATCAAAGCACTGTTGGTCCACATTGTCTCACTCCTCAACGGCAATTTGGCGTAGATCCCTCAGAGTGGTTGGTGAGTCACGTCGTCCGTAAACAGCCCTTTTTAATCTATCCAAGGCATGTTTGATAGGATTCATGTCTGGAGAACATGCTGGCCACTCTAGTCAAGCAGTGTCGTTATCCTGAAGGAAGTCATTCACAAGGAAGTCATTCACAAGATGTGCACGATGGGGGTGCAAATTTTCGTCCATGAAGACGAATGCCTCGCCAATATGCTGCCGGTATGGTTGCACTATCGGTTGGAGGATGGCATTCATGTATCGTACAGCTGTTACGGCGCATTCCATGACCACCAGCGGCGTATGTCGGCCCCACATAATGCCACCCCAAAATTGAAGGGAACCTCCAGCTTGCTGCACTCACTGGACGGTGTGTCTAAGTCATTCAGCCTAACTGGACATCTCCAAACACGTCTCCGACGACTGTCTGGTTGAAGGCATATGTGACACTCATCGGTGAAGAGAACGTGACGCCAATCCTGAGCAGTCCATTTGGCATGTTGCCATCTGTACCGTGCTGCATGGTGTTGTGGTTGCAAAGATGGACTCGCCATGGACGTCGGGAGTGAAGTTGCACATCATGCAGCCTATTGCGCACAGTTTGAGTCGTAACATGACGTCCTGTGCTTGCACGAAAAGCATTATTCAACATGGTGGCATTGCAGACAGGGTTCCTCTGAGCCATAACCCACACGTGACGGCCCATGAGCGAGGCCTGTCATCGACAGTTCCTGTCTCTCTGTACCTCCCCCATGTCCGAACGACATTGCTTTGGGTCACTCCAAGATGCCTGGAGTCTTCCCTTGTTGAGAGCCCTTCCTGGCAGAAAGTAACAATGTGGACGTGATCGAACTGCGCTATTGACTGTTTAGGCACGGTTGAACTACCAACAACACGAGCCTGATCAGCTGTCGGACCTACTCCGTCTAAAAGGAGATGCTCATGCATGGTTGTTTACACCTTTGGGCAGGTTTAGTGACATCTCTGAACAGTCAAAGGGACTGTCTGTGATACAAATCCACAGTCAACATCTGTCTTCAGGAGTTCTGGGAACTGGGCTGATGCAAAACATTTTTTGGTGTGTGTATATCATGCAAATGAAAGTACAGTATAAGTGTATATAACCTGAGTCTTCCTGAAGGTTACACTCAAACAATGGAAAATCCAGGATGAAATGTAGCAATATTATGGAAAGGAAAGTTGCTACTTATCATATAGTGGAGATGCTGAGTCACAGGTAGGCACAACAAAAAGACTGTCACAAATAAAGCTTTCGACCATTAAGGCCTTTGGCAACAATAGACGACAGCTTTTCTGAATTGCGCAGGTGGGAACTTTCACTGCAATACAACCTACATTCCCGTAACCCTCCTGACGTCAACCTTCGTTAGTCACTGTCCTCATCCATCAAGCCCCTTCCCTGTTCCCATTCCAGCACTATACAGCAGTCAAACCATCATCACACCCAGTCTTTCTACTTCTCTCCTTTTCCAATAATCCCCCCCCCCCCCCCCAACTCGGTCTAACCTGCAGCACTTCACTGTCCGCCTCCGCCACAGCAACCACCACTATCCTTCCCCCTCCCCGCCCCATCCTCCTCCGCATCCTACCCAGTCGCCACTTTCATCATGCACTGGTGCTGCTGCTCTTAGTATAGTTTCAGTTGCCTGAGATTGCCATATCTCTCTCTCTCTCTCTCTCTCTCTCTCTCTCTCTCTCTCTCTCTGTGTGTGTGTGTGTGTGTGTGTGTGTGTGTGTGTTCTATTGTTGATGCAGGCCTTAACAGCCAAAAGCTTCATTTGTGACAGTCTTTTTGTTGTGTCTATATGCGACTCAGCATCTCCGTCTGAAGATTACAATCATAATATTGACATTTATGCTTGTAAAAATGCAATGACAACTGAGTAAGCAACTTTGTGCGGTATTGGAAACCATTAAATGGCGTAGAAAAATTATAATATAATTAACAAATGTGTGGTATATAAATCAAAGCAGGGTACCACAATGAACAATTAGATATTGAAAAGCAAATACCCTCAAACATGTTTCAGATTTTCTTGTATCAAATGAAGAGTCTGCAAGAAAGCCAAGCAAAATGTTACATATTGTTATTCAGAAAAAAAGTGTTACAGATTATGCCATGAGGAAAGCTCAAAGTGAAACAACTTATTGCAACGGTTGTTACAGCCAACCAGCACTCTGAAATGCTTTCAAAAATTGCGTAGAAAACATAAACAATAAGTTACGCTTATAATACTGAAGTATTGTGTGTCTACAATCGAATTTCTGTTAGTTATGTTTATAATATTCAGATTAAATAAAATAACTTTCATATTTTTTCGGGTAATATATGTTAAATTTTCATTATTTATATGTTCAACTACATGACAATTTTTTCTAGTTTTTCTTTTTCCCTCTAACATTTGATGAGAGTCTCCTGTGGTACACACAGCCTGATGAAAGACTCCAGTATGAGCCACCTGATGGGCGGTTCCAGCTGAGCTACTTGTGGTACTTGGTGCTTGAAGGAGGACTCCAGTGTGAGCCACTGGTGTTACATACCACTCAATGGAGGAGTTGAGCAAAAGCCTTTGGTGGTATGCACCAGCAAGAACATGTTAATATTTTCAGGTGCTTGGATAGGGTCTCAGTTCTACACAAGAAATAGCTTACTGTAAAAATAAAATGTAGTTTTTAATTTATTTGTGATGTTAACATAACGTATAAACTTGTGCATTGTAAACCTACCAGTGATTTACCACTTTGGCCAATGAATTTATTACAGCTTTATTCACAAAATCACTGACAGTAACCCCCAGTATTTAATTCTACTCACCTTAAATAAAGGTGACTGACAAGCCTCCAACAAACCAGAGTTACAACAGAAATACCAATTGCCCAGCACACATCAAGCCTGTACATACTATCAAGTAAAAACACATGCCTTTTTCCATGTATTACCACACTTAACCTGAAAATGGAATGTAAACAAAGTACACATGCTAATTTGATGACCTGACAAACTGATGTTAAACAAATACACATAGTATTAAGAAAGACAACCTCACTAACAATATGAAATGTTACTACAGTTGGTTATCTCACACATCAGTAATTCCACATAGGAACATATATTAAAGCTACATTTGCAGAGCAATTTGTACTCGTCCGTGGCAGTCTCTTTGTGACAGGAAATCAGGCCTGAGGAAGTACAGGAGGTGTATTTCTGAAGATTATCTGTTATCAGTAATTGGCACAAATTACTTTTCATAGTTGACCCATTTACACTCCTCTGTTACGCAAGTCTTTCACTTTATATATTCGCACTAGCCAATGCTCTGTTGTGTAGGCTTCTTCTAAAACATCTAGTTCAAAGTCTTTGTTGCCAATTTCTGCACTCCTTACCCGATCATATCCAGGTGGCTTTCCTGTGAAATACAAATGAAAATCATTTATTTTTTTTTGGTATAAGATATTAATAAATAACACAATGAATACACATTTTAACCAAAGTACAGGTAAGTTTATCAGAAAGAATATTTTTGAATTAGCCACTGAAATGACTTAAAAGATACTTTCCATTCTACATTTTATCATCATCATCTTCTTACAAGAATTATCAAATAATATAGCCGCAGATAGTTTAGCATGAGAATTGTTCTTTTTGAAAAGTGAATGGCACAGATTTTACTGATGATGGTCTGGACTTTGAACCTGAACTGGAAGGTTCGGGTTCTAATGACTTTCAGGTTCATGCAATTTTACCCTGTTTCATATGAACTTCAAAATGTGGAGGTGTCAATCAATTGAGCATCCATAACTTTCCAGATTGGTACAGCTTCTTTTGCAACGATTGTCACTTTTCAAAGATACTGACGGTTAGACACACCACTGTTCCAACCATTCCATATAAGTTGACCAGTTAAAATAAAGATTGGATAGCTGTCATGGTCAACTCTGTACTGTTTGGTATAAGGATATGGTCACAAAAAGTTGTTGGTAGTCCAATCACAGGATTCAAGTAATGTTTTGGATCCTCATCTATTCTCCTAGATGGGTCTGCAGATATACAACTCAGTCAATTAGGTGAGGGTATCGTAGTACCCCACATGCACCTTATGAGCTTCTTACAGAAATATGCAACTATGTTTGATGGCAAGACAACACGTGTCAGGGACTACGAAGTGCACATTACACTGAATTCTTCAGCAGCAGCAAAATTTTTCAAAGTGAGAAGATCAATTGTGCTGGTAGAAATACCAGATGGGTCTCTCCGTGTCTACCATGATTTTAAATCCACTGCCAATGTACAAATGGTTGTGGATACATACCCAGTCCCCGAAGTGAAAGATAAAGCCACACTTGATTTCTGCAAAACAGATCTCAAAGAAGCTTATCTGTAGTTACTCTAGGATAAACAGGGAAAACACGATTTGGTGATCATCACACCATTTGGCTTAGCTTCACACAACTGTTTACTGTATGGGACCTCCAGTGCCTCTGTGGTATTTCAATGGTATTTGGAGCACTTAATAAGCGGTGTCCCTGGACCAGTAGTTATCTGGATGACACCACTGACATGGGGATGGCTCCAGTAGATCTCTCACACAATATCGAAACAGACAGATTTAGTTATCCTTAGTGCTGCAGGTATCAAGTCCACAGCAAAGCTTGTCAAGGCCATTCAAAACCTTTAAACCCCTCATGGATGTGAAGCCACTCAAATCAGTCCTCATCCAAATAATATATATCATCATCATAAATTATATTATTATATAAATCTATTCCTTACGCTAAACCCACTATGGAACTGTTGCACTGTTTATTAGGCACGAATGTGAAGTGGCACTGGAAATATGATGGATAACAGTTCATTTCACAAACTGAAGCAGGCACTTACTAAAATCACTTGTTTAATCACCTACTACCCTCATAAGTTGCCCACTGTAGCAGCGGATGCATCAGACTACGGGCTGGGAGCAGTTATCTCCCATAAAGTTAATGATGTGGAGTGACCAACTGCTGTTGTGTCCAAGACTCTGACAATGAAACTACAGTCAATTTGAAAAGGAAGCCTTTTTTTCCTTTTTTGGCTTTAAAAAGGTTCCATGACTATATCTATGGTTATAATTTTCTCCTGTTAACAGAACATAAGATTTTTCTCTCTCACTGCAACGCAGGTGTTTGTATACCGCAGAGGACAGTATATTTTACCTTCAAACTTTAAAACTTATCAATCCTTAGATAGATATGGTTTTATACATGGGTGCGTAAATTTCCCAGCACTTTAGAAAATGAAAATTGGGGGGGGGGGGGGGGGGGGGGGGAAGGGGGGTGAGGAGGGGGGAGGGGGGGAATAAAAAAAAGAAACATGTTTTGAAACGATTTTTTAAGTGCAGCAACCCGTACACTGCATATTTTCATATTACAAAAGTATAAATTCAAATTCCACCAAACACTGAAAGTTACTTTCCAAGTAACAGCAGCCAGTCATAGCTCATGTCATGTGATCTCGCCACCCGATGACAGTGGATATTCAGAGCATAGGACATGTGATGTAGTCAGTCAATAGCAAAATCACTGTTGAGTAGCGCAAACACACAAACAGGAAAAGTTAATGGTTTAAATTAATATAAATAGTGTTGCTACAAGAAAAGCAAAGTTTTCACATATAATATTGGTCTCTAAGGTTAATACGCTGCAAAAGAAGCTAAGCTTTCACATATAATGCTCATCATTTTTGCGCGTGTTGCACTTTAAGATATATCACACAAATGTGCCAGGAAAATTTTTAATAACAACATAGAAACGTTTGATCTTCAGGGCTAAAAATTCATATAAATGGCTCGTTATCAAAGAGTTAATTTTTCAATTAGAGTCACCCGCTCTGTGATTTAAGAAATTCACCGTATATTCTCGCACATTGAAGTAACTTTTTCAAACCACCATTCACAATATTTTCCTGCAACCTTTTACAAATAGGTTCGTTTCAGCAGTTGTTAGATGACAGGCACCACACTGCTTGCACAGCTATGACGACGTAGGAAGCCCGTATGTTTGTATGTGTAAAACATTAGATGATCTTACATTATGTCATAAAAGAAACATGACATCAGACATCGGAATTTCATGAGCAATACTAAAATGTGCCTAGTTAAAGTGCATACTTAAAGAACACATTCGTACATCCAGATTCCCAATGAAGTAGACCTCGACCTGATGATATGCTTTTGAGTGTGTTTTTCGGGATGTAAATTTTCTTGGAACGCCAGTACTGTATTATTTCATGTTGGTTCTTTATTAAGGGATAATGCCATATGTGCTAGAAGATGAAACTGTGCACTTGAAATGCAGCAAACAGTTGAAGCTAGCCAACTGTGTGGAATTAAACACTTTGTTTCAAATAAGTTGATTGCCTCTGCGGAAAAGATTAATAAAAGTGAAATTTCTTTAGCAAATCGACAAAAATAACTTCATTGTTCGGCAAGGCGATTAACGCTTAACTGTCAGAAAGGTGAGAGTAAAATCAAATCTGAAGCTAATAAAATATTTCAGCCCTCCGTAGTTATATGAATGTATTTTAATTCATTTGATAGCTCCCGGCCACAGAAATCCATTTTCATTTGAAGTGAGACCAGTAAACAAAGAGGAAATAGCAAAATCACTAAATGTAAATGCGGGCCACGTGGAGACTATCCCCCCTCCCAAGCATTTGAGATAGGTCATCAAAACAATTGAATTTTCAACATTATTTTCATTTTGTAGCGCACACTTTTCTGAAGAGTCTTGATACATTCAACATATGTGTTCGAAGAAATGGAAGACATGTTACTTGGTCTTAAGTATGCCAAAGTGAGGTGCCACACCTCTTCACACAGCATTCCTCTATCACACATCACTGTGGAATTGAAATGTGTATATTTTGTAATGGATGCCATCAAACTATATTTAAACTGTCGTGTGGTGCCTCTCCTCCTGCCAGTCAGCTGGTTTGACACCCTCCCCCTCTTTCTTTTTTTTAAAAAAAACCCTCATAATTAGATGGGATTATTTGTAACCGGGAGAACAAGAACTCTTTAAAAAATGTTTAGTCTTTATTGCCTATTAGCTAATAACTTGCAGTTTGGGTGACGTAAAATTAAGTATAGGGTACATAAAACCAGTAAAGACAAGAGACAAGCAAGACGTTACATATTTCTTCAATTCTCAGCTCCTTCCATTTTTCCTCTCTAATCATACTACAGCTTTACATGGGATGCTTCCCTTTATGCGAAAGAATCTATTACCCCATCAAAGTTCGTCAAACATTTTGCTACATGCAAAATCGAAATGTCGTCGTCTAATACACAAAAAGCTGTTAATACATATAGTATCCAAAACTGGTGTGTGTTCTCGATCTGATTATGTCTATTTTGTCGCTGTCTGCTAGATAAAACAAAATAGGCCGTTCTAATATTGCAGCAATTTTAACACACAACAAATAAACGAGACTGTTTTGGCACAAATGTTCATTTTTATATCTCGACAGAATACAATTCACGAAGTACCGAAATCAAATGTCTACTGGGTCTAGTACAAGCAAAAAGCTTTATGTTATGAAATAGTTTCACATTTCATTCATATGCTCCAGTTTCTCAAGCATGAGATGGAAAAGTAGTAGTACAAAATTTTTATATAAATTCAGAATAGTCACATTCTTCAATAAATTGTGTGATACACTCATTTCTTTTCTGTCCTCATTCTGATGATCAATCTTGTCATCACTAATTCTGTAAATATTCGCAGGTTAACTTCACTAACCCTGCCAGAAACACCGGTTTGGTTATCCCACGATTATTCTACAGTTCGGACTTGGTGCATGTTCGTACAACGCGTTTCCCACGCTACTTCCAGAGCAGAACTTAGCGGCTGCTAGCCGGGGACTGTACAACTGGCCCTCATTAGTGTTACGATCTGGCCAATAATTTTCTGTCAAAATTTCATTTTTCTTGGATAGACCGTGAATATAATACGTAATATTTCTTACCTGTTACTACTGTTAGTCGTTATTTCCACTCTGCTAGTCTAAATCTACTGATTTTAGGCTGATCATACGCAAACCCAATCAACTGTGTAATCAGACAGCGATTAACATTCATCCGTCCGGCTTTACTCCGCTCAGCTCATACAGCCCCATCCCTTTTTGTCTTCAGGAAAGTTTATTTCTAGATACGATGAGGATTCCCCTGACAGAGACATCAAGTACACTACACACACATTCAAAAATCAACTCATGATTCATTCAGAAATCAACTTCGAATGAGTTCAAAAACCAACAGGGATGCGTTTCAAAATCATATGAATAATCGATAGACCAACGTGTGCTGAATGCTAGGCGCTTTGTGAAACAAGTCCCCCCCCACCCCTCCGAAAATGCCGCCCTCCAAGATCCGGGCCTGATGCGCATGCGTGAATCTGGCAGCTTGGGTGTGCCAGTAAAATTTTTCCAGTAGCATCTAGCTGCTCACTGGGGCTGCTTACACAACCAACAGCCCCATTTCTGCAGCCAGAAGCGCGAAAAGGTACTACTTACACGCGACTCAACTGTACATGCGCATGAGCCCACTCGTAACTGCTAAAACGAATCTAACGTAAACAGTTGTGACGTCATGCTTATCGGAAGCAGTTTGTTGTTACGAAGCATTGCACAGTCTTCCTAAAGCGTTTGACACATTTTGCTGTTGGCAGACACTTACATGAACACTGTGTTTTGTTCTTGAATATGGCGTATTTCCTTGCAATTTAAGTTTTATTTTCGTTTTTTTCTCTTTTATGTTTTATTGCTGCAGTATTATTCTGCAGTAGCAGGATACAGAGTATCGGTTGTTACCTTTGAAAATTACAAAAATTAAACTGAAAACTGGAACAATGAAAAATGCCCGGATTTTTCCCTGTTTTCTCCTGAATGAAAAAATTCCCGGGTTTTTCCTCGATCTCCCAGGTCGTATACACCCTGTTGATGTACTTACTTATACTTCTTATTTATCATGCTTCTTTAAGTTGCGACAAATATGCCCAAATACATTTTATTTGTTATCCTTTGTGCTATCTAAACTAATAAGTTTTGCTTCTTCATTAATTGCTGATACTGTGTCTATAGTTATTTCGCAGTTCTGTCTTTCAGAAACTTACACTCTACAAAAGGCCTTCATTATTAGTTGTGGAAGAAACTTTTGCTACACCACCAGATGCATTCCCTACAAATTATCTAACAGGTAATTGACTCTCTTCATCAACAGGACCCTCAATTAAAAAAATTCTAATCTTCCAATTATTCAGCCTAGTTAAATTGTGAATTTTTTTTGGAGTAAGTCCCTTAGTTCTTGGTACATTCCTCACATCACTACATATTTAATATAATGTGTTCCAGTAGTATTTCTGCCAAATTTAAAGGAGAATTTTACTCATTAGTGCCGACTGGGGTCTAACATTGATAACTTACACGACAAAACTTGTTGGTTGGAGCCGAAAAGCACAAGAATTTTTTTGAACTTGTCATGGTTTGGATACAATGTAATATATTTTAAAAACTCATAATTTGAATTATCCATACATTTAAAGAGCATAAGAATGTCACATATCAACCAACTCATGTTTTTGTTAACAAGTTAATGAGAACCAAATGAAACAGTATACTGGTACTCAGAACAATGTCCAACATACATTTTCTCCATGTGATACTAAAAACAAACACATTCTTACACCCCCAATGTAACAGATTCACAGCCATCAACAATGCAGAATACCACCACCTACCTCCTTCTGTGTAAACTTGTCCAAAGCGGTAATAACACATCTTGTACATGAGGCAATTGAGCAGAGTGGGTGAGCCTTCTTTGTCAACTCTGAACTCTCCTGCAGGTGAATAATAATCCCATTCTTTAATGTGACTGCCACGATCTGTACTGCCACCAATACGAACCATCCACAGAAATTTATTTATATCTGCAAAGTAATATCAAGTATGTACAGGTGATTCGCAAAGCAGCACTGACATACCATTTAAAAATAAGAGCACTCAATTCAGCAATTCTCAACAATGCAAATTTTTAGCCTGAAGCCAGAAATTCATTGTGTAGTTACCAATGTACTCGACAACTGGTGAAAAGTCATACGTGAAAATAAGTGCTACAATACTAACCGTCTGAAGAGTATCCAGTGAGTCCTCCAAATATAACTAAAACATAATCCACATCTAATTCCCTCATAATTTCATATGCCTTATCTTCTGATGAGGCCATGGCTTGACCAACTCTTGAAATGTGTGTGTTGTTCCATGTATTGTTATCTACTAAGATTGTTCTGTTAGCCATTGCTGTAATCTGATATCCATAATCCCACCAGGACATAACTCGTGCATCCTACAATTGTTTAACACAACATATATACTTGTTCAATATATGCCTCTTACTCTATAGCACTTACGGGCTTAAAAAAAGGAACTTAAGTATTAAAGTAACTTTTGTGTGATTTTTTTGAGTGGTAAAACACAATGATCCAAAAAACAAACAGTTCAAAAACAACTTAGGATTCCATCATCAAGTATAACAACTGACCTATTTGACATTCATTTCATCACTTATTTAAGAAGTGGTAGAAACAAAAATGAAAAAATTAAAAGCTAACCTCTCTTTTTTCACTGCAGAAATATCAAGTGGAAATAAAAACTGGCAAAATATAAATATCAATAAAATATAAAATGATATCTTCAGTTTCACTAATTTCATCTTTATATGAAGAGTCAGGATAAATACCTGTATTAAGTGGTAATATAAAGTAATAAACAATAAACATTAAGCAATGTTTGTATAGATATGACCTAACCTCTGGAGTATTCATCCTCAACCAATAGTATGCCTCTCTGAAGTCATCAAATATTATGCGTGAGCCATCATGTGATCGTGCTGACAACACAATACTTGGGCTGCTATATGCCTCAGATGTCACCCATGTACAGTGAAATGTATAGGAAACAAGTAGAAATGACATCACACAAACAAAAACAGTGGCGATCTGTAAAGGAGAATAAAGAACACTTTGTTCTATTAAAGGGGTGGGTACAGCTTCCTAAGTTTATTGGTTTATGAAATGTATTTCATTCAAAATTATCATAAAAGAACCAAAATATTGACACACTACATTACAACTATAATAGATGTGTGACAAATTGTTTGTATGAGCGTCTCACTAACTGTTTTGAAGTAGAATTGGAGACTATAAATCTGAACCACGCGAAGAAGTGAAACTTGATAAAAGGCAGTGTGATGAACTTACCAACTGCTTAATTACTATGGTACTGTAATTCTTATATAACTCCAATCTCAAAATTATTGCATGAATTCAGCCTAACAAGATATGTGACTAACATTCGTAACATAATTTTCTTCTACTGCTGCATTTCACAGAGATCTCCCTAAACTTGATATTACACACATAACTGTCGCACACTGAATATATTTACAAGGTGTTAGCACAAAGTTCAGTTTTCAGTTAATATTACTACATTTTCTTGACAATTCAAGTGGAAAATTGGCAAAAATATCTGTCAAAATGTTACAACTCTGCCAAGGAAAGGAAAAACAAGAAAACAAATGCCGATTTCGGTGCTTCCCAAATAAACTTGTCACTACCAAACAGACACCAACTGAATTCAGAAATGTTTCCACCAAAATAACGTGGGCAAAAAAAAAAAGGGAAACTGCTCAGAACTGTAGCCATTATTTATATCAGCTGACAAATTAAAAAATTCTTCTTGATATGTCATGAAAAGCAACCAGGTTTTAAATCTTACAACATTTTCAGGGGGAGAAGTGGACTCTGACCGCTATCTATTGGTTATGAACTGTAGATTAAAACTGAAGAAATTGCAAAAAGGTAGGAATTTAAGGAGATGGGACCTGGATAAACTGAAAGAACCAGAGGTTATAGAGAGTTTCAGAGAGAGTATTAGTGACTGACAAGAACAGGGCAAAGAAATACAGTATAAGAAGAATGGATATAGTAGATAGATGAAATAGTGAAGGCAGCATAGGATCAAGTAGGTAAAAAGATGAGAGTTTGTAAAATCATTGTGTAAAAGAAGAGATATGTAATTAAATTGATGAAAGGAGAAAATATAAAAATGCAGTTAATGAAGCAGGCAAAAAGGAATACAAACGTCGTAAAAATGAGATCGACAGGAAGCGCAAAATGGCTAAGCAGGGATGGCTAGAGGACAAATGTGAAGATGTAGAGGCATGTATCAATAGCGGTAAGATAGATACTGCCTACAGGAAAATTAAAGATACCTTCGGAGAAAAGAGAAACACTTGTATGAATATCAAGAGCTCAAATGAAAAACCAGTCCAAAGCAAAGAAGGGAAAGCAGAAAGGTCGAAGGAATTATAGAGGGTCTATACAAGGGTGATGTACTTCAGGGCAATGCTATGGAAATGGAAGAGCACTGAAAGACCTAAGTTGAAACAAGGCCCCGGGAGTAGACAACATTCCATTAGAATTACTGATAGCCTTGGGAGAGCCAGCCCTGACGAAACACTATCACCTGGTGAGCAAGATGTATAGACGGGCGAAATACCCTCAGACTTCAAGAAGAATGTAATAATTCCAATCCCAAAGAAATCAGGTGTTCAGAGGTGTGAGAATTACCAAACTATCTGTTCAATAACTCATGGTTGCAAAATACTAACACAAATTCTTTACAGACCAATGGAAAAAGTGGTAGAAGCCGACCTTAGGAAAGATAAGTTTGAATTCCGTGGAGATGTTGGAACACATGAGGCAATACTGACCCTACGACTAATCCTATGAGATAAAGGTTTTCACAATGTTGACTGGAATACTCACTTTTGAATGACAAAGATGGCAGGTGTAAAATACAGTGGGCGAAAGGCTATCTACGATTTGTACAGAAACTAAATGTCAGTCATAAGAGTTGAGGGGCATGAAAGGGAAGCAGTGGTTGAGAAGGGAGTGAGAAAGGGTTGTAGCCTACTCCCAATGTTATTCAATCTGTATATTGAGCATGCAGTAAAGGGAACAAAAGAAAAATTTGGAGTACAAATTAAAATCCACAAAGAAGAAATAAAAACTTTGAGGTTTCCGGATGACATTGTAATTCTGTCAGAGACAGCAATGGACCTGGAAGAGCAACTGAACAGAATGGACAGTGCCTTGAGAGGAGGAAATAAGACGAACATCAACAAAAGCAAAACAAAGATAATGGAATGTAGTTGAATTAAATCAGGTGATGATGTGGATATTAGATTAGGAAATAAGACAAAGTAGTAAATGAGTTTTGCTATTTGGGGAGCAAAACAACGTGGTGATCGGATGTAGACTGGCTATGGCAAGAAAAGCATTTCTGAAGAAGAGAAATTTGTTAGCATTGCGTATAGATTTAACTGTCAGGAAGTCTTTTCTAAAAGTATTTTTATGGAGTGTACCCATGTACAGATGTGAAACATGGATGATAAATAAACAAGAAGAGAGTAGAAGCTTCCAAAATGTGGTGCTACAGAAGAATGCTGAAGATTAGATGGGTAGATCACGTAACTAATGAGGAGGTGCTGAATAGTATTGGGGAGAAGAGGAATTTGTGGCACAACTTGACTAAAAGAAGGTATCGATTGACAGGACACATTCTGAGGCATCAAGGGATCATCAATTTAATAATGGAGAGAAGCATGGAGGGTAAAATTTGTAGAGGGAGACCAAGAGATGAATACGCTAAGCAGATTCAGAAGGATGTATGCAGCAGTAGTTATTCTGAGATGGAGAAGCTTGTACAGGATAGAGTAGGGATGGAGAGCTGCATCAAACCAGTCTATGGACTGAGGCCAACAACAACACAACATGTCATAAATTTGAATAGTGCCAAGTCATTACTTTATGTAACCAATGTAACAAACAAAGGCTCTGACAATCCTCACCCGAAAGTAACTGCATTTCGCTTGCTCCAGTGGTGGTTCTTTGTGTGTGTGTGTGTGTGTGTGTGTGTGTGTGTGTGTGTGTGTGTGTGAATGCTTTCTATTTTAAATGAAGAGAAAAAAGATGGGCAGCATAATACAGATTTCTTAACCTGGCAGGATGTCCAATGTCCTGTAAAACTCAGAATTATTGCATTTTTGCTTATAAACCCTGGAAAAGGATGTACACAATTTGCTTTTGAGAAGAAGAACTTGCTTGCCTTCTGTTTGGCTCAATGTAGCACTGACATCACTGTTCATCTGCAACCAGGTTCTGTGTGACTTTCCGCCACCAGTGATTCGGCAGCCCTAGTCCCTTCCCTTGCTCAGTCCACTGCAGCAGCTAGCCAGCTACCCAGTTGGATCTGGCTGCAGCCGACTGAACCAAACTGTGCGGGCCATGCTTCCCTTATTTGGTGTTGTGCACAAAAGACAAGTGTCATAGGGGAGTTCGTGGACTACTGAAAAATTCAGTGTTCAGCTGCAGGCTCTGTAAAACAAACCTCTGTATCAGCAACATGAGCAAGCAGCTCTTGTCGGGTCATGCAAATGAAAAGAAGCACGTTGGGCTCACTGCTACTAGGAAGGTGACAGTGCCTATATCCATGCTAACTGCTACAAACGGATGCTGCCACAATACTATTACATCGAGCATAGCCCTTGCGGTGCTGTTTACTACTGCTGGATGCAACCAGTTGATCAACAACTCCGGTAATGAAAAGAACATTCCTGACTGTGCCTTGACACATTAAGTGCACTGGCAAATAGAATTACTGATTTCCATGAAGAAACATACTATTTCTAATTAGTCTCCTTATATATTTAGTCTGCTGTGGCACACATGGGGAGTGCATCATGCAGTCACGATGTGTTCCAGTGACAGCTCCTAACCCTACACAATTGCATCAGCCACCTATTGCAATAACTGGACAATGGCCAATGAAGCTGGATTATGTGCAGAGAGATGCCGTGATGAAGGCACAAATCTGTTTGTGTCTGTTGCCTGCTGAGACACCAATCTCCCGACAGTGGTAGCCTTCATAATATCTTACCGGATATGTTTCCAGGCAATGAACTGTCTTCAAAGTGCAGCTCGATAAGTTAAATGTCAATTTTAACATTGCATTCAATACGAGTCCATGTTTCATTCAACAGCTACAGCCTACTGTTATTTCCCGCGACATTGTTGTGCTTTGTTTTGATGAGAGTTTGAATAGCAAAACCAGCAGATGGATCTGTACGTTTCTGGGATAGTGCGTTGGTCCAGGTATCGAGCAGGTACCCGACTTCAGTGTTTCTGGGAAAAAGTGTTGCAAAAGATTTAGTTAAAGGATTTGTGCCAGGTGCATTCCAATATAATGTTAATCTGAAAAGGTAAGTTGTTGTTCAAGTGTCAAGCTTTAATGGTAATAACTCATTCCTGAAAGAACTGAAAAGCAAGCTCAAAGTTGAAGGTAATCTTGAGGATCCTGTGTTCTTGAACTTATGGGCATGTGACTTGCACACTATGCATGGTGCCTTTAAGAAGGGTTGTACTATTGATGATTGGAACCTTGCCCAGTTTCTGAGAGATTTATGCAATTTATTTAAGAAGTTCCCTTCTGCAGAGCCGATTTCAACAATATTACCGGCACCTCTCTCTTCCCACATAAGTTCCAAGCTGTTCAGTGAGTGGAAATAAGATAGTGGCAGTTGGGGTACAGCAAATATTAATGGTTGTTAAACAGTATGTGAAGAAAGTAAGAAAGGTAAAGAAGTTACAGAAGGAGATAAAACCAAAACCGAAGGTTACTACTGAAATTCCTAAGAGTCACAGCTACCAAGCAGTGCACAAGAGACTGTGCTTGCTCAGGTAGCACCCTTTCTGACAAAATTTCAGTCAGATATCCAATTATCTCCTTCCGCTGTACTTCCCTCCAATCCACGGTCAGAGAATTATGAGTTAATCATTGTCATTGACCTCATCATATCTGTCTACTCACTGCTGACTTGTGACCTCATATCTTTATTCACGTATTAAGTAACAATCTTCAAATACACATCGTCATCCACTGCAATCTTCTGCCCTTCTTAATATAGTGTGAAGAAGGTCATTAATCTTCTTTGCTTGATCCAACTATCTGCCTGCTGCTCTTCTTCATTGTCTTCAGCCTTAGATATTGTCTTGCAAGATGGTCTTTCCTACATTATCTCTTCTCTTTTCAAAATATGCCCAATGAACTATCAAACTTCTGCTGATGCTATGTCTTGCTATAATGGATATATTGGTTCTTTTTGTCCATGGTGCATTTAACATCTTCCTCCAACATACCCCAAAGGCATCAATTCGGCTCCTATCACTAAGCTTTCAAGGCCCAAGCAATCATACAAGAACACCAATGATTCCGCCAAGCACATCTTCGTTGTTTGGATATTGCTATTTCTGCTAGATGGTAGTGAGGTTAAACATTGCAGCTTGACATAAGATGATTCGCTGTTTTATTTATTTATCACACTATCTTATGTCACTCATCAGAAATCCTAGATATACACCATCATTCACTACCTCCAGATCACTTAAATACCTCATCTAGACCTTGTCAGTTACTAATAATTAGTTTGGTCTTTTTCATGTTTATCTTCAGATCCAAACAAACAGTTTTCATCACTGAGTTCTTCCTCGGCTCCTGCAATGAGTGAGGGTAACAGCATCAACAAAGTGTAGATTGGAATCTCCTGAAAGATTACAACTAGTACCTCATCTCCTAGGTTTCAAACTTCTCAGAAGTCCCCCTGAAACCTTGGGGAACTAACACTCCTGGAAATCCAGCTACGAAGCTGAGTGGTCAGTGCAGTTCGATTCCTGGCAGGATTGGAGATTTTATCCACTCGGGAAATGGTGCACGCTGCCGAAGTGGTGTCAAATAAAAAGATTTGCACTAGGTGGCTGAACAATCACAGATGATGTCTCCCAGCCAAAAACACCACATGATCATTTCATTTCATTTCCTAGGAAAAAGAAATTGCAGTTACACGGTTTAGCCATAGACTGGAAGATTGTTTCCAGTATAATATTTTCACTCTGTAGATTTTAATCTGCCAGGGAGTTTCAAATCAGTGCACACTCCACTGCACATTGTGGGTACAGTGAATCATTAGCAAAGAAAAGTTCTTGGAAAGAAATGAGAGAAGAGAAACAGATTAGAGCAAATCAGCTATAAGAGGCACAAAGTCAGAAAACAAAACCCACGAAATGCACTGAGAAAGAACTTTCTCAGATTGAATACGTAGCTCTATCAGTTCATTTAAAAGTTTAATGTGTATGTCTAGTCTGTTACTATTCCTTCTATAATTGTTTTGTACAACTTTTATTTCAATTTTATTCTGAGACCTCTTTGTAAAAAGTGTGATTTTTTGTGACTAGATAGTGCTCTTTGTTTCCTTATCAATGTGTACTCTTAACAGAACAGCTGTTTGTTCCTTACGAAAATGTTTCACCTCCTTTGCAACCTACTCTCATTGCAGATTTCCTGTAATTATTTGTTCATATAACTTTTGACACTTCTATAATCAGATACTTGGCATGTTTACTTCTTGATTAAAATAAACCATGTTTGTTTTAAGTTTTAACTCAAAAGGTATTGCTCCCCATTATGTTCCTATGTATTGTACAAAAAGTGGCATGGAAAAAACTCAGGTAGGGGTGTGTGTGTGTGTGTGTGTGTGTGTGTGTGTGTGTGTGTGAGAGAGAGAGAGAGAGAGAGAGAGAGAGAGAGAGAGAGAGAGAGATATGGGTGGGGGGGGGCACACAGATATGTATTACTGGAAACACTGTCAGAATGCAGTTCCATAAGAACATAATAAGTCAACATCTCAGTCAACGAAAACTTTCACAGTATCGATCAAGAATTTTAGTGGCACAAATAATTTTCTTCAGTATTTGTCTGTAAGACAGAGGAAAACACACATTTTTCTTTTAAGATCATTTTTATTAGTTTATCTCAAAAGCTAGAATTTTACATTATTTTCATGTGTCAGAAAATTAATTTAATCAACAGATAAAACCACTTTACGAATAACATAATCTCCAAGTTTTCTCCACTGCTAAAACAAGGATCATCTGTAGCAAAAGCCTATGAGAGAATCAAACATAAATGTTGAGAGGAATTAATAACACAGCATACTGATGGTTTAATAATGAACTTTTTTCTTACCTCACTCTTCATGACATAGTTGCTTTCAAATTTTTTGCTTTTCTTATCCACATTCTTAGAGGCATCTATCTGCTTCATGTATGTCGTCAGCATGGCAGAGACAGCTATACCAGAGAGTATGCACATCACAGGTGCAAGAACCAGCATTAGACGAACCATAACACCCTGGTAAAAAAAGGAAAAGTATTCTGTAAAATTAATAACTTTGCATACTCTATGCCTCACAGTAAAAACTGTTTTTCATAGATCACAGATAGTAGAAAATAAGTGGACAGTTAATAAATAAATAAATAAATAATTTCGTTTCCTGGCTTATGGGATTATTTTAATGCAAAAAAAAATTAGCAGCTCACAATGATGTCCATCTCATTTAAGCTCACAAATCATCTAATTAGGCTCTTCCCCACATTAACATTATGCACAAACTCCAAGCAATTGCAACAATGAAAATCTTTTTCTCACTGCAGTTTAGATAAAATTATTTAAATACGCACACTACAAATTTTCATTCTCTATTCACAATAATTTAGCAATGGCTCTCAGCAATCACGTAATCTTCCTAGTAAGATGAATTTCTCTGCTTAATACGTTTACATACTTCAGTTTAAACTCCTTTAGCCTACAGTGAACAAATAAGATAAAATGGTTTTTAAATGAACTTGTCAAGTCAAACATAGAGTAAATTTAACCTTAAAATGTTGAAGTGTGATACTATGATATTGTATTTTCATTTAACTAGTTCTGTCTCACTACCACCAATCTGACCGTTTCTTTGAGACTTTAGATTGATTCTCTGAAGCAACAGCAAACAGTCTAAAGCTTAAGAGTATCACTTTATCACATCATCAAACTTTTTTATGAATGTTTTTATGTATATACACTGAAACAGTGAGTGAAAATTTGTATAAATGCTGGGAATCAAACCCGGGTCTCTTGCTTACCAAGCAGATGTGGTGGTCACTAAGCCACCTCGGCACAGTTGTTTGCACAACTGCAGATTACCCTGGCATGCCTCCCTCCTCGATCCAAATTCTCACTATCACCCCAACCTATTTTAAATTCCCCATTATACATGAACAGAATTGCAAAGGCTCACATGTTCTGAAATGAGGGATCCAACCCAAAACCCAGGTACAGGTACTTATACAAATATGCTAAGGTGCTATTCCAGAACATGGAGAGCATCAGAAATTCTGCTCATATGTGAAGGGGAGTTTAAAGTACACTGGGGTGGCAGTGAGAATTTGGATCGAGGAGGGAAGCATGCCAAGGTAATTCATGTAGTTGTGCAAACCGCTGTGCCAAACTGGTTTAGTGGCTACCGCACCTATCTAGTAAGCAGGAGACTCGGGTTCAATTCTCCGACCAGTGTACAAATTTTCACTCACTACTTCAATCTATATGTTGTTTTTGTTGTTGTCCTCAGTCCAGAGACTGGTTTGGTGCAGCTCTCCATGCTACTCTACCCTGTGCAAGCATTTTCATCTCCGAGTAACTACTGCAACATACATCCTTCTGAATCTAGAAGGAAGGTCAGCGTTGGTCATAACTTTGATGGTTTACTGACAGCAAAATCAATTTTCAATCACAGTGATCATCTTCAGTGCTGTAGTGTACAAATTAAACTCATAGGTACTGGTGTCAACTTATTACCAGTAACCAAAGCTATGAAACGATCTGAATCTGTTAAGTGTATTCATTCTTTGGTCTCCCTCTACGATTTTTACCCTCCACACTTCCCTCCAATACTAAATTGGTGATCCCTTGATACCTCAGAATGTGTTCTACCAACCGATCCCTTCTTCTAGTCAAGTTATCCCACAAATTCCTCTTCTCCCCAATTCTATTCTGCACCGCCTCTTTAGTTACGTGATCTACCCATCTAATCCTCAGCATTCTTTTGTAGTACCACATTTTGAAAGCTTCTATTCTCTTCTTGTCTAAACTGCTCATCATCCATGTTGTACTTCCATACTTGGCTACACTCCATACAAATACTTTATAAAATGTATTTCTTGTACTTAGTTTTTTAAAATGCCAAAACATTCCCTTCTTTCTGAATAGCCCTCATATGTGTCAGCAAGAGTCATAAATGTAACGTGTTTTTGCTGACCTATGTGGCAACAATTAAGCTACTGGAATTACACTCCAGAAGAAAAGAATTCATTAAGCTGAGTATGAGGATGGGTCATTTGCAAACATCATTTGCAATTCAATTCTCTCTTCCCTCTTCTATCCATCTCCAACTGAGTTACAGAAGGAAGCAGCAAAAGTGGCGAACAGGAGGGGAGTGTCAGTTGTCTCACTTATTGCATTCACTTCTTTTGCAACTGGAAATGAGATTTTTGATAATCCCATGACTGTAAACACAAACAGTTGCCGCAACACCATCTCTACTATGCCCATTGCCCAAGTGGCATCATAAAGAAACAATCACTACAAAACAACATGATGTTTGTGGCAACACAACTATCACAAGTACTATTTTGATTCTCTGTTGTGACCAATCTTACCATTGACAAATTTAATATTTGCTGGTGGTATTCATTTACTGAGGGATTTGATTTTTGTTGTGCATTTACTGATAACCTGCAGCTTCCTTATCACATTAAAATACCTCAGTCCAAAGCCAAAAGCGTTAAAGAAAAGCAGTTATGTGTAAGTAGTCAAATTTATGATCTAGAAAGTTTCAGTCTTCAGGAAAGAATATCTGTCACTAATTTGGACAAATTCCAGAATTCTGTCATGTTGACAAGTATCCAACATGGCAGTAGATAGCAGATGCAGTAATTAGAATTATGTAAGATGAATTTCAGGCAGAACAGTAATCATTAATTTTTCAATGTGTATGATTCTACTTTTTAAGCAGTAATTCTATGTAAGGAGTCATCAAATTAAGATACTCTTCACAGAACAACCTTACTTTTATAACATGCATATTTAGAAGTACTCATTTATGTCATACATCAGACAGATAATAAAATAATGACAATGAATAGTTTCTGCTTTGGAAACACAAATGACTCACATCACCACCAATGTGTGCATTCAAGTAACCATATCTCTTGAGACATTTCTTCTAGAAACTGGAAAGGTAGGAAATTTATCACACCTACCCAAGTATTGTACACAAACAACTTTTCATTTAGCTGATGGGAAGACTGCAGGGGAATATGAAGTACTACGAGGAAACATTAAGCCTCTACTCAACATTTGTTAATTTTCTTTCATGACACTGCTGCCTTGCAATAGTGAGGAGACCACTGCACCTAACATTTCCCCGATAAACAGAGGGACTACTGTTGAAAAGCACAAAGGGCCATTCCATGCCAAGTGGTCTAATATCGAGAAATGTTCCCACGTGACCATCATGGATTTTGAGGAAATTTTGTATGAACATTCACACATGTTCTCAATGAACACTGGTAAAGTTTCAGATTCAGAAATTCAATATTTTCGGAGATACAGCAGTGGTTGGGAAAGGAGTGAGACAGGGTTGTAGCCTCTCCCCGATGTTATTCAATCTGTATATTGAGCAAGCAGTAAAGGAAACAAAAGAAAAATTCGGAGTAGGTATTAAAATTCATGGAGAAGAAGTAAAAACTTTGAGGTTTGCCGATGACATTATAATTCTGTCAGAGACAGCAAAGGACTTGGAAGAGCAGTTGAACGGAATGGACAGTGTCTTGAAAGGAGGATATAAGATGAACATCAACAAGAGCAAAACGAGGATAATGGAATGTAGTCAAATTAAATTGGGTGACGCTGAGGGGATTAGATTAGGAAATAAGACACTTAGTAGTTAAGGAGTTTTGCTATTTAGGGAGTAAAATAACTGATGATGGTCGAAGTAGAGAGGATATAAAATGTAGACTGGCAATGGCAAGGAAATCGTTTCTGAAGAAGAGAAATTTGTTAACATCGAGTATAGATTTAAGTGTCAGGAAGTCGTTTCTGAAAGTATTTGTATGGAGAGTAGCCATGTATGGAAGTGAAACATGGACGATAACCAGTTTGGACAAGAAGAGAATAGAAGCTTTCGAAATGTGGTGCTACAGAAGAATGCTGAAGATAAGGTGGGTAGATCACGTAACTAATGAGGAGGTATTGAATACGATTGGGGAGAAGAGAAGTTTGTGGCACAACTTGACTAGAAGAAGGGATCGGTTGGTAGGACATGTTTTGAGGCATCAAGGGATCACAAATTTAGCATTGGAGTGCAGCGTGGAGGGTAAAAATCGTAGAGGGAGACCAAGAGATCAATACACTAAGTAGATTCAGAAGGATGTAGGTTGCAGTAGGTACTGGGAGATGAAGAACCTTGCACAGTGATTCGTAAGACCATCAAAGTTTGTAATCTAATTTACAAAAAATTGTTTTGATTGTGTCTTTTATAGCATGGAGAGCTGCATCCAACCAGTCTCAGGACTGAAAACCACCACAACAACAACAGTCACTTGTTTAAGACCATAGCACAGCTTTCTATAGTGCATCCTTGAATTTTCAGCAACTTTGAGATGAGATCTCTCTGTAAGTATTTGCATGAAAGAAACAAAACTTGGCCATCTTATACAACTTTTAGAGCTCTTTAAAGTAAAATATAAAGAAAAGGATCTCTGAGCAATTTTCATATAGATAATTTGAAGCAAAGTTGGGCGAAAAAATAGCTGTTTTAAAAAAATGCGAACTTTAGTTTTTTTGTATCTCCAAAAGTAATTGTGGGATGTACATGAAACTTTGCACACCATAACTCACCAACACAAGGTCTTAGAATATAAAATTTCATTCTCCTATTACTTTCCATTATTTCACAAATCTAGGGTAAAGTTGTCGATTTTTCAAAAAGTGCTAAAAATGGGTATTTTTAGTCAAATTTTTCAAAAAAGTGTTTTCTCCAAACTCTTCTAAACTATGGTCATTAGAAAGAGCATATTCTAATCTATCTAGAAAAGTGGATTTGGTTTTGCAATGCAATCATATAAGGCCCTAAAAAGTAGCATCATCAAAGAGGCGCACTGGAGGTTTGAACACATTTTTCTGGCACTCAAATTATACCTGAAACCTTTTATTATGCCTAATAAATGTTTATTAGTGCCTTGAATAATTGAAATAAAATGATCTGGTAAATAGGGAATGAGACTGTCAGAAAAACTTGAAAACTATGAGAAGTAGCTCTTCTGCTTTTATCGTAAGTGTTCACCTGCATACAACTTTTCTCATTTGTATAAAAAAAAAAAAAAGGAAGAAGAAGAAGAAGAAGAAGAAGAAGAAGAATTCAATGAATAATAGCTTCATATTTTTTGTACTTCTCAAAATTGTAAATATTTACAAGTGGAAAATGAAGACCTAATTTTTGGATTCAATTGTATAAAACATTTTTCCAAAAAAGAATCGGTTTGCTTGAATCATGCATCAAGTGATGTAAATTTTCAAATCAAGATTGCAGAGATTTTAGTACCTAGGTGTTGCAACCTGTGAATTTTTGTCTTAAAGTTATTAGGGAAACATGTGAAATTGATTGGTTAAACATCTAAGAGTTTTAATTTAGTATTTAATCACACTTAAATGTAGCCTACTTCATTGGTAAATACGTAACCACTAGTTTCACAGAGAAAATTCACAAGATTCACTGTTTATAGAAAATATAATGGCAACATTTACTTTAACAATCAGATTTTTTCATTATTGTGAGCCTTGTTTGAACAATCAGTATTTCAGTGGTGTGTTTGCAGCATAGTGAGTGGGTTCTGTTGGACTGAGTATGCCTTGTTAAGTGATTCGTAAGACCATCAAAGTTTGTAATCTAATTTACAAAAAATTGTTTTGATTGTGTCTTTTATAGCATATATCTCTTATTAGATTTTTTCATTGGTATTATGCATTGTGTATAAATTCATTCAGTAGCAATTTGTCTGAAATTTAAGCAGATTATAATTTGCACTTAGAGGCCAAATACATTATTTAGTTACTGATTAGAGATGGATGCAGAAGGGAACAGCATACCTTCCTGTTCAATTGGGCAAGGAGATAGTGGAACAAAGTGTCATGTCACTTTCTTTGCCAAAAAAGCTGCTTTAAAATGGTTTGCGGATTTTAGTGACAAGGAAAAAGAGTTGTTGGTCTGACGTTCTGAAGCAAAGTTGGACAATACCTATCAAGTTTGCCTACATCATGAAGCCCTGTTATTGACAATATGAGAGGTTTTTTTAAAAATAAAAAAAAAAAAAAAAAAAATGCTTCAAACCCTTTGGGAATATTTTTTTTTTTTTTTTTTTTTTTTTTTTTTTTTTTTTTTTTTTTTTTTTTTTTTTTTGGGGTAGGGTTTAAGGGCGCTCAACTGCTGAGGTCATTAGCGCCCAGTCACTGGTGTTAGAGCACAAGGAACCCGCTAAAACTCAAGGGGATGGGGGGACATCAAAAGGACCTGACAAAGATGCAGATGAAATTAGTAAAAAGGTTAAATGTCTTTGGTCAAGCCAGTTAAAGTTATAAAACGCAGAAGACGAGCAGCTGCTCAAGCGTCATCAGCTAAAACATCCGGTAAGGTAGATGGCAGGGACAGGACAACACGAAATTGACTAAAACGGGGACACGACAATAAAACATGGCGCACCGTTAATGCCTGACCACAAGGGCACTGCGGGGCTGGGTCACCAGAGAGCAGGTAGCGGTGGCTAAACCGGCAATGCCCAATCCGCAACCTGGTCAGAAGGACCTCCTCGCGCCGAGATGGTCGGGAGGAAGTTGTCCAAGCAGTTGGGAGCGGTTTTACTGCCTGGAGCTTGTTTCCTTGGAGGGATGACCAAGCATCCCACCACAACGACACAAGCCTCTTACATACATCCCCACAAACGTCAGATGACGGGACACAATAGGAGGCTGGCCGAGGCTGGAGGACTGCAGCCTTGGCTGCAGCATCTGCAGCCTCATTCCCAGGCACTCCTACATGTCCGGGGACCCACAGAAAGCTGACAGAACCGCCATTATCAGCGAAAGAATGGAGGGACTGCTGTATTCGTTGAATCAAGGGATGGACCGGATAGGGAGCCCCAAGGCTCTGAAGAGCACTGAGTGAGTCAGTGCAGAGTACATACGATGAATGGCGGTGGCGGCGGGCATACTGAATGGCCTGATGGAGAGCAAAAAGCTAGGCCGTAAAGCTGGAACACTGGTCAAGGAGCCGGTATTTAAAGGTGGCGGTCCCGACGACAAAGGCACAGCCGACACCATCGTCATTTTTGGAGCCATCGGTGTAAATAAAGGTGTGACCAGCAAGTCGAGCACGAAGTTCGACAAACCGTGAGCAATACACTGCAGCCGGAGTACCCTCCTTCGGGAGTGAGCTGAGGTCGAGATAAATACGAACCGGAGCCTGGAGCCAAGGTGGTGTCGGGCTCTCACCCTCTCTGAAGGTGGTAGGGAGAGCAAAATCCAATTGTCGAAGCAGGCGACGGAAGCGGACTCCGGGGGGCAGCAGGGCAGACACATACAACCCGTACTGACGGTCGAGAGAATCGGCGAAGAAGGACTTGTAAGAGGGGTGTTCGGGCATAGACAACAGCCGGCAGGCATACCGACACAGCAGTACGTCGCGCCGGTAGGTCAGTGGTAACTCGGCAGCTTCAGCGTAAAGACTCTCGACAGGACTAGTGTAGAAGGCTCCGGTCGCAAGACGTATCCCCCGATGGTGGATGGAGTTGAGCCGGCGTAAGAGGGATGGCCGAGCGGACGAGTAGACGAAGCTCCCATAATCCAGCTTCGATCGGACTATGGACCGATACAAGCGAAGCAGGACAGTGCGATCCGCTCCCCAAGATGAACCACTAAGAACTCTGAGGACATTAAGGGAACGTGTACAACGGGCCGCCAAATAAGAGACATGTGGAGACCAACACAGTTTCCGGTCCAACGTGAGCCCTAGAAACTTAGTTGTGTCCACGAATGGAAGAACAACAGGACCGAGATGTAAGGATGGCGGAAGGAACGCTTTATATCGCCAAAAGTTGATACAAACCGTCTTCTCTTCAGAGAACCGGAAGCCATTTGCCACGCTCCATGAGTAGAGGCTGTCTAGACAACGCTGGAGGCAGCGCTCCAGGAGGCATGTTCTCTGGGCACTGCAGTAGATCGCGAAGTCATCGACAAAGAGAGAGCCTGAGACATTAGGTGGAATGCAATCCATAATTGGATTGATCGCGATGGCAAAAAGGGCTACACTCAAGACGGAGCCCTGAGGCACTCCGTTCTCCTGGAGGAAGACGTCGGACAATACGGAACCCACATGTACCCTAAACTTTCGATCCGTTAAAAAGGAATCAAGAAAAAGGGGCAGACGACCGCGTAGGTCCCACTTGTGCATAGTGCGGAGGATACCTCCTCTCCAACAGGTATCATAAGCCTTCTCCAAGTCGAAGAACACGGCTACCGTTTGGCGCCTTCGCAAAAAGTTGTTCATGATGAATGTCGACAAGGTCACAAGGTGGTCAACAGCGGAGCGGCGGCGACGAAAGCCGCATTGGACATTAGTAAGTAGTCGTCGAGATTCAAGAATCCAAACTAACCGAGCATTAACCATGCGCTCCATCACCTTACAGACACAGCTTGTAAGAGAAATGGGGCGGTAACTAGAAGGAAGGTGTCTATCCTTCCCGGGTTTGGGTATAGGAACAACAACGGCGTCACGCCAACGCATGGGGACCTGACCTTCGGTCCAGACGCGATTGTAGGTTCGAAGAAGGAAGCTTTTGCCCGCCGGAGAAAGGTGTGCCAGCATCTGAACGTGAATGGCATCTGGCCCCGGAGCAGAGGACCGGGACAGTGCAAGCGCACGTTCGAGTTCCCGCATAGTAAAGGGGGCATTGTAAGTTTCCAGATTCAGCGAGTGGAAGGAAGGTCGCCGAGCCTCGTCTGCTTCTTTCCTGGGAAGGAAGGCAGGATGGTAATGGGCGGAGCTTGAAACCTCCGCGAAAAAACGGCCAAAGGCGTTGGAGACAGCCACAGGATCAACAAGGACCTCATTACCTGAGGTCAGGCCAAGTACTGAGGAGTGGGCCTTAATGCCCGACAGCCGGCGCAGGCTACCCCAAACGACAGAAGAGGGAGTGAAACTGTTAAAGGAGCTGGTGAAAGAGGCCCAACAAGCTTTTTTGCTGTCTTTGATGACTCTACGGCATTGCGCTTGGAGTCGTTTGTATTCAATACAATTCGCCAACGTAGGATGGCGGCGAAAGGTGCGTAAAGCACGTCGTCGAGCACGGATAGCGTCCCTACAAGCCTCGTTCCACCAGGGGACGGAAACGCGACGTGAAGAAGAAGTAGTACGAGGTATGGAACGTTCGGCAGCATGGATAATAACAGCCGTGAGGTATTCGACCTGACTGTCACAACTGGGAAAATCGTGGTCCGGAAAGGTCGCCAGGGAGGAGTAAAGTCCCCAGTCAGCTTTCAGTATGTTCCAGCGCGAAGGACGTGGGGATGGGGTGTGGTGCAGGAGACGAACGACACAGGGGAAGTGGTCGCTCGAATAGGTGTCAGAAAGGACATACCACTCGAACCGACGGGCAAGAGTGGTAGAACAGATCGAGAGGTCCAAGTGGGAGTAGGTATGAGTAGAGTCCGAGAGGAAAGTCGGGGCGCCGGTATTGAGGCAGACAAGATTGAGATGGTTGAAGACATCCGCCAAGAGTGAGCCTCTTTGACAGGATGCAGGAGAGCCCCAAAGGGGATGATGGGCATTGAAGTCGCCAAACAATAAGAACGGCGGGGGAAGCTGATCGATCAGGTGCATCATGTCAGCCCGACTAACAGCAGATGACGGTGGAGCGTAGACGGTACAAACTGAAAAAGTAAAAGCAGAAAGAGTAATGCGGATAGCTATTGCTTGGAGTGGGGTGGTCAATGGGATGGGATGGTAATAGACATCGTCCCGAACGAGCAACATGACCCCACCATGAGCTGGGAGACCGTCCGCAGGGGCGAGGTCATACCGCTCCGAGGTATAGTGGGAAAAGGCAATACGGTCAGTCGGGCGCAACTTGGTTTCCTGGAGACCAAGGACGAGCGGACAGTGCAGGCGGAGGAGCAGTTGTAATTCCTCCCGATTAGATCGAATATCTCTTACGTTCCAATGAAACAACGCCATTGCTAGTCAAAAAGTTGGGGGAACGAGACGGGGAAGAGCTGGTCACCTCGATGGCCGCAGAGGGCCAGGTTGCGAGGCAACAACGCTACAGCTGACGGCAGGCGGATCCGGTTCCATCGACTCGTCGCCAGCTGCGGCCGCTGTCCCTGATTGTGTAGGAGGGGCCGCATCATTTGCCGACAAAAGGCCGGCGGAACGCCTGGCAGCAGAGCGTCCCGGCGAAACTGAGGACGGCCGGGAGCAGCGACTCTCAGATGAAGCGTCAGATGAAACGCGCCGGGGTGGAGAGGGGGAGAGAGACTTCTTCTTGGAGGCCTTCTTGGAAGGCCGAGGAGGCACAGGGATGGTTGGCTGGACCCGAAGAAGGTCCTCACGCGCGGGGTCCGTTTTGGAACGCCGGACCTCGGAAGCTGGGGTCCGGAACGTTTCCCCGATGGACGCCTGAGAAGAGGATCGCTTCTCAGGTGGCGTGGGGGGAGGAGGAGGAGGAGGAGGAAGGGTGGCCCCTGGGGCAGGGGGGGTGGGGGCCGCGGGGGAGGAGGAGTTGGAAGGGAGGGATTTGGGAGGCGGAGGCAGAGCCCCCTGATGGGCAGAGGAGGCGGAGGGGGGACAGGAGAGAGGTGAGGATACAGCAGAAGGAGTGGACACAACTGAGGCAAACGAAGTGGCCAGGGACACGGGATGAAGGCGGTCATACTTCTTCCTGGCCTCAGAATAAGAGAGCCGATCCAAAGTTTTGATTGCTTGTATCTTTTTCTCCTTCTGATAGGCGGGGCAGTCTGGGGACCTAGGCGAGTGGACGCCAGGACAATTAGGGCACCGAGGTGGTGGGGTGCAAGTATGTTCCTCACGAAGAGGACGTCCACAGTCGCCACAAAGGGGCTCAGCCTCACACCGGGACGACATGTGCCCAAAGCGCAAACACCTAAAACAGCGCATAGGAGGCGGGACGTAAGGTCGCACGTCGCACCGGTAGCACATCACCTTTACCTTCTCCGGGAGAACGTCCCCCTCGAAGGCGAGGATAAAGGCCCCGGTGTCGATGCGACGGTCTTTGGGGCCGCGCTGGATTCGCCGGACGAAATGCACGCCGCGGCGCTCCAGGTTGGCCCTGAGCTCCTCATCAGATTGTAGCAGGAGGTCACGATGAAAAATAACCCCCTGCGTCCTATTTAGTGCCAGATGTGGGACAATGGAGACTGGGATGTCCCCTAGGCGGTCGCACGCCTGGAGTGCCGCCGATTGTGTGGCAGAGGTGGTCTTGATAAGAACGGACCCCGATCGCATCTTGCTGAGAGCCTCGATTTCCCCGAAGACGTCCTCAATGTGCTGAACAAAGAACATGGGCTTGGAGGTGGCGAACGTCCCCCCATCTGTTCGAGAACAGACCAAATAGCGGGGGAAGTACTTCGCCCCAAGCCGGCGGGCCTGCCCCTCCTCCCATGGAGTGGCCAAGGGGGAAAGGGCAGGAGAACCAGAACTAGAAACGGTACCTTTTCTTTTGGAAGACTCGGCCGCAGAGCGACCTGATACGTGTTGACGTTTCATGTGCGAAACGTCCGCCCCGATACCACCCACTCCGACCAGGGGCTCTCCCCACGGGCGCCACCCAGCCGCAGCAAGGGCCACCTGGCAGGATGACCATTGCCGGGAGTCCTGATGCCCCAAGGAGACGGGCATCTACTCCTTGGCCAACGTGGGGAGGGTGCAGCTCAGGTATCGGCAGTACGATCCCTGTGTTGTCAGGGGGCTACAACCTAGAGGGTACATGACGACCCCACCACAACGGGCTGGCTACCGTGCTGGATTTCTGGTGCCATGGAAAGTCCATCATGATCGCTGGTGCAGATGGAGATGCACTATGGGCGTAACTTGGACAACCCATCAGGCGTTTAGGCCCAATTTGAGGAATAATGGGTATGGTGACAACGCCGGTGCAATGCTGAGTGCCAAGGTCTTAGTGCACTTAGGACCAGTGGTACACCATGTAAGGTGTCCTTCCCCAAAAGGCTCGTACTTCTGTAGAATGTTGAAAAATGGAGGTCAAACCCCAAGGGGGACCATCACATTAAGGCCAAAACATTGGAGACTCCTTTTAGTCGCCTCGTACGACAGGCAGGAATACCGCGGGCCTAGTCTAACCCCCGAACCCGCAGGGGGGCCCTTTGGGAATGTGAATCATAATGTTAAGGCAGGAATTCGCACTCTTGATACTGAAACAGCTAATAAGGCTTCTGATATGTTGAAGAAGCAGCTTGTTAATAACATAAAGCCAGGTCAGAAAATTTGTCCGGCTTGCAGGACTACCTTAAATAAACACTTGGACGAAGCTTTATCAGCCTCATCATCACATTCTGATGAGGACTTTACACCAAAAGAATAATTAAATAGTAGCTTATTGTCTATCGGTATTTCAACCCTGAAGAGAACAGTAAGCTACAGAGATAAGCCCCAATATGTGAAGAAGAAAATTCAAAAGGCTCAAAATGTGATTAAAAACAGAATTGTAAATGCAATGGGAGTAAACCGACAAATTGAAGATGCTAGTGAAATTAAGGAATGTGGAAACTGTGCCGACTATGCACATTTGTTGACTGAACTGAAAGCCAAGATGCAGAATGCAATTCATAAAGAAAAGATGCAAATTTTAACCTTGGCACCTGTAAGTTGGACAGTCAGACAAACAGCAGGTCAGTTCGGCGTGTCCGAAAGCATGGTGAAGAATGCTCGGAAGCTTAAGGCAGAGAAGGGCATTCTGGCACTTCCCGAAAATAGGCAAAGCAGGAAATTACCAGCATAAGTTGCTAGTAGGGTGCGAAATTTTTTTTGAAGATGATGAGTATAGTAGGGTGCGCCCTGGAAAAAAGATAGTATTTCAGTTAGACTTTTAGATAGAAAGACATACATTCAGAAAAGATTGTTACTTTGCAATTTACGGGAAATGTATGTTATCTATAAGAATATAAATGGTCCAGAAATAGGGTTCTCAAAGTTTTGTGAACTTAGACCCAAATGGCTTGTAACAGTAGGATCAGCCAGAATGCATGCAGTTTGCATCTGTGCAATTCACCAAAATGTTAAGCTTATGCTTAGCAGAGCTGGTATACGTGAAAATTAACAGGAGCTTCTCAGCAAGGCAGTTTGCAGTTTGAACTCTAAAACAGTGCATGCTACATCGCTGTGAAAGGTGCCCGGGCCCGAAGCTATAGCATCTGAAATTGCCAGCTATTTCCTAGATCATGAGCCACAGGAAGTTATTGTGTTTAAGCAATGGATACATACCGATCGGGCCACACTGGACACGAAGCAAATGGTAGTGGATGAATTTATTGAAGATGTAAAAAATAAAATATGGAGTCTGTCATGCCATCATTACATTGCCAAGCATCAAAGCTTGCATCTTAAAGGCCTTAAATGTCATCTGAAAGACGAAGAGCTTGTTGTCCTAATGGATTTTGCAGAAAATTATTCTTTTATCATTCAGGATGCTGTGCAAGGCTTCCACTGGGACAATAGTCAAGCAACAATTCATCCATTTGTTATTTACTTTCGTCAAAATGAGTAGAATCTTTAAGTTTTTGCATTATCAGTGATTGTTTGCGGCACTACACTATTACAGTTCACGTTTTTATCAAGGAGCTCATCAAATATATAAAAGCACGGTTTGCACAGATGTCCCACATTCATTATGTCAGTGATGGCTCCAGTGCTCAATATAAAAATTTCAAGAATTTCCTAAATTTGTGCTATCATAAGAGTGATTTTGGAATGACAGCCAAATGGAATTTTTTTGCTACTAGTCACGCAAAATCACCTTGTGATGGGATTGGAGGTACAATAAAGTGGTTAGCAGCAAGAGCAAGCTTGCAACGACCACTTAATGGACAAATTCTTACTCGCCTAGATATATTTCACTTCTGCTCTGGAAACATTAATGGAATTAAATTTGTTTTCGTCAGTGAAGACGAAATTGAAAAAAAAAAAAAAAAAAATATTGTGTCACAAGAAGAGAGGTTTAAACCTGGACAAACTAGCAGGCACTAGAGAAAATCATCACTTTTTACCTATTCATGAAACAACAATTCAGGTCAGCAGCGTTTCAAATGATCCTTCATCTTTTCTAGCTAAAATGGGTCACAGTAATGAAGGAGGCATATTAATGTCTGCTCTCCAACCAGGACAATATGTTGCATGCCTCTATGAAAACTTGTGGTGGATTGGGAATATCTGAGAGACCTCCACAGAGCAAAGGGATGCATTTATAAACTTTATGCAACCACATGGTCCAGCAAATTCATTTTATTGGCCACCAAGAAGTGACAAGTGCTGGGTTCCGGAACACCACATTATTGCAGTTATTCCAGCTCCATCAGTAAATTCGTCTGGCCGGCAATACACCATTCCTCTTTATATTCATCAGAAAATTAATGTAGCATATCAAAAATTGAAGTAGGTTAGAGGAAACGATCTAAGGAACCCAAGAGTGCCTTCTAATTTTACACAGGGAACTTAAATAATTTTACTATCAGGCTTGGGATCCTGTGGTAAAGAAACCCACCCGTGGCTGTTGTTGCTAAGCTGTCGGGCATAGCATCTATGGCAACGGGAATGCTGGTTTTCTCAGATGAAATGAAACTTGCAGTGGTTAAGCCACCATGGACCATAGCAACTCATTTATACACTTCTTTTCCAATCAGTAAGCTGGTGTTGTTCATTAAACAGGCAACTAATAAATATATGATTATGCAAATAAATTCTATGATTTACATTCATTCTTAATAATAATTGTGTGTGTGCGTGTGTGTGTGAGAGGGGGAGGGGGAGGGGGAGGGGGAGGGGGAGGGGGAGGGGGAGGGAGAGGGAGAGGGAGAGGGAGAGGGAGAGGGAGAGGGAGAGGGAGAGGGAGAGGGAGAGGGAGAGGGAGAGGGAGAGGGAGAGGGAGAGGGAGAGGGAGAGGGAGAGGGAGAGGGAGAGGGAGAGGGAGAGGGAGAGGGAGAGGGAGAGGGAGAGGGAGAGGGAGAGGGAGAGGGAGAGGGAGAGGGAGAGGGAGAGGGAGAGGGAGAGGGAGAGGGAGAGGGAGAGGGAGAGGGAGAGGGAGAGGGAGAGGGAGAGGGAGAGGGAGAGGGAGAGGGAGAGGGAGAGGGAGAGGGAGAGGGAGAGGGAGAGGGAGAGGGAGAGGGAGAGGGAGAGGGAGAGGGAGAGGGAGAGGGAGAGGGGGGGGGGGAGAGGGAGAGGGAGAGGGGGGGGGAGGGAGAGGGGGAGGAGTGACAATTAAGAAATAACATTGTTTCTATTTTTATTCTTTTGCTATTCGGACTTAAGCTATGTCCTATTCATCAGGACTTCTTATTTCACTTATCCCAGACATTAATAAACATGTATAAGGCAAAATAAAAGATTTCAGGTATAATTTGAGTGCCAGAAAAATGTGCTCAAACTTCCAGTGCGCCTCTTTGATGATGCTACTTTTTAGGGCCTTATATGCTTGCATTGCAAAACCAAATCCACTTTTCTAGACAGATTAGAATATGCTCTTTCTAATGACCATAGTTTAGAAGAGTTTGGAGAAAACACTTTTTTTGAAAAATTTGACTAAAAATACCCATTTTTAGCACTTTTTGAAAAATCGACAACTTTACCCTAGATTTGTGAAATAATGGAAAGCAATAGGAGAATGAAATTTTATATTCTAAGACCTTGTGTTGGTGAGTTATGGTGTGCAAAGTTTCATGTACATCCCACAATTACTTTTGGAGATACAAAAAAACTAAAGTTCGCATTTTTTTTAAACAGCTATTTTTTCGCCCAACTTTGCTTCAAATTATCTATATGAAAATTGCTCAGAGATCCTTTTCTTTATATTTTACTTTAAAGAGCTCTAAAAGTTGTATAAGATGGCCAAGTTTTGTTTCTTTCATGCAAATACTTACAGAGAGATCTCATCTCAAAGTTGCTGAAAATTCAAGGATGCACTATAGAAGCTGTGCTATGGTCTTAAACAAGTGACTGTATCTCCGAAAGTATTGAATTTCTGAATCTGAAACTTTACCAGTGTTCATTGAGAACATGTGTGAATGTTCATACAAAATTTCATCAAAATCCATGATGGTCATGTGGGAGCCTCTAGACCACTTGGCTGAAAATGGCGAGTGATTTAAAAACTACCAAGTCCTTGTCATTGTCATTCTCTCTCTTCGTTGGGTTTGCAATCACACTTATTTTGTCCCATTTTGATTTCTGTTAAAAGGGGCGACATAACAAAGCAGCAGCAGTAACAATTTTATTCAAGAACGTGTACTCACAAACTTCCAGTAACTAAAATCTCTGCTGCAATATGAAGCAAGCCTGTGTCCACCAAATATACATTTTTGTGTGGACAAGTGAAGCAAATTGATCACTTACACAGTACAGAGAATCTAACTATTTACACAAACCAGCTGAAATCTTAATGGCTCCTAGGCCATCACACACAAACTATATTTTGCTCCGACACCTTTCTTTCAGAATTTCTTGTTATGGGTGCCTTCTTTTATTTCCTATTTCAGTTAACATGCTGGTGACTCAAAGAGCCAGAAGCTTATTGATGAGCAACGCTGACTTCGGTATACAGTTCCTGGACCATAGGCCTCCAGCAGATAAATCATGTATAGTAACAGTCTCTTAAGTGCAAATAATAATAAGCAACCTCCCACATTTACTGAAGATTTTACAGTATGTGGTTACTCCTCTTCATTCAATCACTCTTTCTACATGCTATGTCTTATAAAATCTACATGTATTGTAACAGAACTTGATATTTTTGATGCCATAAACTTCAAGCACCAATGCTCGTTTATACTTTCAGTACCTATTCACTACTGAATTTAAGATAACGCACAACTATCTTAATACTTTTCCAATAAACATTCACATATCTTCTATTTCTCAATTAAATTCTTCAAATTTAAAAATATTTGGGTATGGAGTATCTTACGAAATGAGCAACTTTTAGGATGTAACTTGCAATAAAATGTATTGTATAGTGATAAAAGCTGTTCTACAAAGAGCAGATTAATTAGCTTCTGACATTAATAGTATTACATAACTGAATTTAAAAAAAAATGATGAAATCACAAATCATTTCTCAGCAGCCTCCATATTTCTGAAAGTTTACATACAAATCATCAATAAGAAAAAAAAAAAGAGTTACATAAAATCTAGGCAATCCTTTTTTCTTACAATTACTTACCGCAAAGTAAATACTAGTGACACCATAGAGCACCAGAAAGATGTTAGCATCAGAAAGTTTGGAGAAACAGAAATAAAGTCCAGCAGGAAACAAGAACACCAATATTTGCAGATCAAAATAGAAAGAGGACCAAGAGGTCGGCTGGTGCTCAGATACTGATGCAATTATGGGTATGTGGTTCTTGGCATATGAAGGATCAAGGAGTGAATAGAAACGTCCAGTCCATGGAGAAATCTTTCCTAAAACAAAAAACAAACAACATTACGTGCAGCACAGTTTTTTATTTGTATTGGCATGGTCATTAAGACTAACATAGATAAGAAATATGCACAAAATATTTTAAATCTCGAAACCAAAATATGTTCAAAGGTGCTTTGAGTGAAAATATGGAGTAGTATTCTGAATGATTCTGGCACATTATTGCAGCTAACAAACACACCAGAATTTAATATAAACTTTTATGTGCCGCAAATAAATTTAAAAAAATTAAAAGAAGAAGAAGAAGAAATACCGGCTACCCGTGTTTTATGGCCAAGAAAGGAACTTGAACAGAACTAAATGAAGACAATACAGTGGAATGTTGCCCTATTGCTCAACCAAGATAAATCAATGAGATTATCTGGTAAGGTATCTGCATTATTAATATTTCCAGTATATAAAGAACTGCTAATTATCATAGAATTCTGACATATTTGTGTAGGAGTGCAGTGGTTCATAATCATAAGTTAAATCCATATTGCTGAATCTAGAACTTATTAAATATGATCACCTGAAAAGTGTTGTCACTTGCCACATCTGTTGTAACAAGTGCTTTATCAAAATCAAGAGTTAGGTAAATTTTAAAACTCCTTTTTTTAATGATTGTATGGGTATTCAGATATTTCTTCCTTAAATAGGAGTTAAGCTTAATTACAATGAATGAGTGAGTGACTCACAACTGTAACATTTTAGGTCATACAGATACTCTTTATCACAAACTTGGAACTAAAATTTAGTTCAGCATGAACTACATGACTTTTTACTTTTAGGCCGAACATAACACTTTTTATTGGTATATCCTACTCTATCAGAGCAGAACCATCTGCGAATGCAGTCACGGAATATGCCAGTTCTGCTGTAACTTTTGCACAGCTTTTTATGTGAGCATGAGCACTGAACAACTGTCCACTCAAATGAGTGGCCACCACGAAACAGTGACCAACAACAGAATTGACCAGCTCAATGCCAAAACATGCTGCTAAGCACAACGCGCTCTAATGGCCGACTCACAGCCCCTGCCATCTGTGGGCGGAATGATACAGGTTTTAGTAAGTTTTATTCACACTAGTAAATCAAGATGATGACTATTGTTAAACATTTCTTTCAACTTATAGGGTACTACATTCTTCTACATCACACATTAATCACTTGTTTGTTAGTTCCTGTGACAAGTAATGCTCCACCTTTGCAAACCAAACAAGGATTATAAACAAATGGCTACCTTCAGTGAGGGATCATTACTGACAATTGTGCATATTTTCCAGGGTAGCACCACAAATATCCATATGTGGCAGAATCATTAGCAGTTTAGCAATAGCAACACGTGTCTCATCGATGGCACATTTAAACTCTCATCTAAAATATTTAATTTATGCTGTTGGTGCCTGACGCCAAACTATTGGGTTTAGGACTCACTACAGTCTATATAAATTTTGACCTGGAGGTTTATAAATACTATTCAGGGCCTGAAAAATGTCACCAAAATGGATTGGAGGGCTGTTGCAATGCATATGAAGCGAGGAATTGACAAAGTGTCGAATTATCAAGGTCTTCTGGAAGAAAGTGTTCAGGACCTTCTTACTGTTTCCAACTGCTCATACACTTTGAATCGAGTGGTACAGACACACTTTTCTACAACGCAGCTGTCTGGAGCTAACGATCGGTGGAGGTAAAAACACAAATTAATTTTCTTACTTTTGAACAGTATGCTTTATTCCTATGTGCCACCAAGGACGTGTTTTCTGTAACCTACAACAGAGGGGAACCCAGGACTGTTCACCAGCTGGTAAAGGATCAGCTTGTGTATCCAGTATGGGGATAGTTTCAAGTAACAAATGAAAGCAAGAAATTATGGTTTACTTTTAGCACTGAAAATTTCTCTGTCTTGAGTTTGCTCGTAGAGGTTAGCTTTAATCGCCATGAACAAAGTGAGCATGATTAACAATTCTGCCGCAAGTTGTTGACTGATGTTTTCTCAGATACACTGCATGTTGTGGGGTTGTAGTTAGGCCAGAGCAAGTTTAAATTCAGTGCTGCAAAACATGTTGCCTGCCACAGTACAGTTGTTGGTCACTTAAAATCAGCTATTGACAAGGCATCTCATATTCCCATCAAAACTTATGGCGGTTTCTGCCAATACTGCTCTGGTTTACACATAAGCAACAGAACTTGTGAAGTGACTGGCTATGTTTGCGTGTCATCTATAACCAAGCAGCAGCTGCACTGTAGCGCTAAATGATAGAAGTCGGCTAACAATTAATTTTAATCAGACTATAGAGCACACTCCTTTGATGAACTTCTGACTGCAAACTACATCTTACTGCCACTGCCTTCTCCAAACAAACTAGTTAAAAAATACACTTTTTCCAGGTGAAAATACAGTTTGCGTTCAGTGGCAGGAACTGTAAAGTTTATAAACTTACCAATCCTTTGAATGGTAAAGGTTTTAGACATTGGTTTATAACTTCCTGGCATTTTGTGGAAACAAAACACATCAAAAAACATGTTTTGGAAACTTTTTGATGGGCGGCAACATGTAAACTATGAACTTTGTTATGAAAGTATGAATATGCATTCCACCAAATACAGTTCATTAGTTTCTGAAGCACTGAAAGCAAGACTGTGATGTACGTTTGTCATCCAATCATACCTCAAGTCACATGATCTCGCCAGCCAATGACAACAAATATTCTGAGCATAGGACACATGATGTAGTCAGCCTATAGCAACATCACTGGTAAATAGCACGTACACATAAATGGGAAAAGTTAATAGTTTCAGTATAGCTACAAGCAAAGGTCAGCTTTCACATATAATAATTGGTCTTTTTTTTGCATTTGTTACCCTTTAAGATATATAAGACAATGGAAAATCCAGGATGGAATGTAACATATTACAAAAAGGGTAGTTGGTACTCACCCTGTTAGCAGAGATACTGAGATGCAGAGAGGAACAATAAAAAGATTGTCAGAGAGAGAGAGAGAGAGAGAGAGAGAGAGAGAGAGAGAGAGAGACTGTAATGGCACAAGCATACGTCACACAGTGTAGGATTTTTCCATTTCATTTCGTAGAAGTTATTTTGTTATTAATCTCTGCCATAACGTAAAAAATATGATCAGTAGCAGGGCAGGAGCACTGAGGGTGCATATGCCATCTAACAGAAGCACAGTAAAGTAACACAGCTCACTGCTGTAAGGTGCTGCCACCAATCTGCGAAGTATGGAACCAATAATTTGTAACTGTGTTTTAAATGTATAGCTGTAAATACTTTTTTGTATTAATCTCTGCATATTGTTAAGTAGATATTTATTTTAAAAGTATTATGAACCCTTAGGATTAAAGTTGTAATGAGTCATCGCCCTAGGCTCAAGTTAAAATCTAAAGGAACTTCCCCGCGGAAGGGTAAGGTGGGAGAAATGTTGTTACAAAAAGTATAGAACAGTTCTCTTTGTGAATCACAAAGGTTGTGAAGTAGTGTGTGGTGCAATGCTCATGTACTGCATTGTGTGGTGATTAAAATGAACACAATCATTGTTAACCAGCCTTGGATGGATGGGAAGTTATTGCTACACATAATTCCATAGTATTAACCAGCTATTTGTCAACAAGCAGAAGTGGCAATGTTATTACGAGGGCCAGTGGGGAGTCATCGTCTGCTGTGAAGGAGGCAGATGTTATGTTGCAGCATTGTTTACTATATTGGATAAATATTACGATGGGAATTATGACCTGGAGGTCACTGTGTAAAAGCTGCTAAACCACCCATCGGTAGCAAAATCTCGTCAGAGGCTGCAGTATGTTGCTAACCACCACAAAAGGAAGTATTTATTTCTAGGGTGAAGTTCAGTATATTCTATTTTTCATAGTGACAGGCATATTGTAAAAGTCATGATTTGTCTCCTCTAGTTAAGTGTTTAAAAACAGTGTTGTTATTTCAATAGATGTTTAGTGTGTCCTTTTCACATCCTGTGATATTTATTCAGCAACATTTTCAGATCATAAGCTGGTTATCTGTAAGCCTATATAAAGTGCTTTAAATTATTATTGCCGCTTTAAGCAAAGCATTAGATTGTGTACAAAGTACCAGCTATTTTATTACACTGACAAGCATAATAAAAACAGTTTCAGAAAAAACAAAAGGTATTGTGCACATTTTCATTACTACAAAAAGATTATTACTGTGATGTTCACAACATACGATTTTACTGATTCATAGTGTGTGACAAACTAAATTTATGAATATAATAGAGGGAAACATTCCACGCGGGAAAAATATATTTAAAAACAAAGATGATGTGACTTACCATACGAAAGCGCTGGCAGGTCGATAGAAACACAAACAGACACATACATACACACAAAATTCAAGCTTTCGCAACAAACTGTTGTCTCATCAGGAAAGAGGGAAGGAGAGGGAAAGACGAAAGGAAGTGGGTTTTAAGGGAGAGGGTAAGGAGTCATTCCAATCCCAGGAGCGGAAAGACTTACCTTAGGAGGAAAAAAGGACGGGTATACACTCACACACACACACACACACACATATCCATCCACACATATACAGACACAAGCAGACATATTTAAAGACAAGAGTTTGGGCAGAGATGTCAGTCGAGGCGGAAGAGCAGAGGCAAAGATGATGTTGAATGACAGGTGAGGTATGAGTGGCGGCAACTTGAAATTAGCGGAGATTGAGGCCTGGTGGGTAACGGGAAGAGAGGATATATTGAAGAGCAAGTTCCCATCTCCGGAGTTCGGATAGGTTGGTGTTGGTGGGAAGTATCCAGATAACCCGGACGGTGTAACACTGTGCCAAGATGTGCTGGCCGTGCACCAAGGCATGTTTAGCCACAGGGTGATCCTCATTACCAACAAACACTGTCTGCCTGTGTCCATTCATGCGAATGGACAGTTTGTTGCTGGTCATTCCCACATAGAATGCATCACAGTGTAGGCAGGTCAGTTGGTAAATCACGTGGGTGCTTTCACATGTGACTCTGCCTTTGATCGTGTACACCTTCCGGGTTACAGGACTGGAGTAGGTGGTGGTGGGAGGGTGCATGGGACAGGTTTTACACCGGGGGCGGTTACAAGGATAGGAGCCAGAGGGTAGGGAAGGTGGTTTGGGGATTTCATAGGGATGAACTAAGAGGTTACGAAGGTTAGGTGGACGGCAGAAAGACACTCTTGGTGGAGTGGGGAGGATTTAATGAAGGATGCATCTCATTTCAGGGCAGGATTTGAGGAAGTCGTATCCCTGCTGGAGAGCCACATTCGGAGTCTGGTCCAGTCCCGGAAAGTATCCTGTCACAAGTCGGGCACTTTTGTGGTTCTTCTGTGGGGGATTCTGGGTCTGAGGGGATGAGGAAGTGGATCTGGTTATTTGCTTCTGTACCAGGTCGGGAGGGTAGTTGCGGGATGCGAAAGCTGTTGTCAGGTTGTTGGTGTAATGGTTCAGGGATTCCGGACTGGAGCAGATTCGTTTGCCACGAAAGTAGTACATGTGTAGGAACAATATTGTCCATATGCAGTGTATGTCACTATTTCAAAGTGGTTATGACATATTGTGTGCTCTCATCCCCCTTGTTTCCTTGTCAAGTTACTATATCGGTTCCCATTACTCAAAATTAAAAATTGTGTGGTAAGAGCTTAGTTCTGCAGTGCTTAGAGCGATTAGTGAAAACAGCACTGAGGTCTTACTGCATGCAGTTGCCCGCCCATTATAATTACGAGTCCGATCGCCAACCATGGTCATTTACAGGTGAAAACTGATCCATAGAACTGGGGGGGGGGGGGGGGGGGGGGGGCATCGCGAGTCTCTGGCAACTGGAGCCAGAGACGTGTGTGTGTGTGTGTGTGTGTGTGTGTGTGTGTGTGTGTGTGTGTGTGTGTGTGTGTGTGGTGTGTGTGTGTTTGACAAAGGCTTTATTGGCTGAAAGCTAACTTTCTGACAGTCTTTTTGCTGTGCCTTTCTGCGTCTCAGCATCTCCAATATTTGGTGAGTAGCAACTATCCTTTAAAATATATCAAACACAAGTGTGCCAGTCAAATTTTAAATAATGAAATGATGGCTGGTCTTCTGTGTCCAAAATTTTTTTAAGTGGCTGGTCCTCAATGTGTTAAGTTTTCAACGGAAGTCAAAGCCTCTGTGACTTAAGAAATTCATCTTACATTTCACACGTAGCATAATTCTTGCATAAAAGGAAATTTACTTTAAAAGTAGCGCTTCTCAAACCACCATTCACAATATCTTCCCGTAACCTGTTAGGTTGGTTTGAACAGTTGCCCATGTGTGCCAAAAAACAGGCGTTACTGCCCATTCACAGCTACGATGACATACACAGCCCATGCTTGGTGTTTGCTCTGCTCACACACCTTTTGGCGCATTACTGTATGGAATTTCGTGTGCAGTGGGATATCATGTGACCATGTTCAGCACTGGAGCACATTGTACGGAGGGGACATATGGAGTTGTTACACTTAAGATCATTTGTTTTATCACATCCTATATAGATAAGGTGTGAAAAATAACAAAGCAGCCTTTGGCATAATATTCATTTCAAAACTAGACTCTACATCTCAAAGTTGTTGTTGTTGTGGTCTTCAGTCCTGAGACTGGTTTGATGCAGCTCTCCATGCTACTCTATCCTGTGCAAGCTTTTTCATCTCCCAGTACCTACTGCAACCTACATCCTTCTGAATCTGCTTAGTGTATTCATCTCTTGGTCTCCCTCTACGATTTTTACCCTCCACGCTGCCCTCCAATACTAAATTGGTGATCCCTTGATGCCTCAGAACATGTCCCACCAACCGATCCCTTCTTCTGGTCAAGTTGTGCCACAGACTTCTCTTCTCCCCAATCCTATTCAATACTTCCTCATTAGTTATGTGATCTACCCATCTAATCTTCAGCATTCTTCTGTAGCACCACATTTCGAAAGCTTCTATTCTCTTCTTGTCCAAACTATTTATCGTCCATGTTTCACTTCCATACATGGCTACACTCCATACGAATACTTTCAGAAATGACTTCCTGACACTTAAATCAATACTGGATGTTAACAAATTTCTCTTCTTCAGAAACGCTTTCCTTGCCATTGCCAGCCTACATTTTATATCCTCTCTACTTCGACCATCATCAGTTATTTTGCTCCCCAAATAGCAAAACTCCTTTACTACTTTAAGTGCCTCATTTCCTAATCTAATTCCCTCAGCATCACCCGACTTAATTAGACTACATTCCATTATCCTTGTTTTGCTTTTGTTGATGTTCATCTTATATCCTCCTTTCAAAGTACCCTATGTAATATTTTGCTATGTGGTGACTACATTTTTTATTCATACTCTACAATACTTTTGTAGCATTTCCAATCAGGTTTACATCCACACAGCACTACAAGAAGCTAGTAAGAAGGAATACAAATTTCTTGGGGAGGGGGAAAGAAGAAGAAGAAGAAGAAGAAGAAGAAGAAGAAGAAGAAGAAGAAAGGAAAAGAATTATATGCCAGAACTAATCACAATAGGTTTTTCATGAATTGCTTAAACAGAATAAAGAATTAACAAGTTTTTCTGCAAAGCAAAGAAACTGTATAACTGGCAACTTATATTATACTCCAGGAGTAGGGGGGATTTACAATGATAAAACACAGTGTGCAGCCAGCTTATAATTTACTGAAGAATGGTGTTCTTGCATGCTTAGTTATCTTCAAGTGAACATTTATTTATGTTCATATGTATATAGCATTAAGAGCTCTTACATTACGTCACAACTGAAGCAGGACATCAGAATAGTCCAAGAGCATCAGAATTTCGTAGAACATACTAAAATGCATCGTTTGGCTTGACGTGCACATTCGTATGTCCAGACTGACACTGAAGTAGGCCCCTACCTGGTGTTAAACTTCGCTGAGTGTTTTTTGTGATGCAGTTTTCTTGGAGTAACAGTAACAGTACTGTATTATCTCATGTTTGGTTCTTTACTATAATTACGCTGTACATGCCAGATGATGCAAATTTTCACTTGAAATTTGGTGAACAGTTGAAACTAGCCAATAGTGTAGAATGAAACACTTTGTTCCAAATAAACTGGCTATCTCTGTTGGGAAGATTAATGAAAGCCAAATTTCTTCAGCAATCTGACAAAAATAACTTCACTGTTTTGCAAGACGATTAATGCTCGATTGCCAATAACATGGAACTAAAATAAAATCAGAAAACTGAAACTAATAACATATTTTAGTCTTTGGTAATTATGTGGGTGTATTTTAATTCACTTGATAGCCTCCAGCCACAGTAATCTGTTTTGTTTTCATTCAATATGAGAGCTATAAACAAAGAGAAAACAGCAAAACCATGAAACATACATGTGATAATGTGGAAACTACCCCACTACAACACAGACATTTCTGCGCGTGTACGACTCTGGCAGCTTGGGCACGCGATGAATTTTTTTCCAGTTAGCATCTGGCTCCTTGCTGCTTCTGCTTATACAGCTAACAGCCACACTTCAGGTAGCCAGAGATGGAAGGAGGCACTGCCTATAAGCGACTTCAGCTCTGCAAGGGCGCATGAACCCTTTGACAACTGATCAAACGAAATAATGTAAACAGTTGTGACGTCGCACTTATCAAAAGCAGTTTGTTGTTACAAAGTATTGCATAGTTTTCGTCCTATAGCCTTCGACACTTTTTGCTGTCGGCAGGCAATTGTGTATACAGTGTGTTTTGTTGTTGTAAATGGTGCATTTTCTTTGCAATTTGAGTTTCATTTTGGTGTTTTTCCCTTGTTTATGTCTCTTTGCTGCAGTAACAGGCTAAAACAAAATTCTTTGTTGGAGTATCAGTTCTTATCAAAATTATGAAAATTTAACTGAAAACTAAAACAATGAAAAATTCCCAGAATTCCAAAAAAGAATCCCATAAGTCTGAAAAACTACAGGGTTTTTCACAGTTTTTTCCTGGATGTAAAAATTCCTGAGGGTTATTCCCCCCCCCCCCCCCCCAGATTTGCCAGTTGTCCTGGGATGTATTCACCCTGTAACAGATTTTGTTTTTACACAGGAATAATGGTCATCAATAAGCAATCACTAACAGAAAGTGAAGCACTTCTCAACATAACCCACAACATTTAAGTGCTTAGGATGTGACTGTAGAGAATTTGGCTAGGTTAAATTCAGGAATTTTCCCATAAAGATAAAGAATGTCATCTATGAAAAAGCAAGTGTATCTACAACTAATTAAACTACAACTATCTACAACTAATTAAAATAAAGAAAAAGCAACTGCTCACCTATAGCTGACTGATGTGTGCTGCTTAGCAACAACATCCAATAGAAAGCTATTTACACTGGCTTTCAAGCTTTTGCTCTTTCTCTAGTGGAAATACAAACAAATAAACACACACACACACACACACACACACACACACACACACACACACACACACAAAACCAAAAAAATTTATTATAATTTGTATGATAATAAAATATCCAGAAAGGAGCCATTTATATGTATATTACACCCCCCATATTAGTTCAAATATTTGTTTTGTATTACATTATTTGTTTGAAGTACTCCTTCAGTGGGTTGCAGTAGAGGGCATTTGTCTGCAGACATCCCTACATCATAGAACCATACGGAATGCCAAGGAGGATCTTAGAACACTACACTGCAAGAGTTGTCAATGAAGGCAATATTCAACAATGTAGATAACAACAGCCTTGAGTCGAATTCAGGCATTTCATCACACTGTGTACCCTTAGACGAACATACAATAAATGTTGATTGCTATCTGCAACTGCCAAAAATTATTTGGAAGAGAATAATATCAGAAAATTAATAACCGATTTCTACTTGAAACAGAACCTATACCAACAATTTCTTTTGTCCACTTTCAAGGAAGAAAAATTAATAAAATTTCATGCCCCATTTTATTATCGGTGTTTGCTGCAGACTTGCTGGGGTGTGTAAAAGGCATTAAAGTATAACACCACACAATACTATGAGAAAGTTAGTGCATAACACAGGAAAAATACCAAGAAATGAGAGCACTGCATCATTATGCATTATTCTTATATGTGAAAATACCATATTTACCCAAGTATAAGAGGAATACCATCACATCCCCCCACGAGGCTCCTCAACAAAATTTTATTTTCAACATATTGTGACTAAACAAAATTACAAACTTTTCTACTGATATAAAGTATCTACCTGAAATGTTACGCATGAGCAGCAATGAAGTTTATAACCTTTGTAGTCAGAAATATTTGGCTGTTTCTTCCGTCTATTTTGCAATTTCCGAGGTATAGGTTATGGTGTGACCTAAGAGCTCAGCTTAAATGGCAGGGAGTGAAACCATAATCAATAAAATTTACAATCTTGGTTGTAACAAATACAGTAGGACCTTGATAATCTGGCATGCAAGGATCTGTCAATGCTGTATTATCAAATATATCAGATTATAAATGTAATTTTTAAACAATTGATTTAGGTATCAGTTTAAGGTTCAAAGTTTTAGAAAAGGTCTATATACATAAATAATTTTTTGTATACCAGTTACAAAATAAAATAAGCACCACAGATTTCAAAAGATCTGTCTTTAGAAATAGCACAAATATCTGACATTGAGGGCATGACATGTGGCGGACTGGTATCTGCCACCAATGGTTTAGCTGAAATTTTATTCAGAGTCCTCTGGAAAATTGGATAAATGATAACTTTTTCCTTGAAAAGAGCTCTTTTTTGACAAAAATTATTTTGTTTGAAGAATAAATTCATAATTTCAGGAGCAATGTATTGATGGCTACTCTCAGCAAATTTCACAAAAGTGTTTAAGGCTTCTAAAAGTCAGCCTAAGAGATGTGAAGTGTAGGTGTTTCTGCTTTGTCATTCCGTTTCTGGTACCTCCTGGGGGTTGAAAACACTTTTTAATATCAGCTCTTCTTCAATAGCTGAATTTCTGTCAATATAAAGCATTCATCAACTTCTTCTGCCGACAATGCACTCAATTCATTAGTGAACACAGAATTTATTGCCCTTTTGAAAATGAATGAACTTCATCTATGGGCAGATCTAATTCCTTGTGAAAAAAATTGGCATTTTCAACTAATGTGGGCCCAGTTACTGGCTTTCCCTTTGCCTCTCTTAGCACTGAACTACTTATTCAAACTTCATCTACAATTTCTAACTTGAGTGTTTTTTTTTTTTTTTTTTTTTTTTTTTTTTTTTTTTTTTTTTTTGTAACACAAATTATTCCAGCTGTTGAATTGGGTTTTTTTAATATGTAATGTGTTTGCATTTGGCCATTTTAGGTGCAATTTTTTCTGTTCGGAAAACATATTCACTGTATGTATGAATTTTTTCCTGTGCTATAGTCTATGTACAAGTAGCTGAATATTGATAAAGTTCAAATGATTTGATTAAATAATCATTAAATAAAATCACACAACTCTAATGCAAATGCAAGTACTGTAACTTTAGATAAACTGAACGAAGAATCAGCGATGCTGGCACAAAACTAACAATGCAACCGGATCATTTTGGCCGGATCATTTTGGCAAATATAGTACAGCTCAGTTAGGCAGACAATTTTTAGTGACAAGGTGCTCACCAAACAGGTCATATGTTTCTCGGAGCTGCCAACAGCATTGGGCTAAAATTACAGGCAAATTTGTGATGTTTTCCGGACTAATCATGTTTACTGGATTATCATGGTCTTACTGTATTTGGCTGTTTCTTCCGAATATGTTGCTATTTCAGAGGTTGTGATTACAGTGGGACATGAGAACACAGGCGTTCCCCTTCAAATATATAGAGTCCTTAGCTTTACTGATGTGAGAATGTGACAATTTTCCTTCTTCTCTTGCTTTCAAACATATCATCTGCCTGCTGCTCACTCACTGTCTATGTAGAACCAGCAGCTGGCACTCAACCTTTTCTTGCTATCGTACCTCACAGACAGCACTGACAACATTAAAGCACAAAACCCTACTATCCAACTGATGCTTAGTGCCCAACTGGTCCCCATCTAGATTTTTATTGTCCTTTGTAAAAATATATACAATTGTTGTCCAATTTTAAAGTCAATCCACTTCTGACTGCATTCTGAATCTGGCAAACTGGAGTTTAAATGTGCAAGATATTCATAAAAAACTAAGGTATGTGGTATATTTCCGATGGTTGGGAGCAATACAAAATTTCCTGCCTGCTCTTGCTGCTTCCCTCTTTAAATTCCCCAAGCTGGTGACACTGTTTCTCCACAAAACCATTAAAATTCTTCAAAATAAAGCTGTATGAGATCTCATCTGTCAAAGCTTCACATGTAAATGTAAGACAACTCCCATATTAGTTTATTGCACAACACAGAAATGATCTCAGCAGCAAGTGCTTAATCAGTAACTGTAAGACAATTCTGTGTTTACTGAATGACAAATATGGGAAAATTCCTGTCTTATAACTGGGTAAATATGGTATATGAATCCCTCAAATACTGTCAGAATCATATGAAACAATCAATATATATATATATATATAAAAAAAACCCTCAGTTATAAAAGTTAGTTAGGGACTGACTGCTATAACCTCTCTGAAGAACAACACCACAATTTCAGTGTTTGATCACAATAAATATGGGTATGCCTATAAATTGAGGACAACACAAATAAAAATCACAGTTATCTTGATGTACATACAATTACTGTAACTGAATCTGACAAAATAAGTACTTATAAAATGTATTCTGCACTTTTAAGCTGTACTGCAATTTTCACAGATTTAATGCCAATTCAACCAATTTATCACTAATAATTGAGATAAATGAAATATTACACAATGTATTCATTGCACAAATGACAGTTTCTTTTTAAGTGTACGGTACCTTTCAAAACCTAGTCACCGATAAAATGGAGTATCACTGAAACTTCTCAGCAACTACGTCTTTCTTTATCAAATGTAATAGAAGGAAAGGAGACCACTCTGACAACAGAATAAGTGTTGAGTCATCAACATGCACATATAGAAAGGGAGAAAACTTATTAGCGTTCGGAATAAATTTTATGTCAAGCTAGAGTAGAAATAATGTGCTCATGCATGCGGTTGGATGCCCAATGCAGGGACTGCATTTTGGCAGGTGGATTAGGGTGGGGCAAATAGGGGAGGGATAGGGATTGGGGATTGGTAGCTAGCGGGTTGGAGGGGGGCAGCAGGTTTGCTGCCTATGAATGTAGGGAGGGAGGGATGGATGGTAGATGCACAGGCTAGGCATGTGATAAACAGGTACCAGAGCCTGTGGGGTGCAGTGCACAATATAGGTGACACGAAGATTTGCATTGAGAGAGGGTGACAGGACAAAGGAAGAGAAAACTGTTGGGTAGAGGGTGTGGGGACATTGGGAGATTGAGGCCAGGATGGTTATGGGAGCAAAGGATGTATTGCTATCTGTGTAGTTCACAAAAGATGTTGGTGAGGGGAGGTATGCAGATGGCCCAGGCTGTAAAGCAGCAATTGAACATGAGCATATTGTGTTACTGTGTAGTCAACTTTTTTCTTGTCCACACTTTGGCAGTGGACATTCATTCAAGTGAACAGCTGTTTGGTTGTCATACTGACATAAAAAGCTGTGCAGTGATTGCAGCAGAGTTGGTATATGACATTGCTGTTGTCACATGTGTCCCTGCATCTGATAGGATAAGCAAGTGACAAGAGTGGAACAGTAAGTGCTAGGTGGAAGAATTGGGTCCATAAGTCTTGCACCCGAGTCTTCTACAGGGATATGATACCTGTGGCAAGGGGTTTGGAGTCAGAGTGGCATAGGGATATACAAAGGTCTTTTGTAGGTTGGATGGGAGATCGAATACCACTTAGGGTGGGAACATCTCGGGTATGATGTTCCTCATTTCTGGGCATGATGATGAATAACCAAAACTCTGGTGAAAGATAGGTTCAGTTGGTCCGGTTCACGGTGATACCGGGTGGGAAGGGGGTACTCCTTTATAGCTGATTATCCTTCCCTCCAGTACCAGCTTTTCTGAACTTCACAGATAGGGGTTATCTTTGCAACACATCCTTCACTCCCATAACATTCATGGCCTCAGCTTCCATTAACCCACTACCCGCATACCCTCTATGCAACAGTTTCCCCTTCCTCTGTCCTGTCAATCTCTCCCAATCCACATACCTATGTAACCTTCATTGTGTGCCGCACACCACCAACTCTGGTACCTGTGTACCACATGCCTAGCTTGTGTACCAGCCAGCCCTCCCTCTCGCATTCCTATAGCCTGATTAAAATTACTTGATAGTTGACAGTTCACGTGTTGGAGCTGTCTTCCTCCAATCAGAGTGTTCAATGTCATACCCAGAACTGTCCCCCATTCCCTAACAGCCACAATTACTCATTTGTTCACCTCTAATTCCTTGTCCAACTTGTTTTCTCAAAGTGTTTGGAACCCGAACCCTGGGTCTGACCTTTTATTTCGCATTTCATCGGACATGATAACCAAATCAAAAACAACACACAAAATGCTGGTAATGAAACACAAACATTTCATACACAGCACTAGCAAAACACTACTGGATCCTTTCACAAAAGACCTGATATTTAGTCACCACCACCACCACCACCACAGAGATTATTCTAGAATAGATAAGCATCATATGACATTCCTTGAGGCTGTACTTTTTGAAGGCAGCAAAGCATCGTTGCAATTGGTTGTATAGTGGAATAAATATAACACGACATGAAGTGGTACTGTACTGGGTTAAGTTATGTTCTAACATGCAGAAGTTCATGGGTTCAAATGTCATCAGGTGATACAATAATTTTTTTTATTTATAAGTCTTCATCAAAATGACTACTATTATTTTCAGTTAACTGGTTTAGGTGTAATCTTTTATTTTTAATCATTTGTCACACCTTTTTATCATCCCATTGAATTTTTTATTTGCTCTCATTTTTCTTCCTATCATTCTTTTTTTGTTTGGAATCCATCTTTGTCGCCTACAGCCTGTAACCGAGAGCCAACCAGGACTGCTCGTCGGTTGGTATCACATTAGCTTTTGTAATCAGCACGAGGACAGTTTTAGGTAACCAATGAAAGCAAGAAGTTACAGTTTGCTTTCAGTACTGGAACCGAAAATCTTCTACCTCAAGTTTGCTTGCAGAGGTCAGCTTTAATCACAAGGAACAGAGTGAGTGTGGCTAATAGTTCAGCCGCAGGATACTGAACACCATGTTCTTGGATACATTGAACATCAAGAGATTCCAGGTAAGTTAGGACACAGGCGTACATTCAGGGCTACAAAATTTCTCATCTGCCACACAGTTCAGTCACCAGTCACTTAAAATCAACTGTGGACAGAGCATCTCATGTTTCCAATACTGCTGCACATCACATGAACAGTACCCCCCCCCTCTCTCTCTCTCTCACACTGTGTGTGTGTGTGTGTGTGTGTGTGTGTGTGTGTGTGTGAATTAAGCTACCAAGTTTACTTTCTCCTCTGACTGCACCTCTTGATTACTCAACGCTTCTGCTATTTGATGAGTGCCCTCTCCTTCACTTTTGAAGTATTTACATCCTGTCAGATCTTCCCTTAGTATATTTTCAAGTATAATATTTATTTCTTGATTGCAAGAGAAAGACAGGGAAGAGGATTAACTGGCTGAAAACTACATGCCCTGAAAGTGTCAAAAAAAAAGGTCAAATCACACAACACTGAATGAAAACTGACCTTACCTGTAAGTGTAAGAGCTCCACCAACAACAGCACTGATTCCTACAGTGGTCACAACCATAGCCTTAAAAAGAGTCTCAAAGTCTTCTTTAGACATGCGACTGCGAAGGTAGTCCACAAAACTATGTAGCTGACACAGCCCAAACACACCTAAAGCCTATGAAACACAATAAAAAAACATAATAAGATGTTTTATCATTTACCACTTAGTATGTGTGTATTTTATTACTCCCATAGCATGGGACATAGTGTGGGTATATCACATAAATGAGCACTGTAATTATGATTCTAATGAGATCACCGAAGTAATAAGAAGTGACCAAGAACAACAAAATATAGATGGAAAAAGTTAAGTATCAGTACAGATATGACATCGTCAATGCATGGACACAATTTACTGAAATGTGCACATATGAAGGCATGTGGTGATGTAATGGAAAGCAGTCATGGGCAGTATATCATGCAACGGACCTTCCAATATCATCATCCTACCAGTGGCATGTGCTCAGAGATGAGCATAAAACATTTGACACAGATTTTTATTTTAGTGTAGATACAGTCAGGCTATGTATCCAATGTGGATGATATAAAACTAAAGTCAAGTGTTAAGTAAGAAACTGTTCAATACAGTTTTCTGAGTAATATATATAAGGTGCAGTCAAATGGAATCAAGAGAGATGGAAAAAAGTAGGTAAACTGTTATTATTTAAAAATTAATCACCATAACTGTTAATACATTCATTCCACCGCGGGACAAAAAGAGAACTGGAGTGCTTCACATGCAACAAACTGCAGTGATGATGCCACAAAGTATTGTCCACCTCTCTCTGTGAAGTGCATTTTACACAATCACCTGCTCTAGAATAAATAAAAGATATGGTAATCAACTGACAGTAAATTTCTGTATTTCTTTTTTATTTTATATTCACAGTGAGAGACAGTAAAGAGACACAATATCACCTGCACAAGTTCCCCAAAGGAAAGATAAACTTCTGTAGTGGTAGCTGGTCAGTGTCTCAAAATGTACAAGCCCTCTCAAAATTCATACTGCTTCTTTCAAACATTTCTATGAAAAGACTAGGCATGTTATACTCTCCAAATGAGCCTTCCATTACATTTCATGTAGGATTTCTTCCTGTTTCATTCACATATGGAGTGCAGGAAGAATGCCTTTGTGTGCGTGCAGTAATTAATCTTATCCTCATGACCCCAATGCGAGCGATACATAGGGGGTTGTTGTATATACCTAGAGAAGTCATGTAAAGCCGTATCTTGAATCTTTGTTAACAGACTTTCTCCGAGTAGTTCACATAAATCTTTAAGATTCTTCCAGTTCAGTTCCTTCAGTACCTCTGTGACACTCTCCCATGGATTAAACAAATCCGTGATCACTTGTGCTGTCCCTCTATGTATACATTCAATATCCCTTGTTAGTCCTATCTGGTACGGGTCCACAAGCAATATTCCATAACTGGTCACACAAGTGATTTGTAAGCAATCTCCTTTGTAGACTGATTGCACAAGCTTTAACCACGACTGAGCCTACTGATCATTCCATTTCATATCCCTACGAAGTGTTACACCCAGGTATTTGCGAGTAGTCCGATTCCAACAGTGACTCACTGATATTATAGCCATAGGATACTTTTTTTTGTTTTGTGAAGTGCAAAACTTTACATTTCTGAATATTTCGAGCAAGTTGCCAATCTCTGCACCACATTATAGTCTTATCAAGCTCTGACTGAATATTTATGCAGCTTCTTTCAGATAGTACTTCCTCACAAATAACTGCATCATCTGCAAGAGGCCTGATTTTACAATTAATATCATCTGCAAGATTATTAATATACAACATGAACAGCAAGGGTCCCAATACACTTCCCTGGGGCACATCCAAAGTTACTTCTACATCTGACGATGACTCTCCATCCAAGATAACATACTGTGTTTTCCCTACCAAAAAGTGCTCAGTCCAATGACTAACTTCACTTGATACCCACCCCATATAATCATCCTTTTGACAATACGCATAGGGGCGGTGCGGAGTCAAATGTCATTTGCAATCAAGAAGTACTGCATCTATCTGGTTGCCTTGCTCCAAAGCTTTCATTATATCATGAGTGAAATACGCGAGTTGGATTTCACATGATCGATGTTTTCAAAATCCATGCTGGTTAGCACTGAGGTCATTCTGTTTGAGCTCAGAATATGCTCTAAGATTCTACAGCAAATCGATGTCAAGGATATTGGACGGTTGTTTTGTGAATCACTTCTACTACCCTTCTTCTAGAAGTGTGTGACCTGTGCCTTTTTCCAAGAACTGGGCACAGTTTTCTATCTGATGGCTCTACAATAGATTATAGTTACAAGAGGGGCTAACTCAACGGAAAATTCAGAATAGCATCTGATAGGGAGTTTTGTTCAGTTTCAATGATTACAGCTGTTTCTCAACACCATTGACATTAATATTTATTTAATTCACCTTTTCAGTGGAACAAGGATTAAATTGGGGCAACTCTCCTGAGGTCTGAAAATAGAGTTAAGCATTTCTGCTATCCTCAGTTTCAATTCCTGTCTCATTAGCTAGCAACTGGACACAGAGGAAGGGGTGGAACTGTTAAAAGAACTAATGAATGAAATCCAGCTAGCTCTTTTGCCATCCCGAAGAATGCAACAACACTTTGCATGCATCTGTTTATAATGAATGCAGTTTGCCATCGCAGGATGACAGTTAAAAACCGTGGACAGCACATATCATGTGCGCAAATTGCCTTGCGGCATGCCTCAGTCCACCAAGGGATTAGGACACAATGTGGTAAAGGGGAAGTGCGAGGAATGGAACATTCTGCAACAGTGAGAATAATGTTTGTGAGATATTCCACCTGGTCATCACAATTGGGGAAATCTTGTCCTTCGAAGGTCGCCAGGGAGGAGTAAAGCTGCCAGTCAGCCTTAGTAAGCTGCCATTTGGGTGTGTATGCAGGTGGGGTAGGAGTCAGCGAATGGACAGCATACAGGAAATGGTCACTCAAGTAGATGTCAGAAAGAACGGACCACTCAAGACGATGGACAAGTTGTGCAGTGCAGAAGGATAGGTCCAATTGGGAATAGGTGTGCAAGGAGTCGGAAAGGAAAGTGGGTGCTCCAGTGTTAAGGTATAAGAGGTTAAGTTGGTTAAGAAGATCAACCAAGAGGGCACCTCTCTGACAGGTCCAGGGAGAATCCCAAAGGGGATGATGCGCATTAAAGTCACTGAGTAGCAAAAATGAGGGAGGTAGCTGCCTAATAAGCTGAAGGAAGTCTGCCCTGATGACATCGAATGACGGGAGGGACATAAATGGAATAAAGGGAAAAAGTCAGGTGGGGAAGGAGAAGGCGAACTGCAACTGCTGCAAGATGGGTAGTCAGGGAAATGGGTTGACTACGCAGGTCCCATATGAGCAGCATGATGCCCCCATGAGATGGAATGCCGACCTCAGGAGGATGGTAAAACTGAACCGGGAATAAATGCGAAAGCTCAAAGCAGCTGTGAGGCAGAGTACAAGAGGACGCTGTGATCCTAAAAGCAGCCGTAAATTCGCTTTGCAGGACCAAAGGCCACGAACCTTCCATTAGAGGAGAGTCATGATGAGGAAAAAATGAAGGGGTTTCATCTCAGTGTGTAGAGTCGCTGCCACAGGGCACAGAAACAGGAAGATCCTGCTCCATGGGATCCACAGAAGCATCAGCTTGTGCATGCTGTTGGTCTGTGTAGTCCAATGCTGAAAAACGGTTGGTGGCGCACACCGGCAACACGGAGGCCAGCCAGGCTAAGGTATCATGTGGCTACACCATCGAAGATGATCTTCAAGTCAGCGAAGGAGAGGACTGTTGGCCTTTGGTGGACTTCTTTGAGCCTTTCCGGTTAGCAGAGGAAGACTTGGGTGTTGTTTGGCTGGAGGGACGAAGGAACTCTTCATGGGAGTCCTCCTCCTGTCCTTTCCAGCCTACCGGTTGTGTAGCTGATGGTTTCGCCTTTTGAGGTGAGAGTTTGATGGCTTGTTGCACCGTTGGACTGTGATAATTTCATAGCCTGCTTTGATCCTGGACGGAAGCACCACTCTATCAAAGGTGGGAAGAAGAGTGCAGATGGGCACTAAGGAGGAATCTACCTTTTTCATCAGCCAATGGATGGCAATGACACGCTGATCAGATAGGTAAGATTGGATTTCGGCCTCAGTTAGACTGTCTAGCAGCCTAGTGTAAATAACACCACAGGAAGAATTCAGAGTTCTATGGGCCTCGACACGAACGGGGTAGCCATGGAGAAGCGAAGCGGCAAGCAGTTGTTGGGCTTGAGAGTCAGAAGTGGTCTCCAAAAGCAAAGTGCCATTCCATAAATGAGAGCAGGATTTCATAGGGCGGCAATTGCATCCAGACCTTTCTGAATAATAAACGGATTTACCGTGGCGAAGGACTGGCCGTCTTCAGTACATGAGAGCACAAGGAACAGTAGGGCAGTGGGAAGGGTCTTTGAAAAGTTAGCCTCATTATGTTTACATTTCGTAGATGTTGACTGGGAAGATGATTGGCCCATTGCGAGAAAATCCCATGATTGCCAGCATCTCCGATAGCGCGTCCCTTCGAACTGGGGACTCCCATCAAAAGGGAGCGCACCAGCCTTAGGTGATTGTTCACACCTCAGGTCACATGTCCAGAACACCCGACAGAGGGGCCAATCGGCAATTTGGGAAGGTTGCAGCTCAGGCAATCACCCGTCCCTGAGCCTGGTCTGTACCAGGGAGTATGTGTGAACCCTACCTATCGACAAAGGGCTGGGAATTACGTGTTACCCAGTCACATGTTACACGTCAGACATTTGGGCCGTCCTTCAGGAGCGCACAGGGAGGAAGAAGAAAAAGAGAAACCTCAAATGCCGAAGCAGAGGAGAGGAGAAGGGAAACAAAGAAAGGAAAAGGAAACAAGAAACAGCTGTGAAACTGTTCTTATGTTAGCACACAGACAATGCAGAACATTCCCAATAATACCCTAGCAAGAGGATAGACATGCAGCATGGAAGGGAAAAGATGCTGCAAAGGCTGGAGCCCCGTGGTAGCCAAGCACGAACCCGCCGAAGAGTGGCAAGCCCCCTGGGGGGATTCTAGCAGGATGACTTCAACGAAGACAGGAGCAGATACCATGATTAAAAAGAATCAATCAACTCATTTTCTAGGCACAGGAGTTTTCTGATTGCAAAGAATGAAAGGATAAAGTATAAAACAAAGTGGGGAAGAGGTTGGTAAATATCCGCTTTTATAACTTTGGTGTATAATGACACTAGGTTTAACAGTTCTCCTGGTGGAGAAAGTACTGATGGACAGAATAGGTAGGAAAGAAACCTGTCACTATCTTCAAATTTTTACATATGCCTTGCGTATAAAATTGTGTTGTTCAATATAATGGAAGGAAACATTCCACGTGGGAAAAATTATATATAAAAACAAAGATGAGGTGACTTACCGAACAAAAGCGCTGGCAGGTCGATAGACACACAAACAAACACAAACATACACACGAAATTCAAGCTTTCGCAACAAACTGTTGCCTCATCAGGAAAGAGGGAAGGAGAGGGGAAGACGAAAGGAAGTGGGTTTTAAGGGAGAGGGTAAGGAGTCATTCCAATCCCGGGAGCGGAAAGACTTACCTTAGGGGGAAAAAAGGACAGGTATACACTCGCACACACGCACATATCCATCCACACATACAGACACAAGCAGACATATTTAAAGACAAAGAGTTTGGGCAGAGATGTCAGTCGAAGCAGAAGTGTAGAGGCAAAGAAGTTGTTGAAAGACAGGTGAGGTATGAGTGGCGGCAACTTGAAATTAGCGGAGATTGAGGCCTGGCGGATGACGAGAAGAGAGGATATACTGAAGGGAAAGTTCCCATCTCCGGAGTTCGGATAGGTTGGTGTTGGTGGGAAGTATCCAGATAACCCGGACGGTGTAACACTGTGCCAAGATGTGCTGGCTGTGCACCAAGGCATGTTTAGCCACAGGGTGATCCTCATTACCAACAAACACTGTCTGCCTGTGTCCATTCATGCGAATGGACAGTTTGTTGCTGGTCATTCCCACATAGAATGCATCACAGTGTAGGCAGGTCAGTTGGTAAATCACGTGGGTGCTTTCACACGTGGCTCTGCCTCTGATCGTGTACACCTTCCGGGTTACAGGACTGGAGTAGGTGGTGGTGGGAGGGTGCATGGGACAGGTTTTGCATCGGGGGCGGTTACAAGGATAGGAGCCAGAGGGTAGGGAAGGTGGTTTGGGGATTTCATAGGGATGAACTAACAGGTTACGAAGGTTAGGTGGACGGCGGAAAGACACTCTTGGCGGAGTGGGGAGGATTTCATGAAGGATGGATCTCATTTCAGGGCAGGATTTGAGGAAGTCGTATCCCTGCTGGAGAGCCACATTCAGAGTCTGGTCCAGTCCCGGAAAGTATCCTGTCACAAGTGGGGCACTTTTGTGGTTCTTCTGTGGGGGATTCTGGGTTTGAGGGGACGAGGAAGTGGCTCTGGTTATTTGCTTCTGTACCAGGTCGGGAGGGTAGTTGCGGGATGCGAAAGCTGTTTTCAGGTTGTTGGTGTAATGATTCAGGGATTCCGGACTGGAGCAGATTCGTTTGCCACGAAGACCTAGGCTGTAGGGAAGGGACCGTTTGATGTGGAATGGGTGGCAGCTGTCATAATGGAGGTACTGTTGCTTGTTGGTGGGTTTGATGTGGACGGACGTGTGAAGTTGGCCATTGGACAGGTGGAGGTCAACGTCAAGGAAAGTGGCATGGGATTTGGAGTAGGACCAGGTGAAACTGATGGAACCAAAGGAGTTGAGGTTGGAGAGGAAATTCTGGAGTTCTTCTTCACTGTGAGTCCAGATCATGAAGATGTCATCAATAAATCTATACCAAACTTTGGGTTGGCAGACTTGGGTAACCAAGAAGGCTTCCTCTAAGCGACCCATGAATAGGTTGGCGTACGAGGGGGCCATCCTGGTGCCCATGGCTGTTCCCTTTAATTGTTGGTATGTCTGGCCCTCAAAAGTGAAGAAGTTGTGGGTCAGGATGAAGCTGGCTAAGGTGATGAGGAAAGAGGTTTTAGGTAGGGTGGCAGGTGATCGGCGTGAAAGGAAATGCTCCATCGCAGCGAGGCCCTGGACGTGCGGAATATTTGTGTATAAGGACGTGGCATCAATGGTTACAAACTTTGTATGTGGCTGAGGGACTGCGTCAGCTTTCAGACAACACCACATACAAAGTTTGCCAAGGTAACCCCATTCCCGATGTCCAGGCGGAGCTTCAAGGAATCCTCAGAACCTTAGGCCCCCTGCAAAACCTTTCACCTGACTCCTTCAACCTCCTGACCCCACCGACACCCCGCACCCCTACCTTCTACCTTCTTCCTAAAATCCACAAACCCAATCATCCCGGCCGCCCCATTGTAGCTGGTTACCAAGCCCCCACTGAACGTATCTCTGCCTACGTAGATCAACACCTTCAACCCATTACATGCAGTCTCCCATCCTTCATCAAGGACACCAACCACTTCCTTGAACGCCTGGAATCCTTACCCAATCTGTTACCCCCGGAAACCATCCTTGTAACCATTGATGCCACGTCCTTATACACAAATATTCCGCACGTCCAGGGCCTCGCTGCGATGGAGCATTTCCTTTCACGCCGATCACCTGCCACCCTACCTAAAACCTCTTTCCTCATCACCTTAGCCAGCTTCATCCTGACCCACAACTTCTTCACTTTTGAGGGCCAGACATACCAACAATTAAAGGGAACAGCCATGGGCACCAGGATGGCCCCCTCGTATGCCAACCCATTCATGGGTCGCTTAGAGGAAGCCTTCTTGGTTACCCAAGTCTGCCAACCCAAAGTTTGGTATAGATTTATTGATGACATCTTCATGATCTGGACTCACAGTGAAGAAGAACTCCAGAATTTCCTCTCCAACCTCAACTCCTTTGGTTCCATCAGTTTCACCTGGTCCTACTCCAAATCCCATGCCACTTTCCTTGACGTTGACCTCCACCTGTCCAATGGCCAACTTCACACGTCCGTCCACATCAAACCCACCAACAAGCAACAGTACCTCCATTATGACAGCTGCCACCCATTCCACATCAAACGGTCCCTTCCCTACAGCCTAGGTCTTCGTGGCAAACGAATCTGCTCCAGTCCGGAATCCCTGAATCATTACACCAACAACCTGAAAACAGCTTTCGCATCCCGCAACTACCCTCCCGACCTGGTACAGAAGCAAATAACCAGAGCCACTTCCTCGTCCCCTCAAACCCAGAATCCCCCACAGAAGAACCACAAAAGTGCCCCACTTGTGACAGGATACTTTCCGGGACTGGACCAGACTCTGAATGTGGCTCTCCAGCAGGGATACGACTTCCTCAAATCCTGCCCTGAAATGAGATCCATCCTTCATGAAATCCTCCCCACTCCGCCAAGAGTGTCTTTCCGCCGTCCACCTAACCTTCGTAACCTGTTAGTTCATCCCTATGAAATCCCCAAACCACCTTCCCTACCCTCTGGCTCCTATCCTTGTAACCGCCCCCGATGCAAAACCTGTCCCATGCACCCTCCCACCACCACCTACTCCAGTCCTGTAACCCGGAAGGTGTACACGATCAGAGGCAGAGCCACGTGTGAAAGCACCCACGTGATTTACCAACTGACCTGCCTACACTGTGATGCATTTTATGTGGGAATGACCAGCAACAAACTGTCCATTCGCATGAATGGACACAGGCAGACAGTGTTTGTTGGTAATGAGGATCACCCTGTGGCTAAACATGCCTTGGTGCACAGCCAGCACATCTTGGCACAGTGTTACACCGTCCGGGTTATCTGGATACTTCCCACCAACACCAACCTATCCGAACTCCGGAGATGGGAACTTTCCCTTCAGTATATCCTCTCTTCTCGTCATCCGCCAGGCCTCAATCTCCGCTAATTTCAAGTTGCCGCCACTCATACCTCACCTGTCTTTCAACAACTTCTTTGCCTCTACACTTCTGCCTCGACTGACATCTCTGCCCAAACTCTTTGTCTTTAAATATGTCTGCTTGTGTCTGTATGCGTGGATGGATATGTGCGTGTGTGCGAGTGTATACCTGTCCTTTTTTCCCCCTAAGGTAAGTCTTTCCGCTCCCGGGATTGGAATGACTCCTTACCCTCTCCCTTAAAACCCACTTCCTTTCGTCTTCCCCTCTCCTTCCCTCTTTCCTGATGAGGCAACAGTTTGTTGCGAAAGCTTGAATTTCGTGTGTATGTTTGTGTTTGTTTGTGTGTCTATCGACCTGCCAGCGCTTTTGTTCGGTAAGTCACCTCATCTTTGTTTTTATATATAAATTGTGTTGTTCTGTAGACATAAAATTTATTTAGGTTCTCTTCTGAAGACATAAGCATTTATTTTATGTTAGAGGGGCACACAACATATACTGCTTCCTCTGAAGTCCAACATGCTAGAAGTGTAACAAAAGTAATGGTCATCCCTGCTGTGGCATGTCTGTCGTCTGGCTACATCCCTTTCACAGTGCTGTCTTTAGTTTTGAAAGAGGAAGTTGGCTCTTTAATTTATAATACGCTAACATGGAATCATTGTTAGCTTCTGCTGCCTACTCCTGTAGCATGGATGTGGAGAACAAAGAAGTGTGAACTGACACAATGAAACCAGGTTGCGAGAGGCATTTTTTTCCTTTTTTTACTGCTATTTAAAATGGTCTCTCATAAGATCTCTGTCATGGCATTCACGATAATTTACAAAGAATTAATATGTGGGGCTAACCTCAGCCATGCAAATGCAGTGTAACAGTATTAAGAAAGCAATACAAAGGCACCAGTAATAAATATTTCGAGATAGTGTCATCATTGTAACATGACTTCAGTGACACAAGTTGAAACCATCTCTACATAACTGGAACCATTATTAGGCTATAGGAAATTGTATCTTTATAATGCCCAGAGGGTTCCTTTTAAATAAATGCAAGGAGCTGAAAAAAACCACATTTACAAAAAGGCAAAGAACTCTTTTAGCTAAAAGTAAGAACTGGGCTCATAAAACTTACAGTATGTGTTAAATGAAAATTGAGAAATAAGATTCAACTAACAACTATCCACCTGTTTTCAGGCAGTCATAAGCTCTTAGAATGACACTTATTTTATGTCTTCAATAATTGTTTGGAAATTTTAATAATTTCAAATAATTGTATGAGGAATGTTCAACCTTATTTTCTATGAGCAGGAAACAAGGAGATCTTTACTCACAAATCCTTTTGCACACACTCAAAGCACCCTGCATACTAACTGAGGTTGCATGGAGAGAGTGCTTTGAAATTATAAAGCACAAAAAATATTATTAGAAAACCCCCACAGCTTTAAAAATGTGAGATACCCTTTCTCGCAAGAATGACATGATTAATAATGAAATTATTAGTATACACGGTATGCACAAAATTATATTTTCTTACCATGAATCTGAGACAATTACTAGGTTATTGGAAACATCAGCTAGATATTGAGATGTAGAAAATCAGAATATCACAAAAAAGGAAAAATCCCTATAGCTGAAATTAAGCACATATTAAATGAAAATTTCGAGAGATGCATTTAACAATCCACCTGTCTTCAGGCAGTCGTAAGCTTTTCAAATAACACTAGTTTTACCCGTTCAATACTACCTATTGTTAAAGTTTGCAAATTCTAACAATTCTAAACAACTGTATGAGAAATGTTCAACCTAGTTTTCTATTAACAGGAAACAAGGAGATCTTTCCTCATTGCTTCTTTCACACACACTCAGAGCACACTGCCTACTAAGTTAGGTGCACTGAGTACGTGCTTTGTACATGCAAAGTGTAAAAATTTAGCTTTATAACAACTTTCACTTGAGGGGGATTTATGGACTTCCACATAATTAATAAGTGTAATCATCTTTCTCAAGCAACTGTATGTATAAAAGGTCAAATTAGTATTAATAAAATTATGCCACACTACAAACAGAAAATGTTAAAAGCGCAAAGCATCCTGTTTATTGACGAAAATAAAGTGTGGTAATAATGTTGAAATGAGAATAAATGTTTCCATTTATAGTTACAAAGCAATTTGATTTAATTTTTGTCCTTATGAAATACAAACTACACTAATCAAAACTACCATTCCAACCAAAGCACAGGAAGTCACATTCACCACAAAAACAAAATAACAAAGTTGTTCTCGTGAAAACAACTGATGGCCTTGACAGGTAGAGACATAACTGCTACTTCCATCTGATTGCCATAATACATTTCTAGACACAAGTAAAAATTTCCAAGAACAATTCATTATATTTCTACAGGTGGCACTGCTCAATAGAATACTTCTGCCACATTCATCAATTACTTCACCTTCACTTCTTAATGAATTAGTTGGTTAGTGACAAATACCTTCAACAAAAACAATAGGGCTGTAGCACAGTTATTTCAAATATTCATAGGAAATAGTTATCAGAGAGGCACAAGAATACTGGAACCTCACTGAACAAACTTAAATTACTGTGTAAAAACATGCAGCTAAACAGAAAACTAGCTTAAAAAAATGTTTTTGTAGGACAATTTTTTAAAAAAAGGAATTAGAATAGCAATTACATGAGAGCAGATCTTATGAAAACAACTAATTTACATCTCTCAAACAATGATCCAAGTCAACATTTTTTTTTTACATGCTCACCAATCTTACTTTAAAAAAATCCTTTGGGTAGATTATACTTTAAAGTCATTTCCAAGTACAGTAAAATGACAGGTATTATGCTAGTGGTGAACTAACTGCTGTAGCTGCTAGCTGACTGAACATAAACCACATTAAAAATTATTATAATCTGTCGAATGATGTACAATTACTTCAATAGCACAATGTATAGATGCGCGTTTATGCACATGCACTGCTTGGTGGCGATGCTGTGTGTGCCATATCACCATTTGTTGGGGCACTTGGGGGGAGGAGGAGGAGGAGGAGGAGGAGGGGGCATACCACAAGCTACACTTATCGGAACAAACACATGAGGGCAGCTTCATTATTGCACCTGCAAATATTATAAAATTTGCGCTGCACTGAACTATGAATTGTTTATCTTCTTTTGTCGGTTTAACGCTATTTAATTTTCTCACAATCACTCATTGTAACGAAGCTACCAATATGTGAGTACAGCTGTTGGGTAACAGCCAGTACTTACATACTTTCTAGTTGAGTGGATTCTTTAAATGCCAACAGCCTTGCTGCAGTATTAACACCAGTTCCCATCAGATCACCAATGTTAAGTGTGTCGGGCTGGGCTAGCACTTGGATGAGTGACTATCCGGTCTGCCGACAGTTACTGGCAAGTGGGGTGCACTCAGCCCTTGTGAGGCAAACTGAGGAGCTACTGGATTGAGGAGTAGAAGCTCCGTTTTCGTAAACTGACATACAGCCAGGAGAGCAGTGTGCTGACTACATGCCCCTCCATATCCACATCCATTGACACCTGTGGGCTGAGGATGACAAGGCGGCCGGTCGGTGCTGTTGGGCCTTCCAAGGCCTTTTTGGACAGGGTTAAGGTTCTTTAAATGACCTACACATATAAATAAATATGTGTCCTCCCTATGTGGCAAAGATATCGTACAAAGATATGATCCTCACAGTAAGCTAACTGAAAATTGATGGTTAAAATAGCAAGCTTTTTATGTACCTCATTTGTTTATTTCACTGATTTTTGTGTCTGTCGGTCTCTTGAGATGGTGCGAGAAAGACATCTGTAACAGCGCTGTCTCAGTACTGTGTTAAGTAGAAGTTATAATATGCAGAAGTCATAAGTTTTAATTCTACTACTGAGCTATGTCCCAATTGGATGAGGACTTGCGTTTTTAAATAGTGCTTTTGGGAGACAGAGTCAACATAAACGAGAACAACTGCTGCAGCCACGTCATCACTGTTGTGCATCATTGGGGAGAAAAGGTAAATACTGAGCCACACACCAAAACTAAAAGGAATTACATTTATTCAATGTTCCAGAATTGCCACAACATTCTTAACAAGCATGCATCTATGCCTGCACACATTTCTGAACAAACAATTTTTGGTGTGGCTCAATGGCAATTACTGCAGCTCTGGAAAATCCACATTATCTCTCTCCCAGTCGCTATATACTGAGAGAAACAACACTGTCAAGGCGGGGGCACACAGCTCTTATGAGGATGTGTGTGTCACCATTCTCTGCCTAATGAACAGGTGAGATTGGTAAGAAAGACAGCAGTATTAATAGTGATACATTCCTGGAAGCAATCAATTACCGGAACACTTTTGAAACTGCAAAACAACGCGAACAGCACATGACAGTTGATGTCCAGGCATTTGGTGGTATCTCTTAACTATGCCACGATATACAGGGTTTCCCAGGAGGAACGGCCAATATTTGGAGATATAACAGGACAGGAACACTCATCTGAAGCAGAAAAACTTCATATGGACATATGCCCTATTCCAAATGGTTTCCGAGGTAGAACACATTTAATGCGCATTTGTTTTTGGGCTAGTGGCGTGTATGTTTGTGTCCTACCCATCCAACCTCTTTGACTGTTTATTCTAGCATAACCTATCTTGTCCCTTTCAACCTCATTGCTCAGGATGCCTTTCTGCCATCAAACTGGCCCATTGAAGGCACAGTTGTCCATAACATGTTGTGAGCAAATTAGTGTGAGGGACTGAGAGTGTATCCTAGAAAGCATTGGTTAACTGTGTTTGTACTCGGCCTGGCTAGAATGCCACACATTTACACTAATGAAGCACACACACATACGGTGTATGTTTACGGCTTCTGTGATGGTAATGCTCTTGCTGCATTGAATCCATGATTGAAGATATTTTACCATAGTTTTCAGCACATTGTGTGAAGCAGACATTCTTTCAAGCTCCCATTTTTCTCCAGAACATATAGTTCAACAACCTGTGCAGAAACAGCAACATATTGTTGAAATGGTGCAGTGTAGTATTACTACCAGCACACAGAGACTTTATGCATGTACCAGTGTCCCAGCCACGAACTCATGTACGGCGTACATTACATGTAGAGAACTCTTAACCATTTCACATACAGCATGTCCAAAATGTAACTCTTGTACTATTGTACATGCGTACTAATACATGTTTAAACTGGACAATGTATTAAAAAATACAGAAAGTAAATAAAATGTATTTTAAGTGTGTTCCATTTTGGAAAACATTTGGAATTTAGCAGTGTCCATATGATGTTTCTTTCATTCAAATGATTGTTGCTGTCATCCTTAATACTGACCATTTCTCTTCGGACACTCTTTATAGATAGATCTTCGACATGCACAACTAGTGTTAGATTTTTAACATTTTTTGTCAAAAACTTCTCCCTCTTAAACTTTCAATGAAATTCAATAAAGGTAGTTATAGACTCTGAAACTGGAAAATTACAAGCTGATCCATTCTGGAATCAAAGGTCTTTCCAAAAAATTTATCTGTAAGTGCTCATGTAAGTAATTACGGTGCCAGAGCCATCACCTCGCAGCACGCAGTATGCACATTGCAGCATCAGCTAACTCCAACGTGAGGTCACTGGCAGCAAATAAAAGTTGGCCCAGGATCAAAGTTGCCAGTTGAGTTGTCAGTGGCACCCATGACATCCTTGCCTGTTTTAAGTTAGAGAACAGTCAGGGTCTTGACCACATGCTTGTATATGTGTATGTCGGGGAAATAATAGACATATGCAGTTAACTCGACTAAGGCTATTAGTATGCATTTCCTGCTTAACCTACACGATCCCCATACTCCACCAGTGCTAATCCTGAACTAAATCCTTTATATACCAAATATTTCCAGGTTGATCATAAGTTCTAAAGTGACAAAGTGCAATTAGTGCTGACACTTTCTGTAATGGTTTCAGTTTTCTAACTGTGTTGAAAGGACATTAACACGCCATACTTTCAATATATTTACATACTTTCTTAGGATTATTTCAAAGATACTACAATCTACCAATATAAATATCTCTACATAACTGACAAAGTAAATGATATAGAATTTCAGTTGCACTTTAGCGCTTAAGACATTTCTGAACAAGAGTATTTATTAAAACACAGCAATTTTCAGCCTCGTCTTGCCTTATTTCATCATGATGGCTAATGATCATACAAAGGCCATGATGTCCCCTTTCAAACACCTGTTCTCATCTGATTTGCCTCGTACACAAAGCACCCAATTTAGGTGGTATATAGCTGATTAACTCTGCTACTGTGTGCCACCAAAATGTTTAGTAATAGCCTACACCCCACTGGAACCAAATTTCACAATTAACTACAATGTAAAAAGGCTAATACTGCAGCAACTTACCAACATATGTTCTGAACTCTGCACTGGCTGGAAACCAACAAAACTAATCTGCATTGACAGTATTGTGCCCACACAGTAAAGTGTGCTGTAGGCCACATAGATCCTATGAGAAAAGCGTCCCGTGGCCATCAGAGTAAGGACATGGAGTGGTATAAGATTGATGAGGAACACATAACCACCCCAAGATGACACCTAAAGGTAAAAAAAGTGCATTTTGAGTAAAGACTGATAAAACTATGAAATCCTGACATCATAACACATATTTAAGTTATTGTTCACACTTAAGAAATTCAGACAGTAATTCACAAAATATATGCAAGCAAAAATCAGGAAACACTAAGAATATTACTTATGCAATTCATTTTTCTTGAGATAACACAACACAAAATATATGCTCATTCTTTACTGTGGTGATCAAAGTTAGCGAGTGCTATACTTACCATGTAAAAGTAAGCTAACGCCGTTAATGTTGCCCACAGTATTGTTCCAGTTTTTACAGCTTTAATCCACATGTAGTACGTCAACAGCATACAGAAAATGGCAATGCCTGTGTAACATAAATCTGACTGAACAATATCCATAAGGCACTACCAATATTGAAATAAAAAACAATGGTGTGCAAAAGCTGTTAAATGTGTTAGGTATATTGTACCTACAATCTTCTATCTCCCCCCCCCTTCCCCCCCCCCCCCCCCCCTCTCTCTCTCTCTCTCTCTCTCTCTCTCTCTCTCTCTCTCTCTCTCTCTCTCTCTCTCTCTCTCTCTCTCTCACACACACACACACACACACACACACACACACACACACACACACACACGATAAGCATAACATGATTGAATAGTTCTCATCCGTAATCTTATAATGTGACTTGAGGAAGCTGTAGTGGTGATCCAATATGTGGAATTGCTGGCTAGAACACTACACACACCAGGGGAAGGGAAGAGACTTCATCATCATCATCACCCAAGAAGAAGCCCTCAACTGCCACCTGCCGAAAAAATTAGGCCACAGAACATGCACTGTAGGCAGCTCTGCCGAAAGCCATGACTTCAGTGTATGTCCTCTTGTAAGTTGGTCCTCATCTACCTGGCCTCGTTTCATGCTCTCATTAGGGTGTTCTTGCCAGATTAATTTCCCTACAGCTGGTGATGTCTTAGCACAGCCATTGCTGGTAATACTATTTTGCTCACTATATACTGATTAAGTAGTTTACCAAATGTTTATGAACCCTACTTCTCGGAAGCCGACATGGAGCTTGGGATCTCTGTAGTTCAAGGCCATGTCTCCTATCTAGACCCTCGTGAGCAATAAAAGATTTTTGAGTGACATGTTTGCTCAATTTATTATATGCCACACCAACATGGGATCTTGAAAATTTCTTGGCTATTTAAGCCGAGGTCAGCTTTCATGGAACACAGTATTCTTCGTGCTCATGCTGGAGACAGAAGACAGATTTAATTGAGTGTTTCTTGAAAATCCTGCCAATCATGAATACCACACACAACTATCATAAAACAGGAAAATGATGCTAACTGAATTTTCCATATCTTTTTGCTGCTTCTCAGAATACTCATATTGAAAAAACACAGAGCAGACAAGGCTAAGAGCAGCTCGCAAATGCACATGATACCTATACAGCTCAACAGGTGTCCGTACTTCACGACTGTATTGATAAGACTTGTGACAGAAAGTGGCTCACAAATAAAGTACAAAATTTGTTGATTTGTGACACACATTGTGACTTAAGAGGACATTGTCTTTTCTATGAGCCATGACATCCATAAAAGGAAGTTCTGAATTTTATTCCATTTGAGTAGTGAAACAAGTGCTAAGATGGTCTGAAGACGAAAAATGTGTTCTGTTTCCATGTGGGCACACCACAAAGATATTGTCTACACATCTACAAAAACAAATTGGTTTCAAAACCGCTGACTGAAGTGATTTATTATTCCATAAAATATTAGCTACTATGGAATACACATAACTACCAATAAAATCATCAGTTAGTTCAAAATACTGGTTATTGAACAAAAAAAAAAAAAAAAAAAAGGTCAAGATACATACATACTGTACAGCTTCACAAGCGAGCATATAAACTGGATCACCATTGACACATTAACTTCCATTACATCTGAATATGACTAGCAGCTGCATCACCGAAATACTGCAGTTTCCACAACAGCATCAGACTTTACACCAAAGAACAATCCAAACATTTAATATGTCAGCAAATCTCTTACAGTACAATATTGATAATACTGCAAACAAGTATGGATAGAAAACTACTCCATTCATCACATTAAAATGTCAAACATACATTTTTCAAATCAGAGTTTATGTTTTCTTTTCTCTCTCAGACTAAGTGGTTTGGTTCTGAATGGAAGAGCAGAAGCTCTCCTTGCCATACATCTAGATCATGCAATTATCCATGGGACATATCAGACTAAGGATTTATGGTGTTGGATGGATACAAGGATCTCACAGTTGCCCAAAAACACTGTGACGTAAGAATATATCATATACCTGTATCACACTTGTATGAATTTGTTTGTTCCACCAATAGCAAGTGTCCTAGTTTTCAAAATACAAAACTTTTCTTACAGCCAATACAAATGATTTTCCAGTTAAAAGTAAAATCAGACATTGAAAGCATATAACAAAAAAATAAATAAGCACATAGCTATAAAGAAAATTTTGCACTACTCAGCAATGGCACTTGTGTATGAGAGGTGCTAGGCTATATCTGAATAACAACAAACAAGCGGATTTGATCTCAGCAATACTTTAGCATCTTTGCGTAACCACAAAGCAAATTAGCATGCAGATGGTCTAAAGAAGATGCAAACAGTACATCAAATAGATCTTCGTGCAACTATGATAAAAATGTTACACTTACATCAGCAACTTTCATAATTGACAAATCATTACCTAAGAGGTCCATGCTCCAGAAGAATATTACAGTACAACTAATACACAGATGTCTAAGCAGCTGTGTTGGTATTTATGCCAAATAATTATAAAATAATTTATTTCAACAAAAAACAAAAATGTTAATGTAACTAAACCAACATAAATTTTCTGACTGACATTACATGTGTATATAAGGCAAGTATACACAACTAGGCTACAAGATTCTTGTACAAGATGTGACAGGCTCTCAACAAAATGCAGATTTTATGTTACCTATTTTTTCATCACTATTCACACACACACACACACACACACACACACACACACACACACACACACACACAGTGTGATTCACGAGGCATGTCACATAATTTGTGAGCTGATTCTATATGTGAAAGCCTTATGAACATATGTCTGAATTTTTATCATTATAGAACTGGGGGGTTTGAAGACTATACACATTCATGAGTGAATATGAAGACAAGTGCGAATATTACTTACTAAAATGCTGTGTAGGTGCAGTGGTGGACAGAATAATGGTGGTACAGATGACTGATCCATCCTACAAGAGGTGTGAGGGTTCCACCAACAGATGGCAGCACTGTGATGTCACACTGAGGCGACAGCTGGAAGCATACCCATTGCGCAATCAATCAGGAATTGAATCAGTGAGCAGTCATGAGGCTATGTGCATGTCATGCTCAAGTGTTGTTTAATTGAGCAAATCCATTGTGTCCATGAAAACCAACATGCCACATACATTCACCCATGCAGGGTACGCAGACATGTTTTTGTACAGGTTCTGTAATGGCAGTGCAGCTGTGACAGAGTTTCCCTGATTGACACACCCACTGTGCCAGGATATTTCCCAAAGTTTTTCAAACATTATGCGAATCTGGAGTGGTACCCACTATACACGTGATGTTGGAAAAATGAGACTGCCCAGTCAGTTGAGCAAAGGGAAAACGTTATTGTAACGGTACAATGGAGTCCTATCACCAGTACACTGTGCATCAGCCGTCAGCTTGATATTTCAGAAAAGCGAATTGGCGTACATTACATTTGAGAGCTTGTACCAATTTCATGTGCAGTCCATGCAACATCTGCATCCAGATGACTCAGTAAGCAGACAATTTTGTGACTGGTTAGCTGTACACACAGACGTTGTACAATACACTATGTGGCTACACTTACACCCAATGGTGTCACAAACACCCACAATTGTCATACAAGGGTAGAGAATCCACTTGACACTAGGGAAACAAGATTCCAAGTTATTTTCTCAGTGAACATCTGGTGTGGTATGATTGATGACGTGTTGATATGGCCTTTGTTGCTGCCCATTGTATGACAGCCGCAACATACACACATTTCTTAATAGAAGACCTATTTCCACTTTTGGAAGACGTGAAATTAGAGCAGGAATGGCAAATGTACCTGCAACACGATGGATTACAGATTCACTGTACCAGACAAGTATCCTAGAATCTGAACAACACATTTCCTTAACAGTGCATTGGCCATGGCGGACCAGTTAACTGGACTGCCAGATCACCCAGTCTAATCCCATTAGACTCCTATTTATGTGGTTGGTTAAACAGGAATGTGTACACTACCAAGGTGGACACATGTGAAGAACTTATTGTTTGCGTCACCGACATTAAGCTCACTAAGACGATGACTGATGTGCAACACAACGTATCCTCCAATGAGGATGACAAGTGCATTGAGGGGGAATTTTTTGAACACATCCTGTAGAATGGATCAGTCACCTGTTCCGCCAATATTCTGTTCACCACAGTGCCTACATAGCATTTTGGTAAGTAATACTCACACTTGCCTTCATAATTGTCCATGGACATGTGAACTCTAACCTGCTCCAGTTCTGTAACAATCGAAAATTGGACATACGTTCATAGGACTTTTTCTGTTTATGTTCACGTGTAGCATCACCTCAAAAATCATGTGATATTCCTCCTGAATCACCCTGTATATTATATAATAGCCACATTTCCAGCTACCATGGATTCCCTCTATAAAGTTGGCAGGTTAAACTATGTGATGGGCTTATATCCAAACACCGAACTTTGCCTTTTAGTTACACAGTAGCCTGTGCACTGGTCTGACACTTCCTGACAGATTACAGACTGATTCCAGTAACAACCCTTAGGCTGTGGCTTGTATTCTTTTATTCGAGAATGCTAGTGCAGTGAGGTTCACAGGAAATTTTCTGTTGAATCTAAAAAGTAGGCAAGGGGTTCTGGCAGAACTGAAGTTGTGAGGACACAAGTCATACCTGGATAGACAATTCAGGGTACTGCCTGTGAAAGGTGAGGTTCCAAATTCAAGTCCTAGACTGGTATATCATTTTGATCTTCCAGGAAGCTTTAAAACTATGCACACTGTAGCTCTCGTAATAATCTGTGACAAATGTACTTTTATCATTTGCCTCCGTATTTGGAAGAATGAAAAACGATGTACAATACATGGAATAAAACAAGGATAACATTTTCAACAAGTAACATACAATATGAACATTTTTTTATAATTTTGTACATGGATAGTAACCACCAGAATTATCCACTTTACAATTTCCTTTCTTGGCATTTCTACTACATCCTCACACTGCTCCAACAAATATATATATAACACTAACCTTTTTTTTAAAAAAAATGGTGATACCTGAAAATAATTGCATGAATGAAAGCAAAAGCACAGGGTACATTTCACTTAGTGTACTGACAATAGGTGATAAGGATTGGAGAGAGATGTATTACACCTGAGCTCAGAAGTCTCATTCATTAACTGTGTGGTAAGATTAATATTAAAGGTAACTCAGCCAGTGAAATGCTAGTGTTCCCTCTTAATGTCAGGGGGTCCAGTATCAGTATGTCAGTGATTGTGAGACAAAGTGATCATCTCAGGTAAAAGGGTGTATCATGCCACCACATTTTGGCTTGTATGGGCACACTGCTGTGGCAATGATGTTTTTGTGACACCAGTGGCTAGAAGAGGATAATACATGAAGAGAAGCAGGTACTAGATACATTGAATAATTGTCATCTAGTATGTATGCTTATAAATGGTTTTACTTTTTAGTGTTGATTATTGTGGACTGCACTAATAGAACACACAGTATTGTATCATCTTCCATTGTCCGGAACTAGAAATGCCTCAGACTGTGGTTGACACATTAATGTTGACATGCAGAAAGGCAAATTGTAGAGCTTTTGCAAGTCAGCCAATCTTTCAGTGATCACTGTATATATGTTACGTGCTAGTATGGCAGCCGCAATCTGGCAGCCATCATTGTTGAGTTGCATAGTGAACAAATGCCAAGTATTGTTGTTTGGATTCAACATAGAACCTTGGTAATCTGAACAACAGGCACAGCAGCAGGGTGTTTTTAGAGCCTAGATATTGCCCCTTGTTAAGGCAGATCCAAATATAATATTTCAACAGGGCAATAAGTACTCAGAACAGACAAATATCATGTGCACCCTTTTGCACAAACAGCCAGTACCGCTGTTTCCTTTTCTTGCACATTAGTCTCACCTTAGACATTCACACATAAAATTGGAAATACTGTGCTACCTTTTGAATTGTTAGTTTCTTCCCAGAGTAGAAAAGATGTGTGGGTTGGGAAACATTAGAAAGAAGGGGTAGATTTCAGACTACAGATTGAAAGGTCCTCATGTTGGAACGACAAAAAGTGCAGGAGATCAGATATAATACAGTGGTAAACATTGGGTCAGCTTTAGTCCACAGATGCTAGGGCAGACTGAAACATGAAGAGAGATTAAGAGAAACAGAATAGTGAAATTAAACAAATAGTCCAATTAAGAACTGAGAAGAAAGAAGAAGAGAGTTGGTGAGAGCAGACATTGAAATTAAAAAGCAACAGAGAAAATAATTGAGAAAATAAATAAAGAAATACTACCATAAAACGGGTGTTGCAGCAATGTCGAAGTTGCTGACTCTTGGTGAGAACTAAAATTATTTTAGGTCTTTATTTTTATGGTCCAAAGCTTGGGATGAGATTATAGCTACAAATTTCCATGCCTTTGATTCCTTTAGTTTCTACTTGGTTCGGTATATTTATTAAATACTATCTTACTTAATTGTTGTGATAAACAAAATGTTTTTTGCCACGAAGAAAAATGATCCTAATCCTACTCCTAATGATCCAACTCCCAAAGACACTATCCAAATTGAACCCTGCCTGGAACAGTTCCGTCCTCCGTCACAGCGGGACCCACCTCCTCTTCCTCAAAATCACCCTCTCCAAACCTTCCAGGAATTTCTGACTTCCAGCCTTGCCTCTCAATCCTTCTTAAAAAACCTTAATCCTACTCCCAACATCACCACTGCTGAAGCCCAGGCTATCCGTGATCTGAAGGCTGACCGATCCATCGTCATTCTTCCAGCGGACAAGGGTTCCACGACCGTGGTACTTGATCGTCGGGAGTATGTGGCTGAGGGACTGCGTCAGCTTTCAGACAACACTACTTATAAAGTTTGCCAAGGTAATCCCATTCCTGATGTCCAGGCGGAGCTTGAAGGAATCCTCAGAACCTTTCACCTGACTCCATCAACCTCCTGACCCCACCGACACCCCACACCCCTACCTTCTTCCAAAAATTCACAAACCCAATCATCCCGGCCACCCCATTGTAGCTGGTTACCAAGCCCCCACAGAACGTATCTCTGCCTACGTAGATCTACACCTTCAACCCATTACATGCAATCTCCCATCCTTCATCAAAGACACCAACCACTTTCTCGAACGCCTGGAATCCTTACCCAATCTGTTACCCCCCAGAAACCATCCTTGTAACCATTGATGCCACTTCCCTATACACAAATATTCCGCACGTCCAGGGCCTCGCTGCAATGGAGCACTTCCTTTCACACCGATCACCTGCCACCCTACCTAAAACCTCTTTCCTCATTACCTTAGCCAGCTTCATCCTGACCCACAACTTCTTCACTTTTGAAGGCCAGACATACCAACAACTAAAGGGAACAGCCATGGGTACCAGGATGGCCCCCTCGTACGCCAACCTATTTATGGGTCGCTTAGAGGAAGCCTTCTTGGTTACCCAAGCCTGCCAACCCAAAGTTTGGTACAGATTTATTGATGACATCTTCATGATCTGGACCCACAGTGAAGAAGAACTCCAGAATTTCCTCTCCAACCTCAACTCCTTTGGTTCTATCAGATTCACCTGGTCCTACTCCAAATCCCATGCCACTTTCCTTGACGTTGACCTCCACCTGTCCAATGGCCAGCTTCACACGTCCGTCCACATCAAACCCACCAACAAACAACAGTACCTCCATTATGACAGCTGCCACCCATTCCACATCAAACGGTCCCTTCCCTACAGCCTAGGTCTTCGTGGCAAACGAATCTGCTCCAGTCCGGAAGCCCTGAACCATTGCACCAACAACCTGAAAACAGCTTTCGCATCCCGCAACTACCCTCCCGACCTGGTACAGAAGCAAATAACCAGAGCCACTTCCTCATCCCCTCAAACCCAGAACCTCCCACAGAAGAACCCCAAAAGTGCCCCACTTGCGACAGGATACTTTCCGGGACTGGATCAGACTCTGAATGTGGCTCTCCGGCAGGGATACGACTTCCTCAAATCCTGCCCTGAAATGAGATCCAGCCTTCATTAAACCCTCCCCACTCCACCAAGAGTGTCTTTCCGCCGTCCACCTAACCTTCGTAACCTCTTAGTTCATCCCTATGAAATCCCCAAACCACCTTCCCTACCGTCTGGCTCCTACCCTTGTAACCGCCCCCGGTGTAAAACCTGTCCCATGCACCCTCCCACTACCACCTACTCCAGTCCTGTAACCCGGAAGGTGTACACAATCAAAGGCAGAGCCACGTGTGAAAGCACCCATGTGATTTACCAACTGACCTGCCTACACTGTGAAGCTTTCTATGTGGGAATGACCAGCAACAAACTGTCCATTCGCATGAATGGACATAGGCAGACAGTGTTTGTTGGTAATGAGGATCACCCTGTGGCTAAACATGCCTTGGTGCACGGCCAGCACATCTTGGCACAGTGTTACACCGTCCGGGTTATCTGGATACTTCCCACTCACACCAACCTGTCAGAACTCCGGAGATGGGAACTTGCCCTTCAGTATATCCTCTCTTCTCGTCATCCGCCAGGCCTCAACCTCCGCTAATTTCAAGTTGCCGCCGCTCATACCTCACCTGTCATTCAACAACATCTTTGCCTATGTACAGGGTTATTACAAATGATTGAAGCGATTTCACAGCTCTACAATAACTTTATTATTTGAGATATTTTCACAATGCTTTGCACACACATACAAAAACTCAAAAAGTTTTTTTAGGCATTCACAAATGTTCGATATGTGCCCTTTTAGTGATTCGGCAGACATCAAGCCGATAATCCTCCCACACTCGGCGCAGCATTTCCCCATCAATGAGTTCGAAAGCATCGTTGATGCGAGCTCGCAGTTCTGGCACGTTTCTTGGTAGAGGAGGTTTAAACACTGAATCTTTCACATAACCCCACAGAAAGAAATCGCATGGGGTTAAGTCGGAAGAGCGTGGAGGCCATGACATGAATTGCTGATCATGATCTCCACCACGACCGATCCATCGGTTTTCCAATCTCCTGTTTAAGAAATGCCGAACATCATGATGGATGTGCAGTGGAGCACCATCCTGTTGAAAGATGAAGTCGGCGCTGTCGGTCTCCAGTTGTGGCATGAGCCAATTTTCCAGCATGTCCAGATACATGTGTCCTGTAAGGTTTTTTTCGCAGAAGAAAAAGGGGCCGTAAACTTTAAACCGTGAGATTGCACAAAACACGTTAACTTTTGGTGAACTGAGAATTTGCTGCACGAATGCGTGAGGATTCTCTACCGCCCAGATTCGCACATTGTGTCTGTTCACTTCACCATTAAGAAAAAATGTTGCTTCATCACTGAAAACAAGTTTCCCACTGAACGCATCCTCTTCCATGAGCTGTTTCAACTGCATCGAAAATTCAAAGCATTTGACTTTGTCATCGGGTGTCAGGGCTTGTAGCTATTTTAAACGGTAAGGCTTCTGCTTTAGCCTTTTCCGTAAGATTTTCCAAACCATCGGCTGTGGTACGTTTAGCTCCCTGCTTGCTTTATTCGTCGACTTCCGCGGGCTACGCGTGAAACTTGCCTGCACGCGTTCAACCGTTTCTTCGCTCATTGCAGGCCGACCCGTTGATTTCCCCTTACAGAGGCATCCAGAAGCTTCAAACTGCGCATACCATCGCCGAATGGAGTTAGCGGTTGGTGGATCTTTGTTGAACTTCGTCCTGAAGTGTCGTTGCACTGTTATGACTGACTGATGTGAGTGCATTTCAAGCACGATATACGCTTTCTCGGCTCCTGTCGCCATTTTGTCTCACTACGCTCTCGAGCGCTCTGGCGGCAGAAACCTGAAGTGCGGCTTCAGCCGAACAAAACTTTATGAGTTTTTCTACGTATCTGTAGTGTGTCGTGACCATATGTCAATGAATGGAGCTACAGTGAATTTATGAAATCGCTTCAATCATTTGTAATAGCCCTGTACTTCTGCCTCGACTGACAACTCTGCCCAAACTCTTTGCCTTTACAAATGTCTGCTTGTGTCTGTGTATGTGCGGATGGATATGTGTGTGTATGCGAGTGTATACCTGCCCTTTTTTCCCCCCTAAGATAAGTCTTTCCGCTCCCGGGATTGGAATGACTCGTTACCCTCTCCCTTAAAACCCACATCCTTTCTTCTTTCCCTCTCCTTCCCTCTTTCCTGACGAAGCAGCCGATGGTTGCACAAGCTAGAATTTTGTGTGTATGTTTATGTTTGTTTGTGTGTGTATCAACCTGCCAGCGCTTTTGTTTGGTAAGTCACATCATCTTTGTTTTTAGATATATTTTTCCCACGTGGAATGTTTCCCCTTACATGCAAATGTTTCAATATTATAATTCGAAATATTTTAAAAATATCACTACACTAACCTTCATTATCATATGATCCAGCAACAGACCTTGAGATATAGCCAGGTACAATAGAAATCATGGCTGCAGCCACCAATCCAGACGCAGAATCCTGTAAAAATAAGCCTGAAATGACTAAAGTGACACAGAAAAGGAGGAAAGGAAAGAGGGAGAAAATGAATAAATTACCACAATTCTGGAAATGGTTATTCTCATAGTACCCATATCTTTTCTATGAGATACCTACCAGTGTCACCCCTAAAAACCTGAATTAAACAAAATTATGTCTACAAAACAAAAATTGTTAATGTGATCAAGTTTCTCAACAACAGTGCTGACAACATGAGTTTTGTGAGTGACTTCATAACTTTTTCAAATATATCAAACAATGGAAAATCTGGGATGGAATGTAACAATATAAAACAGTGTGGCCTCAGTTGCCTGTGACTGCAGTCATGTGTGTGTGAGTTGCATTTGCGTGAGTGTGTGTGTCTTCTAATTCTGAGAAAGGCCCTACTGGCCGAAAGCTATTATTTGTGACAGTCCTTTTGTTGTCCTAACTGCGACTCAGCATCTCTATTATATGCTGAGTAGCAACTTTCCTTTTCAGACATTATTATATTTTTCAAATACATATAGTCTGAGGAAAATTTACTTAAAAAATGAGGGTTCTTCAATAAATAATGTCCCACATTTTTTTCCCGCCAGAACCTATCTATTCTTAGAATTTGTACACAAGCAACATTTCATTCATATATATTATGTTTCTACATAGTCCCCACCACATTCTATGGCTTACACCAGCATTGTGGAAGACCATGTAATGCCTGTTGGTAAAAGCTCTAGTCCAGTGCTTGTAACAATGTTTTCACTGCATGAATCATGCTCTTATTTTCAACGTATATCCCATGTAGAGAAGTTCGAGGGTGCCAGGTCTGGACTATAGCGTGGATAAGGCAATGACGTCCAATGCAAATTGGCGATACTTGTGTGTGGGCATGCATTGTGTTGTTGGAGTAATAGTTCTTTTTTATTCTTCTCTGAATGAACACATTTGAAACAGTTCTCAAGTTTGTTCAGAGTCTTCACATATGCCTCTGTGTCAACAGTTAACCCTAATGGAAATACATTGCTAAGAATGACACTATCACTACCCCACATTCTGTCATCATTTGATTACCAGTAGAGGGAGTTACCTCAAAATTATTCTTCTTCTTTATTTTTTTCCAGTGATTGAGAGTGGTGCCACTCCAGTGAATGGCTTTTTGTGTTCGGCTCAAAATGATGCACGCATGTTGAGTCACCTGTAATGATCTATGACAGAAAAGCCTCTCCTGTGACCTCAAACTTCTCCAAGAGTTCAGATGAACTGACTTTTACTTGAATTGTGGAATCTGTTGTTAGTATTTTTGTTGTGCTTGTCTGTGACTCAAACGTTTCCTCTATACGGTGAGTAGCAATCTATCATTTTTCATAATATTGTCGTTATTCCATCCTGGATTTTCCACCAAACAAGAGTCTCACATGTTGCAGGCATAATTTCAATGCTCACCAATAATTGTAGTGCCAATTGTACAGTTTTAATAAGCCAGTCTGCACAGTAATGCCATCTATGCAGTTAACATGATGGGAGCAGTTGCTGTGACAGAATGGCCTAAAGGTAGCCTATCATGGAGCTCAGTTTCTGCAATTCCTGGTGCTTCAATTCTTTTTATGCATCGCTCAACAGTACTTCTTTCATTTACATCTGTGCCAAACACGGCACACAAATCTTCCCCATGGTCTCTTTTTACATTACCAATTACAGCATGTTGTTTCTAATGAATTCTGTGGTATACACAATTTTGATGGTTCACTACAGCCCAGCCACCTGTATGAACTGATCGATACTTTGTAAACAAGCAAAAGAAACATCAAAGCTGAAGCACCTACACGGACATTTTCCTACGTATTTTAATAGCTGTAAAAACTTTGTGAGCATTACTTACTGAAAGCGCCTCTGATATTACTAATGAGTAGTTCCAATTTTAATGCCGACATGGGAGTAATAAACACCACTTCATAGTGCATGATAAAAATGGCATAAGAAGCAGCTCACAACAATAAAAAAACAAATAATGTTTTTCAGTTTGTGATAACTTTAAAGCTAAGTGTATGGAAGGAGCATTACATACATCTGGTGACTGCTTACAAAAATAATAAGACAATTACTCTTTTCTGTTTTTGAATGAACTTAGCAGGCACATTCAGTATTCATGCTACATGGTAGTTATGATGCAATGTGTACTTAGTAGTGATTTAGTTTAAAAGGAGTGTTCTTTTCTTTTTTGTAAAAAAAAGAAGAAGAAAAAGAAAATATGGAGTTAACAAACACCAACAACTGTTGCCAAAGCTTTGTTTCAAACAGGAAGTGGCAGCAGGCCAGAACAACTTTTGGCAATGTGGATGATCAACTTCTGTATCGAGACAGTCCTCTTGGTCTACGAGGTAATCAACCTGGCTGGCTGGCTGGCTGGCTGACACACACACACACACACACACACACACACACACACACACACACACACAAAATTTTGAAATATACTTTCATATAGTATTAATTCTTTTAGTGAATTAATATGCTAAACATATAACTTGTACTGGGTCTAGTCCTGACAATATCTGCAAATATTTAACAATACAGTCATCCAGTGTCAGCCACGCCTACGTAATATACTTCTGACATAATTTACGGAAAGGTAATTGCTGTCAAGTGTCATATACACAATATCCAAGTTCATTGTATCAAAAGGAAAATCCACTTTGAAAAACGATCAAATTACAAGGAAACAGAGGTATCTACCTTCAGGGGGGTGAAATTCAAAGTACTGTCTACAGCACATATAAAAGTAGGGGGGAAAATCCTAGATTTCTGAACTGTTAAGTTCTTTCATAGGGAGGAAAGAGAAATAGAATGGGAAAAGTTCGAAAGGAGGGACAGGTCATCCAGTCCCAGGCTGAGATGGACTCACCTCACAGGGTGAGGGAAGACAAAGACCACAAAGCGTAATTGTATTGAGAGGGAGAACAAAATAATCATGGGGAGGCATCCCTCTAAGCCTCAAATGTGATGCTGTTAGAGGATAGGGTCCCCCAAATAGCGCCATGTCTGATTCCACATCAGTAACCAGGTCAGATGAAAGTTGACAACACATTACTATGTTTTTCCTACGCAGTTAGTGTGGATGATACAACAAATATACTGGGCATTGTATGGTTCACTGCTAGTTTGAGCAGAGAATTAACATAGTCTTCCACCACAAGCTGAGAAGGACCAGGGCAAGAAATTTTACTAAAACTATTAAACATTAACTGCATCTGTCCCACAAATATGATATCAGTTCCAGAAATCTTATCAAGAGATTTGGGTCACAGGTTATGAGTACAGATTTGAAAAATTGGTCTAGTGTGTATTATGGGGAACAGTGTCACCATCCAGTATTTCAAGATGCTGTTTGTTGTTCATTAAATTACTCATAACGGAAAGATTTAAAGGAATTCATAGAAAAAAATCAGATATTTCTTGTGCAGAAAAGGTCTTTTCTCTGTACATGTTGTATCTTGATGCCAAAGTTAAGAATTTTAACCGCCGTTAGCTTCAAATTTTCAAACTAGAGTAAGTAAAGCAAACATAGCAATCTGGTATATGATGATGATCATTATGGGTTTTACAGAGACTAATCATTAGTCTATTATTCAGCCCATGGGACGGAATTTGTGAAACATGCCTATCAACGTGTAGAGTAAATCTTATGTGTAAGTGTGAGAACATTTTCAGTCTGGTAGTGCTAAACTGCAGTCATATTCTTGAAATGAAGTTGAGGAAATAATCTTAGGAAAGAACATAAACAAAATCTAATAATGCACAGAGAATAATATAATCCCTATTTACGGAATTTATGAAAAACTGTTCTTAGCGTGAAATCTGTTTTTAAATTGTGCCTCAACAAACAAGTTACCATGAACAAACAAGTCTAAGTTTCATAAAAGGCAAACTTCATTACAATTTTACAAAAAAAAAAAAACACATACGAATTAAAGTGGCCAATGGTTTAAATGAAACGTGGATTTATGTGTATTATCCTGCACTTTAATTTTGTTAAAGTGATACTGTCCGAAGAGTGTTATAAAACAGAAGTGCCCGTTGACATTTATTGGTTGTGCTATGCAAGGCATTGACGTACAGACATGTAACGTGTGGTAGTGTCCACCTGCAAGAATGCACGAGTGTACACTGTTGCTGCCTCCCTGTTTCTAGAGCATAAACATGACATTGTTTTCGTCCTAGCCAGGTTATCAGTTCACAAGGCTGAGTAAAAGATATTATCAAAAAGTGAATGCTTCAATAATCTATGTTGACCCGTCTAACTCCAAGTAAAATAAATCTTTTAACATGTAAATAAAAGAGTTGAAGCATAAGCAAATTAACAAGAAGATGGTCTAAAGAAAATGCCTCCCATTGTGACCAATGAGTAAAGGAATTATTAACCCTTCGAGTTGGTAGTTTCTGTGCACATGCCTGCTCCACCTTTAGTAGTTCATGCAGTCAGTTGGTACAGGTATGCAGCATTTTAGAGAACTGGTCTAGTGCGTGGATTATTTATACAGAAGTAATGAAATTTTCAGGAACTGTTAACTACATAACTTCATTATGATTAAAACATACAGTGGATATATCTTGAAACAATCAAAAGTCCTATGCCTCAGACACTGCTCCAAAACAATGCTGCCTTTTGTTTACCTACCTGTGCACCTATTTGTAGGCTTTTTCTTCTTCTACGTGTGAAGGATCTTCTCAGTGCAATATCTTGCTATGAGCCATACAGGCACAGCAATTTTTGGAGGCTGCCTACAATGCAGTGAAGCTACACTCCATGAATTCCAGCTATTTTGACATGAAAAGTAACCTGAAATTTACAAATGTTTCCTCCTCTGTCTTTCCGCAGGCTTTATAATAAAAGTATTCTTGTTCTCATTTTTGTTTTTAGTTCTCTCTCTCTCTGTCCCTCCCCCTTTTTTAAACAATATCTTGCAGATTATTCACAGATCTCAAACGAACTTTATTCTACATTTCACTACTTTTAGAGGTTTTAGGTTTCTATTGTCAGCCTTTCTTCCCAAAACTTAAACAATGTCGTCCCCCCCCCTCAAATGAATGCAGTTCCCCATTGTTTACAAACTACAGTTGCTAAAAGCTGATGTAGAGTGTGATTAGTTTTGCACACAATTGTTTCTACAAAATCCAGCTTGAGCACTTCAGCTGCAGAACTTATTGCCCATCATCGACAGATGGCAGAGTAATATATTTTTACCTGCAAGACTGCAACTGGTGAGTACATGGTTGAGATACTGTCCATGCGGATGCTCATAGCACTTCAGTACATACTTTGACTACCGGCTTGACGGGTTAATCTCAGAGCAATAGAGACTTCATTAAAACACAAAATTATGGGGAGCGTGAGAGAATTACTGAACAGTTCTTACTTACGGGAGAAATGTCATAACAGCCAATACACATGTACAAAAACTAAAACTATCCTAGCTTTCAAAACTAATAGATCCTTCCTTGGTAAGGAAAAAAAACAATAGGTTGGGTATGGTTGTAAAGGAAGGGCATGTCCCTCAGACCCCAACATGAGGGGGACCCACCTGTTGTAAACAGAATGAGAGACAAAGATGAAGGTAGGTTGGGGGGGGGAGGGGGGGGGGGGCGAGCACATAAGGACACCAAAACAGTGTTATTACTCTACCCCTCAATTCTTTTAATCAATCATAAATAAAGTGGGAAAGCAATGGGTTGGGGTTTAAGAAAAGTAAATATGAAATCATGTCTTCTAACAAGTAAAGATAAAATTGTGAAACTGATTAAAAGCAGCAGACAGTGCACTATAGTTATGACAATTAAAACATAACAAGTAGTCTTTCAATCAACACAAGCAAACAATAATAATAATAATAATAATAATAATAATAATAATAATACTTCAACTCTAAAACTGAAATCAGATATTGTATGAGCAGACATCTTAAAAAATAATTTGAAAAAGGTAAAACCACAGGATGTTATGCATTACTCAGCAGAATATTTTTGTATGAGAGGTACTAGACTATGTCTGAATAACAACAAACAAGTGGATTATATCTCAGCAATGCTGTAGCATCTTTGCGTAACCATCAAAGCAAATCAGCAAGCAGACGGTCTAAAGAAGATGCAACATTACAGATCTAACACTTCTATTACAGCTGTGTTTAACAATATTATACTTACATCTCCCATTCTGATAACTGAGTAATGATTTTATTACTCTCAGAGATACCACTTCTTCAAAAGAATATGAAAAAAGGAGGATCAATTCCTTAACAGATCAAACACACACACACACACACACACACACACACACACACACACACACAAAAAAAAAAAAATAATAATAATAATAATAATAAAAGCAATGTGTTGGAACTAAAGCCAATTCAATCAGAAATCATGTCTTCTGACGAGTACAGAAGAAATCATTCAACTGCTTACCAACAAATGATGAACTGTAAGCATTAGAATTAAAATGAAACAAAGGCATGCAGAAAGATGAAATTAGAAAATTAAACTATGTGAAGCTGTAAAAGATGTTTAAGAGAAATAGGCTATGACCAGCAGATTCTTTCCCTTAGCAACGCTCTAGCATTTGTGCTCAAACACCACAGCAAACTAGCAAGCAGGTCATTTATGGAAGATGTTACACTATAACCCATGGTGCTTGTAGTCAAATTTACATACTATATGTACCCCATTCTGAAATAGTTAACAGGTAAGATCTTGCACAAAATCAATTCAACTGAAAAGCTCGATGTGTAGTACAGATACTAATACATCACCCCGTAAAAGAATCCATGATATATGTAGCAATGCCCAACTTAGAAGTGGGTTAACAAGACTTCGCTCTTCCTGGTTACTGACAAGTACTCAGTATTTAGTTTAACTACATAATATGAAATTGTATTAAGTCAATAATACCAGTATACAACAACTCACTTAAGGAAATTGTGTATAAAGTCTTACTAAATATGTTGATTACTGAACAATGACCATTTTGGGTTCAAAGATAAGCGGGTTATGCTGTATCTGAAACTGGCTCATTATGTCTTGAAATCAGGCACACATGAAGCTAATTCAAAGTGGCCAACAATTCCCCATCATATATGTAATTAGGCACTTCACTTCAGACCTGTGGAGATATTAAGCAGTGAAGCCCTATAGTACCATAAATTTTTATTTAAGTCTCCATAACAGAGTTCAAATGATTGTTGAGAACTTCATTCAAGGGCAATTAAAGAGTACAATGTCACCCAATACCCTGCACACACTGTTGCATTAACCTTTTGCTGATGTGGGCACGTTTACACATCCTGCTCTGCCATCCCCAGGTGCTGTGGACGTATATACATGTGCCGCTTGGGTTTTCCTCCACTGCTATTGACATCTGTATGTATCCAGAGCTGACGACTTCTCACCACTGCAGCCGAGCTGCTTCCATATCTTAGTGAATAAAAAGTTTACTGAGTATTTATCATACACCTCTCTGCTTCCTACCACGTGCAAAAAGCCTTGCTAAAATCAATCACATGCAAAGTTTACATAATGCATTTTTACCTCTGCAAACTCTTTAAATTTTCATGCAATCTTTGTTCAATCTGATGCAGTCCAATACCTATTATGAACAATGAAAAAAAATTCAGTCCTTTATCAAGCAAAGATATCAGATTGTACAATGTGTAAAAATATTTTTTTTTCAACTAATAGCATTTGGCAAGCAGTACAGCCACAACAAAGCTGCACATAGCTTGGAATTCAGAGGGCATATCTGTAACAGCGAAAGGGTTAAATGCTATCAAGTTGGTGTTAATTTCCTCCATTTTAGCATTTCTTCACTGTAACTACTCTTTGCTTCACTCCGTTTTAGTTTTCTACGTCTTTCGTTGTTATTCCTATCTATTTTTCACCGCCCGCCCCCCCCCCCCCCCCCTCGCCCCGCCTCCCAACTCTGTTACGTACAATGCCCTTAGCTTTTCACTCTAACTCATGCAAGATGTTTCAGTAGTAATCTCTGTCTTTCATATTACCCTGTCTTCCACCCTTAAAGCTCTCAGGTTTTCAAATCGCATCCAATGCTGTCCCCATCAATCAATCTTTTCTTCTCATCCCATACAATAAGTCTCCCCTGACCCGCTGTTCTGGATGAATTTCCAGAAATCTACCGCTTTCCCTAGACCTCTCCAGGCCTTTCCCTTAACCTTTCTTCCTTCTCCTTCAATCTTTCTGCCTGAAGAAGGAGCCACTGGCTCCGAAAGCTTGCCAATTACTACAGTCTTTTACATGTGTGTTCTGCCACCACTTGGCGAGTACATTTTTTATCTGTCCAATTAAATAATCTTGTAAAATCATTATCTGTTATTTCAAGTGGAGAAAGAAAGGTGTCATTGCATTGCAATCATGCCATGTTATTTTTTCATGCACACAGCCTTTCTCACTGATGCATCAAGGCAGTTAAATAACATAATGTAACTTAAAATGACACTTCATGTGACAGTCAGCTGTTATTGACATGTACAATAAGATTAATGCCTTCATCAACAAACTGCACCTATTTGACAAGCAGCTTAGTATGGGAACTTAACTTTTTTCCCAATGTCTTTCATCTTTACAATTATCTCCAGTGTGTAACTTCATTAGAATATTGAGAAAAGATTGCGTGTTGCCAGTACACACCTTCTGCCTATGCCCATTCATCCTAACTGATAATTTGGTGGTAGTCATGTCGATGTTGAAGGCCGAATAGTGTTTACATAATAGCTGGTATATGACTTGTCATTTTGCAGGTGGCTCTCTCTTCGATAGTATATGTTTTGCCAGTTACAGGGCTATTATAGGTGGTGGTAGGAGGGTGAATAGGGCAAGTCTTGCAGCGGGGATGGTCACAGGAGTTGGAGCCATAGGGTAGGGAGATGGGTGCAGAAGGAGCATAGGGCCTGACAAGAATATTGCGGAGATTGGGAGGGCGACGGAAAGCTATTCTAAGTGTGGTGGGCAAATTTTCAGACAGAAGGGATCTCATTTCAATGTATGATTTTAGGAAGTCATGGCCCTTTCAAAGTAGCTGATTAATGCTCTCCACACCAAGATAATACTGAGTCACCAATGGTGTGCTACAAAGCTGTTTTGTGGAGGGATCAGCAGTATCAGCATTGGACGTGACGGCCCAGGAAATCTGCTTTTTAACTAGGCTGGTGGGGTAATTATGTGCTGTCAAGGTTGAGGTGAGAATGGTGGTGTATTGCTGTAAGGAGTCTACATCCGAACAAATATGTATGCCTCAGGTGTCAAGGCTGCATGGGAGAGAATGTTCGACATGGAAGGGATGGCAACTGTCAAAATGTAGGTACTGTTGTTTGTTGGTAGGTTTAATATGGATGGAAGTGTGTAGATGGCCTTCAGTAAAGATGAGATCAACATCAAGGGAAGTGGCATGGGATTCGGAATAGGACCATGTGAAATTTAATTGGGAGAAGGTATTCAAAGATTTTAGGAATTTTAAAAGGTTTGTCTCACCATGAATCTATATGGTAAAGAGGTCATCAATCCTATCTGCCACATTATGCCTCACACAAGCAGACCTGTCCTGGAGGCAGAACGGTGAGACTTGATTTGACGGACTGATGGGCTTCAGATTGGCATGCCCGGTCCATTAGAAATACCAGCAGAAATTGCCTGTGGTTTTGGCCCATTGTAGAAATTCACTCATTTGGACAGCTATTCATGCATTATAGATGCCATGTTGATGAGATGAGAGTGCAGTGATCAATCCATGCAACAGATAACTTGCACAAACACTCTGAGAATCAATATTAACGAGTATAGGTAGCAACTCCCTGTAAAGATGATCGCTGAGCTGCAGACAGGCTTCTAGAAAAGACTATCACATCTTACAATTAATTTTTGACCACAGCCTTTGTCAGAAAACGAGAGCGCACACGTATTCACACAACCACACAGACACAACTCATGCACACATGACTGCCATCTCCGGCCGCGGCGTCAACAATCTAAGAGAATCAGATCGAAACAAATCACTCCTCATGCCTCATTGCCTCTCTTCGGCAGCTGCTAGTCTAGCGGCAAGAAGTGGTGGCAGTACTGCCTGCAAGCCGAGGGGAGGGTAGGAAGGAGAGAAGCAATAAGAATGAGGAAGTAGGGCAGCGGTGCGCGTTCTCAGATACACACAGCCACCAACGATTCATGGCATCTCAGTAAACAAACCATTTCATCTACTGAGACGAAAACAAGATTTTTCCAGAGGCCGGGGTGAGAAGGGGGAGGGATAGCAGGGTGGGGATAGGGGATGATGGCGTCCTGCTTGTGGAAGCATACAGGAATGTGGTGGGGACAAGGTACTGCAGCTAGGTGCAGTATGAGTGTTGGACTGGGAGGGGGGGGGGGGGGGGGGGGGGTAAGGAGAAGTATAAAGACTGGATCAATAGGGGGAATAAAAGGTTGTGTACTGCTGGGGGGTGAAGGACAGTGACTAACAAATTTTGATGCTGGAACGGGTACAGGAACATGGGATATATCCTCCCCTTCCCTGCTCCCACTGCACAGCCTTTTAGTCCACCTAAGCACCCAAAGTCTGAGGTGCTGTTGCTCACAGTCCAGCCTCAGTGTGAAAAACTGTTAACGGAAATGTTACACTCAGAACATCAAGATTACATCAACTTCCTGCAGATGAACAGTGAAACATTTAATAATTTGTCTAGAGCTACTTAGCCCTCGCACTGAAAAAGAAGACTTATGTATGTGAAAAAATATTCCCTTCTACCAGCTCCTCTAATGACAATTCATTAAAATATGTACCACAACACAGGAACTTGTAGCCTACATCATCCGTGGAACAACCAGAGAATTTCAACTTCTTTTAATTCATTGCACTACTACTTGTATGCTAGATGTAAAACTGATTTTGTTTGTAACCTCTTCCTGCGTAATATATGGAAAAATGCGATACCTCTACCATTTTGGTAATTGTCAGTGCTGTTTTGATTTTATCCTTGGCCATAGTTTCCACAATGGTGGAAACTAACGACACAGTGAGATAAATTGTAATAAAACAATCAAACGTGCGGTGAATTATCAACACACAGGGTGTATATGTGGACAAGGAAAAAAAATTTCCGTATTTTTCCCAGTTAAAAATACACTTTCTCCCGGGTGAAAACACTTTTTCCATGTTACTCACAGTATATTTTCCCTCGTAACTGGAAAACTTATCAATCCTTTGAATGGTTATGTTTTTATACACAGGTGTAGAATTTCCTGGCTCTTTAAAAAACTAAACTCAGGGAAGAAAACTTTTGGAAATATTTTTGATGTGCAGCAACACGTACGCTGCATATTTTCGTATAACAATAGTATAAATTCAAGTTCCACCAACACCGCATGTTATTTTCCGAACCATTGTAATCGAGATTTCGATGCGCTTTTGTAAGCCAGTCATAGCTCATATCACGTGATCCTGTCAGCCGATTGTTGTAGTCAGCTAACAGCAACACCACTGTTAAGTAGCGCAGATACACAAAAAGGAAAGGTTAATGTTTTAAATTAATATACATAGTGTTGCTACAAGAAAAGAAAAGCTTTCATATATAATATTGGTCTCTAAGGATAATAAGCTGCAAGAGAACTTAAGCATGTTACATTGCGCGTGTTACACTTTAAGATATATCACAGGAATGTGCAAGTAAAATTTTTAAGCAAGTCCAATGACATGTCCTCAGAGTTTTCCCACAAATACATTGGCTACCGCAGAGGAGAGAGAGCTTCCCGTAGCACTATTTGCTCATAATAACGACATGAATGTCTGATCTTCTGGGATTGAAATACTTCTAAATGGCTCGTCATCAAACACTCTGTGATTTAAGAAATTCATCGTACATTCTCGCACATAGTTCAACTTGCGTAAAAGAAAATTTACTTTGAAAGTAGCGCTTTTCAAACCATTCGCAATATTTTCCTGCAACCTGTTAGAAATAGGTTCGTTTCAGTAGTCGTCAGAGAGTGCCAGATAACAGGCGCCACCGCGCTTTAGCAGCTGCTATGACGCAGGAAGCCCGTATGTTCGTACGTGTAAAACATACAAAGATCTTACATTATGTCATAAAAGAAAAAAGACATCAGAGAATACTCCAAGACCATCGGAATTTTGTGAACCATACTAAAATGACAGATTTAAAGTGCATACTTAAAGAGCACATTCGTATGTCCAGATTCCCAATGAAGTAGGCCTCGACCTGATATTAAGCTTTTCAGTGTGGGTTTCGGGAGTACTGTTTTAACTCATTTTTGATTCTTTATTATGACATAATGCCATACGTGCTAGAAGATGAAAACGTGCACTTGAAATGCAGCGAGCAGCTGAAATTAGCCAATAGTGTGGAACTAAACACTTTGTTTCGAATAATTGACTGCCTCAGCATAAAAGATTAATAAAAACCAAATTTCTTTAGCAAATCAACAAAAATAACTTCATTGTTCAACAAAGCAATTAATGCATAGCTGTCAGAAAAGTGGAAATAAAATAAAATCTGAAACTAATAACGTATCCTTCCGCAATTATGTGAATGTATTTTAATTCCACTTGATAGCTCCCGACCACAGATATCCATTTTGTTTTCATTTGATGTGTGAGCCGCGCGTTAGTTAGAAGCAGACAAAAAGCGTTGGCAATGTACATGTAAATACGAGTTCTGCTTGCATTATCGTTGGCAATTGTTGGCGAGGCTATATTATGTCCTCGATATTTCAGGATGGCGTACAACTTGCGTCCCGCTGTGGGATACAGAAGAGATGTGTATGAAGCTCCAACCAGTGGTCTACAATCAACCCAAACCGGCGAACATAACAGTAATTCTAGTGCAGAGGGCGATGGGAGTCCGTCGCAGGTTGCACAACATCAGTTTGACGACGGATGGGAGGTGCCGCTGTCGCGCTTGCCAGCGCACTTATTCGGAGTTCCAGTACCATCCGCTGCGAGTGCTCCCCCATTTCGGGCCTCAGTAGAAAGCGACGCGAGCCCACCTAGTATTACTTGTGGGCCGCGCCCCCGTTTTCGCGCTGACGTCACCCCGAAACCGCACGGTCACCCCGCGCGGCTTATGATTCATTCAGAAATCAACTTACAGTGTGTGTTCAAAAACCAACAGGGATGCGCATCAAAATCATATGAGTAATTTATAGACCAATGTGCGCAGGATGCTAGGCACTTTGTGAAACAAGGTTTTTTCTCCTCTCCCCCCAGCCGTTCCCTCGTAGATCCGGGCCTGCTGCCCATGCGAGAATCTGGCAGCCTGGGCGCAGCAGTAAAATGTTTCCCAGTTGCATGTAGCTGCTTGCTGTGACTAGTTACATAGCCAACAGTCACATTTCTGTAGCCAGAAATGGGAGAAGGTACTACCCATACGCCACTCAACTGCGCATGCACAAGAGACTGCTCGTAACTGCTAAAGCGAGTCTAATGTAAACAGTTGTGAAGTCATGTTCATCGGAATCAATTTGTTGTTACGAAGCTTTGCATAGTCTTCCTAAAGCCTTTGACACATTTTGCTGTTGGCAAACGCTTGTATGAGCATTGTGTTTTGTTGTTGTATATGGCACATTTCTTTTGCAATTTATGTTTTTTTTTTCTCGTTCACGTTTTATTGTTGCAGTATTATTCTGCAGTAGCAGGTTACAGTAATATCCTTCGTTAGAGTATCGATTCTTACCATTCAAAATTACAAAAAATTAACTGAAAACTAAAACTACGAAAAATTCCCGGAATTCTAAAAAATTCCCGGGTTTTTCCCGGATCTCCCGGGTCGTATACATCCTGAACACAAACAATGTCCGCCATCTTATCAAACTTTCCGCTAATCAGAATTTCTGACAAAAACACGTCAAACACACTCTACACTTGACAAGCATGTCAAACAGCACCATACATGGTCAAATATTGGGCAAGCACAGTTAAGTTTGACAAAATGTTTGATTTTTTTATGGGGGCCTTAAGGAAGCCACAGTCAATTTGTAAACAATTTTTTGCCACTACCCCCCCCCCCCCCCTCTCTCTCTCCAGAGGTGAAAAGTAATAAAAACAATATCATTATTTGGTTACATGCCTTGTGGCAGGTTTAGACTTCAGAGTGGACAACACTGCTCTGTCCTCTGCTTTCCTCTTTGTTCACCTCCTTGCAGTCTAGTAACTTCATTCAGCATCCAGTATCTTCTTATGCTCTTCCCTCTCTTCCTTGGAATAAAACCTATAACTGCCTCTACTAGAAAGCAATCTCATCTCAAATTATGTCTTATCCAGTTTAGCTTCACTGTTAGCAACATCATCCTGTCTGCTCCAACTCTCCACGGCACCTCCTCACAGCTGACTATCAGTCCAGCTGACCTCCATTCTGAGCGATATTCATGTTTCACAAATTTCAGTTTTCCTCTTGACCCACTTTCTCAACATCCACATGTCTGCTCCGTACAGGCCACACACTATATCAGGCATTTCAATACTTGCTTTCTTACTTCTGTGTTCAAATCACTACCTAAGCTTAAACAACAAACAAAAAACCATACCACCCAATCCACTGTGTTAGAATTCCCATTGTTCTCCTTTGTTAGTCCATTGATATCCTTCATTATTGTCTTTCCATAATAACACCGTTTTAACCTTCTATTGTTTTGTCATTTTTTAGTCTTATTTAAGTGGGTTTGTTTACCCATCATATTAAATTACTGATCTCAGGTAGTAAGTTGCTAATAACTAATAGAATACTTACAGTTCTATTTAAACAAAAAGAAAGGTAGGTACAAGGATTTAGTGGTTTACAGAAATAGATCAACAAATATGATACAGATTGAAATTTTGTGTGTCATGAATTTTTTTAACAGACAGCTTTTATCACATTATAAAGTAGATGATACTACTTTGCGCCTAGGGTGCAATGGCCATGACACACAACAAAGCAATTAATGTGAATTTATCAATACATATATTTGCAATTAACTGCCACAGTTACTTTATAATAATATAAGTGTAAGCGAACTGTAATATTTTAGGTTATTGCATATCTTAAGGATATAGCTTAAGTTCTTAATGCTCTATTCAATCTCTCGTATTTTCCAATGCTTATAATGATTAGAGAAAACAAGATTAACATAGTGCGTAACAACACTGTGTAGCACATGGAAACATTCTGAGCAACTGCCAAAAAGTTAACTACATTATGGAGGTGAAACAAACTACTAACTTAGGTTGCAGGTACATATAGTTTCCATTGATTTCTACATTTCAGCTCTCCACATGTGTCATGTACTTGCACCTGAAGGTCATTTTTATAGTATTAGTTGTGTAATAAAATCACTATATCACCCAACTGTCAATATACATTAATTCCCAGTCTGATGTCTTGTCTGAACCCCCCCCCCCCCCTCCCCTTTCACACACACACACACACACACACACACACACACACACACACACACACACTCACACACTCACTCACTCACTCACTCTAATGAATCTACAACAAACGTGAACTGACGAACTGCTAACAGAGTAACTTTGCTGTTATTCTTAGGCTATAGCTCTTTAAACACAGGAACTGATCCTCACAAAGTGTCCCAAATATGTATTGTTTGATGTAATTTGAGAGGCCAAAGGAACAAACAACACAGATATGTGACACCTGAGCTAATTTTTGTTTAGTCAATGAGTAACTTCCTTATGGGGAAAAAAAATCAGCACTGCTAATTAGAAAAACCATGAGATCAAGCATTACTTACCCTAAGTTCCTTTGTAAGCAGGTAAGTGACTATTGTAGTAAGACTTGAGAAGAATGGTGCAAGAAACACACAAACATTCCTTATGTCAATGGTGACATTTATTAGCTGAGCTAAGTGGTACAGGACAGCAGAAGTCACCATCAGCCCAGGATATATGGTTCCTATGGCAGAATGAAAACAGAATTCATCTGTAAGTACCAGGATATTTTCAACTTTTTTTTTACACTATACTTTAACACAATGTCATTACTATGCTGAAGGGTTGATAAGACTAATTACCAACATAAAGAAATCTATTGTGAAGAAATACCTCTTTCATCATCTTACATTTACAAAAGGCAAAGATAGGTTTTAACATGCCACCACCAACGAGGTCATTAGAGACAGTGCACAAGCTTAGAAATACAAGGATGCAAGGGAAATTTGCCAAGTCATTTTCAAAGGAATTACAATGGCAATCACTTTAAAGATTTGATAAAACACCTCAAAACAGCATCTGGATGGCGTAACAAAGGCGAGTCTACTATTTAAATCTTCCCACAATAAGGCAGTTGAGTAAGATGAGGAGGAAATTAGACTTCACATGCATACAGTGTGATGTAGCTGTTCAATATATGTCAAATACTTTCAGAAGAAAAATTAGTTTTTTAAGGAAAGAACTGGCACATACAAGCAATACAACATTTTTCTTTAACTATCAAAAACAGTCTTGGTCACAATTTATTTATTACGGTGACTGGTTTTGACCACTACTGTGGTCATCTTCAGACCAATGAGCAAGAACCTCCTCCTGGTGGTAAATCACATATTTGTAACACATTGATTACTGTTCACTCATACAATGTATTCAAAAGTAATACAGCGTTTATTCCACAAAAGAGTAGAAGCTCTCTGTTGATTACCAAAATGACTGAGAAATATGGAATGGCAGAAATAATTAAAAATTGGCCGCATAATCAATACCGAAATGGATGGAACAATTTCATACTGAGAGAGCACAAAATTACTCACCTTTAATAATTATATGCATAAAATTTCCAAATTTTATGTAAAAAACTTTTGTTGCTGGAAGTTTCCAACATGTGCCTCATTGGGAAAATTTGAAGAAATCTGAATTTCTCCTAAACAGTCTCATATTCAAATATGTTGTTAGTCAGATAAAATTCTTAGGAATGTCTGTATTTTCATCAGTAGTTTTAAAACTAAATAAGCCACAGACAGATTTGATTCTTCCAATTAATTCTCTCTCTTACATTACTAGACTGAGAAGCCTTTACTTCATCACCAAAAGCCAATAACAAAACAACTTCTATAAGTTAATGAGTGGCGGTCTTTCTTCACCTATGGCATGTTATCCAACTTAAAGGAATATAAACATGTATAAGAAAGTATCCTTTACCGATATTTGCAGGAAGTTACTGAAAATTTACGTCTTGTGCGATGAAAGCCAACCATGAGAGAAACCACTGATCTGGTTGATACCGAAAGTATTATCACCCAAAACCTTCCTACAAATAGTTTTATATAAAAAAATCTATTGTCCAATGCGTCAATACACATCCACCATGAACGTGTGGAGTACCAACTGGGAGAAGTCATGGTTATGGAGTATTTGTTCTGTAAAGCAACAAATTCAATGCTCAAGAATATTGTCATTATAGTAAACGTAGGTTACGTCCCATCTGTAATACATAACATTTGAGTGAATTAAATCTTAGTGTTTCACTTATATTACTCACCATGCTCAACTAATATTACTCATCATGCTCAATGTTACACACAAGTCTAAGAATATATTGCCATTAAGTAGGGTCAACTTTGGGAAAATTTCATGGATTGTGTCTAGTCCAGCTGCAATTATCAGTGGCACTACTAAACAATGCTTTTGTTTCGTACAACTACAAGTCAAAAAACAATAAAGAAGTTGTTATTAAAACAAACAATGTTATGTATATATCTGAATACACAACTTTCACACTACTGAAACTCTATTATTTGTTTATTTGATCTGTAAGGTTGGGTTAAGAAATTATCAGCTATGTGAGTAGTGAGGGCAGATAATAACTTATCTCATAACAATTCTTGGAGGTGATTCATCTATATCAATACTCTGCAAATCACATTTAATTGTCTGGCAGAGGGTACATTGAACCACCTTCACATTAATTCTCTATTATTCCAATCTTGTACAGCGCGTGGAAAAAATGAACACCTATATCTTTCCGTGCGAGCTCCTAATTAATATGTTTAGTTCACAACATTTTATAGACACTTAGCAGCAGTGTCAAAAATATTTGCAGTGAAAAGTTAAGTACAAGAAGTTCAACAGCAGCTATAATAAATGGAACACTTCTTTCAAAACTCAAGGCTTGAACAGCACAATTTTTTTTTTCTCTCTTTCAGTTCCAGTTCTTTCATTTCTCCATACACTTTCAGTGTTGTTATTCTCATTTCATGTTTCCCAAGCACCACCGTGTTTTTATTTTAAGTTCATTCTCTATGCACTGTAATCTACTATTGCAGCTTTGATGTTGCACTGGGAGAACACTTTTTGTTCTTTTTGATTCTGGGACACAGTTTTGATATTGTATGTTCTATAGCAGAGCGAAAGTTTGTGTGTTGTGCATCTGCCTGTAATTAGAGTTTCAGTTATTTTTAATTCAAAATATGTGTCGTATTACTGTCAGTTGCGTTACACTATCATTCTTTCCAACTCAATGAAAACGCTCTTTCCTATTGTCTTCATTTCCACTGTCATCAATGAGAACAATATTTTAATTTGAAGTTACTGTCTTCTACTCATTTCTGAGAGTACTTTTAACACAAAAAAAAGAAAAAAAATCAAATTGCAAATATCTTTAATTACAGACCACTCATGATGCTTTACCTCAATAACGCGAAATGCATCTGATGAAAAGACACACATTTTCTTGCAGTTGCGACAACAGAACAAAAATAACTTCAGGAATTCAAAGGCAACTATGGGCAATAAGGTTACACAAATGAAAAATTCATCTACTCATTTACTGGTGTTCTGAATGAACTGCAACATTCAGTGTTTATTTGCATCCACATTAAAAACAAGAAATGAACAAGAATATAAAAAAATAATATCATGAATTCCTTTTACACAGCAAATTGATTCAAAAAATTTATCTGTGCATATAAAATGCACACAAACCACCACATATAACATCCGGATTGTCATCATAGCATTGGAAATAACAATAAATTGTGGCTTCAGGCCTGTAATTAGCTTCTGCCCATTTTCCATAACAATAAGCATGATGAAATTACCACTTCCAGTTTTATGCATTTCACAACCATGGAAGACTGATACTGTTTTTGCCCCAGTTTACACAGTACATTAATTACATAGGGATGAAATACAGCAAGTGTGAAGTGCATCTTAAAATTACACCCTGCCATTTGTGGATGCTTTCTTGGTTCTTTTATTAATATTGTCATACTGAATTTTCAAACATTTCCAGTCACAATTTGTCTGTGCGTTCTATGAATTAAAGTCAACAGCAACTTATTTTCAGGCCATTTTGTTGCTTTGTATTTACAATGCATAGGTAATAGCTGCAGTCAAAGTGTGGTAATTGTATCAATAGCTGATTATAGTGCAGTTGCAAAGCATGTTTTGTGCCAATTTAGATCAAAATTGATCATTCTTTTTCAGTGTGTCAAAGTTTAGTGTTACGCAACAGCACTTAGTCGTGATCACAGTTCAGTTTCTTGAACTAAGGTCGAAACTGAACTCAAGTAAAATGTTTGTAAAATCTACCCTTAATGGTTCCAATTTTATTACAAAAACTATAAAGTTTTACAATTAGTTGTAAACTCACAAGGCAATTTTCACTTGACATCTTGAGAAACATACAACACTGACAGACCTAATAGCAGGGCACAACGAAATTTACGAATTCAGCAAGATATTATTCTAGATTTGAAGCAGATTGTAGATTTGGAAAAGAAGGATAAAGGCTATCACAAACAGTATTGCCTCTGAAAAGTAAATATCCATAATGGTTGGCCCGGAGGGGCTAATATTGCTTACCTCCAATTATCCTCCCCAGAGGATACCATGCTCGATCATCAAACCAATTGTGAAACTTGTAAAAGCCTTCCTCAGCTAAATATTTTGTTGTTCTGTAGTTGAAATATGGATCAAACTCATGTATGACACTTTCAAACCTCAATACTGAGAACAATCTAGTTGCAAATGCTGTAAAAAAAAGAATTATTACAATTTTACAGAACAATACCTTAAAATTTTGATGCTGTAAATTAGCATATATATTGTGATATTGTGCCTTCATGTTCTATCATTTGTGTAGATTAGATAAACTTAAAATTTACAAACATATTACAAGGCCACATACTGTGCTAAAAGAGTATACTGTGTGGAATGTCATCCATGTTCGCTACAAATATTTACTTTTTAAACCCAAAGGAGCAGGTTTAGCAGACTAATTGAGTAGGTTTTCTTTCTACATACAAAGTAGAATCTTTCTGTAACAATGTATCAGCTGAGTGTGGATGACGTGTGTGTGTGTGTGTGTGTGTGTGTGTGTGTGTGAGAGAGAGAGAGAGAGAGAGAGAGAGAGAGAGAGAGAGAGAGAGAGAACAGGATTAAAGTCAGTGCTGAGGCACAGTCTACTACTGTCCAAAAGAACCAAAATTAAAGTCCTTATAAAAGTTCTTTGTGTGTTCCCTTATATTTGGTTTAAATGGTGACATAGTGGAACATGATAAACAAAGAAAACAAACAGCTCTCTTATTGACACAATCTGCATTTCAAACAGCAGTAAAAGTGAGATTACACCGTAACAGCTCCATTAGCACCGACACAGTTTTCAGACATTTTCATGCCTACTGCACTATCTTGACCACTGCTTTTTATCAAAAGTAGTGAAAGCTGATGAACCAGAAGCTATTTCTTATGCTAAATATTTAGAAATCAACAGTTTTAACTTTGATCCCTGGTCAACAACAAAACACCACCAAAGCAAACAAAATGAGAACATGCTTTACCTCTTTTAACTACATAGCACATAGCAGGAATAGATATATTAGTGCACTGTTTCATCAGCTTCAGGAATTTCCAGACAGAATACAACCGCTACTGTGTTTGTTAGGGTACTGCCCTAACAGTCCTCCAAATTAAAATGTCAACAAATGACAGTTACGTGAAACAATTTAAAACTTTTAATCTTTGGAAGTTGATCATGTGTAGATACACACCTTGTGAAAGGCTTGGTTAGTTACATGTTGCGTGAACCATTTTGCACGGTAGATCTTAAAAACGTGGAACAAGTCATTTGAGATTCACATTGCAAATTAATTTGTACATACGGTTACATTCTGAACATTTCCAAGTTTTCTCTTTCTCTCTCTCTCTCTCTCTCCCTCTCTCTCTTTTTAAGAAAAATGAGTTAATATTACTTTGGAAAATTACCAAAAATTTTTGTTGCAGCATTGTGTATTCCTTTTTATGCTAAAGACAACCTTAATATGGAGTAATTAATGTCATTTCCCCTTCTGATATTGTAGTTAAGTTCCTCATTGTTCCTTTTGAACTGTAGTGGATTATTTACAACAAACTTTGCGAGGAAATAAATATACTGTGTAGCAGTAGTCAGAATGCCCAACCTTAAACAGATGTGTACAAGATGATGGGTGAGCACCACACATTATTCTTACGGCATATTTTTGAACAATGAACACTTTCTTCCTTAAAGATGAGTTACCCTGAACATTATTCCATTATTGTTGAATGAAAATATGCTAAATATGTCAACTTACTGATTTGTACCTCTCCAAGATTTGCAACGATTCTAAGTGCAAATGTCACTGTACTAAGAGGTTTTAATAACTCCAAGTTAAATACTCATCAATATAGACCCCTGAGAATTTTTGAAGTTTCCACCATATTTATTATTCCATCATTATGTGCTACACTTATCACTGCTGTAATACTTCTAGATGTGCAGAACTGAATACACCATGTCTTCTTAAAACTGAGGGTGAGAATATTCACAGAAAACCAGTCAATGATACTTTTAAGAACTCTGTTTACCAGTTCTTCTGTTTCTATACGTATGCTTGGATTGATCACAATACTAGTGTCATCTGCAAAAAGAACTAATTTTGCTTGTTGTTTACTATATCGAAGATTGTTTACATACGAGGAACAGCAGTGGACCTTATTTCTTCCGTCTGAATTATGTCCTTGGACTATATTGCTTGAATTACCAAGTACAACTTTCTCCATTCTTTTGGTTAGATATGGCATTATCAATTTGCTGGCTATACAATTACCTTCATAAAACCTCAATTTATCTAGGAGAATATTATGATTCACACAGTAAAATGTGTTCGATACGTTGCAGAAAATATCAACCTATTTTATTAGTTAATGCTCGTAAAATTTGGTGAATGAACATACAAATGGCATTCTTAGTACATCTCTTCTGAAATCCAAACTATGGGGGATATTACCGTTGCCAAGGTGGAGTGCTGTTCTAGAATACATCATCTCAAAAATGTTGGAAAATTATGTCAGCATTGAAATAGGTTGGTAGTTACTGACATCTCTCTTCTCGCCCTTCCTAAAGAGGGGTTTAACAACTGAATATTTCAGTCTCTCTGGAAAAATGCCTTGATTTAGTGATGCATTACATGTTTCTGATAATACTGGGCTTACTACCTGAGAACAAATTTTTAGTGTTCTATTGCAAACACCATCAAAACCAGATGAGCTTTCATTTTTGAGAGAATGTATATTTTTTTTAATAGCAGAAGAAGAAGCTGGGAGACACATTCATGTGACTGAATTTAAGTTACATTTTCAACATACTGCTGTGTTTTTGTTCTTGAACTGTTTGTGCCTACGCTTTTGACTAAATTTAAGAAATGATTCTTAAACACATTTGCTACTTGTGACTATCATTTATAGCCCTTCCATTCAGTTCAATAGTGATGTTGTCCTATTCTGTGGCTGGCTGTCCTAGCTCTCGTTTCAATATATTCCATGTGCCCTTAAGTCAGTTGTCAGAAGTACTGATTTCTGACATTAGGTGCAAGTTTATTGATTTTTAAAAAATAACCTTTCTTAGCAGTTTTGAGCAGTGTGCAACTACTGAAGGATACCTACTTGTTCTTGCCAAGAGATACATTTCCCTTTTCCTTTCACATAATACTTTAACCCCTCTAGCGATCCATGCTTTTTTACATGGCGATTTAGTGTCCTTTCAAATAATGATATGAATTTATCATGGAATAGATTGAATTTAATGGCAGTATTTGGTTCATTATAAATTACATCCCATGTTATTGCCCGTACATTATTCTTAAAAAAACATCTGTCCTGGAGTCATTAATTATTCTAACTGATTTCCAGTGAGGACTATCCACATAGGAAGGTGCTATGTTGTTTATGCTAACTTTGCATCATTATCAGAGACAATATTTGCTATTAAGTAAACAGTTATTTTCTTGCTTTGAGCTTCATCAAAGAAAATATTATTGATTAGGGCCCTACTGTCTTTATCCACCCATGATGGAAAGTTAATTACTGAGATCAAATTTTAGGGCCCAAATAAGGTTTCCAGATCATTTTTGTTATCAGTATCCTTCAGCAAATACACAGAAGTGACCAAACTATTAACTGCTTCCTGCTCTACAATGGACAGCACAGTAAGGAATCCACATTCCTCATAAATAGTTCAAAATTTCCCAGTGGGGATCTTCAGCATTAATTCACAAGTGCACACGTCTTTGTGCTGATCATTACAAATCTAATAGTCTCAGTGTTTTTGAACTGCACTTCTGTCTTAAATGTATGCAGCAACTCTTTTCCCCATGTTATTTCTTCATGAGTAAGCTGCAATAGTGTAATCTTTCATACATAACTTATCTAACCCTGTGGTTATGTTGTGCTCACACAGGCACAGGAAGTTTATCTTTTCAGATCGCTCTAAATTTTCCAAACAGACATGAAGCTCTTTTAAACATGAAAAACAAACATGAATTCATTGCAAAGTTTCCACAAAAATGCAAAATTAAAAAATCAAAACAAAACTAATGTGAGTATACTGTTAAAACTTACATAGAATGGCTGCTAGAGATAAAATACTCAGCTTCAACAATGTCTCCTGCTTATCCGTAGACATACGAAAAGCACGAGACTTGACAAGTAGTCCCATTGTGCTATAAGGTGACCTGTAAAAAGGAACACATTAATGTCATTATAACTGCTACTTGTGGACACATGTCTGAAAACTGAAGCATTTCACAGCAAAAAATTCAACACAAATAATTCTACCAATGTGGGATGAATCAACAGGAGACCAATTGATTTGCAAACAAATTCGTGCTTCTAAAGCTTTTGTAACACCTAACATATTACAAAATCTTCCACTTTGATGGTTGAAAATTTCCCAGCATATTTGTGAGTAGATCTGAGCAGCCTCTTTAGTTACACTGATTATCTGTAACTTGACTGATAACATTACACCCTTCTACATCAAACTGGTTGTTCACAAAACAAACATACCCTGTGTTGTATCCAACTTCTAGTTCCTTTTCTGTGAACATTATGTTCACAGGCACTATTGTGTATCTAATATTTTTTAAATGGTTACTTTATTATTATTATTAAGGACAAGAAGAAAAATTTCCAACTATTTAGGAGTACAATAGGTACCTCTTACAGAAACTGTACTAACCAGCGCAGATGGTTTATTTGTGATAGACCTTTGTCTCACACAGAAATATATGATGTGTTTGTTTCTCCTTATTGTGACATGTTTCAGCATGTGCAGTCATCACATACTGTCCTATAAGGAAAAAGAAACAAAGAGCAATCAACATGAGCTAATTTACAAATACTTTTGTCTGTCTGTGAACAAATGTTTGAAAGTGAACAGAGAGAGAATAGAACATTGTTTATTTTGCTTCAATGTTAATTTATGGAATGATTTTTTTTTTTGGGTGGGGGCAATGACTCTTGCCAATAATATATAATTTGTGTTGACACTTTGCAATTATGTCTGTGGTGGTTGCCATTCTTGCTGCCACTGCTGCAGATTTCAATCTAAAGACTGGTTTGCTGCAGCTCTACACTAGTCAGTCCTGTGAGAGTCTCGTCATCTCTGCATAACTGCCAAAATCTACATCCACATGAACTCACTTGTTATACTCAAATCTTGGTCTCCCTCCAAAATTCACTGCCACTTTCCTCCATTACCAAACTGACAATTTATTGATTCTTGAAGATGTGATTTTACACGAATTAATTTCTCACTGATTTGATTCAGAACCACTTCATTTAATCATCCAGTCTACCCGTCCAATTTTAAGCACTGAAGAGCATGTTGTGATTTCCCTAACATGCCAGTGCTCGAAGACACTCTGGGCAGTGATGGCTAGAAGACTTCTGTCTTTCAGTGCTTCTGAGAGCTGTTAGATGGATGTTCCTGTTTCCATAAAGTGATACCAAACTTGAAAAACATATTACAGGTGTCATCAGTTCACACACATTTGTTGATAACAGTGTGCTTCTGTAGTCATCTTGATTGCAAAAGTTTGTCATAAAATGGAATACAATCTGACAGACGTAAAAATTCCGGTGCTGCTTGAAGAATGTGGTTCTGAAATTGAGAATGGTGGTTTCGAAACCAATTAGTCTTTCTGAAACAAACATTAATCTACTTTTTTTCTTCATGTTATAAGCAGGACCACACTAAGAAGCCAAAAAAGTTAACAGATTTTTGTAGAACACAGCAGTCACTGTTATGTGAATGGAATGTGTTAATGTTAACCATTTTTTGCTCAACAATTTTTTTTTCTCCAGAAATGCTTTTCTGCTATTGGCAATCTGAATTTTATATCCTTTCTACGTCAGCAATTGTTCTGCTACCCGAACACCAAAACTCATACTATTTTCAGTGTCTTGTTTCCTAATCTAATTATCTTGGCATCACTTACATTAATTTGGCCTCAATCGTTCATCTAAAAACCTCTTCACAAGACACTACACAATTGGATTAGTGGATCTCTCATATCCTTTGCCATCTGTTGTAGAATTATCAAGTCATTGGCAAAAACAAAAATCTCTTTTCCTCTTCCTGAACTTTAATTTCCTTTCTGAATTTCTCCTTGGCTTCCTTCACAGCTTGCTCAAAGTGCACACTGGATGACATTTGGAGAAGGTTACAACCCTCCCTTCTCAAATACTGTTTCCCCTCTTATGTCCTTCAACTCTTAAAACTGCAGTCCGGTTCTTGAACAAGTTTTATATAACATTTCACTTCCTGTATTTTATACCTTCAGAATTTGAGAGTATATTCTAGCCAACAGTGTCCAAAGCTTTAAATCCACAAATACTATTAACGTAGTTTGCCTTTCTTCAATTTAACATCGAAGATAAGTCGGAGGGTCAGTATCGCCTCGTGTGTTCCAGTACTTCAATGGAACCCAAACGGATCTCCCCTTGGTTGCCTTCTACCAATCTCTCCATTTTTCTATAAATAATTTGTCAGCATTTAGCAACAATGAATTCTTAAATTGATAGTTTGGACATACTCACATCTGTCTCCTTTGAAACTGGAATTAATACGCTTTTCTTGAATGTGTGAGTATTTTCTCATATATCTTGCTCTCCCAAGATTCACAAGAGAGAATTTCATTTAGACAGCTGCCTTGTTTTGGCTTAGGTGTTTCAATGTTCTGTCAAACGCTTACTGCACTATCGCATTTCTTCATCTATTTTCTCTTGCCATAGCGTTGCTAAGTTTCTTTCCTTTGTATAGTCCATATGTACGCTGAAGTGCCAAGGAAACTGGTATAGGCATGTGTATTCAAATACAGAGACATGTAAACAGGCAGAATACGGCACTGCAGCCAGCAACCCCCATATATTACAAAAAATGTCTGGTGCAGTTGTTATATCGGTTACTGCCGCTATGGCAGGTTATCGAGACCTAAATCATTTGAACGTGGTGTTACAGTCGGCACACGAGCTATGGGACACAGCGTCTCCAAGGTAGCGATGAAGTGGGGATTTTCCCATACAACCATTTCACGAGTCTACCATGAATATCAAGAATCCAGTAAAACATCAAATCTCCGACGTCGCAGCGGGCACAAAAAGACCCTGCAATAATGGGACCAATGACGACTGAAGAGTATCGTTCAATATGACAGATGTGCAGCCCTTCCAAAAATTGCTGCAGATTTCAAAGCTGAGCCATCAACAAGTGTCTCATGCAAACCATTCAACACAACATCATTGATTTGGGCTTTTGGAGCCGAAGGCCCGCTCATGTAGCCTTGATGACTGCATGACTCAAAGCTTTATGCCTCGCCTGGGTCTTTCAACGACGACAGTGAATGCTGATGACTGGAAACTTATTTCCTGGTCGGTCGAGTCTCATTTCAAATTGTATAAAGCAGATGGACGTGTGTGGGTATGGAGACAACCTCACGAATCCATTGACCCTGCATATCAGCGGAAAACAGTTCAAGCTGGAGGCAGCTCTGTAATTGTGGGGGGCTTGCGCAGTTGGAGTGATATGGGACATCTGATATGTCTGACAGGTGACACGTACGTAAGCATCTTGTCTGATCACCTGCATCCATTCATGTCCATTATTCATTCCGATGGACTTGGGAAATTCCAGCACGTCAATGCGACACACCACGTGTCCAGAATTGCTACATAGGCACTCTCTTGTGCATTTGAACACTTCCACTGGCTACAAAATTATCCCGGATATGAACATTATTGAGCATATCTGTGATGCTTTGCAACATGCTGTTCAGAAGAGATCTCCACCCCCTTGTTCTCTTACGAATTTATGGACAGCCCTGCAGGATTCGCGGTGTCATTTCCCTGCAGCACTACTTCAGACACTAGTTGAGTCCATGCTACATCGGCACTTTTGCATGTTCGCGAGGGCTCTACACAATATTAGGCAGGTGTACCAGTTTCTTTGGCTCTTCAGTATACATTCAATTCCAATTCAAAAACATTTGTCTGCACAAGCAACTTATCTGACACCCCTGCCATCTCCCTCCTATTATTTCATACATTTTCACTCATACTGGGTTTCACTATTAATTGCGATACACGCTGTGTACAAATCTTGCACACGAGTGGTGCTGGCACACTTCTCAGATTGGTGCCCACGCGACCACTGCAAATGATCCCCTCCCCCCCCCCCCCCCCCCCCGCATAGAAATTTTACAGTAGTGGCGCCTCTGATACCCCTCTCAACCTGGCGCCACAAGCAGTCGCCTGTGATGCTTGTGCTTTAAACTGGCCCAATATTCGTTTCACCTTTCAGTCTTCATTCAGGACTGGCTTGTCAGCTGAGATTTTGATATTCATACAGCTTCTCTTTTCTGTCAATGTTTCAGTTAATTTCATGTTTTAGACATATGTACTGTCCACTGCATTTTCATATTTCCTCCTTTCATCAGTTGAATTCAATATCCCTTGTTTTATCCAAGAATTTCTACTAGATCTTGTCTCTTTACACATTTGATCTTCTAGGCTACATTCGCTATTTCATCTCTCAAAGCTGCCTTTTCAACTTCTACTGTGTTCTACTCCCATTTCAATCAAGTGTTTGCATTTATTCTAGGTCTTACTCATAAAATATAAATGCATTCTGTGTATTGTTTCATATACCATTATCAGTCTTCCCACCACTGTAGCCCAACAAACCTTACTACAAACAATGTGTTTTGGAGATACATTAAAGGTGATGTATCACTGAAACAGCATATTTATATAATACACAAATATAAATACAAAATCCACCCAATATGGCATGTTAGCTTTTAAGGCACTTAAACAGTATTTGCAGACTCAATTTGTTTCTGTTCGTCAATCAGAACACAGGACACATGATTATTACAAGCAACTGGGAATAACAGGATGGCAGAAGTTAAAAAGAGCCAAATATTTGTGACAAGCAACAACAGAAATATCGGGTCGACGGAAGCGTCCGATCCCACCTGTCGGCTTTGACCCGCGACGTAAGGCTGTTGTGGTGTGTGACATCACGACAGTGCGGGATTTAGTTTGTGAGAGTGGTGTGTTTGTAGGTGTTGTTTTGATGCAATCAGTGGTGCTCTCTGGTGGTGTGTTAGGTGATGTTTTGGGTTTAGTTTGCGAGTGTGGCGTCGTGTGTGAATTTTGGTAAATTGCTTTTTTTATGTCTAAGGTAGGTATGGATATGACCGACAGGGTCAACATTTTTTGGTTGTCGGCTACGATGGGGGACAGTGCGTTGCCTCTAATAAAATTTCTTTAACTATTCGGATTTTTGGATGAAGTCGTGAAGTGTTCAGTATGTCGTGAAGAAATGAGGCTTACTTAAAGTTCCAGCATCTCAGTCCATGGACGGCTGTATGTGGAGATGTCGTAAGGATAACAGGTAAAGGGAAGTGTTCGAACCCAATGTGTGGCTGTGAATGTTGGTATTCGTATCGGGAGATGTTTTTGAGCTATATAGGTCAAGGGAAGTGTTAGGTCCTAATTTATGGGATCAGGAGCTGCTGCTGAGCTATATAGGTCAAGGGAAGTGTTTGATCCCAATTAATGGGATCGGAAGCTGCTGTTGAGTTATGTAGGTCAAGGGAAGTGTCGGATTCCAGATGATATTGTGTTTAGTGGTATTTGGGGAGTTTTGTGATGTTGGTTTTTTTTGTCATTTTGCGTGGTTTGTATGGGGGTGGGTGTCTAAATTTGTTTATATTTAGTTTGTCCCCACCCAAAAACCCCCTATTTCCCGCGCATGTCCCGTTAGTGTCGTTAGGCTTTTTGTGGAACGTGTGTGTGTGTGTTTGTTTTTCGCTGTATTTTCGTCCTCATAATGTGTATATAACGACTTCATATGCGCCATATTGGAAACGTGGTTTATGGTCGTTTCCATATTTGTGACATCATGGGTCAAAGCACACGGGCGGGACCGGACGCTTCCGTATTTCCCAAATATCATTGCCGCTCATTTCACGCACAGCCATTTAGGCTGTGCTCAAAGGGTTTTGTCTATACACACGCCCAGCAATCACAATATATTCTGGGAAAAAAGACCAAATATTTATAAGAAACAATATTATAATATTGGTCATCACAAATATTCAGCTGGGGCAATTTAAGCAGTGTTCTTGGCTCACAGTCAACCACATTCTAGGAAATCTTGACATACTCAGGGAAAAAATTGCCAAATACATGTTACAAGCAATATTATAAATTTCACTAGTGCACTCTAATCTACCGGCCAATCTGTCTCCACAAACATTCAAATCTGTTACTTTCATCAATTCACAACAAAACTGTTACCTTCCCAATGTATCCTACACTTTGCTAGGCTGCAGCTCAATCAGTCACCAAAACCAGATTTTTTGTGACAACTGAAGCTGTTCTCTTTGGTGCCTGCCTTGCCACAATCTCAGAAAGCATGATATATTCAGAAAAAAACATACAAATATTTGCGACAGTGAGAAAGGTATATGTCACCGCTTCACTCATAACAATTTAACCTGTGCCATTACTTCCGAACCTGATCACACCGCCAGAAATCGTGATTTTGTGAACAGCAACATATTTGGAAAAAACTGGCCAAACATTTCTCACGACCAAGAATAGAAATGTCATTATTTCACCTACAGCAATTTAAACTGTGGTCTTAGCTCCCAGGTTAATCACATCCCCAGAGAAAACAGTTTCTGCAACCAAAATTATATATGAAGGTACAGCTTTACTAGTTTCCATGCTGTATGTATATTGATTTACATGCTGATCCAACAAAGAAGTCAATTTGTGATTGGCTGACCAGATCATATGTCCTTTGTTAGCGGTGATTGGCTGACTCGTGTCCCTTGTGCCCACTGTGATTTGCTTCTTTCACCCTACCTAGCAGCTGTCATCTCGATATCACCCCTTAAAAGCTAACATGCCATATTTGGCAGTCATCATTATTAATATTTGTGAATTAAGAAAAATCTATAGTTGCAATGATTAACCACATTAAAGGTAACTCCAAGATACATTGTTTTTGGTTCGGTATGTTGTACTACTGCAGCAGGATGTGCAATAATGGTATATAAAAGTGTTATCACAATCTGCATTGTGTAAAAAAGAGATAGAGATAAGAAGCTTGTATATGATTGTACAATTGAGTGATATTGAAGCTGAGATTTTGCAGCAGATTGCTGGGCAATTCGGTGTGTGCTGAAGCAATGTAAATGGAAATCTGAAAGAAATATTCAACATATAATTATAATTTGCATCAGTGACTGGGTTCAATAATTACAGCTTGACTGCTGCTATGTGGATATCTACATAAAATGCTAATTTTATTACAGAGTATTAATCTAAAAAAGAAAATTGTGTTTCATGGAATAATAAGGGCCCATTTAGCAGCAACACATTATTCCAGATCAAGGAAACCACAGAAAAGTTAAAGTGTGACTGTCAGACAGGCATTTCATTCACTTTCCTTCTCAACAAAATATTCCAGATGAGACAGCTCTATGATAAGAGGTTAAACCTTAATCCTCCTCTCTTTTCCATGACAAAGAAGAAAATGAGCCAAACAACAAAGCCCACACATGTGCAACAATTGAGTCATTGATGAATACTAAATATTCTGTACAACAGTTCAGTCACTGAACTGATGTTGATTCACTTCAGGATGCATGCATAACATTCCGTCTTACTATGTGTTTTGATATTAGGTAGGCTATGGTCAGGATATTTGACTACTGTAGTGTTCATTGTGGAAGTTTTATAAGAAAGACACATATCACTCTAACAAGTGATAATGATGGTTTTATGCAAATATAATACTTTACAAGAAGGAGTCAGCAAAGCATTAACAGTATCCAATATGGTACGCACCACAGGATCACCAAACACCAGTATCACCAGTATACAGACAAGAAATTGAGCATTGGATGTGAGACAAAGGCAGAGAACACTTTGGCAATTCCACAAAGTACACTATGCACCCTCTGTGCAGAATGCATCGAACATCTGAGTTCTCGCTAGCACACCACAATGAGTAGTAGTCATCTCAGACCCTAAAAATCCTCAATTTCATTAAGAAGAGTGAGAGTAAGCAATAACTCTTAAATTTATATCCCAAGCACAAATTATTTATAGCACGGTGCTAACTGCTGACGGGGGAAGCTACAGGATACTACCACAAAACAGGGACAGGCAATTACATATGAACATACATATAAGTAATGGTGTTAACTAATATAAAATACCCATTTTGTAAGTTTTGACTATTTTTCCACGTACTGCAGAGAAATTACAACAGTTATAACACCTTTACAACCACAGATCACAAAGTTGGTAATACTGTAGAAACACGAAACAATGTAAAATCTGCAGGCCTATACAAAGTACCAATGAACACGCTGAAACAATGCGCACAAGCATATAAGCTCCTTTAACAACCACACTGAGAATTATGCTCTTCGTTAAACAGATGGACAGATATAAATTTTAACATTAAATTTTAACACTAAAAAAATTTAACATGTGCGGTTTAGTTCACAACACTAGTTGAAAATATGGGATCAAAGTGAGGAAACTGGGTTTTTATCGGGGACACAAATATAACTACCCTATTCTTATATAGGCCTAAAGTGTTCAGCTTTGAACTATTGAGTTTTACTAGACTATTAAGACAGGAAATCTTACTGTGAATAACCTCTGGATGGAATAAATGACTCATTAAAAAAAATAATAATAATAAAAACATTTAGCCTATATCTATAATATACAAAACAAAGACATCATTCCCCTCAACGAAGCGCCAACTGCAGGCCTACCTATTCACTATTGGCCTTTTGAAAAATGCACTTTCAACAAGAACCACCAAGTGACATTGTAAGGGGGGGGGGGGGGGGGGGGACACCACACACACACAACGGAGATCAACAATTGAAACACACAAACAAAAACATTCCAGATACCATATGACATCACAACTTGAAGAATAGAATGATGGGTGGCATTGTTCATTAGACAACTGCTTCACCTCACTTCGTATGAAGCAAACCACAGAAGAGCTCTTACTTTCCCTTTGTAGCATTTCTGTTGCAAGGAGTTTAACACTTTGATTCAGTACAAATGTTTGATTTCCAGCAAAACACCATAGGAATGGTCATTACAAATACACTGGCGCAAAATTAAGTCGTTTAAAGCAGATACTTAACGTTAAAAAAAAAAAAAAAAAAATCTTTCATTGCCCCGCTGTCGTTTGCAAACTATGTCTGTCAGTGCACCACAAAGTTATAAGAAATTCCAATAAATAAACATACTGAGAAATCTCCCATTACTTTTATGAAGCGTAAGAGAGACATGATATAATGTAGTTTGATATATATTTCAGCTCAAAAGAAGTATAGTAAGACTGAGTACTCAGTAAGCGTGACTAAAGACAGCATGTATATAATGGGTCAACAATTCACCCTGAATGAGCTTCTTGTAATCAATGCAATAACCAACCAACAAGAGACACAAAAACAGTGTTCCCAAAACACCATAACTAAGTGAATTTTTGTCTAACAATGTATAGTCAGATCAACCAGGTATACAACTCCTGATGTTGGTACCAAACCAAAAACCCATAAGGCCATACAATCAGCCTCTGACATCGTCACCGTGGTGCACAACCAAAAATGTAGACATGAATTGATACTTTGTTTCTCCAAAACTTTGAGGGGTATCTCATTCCACCTCCCACTCTCTTCCCTTCTAGTATGTAGTGATGTTTTTCTGGTAACGTGCAATATTCCTGCACCGTACACGCTATATTTCAGAATTATATTCCAACCCTGGGCTAGTAATCACCGATTTCTCTAGCCAGATGTTCGAATTTCAAGAAGAAATGCTGTGTAAGTGGAAAGCTGCAAACAATGTACAAACACACGCATATAATCAAATTGGAATTCCCCACAGCAGGTAGCTTGCAGAATTACAAAACGCCTGTACAACCATGAAATTAACCCATTACAACAAGCCGGTACGACACGTACTTACAACATACAAGGCAATTGGCAAGCCGGTAGTCGGAACACATGCACATCCACCTAACACGTAGATATATTTAACTTTTCTAACACCTTTCATCGCTTTATACTAATACTAATCATCACAACACTTACGATAGCTCGCGGCACCAGTAATTGCACTTCAAGGAATGCGTACTTCAACTCATGGAAAAATTAAGTACTTGCACACGTTTCACCACATCAGCAGTTGGCAGCGTTTATCAACTTGCCCAGAAAGAGAAACAACAATATTTCAAAGATATTCAACACAAAGTAGGTTTGTTTAGAATCGATAATATGACATTCAGAAACCTACACATTTGGGCATTCGATTTTTAGGCATTCAGTGAAGATGAAAGCGATATGCAGCAGGTGCTATTATTAAAGAATATTTAAAAAATTGTAAAACAAGTGTTGGGTATGGAACTCAAAAAAGTATGCATCGAATACACGAACGTGATGATGCCACTCCGTTCATTTGAGACAGCAACATTACAACCAACAATGTATGGCCTTAAAACACTGTTAAAAGTTCGATCAATTTTTTATATAGCTATGAGAATACATATTTTCTTCTGAGTTATATAGAATAGAAAATTATACACTAATAAAATGAAGGTCTTTGACACTGTCTCACATAGCATTGTAATTGAGAAACTTGGAAAGATGTGGAATAATTAAAACAGAAATAGCACTACTTGGGTCGTATTTGACAAACAGATGCCAAACGGTTGTTCCTAGATTACATAAAGCAAATGACTTTCAATAAAATATGGACTCCCACGTTTCCCATTTATTGTCTAAGTGAATGGCCTTCCCAAATGAATGTATTACCAACTTATCCCGCTGAAATTAAGAAGATTATACATTCTCTCAAAAATAAAAGCTCATCTGGATTTGATGATGTTTCCAATACATTACTAAAATTTGTTAGCATGTAGTAAGCACAGTCTTATCTGAAACATGTAATGAATCTCTAACTCAAGGCATTTTTCCAGAGAGATTGACATATGCGGTTGTTAAACCCTTCTTTAGGAAGGGTGAGAAGAGAGATGTCAATAACTACCAACCTGTCGCACTGGGTTGATATAATTTTCCAAAGTTTTTGAGATGATGATGTATTCTAGAACAGAATCTCACCTTGGAAAACAATAATATCCTCCATAGTTTTTATTTCAGAAGAGTTGTTCTATTGATAATGCCATTTGTATGTTCACTCACCAAATTTCACGAGCATTAAATAATAAAATAGCTCCAGCTACTATTTTCTGCAAACTATCTAACGCATTTTACTGTGTAAATCACAATATTCTCCTAGAAAAATTGAGGGATTATGAAGGTAATTGTACATCCAGCAAACTGATAATGCCATATCTAACCAAAAGAATGATAATTCAAGCAATATAGCCCAGGGACATAATTCTGTCTGGGGAGAAATAACATATGGGGTTCCCCAAGGTTTAACCTTAGATCCACTACTGTTCCTCATATGTAAACGACCTTCCATATAATAAACAACAAGGAAAATTAGTTTTTTTTCCAGATGACACTAGTATTGTGATCAATTCAAGCATACATATAGAAACGGGGGAAATAGTAAACAAAGTTCTTATAAGTATACAAGTATCATTGACTGGTTTTCTGTGAATATTCTCAGCCTCAGTTTTAAGAAGACACAATGTATTCAGTTCTGCACATCTAGAAGAAGTATTATAGCAGTGATAAGTGTAACACATGTTGAGGGAATAATAAATATGGTGGAAAATTCAAATTCTCAGGGGTTTATATTGATGAGAATTAAAAATAAAAAAAGCACACATTTAGGAATTCCTAAAAATCTTAGTACAGCCACATTTGCACTTAGAATCATTACAAATCTTGGGGAGATGCGAACCAGTAAGTTGACATATTTTGCATATTTTCATTCAATAATGTCACATGGAATAATGTTCGGGGTGACTCATCTTTCAGAAAGAAAGTGTTCATTGTTCAAAAATGTGCCGTAAGAATAATGTGTGGTGCTCACCCATCATCTTGTACACATCTGTTTGAGGAGTTAGGTATTCTGACTACTGCTTCACAGTGTATTTATTTCCTCACAAAGTTTGTTGTAAACAATCCACTACATTTCAAAAGAAACAATGAGGCACTTCATTACAATATCAGAAGGGAAAATGATATTAATTACCCCACATTAAGGTTGTCTTTAGCTCAAAAAGGGGTGCACAATAGTGTAACAAAAAATATTTGATCCCTTACCCAAAGATATAAAATGTCTAACAGGCAGCAAAGTAAAATTTGAAAACAAACTAAAACAAACATCTGTACAAATTTAAACAAAAAAAAAAACTTTATAAATGGACTGCATGTAGCCATATTTAAAAATTAAGCTGCAATATGTAGGTAAAATGACTCATACCACATCATTACAATTTATCGTGCAAATGATCCATGGAATATGTTACTAACTAGCTAACTGATTGATTAACTAATTAACATACTGCCATAAAAATCCGAGATGCACACTGATGATACAACTTTCATCACATCACAGAATGAAGTGAAAGATGCAGAACAACTGAACAGCGCCATTATGGAAAAGGCTGCTCATTGGTCCCACAAAAATTGGTTGGCATTAAATAACAAAAAAATCCTCTTTAATATTACATATATTAATAATGGACAAAATGAACTCAAGCCCTTTGTAAAATTTTTTGGCATCTACATGGGCAGAAAATTATGCTGGAATACCCACACAAAAATGCTCTGCAGTAAATTGGTAAGAGTTCTATATTTCCTTTGGAAACCGAAGGATTGTGTGAGTAAATATTTAATGCTTATGGCATTCTATCCCCTTTCCATACAGACTTACACTTGGCAGAAAAGCTGCTGGGGCAAAGGAAGTTGTCCTCTGGAAGAAAAAAAAGCTACTGGGTGGATTTTTGGCTTAAGTAACTTAACTTTTTGCTGAAAATATTTTGTTGTGCACAAAATATGTAGCCTCCAGGCTACAAATACTCATAATACTTATGCATATCAAACAAAATGTCCACATGTATGAATGTAGATTAGATTTACTTTCGTTGCAATTGATCCATAGTGAGGAGATCCTCCAGGATGTAGAACATATCAGAAAAACAATAATACATGACAAATATTTACAGCTGAAACAAATAAGCTAATGCACCTTCCACAGGTCCCAAGTGGAATGAATGTCATTTTTTTGATGAACACTATATGAAAGAATCATTTTACAAATACTAATGCACTGAATTTAAAATTAATTTTTTTTATTTATAAGGTAATAAACATGTAATATAACTAATATAATACTTATTTTAAATGAATACATTACTGCACTGAAATTGTGAAGAAGTTCTCTCTCTCTCTCTCTCTCTCTCTCTCTCTCTCTCTCTCTCTCTCTCTCTATTCGTTTAGTCGGTTCCGACTCTTCGTGACCCCGTGAACCAAATCATGCCACTTTTTCCTGACTTGCACTTTCTCCTGCAGACCTTCCAGGTTGGAACACATTGCTTCTGTGATGCCATCGATCCATCTCATCCTCTGATGTCCTCTTCTTCTAGTTCCTTCAATCTTCCCCAGCATTAATGTTTTTTCCAGCAAGGCATGCCTTTGCATTGTGTGTCCAAAGGAGGTCAGCTTCTGTTTTAACATTAGACCTTCCAGGGGGAAATCTGGTTTTATTTGCTCCAATATTGGTCTGTTGGTTCTCTTTGCAGTCCATGGAACTCTAAGAAGTTTCCTCCAACACCACAATTCGAAGGACTCAATTCTTCGCCGTTCTGCCTTTCTAATGGTCGAGGTCTCACATCCATACATCACTACTGGAAATACCATAGCTCTCACAATACATATCTTTGTTGCTAGTGTTATTTCTCTGGACCTTATAACCTTGTCAAGGTTTGACATCGTCTGTCTACCAAGCAAGAGGCGTCTCCGGATTCCATGGCTGCAGTTGCCATCAGCAGAGATCTGGGAACTGAGATAACTGATTGTGGTCACTACCTCCATGGTTCTCCTGCTCTATCCCACGAACTGGTAGGTGTAGTTGCCATAATTTTAGTTTTCTTCACATTCAGCCTAAGACCGGCCTTTTCACTTTTGTCTTTCACCTTCAGCAAGAGTGTTCTCAATTCTTCTTCACTTTCTGCCAACAGGATTGTATCATCCACATACGTTTAGGTTGGAAGAAGTTATGTTGTATATAATTGTATATAACCCACATGGAGCCTGAAACAGGAATGTACTGGCTAGTCCTTGGAGTCAAGTATAGACAAAAACAATTTTTTACATGTTAGTTGAATATTTTGCAGTAGTACATCATATGCCACAAGGGAATTGCATGGAAATCAATTTCAAATGGTGGTAGAATAATGACTGGAAGATAAAGCTTTGTGCATAGCACAAATTACTTTGTGGATGAACAGGATCTCTTTTTTTCAAATGTGACAATGAACAAACCAAGTTTTAGCTTATGATATTGCTGCTGAGTCACTAGATTAGCCCCCCCCCCTCTCCTGGTAGTGTGGAGCACTGGTGGAAGGGGGGGGGGTAAGGAGCGAGGGGGGGGGATGGAGGAGAAAGATGACAGCATCCATTGACCTCCGCTTCACAAGGGTGTGCATGACAAGCCACGTCGTGGCCAGTTGCTTAAGCGAAAACTACCTGAGTCAGGGAGGGGTCCATCGAGGTCTAGGCGGACATACTGAAAGCAGCACTTATGGATTGAATAATAGCTCTGTTATGGTTACATGTGCCATACTATTTTAGGCTGTTGACAAACAGCACATGCTTGCATCCTGGTTTTATAATCTCTTTTTATATTTGCTCCCATAAAGTGCTAATTTGATAAGTTTCATTGTCGGACAAATCAGTGGACATGGCAACCCCTGCAGTTTAACGAAGATGAGTGTCCACTTGTTGGGAGGTACCAGGGGTCAAAGACAGTTCTGTAAAACATCACATAGTAGTTGGTTTGAGGAGCTGTGGATAGTGTGCCATTCTCTGTGTAACCTGGTTTTAGTTTCATGTAAGAGTTTGTATAATTGTGTGTCCTGTTATTGTGCTTCTGCTAGTTTGTCATAGTCATTATCCATTGTGAGTGTGTTGATCCTGCAGAGGTAATGTGGCATGGCCGTGTCTGTGCAATGAAGCTGTCGAACATCTGTTGTGAACTGCACAATATAAGCTAAATGGTAGAAATGCCTTGGGTAACAATCTTTCACAGTATTGCAACCTGCCTTCCACAATATCGTTAAAGTGCCGTACTGCTTTGCACACTACCAAAAATTCCCTGCCATCCACTTACATCTACATCTATACTCTGCAAACCACTGTGAGGTGCATGGCAGAAGGTACGTCCCATTGTGCCATTTATTAGGGTTTCTTCCTATTCCATTCATGTATGAAGTGCAGGAAGAATGATTGTTTGAATGCCACTGTGCTCACAGTGATTATTCTGATCTTATCATCCCGATCCCTATGCGAGTGGTACATAAGGGATTGCAGTATATTCCTTGAGTAATCATTTAAAGCTGGTTCTTGAAACTTAGTAAATAGACTTTCTCAGGATAGTTTATGTCTATCTTCAACAGTCTTCCAGTTCAGTTCCTTTAGTGTCTCTGTTACACTCTCCCAAGGCTTAAACAAACCTGTGACCATCTGTGCTGCCCTTCTCAGTATACGTTCAATATCCCCTTTTAGTCCTATCTGGTATGAGTCCCACACACATGAGAATATTCTAGAACCAGTTGCATGAATAATTTGTAAGCAATCTCCTTTGTAGACTGATTGCACTTCCCTAGTATTCTATCAATAAAGTGAAGTCTACCACCCACTTTACCCATCACTTGACCTATGTGATCACTCAGTTTCATATCCATACAAAGTGTCACACCCAGGCATTTGTATAAGTGGGCCGATACCAACAGTGTCTTTTTAATATTATAGTCATAGGACACTATGTTTTTTCATTTTGTGAAGTACATAATTTTACATTTCTGAAGATTTAGAGCAAGTTGTCAATCTCTGCACTATGTTGAAATCTTATCAGTATTTGACTGAATATTTATGCAGCTCCTTTCAGATAGCATTTCATTACAGATAACTGCATCACCTGCAAAATGCTTGATTTTACTGTTAATATTGTCTGCAAGGTCACTTCTCTGCAGCACACCCAAAGTTACTTCTACATCTGACGATGACTCCCCATCTAAGATAATATGCTGCGTCTTCCCTGCTGAAAAGTCCTCAATCCAGTCTCAAATTGCACTTGATATCCCGTATGAACATACTTTTGACAATAAGTTCAGGTGTGGTACTGAGTCAAATGCATTTTGTAAATCAAGGAATACTGCATGTACCTCACTGCCTTGATCCAAAGCTTTCACAGTCACATGAGAAAAGTGTGAGTTGGGTTTAACATGATCGATGTTTTCGGAATCCAAGCTGGTTGGCATTGAGGAGGTCATTTTGTTCAAGATACCTCATTATGTTTGACCTTGGAATATGTTCTATGATTCTGCAACAAATCAATGTCAAGGATGTTGGATGGTAGTTTTGTGGCTCTCTTCCAGTACCCTTCTTGTAGACATGTGTGACCTGTGCCTTTTTCCAAGAACTGGGCTCAGTTTTTTGTTCAGGGGATCTGTGATAGATTGCGGTTAGAAGAGGAGCTAACTCAGCCACAAATTCAGTACAGAATCTGACAGGGATTCCATTGGGGCCTGGAGCTTTGTTTAATTTTAACAATTTCAGCTGTTTCTCAACACTACTGACATTAATACTTATTTCATTCATCTTTTCAGTGGTATGAGGATTAAATTGGGGTAATTCTCCTGGGTCTTTCTTTGTAAAGGAAATTTTGAAAATGGAGTGAAGTATTTCAGCTTTTTCTTTGCTATCCTCAGTTCCAGTTCTTGTCTGATTCGCTAGGGACTGGACACTAACTTTGGTGTTGCTAACCAGCGTTTACATATGACCAGTATTTCTTTGGGTTCTGTGAAAGATCACATACATTGGGTGTAAGTCAACTTTTTGGGAAAGAAGTATGGTGGTTTCTGAAATTTTCTTGGCATATTTCTCCTTCCAGTAATTTTCAGGTCTGCAGCCGGATCCCGTCAACATTCTACCATGATATTTCGGCCCAGAGACATCCGGCCACCCTCTGGTGAGTAGACGAAGTACTGAAGAGACCTGATGCAGTCATGGTGTTTATAGCAAATTTTGTGCATGCAAATTGTACTGGCAGTTTATGGTGCATGCATTAGAAGGTGACATACACAAGGCAGCCAAGTTGTGTGTGTTGCCCTCAGTGGTGAAGTAAGAACAAATTAATCACTAAGTATTGACTGAGAATGCCGATTATGTTGTGACCACATCATTTTAATAATAGGATTCCAATTTTTATCAAGTTGAAAGCCATTGTCACAAATCATTAAATTATCAGAAAGATGTATTCCCATGGATTCTTTAATTACAGAGTCCCAGAAGCTGGAAACTGGTGCTAAATTTTTGGTGTTGTTGTATTCCATTGAAAGTCCTATGGAAATGCAATTTTCTGCCACTGCTGATTTTAAAGGTTGTCGCAGATTGGTGTGTCTTTCATGTTCTACACAGCGTTTGTGGACTGTTCAACTTGGCTGCCTCGTGCATGTCACCTCCTAACACATGCACTGTAAATCGCCAGTATGATTCGCGTGCATGGAATTTGCTGTAAATACCATGACTGCATCAGGTCTCTTCAGTACTTTGTCCACTCACCTGAGGATGGCCTGACATCTCTGGGCTGAAATATTGTGGCAGAATGTTGATGGAACCCAGCTGCAGACCCAAAAATTACTGGAAAAAGTATAGTGGTTGTTTTATTCCTGTTATTAACTGTGGGAGAACAGCTCCAATCATGGAATCACTCACATCTGAGGTAACGGACAGGTCTGCAGTGGGTAGTGGGTGTACTAACGCCACAGACTGAGAAAGGAAGCCTATAATTTTCTCAAATGCCTGTTGCAACTGAGAAGTACATTGAATGTCTCTTTTGCTCATTGTGTGCTTGCCTGCTAATACATTTAGCAGTGGTGTCTAGATGGCACCTGCCCAAGGTAGATGTTTATGATAAAAATTTACCAGCCCATCCTGAAAATTCCATGGTCGTGGTATTTGACTAATGATCTCAGTCCATTGTGTTATAAGTCATATGCCTTCATTGAATGTCCAAGGAAGGTAACTACTAACTGTAGCAATTGACATTTATTGTCACTGACTACAATACCGAGTTTGTATAAGGCACTGAAAACTAGTTTGAGATGCTCATCATGTTCATACTGAGATGTAGAGAGAACTAAAATATCATCTAATTGTAAGTAGGTATAGCAAAAGGAAAACTTGAAAGAACTGTGTCTGTGAACCTCTGCCAAGTCTGTGCTGCATTTTTGAGCCCATATAGCACATAAAGCTGACTGCCAAATGATTCTACTGCCCTCAACATACAGTGTGCATAAGGACCACAAAGGTAAAATGTGAGAAATTAGGGCTCTTACAGTGGGATATAGACAGTCATTTTTTCCCTTACTCTATCTGCAAGAGGAACAGGGAAAGAAATGACTAGTAGTGGCACAGGATATCCTCCACCACTTGCTGTATGGTGGCTTGCGGAGTGTCTATGTTGATGTAGGTGTAAGGAAGTTTGAAAAATCCAAATGAGCTTTTTTACAGAGGTGCCTGCTAAACTATAACTAAAGTCATCAATATTTGGAAATGGATAACTGTGTGGGTTAGTGTGGGTGTTGAGAGCCCGACTGACATCACACACTCTTATGTGTCATCTTTCTTAGCTACAAGATAAAAGGTGAGGCCCAAGGACTATTGGACTGTCTGATGATACTGGCTTGTAATAATTCCTCTATAACCAACTTGTCCAAGCAAAGTTTATCTGGAGTTCATAAAATGCACCTTATGTCTGACTGGAGGGACCTGCATAGTGTTGATTGTATGGAGAGTTCCACTGTGGATAGCATGTTGTATGCACAAGCAAATCTGTTTAGGTTGGGGAGTGGAGGACAGTAGGTGCACAGGCACCTGCAGAAGGGTACATTGGACTGCCCTGTGGTGGGGCTAGTATAGATGGTGCAGGTTGCTCTGATGGTGGACATCTAACTGTTGCTAGGTCCCCCACAATCACTGACTCATTCATGGTGATGATGTCAGAATGATGAGGTTATTCTCTAGGGAGCTGCTCCAAGTATACACATGCATCCATGAGCTTGTCCATAGATGCACAAATTTTATCACATATAGAGTGGTTTTCTTCACGTAGGCAAAGTGTTTGTTGTTTGACGGAGAAGTAGTGTTGAAAGATTTATTGCAATTTTAATGATGATGCCATGCAGTCTCAGAGTATTTGTTGATGCTATTTGTGTGTTGGCAGAAAGAAGGATTTGTCATTGGAGTTTGTGGAAGATGGAAAGCAAGGATGGCTGTGGACTGCCAGTGATCTTAGTTACACAACATCCATTATCGTAATGTAGAAGAGTTCTAAGTGCCAGATAAGGGGTGAGGTGGAAATGTCTTAGAAGGTCGGCCTCAAGTATGGGTTCCTTGATGTTGATATGAAAAACTGCCATGAAGACATATCTTTTAAACAATGGTAAACTAATGATAATAATGAATACATGAGTGGCACCTTGTCATTTTTTCAGACAAGATCTAGTTCTGTGTACAGTATCATGATGGATCTACCTGTCTGTGGAGGCTGGGAGGCTAACAGATATTGACAGATTGTATTTGCCATAGCTTACACACTGTTGTGTTTGACTTCTTTGACAATGAGGTGGCTAGTAATAATACAGTTAATTAGAACACTCTAAAAAAGTACTACTTTATTAATTACAATGAAACTTATATTTGCTCACCAGGTTCAGCTGTAACAATGCAACACCACACATGGACTTGCAGTTCAGAACACTAAATGAGCCACAATTATTGAATTGAATGAAGTTCACAATGGCCTGTACTGTGACTTCACTTCATTCACTAGAAAACACACATCCATAGACACTTGTTGACACCATTCTGATAGCGTTGACACATAGGCACAGTTCACAGGAGATGGAAGTCTCTTCACTCCCCAATGGTTGATATGGGCTGTGTCATGGTGAGTAGGCAGTACAATACGTTACTTTGAGAGGAACTTCCTGGAAGTGGGCAGGATCCAACAAGAAACAGAGTTGTCCTCCTGGCCTCTTCTGATGCTATTTCAGGGCAGAGACATGGCAGTGGTACCTTGGAACTACAGGAAGCATGGCTTCTTCCTAGAATATCAATGGCAGCTTGGGATACTGCTTTGCTGTGCAGTATCTCTGTGGTGGTCAATACTTCTTGCATTACTCCTGATACTCTCAAAAGTTGTGTGTGTGTGTGTGTGTGTGTGTGTGTGTGTGTGTGTGTGTGTGTCTTCTATATTTGACAAAAGCTTTATTGGTTGAAAGCTTATTTTATGACAGTCTTTTTGTTGTGCCTATCTGCAACTCAGCGCCTCCGCTATATGGTGAGTAGCAACTATTCTTTCTGTAATATTGTTACAATGGGTAAAATTCTGTTATTTGCAGTCCTCCTTGGTGTCTTTATCTCAAATGACCAGCAGTGACATTTAAATGTTTTATGACTGGTTTGTTATTACTTCTTATATGAAAATAAAGCTTATTGACAAAGTTCAATTTAAATATCATTGAGAAATTAGATAATTTTGCATTTACATTGGTCTTTCTATATACCTCAATCCCACCTTTGATGTCTCTTAAAAAATCTTGGATTTTGTTTTCTGATAAATCTGAGCATGCAGTTAATGAATTTTTTCCATACCTTATTTTAGTGTTATTATTTGGCAGAAATGGTCTGACAGTCCAAGATCTTTTGCAACTAAACCATTCTTTTCCCTGTCCATATTTGTAACCACATGGTCATTACATATGCAGTCATTGGAGTAACCCTTGTCACACTATTAACCAATAGGGGCATGCCAAAACTCTGAAGGATATTAATGAAAGTGTTACTCATTTTATTCATGAAATTTGTCTTTATGTCTCCACATAAAACTATGCCGACATTTGTACTTGAGACTTTACCTAGTATTTCTGTTGATTTATTGGCAAAAGCGTCCGTATTACCACTGGGCAATCAAGACACACACAAAACGATTGATTTCTAATAAGAAGCACAGGTAATAACTGGCCCTGATCATACCTAGCAGATAGGGTATAAAGAGCTGAGATAACAAATGCCTCAAATACATGTAAACTTAGCTCTGTGACAGCCATGAAACCCACTTCCTAGATAACTCTTTTACTGACTCACACCCTGGAGCAAACTTTTTGCCACTCCAAAATTCTCTTAAAACATCGTTTTGTTTGTTGTGTGATCAGTATTCATTAAGAAATTAATTTTTAAATTCAGAAAGAATTTTGCATCTTCTCATAATGTCAGCTGGCCATCACGTAGCATCTCCTGACAAATGACTCCTTATGAAAGAAATTTTCTTTTTCTCTGACCATGTGTTAGGCAAAACATCCTCAAAATCATTCCAGAACTCTAATGGGTGAATTTGTTTGTCAGGATCAAAATGTAAAAACTGACAACATCCAATGAAAGCAGTGTCAACTGAAGCCACATGCAGTAGTATTATAGGAAGTAACAGAAGTTACTCTATTTTCTATGTTAATAATATTAGTATTTAGTTCTTCAGCTTGTAATTCTACTGCTTCCACCCTGTCAGAGAGTCTTTTTATCAACATGTTCACAAAATTTTACACAGTCAGATTTTACTTTCTTAATATCTTTTGACAAGCATTTACTCTAAAAGTTACTTCTTCAAATCAATTAAAATGAAGTTTGGATTCATTGCCTACTCTTTCTTACAACCTCCCTTGCAGAAGATCATCTGCATCTTTGAAATCTTTGCAAACTTTGCTAATTTCACTTTTGGAAGTAATATACAATATATTTAATTGTTGCCCAACTTTGATTTGCAGATCATCGTGATTAGCATAAATTTTTATAATTTAAACTATTCAGTTTTGAGGTCATATCGTCCTTTAATGCTCTATTACTATCCTTCAGTTCTTTATTACTATCCTTTAGTTCTTTGCTACTAGACTCTATGGGAACGGGATATGATTTTTGGCCGAATGCAATAACTATCCCCATTAAATTCCACATAGAGATATATTTCATAGTTAGCCATAAACATGTATACAGCTTGAGATACAGAACAGAACTAAAAACTAACATGGAAGCTCAGCAGAGCAATAAGAGTCCAAAGATGGTGTTAATCATCGTCGATACAACCTATCGACACCACACAGGCCTTCACCCCCCCCCCCCCCCCCCTCCCCTCCCCTGCAGTTCGGAGTGAGGCTTGAGTGGAGGTCATGTGGGCGTCAGCATCGGTAGTAATCGTGCGAGGCAGCAGGTGCACGACCGGGATTTCCATCTCGGTCGAGGTGGAGTGCGGAGGCGGAGTGATTGGCGGCAGGTCCACCTCATAGTCAGTCAACCAGCGGGCCGGATGATGTGTTGGCTGGCCAGAGAGCAGGTATGTGGAATGGTCTGCAGCATGGTGCAGGTGTGCCCACCCCAAATGCAGATCAAGATGTCCCAGGAGATGAACATGCGAATTTCTGACGGGTTGCACTCACGGGGGAGGGGCAGGCTATGCACTACACTGACATTTAATTGCCCGTTGGTGGGCAAGGATGTGGTGTCTGTTAGAAGCCCGAGCGCACGGTCATTGAATGTGACAATTGACACATCATCCAAGCGGTGTGGTGGCATGTTGCAGCACAGGTTGAATGTGGGAGAGCGAGTCTCCGCACTCGGTTAAGTGGTGGCGAAACCCATCCACGAGGTGGATGGCGACGTGCCTGGAAAACTTGCAAATGGCAACAATGAATCATGGGTTGGAGAAAACAGCACCATGGGATGAGACAAAGTATTTTGAGGCTCTGTGGCGGAAAAGTTGTCAGGAGGGTCCAATTGAGACGGCAGAGGGGTGTCGGAGTCCACAAAAGTCCTGTGCAATGAAACAGTTTGAGGACAATCTTTAACCATAATGTTGAACGTTGTCTCACCCCACCGGTGTACTTTAAAGGGGCCGAAGTAGGGTGATTGCAGGGGTTGTCTAACAGAATCATCCCTGATCATAACGTGGGAGCAAGTGTTGAGGGCGGTTGGCAAGTAAGTGTCCGGCGGGGAATGGCTGATAGGCGGGTGTAGCCATGCATGTTTAATTGTTTAATGTTTGAAGTTTTGAAGTGAGTGTGCATGCGACTTATGAAATCTTGGGGAGGGGGGGGGGGGGGTGCGGGGGCGGGGGGGGAGGGTATCCTCAGGTGCTTGAGGCAGGATAAGTTCCCCTGGGAGGACTGGGTTCTCCCCGAAAACGAATTCAGAGGTGGTTCCCTGTAGGTCTGGTTTAAAGGTCAAACAGAGACTGAGTAACATGCATGGAAGCACCTCAGACCAAAGAAAGTCATGGCACCTGAGGGCAGTTTAGAGGGTGCAGTGCCAGCGTTCAAGTAACCCATTGCTTTGCAGGTGGTAGGCTATTGTATGAATTTTTTTAAGACCACAGAGGTTACATAAAATGGTGAACAGAGCAGACTCAAACTGCTGACCTTGGTCGATGGTGATGATGGTCAGCAACTGAACCTGGCAATCCATGAGGAGATGAAACCCTCGGCCATGGTTTCAGTGGTGATGTTGGGTAAAGCAACAGCTTCCACTCAGCGAGACATGCAGTCAGTTGTGGAGAGAATATATTTGTGGCCCTCCAATGGTGGTAGTGGACTGATTAAGGTCGATATGTACATGATGAAATGTTCCTTGCAGAATGTCGAACTTGCCTAGTGGAGGGGAGGTGTGGCAGCCGATTTTGTTGCTTTGACAGGAGATGAAACTGCATGCCCAGGTCTGACAGTCCCGTTTAATATTTTTCCAAATGATATGTTTGGATACGAGCCATGTACTGGCATGGATGGCAAGGTGAGCGAGGTTATGCAAGGCGCTGAAGGCTTGCCGGCACAATGTGGGCGGGAGCAATGGCTGCAGGGTGCCAGTAGAAGAATCACACCACACCTTGTCCAAACGCCAGGGAACTTGGCTTTGGTAAGCACAAGAGATGTTTGAGGATCTGCGAGGAGAGCTTCAGATTCCTTGTCACAGGCCTGGAGAGTGGCCAGGTTGGATAAGTCAATGATGCGTGACACAGTATTGATGTGAGAAAAAAATCAGCAGGGACGTTTTCTGTGCCTCTGATGTAGCAAACATCTGTTGTGAATTGAGATACTAAATCAAAGTCGCAGAAATGCTGAGGGGGTGGGTCCTTGGGAGGGTTGCAGAAGGGGTCTGCTAGTGCTTTGTGATCGGTAAAGATGAAGTAAGGATGGCCCTCGACGCCGGGGCGAAAGTGTTTGATGGATTCATAGACCAACAAAGGAGCCCTATCAAATGTTTCTTCTGAGCTGTAGACAGTTTTTTAGAGAAGAAATGAAAGGCAGAAACCATGTTGGCTTTGCGTTGCTGTAGTACTGGCGCCACTGCAATGTCACTGGCGTCCGTAGTGATGAACAACTCAGGCAACAGGTCGGGATGGGAGAGTGTCACAGCGTGAGCTAAGGAAGATTTTAGAGCCTTGAAGGCCTCCAGCATGGGTTCAGTCCAGCAAACTGGTTTAAGGCCTGAAGTCTGTTTGCTTGACAGCAAGTCAGTCAGCGGGGCCTGCACAGTGGCGGCAGAGGGCAGATGCCGATGGTAGTAATTTATTGTACCCAAGAAATGTCAGAGTTCTTTGTAAGTAACAGGAGGTGGCAGTGATGTGATGGCCTGCATGCTGGATTTGGGAGGCTGTATTCCATCTGTGGAGACAGTGGAACTAAAAAATGTGACAGAAGACTGGCGCAATTGGAATTTGTCCTTGTTTACCTCGACGCCGTTGGAGTTGAAGGTCTGGAGGACCTTGGATAAATGATTTTAGTGTTCCTCAGCCAAGTTGCTGAAAATGAGTATGTCATCCAGATATGCAAAGCATAACTCAAACTGTCCTCAGATTGAGTCAATGAAACGTAGCCATGTTTGTGCCGTGGTTTTCAGGCCGAATGGCATGAAGTTGTATTGGAACAAACCGTGCGGCATGATAATTGCTGTCTTTGGAATGTCTTCCGGTGCTATGGGAATCTGATGATAGGCACGTTTACAGTCAATAACACTGAAGATTGCGGTGCCCGGTAACATACGAGAGAAATCATTTATCTTCGGCACTGGGTAATTGTCCATGACGGTACAAGCATTTAAGCATCTCTAGTCACCACGCATTCAGAAGAAACCATCATGTTTAATGATGAGGTGAATCAGTGAAGACCAGTTGCTGTCCGACGGTTTCAGGATACTTACTTCCTAAAGATCGTTAATTTGCTGCTGGGCCATGCGCAAGTTAATGAGGTTGAGGCATCTAACCTTGTTCCTAATAGGAGGGCCAGCAGTGTTAACTATCTTGTGCGTCATTCCATCAGTGACAGAAGAAACTGAGAATTGCACATGAGCCTGAGCAACGTCCTGACATGAGGTTTTTGTACGAGTGGGGTGTGATGAGGTGTAACCGTCAGCGCAAGTGGGAAAATGCACCACGAAAGTCACATGCCAATTACGTGAGTGTGAAGTGTGCTTCTTTGGAGAGGTTGGGTGCATGCGCAGCATGGAGTGGTTGGGACATGCAGCGAATGTCTGTCTTCAGCCTTGCCTTGGGTAACCGGTGCGGGCGAGAGAGGTGTTGGTGTCGTGCGGGGAACAGCGATAGCTGCCGAGACACGTGGCCGGTGCGCAAGAGAGGGGGAATGTTTATCAACATGCGGGGCAGCTGCCTGCGTGGTGGGCATGGTCATATCATGCGCGACTGTCATTAGACACACTGTTTAAAACATATGGCACTGAATGTGGCGAGCGCATCAGGGGTGCAATGTCTAGCAGACGCGAATCGTCACACACAACTAATGTTTTTGGACTAACCAGCTGAGTGCTGGAGATACATGATTAGGTGGCAGCACTGTGGACTGCAGTTTCAGCAGCGAGGTACGAGCTGCAACGAGCTCGTTGTAAGTGTGTGTGCTATTCATTGTTTCAGCTCATCGTTATCCCAGCAGAGTTGTGTCACTGAGTCATACTCTGACAGTAGGTTAGTGATGCAGGTCACAATGTCACTCGCAAGAGCGGAGCACTCGCATACTAACTCACATGTCACAAGAGAAACAGAACGTGGAACATAAGTGTGGGAGCACAATATCTAAGTGTTAGTGGGATGATATAGCACTGAGCCCTGAACTACGTTCAGAGAGAGTTTGTAATGTGACAAAAAATCCATACCGAGGATTGATTCATCAATGTCAGCAATGTAGAAAGTCCACAGAGAAGGAGATAGGTGCATCGTAACTTTGACAGAGCCTGAGGTTTGTAACGTTGATGCATTGACAGCTCGTAGAAGTGACCTCATCGGTGAAAAGGTGAGAGGAGCCAACGATGAGGGTATGATAGACATGTCAGGGCCTGTGTTAACTAGGAAGATGAGCAATGACGAAATTTCGGTCACGTATAAATGACCACTAAGGTGGGTGGATGAGTGGATGGAGCGCAATGTGTGAAGACGCCTGTGAGGTTCCCCAAAGGGCTTGGTGTCTTTTAGATCCTGCAGTCAGCGTTTGGGTGGTGGCAAGGTAATCAACACTTCTTGGCATCATCGCCGAAAACCTTGTGGTACCAACACTACGGATGAGTCAGAGGTGGTGGTGATGGCGATTGTGGCAGTGGAGGAGGCTTGTCCTCATTGATTTGTTCTGGGATGTATACTGCCACGTATGGTGCATGGGCGATTCTTGAGTGCTCGGATAGAGGAGACAGTGAGTGGATACTGCCAGGCGGTGTACATGGCTCGGAGGTGGAGGGAGCTCTGCTTCTGCCCTCAGACGGCCGGTAAACAGGAGCAGTTGTGCCAACCAGTGGTGAGTGGTGTGTTGGTTGGTGTTGTTGTAGCAGTGCATACAGCTGGTCTGCAATGTGAAGATGAGAGCTGATTGACTCAAAGGAGTGCAGTAGCAGGTGATTCTGCAGGTCAGTAGGTAACTTGGCGGACTATAGTGCCCACAGAGTAATGTCCAGCATTGTATGTTCACTCACAAGTAATTGAAGGCGGCGCCAGAGTTGTGATGGAGTTCAGTCTCCCAGGTGCTCCTCGTACAAGATCTTGATGATTAATTCTTGTGGTGAGCAGGTGAGTCGGTTCAATATTGTTATCTTTGCAAACTTGTACTTTGGTGGAGGCGGTGGTGAGAGGAGTAGATCACAAATTAAGTCTGAGTGATCATGGAGGTGCGTGATGAGACATAGGAATTTAGAGTTCTCGTCAGACACATGATGTAACTTGAACAGATACTCCACAAGTGCAAACCGTGATACGGGGTTGTCCTCCTGCTTCAGCAGGCGGCCAGTGGATTGGGACAAAATTGGCTTTGGTATATCTTGGAAGGCCTGCTGGTCTGTGGTAGGAGCAGCATTACTGCACCCTGGCACCATAGGCATACGTGTGTTATTGGTAAGCACGTCCGAAGCAACAGAAGGTTGCATTGTCCTTGACGTGTCACGAAAACATAACGCGGCTGGCACGGTTGGTACCGTGGGAACGAGCGGTTGTGCAACATGTGTGGTGGCCCCATAAACTGGACTGAAGGTTATAGGTACAGATTTGAAATTGTCCACCTTGGAAATGATGCGAAAGGCCAGTGCGGCAGACAGAGGTGGAACTGTGGGACATTGTTCATATGCCACTGCTGACAATGAAAGGTGTTCATATTGTTGAACGTTTCCTTCACCAAGCATGAATGGCTAATGATGTCACAGTATATCGTCATCTTTCATTATGTGAACCATTGATTGTTAAGTGAGTCTTTTTTTTACAATATGTTTTGATTGTTTTGTGAATTGTGCATTATGGGAGATGCTCATTGCATGAGTTACCACTGAATACAATTAGTGTTGTTGTGAATGACCTCACAAGGGAAAAAAGTTACTATTTTTTATGTAATGGTATAAAGCTATGTTGAGTCGTCTATCTTGAGAAGCTCTGTATATCAGTTCATTGATGCAGTCACACAGTACAATGTGTGTAAATATTGTAAAGTTCAACATTTATGATTCACTCTTCTATTATGTCACCACTCCTTTCAATAGTTATTCCTGTGATAGTCATAATGGAGGTGAATCAGACGCTACTGTTGCTAAGTCTTCTTGGTTCAGAACTGATATTGATTACAGCAGTTGATGGCAAATTAAGTCATAAACACACTTACATTTCACACTGTATATTTTACACAAAGAATACACAAAACACAGCACCTCCTCATACAAACTGATAGGCTTGAACCACTCACAGCCTGTATTTTAGAACAAGACGAGTGATCATCTCAAAAAGGTAACAAAAAAGAATAATAAAACTTCACTTTTTCTTTCTCAGTCATGATTCTCTGATAGTTTCAATGGTAATACTATGTTTGTTATATAGAATTACAGTTATGTTTCCCTAATAAATGTGTACTACTTCTTACGAACTTTTAAAATGACCCTTTTATAAAGATTTTTATCACCTATGAAGAAACATCACATCTGCCCCCCACTGTCAGCTGGGTCATAATTTGATTCTTGCTTTTGACAACATACAGAAGTAATTGTTACAGTGATTATAAAATTTACAGGTTACTTATACGCTTTGAAAATCACAGGTTTTAACTAAAACGAATGCATGTATGTGGTCTGAGGAAGTACCTTTTTCATGGGACCAGACGATAGAGAAGGGTGTGAGGGGTTTATTATATTTTTCTTCTCATGAGAGCCATGTGTTTGCCCAGTTGATAACTAAAGCTTATGTTCTACACAAATAATATTATACCAAGAACTGCATATAGTGAAAGAAAATACTTAAAAATAGGTACTCATTATTGTCTTTACATTTATTTTGACTTACACCAAGCACAGTTTCTATTGCTCACAGTTCCTCGTCATATATGATGAAACTTACTTATTTATCTTTTGGTCAGTTAATGTCAATTAAACATTTCAGTTACAATATTTTTAGCCTTTTGTTCTCAAGGTTGGTCTTCATGTCGCTGCATTGTCTGAGCTGGCTGCTGGAACTCTCAGCATTGTTGATCCTCAGTCTAGCATGAGTGAATGCATGCAACATTCCTGTCAAGCTGAACACCATATTTTGCCTTGTGTCTTTAAGTCACAACCCCAGGACACTATGACAATTCACTTGTGGTGCAGTGAAAACTGAAGATGTCACAAGATGTGGTGTTGTGGGCAAGACATCAGTTTAGTAAGTTTGCCACATACTTGTAATATGATTTGGAGTAGTTTGCCTTATAGCGTTGGCCACCATCCTTTTGATGCACTGCACACACTCAGTCTTACTTGCCTCTTCTCATACTTCCTCAGAATTTCACTCTATCACACAAATTAAATTTCTTGAAACTTGTTCAAAATATTTGTTATAATAATAGCACTTTCCCATTCTTAAGAATTCTGTTGTCCTTAAATTGTGTACATTTTTAATATTTGGTAACAGGTAGGTTTGTCACCAATACAGAAATTTACATTGTTTTTCACACATTCACAATAATTAATTAATTCATTTTTCACATTCAAGTTACAATAAGATCTTATCATGCATTAAATAAACTTCTAGAAAAAATGTATTTTCTCTGCATTGGGCATAACACATGACTGCTTGACTTCTACTAAAATCCTGTTTTACTGTATTTTAGCCAAATCAATCAACCAATCGATCAAATGGGCATAACACATGACTGCTCAACTCATGTAGCTATTAAAATCATATCAACAGTGTACAGTGACAAATTGATCCAACAAAGCCTTATAACATTACCCTAACTACCAGCACTAATTCTCTTCCTCTTTTATAGAAATTCTTTAGCCTTGAACATCAATGCAAAGTCAGTCCTGTTTGCAGATGACATTTCAGTGCTGATTGAAAAAAATTGCTCTGCAGAAATCGCTGACTGTGCTGCAAACACTCTGGATTCTCTGGAAGCATGGTTTCAGTTAAATGGTCTGAAACTAAACATTAAAAAAACACAACTCACACAGTTCAAAGCAAAACAATCTAAACCAAGTGAGATCTATGTTCCACATAAAAATAAGAAGATAGAACCAGCAAGCTATTTTAATGTAGCATTTCCATAAGTAGTAAAAACAGTAAAACCTAACAATAATAAGCAATGGGTAACTAAAGGCATAAAAATTTCCAGTGAGAGAAACAGATTTCTGCAGTACTCTTGTAAGAAATATAGAGTAACCCAAGAATTCGCAGATTATTCAAAAGCCTACAAAAGAATCTATGGTAGAGTAGTCAAAGAGGCAAAAATTATGTGGAATGACAATTTGATAAGAAACTCATCTAACAAAATGAGATCCATGTGGAGAGTTATAAAGAAAGAAACTTGTAGTTCAGTGCCAAAGAAAAATAATGTATCATTAACACTAGAAGGCTCAAAAGTCACAGATTCAAATTCAGTTGTGGAAAAATTCAATGAATACTTCACTTCACTAGCTGAAGACCTCATTCAAGTACACTGTCAAGGACCAGTCCCAAGTTTCTCCAGCAAGTCATTGATCTCGACTGCTTCTATGTATGTGTATTAAACAAACCCCAATGAAATTATAAGTAAAATTAAATCATTAAGCAATAAAATGTCAAGTGGTCTTGATGAAGTACCTGATTTCATATTAAAAGCATGTGCTCACCACATAGCAAACCCCTTGGCAAAAATTTTCAACCTCTCTTTAAAAACTGGCGTATTCTCAGATATTTTTAAAATAGCAAAAGTTTCACCACTGCTAAAAAAGGGTTCTTCTGAAAAAATATCAAACTACCGACCCGTGTCACAGTTAAGTTTCTTCTCAAAAAATTCTAGAAAAACTCTTCTATGACAGGCTTTTAAGTTTCATAAATAAATATGCACCTCTTACAGTACAGCAACATGGTTTTAGAAAGTCTAAATCTACACAGACAGCAATTTTCGAATTCTTAGACTGCATTTTAAAATCCCTTGATCAACATAAATTAGCTGCAGGTATTTATCTAGATCTATCAAAAGCCTTCAACGTCCTGGACTATAACATTCTGCTCGAAAAATTAGAAAGACGAGGAGTAAGAGATGTAGCACATAGCTGGTTGTGTTCATACCTAAAAAAACCGCAGGTATAAAGTATCACTTCAGTATGAATTCAACAAAATGAATAAAACAAGAAACAACTCCTTTCTTTCTAGGGAATTAATAATAAAAAAATGGTGTACAACAGGGCTCAATCTTAGGTCCACTACTCTTTTTGATTTATGTGGATGACTTAGTTGAATATATGAGTCCCACAAAAACTACCCTGTTTGCCGATGACACCAGCATATTGCTCACTGGATGCAGTCCAGAAACTTTGCGGCCCACAGCAGAAAGTTCTATGAAAATATTTTCTGAGTGGTTCACAAAAAATAAACTCATTATAAATACTGAAAAAACTGTGTGTGTCGGTTTTCATTTAATTCCTCCAACTAATCAAATGTCTATTCAAGCCCAATTAAATAATGATCCCCTAGAAAATGTAAGTGTCACAAAATTCTTGGGTCTTTGGATTCAGCAAGACTTAAAGTGGGACACACATATAAATAATTTGTGTAGAAAACTATCATCTGTGTGCTATGGCCTAAGAGTTTTAAAGGCTACAACAAGCAAACCAACAGTACTGCAGGCATACTATGCACAGTTCCACTCACTAATCCGATATGGGATCATTTTCTCAACTTACAGTGTAAAGGTTTTTAGAATGCAAAAAAGAGCTTTAAGAATAATTTGTGGTGTTAAATAGATGGAGTCCTGTAAATCCCATTTTACTGAGCTTTGTGTTCTAAATTTTCCAAGTTTATTCATTTATGAAACTATCTTGTTAACTAGGGACTACCTCCTGAAAACAGGCAAACTGCTACAGAACAAAAGTGTACACAACTATAGTACCAGAAGGGAATCAAATATACATCAAAAATATCACAGAACAACCACCTATCAGAGGAGCATAATTAATATTGGTGTAATACTACACAATAAGATACCAGAGGAAATAAAAAATACTACTCATCCAATATTTAAAGCTAAACTAAAGGCACTTCTAATAAAGCACTGTTTCTATTCTGTCAGAGAATTTCTGAATACGTAACAAAATTAATTGTAGTAGGTACCTAATTTTAATTGCTAATACTATGTATTATTGTAACTTATCTTTGACCTGTCCAATATCAATTGTACAATTTGTGCTATATGATAAAACTGGACCAATAAAAAATCAAATCAAATCAAATCAAAGCACAGTGAAATTCTTTAGGACTAAACTTGGGTGAAAACTTAAGTTGGCATGAACACTCAGAATATTTAGTTAACAAACTAAATGACCTTTCTTTTGCAATGGGAGTGTTACATGATGTAATAGACATGGATAGCCAAAACATTGTGTACAACAGTTACTTTGAATCTGTCATCAGATATGGCATAATTGTTTGGGGTAATTCAAGTTATATGGTACAGATATTAAAAATTCAAAAAAGAATCATTAGGAAGATGTATGCTGCACAACCAAGAACCTCATGTTGCCCATTGTTTAAAAACCTAAATATACATTTTTGAAATTCTAATTTTCCTGTACAGTAAACCTGAACTTTTCAAAGAATTTCACTTCAAACACACTTACACAACTAGGCAAAAACAAAATTTTATGCTCCCTCCACACAGATTAAAGCTATATTCTATGACTCCTCAATACATGCTCCCTCCACACAGATTAAAGCTATATTCTATGACTCGTCAATACATGAGCATGAAAATATACAATGAAAAGCTGTGGTATTCTGAGCATGAAAACTGGTCATCTAAAGAAAAAATTACATGAACTCTTAGAGGAAATATGTTATTATTCAGTGGAAGAGATTATGAATGATGAGGTGATAATTTAAAGAGGGCAATTAACATCTAATTAAAAAATGTACAAAACTGTAAAAGTATTGTACTGGTAGAAAATTGTTCAATAACTATACTTGTTATTATTTTTAAGTCTGTAAACTAAATCCCTAACATTATATATAAAAACAAAGATGAGGTGACTTACCAAACAAAAGTGCTGGCAGGTCGATAGACACACAAACAAACACAAACATACACACAAAATTCAAGCTTTCGCAACAAACTGTTGCCTCATCAGGAAAGAGGGAAGGAGAGGGGAAGACGAAAGGAAGTGGGTTTTAAGGGAGAGGGTAAGGAGTCATTCCAATCCCGGGAGCGGAAAGACTTACCTTAGGGGGAAAAAAGGACAGGTATACACTCGCACACACGCACATATCCATCCACACATACAGACACAAGCAGACATATATTGTGTTGCTTAGTGTATGTGACGCTACTCTGCTCATAAACATTCTATGTTCACTCAAGATCAGGCTATCGGAATTTTCCTGTCTTGCAATAGCTTTTCCATAACTGGTCTGGGAAAAAATAGTTTTGGGTGCTGATTGTGGTCATAATTCATCCATTGTCTGCATTGAAATATTACCTAGCAAAATTATCTAATTTATATTTGCTGTTAAATCCACATCATGACTATCATTAATGTTGTCATCATTCTGATGACATACCATATCAATTGCTTGCATCAGCACATCAATATTTATTATTTCCTGCATCTGGTTGTATAAAATATTTACATTCAAACCAATTGTGGCTCGGTAACATGGCGCACTGTCATCCATAAAAAGTCAATCATTGTTTGGGAATAAGAAGTGACTGATGGCTGCAAATGGTCTCCAAATAGACAAACATAAGCATTTCCACTCAATGATTGGTGCAGTTTGACCAGAGGACCTGGCCCATTCCATTATGAAACCACTACCAGCTCGCACTACCTTGTTGACAACTTAGGCCCACGGCTTTGTGGGTTCTGCACCATGCTCAAACCCTACCATCAGTTCTTACCAACTGAAATTGGGACTCATTTGACCAGGTCACAGTTTTCCAGTCATTTAGGGTCCAACCAATTTGGTCATGAGCCCAGGAGAGGCACAACAGATGATGTCACACTGTTAGCAAAGGCACTTAAGTTGGCTGTCTTTTGCCATAGCCAGTTAACATCGAATTTCACTGTACCAGTACTTTCCTAACAGATATGTTTCTCATACATTCATCATTGATGCCTGTGGTTATTTCATGCAGTGTTGCTTGTCAGATAGCACTGGCAATTCTACACAAAAGCCACTGCTATCTTTTGTTAAGTGAAGGCCATCAGCCATTGCATTGTCCACGATGAGAGATACTTCCTGAAATTATTTGGCATTCTCAAGCACACCCTTGATACTGTGGATCTTTCAATATTGAATTCTCTAACGATTTCTGAAATGGAATGTCCCATTTGTAGTTCCAATCAGCATTCCATGTGCGTGGGCATTTCTTCATTTTATTTTATGTGCGTATGTGCATAGTAACTGGTGATAAACTAATTCCTAAACACACATATATTTTACACAGTATGTTTTACATGTAGATTACATAAGATACAGCATCTTCTCATAGAACTCAACAGGCTAAAGCCACTCGCATCTTTTTCATTAGAACAAGATGAGAGACCAACTCGAAGAGAGAGAAAAAAAAAAAAAAAAAGGATGATAAACCTTCACTTTTTCTTTTTCATTCATGATTCTCTGAGTGTTTGAACGATAATACTGTGTTTGTTACACAGAATCATAGTTAATGTTTCCCTACCAACTGTGCACTTCTTCATACAAAATTTTAAAATAACCCCTTTCCCTTTTACAAAAAGTTTATATCACCAACTAAATAACATCCCAGCAGCACCTTGTTAGGGCTGGAGTATTGTGGCTGGAGGGATGCCCGTATGGTGTCATTGCACAGCATGAGAAACTAGCAGTTTGCTAGGGCCTCTGTATGAAGACCTTGGGAGAACCACAAAGCTGTGGTGGTGGCAGTGTAATGCATGAGATGCACTGTATCACTCACCTGTAGAGGTCTGTCAACTCCTTTGAATCCAGCAGCTCTGCAGGTTTGATGAACTCAAGTGGAAATAACACTGGCTCCCCATACAAGATCTCAGCTAAAGATAGCTGCAGGTCCTCTTTAAAAGCTGAATGTATGCCCAGTAGCACTAGGCATAGGGATTTTGTCCACTGATCCTCATGGCAAATGAGTGCTGTTTCTATGGTGTGGTGCCACCTTTCTACCAGCCTAATGCTACGCACATGATAGGTGGTATTATGGTAACAACGCCCCCCCCCCCCCCCCCCCAACGGTTCTAAATCTTTGAAAATTGGAGTGACTGAAATTGGGGGCCCTAGACCACCGTGATGGCAACCAGACATCCAGAGCATGAAATCCATAGTTTTACTAACACTCTCACTATGGTCTCTGCCATGATATCAGATACAGGTGCACAATGCGATCAGTTGCCAAGGGATTCTGGTAGTGGGCTGACCAAATCCAGCACATGTTGCTGCCTACCTGCAGGGATGTTATGCTGTCCAAGTGCAGGATTAGCATGGTGGCCCATTTTGCACGAGTGGCATGTTTTGCAAGCCTGTGCCCACTGTTTGCAATTTTGTTTCACATCAGGCCAGACAAAATGATCTGTGCCTAGGTTGGTAGAAGGTCATATCCTTGGATGTGACAAGTGGTGGATGTTATTGAAGATGTGTTTGCACATCACGAGTGAAACGAAAGGGCAGACCATATCCTGTGACACATTGCATGAAATTTGTTTGTCACAACTGGGAAGGGTGTAGCATTCAAATTTCAGGCTGGTTAATTCACTCTGCAAGTCCTTGTGGATTTGTGGATCTTGTTCTTGTGCTGAGGTGAGATCTTCAGAGTTAATGTTTATAGACAGTGCATTGATGCTTGATAGGTAGTCAGCACCCATGATGTGTTAGACATTGATGGTGAAATGGACAACATAGTCAAGGAGGCAGAAACATCTTGGACAACAGTCTTTCCCAGGTTAGGTATAGCTTCTGCGAGTTGTCAGTGGTCAGTTTAAACTATGAATGGCATGCCTTCTATGCCCAATTTGAAGTGTCACACTGCTTTGTACAAGGTTAGGAGCCTGCAGGAGGAGGAGGACCATTTGCATCATGAATGAGTAACCTTTTGTGAAAAAAACCACAATTGCCATGTCATTGGCATCAGTTGGGACAGAAAAGATGATGTCTGTGATGGAGTGAGCCAGTGTGATGGGCAATTGCAGGCAGAGCTTGATGTTATAAAATGCTTGTTCCTGTCAGAGATGGCTTGTCACGTTTGTTTTTAGCTGTCAGCGCATCTGGAAGCAGGACCCTTATTGCTGCAACTTGTGGCAAATATCATCTACAGAAATTTATTGCTTCAAGAAACCTCTGTAGTCCCTGATAATTGGTCAGTTGGAGAAGTGATTGTATTAGTTCAGTTTATTCTGTCAGAGATTGAAACCTAGTACTGTTAGAGTGCATCAAAAATGATGCAGAGGTGCTCCTAGTGTTCTTGTTGTAACAGCAGGGAAAAAAAAAGTCATCTAAATACAAGAAACCGAAAGGGAATTGTAACAGTATTTTGTCAATAAAACACTGCCACTTTTTAGCAGTGTTTTTAGGCCATATGGCATGAATAAAAACTCACACAATCCTAACAGTGTTATTAATACAGTTTCTGGTACATCATCACTCACTGTAGGAATCTGGAAATATGCTTTTTGCAGCTGTGACACTAAAAATAGCAGCACCAGCCAAAGTGTGCATAAAATCTTGGATGTCTGGAATGGAACCATACATGTATTGAAGGGATGGTAGTCACCGCATAATCTATATGATCCATTTCTTCTGGGCATCAAGTGGCTGGGTGCAGCCCATAACCACTCTGATGGTCTGAAATTCCTGCCCGTAACAGTTTGTCTGATATTTTTGGCTGCATGCAGTCTGTTAGGCATCAGGCATCCTATTTTCTAATGGACTGGCAGTCTCAGCATGGTATTTATTTGGTGTACTGTGTTGTGTTTCACACCTTGCTGCAGAGTTTGTGTGCAGTGCATGTGGGCCACATGGGAAGTACATGAAAGAGTAGCACACACACTTTGAAGATTGATTGCCGTACTGGTCTGTGAATACGGTGTGGTTTGTGCTGGTTGGTCAGATTGTGTTCTCCCATGTTATTTCTGTTGCTACTGGTGTTGCTCGTGTTGTAGGCACGTGAGGTAAGCTCACACACTGTCCATCCCTTTCCTACCAAATTTAATTTAACTTTCAAGCTGGAGTTTCCTTTGAGCATTGCTATCCTTTCCTGCTTAGTCTATTCGAATCTCTTAGTCATTGCTTAAGGTTGTGTACCAGGGCCTCTTGAGGGTGACTAACCTGAAAAGGGAAGAGTCTGCTTTGTGTTCCCAGGAGGGGGGAGGAGGGAGTGGTTACAATGCTGGACTGCCAGTGTCACTGGGTACTGACTCTCCCAATAGTCTGGCAAAGTAACCCTGCTGCTAAGTCTGGTGAAAGGTGGATGTTGTAGAGGTAGTCGGTCTCTAGCTTGCTTCACACATGTCAGGGACGACGAACTGTCAAGTGCATTTTTCTTGCAGCTCAAGGTCCAAGGGATGCTCAACTGTTCCGAACTGCCTGATGGGGGTGTCACTGGCAGTGCACAATTGTGTGTCCAATGTCTTGCTCATTGATGTAGATGACTCTCAGGTGTTGCCTGCAGAGCCAATGTCCACAAGAAAGTGTTGGTTAGAAGCACAGTCCAATACATACAGTCTTGCATCCACTTCTGTGGGCATGAGCCAAATTGGTATGGTCACATGTCCCTTTCCTTAGGCAACTGCACTGTTTGTTGCGACCCATAGCACCCATTATGGACGACTTCTGGAGTTTGGGTGGTTGCATAGTCGTGAGCCGTTGCTTGCTTTCTCACCGAAGCAAGTGTGAAACCAGTGTGTTTGTGGTCAGGCTCCCTCACTGGCACAAGGACCACTTTTTACCATTGGTCTCATTACCACAGCTGGCTGCAGGTCAGTGCAACCCAGTTGGTTGCTGTCAAATGAGTCTGAGAATGCTTGGGACAGTGTCACAGTGCAGCTGCTGTGGTTCCCGTATAGCAGTTGATTGGAAGCAGGGAGCATTCTTGTACAATGCTTCTGATCCCTGACATTGCTGCAGAACTGCATATAGGCCCAAATATAATTTAATCTCCATTGAATCATACTCCTTCAAAATCAAAGTGGACTGAATTAGAGCAGGTAATCTGAGCAACCAGATGGACCAATGCGTGCTGTCTTGGCATAATGGTGGGACAAACAATCTTTCACACATGCTGTCATACCTGCAAAGGTGTTCTGCTACCAATCCGTTCTTTATAAATGACTTGACGCAGATGTTTTTCAGGTGCCTTGATAAGGTGCAGTAGTAGTGGTGTCAAATTTTCTTGTAGTTGGGGGTACATAAATAATGTCCTAATGGCATAAGCATAGTTAGCAACGTTACTCAGTAGAGCCACAAATTTAGGTTATCTTCCACACTGCTGCAACATTGTAATATGACCTCAGCAATATGAAATGTGGCCAGGTTTTCCAGTTTAAATGTCAGTAGGTTAGGTGTGGAGCCAGGTCTTAACAGGATTCCACTTAAGTCGTGTTTGTGCTTTGATGGCAAATTAGTCTGAACTCGGCAGGGGAGTGCTCTTGGCACATTCGCGGCCGGGGTACAAAACCAAGGCACACTTTTGTGAGGCACAGTCCGCTGGGCTCTGTATTATGCAATGAATGGATCTGGCGTGCCCAAGGCCAGTGCAGATAAATTGGGAAGCACATGTGAGCCTTCATTATGCAGTACGGGATTTGTTGTTTGACCAAGATTCTGATGATATGTAGCACTGTGTCTGTTGACTGTGAAGTTGCCAAGTAGGTTCTGTATTGTTTGTGTTTGTGTCCACCACTATTGGTGCTGCCTGCGTGATTTGTCGAAATGACACTTCCACATTCCACTTCCATTGCAAGTTGATCAGAGAAAATGATTTGCAGTTCACTAAGGGAGTCCCTGTTCTAAAGAATTTGCCCAAGAAAAGTATGGTCATGTAGATGTTCCATTTTTGGTGCCAGTGCAGTGTTGTGTAGCAGTATGCCTTCTATCCAGGAAGTGTGATGAAATTAAACTATAACACCGATACATATCCAGTATTGTACCATGGGATGCACTTCTACATGCTTTAATAACTCCTCTGCTGCTGTGGGTATCTATAACCATCCCACTACACCTTCTCCCAAGTGCTGTGGATGTGTATAAGAGTACAGTTCAGCAATAATAAAAGACTCCTCAGCATGGAATGCTGAGAGCATGTCTGTAGCAGCGAAAGAGGTTATATCACAAGCACAAAAGAAACACCTTTGCCCAACATGGAAGTCAGCAGCAGATTAACTACAGAGAGAGCACACAAGCATTCGCACCTTGTGGAAGAATAAAGATGTTATTAGTGTCAAAGACTAATTTATGACATATTCAACATTTCCCTCACTCTGTTTAAAACAGTGGGGATTTTAACTACACTATATGAGTACATCTGTCAATCAGTTGCATGCACCAGACATAGCACTGATAATTACAGCACAAACAGCTCTGCCCATGACAATGGATTGCAAGTTAGAACTCATATTTTATCAAGAAGAAATATAAAACTCAGACTATAGGGAGAGTCAGTACCCAGTCACACTGGCAGTCCAGCACTGCAACCCCCCCCCCCCCCCCCCCCCTCCTGGGAACACAAACCAGATTTTTCCCTTTTCAGGACAGTCACCCTCAAGAGGCCCTGGAACACAACCTTAAGCAATGACTAAGAAATTTGAATAGACTAAGCAGGAAAGGATAGCAATGCTCAAACAAAACTCCAACTTGAAAGTCAAATTACATTTGTTAGGAAAGGGATGGACAGTGTGTGAGCTTACCTCACATGCCTATAACTATAAAATAAATTGCCCAAGGAGATTAAAGTGATTATTAAAAACAAACTTAAGACTGCTTCACTTACAATCTGTGGAAGGTGCATTAGCACCTCCACCTCCACCTCCACCTCCCTCTCCCTCTCTCTCTCTCTCTCTCTCTCTCTCTCTCTCTCTCGCTCTGTAAATATGTATTATTGTTTTATGGCATTTTCTACATATCTGAGAATCTTCTCACTGTGGTTCTATGGAACAATAGGTAGATAGATCTACTGTATCTGATTTTAAAGAGTTCAGTTGTCAGTCACACATTTTTGTCATATGCTATTTGTTTATTCAAGATTACTGCCATTTTAACTTAGTTCACAATTTTTTCCCTATTTCCAGCCAAAATTTGTATTTCTAACCAAAAATTACATATGGTAAGTGAGCAAAACCAGTGCTTTCTTACACCTGTGGATGAGTTGTGTTGACTGTTGCAGTAGTTTTTGACACCTTTAAAATGTAAGTGAAGACTCGCAAAGTAGTTTCCTTGATGCTGGACTACATATTGCAGACGTGCAGGTATCTGAACAGGGCATCTATCGCCCTTACTGAAACTGTCTTCAAAAAGTTCCAGCCCAGTCCAGATGGATATGATCCAACAGCTGCCATTAAACACAGCAGAGTGTAAAAGTATGCAAGTGTACTGCTTTATCTTCTATCCATTTTGGACAGGTGAATACAATGTGTTCGTTTCCATCAGTACCAGGCCAATAAATATGACTGAAGAGGCTTACATGTGGGTTAGTAAGCCTTTATAATATCTCTAATGTGGGTCACACCCTAGTGACACTTATGTAGAACTGTGAGAATCACAGACCAGAAGAATAACCAAGTAACCTTTTTTTCCATATGGTGTCATCCCTTTGCCTGCTATAATTCGTGCTTAAGTGAAAAGCAATCATAGATAGGAGCACTGGCGGTGATCAGTAAATTGTTGAACCACTCACTTGGATGCAGTATGTGACATGTTTTAGAATATTATTACAAAGTGTGGCAGAGGCTAAGCATTCAAATATTATTGGTAAATGAGACACCGCATCAGTATTTGAGGTCTGGCTTGCCTATTTGAGAGGAATTTGATAATTATAAATGGTACAACATTGGAGTCTCTTAATGCTTATCTCTGAAAATCATAAATATGGACCAAAAATTTCATCTAGAATTTTGTGGATCCTGACCAGGTGAAATTTCCAGCCATTGAAATACATATGGACACTGTGTAAAAAAACCATATGTGATAACTAAGTTCATGTTTTCAGTTTAAGAGTAGTTGGCTTGTGACGTCAGTATTTATGAAGCAAAATCAATTGGCTATTCAGACTGAGCATACTTTTGATGAACTAAAATTGCCCCCACTGTGCACTGATAGTACTTACTTACTTACCTTGTGTGTATGGGTTGGCAGACATAGAGAGTACTTTCATTTAACTTTTAGTTGGTCAAAAATCTTGTATAGTTCTGTTTTCCAATTAAACTGTAAAGGCATTCTTAGGCAGCACTGAGTTTGTAAGTAATATGTGTAACATGGGATAGAAATGTGGCATAACATTTCACCTAAAAATATAAATAGAGTAGATCCACACAGAGGAGGCATTGAGTGTCAGAGAGGCACAATGAAGAAGACCGCTAAATATTATTCAGCTGTCAGACTAAGCCCATCATCAGACATAGACAGCGAAACACATGCACGTGCGCGTGTGCGTGTGCCCCCCCCCCCCCCCCCCCCCATACACACATACAAACCATGTGCACATGTGCCCAATGTGCCCACTGTGACAATGGGTGCTACGATCTGTGAGGTTGCAAAGAACTCCTCTACTCTCTACTGTAAGATCCTCTAGTTTAAATAACTCATGGGGGACTTCTTGATTGGGTGGCAAAGCAGACACTAATGTTGTGTACACGGAATTATGTGCAGGGAATGCTGAACTTTTATAGGGAAAACAGCACAGATGGTGCTGCATCCAAAACTTGTTAGTTTGAGATAAGGAGCAGATAAAATAACTTAAAACCTTACAGCAACATTTTACGCTCAAAGCAATTGTTTAAGATGAAGAGTGTCAGTCTCAATGTACCTTTGAATGGAGCATAAAATTTTGATTTTTATTTTTCACTATCTTTTAAGTAACTGTCTGTCCTTTCTATTGGGATTTCATGTAATTCCACAGGAACCAATCAACATGTGATGTCCACCAATCATGCTGGTCTTGGGAGTGGACCTCCACTTCTAACCAAATGCTGACTGTATGAATTGTTAGAAGTGCTCACAGACATTAATACTCCAGTGGGATGGTATGCCTACATAGTGATGTCAAGTTAGTGATGTCAAGTTAGCAAATATAGCAGCAATGCGCCGTGTGAAAGGCTGAAAGGTTTCGAGTGGAATGAGACTGAGTGACCGTAATACCATACACTATACCATCACTGGAAGGGAAATCCAAGATGCCACAGAAAACGTGCACATAAGACTCAAATATAAGATCAAGGACAGTAATGAGATATCTAGGGGTATTTCTGGACAAAAGTCATAACTTTGCCCATCACATAGGGAAAACAGGCAGAAAAGATACAGATGTAATGAATAAAATTATAATCATTGCAAATAGGCAATTTCAGCTCCCTTGAAGAGTCAGAGTATACCACCAGGATAGTGCAAGCATCTGGGCTCACAGACTGCAGCTAGTGAAGCCAGCTTCAACAGTGAGAAGAGTTCAATGAGGTGTGCTGCAAAGATTAATGGGCACCCACTGCACTACTCTGAGTGATGCTTTGTTAGTAATCCTAAGAATACGCCCACTGGACTTGGAAATTAGGAAAAGGGGAGCCTTTCACTGGTTAAGGAAAGGCAATCAAATGGAAGTATGAAGGGTGCTTGGAACTGAGGCTAATTTGAAATAGGCATTAAAAGATTGGATATTACAACTGGTGGCAAAATGAATGTGACACTTCAGGCACTGAAAGGACAACATATGGATTTCTCTCTAACATCAGGGAAAGATTAAGAATGAAATTTTTTAACCCATCAAGTGCATCGATACATTACCTGACTGGTCCTGGCCCTTATGCCACATATATATACAAAAACAGAAGACAGATGAATGACAGCTTGTAAGGGGTCCATAGGCCCTTACTATAAGTTTGCACTCAGCACAGGTCAATAGGGCAAACAATCGATAGTGTCGTGTTGCGAGAGCGAGTGTAGAGTTAGAGTCAGTTCCCAGGTTGCGGGCCGAGCCGTGTGGAGGCCTGTTGCTGTAATGCAAGGCTTTACCGACAAAGGGAGTGGCCATCGCCATGGTTTAGCCCCTTTGTGTTAGGATAATACGGGAAAGTGAAGAAGTATAATTACGAGAGTGATCAGTGATATTTCTGTGCCGATATTTTTGGTTTCGTGCCTACCGCGCCGGCATCATTTGGATTGCAGTGTTGGATTACAGTGATTGAATTTGCGTGTGACGATAATGAATAGCGAGGAAGCCTGTGCTGAGATTAGCCGTAATTAAATATGTATGACGAAGGCAGTGGCTGTCTCCTTCCTTTTGTATTTTTGAGACGAATATAGGTTCTTGATTAGTGAAGCTGTGTTGGCGTTCTTCTTGTCACCAGACATTTCATTATTACAGCATTTGAGAAGGACAAAATGGAATGTAACAACTCCGTAGCAGTCAAATCCGATTGCCAGCCCCATTAGGTACACGGTCACATTAATTAATTATTATTTGGGCTGCCATTCAGATCCCGAACAAGCGGGATACATAAATCGGAGGTGTTACAAGCTGCACCTGTAGCAGTGTGAGCACACCAGAACACACATTGTGGGACTGCATGCTCTGTGAAGATGCAGCATGTAATAGATGTCAGGTATTAAGGATATTGGATCCCAAAGCAGCACTAAGGAGCGAGTGACCTGGTGCATCTTGCACAACACTGCAGCCACAGTATCCAGGAAGGCCACAGAAGGCTTCACAAGGCATTCAACCATAAGTCGTCATGTGCCATCCAGTCTAGACAACATACTCTGCACATGGGATGAAGATAACTGAGGTCGGTGACCACCAAATGAATTACTGTCCCAAGAATTTACACTGTGTTGGTGCAAGTGATCATGGAAGGATGGACTTTAAGAAGCAACGGTGATGGATGGAGTTATTTGCTATAGTGGAAATGCTACTGACGTGCTGCCTGACACCCAGTGAATCCGGCAGACTATGGCTGTTGACCAGGTTAGTATGAGGGCAGATCCAGTAGTGGAGACATCCATCTACAAGTTAAGTGCACCAGAATAAATGAACAAACAGAGAACTAATTTTGTAGCATTTGTAGTAGATTAATAGCTGGGTAATTGGTTAAAAGTGTTAATGTAGTTTTGCAGTAGTAGAAGTAATTACAGTTTTTTTGTCTCTCTCTCTCTCTCTCTTTTTGAAAAATTAAGTGTCTGAAATAAATAATTAATAAATCATTTATTTCTATCCAAGGAAATGTATTTGTATGACCTATTTTAGCTTTTCAGATAACAGACGTGTAGTGCCTCAAGAATTTCGACACCAGTTCTAGAGACCCTTGGCTCACGAGAGTGAGAGATGGGAGAGAGTCTACCTCGTGTCAGTTTTCTGTGTGTACAGGGTGGACGTGTATCAAGAGAATGCTACAATGTGGACGGTTGATCGACACGGGCAAGTGGTTGCTGTACTTGCCACAGGAGCTACATGCCCAGCACAAAGCAAGCACGCCTTGCTCAGTGACGGTGTTATGTCAGCCATTATTGTGAACAGTTGAATTACGTTATATGAAAAGAAGGAGACACTTACTTACGTACTCTCTTGAGATTCTGATGGTAGGCTTGCGAGAACTTCAAGAGATTTCTGGAACTGAATTTACTGTAAAAGTACTTAATAGTTCTGATGGTCCGCGAGTCATTGGGCTTACGAAAAATTGTTTATTTACGTGAAAACTATTATGTGGTGTTCTGTTTGTGGCAGTGAAAATATAGTGGGATTGATTTAAAAGTATCTTGAGTGTACAGAATCATTTTGAGAGTAGAGAAAATTCCTCCAAACAGCATTATATCTTCGGAGAAGAAGCTGGGGAGATCGACAGAGCTGGCTATCCTGAAAAGAAGATCGGCAAAGCACCTCCAAGTAAGTCCAATGATGAAGGGGATGTGTGAGTGTTGCACACCAGAACCACATGGCTTCCTATAGTCGACAGAAACTGCCAGAACATGGTGACTGACGTGACAGGACTCAAAAAGGAGAAATTTTTGAAGTACATTGAGACAAGAAGATATTGGGAGTTGCCATAGCAACCAATAGTAACAAGACTTAGAAAATGTTCTGCAGAAATGGGTGTGGCCCAAACAGAAAAAAGGGTGAATGATTTAGTAAATACTACACAAAAGGAGGTGAAGAAAATACTTCGGATAAGAAGATTTGGATGTGGGGAGGAAGCAATTCTCACACACACAGTAACGCGCCACCAACATCGATTCAGAACTAGCCATCGCTATGACATTGAGTAAAGAGCCACTGGACTGGTCTGAGGTAGTGAATTTTAAAGCCCAGAGTGCAGATTCAGTGGCTTTAAGAAAAGAACTAAATGCCAAGTCAGGTGCTCAAAGAGCAGATTTAAATACTCAAAATGCTTCTTTACGAAAAGAACTAAATGATCAAAGTGCTTCTTTAAGACAAAAACTAGGTGATCAAGGTCTTAAGTTACACTCAGTAAATACACAATTGAACACCAAGTTAGATGCTCAGAGTGAAATATTAAGTAACCAAAGCAAAATGTTGAACAATCAAGCAGCTAATATAGTTTTGTTAAAGACTGAATTTGACTCTTTAAATAATAAGGTAGAAAATCTGAAATTAGATTTAAAGAGTGAACTCACCAGTTCTTTGAATACTCACGATGAACAACTATTGACTGAGTTTAACCAAAGACAGGACGAGCACTTTCAGGATTTAACTAAAAAATTAGAATTTGACATTGAAGATAAATGTAATAATGTAGAAATGGGACTTGTCAAAAAATTTGGATCATTTCAAAATGTATGCAATCTTACATTCAATGCGCTAAAGCAAAGGTTGCATGCCTTAAAAGACAGCACAGAAAGGCAGGATAAGATGATCCCTATAGTCCAATCGCAAATTGTAGGCATCAACACTCGAGTTGATGACGTAGAGAGAAATTTTAATGAAAAAGTGGTAACCTCAGACACACTAAATTTAAGTGGTCTGGAGGAACAGGTTGAGGAAATGATAGACAGAAAAGTTGCCGTGAGGGTAACCTCCAGCAACTTGTCTACAAGTTTCTCTTACGAACTCAATGACACTAAGAAAAATGTCAGTGAGTTATGGAAGGAATTTAAGCTTATGCAGGATAGAGTAAGTAACAGGGTGACTTCTCCTAACACCATATTAATTAGTGAAGTCATAACAGATTTACAATGGGGAGCGAATTCAAGATTGTCGAGGCAGTTCCAAAAATTTAAGCCAGACGGGGACATACATCTAACTCATTTTTTGAAACGATTTAACCAAGCCTTGCCTAAAAACTGGGAAGACTAAAAAAAATAAAAATAAATAATAATAATAATAATAAATTTTCAGTGTTGTTGTTGTCTTCAATCCTGAGACTGGTTTGATGCAGCTCTCCATGCTACTCTATCCTGTGCACGCTTCTTCATCTCCCAGTACTTACTGTAACCTACATCCTTCTGAATCTGCTTAGTGTATTCATCTCTTGGTCTCCCTCTACGATTTTTGCCCTCCACGCTGCCCTCCAATGCTGAATTTGTGATCCCTTGATGCCTCAGAACATGTCCTACCAACCGGTCCCATCTTCTTGTCAAGTTGTGCCACAAACTCCTCTTCTCCCCAATTCTATCCAATACCTCCTCATTAGTTATGTGATCTACCCATCTAATCTTCAGCATTCTTCTGTAGCACCACATTTTGAAAGCTTCTATTCTCTTCTTGTCCAAACTATTTATCGTCCATGTTTCACTTCCATACATGGCTACACTCCATACGAATACTTTCACAAACGACTTCCTGACACTTAAATCTATACTCGATGTTAACAAATTTCTCTTCTTCAGAAATGCTTTCCTTGCCATTGCCAGTCTACATTTTATATCCTCTCTACTTCGACCATGCTATTTTGCTCCCCAAATAGCAAAACTCCTTTACTACTTTAAGTGCCTCATTTCCTAATCTAATTCCCTCAGCATCACCCGACTTAATTCGACTACATTCCATTATCCTCGTTTTGCTTTTGTTGATGTTCATCTTATATCCTCCTTTCAACACACTGTCCATTACGTTCAACAGCTCTTCCAAGTCCTTTGCTGTCTCTGACAGAATTACAATGTCATCGGCGAACCTCAATGTTTTTATTTCTTCTCCATGGACTTTAATACCCACTCCAAATTTTTCTTTTGTTTCCTTTACTGCTTGCTCAATATACAGATTGAATAGCATCAGGGACAGGCTACAACCCTGTCTCACTCCCTTCCCAACCGCTGCTTCCCTTTCATGCCCCTCGACTCTTATAACTGCCATCTGGTTTCTGTACAAATTGTAAATAGCCTTTCGCTCCCTGTATTTTGCCCCTGCCACCTTTAGAATTTGAAAGAGAGTATTCCAGTCAACATTGTCAAAAGCTTTCTCTAAGTCTACAAATGCTAGAAATGTAGGTTTGCCTTTCCTTAATCTATTTTATAAGATAAGTCATAGGGTCAGTATTGCTTCATGTGTTCCAACATTTCTGCGGAATCCAAACTGATCTTCGCTGAGGTCGGCTTCTACCAGTTTTTCCATTCATCTGTAAAGAATTCGTGTTAATATTTTGCAGCTGTGACTTATTAAACTGATAGTTCGGTAATTTTCACATCTGTCAATACCTGCTTTCTTTGGGATTGGAATTATTATATTCTTCTTGAAGTCTGAGGGTATTTCACCTGTCTCATACATCTTACTCACCAGATGGTAGAGTTTTGTCATGACTGGCTCTCCCAAGGCCGTCAGTAGTTCCAATGGAATGTTATCTACTCCCGGGGCCTTGTTTCGACTCAGGTCTTTCAGTGCTCTATCAAACTCTTCACACAGTATCGTATCTCCCATTTCATCTTCATCTACATCCTCTTCCATTTCCATAATATTGTCCTCAAGTACATCGCCCCTGTAGAGACCCTCTATATACTCCTTCCACCTTTCTGCTTTCCCTTCTTTGCTTAGAGCTGGTTTTCCATCTGAGCTCTTGATATTCATACAAGTCGTTCTCTTATCTCCAAAGGTCTCTTTAATTTTCCTGTAGGCGGTATCTATCTTACCCCTAGTGAGATAGGCCTCTACATCCTTACATTTGTCCTCTAGCCATCCCTGCTTAGCCATTTTGCACTTCCTGTCGATCTCATTTTTGAGACGTTTGTATTCCTTTTTGCCTGCTTCACTTGCTGTATTTTTGTATTTTCTCCTTTCATCAATTAAATTCAGTATCACTTCTGTTACCCAAGGAGTTCTACTAGCTCTCGTCTTTTTACCTACTTGATCCTCTGCTGCCTTCACTATTTCATTCCTCAAAGCTACCCATTCTTCTTCTACTGTATTTCTTTCCCCCATTCCTGTCAATTGTTCCCTTATGCTCTCCCTGAAACTCTGTACAACCTCTGATTATACTTTCAGTTTATCCAGGTCCCATCTCCTTAAATTCCCACCTTTTTGCAGTTTCTTCAGTTTTAATCTACAGTTCATAACCAATAGATTGTGGTCAGAGTCCACATCTGCCCCTGGAAATGTCATACAATTTAAAATTTGGTTCCTAAATCTCTGTCTTACCATTATATAATCTATCTGATACCTTCTAGTATCTCCAGGATTCTTCCATGTATACAACCTTCTTTTATGATTCTTGAACCAAGTATTAGCTATGATTAAGTTATGCTCTGTGCAAAATTCTACCAGACGGCTTCCTCTTTCATTTCTCTCCCCCAATCCATATTCACTCACTCTGTTTCCTTCTCTCCCTTTTCCTACTCTTGAATTCCAGTCACCCATGACTATTAACTTTTCGTCTCCCTTCACTACCTGAATAATTTCTTTTATCTCATCATACATTTCATCAATTTCTTCATCATCTGCAGAGCTTGTTGGCATATAAGCTTGTACTACTGTAGTAGGCATGGGCTTCGTGTCTATCTTGGCCACAATAATGCATTCACTATGCTGTTGGTAGTAGCTTACCCGCAGTCCTATTTTTTTATTCATTATTAAACCTACTTCTGCATTACCCCTATTTGATTTTGTATTTATAACCCTGTATTCATCTGACCAAAAGTCTTCTCCCTCCTGCCACCGAACTTCACTAATTCCCACTATATCTAACTTTAACCTATCCATTTCCCTTATTAAATTTTCTAACCTACCTGCCCTATTAAGGGATCAGATATTCCACACTCCGATCCGTAGAATGCCAGTTTTCTTTCTCCTGATAACGACGTCCTCTTGAGTAGATCCGAATGGGGGACTATTTTACCTCTGGAATATTTTACCCAAGAGGATGCCATCATCATTTAACCATACTGTAAAGCTGCATGCCCTCGTGCAAGATTACGGCTGTAGTTTCCCCTTGCTTTCAGCCGTTCGCAGTACCAGCACAGCAGGCCGTTTTGGTTAGTGTTGCAAGGCCCGATCAGTCAATCGTCCAGACTGTTGCCCCTGCAACTACTGAAAAGGCTGCTGCCCCTCTTCAGGAACCACACGTTTGTCTGGTCTCTCAACAGATACCCCTCCGTTGCGGTTGCACCTACGGTACGGCCATCTGTATCGCTGAGGCACGCAAGCCTCCCCACCAATGGCAAGGTCCATGGTTCATGGGGGTAGGTTACCTTTTAGGAGAAGCATCATAATGGGGCACGGTAAACATCGAGAGTTTTTCATCTAGGGCCGACTATCAGAAAAGGTTTAAGGAGAAATATTGGTCAACAAGTGACCAAGGAAAGTTAATATCCGATTTGTGGGACCTAAAGTATAATAACAGTACATCGGGTACGATGAGAAAATATTCTGACTGGCATTTTACACGAGCAAAATATTGATATAAACCCATGGAGGAAGAGGGATTGGTAATAATTTTGATAAGGCGGTTACCCACTTACACTAGGAGAGACATATTATGTAGTGGGTGGAGGGAGGTAGAAGAACAGTTATCCTTTGTAGATGCAATTGGTGCCATAAATAAGGACCGAAATGAGAATGTACATCAAATTGGGAATCAGAACTACAGAAGGAATAATAATAATAATAATAATAATAATAATAATAATCTTAAAAGACATGAAACTAATTTGGCTAGATTACACTGGTATAATCAGAATAGTGGTAACAAAAATTATCAAAAAAAGACATCCACATTCCAATATAGGCCCAGTAACTACAGAGGAATTTATACCTAGTAATAATAGAGTACAAAATGGGAATGTCATACCTCGATTTGATAAGCAACCTGTGATTACAAAAAGTGAGGAAAACGTAGTGTGATCTGGACCCAGGGTCGGGACACAGGTCATAGAAATACATTAGAAGGCCTAAATCATAATAAATATGTTACTTTTATGAATAAGATACCCACCAAAGAATGGTTGTTACTAGAAGAACATACTGTTAATAGCATTAATCCACGACCAATTATAATTGGAAGGGTAGAAGATCTTGATGTTAACATATTTACAGGTTCGGGTAGTGAAGTGTCATTTATTTCTCGGGGTTTCTTTAACACATTAAGAACTAAGCATGACTTAGCTATAATACCAGTGACTGGAGTATATATAATTGGTATAACGGGAACTAAAAGTAAGGTTGTCAAATACAAAACCCAAGTAAATTGTACCATCAGCGATATTACGTGCCATCAAACACTCCTAGTACTAGAAAATATTAATAGGGATGTGTTATTTGGCTTGGATTGGCTATCAGAATTTGTCGTGTTAAATTTTGAGGGAAATTTGCTTTATTGTGGAAAGGGAGACTATAAATGTTGTGTACCATTTGTGGCTTTTTCCGATAATTCGGGTAGTATCAGTGATTATGTATGTAAATTTAAGATCAAAGATAATACTCCGTTCTTCCGTAAACCTTACCCAATACCGGTAAGCTTAAAGGAAACGGTTAAGGAGGAGAGAGATAAAATGATAGACAATAAAATAATAGAATGCAGCACGAGCGTTATAAATAATCCTTTGGTAGTAGTGAAAAAGGCTACAGGAGGTGTGCGGTTGGTACTGGATGCGCGCACCCTAAATAAACATATAGGAACTGAAAGAGATAGACCTGTTAACATCGACGAGTTATTGTCCAAATCTGAGAAAGCACAGTATTTTAGCCCGATGGACCTGACTGCTGGGTATTGGCAAAGCTGGTTACATCCAGATTCAAAGAAGTACACAGCATTTCTACTTGATGGGAAATCCTATCATTCTGATGTGTTACCATTTGGACTAAATATCTCGGTATCAGTATTTACACGCATGTTAGATGAAGCGTTAGGGAGACAGTTATTAAAGGATTTAATAATATACATAGATGATATACTGATAATCTTACCCACCTGGGACGAGCACTGCCTGACCTTGAAGAAAACAGTACAAAGATTTAAGGAAAAAAGTATTACAATAAAACTGTCTTAATTGCACTTTGTGTGGCAAGAGCTAAAATTCTTGGGATATGTAGTAGGTCTGAAGGAATTAAACCAGATCCAGAATGGATAGAGGCTATTAAGGAGTGTCCATAAGACAATTGAAGGGACTTCTTGGAATGGCAGGGTATTACAGACGCTATATACAAAGTCAAGAGTTGAACGACCCTTGACTTTTATGATACATTTGAAAATGTAAAGCGGGCACTATCAGAATCACTGATACTGCACCATCCGGTGATGGGTAACCATTCAAGATTTCAACCAATGCATCAGACTATGGTATAGCCACAGAACTTTTCCAAGGTGAATGGGGTTTGGGAAGTACAGACCATAGGTCAACAGCTTTTGCTAGCCGGAGTCTCAACATACATGAATTGAACTAAACAGCAACAGAAAAAGAATTATTGGCCATACTATAGAGTATACAAAAATTCCAAACACTAATATGGGGGTCCGAAATATATGTCTATATGGATCACCGAGCTCTGTCATTTTTAATGAATATTTGATTACTACATAGCAGATTGATGTGGTGGATGTTGCTTCTTCAAGAATATGACATTAAAATCCAGTATATAAAGGGTTCGGAGAATATTGTACCCGATGCTTTGTCTTGGCTACCAGTAGGCATGAAAGAACTAAAGTGTACGGAAGGACCTGGCACAATTTTTGTGATTAATTTTTTAACACTAGAATATACACTTAACAAAGTGCAAGAAATGGCTCAGAAAATAACAAATAACATCCCACATGATCCTTATTTTACAGATATTTTTGCTATGTGTGTTGTGAAGTCATTCCCTCCTAATCAAGATGGAAAATGGAAGATTGTAGGACATAATTTGTTCTGGAGAGACAGTAAGACAACCCAACATTGACATTTATGCATACCAAGTTTAGTAGAAGATGAGTTAGTGTGGTACGTTCGTAAGGGGTATGGACACATCGGTATAAGGAAATGTATTGCTCATATGAATAAGTTCTATTATTTTAAAGAGCTAGGACATAGAATAGAATCTGCCATTAAAACTTGTAAAATTTGTCAAAAGGTGAAAGAGGATAACACTCACGTTAAATATAAAATGTATCCAATCATTCCTAAAACCTTACATGACCTAACAGCTGCAGATTTCTTTGGACCAATTCCAAAAGGAAAGACAGGAGCGGCATATATTTTTGTCCTCATAGAGTGTTGATATAAGTACGTTAAGTTATATCCTATTTAGGAAGCAAACACACCAACAGTAATACACTGTCTGCAACAGTACTTTCTTCAGGCAGGAAAACCGAAACAGTTCCTTTCGACAATGGACCACAGTTTACTAGTAACAAGTTTAAGGAATTTATAGCATGGGAAAATATTTCTCCAATATCAATTTCCAACTATAATCCCTCTTCTACCCCTTGTGAAAGGGTTATGAAAGAAATTGGGAAGTTATGCCACACATACTGTCATGAAAAACATACACCATGTGCAACGAAAATGAAAGACTGAGCTTATTTTAAATGAGTTACCACATTTATCAACAGGCTTATCACCTTTCAAGGTAATAGGTACCCCATGAGTCAGTCTGTAAGAACATACTTGACACAGCACAACAACGAATGGGCAAATATAGCGAGAAGACTACCGAACTGCAATATAAGGCTGACGAGTTAGTTCTTGTGAAGCAGCATCTTCAGAGCTCGGCCTTAAAGAAAGAAACGCATAAATTTTTTTCGATGTATGAGGGACCTTTCCAAGAACAAACAATAATTCATCCTAAGGCACTATTTTTAGTAGATCCTATAAATGGATCAGAAAAGGGAAAGTACAATGTAAAAGACCTAAAGTTGTATATACCCCAGGGATGTTAACATTTTGTGTTAACGGGCGGAATGACGACTATCGGATCCCGAGTTGTGTTTGGTGTTACTTTCATATTCGTTTTTCCACACTGAATTCTCTTCAAATCTTATACTATCCTGTACTCTATTCTCAAATTCTTATACTGTCGTATAGTTTACTTACTCCTGCATACTCGTCTCAACATGGCAAGCAAGAGTTGCAGCAAATCAGTGATCTCATCATTATACAAAATCTTGCTTGTTTTATGGACACTGTGATTCGCCATTATATAATCACCTTAATGGATTTTGTTGTTATATCAAATCAGGACTGAAGCATATGGTAATGTCTCAGAATATGCAAGTCAACCACCCGCTCTGCTCTAGTCAACAGCGTAATGTTAAATAAAAGGTTACCCGGTGTATCTAAGCCAATACCATGTTCCGCTCTAATCAGCGATAATCTTAAGCTTTGCCTGCAGTGGATTGCCGATTAGGTATATCCGCATTTACATCCAGAACACTTAATACCTAATGTAGATGTAAGTCGACAGCACACTCCGCTCTAGTCCTGATGTAAATGTGAGTTGACAGCACACTCAGCTCTAGTCATCAAGGATCTAGAATTCGATAATAATGAGGTTTTAATTTTGTCTATGGGTGTTACCAAGAAATATTAGTTTCACAGGAGATAGAGATTTAGAGGAAACATAACACAACACATAATATGATATAAACGCCATCCCCATATATTTAGGTTTTATTTTTGCCTAAATTAGTCTTTGTACGTAATCTCTTCATCAGTTTTCCATACAAACCTGTGTATAGAGGTATTGATGAATGGCAATGGATAAGAATTTTTTTTAAAAAAAAAGTGGAGAATTGGACCTGTTAAGTATTTGAAAGTATTTAAATCGTCTTTGGTGGTTAGATGGTAGGGAGTTGGGCCCACTAGGACATTTTATGACGTCCTCCTCGCTTATTCCAGGAGCACCCTTACCAGTCTTTGTGACTTGTCCTGCAGTCTCAACTGTAATGTCGACAGCAGCCAACACAGTCTCGGCATATAGTTAGGTCATATTTTTGCCTAGTCAATCACTGTATACTTAGGTCTTATTCTGGCCCAAGCTATTCTTGGAGAGTAATCTCTTCTCCAGTTTGTTTATGGAAACCTGGGTAAAGAAACTGCGAAAGATGTTAGATAGCTGGAGTATATAATGTAGTATGAATAATTATATATTTGTGATAATATGATACATAGTTTTATACTTAATACAGAATATTCTATGTCTTTTGTAGGATTTAATGCAGAGGGGAGGGTTTGTATTAGCTTTGAAAGGGGTGGGTAGTGCAGGTACAAACATGGCTAACACTACACTACACTACACTACACCACACACACACACACACACACACACACACACACACACACACACACACCACTCCTATCAGACAACCCTCGCAAACAAGTGTGACTAATTCTTCACCATTTGCCATTCCATAGGGCTTGCTAAGATTTTTCTTCGGGGACTTCAAAGGTGAAGGCGAGAATGCCCATTCTGCAGGAGACGTTTAACATCATACCTCCTCTGGCTTCTCACTCAAGTACCAGCGAAGTTCTGGCGAAGGGAAGTGGGAAGGGTTTCCTGTCTTTTGGGCTAACTTCTTTCACTTCTTCGATCTTAGCAACCATTTCTACTTTTTCCTTTCTTACTTCTCTATTGAGTACTGGTCTATCTTTCCCTCTTTCCATATGCATACACTTCTACCGCTGAAGTCCCTCTCAATTTCTGTGGTTTTCTATACCCTTCAACTTATTTTACATAAGTAGGCCAAAGAATCAGGCTACACGACTACCCAAACACTTGCACACAAAGAAACACGAAGACACAAACAGGAAAAGTACAGTTTGAGATAATGTGAGAACCGTCAAATGTTGTAAGGGGAAGTACGTGCACATAAGGAAGTATGCACACATTGTGTTACGGTGACAGTTCCACACTGCATACAGGCATGTACAGGGATATGCTTATATATGTAAGAACTATGAGGATTAATGTTTATTATGATGGTATTACATTGGAAATGTAATGGAGGACTCTAGGACATGAAGTGAAGTATTAAGAAGCACAAGTGGAGAGTGAGGTGGATTTTAATATTTCCAAGTAGTTTTGAGTTATAGTATAATAGGTATACTAGGGAAATGAACTATGAAGCCTATTCAGGAAGGAGGAGGAGGGCACACCCAGCATTTATTGGATGGAAAAGGGCAGGTAGGCAGACCCAAGAAGGGCTGATCGACACTGTGCGATCAGGGGCACCAAGAAGGGAATTGACCTGTACCATAGTAGAATAGGAATTTAAAGGGGCGTAGCTACCAAAATGGAAGGAGGAAGTGCATTCATAGGGTCAACCCGTAGGTAAGGTATAGGTACCGTTCCTAAAGGAAAAAGGCCAGTATCGTGACAGAAGTCACACATTTTGTAGAGATTGTTCTGGTAAGATTGGATTCTCTATTCCACTCACATTGTCATGTTTTATGTGAACTTTCAAGTGTCAAAAAAAGCATTTTCATTTGCCCAGAGTTCCTCCAGACTACAAGCTACTGTACGGAATGAAACTGTTAAGTATGAAAAGAAAAAAATAGTGCAGGGAATTATACTAAAGAATGATGTACTCAAAAGTCTATAACACCTGGAGTTTGTGATTGGAAATCAGAAATGCTGTCCACATGATCCCTAGGTATAAAAGTATGAACTTCAACATTAGGTGAGATGCTCAGATAGTTAGTATCAAAACAAAAAAAGAAGAGCTATGTATTAAATACACAATCGCTAGAAAAAAGGTTATATAAACTGACTGAAATGTAAATTAGCGTTATGAGAATATGATCTTGACGTACATAATGAACATGTATAAAATATTGCGTGTTCAAGATAAGGGGAGGGATATGTAGTGCCTCGAGAATTTCTACATCAGTTCTAGAGACCCTTGGCTTTCCACCATCTGAAACGCCTCATATTTTACGTACGAGAGTGAGAGACGGGAGAGAGTCTACCTCGCACCAGTTTTCTGTGTGCACAGGGTGGACGTGTATCAAGAGAATGCTACAATGTGGACGGTTGATCGACACAGGCAAGTGGTTGCTGCACTTGCCACAGGAGCTACATGCCCAGCACAACGAGCAAGCACGCCTTACTCAGTGACGGTGTTATGTCAGCCATTATTGTGAACAGTTAAATTACGTTATATGAAAAGAAGGAGACACTTACTTACGTATTCTCTTGAGATTCTGATGGTAGGCTTGCGAGAACTTCGAGAGATTTCTGTAACTGAATTTACTGTAAAAGTACTTAATAGTTCTAACGGTCCGCGAGTCATTGGGCTTACGAAAAATTGTTTATTTATGTGAATACTATTATGTGGTGTTCTGTTTGTGGCAGTGACAATATAGTGGGATTGATTTAAAAGTATTTTGAGTGTACAGAATCATTTTGAGAGTTGAGAAAATTATATATATACGGAGAAGAAGTTGGGGAGATTCACACAGCCGGCTGTCCTGAAAAGAAGATCGGCAAAGTACCTCCAAGTAAGTCCAATGATGAAGGGGGCGTGTGAGTCTTGCACACCAGCACCACACGGCTTCCTATAGTCGCAGGAAACCGCCACAGACTGTAATTTTGAAGAATAAATATAAATAAATGGTACACCTTCATCTTGAAATCACATTGTCTCACAGACAAGTTTAGGTTCAGTCACCAACAACTGTGGCAGCACACCTCTTGTGAAAACTAGGTTACATGCACCAATCAAATGTAATGGCAGCAAATAACATCCTATCGACTGATTTTGTATGATTTCACCTACATCTTTAGAAAGAAGTCTCATAGCTAAAGTAGTTTAAAATTTATAACACTTCAACTAAAACTGCATGACTACAGTGGACTTTACTCAAGTCAAATCAACACGACACAGCCATCAAATGGATGGTTAAACTTCCAAGATGCCCATTTCACTGCACATTAAAAACAAATTGTTATTCTGCCTAATAAATGCAATTGTTCACTGAATCCATTTGCAAAAGAACAAATCAATAATGATCTTTCCCTTTAAATAATAACAAATAGAATTTTAATACGTGTCCAAAATCACAATACAAGGAAACAGAATGCAAAATTCCAGTATGTAGCATGACAATGTGGTATGCATCAACCTAAGCACAGCAGTGGGGTGCATTGAAGGAGCCTCCCCGAAGATTGCGACAGCAATACACAAACAAGAACTGCAATCGGGCACACCCCGGGCAACGTTGATCTATCAGCGGCTAATACTTCAACAACCGGAACGGACTTCTGAGAAAATGAAGACCAATAAGACCCTACCCAAACAGTCTTTTCTAAGGCCACTTGTGATGATGTCGATAAACATTGAAGGAATATCGAGAGACAAAGAAGTTTTATTATCTGACTTGTGTAAAGAATATCAATGTGACTTCCTCCTGATTCAAGAAACTCATCGGGGCAGTACAAGACCCACACCCAAAATAGATGGAATGAAGATCATCTTGGAAAAACCACATGAACGGTACGGTAGTGCCATCTACGCCAGGCCAGGAATTAGAGTCACTTCTGCATCACTGACCAACAGGCAAGACATTGAGATATTAACTGTTCGAACTCAGCAATATAACGTTACCTCAGTGTACAAATCCCCATAATCAGATTTTGTCTTCACTGAGCCTGGTAATTTCAGCTACCAAGACTTTAATTTTGTATTGGGCGATTTCAACTGTCAGAGCACTACATGGGGCTGTAAAAAACCTAACAGAAACAGAGTGGAACTAGAGACCTGGGCTGAGGTACACGATCTACTGCTCATGTAGAAATAACAAAAATCCCCCCACAACCTGAGATGTATAACTCTTTTGTCAAACTCATTCAGAAAGTGTCTAGGAAAACAATACCGCGAGGATGCAGAACACAGTATATTATGGGACTGTCTGAGGACGCAAAGCCACTACTGGAAAGATACTAGAAACTCTTTGATAATGACCCATTTGATGATGAGACACTTCTAGCAGGCAATGAACTCATGTCAGTCATAGCTGAGAACCGCAAAGCTAAATGGTGTAACCTCATGGAGAACCTGGAAATGAAAGTGAACAGTAGGCGGGCTTGGAAACTGTTAAAGGACCTTAACGGTGATGCCACAAAGTCAAATTATAAATTTACTAATGTCATGGCAGACCAAGTTGCCACTGCACTCCTTATGAATGGCAAAACCCACAGCAGAAAGTATCAGGAACCATTAGCACGTGATCCGGCAGAGGAAAATCATCACCTCAAGGCACCATTTACAATGCCAGAAGTTACTGCAGCCATTTCCAGCTTGAAGATTAACAGAGCTCCTGGTATCGATGAACTTAAGAGTTGAGCAAATTAAAAACTTTGGCAGTAATACCCTACAGTGGCTGCTAGATTTGATAAACGCATGAGTAGAAAGGCTCCATTTTCCAAAAATGTGGAGGAAAGTCTGAGTGGTTGCACTTCTGAAACCGGGAAAGGACTCTGATGATCCAAAAAACTTCCGACCTGTGTCTCTTTTATGTCACTGTTTTAAGATCTTGGAATGCCCGACGCTAAGTCGCATAGAAAGCGTCGAGGAACAACACATCATCCCACAGCAGGCAGGTTTCCGACCAGGCAAATCGTGCTGCGGTCAAGTCCTGAACCTGACCCAACATATCGAGGATGGGTTTGAGAGGAAAGAGATCACAGGAGTGGTATTCATAGACCTTTCAGCTGCATATGATACTGTAAACCATCGGAGGCTCCTTAGGAAAGTATATAATGTGACAAGAGATCACCATTTGACATCACTGATAGGTACTTTCCTGCATAATAGGAGATTATTCATCTGTCTCCAGGGCAAGAAGAGCAGGTGGAGAAATCAGAGGAATGGCATACCTCAGGGAAGCGTCCTCACCCCAGCTCTGTATAATATATATACAAATAACCAACCAGTGCCAAATATCACGCGCCAATTTATGTATGCCGACGACACTGCAGTTGCAGCCCAAGGTAACAATTTCATGGATGTAGAGGAGAAATTAACCAGTACCTTGGAAGCTCTCTCCCAGTATTATGAGGCGAACCACCTAAGGCTGAACCCTTCCAAGACGCAGGTCTGTGCATTCCATTTAAAGAACAGAGAGGCAAATCATGAATTAAATGTAATATGGAGAGATGAACGTCTCGAGCACTGTAAAACGCCCAAATATCTTGGTGTCACGTTGGATGGCACACTGACCTATAAACATCATTGTAATGCCACAAGGGAAAAAGTCTCAACTAGAAACAACATCATCAGGAAACTAACCAGCGGGTCCTGGGGTGCAAACCCAAAAGTCCTGAGAACTTCAGCCCTTGCGCTCAGTGTGTCAGCCACGGAAACGCTGCTCCAGTATGGTCTGCATCAACACACGTGATAAAAGTTGATGTTGCGGTGAATGAAACGGCACGGATTGTTACCGGATGCTTGAGGCCAACCCCAGTGCACAAAATGTACTTAATCATGGGGATCGCACCGCCCAACATATGACGTGACATCGCTGCCGAAGCCAAAAAAAAACAAGCAAGAAAAGGACATGCGTCACCCTTTATATGGACACCAGCCTGCTGACTGACGGCTTTGTTCGAGGAAGAGTTTCCTGTCACATACCTGAGCCCTGAAAGGGTCGGCTGCAGAGAATCGTTTGAAAAGTGGAAAATCGACCTGAGAAACCCCCATAAAGATGTAAAAAAAGAACTGGCGCCTGGTGGAGACCTACCATACGTAGTCTGGAGAACCCTAAACCGTATGAGGGTAGAAGTGCCAAAGTGCAAGACAAACCTGCAGCAATGGGGTTTCCTAAAAGAGAATGAGAACACACACTATCTGTGTGGTTCTGTCCAGGATCCTCAACTCCTGCTTATCTGTCCATATTTAGACCAACCCTGCACAATGAATGACTCATGGGAGGCAAATGACACGGCCATATTGGCTGCTGATTTTTGGAAGTCTGAAGTCTAGTTCCGGACACGGAAAGTAAGCGAGCACAGCAGTACCATTAATCCAGGCGCATGAATATGAATCATTAATACTCTTCCCATTTAATCTACCGAAGACAGAATTTTAACAAATGAGAAAAATTATGATACATGAGAACAAAAGATTTAATAGAAGATGAAACACTGAAACACATGGACAAAAAATTGATGACTGAAAGCAGATCCATTGGACTTAGATATATACTGTATACGCCACCAGCAAATACCAGTTTTGCCAAATCATCTGACACCACAACTATTAGTCACTAAAATTGTAAGAATGTTATATTACTCTCCTTTCTATATCTGATACGGATGTGTTTGGGTCCTTTATCAGCATACTAGTATCACAGTTTCTTAGGAGCCCTAAGTGTCCCAGATAAATCATTTACATAGACCTATTACAAAATCTTGGAGCACACTTTACTTATTGTTTGCCCAGTCTGAATTGAGTCATATTTGTGTCACCAGTTGTTAGTGTGATCTTCTGTTCTTTACTGTCATGGTAACATCATCCATATGTACTATTTTAGTTTGCGAGATCATATCTTACTGACTTGCTGGCTATATTGGTATTTCAAGCAAGAACTAAAATCTTGTTCTGGCTTAAGTTACATTTGTAACCAGTCTACTGGTAAAAGTGTATTTCCTGAAAGACCGAAATGTGTGGTAGTACCATCCATTTAGAAAATTGGAGAAAAACTAGTAACTTTTAATTACTTACCCCTCCCCTGTGTTCTCAAAAAATTCTGAGAAGATAACTTCAACAGGATGCTGCAGCTAATTTTGGTATCTGTGAAGGCTTTCTCTTGTAAGTCAGTAAGATATGATCTCGCAAACTAAAATAGTACATATGGATGATGTTACCATGACAGTAAAGAACAAAAGATCACACTAACAACTGGTGACACAAATATGACTCAATTCAGACTGGGCAAACAATAAGTAAAGTGTGCTCCAAGATTTTGTAATAGGTCTATGTAAATGATTTATCTGGGACACTTAGGGCTCCTAAAAAACTGTGATACTAGTATGCTGATAAAGGTCCCAAACACATCCGTATCAGATATAGAAAGGAGAGTAATATAACATTCTTACAATTGATCCACAGCAAACACACTGACACTTACTCTTAGAAAAACTCATATTATGCAAGTCTAAATAAATCAAAGTAACGCAAGTTATCAGGAATTAAAATCAATGGGTGCATGCTAGATTAGGCTCCATGGCTACACTGCCTCGGCATCCAAATTGATAATAAACTGAGATGGCACCAGCATATGGCTAAGTTAAACAAAAATGTGTTCATCCACATCTACACACATACTCCATGAACCAATATACATTGCATGGCACAGGGTAATCTGTACCATAACTATTTATTCCTTTCCTGTTCCACTAGCAAAGGGAGCCAGAGAATAACAACTGTCTATGTGCTTCTATATGAATGCTAATTTCCCTGATCCTGTCTTTGTGATCCTTATTCACGATGTATGTGGGCGGCAACAGGATCATTCTGCAGTCCATTCACTAAGCTTTCTCAATAGTGTTTTTCAAAAAATCATCACCCTAAAGATTTCCATCGAGTTCACGTAGCATTTCTGTGATACTTGGGAGTTGATCAAAATTACTAGTGACAAATCTACCAGGAAACTTTTGAATAAGTTTGATTCTACCAATTATGCAAATAGGTGTGAATCCCAAACACTTTTGCAGTACTCAGTAATGCATCACACAAGTGTTCTGTATGTGGTCTCCTTCCTAGAAGAACTACACTTTTGTTGAATTACCCGAGCAAACTGAAGTTTACCATTTGCCTTCCCCACAAACAACCGAACAAGCTCATTCATTCTACATTGCCTTGCAACATTATGCCTAGGTATATAATTGATGTGACTGTGTCAGGAAGAGTACCACTAGTACATATTCAAATATCACAGGACTGTTTTTCCTACTCATGTGCATTAATTCACATTTTTGAGCAAGCTGCCATTCAACACACCAAATACAAATTCTACAATCACTTTAGAACAAACAGTTGCAGATTGTTGCTCACCCTCCCATTAATTCTTTTAAGTACGCTAGGAACAAACATGCTACTGTCACACTTCCCTGGGGCACTCCTGATGATATCTTTGTCTGCCTGCTTTGCACTTAGAAATCTCTCTTACTGACCTGCAGGTGAAGATGCTACCTTACTAGTGTACTTCCTACAGATATTCTCCAATGTCGTAATCTTCTGGGGCAATGAAGCTACCATAAAAAATGTATTTATTCTGTACAAATACACAGTAAGAGACTTACGTAAAACCGATTTTCAAAAATCTCACTAAAGCCTCTTTAGAGATTTAAGATTTCTTTCAGTCTTGTGTCAATACATAATTATGTTCTCTAACGGTATCTGTGGTTTTATGAAAAGGAAAGTTGCCACTCATCATATAGCGGAGATGCTGAGTCACAGATCGACACAACAGAAAGACTGTCACAAATAAGCTTTCAACCAGCAAGGCCTTTGTCAAAAATAGACAACAGTCTCTCTCTCTCTCTCTCTCACACACACACACACGAAAATGGAACTCACATGCACACGACTACAGTCTGGCAACTGAAGCCACACTCGTGTGCGTGCATGTATATGTGTGTGTGTGTGTGTGTGTGTGTGTGTGTGTGTGTGTGTGTGTGTGTGATGAAGGGTTTGCTGGCCAAAAGCTTGTATGTGACAGTCTTTTTGTTGCGTCTATCTGCGACTCAGCATCTCCACTATATAGAGAGTAGTAACTTTTCTTTCCATAATATTGTTACATTCCATCCTGGATTTTCCATTGTTTGGTATCTGTGGTTTATAACAGAGAGAATTCATGATGAATAGTGTAATGCACAACCACAATAGTAGAAACAAAAATAATGTACTATGCAAATATACCCAGGGTTCAGAATGGACTTCTACATTCTGGTGCAAAATTCTATAGGACGTTATCAACATATATCAGGAAGGAAATACGAAATACTCAGCTAACCAAAAACAAGTAAAATATTACCATAGTATCCCATTACTTTAAAGTTTATCTGAATATTTGGAATCATGGATGTAAACAACACATAATTCTAATATATAAAACATGTTTTTACTTTGCCAGTAGACAAACAGCTGTCAGTGAAGTGTGATTTATTAGTCTCATAATGTTTCTATATCAGTCATTTAATATAGGCAGGGAACAATTATGATTTGTAGTTTCTGATAATAGTGGACAAGATAGTTTTGGCTGTGCAGTACAAAAGCATCTAATAATTTTCTTCTGCAGCTTCAGTATCCACAGATGCTATTTGAGCTTCCCAGAAAACTATTCTACACCTAATGATAAATACAGTAATTAGTATATGCTATTTGTAATGTATAGATGTCAGTAGAAGTTGTACTTCTAATTCAAAATTACTTCATTTATTTTTAAGAAAATCGATGTGTGATTATCTTAAATTCTTGTCCAAATTTAATCCAAGAAATTTAACTGTATCATCTTTCTCTCTAACCCAATTGTTCAAAATTATTTTAATCTCCTAGCAATTTAAATGTTTCTTTTGGATATGTACAGTATGGGATTTTGTTTTCAGTTCCAGTTTCAACCCATTTAACTGGAACCAGTTTTCTACGGTACTAAATAAGATTCTTCGAATAATACCATATTCTGCAAAAAATTTTGTAACTGGATTGCAGCCATTTTTGACAGGATTTGAAGAATACAAATTGGACAATAGCTTGCTCTGTTTTCACTTGACCCTTTCTTGAACAGAGGTTTACCTTCTGTTTACTTCAACAACTTGAGTTAAAAATATTAGTTGACTATTTTGATTATTTCAGTTACTGGAGATGCTGTTATGCTTTACAGTGATTTAAGTGTCCTTCACACCCAGTAGTATTTTTTAATGATAATATAACATTTTACACAGTCTTCATCAAAACCTTTTAAAATTCTGTAAGATACTGAGCTTCTTCATCCAGCCCAAAGCGATTTACTTTACTCTGCTGTATCAACAGCTGCCTTCTCTATATTTAACAAGTACTTAGAGGATAGTATGCTGAGGCATTTGAGATAAGTGTGTCAACATTGATGTGGTCTCAGAATTAATCTTTAATGCTCCAGTAGAATATATGTTATATTGAAAGTTCCTGAAAGATTAACACTATGTACAGGACCATGTCTCATACATAGAACCCTGTCTTTTGAGAGAAATGGTCTTTTTCGTAATGTAAGGCCTGCTAGTAATCGTGAATTCTCTGTTCAAGAATCACAAGAAGAGGAGGTATACTTAGAAAAGGTTGGGTGATATGGGAAGATTTCAGTTAGATTACCTCATGGTCAGACAGAGATTCCGAAATCAGCTATTGTATTTTAAGACATATCCAGGAGCAGATATAGACTATCACAAAGTAGTAGTAATGAAGAGCACACTGAAAGTTTATATGCAAGAAGTGGGATACAGAAGTACTAAAGAATGATGAGATATGCTTGAAGTTCTCTAAGGCTGTAGATATAGCAATAAAGAATAGCCCAGTAGGCAGTACAGTTGAAGAGGAATGGACATCTCTAAAAAGAGCATTCACAGAAGTTAGAAAGAAAAACATAGGTACAAAGAAGTTCACTGTGAAGAAGCCATGGGTAACAGAAGAAATACTTCAGTTGATCGATGAAAGAAGAAAGTACAAAAATGTACTGGGAAATTCAGGAATACAGAAATATAAGTCACTGAGGACTGAAATAAATATGAAGTGCAGGAAAGCTAAGATGAAATAGCCACATGAAAATATGAAGAAATCGGAAAAGAAACGATCGCTGGAAGGACAGACTCAGTGTATAGGAAAGTCAAAACAACCTTAGGTGAAATTAAAAACAAGGGTGGTAACATTAAGAGTGCAACAGGAATTCCACTATTAAATGCAGAGGAGTGAGCGGATAGGCGGAAAGAGTACTTTGAAGGCCTCTATGAGGGGGAAGACTTGTCTAATGTGATACAGGAAGAAACAGGAGTCAATATACAAGAGAGAGGGGATCCAGTATTTGAATCAGAATTTATGAGAACTTTGAAGGACTTAAGATCAAATAAGACAGAAGGGACTGATAACATTCCATCAGAATTTCTAAAATCACTGGGGGAAGTAGCAACAAAACGACTATTCACATTTGTATGTAGAGTGTATGTAGAGTGTATGAGTCTGGCGACATACCATGTGACTTTCGGAAAAATATCATCAACACAATTTAGAAGACTGCAAGAGCTGACAAATGTGAGAATTAACACACCATCAGCTTAACAGCTCATGCTTACAAGAATAATGAACTGCAGAATGGAAAAGAAAAATGAGTATGTGTTAGATGATGATCAGTTTGGCTTAGGAACGGTAAAGGCACCAGAGGGTCACTTTTGATGTTGTGGTTGATAATAGAAACAAGACTAAAGAAAAAAATCAAGACATGTTCACTTGAATTGTTGACCTGGAAAAAGTGTTCAACAATGTAAAATATGTCAAGATGTTCAAAATTCTGAGAAAAAAAGGGGTAAGCTATAGGCAGAGACGGGTTATATACAATACGTACAAGAACAAGAGAGAATAATAAGAATGGGCGACCAAGATTGTAGTACTCAGATTGAAAAGAGTGTAAGAGAGGGATGTAGTCTTTCACCGCTACTGTTCAATCTGTACATTGAAGAAGCAATGATGGAAATAAAAGAAAGGTTCAGGAGTGGAAGTAAAATTTAAGGCAGAAGAATATCAATGATATGATTCACTGATGACACTGCCACCCTGAGTGAATGTGAAGAAGAATTGCAGGTTCTTCTGAATGGAATAAACAGTCTAATGAGTACACAATATGGACTGAGATTAAATTGAAGGAAGACAAAAGTAAGGAGAAGGAGTAGAAATGAGAAATGTGAGAAACTTAACACCAGGATTGATGGTCACGAAGTAGATGAAGTTAAGGACTTCTACTACCCAGGCAATAACCAGTGACAGATGGAGCAATCAAAAGTAGATTAGCACTGCAAAATGGGCATTCCTGCCCAAGAGATGTCTACTTGTATCAAACATAGGCCTTAATTTGAGGAAGAAATTTCTGAGAATGTGTGTTAGCAGCACAGAATTGTATAGTAGAGAAATCTGGACCGTGGGAACAGTGGAACAGGAGAGAACCGAAGCATTTGAGATGTGATGCTACAGACGAATGTTGACAATTAGATGGACTGGTAAAGTAAGGAATGAGGAGGTTCTGCACAGAATTGGTGAGGAAAGGAACATGTGGAAAACACTGACAAGGAGAAGGGACAGGGTAATAGAACATCTGTTAAGACATTATGGAATGACTTCCATGGTACTAGAGGGAGCTGTAGAAGGCAAAAACTGCAGAGGAAGACAGATTGGAATACATCCAGCAAATAATACAGGACATAGGTTGCAAGTGATACTCTGTGATGAAGAGGTTGGCACAGGAGAGGAATTCATGGCAGGCTAAATCAAATCAGTCAGAAGACTGATGTCTCAAGTCCATTTCATTTCAGGCACACAACTTTAATTTATTACGAACTTTAATGAGTATATTTGTTGGAAAAGAGTTACAGATGTGACATTGGAAGAGTTCTTGAAAATGCAATTAATTTAAAAAGAAGGTTCACTGACAAAGCCAGTGATCAAACTATTCTTGAAGTTCTACTTGGATTAATGGAAAAGGCAGATAAGGCTTGAACAAGAGACAAATGAGTCAACAAGGGCCTGTGTAGTCAAAGAGTTACATATTTGCTCACCAAATTTAAGCACAGAACATTATAATAATGCTACACCACAAAAAGACTACTCTCTATCTGAAACATGAGGAAAGGAATTACTGTAGTTTAGTGGTTGCATTTCTTCATGTTTTTGTTTGTTGCTTTTATCCAGGAATTTCCATTACAGTTACAAGTAAGGCGCTGGTATTTTATCAGTTACAAAGAGGCTATCAATATGTGAATAACTTATTCTAATCACTGTGAAATATACTGTGTAACCAATCACTAAACAAAAGGATTTTAATTACGTTCATTAGTTAGTGAGAAAATTAAAGCAATGCCTTGCATGTCATACACTGACATTCAAGAATTTACCACAAGATTATTGTGTCACTATAACAATGTGTTAGTCTGTTGAATAGCCACTGTTGTAATGCTATATATTATAATACAGTCCAAAATCTAACAAATCCTCACCATATAATTGAGCCAATGAGTGGCAAACAAGCACAGACATCTCTGAACTACCTCTGCATTTTAACATTACAGAAACAAATTTCAATGGCATAGCTGTTCCTTAAACCAAATAAATTAACCTTTACCTTTTAATATAAGTCTGGCTCCTACTCAATACCTTAACTACATAGTAAGTGGATACAGTTATTCCTTCCATTTTTTCTATTCCACCCAGTACAATAACTTCTACTTATATAATGTCTGTGCATTGTTGTGCCATACAGTTCCCATATTCTTAATAATTTGCAGTTCCCAACAGCACTTTCTGGAACACCACTCTGTTCCGAGTCTCATACCATTTCTTCTCAAAGCTTATACACCTGCTGGTTCACTGCTTGTACAATGCACACACTTGTGAGAGTAAAGTAGGAGGTATGAATAAAAGCTAATGATGGGTTATTACCCCTTCAAGAAGTCTCATTACAAATGGTGGAAACAACTGCTTTTTTCTGTTCATGGCAGGTGTCACAAGACAAGAAATATGGATGAAAGATAAAGTTTACCCTCTCCAAACTGTGGCAAACATTTCCAGAAAAACAAATCACATACTAAATAATAATAATAAGAAATAATATTCACACCCAACAAGTTTCTGCAAAGTGTGTGCTGACATCATTAAGAGCAGGAAGCAAAATGTGTCTGAAATGAAACATTCAGGCAATGCCATGGTTAGGATTTTTATCTTTGTTTGTGCATTTCAAAACAAACAAGAAGTTAAATTATGTTGAACAGTTTGTACAAGTTCCTTTTTTTCTTGGGATAAAAAAAAATGTTTTGGTAAAAGCTTTCGTATGTTTGTCATTAAAAACTGATATAACATACATGAATATACAGACCAGATATGAACTCCATAGCCCATCATTCGAATTTGTTGCACTCATTGTGGCAAGGCAATGTGCTAAATTTGGAGTTCAGCTACCCTGTTTGGGGTATTTGAATTCTGTCTCCAATGTATTAACAGCAACAGATGAGATCTGTGAACTTGACAAGGTAGAAATGGTAGGTTGGGCAGTTTTCAGGACAGTTGATGGGCAAACACAAAACAGAGGTATTAATGGAGTAACAAAGATGAAAAGGAAAGAAGTAGTAAATGGTGCAGGCAGTTAATGTCTGAAAACGCCTGACAGACAATAAATAAATCACAACAAAAAATTGGAAAAATGATAGCAATAGCAAGGGAGTATGAATGAAAAGGAGATTTACAGGTGTACGTTGAGGGAAACGTAGTGGCAACAATCAACTAAATGGTGTAAAGTAATCTCCCAGAGATAGTTTAAAGGTTTGGCGTTAGAAGGAAGAATGCCAAAGTTATGAGCCACTTGCATAGTGGATGATGAGGATAAAGAAAACTGAATAGAACAGATGTTCCCAATTGCCAAATGTGTCAGTCTCCACCGGGAGTAAGGATATGACGCAGGTCACAATCTCACAGAAATGGATACTTTTCTTCTCTATACAGTTTAAGAAGGAACAAATGTGGAACCAACAGGTGATATTTTTGATCAAACAGTCCATTTATCATTTGCTGTTTACTACACACACAAAAAAATCTGCATATAGAGCCCAAGCCTTGGAAACAGGTAGCTTCTTGATTTTTCATTGCACATACAATGTGACAGAAATAGTGGAATCCAATGATGACTTACTTTCTCCATACACACTGAAGGCCAACAGTCATGCACTAGTGATGAATAAAGAAAATGTAACATGCTTCCACAACCGGATGTTGTATGGAATGTTTTAAATACATCACAAATGTGAAGAAAGCAGACAACTATCTTCATCTCATTTAGGGCTTCATACTATTTAAAAATTCACTAAATATTTTAGGAATAAGAACAGAAAACTGTAAAAGTACTACTGATATTTGTTTGTGGACCAACTTTCAGCTGTCATCATGTGAAACTGTTGAAGAGACTCTTGCAAATTTTACTACAGGGTTTGCAACAAAAATAATTCATAAAAGATGCAATGTTTTCCTCCTATACCGTAATATCAAAACTGTGGCAGCAAAAAGGGACAAATTCATTTAACGGACAAGATGATTATTTTTCCCATTAGTAATGTCCTGTCTCTGCTGAAGCAAGTATGTAGAAAAGCTGAACAAATATCTTCTCATCAGATCAACTTCTTTTCATTTCGTTATGTTACATCAATATTTACCCAATTACTAAAAAAGTTCAATATTTATTTTCAAATATACAATTGTCAAACTAAACTGTTGATCACTACTTCGCATTTTCTCTCTCATTTTCTGGAAGCTCAATTTTCTTCTTTTTTATGTAATGCTGAATGCGCTCATCCAAACTATCACATTTTGGCCTCTCAAAGAGCGGCTGGTAAACTTTGCGTTTCACTCCATCAAGAAGGCATGAACTTTGTTCATTTGCATTTTGCTCTATATTTTCTTGCAAGCAGCACAACATAGAACGCACCATTGTTGTTTTAACAGCATTAATTGTCCAAATTCTCTGGAGTTCATGTATCACACTTATTAGTGTATCATTGTCCACTATCTCCCCCATTTCATCAAATTCACAATGGAAGAGATTAAGTGGAACTTCATTAGCAAGACAATACTGAGGTTTCTGTGGGTTAATATCAACGTTTAGTAAGTCCTTTATAACAGTGGGCTCCTCCTTGCCTTGACCAATTAAGAACAAAACACCGACAATGCATCTAATCTGGTGCCAAAGAAATCCTTTTCCTTTTACCGTTAGTACACACACGTCATATGATACTACTTTTGCAGGATCCTCGGAGACAACTTTCAGTTCAATGCTAAGAATTTCCCTTATATAATTGATTACTCCATTCTTTACATCCATTTTACACAAATTACGAAAATCATGGCTACCTACCAGATAGCATGTAGCTTCACTAATCCTCTGTAGATCTAAATTTCCTCTAGGGAAAAAATATTTGTATGTCCTAGATTTGCAATCAAATCTTGCACTGAAGCCTTGTGGTACAGGTGTCCAGGATAGAACCCTAATGTCACTTGGCAAAACACGGTTCAAAAGCTTTGGATACGGTAGTTCTGAGTTAGTGCTTCCTGAGTGTACTTCCTCTTCAGTCAAGTTGCTTCTAACATCTAATGTGAATGCCTGACAGAAAGCACTTACACCCTTATCTGTACGACCACATCGATGATAATTGGCAGTCTCCCTGCTTTCAACAAGGCAAGTTTTGTACAGAGCTGCAAACAGCTCATGTTCAATCGTTTTAGTGCTGTCCTCCTGTGTTGCTAGACCCTGATAATTCCATCCAAGATACAATACTTTCAACATAATATGCCTCTTAATGCAACTTGAAAAATCAAAAGCTCGTTTGCGCTTTGCTTCTTCAATACTGACTGTATTCTCCACTTCACTCAGTCGTTTAGTTAGTGAACACTTTAATTGTGTGTTATAGGCTTCCAACTGCAGAACTCTTGAGATCAGTTCTTCTTTTGACAACTCCTGAAGTTCTTCTTTTGTAAAGGTTTTTCTCTTCTGTTTTCGGGCAGGATTTTGGGCCATTTTGCACCTTTATTTTCAGATGATTTGATTCTGAAAGAAATATTGAAATATGAAAATTAATTACACCTTCTTTACCATTTCGAGAATCAAATCTGTATGGAATATTAACATTCTCTTTAATGAATTAGGAAGGAATACAGTGCTTTCTTGCACATAATCTGGTTACTACATTAATTCTTTGTTATTGCACTTACTTGCAGTCTAAAGACAATGCAAGAAGAAATGGTGGCTTAATGGTTTAAGGAAAAGATTTTTGTGGGCAAGGGGGAGGAGGGGGGGGGGGGGGGGAGTGAGTAAGCAATGAGGAACATATTCATGGTATCACAATAATTTTTGAGCAGCTTATAACAAACAGTTTTCAAACTCAACAGGCAGCAAAGTAGATAACTGGGGGGGGGGGGGGGGGGGGGGGTCAACATAAATTGCCTGGTAAAAAAAGAAAATTACATTCAGTGCAATGAAAACATAGTACAACTTACAGCATCTCAATCCCCTAATCAAATGCACCAAATGGTAATAGTGCACATGAGTATGTAATAAGCTCAGCACTAAGGTGCCTTGTGATTTGGACAGACACGGGGAGTCACACACACATTTCATATTTACTAATTCAAAAGTGACAACAGTGAAACAGATACACCAGCAGTATCGAAAAAGCACTTGTCCATCTGCACGGGTTCAAAAATCCAGATTCGACGATATAAAACAATAAAGTTAAGTTCAAAGTCAGGCCTTTGTAGTCATTGATAATGTGCGACTCTTCACAGTAATGGAAACTGTTTTCACTAAACTGTAACACAGATATCATCCCTGATATTGGATGTATTTTTTTTCCTCACTTCAATGAAACTCAAAGAGGCAGAAGAAAGTGTAGGTTCTCTTCCAAAGACCTTTTCATTCAACCGAGACTTCATAACGAATTTTTCCTTTTATATTCACCTATTTCTGTCTGATTACCACCAACTAGACATTCATTGCTTTCATTTGAATCTAAAGTGTAGTATGATTTCACCATTTTGAATGCTGATCAGATTAAAATATCAGATCTCTGTTTAACTTTATCGACTTCTTCTGGCAGATATTTGGATAACAAAGGAAGGAAAATAAGAGTTTCACAATCTATCAATGACATGGTCATTATGGGAGTGCACAAGCAGGATAGCAGAGGTATAAAGGGGATTGGCTTTGGTATTTTCAAAGGAACAACCCGTCAATTGTGTTAAGTGATTTAAGGGTACCATAGGAAACCTAAATCTGGACAGTTAGAGAGATTTAAATACTACTCCTGAGTATGAGTAAGTGCCTTAAACAATGTGGTACTTCAGTTGATGTTACTGCTTTTCCTGTACATACTATATTGTAAATAGTAAATTTTTATTTTTCTTCCCAATTATTTTACCACCATTCAATATTACATATGCAAGACTTAATCTATGTACCCTACTCAATACTAAAAGAAGTCAATGTTTTTAAAAAACATCACAGTGTCTTCGGATTAAATGTTATCAGTTCTGAGCACAGTCCAATGCTGAACCCAAGGTCTTGACTACCTTATGCGTGCTATTAATACGATATTGCTCTTCCTCACCTGCTTCATGAAAAATGCTATACTCAACTTCTTATTTAACATTAAACTGATTTTCTTTTGAAAATCATACCTCATATCAAAGCAAGTCTTACTAATAGCATATATCTTTCTCAGCTCCAGTATATATATTTACAAGCCAAAGAATAATCTTGTTTAACTGAGTGACCAACCAAGAAACATAATCACAGACACTGTAAATTAAAGCTGTAATTATGCTGATGCAATTTTGTGTTGCTGATTACACTACTGTTGACATGGTGAGCAGACAGCAGCATTAAGCAGTTTGTTTTCATTCAATGCACTGCAGTTTATCAAACACATCAAATTAGTCTCTTACATCGCTAGTGTAGATTTACATTTTACTCTAAAGGGAAAAGAAGATTGAGGTTTACTGTACCGACAATATTTATTCCACATAGTTCCATTTAATTATTTACATTTCATTAACTTTCCATATTATTGGACACTATTTCACTGTCTAAATTTCTGGCAAGCAAATAACCAAGTTATCAGAAAAACTTTTCTCTAAGAGTCATACATTTAGTTTCAAATTACTGTTCGGCTGTGTAACATGTCTGACTGCCAACTGCACTACATTACAGCCATATCTAAGGAACTCCAGAAATTCAAACTTGCATCATCAACAGTAACTTATTACTATGACTCCTTAGAGATTTGGAACCAGAATGTCTTACATGTAGAGAGAGAGGCAGACAAAGCTAACAAACTTGCAGTTACATGTATTATGCCTCTCAGTAACACAAACTATTTCACAAATATTTCATTAACATTGTTCTCCTTTACTTGTGAAGGCATAAGGCTAACAAATTTTTATTAATGATAATCATCCATTATCAGTATCTGATAAGTCATTAACACTACATTCCATCTTTGATTCCTTTTCTTTCATGATAGTACATACAATCAAAACATTCTTGCAGACAAAGTCAGCATTATGGCTACAAAATGCAGTTAATTAAAAATATAACATACCACAGTCTTACAGTAAAAATTTTGTATAGAGCAATTTAAAATCTGGTAATCATCAGTCACTGCAATATAACTGCACACTCTTACATTTCATCAGCCATTTTTCTTACATTTAAAAATACATAAGATATTACATGATCATATCAGCAGAACTACTATTGCCAAATTATTTGGAACTGCTGGAATAAATAGAGGACAAACCATCACAACATTATTGTTTTCCACAGACTAAATTAATTTTGGAAACATTTTTCAATGTATTGTTGTGTGGTGATATAGAATGAGTCCAAAAATAATGGACAATGAAGTAAAGTGCTATTTCAATATTATTATTGATTTTTAAGTTTTACATTAAATAATACACAATGAAACAAAGAAAGTACTGCAGAAATGCAACTTTCAAAATAAAACTTTTCGGCTGAAGAGTAACTTATAAACAGGTTAAATGTAACTTGATTCTCTCTATACATACGAAGGATCCCTATAACACAGTTGTCAGATATTTGAGAATTACTGAAACTTCAAGAAATTCTTCTTATAAAGGCCATTTACTCCATAAATATTATTGTTTGTCCAGCAAATCTTAGGCATTGATTACATTTCATATAAAACAAATGACTGAAACTAATAGTGAATGCACAGTCAATGACTTGAGCTGATTGTCAGTACAATTAACAATCACCATAAACAATTACAATCATTATCTCAATAATAGGAAGTAAAACAACTTAAATATCACTTTTCCATAATTTAATTGTCTTGTCATTTTCTAGTGCTGCTGAAGCAATAATATTTTCTGTTGGATGACATGTTGTGCAAAGCACTACATCTGTATGTCCTTGTAGCTTCTGCACTATTTCCTTTGTCTGGAGATTCCAAATATACACCATATTGTCCTCTGAACCAGAAACAATCCATTTACCACCAGTTACAGAAAAATTAGCAAATATACAATATTTTTCATTACGATGTCCTGTGTATGTTTTCAAACATTTTCCTTTGCTATAGTCCCAAAGCTTCAATGTGTTATCCAATGTAGCTGCAAGGATGTATTTGCCATTTGGAGAAAATTTAACAAATGACACTGGAGGATTGTCATCATCTATCAGTGTTTTCAGGCACTGACCTGATGCAGTATCCCATATTCTGCAGAGGCCATCATAGCTGCTGGACACAATTAGGGAACCATCTCTGTTAAAATGAACAGCACTCACTGGATCTGAATGAGCAGGCAATGTCTTTAAACACTTTCCAGTTCTTACATCCCAGATGCGAACACTCTCATCAAATGAGCCAGAAACAATTAGGTTAGACTGAGGATTGAAGTTACAGCAAAAAACATAATTACTATGACCTTTAAGAGTTTTCAAACACTTTCCTGAACTCAGTTCCCAAATTTTTAATGTTTTATCATCAGAAGCACTTACTAATAACCTACTATCACTAGACCATGATACATCTGATATACCCAATTTATGTCCTGAAATTGTCTTTTCAAACTTTCCGTCATATGCTCCCCAGATTTTGATTAATTTATCAGCAGATGAACTTGCAAGCCATTCACCATTTGGGCTGAATTTTACAGCAGATACTGCCTTTGTGTGACCAGCAAGAGTGAACTTTAGTGCATAGTTAGGTTTCACCCCGGAACTTGCTTTAGCAGATCCTCCTGTTGGATTATTAGGAGTTCCTGGAGTAGTCGTATTGTTGACTCCAGTTTGTGAAATATTTTGCCCCGAGCTTACTGGTACCATTGTAATGGTTTTCAAAAAGTGACAGTTATGTTAAATGTATCAATATCATGTAATGTCTGGAATTCATAATAATCAAATTAGGGGCTGTCTGCTCAACACACCTAGTCCACTATATGCACTTGCGAAGCAAACTACAGCGTAACCCTCTCAGTAGTGTTGACGCCTTGCAGGAACAGGAACAATTCTGAAACAATTACAAGTTTCTTTGTTAGCAAATACTTTGAAATACTTTGCACCCTGGTGTGTGTGTGTGTGTGTGTGTGTGTGTGTGTGTGTGTGTGTGTGTGTGTGTGTGTCCACTCTTGTACAAAACACACCAATTTGTTCTTTCTAAATGAGTGATGGGTGAGAGGCCGTAAAATGAAAGTGAATATGATACCTGAAAATCCTGGGTGCAATAATAATAATAATAATAATAATAATAATAATAATAATAATGGAAGGAATAGGGGTAATCACTCTCCTATAGTTGAGATGATGGACAGTGCACAGGCACCTAAAGAAGAATGAAATTATTGCTAGGCTTTCAGACAATGTCCTTCCTTGGAGATAAACTAACAAGAACACATACAAATGCATGGTTATATTAGCTCGAACACGCAGTTGTACTGCACCACCAAGATGACGCAACTATGTGTTATGTGTACGAATGTGGGTTTTGCTAGTCTATTGTGAACAAAAACTTGGTTAATTTCAATTTTCGTTACGAACTTGTCACCTGTTCAAACACACAATTATTCGGCGAGAGGCTGACTTTACTCCTACCATTGTTTAAAATGAAAGTCAGCAACACGTATCTGGGAATAATATTACATTAATTAACAGATTGTCTTCCATTAGGAGACCAGAATGTGCTCAACAACCACGATATAACTTTCGAAGTGATAGAGAGCAGCAATCAGTAGTAGTTTCCTTTCTAGCTTTATTAAAGCAGAACTAGGTTTCGAATAGTAACTAGCCTTTATCAATGCAGTATTTCAAAGTTTTTATGCCTGCCTTAGTATGTCTACACCTGCTGTTTGAGATCCTGTCACAGTTCATTCCAGTCTGTTATTTAATTCACAATCCCTATTTCCACATGTGTGCCACTTCCATACATGATAGCTTGATACAAAATTTGTCAGTAAAAATTATTTACCTTTAAGAGGACATCACTGTTCTGTCCACCAATAGTTACCTATTTCACTTCATCTATATATAAATAAACAAGATTCCTCTTTGTCTGTTGGGAAATGAGAATGCAGTGCTTCATATAATAATTCTTGTTGATTTCAGTGTAAATACTGCAGCCTTTTTACCACTATGCATGATCCATGTATACAGGCAGCAAGAATTCTTCTTTATTCTTACACAGGCTTAATGAAATGTGTACATATAGCTGACAATGCCCTCTTAACGAAAAATGATTCATATTGATGCACATCAAGTTGACAAAGGCAAACAAGCTGACTGTACAATGCTTTTTAGCAATACAACAGCAGACAGCTAGAGACCAGATTTCTGTGAACAGCACTGGTGATTAAAAAAAAGAGGAAAATACTAAGCTCAGTTCTAGCAATGAAAAAAAGATGGTAGCTGATCATGTATTGTATACACGATAAGGTTCGTGGACCTGATATGAGTAATCAAAACCAACACAAGAGTGCAAAATAAAATCACAGATGGAGCCAACTGATGAATGAATCAATAGTAACTATCTAAGCTGCTATAACCATAGATGATTTGAACAGTTATTACTATCTGTATCTGGCTGACATCCACTTTTGTATCGGGATAATCATGAATCTATGTCAAGGGAGACAGTAGGTGGGTGGTATACAACATGTGTCTCAGAAGAAGCAGGGCTAGAGTTTATTGTCTTGTCAGAAACCAAGCATAGTTGGGAAAGGATAGGGGAATAAATCAACCAAAGCCTCACTGAAGTAATTGTTATGGCATTTGCCAGAGGTGCTTTCTGAGAAAAAGTTATTTTAATGCTTTTTGGGGTAAATGATGTTTTCTGGTTATTATCCAATACTTGCAGATATTTACCTTTATTTTTAAACAAATATAGGATGTTGCTGGTAAGTAAGTCTTTCCAGTGTCTACAATAAAGTAATATTTTTACATAAATTAATGTAACTGGTATCTATATATGTTTGTAAAATAGAACTGACAAAGGCTCCACGACAGTCTTCACTTGTTTGAAATAAATAAAGATAAAGCTGTTTTGTCTGGCATCTCACAATTCCCGTTACAAAGATTGGCACTTACGACTGTGTCTAGCCAATGGACTATTAAGAGCAGCACTGACACATAACTCTTCCAGTACCAATGTATTTATCATAACATGTAGTGCCAAGGAGGATTGAGGAGGAGAGAGGGGTGTATATTGTGCCCACGACAAAAAATTTTATAATTCAGATTTCTTTAACTTTTATTGACCTTTATTAACAAAATATTGTATAATATGTAATAAATGTCCAAAAATTGTAAATATCTTTTAGCACGCTCTACAAAAATGCATTTAGTATTTTTCACTTTTTTCCATCACATGAGTTTATTTAGTCTTATTTTCTTGAGCAGCATCTCTCTACATTGGTAGTAAAAGTCATTACAGAGTTATTGAAGAAACTTCATTATAATTAAAAAGTATTACAGATATTTTAGGTAAAACACAGCAGTTTACATTACATAGCTTCTGGGATAACTTATTCATCCCTTTCTTCAGGCATGTCTTCGCACTTGGAACATGCAGCAGTTTTCTTGCTGTGTTTATTGTATGTGTATCTGTTACAGTTGTTACAGATAATTGTTGTTTTGTTCACTTTATTGTATTTCACTGCTTTTGACTGGCTTTCATTACAACATAAAAGACACCTTCCCCGTCCTCCTTCAGCTTCCTTTGCAGCAAACTTCTGTTTGATACTCCATCTGAGAATATGTCCCTCAGTGAAGCCATACAGTTCTGGAATCCTCTAATATTCACTGCCCTTTCTTCACTGTATGATTTTGTGAATTGTAGTCCAAATTCGTGAAGAAAAAGTCATTGCTTATTAGATTTCATCTTATTCCCCTCTGAGAAGCTGCACAGAAACAATGTACAACCATTCAACGTTGCTATGTCCACAAAAGTATAGAAAATAGATCGCAACCACCTTCTTGTAGCCCTTTTAGTTGGAAATTGACTCACCCTTTGATCAACTGTGCCAATGCTGCCTTTAAACTCATTATAATACAAATTTATGATTGTTTTCTTCTTAGTGTCAGTATGTGAACCAAGCGCAGCATCATAATGTTGAGTCAACAGCAACGGAAGGCTTTTTATTTTTATTATTTTCATGAGTGATATATGATACAACTGTGATTGGGATGATTCCAGTAATAGAATCACGCAACGAAAATTTACTGGAAAATAATTCTCTTCTTGAGTTGTCTTTCAGTTCTTGAGGAATATGCTTCCTATTAGCTTGCAATGTTCCCACAAGTGAGCTTGTGATTCATCCATAAATCTTTGGCCAAATTAACTGAAGTGTAATATATCTCTGTCTGGTGGCTTTGCATCCTGAATTATGTGTAGGAACAACCAGATGTTCCACTACAGCTGCAGCTGAATTTGATTGTTGTGGACTGTCATTTTTCCTCCCCGGATATGGGTCCACACTGAGAACATATCTGGTTTTATAGTCTGTGAGCATTGTACGTATACCATACTTTCCAGGTTTTTCCTTAATGTAGACCTTGAAGGGACACCTACCAAGAAACAATGACAATATTTCATCAACAACAGTGTACATACCTGCAGAATAGAATCTTGGTAGTAATTCATTCATTTTATCAAATACTTCTCAAATTGCAGCAAACTTGTCATATTTCCTGCTCTCTCTCTCTCTCTCTCTCTCTCTCTCTCTCTATCCTCAAATTTTACTATTTTAGTATGCTCATGGTCTCTGCTTCTACTCATAGTAGCAGAGTAAACAAACCTTCTGTAAGTGTTGGACCATAAATCGGGAACAGGCGACGGTTATCTCTAGCACTGGACAAAATGGCACTGAATAAGAAGTAACAAGAAACAATCATAAACCCAAGACACATGAATCACTTTTGAGATCATTGTTGCTACCCACACAGAGAAATTCAATGCCCAGAGGATTTACACTGCCAAAATTTTTAAATTTAAGGAATAAGGCATTCGTTGTCAAGTCACATCTACTACTAAGGAGGTAGACTTTATGACGAGTGCCATTAGACTAACATTAAGTTTTGATGAAAGAATTTACACATTTATAAAATCAGATGAAGGAAATAAAAAACAATATTTTTATGAGAATTTTAGAATATGGAATACCAATCTAAGTTACAATATTTACAAAAGGTTGGCTCAAAGTACCTCCTCCTCCCCCCCCCCCCCCCCCCTCTATTACAGAGATACAGAAACCACAAAACATCTAGAATATTGAGCAGATGGATACTGTCCCACTACAAAGTTAGACATTTTACTTATCTCACTACTATGAGGGGTTCAAAGATTCAGGTTGGAGGCATGCGAGGGCAGATATTAACTGTGTGCGAGAGCAGATATTAACTGTTATGACACAAACCAGAAAAGAGTTTCTTTGTACCCGGACCACTTTCAACCAACTCCTTCCTTTGCTAGATTCAGGGTTCAAAGATTCAGGTTGGAGGCATGCGAGGGCAGATATTAACTGTGTGCGAGAGCAGATATTAACTGTTATGACACAAACCAGAAAAGAGTTTCTTTGTACCCGGACCACTTTCAACCAACTCCTTCCTTTGCTAGATTTCACACCTAGGTTCATTCCTTGGTTCACACAATCATCACTTCTGAAATCCATTCTACTTTTGGGAAAGACTCTGATTAACTGCAAGGAATTATATCAAATGTAAGGATAAAAGGTATCTGTGAATTCTTAAGTATTGTGGCCTGAGCACTCTAACTCTTTTTCCCAGGTAAACAGAAAGCATGCTCACTTAAGTGACCTGCAGGAAGTAGCTAGGACTTGTGCTATGTAGGACGTTCTGTGTATAGCTGAACTTGCAATTCGTTGGATATAGATGTCTACTTTTACCTTGAGATTTAAACTGATTTTCAACTCTGCAGAGGGATATTTATATACCCAATACATCTGCTTTTGTGAGAATGCCAAAAAGTTGAAGTGGAGAAAGGGTCTTCACCAACAAAAGAATTCCAAAAGCCAGATTTAAGACATTAAGTATTTGTTCGGCTATCGCCAGTTATTGTATCAAATTGATCTATAATTTTTTTTTTAATTAAAAAAAAAACATGTGTTGCTACATTTTGACTGATTTTACGTTTTCAAATTCACACTATATTTAACTTCTTATTATTTTCAGTGGTAGATATTTCAATGGGGTATGTCGTGCTTTCTTACCAGCTCCCTAACAAACACTTATCAAACAACATAAATTTTTACCATCCACCAATGCCTCACTTCTTTAAACAACTCCCCAGAAGTGCATTTGAATACATCAAGGGACAGATGCCCTGGTGCTATCGCTGTAACTGAAGCACAGAAAGTAATAACAAACAATTTTGGTGGTAGTTTTCATTTGACGTTTAAACAGAAAAATATGGCCATCACAATGACATGAGGGCATGCTGAAAAATAATGCCTCCAAATTTTATATGTGAAAACCCTTAAAGCTTTTTAAATAAAACAAACTTTATTAACATTCTGCATATTTATTGCACATGTCTACAGATTTATTTCTCAACAGTTGTCCTGGTAACAAACACCTTCCTTCCAGTGAGAAACAAGTTGGGTGACACGGCCACTGTAAAATGTTTGACTTTCTCGACAACCTCTGTTGCATCGCTTCATCACTATAAAACTGTGATCCCTGAAGGTTTTCTTAAGTTTTGGAAGCAGATGAAAATTGGGTGGAGCCTAGTCAGGACTGTATGGAGGATGATTGATGACAGTAAAGCTAACGCATCTAACTTTGCAGATGACATACTGCTCGTCTGATCTGGTATTGTAACACTGAAGGAGAGGGTGCTCCATGTGTGGATGAACTCTTTGCATTATTGTTTTCAGCTTTCTGAGAGTCTTACAGCACACTGACATAGTTACATTAGATGCTTTAATTCAGAGCCCTCTAGCAGCAGAGGGTTGTAACCTGTGTCAGCAAAGCGGAAAAGTCGGCCGAGTAATATGCATGACATATAACACCTCAACCAATCTTGAGAACAGAATAGAAAATTTGGAGGCATCACTTTTCAGCACACCCATGTACATCCTTTCTTGTTTTTGTATTAGTATTATAAAGTACTTCAGTACGTTTTGGATATTTCTCCTGTTTTGTATATCTATTGAAGTATTCTAATATAACAACAAAATAATCAATTTTTGACAATTTAATGTAACTGGACTGATAAAAAACTCTACTCACCAAGCAACGGTTGAACACACACATAAAAGAAGGTTATACTTATGTAAGCTTCCAGAATCAGTGGCTGCTCCTTCCGGCAAAGAGGTTGGAGGGAAAGAAAGAGGGGTGAAAAAAATGACTGGAGAGGTTTCAGAAAAGAGGAAGATTTTGGAAAACAGCAGTTCAGGGGAGACTTTTCAAAAACCTGCCCTTTCCCTAAATCTTTCCAGTCTTTTACTTCACCCCTCTTCCTCCCCCTCCAACCATTCTGCCAGAAGGAGCCACTGGCTCCAAAAGTGTAACCTTTTTTTATGTGTGTGTTCTGCTGCTGCTGGATTTTTTTGTCTATTCAATTACATTATATTGAAATATTCTGTAAGTCATTAAGGCAACTGGAGCAGATAAGAGAAATCCTCCCCTCAATCATAGCATGTTTTCTTCAGAGCTTTCAATGCACTGGATACCATGTGGAACATGAATCCTTTATCACAAGTAGGTCTACAATTTACAACAGCATATTCTTCATTTAATTTTGTCATGTTTAAAATATTTCAGGTCTGTTGAAAAATCAGTGTGGAATTAACAAATGAGATTTCCTAATGCAAGTCTCAAAGGACGTCACAACTCACAGAGAACTATTTATGCAATTACCCGGTGAGCAACAGTGTGGTGTATTAGTGCCTAAGTAAGGAATACATTTTTTAAATGCCACTATGTGGGATAGTTGTTTGCATTTATGGGGCGACTCATGATACAGGTTTTATCTGTTCATTTCTTGCAATTAATACCCAATAAAAATATTTGTTTGGCGAAGTAAGCCATAAGGTGCCATAAGTGTGGCAGTCAAATGATTATCAAATGTAAATCTGTGACATTATTACAAAGCTGAAATATTAATGGAAAATAGAAACCACAAACATAGAATAATGAACATGTTCTCTCTCACTGAAGGTTACTTTTTAATTAAAATAGGAAAGACAATTACATTTGAAATACTGCATTATACTGTAAGTTCCACTAGAGGGAACCTCCTGCATACAGTGAAACATGCTGCACAGCATTTGAAGCAAGAGCAAGCTATCAGGATGGAATAGTATCTCCCAAATCCTCACTGAAATCAATTACATAGCCTTCTGCATTCCAAATACATTAACAGTTCAATGTCTGTCTGATACTCCCTGTGCATTATTGAAGGAAACACCAGAAAAACTACTTGGACAGTTTTCCTGATTCCTGGAGAAGGAAAGAAGGAGGTTTAAAAAACTTTTTCCACAAGTCGGGAACTGCTCTTCCTCCTCTGGTGGCTTACTTATTTTGCTTTGTCTGTGTGCTTTTGTAATGGTGTTGTGTAGGTTTCAAATGTCTTTAGTATAGCTAGGGACTGTGAATGGACTGATGACCACTGCAGTTAAGTCCCATAGTGCTCAGAGCCATTTGAACCATGACTGTGAATGCTGTGTTTGCATGTAAGGCGAGTTGAAGACCCTTCACTCACAGCTCCATGAGGTTCTGGCTTTGATCATACAGCTTGAGACTGTTGCCAATGGGCATCAGTGGACTTGGGATTCCAAGGAATATCCAGCACATCTCATGAGTCCCCTGATATGTCCACTACAGTGAATAAACTGGTTACTGCCTGCACTGAGTCGAGTGTGAGATTGTTTCAACATGTGGCAGACAATGATAATTTTCCGGGCCACTGACTGAAATGCCTCCCCAGTCTGTCTGACAAACAGCCTTCAGGTGCTACCTGGCGCTAATGATGATCCTGAGCCAGATGCAGTCATTAGCCTTGTTTCAGTGGAAGCCTCTCAGTTTACAAGGTTGGGCACTCACAGAGGGTGAGAATATTGATAGTCTAGAGTGTGGTGGAACGTATCACTTTGGTAAAGCAACATCTACCTAGCCAATGAATGATATTCACAACAATTGCACACTGTGTGCATACTAGACACAATTATATCAAGTGTGGACTGGATTATTCTGGATGACATGAAGCACACAGCATACAACCAAGAGCAGATGGTGCCTCATGTCATTACTAATGTGTGTTCCTTTGACTCAGAAGAGATTCTCTCTAGTTTCCGGAGGTTATCTGAAGTGGTAAAGACAGCCAATGCTGCGTCAGCTAGGTGGAAGTTGGATAACACACTGCTCTACCAAAGTGATATCTTGCAACACTCTCAAAAGTGGAGCTCACCATCAGTAGCACTGTTGACAGAACCATTCTGGACCTTCAGTACAGAGCTGAGTGGAATGCCTGATCAAAGGCTCAGACGGTTCTGCAAATGTGTGGCCTGAAGATTCCTTGACTTGCACCTTACATTAGAGGTGCTGTGATCCACTCAATACATCAGGGACCCATTACACACAGGAGGTGGCTGCATGGGTATCGGAGGGTTGTGTGGAATGGACTTGGCAGTGGCCCATCTTAGAGACACCCGGAAAAGGGTTCAGTATCAAAAGGTGTGGGTCAAATGAGGAATGAGGGTAGACCCAAGAAATATCACTATTACAAAATGAAATATGAAGTCTGGAAGCTAGGAAATGAAATACTGGTGTACGTAAATTTGTGAGGACAGGTCATGAATTGTGCTTACATAGCTCAGTTAATAGAGCACCTGCGTGCAAGAAGCAAAGATCCTGAGTTTGAGTCAGGGTCTGACAAACAGTCGTAATCTCCCGTAAAGTTTCACATCAGCGTACACACTGCTGCAGAGTGAAAAATTCATTCTGGGAACATCCCCCAGCTTGAGGCCAAGCCATATCTCTGAAAAATCATTTCTTCCAGGTATGTCAATCCTGCAAGTTTCACAGGAGAACTTTTGCAAAGTTTGGGAGATGGAGATGAGGTACCGGCAGAAGTAAAACTGAAGATTGGAAGATTGGTCTTGAGTTGTACTTGGGTTAGCTAAGTCGGTAAAGCATTTGCTCTGATTGACAAAGATCCCGGGTTCGAGTCCCAGTCAGGCACACAGCTTTAATCGCCACGAATTTCACTTGTATTACAGTTGTAAACTGTTATAGCTGTGTTGGGATAGAAATAGTGCTCCAAGCTCTAATCAAAAGCACTGAAACACAAGTCTTTATAGGTACTTAAAGTTGGCTTAAGCCGGAGGCAACCACACAAAACTTTTACAAAGGACCTGGCATTATTCGGAAAAGATGAGTAAATTCGGTTGACAGTGGCATGATTGTTGCTGTTAAAATTAGTTTCCCTTGCAGTGAAATTGAAATAGACAGTTGCTGAGAGTTAGTACGGGTACAGGTTTTAGGGAACTGGAATAAATTAGCAGTTGGTCCCTTTTACAGACACCCCCCCACCTTGAATGATAAAGTTTCTGAAAAGTTCAAGGACAATTTGAGTTTCATTTCAAATAGGTGCCCAACTCATACAATTACAGTTGGTGGCAATTTCAATCTACCATCAATATGTTGGCGAAAACACACATTTGAAGTTGGTAGTAGACATAAATCATCATATGGAATTATACTACATGCTTTCTCAGTAAAGTACACTCCTGGAAATTGAAATAAGAACACCGTGAATTCATTGTCCCAGGAAGGGGAAACTTTATTGACATATTCCTGGGGTCAGATACATCACATGATCACACTGACAGAACCACAGGCACATAGACACAGGCAACAGAGCATGCACAATGTCGGCACTAGTACAGTGTATATCCACCTTTCGCAGCAATGCAGGCTGCTGTTCTCCCATGGAGACGATCGTAGAGATGCTGGATGTAGTCCTGTGGAACGGCTTGCCATGCCATTTCCACCTGGCGCCTCAGTTGGACCAGCATTCGTGCTGGACGTGCAGACCGCGTGAGACGACGCTTCATCCAGTCCCAAACATGCTCAATGGGGGACAGGTCCGGAGATCTTGCTGGCCAGGGTAGTTGACTTACACCTTCTAGAGCACGTTGGGTGGCACGGGATACATGCGGACGTGCATTGTCCTGTTGGAACAGCAAGTTCCCTTGCCGGTCTAGGAATGGTAGAACGATGGGTTCGATGACAGTTTGGATGTACCGTGCACTATTCAGTGTCCCCTCGACGATCACCAGTGGTGTACGGCCAGTGTAGGAGATCGCTCCCCACACCATGATGCCGGGTGTTGGCCCTGTGTGCCTCGGTCGTATGCAGTCCTGATTGTGGCGCTCACCTGCACGGCGCCAAACACGCATACGACCATCATTGGCACCAAGGCAGAAGCGACTCTCATCGCTGAAGACGACACGTCTCCATTCGTCCCTCCATTCACGCCTGTCGCTACACCACTGGAGGCGGGCTGCACGATGTTGGGGCGTGAGCGGAAGACGGCCTAACGGTGTGCGGGACCGTAGCCCAGCTTCATGGAGACGGTTGCGAATGGTCCTCGCCGATACCCCAGGAGCAACAGTGTCCCTAATTTGCTGGGAAGTGGCGGTGCGGTCCCCTACGGCACTGCGTAGGATCCTACGGTCTTGGCGTGCATCCGTGCGTCGCTGCGGTCCGGTCCCAGGTCGACGGGCACGTGCACCTTCCGCCGACCACTGGCGACAACATCGATGTACTGTGGAGACCTCACGCCCCACGTGTTGAGCAATTCGGCGGTACGTCCACCCGGCCTCCCGCATGCCCACTATACGCCCTCGCTCAAAGTCCGTCAACTGCACATACGGTTCACGTCCACGCTGTCGCGGCATGCTACCAGTGTTAAAGACTGCGATGGAGCTCCATATGCCACGGCAAACTGGCTGACACTGACGGCGGCGGTGCACAAATGCTGCGCAGCTAGCGCCATTCGACGACCAACACCGCGGTTCCTGGTGTGTCCACTGTGCCGTGCGTGTGATCATTGCTTGTACAGCCCTCTCGCAGTGTCCGGAGCAAGTATGGTGGGTCTGACACACCGGTGTCAATGTGTTCTTTTTTCCATTTCCATGAGTGTATTTTGAGCAATTAGCTCAAGAGCCCACACACAGAGCAAATAGTTGTGATAACATTCTAGATCTGACAACAAACAATCTTGAACAAATAGGAAGCATCACAATGGGTACAGAGACTATTGACCACAAGGCTGTTGTAGTGAGACTGAACACCTTTAACATCCAAATCCATCAAAAATAAATATATTTAAAAAAGAAGAAAAATTTTGCTTGATATCTTCAAAAGAGACAGACTGTATTTCTTCCAAACTAGCTATGTAAGCACAGACTGGATGTGGCTTAAATTCAAAGAAATACTGACAGCAACTGAGTTTCATATCAAGTAATTTAATAAGAGATGATTCACAAAACAGGTCAGGACACCGTTGCACAGATTTAGCGGAACACAAAATTGTCAAGATTTATGATGATTTACAAAAGCCCAAAATTTAGCACAGACTTCAATGCAAAATGCTTCTAATAATTTCCACAATGAAACTCGTCTCGAAACCTGTCAGAAAATCCAGAGAGATTCCGGTCATATGTAAAGTACGGCAGCAGCAAGACACTCAATACCTCCGCAGTGTGGTATCAATGGTAAAGTTACTGATGACAGTGGCACCAAAGTGGAGTTAATACAAATGGTTTTCCAAAATTCCTTCATCACAGAAGTCAAAGTAAATATTCTTGAATCAGTACCATATCTACGCTTACTGTCAAAAGTATGACAATATGGAGTATATCATGCGAAATTTTTGACTCGACTGATAATTTTTTAGCAGGACACAGCTCGTTATCTTGGATTCATTATCAGAATTAGAGGTAACTTTGGGTGTTGGGATACTTCCTGTTCATGTTGTATATTAATGACCTCATGGACAATATTCGTAGTAGCCCAGGCTTTTTGTACATGATGCAGTTATCTATAATGAAGTACTGTCTGAAAGAAGCTGCATAAATATTGTCAGATCTTGGTAAGGTTACAAAGTGGTGTAAAGATTTGACAATTTGCTTCAAAAGTTAAGAAACGTAAAACTGTGTGCTTCACAACATGAAAAAATGTGGTATCCTCTGACTGTAATATCAATATGTCACAGTTGTAACTGGCCAACTCATACAAATACCTGGGTGTAACACTTTGTTGGGATATGAAATGGAATGACCACCTAGACTTAGTTAGGGGTAAAGCAGGTGGTAAACTTCGTTTATTTGTAGAATATTATGGAAATGCTATCAGTCTACTAATGAAGCTGCTTAAAAATAACTTGTGCAACTTATTCTAATATTACTCAATTGTGTGGGATCTGTACCAAACAGGACTAACAAGCAATACTGAACGTATACAGAGAAAGTCAGCATGGTCACAGGTTTGTTTGACCTGTGGGAGAGTGTCACTGAGTGGTTGAAGAAACTGAACTGGTAGACTCCTGAAGACAGATGTAAACATCCTGAGAAGTTTCAAGAACCAGCTTTGAGTGATGACTCTAGGAATATTCTACAATCCTCTATGTATTTCTCACTTAGGGACTGTGAGGATAGATTACATCAATTACAGCAGTAACTGATTTTTCAGGCCCACTTTCCAACTTACTCTATGAAGCTCTTTCATTGACTTTGTGGTTTATTTGCACTCGAGGAAATCAGATTGACAACATAAATGTGGTTCACTTATGTTCTATTAACACACATTCGTTCTTTGTTTTAGCTGACAAAGCCAAAACATTCCTGTCTGAGAGATCGTAGATGAAGTTAACATTTAAGTTGGATCAAGTCATGAAATCCTCACACAGCATCATGGTGTTGCCACCAAGTTTGTTCACTGCTCATGAGTGAAAATCAGAAAGACCTTTGTCTCGCAATCTATGAAGATCACAAGAAATGAAATCACTGTGCTGCCTCACCCACCGTACTCTCCAGACCTGGCCCCTGTGGGCTTTCTTTTATTTCCAAAGCTGAAAATCCCATTGAAAGGATGAAAATTTGCAATAATAAATGAGATAAAAGAAAATTTGCAGACAGTGCTTCGTGCAAACCAGCAAGAGATGTACCAAGACTGCTTCCAGAAGTGGAAATGGTGCTCAGAGTTGAGCAGCAAGTAATTCGAAGGAGACCATTCACAATAATTAAAAGGTGAGTGTAGAAAAATTTTGTGGAAAAAGCATCGGAATTTTTTGAAGAGACCTTGTTTACTGGTACCTGTTGTATCAGATATGTTCAGCCAGCACTGATGATGTATGATGTCCTTTCAGGAATTCCAGTTTTTAGTCTTTTTTTCACAGAAGATGCAAAAATTCTTGTGGCCTATTTCAGAAGGCCTAAAAAGTACATTTGCAATATTTAGAATAACGCATTGTAGCAGTAACTACATCATATTGTCAGTAATGAATAGCAGTGATGAGAAAAGGCAACAATAAGTAGTCGCGTATTACAGGTGAAACCTTGATATTTAATTCATACAAACACCATGATCTTATTGATATTTTTGGGAGTGAAAAAATATTTCTGTAACTTTATGCCATGAAGTCTATAGTACACAGTTTAAGCCAACAATATGTCATCAGAGTCAAGGACATTATTACCCACACTTTGGAAGAGAATTAGTTAAGTCTATGGACAGAAGTAAGAAAGATATACCACTTACAAAGCTGAGTCTTCAACAATAATGCTAACATTCAGAAGCTTTGGGACACAAAGCAAAAAATGTTGATCAGAAGGGTAAGAACAGAACTTATGGTAAATGAAACCTGTCACATATGGACATACAAACACAAACATTTTTCTTGCTATTCCAATCTAAGTTTCATATCCTCTCTACTTCGGCCATATCAGTTACACTGCTGTCGAAATAGTAGATTTTATTTACAATTTGCTTGCTACTCCAATTCCATCAGCATGACCTGATTTAATTCAACTACATTAGATTATCCTTGTTTTCCTTTTGTTTATGTTCATCTTAACAGCCTCCTTTCAAAGATGGTTTATTAGACCCTTTCTGTTACATCACAAGTGACGAAACGCGGTTTCATCTTCCTGGTCATGAGAGTTCACAGAACATGGGGTACTAGGCAACAGATAACCCTAACACTGTTAGCAACCACTTCGTGAGGAAAATATCAACATTCAGTGCAGTGTAACAGCAACATGTATTATTGGACTGATATTTTTTGACACTACTCTCAATATGGTTGCATATATGGAAATTTTTGATACATTTTGTGCTCAATTCTCTGAATATGAAAGACAATACTGGTTCTTCCAGCAATATAAGGCAACATGCCACACTTCTATGGTATCCCTGGAACGAGTCCATGATGAGGAACGAACTACCAGCAAACATTTTGGCCACCACATTTGCTGGAACTAACAATATGTGATTTTTGTTTTCTTTTCCTGTTTTCCTGGGGAGGGGAGAGGGGGGAGGGGGAGCACATGAAGAGTAAGGTCTATGAAACAAATCCACACACAATACAAAGACCATCATCAGACGTGAAGTTGCTGCCATAGACATCCAAACTATACACCAGGTGTATCTGAACATGCCTCGATATGCACAGCCGTGTACTGAAGTCGCAGGGGGTCACTTTCAGCATCTTCTATTGTTGTATTTTCACTTTATTTTTCATTATAAATAAATGATAAGTCTATTTCAGCTCTTTGTTTCTGTAATTTCACAGTATTTCCTTTATACTTAAATAGGCTACATTTATCTGTGCCACCTTGTATTTTCTTATTTCATCAATAAATTCAATATCTCCTGTGTTATCCAAAGATTTATATTAGGCCTTGTCTTTTTACCCATTTGATGATCTGCTGCCTTCATTATTTCATCTCTGAAAACTGCAGTAACCAATATTTTAGTCCTCTAAGTCTTGTGATAACTTTAAAGACAGAACATGCTGATTAGAGCCAACTAGATGTTGTCTGCATATGTTTATTGAGGTCCCTTAACCACTGATAATTTAAACCTGTTTCTAATGATGTGACCATGAAATTCACTCCTCATAAAGTGGAAGCATTGGTGATACTCAGTAGTGAGCTTCGTAGCAGGACTATCAGTTACTGGCTATTGACATGCCGTTATTGACACAGTTTCCATCTGTGTACTTGTTAGGTAATTCAATCAAAATCACAACATTAAATGGGTATGAAACTCTACAACATTTCATACAAATCCCATGATTCTAAAACATGTACAACCATTCTGCAGCTGCCCATTTAACCACATTCAAAATGCATTACATCACCACACAGCTGATGACCAAATAAGATACTTGTGTAAATATGGGTAGATCTCAATCTGATGGAAAAACAGAAGGTTTATAAATGGTAAAACACTTGTCTTGATCACCAAAATAATTTTATTTATTGTCTCATGATGCATTTCAGAAGAAACCCATCACTAGATTTCTGTCATGGAACAGCAGATGCCATATGACAAGATATCAAATGGAATACATTGTAACATTGTATTGAAGCTGAAAAATATATCTGCCAAAATCAATACTGAGTATCTTGTCACTTCTTACTCCTTTCTGTAAGCATAGGCAGTTTCATACTTTACAATGTAAACAATTTTATCAGTATGTGCTGCTAATGACAGTAATGCCTATGACATCAAGCATAACTGTTTCATGACAAATGCTTACGAAAATACACACACACACACACACACACACACACACACACACACACACACCATAACTGGCCCATGAAACACTCCCTCAATATTCACCAACTCTGACTCATACTTGTGAGTGGGTCTACGAGGAAACTGCAATGATTTGCATAAAATTATACCATACACACACAAAGTGTGTAAGACACTAAAAGGTTTAGCATAATCATTTCTATTACGTTTATATGCCTGTCAACTGCTCAATGCATTAAAAATATGGTGAGTGGTCCCCTTTACTGATTCCACTGTTTGTATTCCAATCACATCCTTTCTGCATTCATTACATCTCTGGAAAAGTTTCCCATAGTCTGCAAGTTCTAGTTCTGTCATTCTCAGCATCTGTATTCCAGTTCTGAAATTGTGGATTTGGTCCTGTGAGACACAAGAGAATTTACTTCCATTGCTTGGGAATCTGTGGGCATTTTTGGAGGCCAAGGGAGAAAGACTTTAAAATTCCCATTTTCTTTACATAAATGAATTGCTCAGATTTGACGCATGCTATGCAATAACTAAATTTTGTAGGTGACTCAAAAAACAAACATATAATACCACAAAGAATTGATGGTTATCCACTCAATACATGAATAAAAACTCTGTAATCCACATTTCAAATGGGAGGGAGGAGGGGAGGAGTACAGCAGCAAATGCCCCTCTTCTGAATGCTATGTTCTCTCCTGTACAGCTGGTCGAGGACTGATATTGTGTTCACTATGTTATTAAATGAAGGTTATTATTAAGCAAACACATGGTTATGCAAACATTCACAACTGATGGAGGAAGGAACATTAAAACTTAATGTACTATTGACAGCGCGGTCATCAGAGATGGCGCAGGCCCAGATTACAAAAGCATCAGGAAGGAAATTGGCCCGTCTTCTTCAAATGGAGCAATTTAGGAAAATGATACAAAACGTAAATCTGGAGGCATTCCAGAATAATGTGATCCATTCCACAAACACTGTCAGAGTGGCTGGGAATTTAGAATGCATTTTCATGCATTAATCGTGGTGATCTCTGGTCAAGACAAGATTAATTATATATTACATAAACATAAAAATTATTTTTTACTAAATGTTTGTGGAGGTAAATGAAGAAAAAGACTGTATTTGTAGAAGTCATTACCGTAATCATGAAAATGATTTCAGCTGCTCCAACAGAAGTATGCAGATTTAAGGATTAGTGTTCACAATTACTTTATGAATTTAATTTATCAATCTCATGAAGCAGTGCCCCCAGGGATGAAAAATCAGTGAACTTTTGCACAAACAGGAAAAAGCAGCCATTGTAGTGTACTTCTGCTGTGTAGACTAACCCATCTGTATCCATACTCTGCAAACTACTGGGTCATTCCATGTCAGTTCAACCAGGGGCACAGTCTCAGATTTGACTGAAGTTCAGTACACAAATTCTACCATGTGTAGAATACTCGTGTACAAAGAATTAGTTTCCCCTGCCTATTAGTTCCAGAATTATGACTTGTGAAAGAAGGTGGCATGACCCGGAAATTGCAACCCGCTTCTGGCAATCTGCCTTCAGACCCATCTTCAGGTCTTAATAACTTTGGAACTATTCCACACAGTCCACTGAAATTTTTACAATCCAGTAACATTCATGTTGTTCCAGTGATACCCTTGGATGGCATCTTGAACAATAAATGCATAATTTTCAGAAAAGTCTAGTATTACTATAATTTCATCTTGTTTCAAATTATCCTTACAAAACTGGAGATAAGCCGATTGTGCTGTTGCTGTGAAGCTGTGTGTGGTCAGTTTGTCCATTTTTTGACAACACATTTCAACAAAATCTTCCACTGTACTTTGTTTTGTTTCAAGACTTGTGCGATCCATGTGTGTCCATTGTTTATAAGAAACAAGTTCATCGTCATCCATTAGGAGTTCACAATACAGTTTGTTATTCATGTGTTCTGCAAGATTTGCCTTACCAGGACACTTTTCACACCTGTGTATCATGCACTGGTAGGAACTGATGTCACACACTAGCAGCTTCATTGCACCTTTGTAATCCAGACCAGAATCCTTTATAGCAGCAAACATCAGCTCAGCATTTTGATGGGTCTCTCATACACAAACATTGTGTGTGCCCCTTGCACTTACAGGCACAGCCCATTTTGGCCGAAGATTGAAAAAAGATGATAAGCCTACTTTGGTACTGGGATACTTTTCCTTGAATTCTACATATAGTTCTGATATGTTGCATAGCAACAATCTTTTTTGCGTCTGTACATGTATATTTCCCATTTTCACCGTTACATAGTCTTTTTTCAAGGCATTATTCGGCTGTAGTCATTATTTTCATAAAACTTCGACACTAGCACCTTTATTTCTGAACTCAATTGCTTACTCCGAGCCTGCTGAAGTTGTGGAAGCACTCCTTGGGTTGTTTTTATTTTCCTAGCTTGCTTTACCATATATGTAGAAACATTGAATTCCTTTGCAGTGTAGTCAATAGACCAGCTGGAAGGTGCAAGGGTAAGAATAGCTACTTTTTTCTGGCATGTGGATATGGCAGTTTTCTTTCAAATCATGCACAATTTTGTCCAAATCAGAGCATTTCCGTCATGATTTCTGTTCCTTTGGAGCAGATAGTTCTTCCTCTTCCACCATTAGTGTGTCAGCTATTTTGTGTTTTAATTTCATTTGAGCTCCTTGTAGTTTTCTTCTACCATAGCTGGGCCTGCCTCTTTTCCCAACTTTGTGTGTCTTCATGGGAGAAAAAACCAAGAGCAGTCACTGAAGTATTTAATTGCTCATCCACTGTGGTTGTAGGTGGCTGATACTCTTTGTCACTGTCATGTAAATTATCATAATATTCATCATTTTTTAGTAATGTAACACACCTGGAACATAACTTTTGTCCTGGTTTCATGTTAAGTCCGATTCAATTTCTCTGAGGCTACACTTCACTGTCTTCTTATGAATCCAAAATGGATCAAAACAACTTCTTTGTAGGAGAGAATACTTATCCAGAAACACTTTCATATGATGGTAACAAAGACTAAAAGTTTCCTGGAACTGTACTTCTTGTGCCCACATGGTGTATCCTGGATCTCCATACCAACAAATCTTGGTCCGATTCATCCAGATCATACAGTACAAAGCAAATGCCACATTTTGTTCCATATGTTGTTTTATTACATTCAGATGCTTGTGCTCTACCAATACTGCAACTTGTTTGATCATAAGCAACACTAGCACACTCTTATGCCTCCATACTGACTTTCCACAACAGTACTGACAGTCTGAACTAGAATCTTAAAAACATGAGTAACCTGTAATTGCTGCTTGTTTCCTTTGTTGTTCCTAACTAACAATGACTCATTCTGTCCCTGAAAACTACCATTGTTTAACTTTCTGTTGCCTAATGGTTCCCAACATTGCTGCAGCTTTATCTGAAACAAGCTGTCTGCTACATCACTATTACTTGCTAAATCGCGTTAAAAGAAACGTAACCAAATACATCTCTGTCAACTTTTATTGTACACAAATGTCTTGCAATAACAAGTTGAAATTTTGCCACATATAATATTATGGTCTACTTATGCCGTGTTTCAAATTTGGCTTCGATATCACTTGTCCCTTTTGTGCTACCACACTTAGGGAATCTACGTCTTTCAGGTAATTTTTCAAATTTTTGTTATTTTCGTGTGCATGTAAATCTGTTTGTGTGACTGATATGGGCACGATGAGTTCTGTGTGTGTTTAGGCCACATTAAGCTTACCACCAAAAAAATTTATAACGTTTTTGAGTTAATTGTATTTGGCATAGAGGGCACCTACAATATGTACCTTTTAACATATTACATTTTTTAATCACATTTTGGAATTTTTTATTTTCCCTCAGAAATATGTTGGTGTTTTGATTCATAGAGTGTGTTCTCTAAGTGGATGTTACTGGGTTGTAAAAATTTCAGTGGACTGTGTGAAATAGTTCCAAACTTATTGAGACCTGAAGTTGGGTCTGAAGATAGATTGCCAGATGCGGGTTGCAATTTCCGGGTCATGCCACCTTCTTTCACAAGCCATAATTCTGGAACTAATTGGCAGGGGAACTTTAATTTTGTACATGAGTGTTCCACACTTGGTAGCAATGGTGTGCTAAATTTCAGCCAAATCTGAGACTTTCAGCTGGAACATTTTCTCAAATTGGTTGAATTGACATGGAATGACCCTAATGTGAAGTGTACCTACTTGCAATTATGGTTATTGGAACCAATTCATACCTCCAAGTAGAAATCTGATTACAAATCATTGGTGGAGTGGCTAATAGGGTATTCGGTTAATTCAAACAGATCATCACTGTTGCAAACTGAGAACCATATGTAACTCAAGTGTTGCAACACACATTTTATCTAAGATATAGCAAATTTCTCTTTCTTTTGTTAGTAAATAGTAAATTTTAAACAAAGGCATACTGTTAGAACGAAGTGAACAGAAGCAACATAACAGGTCAATGACAACAGCATCTCTCACCCACTCCGACATGAAATTCAGTTCGTAGATGCACGACAGGTCAGTATGGTATTAGACGAATTTTGGATGATAAACTTGGGTCGTATTCAAAGAACTATCATCTTACAAACGTAACTTCCGGTAGTGTAGCTGCAGGACAAATACCTATTAGGCCTACAGTTCTTACATACCGTCTACGAACGTAAACATATTAGCATACCGTATCATTCAGCTGTTGTTGACTTATCCTGCCGACGGGCTTTAGCACGCTTCAGTCATGGTAACAGGGGTCTTCAATGAACAGTTAAATCTGCCTCATGCTTCTCAATTTCGTCTAACACTCAATCATATAGAAAATGGTTAATCAAACGAGTATGTACATATATGTACTAGACTACGTCGTCTATAAATTAATATCAACAAAGATATTTACATCAAAATGTACTATCTTATTTACCTACATGTCATTTTAAAGACTCCAAACTCTTGGAAAATTGTGTTACGCTTTCTCTCACCTTTATCAAAACATCAACATCACAGACATTTAACGCTGCCACGGGTAGTCATTTGATAATTGGCGGCAAACACTCTCTGGTTTCCAACTTACACAACCGAAATAATAAATAATACTGTATCATTAGCTATAATCTTGCTTATTTACTGTATGACGGCTACAACGTCCATACTGTAAACAAATGCGTATTAAAAGGAACAAATAGAACTGCTTTCCTTTACGACAACAGTCTTGTTTATACATTCAATCTGTAGTACGAATTATACAGTAATACACAAATGCTGCGCAAGACGTAGCAACTCATTAAAATAATTTATTGTTTTCTGAACGTCAGTCGCAAGTAATTCAAATTGTTTTTTATTATAAGATTACGAGATAACTTTGCAAGTTATGTTTTTCCATAGAATGATGAACTCTTCGGGACAGTTCACAGATGAGACAAAGTTTGCCTATAAAAACAGATGTTTACTAAACTTCTCGAGTAATTTCGGTACTTGCCTCAGTAAACTCTTACGTATTTAGGATATTGAGAGTAAATCACGTGGATTCAAGTGCTATACCTAATCGGAAATAAATCTGAGGGCGAAATTTCGCTGCAACTGCCAATAGCAGTATCGAATGAAAAGAGCTGTCTGACCATACCGTAGTCTTATTCAGTGATTTAACAAACTTTCTCGATAATTTAGTATAGTTAACAGACGTGCAATTCTTGAAATTCTTTTATTTCTTCACTTTGACTCCAACTGGTGGGTCACGTAAGAGTAGTTGTATCAGATGTAAAGGAGTCGTCAGCATTCATCGATAGTTAGCAATATAGCAAATAAGAAAACCCATTTTTTTACGGAACAACTGTTGTTTAAATACATTCTAAGAAGGGGAACATACAGGGTGATCAAAAAGTCAGTATAAATTTGAAAACTTAATAAACCATGCAATAATGTAGATAGAGGGGTAAAAATTGACACACATGCTTGGAATGACATGGGGTTTTATTAGAATAGTAATAATAATAAACAAAGTTTACAAAATTTCCGACAGACGCGTGAACCCTTGCGCTCATCGTTTAGTGATGATAGTGTGCTCAGCCGCCACTTTCGTCATGCATGGCCTCCCAGGTCCCTATTATTGGCTTTGCGGGTACCTGAAGTCGCAAGTGTATCGTGATCGACCGTCATCTCTAGGGATGCTGAAAGACAACATCCGACGCCAATGCCTCACCATAACTCCGGACATGCTTTACAGTGTTGTTCAGATTAGATTAGATTAGTACTTGTTCCATAGATCATGAATACGACACTTCGTAATGATGTGGAACGTGTCAGATTAATAAAAGGTGTCTATACAAGATATTCCTCGACTACAGCTATTGTTGAGGAATGATGGTGGACATATTGAGCATTTCCTGCAAAGAACATCATATTTGCTTTGTCTTACTTTGTTATGCTAATTATTGCTATTCTGATCAGATGAAGCGCCATCTGTCGGAAATGTTTTGAACTTTCTGTATTTTTTTTTTGGTTCTAATAAAACACCATGTCTTTCCAAGCATGTGTGTCAATTTGTACCTCTCTATCTACATTATTCAATGATTGATTTATTCAGTTTTCATATTTATACTGACTTTTTGATCACCCGGTACTTGTCCTCGACACACTTCTACAAAAAAAAAAAAAAAAAAAAAAAAAAAAAAAAAAAAAAAAAAAAGAAGAGCGCTTGGCAAGAACCAAAAGAAACTAAAAACCAAATCTACTATTTTTGTAAAACAATAAAGACAAGGGGCTAGATGTAACGGTCCTGAGCCGCTCTTGAATAGCAAGTGTTCATTAACTTGAAAATTACAGATGGAAAAAACACTGTACAGCCAAAGAAAATGGCATAGGCACTCGTATTCAAATACAGAGATATGTAAACACGTAGAATACGGCGCTGCGATCGAGAATGTTCATATAACGCAACAAGTGCCTGACACAGTTGTTAGATCGGTTACTGCTGCTACAGTGGCAGGTTATCAAGATTTAAGTGAGTTTGAACGTGATGGTGTAGTCGGCGCGCGAGCGATGGGAGATAGCATCTCCGAGGTAGCGATGAAGTGGGGATTTTACCATACGACCATTTCACGAGTGTACCATGAGAATCAGGAATCCGGTAAAACATCAAATCTCCGACATCTCTCCGGCCGGAAAAAGATCCTGCAAGAACGGGACCAATGACGACTGAAGAGAATCGTTCAACATGACGGACGTGCAACACTCCGCAAATTACTGCAGATTTCAATGCTGGGCCATCAACAAGTGTCAGTGTGTGAACCATTCAACGAAACATAATGTCTTTCGAAGCCGAAGGCCCACTCGTGTACCTGTGATGATTGCACGATATACGCTTTACACCTCGCCTGGGCCCGTCAACACCGAAACAGGACTGTTGATGACTGGAAACATGTTGCCTAGTCGGACGAGTCTCGTTTCAAATTGTATTGAGCGGATGGACGTGTACGGGTATGGAGACAACCTCATAAATTTATGGATCCTACATGTCAGCAGGGGACTGTTCAATCTGGCGGAGGCCCTGTAATTGTGTGGGCCGTGTGCAGTTGGAGTGATATGGAACTCTTGATCCATCTAGATACGACTCCGACAGGTGACATGTATGTAAGCATCCTGTCTAATCACCTGCATCCATTCATGTCCATTGTGCATTCCGACGGACTTCGGCAGTTCCAGCAGGGCATTGTGACACCCCACACGTCCAGAATTGCTACAGAGTGGCTCCAGGAACACTGTTCTGAATTTAAACATTTCTGCTGGCCACCAAACGCTCCAGACATGAACATTATTAAGCATATCTGCGATGTCTTGCAACATGCTGTTCAAAAGAGATCTCTACCCCATCTTACTCTTACGGATTTATGGACAGCCCTTTAGGATTCATGGTGTCAACAACTTCCAGCACAACTTCAGAAATTAGTCGAGTCAATGCCATGTCGTGTTGTGCCACTTCTGCATGCTTGCAGTGGCCCTGCACGATATTAGGTAGGCGTACCAGTTTCTCTGGCTATTTAGTGTGGAACAAACCAAACAAGAAACTGGTTTAATTGAGCAGAAAGAGGTGAAAATTTTGAGAATTTTTTAAGAACATCGAGGCGCCATTAATATGGGTTGCTATACTCCATTTTAAGTTCCATTACAAATTCTTATGTTCTGTTACTGTGAAGTACGTGGCAGAGGGTACTTCGCACAGTAGCACATGTTAGGGTTTATTTCCATTCCAGTCGCATATGGAATGCAGGAAGAATTCTGCAGTGTCTGCTGTAATCAGTCCAATTTTGTCTTCATGTAAATGATATGTAAGGACACAAAATCTCTAGATTTTTCACTTAATAGTACTCCTTGAAATTTTTAAATTAGCCTTTGAGGGATTATAGATGTCTGTCTTCAAGAGCCTGCCAATTCATGTTTCCAAAACATTAGAGATTTTAACTCCACCATGTGTGTACCTTTACCACTCACTTATACACATGAAAAATAACCTAGAATACGAGGGTGGTTTTAAAAGTTCTCAGAATCACCATGAAAGGTCAGCACTAGCACAACAAGTTGTTCACGTGATACTCATTGGACTGTTGCCTGTTAACACGTGCCATGTCAGCGCTCTTGAAAGAAAGCTGTGGTGGTGACATCCTCTCTTGTTCCTGCGTAGTGATTTGCGAAGATGGAAAACGTCGAGGTTCGAGCAGTCATTAACACTATAACCGTGTCTGGGTCACTCGTGACCCACTTGATAATTTTTTTGTTTGTCACTCTTTTGTATTATTGCCGAGAGTGTTACATTTCTGTGACTTTTTATGAAATAAGGTAATTAGTGATTATACTTCATTCCACATTTTATGGCGACAACATAAAAGAGAAATATGAAGATTCACCTAGAACTGCAGAAGGGTCAGTTCTGACCCACCCGGCGCAGTCGCTACAACAATCGCATTTTTCATGTAGCTTCATGCCTATTATTAGTGTGTGTTTGGTCAATAATCGCAAAACTCGTTTTTACTTCGTTCCAGTTTTCAGCAGGGAACGAGAGGGAGAGAGGTTCAAACAAGTCTGACCTTGTATGCAGATATTGCGCACCCAGAGTTCTGTACCACGAAAACGTGTTTAGTAGTGCATTCTGTCTGTGTCGATAGTGCTTGTAACTTATGAATATATTATGGCCAAATTTCTACGTACAGAAGAGGGCATTATAAATGCTCTAAATGAGATTTTATATAATGAATCTGAGGGCGAACCACTGGAGTCTTTATCTGAGGAAGAATTTCCATCGCCAATAGTTTCGGATTCTTCATCAGAAGACGATGTTACTCCTGAGAGTGTTCTACTGAATGCTGATGAGAAAGGTATGCTTGTTTATGTGTTTGTTTTATAATAACTTTTGTTTATGTATATGTTGCATAGACACTAATTTCAATTGCAACAATGTTTATACTTTGCTACATGTTGGATTTTTACAAGTTATGTATTACATTTATGAAGGTGTTTTTTTGTTCTAATATCACATAATATATTCAATATTAAATCGCGTTCTAATACATATAATACTATTACAAGAACAGCTGCCACAAAGACTAAGTCAACTCAAGAAGTGGACGTCCTCAAGGTCGGTGTGGACCACAAAATGCCCAGGGTTCTGGACTACTTCAGTTTCCTTCAGGTAGTGATATTGTAGCACCCAATGGAACAACCTGGAAAGTTGGAGTAATAGGTTCAGTTGTAAGATATGGACAACAGAATGTTTTCAAAGATAGGACAGGACCATCTCCGCATGCAAAACGAAACGTGAATGAGAGCTGTTACAGTGCATGGCATCTAATGATAACAGACAAAATTTTGAAACATATTGTAAAATCTACAGAAGCTGAAGCACGTCGTGTACTGAGCTCAGATGAGTGGACTATAAAAATTGAAGAACTGGAAGCTTTTATAGCTATATTGTACGTCCGTGGTGCTATTGGAGCTAAGAGCTTAGAACTAGACACATTGTGATCAGTGAAATGGGGAAATAATTTTGTGAAATGGCTCGTGACAGATTCAGAGAGATAATGCATTATCTCAGATTTGACATTAAATCCACAAGATCAGAACGACTAAGAGAACACAAGTTTGCTTTGGTATCAGAAATCTGGAACGAGGTCATTGCGAATGCGTGTCTAGCTACATATTGGGTCCATATACAACAATCGACGAACAGCTTTTTCCTTCAAAGTGCCGTTGCAGATTCATGCAGTTTATGGCCTCAAAACCGGACAAATACGGGCAAAAGTACTGGGTGGCGGTAGAGAAAGACTCAAAATATATTATGAATACTATCCCTTATCTAGGAAAGGATGACACTAGGCGAAGTGATGAGTGTCTCGGTGACTTTTTTGTAAAAAAATTGAAGCAACCTTACCTCAACAAAGGAATAAATGTCACATTTGACAATTTTTTCACCGCGGTTCTAAGAGTCTTGTGGGCACAATAAATCGATCTCGCAGGGAAATTCCAGTCTGTATCAAGAAGGCAAGAGAACAGTTATACAGCACAGTATTGTTGAAAAAAGATGATAACACAGTGACTGTTTATCAGGGTAAGAGCAACAAGAATGTCCTGATTGTGAGCACTATGCATCCTTATGTGACGATTGAGGATGGTATAAAAAAGAAGCCAGATACAGTTACATTTTATAACTGCTCTAAATATGGAGTGGACGTGGTCGACCAAATGGCTCGCAAATACTCTGACAAAGCACCATCGAGACGTTGGCCTGTTCACACATTTTACAACTTGATCGATTTGTCTGTGATAAATGCGTGGGTATTGTTCAACTCCCTAAATAAAAAAATTTGAAACGTAGGGATTTCATCCTGCAGCTGGGGGAGGAGCTTGCTGAGAAGTACGCAGTGACTAGAAAGACTAGCGTCCCTGTCAGACCTGAAGATATTCCTGACAGACAAAAAAAGCGAACATGTTGCCTTGTAAAGTCTAACTGTGAAGGAAACAAATCATTTGTAAAGTGTCACATCTGCAAGAAAACTGTGTGCAACAAATGTACATCAAAAGACTATTATTTGTGTTCATCATGTAACTGTAGCCAGTAAAAACACTCAGCAAATATATGTAAGTTTTAAAATATAAAATTTAAATTTGTGTAAACCTTGTTTATTTTCGTTAATTTAATTCTAAATTTCCTAGTGCTTCTGACAATAGATTCATTGGCAGTAACAATAACCCATGGACATAGGGCAAATAAAGGAAAAGATGGCGGGTCATTAGTGACCCAGCCGCAGTTCTAGGTATGTCAAAATATCAGCGGTTCTAGTGTTCAGTACTTCATAAAGAAAGATATGAAAGCAAAGGACATTCATGCGGGTTTCCAATGTACACTGAGGGACTCTGCTCCTTCATATTCAACTGTTGCCAAGTGGATAAATGAAATTAAATTTGGTCAGGAGAGCTTAGTGAAGATCTGTGCAGTGGTCAGCCAAATTTGTCACTACTCCAGAAATCATTGCAAAAGTGTACAAAATGGTCATCGAGGATCGCCAATTGAAAGTGCCTGAAATTGCCCACGCTTGACAGATGTCATCTGAAAGGTCGCAACACATTTTAACTGAAGAATTAGAAATGAAAAGATTATCTGCAAGATGGGTGCCATGACTCTTGACGATGGATCAAAAACGTCTTCCGTTGCCACGGCAAAATTACACGAACTAAGGTATGAATTGTTGCTATGCCCACCTTATTCACCTGTATGGCTCTGTCAGACTTCCATTTCTTCCCAAATCAGAAAATTTTTCTTGGTTGACGATGATTGACTTCCAACGAAGAATTGTTAGCCGGAGTTGACAACTATTTGCTGGCCTGGATTAAACTCGTTTTCGAGATGGGATCAAGGCACTGGAACATCGTTGGACCACATGCATTAATCTACAAGGAGACTACATTGAAGAATAAAAAAAGGTTTAAGTGATGTAAGTATTTTTTTTTAATCCGTTCTAAGAACTTTTCAGACCACCCTCGTATTACTGCACAAACTGCTCTGTTCCTGACCATGGACTAAGATCTATGCTGAACTTACGTGTACCAAGAAAAAATAAATATAAAACTCAAAATAGCGTTTTCTCTTCAGAAATAAAATTATACAACTAATTCCCTAAAGAGTTTACTGAAATTAAGTTGCATGAAAACCAAAAAGTTCCTATTAAGTAATACATTCTGTGCAGTGAAGGATTACTTAAATACACTGACAGAAAAATTGTAACACCAAAAAATAATTAATGTAGAGTACAGTAAAGAAATTTCGGGAATACATTTGTCTTGGTAACATGATTAAGTGATTAACATTGCAAGATCGCAGGTCACCATAAGCACGAGATAAGCCATTGCAAATGTGAATTGCTGGTACATTAAGCAGAAAACATAAAAGATCTCCACCCTGCCCTCCAGTGAGCTCATGCTTGACACCACTGCACTCGCAAATGGCGGGGGTTTGGGCTACTGGGCATCTGGCGCAGAGCTGTCCTTGAAGTAACCAATTTATAACAGTTCGTTGTGCCACTCTGCTTCCAACTGCTGCTCGAAAGTGCAGCTGCAGATGCACCAGAGCCATACGCCAAACACAATGATCTTCTCTCTCGGTAGTGACATGTGTCCATCCAGTGCCTGATCTTCTTCAACTGTACATTCTCGCGACCACCGCTGCCAGCAGACATATACAGTGGCTACGTGCCTGCCAAATCCTTCTGCAGTATCACAGAAGGAACATTCAGTTTCTCATAGTCATATTACATGACCTTGTTGAAACACACTGAGGTGTTGACAATGGCGTCTCTGTTGCTTTATAGGGTATTCTCGACCAACATCAACTCACCACGGCCAATCTGAAAATTAACTAATTCTCATGACCATTACAGCGTTTATTTAAAGCAAACCTGACTCACATCCTTAAAGTGACACTACTAGAGCAACTCTTGTGCGACAGGCGCGAAGTTTGAATAGACATCGTCGTTCAAATGAAAAGCTTGCTTATCAACTTTCGTTTACGTCACACAACTCCTTTATGGTGTTGCAATTTCTTTTTCTTTTAGTGTAACATGGAGTAGGGGAACAGTAAAAAATGTGGCGAAAGTAAATAATAATTTAAACTCTGTCTCACTTGACAGCATATTTTTTCGCTATAATCCTTTTCTTCTCTTTTCATGAAAATATTAAAGCAAGACTCTTTTTGAGTGCAACATCTCACACATTATATGGAGGCAAAATTTTTCAGTCAAGCACATTGGGAAATTGTGGCACATAAAATAGAAACTAAACATCATCCTCATCATTTTGATATCAGCTGACAGAGCGTAGCAAGAATGTATAAACAAACCAATATTGTACATTAGGGATAGACCGAATGTGGTTGCATGGTTTTTAACATACTGGCTTTATATCTGGATGGATGGAAGCTGTAATATTCATCTCTTCTTCCTAATTTAGGTTTTCTTTTCTTTAATTAGATTTCTTGTGCTAAGTGCTGGGGTTTTATTTCTTTACGAGTTTTTGTGGCACCATGTGAGCCAAAACTACTTTATCATGGGACGAGTTTACAGAATGCTGATTAGAAAATTTATAAACAAAAGAATTAATAAAACGTGAAAGACGTTTTTGAAGAATATACTAAAACTAATACATTACAAGTTACTCCTCTATGGAATAGTAGGAGAAGGAAACCTTACAAGATGGACTGGAATACGCTGGGTTTATAATTCAGTTTTCTTAGTTCTGATGGGAGCCTATCGAAAATGCAAACTGCTGAATAGTGCATATCTTTCTGATCAGTGCTTAAGAAAGTGTTATTCCAAGAGCACATCATTTGTCCATTTAGTGTTCACTGGATGAATATTGCAGACTCATACGAGTGAACCAATATTTTCAACCACAATTTCCATGGTGGAGTATATGAATAGGACGAACATGGATAGCAGAGTTAGAATTCTGAGACACCAAATTTTGGCCTCCATGAAGCTCGTGAACTGGCACTGCAGTTCAGTTTGAAATCCTTTTGTGGGCTAAGAATGTTCTTTGTGAGTGCACAGAGTTGCTCCAGTATACAATATCTTGTAACACAATAAAGAGAAAGTAAGCAATTAAAACAAGTCTTGAGAGTTCAGTGCCAGAAACAGTGGCGTACTTTTTTTCCAGTGAAGATATAACATTTAGGTTCTGCACAAGAAATTAAAAACGATACTTCCAAGAAAGCCTTCCATCTACATTTAGTCCCAAGAATTGAAAATAATTGACTTCACTGATTGTTAGATCATTTTGGGACAATAAAATTTTGTTTTTACAGGATTTTCATGTCAGAAACTGAATGCATTACATTTTGTTACAGTTAATCATTGATCTTTTCTCTAAAAACCACATGCTGATGTTGCAGACTACCCTATTATCTGCAGCGATTATATTATAATCCACACTGTTCACATTAAGACTCGTCATCTGCAAAATGAAAAAAGTTGTATCATGCTTCATGTTTAGTTTCATGTTTCACGTTTTGATGTACGATGTATGAACGAAAGTAAAGGATTTTTTTTTTATTTTGCAGGTTTCATACATCCTATTTTCATTTTTTCTCTTGTTAGCACACGTCATGTTCCTGATGTTTGTTTGCATTTTCAGTTGTTTTGCATATTTAGTTTATTGTTGAGTGCTCGGCGAATTTTTACTTTCGAAAAAGATGGATCAAAGAATTTTCATTAAAATTTGCTTGGAAATGGGGAATAAAGTGCAGCACCTCATTCGAAATGTTGACTGTTGCTTTTGGCTAATTTGCTATTAGAAAGACTTGAGTTTACAAGTTGTACAGACGCTTCAAAGAAGATCGAAAAGACGCTGAAGACGAACACCCTGGACGACCTGGCACAACTGTTACTGACTACAGTTTGGAAGAAGTAAGGAAAATGGTTCTGGAAAATCGCTGAATCACCGTCAGAGGTTGTTGATGATGTAAGCGTCTTTTTGCTTATGCCAAATACTTTTTTCGGATGTTTTGGGATGAAACGTTTTACAGCAAAGTTTGTTCTGAAACTGTCGAATTTCGACCAAAAAAGATATCACTTAGATATTGCTGGGGAGTTGTTGAATAAAGTCAACAATGATCCCAAACTTCTAAAGAAGGTTATAACAGGTGATGAAACATGGATATATATAAGGTATGACGCCGAAATTGAGGTCAGATCGTTCCAATGCAAACTGCCTGAAGAGCTAAGACCGAAAAAAATCCAACAAGTTCGATCACATAAGAAGGTTCTTCTCACTGTTTCCTGCCCACACCTCAATGCTTAATCGTGATTTTTTTTACACTAGCCTACAAATTGTAGTAGCTTTATATGACAATTCTTATTATTTTTTATAAGTTTCACCATTACTTCTCTTATTTAATACTATTAATTAGTTCATATTTATTTTATGAAGAATTGTCTTCAGCTTTTTGCAAATTCTGGAACAGAAGTCCTATTGAAACAATTTCTATTCCCCATTTAACACTAATTTCTGTAAATGAAAACACAGATATGACAATAAAGATACAGTATGTAATGAAATTGTAGCACATCATGTACATTAGTCAAATTAACTCATACAGTACACCTGAGTCTGGATCCCCACCCACCCAGAATTTCATACATGAAACTTATACATTAGACTCTGCCAGAATATCCACGCAACAAAAAAGTTAACATGTATTTGAGTTAGAACTGTGTTGAGACAGGCCCAACAGAGTCAGTACTTGTGTTGATTTGTTACGAAAAGCCCTGTAAAAAATCAATGTTTGTGTTGTCTTGAAACAACCCTAACTTGTATAGTTGTCTGCTTTCTTTGGGGGACATTGAAATGTAAAAAATTTAATTAGTTTTCTTCTTCTTTCTTGTTTCTTGTCCTTGTTTCATGGGATAAGTTGTCCACCTTCATCTCCTTCACTAGAATTCTTTCTTGAACTGCTTACCAAATCTCTCGATTCTCTTCCTATGAATCATACAATATCACATTGTTGATTCAAATCTAGGGCATAAAAGATACAATACACATGAAAAAAGTAATTCTCAGATGGTGGATAAAATTCATTAGTAACTGCAAAATTTATTCCAAAACAAATTATAAACATCATTACTAATATAAGTTTTGATTTTATTTTTCTTCTTTTCTGTCTCTTTTACATTTTGAACACCTTTTGCAGTACATTTAATGTGCATTATGTTGTAGGTCTGTCTAAACATTGACTTACTGGTAGTCGTTTTGTAGATCTGACATCCATTCACATACTGAACTCATTGCTTGTAATGGACTATAGATATTCGCACAATTTTTATAGGACCTTTTGCTATGCACAGCTGTGCTAGTGCCTTTTATCTTGTTACACAAGGGAAGACATGAAATACCATTTTTAAGTTTAGGAAATATCTTGAGTTGTTTTAAAGTTCTATTAGCTCTGACGTTTTTTACATGGACCTGGCCTTGTAGAATAATACTGAATTTACAGTATTAACGAATTCAATACAGTACTGGAGGTTACATTCTTTTTGTAGTGAGATAAAAGTAATAGATTTCGTAATATTTATTTAGTGTTTCATATTTAGGTTTTTCTTTTTTGCTGTAGGTATTATTTGACTGTGAGTAGAAACTGTGGGAACTGTCATATGAAACTAATTGGTGGGATGTATTGTATAAGCTGTGGTAAATGATTTCATTGGGGAAAGACAGTTTGGAGAGCTCTGGGAAGGTCTCCAAGGTCTTTTCCTGGAATTGTAAAATGTGCTGGTGGAATAGATTAATAGATGAGCAGAGGGAAAGATATATGCCCTTCAGGCACACTTAGATCAAGCTAGAAAAGAACTAGTGAGGCTGAGAGAAGGCAATGGTGAGGTGGATGGTTGTGAATTGGCAGTTGGTCGAAGGGCTAGCAGGAACAGGATGTGGTCTGACAATGCAAAACCAGCAATAGGTGCCAACTGCCAGAGGTGAGGGTAGAGGAGCCTAAATATGCTGTAAGATGGTGAATGTGCAGTGTACTCTGCCCATGAGTAGGAAGGATGGAAAAGGTATATATGTTAGGAAAAAGAGAGTACTGCTGCTATGTAGCAGTCATGACAGACCCTCAGTTACAGGAGAAGTTAGAGGAGTAGTATCATATCACCAGTGTTTTCAAGCCAAGTGATGGGTTTGATCAAGTGATTGAAGATTTAGTGTTTTTTCACACAGGATGATCACATAGCGATAGTGGGTGGGGTAGGGAAAAGCTTGGGTAGGGACAGAGCGTACAACATAGATGAGTAAGATAGCTTCTCTAACAGGTGACACCCATTTTTAATGGTAGAGCTGTTTTAATAAAATGAGAGGTCTAATCTAGGCAGTGCTGTACAACTAGTCAGTATAGAGCTGGAGATGACGCTGATGACTGGCGGCCAAATGCACATTGCACTGGTGCAGCTGGAGACAACTGGGAGATGAGGCTGCACTAGGTGTGTCTGCACTTCAATAGAGTTGGGAAAGGGAGGCTGGAGGAATTAATTAGTGGGGGTATAGCCAGTGGGTGTTGGGCCAACATGGTCAAATACCTGCTGTCATATGAAGGAGAAGTAGGTCTTTTTTAAGATAAAACCATTACAACCAATGAAATGCCAAATGTGATTTATTTGTCTCATAACATGCATACGTTAATCATTAAATCAGAGTACAGGAGACGCACCAAAATATGTTTAATAGAATTTCACTGATACAAAACTGTAATAAGATGTAGTTGTATTTAAACAGTAATGTAACTTTTTTACGAATAATTACCTTCCCATATTCACACAACAAGACAACTGGTACACTATATCTACCCAAATATTTAGTTCATCATTCATGTAATCTTCAACTGAGTAGTAGCATCGCTGAAGCAGAGTATCATGCTACTTTCTTTTCAGGGTATCTAGGTTAATATTCAGAATGATCTTGGCTTTTATAATCTGTTGTAAGTTTTCATTCCCATTTACTAGAGAGTCTGATTATAAAAGTTTAAAAAATGTGCAAGGACCCAAAAGTTTCTCTATTTCTTTATTATACATGTGATCAAAGTAGTGCTCTTTACAGAACTATAAATTGCTACACAAGAAAAGTATAATGTCGTAGATATATTGAGAGAGTACAGTTAATAATTTCAGATTTTTAAATAATGGGTGACATGATTTCCTCAGATGCATAGCGAAAATGTTTCTAAGAATTCCATTCTGTAATTTCAGAATGCACTTTAAGTTACTGGAATTTCCACAAAAAGCAATACCATACCTTGTAACTAACTAGAAGCAGCTATTGTACACAATTTTCCTTCTATCCATGTCAGTGGCTTTTGCTAATATTTGCACTGCAAACACAAAGCTACATAGTTTGTTAACTAAATATTCCAGATGTCTGTTTCAATTTAAATTCTTGTCTAGATTTAATACTAAAAAATTCACAGAACCCATTTCTTCTAGATGTTGATTTTTCAGTTTATTTTAATTTCCTGGGCTGTTGACTGATTTGTTCTGATCTGGATCATATGGGTTTTTGGGATGTCCAGGGTTAATCCAGTGAGATGAAACCATGTTTCTCAATTATCTGTTGTATTGATTGTGGATGGTTGGTTGGTTTGGGGGGGGGGGGGAGGGGACCAAACAGTGAGGTCATCAGTACCATCAGATTAAGAAATGATGGGGAAGGAAGTTGGCCATGCCCTTTCACAGGAACCATCCCAGCATTTACATGAAGTAACTTAGGGGAACCACAGAAAACCTAAAAGAGGTTGGCAGGACGTGGGTTTGAACTGTCGTCCTCCAGAATGTGAGTCCAGTGTATGAACTACTGCACCATCTCGTTCAGTATTGATGATGCAGATAGGGATAGTTTCTGGCTTACGATCTTCAATTAATATGGATATTTCATCTGCAAATAAAACTGATGGGGCATTAGTGTTAATTGATTGTTTATCAATGTAGAATACAAATAAAATAGGTCCTAGCATATAACCTTGAGGGACATCTTGCATTACTGTCTTCCATTTGGAAGAATAATTTGGTGCATTTGTAGAGACAACCACTCTGTTTCCCATTGCACAGGTATGAAACAAGCCACTGCAGAACACTACTGCTAATTCTATATCTATAAAGTTTACAGATAAGAATTGCAAGATACACTGACTCAAAGGATTTTGTGACATCACAGAGGATCCCTGTAACTTTATTTTTATTGTCTGATGATGTGCTAAACTTGTCAACAAACTTGTTAATTGCATCTACATTTCTTTTTACACCCTGGAAGCCACATTGATTTTTCAAAATAATGTTATGGTTTTCAATAACATTTTGAATCTGGATGGCAGCTTTTTCGAATACTTTTGACAAGACTGGAAGAAGAGTTGTGGGATGATGATTTCCCATATCGTCTCTTGACCCTTTTTTGAACAGCAGTTTTAATTCTGCTTAGTTTAGCACCTCTGGGAAACATCTATGATCAAAAGATTGGTTTATAATATAGATAGTGGCTGTCCTACTGTTTTAAGCACAAATTTGAGAACTATTGTGGGAATCCTATCCTAACCTGTAGATTTTTTGTTTTTTTATTAATATACTATTTCTACATCTGTTCCTTAGACTGTTTTAAATTTTGTGGAGCACTCAGACATTTGATACAGGAACATAGCTTGTTGTCATAATCTGCAACACTGATACTTGACTTTGTTACATTAATGAAGAATTCATTGAAGCATTCTGAAATTTGAGCTAGATTTTCAATTACCTTACCTTCAAGTTTGATTTTACAAATTTCGTGACCAGAGTCTTTAATACCTAATTCGGATTTCACAACTGACCACACTGCCTTTAATTTATTCTCATGTCTTAAAATTAAATTACTATTTGCCATCCGCTTTGCTGCCTTCGCAACTTTCTTAAATGTAAATTTCTATCATCTAACATATTAAACAATGTGAGTATTTTTGTTATATCTTTGCTCATTATGTTGCTGCGAGGTCCATCAATTTGTCACTTTATTAAAACAAATTTTATGTGGAAACATTACATTGAAAACATTTAAAAAGCTACTTAAGAACGCTTCAGAATTTACACTGCTTGGAACATTTTCGTCAAAGTGCCTTTCTGTCTCATGCAGCTTGCCATGAAATGAAATCATGTTTTTCCTGATTAAAGTTCCTTCTTAGGTACACATTTTCACACAGAACTTCCTTACTTGATCTCAGCTCAATGAATAACGCAATTGACCAGAAACTCCTACATTGAAAAAAAAATTTATGTGCATCTTCAAAAACATAGTTAGTTAAAATATTATCAATACTTGTAGCTGACTGTGCATCTTCTTTCACTGATTCCGAAAAATTTAATTTGAAACCGTATTTTTTTATTGTGTCAATGAATTTTGGCGCTTCACCATTTTCACTCAACACATTGATGCTGAAGTCAGCAGCAATTACAATTTTTTCTCTTTATCTAGGTGTTCTAGCAAACACTGGAGTTTTCATAGGAAATGCTTAATTGTGACTTTACCTGGGTTTCAATAAGTCGACATTATAACAACATTTTGGATCCTTAATTCGATACAGCAGCTCTCAAAAATATACAGTTTGCAGTCACTTCTTACATGCTTATCTACAGCTCAATGAATAAGTATGCATGAATCTCCTCGTGACTGACTTTTCCTACAAAAACTGGTAGCTAATATAAAATTTTCAGTTTTATTTAAGACTTTTATTATTTTTAAACTCAGACAAAAGGATTTGAAGCTTATCTATTTTAGAGCTTTTGTCACCTGAATATTCAGCATTTAATCAATTTACATTCGAGTGCCTTATATATGAACTCTCAGTTCTATTTATAGTTTTACTATTGGTTGGAAGTCATTTAGGTTCTTTAACATTCTCATCAACACTTATTGGTTTCCCTAATTTCTTATGATATGACATATATCAGTGAATATTTTACTAGGTATTTTGGAACTCAGTCTGTTAAGATGTACCTAAATCATCTTTCCCCAGACATTTATTGCTTAAGAATTTATTAGGATCAATAAATACAGCTCCTAATCTGTTGAAATACTGCTTGATACTAAAATTTAGTCTGCTATGTACATTTCATTAATCGATCTTCTGTATATTACGCCGCTTGTTGCATTCCTATAAAGCTTCGTATAGGTGTCTTGCCGTTCAAATCATGTTTCCCGTTTCGTTGTTGTTTTCTTCCTGGCTGCTGCTTTGAGGAGAATTTGTCCACACGTGTAGGAATATAACTTCGAAGTTCACGCTGGATTCGTCTCTTGACGTTTCTTTCGAGCATAATATGTTACTGAGATAGTTACTCATTTGCCGAGACTTGATGTCTGCACGCACCGGTTCTTCAGTTTTTTTTTTCATTTGGTACTTCGATGTTTTCCAGCATGGTGTTGCCAATAACGAGAAACTTGTCTTTGACAGTATTTGATTCACTACTGCGCTGCTATTTACTATTTTGTTTATCGATTCATATTTGTTCATTGATTTACAGTCTTTAGTTGATTCTAAAACTCCTACATATTCTTTTGAGGATATTGTAACACTGTGCCGCTTTTCGTGTCTTTGTCCATTAATAACGTTTCGCTCATTTTCTTGTCTATGGTCCGCAATAACGGGTGTTTTCACACAACTACAGTTCTCTTGACGCTTCAGATCTTCATTTTCTTCTGCCAATACACGTATCTCAGTTTTCAAAACGTCTATAACACTAAATAACACTGTTATAACTCCATCTTTCGATTTCACTGCTGATGCTAATCGCGCGGTTCCTTGTTTAAACAGTCGGACCACGATCACTGTAAATCGTCGCAAATGAATTTTAAAAATACTTTGGCGCACTTTTGATTGAATCAAAATTTGCATTTAATGCACAGAATTCCTTCAACTACACACACGTTTTGTGCACCTTTTACACTAGACACTGTTTATTTTATTCTGTTGCGTGAGTGATGCGACTCTGCACTCTACACCATCCTGATTCTCTTCTTTGTGTTAGACGTTCCAGCATCTTTTATGTAAAAAATAGAATGTACTGTACAACACTGAAGTGCACAAACACCACACAAATTTGCTCATAATGATTATTAATCAAAATGGGCAGTCCAAAGTACACAAACTTGAAGTTAAATCACAGTCTTTGTACAGCATGGTAGTGTACATTGCAGACCACTGGTGCAGAGATGTAAATTCCAATGTATAGTACTATCGTGACATTAACATGTATGTTACTACTGTCGAACTTCTTTAAAGGGAGGGGAGTCCGGCATTTCTGTCATGGGTCGCATGAGTTTTAAAGCTGGAGAAGATATGACCACAATTAGTGTAGATTAGTGACAGCCATTGAATTAACAAAGCTAGACATATATTAGGGACAGTCAAATGAAGGTTAAATGTACCTAAAAGGGCCGGACAAACTGTTTATTATTGGAAAGGTAATTACTGTAACTGTTAGTATATCTACCTCACTGTGAGACAAGACAGTCCACATACTGGTCATCTTCTAGGAATTCTTTACCTCCAACTTGGCCTCAAGATCCTTCCTCAGGTCCTCTGCTCTGAACACCAAAATTTCAGCAGGAGACAGGTCAGCCATACACAACCTCAAAACAAAGCCTGACGTAATCATCAGACCTGCATAGAAAGATTCCACCACTGTTGTTATGAATCACAGCGACTACCTGGCAGAAGGTCCTGTCTATTATTTGTTTCCTCCTCCTACAGACTCTGCCAGAATTATCCCACCCCAGAAGTCCAACATAACTTCCAATTCCTACTTAAAGCCTTTGGCCCTTCCAAGAGTCTCTCCCCTGAATCCATTTTCCTCCTCACACCTATGGCACCCCACACACCCACCTTCTACATGTTCCCAAAATCCACAAACCCAACAATCCTGTACATCCTTTGTAGCTAGTTATTGTGCCCCCACTGAAAGAATTTCGGCCCTCATTGACTAACATTGCCAACCAATTGCCTGTAACCTAGCCTCCAATGTCAAAGACACCAACCACTTCTTTCATCAACTCTCCACCATCCCCACCTCTTAACTTACTGGGTGTCTACTTATCAGTGTTGATGACACCTCCCTATACACCAACTTTCCTCACGCCCATGGTTTTACTGTTACTGAACACTACCTTTCTCAAAGTCCTTCTGACTCCAAACCCACTACTTCATTCCTCATTTGAAGGGAAGGTATATAAACAAATCCATGGCGCAGCCATTGGCACCTGCATGGTACCCTCCCATGCCAACCTTTTCCTGGGCCACCTAGAGGAGTCCTTCCTACCCTCCCAAAACAGCAAACCTCTAGTCTGGTTCAGCTTCATTGATGATACCTTCATGATCTGGACTCAGGGCCAATACATCCTAACTTCATCCCTTAACTACCTCAACACCTGCTTCTCATCTACGGTACATTAGCTGGTTCCCCTCAACACAGCCTGCCACCTTTTTGGATGTTAACCTCATCCTCTCTGATGGCTCTGACCACAAAACACATTAAACCCACCAACCAACAACAGTACTTGCATTTCAACAGCTGTCATCTCTTCCGCACAAAAAAATCCCTCCCACACAGCCTCGCCACCTGGGGACAACATTTCTGCAGTGACAAGAACTCCCTTGCTGAATATGCTGAAGGTCTCACTGAGGCCTTTACAGACAGGTGTTATCCCCAGACCTACTTTGCAACTGATCTTCCATGCCATTTCTCCTCACACCCCCAATCCTCCCACCACACCCAACAACCAGCTAGAAAGGAGTTCCCCATAGTCACCCAATACCACTCTGGGCTGCAACAACTGAACCACACCTCCATCAGGACTTTGATTTCCTATCATCATGTCCTGAAATGAGGCACACCCAGCCCTCCCTGGCCAACCTAACCTCCACAACATGCTAGTCCATCCCTATGCCACTCCCAGTTCATTGCCAGTAGACAAACAAACCACCTTGTGGCACAACATGCTACTGAACATAGAATGCTTAATTTCGATTGGCTCCTCACTCCTTAAGCAGCTTTCATGAACTGTACTGATGATCCTCATAACACATTCTTCACTCCCAAACTTATGCTAGCCACATTCTATGGTAACCTACTGTCTCCACACCATCTACCAAACAGTTTCCACCCTCTCTGTCCTATCCCATCCTCACTATTCTCATCTCACACCACCATTCTGTGGCACACACTGCCAATATACCAGCCTATCTTTCCCGTTCCTTGCTTCTCTCCTTTTCTGCTCCCCATTTCTCCCAAACCGTACCTGCCCCATAGCCTCCTTATGCTGCACCTGTGGCACTCTAGTCCCTGCATGCTCTGCCGGACAATGCTCTTCTCTCCTCCCATCCATATCCTGCTATCCCTTCCCAACTCCCTCCAGATTGCTGCTTCCAGTCTACATGACAGGTGCATTCCAGTCCAGGCTGATGGAGATAGCAGTCATGTGTGCATGAGGTGTGCTTGCTTGTGTGAATGAATGTGTGCATGTTTCCATTTCTGATTATGACTTTGGCCAAAAGCTAATGAGTAAGTGTATCTCAACATATCATCTTTATGGTGAGTGGAAATCTATATTTTTCTTGTATTATTAAAATACTTATAAGATATCTTGAAATTTTGGATTATTGCTGTCAAATAATAAAGCTAAAACAGATTTACTAAAACCTGCAAAACTGCAGATCTACAAAAGGCCTTTTTTACAGAACATAAAATAATACTCTTTCTAGGGCATTGGCAAAACAAACCAGGATTGCAATGTGTGTGTGTGTGTGTGTGTATGGAAAATAATGTACGGTCTATTCTCCAAAAGCTGGGAAGAAACATAAAGAGTTTCATGTGACAGACCAGGGATGTCAGAAATCCTATGTGTAAGTCGTGCAGTTGCCGCCAGGCTGACATCACAGTGAAGTGTGCATTGTTCATGTGAAACCCTTTATTGTGAGTTGTGGCTACAATGTAATGAAATAAAGAATAAAAATTGACAAGCAGCACATCAGATTCAAGTACAAGCAATTTTAATAACAATGATGTTAAAGGAACAATGAAATTAATTTCATTCTGTTGAACTTGCAAAGAAAAAACATCATCATTATGTTATGCTCAATGGGTGAAGGCATCACTCTGTAGCAGCTGATGACTTGTGGTGACATACTAGCTCTACATACACTCAATTCATAGCTAAGGAAATTTTTTCTGGGGATCAAAAGCACAAACACAAGCACAGACAGCAATCTATGGCACATATCAGGGAAACATTAGTAAATACTTCACTAATAGTTCTATACATAATCGTATAGCAAGAGCTAGTTTGGAATTAAATTTACCCCTGAAAAACAAACAAAAAACTAAAAATAGCATTTTATATCAGGGGATAAAAGTGTATAATAAATTACCAAAGGAAATAAAATGATGACTGAAATACATCTATTTAAAAGGGCAGCTAAAACATTTTTCATGAGTAAAATGCATAATATGCAATTAAAGACTGCTTAAGGAATATAGAGCAGAGGGCAGTAATGGAACTAGATAACTGCCACACCTTGTCACATTTCAGTTCATTATAGCTTTCACAAGGAAATAATGTGTCAAGATGTAAAATGCATGATAGTATTGTCAGATAAATCAGTTTATCAGGTGGACTGAGGAATATATGTGAACATGACAGGAATAGAGTCTGTTTTGTACAAAGGGCACAACTGCATCTTTGCAGTCCAGGGGGCAGTGGGTGTGCAGCAATGAAGACTGAAGCTATGTTTTATATTACAAGTTACCTGAAACAAGTTGAGTGTAAATCAGGGAACGTTACACAATAGGGACTTACTGAATTAGATAGTGTAGTTGTTAAGACTGTTAAGACAGTGACATCTTTGGGAGAATGGAGTTGCTCTGTCCAGCCATCCTTATTTGGGCTTTTCTGTCATTTTCCTAGATCACTTTGACAAATGCTAGGATGGTTCCTCAATCAAGGTCATGGCCAACCACCTGTCCCATGCTCTTAGACTATCTGTCCTATCCCCATAAAGTATGTTATATATGCTACGTGATGTATATTTTGACCTATTGATTTACATTGTATTGTGCCTTGACAAATCCTATGTCATTGTGAGAAGATCCTTGGATAAATAAAGATTAATAAATAAATAAATAATCCAGTTACTTGATGCAGAAGTCCTGAGTTTGTTTCTAAATTATTTGTTTTCTAATGCAAATCATATGTTTTTACTTTTTTAAATAACATTTCAACACACAAGATTTTTAAAATTTTCCTTATTTATTTCTCAATAATATCTCATAAAACCCTGAACTATATTGAGGTGCAGCCAAATAAATACTGCCATGGGGTTGCAGCCACAATCAATTTATAACTTTTTGATAATGAAAATGGTATTTATTTCTTTGTTAATACTTATAACTAGCTGAGTGTCTGGTATTGCACTGGTATGTATATATTTCCTCTCTCTGTCCATCTCCTCCTCTTTCCCCTTCCTGTCTATCTCCTCCTCTTCCCTTTTTCTGTCCAGCTCTTCCTCTCTCTCTCTCTCCATCTCCTCCTTCTCTCATACAGTATCTTGTGAACAATATGTTGTACAATGACATAATTTTGTGGGTACATTCAGCAGCATACTTGGATACTGTCTGGTAAACCTGCTGCAAATAAATTTAGTAACAAAGAAGTAATAAATATAAATGTAATGACATCATGCCTGATCCAACTGGTTTTACAGCATGAACAATGAAAATGAAATAAATGATAAACTTTTTTCCTCTCATTATTTTGTGAAGGTTATCAGTGTGAAAACTTTCATAAAGGTTTCAAATTATGTATAAAGTTTGTTGCAAGTCCATAAGTTCTCATGTTCTCAAATACTGGTTAGTATGTGTAATACCTATATATTTTGCAGTGTGTATATTATGCAACAAATAGTGTGGAAGTATGGAATAAACATATTGAAGATTGTATAAGCATTGTGTTCATTACTTTGAATTGTATCATGTAGCACATATCAACCAAGAACAACATTTTCACAAATATGATAAAGTTCAAAAGTGAGAGAGTAAATGGTTTTTTCAGAGAGTAAATATATTTCCCTAATTCATGTAACATTCATCAAATCAACAAGTATTTCTTCTGCACACTTTCTAAAGTAGCCTATGTTCTTCCTTAAGAGTGTTTATGACGTCATGTATCCTGAACTATGTGTCGTACATAGATATAATTCTGTAGGTACATTGAGTGGTGTATGTGATAATGTGATTTTTACCACCCATTTTCCTGTTGCCTTAATAGAAATCTAGTTTTGTTTATTTGCTTCAAATTTTACTGGGAATTAGTAATTTTTAGCTCAACAGGTTAAAAGATAATCAGCATGCTCAGTTTAAAGTTGTTTGTTCACTGTCCTCTAATACATTGCACCAGCCATAACAGAGCTCCACTGTGTATACTATTCTTGAGCAGAGAATGAGTTTGTTGATGTTCATAGGCAGCTGAAAATTGCCCTGACTCCTGTCAAACAATTGGCAACTGCTGTGGATTGGTGTGTTGGAAAAGCTCCCCTAGAGTCATGCATCTTCTGTACTAGTAGCAAAGGTATCTCAAGGATTATCCTCTCCTATAATCCTGTCTCTTTTGCAGCAAGAGTCATTACTCACTCACTTCAGTGGAAATGGCATGTCAATGGTACAAGAGTTAGATGGGGACTGGAAAGGACTCAGGGTGTTATACTGATCCCCTTAATCAATAAGTTTGAGGCCCTAGTTTTCACTGACAGCAAAAATAAGCCGGAGGGACCCACTTCACCTGCTTTGGGGAAACTTGTTTTGTCATGTATCAGGAGGAGGCAAATGCAAAAGGGGAAAAGGTTTATTAATAATTTGCAGTTCAAACTTTGGCGAATAACAGCATCCATTAGGAAAATGACAGTAATGGAAAGGAAAACATTTTGCTATTCGAGCAGCCACTGAGGGAAAAGGGTGCAACCAACAGCAGATTGTGGCTCACATGGGAACAAAGGATGCCTGTTATTTGGGTTCTAATGTCATACTTGGATCATTCCAGCAACTGGTGGAGAAGGTTGAAAAGACCAGCCTCACACATTAAGTTTCAACAAAGTGTCTCACAATTTGCAGAATTGTTCCCAGAACAGACTGTGGCCATTGGTTCTAAGTTGAATGGAAGAACTGAACAAGAGATTTTGAAAGTACTATGTCAAGCTAGGCTGTGACTTCCTGGACCTGCATCATAGGGTTGAGAGTTGTAGGGTTCCTCTAAATGGGTCAGGTGTGCACTACACATCAGAGGCTGCTACCCAGGTAGCTGACAGTGTGTGTGACACGCACAAGTGTTTTTTTAGATTAGGTGACTCTCCATCCAGTTCAGGTTATGACAGCTATAGGAGACTCAGAAAAATAAGCGTAAACTCCAAAAGCCTGTAATTGACTGCAGTGGAATTTTTTGGGAAAATTTAACTATCTATCAAAAGGATAGACTAATGGTAAATGGAAGTGGTGTATTTGTTGCAGTAGACATGAAACTCAAATCCACTAAAATAGAAACTGAAGACTGTTTGGGCAAGACTTGGTATCAAGTGTGGGACTAAAAGCTAATTGGATCCCTCTATCATTCTCCAGACTATCTTCTGATGTAACTGAAAACTGTAAAGACAACCTCATTTCACTTGTATGTGAGGTCTCAAATCATACTTTAATAATCAGTGGCAAAACTGGTATCAGTGACCATGCTGTGGTTGTGGCAACAATGATTACCAAAGTACAAAGGCCAACTAAGACAAGTAAAGTTGATAAATGAGCAGTAGTGTCATATTTTGATGAGGTACTTGAAACTTACAACATTGGGCTGGAGCATATAGAGCAACTAAGCTTCAAGTTTAATAGAGTAGTTGACTATGCACTAAACAGATATGCACCCATCAATACAGTTCATATTGGAGAGGGGCGGGGAGGGGATCCTCACGATATACAGTCTCTGAAGAAACATCTAAAGACACATAGACTACTACATAATAGCTGTAAAATGAAGTATGGGGCTATAGATGCTGAATGAAATGTTTTTGACTATAAACGATCAATGCTTGAGGCCTCCAATGACTACAATAGCAGAGTATTGTCAAATGATGTTTCACAAAACTCAAACAAATTCTGGTCATGCATAAAGGCTGTTAGTGGCATAAAAGTCAAGTCATGCAGTCTGCTGCTCGATTCGCTGTGGCTCACTTCTTTGCTCTCTACTATCTCTCCAACATCACTAGCCGAACACAATGTCTGGACATGTAAAGGGAGGCAGGCTTGCTGCCACATTCGAATTCCTCATGGACATTGTGGGGAAGGATTGTGGCTGCAAAATATGGCTGAAGCATAAATGCATTGTGCTGAAGTGCTACAAGTGTCAGCAGATGGGGCATGTTGCAAAAACAGCAAGGGCACCATTGTGTGCCTGAAGTGTGCTGAAGCATGTGATACATGCCGCATGGTGTCGCTGTCAAGTGTGGAGCCCAAGCTGCAAATTCATGCAGCTGCAGTTACGTCAAGGAACATCAATGTCAGAACGTTGCAACATGCCCTGTGGTGGTCTCTGGCAACAAGATGGCCACCTCGCCCCCCCCCCCCCCCCCTCCCCCCACTCTGAGTTGGGCCACGTGAAGCCACCACCGATGACACCCTGGTTGGCCTCCAAGCCACCTCTGGCTTAGAGGGCCACCATGAAAGAAGAGCTCACAGCCATCCATCGCCAGCTCCAACAGCTGCGTGATGAAATGTGAGTGCTGAAGAAGATGTCTGCCCCTGCCACTGCTTCCCTTTGAGGCGGCCGGTAGGGGTGGACACTGCCACACAGATGTCCACAGCTTTGACACCTGCAGAAATGTGGGAGGCAGAGCAATCGCTGATGGATGTGGAGATGCCTGCCCTCCCTCCTGTTGTGGAGGCAGACTTGTGGGCTGAGGAAAAGACGCCCACTGCTTCCTCACAAGACGAGTAAGAGTCTGAGAAAGAAGACCTGCCCCAGTGCCTGCCACTCCCAGATGAGTGCAGCATGCAGCCCTTCCTAAAGAAGATTGTGACGTCTCTCAGGGATGGAACGTATCCCCGTAGGGACAATCCATACCCATTCATGCCAGCGGACACCTCCAAGCCCTCCCTTCCCCACCAATTGTATGACCTCTGCCCTCTGACCTCTGCCACATTCATGACATGTTGTATGATGTGGTGTCCAGGAAGGAGCTATGCATAATCAGCACCCACCTGATCTTCACACTCCAGGCCCGGGAGCACATTTGAAAAATCTTGGAGAAGTGGGTGAAGGATGAGTGGCGCTCAGGCAGGAAGAAGCCTGCCCCAAAAGATCTTGCCACCATCGCTTACTTCAACAAACTGAAGAAGTAGAGTTATGCCATTTCACAAGAGAGGTCATCATATCTCCAGAGAAGATCAACGAGGAACAGCAGTCAGGCTGCTTAACCTCTGCAACACTCGGACTCTATGACTGGTCCATTAGTTAGTGCAGCACAGTGCAAACAAAAGTCAAGTGCCCAGTTACTTATGAATGAGACAGGAACTCAAACTGAGGGTAGCAAAGCAAAAGTTGAAATACTTAACTCCATTTTGAAATGTTCCTTAACAAAGGAGACCCAGTAGAATTGTCCCAATTAAATCCTTGTACCACTGAAAAGATGAGTCAAATCATTGTTGGTGTTGAGAAACAGCAGTAATCATTAAAATTTAACAAAGTTCCCAGGCCAGATGAAATCCCTAACAGATTCCATCCTAAATTTGCGGTTGAACTGCCCCTCTTTTATCTACAATCTGTCACAGATTCCTCAAACAAAAAACAGTGCACAGTAGCTGGAAGAAAGTGCAGGTCACATCTGTTTACAAGAAGGGTAGCAGAAGTGATCCACAAAAATCCTTGACATTAATTTGTTGTAAAACCTTAGAACATGTTCTGGGTTGAAACATAATGAGGTATCTTGAACAGAATGAACTCCAAGGCACTCTGCATAGATTCTGAAAACACTGATCATGTGAAACCCAGCCCACACTCTTCTTACATGACATAATAAAAGGTTTGTATCAAGGCAGTCAGGTAGATGCAGAATCTCTTGGTTTCTGAAGAGCACTTGACTCAGTACTACATTTACAGTTATTATCAAAATTACAATCACATGGTGCATCAAGCAAAATTTGTTACTGGATTGAGGATATTTTGGTAGGAAGGACACAGCAGGTTATCTTGGACAGAGAGTCATTGTCAGACGTAGAAGTAAAACTGGTTATGCCCCAGGGTAGTGTATCTGGGTCCATGCTGTTTATATTGTATATTAATAACCTTGTGGACAATATTAATAATAATCTCAGACTTTTTGCAGATGATGTAGCTATCTATAATGCAGCACTGTCTGAAAGAAATTGCAGCAATATCCAATCAGATCTTGATAAGATTTCAAAGTGGTACAAATACTGGCAACTTGCTTTAAACATTCAGAAATGTAAAATTGTGCACTTCACAAAATGAAAAAAAAAAAAAAAACGAAAAAAAGTAGAATCCTATGACTGTAATGTCAGTGAGCTATAGTTGGAATTGGCCAACTCACACAAATACCTGGGTGTAACACTTTGTACGGATATAAAATGGAGTGATCACATGTGGGTAAAGCAAGTGGTAGGCCTCAGTTTATTGGTATAACACTAGGAAATGCAATCAATCTACAAAGTAGATTGCTTACAAATCACTCATGCAATCCATTCTAGAATATTGCTCAAATGTGTGGGACCCATGCCACATAAGACTAATATGCAGAGAAGAGTAGCAAGAATGGTCACAGGTTTCTTTGATCCATGAACTGAATTGGGAGACTCTTGGAGATGTCAGTAAACTATCTCGAGAAAGCCCACTTACAAAGTTACAAGAACTGGTTTTAAATGATGACTCTAAGAATTTACATCAAGCCCTTATGTATCACTCACATAGGAACTGTGAGGAGAAGAATAATTGCAGCACAGAAAGAGGCATTCAAACAATCATTCATATGTGAATGGAACAGAAAGAAACCTTAATAGCTGGTACAGTGGGAAGTACCCCCTGCCATTAACTTCACAGTGGTTTGCAGAATATAGGAATATAGATGTAGGTGCTGATTATGGAGGGGGGAGGGGGGAGTTTTCAATGAGAATGAAATTATGTGATAAGTTTCCTGCAAGTCACTCAGTGCTCTCATTCTCAAATACTGAATGAATAAAATCAGGGTAATCGTGCATCACAGGCTGCACTTATTTTTCTTCTTTTTCACCCCATCCCCATCTCTTTGATAGGTAAGTGGTTCTTTCCCCCACAACACTCTTTCCAGACGGTAAGAGATGTGTGTACCAGATCTGGTTGAAATCTGTCCAGTGGTTTTGGAGGAGATGTGGAACATACATACATTAGTATGTATGAAAATGATTAATGGAAAATCTCATATAAGATGTGAAACAAATACTAACAAAGAGATAGAGGGGCTGGCCAGTACTTACCTCAGCTCAGTACAGCTGATAGATACACATAAAACAGAACTGAAAATTTACATTCCTAGCTTTCGGAACTTTGTTCCTTCATCAGGGAGGAGAGAGGGGAAAAAAGGGAAGAAGGGAAAGTGTATTCAGTTACTCACAACCCAGGTTATGAAGCAACAGGGAAATGTAAACAGGGAGGGTAGCAAGGATGGAGGCATGGTTGTCAGAGGGAAGCCAAAGATATTCTATTGTAAGTACTGTGCCAGCTTCAAACCAAAGAGGATGCATACAGAAGTAAAGAGGTATATAGTATAAAGATAAACACAACTATGTAGGATGAAAAGATGCGTGAATGGCTAAAGAGGAAAGGGAAAGAGGAGAAGACTGAAGAGTGAATGGGAGTGAGGTTGTTTAACGTAGGTTCAGTCCAGGGGGATGGCGGGATGAAAGGATGTGTTGGAGTGCAAGTTCCCATCTCCGCAGTTCAGAGGGACTGGTGTTGGGTGGGAGAAGCCAAATGGCACATACGGTGTAGCAGGTTCCTAGGTCCCTAGAATTATGCTGGAGGGCATGCTCCGCTACTGGGTATTGGGCATCTCCTAGGCGGACAGTTCGTCTGTGTCTGTCATGCGCTCAGCCAGTTTGGTTGTTGTCATGCCGATGTAAAAGGCTGTGCAGTGCAGGCATGTCAGCTGATAAATGACATGTGTAGTTTCACACATAGCCCTGCCTTGAATTGTGTATGTTTTACCAGTAGTGGGACTGGAGTAGGTGGTTGTGGGGGGATGCATGCGGCAGGTTTTGCAGCGGGGTCGGTTACAGGGGTAGGAACCGCTGGGTAGAGAGGGTAGTCTGGGAATATTGTAGGGTTTAACAAGGATGTTACGGAGGTTAGGGGGGCGACGAAAGGCAACTCTGGGTGGTGTGGGGAGAATTTTGTCAAGGGATGATCTCATTTCAGGGGTTGACTTGAGAAAGTCATATCCCTGGCGGAGTAATTTGTTGATGTTTTCGAGGCCAGGATAATATTGGGTGACAAGGGGGATGCTTCTGTGTGGTCTGGGGGTAGGAACATTGTTGTTGGACGGGGAGGAATGTATTGCTCGGGAAATCTGTTTGTTGACAAGGTCTGCAGGATAGTTGCGGGAGAGGAAAGCACTGGTCAGGTTATTGGTGTAGTTGTTGAGGGATTCGTCACTGGAGCAGATACGTTTGCCACGAATACCTAGGCTGTAGGGAAGGGAGCGTTTGATGTGGAAAGGATGGCAGCTATCAAAGTGCTAGGTATTCATGGCAAACGTATCTGCTCCAGTGACGAATCCCTCAACAACTACACCAATAACCTGACCAGTGCTTTCCTCTCCCGCAACTATCCTGCAGACCTTGTCCACAAACAGATTTCCCGAGCAATACATTCCTCCCCGTCCAACAACAATGTTCCTACCCCCAGACCACACAGAAGCATCCCCCTTGTCACCCAATATTATCCTGGCCTCGAAAACATCAACAAATTACTCCGCCAGGGATATGACTTTCTCAAGTCAACCCCTGAAATGAGATCATCCCTTGACAAAATTCTCCCCACACCACCCAGAGTTGCCTTTCGTCGCCCCCCCTAACCTCCGTAACATCCTTGTTAAACCCTACAATATTCCCAGACTACCTTCTCTACCCAGCGGTTCCTACCCCTGTAACCGACCCCGCTGCAAAACCTGCCCCATGCATCCCCCCACAACCACCTACTCCAGCCCCGCTACTGGTAAAACATACACAATTCAAGGCAGGGCTACGTGTGAAACTACACATGTCATTTATCAACTGACATGCCTGCACTGCACAGCCTTTTACATCGGCATGACAACAACCAAACTGGCTGAGCGCATGAACGGACACAGACGAGCTGTCCGCCTAGGAGATGCCCAATACCCAGTAGCGGAGCATGCCCTCCAGCATAATTCTAGGGACCTAGGAACCTGCTACACCGTATGTGCCATTTGGCTTCTCCCACCCAACACCAGTCCCTCTGAACTGCGGAGATGGGAACTTGCACTCCAACACATCCTTTCATCCCGCCATCCCCCTGGACTGAACCTACGTTAAACAACCTCACTCCCATTCACTCTTCAGTCTTCTCCTCTTTCCCTTTCCTCTTTAGCCATTCACGCATCTTTTCATCCTACATAGTTGTGTTTATCTTTATACTATATACCTCTTTACTTCTGTATGCATCCTCTTTGGTTTGAAGCTGGCACAGTACTTACAGTAGAATATCTTTGGCTTCCCTCTGACAACCATGCCTCCATCCTTGCTACCCTCCCTGTTTACCTTTCCCTGTTGCTTCATAACCGGGGTTGTGAGTAACTGAATCCACTTTCCCTTCTTCCTTTTTTTCCCCTCTCTCCTCCCTGATGAAGGAACAAAGTTCCGAAAGCTAGGAATGTAAATTTTCAGTTCTGTTTTATGTGTATCTATCGGCTGTACTGAGCTGAGGTAAGTACTGGCCAGCCCCTCTATCTCTTTGTATGTATGAATATGTTATGTTTTCTGTGACCCAAACTATGATCAAGTTATCTGCAAAACCAACCCCCACAAAAATTAATCTAGTAGTTTTGGAAATTAGCATATTCAAAGACAAACAGAAACACATGGCAGTTTAACATATTTATTATTAATGTAGATTCTTTAATCCAAGTAATTTCACTAAAAAACTCATATGAAAATTTGGTAATAGTTTGAATTAATATAGTTTCAATGACCATTTCTATCAAAAGCTTCATTGTTTGATGAAATTACAAAACTTTCTAAATTTACCTTTCACTTCTTCTAATTTAACATTTGTTTGTGCTTTCTTTGAGCTTTAATATTCACTTAAGAACTAGAACATTAAGTAGTATAATCACTCTTGTAGCAAATACAACTCTTTCAAATTACTTCCTAGTACTCAATATTAGTTCATAAATGTGTTTTGAGGAAAAAAAACGTTTGTACAAAGATGTGTTTATAAATGATGATTTGGGAAATAATAAATGGATGATCAAGTGCGAACCGTGTTTAGGTTTGTGTACTGGGTGATGTGTATTGGGTTGCTGTTCCAATTAAATCACCTACCGATTTCCAAAGTTAATTTATATTAATGATTAGAATTTGTCATACATTATTGAGATTTTTATGTATATTCCCACCTTTGTTGGAAAGGGGTTGTTGTGAGCTGCTGGAAACTGTAACTTCTCACCTCTTGAATACTACATTTAAGTAACATAGTTTCACTCAACAATATATGCCTTAACATGGTACATCTTTTCATATGTCCACTGACTCATCCCACATTATACAGTGTTTCAAGAAGTGGGAACTACAGTGATAACAAATATATACTCTACATTAAATACATAAATGTTATTAAGTTTTTTATGTTAGTAGTCATCATCAAATTTCATTACATATTCAGTCCTTTTCGTCAGTTTTTACTTGGTGCAAAAACATATATTTTAATTAGTGTTTCCTTTCCAAAATAAAAAAATAATCTGGTGGATTATTATGAAGGATTAGAGACTTGCACCTGCATATGATGAAAGACTGACCACATATTACTATTAATTAAAGGCTGTCTGTCTCACCGTATAACTGATACCCAAATAGCTCTATATACAGTTCTTACATTATAATTTGTTATTTATGAACATTTTGCATAATAATATATTCCATATTATGTTGTTGTTGTGGTCTCCAGTCAAGTGTCTGGTTTGATGCAGCTCTCCATGCTACTCTATCATGTGAAAGCTTCTTCATCTCCAAGTACCCACTGCAACCTACATCCTTCTGAATCTGCTTTGTGTATTCATCTCTTGGTCTCCTTCTAAGATTTTTACCCTCCACTCTTCCCTCCAATATAAAATTGATGATCCCTTGATGCCTCAGAACATGTCCTACCAACCGATCTCTTCTTCTAGTCAAGTTGTGCCACAAATTCCACTTCTCCCCAGTTCTATTCAGTACCTCCTCATTGTATTGCATGGTATTGTATGTTAACCGGGGACCTAGAAATGACAGAGAGGCTCTGTCCCCGCCGGAGCCGCAGTGGTCCACAACCCCACGATGACAACCACAGTACACTTCACCCCTCAGCTGCTCCACACCAAACCCAGGGTTATTGTGCAGTTCGGCCTCCGGTGGACCCCTCCAGGGAACGTCTCACACCAGACGAGTGTAACCCCTGTGTTTGCGTGGTAGAGTAATGGTGGTGTACGCGTATGTGGAGAACTTGTTTGCGCAGCAATCGCCGACATAGTGTAAGTGAGGTGGAATAAGGGGAACCAGCTTGCATTCGCCGAGGCAGATGGAAAACTGCCTAAAAACCATCCACAGACTGGCCGGTACACTGGGTCTCGACACAAATCAGCTGGGCGGATTTGTGCCGGGACCAGGCGCTCCTTCCCGCCCTGAAAGCTGTGCGTTAGACCGCATGGCCAACCAGGTGGGCCTTACCTCCTCATTAGTTACATGATCCAACCAACTAATCTTCAGCATTCTTCTGTAGCAACACATTTCGAAAGCTTCTTTTCTCTTCTTGTCTTAACTATTTATTGTCCATGTTTCACTTCTACACACGGCTACACTCCATACAAATACTTTCAGAAACGACTTCCTGTCATTTAAATCTATATTCGATTTTAACAAATTTCACTTCTTCAGAAATGCTTTTCTTGCCATTACCAGTCTACACTGTATATCCTCTATACTTCAACCATGATCAGTTATTATGCTCCCCAAAGAACAAAACTCATCTACTACTTTAAGTGTATCATTTCTTAATCTAATTCCAGACATATTTAAAGACAAAGAGTTTGGGAAGAGATGTCAGTCGAGGCGGAAGTGCAGAGGCAAAGATGATGTAGAATGACAGGTGAGGTATGAGTGGCGGCAACTTGAAATTAGCGGAGATAGAGGCCTGGTGGGTAACGGGAAGAGAGGATATATAGAAGAGCAAGTTCCCATCTCCGGAGTTCGGATAGGTTGGTGTTGGTGGGAAGTATCCAGATAACCCGGACGGTGTAACACTGTGCCAAGATGTGCTGGCCGTGCACCAAGGCATGTTTAGCTACAGGGTGATCCTCATTACCAACAAACACTGTCTGCCTGTGTCCATTCATGCGAATGGACAGTTTGTTGCTGGTCATTCCCACACAGAATGCATCACAGTGTAGGCAGGTCAGTTGGTAAATCACGTGGGTGCTTTCACATGTGGCTCTGCCTTTGATCGTGTACACCTTCCGGGTTACAGGACTGGAGTAGGTGGTGGTTGGAGGGTGCATGGGACAGGTTTTACACCGGGGGCGGTTACAAGGATAGGAGCCAGAGGGTAGGGAAGGTGATTTGGGGATTTCATGGGGATGAACTAACAGGTTACGAAGGTTAGGTGGACGGCGGAAAGACACTCTTGGTGGAGTGGAGAGGATTTCATGAAGGATGGATCTCATTTCAGGGCAGGATTTGAGGAAGTCGTATCCCTGCTGGAGAGCCACATTCAGAGACTGGTCCAGTCCCGGAAAGTATCCTGTCACAAGTGGGGCACTTTTGTGGTTTTTCTGGGGGGGATTCTGGGTTTGAGGGGATGAGGAAGTGGCTCTGGTTATTTGCTTCTGTACCAGGTTGGGAGGGTAGTTGCGGGATGCGAAAGCTGTTGTCAGGTTGTTGGTGTAATGGTTCAGGGATTCCGGACTGGAGCAGATTCGTTTGCCACGAAGACCTAGGCTGTAGGGAAGGGACCGTTTGATGTGGAATGGGTGGCAGCTGTCATAATGGAGGTACTGTTGTTTGTTGGTGGGTTTGATGTGGACGGACGTGTGAAACTGGCCATTGGACAGGTGGAGGTCAACGTCAAGGAAAGTGGCATGGGATTTGGAGTAGGACCAGGTGAATCTGATGGAACCAAAGGAGTTGAGGTTGGAGAGGAAATTCTGGAGTTCTTCTTCACTGTGAGTCCAGATCATGAAGGTGTCATCAATAAATCTGTACCAAACTTTGGGTTGGCAGGCCTGGGTAACCAAGAAGGCTTCCTCTAAGCGACCCATGAATAGGTTGGCGTACGAGGGGGCCATCCTGGTACCCATGGCTGTTCCCTTTAATTGTTGGTATGTCCGGCCTTCAAAAGTGAAGAAGTTGTGGGTCAGGATGAAGCTGGATAAGGTGATGAGGAAAGAGGTTTTAGGTAGGGTGGCAGGTGATCGGTGTGAAAGGAAATGCTCCATCGCAGCAAGGCCCTGGACATGCGGAATATTTGTGTATAAGGAAGTGGCATCAATGGTTACAAGGATGGTTTCCGGGGGTAACAGACTGGGTAAGGATTCCAGGCGTTCGAGAAAATGGTTGGTGCCTTTGATGAAGGATGGGAGACTGCATGTAATGGGTTGAAGGTGTTGATCTACGTAGGCAGAAATACGTTCTGTGGGGGCTTGGTAACCAGCTACAATGGGGCGGCCGGAATGATTGGGTTTGTGGATTTTAGGAAGAAGGTAGAAGGTAGGGGTGCAGGGTGTCGGTGGGGTCAGGAGGTTGATGGAGTCAGGTGAAAGGTTTTGCAGGGGGCCTAAGGTTCTGAGGATTCCTTGAAGCTCTGCCTGGACATCGGGAATGGGGTTACCTTGGCAAACTTTGTATGTGGTGTTGTCTGAAAGCTGATGCAGTCCCTCAGCCACATACTCCCGACGATCAAGTACCATGGTCGTGGAACCCTTGTCCGCCGGAAGAATGACGATGGATCGGTCAGCCTTCAGATCACGGATAGCCTGGGCTTCAGCAGTGGTGATGTTGGGAGTAGGGTTAAGGTTTTTTAAGAAGGATTGAGATGCAAGGCTGGAAGTCAGAAATTCCTGGAAGGTTTGGAGAGGGTGATTTTGAGGAAGAGGAGGTGGGTCCTGCTGCGACGGAGGACGGAACTGTTCCAGGTAGGGTTCAATTTGGATGGTGTCTTGGGGAGTTGGACCATTAGGAGTAGGATTAGGATCATTTTTCTTCGTGGCAAAGTGATATTTCCAGCAGAGAGTACGAGTGTAGGACAGTAAATCTTTGACGAGGGCTGTTTGGTTGAATCTGGGAGTGGGGCTGAAGGTGAGGCCTTTGGATAGGAGAGAGGTTTGGAGGAAAGGTTAACTACTGAATTAGGGTGTTGTGGTTCCAGTTTGTGTTGATTGGAATTTTGAGGTTTTGGAGGGAGTGGAGCTGGAAGTGGGAGATTGATTAGATGGGAGAGACTGGGTTTGTGTGCAATGAGAGGCGGTTGAGGTTTGCTGGAAAGGTTGTGAAGAGTGAGTGAGTTGTCTTTCCGGAGGTGGGAAACCAGGAGATTGGATAGTTTTTTTAGGTGGAGGGTGGCATGCTGTTCTAATTTACAGTTGGCCTGTAGGAGGATGCTCTGAACAGCCGGTGTGGATGTGGGAGGGGAAAGATTAAGGACTTTTATTAAGGATAGGAGTTGACGGGTGTGTTCATTGGCTGAGTTGATGTGTCGGTGAAGGATTAGGTGGGTGAGGGCCATGGATTGTTCAGTTTGGAACTGGTATAAGGACTGATGGAAAGAAGGGTTGCAGCCAGAGATGGGAACTTTAAGTGTGAGGCCTTTGGGGGTAATGTCAAATGTCAGACAAGCCTGAGAAAATAGAATATGGGAGTGTAATCTGGCTAGGGTGAAGGCATGTTTGCGGAGGGAATGTAAATAAAACTTAATGGGGTCATTGTGGGGTGTTGTGAGGGTGACATGGTATTAGAAGGTGGAAAGTGTAACATGAGGCTGAAATGAAAATGAAAATAAAAATATATGGGGAGAGATAAAGGTGGACTGGAAAGTAACTGGAGATCTAGTGTGAAAAAAGGCGAAAAGGTGTTGGTTACAGCTGGGCTATGTTGGACTTGGGTTGGTAGACAACGATGTGCACAAAGGTTAGGTGGTTGTGTTGCAACCAACACCTTTTCGACTTTTTTCACACCAGATCTCCAGTTACTTTCCAGTCCACCTTTATCTCTCCCCATATATTTTTATTTTCATTTTCATTTCAGCCTCATGTTACACTTTCCACCTTCTAATACCATGTCACCCTCACAACACCCCCACAACGACCCCATTAAGTTTTATTTATATTCCCTCTGCAAACATGCCTTCGCCCTAGCCAGATTACGCTCCCATATTCTATTTTCTCAGGCTTGTCTGACATTTGGCATTACCCCCAAAGGCCTCACACTTAAAGTTCCCATCTCTGGCTGCAACCCTTCTTTCCATCAGTCCCTATACCAGTTCCAAACTGAACAATCCATTGCCCTCACCCACCTAATCCTTCACCTACATATCAACTCAGCCAATGAACACACCCGTCAACTCCTATCCTTAATAAAAGTCCTTAATCTTTCCCCTCCCACATCCACACCGGCTGTTCAGAGCATCCTCCTACAGGCCAACCGTAAATTAGAACAGCATGCCACCCTCCACCTAAAAAAACTATCCAATCTCCTGGTTTCCCACCTCCGGAAAGGCAACTCACTCACCCTTCACAACCTTTCCAGCAAACCTCAACCTCCTCTCATTGCACACAAACCCAGTCTCTCCCATCTACTCAATCTCCCACTTCCAGCTCCACTCCCTCCAAAACCTCAAAATTCCAATCAACACAATCTGGAACCACAACACCCTAATTCAGTAGTTAACCTTTCCTCCAAACCTCTCTCCCAATCTGAAACCTCTGTTCTATCCAAAGGCCTCACCTTCAGCCCCACTCCCAGATTCAACCAAACAGCCCTCGTCAAAGATTTACTGTCCTACACTCGTACTCTCTGCTGGAAATATCACTTTGCCACGAAGAAAAATGATCCTAATCCTACTCCTAATGATTCAACTCCCCAAGACACCATCCAAATTGAACCCGCCTGGAACAGTTCCATCCTCCGTCGCAGCAGGACCCACCTCCTCTTCCTCAAAATCACCCTCTCCAAACCTTCCAGGAATTTCTGACTTCCAGCCTTGCATCTCAATCCTTCTTAAAAAACCTTAATCCTACTCCCAACATCACCACTACTGAAGCCCAGGCTATCCGTGATCTGAAGGCTGACCGATCCAACGTCATTCTTCCGGCGGACAAGGGTTCCACGACCATGGTACTAGATCGTTGGGAGTATGTGGCTGAGGGACTGCGTCAGCTTTCAGACAACACCATATACAAAGTTTGCCAAGGTAACCCCATTCCCGATGTCCAGGCGGAGCTTCAAGGAATCCTCAGAACCTTTGGCCCCCTGCAAAACCTTTCACCTGACTCCATCAACCTCCTGACCCCACCGACACCCTGCACCCCTACCTTCTACCTTCTTCCTAAAATCCACAAACCCAATCATCCCGGCCGCCCCATCGTAGCTGGTTACCAAGCCCCCACAGAACGTATTTCTGCCTACGTAGATCAACACCTTCAACCCATTACATGCAGTCTCCCATCCTTCATCAAAGACACCAACCACTTTCTCGAACGCCTGGAATCCTTACCCAGTCTGTTACTCCCGGAAACCATCCTTGTAACCATTGATGCCACTTCCTTATACACAAATATTCCACATGTCCCGGGCCTTGCTGCGATGGAGCATTTCCTTTCACACCGATCACCTGCCACCCTACGTAAAACTTCTTTCCTCATCACCTTATCCAGCTTCATCCTGACCCACAACTTCTTCACTTTTGAAGGCCGGACATACCAACAATTAAAGGGAACAGCCATGGGTACCAGGATGGCCCCCTCGTACGCCAACCTATTCATGGGTCGCTTAGAGGAAGCCTTCTTGGTTACCCAGGCCTGCCAACCCAAAGTTTGGTACAGATTAATTGATGACATCTTCATGATCTGGACTCACAGTGAAGAAGAACTCCAGAATTTCCTCTCCAACCTCAACTCCTTTGGTTCCATCAGATTCACCTGGTCCTACTCCAAATCCCATGCCACTTTCCTTGACGTTGACCTCCACCTGTACAATGGCCAGCTTCACACGTCCGTCCACATCAAACCCACCAACAAGCAACAGTACCTCCATTATGACAGCTGCCACCCATTCTACATCAAACGGTCCCTTCCCTACAGCCTAGGTCTTCGTGGCAAACGAATCTGCTCCAGTCCGGAATCCCTGAACCATTACACCAACAACCTGACAACAGCTTTCGCATCCCGCAACTACCCTCCCAACCTGGTACAGAAGCAAATAACCAGAGCCACTTCCTCATCCCCTCAAACCCAGAATCCCCCCCAGAAGAACCACAAAAGTGCCCCACTTGTGACAGGATACTTTCCGGGACTGGACCAGTCTCTGAATGTGGCTCTCCAGCAGGGATACGACTTCCTCAAATCCTGCCCTGAAATGAGATCCATCCTTCATGAAATCCTCTCCACTCCACCAAGAGTGTCTTTCCGCCGTCCACCTAACCTTCGTAACCTGTTAGTTCATCCCCATGAAATCCCCAAACCTCCTTCCCTACCCTCTGGCTCCTATCCTCGTAACCGCCCCCGGTGTAAAACCTGTCCCATGCACCCTCCAACCACCACCTACTCCAGTCCTGTAACCCGGAAGGTGTACACGATCAAAGGCAGAGCCACATGTGAAAGCACCCACGTGATTTACCAACTGACCTGCCTACACTGTGATGCATTCTATGTGGGAATGGCCAGCAACAAACTGTCCATTCGCATGAATGACACAGGCAGACAGTGTTTGTTGGTAATGAGGATCACCCTGTGGCTAAACATGCCTTGGTGCACGGCCAGCACATCTTGGCACAGTGTTACACTGTCCGGGTTATCTGGATACTTCCCACCAACACCAACCTATCCGAACTCCGGAGATGGGAACTTGCTCTTCTATATATCCTCTCTTCCCATTACCCACCAGGCCTCAATCTCCGCTAATTTCAAGTTGCTGCCACTCATACCTCACCTGTCATTCAACATCATCTTTGCCTCTGCACCTCCGCCTCGACTGACATCTCTGCCCAAGCTCTTTGTCTTTAAATATGTCTGCTTGTGTCTGTATATGTGTGGATGGATATGTGTGTGTGTGCGAGTGTATACCCGTCCTTTTTTCCCCCTAAGGTAAGTCTTTCCGCTCCTGGGATTGGAATGACTCCTTACCCTCTCCCTTAAAACCCATTTCCTTTCGTCTTTCCCTCTCCTTCCCTCTTTCCTGATGAAGCAACCGTTTGTTGCGAAAGCTAGAATTTTGTGTGTATGTTTGTGTTTGTTTGTGTGTCTATCGACCTGCCAGCGCTTTCGTTCGGTAAGTCACATCATCTTTGTTTTTAGATATATAACTCCAAAAATATTTACAAAAAATATTGAAAATGACAATTTTGTCTTATAAATTATACCAAAGTCAAATTATTTACAGAAGAATGGGATGCCAGTCTGCATTGTGCTCCATACCTTCTGATGCACTCAGTTCCACATGTCTCGAAGTCTCATATTTTGATGTTCTGAAATAATATGCTGAAAACTTATTCTCTAAAGGATAGTACCAATGATGGAGACCACACAACATATACATTTTAAAATGGCCCACACCCCTTTATTAGCACTGTAATATTGAAGGTGGCCAGTTCCAGTTCTATAGATAACAGTTACACTTGTAAAGATATGTGAATCTGGTCCTTCATTGATGTGTTTGGAAGAAAAATAAATCAGGCATCAATCAGCATCAAAACATTTGTTGACTTTCACAGTGGTGTAATTTGCAGTGACAAAAAAGGTGAAATCACAGTGTACATGATAAGACTTGAAGTACAATCATAAAAATTAATTACACTGTCTAATAAGTAGTGTTTGTGGAACATTCATATCTGAAGTTTAATTTTTTACTGTTACACACGAGAGGCTATGATGCAAAGATGTTTTGGTGTTGCAGGATCTCTAATCTCTGAATATAAATATATATCTTTGTTCCAATTATGATGTCAATGCACAATCTCTCACATTCACTGTCAGTTGTAGCATGTCCACATACTGATTGCATACATGGAGATATGAGCATCATGATAGCTGGACACAGAATTTTTGTGCATAGCTTTCACTCAAGTCATTACTGACCATGAAGTTATAGACATAGAGAGGTCGCCTGTTTGTTCACTAGTCACAGACTGGCAATTTTGGGGGAGGGGTGAGTATTTGAACACAGGTGCAAGAATCTGATGTGATTTCTGAAACTACTGAATGTTTTGAAAATTGGCTAGATTAGATGTTACCATTTTGCATGGGAACTAAGATTTGCAAATATCTGCTTTATGAAACATGTTTCTGGTTAGTATGTCTTAAAAGTATATGGAACATTATTATGCTTTTGTAGTCTGAAATCCTCAAGTTATGAGTTGGCATCCATCTTGAAATCAATATTTTATGTTCCTAAATTATCCAAAATCTTAATTAGTGACTTAATTAATTAGTGAATCAGAAAAAATATAGCATTAAAAATATATTGTCAAAGTTCAGAATTTTTAGATATTAAAGAAAAATATACAGTTGAAATTATGTGTGTCCAAACTTTTAATTCAGTTAGTTTCAGATAATTTGAAATATGTACTTGGAAAGTTGGGAATGCCTGCTTTCAAACGAGTGGTAACAATACATCCTACGCTACCCACTTGCTCAAAATGTTTTCCCATGAGGCAACCTTGCTGTAACTTTAATTAGCCATAATTTATAATTACTTAGGCCAGTTTCATCACTGTAATCAGCAAAATAAACATAAATGACTGAACTATAAATTTAAATGAAAATTTTGCATAAATATACATGTGTCATATTCCAGGACATACTACATATTACATGTGTAACTGCATTAGATTACATGTTACACGTGCAGCTGCATTAGATATTGAATGAAAGAGCAAAAAAGTTTTAGTTATTCCTGGGAGCAGAAAGCATAGTTTCCAACTTGCTACATCTCAAACCTCAGAAAATACAAATTTCGTTTCCTGAGAAATTAAACTGTTTATACCTCGAAAAAACTGATTACCCCATAAAATAACTTTCAATAAAAGGTAAGATTTTCTGTAATTTACTTGTAACTTTAGGGCAGATCTATTACTTCCTAAATGTGGCAAAGTCAGATGTTGCTATAGCATAGCATCGGAGTAAGGCAAATCCCTTTGGACACCACGGAAAAACTGAGTATCTCATGGATTTTAAAAAAGTCACAATAAAGGATGTGGACAATGTTATATTATCATTAAGAAATAAAAACTCTATTGATTGGGATGGGATACCTACTAAGGTGATTAAAACAGTGTGTAACATAATAGCACCTCCCATAACTATAATAATTGACCAATCTTTTGAACAGGGATGCTTTCCTGATGTGTTGAAGTATGCCAAAGTCAGACCTTTGTTCAAGAAAGGGTTGAGGGAAGACATGAGAAGATTAGATTAGATTAGATTAATTATTCATTCCATAGACCCATAAAAGAGGTAATCCTCCTGGGTGTGGAACATGTCACATAAACACATTACAAAAATGTAATTAGAAAAACTTGAGTTTCATTAAGTTTAATGATCCTCAGTCAATAAACAGTAAAATTATGTACATGAATTAAATTTAAACTTCTAATATTTACAGGTTTAGTACTTACATCTGCTTTCATTAAATCCATCATTCAGACATTTGCTACTTTCTTGGCTATTACAACCAAGTATTGTCAAAAATTAAAGTAAATTATTCATTTCAATGATCCTCAGTTAAGAACAGTCAGATTATTTACAAGATTTAAAATTAAACTTCCACTATTTACAGACATAAGACTTATATCTGCTTTCCATACATCCGTCATTCACATAGTATATAGTTACTTGGCTGTTACAACCAAGTATTGTCAAAAATTAAAGTATAATAAATTTTCATTAAAATGGTCTACTGCACTTGCTGAGAAACTCATGGATGGAATAAAAGGAGCTGGCCACCAACAATTCTTTTAAATTATGTTTAAATTGTGCCTTGTCTGAAACTAAACTCTTAATGGTTGCTGGTAACTTATTGAAAATATGCATTGCTGAATACTGGACTCCTTTCTGGGCAAGAGTAAGTGATTTTAAATCTTTATGTATATCGTTCTTATTCCTAGTATTGATACTGTGTTCTAAGCAGTTAGTTGGAAAAAGAGATGTATTATTTACAACAAACTTCATTAAGGAATAAGTATACTGAGAAGCTGTGGTTAATAGGCCCAATTCTTTGAATAGGTTGCGACATGATGTTCTTGGATTTACACTACTCATTACTCTTATTATACGCTTCTGCACTCTAAAAATTTTTTCTCTGTTTGTGGAATTACCCCAAAATATGATACTATATGACATAATGGAGTGAAAATAAGCAAAATATGTCAGTTTTTTTATATTTATATCTCTTATGGCTGACATCATTCGCATTGCAAACACATGTTGTTCCCAACAGAATTTATTATGAAGTTGAAATCCAAAGAATTTTACCCTCTCAACTTCTCCTATTTCCATGTCATCATATTTCATACACACACCAGAAGGAAATATCTTGGAAGTTCTGAACTGCATATAGTGAGTCTTTTCAAAGTTTAATGACAGTGAATTGGCTATGAACCCCTTGTTAATGTCAGTAAAAATTTGATTAGCTGCACTTTCTAAATTTATATTTGATTTACTATTTATTGCAATGTTTGTATCATCTGCAAATAAGACAAACTTGGCATCTGGTAATGTAACAGATGACAGGTCATTAATATACACAAGAAACAGTAGTGGACCTAGTATGGAACCTTGGGGAACACCACATGTAATTTCTTCCCAGTCAGATGATGTCTGATTGCCTACTGCTGAAGTGTTACGTAATGACACCCTTTGTTTTCTATTAGTAAGATATGACTGAAACCACTTTGCAGCACTACCAGTGATGCCATAATATTTTAATTTACTTAAAAGAATGCTGTGATTCACACAGTCAAATGCCTTTGACAGGTCATGAATATGCCAGTTGACTCTAATTTGTTGTCCAATGAATTAAGGACATTTTCACTGTAAGTGTAAATAGCTTTCTCAATATCAGAACCCTTAAGGGGCTCCGGAAAAGCTCAAAATCATGAAAAGTTCAATTTTTACTTTTTTGCATTTTCTGAATCTGCAGACTATTACCTTTTAATAGATATATAATTTATTCAATTCCGAAGACTACAACTATTTTTAAATTTTTTTTGAAATGTGTTCTACATGGGCGTGACCCACTGTGGCGCTGTTAAATTGCTGTCAAATGGTGTTATTATTAACGTCCGTGTTCATCAGGTACATTTTAGTGATGTGAGATAAAGTATGTGTTGTGGCTAACCTGTGATGGTTCAATATATATCGCTGGTGTGATTGTCGATTGTTTCAAGTTTTTTTTACTCTGTCGTTATCTGGAAAATATTCGTAATTAATTCTGTTTCTTGAGTCTCTGTTTTGTTGAAGTATAATAATGAGTAAAAGTAAAGTTATTAGAAATCCTCTGAAGGCTTTTAAGAAAAGGAGAAATGTTGGAAAGCCAAAGGTATGTGTTATTACTGTAAACAATAAAGACGATAACCAAGTGAGTGAACCTAACCTCTCAAGTACATCTGCCCATAGCAGTCAAAGTGGGAAAGAAAATACTTCACAGAAGAAGCTTGGTTCAATGAGTGAAAACTATGAATGTTTTATGGGCGAATCGGATGTGAATGAAATATTTGATATGTCGGTTCTCAAAGGAATTTTTTCAGACTGTGTAAGATGTATTCATTGTAGTGAAGTTGGTCTGGAACTCTCCATAATAAAGCATGTAGGACTTGCTAGTGAAATACAACTGAAATGTGATAAGTGTTCATACATGACCACCTTTTGGAACAGTGTTGCAGTAACTGCAACTGAAGAAAATGGTAGCAAAATCTACAAACACAACAACGAGCGATGCTTGCTTTAGACAGGGAACACCTTCGGGCTGCAGACAGGGCTGTAAAGAGTCTAGAAATACAAGCAAGAGTAAACAGGAGGAGGAACAAGAGGAAGCTGGAGGAGGAGTTTGCAGAGGATGAAGATAATCCATCCTATGGACCTGGAATGCACTAAAAAGTTAATCCAATCTTTGTCGCTCGATTCCCAAAACTTTTATTTTCTCATACTAATTACATGTTTTCTAAGGATCTTCCAAACATATTTGTTTCAAACTTTCAGTAAATGTTACACAGTAGCTTCTGCGTAATTTAACACAGCCTTTTTCCAAAAAAACTGTATATTTTTTAATATATAAATAAAAAATTGCAAAAAAATGTTGTGAATTTTCGTTACAGTTGAGAAAAAAATCATCTTTAATAACTGAACTAAAATTTTGTAAAATCCCTGTGTTAAGTTGTAGCCCATATTCCAATAAATAATCTGTAAAAAGTTCAATTTCCTACCTCAAATACTTTGTGAGGAAAGATGTAATTTATAAGCATTATTTTAACATTGCAAGTATAGGGCGTTCCGGAGCCCCTTAAGAAACCCAAACTGTGACTTTGACAGTATGTTATTTTCACTAAGGTGATTAAGTAGACACTTGAACATAACCTTTTCAAAGCTTTTGAAAAAGCTGGGAAAAGTGAGACCGGTTGGTAATTTGATGGCATTTCTTTGTCCTCTTTCTTGTGGAGAGGTATAGCTTCAGCATATGTAAGCTAGTCTGGGAATGTTCCTGTGACAAGTGATTGATTACACAAATTACTTAAGATATGACTAAGCTCACATGAGCACTGCTATTAACTTTGTTGATATGTTATCATAACCACTAGAATGCTTTGATTTCATAGACTTTATGATGGATTCTATTTCTTTGGGTGAAGTAAGTGTCAATTCCATTTTACTTGCTTGTGTGCACTGGTCTCAGATATTCCATTGCATTATTTACTGAACCTGACAACCTCATGCTATCAGTGACAGAGATAAAATACTTGTTTAAATGATTTTCAACACAACATGTGTTTGTTACCAGGGTTTCATTTATTTTTAGAGCAATTTGTTCCTCCTCATTTCTGGTCCTACCTGTCTCTGACTTAACTATATCCCATATTGTTTTTTTATTTTATTGCTGGATGTATTTATCTTCTTCTCATAATGCAGGTATTTAGATTTCTGGATAACCTTCTTCAATATTTTGCAGTAATTTTTGTAATGAGCTATAATGCTAGTATCGAAGGTGTCCCTACATATCAGATAGAGTTTCCTTTTTGTTTCACATGATATCTTTATCCCTTGTGTGATCCATGGTTTCTTATTAGACTTCTGCTTAATTTGAGTTACCTTCAGGGGATAACAATTTTCAAATTAGGTGCTAACTTTATTAATGAATGTTTTGTGTTTTCCATTTGTGTCTTGGATGCTGTAAACATCCATCCAATTAATTTCTTTGAGCACTCTTCTAAATTTCTGAGTTTTTGACTGTTTTATTGGCCTTCTGTACTCAGTTCTGATAATAATAATAATAATAATAATAATTTTATTGTCTTTAAGCCATTACAGCAATAGACAAAGTCATACACATAATACAATACAGTACAGTGCATGCTATAAAAGAACAGAATTGTTAAGAACTTTACAGTTTAATATCACAGGTCATGAAATCCTTTATATTGTAGAATGGGTTTACAACTAACCAGTCATAAAGTGTTTGTTTGTATTGTTGCTCTGGTAAATTTTGTATAGCTTGTGGAAGTTTGTTAAATAATTTGTGGCCCATAAGTTCATAACTGTTAACTGATTTTGACAGTCTGTAGTAGGGTGTATAGATAGAGCTGTTTGTCCTAGTGCTGTAACAATGTATATTTGCCCTGCGTTTTACTTTAGGTAAGTTCCTTTTTGTGTAGATTAAAACATAATAAATATATAGGTTTATTACTGTCACGATTTTTTGTTGAGTAAACAAAGGTTTACAATGAACCTTGTATGGTGAGCCTGTAATTATCGTAATAGCTTTCTTTTGCAGTAATAGTATATCATGCACACAAATGGAGTTTCCCAATAAAATAATGCCATAGGATATGAAGCTTTGGAAAAATGAGTAGTAAGATACTCTAACATAATTTTTAGGTACACAGTGCATTAATCGCCTTAACAAATAGATTACCCTAGACAATTTACCACTAATGTACTTAATATGTGGATTCCAAGAAAGTTTATCATCCAAATATACCCCCAAAAATTTAACACAACTAGGATCATCTGATGGAAACTTGTCTTTTAAACTAAATACCATCTGATGGGTTTTGCTTTCATTAAGCATGAACCCATTTGCTTTAAACCAGAGTGAAGCTTGCTCAATTGTCTCTGTACCACATGTTGTAAGGCTATTAAGATCATTACTGCTGTTCAGAAACGTTGTATCATCAGCATAGAGTACTGTTCTGGATTTAATAAATGATGGCAGGTCATTTATCATTATTAGGAAAAGGAAAGGGCCCAGCATGGATCCCTGCGGAACACCTACCTTAACTTGTTCTATACTGGACATTTACGGTTTTGTCAATATGATCTTAATAGCTTAAGGCTGTTACCCTTAACACCATAAAAGTCCATTTTTTCGAGTAGTAGTGTATGTTCTAAACAGTCAAAGGCTTTGCTTAGGTCACAAAAAGTCACTTGAGTAAAGCATTTATCTTCAAATACTTGATGGATGTATTTAACAACAAATGGTTGACAAGTTTTTCCTAAAGCCATACTGTGATCCACTTATTAATCTTATGTTATCAAAGTAAACAGATAATTGTTGGTAAATTATGCATTCTAAAACTTTTGAAAAAACTGAGACTATGGATATTGGCCTGTAACTTGAGACAGAATTTTTATCTCCTTTTTTATGTACTGGAACTACCCTAGACAGTTTAAGCTCATCAGGGAAAAAACCCTCCAGTATACACTTGTTTATACAATATGTTAGGGGGTACACTATACAGTCTATTACTTTCTTCAGCATGTTACAAGACAGGTCATATATGTCTACACTGTCTGATGATTTTAACTGCTTCACTATTCTTAACACAAAACCAGGTGAGACCTCAGAAAAATTGAAGGTACTTGTGTTTGTTGATGACTTCGCAATATTTTTTGACAGTAACTGTGATGAGCTGATTTCAGGTTTAATTATAGCACTTCCTACTTCCTCAACTGATTTAATAAAAAAGTCATTGAATTCCTGGGGAGAGATACTAATTTTGTCACTTCTTTTATCTTTGGCGACACTATTTATTAGAGTCCATGCTGCTTTGCACTTATTGGTGGATTAATTATAGCACTTCCTACTTCCTCAACTGATTTAATAAAAAAGTCATTGAATTCCTGGGGAGAGATACTAATTTTGTCACTTCTTTTATCTTTGGCGACACTATTTATTAGAGTCCATGCTGCTTTGCACTTATTGGTGGATTTCTCAATACTTCTGAGATTGTGTGCTTGTTTGGCTTCCACAATTCCTTTTTTGTACTCATTGCTAGATCTAACGTAGGCTAATTTAGCATGGTTGGTTTTCAGACTTTTATAAATATTGTACAACAACATAACTTGATTTTTCATAGTAGGCAGCTGTTTTGTATACCATGTATTTTGTCTATTTGGAACTTTTGCTTTTAGGATTCTGTCAGTTACTTTGCATTTCCTTATTGGTATGCAGTCACTAAAGTGTCCCAAAAATGCTTTGAAAAACCTATCAAATAGTACCTTTGCTGGCAGATAATTGCTTAGAGTATAATGTGTCTCATCATAACACAGGCCAAACCAATCTCTGTTAGAAAGGGACGTACGAAACCTGTCAATTTTCTCATCTGTGACCGGTCTAGTGACCACAACTTCTGGGACAAGCCTATTTACATTACTCTTGTCAAGAGGGAACCTACTTGTATAATTTAAAGATACTGAATCATGATCAGAATATGGAAATACTGTCACAAAACATGATTCTTCTGTTTTAAAATTTACAAAAATGTTGTCAAGACATGCATGTTCTCTTGTAGGCTTGTTATTGACTGAATGTAAGTTGCACTGTCTTAGTAGGTTTTGGAGTTCAGTGACAGTACGTTTTTGTGTTGTGACATCAAATTCAGCATTCACATCTCCACCTATCACAATATCATGATGTATCCATCTATTATCTGTAAGTACATGTAACAGCAGGTCCAGTTTTTCTAAAAATACATTGGCTATACCCTTAGATGACCTGTACAGGGAAATTACAACTAACTTAAAACTGTCTATTACTATACCAGCAGCTTCAAAGTTCTGTTCATCACACAGAAAATCTAGATCTAATCTATTGACTGTACCGCTAGGTGACTTGTTAACATATATTGCCACACAACCTCTTAGATATATGTTTTACCCTGATAATTTTCAAAATTTAATGTTAGGTGTTGCACGTCATGGTCAGATAGCCCATTTACTACTGGTTTTGTAATGTGGCTTAGTTGCCTAGAATTGTCTATAAATATATTATCAATGGCAGTCTTAGAACATTTGTGTACCCTAGATGGGAAATTTACAGTAAAAATTAAATTGAATGACAATGTAACTGAATTCAGTAACTGTTCACTGACAGTGTTTTTCAGGACATCTATATTAAAATCACCAGCAACCACTAGTTCTTTGTTTTTTAATTTTAGATGAGGTAATAAATCTTCAAGATCGTTTAAAAACAGGTTGAAATTTCCTGAAGGTGCTCTGTATATGGCTACTATTATAAAGGACCTATTATGAAATAGGAAACTATCAATCTATTTATATTCTTCCAGTCCTGTCGAAAGTGTTAGAGAAAGTAGCTGCAAACCGATCAAAAATTTTATTGTAAAAAATTATATTATTATATGTAACCAATTTGGATGTCAACAAGTAAAAACACTCTGGATGTAGAGAGTAACTTTATTGAAGATATATTCAAAACATTGTATCAGAGGAGTAAAATTACAGGTATTTTCTGTGATCTTACAAAAGCATCTGACTCTGCTTAACATTGCTTAACCAGAAATTAGACAAATTTCAGATTAAGGGAAATGCTCTGGATTAGTTCACATCATACTTGCACAACAACAAAGGAAGGATAATTTGTGGGACCAATCCTGTTCCTATTCTACGTAAATAACTTACCTGTAAATACAAATCCTCCTCCAATTCTGTTTGCAGATGATACTCCTGTTTTAATTGAAGATGATGATACAGGAAAAATTCTGAGCTCTATTATAAGCTCAACAGATAACTTAGAAAACTGGTTCCAGTTAAGTGAGTTGAAACTCAACATTGCTAAAACCCTTATGGTACATCTCAAAACCAAACATCCCAAATGTGTGGCACTTAAAATACAACATAACAATTAACCTATAAAAGAATTTGACAGAATTAAATCCCTAGGACTAGATGTGGACAAGAATGTAAGCTGGAATATACATATTGACTTTGTACCATATAAATTAAGCAGTTTTGCATTGCAAATACTACCAATTACACTGAGTTGAGTACATAAAAATAGCATATCATAATTATTTTGATACAGTCATTAGATATGGTATAATTTTCTGGGGAAGTTCAGATGGTGTATCTTGAATACTGAAACTGCAAAAGAAAATTACCAGATACATTTGTACTGCACAGCAAACACAGTCTTGTCACCCATTCCTACCATATACATTTATGAAATCATAATCTTCCTACACAGTAGAAAAAAATTATTTAAGGCGAATCATTTTAACAACACATGTAACATGAGAACAGTTTTATGCTACCCACACACCAACTGAAATTATATGCACAAACTACACAGTATATGGGGATGACAATAAATAACAAGTTAATGTGCAAAAACCTATTTAACATGAAACAAGAGATTTTAAAAAAACAGGGCTGCAGCAGATTATGTGGGAGAAATGCTACTATTCAGTAGAAGAATTCATAGAGGGTGAAATGATAATTTGAGCAAAAGGTAATTTAGTGATGAATTTTATTGAATGTTTATATAACAGAATTAGTACTATTATCTTGATGCTGTTTGTTAATGTTTATGATGAAACCTTACCACAATTTTGACATGTCTCCTGCACCTAAATCACATGATTTAGATTATGTATGTTATGAGACTAATAAATCACAATTCACAGTTTTGGTGGCCAGCACACCCTGTGCAATGTGTGAATGACTGCTCAGCTACTGGTTAGCATCAACAAGTTTTGAAACATTACTACCAGAAAATAAAATGAAATTATCTCCAAACTTGCTGGCTCCTCAGCAGTTTGAAATATTAAAAAACTTATGAAGCTACAAGTCAATACTATTATATGATCTATCATAGAAGAAAGGCAAACTTTCATGCATTTACAGCATTTGTAAGTTTAGAGAAAGCTTTTGACAATATTGACTGATAAGAAATATTATCTACAGTATTTACAGGAATTGGACAGCAGCTATAAGACCATGAAACAGGAGCAGTAGCTGAGAAAGGAGTGATATAATGTCACAGTTTATCTCCAGCATTATTCATTGACATTGAATAAGTAGTTAATGAAACCAAAGACAAATTTAGAAAGGAAATTAAAGTTCATCATCATCCTCATCATCTTCCTCTTGACATGTTACAATTTCATCAAGAAGTTCACCTCTCATCTTTTCATTGATCAACCTAGTGATCTTACACCAGTTGTTTTTCTAGTTCTGAATATAATATGTGATGGGTTCCATTTTAAGTTCCTTAAACACATCTTAGTTTCTTTTGTGATCTCATTTGGTGTAACCAACTGTTTGTCTCAAGAATTTCTTTTCATAGGCTTTTAGTCTTTTAGCATCTTTTGTCTATGAGGGGATATCATCTGTGACATGCTTTGCTGGCAAGTGAGGGGAGGAACATCTGTGGAAGAGTCAAAGACTTCTGTGCATTCTGAGCTATGACACGTTGTGAACATGAAGTTGTATCACATTTTGTGGGTAAAATATATGTGCAATTAACCATGTCAACTCCATTACTGAGACATTCCCTATTATCCAGCAAGGAATACCTTCATACTGGTAACCCCACATCAACTGCGAAACGTATCGTACAAGTTTTCGTAAGAATAGTCTTATTCTGCATTTGGTTGTGTGTACAGTTCTACCAGCTCCACAGAACATAGCATATGGAATTAATGCACCTGAAATGTACCAATAATGCAATCATTGTGCAGATTGTTCACCTGTGGAAAACATGTGTATGCCATGGCTATGAGTGTTTTGTTATTGATCAACACAACTCCTACAACATCATGACAATGGCAGGCAACAGGAAACTTCTTGGTGTGATTGAAAACAGGAATTTGCTGCAAACTCAGGCAGTGTGCAGACAATCAGGAAGTGGAATTTATTTCAAACTATAATATGTTACACGAGTCGAGCACACCATCCACAGTATGTAATGTTATGGGACATCCTTCCATTTCATATGTACCCAGAGGACTGGCTGGGTACTCAGTGTACTGGGAGCTGTGTTTCTTACCATTTCAGTAAGCTCCCTTGTCACTGATACTGGCTGGGCCAATAGTGACTCCACTACATCACAACCATTATCTATCTATTAGAAAGATAGATCCCTTATCATTTAGCTACAAAATAGCAGGTCAGTAACTGGAAGCAGCTAATTCCATAAATTATCTGGGAGTACACATTAGGAGTGATTTAAAATGGAATGATCATATAAAGTTGATCGTTGGTAAAGCAGATGCCAGACAGATTCGTTGGAAGAATCATAAGGAAATGCAATCCGAAAACAAAGGAAGTAGGTTACAGTACGCTTGTTCGTCCACTGCTTGAATACTGCTCAGCAGTGTGGGATCCGTACCAGATAGGGTCATGGAAGAGATAGAGAAGATCCAACGGAGAGCAGCGCGCTTCGTTACAGGATCATTTAGTAATCGTGAAAGCGTTACGTAGATGATAGATAAACTCCAGTGGAAGACTATGCAGGAGAGACGCTCAGTAGCTCGGTACGAGCTTTTGTTAAAGTTTCGAGAACATACCTTCACCGAAGAGTCTAGCATTATATTGCCTCCTCCTACGTATATCTCGCAAAGAGACCATGAGGATAAAATCAGAGAGAGCCCACACAGAAGCATACCGACAATCCTTCTTTCCACGAACAATACGAGACTGGAATAGAAGGGAGAACCGATAGAGGTACTCAGGGTACCCTCCGCCACACACCGTCAAGAGGCTTGCGGAGTATGGATGTAGATGTAGATGTATCTCACAGATTCAACTCCCAGCCTAGACTGCCATTGTCCCAACCCACCCTGGGGTTTGCCACCACAGTGTGTGTGACTCATTAAGCAGTTTAGATGATGATACCCAATTCCTCACCCTGATTTGTCATATTGCAGAACACGCTGAATTAATCAACAACGTCATTGTAGTGCCACCTACCCACAACATGTAACATACAGTCATGTCTGCACTGTTATAATGGCTTTGTTGGACAACTGAGCAACAATTAAAACAGGCTTTTTATGAGGAATATTTGGACAATAGAATGTGGTCCAAGCTTTGGGAATGATTTCAACCTACTCTGGATGTTCATGCCAGATCCTGCCCTTTGAATGCTCTGGATTGTTAAATTCCCACCACAACTACACCTGGCAATGATATCATTTGAAACCAAACTCCTGAAAATTGGTTGGCTCTTGCAGACAGAATATTTGCAGTACTGCAACATATGTGCTGTATCATTTAGAGTTTTCCAGTAAAAACTTTTGTTCACTGTGTTTAATTTCATTGAGTGTTCCAGGGAATGCTCGAATTTTTGGTTTTAGATAAGAAATTTTGTGAAGTTTTTGTGGTATCAGTGTTAGTTGTGGTTTAGTAGTGTTAATAACAGTAGTTACTTTTGTAATAGGATGACTGGAGCGGGTGACGTGGTCGGGGTTGTAGGGTGTGACTGGGTAGAAGAAGGTGGCTGTTTTTAACAGTCTTCCTCTTTATTGTTGGTTCTTCCAATACATTTTCTGGTAGCTCAGCCCACCGCTCGTGTCATGGTGGAGACGTGCTGATGTGCACAGCCCGGAGAATGCGGCGCCGTGCTCGGTCAGCGTCTGTGCAGGCGGTAGGAGGTTAGCAGTACGAGGCCCAGCCTAGCTCACCTCTTAAAGACGCTGCAGCTCATGTCAATGCCGGGAGTCGCTGGTGCAGCAGCGGGCAATGCCCTCCGCCGGCCGGTCTTTGGGGACAGCGTTGCTGATGACGACGATGTAACAGTGACCGAATGCCCAATCGGTCGAACCCATGCCGACGCCCACCTCTGATGCCCTTAAATAGTGCAGACCTCTGCTGAATTCACCATTTACACGGCACCGTGTTTATTAGAATGTTCTCAATGAGTTGTCTAATGCCACTGCGCCACACGCGACCCGTGCCGGCGTAATTCTGCTAATGCTGCGTTCTGGCTGTTGATGGCTGCTGCGTACGTACACACATACTGATGCTCATTGCAAAACTGTGTCACCCGCATTATGCACTGGCCAGCCTTCATCCACCATCTGACGTGAGGCTGGCACATCGTGCACTGAAGCACAATAAATCACAATTTCGCACCATATTTCCTAAAAATAACCCCTTGTCCTCTTCACTTTCTTCTTAGAGGACGAAATTTGAGATCACTGATGTTAGTTCTTTGAATCCCCCCACCTGTAGTAATTGAACTTAGGAAACATAGATGTTTATTTTTTCAGTAATTATTAAAATTTTACCATGAATGAGAAGTATGGGCTTTGTCATAGGTTTGTGAGTAGTGGGTTATGGTGTGCGATTTGTTCAAAGTATTTTCATTGTGGCGAATGCGTTGGGGAAGCCAGAGGGCTTTCTAGTGAGATCTTCTCCTGGAATTTGTAGTAGAAATAAGTTGATAGAGGAGCAGAAGCATAAGATCTGTGCCCTTCAGGTGCAGTTACGAAACACAAAGGAGGAACTGGATAGGATGAGGAGGGAGAAGGGATCTGGAAAATGGAAACTGGCAGTTGGTAAGAAGGCAGCTAGGAGGAGGAGATATTCAGACAGTCATCCTTTGTGTATCACCAATAGATTTGTCAGAGTTTAGTGGAGAGGAGCATCTTGTAGCCGTAGGTGTAGGAAACATGCAGCAGACATCAGCAATTAAAGACCCTAAGACACTTGCAGTTTCAAATGGAAGGGAGAAGATTCTGCTGTTAGGTAGTTTACATGGCAGAGTTGTAGGCAAGCAGTTGTAGGAAATGTTGGTGTGTGAATACCAGGTCACCAGCATTATGAAGCCTAATGTAGGGATGGCTCAGTTTACTATTAACTTAGGGGAGTTATGTAGGAATTTTACGAAAGAGGACTCTGGGTGGAGCTGGCAGTAGTCTTGATAGGGATGGAGACTATTATGTAGCTGGTGACATGGAAAATATAGATACTCAAACAGGTGGCACAGATGTCCACTCAGCTTAATACTGCTGTTAGGCTTGTTGACATCAGGCTTGAGAAGGTACTCATAGGCAGAGGGCATGGCTCACATTGCAATGTTGCCAGTTGAGTCCATCAGTAGATTAGGTTACACTAAGCATGCCTTGTACCTCAATGGGTATGGGAATGGGAGGCTGGAAAAACTTATAGATTGAAACACGTATGTAACATAGCAGCGATGGCGAGGCATTGTAGCATCTGTGACCAGAGAGTATGCGCTTGACCGCGCGAGTGTTGCGAGCGGTTCTCAGTCTGTCGGCAGTCGTTGCGAGTCTGTAGCTCTGTCTAGTTGGGTACAGTACTCTGTCAGTAGTCGTCGCGATCAGTAGCTCTGTTCAGTGGCGTGCAGTACGCTAGTAGTCGTCATGCAGAGCGGTCGGTCAGTGGTAGCAGCCCAGTGGGGTTGCGTGATGTGGTCTGGCGACAACATTGGTCAAGATGCTGAATGAGGTATACTGTTAATTAAGATAATCATCGGATAATGTAAAGTTTAATTATTGTAACTAATTTTCAACAAGTGCCCCCAATAATAACTTTGATTTCAAAAGCAATTTTTCATAAAATTTTCATTTAATTGAAGTAACTATTTCGTTCCATTTCCCTTAAACAAAAGTTTCAGTTTTCAATTAGATTACAAAAGAAAAAAAAAGGAAATATTATTATTTGCAATGCAGTTCCTCCAAGCGGTGCGCAACAACAAGAGCAGAAATTTGACTAGGTGTTGCAATGAGGTAAGAATTTAATTTTGATTTTTGCACAGGGCCAAAGACCGATATTTCGGTTTAATTGAATAATCATTATCACTGAATGGACTTTCATTATTTTAGTGGGAGCTTACACCAGAGTCAGATTGCGAATTTCACATTTTTGTTGCCTTTGTTAGTACATTTCATTGCACGGAGGTTATTCTTGGGTCCCGTTTATTATTATAATTTTTTATTTAAATATTTCTGAGGGGACGATATTGCCGCTTGGCTCCTTTTCTATTAAATATTGTCATGTAAAATTTTGTGGGGAGGTTACACTTGGCGACACCCAGTCCAGGATCGAATTTCGTTGAGAATCTTTTGAGCGACAGTCAGATATCTGCTCTTATTTGCTTAGAAATAATTAGGATTTGGCGCATCGCTTTTATTAACTTGTGACTTTCTTTCTAAAGGTCAACGGCAATTCTTTGCTCTGTTGTATTTGTGTGTTACTTTTGCATTGTGCTTATTTGTTTTGTGAATAATTGTGACTATTGCAAAAATGCCGCGAAAGACTGTGAATAGTGTATCGCGAGGTATTATGAATGAAATTACCGACGCAAACAACTTTACCGATAGGACATGTGACACGCAGTGTAATGATGACAATCCTGCGTTCACTAACAATCAGTGCATTCCAACCACTAGTGATGACTTTTACCTAGATAATGAACAAACGAACTCAATTGTCTCGTCTGTTAATTTGACGACAATTGATGACGCGGAGCGGTCTATAGTAATGAGCGCTGCCGAGCTTAACACACCCGATTTAGAAAATCTAAGTAATGTACAGACAAATTTGTCTAATGAAAATGAACAGGATACACAAGGTACGACTGATTTATTTAATTCCGAAATAGTGGGTGACAGTGTACGTTCGATTGACAAATCTTTTTGCAAATTACGGAATGACCAAATGGTCACACAGAACGTGATAATTGCATGTACTCCATCACAAAGCACTGAGAATGCAAATGCTACTTATGATTTGAATCAATTTATGGCAGTAATGCTACAGTTTAAGAACGACATTACTGCAGATATCAAACAACAGAGTGAGAAAACAGACAACAATTTCAGACAACAGAGTGAAGATTTCAAACAACAATTTAGTGAACAGGTCAGACAACAGAATGAAAATTTCAGACAACTTAGGGAAGATAACATACACTTAAATGAGAAACTAGACAATAATGACGAAAATCTCAAACAACTTAATAAAAAATTAGACGACAATTCCAGACAGCTTAGTGAACAAATTAGAGACGTTGCCGCGCAGTGCCATGACACTAAGGAACAGTTGCGCGTGGAAATTGAGGCTTGTTCAAAAAAAAAATAGCGAAGAAATTAAGTCTGTTGCGCAGGAATTAAGAGAAATGCAAACAGTCGCAACAGACACACTCAGAGACGAAATTAGCAGAGTCGCTAAACAATGCTCTGAAAAAGCTGCACAATTACGGGACGAGTTTAAAGTAATGACGGTAGAACTTTCGCGCACAATGGACGCAAAGATAGACGCGAAATTCGAACAGCAGAACACTCAGATTAACGAGCGCTTTAATCAGCACATACAGAACAGTGATACGCGTTTCCGCAGATTTATTCAAGATCAAAACAAAGTAAAACGACAAGTCATGGAAACAATCACTGCACAAAGACAAGAGGACAAACGTAAAATGTTCGCGAAAGCAAAAACGTATGTAGACAATAATATTACTACAGTGTCCGACAAAATTAATACCATAGAACAATTGAACGCGGAATTAAGGGATGAAATTTCTGATCTTAAATCAAAAACAGATACACACACAGTAAATATTCAAACAGTGACAGATAGATTCGAACAATTAGATCTAACACAGGATTGCGATGTCATCAAAGCTGATGTTAAAAAACTGAGCGAAACTACGCGTAAGTTGCAAAAACAGGTTAATGCGTCCGATTCTAAAACCGATGATCAGGTTAAAATGCTGTCTGAAAAATGTGATGAATTGGCCAGTCGTATTGATGTCATCGAAAATACTAATGACAATAAATCAGACGATACTGCACCGGTTTCATTTATCCAAACACCTGAATTTCAAAATTTACAGCAGGCAATTAATGAGATCGATTCGTCTAACAACACATTACGTAGGAAGTTATCAAATTTACAACAAGAAGTAACACAGATGAAAAACATTTCAGTTAACAACATGCCACAACAGACGCCACTTTATGAACATGTGTCAGACTCACGCAGTGCGTATAATTTGGGTAATCTACAGAGAGTACGGGACTTAGATTCCGATCAACCACAGTTCAATAGATTCTCTTACGATCCTGAACCTGTTCCATCACACAGAGATGATAATTTCGACTACAAACATTTTCTGTCAGTGAGAAAGTTTAAGGTTTTCAAAAACGATAGAACACAGATTCACCCACTGGATTGGATTCAACAATTTAGCTTTGCTCTTCCACCGACTTGGCCTGTAACACATAAACTTGAATTTATTTGCAGTTTTTTGGAAGGCGAACCGGCAACTCGTATGAGACCGATCGCGAGGCAATGCTATTCAGTAGAAGAGTTTCAGAATGCTTTTCTGTCAGCGTACTGGTCGAAGACGACACAGCGCGGAATTAAAGATCAGTTAATTAGTTTGCCGAATTACGAGAACTCAAATTTTCCCAGTGTGACGCAATTTTTTGAGCACATGGTACAACAAAACCAATACCTGAGTGAGCCGTACAGTGAATCCGCACTTATACAATTATGCATTTCCAAATTACCACGGTCATTACGAGTGTCACTTCTAACACGTCAGCAAAAAGAAAACATTTCAGCATTCAGAGATATTTTACAGCTCTTGGAAGTACAGCAATCTGATTATTCTTTTGTAAACAAAAACTTTTCGTATAATAACCAAGGTCAACAAAAGTATAGCAATTATGATCAGACACGTAATTTCAATAGGAAAGATAACAGACGCTTTAGGAACGGCAACTACCAAAATTCTAATAACAGCCAAAATTTTAATTATCAATATCGTCAAAATTTTCAGCAACAGGAACCACACTTTAGTAACAATAGAGGTGTTTCACAACAACAACATCAAAACCAGCCGGTTAGCATACATAACCAACAATGTAATGCACAAGGTCAACCAGGCTTTAATGTTCCGCCGCGTGCACGTATAGTCCCTGATACAACAAATAGTAACGTACGGCAGCAAGGAAACAACTACGTACAAAGAAGACAGTATTTCAATTCCTATCGTAATGCACCGTATAGGAATGACTATTACGACAGACGTAAAAACGATGAGCACAATTATCAGCGTACATATAACAACAGTCGGTCTCACCAACAGCAAAATCATACGCAAGAACATATTCTCATGAATGAACCCGACAGTAGGTACCATCCAGAGCGCAACACGTCTGGAAGAAGTAATAGGACAGTTCAAATAGTAGAAATGCCACAGAATCCTCCTAATAACAATAACACGTCAGATAGAATCTGACTAAATACTGCACAGGACGCATCTTCTAATAACACAAGCACTACCTTTGACACGCAAAATGTTGTTCACGAAAATGTAATTACTTTTGACGATATCAGAGACACTCTCTTGCAGGAAAGACCAGTTATTCAGAAAACCATTTCACATCCTGTTATCGAAATTAAAATTGGTTCATCGAAATTCTCAGCAGTAATCGATTCCGGCTCACCTATATCAGTAATAAATGAGGAGACTTTTAACGAGTGTAACAAAGAGAATACTTATCCGACATTACCTTTAGGCAAAACCAAAGTGAAGGGAGCAGTATCGAGTAAAGGTGTAGACGTTAAATTACAGACGCATTTATCATTTTGTATTGGAGGTCATACTTTCCACTCAAATTTTTGGATTGTTCCTTTATTGACAACAGACGTAATTTTAGGTACTAATTTTCTCGTACAACACGATGCAGTGGTTGATTTTCAAAATTCTTATTTAATGCTAAAGGACGAAAATGTACAATTGGCTTTAGAGTTTCAGCATTCATTGTCTGCGGAAGAACAAACAATTAACCGCACAGAGGTCATTTCCGCAACACGTAACATAGACTGTAATCCCACATTGTTCACGGATACATACGTACACAATTATAATACTCCAGACGAAGTTGACTACGACGTAATGCAAATGATTTCCGATAAGGTTAAAAAGAGCAGTGCAACTACAGACGACGAACGAACGCAATTACACAAAATTCTTTTACAGCAAGCTCCAGTTTTCGACAACATTCCTGGTACTATGTCCGGTTTTATGTATGAATTTCAAGTCAAACAGCACGATACATTTAAAGCAAAGCATTATCCCATTCCATATATTCACAGAGAACAAGTTAAAAAAGAATTGCAGGATATGCTCGACCAAGGAATTATTGAACCGGCAGTTACTCCGTACATAAACCCGCTACATATTGTTAAGAAAAAAGATGGCTCACTTCGCCTTGTACTTGATTCACGTCACATTAATGACATTATTATTAACGAAACAGATCGACCACAGACACTAGAGGAACTTTTACAGAAATTTCACGGTACAGCTATTTATTCTACACTAGATTTGAAATCGGGATTTTGGCAAATTCAACTTCATCCGAATTGTAGGAAATACACAGCATTTCTTTGTTTTGGCGACTGTTATCAATTTTGCAAATTACCGTTCGGCTTAACTATTTCTTCTGCAGCTTTTATTCGCGGTTTGAACACAATACTTCCGACAGAACTTAAAGTCAGAATTACGACGTATGTAGACGACATTCTTATCGCAGAAGCTAACTGGTCTGAACACAATCTGATTCTTGAACAACTGTTACAAACCTTTCATGCACAAGGACTTACAGTTAATCTTAGTAAATCGCACTTTGGTAAAACTTCTATAAAATTTCTTGGACACGTAATTTCAGCAGAAGGCATTGCACCTGATCCGGAAAAACTTCAAGCTCTACGTGACATTACTGTTCCTACGACGAAGAAGCAATTACGCAGTTTTTTGGGCTTAATTAACTTTTTTCGTAAACTTATTCACCATTCTGCTTTAGACACGCCTAGACTATGCCAATTAACAGGTAAAAACACTATTTGGTCATGGGATAAGCAAGCACATTCTGAATTTGTGAACCTGAAACATGCTTTGTTGAATGCTCCACTTTTATCGCACCCAGATCTTACCAGAAATTTTTCCATTGCCACTGACAGTTCTAACACCGCTTTAGGCGTACATATTTTCCAGGAAATTGAAGAAGATGGTTCAACAGTTATTAAAAACATCGCATTTGCAAGCCGCATTCTGTCACCTGCTGAACGAAATTATTCCGTTACAGAATTGGAAACATTATGTGTTGTATGGGCTTTTACGAAATTTAGGCACTTTCTTTATGGCAGACATACCACCGTTTACACAGACCACAGAGCGATACAATTTTTACTTTCGGCCAAATTTACTCACGACAGGTTAAGTAGATGGAAACTATATTTACAAGAATTTAATTTTACGATTGTTCACATTCCCGGCACACAAAATGTTATAGCAGACGCACTATCGCGTTCTCTCGGCAATAATCAGCAAGACGTAGCAACCAACTTCTGCAAAACAAATTTCAGTGTCATGTACATTCAGCAAGTTGCATTTGAAAACTTTATTTCATCGTCATTACAGGACATAGCAAAGGAGCAAAATAAAGACAATGTGTGGAAAGAAATTAAACACCTTTGGCAAGATAGGAAAAATGTTACGATTAGGAACCACTACACTGTACGCAATGACATTCTGTTTCGCCGCTCTCATCCTGACAGCAACAATTGGTTATTATGCATTCCTGACGAACTGGTTAACAAATTAATTTGGTACACTCATTTAATGTACGCACATTACGGAGCACGAAAATGTTTTCTTATACTGAGACAGAACTCTTATTTTACTAACATGGAGAAACGTATACGACGAGTTTTAGCGTCTTGTAAAATTTGCCAGAAAGCTAAATCAGACACCACTTCACATATTCCTCCATTATATCCCATTATACCTGTTAAATTAAGACACATGGCCGCAGTAGATATTTTTGGTCCGATTCCGAGAACTAACAGAGGTTTTTGCTACATCTTTGTCGCTGTTGAACTCACTTCAAAATTTGTTACTTTCACTCCGTTACGTAAAGCTACTGCTAAAACTGTTTCGAAAGCATTTGTAAAACATTTTCTATTTCATGTAGGGCATGTGATGAAAGTAATTTCTGACAATGGATCTCAATTTCGTAGTAGCGTATGGACACGCATGTTACGAGCTAGAAACATTTCTCCGATTTATATATCCAAGTACCACGCTTCTTCGAACCCCTGTGAAAGATTAATGAAAGAAATTGGTAAACTGTGTAGAGTATACTGCCACAGAAGACATATTGATTGGGATACACACATACTCTCATTCCAAGATGTAATTAATTCCATTCCAAATGAATCCACTATGTTATCTCCGTCTATTATACTGAAAAACGTTGAACCACCAAACAAAATTAAAGAATTAGTAAATTTCCCTAAATGTCGTCGACTAAGACACCACGAAATAATTGACATTGCGCTGAACAACATCAAACGTGCCGCAGAGCGCCGGAGAAGACAGCAAAAACAGGTTTGTAGACGCCGAGACTTTCACGTTGGACAGAAAATATTAGTACGTACACATTATTTATCCAGTAAATTAAAAGGTAAGTGCAGTAAATTTGAACTTCTATACGCAGGTCCATATCGGATTCGCAGCATCCCTCACCCCAATGTTGTACACGTCGAAACTTTGAGAACTAGAAAATCGAAAGGCAACCACCATATCTCAAACATTAAACCGTTTATTGAATGAAGACACTTTATGATTCAACACACTATGATGTCATTTATTAATGCAATTATTTCACTTGACTAATTACTGATGATTATCGCATTTTTTCTTGGCAAGTGCCCGGCAAGGTAAGGTTAGCAGGTCGCTTTTCTTGTCGTTACACATCAGACCGTGCACATTTTCCACTTTTTTGTGTATATGATTGTACTCCAGTTTTGTATGTATGCACTGTGAAATAGTTAAGATATAACACACCTGTTGACTTTGACATTTTTTTGCCTTATGACATCTCAACATCGTGACTGTTTTACATTTTGCTGCTGCATTGTATTATTCTGTGTACATTTTTGCATCTGAACACTGTCAATGTCTTTGACATATTACGTTTTCTGTCATGTTATGCTGTATGGTTAATTATGTTACCATAAACCAGTCATTATTTAGTGGGTATATGATTTAAATGCAAGACATTAATCTCTGTTCATCAATTTCAGTAAGAAATGGTGCGTGTAAAAAATAAATTCAACAGAAATGGGAATTTCACCTACGGAATAAACGAAAGAAGATGCAATAACTTTATGAGGAAGAGTAAATGGATCAGGATTAACAAGCATTAACAAGAATATACTATACTCATCGTAGAATAGCAGCCTTAGCTAATTTTTTCTTTCAGAATACAAGGTGATTGATGCAGGCTGTCAGACTGAACTACACATCTTAGTTTTAGTGATGAAATATGCTAGAGATAAGGAATAGTTGTATAATGAGTAATGAAGTGATTTTTTGCAGCTGATAATGAATACTGATGAATAATGATGAAGGATATGGTATTATGAATAATGAAGTTTTTATTTACAGGTGATGATAATAATGAAGTTATGATAATATGGATAATGAAGTGATTGATAATGAAGTTTTTTCTTTACAGATGAGGATAATGTTGGAGTTTTATATTTATGCTATGTAGTTATTTAAGTATTTGTTGCAGTTTGTTTTGACAGCAGGTGTTATATTGCATAGTAGGATGACGGAAAGTTTTGGAAAGGACAGCTATGGAACACATTTTATACACATTTCACTACTTGTTAATTCGAAGTTCACTACTTTTCAGCATAGTGTGCGTTTCTTCTTTCAGGTCAATAATCCATTTTGTATTTTTTCCAGGAGATGCTTGTCATGATACTTACTAAAACTGTTACTTATTATACCTGTTCTAGTACTTGCATTTTTATTTTTTTTACCCATTTGTGTCTATCATTTATAAATGTAATCACATATACTGCCTTGTTACATAACCTGCTACAGCTGACTCATGACGAATGACGTTACCTATCCTCATTTGCAGCAATAGGTCAAAAGCAAAAAGTGTTATGCCTCAGCAATTAATTATCGATCCCAACGCAATGCATTGCTAACAAAAAAAAAATGTATTAACAGTCCCAAATAGTGATACCAGTTCGAGAAAATTCTGAATAATACTGATTAGCTCTGAATAGTATGTCACTTCTTAATGAGACAACAAAAATACACATATATATAAAATAATGCTTAGTAACTGGCTAGTAATTGCCACTGTTATTGTAATGAGACTACTTATAATCCCCATGATTATTAATGCTATGACTATAATTAACTGATTTTTAATAATGACTTCATAATGATCTGAATAATAATGAATGAGGAACAATGCTTTATACTATTCGATACCTGATGGCCACTGAGTGCCAATAATTAGTGTCACTTAATGAATTGTTATTAATTATGCCATTAATTAGCTCTTGTTTTCAATGTTCATACTTTATAATTGGAAATGACTGTTTAATAATGCTTTGTAATTAGGAAAAAGCTAATGATTATTACTATTGAAATGACAAATGATTAATTAACTATGCCATACTTTGTAACTGGAAAAGAATGCGATTGTTTCATGATGCTTTGTAATTAGGAGAAGGTTAATGATTAATACTATATTGGAATGACAAATGATTAATTAACTATGCTATACTTGGTAACTGGAAAAGAATGCGATTATTTAATAATGCTTTGTAACTAGGAAAGGAAGATTACTGATTCTATGTAAAACAATTAATGAACATTTTTCTGTAATACTACATACATGGTACAGAAATGTTCAATAACTGGGCTATGAATGCCGCAAACTACTACTGTAATTGACAATATTATGTGACTTAATGTCCTTCACCTTATGAGCTAACTACCCTGAATTACTGCAATGTACATTTGTCCTGTTTATCCTAGTGATCATGGAGCACTATCTTTGGTTTTGCACTAATTCTACGTTGGTGTGCCTTGTAAGAGCGTGGTGTTGACACGACATGCTGTCCACCACCGTGAGCGATGAAGACGTTATTATGGTCCCACTGTTTGGTGTACCTAATGTACTGCCAAAATGAAAACATGAAACATTAATACGACAGTTCAGTGTCTGGGCTACACTGATAAATTCTGAGGGGAAAAGAACTTCAAGTTGTGTCACTTGGTGTTGTACTTCTGTGGAAAGATATGGACTTTCAAAACAGCTGTGTGCAATCTAAAGTGCTACAACCATGATGCAATCCTTCCCTTTCCTATCCTAATTCTTGTCACATAGTGAAAATCATTTTTGCTAACATTATTTATGTTCATGGATATACATTTGTTCAATTCGCTAAACTCCAGTGCGAGTACACTTATGTCACTGGTCGACATGATTTTTTTTTTTTGCTATTATGTTTATTTATTGCCAAAATGCTAAAGACATTTTTTTTGATTTGTTCTGAAGTACAGTATATGTGCACTTTTGTCTTTTATACTGTATATACATTTTTTATTTTCTGAACTACAGTGCATGTGCACTTCTGTTACGTGTTAATATATTTTCTACTGAACTTCAGTGCCTGTACACTTTTCTCATTTTTCAATATGATTTCTACTATTCTGTATATTCAATACTTTAATGCGAATGCACTTATGCCATTTGTTACTAATTGTACATACATTTCATCAATTACTGATATGTTCTCAACTGCAGTGCATGTGCACTCATGTCACTTGTCAACATAATATTTTGCCAGTCTGTTTATTTGTTCTGAATATGCTAAAGAATTTTTTCAGTGCCTGTGCACTTTGTTATCTGTCAAATAATTTGTATATACATTTTTCTGATTTGCTACTATGTTTTGTACTCACATTTTGTCTTTGTCTGATATATTTTGTACTTAGTGCGTGTGCACAACATTTAAATATTCTGTAAGTTGTAGAATTTTGTTAATTAAAGAAAAATTTTGCCGCGCTTGGCAAGTCCAAATGACCCACCATCGCTGCCAAATTTTTGCCCCCCCAGTGGAGGGTTATGAAACACGTATGTAACATAGCAGCGATGGCAAGGCATTGTAGCATCTGTGACCAGAGAGTATGCGCTTGACCGCGCGAGTGTTGCGAGCGGTTCTCAGTCTGTCGGCAGTCGTTGCGAGTCTGTAGCTCTGTCTAGTTGGGTACAGTACTCTGTCAGTAGTCGTCGCGATCAGTAGCTCTGTTCAGTGGCGTGCAGTACGCTAGTAGTCGTCATGCAGAGCGGTCGGTCAGTGGTAGCAGCCCAGTGGGGTTGCGTGATGTGGTCTGGCGACAACATTGGTCAAGATGCTGAATGAGGTATACTGTTAATTAAGATAATCATCGGATAATGTAAAGTTTAATTATTGTAACTAATTTTCAACAAGTGCCCCCAATAATAACTTTGATTTCAAAAGCAATTTTTCATAAAATTTTCATTTAATTGAAGTAACTATTTCGTTCCATTTCCCTTAAACAAAAGTTTCAGTTTTCAATTAGATTACAAAAGAAAAAAAAAGGAAATATTATTATTTGCAATGCAGTTCCTCCAAGCGGTGCGCAACAACAAGAGCAGAAATTTGACTAGGTGTTGCAATGAGGTAAGAATTTAATTTTGATTTTTGCACAGGGCCAAAGACCGATATTTCGGTTTAATTGAATAATCATTATCACTGAATGGACTTTCATTATTTTAGTGGGAGCTTACACCAGAGTCAGATTGCGAATTTCACATTTTTGTTGCCTTTGTTAGTACATTTCATTGCACGGAGGTTATTCTTGGGTCCCGTTTATTATTATAATTTTTTATTTAAATATTTCTGAGGGGACGATATTGCCGCTTGGCTCCTTTTCTATTAAATATTGTCATGTAAAATTTTGTGGGGAGGTTACAAGATGTAGTAGGTGATGGTGGGATCAGTCACAGGAAAATTTCTGTAGCAGTTGGTGTTAGAGCTTCATCTTTTTTTTAGATTGAAGTCAGCTGATAGGTATCCCTGCTTAAAGAAAGTCTCTCTGATAAAGGAATCACTGTCAAAGGAGGTCAGGTATCTAAACAGTGAAGGAACTAGCATATTTCATCAAAATCTAAGAGCTATTGGAGATAAAATTAGTGAACTGCTTGTAGGTGTTGACCCTGACATTACTGGTGTGTCAGAGCATCACTAAAATAATTTGATAATTCAGAGGCTTCCTTTAACAGGATACAGATTAGCTGGATGTTTTTCAAGGAGTCCTTTACAGGGTGGAAGAGAGGCTGTGTAGCTAAAACCAGTATTCCATTTACGTCTGTAGACATATCAAAGCTCTGCACTGAACAGGTATTTGAATGTTGTGCAAGGGCAGGTAAGTTTAGTGAAGCTAAACTTCTAATGTTGTAATTAATAGGTCCCATAACTCTGACTTCAGAGCATTCCTGCTCAAGCTAGAGAGGGTTCTTGGTTTACATTATAGGAAGTACCAAAAATTAGTTGCATGTGGTGATTTCAATGTTAATTTTGTATGTGACTGAGCAAGAAAAAGGATATTAGAAGATCTCCTAAATTCATATGATCTGATGCAGACCATATTGTTTCCAGCCAGGATGCAGGGGAACAGTAGCACAACTACAGAAAATATTTTTAGTCATTCTTAATTACTAGATGGGCATTCTGTAAATAAAAGTCTTTCAGACAATGATGCACAAATTTTAATACTAAAACATTTTTAAACTCAAATAAATCTTATATATAATTACAAACTATGCAGAAAAGCTAATCCAATGGTAATAGAGTAGTTTTTAGGCCTCATTAAGGAATAAGAGTGGCAGGATGTTTCTGTTGTTGTTGTTGTTGTTGTCTTCAGTCCTGAGACTGGTTTGATGCAGCTCTCCATGCTACCCTATTCTGTGCAAGCTTCTTCATCTCCCAATACTTACTGCAACCCACATCCTTCTGAATCTGCTTAGTGTATTCATCTCTTGGTCTCCCTCTACGATTTTTACCCTCCACGCTGCCCTCCAATGCTGAATTTGTGATCCCCTGATGCCTCAGAACATGTCCTACCAACCGGTCCCTTCTTCTAGTCAAGTTGTGCCACAAACTCCTCTTCTCCCCAATTCTATTCAATACCTCCTCATTAGCTACGTGATCTACCCATCTAATCTTCAGCATTCTTCTGTAGCACCACATTTCAAAAGCTTCTATTCTCTTCTTGTCCAAACTATTTATCATCCATGTTTCACTTCCATACATGGCTACACTCCATACAAATACTTTCAGAAACGACTTCCTGACACTTAAATTTATACTCAATGTTAACAAATTTCTCTTCTTCAGAAACGCTTTCCTTGCCTGTGCCAGTCTACATTTTATATCTTCTCTACTTCGACCATCATCAGTTATTTTGCTCCCCAAATAGCAAAACTCCTTTACTACATTAAGTGTCTCATTACCTAATCTAATTCCCTCAGCATCACCCGACTTAATTCGACTACATTCCATTATCTTTGTTATGCTTTTGTTGATGTTCATCTTATATCCTCCTTTCAAGACACTGTCCATTCCGTTAAACTGCTCTTCCAAGTCCTTTGCTGTCTCTGACAGAATTACAATGTCATCAGCGAACCTCAACATTTTTATTTCTTCTCCATGGATTTTAATACCTACTCCGAATTTTTCTTTTGTTTCCTTTACTGCTTGCTCAATATACAGATTGAATAACATCGGGGTGAGGCTACAACCCTGTCTCACTCCATTCCCAACCACTGCTTCCCTTTCATGCCCCTCGACTCTTATAACTGCCATCTGGTTTCTGTACAAATTCTAAATAGCCTTTCGTTCCCTGAATTTTACCCCTGCCATCTTTAGAATTTGAAAGAGAGTATTCCAGTCAACATTGTCAAAAGCTTTCTCTAAGTCTACAAATGCTAGAAACGTAGGTTTGCCTTTCCTTAATCTATTTTGCAAGATAAGTCGTAGGGTCAGTATTGCCTTACATGTTCCAACATTTCTGCGGAATCCAAACTGATCTTCCCCGAGGTCGGCTTCTACCAGTTTTTCTGTTTATAGTGCTAGTAAAATGGAGACAAATGTAATCCTTTCTTTAACACATTTCTCATGCTCTTTCAAAGTTGCTTTCCATTATAACATTCTAAACAGGGAACTAGCAAAAAAGGCAATCTGGCTGGCTGATAGTGGGATAAGAATATCATGTGGAATAAAGTGGGAATACAGAGAGTAGATCACAATTGGTTCACCTCTTACTTTAATAACACACAGCAAAAGGTCATTCTCCACAGTACTGAGATGTGATAGTACTATGATGTGGGGTCCAAGTGGGGCTCGATTAAATGAGGGGTGCCCCAGGGATCAGTGCTGGGGCCACACCTGTTCATTATTTATGTAAATTATATGCCTTCTAGTGTTACAGGTGATACTAAAATATTTCTGTTTGCTGATGACAGTAGCTTGGTAGAAAAGGATGTTGTGTACAGCTGTGGCACTATTCAAACAGTGCAGTTCAAGACATAAGTTCATAGCTTGTAGAAAATAAACTAAAGCTAAATCACAGACAGACTCAGTTTTTACAGTTTCTAACACACAGTTCAACAAAACCAGACATTTTAATTACACAGAATTGGTGTATGATTAAGAAGACTGGATAGTTCAGATTTCCAGGTGTTCAAATAGACAGTTTAGATTTGAAAGTGCATAAACTAATAAATATCGTGATGCTTCCATTTCTACGATTAGAACAGTATCTGAAGTAAGTGATAGTTTAATGCAAAAACTAGTCAACTTTGCTTATTTTAATTTGCTTATGACATAGGTATTATATTTTGTGGTAACACTTCCCATTCTCAAAGGGTATTTTTGGCTCAGAAACAGTTGTTTCAGGCACTAAGTGGTGTTAGTTCACAAACCTCTTGTCAACTTCTGTTCATTAGTGTGGTGATTCTGACTTTGGCCTCTCAATATATATATTCTTTACTGTTGTTTCTTGTTAACAATAACAGCCTTTTCCAAAGAATTAGGAGCTTTCACTTTGTTAATACTAGGGAGAAATCCAAACTGCATTTGGATTGCACTTCCTTGACTCTCGTGCAGAGAGGCATGCAGTTTTCTGCTGTATCCATTTTCAGTAAGCTTGACTCTTGTGCAGTGCTGTATCCATTTTCAGTAAGCTACTACAAGTATTCAAAAATCTTACCAGTAATCCATGCACTTTCAAATCTAAACTGAAGAGTTTCCTTTTGGGTCACTCCTTTTATTCAGTTGCAGATTTACTTGAAAAATTTAGCTGTTTCCTGTGTTATATTGTTGATTGCATTTACATAAACTTATAGTTCGACTTCTTTTTAGGATTCATACACATTTTGTTTTATCTCTTATTATTTTTCCGTTGCAATTTTGTGGACTGTCATGTTCCATGACAATGGAGATTTGCTCCTCAGTTTGGTCCTACGGAACAAGATGTGTAAAATAAAAAAAAGAACACAGTACCATCACAGCACATTACCACTCAAGGACTATCTACAAGTGTCCCTCGCTGAAATACTATATGGGAAGTCACTGGTGCCTCCCGCTGATTTTATTCTGCCTACACAAGACCCCAAGCATACGGACCTCCCAGCAGTAGTTCAATGAGTGAAAGACCACATTAGACATATTCATGTGCTACCTCCTGTTCCACAACTGGCGCCCAAGGTCATGCTGTGGTATGATATAGCCCAACTGGCAGTACAGCTGCCATACACAAGACCCTCCAAACCTCTTAAGAGAGGCACACATGTGTCCCATATTCTTATTAATAATAAACAAATGCCCGTCACAGGATAATGCCACAAACAATGATGACAATGACTGACCATTACCTAGTGCGTGACCCATCCCAATACAGCCCTTCCTGTCATCATTAGTCTCAATCTCAGTAACTTCAACCATGAGGACATCGCCATCAAATTGGTTAATAAAGATCTGTGTCTGACAGCCCCCAATGAAGACACTATGATAGGTGACACTGCATGCATCTGATGCCTCAACCACGTGTACACTCTACCCAGCAACATCAACTGTACCTCTGAATCATACCCCTTTCAGCAGATGGTGTCCTCATCGTCACCTGCCTGAGGGTCCTAACAAGTTCACCGCCTACAGTCTTGCCTCAGGCTGAAGCAGATGCTGCTGCAGAGGTGATCACACTGCCACCACTTCCCTCCTCCCTGGATGCCCTGCCAGCGTCCTGGTTTGGGTGCACCATGTGCCTTCTGTGTCACTTGATCTCCTACCAGCTATACAGCACAAGTGCGAAATATGGCACAACTTCGAGAAATGGTCCAGCTGTGCCCTACAGAGCAGCCAGCCATGACACAGCTGGTAATACATACATGTGCACGCTGGTCCAGCCAAACAATGACATATACATATGTATGTATTGAACAGGGGACCAAGAAATGACGGAAAGGCTTCATCTTGCCATAGCCCTCAGTGGTTCACAACCCCTCAACAGGCCACAGCAGTTCACCCACCTCAACGCCGCCCCACACCAAACCCAGGGTTATTCTATGTTTCGGCCTCCAGTGGAACCCCCCCCTCCCCATCAGGAACATCTCACATTGCACAAGTGTAACCCCAAATGTTTGGATGGTATAATAATTATGGTGTACACGTACATGGAAATGGTGTTTGTGCAACAATCATCGACACAGTGTAACTGAGGTAGAATAAGGGGAACCAGCCTGTATTCTCACCGAGGTAGATGGAAAACTGCCTTAAAAACCATCCACAGGCTGGTGGGCACACCAGACCTCGACACTGATCTGCCGGGCGGATTCGTGCTGGGGACCGGCATGCCTTCAGACCACGAGGGTAGCCAGGTGGGCTAACAGTGACATAGTTTACATTTTTCCTCCAGTGCTCCGTATTATAAGTTGGAGGGGGGGGGGGGGCTCTGTGGGGATATCAACTGTGACACGCTTCACTAGCAAATGAGGAGAGGAACCTCTGGGGATGAGTTAATAACTTCATTGCATTCTGAGCTGCATGTTGTGGGCATGCAATTGCATTACGTTTTTTGTCCAGGCTTAGGAGACTCTTGAAGATAGACTCTCGGAGACAGATATCCCACAAAAGCTACGTTCAAAATTTGTAGAAGCTGAATTAAGAGAAGAATCTAGTTATCTTCTAGAGCCCCCTACACATCACTCTTCCAGAGACTGTGGAGCAAAATTAGAGTAATTACGGCATGCGCAAGGTATTTAAGCAGTCGTTCTTCCTGTAGTCCATACACGATTGGAACTGGAAGAAACTCTAACATGTGGCACAAGTACGCACTGTCATGCACTTCACAGTGGTTTGCAGAAAATGCCTGTAGATGTGCACGTAAGACAACGAGTAGACGCGGCGTGGTGTGCCAAGTAGCAAACTAGACAGGTTTCAAAATTATCAATTTCACTCCTACGTTTGCTTGGTGCAATGAACCTAGCCTCCTCGGAATTTTCACATGTTAACCGAGATGATCGATTCCATATAAATTTTGGCCAGACTAGGGTTAATCTTCTTACTTAAATTATATTTTTCTTATCTGAAGATATCTCTGAACGTATCTGATTACTAAAGAATTTTTTGATAGTATAATAATTCTATTTTTCATATCAATCCATTTCGTAATATCAGTGTTGTACCATGAAAATTAGTAATCAAAACCGTCAGCTTAAATGATCAAAAAATAAATTTATAGTAAATATAATACGATGACATTTACATGCCAGCTGTTGGTTAGTTTGCCACTGTAGATAGCATTTTCATCTCTGATTTGTCCCTATGCGAAATATATTTTTGCATCCAACATTTGGATTTCGTCTTCTTTGTATTTAACTTTGTCACAGCTGAAATGCAATAACCTGCACTTTAACATTCACACCTCCCCATATGATTTCAACTGACGCCGTACTGAAAGCCGTGCAACAATTTGTGGTGTGCTGTATGAACGGTATCTCGTGACGCCACTATAGAAAGCCACAAACTGTGGGGCCACATTAGTTATGTGTGGGAACCCAGCTTTAGCTCGTTTAAAAAAAATCGCCAATAACATCACGTTTGCAACGTTATGCCAAAATATTTAAAAGATGTGACTGTGTTAAGGAGCACAACACTAATACTATATTCGAACACTGTAGGCTTGATTTTTCTGCTCATCTGCATTAATTTACATTTTTCGACTTCTAGAGCAAGTTGTCATTCACCACACAAAACAGTAATCCTGTCCAAGTCATTCTGCCTTCTCCTACTGCCATTTTAATAATACTCAGCCCCGTACCATACAGCGTCATCAGCAAATGGTTGCATATTGATGCTTCCACATCACTTATATATATATATATATATATATATATATATATATATATATATAGAGAGAGAGAGAGAGAGAGAGAGAGAGAGAGCCAGGGCAGTCTGTACACACTTTCTAGGAGCGCTCCTGAGGATATCTCTGTCTCCGATGAATATTCGCCATCCAGGACAACGTAATCTCTCCCTTTCTCTCTCTCTCCGTCTAAACAGGCTTCTTCAAAGGACACACCAGTACCGACCAGCCGATGTCCTCAGCCAATAGGCATTATTGGAATCAGATATGGAGGGACATTGGTCAGCACACCGCTCTCCCAACTCCTGTCAGGTTTCGTAGCTGGAGCCTCTACTTCTTACTCAAATAGCTCCTCAATTGAGCTCACAGGGGACAAATGCATCCCGCTTGTCAACAGCACTCAGCAGACCAGTATGGTCACTCATTCAAAAGCTACAGTGGTCGAGTCATTCCAGACGTGGAAAGGGTCCTTCCAGATGCCATGGAGAGCACAGGGTGTAGCTAACTGCAGGTGATGGCTCACGTCAGTACCAATGATGTGTGTCACTTTGGATCAGAAGAGATTCTCTTTGGTTTCAAGCAGCTGACAGAAGTGTTAAAGCCTGTCAGTCTTGCTTTTAAGATGAAACCAGAGCTCACCATTTGCTGGATAGTCGACAGGACCGACTGTGGACCTTTGGTACAGAGCCGAGTGGAGGGTCTGAATCCGAGGCTCAGACGGTTCTGCAACCGTGTAGGCTGCAGATTCCTGGACTTGTGTCATAGGGTGGTTGGGTTTCGGGTTCCGCTGAATAGATCTGAGAGTCCATTACACGCAACAGGCAGCTACACGAGTAGCAAGGTATTTGTGATGTGGATTGGGCGGTTTTTTTAAGTAAGAGGATCTCAGCGAAGTACAAAGAGGGCTTCAATCTCAAAGGGTGCTTGTCGAACACAGGAAGAACATAGATACAGGAACCATTGCTAAAACAGCTGTAAATTGTCGCAGCTATGTTGGGCAAGTACCAGAGCTCCATGTGCTAGCACTGATGCCCCTATCGTTATAGGCACTGAAAGCTGGCAAAAGCCGAAGATAAGTTCAGCCGAAATTTTTGCGAAGAATGGTTTTCCAAAAGGATAAGCTAAGCGCACCTGGCGGTGACCGTGTTTGTTACTGGTGGAAGTACGAGGGCCATTCAGAAAGTAACCTCCGGTTGATTTAAAAAAATACACCAAGTTAAATAAAAATATTTTAATATATCCATCTTACAACTACATCTTTGCACTATTTTTCTACATAGTGTCCATAGCGATTGAGGCACTTATCGTATCTCTTCACAAGCTTTGAAATTCCTTCTGCATAAAAATCACCCGCTTGTGCCTGGAGCCAGCCTGTGACCGCATCTTTGAGCTCTTCGTCGTCATCAAACCGCTGTGACCCGAGCCATTTCTTCAAATGCATGAAGAGGTGATAATCACTTGGCGCCAGGTCTGGGCTGTAAGGTGGATGGTTGATAACGTCCCACTTGAAGGACTCAAGAAGGGCAGTTGTTCTGCGAGCAGAGTGAGGACGGGCGTTATCGTGCAAAAAAACGATACCGGAAGTCAGCATACCACGGCGTTTGTTCTGTATAGCCCGTCGTAACTTTTTTATTGTTTCACAGTACACGTCTTGATTAATGGTCGTACCAAGTTCCATGAATTCAACCAACAACACCCCTTTGGCATCCCAAAACACCGTTGCCATCAGTTTTCTGGCAGTAAAATCTTGCGAGGCTTTTCTTGGTTTGGTAGGCGAATTTGAATGTGGCCACATCTTTGATTGTTCTTTTGTCTCAGGGTTCACGTACTTAATCCAGGTTTCGTCACCGGTCACGATTCTGTTTAACAATGGTTCTCCTTTGTCCTCATAACGTGACAGAAAGTCTAATGCAGAGGCCATTCTTTGAGTTTTGTGGTGGTCGGTAAGAATTTTGGGCACCCATCGTGCACAGAACTTACGGTAACCCAATCTTGCTGTCACTATCTCGTACAAGAGAGTCTTAGAATTCTGTGTAAAACCGGTAGACAACTCCGACATTGAGAAACGTCTATTTTCACGAACTTTTGCATCAACTGTCTGAACGAGTTCGTCAGTCACCAATGATGGTCTACCACTCCTCTCTTCATCATGAACGTTTTCTCGTCCACTTTTAAATAAACGTACCCATTCACGGACAACTCCTTCAGTCATAACTCTTGGTCCGTACACGGCACAAAGCTCACGATGAATAGCTGCTGCAGAATATCCTTTGGCTGTAAAAAACCTTATGACAGCATGCACTTCACATTAGGCGGGGTTTTCTATTGCAGCACACATTTCAAACTGCCACAAAAACTAAACTAGCGCAGGTACGACGTTCACTCGACCACGGCTTGATGCCGACTGACCTGTTGAGTGCGTGAACGCACAGATGGCGTCGCTACTCCCCCACAACCCGCACTGTGACCAATCGGAGGTTACTTTCTGAACCGCCCTCGTAGTTTATCTTGTAGCGAAATTGAAGCATATAGTTCCTGTGAGTTAGTATGAGCAGAGGTCATTCTTGGCCACAGGAATAAAATTTTAATTGGATCCTTTTACCTCCCAACTCGGATGATACAATTACTGATAGGTTCAAAGAGAAATTGAGTTTAATTTAAAACACGACTCATACACTTATAGTTGGTGGTGACTTTAATTTACCCTGGATATGTTGGCGAAAATACATGTTTAATTCCGGGGGTACGCATAAAAGATCATCCGAAATTGTGCTAAACGCATTTTATGAAAATTATTTCGAGCAGTTAGTTCATGAGCCCACGCAAATAGTAAATGATTGTGAAAACACACTTGACTTCTTAGCAACAAATAATTCTCAGTTCATAACGAGCATCAAAACGGATACAGGGATTAGTGAACACAGGGTTGTCGTAGCGAGACTGAACATTGTAACCCTCAAATCCTCGAAAAATAAGCGAAAAATATACCTGTTCAAAAAAGCAGATAAAAATTCACTTGACGCCTTCCTGAGAGACAACCTCTACTCCTTCCAAATTAATAATGTAAGTGTAGACCAGATGTGGCTTGAATTCAAAGAAATAGTATAGATAGCAGTTGAGAGATTTATACCAAATAAATTAACAAACGACGGAGCTGATCTCACTTGGTATACAGAACAGGGCAGAACATTGTCGTAGAAACAATATAAAAAGCATGGCAAATTTAAGTGAACGCAAAATCTCCAAGACTGGCGATCTTTTACAGAAGCTCTGAATTTAGCGCAGGTATCAATCCGAGATTTATCTCGAAACGTGGCAGAAAATCCAAAGAGATTCTGGTCGTATGTAAAGTATGCTAGTGGCAAGACATTCTCTATGTGACAGCAATGGAAATACTCTCGATGATGCTGCTACGAAAGCAGAGTTAATAAACACAGCCTTTGGAAATTCCTTCCCCAAAGAAGACGAAGTAAATATTACAGAATTCGAAGAAGAATAGCTGCGAACATGAGTAACTTAGAAGTAGATATCCTCGGAGTTGTGAACACATTAAATCACTTAATAAAAGCAAGTCTTCTGGTCCAGATTGTACACCAATTAGCTTCCTTTCAGAGTATGCTGATGCAACAACTCTATACTGAACAATCATATAAAACCGCTCGCTCGACGAAAGATCCGTACCCAAAGACTGGAAAGTTGCACAGGTGACACCAAATTCAAGAAAGGCAGTAGAAGTAATCCACAAAATTACTGGCCCATATCATTATCGTCGATATGCAGCAGGATTTTGGAACATACTCGAATATTGTGTTAGAACATTATGAATTACCTCGAAGAGAACAGTCTATTGGCACACACTTAACACGGATTTAGAAAACATCGTTCTTATGAAACACAACTACCTCTTTACACACACGAAGTGTTGAGTGCTATTGACAAGGGATTTCAAATTGATACCGTATTTCTAGATTCCCAAAAGGCTTTTGACACTGTACCGAACAAGCAGCTTGTAGTGAAATTATGTGCTTATGGAAAATCGTCTCAATTGTTTGACTGGATTCGTGATTTCCTGTCAGAGAGGTCATAGATCGTAGTAACTGACGGAAAGTCATCGAGTAAAACAGAAGTGATTTCTGCCGATTCGAAGGTAGTGTTGTAGGCCCCCGAAATAGGGGAGAAATTGTCACGTTCATGATACAGGATTTGGGATGGACACCTTTAAAGCAAAGGCGTTTTTCGTTGTGGCGGAATCTTCTCACGAAATTTCAATCACCATCTTCCTCCTCCGAATGCGAATGAGAGCTCGCACGGAAAGATATAAGTGTTCTTTTTTTCCGCGCACTGTTCGAGAGTGGAATAATAGAGAATTATTTTGAAGGTGGTTCGATTAACCCCTATGCCAGGCACTTAAGCGTGATTTGCAGAGTATCTATGTATATGTAGATGTAGATTAGCAGGACAATGTAATGGCTTATATTATATAAAAACTTTTCGAACATTCACACATCTGTGAGTCCACCATGGTTGACTGCCATGCAGAGCACCTGGGTTCGATTCAAAGTGGTGTGCACGCAGAATAATGTGGCCGGTAGATACGCAATCGGCAGGGCGTGCATAGGAAAGCGGTAGTGGTCGGGGTTGCAGCGGGAGTAGTAGGGGAAATACCACGAAGGAGGAGAAGTACTATTCTGAGTTGAATCCTACGCTCATATTTTTTATAAATATTAAGTGGAGCCCCTTCATATCCACACTTGCATGGTAACTATTCAAAAAAAGTCTGTCACCTCTGTTTTGGCTAGTATCTAAAAAGAATTCCGCTGAAAATGCAAGAAAAGCTGCAATTTATTTTCGCCTGACTTGTTAACCATTTTTGACTTTGAGAGAAGTGCCAAGAGTAGCGAATTTGGAGTAAAACCTACACATTTCTCTTGTTGTCGGGTTAAAATTTGCTTTTTTTGCCAAAACACAGCAGAGTTTACACAGTGTCACCGCACTAACATGTTGTGCAGACGCAACTGCGAGACAATGCTGAAAGAGTGATTCATTAAGTTTATGCGCATTAAGTGAGGAACTGAGGAAAAGTAAGGGCAATACCTTATGAAAAGCACATCCTCAGTACAAAAATAAGCGAGTAACGTCTCAAGTTGTTCCAAAACCAAAAGCATTTCTCGTTTCACCCGACATCGATGACCCTCAAAAATTATATTCTTTCATGGAAAAGTCTATAGTCAATGGAATAACAGGGCTGATATCGAAGTTCTGCACAATAACCATATGGAAAAATACTCCCCGCTTTGCCTGTTATCATTTGCCAAAATCTCATTTCGATATCTCAAACTGTTATGAAATATGAGGAATGTTGTGGATATTTCACTCTGGCTTTAACGCTGTCGCACGAATTACATCATATCAGTTTTCTCGAGACTGGTTGCAGATAGAGACCTCCAACCAAGTCTATGGAAAAACTCAATGTGTTAGCTAAATTTCATGTGGTGTGGCATATTATGTAATGTGCACCAAACGCAAAATAATATCGACTCCTATTTTTCATTGCAAACTTTTTCGAATTTTGCGTAGTGTCTCACTTACATCCAAATATCACAGTAAATGCAGCAATTAGCGAAATGATGGGGGCATCATCATGAAGCTGACATATAAAGCTGTAAGAAACGCAAAAATGATTTTTTTGTACCCGATAGTTCCTATAAAATCGCTTTGACAAAGATTGCAGGGCGTGCGCCTTGATTCTGTCATCGCCGAAGGGTCGAAAGGGAACAAACATTGCTCGGCCTCCCCTTCCGAACAAACGAATGAGCTCGCTCAGCGCTTTGGACGAAAATTGGTCACTGCGCATTGGCAGTCGTATCTTGCACAGGCTCTGCTGCCAGGGATTTTTCTTTATTGGGAGGACTGGAATCTGTTGCACTCACCCCCGGCCATGCCAGATGAGAACCTGCTTGACTGAGTCTCCAGACTCATTGCGGCCAGAAGAGTGCCTTGGCGATACATGCCCCTCCGTACCACAACCAAACTGTTATGAAATATGAGGAATGTTGTGGATATTTCACTCTGGCTTTAACGCTGTCGCACGAACTACATCATATCAGTTTTCTCGAGACTGGTTGCAGATAGAGACCTCCAACCAAGTCTATGGAAAAACTCAATGTGTTAGCTACCGATGGCCCTGCCAGGGCCTGTGGATGGAGTTCGCGTTTACGTATCTCAGAACCTACCCCCTAAGCTCGGACCAGTGTGGAAGATGCTACACAGTATCGCAAGTCGAGTGCCAACTTAACGTGAGGAACAATCTTGGTTATGACACTTTAAAGCTGCGCCGGCAGCGGTGGCTGTGCGGTTCTAGCGCTGCAGTCCGGAACCGCGGGTCTGCTACGGTCGCAGGTTCGAATCCTGCCTCGGGCATGGATGTGTGTGATGTCCTTAGGTTAGTTAGGTTTAAGTAGTTCTAAGTTCTAGGGGACTGATGACCGAAGATTTTAAGTCCCATAGTGCTCAGAGCCATTTGAACCATTTTTTTAAAGCTGCGATGTTGTGCGTATTTCATTTGAGTGTATATACTGCAGTGCCCAGCTATGATAAAATTCTCTGTGTTATATGAGTTATCGTGAAGGAAAATTCACGTGAAGCTGACGACGCTTTAAATCTGTTCCTTCGCGCTGCACAGTTGAGAACTACATAGCTGAATTCAATCGTATGCATAGACCTACTACATCTATTGGGAGATTATCGATTTGCAGAACGTCCGGAAACTGCACCCACACGCGAAAGAACTTGCCCCCTTCTAACAGCCGTGTGCCGCAAGTCTCTAGAGGAACGGAAGGTTCCAAATGATTGGAAAACAGCACAGGTAGTTCCAGTTTTCAAGGAGCGTCGTCGAGCAGATGTGCAAAACTATAAGCCTATATCTCTGACATCGATCTGTTGTAGAATTTTAGAACATGTTTTTTGCTCGCGTATCATGTCATTTCTGGAAAACCAGAAGCTACTGTGTAGGAATCAACATGGATTCCGGAAACAGCGATCGTGTGAGACCCAACTCGCTTTATTTGTTCATGAGACCCAGAAAATATTAGATACAGGCTCCTAGGTAGATGCCATTTACCTTTACTTCCGGAAGGCGTTCGATACAGTTCCGCACTGTCGCCTGATAAACAAAGTAAGAGCCTACGGAATATCAGACCAGCTGTGTGGCTGGATTGAAGAGTTTTTAGCAAACAGAACACAGCATGTTGTTCTCAATGGTGAGACGTCTACAGTCGTTAAAGTAACCTCTGCCGTGCCACAGGGGAGTGTCAAGGGACCACTGCTTTTCACAATATATATGAATGACCTAGTAGATAGTGTCGGAAGTTCCATGCGGCTTTTCGCGGATGATGCTGTAGTATACAGAGAAGTTGCAGCATTAGAAAGTTGCAGCGAAATGCAGGAAGATCTGCAGGGGATAGGCACTTGGTGCAGGGAGTGGCAACTGACCCTTAACATAGACAAATGTAATGTATTGCGAGTACATAGAAAGAGGGATTCTTTGTTGTATGATTATACGATAGCGGAACAAACACTGGTAGCAGTTACGTCTGTAAAATACCTGGGAGTTTGCGTACGGAACGATTTGAAGTGGAATGATCATATAAAATTAATTGTTGGTAAGGCGGGTGCCAGGTTGAGATTCATTGGGAGAGTCCTTAGAAAATGTAGTCCATCAACAAAGGAGGTGACTTACAAAACACTCGTTCGACCTGTACTTGAGTAATGCTCATCAGTGTGGGATCCGTACCAGGTCGGGTTGACAGAGGAGATAGAGAAGATCCAAAGAAGAGCGGCGCGTTTCGTCACAGGTTATTTGGTAAACGTGATAGCGTTACGGAGATGTTTAGCAAACTCAAGTGGCAGACTCTGCAAGAGAGGCGCTCTGCATCGTGGTGTAGCTTGCTGTCCAGGTTTCGAGAGGGTGCGTTTCTGGATGAAGTATCGAATATATTGCTTCCCCCTACTTATACCTCCTGAGGAGATCACGAATGTAAAATCAGAGAGATTCGAGTGCGCACGCAAGCTTTTCGGCAGTCGTTCTTCCCGCGAACCATACGCGACTGGAATAGGAAAGGGAGGTAATGACAGTGGCACGTAAAGTGCCCTCCGCCACACACAGTTGCGTCGCTTGCGGAGTATAAATGTAGATGTAGAAAGCATCAATGAAGTTCACAATATGATTTCAACGCTAAATGATTGAAAGTGTGCAAAATAGCAGGTGACACAGGCAGGACACAAAAATGCATGATGTTAATTTCTCTAGTAATGCTCCATTTAAGATCGTCTTTAGTGCGAGGATTGTCAGGATACACTTCGCTTTTTAGTGTGCCCCATAGATGAAAATTACTTGATGGTAAGTCCGGGAACCTGTGGTGGCCAGAGGCCTCTAATGACAGTCAGTCTTCAGGGAACATGTTCGTGATATTTGCCATGCTGTGGTTGCTCCATTTTGTTGGAATACTGCATAATTGTGCATAGAAAGAGTCAAAGGTCTCTAGATATGTGGCACTGTTTAGATGCAATTGAAAAATATGGAGCTAATAATGCACATGCCGAACAACACACACAAAACACCTATCTTTTCTGAGTAGAGAGGTTCTTCACGAAGAATGTGTGGGTTTCCTGCAATTATTATCGGCAATTCTGGGTGCTTACATAACCTGACAAATGAAACCACTACTCACCTGACATGCAATGAAGCAAGGAGTCCAAATAACCGTTAGCAGTTGATGTTAATAGTCAGTTACAATGATCTACAAATTTCAGCTCATGCACCGCACTAGCACGATAGGCCTTTAATTTTATACCTTTTAGTACACGATGACGCCATGTACGAGATACACCAGTGTGCTCTAATAACCTCCTTATCGACTTGCGAGAACTTCACATAATGTCTATGCGAATTCTGTCTACAGTTTCAGGGATGCTCAGTGGCGGTCGCCTATTCCTCTGCAGATTCTCAACGGATCTCTCAGCCCTCCATTTCTTGTACAGTTCTTCAATAACGCTGGTCGTGGGGAGTTTCCTACCAGACAGCTTCACTTGAAACATTTCTCTGCATTCCTTGATGGGGCCTGTCTTTATGTAACACTCCACAATATCAGTTCGTTACTGTAACGCAAACTACCCCATTACTGTAACTGCTCAACAACACGAGCTTCTCACAGCAACTGACGCACAAATACACAACTACACTCAACTTTCCAATAAAATGCAGTGTAGCCAACTTTCGAGATAGTGTCGGCCACTTCAAAAGCAGTTCGACTACGAGTACATGAAGCGTGCAGGTTTTATGAGGGACACCACATATACAACTCAGCATCACAGAAGGACCTACAACACTTCAAATTTACGTAAATCTCAATTATTATGTATGCATATTGCAAATAAACTTATTAATGTGTTACCTTTTTGTAGAAATATGACTGTATTTATTGGCCACGTCCGCTGCACCATCCCAGAAAGTATACAACTGATTTTGTGTGTTGATCTATTAGTAAGAATGAAATGTGAGCCCACTAGCCGGCCGAAGTGGCCGTGCGGTTCTAGGCGCTGCAGTCTGGAACCGCGAGACCGCTACGGTCGCAGGTTCGAATCCTGCCTCGGGCATGGATGTGTGTGTGATGTCCTTAGGTTAGTTAGGTTTAACTAGTTCTAAGTTCTAGGGGGCTAATGACCTTAGAAGTTGAGTCTCATAGTGCTCAGAGCCATTTTTTGAGCCCACTACTTCAGGCCAGAAAGGTTAGGCGAAAGTTAAGTGAATAAATTCGTAAGGGTACCTTTGATTTTCTCAGATTAAAGAGTGTACTTCCTGTACTTTACTCATTTCAAGGTTTCCTTGACAAACATCCCTAAAAGACAGTGTGTTAATGAGGGAAACGAACCTGAAGTTACCGTTATTAATATTGTAACTGCAGCACGTGCAACAGTTCATGTAGAAAGGCCAGTTTCTGTCTTGAAATGGATAAAAACGATTCAGATGGTCCTTCTGAGCACAGAAATACAGGTGGCTTTTACGTACATGCAAGGAGCGAGAGCAAAATGGAAGGAGTACATGAAATTCAGGAGTGTGAAACTCAGAGATAGTGGTGAGCTGTACATGTTCAGCAGTAGTATGTGTCCTCGTAATATGTAGACTATTTTTTAGTTTCTGTGTGAGATGTTCTGTGATAACTGCATGTTAACTTTTATCTGAAGCTCTCTATGCTGTAAATGATGTACAAAATTAGTCATGTATTATGTTTCTGAGGACTAAATATGACCGTATGTCCCATATTCTCCATGTTTATCAGAATGGACAACATACCATTGGAGATGTATTTGACTTTCAGGTGTGTTATGCAGTAGTTCAGTGCCCAGTTTATATATCCTTATTATGCAGCAGACTCCTGTCCGATTTATGTCTCCTCATTATGTAGTAAAATACTGATCATGTCAAGTCAGAGAGCTGTGGGCACTACATTAGCAGTCCAATACATGGAAACAACATTCCCATGAGGTAAGTTCCATCACTCCAGTTGTATAATTGTAGCATCTATCCGTTCGATAAAAATAGTTAATTCGCATTCTTTACGTATGTCGTCATCCTAGGCTGTAAAAAGTGTTAGATGGCTGCTTTGTAGAAGAATCGAATTCTACTCAGTAGTTCCACAGATAACGCCCTGACATGGTTGTCATTAATAGTGCAGAAATGCCAGCAACCTGTTATGACTTATCAATCGTTTATTTCGTCAAATGGCTTTCAGAAATGCAGTTCATCTTCAGTGGATCCCACAATTCTTTGCTCTCTTATTATTATTATTATTATTATTATTATTATTTTACCAACTTTGAAACGTGTAGCGCCAGATTGCAACAGCTTCCATCTTAGTGCTACGATAAATCGGCAAAGGAAATCACTGTTATGTTCAACAGAGAGATAATGTCTGATGATACTTACAGGTACACAGTTTGGAGCAAACTTTTAAGGTGAATTCTTTCTTGCAATGTACGCTAAGCACTAGTGAAACATGAAACGAGCGAAGTTGAGAGTAGCGTGGTTTTGGGCATAATGGCGCAGTTTTGGGACCCTCTACATCTGTGTCGTGAGGATTCAGGATGATTATGACCCTCCCTCCCCCTTCCTTGATTTATGATCCCATCTCCGCCCCACTCCTCCTCCTGCACTCCTATAGGCCACTTGTCCTATTGGTGGAAAATGGTGGAAAATTCTAAATCCAAGGCGGGCAGCTGACCTATTGGTTAAGGAAACTGGCACAGCATGCATGGGTGCCAGATTTCTCGCGAAGATGCAATACAGATATACATGTAGTCGAGGATTATGTATTGCCTGCTGTAATCAAATCGGTCTCTGCATGGCTGGCTGACAGTGGAATTAATTGGAGACCAAGAGTAGTTCTTGTGTGCCATGCTGACTGCAGTTCTTTCTGAATTAATTGACAGCCAAGATCCCATCTAACCTTAGGATTTTAGGCCTCACTATCTTTCCTCCTGGGGTCAAAGAATCCAAGATGGGGGCCTCTGTGATGTCACAATCCAAGATGGTGGAGCTGAATACACGAGCCCAGTCCAAAGTATGTGATGTTCACCAATCCAAGATGGTGGCCCAATTCCCTTCTGTCCTTGTGCATAGGACCATCACAATGGGTAGCCTCATCCACAGAACCACTGAATGTGTTATGTGCAGAGGGTATTGGGACATTATTTTTCTGAACAATTTTGTCGTTTTCATGCAGTAGCACTGCACTACCACGGGTTCTTCCCTAGAAGTAGTAGGAAGGAAGGTGAAACCAAACAATGGAAAACTCAGGATGCAGTGTAACAATATTGTGAAAAGGGTAGTTGCTACTCACCTTACAGTAGAGATGCTGAGTCTCAGACAGGCACAACAAAAAGACTGTCGAAAAGTGAGCTTTCGGCCAACAAGGCCTTCATCGAGAATAGACAACATACACACACAGACTCACGCAAACGCAACTCACACACATATATGGTCACGAGACTAAAAGGAGAAAGGGTTCCACAGTCTACTAACAGATTATGTTGCCCATTTATTAATTTTGATATATGTGTAGGTGACGTAGATAATTCCAAAATTCTCAGATACAGTCATTGTAGGTTGGCTCACAGATTTAAATTGACAGGGACAGTGGGGGATGTATCAAATGTCTCAGATACTGCCTTTGGGAAGGAAGGGTGCAGTGCAATGAACTGATTTGGTGGATTGTAGGAAAGTGGGTGTGGCATGGGCATGCACATCAGGGACGGGGCAGAGATCACCCACAAAAGATGAGAGCACTAGTGGCAGGCAGGGTACAGCTGTAAATGTTCATAATAAAAATACTGTAACTGTCTACAAATAATACCCTTCCTTTCTCCTGGTGGTACAGTGCAACTGCATAAATCCTAAACTACAGTCCCCTATTACTGTGAGCATAATTAAAGAACTTGTAATTAATTCCGCTGTTGATATTGAACTTGAGGGGGAGAAATCTGGCGTCCCCAGGACCATCATGTTGGGTCGTCGTTTTGGATTGGTGGACCTGTACAACACTTTGGACTGGCTTGTGTCTCCCAGTCCTCCATCTTGTGACATCAGAGAGGCCTCCATATTCGATTGTCTGGCATTCTTTGATCTTGGGACGAAGTGTAAGGAGGCCTAAAATTAACAGGTTAGATAGGATCTTGGCTACCAATTCATTCAGAAAAGTCTACAACCAGTGTGGGTGGTGTAACACACAAAGACTTCTCTTGTGATAATTCAGCTTTCAACCAGCCAGGGAATGGGATTTGGTTATAGCAAGGTAATACACAATCCTGGATCCCAGGTGTAGCCCATTGTGTCTGGGAGAGTGGAAATCTGGCAACCAAGCAGTCTATGGCAGTTTCCCTATCCAAAAGAACAAATGCTCATCTCGGATTTTAATTTCACGCCGTTTTCACCAATAGGATAAGCGGGGTGGGAGAAGGGGGTGAGGGGATCATAAATCAGTGAATTGGGAATAGCGTCATAAATCGTCCTGATCCAGCATGACAAACACGTAGACAGTCCCAAAAGTGCGCCAGTGCCAAAAGTGCCACACTAATGTAGCAGTGTCTATAACCTGAGCGTAGTATTTCTTGAAAGGTAATAATATAGATAGAAAAAACAGCACACCATGAAGGAAATATCAGAACGGGACGGAAATCGATAGATGTGATATACATGTACAGAAAAACGAATAATAATAATTTCAGAAAAATTAGGTGTTTTATTGAAGAGAAATAGCTTCAAAAAATGAGTACATCAATAATGTGTTGGTCCACATCTGGCCCTTATGCAAGCAATTATTTGGCTTGATACTAATTGATAGAGTTGTTGGATGTCTTCTTGATGAACATCTTTCCAAATTCTGTCCTACTGGAGTGTTAGATCATCGTAATCCCGAGGTTGTTGGAGGGCCCTGCCAGTAATGCTCCAAACATTCTCAATTGCTTAAAGATCCGGCGATCTCGCTGCCCAAGATAGAGTTTGGCAAGCACGAAGACAAGCAGTAGAAACTCTCGCCTTGTGTGGAGGAAATTATGTCGCTGAAATGTAAACCTGTGATGGCTTACCATGAAGAGCAACAAAACGGGGCGTAGAATATCGTCGTTGTGCTGTAAGGTTGCCGTGGATGACAGTCCAAGGGGTCGTGCTACGAAAATAAATGGCACCACAAACCATCACTCCTGGTTGTCGGACCGTATAGACAATCAGGTTTGTATCCCACTGCTGCCCAGGGCGTCTCCAGACAGATCTTCGGCCTGGAATCTTAATGACTGGAGTAGATTTGTCTTCAGTGCTGAGTCCCGCTTCGAACTGAGCTCGATGACAGCGTAGATGCGTCTGGAGACACTGCTGTCAGCGGTGGCATACCACTCTTCAGCCGTCGGCACACGGACCGTGCTGTCGAACGTTAACATTGAGCGTGCCAAGTTCAACGCTCAGGAACGATGCGACTTGTGCATACGATACGTGGGTCCCAACGTGGTATGCGCGATCGCAACTCACTCCAGCGGCAGTTGAGGGATGTTTCTAGTTCGTAAATCACACTGTTTACTCAACGGGCCCGCGTAAAATTCCCACGTTAGCTCTATTAAAATGCACATTTCCTCCATCGTCCACGAAAAGGAAAGTACCATGTCCAGTCAATAAGGACACAGGCTTATAAAAGTTCCATTACAAACAGTGCGGTACAAATTTAGAATACTTCTCCGCATAAGATAAACATTAATTTATCATTCCCACATTTTAGTAAAACCCCAAGGTCAGCCTTACTTGATCACTGTTCCTACCCTGTAGCAGAATCTTTGCAACATGTGAATTACGAAGCGAAAAGAAAAAGGAGCAAAATATCTTTATACAAGTAGCGCAAGCTGTCCTATAGATTAAGCCAATCGAACAAACTCACCTCTCAAAAAAGGTGAACCTATATTTACATAACATCAAATATTATAGTATATACTTATATTAAACTAATAATAAAGTATCAGAACCTAATAAAATGCGAATTTTAGGAAAAAAATTTGGAAGTGTCAAAAGGCGAACCACCGCCCCAACACACCACTCTTGACAGATCAGTGATGCTACTCATTACATTAAACCAACAACATGCGTCTTGCTTCTCGTCACAGTATTTTCTCCCTTGCTGAAAACCTTAATTGTAGATATGTTACTAACTGAAATTTAATTATAAGAAATTGTACCAAGAACAATGCGTTTTGGGTGGATCTTCAGTGTGTCGCTGCTTCCTTCAAATACCCTACTCTCAATATGCAAGTTACAATAATTCTTTTGCCACGAATATGATGTTTCTCATTATTTTATTGGAACCAGTCACACAGTTAACAACGGGCTTTCCAGTCATTCTCAATTTGCTGGTGCTCAGAAACGGCATATATACATATAGGCTTGAAATGAATGCCAATATGGCGCCTCACAATTCTGTACTGAAGGGAGACGGCGTGCGTGCGACGTAGGTGGCGTTGTGACATCTCATTGGTCAACGCTCAGACGCATGCTCAGAATATCTGACATACTAGATATTGCTCTGCACGTTCGGAAAGACTCCCGAACGTGCTATTCCACTCTATGACGTCAGAAACTCGGCATGCTCAACGCTCAACGTTCGGATGCACGGTCCGTGTGCCGACGGCTTTACTGCCGCCCGACAGCCAGGAGTGATGGTCTGGACTGCCAATTATTTTCATAGCAGGACCCCTTTGACTGTCATCCACGGCAACCTTACAGCACAGAGGTACGTCGACGACATTCTAGGACCTGTGCATTCTTACAGCACAGAGGTACGTCGACGACATTCTACGACCCGTTTTGTTACCCTTCACGGCAAGCCCTGATGGGCTTACCTTCAGGAAGATAATGCCCCACGCACATGGCGAGTGTTTCTACTGTTTCTCTTCGTGCTTGCTACCTTGGTCAGCGAGGTCGCCTTTGTCTACGCAATTGAGAAAGTTTGGAGCGTTACTGGCAGGGTTCTGGGGATTTTGACAACCTAATGCGCCAGTAGTACAGAATTTGGCACGATGTAAATCAAGAGGACGTCCAACAACTCTGTCAGTCAATGGCAAGTGAGTAATTTACTTCGTAAGGGACAGATGTGGGTCAACGCGTTGCTGACTTGCTCAATTTGTGAAGCTGTTTCTCCTGAAGAGGTATCGAATGTTTCTGAAATTCTAGTCATTTGTTTGTCTGCACATATACATCATATTTACCGATTTTCGTCCCATTCGGATAATTACTTCGTGCAGCATCGCTTTTTTTAATTTTAGAGTGTACACTGACAAATGATGAAGCAGTGGGAAGAAAAATATAAAATCTGCCATACATGACTGTTGATGATATACAGTAAATCACTTGAGTTGCAGACTAGTGCAGGTACAGTCCAGTGAAATATCACCCATATCGATGGACGTATTATCTAGGGCGCTGCTTCTGGTTGGTTATCCAGTATAGTTTCATACAGTATTCTTATAAATTAACTGGTAAGTTATCTTATCGTATGCTGGCATGCATTGTTTCGGTATCGTAGTCCAACAGACAAGCCAGGAAAGAAAACTTAGCGTTGTGAGAAAGTGAGTGGGTGCTCCTATGTTAACACATATGTTGTAACAAAGTTGCAACAAAACTCAATGAATTTGTAATCAATGCTCAGCTGATTGACATTGGGAAAACTGTTGTTATACCAGAAATAAACTTAACACCATCTGATCCAAACATACCTTTTCAATTGACAAGAAGCTGGTATTAAAAATAAACAAAGTATTTATAACTGCCAAGGAACATCAGGTTTTAGCGGTTGAACTCAAGGCACAACTGGGGAAGGCTGGGAAGAAAATTAGACGTGTCCTTCCCAAGGAACAATTTGCCACGGGAAACCTAAATATAGATTGCTCGACGGCGATTTGACTTCAGTCTGCCAGAATATTTGTCACTGTCATCTTGAATTGCGATATACCTCTTGCTGCTACGGCCTAACGTGATTACATAAAGCACAAAGTGCTTTAAGAATTGCGGTAGAATTTTTACATTCATTAGACCACTCAGGATTACCACCACATAAACTTATACAGTGCTAAAGAAAAACATTATTGTCATACTGATAAGAAATCTGAACCCTAAACAGGGCTTAGTCAGTGGAGAACGCAAGGTTGTAACAAAACTCAATGAATTTATTATCAATGCTCAGCTGATTGACACCGGGAAAACTGTTGTTATACCAGAAATAAACTTAACACCATCTGATCCAAACTTACCTTTTCAATTGACAAGAAGGCAATTGCCCATTAAAATTGCGTTTATCACTATAAATAAGTCACAGAGACAAATGCTTCAAAGAACAGGATTGCATTTACCAAATCCCATCTTTACTTGCGGTCAATTTTGTGTAAACTTCTCGAGGATAACTAAGTCTACCAGAATTTTTGTATCCGTTAAAGAAAAAGAAAAAGAAACAAAACACGAAGATTACATTCTTACTTCAAATATCGTTTACACCGAGGTATTGCGATACTCTGTAAGGAATTTGTTGTAAATTGTATGCACGAAATTGTATGCACAAGAATGTATCAAAAATTCAACATCATTATTTCACGTCGTTTCGTTCATTTATAAAGATTTTTTTCTCTTCATTCCCTCAACTACTCATATCCCAACGGCTACACTTCTACGAATACTGTCAATATTCAAAACCATAAAAATACGAAAATTTCGCACAGGTCCCCTAGTTCTTCTTAAGCACACACATAAAAAAAAGTTTTGTATCACCTCGGTTCCGAGAGTTTCGGAACCTGTACAGAAAAATGGAATAGAGATCAACATAAACATCATTTCCGCCCTTTGTATTTCTCATGAAAACCTCACATTGCATGTTGTACCACCATACGGCGAGGCCTTCAGAGGTGGTGGTCCAGATTGCTGTACATATCGGTATCTCTAATACCCAGTAGCATGTCCTCTTCCATTGATGCATGCCTGTATTCATCGTGGCATACTATCCACAAGTTCATCAAGGCACTGTTGGACCAGATGGTCCCACTCCTCAACGACGATTCCGCGTAGATCCCTCAGAGTGATTGGTGAGTCACGTCGTCCATAAACAGCCCTTTTCAATCTATCCCCGGCATGTTCTCGAGAACGTGCTGGCCACTCTAGTCGAGCGATGTCGTTATCACGAAGAAAGTCATTCACAAGATGTGCACGATGGGAACACGAGTTATCGTCAGTGAAGACGAATGCCTCGCCAACATGCTGCCGATATGGTTGCACTATCGGTCGGCGTATGGCATTTACGTATCGTACAGCCGTTACGGTGCCTTCCATGACCACCAGGGCGTACGTCGGCCCCACATAATGCCACCTCAAAACAGCAGGGAACCTCCACTTTGCTGCACTCGCTGGACAGTGTGTCTAAGGCGTTCAGCCTGACCGGATGGCCTCCAAATAGGTCTCCGACGATTGTCTGGTTGAAAGCATATGCGACACTCATCGGTGAAGAGAACGTGATGCCAATCCTGAGCGGTCCATTCGGCATGTTCTTGGGCCCATCTGTACCGCGCTGCATGGTGTCGTGGTTGCAAAGATAGACCTCGCCATGGACGTCTGGAGTGAAGTTGCGCATCATACAGCCTATTGCGCACAGTTTGAGTCGTAACACGAAGTCCTGTGGCTGCACGAAAAGCATTATTCAGTATGGTGGCGTTGCTGTCAGGGTTCCTCCGTCCACTGCGGTAGTAGTAGTAGCCCTTGGGCGGCCTGAGCGAGGGATGTCTCCGACAGTTCCTGTCTCTCTGTATCTCCTCCGTGTCCGAACAACATCGCTTTGGTTCACTCCGAGACGCTTGGACACTTCCCTCTTCTAAGAGCCTCTTCCTGGCACATAAGTAACAATGCGGACGCGATTGAACCGCGGTATTGATCGTCTAGGCATGGTTGAACTACAGACAACACGTGCCGTGTACCTCCTTTTTGGTAGAATGACTGGAACTTATCGGCTGTCGGACCCTCTCCGTCTAATAGGTGCTGCTCATGCATGGTTGTTTACATCCCTGGGTGGGTTTAGTGACATCCCTGAACAGCCAAAGAGACTGTGTCTGTGATACAATATCCACAGTCAACGTCTATCTTCCGAAGTTCTGGGAACCGGACGGATGCAAAACTTTTTTTTGATGTGTGTAGTATTGGCACCATCGCAATACTTCTATGTGGTGTTTATTTCTTCATTCCGCGCTCTATCGAAGTGTATTTTGATGGCAATATCTCCACTTTATCTATATCTCAAATTACGACTTCTTCATACGTCAGATAACAAAATTAAGCTCCACATGTTATCAAGAAGCATTGTGTTTTTTTGTGTACACCGCGAAAGGTTATTTGGATTCTATACTGCTTCTTATTCCGATCTTTAAGCTGTTTTACTATCTTGCACCCTTAGTTTAAGAAATGAGAACTCCTACATTTTTCATCCGGCAGTTAGTGTTGCACTTCTTATACAGACTATAGGAGGTGTGTTTTTCCTAGATACATTTTAAATATTTTAATGACACTATCGCTGCCTGAAGTTTTCATTAACATTCTTTACTATGTATAGGATATCGTAAACCTGGACGAGAAATTTTTTGCTGGTTCATACCATGAACGATTGCAAACGAAAAAGTACTCATTAATTCCACCCCTCCCCTTGGCATATACGTTTTTATCGAAGTATCCTTGAGCACCGAGTCCTAGCAAGAAGGACGACGATGTACATACAAACACAACAGCTTCCGAATGAAATACGTAGACTGATCTCTTAACGCTGGTCGTTCGTCTTTTGGTCCATACGCGAGTGTCGATTCCTTGCAGGTATATCATTGTCGAAATCAGTGTCATACTTATCAATGATCGTTTGGAACAACGTCAGAAACTCGTACTGCTGCCGTTATGGAGCCACGGTAGAGGTCGTTTGCTCTTGCCTTCTTTCGACCTCTTAGTAAGTCCAGTCGTAAGGGACGAGTGTGAATACGCATCTCGTGGTCGTGCGGTAGCGTTCTCGCTTCCCGCGCCCGGCTTCGATTCCCGGCGGGGTCAGGGATTTTCTCTGCCTCGTGATGACTGGGTGTTGTGTGATGTCCTTAGGTTAGTTAGCTCTAAGTAGTTCTAAGTTCTAGGGGACTGATGACCATAGATGTTAAGTCCCATAGTGCTCAGAACCATTTTGACGAACGTGAAAAACTTCCCGGTTTTTTCTCCCAGTTGTTTCTAAATGTATGCATTGTATGACGTTACACTGTTCATCCTGGTGCGTAAGACACATGCAACTGGCAAAATACCCTCCAACTTCTAGAAGAATATAATAATTCCAAATGCATAAAAGGCACGTGCTAACAGGTGCGAACATTACAGAACTATTAGTTAAATAAGTCATAGTTTCGAAATACTGAAACGAATTATTTGCAGATGAATAGAAAAAACTGATAAAGGCGAATCTCAGTAAAGATCAGTTTGATTTCCAGAGAAAAGCAGGAACACGCGATGCGATATTGATCCAACCAAATTTTGACAATATTGACTGGAATATAGTCTTAGAAATTCTGGAGGTAGCAGGGATCTAATACAAAGAGCGAAAAGCTATGTACAACTTATAGAGAATCTAGACTCCAGTTTTAAGTTAAAGGTCATGAAATGGAGTCAGTATCCAAGAAGGGCGTGAGACAGGGTTGTTGCTTATGCCCGATGTAATTCAATATGTATATTGAGTAAGCTGTGAAGGAAACAAAGGAGTCGTTTCGAGGAGACGAAATAAAAACTTTGGTGTGTGCTGATGACGTCGTATTTCTGTCAGACACGGCAGAGGACTTCGAATAGCAGCTGAGCGGAATGAATAGTAGCTTGAAAAGAGTTTAAAGCTGAACATCTGAAACGTCCCTTTGAACAATTATACATGACTGTGCTTAAACTGACACACAATATTTTGTTAGCGCAACGCAATCTGACTTTCAAAATTCCCTACAAAAGAATGGCCCTGACTAACATTAAACTATACCTTTCACAAATCACTTACCTCACAAAAATCTTCGCTGCTCAAGCTACTGCAATACAGCGAGCGCCACTACTGCCAGCTAAATAAAAGATTTAATCTATGGAAGGCACTAACTACTGATAGGGATAGTTAGCAAATGAAAGATGTTAATAGAGAACAAACAATGTATTTACCTTGATATCATCGTATATAAATATAGCAGTTCATGACAAATTTCAAAACTCCGCCATCTCTCTCCCCACATCCACCACTGCTGGCGGCTCACCTCCAACTGCGCAACGCTACGCGCTGTTCACAGCCAGCTGCCTAACACTACAATGGCGAGTATTACAACAATGCAAAGCAGCCACAGACTGCACACAGCACAGCCAGTGATTTTCATACAGAGGTGGCGTTACCAATAAAAAAACCTAAACAGCCTACTTACATAGCCCCTATGCTCCCCACAAAAAAATTTTACAAATTTTTTTGGGCATTGGCCAATACATATTTGTTAAAATTTTTTTTCACAATTACAATAACAAAGATATCAAATGCACACACTTATTGATACAATGTTGGTCAAAAGCTAAAATTTTCTCACCGTCTATAAAGATAGTCCTGATTCATCACAGTAAAATAGCAGTGTTTTTCTCAAAGTCTGAGCAGTAAAAGAAAATGCACACAGAAGTAGTGGATTTCCATGCTGTCTTGAAGAAGTAGTGTTGTCCTTCCAACGGAAAGACAGTGCTGACTCTCGACATGCTGACAGGTAATGGGCCACAACAGAGCAAACCCACTGCAGAGTCAGTCGAAGTTTTGATGAATATTGGTAGGTAGGTCATCACAGAGCAGACCCACCGTAGTCCTGGTAGAGATTACGATATTGGTGGGCCACCAGAGGTGCAGACCCACTGCAGTCCTTGTAGAAATAATGGTACTGATGGATCATCAAAGATGTAGACCCACTGTAGTCCTTGTAGAGATAATGGTATTGGTGGGCCACCAGAGGTGCAGACCCACTGTAGTCCTTGTAGAGATAATGGTATTGGTGGGCCACCAGAGGTGCAGACCCACTGTAGTCCTTGTAGAGATAATGGTATTGGTGGGCCACCAGAGGTGCAGACCCACTGTAGTCCTTGTAGAGATGGCCAGGTGCACATTCACCATCGAAGAGTCTTGCGGAGAATATAGCAAGTCCATAAACCACCACTTGTGCACTCACAAAGTTTTTGGAATTGTCCTTAGAACCAGCAATGCTGTTATCCAGTCCCTTGCTGAATTATTAACACATGTGCACACACTAACAGTCCCTACTTCTCACATATTGTCCATATACTATGACCAACAGAAACATGTGCAGTGAAATGTAACTTACAAGTTAATAATAAGATGAACTGGTGTCAATTACAATTTTATAAATTTACAACATGAAAATACAATTACAAAGGTACAAAATACATCATTAAAGAACATAATAATACAGATAACATTTGTAGTACAGGCTTTACAAAAGAATAGAAATAGACATATACATCAGTGTTACAGGAATTATGACATAAGTAAATACATAAAGATCACAAGAACTTTTGGAACATCACCTTCACATGTGAGCAACAAACCAGAATAAATAATGTCTAAGCATATTTACAAGGTAAATAACATATTAATGCAAATTATATTTGAGGATAACAGTATTCCTCATCATAGTGAATGTAGCTTAATATTAAAAGAAGAAAAAATTCTATGAAACTACACAGAGAGAGGAAGAAAACAAATACACAAGGGTACACAAACACATAGTGGGATAACACAAAAGGGAAAGGACAGGGTTTGTTTTACTGCAGTATTTTGCACGGAGATCTCCCTTTGTTCATCATTAGTCCCAAAAAGTCCTATCTAAGCCTGCTTTCTGTATTCTGTTCATATTTCTTTCAAAATAATTATTTCTGATTGTACAATACTCATTTGGGCCCAAATCTTTTTCATATAACTTCGCAATGCATTCTTTACCTATTCGCCATAGTCAGTTTCGTATATAGTCTACCCCCTCTTAAGCTAACTTAAATCTACTGAGCTCAGATGCTAAACTAAGGGACGAGGCAATGCAGCAGCACATAAAACAATTAATATAAACAGCAATAAAAAAATGGAAAATCGCAAAGCAAGCTACAGTAAATCTAAATTACCAAGCAATTCAACATTACAACTAATATGAGGCAATGCGAGGCAAAAAAAAAAAAAAATAAATCTGGCTTAGCAGAGTAACACAAATTAAAGTTCAGTAGCACTATGCCTGGCAAACAGCAGCTTATATCTAAACATGACATAGCTCAAGCAGAAAAAATAGTACACTAAAGATAACAATGCCGATAAGGGAAATGTATAATCACATCTTAATGTCTAAGTAATTAAAGTGGTGCACCACAATAACTTATTGTAAAAAAAATATTACTATGTACTTGAAAAGAAAATTATGTGTCCAGTTACTGTTACTAGTCCCTTCTTATTGTTCTTTCCTTTCCAAGTGCTCCTTTTTTTAAAGAATGTGGATTACAAAATTATCATTTAATAGATCTGTTGACAGAAAGTGTTCACATTAGCAAATGCATCTAAGTTTATTTTATAAAACTAATGCTGTAACACAGCTGGAAAACAGGTATCAAATGAAATAAGCAATTACGCAAACCAAAGCATACAAATATCATTCAATAGTCATGTGACATTTCATAAGTCAGTAGCTCTCAACTCTCGTAGAAAGACACTTGTCATTATCAGGTTTGCAGATGTAAGAATATTTCCCATCAGTTTATAAGCATTTCAGTAAGTAGCAGAAAGTAGGCGCTCCACAATATAATCATATGTTTCCAAGTAATGAGCGTGTCTTATTTGCGATGCTTTCCACAAAGGAATGTCAATAGCGAGGTTGATGGTCTCTCCTTTTTTTTTTCTCCACCTGCGCCTCTGAAAGGCTAATGGCTTTTTTTTTCGGGCGGCTGTCGCCCAGGTGGGTGCCCGCGACGCATTACGTGCAGGTGGTCACTTAACTTTCTTACGGAAATATTTACGACAGCAGTTTCCGCTACAGTGACAGTCTCACATAAAAATATTTCACAGGTCAAGAATTAGCGTTGCAAATTTGTAGAAAGAAAATCCTATAAATATAAGTGTCCAAATAAAATATTCGTCAGCATTGTGATACAGTCACGAATTTACGCACATTTCATAACTCTTAAAGTACGATTCTTGGTTTCCAACATACTTCTTATTCCTCATATACGGTAGCATCATCTTATTGATCATAAACATATCTCAACAGCATAGTACACATCGTCGTCATAATAATAACATCATAACACCTCAGTCAAATCTCAAAAACGTCGTAGCTTTCTGCAATAATTTCAAAACCTAAAAAAAATTCTCTGCTCATTTCAATAGTGTCATCTACCTCAAACGTACTTTAAAATCATGCTCCCTTACCAAATACATCAGTCAAAGCTCTCATAGTATCACAATGATTCCGAAAAAATATGAACAGTTTACAAAGTACAGACAAAATACAGTTTCATAAGTGTGAAGTTACCCAACTGTGTATTGCGTAAACATGTGTCACTGATGTAGTAAAAAAAAATGTTTATCTCTCAGTTAAATGATCAGATAGCTGTGTAATTTGTGTGTTAGAGAAATATGGTACCGATGTGTAAAGTTGTATAAGCAAATACCATATTAGCTAGGCTTCCTTGTGGTTGCCACACACATGGTACACAAAGTAAGCGTGTATCCCCCTGAGGATTAATGTAATTATACCCTCAGGTGTTACAGATTACAGCAATGGAATGAAATGTATCACGGAAAACTTTCTTTGTATCATTGTACTTCAAATATCTTTAAAAATAAATGTTCTAAGTACAAAATTAATCACTCAAATACGTGTACTGTAGCGCTAAACTGTGCGTCTTGTAACATAATCTCTGTGGAAGTGTCGTAGTTATCGTCCTCCGAAAGCCAAGTTCTGCAGAAGTCAATGTACTTACCTCATGATAAACAAAAGTGAAATGCTTTATGTATAGATATCTTAGTTATTACGCTTATTGTTGTGATGAAGAAAGTACTGTACAGTAACGTATTGTTGTGCCACGAAAAAGGCTGTCTCATTGTTGCTATACCACAAAAGTTACTACTAAAACATGTTTTACTTTGCAGAATAAAACAGAAAAACTGTGCAGAAATAAAACAGAAACACTACAAAAGCAACATTGTAAATTGTCACTCATTAGTAGCATCGTGATAAAACCGTGTAGTTGTCACTTAAACTAACCACTGTGTCGTCTGGTATCTCACAGAAAGTACATTAAACCCAGAATGTATTTTCAAGTAAACCAAAATGTTGCATTAAAATCTCATTAGCAGTACCAGTATGTGTCCTAAGTATGTAAGCCTGATAGTCGTTCCATAATGGTGCAACTAACAAGCAAGAATGTACACACACAATAACACTGTGACGTCTGTTCATTATAACAATGCATTCGTCATTTCTGTTTCAATAAGTTCTCTTGGTTCTTGATTGGATATTTAACTTCAAACATTGTTGCATGTTAACAGATTCTAAGTCTGACAAGCATACTAGTAATGTAAAGTGAAAAGTTTTATGGCAATGACAAAGTTAAAAAGCAGATTATCTTTCAATAAACGGTTTTGCATGTGAAATGTGGTGCAATCCTTTACTCTTCATAGTACTCACAGTTTGGCTGGAATACAATTATCATGCAGTATACGTCGGTAAAGAATACTGGAATTTTTCTCAAGGTTAGCGTCTATGTTATTTTTCCCTGAGCCAGCGGCCGCACGCGGCTGCCTGCGGTGCGAGTCATTGTCTGTCCCTTTGTTGGCGCGCGTCATTATTGGGATTTGGAGACCTAACTTCTACAAATTCACGTTGTCGAAAGTGCCCTGCTCTGTTTGAATCCCGCCAGTTCTGATGCAATTCAGGTCTGTCGTTACGAATATATCGTCTGTCGTCATGTCAGTAGATTCCGTAGTTTCTTCCTTGTCCGTCACGTGGTGGAGAGTTTCTCCCTGAATCGTAACTGTGCGCTGAACTGTTGCGTCTGAAGTTATTCTGCTTCCCTTGATAATAATTGTTTTGGTTCCCATATTGTCTGTTTCTCTGATTGTCTCTGTGATAGTCACTACTGCGGAGAGGTGATCTTTCCCTGTAATTATTACTACTCTACCAATGGTTGTCGTACGGGTGGTGTCTATTTTGGTCACGATTTGCGTTGTAAGAATAGACCAGTCGTGTCCGGTTATTGTTTCTGTCGTCACGGAATTGTGACGGATGTGACCTGTAATTGTTGTGTCCTTGTTTTCGCGTTCCGCGATTATCAGTGTCAATTTCTAGTTCTTGTAACAGTCCCTGAAAAGCTTCAATGTCGTCTTTGCAACGTCCTGCTAAAATAATATGCCGTAAATGTTCAGGTAATTTGATTAAGCAAATGCGGATGAGTTCTGAGGGGCTGTATGGGTTTGACAGGTACTGATTCTTGTGTAACACGTCTTCAAAATATTTCACAAGACTGGAGAATTCAGATTGTTCGAAACGTTTCATCATTATGATGCTATGTTTTACTCGGTCTTGTGTGGCTTGAGACCAATATGCTAAGAGGAAGGCATGGTAAAATTCTCCTTCACTGTGGCAATCGTGAATGACCGATCGCATTCTTACAGCTGGTTCATTCTCTAAGTAGCCACACATAAATTCTAATCTGTGTTCTAACGACCAGTTGGGAGGAAAACAATGCGAGAATTGATGGAGCCATGCTTGTGGATGAATGTCGTTGCCAGAATTCTTAAATGTTTTGAATTTACGTGTAGTAATGAACAGCTTATAGTCAAAATCATCATGTCGGCGAGTCGCATATCGGTCATTGTTAGGTCGTGTCGGCCGTTCCATCTCAAAATTCGGTGCACATTGCCAATTTCTTTCATAACTTCCGAAATGCCCTGTGTTATTATTTTGCGGCTTTTCCGTGTTTCTAAGTCCCTCTTCCCGTGTTGGAGCGCGAGTGTCCTCTGAAATACGTAATTCTTGTATTACCTGTGTCAGCTGATCTTGTACTTCCCGGATTTCTCTTTGGTGTTGTGTATTAATTTGATTCTGATTTTGTTTGAATTTTCTTATTTGTTCATACTCTTCTGTGTCAGTGAAGGCTACGGGTCTTGTGTCATTCAGATCATCATCTACCTTTGTAGATAAGTTAGTGACCTGATCCGAAAGTTCGGCTACTTTCTCCGATAGTGTACTTATTTCTTCAGTGTGTTTTTCTGAACCAAGTTTCAGAATATCTACCGTGTCCTTAAAGTTTTCCTGAGCTTTTGCAAGTTGCGTAACCGAATCGGTAGATGCAACTGCGTCAAATTTAGCTTGCAAGGTCTCATGATTTTCATGAACAATAATTTGCAGTTCTTTTATGGCTGCTTCGTGATTCTGTAATGCATTTTCATGCCGCGAGAAATAGGTTGAAAATGCTCACAAATTTGTGTTTTTACGTCATTACAGACTTTTTGACATTTCGATTCAATGTTATGTAACTCAGTAGTTAAATCTTCACGTGTTTGTTCAAGTGTTTGTTCCAATGAGTCTAACTTTTTAAGATTTTGTTACACTGTGTCTAACTTTTGAAGCTTTAGCTGTGTTTCTCTCTGATTTTGTTCCATTGTGTCTAACTGTTGCTGTGTTTGTCTCTGATGTTGTTCCATTGCGTCTAACTTTTCAAACTTCTGTCCCATTTGTTGCATTAATTGTAATAACAATGCACTGGTGTCTGAAACATGTTCCTCAGTGCTTTTCGGCAGTGAAGTTGCACCGGCAACATTCACATTTTGACAAGTGGAAAATGTGTCTTGACTCATTTGAGAAAACGGTGGGAACCCAAAACCTGAGTCTGCAGTATTTGCAATATTGTGTTCTGTCATTCCCGATTCCTGAGGCGAGCTGTTGCCGACCAATCGATCGATAACGCTTCCCTGTTCACTACCTGTTTCACTGTCTACACCATTGTTTGCCGCCCGCTCCATTTCCCTATGCGCAATTACCAAATTACTACTTTGAACATTAGTTAATTCATTACTCTGCGGCGCTAACACACTGCTGTCGTCTTCACTGTCATTTCTCAGTTTACTTTGGAGCCTAGTATTACGTTTTTCACACGCGATTATTGTCACAGTATTTCACACGATAACACAGAAAAGCGCAATTTGAAGAGCAAAATAAAATAACATAGCAATGGAAATAATGTCTACTTAATTGCCAGTGCAGCTGCGAAATTCTTGGTGCAAATCTACATGCATGCCACAACTGTTTTACTGTACAACAATGAAAAACTACAACTACAAAGGAAATTCTCTCTATAATTACGCCCTAGCAATAAACAAAAGCTACACTAATTACACAAACTACAAGAAAAAAATCAGAAGATTCCAGGTTCGAATCCTGGCAGGGTCGCCATATGAAACGTCCCTTTGAACAATTATACATGACTGTGCTTAAACTGACACACAATATTTTGTTAGCGCAATGCAATCTGACTTTCAAAATTCCCTACAAAAGAATGGCCCTGACTAACATTAAACTATACCTTTCACAAATCACTTACCTCACAAAAATCTTCGCTGCTCAAGCTACTGCAATACAGCGAGCGCCACTACTGCCAGCTAAATAAAAGATTTAAACTATGGAAGGCACTAACTACTGATAGGGATAGTTAGCAAATGAAAGATGTTAATAGAGAACAAACAATGTATTTACCTTGATATCATCATATATAAATATAGCAGTTCATGACAAATTTCAAAACTCCGCCATCTCTCTCCCCACATCCACCACTGCTGGCGGCTCACCTCCAACTGTGCAACGCTACGCGCTGTTCACAGCCGGCTGCCTACCACTACAATGGCGAGTATTACAACAAAGCAAAGCAGCCACAGACTGCACACAGCACAGCCAGTGATTTTCATACAGAGGTGGCGTTACCAATAAAAAAACCTAAACAGCCTACTTACACATCAATAAAAACAAAGGTTATGGAACGTAGTGAGCTAAATCAGGCGATGCTGAGTGTATTAGATAAGGAAACGAGGTAGTAAATGAGGTGGTAGACGAATTTCACTATTTGAACAACAAAATAAGTGACGATGGTCAAATTAGTGATGATATAAAATATAAACTGGCAATAGCAAGAAAATCGTTTCTGTAAAAGAGAAATTTGATGACACATAACACAAATTTACAAGTTAAGAAGTCTTTTCTGAAGGTATTCTTCTGCAGCGTAGCCTTGTACGGAAGTGGATCAATAAACACTTCAGACAAGGAGAGAATATAATCTTTTGAAATGTGGTGCTACAGAAGAGTGTTGAAGATTAGGTTAATGATGAGGAAGTACTTAATCGAACTAAGTAAGGTTCAAATGGCTCTGAGCACTATGGGACTTAACATCTATGGTCATCAGTCCCCTAGAACTTAAACTACTTAAAGCTAACTAACCTAAGGACATCACACAACACCCAGTCATCACGAGGCAGAGAAAATCCCTGACCCCGCCGGGAATCGAACCCGGGAACCCGGGCGCGGGAAGCGAGAACGCTACCGCACGACCACGAGCTGCGGACCAACTAAGGAAAAAAGGAATTGTCACACAACAAGAAGGGGTCGGTTGATAGGAGACAGACGTCAATTTGATAATGGAGGGAAGTAATGGGTACGACTTATACAGAGAGAGACCAAGGCTCGAATACAGTAAGAAGGTTGCAGTACACAGTTATGCAGGGACGAAGAGATTTGCACATGATAGACTAGTGGGGAACTGCATCAAACCAGTCTTTGGACGGAAGATCCAACAACAACAACAAAATATGACATCAGAATTTATAATTTATATGAGATTGAGAAGGGGGGAAGAAAGGTAAAGGATTGGTGGGAAACTCGTGACTTCCAGCCGCACAGGGCATTGTGATAATGCAATGGCGAAAGTCGAAATTTTATGTCGACCTGGGAGTCGAACCCGGATTCTCATGAGCTGTTGTCTTAAATGTTTCGGCTATCCTGACACGGTCCCTGAAGGACTAAAATTTGAAACTTATCGCATGCTGCAAATGCAGTTTTCCTTGTTCATTAACCCCTACTCGCAAATTATTGATTCCCGTAGGAGTTCTGGCGATAGGATGAACTGAAAAAACGACAAGGAGCCGTGGCGCTCGTACAGAAGTCTACATATCTGAGTGGTTTCTATTAGTCGGACTCGTCCGACAGAACAGATAGCACTCAGATATACAGGGTGTAACAAAAATGTACGGAAAAAAATTGCAGGACACATTCCCCACACGTAGACGAAGAAATAATATTATATGAACATGGGTCTGGATACGCTTTGTATCCGTATTACAACTCATTTTCTCTAACTCGTTAATCATGGTAAAAACACACGAACAGAACACATCATCATACCAAAGGCAATTCTTTCGTACAGGAGGTTTTCAGTACGCCCTCCGTGGGCATTGCTAAGTGCATCAACCCACCTTCGTAGTGAATTTCGGATGTGCTCATGTGTCACTGGAGTATTGAGTACGGTTTCACAGTCTTTCAGAATACGGGCACGGTGACTCTGAACATCTTGTAGTGGTGTTCCACACACAAGAGATTTCAAATTCCCCACAAATAAAAGTCCAGTGGGTTTAGGTCCGGAGAGCGTGGAGGGCAGGCAATAACAGATTCGGTGACAAATGGATAGGTAGAGATGGACCAATTGCCTGGCCTCCACGTTCTCCAGACCTAAACCCACTGGACTTTTATTAATTCTTGTGTATGGAACCCCAATATAAGATGTTCAGAGTCTCTGTGCGCATGTTACGGAAGGCTGTGAAACCATACACAATACTCCAGGGATACATCAGCGCATCCGAGATTCACTACGACAGTGGGTTGATGCATGCATCAATCCCAAAGGAGGACATATTGAACATCCCCCGTCAGAAAGAGTTGTGTGATACGCTGTTCGTGTGTGTTTGCCATGATTAATGAGTTGGAGAAAATGAGTTGTAACATGGAATGAAAGCGTTTTCAGACCCATTTTCATGCAACATAATTTCTTCGTCTACGTATGAGAAATGTGTCTTGGTGTACATTTCCGTTACACAATGTATACCAGACGTAGCCAACTTTCTGAGGGAAAGCACTGTTACTCTCCCCATGCGGAAGACGTTATTGGTTGGTGCTCCACAATTTTCATAGTTTTTGACTGTGATAAACTGACGCTGAGGTGTTCGTCTTTGGCACGTCAATACAGATGGTATCACAAATTCAGCTAACTAAAAAATCCGTACAATTCGCACGTTTATTTACATATGTAAGCCGACTTCCAAATTTTCCTTTGTGTGAGACTGTGTGTGCCAGATATGTCCAGTTTGAAAAGATTCTAATATTTTACTGGTTGAATGATTTTCGTATAATCTTTCATTGATTGTGTCAATACCTGTGGGTATCATGATACATTGCGTATTTTCGATCACAGCGACGAAAAAACTGTCCCATATCGTCAGCTGTAAACTTAATTGTTCCTTTTTGAAACCTTTGGCAACAGTACCCTCGTTCAAACGCAGTCGTGCCCTAATTTCATTGTGTATTTGCATGAAAAAAGATATATTTTTGAGAATGTTCGGACGCTTGCAAAAGTATGTCTTATGAGAATTTTCCTTGCGTTTCTTACATACAGTTACTGTGAACAGGTAACGTATCGTGTCATATTAGCTTTCGCTTTTGACACGAGCGTACATTGGCTACATTTATCATAAATTAACGCTATTGTCGAATTTGCTAGTGACCGTAACTTCAAAGTTGTTTTAACAGATATCTCGTTTTCGCTGTTAATCCTTTCAGTTCTAAAAGGCTAGCTGTAGCATATCAGAGTCACAAATTAAAAAAGAATCAGGAACCTTAGTTTAAAGTTATTTGTTTACTGTTCTGTGACGGACACGGGATGAATTATTTGCTGTGCTAAGCAGGTGGAAATCGCCCTGACTACTGTCGATCGATTGGTAGCTGCAGCGAACGGGTGTGCTGGGAGGGCTACCGGCGGTCATGTACTAGAGGTGCCTCAAGTCCCATCCTTTCTTGTGGATATTGTCTCCACAACAAGAAGAACGAGCTGTCATTAATCGACCATGTGACTGAGTGGCTTGTCAATGATAGGTCTAGGCGCTCTGTACATGGGACGCAGACTGCAGGGAGAACTCAGGATGGTACACACATCCCCCTTACGAACAAGTCTGAGGCGCTGTCTTTCACTGAAATGAAAAGGATCACTGCACCTGTGGGGAAATTTACTGTGTCCCGTGTCAAGGTCAGGCATACGCTAAAGGGTAAGTGTCTCTTAAACATCGGCAATCAAAATGTGCGACGAATAATGATACCACTTAGGAAAGTGATAACAAAAGATAGGAGGGTACACCATCTTCAATCGTGTGTGTGCATGAGGTCCTCATTCAGCGTGTCGGAGAGGTTATTTCGGCAGCCGTTGAGGGAGCAGAGTGCAACCAGCTGCACATTGTGAAAATCGATATTTGTTTCTGGGCCCCAAGGTTATACTTGGATCATTCCAGTAACTTGCAGAGAAGGTTAACAATACCGACCTTGCTCAGGGAATAAGCTACACTATGTGATCAAAAGTACCTGGACACCCCCAAAATCATACGTTTTTCATGTTGGGTGCATTGTGCTGCCACCTACTGCCAGGTGCTCCTTACCAGCGACCTCAGTAGTCAGACGTCGTGAGATAGCAGAATGGGGCGCTCCGCGAACTCACGGACTTCGAAAGTGGTCAGGTGATTGGGTGTCACTTGTGTCATACGTATTTACGCGAGATTTCCACACTCCTAAACATGCCTAAGTCCACTGTTTCCGATGTGATAGTGAAGTGAAAACGTGAAGGGACACGTACAGCACAAAAGCGTACAGGCCGACCTCGTCTGTTGACTGTTGAAGAGGGTCGTAATGTGTAATAGGCAGACATCTATACAGGCCAACACACAGGAATTCCAAACTGTATCAGGATCTATTGCAAGTACCATGATAGTTAGGCGGGAGGTGGGAAAACGTGGATGTCATGGTCGAGCGGTTGCTCATAAGCCACACATCACTCGGGTAAATGCCAAACGACACCTCGCTTGATGTAAGGAGCGTACACATTGGACGATAGAACAGTGGAAAAACGTTGTGTAGAGTGACGAATCACGGCACACAATGTGGCGATCCGATAGCGGGGTGTGAGTATGGGGAATGACCGGTCAACGCCAGCTGCTAGCGTGTGTAGTGGCAACAGTGAAATTCGGAGGCGCTGGTGTTAAGGCGAGGCCGTGTTTTTCATGGAGGGGATTTGTACCCCTTGTTGTTTTGCGTGGCACTATCACAGCACAGACCTACATTGATGTTTTAAGCACCTTCTTGCTTCCCACTGTTGAAGATCAATTCGGAGACGGCGACTGCATCTTTAAACACGATAGAGCGTCTGTTCATAATGCACGGCCTTTGGCCGAGTGGTTACACGACAATAACATCCCTGGAGTGGACTGGCCTGCACAGAGTCCTGACCTGAATCTTACAGAACACCTTTGGGATGTTTTGGAACGCCGAATTCGTGCCAGGCCTCACCGACCGACATCGATACCGCTACTCAGTGCAGCACTATGAAGAATGGGCTGCCATTCCCCAAGAAACCTCCCAGCACTTGATTGAAAGTAGGCTGCGAGAGTGTAAGCTGTCATCAAGGCTAAGGTTGGGCCAATACCATGCTGGATTCCAGTATTACCGGTGGTGGGTGCCACGAACCTGTAAGTCAGTTTCAGCCAGGTGTCTGGACACATTTGATCACATAGTGTATCAGCCTGCAGCATTCTCCGACAGAACAGGTCGTGGCCCTCTGGTTCTGTGTCAAGTGGAAGGCTTGAGCCAGCGACTGTGAAGGTTCTGTGACAAGATAGTCTGCAACTTCCTAAACTTGTACCATAGAGTTGAGAACTGTAGGCTTCCCACAGATATGGGTCAGGCAAGCACAGCACGTCAGAGGCTGCTACTCAGGTGGCTGACTTTGTGCGGTGCATGCAAGTGTTTTTTAGATTAGGGGACTCGTCAGCCAGCCTAGAATGCGATAGCTGTAGGATCTACGGAAGTATCAGTATAATATCCTAAGAACTCTTTCCCTCCAACACAGGAAAGAGTATTAAAATCTTAGTGGTTAACTGCAACAAAGTGCGAGAGTTTGAAGCGTTCCTAAGATAAGGTGAAGTTCACGAAATATTACGTACAGAAAACTGATTAAAACCCAAAAGTGACAGCAGCGTAACTTTTGGGGAAAATTAAAGTATATATTAAATATAAAGGATAGGCCAATGTGAAATCGAGGAGGTGAATTTGACGCAGTAGACGAAATACCCAAATTCACTGAGATAGAAACTGAAGCTGCATGTGAGGTTGTTTGGGCAAGACTCAGTGTCAGGAGTGGGCTAAAATTACAATTGAATCCTTCTATCGACTACCATACTCGCTTCTTGATGTAAACGAAAACTCTCGAAAGAATCTCAGTTCGAAACTTCCTGGCAGATTAAAACTGTGTGCCCGACCGAGACTCGAACTCGGGAGTTCGAGTCTCGGTCGGGCACACAGTTTTAATCTGCCAGGAAGTTTCATATCAGCGCACACTCCGCTGCAGAGTGAAAATCTCATTCTGGAATCTCAGTTCGCTAGTACGTAAGTTCAAAAATCGTACTGAAATCATCAGATGATGCTTTAATCATCCAATAATCATTTGGGATAGCTACAATTTTGTTAGTGATGAGCGTGGCAAGACGTCATGCGAAAGATAATTAAATGCCTTGTCTGAAACTTATCTAGAACAGATAGTTCGGAATCCCACTCGCGAAGAAAATGTATTGGATGCAGTGGCAAAAAATATACCTAACCTCCTTGAGGATATCCACATTGTAACTGGTAACAGTGAGCATGAGGCAGTTGAAGTATCAACGATTACCAAAGTAGAACGGGCAACGAAAACAAGGTCAAAGATTTATACGTTCAGTATACTAGACAAAGGATCAGTAGTGCCATATGTCAATCAGGAACATGATGTTTTTAGCTCAAGGCAGGAGCATGTAGAGGAATTATGACTAAAATTAAAGGAATAATTAACCATGCACTCGGTAGATATGTACCTAGTACAACAGGTTACAGTGGGAGGGACCCTCCATGCTACACAACCTCTCTTATGAAACACCTACAAAAAGAGATTACTGCATAACAGGAGTAGAAAAAAACACATGGCTACAGACAGAGATGCTGAATGAACCACGTTTGGCTGCCAAGAGGGCAATATGTGAAGCCTTCAGTAATTACCGTAGTACAGAATATTATCAAAAGATCTTCCACAAAAGCCGAAGGTATTGTAGTCGTATCTAAAGGCTGTTAGTGGCATCAAAGTTAGTTCAAAAATGGCTCTGAGCACTATGGGACTTAACTTCTGAGGGCATCAATCCCCTAGAACTTAGAACTACTTAAACGTAAGAACATCACACATATCCATGCCCGAGGCAGGATTCGAACCTGCGACCGTAGCGGTCGCGCGGTTCCAGACTGTAGGGCCTAGCGTCAAGAAGGGCAGTAGAAGAGATCCACAAAACTACCGCCCAGTGCCCTTGACATCCCCTTGTTATGGAATATTACAACATATTCTGAGCTCAAGTGTAACCTTTATGCCAGCCAGCATGGATTTTGAAAATAGTGAAACCCAACTCGAGTCCTTCTCACAAAACATCCTGAAAGCCATGGATCAAGGCAGTCAGATAGATGTAGTGTTTCTTGACTTCAGGAAGGCATTTGACTCAGACCTACAAATACACTCCTTATCGGAAGTACGATCATAAGGGATAAAAAGCGAAATTTGTGACTGTACTTACGATTTTTTAGTGGGGAGGCCACAGCATGTTATATTAGATGGATAATCAACGACAGGTATAGAAGTGATTTCAGTTTTGCCTCATGAATGTATGTTGGAAACCTTGCTGTCCATATTTCATGTTACTGGCTTTGCAAAGAATGTTAATAGTAATGTCAGAGATTTCGATAATGATGCCGTAATCTACAATGAAGAACTGTGTGAAGAAACTGCACGAATATTCAACCGGATACTGATAAGATTATAAAGTGGTACAAAATTGGCAACTTGCTGTAAATGTTCAGAAATGTAAAACTGCATTTCAGAAATCGGAAAAACTTAGTCTACTATGAGCATAACATCAGTGAGTCACAGTAGCTGGGCTGACACAAATACCTGAGTGTAACAGTCTGTAGTGATATGAAATGGAATGACTGCATGGTAGAACACTAGGGAAATGCGAACAGACTACAAAGGAGATTATATATACAAAGCACTCGTGCGGCACTAGAATATTGTCAGGTACATAGGACCTAGCACTGAAAGACCTAAGTCGAAACAAGGCCCCGGGAGTGGACAACATTCCATTAGAACTACTGACAGCCTTGGGAGAGCCAGTCCTGACAAAACACTACCATCTGGTGAGCAAAATGTATGAGACAGGCGAAATACCCTCAGACTTCAAGAAGAATATAACAATTCCAATCCCAAAGAGAGCAGGCGTTGACAGATGTGAAAATTACCGAACTGTCAGTTTAATAAGTCACGGCTGCAAAGTACTAACGCGTATTCTGTACAGACGAATGGAAAAACTGGTAGAGGGCGACCTCGGAGAAGATCAGTTTGGATTCCGTAGAAATATGGGAACACGTGAGGCAATACTGACCCTACGACTTATCTTAGAAGCTAGATTAAGAAAAGGCAAACCTACGTTTCTATCATTTGTAGACTTGGAAAAAGTTTTTACAATGTTGACTGGAATAATCTCTTCCAAATTCTGAAGGTAGCAGGGGTAAAATACAGGGAGCAAAAGGCTATTTAGAATTTGTACAGAAACCAGATGGCAGTTATAAGAGTCGAGGGGCATGAAAGAGAAGCAGTGGTTGGGAAGGGATTGAGACAGGGTTGTAGCTTCTCCCCGATGTTATTCAATCTGTATATTGAGCAAGCAGTAAAGGAAACAAAAGAAAAATTTGGAGTAGGTATTAAAATCCATGGTGAAGAAATAAAAATGTTGAAGTTCGCCGACGACATTGTAATTCTGTCAGAGACAGCAAAGGACTTGGAAGAGCAGTTGAACGGAATGGATAGTGTCTTGAAGGGAGGATATAAGAAGATCATCAACAAAAGCAAAACGAGGATAATGGAATGTAGTCGAATTAAGTCGGGCGATGCTGAGGGAATTAGATTAGGAATTGAGACACTTAAAGTTGTAAAGGAGTTTTGCTATTTGGGGAGCAAAGTAAATGATAATGGTCGAAGTAGAGAGGATATAAAATGTAGACTGGCAATGGCAAGGAAAGCGTTTCTGAACAAGAGAAACTTGTTAACATCGAGTATAAATTTAAATATCAGGACGTCGTTTCTGAAAGTATTTGTATGGAGTGTAGCCATGTATGGAAGTGAAACATGGACAATAAATAGTTAAGACAAGAAGAGAAAAGAAGCTTTCGAAATGTGTTGCTACAGAAGAATGCTGAAGATTAGTTGGTTGGATCATGTAACTAATGCGGAAGTATTGAATAGGATTGGGGAGAAGAGGAGTTTGTGGCACAACTTGACAAGAAGAAGGGATCGGTTGGTAGGACATGTTCTGAGGCATCAAGGGATCACCAATTTAGTATTGGAGGGCAGTGTGGAGGGTAAAAATCGTAGAGGGAGACCAAGAGATGAATACACTAAAAAGATTCAGAAGGATGTAGGCTGCAGTACGTATTGGGAGATGAAGAAGCTTGCACAGGTTAGAGTCGCATGGAGAGCTGCATCAAACCAGTCTCAGGACTGAAGACCACAACAACAACAACAATATAAGACCTGTACCAAATAGCAGCAATAGGCGATATTGAAAGTATACAGAGAAGGGCAGCACGAATGATCACAGGTTTGTTTGACCATTTGGTGAGCGTCAGAGAGAAGCTAACAGAATTGAATCTGCAGACGCTTGAAGATAGACGCAAACTATCGTGTAAAAGTATACAAAGAAAGTGATGAATGTAGGAATTTACTGTCACCCCCTGCATGTCATTCCCGTTAGTACGCTGAAGAAAAGATTAATTACAGGGGCTAAAACCAATCGTTCTTCTCGACCTCCATAGATGCACTTCACACTGGTTTGCACAGTGTAGTTCTCGATGTAGAATACATAAACTGATTTGTCTGAATTTGTAATTTACAGTATGATTAATTCGTTTTAAATAATTATTCTTTATGCCATTGTATTATAAAACGAAAAGAAGAAACTGCTTTCTCTTTACAAAGTGTATGGAAAGGCGTGAAAGATGTGCCTGACAACAACTGTTATATAGCCAGGCGCTCAAGAGCGTTGCTAATGTACGAGGCCATGCTGTACAGTACTGACTTCGAATTTTTTTTGTGAAAACTTCCGAAGTTTCTTAAATAAAACAAACGTTATTGACGTTCTACGTATTTATTCTTCACGTCTACTTATTTACAGCCCTGTGCCTCTAGAGGATTCCGAATTGTAGCGTGTAACATGGCAGTGTGTAACACTAGCAATGCCGGTGCGTGGGAAACAGCTTACCGTAATCGAATTTCGCACTCGAAGAGTTTGTCCGCACATGGAACACCCTCTCCTTCAGCAGGACAATGTCAGATCACGAAGGAGCGCCGCGACATCTGCAACAATCCGAAGCCTGGGGTTCACTGCCGTCGATCATCCTCATACAGTCCCACATTGGCCCTATTCGATTTCCATTTGTTTCCAAAACTTAAAGTGTTGTGACTTGGCGAGTCAGCCAAGCCACTATGAGGTAGCCGAAAGGCATGCGTTGAAGCTCACGCAGGCTGGCGTGAGGTCTGGAACAGGTAAAGTAATTGAGACTAGCAAATAAAGTACGAAGCTGCTGGAATACTTAACTTTAATCCGTAAGTGGTGAACATAGCTCTTGACGGTACATGCATCACAAGATAAATAGCAAATGATAATGGCGCCTTGCTAGGTCGTAGCAAATGACGTAGCTGAAGGCTATGCTAACTATCGTCTCGTCAAATGAGAGCGTAATTTGTCAGTGAACCATCGCTAGCAAAGTCGGCTGTACAACTGGGGCGAGTGCTCGGAAGTCTCTCTAGACCTCCCGTGTGGCGGCGCTCGGTCTGCAATCACGGATAGTGGCGACACGCGGGTCCGACGTATACTAACGGACCGCGGCCGATTTAAAGGCTACAACCTAGCAAGTGTGGTGTCTGGCGGTGACACCACATAAAGTACACCTTCGAGGAATTCACTTCGACGGTGATGATGCGGTGCAAGTGGAGGTGAGGTTATGGCTTCGTCAACGAAGTCATACATTCTGCAGTGACGGTATCGACGAACGGTCTCTCGTTGGGTGAAATGTATTCGTCGCCAGGGTGACCATGTTAAGAAATACGATGCGTGTTTTTTAAGTAAGATCCGTTTGAACATAAGTACACAACGAAAGGTTATTTCAAAAAAGTAAATTTATTTTCAGAAAGTACATACTTCACTCTGTTTTTCGACATAGTTGCCAAGTTTGTTGAAACACGTATCATACCTCTCAACCAATTTTGAAAAACCCTCTTCATAAAAACTTGCGGTCTGCTCCGGTAACCAAGAATTCACTGCCTTTTTCACGTCGTCGTCATCATTGTAACAGTTGCCACTGAGGTGTTGTTTGAGGTGGAGAAACAGATGGTAATCGCTCGGCGCAAGATCAAGACTGTAGGGTGGGTGGCCTAAAACTTCCCAGCCAAAACTGTCCAATATCTCCCGGGTCTGACCTGCAGTGTGAGGTCTTGCATTGTCATGCTTTGCATTGTCATTGCTTTGTCAGCATGCAGTGTCTTTTGTTTTGAATCGCTCTGCGTAGCTTTCTCAGGGTTTGGCAGTATGCTTCTGCATTGATAGTGGTAGCTCGTTGCATGAAGTCGACCAACAAAACACCATGCCTGTCCCAAAACACCGACACCATGATTTTGCGCTGGGACAGAGTCTGTTTGACCTTCACCTTTACAGTGAAGTGTGTGTGTGTCTCCATTCCATGCTCTGTTGCTACGATTTGGGCGTGATATGCGAAACCCAAGTTTCATATCCAGTTACGATCTGACTCAAGAAGCCGTCACCTTCTTCGTGAAAACGAGTCAAAAACTTCATCGCACACTCAAATCTTTGGTTTTTGTGGTCCTCTGTTAGGAGTTTTAGCACCCAACGGGAGCTCGGCAGCACGGGACCCAACTTTAGGTGTTCAGAAACAATGTTGTAAAGCACTGATCTCGACACGTCAGGAAATTCGCTTGACAGACCTGTTATTGTGAAGCGCCTGTTCTCACGAATCCTCGCTTCAACTGAAGCCACCAAATCGTCTGTAATCAAAGAAGGGCGACCGGAGCGGTCCTAATCATGGATGTTGTCACGGCCATCTTTGAATTCTAGTACCCACTTACGCCATTTGCTTTCATTCCTAACAGTATCAACGTTCACTTCACAAATCTGTCGAAGAATTTCTGCAGCAGACAGATTCGTTCCTGACAAAAACCGTATCACTGAGCGAACCTCACACGCGGCGGGCGAGTTGATAGTGTTAAACATTTTGAAAGCACAGAACAGAACCGTACAGGTTAGCTACAGAGCTGAAACTGAGCACAGTTGTTCCCGGTGCACGCCGGTACGCGGCGCACGCGCTCGTTGCGGTATGCGCGCGGACTACTAGTGTCTACAACAAAACGGACCTTACTTAAAAAACACGTCTCGTAAATATCCAGACATGAAAAATAAAGATGTAGAATAACTTTTTTTATTTAAAATCTATAAGAGTTCTCACTCAAACAATTTGGTGATATTACTTTTCAGCATGCCCCATAGATGCATGTTAGCATAGGACAGTTGTTGCTGTTTTGCGAACTGCGTAAGTGGTGGCTGGTAGCTGGCACGCAGTGTAGACGTGCTGCTCGATCGAGGCTCAAAGGAAGGACTGCGCATTACCGGTCTGAAGTCAACGAGATGAACACCGCCGCCGTGGCTGTGCATCTCAACTAGCCGCGTCACGGCCATTCACGCTAATAGAGAAGAACACAGGCGGTTGTTTTTCCCTATTTCTGTTTCAGGCAGAGCCAATTCCACTTGATCATGTTAGGCAGATGCCTGAAAAAAGACAACCAGCCGGCAGACTTACAAAGCTTCAAGAATCTCTATCAAGTGCAGAATCTAGGACTATACAACAGCCCACTACGTATCACCCGTAGGGGCTACGCACACAAGATCAGATCCCATTACAGAAGGCACAGAGGGAGCTAAAAATTCTTCCCGCGCTCCAAAGACGAATGGAACGGGTGCAAAGGAAGCTATCTTCGACCGTGCACTTCGCAGAGGTTTTGCGGAGTACGGATGTAGAGGAGAAGTTGCAGCGTCGCATTACATTCGTTGACAGCTCGACCAATGCAGAACAATAGAGTCCTGTAAAAACATACTAAAACACTATCCAATTCTGAAAACTCTTTTAGTAATTAAACAATTATTGTTCAAGTTAGACCTTAACTCACGAGGTGTGGTCTCTCAGACCGCGCGAAAATTTTCGAACTCGCTCTCCATGGGCAGTTGTGACGGAATGCTTCTATATTCCCCCAGCCTCCATAACTTGCCAAGCCTACGATGTTTTGCTGTCGGTTGCGTTATGCCTTCTGTGTTTATTGTTGACACGTGTTACTGATAGGTGTTGGAGTCACGCAGAGCGTGCCTCGTGAACTACGTATCTGTGACAAACATGCACCTGCACACACAGTCCGTGTAAGAAGGGATGCTGCCCACAGGCGTTTCAAGCCAAATCCGAAACCCAAGCGTTTGGTAGAAAGCTACGGAACAGAGTGAAACAATACATTCGCAATGCTGAAATCAGGCACGCTCGCTCCCTTGTATGCAGCGATCTGACGCCCACGACTCTATGGAAGACTCTCCGTAGCTTGGGGGACGGAAAGGCAAAATCGGAAACTGCTTTTCATGTCACAGCTAACGAATTAAATGAATTCTTCTCTGCGCCTCTGAATACCCACACGGCTGATAATTACCGTCCACAAGAATCCCCTAACTGGATAACTAACAACGATACCTTCCATTTAAAATACGTTACAATAATTACGGCAGGAAAAGCAATAATGAGAATCTCTTCTGATGCGATAGGAAATGACAGTGTCAATATAACCGTGATTAAGAATGTTGCTCATATCTTAGTACCTGTCTTAACTGACACATTTAATTTTTCCCTCGTGAACAGAATATACGCCACTGCACGGAAAAGAACCATAATTCGACCCATCCATAAGATCGAAAACCCGCAACTGCCTAGTGATTACCGACCAATTAGCATACTGCCTGCTGTTTCCAAATCACTTGAATATATTGTTCATGATGAAATCACTGAACACCTGCATGAATTCAGCCTATATGACAAATTTCAATCCGGTTTCCGTAAACACCACAGCACAAATACTGCTGTAATTAAAGTAACTGATGACCTGAAATAAGCCATCGACAGCCGAAAGGCAACAATATTGACGCTACTAGACTTCAGCAAAGCTTCTGACACTGTTAACTTTGACATATGGCTAGGAAAAATGCAACAGCTTAATTTCTCAGATAAAGCACTGAGATGATTTGAAAGCTACTTAAAAGACAGACAGCAATGTGTTGTCTGTGAAAATGAAAAGTCTTCCTGGAAACATGTCTCCTCGGGAGTGCCACAAGGATCAGTCTTAGGACCACTTTTGTTTTCTTTATATGTCAATGATATTGCGTCGGTTCTGTCCTGCTGTAAATATTATTTATATGCCGACGACCTTCAGCTCTACCTAAGCGTCAGACCTGAAGATATAAACACTGCACTCGCTCAGATGAATGATGATCTGTCTTCAGTAGTGACATGGGCGAAAAACCTGGGGCTTAAACTAAATGCAAGTAAGGCACATGTAATCTTAATAGCCCATCCAAAATTAACGAGTTCAGATTTCCGCGAACGGCTGCCTCCTATTCTACTCGATGGTATTCCAATACCATAACAGAAAACAGTTAAGAGCTTTGGTGTAACTTTGAATGAGCATTTCAACTGGGCGGAGAATACAGTCGCAGTGTGCTGGAAGATGTCAGCTTGTCTCTATGCTCTCAGAAAGTTTCGGAACGTATTTCCACAGGACGTGCAAGCACTCTTTCTACCGAAGCTCCACAATTGTGGTGTAATTCATCAAGGCATGAGTAGTGAAATCAAAAGACGGTTAGAACTAACCATGAATGCCTGTGTGCGTTACACCTGCAACAATCGCCTATATCATCATGTCAGTGCTTCATACTCCCAGCTAGGGTGGCAGCGGCCGGACAAATTGCGTGACTATCACACTCTATGTCTACTTCACCGACTCCTCGGCGCGCAAGCACCCCAGTACCTTGCTTCAGAGATTAAACACTTTTCATGCCATCATAATCGAAACACGAGATCACTGTTATTTGGTATCCTAACTGTGCCCACTCACAAAACAAAAACTTTTGCAAACTCCTTCTCAGTTGTCGCTTTCCGCCTCTGGAACAAATTGCCACTTTGCCGCTTTCCGCCTCTGAAACAAACTGCCACTCAGCACGTGCAAAATTAAATTCCCTGCTGCTTTTAAGAAGAAGTTGAAGCATTTCCTACTATCATCCTCATAACGTGTTCCGCTAAATTAATGTACAAGGCCAATCCTCCCCTCTGTCAAATAGCAAAGCTAATGTCTCCTATCTTGCTCCTTTCTCTTCTTCCTCGTCATCTATCTCTATTAGCCACGCAATCTTCTTGCCCTTTATTTCCTTAATTATGTTTCATCATGTCTCTATTCTTCTCCTCCCTGCTACTAGCACTCCTAGCTAAAATCTGTCTCTTTCATAACGTCTAATTATAACAGTACTTATCATCTACGAATATAAACTGTATGTGTATGTATTTTTCCAAGTGTGCCTTTGAAATAGTTTATTTCACTTTTTGTACTAGATGTGGTTTAACATGCCTACTAAAACATATGAATGTAAAATACGTAGAATGCCTGGTTAGATGTAAGAGAGGGCCTGATGGCCCTAATTTTGGCAGGTTAAATAAATAAATAAATAAATAAATAAATGTTTTCTTTAGTTCAAATGGTTGAAATGGCTCTGAGCACTATGGGACACAACATCTGAAGTCATCAGTCCCCTAGAACTTAGAACTACTTAAACCTAACTAACCTAAGGACAACACACACATCCATGCCGGAGGCGGGATTCGAGCCTGCGACCGCAGAAGTCGCGTGGTACCGGACTGAAGCGCCTAGAACCGCTCAGCCACAGCGGCCGGATTTTCTTCAGTACGGTACCGTATGGCTCAAAATATCTTGGCACGAATGTGTCATTTTTAACTTTCCCGAGTATGATGAAATTGTTAGTCGGTCTATGGAGGAAGGTGTCAGTCATATAGACCAAGAAATAAACGAAAAAGACGACGATTTTACAATAGCCAGTGATCACAGTTCTGCTGTCGAACAAGACTATCATTCAGAGGAAGAACTACAGGAAAGTTGTGATGGAGATCTGTCTGTTTCTTCACTGAAATACTTAAAGTGTCTGTTAAAATCGAATGTGTGCTTGGTGGTGATAAACATATAGTTCCCAGCAATGAATCACAATTTTACAGACTTTTTTTTGTACCTATCGGGTGGAACTTTTCCCCGCAATTTTCAACCTTGGAATTTAGTTTTATTTGGAAATTTATTTGCTACGGAGATTGTATAATTTTTCAGAATGTAAAATTCAGTACTCTAACAGTCTACGTATGTGTACTATTTAAAAGAACCACACAAAATTATGTGCTTTTATGTAATAAATACTAAAACGCTGCATGCTTTGTTTAGTGCAATAAAATAAACTAGAAACGTTTAAACAACACTTAAATAATTGTAAAAATAATAGCATATGTTAAAAATTTCAAATGATTTTTGCCTTAAATCTCAGTTTAAACATAGGGGTCCCAGAGTCCCCACCTTGTGGTATACGTTACAGAAAAGTCACTTCGCGAGTTAAGGGTTAGTTGAGATCTTTCCTTTTTGTATACTAAGCTTTAATTATTTATGATTACCACGACTAGTACCATACTACTATCAACAGAGTTTGATAGTTCAGATGTAAAACTTCCTGGCAGATTAAAACTGTGTGCCCGACCGAGACTCGAACTCGGGACCTTTGCCCGCGAAAGGCAAAGGTCCCGAGTTCGAGTCTCGGTCGGGCACACAGTTTTAATCTGCCAGGAAGTTTCATATCAGCGCACACTCCGCTGCAGAGTGAAAATCTCATTCTGGAAACATCCCCCAGGCTGTGGCTAAGCCATGTCTCCGCAATATCCTTTCTTTCAGGAGTGCTAGTCCTGCAAGATTCGCAGGAGAGTTTCTGTAAAGTCAGGAACCGCGCGACTGCTACGGTCGCAGGTTCGAATCCTGCCTCGGGCATGGATGTGTGTGATGTCCTTAGGTTAGTTAGGTTTAAGTAGTTCTAAGTTCTAGGGGACTTATGACCACAGCTGTTGAGTCCCATAGTGCTCAGAGCCATTTGAACCATTTTTTTTCTGTAAAGTTTGGAAGGTAGGAGACGAGATACTGGCAGAAGGAAAGCTGTGAGGGCCGGGCGTGAGTCGTGCTTCGGTAGCTCAGATGCATGCCGGTACGGTAGCTCGGCGTGTTCGGTCAGAGAGCCTCTGTAATAAAAAAAACTGAGTGGAACGATCAACCACCGAACTTGAACGGGATGTCTTGTGACGTCCGCAACGTCCAAACACAACGATCAAGAACGAACAAAACAAAAAAAAAAAAAAAAGATAGAGCACTTGCCCGCGAAAGGCAAAGGTCCCGAGTTCGAGTCTCGGTCGGGCATACAGTTTTAATCTGCCAGGAAGTTTCATATCAGCGCACACTCCGCTGCAGAGTAAAAATCTCATTCCAATTCAGATGTAGTCACTCTTGCTGCATAGCATCAATCAGCTTTTTGCTGTGATTCGAAATTATTGTGTCAACAACGCTGAATCCCACTGAGCCTATGTTCAATGCAACAAACTTTGTATTGTTGGTTTTCATTGTTGCAGTTGCATGATTTCATTTGTTTGTACTTTGTAATAATAGCGAAATGGATGCACGTAGGAATGGTTGCTTTTTTTCTGCACGTTTGAACTCTTTCTAATCTGCGTTGATTTGAAATGATACAATGCTTATATCGTCTTATTCATCTGCATACTAATGATAATAGTACTTTACAAGACTGTTCTGTGCATTTTTACAGTTTGGCTTAGATCAGTTGGGCTGACCTTTTGTGACTCATCGTTCTTAACCCAAGGCTATGTATGAATACATGTGTTACTGTTCGATCACCAGAAAACTGTTGGTAACGGCTAAAATTAATTCCACTGCGTAGCAATGTATCACAGTCGAGCTAAAACGGACGTGTAACGTATTTCGAACAAATCACCACAAATCGAAAAAAAATGACTGCAGACGAGTGACACAAAATCGTGTTTGTAGCTTGTCTATATTGCTAAGTACCCTCTGCCTTACACTTCTCGGGGTTTGCAGAGTATGTACGTATATGAATAAGAGGCGATCAAAAAGTTTCCTTACGAAGACCACACTAACACCTTGCTTATATGTCGGTGCTTATGTACACACATCGGAGTCGCACAGGGTTGCATGCATGCTGCAGTAACGCCCTCAAACGGAAACTTTTTGACCGCCCCTTATTCACTCATGCTCATAAATTAAGGATAATTGCAGAATGTGATGCCACACAACGTGGCACTACACAAAACTGGCGCTAATAGCATAGGCACATAGGGAACACACACGACACGGATCCGTAAGTCCACGGTATTGGTGATAAGTTAGAAAACCGGCCCCAAACACATGTACTACAAAACGCCACTGTTTCCTGCGCATGTACCCCGACATCAATATGGGATATGATCACCATGCACACGTACACAGGCCGCACAACGAGTTGGCATTCTCTAGATCAGGTGGTCGAGGAGATGCTATGGTATAGCGTCCCATTCTTGCACCAGTGCCTGTCGGAGCTCCTGAAGTGTCCTGGGGGTTTGAAGGCGTGCAGCGATACGCCGACCGAGAGCATCCCAGACGTGCTAGATGGGGTTTAGGTCTGGAGAACAGGCAGGCCACTCCATTCACCTGATATCTTCTGTTTCAAGGTACTCCTCCACGATGGCAGCTCGGTGGGGCCGTGCGTTATCATTCATCAAGAGGAAGGTGGAACCCACTGCATCCCAGGCGGACATACTGCTGCAAAATGACGTCCCGATACACCTGACCTGTTACAGTTCCTTTGTAAAAGACATGCAGGGGTGCACGTGCACCAATCATAATCCCACCCCACACCATCAAACCACGACCTCCATACAGGTCCCTTTCAAGGACATTAAGTGGTTGGTATCTGGTTCCTGGTTCACGCCAGATGAAAACCCGGCAAGAACCACTGTTCAGACTATACCTGGATTCGTCCGTGCATATAACCTGGGACCACTGTTCCAATGACCACGTACTGTGTTCCTGACACCAGGCTTTACGGGCTCTCCTGTAACCAGGGTTCAGTGGAATGCACCTTGCAGGTCTCCGGGCGAATAAACCATGGCTGTTCAGTCGTCTGTGGACTGTGTCTGGAGAGAACTGTTCCAGTGGCTGCGGTAAGGTCCCGAGAAAGGCTACTTGCAGTACTCAGTACTCCGTGGCCGTCTGCGGGCACTGATGGTGAGATATCGGTATTCTTGTGGTGTTGTGCACTGTGGACGTCCCGTACTGTAGCGCCTGGACGCGTTTCCTGTCTGCTGGAATCGTTGCCATAATCTCGAGATCACACTTTGTGGCACACGGAGGGCTCGTGCTACGACGTGCTGTGTTTTACCAGCTTCCAGTCGCCCTAGTATTCCACCCCTCATAAAGTCATCAACATGTGTTCTCTGAGACATTTTCAACACACAGTCACCATTAGCATGTCTGTAAACTTCTGCACACTTACTCGCTGCACCGTACTCTGACATGCACCATCACACCTATGCATATGTGGACTGCTGCCAACGCCACAGTGTGACGACCACAGGTCAAATGCACCGCATGGTCATACCCCGAGGTGATTTAAACCCGCAAACCGCTAACCAGAGCGTTGTTTCACCATGTATCAGCATTATCCTTAATTTATGAGCATGAGTGTAGATTGAATCTGGAGGGGTGACAAATGTAACGCCCATATGAGAAAGTGCTAATCTGTGTCGCATGATTAATTATCCTGAGTGATCGTAAAGTGTAGTCCTGTGTTGCTGTTCAGGATGAGCATGAAGTGAAAGAAAGCGAGGGGAGGCAACTTCGTCTCAACACATAGCCTACTCCTCCATAACAGGACAACTCCAAAAGCGACCGCGGAGCTTAACATTCTCGTGCGACGGACGTATCACAATCAACTATGCCACACACCCTTTCTCTACGTAACTACAAACAGGTTGGTGAATTAAAGCAAGACCGTGGCAGCGAGGAAAATTTCATGCACGACGAGAACTAACACCGCCTACCGTTGCGTCTCAGCAACTTCGGCCACGAAGGCGAGTTATCTACATTTACATCCATATTCTGAAACCACCATGAAGAACGTGGCAGAGGGTACAAGCCAGTGTACCAGTTACTAGGGCTTCTTCCCATTCGATTGACATGTGGAGTGGTGGAAGAGTGACTGCTCCAAAGCCTCTGTGCGCTCTTTAATTAATCTTGTCCTCGCGATTCTTACTGGGAACGATACCTAGGTGGGTGTTGTGTAACCCTAGATTCACCACCTAAAGCTGATTCTTAGAACTTTGTAAGTAGGCTTTCTGGGCACAGTTTGCGTCTATCTTCAAGTTTCTTCAGCATCTCTGTGACACTCTCCCATGGGTCAGACAAATCTGTGACCATTCGTGCTACCCTTCTCTGTATACGTTCAACATCCTCTGTTAGTCCTATTTAGAACGGGTTCGAAGGAGGATTTCGTATTTGAAAGAGAATTGGCACAGGTCCCACACACTATGATGGGGCGTACGAGTGACTTGTAAGCAATTTTCTTTGTAGAGTGTCTGCGTAATATCATCGAACCAAAGTCTGCCACCTCCTTTACCTACGACAGAGACTACGTGGTTGTTCCATTTCGTATCCCTACAAAGAAGTACACCAGTATTTGAATGACATGACCGATCCTAATTGTCACTCATTGATATTATAGTCATAGGATACTATGTTTTTTAGTTTTTCGAAATGCGCAATTCGATGTCTCTGAAAATTTAAAGCAAGTTGCCAATCTTTGCTCCTCTTCAAAATCTTATCAAAATTTGATCGATTATTTGTGCAGCTTTTTTCAAACAGTACTTCATTATCGATAACTGCATCATCTGCGAAAAGTCTCGCAAAGCAAGTGTAAAATAGTTTCTTTAATGATTAGTTCGTTAACATGACTAGTGTGTTTGAATCATTTAAACTCATATGTTTCATGGAAGTATGAGACTCTGTTATATAGTTTCCTATACATATTTCGCTAATTTAGAACCCGACAAGTTTGATACGATGCGTAACGTGATTTTAAGGGGCCGCAATATAACGCAGTCTTGTTGGAAGAGTCCATACTGTCCTATAATCTCCCCGTTGATATATCGATTATTATAGAAAGACCTTTCGTAATTAGTTCGTAGCAGGAAGACAAATATACCATAAAATAACTCGAATTTTCTGGTACTATTCATGATTTTGATCTTACATAGAACAAATATATTAAGGGCCGTTTTCCAGAGCTAAGATGAGCGCGAAATCCTTATTTCGAGAGGAGCAAACAGCAAAATGTAGTTCTTGTAATCGCTTCGAATGAATGTTGGGATATTACTATATAGATTTGTTCATTTCAGCAAGTGCTGATTTTTTAACGAACTCTTTATCTATAACCAACAGAAATAGAAATTAACGTACTAAGCCAGTGTTTCATGAGAGCAGGAACTTTCATAGTTTTATACTACTTGCATGAGCGGCGGGACTTTGCATTGTTTGATATAAATGAGTAGGTGAGTTTGGGGGCATGCTATGTCATATGAACTAAATTTTACAGATAACAAAAAACATATTATAGCCAGAGACCTCTGGTGTTTATTCATTCAATATATGAATAAAAACGCTCTCACAGCACATTTTCTGTTAGTTGGGAAACAGATTGCCACTGGCACAACAAACCCGGCAGTTTAATTGGCGACGTTTGCGTGGTCATGTGCAGACACGATAGATAACTCCTCCCTGCCATGCTAGCACGTCTCAACGACGACCCATCTTGGCGTTGATGACCTTGGTGTTTAGCGCCCTCCGCCATAAATCATCATCATCACGAGCCATCTTACTGTGCTCATTGCACACAACTAGGGTCACCATTCGCTCTGGTTTCTCCAGGTTTTTCTGGCTTTGCCGGCATCCTGGGGAGGGGGTGGGGGGCAGGGGTCGAGGGAGGGGGGGGAGAGTGTGTGGTTACACAACTGTCCGGAGTACAAACCAGGCTATTTGATGTGTGTGGAAGAATTAGATTAATTGGAAATAAATAGAGTTTAATAAAACTTAGTTTAAAGTTCACTAAATAAACACTGGCGCATAGGTAGTCTTTTCGTTTTACACTTAAAAAAACCAGCCACAAGAACGTTTAAACCCTCTCCTATACACATATTTATCACACTTCTTTACTGAGAAGAATTAGATGCTACTAACAACTGACGAACGCATGCACTGCGCCGCCACACCGAGTGTCAGACAGTTGTGCGCAGGCAAACCAATTGTGCAAGTGTACGCTTCACACCACAAGTCCGTGCCGCAAACATAGCATCCCAATGCTACAGTACTTACTTACGTAAGTTTGTATTATTTATATTTGTTAAGACTAACTCGTCATAGGTGTATTTGTATCAGACTTCTTATCGTCGACAGACTGTGTGTGTCCGGGAAAATAATCCGATTTGACTCCAAATGTCTGGGGTTTTCGAAGTCTTGGTCTGGTCTAGGTAGTATAGGGCGGTCAGAACAATCTGAACACCTTGCGAGGGCGTTGCAGGGCAGATTGTGCTGATTGTCAAGAAAAAAATTCGATACGTTGCGAGATTTTCTAGTTAATTAGCATTGAAGATAGCCAACAAGGCCTTTGCGTGCGGCAAATTCAAGCAGCCCGCCAGGGCCAATTACTGTCAGTTGTTCTCATAGCGTACATGATAGCACACGAAACTGTTTAGCCTTTCGTTCGCGTACGATCCTTACTACTTTCCAGTGTAGAATTTTTGTGTCACTCTCTCGTTCGGTGTTAGGGAACCAAACGAGGAACACCTTTGACACCATCTCTGGCGGTCTGTTTGAATCTGCGCACACAACAGCGTGACTTGCTAACTTTGATGTTAAATAACTCGAATTCGGCGCAATGTATCCAACTTTTTTCCACCAATTATTTCTCAGCACGACCTACCCTGCAACACCCTTACATGTTTTCCAGACTGATTCCCACTACCTTGTATAAGTGACGGCAAGCCTACACACAACCGAGTGGCATATAGACGCTGCTTCTTTGCTACGATTTACGTCAGCGATGAACGGTCGCATTACTGTGTGGTACCAATTCTACCCAAATTTCGGCTACTGGCCCTGGTGAGTCCATCGGTACCGACCGGCGTTCGTGGCATCCTCTGGCGACGTCGTCATTGGATGTGGGTGGATGGGCGTGATGTCGGTATACCACACTGCCGGCCGTTGTCAGTTTTCGTGATCTGAAACCGCTGCTACTCGGTCAAATAGCTCCTCAGTTGGCCTCACAAGGCTGAATGCACGCCATATCAGTCCTCCCACCAAGGGAAAAATCTCTGGCATTATCAGGAGTCGAACCTGGGTCCTCCGCATGACAGTCAGCCGCACTGACCACTCAGCTACAGAGGCGGACTGTTCTCCGGCATCTACAGCGGAAAAAGAGGGCACTGTGCTCTTTTAAGGAAGTGACTAATATTTTTTCCGGTGAGCTTATATGGAGCAGAAAGTCATCATCAGAGTTGACGATGATGTTTGGTTTGTGGGGCGCTCAACTGCGCGGTTATCAGCGTCCGTACAAATTCTCCATCTTTGCTCAGTCCAAACTCGCGACTTTCATGAATGGTGATGAAATGATGAGGACAACACAAACACCCAGTCATCTCGAGCAGGTGAAAATCCCTGATCCCACCGGGAATCGAACCCGGGACCCCGTGCTCGGGAAGCGAGAACGCGACAGCGAGACCACGAGCTGCGGACCGTCAGAGTTTGGCTCTGATTGTGTGTGCCTGGCTGAATGAATTATGTGAAGCTTAAGAGAGAGAGAGGGATCCTCTGCGTTATCACCATGTCTGATACGCTATACGTAATGACTATTAGCAACGAGTAGCCAAACTGCTGCCTGTAGATCACACAGACATACATACACAAATCCACTTTGGGTCGTTAGCAACTGTAAGTGAAAGACGGACAAATCTGTCCAATATATCTTACAGTGACGCTAAAGTGGCACATGAGATTCTGTATTTGCATTCGACTGCGGAGAATTGTGCGAGTGCAGCATGTAGGTACTGTTTACTGCAGGCCCGGATCTTGGGCGGAGGGGGTGGGGGGGTGGGGGCAAACCGCGAAATTTTCCACGGGCGACAATTTTTAGGGGCGCCAAATTCATATTCTTGAAGGAATAAACTTTGTTTCACAAAGCGCCTAGCATCCACCGCACGTTGGTCTATCGGCTATTCATATGATTTTGAAACGCATCCCTGTTGTTTTTTGAACATGTTTGAACACATTCTAAGTTGATTTTTGAACGAATCATAGGTTGAATTTTGAATGCATGCATAGTGTACGTGATGTCTCTGCCAGTGGAATCCCCGTCGCATCAAGAAATTAAAAAGTTTAAGGGGACGGGGCTATACGAGCTGAGCTGAATGAACAAGAAGGGTAAATACCAATCGCTGTTTGTTTACATGGTTGACTGGGTGTGCGAATGATAAGCGTTGTTATAATCCATAGATTCAGACAACCAGTGTGGAAACAAGCGATTAACAGGAATAACAGGTAAGAAAGATTACATATTATCTTCTTGGTGCAGTAGCAGCAACTCAACTTCTTTTCTCGGAACAATAACGCCTAAACCGAGAACCAGTGATTCTGGTAGGGTTAGTGAAGTTACCGGAGAATAAGTTTCGACAATGGCAGGATGGCTACAGAATTAGTGATGACAAGATTGTTTGTTAGAACGAGGAAGGAGAAGAAACGGGGACATCAGACAAATTATATGAAAGAATATGACGATTCCAAATATATATATATATATATATATATATATATATATATATATATATATATATATGGTCATTTTTATCGAACTCATTTACATAAATAATACGACAGAACATAATTCACGAAGTACCAATATCAAATGACTATTAGGCCTGTTACAAGCAAGAAGTGTTATATTAGGAAATAGTTTCACATTTCTTTCATATGCTCCAGTTTCTCAAGCATGAGATCGAAAGGGAGCAGTAGTAGTACGAAATTTATATATATATATATTTCGTACTACTACTGCTTCCTTTCGATCTCATGCTTGAGAAACTGGAGCATATGAAAGAAATGTGAAACTATTTCCTAATATAACACTTCTTGCTTGTAACAGGCCTAATAGTCATTTGATATTGGTACTTCGTGAATTATGTTCTGTCGTATTATTTATGTAAATGAGTTCGATAAAAATGACCATTGGTTCCAAAACAGTCTCGCTTATTGGGCGTGTGTTGCTACTGCTGCAATATTAGAACGGCCGATGTCGTGTTATGTAGCAGACACTGACAATATACACACAATCAATTCGAGAAACAACACCACTCTTGGGTACTATTCGTGTCACAGGTTTTTCAATATCAGACGCCACATTTTGACTTTTCGTGAAGCAAAAAGCTTGACGAACATTGATGAGGTAATAGATTCTTTTGCAGAAAGGAAAGCACACCGTGTAAAGCCTGTAGCAAGATTAGAGAGAAAAAAATGCTTGGACCTAAGGATTGAAGAAATGTGTAATGTCTTGCTTGTCTCCTGTCTTTAATGTTTTCTTCCTGTATTTAATTTTGTATCACAGAAAAGAGGAAGTTATTAGCTAATAGGCAATGAAGAGAGCAAATTTTCTGAAGAGTTGCTATTCTCCCGGTCACAAATAATCGCACCCAATATTAATTGTGAATATTTTTTAAGGGAGATACGATGTCTAACCGGCCGACTGGGAGAGGGAGAGGCACCACAGGACATTTTAATTTCCAGTGTCCTGGATATAGGTTTAATGGTTTCCATTATAAATTATACATGTTTGAATTCCACAGATCGAAATACAGCAACGTGCGATAGAACAATGCCGTGTGAAGAGGCGTGGCACAACACTTTGGCGCACATAAGAGCAAATAACATGTCTTTCATTTCCTCGATCACATACCTTTAATATGTTAAACTCTTCAGAAATATGTGCTCTACGAAATGAACTAATTTTTTAAAAATCTATTTTTTTTTAATATTTGGCGTCCTGTCTCAAACGCTCGAGTGGGAGGGGGGCGCCACTATCAAGTTTTTGCCCCGATTCGGAAATATCGTAGATCCAGGGCTGGTTCAGTGGTAACAAAACCTGCAGAGATAGATGCGGAGAATGCGAAAAGGATAGCTTCCTATCTAAATGTTGATCGTTAATGAAAAAATGACGCTTTTAGACACTGATAAGGCGCACTTTCTACAAGGTTCTCGGAATTAAGCAGGATCGGTGCTAATGCTTGAGCGTAGCGCTAGATTCGGTGCTTAGATCGGCGCACAGTAGCTGTGTAGCAATTACGGTGGCTGGCGAGTCGTGGCAGAGGCGGGTCGCGTGGCTGGCTCCCAGCTAATGGGGTCATGCGGGCTGCAGCAAAACATGGCCACAGCTGCCGCCGCCACTGCCGCCGCTGCTGCCACTGTATGTCAGCAGCGGAACTCCGCTTCTACTGTGCATCCACATTTTAACTCCGCAAAACCATTGTACAGTGCGTGGCACAGGCAAGGTCATACCTAGGGGTGATGGGACGGGCCCCCGCCATGGGCGCAGGGGCAGCAAGGGTCCAAAAACAAGAAAGTAAAACAGATTAAGAATTAAGAGAGAGAAGTACGTCATACACTACGTGTACATGAGACACATCTTCCGAAAGGCGAAAACTGAATTTCGATGTATTTACATGTTAAGGTCTGAATCGGATTTGTTGACCCAGTTAAATATGGCCTCTGGAAAACAGCTGATCCAGTTTCTAATTCAGTCAACACAATCGCTTTTTCTCTTCACTTAAATATTACAGGTAGACAGCCTCATGCACAGTGTGATACTTCTGCTTCTCCTTCACTGCACAGTAAGTCCATATTAAATTAATATTCTGGAAACAAGACGTAACTTGTCAACCCAAGCACGTTTCAAAACCGGTTGCATTTACATGGGAGAGAAAATCGATTGCGGAATTAGAAAAGTGTTACTGCGGTACTGGGAAATCCGTTCACAAAATCCGTTTTGGGAGCCCCGTATACTCTCCTTGTTCCTTTCCATCGGCCTGCGACGGTAAGCGCACGCTGTTGTCACAGAGTCATTCCGTCAGAGTAGCATCATAAACGACTGCTGCCGGAACTGGCGTATGTCGCTGACGTGGTTTGTGTAGCAACCCAGATCCGTGGTGCCAACAGTAAGCTTTGTTCACACATCTGCCGCAGACACGGCGCGTTCATGTTCAGCAACGGAGTTTCTGCTGCTGCGGCACTACGGAATCTAAAGGCCCCCTTACACGATTAGAGGACTCGTCAGACCTCACTAAGTCTGACAAATACTTGACCGTGTATGGTACTGTTTGGCGTGTTTGTCAAATATAGTGCGTGTTTCACGTGTTTGAGCGAAATTTTGATTGACGGAAAATATAACAAGATGCCGAACGTTGGTTGTTTTGATACTTCGCCGCATAATTACGTTTAGTGAAAAATGGTTTTATTACAATTTATCTCACTGTATCGTAAGTTTCCACAACCATGGAAACTGCGATGAAGGATATAAGCAGGGACTGGTGACCTCAGAAGTTAAGTCCCATAGTGCTCGGAGCCATTTGAACCATATAAGCAAAGAGCACTGGCAGTTACCAAAATGCAGAGGTGTCGCATTCTCCCAGCCATATATTACGCCAGAAGAGGTTAAGAAGAAAATCAATATTCTACGCACGAAATACAAGAGGCGGATCCATTCAGAAAAAATTGACGTAATTGTCATGTTCCGAGTGTAACCTTCCCTTTAACAGATTTTAATGTATCTATGTCTCTCCGCCAGCCGAAGTGACTGAGCGGTTCTAGGCGCTACAGTCTGGAACCGCGCGACCGCTACGGTCGCAGGTTCGAATCCTGCCTCGGGCATGGATATGTGTGATGTCCTTCGGTTAGTTGGGTTTAAGTAGTTCTAAGTTCTAGGGGACTGATGACCTCAGAAGCTAAGTCCCATAGTGCTCGGAGCCATTTGAACCATTTTTTTTTGTCTCTCTCGCCTTTTAAACCATTCTTCACCTGCTACCAAGTTTCGGTCGGTACGAGCTGTTACGGAACAAAAAAAGATATTCAAGAATAAGTCGTCTCTGGCTAATTAATAATATGTGTGTGAAATCTTATGGGACTTAACTGCTAAGGTCATCAGTCCCTAAGCTTACACACTAGTTAACCTAAATTATCCTAAGGACAAACACACACACCCATGCCCGAGGGAGGACTTGAACCTCCGCCGGGATCAGCCGCACAGTCCATGACTGCAGCGCCTTAAACCGCTCGGCTAATCCCGCGCGGCAATTAATAATATCACGGGAGTTGTTAGTCTTTGTGCTTATTGACAACTGTATTCTGTTCATCTAAGTTGAAAGCACATGTTAACAAACGTATGCTGTGCCATTGCTCATCGGCAGCACTTTTTAAGCTTCTTGTGTCGTAAGACCACTTTTTTTATCGTTTGGTATAAGGACTTGGACATATATGGTACACTGGACATTTGAATCAGTAAAAATAACCAATAAAAAGAGACAATAAAAAGGAACAACACATTGAAAGCTAAAATGAGCAGTTGAATGAACATTAAAATCAGTAATTAAAAATAAATATTAAAAGGAACAAAAGTACGTAATAAAACATGGAATAAAATGAACAATAAATTTAAGAATAAACCTGCAATAAAGTTGAAAGTGGATTAGGTAAGATAGACAGCAAACATAATCCCCAAATGTTAACATCTAAGCCAGGAAGTTGCAGCATCTGATCTGTCTTTGGTTCTGGATGCGATCTGATGCTACAGTCACTCACAATATAGTCCAATGTCTGGCGCAGAACACCACAATGACACTTGAGTTGAGGTTTTGCTTCTTTTCTACAAAAGGTTCTGGCAAACTGCATCTGATGTTCGAATCCTGTTAAGAGCTTTCTCCATTGTCGGCAGGGAAGTTCGACTCCAGTAGGTCTCTGTGTGGGGTGCAAAGTGGTCCTGTGAGTCGTCAAAGAATCAGGGCTCTAGTTTGTCAGCAACTACTTATTGATGTTGCAGTTTGTGTTTAATAGTTGCAGTATGGGTTTCCCGGACCTGACCTGGACCTAGACCTGATGTGTGAAGAACGCCCTTATGCACTTGCAATTCTTGGCCACTTTTAATTCTTTTCAGTTGACGGATCATGAAGCCCTTTCCGCGGGGCCGAGGCTGGGCAATGTTGCTTTTGATGCATCCACTGATGAGAAGCATCGTGTTGTGTAGTTTGGACACCTCCTTCCTTACATGGCTGCTATTCAGCTATACAGAGGAGCAGTAATCGGCGACAGAGTATACAAGTCATATGACGAAAGCTCTCAGTGTGATAGCATATGCTCCCCATCTGATGCAACACAGTTTGTGTAGGATTTTTTGCGTATATTGACTTCAGCAGCCTTTGCTTCAAGGTGTTTCCTAAAGGTCAGGATGCGATCCAGTAAGACGCCAAGGTACTTAGGAAACTGGTTATGAGGGAGCACTTTGTTAATGGAGTGTGCTTTAGGAGATTTTGTGGCTTCCCTACTACTCAGGAGAGAACACGTTATTTCTGATTTTGCTTGTGCTGACAGCCAATTTCCAGTCAGTGTAGTATTTTCCAGCGACTTTAAGATCTTGGGAAAGGATGCTGTCAGCATATTCCATCCGCTTGGCTTCGACAGCTATGACAAAGTCGCCAGTATAACCACATTTATGTCCTTTTGTTTCTAGCATTTCTGATATATACAGCTGAAAAGTCCAGGCACCAACACTGATCCTTGAGGGAAGCTGTTGTTTATATTTTGGACACTACTTATATTATCACTCATTATTATCTGAAAGGTTCTGTCACATAGCATGTTGCTGACGAGACTTAAGAGTTTCTGGCATGGAATGATACGGTAAATTTTATTCAGTGGCCTATCTTTTCAGACGGTGTCATATGCTGCGGGTAGATCTATACAGACAACCGTCGTCTTGAGTCCTCGTTGAAACCTTGCTTCCATGTGGCTAGTCAGACTGAGTACCTGGTTTTCGCAGATTCTGTTGTGGCGAAAGCCAGTTTGCTCCACTGGTAGGTGTTCTTCCAGTATCGGTTCTGTCCGGCTAAAATGAGCCTCTCGAACAGGTTATGGGTGGTGCTTAGGAGGTAAATGGGGCGGTAGCTTTCTGGTTTGTCCCTTGGTTTACCTGGCTTCAGCAAAAGTATTACTTTAGCGTTTTGAACTAAGGTAGCACAAGGCCATACTACATAATAATTATGTGAAAAGAACTGGCTCATCCCTCCTTTGATCCGTCGCCCGCTACATATTATCAGGTAGAACATCATCAAATTCTGGGGCCTTCCCTGTTTTCATTTTACTGATGGCAAAACTTACTTCATCAACTGTGAAGGAGCGGGAATCATTACTTGGAGAGTCTTCCGACTGACAGAATATTTTCTTGAAGAAAGTGGTATGTTCCCAGTCTCAAAGAATTTTTGATAAGGATGCAATTCAGGGTCAAGCTGGTTGGAAGAGACATCTGGTGTTTGTACCTCGGGTGGACTGGCATCTCCGGGATTCTTTAGGAGGTTCGATGCGTTCTTGCTCGATTTTGGTGAAGCTTAATGTCTCAGTCGTTTCTTCCCATTTCCTCCTTCAGGCTGCACGCAGTCTTTGTAAGATCTCGGCAGCAATTTCGACATCGTCGTTCTGCAAGGATCTCTGGCACAACTCCTCCGTCTCTTCATTCCATCCTGGGATGTCCCCCAGTTTTCCAGTTGGTATTATTATCATTGCAAATCTGTAATAGTTATACCACCTCGCAGGGACCTGTCACAGAATTTTGTCGACATCATTAGAAAAATATTTCGACTTCGCTTTTTGTAGGTTCGCCGGAGCCTCTGGAGGGAGCGGACAAGAGGGATATTCATTCCAGCTGCCAGAAGGATGGGCCGGATTTGACTGTGTGAAAAACTGTCCCTGACTTGAAACTTCGTGGCAGATTAAAACTGTGTGCCTGACTGAGACTCGAACTCGGGTCCTTTGCCTTTCGCAGGTAAGTGCTCTACCATCTGAGCTACCCAAGCGGATTAGTGAAGGATGGGGAGGGAAATCGGCCGTACCCTTTCGAAGGAACCATCCCGGCATTTGCCTGAAGTGATTTACGACTTATGAGGAAGTATAGTGTCCCACATAGCGCATTGTTGTTATGTTGACATCCAGGTTCAGTTTACGAGGAAACAGAGCGTAGTAAATGCACTGTGGCGTCCCGGCAGATGGTGGGTGGGTCTGCAAGGGTGCACAGCTTTCAAAGTGACCGCCTACTGCGTAGAAAAAAAATTACAAAAACGTAGTCTTGCAGAGGTGGGAGGGCAATGGATTGACGAAGGTGGTGGCAGCTTTGGCAGCTCTGCCGTAGGAGCAGAACCACCTCGGTACGACCACGGGCACAGGGTAGTTTGTATCTGACCTGCTCCATTCACGAATGTGAGAGATAAAAATGTCTTCATACCTCCGTATGCGTTTGACATCGTATAGTTTCCGCGCCAGATATACGATGAAGATGGCAAACTTTGCACGGTGCATTCGACATACAAGTTCTCTAAATTAACCAACAGTGTTTGACTTGAAAACGTTTCTTTTCAGCCAAAGATTCTGATACCCGCAATATCTCTCACAACCATTTATTATAGAGTCTTAGAATATATTCGGAGCTCAAATGTAATGACGTAATCTGGAACAGAGTGACTTCCTCCCGGCCAACCAGCACGGAGACAGTCTCGCGATTTTCTCAAATATCATCCTGAAAGCAATGGATGCAGGCAATAAAAACCACCTTGAAAGCAACGGATGCAGGCAATAAAAACCATTTGATTCAGTCCCACGTCAACACTTAGTAACGAAAGTCCATTCATATGTGGTGCCAAACGAAATATGTGACCGGACTGTAGGTAGGGAGGACGCAGCACGTTGTCCTGGACGGAGATTCACCAATAGATGTAGAATTAACTTCGGATGTGTCCCATAGTATTTTGTTGGGATCCTTGCCCATGTTCCATGGAGCTGGCAAACAGTGTTAAGAGTAACCTTAGACTTTAAACCGCGCGAGGTGGCGCATTGGTTAGACGCTGGACTCGTATTAGGGAGGACGACGGTTCAATCCCGCGTCCGGCCATCCTGATATAGGTTTTCCGTGATTTCCCTAAGTCGCTCCAGATAAATGCCGAGATCGTTTCTTTGAAAGGGCACGGCCGACTTCCTTCCCCATCCTTGCCTAATCCGATGAGACCGATGACCTCGCTGTCTGGTCTCCTTCCCCAAACAACCCAACCCTTAGACTTCTTTCTATAAGAAGCAGTCAAATGAAAATGAAACACATGGAAAAAAGTTAGTAAAATGTTTATTATTTCGAAAGGTATCGCCATAACTGTTAATATATTCATCCCACTGTGAAACAAGGCGTCAGTGCCTTCATGAAAAAAATGTTTAGGACTTCCTATGGAAGCTTCGTCCGAAGCGAATCGGCGGCCACAATTGTCTTTAGACAGGGCTCCAAAAAAATGGAAATCAAGTGGGGAGAGATCGGGGCTGTACGGAGGATGTGTAAGGACTTCCCACAGAAATTTTGTCACTGGTCTAATGACAATCGTTTACACTGAATGCAGTCGGAAACACACGTAATAAAATACGATGATCGCAAGAAAAATCCACACGCCACAGTGGACACCGATTTCCAAAATCGTTTTTCGATCAGTGTTCGGTAACATGTTGATAGGTCCAGTCGTTTTAGAAGAGCGAATGACGGGACAGAATTACTCGCATTTTTGAAAAATTCGTTTGTTGAACACGTTGAAGGCGTTCCTTTGGCCACGCAGACTGCAATGCACTTCCAGTGTGACAGAACCCCTCCATGTTTTATTAGACTTGTGAGAAAACAACACAAGCACACTTGCCCTAATCGCTGGATCGGTCGTGGTAGTACAGTTAACAGGCCACCAAGATTGGCAGACCTTATGCCATTAGATTTTTGTTTATGGGGCTGGATGAAGTTTGAGGCGTACAAACGAAAGGTGAATACGCGAGATGAACTGCTTGGTCACATCATGGACGCTGCTGTCCTCATTAGGAAACTTGCAGAGGCACTCAGACAAGCAACACAACTGGTTCTCCCAGGAGTGCACAAATGCATTGAAGTTGACACTGCAATATTCGAACCTTTATTGTGAACTGTGCAACAGCTGTAATGTGATGTGTATGATAATGCTTACGGGAAGACGTGTTAGAACTACATATTTTTCAATTCATTCCTTGTAAAACGCATGTTGTAATGTTTAATAAATGTTATACATATGTAGCCGTGTAAACCTGACAATGTATTGAATAACACAACAAAAAAATAACAATCTGCATTAAATGTGTATTGTCTCATAAACCTTTCGGAATATGGCATATGTTCATATGAATTTTTTTTTACTTAAAATGATAATTTGTCATATCCCTGAACAGTGACCATTCCTTCTGTAACACCGTGCATGTCGTTCGCTCACGTAGGGAACACGACGATACGACTACACTGATTACAGCGTGCGCAGAGCACATTAAAAATGATTCTTTCCGTGCCCCATGTTCGTGTGGAACGGGAAGGAACCCCTTACACGTGGTACAATGGCAAGTGACCTCTGTCCTGCACTTCACAATGGTGTTGAGAGTACGTAAGCGAATGTGGGTTTAAGTTCCCTGCACAGCTCTGTAGTGCCTGACTATGGCTAGTTATGACCTGTTGCGATACCAGCAGCGCGTCTCTCGGTTTCATCGATTTATGCTGTGATGTCACGTTACCAGGACTCCAAACACAGGTACAGCTCTGTAAAATAAGTTCCGCTAGGATCTTAGATGTGGGTTCACTTAAGACGTGCAGTTCCCTTTTGTAAAATACTGTTAATAATTCCAAGTCTTCCATTGCCTTCCCGTATATTGGTTTCACATGTTCAAGTCATATGGCTGGGAATCTTGAATTGGTAGATGTTTGTGAACAAAGTTCTTTTAAACGGCGTAGCAGAGTCCAGAACTTAAACAATGGCATTGTAATTAGATACTGTCGAGTTATTTCATTTATCCACCGTACATCAATATTTAAAGAATACCGAGTGGAAAAACTGTTTAAGTCATTCCGCATTTTCCTGCGATTTTACAAAGATGATACACTGCTGCGGACAACAGCAATTAAGCCGAGAATGCTGCTGACCTTATATGGTAAACTGCTTATATTTGCTGGGAACAAAAGCAATATTATTAAGATTTCTTGGAGCACACTAGATCTTACTTTCGTTTGTGCTGAACATTTGTCACACAGTATAAGTCGACATGAGCTGTATAGACACTCCAATAATCGTGTACCATTTACCAATCGACAATTTGGTACAGTGAGAGTGACCTCTCTCTCTCTCTCTCTCTCTCTCTCTCTCTCTCTCTCTCTCTCTCTCTCTCTCTGTCTGGACAGAGTATATGTCACGAGTTAAAACTGTACTGGAGTGGTGTACAAACATGAATTTGCCTTCTCACAATAGCCTATGACAAGATTAGGTCAGGAGTAGCCTAATCTGTGCCACCGTTCTGTTACGGCCGAGTACCACTTTCTCCCCTCGACAACTCTGCACTGGAGAACGCCGGTATCTACCTTGCCTCACAAAAGTACTCAAACAAAAGAGCTCAGGTGAGTTCCTACGATAAAGTAATATTGCTAGAGAAGATGATACTCGCATGGCCTATTTGCTTATTTCCATTCTTTTATTGAAACCAAAGCCAGTAAAATTTTCTCCGGTGTAATCTAGTATAACGCATGAAAATAGCCAAAAGTGCTCCATGTTATTTGATTGCAACACTGTCCACATATCACGGCGATCGAATATGTAAATGTGTCCGTCCAGAGTGATGTAAGATGGAATGATCGCGTAAGTCTGGTTGAGGAAAAGATAAATACCTAACTGACATTTATCTACGAGGGAATTCCTTCTCGAGAATTCTTATTCAGCAAGGGACACTTATCCATTTACAGCAAGGCAGAAGTTACAAATTGTTACGAGTGGCCAGTTATCATTTTAAATGCGTGAAAGAACAATAGGAATAAAATTGCGATACCGGATATTAAAAAATACATTAAAAAAATCAGAATGAGATTTTCACTCTGAAGCGCAGTGTGCGCTGATATGAAACTTCATGGCAGATTAACACTGTGGACCGGACCGAGACTCGAACTCGGGACCTTTGCCTTTCGCCAGCAACTGCTCTACCGACTTTTTTTAAAATCTCATTTTGTTCCATATTGTTCGTTGAATTTGTTCGTGGCGGACGTCCGATGACACTCGTTCAGGTTGTTCGTTGATCCATTTAGGGTAGCTAAAGCCTGTGACCGAACACGCTGAGCTACCGTGCCGGCTATAAAGCCGTTACTTGACATTTAATTTCGGGTCTCACCAACTGAGCTACCCAAGAACGACTCACTACCCGTCCTCACAGCTTTACTTCCGCCAGTACCTCGTCTCCTACCTTCCAAACTTAACAGAAGCTCTCCTGCTCGTCATTACTGAATGGTTACACGACTGCAGAACAACCAATGGAAGCAATCACATCCATAAAATTTGAATGTTGATCGTGAGTCTGGGATCCGTACGACATAGGCTGATAGAGGGAATGAAGAAGATCCAAAGAAGAGCAGCATGTTCCGTTACAGGTTCATTTAGTAAGCGCGAAAGCGTCACGGAGATGCTCAGCCAACTGCAGAGGCAGACGCTGCAAGAGAGGCGGTCTGCATCACGGTATGGTCGTCTCTTAAAGCTCCGAGAGCGGACGATCCTAGAAGAGTGAAGCAATATCTTCCTTCCGTCTACGTATATCTCGCAAAAAGACCGTGAATGTAAAATTAGATATATTGAGCCTGATTCGGACGCTTACCAACAATAATTCTTCCCGCAAACCATTTGCGACTGGAACAGAAATGAGGAGAAATGACAGCGGTTCATGAAGTATCGTTCGTCACACACCATAAGCCGGTTTCAAAGTATATATGTAGATAAAGACGTCTTGTAAAGCTTCATAGTGTGGTACAACATGTAAAACTAGATTGATTTAGCTACTAGTCATACGTCATACGTTCAAAACAAGTAGTATCAAACAAAATGAATCGTATCATATAATTTGAACGTCTGATGAACAGTATGTCCGAGCTTTTAAAACATTATACTTGATCGTACCCTCGCTTCAACGGTGATTATGCAATCCAATTTTAAATATAAGCTTTCCACTATGTAGTTCTGTATAATGCGCAAATATTCTGTATTATTTTAAAATAAAGTTTCAAAAGTTTATTTCTGTTGTCCTCTCACGAATGTGCGGTTGAAAATGACAATGACATCGACATTAATCAATCGTGAAAAAAAATCGATAAAATAGTTTATTTTAATGGATTGTTATGAGCATTATATAGAAAATTACACTGAAGAGCCAAAGAAACTGGCACACCTACCGAATATCATGTAGGGCTCCCACGAGCACGAAGTAATGCTGGAGGAAACTGACACTGTGAAACCTATAGGGCTGTCCATAAATCCGTAAGAGTACGAGAGGGTGGAGGTCTCTTCTGAACAGCACGTTGCAAGGGATCTCACATACGAGGGGGGGACCCAAAAATAACCGGAATTTCTTTCTAGAAAGCATATACTTTATTGTTTTCAAATACAACCTTAATCTCCTTCGAAGTACTCTCCATTAGCAGTAATACACTTGTCCAAACGTTCATTACAATGTTCGAAGCACCTTTTAAATTTGTCCTCTTCGATACCTGCTAGCACTTTCATGACATTGCGTTTTACGTCTTCCACCTCCGCAAAACGCTTCCCCCGCAAGGCTCTTTTCATCCTCGGGAATAGGAAGAAGTCCGAGGGTGCTAAATCCGGCGAATAGGGTGCGTGGGTCAAGGTAGTCGTCTTCGTTGAGGCCAAAAACTGGCGAACGCTGAGAGCCGTGTGCGCGGGAGTATTGTCGTGATGCAGGAACCACACGCCAGAGTCCCACAAAGCCGGACGTTTTCGCGACAAACTTTTGCGAAGCCGTTTCATAGCCTCCAAATAAAATTGGTTTACTGTCTAGTTTTCAGGGACAAATTTCAACATCGTTTTCACTTTCCATTTCACTTGTCGAACTTTTTTTGGTCTTGGTGAGCCAGGTGACTTCCATTGTGATAACTGTTGTTTACTTTGTGGATCGTACCCATAGCACCATGACTCATCACCTGTAATGATTTTGTTGAAAAAATGTGGATCATCTTTGAACGCGTCCTTCATTTCGAGACAGGCTTGAACGCAACTATCCCTTTGATCTCCGGTAAGAAGCTTCGGCACGAATTTTGCTGCCACTCTTCGCATCCCCAAAGCGATGGTCAAGATGCGCTGAATTGAGCTCCAGGACAACCCGGACAAGTTCTCGAGTTGGTCGATTGTCCTGCGTCGATCTTCACTGATGCGATCACGGGTTTTGTCGATGTTGCCTTCGCTTCGAGCAGTTGAAGGTCGACCAGAACGGGGCTGATCTTCAACCACCATTTCTCCCTTTTTAAACCGATAAAACCATTCGAACACTTGCGTTTCACTAAGAGCATGGTCGTTGTAGGCTCTCTGAATCATCTCAACAGTTTCTGCTGCGTTCTTGCCGAGCAGGAAACAAAACTTCACTGCCGCACGTTGTTCGTAAGAACTAGCCATTTCCTCGTGTCACGTCTGCACTGTACGCACACTCAAGGAACTGCCGAAGAAACCACACCTCTCACTGTTGCGTGACGCCGCGTGGCAGAATGACTCAGCAAAGCTCCTACTACAATCCTCTGGCGGCGCAACCTGCTACTACAAGTACACGATGTGCAGCATTACGATTCCGATTACTTTTGAGTCCCCCCTCGTATGTTCAGTAATGTTCACGTCTGCGGAGTCTGGTGGCCAGCGGAAGTGTTTAAACTCAGAGGAATGCTCCTGAAGCCACTCTGTAGCAATTCTGGGCGTGTGGGGGGGTCACATTGTCCTGCTGGAATTGCCCAAGTCCGTCGGAATGCACAATGGACATGAATGGACCCCAGTGATCAGATAGGATGCTTACGTTCGTGACGCCTGTCAGAGTCGTATCTAGACGTATCAGGGGTCCCATATCACTCCAAGTGCAAGTGCCCCAAACCATGATAGAGCCTCCACCAGCTTGAACTGTCCCCTGCTGACATGCGGGGTCCATGGATTTATGAGGTTGTCTCCATGCCTGTACATAACCACCCATTCGATACAATTTGAAGCGAGACTCGCCAGGCCAGGCAACATGTTTCCAGATATCAACAGACCAATTTTGGAGTTTACAGGCCCAGGCGAGGTGTAAAGCTTTGTAGCGTGCAGTCATCAAGGGTATACAAGTGGGCCTTCGGCTCCAAAAGCCCATGCTGATGATGTTTTGATCAATGGTTCTCATGCTGACACTTGTTGATGGCCCAGCATTGAAATCTGTAGCAATTTGCGGAAAGGTTGCACTTCTGTCACGCTGAACGATTCTCTTCAGTCGTCATTGGTCCCATTCTTGCAGGATCTTTTCCCAGCTGCAACGATGAAGGAGATTTGATGTTTTACCGGATTCCCGCTATTCACGGTACACTCGTGAAATGGTCGTATGGGAAAATCCGCACTTCATCGCCACCTCGGAGATGCTGTGTCCCATCGCTCATGTGCGACTATAATACCACGTTCAATCTCATTCAAATGTTGATAACCTGCCATTGTAGCAGCAGTAACCGATCTAATAATTGCGCCATTTTTTATCTTTATTGTAATTTCACTGCTCTGCCCCATACGGGCAGGCGAGTGCTGTCAGCAACAAAATCCGCCGCTCTTCAGCTAAGTAGCATAGAAATAACAAAGGAGCAAACTTATACATATATACAGTCAGCGTGTCTTCGATTACTACCACACGTCCCACGCAAGCGTGGGAGAATGTCTCCCATAGCTAATAATGCTCCCACCAGCCGGTGCCCATGGCGCGCTGCACCTCTCAAGCCGCTGTTCATCTCGATGAGAGTGTTTGTGGAGACGACCATCGAGATAGTGTAGCCAAACTGTGATTCACCCGAAGAGCCGACTCGTTTGCATTGATCGACAGTCGAATCCCGATGGTCCCGTGCCAACTGCTCAACATGTGAACATGTAGAGATCATCGCTGCGGATATCTGTGTTCAATAATGTACGATGAACGTGTGCTCCGAAATACTTATGTGTGCACCAGCACTTGGGCTCTTTCGGCAGCTACGCCACTGATCACCATCTATCCTACTTTACTGAGCAGACAAGCCTCCGAACCCCACGTTCTGTGACGAGTCGTGGAGGTCCAACTATTAAGAGCCTTGTGGTAGTTTTACTGTCCTTTCACCTCTTCTCATAGATGCGCACGACAGCAGCACGTCCACATTCGATCAGCTTCGCCGTTTTCGAGATACTCGTACATAGGCTCTGTGTAATAATAATCTACCCTGTGTAAAAGTTGCTTATCTCAGTGGATTCCCCATTTGCAGCCCATATCTTCCCTAGGGTGCCCCCGTCCATGTCTGCTCCGCTTATATACTTTTATTACCGTGTCACACGCCCGTATCTCTACCAGGTGGCATCCAAAGTCGCGGGGGGCAGTGGTCATAATGTTTTGGATCATCAGTGTATACTTTTTCTTTGTGTATCCTCTCTGTTTCTTCATCTTCAATCATTGTTCACTCAACTCCAATCTGGTAAGGTAGCCAGAGGTCAGACAGCCGTTGTGGATTATAAGAACAACAATAACATCAGTTTATGATGGTACACAGTCGATGAAAATTTCTTAAAGGAAATCATTTTACGGCGTAGACAGTTCTTTTACTTTGGCAAAAAGTGTTCCATTATTAAGCAGTTAGTTAATTTCGTCTTCTAATGCGCTGGTGAAGCTACACCACCATGAAAACTGTTACGCTTACACCATGATGCGGTCGACACATCAGTGTGGAAAAAGGCTAATAAGAGCTCTGCACAGCCATTGGAGGTACGAACACGACTGTTAAACGTGTATGGCCCATTTTACAGCTGCACTAACAGATAGGTCGCGTTTTTCCATTTTACATATGGACTTGAAAGGTATGATAACGTGTCCATAACTACAACAGTTGCGTGAAACTCTTGTTAGCAACGCCACCAGACGTTTGTTACGTAGGACCTAATTGAGAACCATATCTCCAAGGTCATGTCAGTAGATGAAATTGCAGTATAAAAGTAATAACAGATAAAATAAAATGTTTATAAACCCAAAAAACCATAAGTTTATGTAAACGCAATCAACAATATAACACAGGGATCAGTATAATTTTTCAAGGAACTCCTCGACAGAATAGAAGGAGTGACTCAAGAGGAAACTCTTGAGTTTCGATTTGAAAGCACGTTGATCACTGCTAAGATTTTTGAATTCTTACGGTAGCTTATTGAAAATGGATGCACCAGTATACTGCACACCTTTCTGCGTAAGAGTTAAGAAAGTGCGATCCAAATGCAGATTGGACGACTATTAACTGGTAATTCTTGGGAATAAGCCGACATTGTTAACAAGAAACGACAGAAAAGAATGTATACATTGAGAGGCCAATGTCAGAATAACCAGACTAGTGAACAGGGGTCGACAAAATTTTCGGGAACTTACATCACTTACTACTCGAACCGCCCGCTTCTGAGCCAAAAATATCAATTGAGAATGGAAAGAGTTACCCCAGAATATAATACAATACGTCACAAACGACCGAAAATAAGCAAAGTAGACCAATTTTCGTGTCGAACGATCACTTCAGATATCGTTCGAATAGTAAAAACGGCAGCATTAATTAAGTCTTTGAACAAGCTCCTGAACGTCGGCTTTCCACGACAGTTTACTGTCTACCTGGAAACCTGGAAATTTGAACTGTTCAGTTTCACTAACCATGAGCCCATTCTGTGAAATTAAAACGTCGGGTTTTGTTGAATTGTGTGTTAGAAACTAGAAACTGTAAAACTGAGTCTTACTGTGATTTAGCCTTAGTTTATTTTCTACAAGCCATGAACTTATAAGCAGATTCAGAAGGATGTAGGTTGCAGTAGGTACTGGGAGATGAAGAAGCTTGCACAGGATAGAGTAGCATGGAGAGCTGCATCAAACAAGTCTCAGGACTGAAGACCACAACAACAGCAACATGAACTTATGTCATGAACTGCACTATTTGAAACAGAGCCGATGTTGCACACAACATCCTTTACTACCAGGCTAGTGTCATCAGCAAACAGAAATATTTTAGAGTGACCCGTAATACTAAATGGAATATCTTTTTATATATAATTCTACTGTACATGTCTCTGTCACTGAACTCCTCCTAAACAGCTGGACCGATTTGAATGAATTTTTTTGTATGTGTTTAGGTGTCTCCCTGGATGTTTTAGATTCACAAATCAGCCCGGCAGATGGCGCTGCAGTCGGTATCTAGGTTATTTATCTATACTGCAACTCAACGACTGGATCGACTTGAATGAATTTTTGTGTACGCATTCAAGTGGGGGCCCATATTATTGACATGTTTTCCATTTCAAGCTTCTCTCCTCTGGGACAAATATAAAGACTCCATGAGCGACGACATTCTGCATCGCATTCGGATCGCTGATCAAGATCGAAATGTCGATTTTTCGCCGGAAATATATAACGAGGCGCTAATAAAGATGGAAGATATTTGCATTCCGATTTCGAATATGCCACTCATTCATTTTGGTAGGGCCTCACCTAACCGCCCAGCAACAAGACATCATTAACAGCGAGATTCAGCGCGAACAACAGTTCAATACGGCCTCTTTAACTACTTTCGTTGAAAATAATGAGCAACTCACTGGAAAAACGTTTCTCATCTCGCTAATACTTGAGCGCATTCGATCACGAAATCATACTGCGTTAGCAGTCGCTTCATCAGGTATTGCAGCCACTTTGCTTGATGGCGGACGCACTGCTCATTCAACACTCAAGTTGCCGTTGAACACAGATCCAGATGCAGTGTGCAACATAAAAAGCATTCCGGTATGGCTAAAGTTTTGCAAAAATGCAAAATTATTATCTGGGATGAATGTAGTACGGCGCACAAGCATTCACTTGAAGCTCTCGATAGAATGATGAAAGATCTAAATAATAATACCAGGCTTTTCGGTGGTGCCTTATTGCTGCTGTCCGGTGATTTTAGACAGACACTGCCGGTCATTCCACGCGCTACATATGCGGATGAAATTAACACATGATAAAGCAATCTTATCTATGGCGAACTGTCAGTACATTACGTCTTAACACAAATATACGTGTTCAACTGCAAAACGATCCATTGGCACTATCATTCTCCGGGCAATTGCTCAAAACATTGGAAATGGAACAATATCATTGCATGAAGACACACAATCCCTCAAATTGCCAGACAATTTCTGCAACATGGTAAATACGAAAGATGCTTTGATTCAAAGCATATTTCCAGATTTACAAGCTAATCATATTAATCATGCGTGGCTTCGTGAACGAGCTATTTTAACCTCAAAAAGTATCGATGTTGACGCTATTAACTTCAAAATACAACAGTCATTGACCGGCAGTGAGATATTGTTCAAATCAATCGACATTGTTACCGATCTTGACGAAGCAGTCAACTATCCTGTTGAATTTTTGAATTCGCTGGATTTACCAGGAACGCCACCACATAACTTGCGATTAAAAATTGACTCACCTATCATTTTGCTTAAATGCACCTAAGCTATGCAACGATACAAGATTAGTCATAAAAGAAATTATGGGCAATGTTCTTGAAGCTGGCCACGAATCCCAGTGATCCCTTCAGACTCACCCATTCCATTCAGACGTCTGCAATTTACAATTCGCTTGGCTTTTGCCATGACTATTAATAAGTCACAAGGTCAAACATGTCGATTTATGGGTTGGATCTAGAAAATCCGTTCTTTTCACAGGGCCAATTATATGTGGCGTGTTCTCTAATTGAAAAACCATCAAGTTTATTCATTTATACTCCTCAGGAATTGACTAAAATATTGTTCATCAACTCGCATTAAGATGAAATTAAAAAAACATTATTGATTATGACGAATTGTTTTTAGAAAAATTGATGTTATTTCAAATAATGAAATTATTATATTATTTATCTTTCATTTCATATTTTGTTTAATATTCTAATCGCTTGAAATATCATGCAGGACAACATCTGTCGGATCCGCTAGTCATTTATATAAATAAGGAACAGGGGTGGCCCCAACACTGATCCCTGTGGCATCCCTGGGGCACCCCCCATTTGACCGTACCCCTCTCAGACCCCACATCACAGTCATTCTCAACACTGTGAATAATGACCTTTTGCCGTCTGTTGTTAAAGTAAGAAGTGGACCAGTTGTGAGCTACTCCCCATATTCCATAATGGTCCAACCTCTGGAGCAATATTTTGTGATCAGCAGAATCAAAAGCCTTAGTTAAAACAAAAAAGGTGCCTAGCGTTATCTGCTATTATGTAGCTAGACGGTGCACAAGAGGGCGAAGTTAGCTTATTAATAAAACCAAGTTTTTTTGTGAAAATGAGCTTATTAATAAAACCAAGTTTTTTTGTGAAAATGAGCAAATTGCCTATACAGGAAAATGACTTTCTTTGAGGAAACCAAGAACTCCGATACGCCGTCTCTTCATTCTGAGGGACGTGATGAAGGACCGGCGTAAACATACACAAAGAACAAGAAGTTGGCTTCCCCGCTGTGGTGGTGGGCTGGTGGTACGCGCTGAGCCGGCCTGAGTTAGCTACGGGCCGCGTAATGCAGAAATCAATTTAAGCCGAGCTGGCGGCCCTCGCCGCGCCGCGCCGCGTGGCACAAGGCACGGCGCTCAGCCACAGCCGCAGGGCGGAACGCAGAGGCGTGTGCGGAGCTCCGTCCTAGAGCTGCTAAGTTCGAGTGCGACGACTTGGCCCACTCGCTAAGCAACTAGATAATGGAAGAACTGTCCGTCAAGTGCAACGACGGAAACGAACACGCTGACCGAACTTTACTAAACTGATACTCGAGTAACGATTTCCACTCTGCAGCCGAGTGAGCGATGATTTGAAATTTTCCTGGCAGATTAAAACTATGTGCCGGATCGAATTCGAACCTGAGAGCTTTGCCTTGCGGAGGGCAAGTGCCGTACCGACGGAACTGCCCAAGCACAACTCATTACCAGTGCACAACACACCGCAGAGTGAAAAGTTATTCTGGAGACAACCCTCCAGACTGTGGCTAAGCTGTCTCTGCGGTATCCATTCTTCCAAGAGTGTTAGTCGCGCAAGGCATGCGGGAGAACTTCTGTGGAGTTGAGGAAGTAGGAGATGAGATACTGGCAGAAGAAAACCTTTGGGGTAGGTCCTGAGTCGTCCTTGGATAGCTCAGTTGGTACGTCACTTGCCCTCGGAAGGTAGAGGTCGCAGGTTCTAGTCCCATTCCGGCACATTTTAATCTGCCAGCAAAATTTGACACTCCACTATTTCCATGCCACTGGTGAGTGCAGATTAAAATCTAATCCTTATTCCAACTCATTTTCAATATTTTCAGCGCAGATAAAGAATGGTATGAGTATTCGATAACTATAGCGTGTGTCTAAAACATCGTAGCACAGCAAGTCCGCAAATACGTGCACGTGCAGCTTATCACCGTCTTTCAGACTTTGAGATGAGTCAAATCACTGACATGTGGGACATGGGAGCATTGCACCGACAGATTGCACAGACAGTTGCCTACAGTGCAATGAAACCTAAGATGGTTGCAGGACAACTTTGTGGCAAAAAGGGCAGGCACGGATCATTGCAGAAAGACTACACCAAGAGAAGATCATAGTATTGTTCAAATGACTCTGACAAATTGCGCAATCCTCGCTCCTGGAAAGTTGTCCTAACCCAGAAAATTAATTGCAACTAGGGCCACGTCTTTAAACTCTAAGCTGTGAGTGTAATATGCACAACCGTCTTGGCTAACGGTAATTTATAACGGTCTAAGCTGTACATTCTAAAGTGCAGTCTTATACAAAGAATAATTAATGTAAGGGGAAAGTGGCTAATTGAAACGATATGTAATTTAAACACCTGGTTTTTTTCACTGAAAACATCAGTCATATGCATAAATTATGAGAAAATGTGCATTGATTTACAAACAGAAGTTCTAGAAATCTTATTTGTGAACTTAATTGATTAGCAATATTACTCGAAGGAATGAGAAACGCCGGCCGATGTGGCCGTGCGGTTCTAGGCGCTTCAGTCTGGAGCCGCGTGACCGCTACGGTCGCAGGTTCGAATCCTGCCTCGGGCATGGATGTGTGTTAGTTTAGTTAGGTTTAAGTAGTTCTAAGTTCTAGGGGACTGATGACCATAGATGTTAAGTCCCATAGTGCTCAGAGCCATTTGAACCATTTTTTGAATGAGAAACTAGGCTCTGCTGAAGGTAACATCTATCAAACTCTGGCTCGCAAAGCTTGTGAGTTCTCAAGAAAAACAGTGGTTGTAGATCGGGTGACTAATTGTAAAGCCGGCCGCGGTGGTCTAGCGGTTCTAGGTGCTCAGTCCGGAACCGCGCGACTGCTACGGTCGCAGGTTCGAATCCTGCCTCGGGCATGGATGTGTGTGATGTCCTTAGGTTAGTTAGGTTTAAGTAGTTCTAAGTTCTAGGGGACTGATGACCACAGATGTTAAGTCCCATAGTGCTCAGAGCCATTTGAACCATTTTGAACTAATTGTAAAACGGACACATCAAACACTCCAAAGTTGAATCTGAGGCAGGTTGTCATAAAGAAATGACAGTATGGTCCAAGAATGCAATTTATTCTCAACGTAATGATGCACGAGCGACACGATGAATGCCGCCAGCGTGTGAATGGCTTTCGACTGAAGATGAGGGCGCATTGTTACTGCTGCAACTCCATTCCCAGCCGATCTCTATCTCCCACGTATACAGCTGACTTTGATAGGTGCACAGAGCTCCACATTCACAATAACTCAAGATCCACAGTGGTTATGTCTGCAGATGAAAATCTCTGTGCAAACTCTACATCATCTTCTAAAAAATCCTTTACGTTCGAACACTACCATGTCTTCTGAAAAAGTCTTAAGCTATGCACTCCTCCACGTTTTAAGAGGAAGCCATAATCTTCGCAATCCTCCAAGTCTTCAGAAGAAACCCGCAGTTTTTTTGGTGTATTCCAACTTCCGGCTATCTTTTCCCGCCATACTCTGCCTATTCACCCATTGTGAAAAAATGTAGAACACAGCAATCCCATAGCGAGGCTTTCTCTACATGCATAATCTCGCCAAAAATAGCTCGTCGCGATGTGACACAATCACTCCACAGAACTCCCTTCTGCGACTAAAAGCTGCTGCTTCAGCAGCGTCTCAGTGATTTCGCTGACTGAAGTACCAATGGCACGTTTTCATGACCAGCAACTAGCATCACATCAGAGATCCATTGAAATTCTGAGAGCAGTACATGATGCGGCTATCTACAAAGGCCCTCTGAAAATCGTGGAAAAGGTGCACTCTCCTGCGGCACCCTGTCCCTATTTCGACCCCTGGGCAAGGCGACGCAGGAGATGCACAACAGCCACTCTCCACAATGCGCTCTGCACACCTGAACCACCAGTCTGCTCTCTTGCCAAAGACCCGTTTTTTCGCCACATTCCCTGTCCAGCCCGTCTCATATCCAACACGCTGTACCTTCTCACAAACAAAAAATAATTCACAAGCAAGTGAGTCCAGCACTACATTAAACGAAAAAGGAAATGGGGTTATTAGAGCCTAGAATTTACGGTCATTGTATTTCTGTACATGTGAATAAAGACATTCCTTTTGGAATCCGGTCGGATATCCTCTAATTACAGAAACCATCTTATTTCAAATGAAACTGGCATGCAGATTGGCTTGCCGCATTTCAAAATAGACGGATGACCACAAGCACAGTGTCACCACAAACCGCTGGGTACGCATTAATGGAAACAGAGTTGTGTTCTGCAGTTGCCATGTGACTTTCACCGCTGACACTGTACCAAACACAACAGAGACTTGTGTTGTGTTCAGCCAGAGTCAACTGGGTAAATGAATGGCGATCTGTGATGGTCAGCAATGAGTGTCGCTTTTCTTTCAGTCGGTCAGATCATACGCGAAGGTGTGGATAGACGAACTGGTGATTGTGACATGAAGCAGAAATTTTCAAGACCAGTACCTCCCCTACTCCTGGAATCATGCTAAAGAGAGTTGCTGGATATGACAACACGACTGATATGGTAATTGGTGAAGAGAGGCTGAATGTTTGCCCATACATAGTAAGAATGGTAAACCCTGTTGTCGTACTGCTATCCAGCAGCCTAACAAGTCACATATTAAAACAGGATAATGTCAGACCCTACACTGCACTGGACACCGCAAACGTCTTGAGGAATGTATGGATCCTTGACTGGCATGTCTAATCCCCTGATTTGTCGCCCATAGAGCATCTCTGGGGTGCTACGGAAAAATATATACTTTCGTACCAACTTCCAACCAGCAATATACATGAACTGACACAACAAGAAAATTTTCAATATTATATTCGGAGGCTGTATGATTCGATCGCTCAACGAACACAAGAGTGTATTCACGTGTGAGATGGTAAAGATGGATCTTAGTTCCAAGCGCAGTGAGAATTTAATCAAATAATACCAATAATCTGATGAACATCTCCGCAAAGTTTGATAAATATCGAAACGGTGCTTCAAGGTGTAACACCTAATTTCCGTTAGTGGATTTCGCATAGTTGTGACCATATTCTGGTACCCAGAGTACGCTGTACTTCTGTGAATTGAGATTTCTTGGAAGTTGTGCCAGAGCACTTAACTAACTTCTGATGAAAACAAATGATTATTATTACTATTACAAAACATCTTCTTTATTTTATTGTTATTATTATCGTAGCACCTGTCGCTTATTAAATCTACAGGTGATGGAAGTTACATTTGGGAGAGAGAGAGAGAGCACGGTTGGGGGTGGGGGGTGGAGAAAGGCTAACCAAATCAAATGTGACTCGTCCTTCAAGAACCGAATAGTGGATCCACGCCAATTCTCCAGAAACGATACAATAACAGCACTAGAAAGCATAGTAGTTGGACCTTGGTTTATTTGAAGGTTTTTACTTGGAGGTTCAGGTTTACTGCAACACGTAGAGTACTCTTACTATACTATACCCCAGTAGGTGAACATCAACAAAATTAGAACGGGGATAATGGAATGCAGTCTGATTAAATCAGTTGCTGCTGGAGGAATTAGATTAGGAAATGAGACATTAATAATAGTAGATGAATTTTGCTGTTTGGGCAGCAAAATAGCTGACGATGGTCAAAGTAGAGAGAATACAAAATGCAGACTGACTATAGCACGAAAAGCGTATGTGAAAAAGAGGATTTTATTTATATGTAATATAAATTTAAGTATTGGGAAGTGTTTTCTGAAACTGTTTGTTTTCTGAAACTATATAGAACTGCAACATGGACGATAAAGAGTTCGGACAAGATGAGAACAGAAGCTTTTGAAATGTCTTGCTGTAGATTAGATGGGTAGATCGAGTAGCTAATGAGGAGGTACTGAGTCGAATTAGGGAAAAACGAAGTTTATGGTATAAATTATCTGGAAGGGAAGAAGAGATCGACTGATAGGGTACATCCTTTGATATGAAGGAATCCTAGTGTGGCAATGGAGGGAAGTGTGCGGTCAAAGACTGTAGGGAGAGACCAAGGGATGATTACAGTAAGCAGTTTCAAATGTACATAGGTTGCTGTAGCTATTCAGAGATGAGGAGACTTGCACAGGGTAGTCTTTGGACAGGAGACGACAACAACAACAGTTGACGGCGATCTTTAACAGCACGTGTAGTATGAAGCTTCCACAATGATTACTCAGTGTTGTGTTACTCTCTAAGAAACGGTAGTTAATTAATTAATTGTGTTGTAAGTTAAAACGTTATTTATTTGCAAGTATAAAAAGGCAAAACTATTATCACTTTGTAATGATACAGATGTTGAGCAGTATCACAGTGAACTTCGCCGTCTACACGATATATGAAACTGTACGCAACAGGTACGAGGGTGGTTTGAAAAGTTCTCGGAACGGAATAGAAAAAAAGTACTTACATCACTGAAACTTGTTTTATTTTTCAATGTAGTCTCCTTCTATATTAATGCATTTGGTCCAACGATGTTCCAGAGGCTTGATCCCATCTCGAAAATGAATTTCCACCAGGCCTGCAAAATAGTTGTGAACTCCGGATATCAATTCTTCGTTTGAAATGAATCTTCGTCCACCAAGAAAAATTTTCTGATTTGGGAAGAAATGGAATTCTGACGGAGGCATACAGGTGAATAAGGCGGGTGTGGCAACAATTCATACTTTAGTTCGTGTAATTTTGCCATGGCGACGACACACGTTTTTGATCCATCGTGAAGAGTCGCGGCACCCATCTTGCAGATAGTTTTTCATTTCTAATTCTTCTGTTAAAATGTGATATACCATTTCAGATGACATCTGGCAAGCGTGAGGAATTTCAGGCACTTTCAATCGGCGATCCCCCATGACCATTTTGTGCACTTTTGGAATGATTTCCGGGGTAGAGACACATCTTAGCCGAACACTGCGCGGATCATCGTCTAAGTTCCCCCGATCAAATTGAAATTCATTTGTCCACTTGGCAACAGTTGAATATGAAGGAGCTGAGTCCCCCAATGCATTCTGGAAATCACCATGAATGTTCTTTGTTTTCATACCTTTCTTTACAAAGTACTTAATCACTGCTCGAATCTTATTTTTTCCATCTTCGCAAATCACTACGCAGGAACTACAGAGCCACGTCACCGCCACAGCTCTCTTCCAAGAGCACTGACGTGGCACGTGTTTACAGGCAACAGTCCAATGAATATCACGTGAAAAACTCGTTCCGCTATCGCTCACCTCTCGTGGCAATTCCGAGAACTTTTCAAAACACCCTTGTATACTAAAACAATGTTTTGTTTAATGTTAGAAACAATTTTTTTGTTTGTTTTTCACTTTTTACATGTAGGTCACTGAGACCGGACAGTCAGAAGCATATCTTTGGTTCTATAATACTTCAACGACTTAAATCAGCAAAAGAATGTTTTGGTGTTCCAACGATAGCAAACAGCTACTAACTATATATTGATTATTGATGTAAAAACACTCCTCGGCTTTGCCGCCGGATAACGTTGAGCAATTCCGACAATATTTCATCGACATAACTGTTCGACGTCTGCAGGTGGTGGAGGTCGAAATTTATCGCGACGGAAGCTGGAATTCGCATATCTGTAGAGGCGCTCACAGTTGGATGGATACAAGCGGTGCTCATAGTGCGCCTGTCTACCGAAAGCCGAAGAGAGGCGTTTCGCATGTGCGCTGTGGGCAATGACTGTGCTGCCGGATACTGCTGTGGTTAACAGCTGAATTAACTCTCTGCAGTACACTGCGTCGGGTCATACATAGGACGATATTGTTTCCCCTGTTTTAATTTAATGGCACGCAGTGCTGGATTCCAGCCAGTGCTTAGTTGAAATCTGGCATCCCTGTCGATAAGACTGTCCGCCGTACGCATTAAAAACACAATCCCAGAATTTGATTCTAAGGATAAAACTTCAGTCTTTTCGTAAAGCTTGCGATGTCCTATATTCAGGACATGCTCCACTATCGCTGATTTATCAGGTTGGCCCAGGCATGTACGCCGATGATGTTCAACACAACATGTCTGTTTAATATTAGCTTTCCTTTACTGGCAAGGGATCTTACTTACGTCGCCTTTTCTGAGGCCGAGATTGTGTTTGACATAACACAACAAATTTCTCAATTTTGCTGGTGGACGAAAAACGCAGTTGATGTTGTATCTTTTAAGGATTCTTTTTGTTCTTGAAGACATTCTACCAAAACACGACAAGAAAATCTTTACAGTGGTTGTCTCCGCATCTTCATTTACATCCCTACATTGAACTCGCTTGCGTATTTGTTTAACAGAAGAAGAATTCTGTTGGGACACCGTTCGTAGATGTTGCAACTCATATTAATATTGATTACCTGGGAACTTACCCTCTCGTATTGTTAATTTCAAAACAGCATCACTAGTTTTCTGAACAATGGAGAAGGTGAATAATTGAATTTTACGAAGATCTAAGAAAGTGATCGTAGCAAAGAATTTTACGTTGTTCACCACATTCTTCCATAAATGAGGCGAACATGTAGATGTTCAGGAAATTATCTACGTACAGTCAAATTGTATCGAGTATCAGACGAAATTGCGGTGGTAACGGCCAACATATGCTCAGAACATCATTAACTAATTTTTTTTATCAACGTTTCATATTCAAAAGCGTTCCCTTGCACAATAACTTTCGCACGACAACCCTCACAGCTATAGTAAAGTAATTATGGCCAGGCACATGGAATTCTTGTATCACACTCACAAGAAAAAAGAGCGCTTCGCCGCCAAAGTACGAAACATAACCTAGTCTTCGGAGACGTTTCTTTTCCCAGATCTTGATCTTTTTTTTTAAATTTGGGAACTATTACAGCAGATGCCCTTGTGAAGCCATCAGTATGTTTGTTTCAATATTGTTGAATTATTGAAAAGAAGATACGATGGATCATTTATAGATGCAGATCTATACGTTACATTAGCACTTCTTGCCTTGTTATCAGTAGAGGCTAAAATGTCCCTTCAAGTTTTGAGAGTCTCAGCATGCTGCAAGAGGTACCGCCCACTGATTTCTTGCCTATTACTGGAACGAGAGAGTCAGTATGCTTCCTTCACAGTGCCTCCACTCATTAGTTTCTTCGCTTGTTTCATATCCTTTCCATTTCTTTGATGCTGACCATTTCATAATCCAAACGACCTTTGCTATTTATTCTCGTTAACTTGTAACTGAAATGACGCGACCATTTGCCAACAGAATCACATCTTGAGCGGGCCGGAAAGCGTTTCATAATCCCTGCAACGATCCGTATAATTGGAAGTACCTCCTCCGACGCTTGTTGATTGACTAAACGCATTACAACGAGTGTTTTACCACTTGTTTATGCTCTTTGTCTTTAAAGAATGTGTGACTAAATAATTTTCACGGCGAACAGGAGTGGCATTGTAGCTCTCCAGACCAAGTGCCTGCTATAGAGCACCAGTGGCCGATTGGTCTTTATAGCACGCTCAAGCTCGATAGATCAAAAACATCTCGATTACGATGAAGTTTTCTGGACGTCGTTGTTGTTATATAGCATAGACACACTACACATAAGCTACTCAACTATATCGCCAAAAAGGAAAAATAATGTTTTTTTGTGTATTTGGTTTGGGCTAAAAGGCATTTGATGAGAGACAGTTTACCAGCAGCTTCAGCACATAACAGTTCCTTTGACCGTAGTGTGGTGGCTCGCCTTAGGTCAGGTGCACAAGAATCGGGATCAGTGTTGCAGTGGCTAAGCCAACCATCGTGACTGGGATGATAAAAATGTCTATTGCCTCCCTAGGTGACTTTTATCAGAAGCGATAAAGTGAACTGAATGAGGCCATGGCGGAATTCATTTCCCACACTTATCAAATCCGAGTTTATGCTCCTTCTCTAGTGACGCTCCTTTGACGCTACATCAAATACATATTTCCTGCCTTCACAAGACACTAAAGGCATTGAGGAACGATCTTAACTAATGATTGTTAATTAGGTGCATACAACTCAAGAAAGTTTGTTGTGTCAAGGATGTCCCTCGCTCGACAACATTTCGGACGTACTCAGCGAGACTCAGGTAACCCCAGGGGTTGAGGTGGTGCACTAACGTATCGAATTAAAAGACAGGGTACACCACGGCACACGTCTGCATCAGGTTACTACAGCTGAACAAACGGATGAACGTGCTCAACCAGAAGGTGCCTGTACCTTCTGCGTTTAAGGTAAGATTTACGATGTGTCACTGGTAGACATTCACCATACAAGGAACAAGGGTAATGTTATGTATGGGCCGTCGTCCTCTCTACGACCAGCCCTTCCCATGCCAGCATCGTGCGAGTGGCCTCACCCAGTGAAGCCACAGGGGCCACACCAGCAGAATATGGCGCACACTCACCAGGCCGGCAGGCGGCAGCATGAGCGTCACCAGAGGTCAGTGGCCCCGCACACCTGCCTGTCACTTGGCCACAAATGGATCCAGCTGTATTATGTCACCACACGGGTATTTAGGCCAGTGCCGGGTATCCATAGGCCAGCCTTTTTTTTGCCGGCCGGACTGGCCGTGCGGTTCTAGGCGCTGCAGTCTGGAGCCGAGCGACCGCTGCGGTCGCAGGTTCGAATCCTGCCTCGGGCATGGATGTGTGTGATGTCCTTAGGTTAGTTAGGTTTAATTAGTTCTAAGTTCTAGGCGACTGATGACCTCAGAAGTTAAGCCGCGTAGTGCTCAGAGCCAACCTTTTCCTTCACGTTCTCCAGACTGAAGTAGTGGTTCATCAATCATAGCTCTCGCTAAGGAAACCGTTGGAACCGTCGAAAATGTGCCGCAATCACTCAGTGTCAAAGTTGGAGCTGCCAGTGACTACTTCAAGCGTCTCCAGGAAGTGGCCCTGCCAAGGACATGGGTACAGATTGTCGCCCTTATCTTACGTTGTAACTGTTCCACTACAGAGTTAAGTCAGACTTTCATTTTATCCGTTATTGTGCCATCTGTCCATTTACGAAATGGTGAAATGTCAGCGCCACCACGAATTGCCGCAAACAGTTCTTGTAAATAACTTACTCCAGGAAGATGCTTTTCTTTATGCAATCGTTAATAAGCTATTTCTGTATTCGGCGCTGGACATATCAGATAAAACCCACCTTCATGACCTGTATACTGGTTTAAGACACATTATACAATGTTACTCTAAATACTGCAACACAATGCAAATTTTTGCATCCTATCCCGGTTGTCAACTGCAACGTTCCTCAAAATGCTACTTTCATCTCAACGTTTCCAATGATTGATTTAAAGAAACAGTTCATTACAGAAACAAAACAATCCTGGGTGACTGATAGCCACCCATCTCATCAACATTTGGTTGACCACCGCAACGGTTTCCACCCAATTCGATATATAAAATAGTTGACCTGTGCGCATTTACAACTTTCGAATACAGAGACATATTCTGAGCACATAGCCATGAATAAAATAGCTAGAATGTTCTGTCTTGGGCTCGTGGCAGTAACAGGTTAAGCCAAGGTCTGGTGACAACAATATGATCTATCACTGAGAATAGTTACAATCATTGAGACGGCAGAAAAAGCATCTCTGCAACGTGATAAATACATTTAGTTTCAAATTAATACATTTATAATTCGGCACCGTAATAGTCAGTTATGAACAAATGTTCTGCTTTTGGCTGCTGTTCTACACATTTACATCAAATCGAAAGTGTGTCTGCGTTTTTCGCAGTTCGGATTATGGCACGGGTCTTCATATTCACTATCATCAGCTAACCACAAAAAACGTATCTAATTCATGTAAGTGTAGGTGACTTCACGTACTCCTCTCGAAAAGTCTCTTCACACTTGTGTGTATTTGTAATTCGTACGTTGTCAACCAATCCTAACGTTTTGTTGGGTTACTGAAGGGCGCTGTACCATCATGTATGGGCCTAAACATTGCTGGACACCACATGTATTAAACGGTATTGATGCATTACTGGTCCTCCGTATCAGTTGTATATTCAATGAACTTGAATTCATTCTTTCACAGAACAGCGGCTTGAACTTAAATCGTCACGCCACTCTTGCATCCGAGCAGTCCGACTGCCACAGAATACAGCTACGCTAGTTTTGCGAGAGTGGGGAATTCTTTCAGGGATGGCCGGTGCATTTTCATTTTTCCGAGACCTCATTAGAGTCTCATTACGGTCAGAATAAAACCCTCTCAAAATATTCTCGTTGCCTCGTCGCTACGATCCCGAGCACGCCTTCATAAGGCGTCCAGATCTCTTCAGCATCAAATGTTCTCTCGATCTACTGAAATCAGATTAGGTTTCATTAGATTAATATTTATTTTAAATATGGAAGGTAGTCAAGAGAGAACAACTGAGAAGAATTAAGGATTCTAGAAACAACTGGTGACGCTACGCTGCAAAAAGGGAAGATCAGACAATGTAGAAGTTAATGATGATCATTATCCTACGGATAAATGATCCCCAAGTGTACAAAAGGAGAGGGTAAGGGACCAGCAAAGCAAATAAATCATATAACAAAGGTATACGGAAAAAGACGTTTGAAGTAAAAGACAAACACATGAAAAAGAGAGACAAAGAAATTGCATCACCGGAAATTCAGATTGTTTTAGAAAATTTGTGAAACATACTGACTATTCATTCTGTTTCCGGTGTACACACTGCGGACGGATCCCGAGTTTACTCGTGTTCCGCGCGCCATCCGTTACGGACGTATCTCGAGATAACTTGTGTTTTCTAAACGCTGTTTGTAGATGCCATGTGCTGTTATACATTGTAACTACTTCGTCTATTTATGGGTCTAACCAGTAGTCATAGCATCATGCTTGATTGCCTTCATGTACTTTTTTCTTATTTTGCATTTTGATAGTATTTTGATATTTCAAAAATGGTTCAAATGGCTCTGAGCACTATGGGACTTAACATCTGAGGTCATCAGTCCCCTAGAACTTAGAACTACTTAAACCTAACTAACCTAAGGACATCACACACATCCATGCCCGAGGCAGGATTCGAACCTGCGACCGTAGCAGTCGTGCGGTTCCAAACTGAAGCGTCTAGAACCGCTCGGCCACAACGGCCGGCTTGATATTTCAAATAGTTACTATATTCGCTTCGAATTTCCTCTTTTAGAGATTGTCCTCTTCAGAAAACGGAAGGAAATGAAAGAATCGGAGATATTTTAGGAAGTTTTTGAAAATGATTATTCGGCTATTCCTAGTGAGAATGAAGATGCGGATGACTGTTTGGTTCTGAGGACAATTACAATGACAGTGGCATCATTAGACCTGTAAAGAAGCGTAAAGTGGCACTGTTTTCAGTTGATTCCGACAATAACTATGGTGGTGGCTCTGTTCTTGTGAATGATTCGTTTTGTCATAATGTTAAGCTAAATGTCGTAAGAGATTCTCTGTGGCTTTGACTGCAGTTGTTATATATTGTCATACACATAAGTATTCTACGGGGTGATTCGGCTATCCCTCTAGATGTCGTTTTATCTGGCTCGAAATGTTATATCTGGCCTTCAAACTATGCTCGAGATTTTAATATTCTCTCGCTCGCTACGCGCAAACTATTAGCCCTGCAGAAAATGAACAGAAACTTTTGGTGGCATTTTAATGAATATGAATTTTGTCCTGGGATATAATTTTGCTGGAGACCACAGTTTTCGAACTACTCACGAAAAACATACAAAAGTGACCTTCTCTCATCTGCCGATCCCTCGCCAGTCAGGGTGTCTAGTACGTTGCTCGTAGTATTCCCTTCTAGCACTGTACAAAAATTTCTGACCAGCTGAACTATTCCCGATATTCGATCTTTTTTGACCTAATATTATTAACAGTATTAATTTAAGCGTATTGAAGGAAAAACTATATTTGTAGGCTCGACGCTAAAACTAATTACGCTGACAATTCGATCCAAACTCGTCGTCAGAAGGCCTGACGAATACAACGAGCTAATTGTCTATTCTATGGTGTTAAAATTCACAAAACTGTTAGGTAAAATTTATACAAACGTCAGTTTTACAGTTTGTAAGTGCTCGACTAAGCCAATGGCGTAACAAGACCAGTGATACGCGTGAGGGCTGAGTGTAGGAGTGCAGGTGTGTTTGAAGATTTTTGCACGTTTTTCTTGGATTAGTCGAAAACCGATGCCTCTAGCGAAAATGTATCCCAGTACAAAATTTAACTACATTAAAATTCTTGCAAAAAGATACTGCTCATTTTTTTTGTAGGACTAATAGGTTGCGCGCAGCCAGCGACAAAATATGAAAATCTCGCGCTTGGTTTTTGAAGGCAACATATGACATTGCGGGGAATAAAACTACATAGGGAAGGGCAGCTGAAACGCCCAGTATACTGTCACAGGATCTTTAAATATATATATAAAAAAATCAGTATAGTCTTTAAATTTCAGAAATAACATGATTCAGTACTAAGAGATAAAATGAATTGGTGTTTTACATGAAACATTTTAGATTTGTTTATCCATTCTAATTTTAACAGTTAGAAGGATCTTCAGTAACCTGTGTACTTACCACATCCGCATGTTTGTGTGATACACAAATGGGGCAGTTTTCTTGAGTATCACCTTTAATAAGCTAGATTAATTGTGGGACCATATCATGGGTGATCCTGCAGTTCATTTGTGTGACTGGAAATTTCCTGTCTCTGCTATGCGAGAACGAAAGTTCTCCTTTGGGTGTAACGTGGCTGATCTTTCTTCGATTACGCCCTAGCTACGCGAGGAGCCACTTGCTTACTGCAGCGCACGCCTGACGTATTGAGGGCGGCCGTACAATCTTCCAGTTGATAGCGTACGTCAAGAAATTATCGGTGAATTATCTTAGTCTTCCACGTGGCTCCAAACATGAAGACTGCGATCGATTATGAATACGATTCTACAAGTAGTGAGCCACGCTTCAACACCGAGTGCGAAGCTGTCTTCACCATTTCAGCCAAGCCTCTATAAAGTGGTGGTCGCCAAACTGCGGCCTGCGGGCAGCATGCGGCGTGTAACAGGCAGCCCGCGGTTCTCACTCAGTTGTATTTTATAACACTATACATCTAGCAGCGAACAGCCGAATCCAAAGACGTTAACTAATCTGAAGAGCTTCTTAAGGGTATAGTTTTCCTGCTCCCAGCACAGACATGCCAGCACTGTTTTAAGATGTACTTAATTTTAATTGACATTGTTAAATTCGGCTGTGAGCTAAGCTGGCTGGTTACCTCGGGCGCCTCGTGGTAAGTAGCACAGGCACTATAGAGTTAGAGAACGTGAGGGGAAATGTTTTATTGTTTGTCTTCCACTACTGACAACTTACGGGCGTGTGTGTCCGGTACCGATCGGTTACTATGATATAAATTTGAAATGAAAGTAACATGCATTCGTGTATGCTCATTACAAAGACGGTCACTTTTAAATGCGGTACATAGGGTACACTGTGGCTATTACGCTTACGGAGCTAATCCGCCTGAAATAAGAAATGTTGCAATAGTGCGCTAGTTCCTCACAGAGTCAAGATCATTTTGCCTTCAGTGAGTGCCAGTGTCTCTTCGTCACTGCATGTGGTTGTATTAACGGTGTTTTTTGTTACATTATTGAAAGGACAGAAGAACAAACTCTAGATGTAATCCAATTGTGATGGATTATTTTTCCATAGTTAAATTAATGTGTACCACTCACAATAACGTGAAATTTTAAACTCTTCATGTTACTTGTATAAGAACACAGGTTAAAAAAATGCCTCTGAGCACTATGGGACTTAACATCTGAGGTCATCAATCCCATAGAACTACTTAAACCTAACTAACCTAAGGACATCACACACATCCATGCCAGGGGCAGGATTCGAACCTGCGACCGTAGCGATCGCACGGTTCCATGCTGTAGCGCTCTAAAGGAACTAAGGATGATGGCCTCTGAACACAGGTGGCAAGTACTATTCGTTCCGACAATAACCATTATTTAGAGCTGGCTGTACTCACTGATTACAACAGCTCCCGGCAGAACTCCCTCCATATCTCAGAAGAAACCACGCAACAAACATTTTCCTTCCCGACCTGCATGTTATTTTCCTGGGGAGCTCTATTACCGCGTATCGTTTGGGCTCCCAATGACTAACGTACTCACTCACTGAGCTTGTCCGGAGTTAGCAGGAAACTCAGCCATTGGTTCGATAGGTGAGGCGCCTCTTGCTGGTTCAGATACAGTTGCTAATGCATAAGCAGACAGCTGTGCAACCATTTCCCACATTTCGCCTTACGCCAACGATACGAGATAGCACCACTATTTGCCACTCACCAGGAAAGAAAACAAACATGCCACGTGTTGGATATCGGAAGACGCAGTGACATCAGAGTTTCCAGATGATTTCAGTGGCATCATCAGGCATCGTCATCTACACCCATTCTCAAATCAAGATGACTCGACCCGATGGGATTTACCTACACGATTTTACATAAAGTACGTGAAAGGATTTAATCTTCTTCTCGCAGCAGTCTACCGTAGGACACTGGAGAATCGAAGCATAAAAAGTGATTGGAAAAATGTGCAGGTCATTCAAGTTTTCAAGGAGGGACTTCGACAATAGGCCTATGATGGTGAGTCGACCTGTTGTATAATTAAGGAATATGTTTCATGCTGTTGTATCATAGCCTTCTGTAAGAACTGAGATGGATTCTGCAAACAATGATACTGAGAAAACCAGCTCTGTCTGTTCATCCACGATGTCAAGAAAGCCATCAGTACTCCGTTTTTACCGGTCACGATCCCAAACCAGGCGCAGCCATTGGTGTTATGTTGTTTACGGCAGCGTCTGCATGGGACAGTAATTCCCTACTCTGGTTGCTTCTAATATCCGAGTAATGGTGTAGGATGACACAGAATGTTACGAGAAGTACACTATGTGATCAAAAGTATCCGGACACCCCCCAAAACATACGTTTTCCATATTAGGTGCATTTTGCTGCCACCTGCTGCCCGGTATTCCATATCGGGGACCTCAGTAGTCATTAGTGAGAGAGCAGAAGGGCGCTCCGCGGAACTCACGGACTTGTAACGTGGCCAGATGATTGGGTGTCACTTGGGTCATACGTCTGTTCGCGAGATTTCCACACTTCCAAACATTCCTAAGTCCACTGTTTCCCATGTGATAGTGAAGTGGAAACGTGAAGGGTCACGTAAAGCACAAAAGCGTATAAGCCAACCTCGTCTGTTGACTGACAGAGAACGACGACAGTTGAAGAGGGTCGTAATGTGCAATAGGCAGACATCTATACAGACAGTCACACAGAAATTTCAAACTGCATCAATATCCACAGGAAGTGTATGAAAGTTAGGCGGAAGGTGAGAAAACTTGGATTTCATGGCCGAGCGTCTGCTAATAAGCCACACATCAAGCCGGTAAATGCCAAACGACGCCTCGCTTGGTGTAAGGAGCTTAAACACTGCACGATTGAACAGTGGAAAAACGTTGTGTGGAGTGACGAATCACGGTACATAATGTGGCGATCCGATAGCGAGGTGTGGGTATGGTGAATGCCTAGTGAACGTCATCTGACAGAGTGTGTAGTGCCAGCAGTAAAATTCGGAGGGGTGATGTTATCATGTGGTCGTGTTTATCTTCGAGGGGGCTTGCACCCCTTGTTGTTTTGTGTGGCACTATCATAGTACAGGCCTACACTGATGTTTTGAGCACCTTCTTACTTCCCACTGTTGAAGAGCAATTCGGGGATGGCGATTGCATATTTCAACACGATCGAGCACCTGTGCATAATGGACGGCCTGTGGCGGAGTAGTTACACGACAATAACATCCCAGTAATGGACTGGCCGGCACAGAGTCCTGACCTGAATTCTACAGAACACCTTTGGGATGTTTTGGAACACTGATCGTGCCAAGCCTCACCGACCGACATCGATATTTCTCCTCAGTGCAGCACTCCATGAAGTATGAGCTGCCATTCCCCAAGAAACCTTCCAGCACCTGATTGAACGTATGCCTGCGAGAGTGGATGCCGTCATCAAGGCTAAGGGTGGGCCAACACCATACTGAATTCCATCATTATCGATGTAGGGCGCCACGAACTTGCAAGTCATTTTCAGCCAGATGTCCGGATGCTTTTGATCACATAGCGTACATTGCTTGTTCTCGAATGGCAGGCGCCAATGTGAACCGGTTATGACGTGCTTGGTGCCCAATACAGCGATTCCCAATAAACGCTAATGCAGTCTGGTGGCCGTTCTGGCACAGAGAACCGCAACTCTCATTATTTATATACTTGCCGATGGTGGGTGCGTGTACGATGATACACTGACATTCGACAATGTTTTCTGTGTGCTTCACTTTACTTGCGCCGAAGAAACTGGTATAGGCATACACGCAGAATATGGTGCTGCGGTCGGCAACGCCTATAGAGGACAACAAGTGTCTGGCGCCGTTGTCAGATCAGTTACCGCTGCTTTAGTGGCAGGTTAATAAGATTTAAGTGAGTTTGACGGTGGTGTTATAGTCGGCGCACGAATCATGGACACAGCGTCTCAGAGGTAGCTATGAGGTCGGGATTCTCCCGTACGACAATTTCACAAGTGTATCGTGAGTATAAGGAATCCGGTAAAACATGATATCTCCGAAATTGCTGTGGCTCGAAAAGGTCCTGCAAGAACGGGACCAACGACGACTGAAGAGAATCGTCCAACGTGACAAGAGCAGCCCTTCCGCAGATTGCTGCAGATTTCAGTGCTGGGCCATCAACAACTGTCAGCGAGCGAAACATTCAATGGAACATAATAGATATGGGCTTTTGGAGCCGAAGGCCCACTTGTGTACCCTAGATGACTGCACGATACGAAGCTTCACGCCTCGCCTGGGCCAGTCAACACCGACATTGGATGACTGGAAACATGCTGCCTGATCGGACGATGCTCGTTCCAAATTGAATCGAGCAGATGGATGTATCGAGTGGATGGACGTGTACGGGTATGGAGACAACCTCATGAATCCATGGACCCTGCATGTCAGCAGGGGACTGTTCAGTTGGTGGAGGCTCTGTAATGGTGTCGGGCGTGTGTTGTTGGAGTGATACAGGACCCTTGGTACGTCTAGATACGACTGTGGCAGATGACACTTACGCAAGCATCTTGTCTGATCACCTCCATCCATTCATGTCCATTGTGCTTTCCGACGGACTTGGGATATCCCAACAGGACAATGCGACGCTCCACACGTCCTGAATTGCTACAGAGTAACTCCAGGAACACTCTTCTGAGTTTAAACACTTCCGCTGGCCAGCAGTCTCCCCATACATGAACATTATTGAGCATATCTGGGCTGCCTTGCAACGTGCTGTTGAGATCTCCAACTCCTCGTACTTTTACGGATTTATGGACAGTCCTGCAGGACTCCTGGCGTCAATTCCTTGCAGCATTACTTCAGACATTAGTCGAGTCAATGCCTTACCTCGATCCGGCACTTCTGCATGCTCGCGGGGGCCCTACACGATATTAGGCAGATGTACCAGTCAGACGTTGTCGGTGGATCACGATGGCAAATATCCTTCAACTTTCCCCACAGAAAGAAATCCGGGGACGTCAGGTACGGTGGACGTGCGGGCCATGGTATGGTGCTTGCTATTCTGTCATGCAGTGAAACATTTTGTAGTAACATCGGTAGAACATTACGTAGGAAATCAGCGTACGTTGCACCATTTAGATTGCCGTCGATAAAATGGGGGCCAATTATCCTTCCTCCCATAATGCAGCACCGTACATTAACCCGCCAAGGTCGCTGATGTTCCACTTGTCGCAGCCATCATGGATTTTCCGTTGCTCAGTAGTGCATATTATGCCGGTTTACGTTACCGCTGTTGGTGAATGACGCTTCGTCGCTAAACAGAACGTGTGCAAAAAATCTGTCATCGTCCCGTAATTTCTCTTGTGCCCAGTGGCAGAACTGTACACGACGTTCAAAATTGTCGCTATGCAATTCCTGGTGCATAGAAATATGGTACGGGTGCAATCGATGTTGATGTAGCATCTCAACACCGACGTTTTTGAGATTCCCGATTCTCGCGCAATTTATCTGCTACCGATGTGCGGATTAGCCGCGACAGCAGCTAAAACACCTACTTGGGCATCATCATTTGTTGCAGGTCGTGGTTGACGTTTCATACGTGGCTGAAGACTTCCTGTTTCCTTAAACAACGTAACTATCCGGCGAACGGTCCGGATACTTGGATGATGTCGCCCAGGATACCGAGCAGCACACATAGCACACGCCCGTTTGGCATTTTGATCACAATACCCATACATCAACATCGACCTGTTCCGCAATTGGTAAACGGTCCATTTTAACGCGGGAAATGTATCACGAAGCAAATAACGTCCGCACTGGCGGAATGTTATGTGATACCACGTACTTATAAGTTTGTGACTATTAGTGCGCCATCTATCACAAAGCGAAAAAAGTGGTCCAACTAAAACATTCATATTTCTTTACGTACTACACGAATATGTAATAAAAAATGGGGGCTCCTATTTAAAACAAACGCAGTTGATATCCGTTTGACCTATGGCAGTGCCATCTAGCGGGCAAACCAAAGCGCCATCTGCTTTCCCCCTTCAAGCAGGCCAAGTTTCGTTCTTTGTAGTTTTTTCCTTTGACGCTTATTTCGTGAGATATTTGGCCCGGTCTCGAACAAAAATGTGAAATACTTTGAGAGGTGGTAGTACTCATGGAAACAAGAAAACTAAGTCCACTAATGTATGTATACTTTCTGAGATAAGACCAACAAACATGGACCCAGAAATGCATATTTTCTGCGATAAATACGTGATTACAGCAGATGTTCAACTTGGCATCCATTTATGACAATCCACCCCTCTGCCCTCTGGCGTAAGGATTGACGCACCTTTTGTAGCATACCTGATTGTTGTACTGCTCGTAGACACTGAAGACTCCACCCTCTAGTGTCCGCACATCGTTGATTGGCGTGGCGTAGACAAATTCCTTAATTGTGTTCTTCAGATGTTCGTTCACATTGTGACGAAACTGTTCTGGTGCGCCAACATGCATGAACGACATTTGCATTCGTTGCTGCAATGACACAGCCTGCAGCAAGGTAGTAAATACATTAATGAGAAAGTCCAGAAAATGCGCCCCAGTTAACCTTTGTGGTAGCACGTATGGCCCTATTAATCTATCCCTAAGAACGCCAGCCCATACGCTGATTGAGAACAGGTGTTGATACCCTTCTTCCTGAATTGCTTGGGGTTTTTTATCTGCCCATACATGTGGTTATGAATATTCACAACACCACCTTGCCTCATCAGTAAATAAAATCTTGGATTTGAACAGTGGATCTGCGGCACAGTTCTGCAATAGCCATTGACAGAACCGCCGGCTGCCATGATGATCTTGTGGCCTTAGGGTCTGAACGGAATGACATCGGTATAGCAATTCTTCATTGAAGTACTCCCCAGATATAGCCCGCCCGGCTAGCTGCGCCGTCTAATGCGCTGCTTCCCGAGCACGAATCCGCCCGGCTGATTGGTATCGAGGTCCGGTGTGTTGGCTGCCTGTGGAGGGTTTTTAAGGCCGTTTTTCATCTACCTTGGCTAATGCGGGATGGTTTCCCTTATTCCGCCCCAGTTACATTGTGTAGGCGTTTGCTGCACAAACACCATTTCTAAATATGCGTACACAATAATTACTATGCCACGCAAACCACGAAAACATTTGGGTTTACACTCGTTTGGTATGAGATGTTCCCAGGGCGGGGGGGGGGGGGGGGGGGGGGGGGGGTCCACAGGGGCCCGAACTGCACAATAACCCTGGTTTCGGTGAGGGGCGGCGGTGGGGCGAGTGGATTGCTGTGGCCTGTTGTGGGGTTGTGAACCACTGAGGGCTATGGGGGGACGAAGCCTCTCCGTCGTTTCTAGGTCTCCGGTTTAATACATACCCCCCCCCCCCCGCAGATAAAGGAGTGGTACACGCCTTCTGCTGCTGCTGATCGTTGCACACTGGGTTCCAGGGTTTGTTTTCACTGTGCGTAACACATAATGCTCCATGTCAGGCAGGCGGACTGTGTGGGGCCTTTCACTGTCAGTGTTCCTAGGTGCAAGGGCACCTGCGTCCCTCAGACACTGAAAAAGTCTGCCAAACAGCTTATCAGAGGGCACTCTGCGCTGTGGAAATATTTCAGTGTAGAGGGTATAAACTCGCAGGCTACTTCCATTTGCCAAACCATAGCAGAATATCATATCTGCCACTCCACTTGTAGAGTAATAGGTTTCCACAGCTAACAACTGGTGCAAGAGAGAAAATGTAAACGTACTACATCACTTGTATGTACAAACAGCGCAGTTACAGTAAACACATGAGTGAATCCGCGTTTAGAAGAAGGTGAAATACCATGACACGTACCCAGGGCTGGCAATACTGTTCAGTAAGGCATACAAACACGACGAAAACTAACATATCCTACAACACGACTCGAACCACACAACTGATTGCAGACCACCTAATGGTTGGTAGAATACAGTGAGTAAGACATCATAATACCCTACCGACACAAATGAAGGAACACCAATGCAACGGCTGTGCTAATATCTGCATCCAAGCGTCGCGCAGCCCTTTCTATAAACACGTATTTATCTCGGGAAGAATGCGTTTCCGAACCTATATTTGTTGGACTTCTTTTTATTGTTTCGATGAGTACTACCATCTCTCAAAGTATTCGACATTTTTTGAACACCCTGTGTATTTGGTGTAACGGGTACAAGTGCAGATACTTTGAGAGCCACCCATATGCCTTGCTCATACTGTGGCATCAAGCAGTCAGGCATGCAGGATGAGTGGTCTGCCAAGCGAGGGGATTTGTTGTTATTTCTCGTGTAACAACAATGACTGATTATGAGCTCTAGTACCCACAATTAAGCTAAAAATTATTCTCCTGTTTGAACATTACGCAACGGAAACGGATAACGCACATCTGACTTTTAGTAATTTACACAACTCTGATTGTTCACTACGCTCTGGCAATACCACATTTTCTTTCTTACTCAACGGCTTTGATCAATACGTGGCCATCGCACTGAATACGAATGGCGCATACATTATAAATTCTGGATATCATGACAACATACTATTCGAAGAAAAAGGCCACCAATCTTTTTCTTTTCACTATCTTTTTTATTCCGATAAATTCTATAACCTAAACACACCATTACATTTTATACAACAATTAAATATGAGAAACTCCGCCCAGTGGGCATGGCTTTACATTGGTGATTCTCTATCTTATGGTGTCGTAATTATCTAACACTACAGTGCACTTTCTGGATAGGATGGTGGATCTTTTGCTATATCTCACACTTCGACTCTCACACCCATCACCACGAAAATTTCTTCCAGACCGAGCGGAACAAAACGGAACATGCATAACCCACTGCCTCTGAACCTATCTTGCTACTCTCCCATGCAAACCACACATACTTAAATTACATGAAATACATTACACTGGCAACATACAATACATCACAAAGAATAGTCACAAAGTTAGAAACACTTCACTTTCAGCTTTCCCACTTCAATTAGTATTCATCCCAGTTTCACACGACACTGCCCCACTTCGTAACTTTTCTTTCCTACTACGAACTCTGGAGGATATATGCACGTCTTCCTGTGCAATGCAAGCCAAGTGGCGTTGCTGGATAGACGGCTGACTCACCTTGCTTCACTCTCAGAGTATTAGAGTTTGAATCCAACGTCACACGGAAACATAACACGCAAAGTAATATTAAGAACATATTCGTCACACACGCGAGTCCTCAACTGATACCATGGACGAGTACTTCTCTTTATCCTTTGTCTCATACACAGATAGAGACTCACACAGTACTCACCACGTGGAAGTACTCGTCTCTAATTTCAAGTTCTGCACACGCCATTTCTTAAATATTTCCAGCTTATAGTACACATGCCAGTAATTCAGCTTAACTTTAGCACTCGGAAGTATTTCAAGTTAGTACTAGCACTCGCAAGTATTCCAACTTAGTACTAGCACTCGCAAGTATTTCAACTTATTGCTACACGTGGTTTCACTGTGACCGTTGATCACTTCCAAAGATTACTTCGATCCCCTTAATATTACCTGCCTGTCATTTAATTCTCCCCCCAAAAGTTCCTGAAATAGAGAAATAATTTTTCCAAACTACTCTTCAGTATTTCACATGCATACCATTTTCTCCACTCCTTTGTCTTTACGGAGCACACCTAAGACAGGGCTTATGAACGCAAGATCCAGCGCCAGAGTGCTGATGCATAGCCGTTCTTCAGATCAACTCGCACCTCCGTCGCGGTGGGGGAACACCTTGCTACCGTATTGGTCAGCCATATTTCAGGCACTCAAAGCTCAGGTAAATTTCATCTCTTTGGTTCCACCAAAGGTGACCAAAGGACCGTCTCAAAGATGATCATATATTGTACATTCACTATCTGTGGTTAGCAGACGACCATACATTCATTCATTTCACAGCTCTCACCAAATTGGATGTAGGGATTTATTTTGTGGGAGTGAACATGTGATCAATTAAATAAATAAATTATCCTTCTTTCCTACACTGGTATCCGGCTGCGGTGTATTAAGTGAAATTGAGAGGTTTATTATCGAAATTACGAGAGAGCACATTCCGGGAAGAGATGGGCAACATATTACTACCGCCCACATATATCTCGCGTAATGATCACAACGAAAAGATCCGAGAAATTAGAGCAAATACGGAGACTTACAAGCAGTCGTTCTTCCCACGCACAATTCGTGAATGGAACAGGGAAGGGGGGATCAGATAGTGGTACAATAAGTACCCTCCGCCACACACCGTAAGGTGGCTCGCGGAGTATAGATGTAGATGTAGATGTAGAATGTTGTACCAGTTATCAATGTCGGGTGGCACTGTACCCATTCAACTTAACATTATTTTTTTTTACATCGAACAGTCCCATCACAAGCATGTCTCATTATTTACTGTCTGATGTTTTCTGCAGGGTCGTATCTGTACCACTAAGTGGACTACACCTGTCAGTATAGACTTACTGTTTTGCGTCCATGCAACCACACTTCAGCACTTGGCCTGCTATCTATGGGAATATAAGCATTAATGGCTTGCACTTGCCACATGTACTGGATGTACTACCTAACCTAAAAACATATTATTGCTAATAGCTGTAATTACGTCTGTGAGTGATCCAAATGCTGATGTAATATTGTTCATTACACCATTCTCAGTCAGCAATGGAAATATCTGCACTTCTACTCGTTACACCCTGTACGTAAGACATAATGGAGTTACGATACGGAAAAAGTCAGTTTTACAGTTGTAGTACATCTTTTCAGGTGAAAATTTGTAACATGCTGATCATTTACACTATTTCTTAAGTTTATTCATTTTTAAAATTTTTTTTGTATGCACATAATTAACTATTTCAATGTTTCCCTATTAAACACACACGCGCGGTTCTGTGTAACAAACACATTTTTCCTCAGTGCAGAGATACCGCGGACTATGACGCCGTAATAGATAAGTAAATGAAATTAGGAAAAAGTAAAAGAACTTTTTGGCATTTTCATCTCCAAAATCTGACACTATCCATAACGCGTAAGTTGCGGAACTTAAGACTTCTAAGACTGTCTGTAACGTGTGACTTCCAGTCCAGGTTCTTGTCAAATAAACACCTGAGAATTTAGAATTTTCTGTTTTATATATTATCTTATCCTCGCGTATTATTTTCAACAGTGTGGTTAGGTCTTGTGCTGCACTAAATTGCTTTTATTGTGGTTCATCTAAATTCGGTGACAGTCCATTACAGAGAGCCAGCTATTCATTTTCAAGAAAATATGATTTACTCTTCAAAAATGTTCAAATGTGTGTGAAATCTTATGGGACTTAACTGCTAAGGTCACCAGCCCCTAAGCTTACACATTACTTAACCTAAATTATCTAAGGACAAACACACACACCCATGCCCGAGGGAGGACTGGAACCTCCGCCGGGACCAGCCGCACAGTCCACGACTGCAGCGCCTCAGACCGCTCAGCTAATACCGGGAGGCATTTACACTTCAAGTGATGGAGTTTCTCCATGAGGCTTGGTTACACCTGGTCGACAACACCCAAGAGGATGCTCGCAGATAATGCAGTTGTGCAGTATTCATAAACGTCGCAACGCTAGAAAGTAGTAGCGAAAAGCAGGAAGACCTGTAGAGCATCGACGCTTTGTGCAGGGATTGGCAGTTGACTCTCACCATAAACAAATGAAGCGTATTACGCATAAATAGGTGAAAAGGCGTGTTGTTGTATGATTATACGATTGCCAAACAGCCACTAGACGCAGCCATATCCATTAAATATGTGAGAGTATGAGCATGGAGCAGTTTAAAGTGCAACGATCGCATAAAAGATATCGTAGTAAAGACAGATCACAGACTGAGATTCGTTGAAAGAATCCTCAGAAACAAAAGTCCACCCACGAAGAAGGTAGCTTATCAGTCGTTCAACCTATACTTATCAGACAGGATTCATAGGGGAAATAGAGAAGATCTAAGGAAGAGCAGCGCGTCACAACTTCTTTTAGGAAGCGCATAGCGCCACGGGGATGGTAGCCAATCCAGTGGCAGACGCTACAAGAGAGATGGTGTGCATGACGATGTGCTTCACTGACTGAGATCGTATGTTTCTAGAAGGGTCAACGGATGTATTAATTTCTCCTACGTACATCTCGCTAAAGTGACCAAAGGGTAAAATTAGAGAAATCCGATCTCAACGGAGGCTTACGAACAATCATTCCTACCGCGTTTTGCTTTCGACTGGATTAGGAAGGAGGCGGGTGGTGGGGGTGGGGGTAGGAGGAGGGTCGCAGTGGTACACAAAGTACCCTCCGCCTCATATCACATAGCGGCTTGCCGACTACAGATGCGGATGTAGATGTAGAAGTTTTTCTAAATAGCTTACCGCTACAAGAACACAGGGGAACCCTAACGTAGCCCATGCTGCAAAACAACTCAAGCAAGGATAGACAGAAGAAATGCACAGTTCCCTCTCGATGTTATTATGTGCACTATCTTGGGTAAAATATTCCGGAGGTAAAATAGTCCCCCATTCGGATCTCCGGGCGGGGACTACTCAGGAGGACGTTGTCATCAGGAGAAAGACAACTGGCGTTCTACGGATCGGAGCGTGAAATGTCAGATACCTTAATCGGGCAGGTAGGTTAGAAAATTTAAAAAGGTAAATGGATAGGTTAAAGTTAGATATATTGAGACTTAGTGAAATTCGGTGGCAGGAGGAACAAGACTTCTGGTCAGGTGAATACAGGGTTATAAATACAAAATCAAATAGGGGTAATGCAGGAGTAGGTTTAATAATGAATAGGAAAATAGGAATGCGGGTAAGCTACTACAAACAGCATAGTGAACGCATTATTGTGGCCAAGATAGATACGAAGCCCACGCCTACCACAGTAGTACAAGTTTATATGCCAACTAGCTCCGCAGATGACGAAGAGATTGATGAAATGTATGATGAGATAAATGAAATTATTCAGATAGTGAAGGGAGACGAAAATTTAATAGTCATAGGTGACTGGAATTCGATAGTAGGAAAAGGGAGAGAAGGAAACGTAGTAGATGAATATGGATTGCGGGGAAGAAATGAAAGAGGAAGCCGCCTGGTAGAATTTTGCACAGAGCACAATTAATTATAGCTAACACTTGGTTCAAGAATCATAAAAGAAGGTTGTATACATGGAAGAAGCCTGGAGATACTGGAAGGTCTCAGATAGATTATATAATGGTAAGACAGAGATTTAGGAACCAAGTTTTAAATTGTAAGACTTTTCCAGGGGCAGATGTGAGCTCTGACCACAATCTACTGGTTATGAACTCTAGATAAAACTGAAGAAACTGCAAAAAGGTGGGAATTTGAGGAGATGGGACCGGGATAAACTGAAAGAACCAGAGGTTGTACAGAGTTTCAGGGATAGCATTAGGACACGATTGACAAGAATAGGGGAAAGAAATACAGTAGAAGAAGAATGGGTAACTTTCTGAGATGAAATAGTGACGGTAGCAGAGGATGAAGTACGTAAAAAGACGAGGGCTAATAGAAATACTTGGGTAACAGAAGAGATATTGAACTGAATTGATGAAAGGAGAACATATAAAATGCAGTAAATGAAGCAAGCAAAAAGGAATACAAACGTCTCAAAAATGAGATGACAGGAAGTGCAAAATGGCTAAGCAGTGATGGCTAGAGGACAAATGTAAGGATGTAGAGGCTTATCTCACTAGGGGTAAGATCGATACTGCCTACAGGAAAATTAAAGAGACCTTTGGAGAAAAGAGAACCACTTGCATGAATATCAAGAGCTCAGATGGAAACCCAGTCCTAAGCATAGAAGGGAAAGCTGAAAGATGGAAGGAGTATATACAGGGTGTTACAAAAAGGTACGGCCAAACTTTCACGGAACATTCCTCACGCACAAATAAAGAAAAGATGTTATGTGGACATATGTCCGGAAACGCTTAATTTCCATGTTAGAGCTCATTTTAGTTTCGTCAGTATGTACTGTACTTCCTCGATTCACCGTCATGATTTCATACTGGATACTCTATCTGTGCTGCTAGAACATGTGCCTTTACAAGTACGACACAATATGTGGTTCACGCACGATGGAGCTCCTGCACATTTCAGTCGAAGTGTTCGTACGCTTCTCAACAACAGATTCGGTGACCGATGGATTGGTAGAGGCGGACCAAGTCCATGGCCTCCAGCTCTCCTGACCTCAACCCTCTTGACTTTCATTTATGGGGGCGTTTGAAAGCTCTTGCCTATGCAACCCCGGTACCAAATGTAGGGACTCTTCGTGCTCGTATTGTGGACGGCTGTGATACAATACGCCATTCTCCAGGGCTGCATCAGCGCATCAGGGATTCCATGCGACGGAGGGTGGATGCATGTATCCTCGCTAACGGAGGACATTTTGAACATTTCCTGTAACAAAGTGTTTGAAGTCATGCTGGTACGTTCTGTTGCTGTGTGTTTCCATTCAATGATTAATGTGATTTGAAGAGAAGTAATAAAATAAGCTCTAACATGGAAAGTAAGCGTTTCCGGACACATGTCCACGTAACATATTTTCTTTCTTTGTGTGTGAGGAATGTTTCCTGAAAGTTTGGCCGTACCATTTTGTAACGCCCTGTAGAGGGTCTATACAATGGCGATGGTCTTATGGACGATATTATAGAAATTGAAGAGAATGTAGATAAAGATAAAATGGGTGATATGATACTGCTTGAAGAGTTTGACAGAGCACTGAAAGATCGAAGTCGAAAAAAGGCCCCGGGAGTAGACAACATTTCATTAGAACTATTGACAGCCTTGGGAGAGCCAGTCCTGACAAAACTCTACCATCTGGTGAGCAAGATGTATGAGACAGGCAACATATCCTCAGACTTCAAGAAGAATATAATAATTCCAATACCAAAGAGAGCAGGTGTTGACAGATAAGAAAATTACCGAACTATCAGTTTGATAAGCCACTGCTGCAAAATGGTTCAAATGGCTCTGAGCACTATGGGACTTAACATCTATGGTCACCAGTCCCCTAGAACTTAGAACTACTTAAACCTAACTATCCTAAGGACATCACACAACACCCAGTCATCACGAGGCAGAGAAAATCCCTGACCCCGCCGGGAATCGAACCCGGGAACCCGGGCGCAGGGAGCGAGAACGCTACCGTACGACCACGAGCTGCGGACTGCTGCAAAATACTAATACGAATTCTTTACAGACGAATGGAAAAACTGGTAGAAGCCGACCTCCGGAAAGATCAGTTTAGATTCCGTAGAAATGTTGGATCACGTGAGGCAATACTGACCCTACGACTTATCTTAGAAAATAGATTAAGGAAAGGCAAACCTACGTTTCTAGCATTTGTAGACTTCCGACTAGAGAGAGCTTTTGACGATGCTGACTGGAATACTCTCTTTCAAATTCTGAAGGTGGCAGGGGTAAAATTCAGGGAGCGAAAGGCTATTTACAATTTGTACAGAAACCAGATGGCAGTTATAAGAGTCGAGGGACATGAAAGGGAAGCAGTGGTTGGGAAGGGAGTAAGACAGGGTTGTAGTCTCTCCCCGATGTTATTCAATCTGTATATTAAGCAAGCAGTAAAGGAAACAAAAGAAAAATATGGAGTAGGAATTAAAATCCATGCAGAAGAAATTAAAAAAAATTGAGGTTCGCCGATGACATTGTAATTCTGTTAGAGGCAGCAAAGGACCTGGAAGAGCAACTGAACGGAATGGACATGGTCTTGAAAGGAGGATATAAGATGAACATTAACAAAAGCAAAACGAGAATAATGGAGTGTAGTCGAATTAAATCGGGTGATGCTGCGGGAATTAGATTAGGAAATGAGACGCTTAAAGTAGTAAATGAGTATTGCTATTTCGGGAGCAAAATACCTAATGATGGTCGAAGTAGAGAGCATATAAAATGTAGACTGGAAATTGCAAGGAAAGCGTTTCTGAAGAAGAGAAATTTGGTAACATCGAGTATAGATTTAAGTGTCAGGAAGTCGTTTCTGAAAGTATTTGTATGGAGTGTAGTGATGTATGGAAGTGAAACATGGACGATAAATAGTTTGGACAAGAAGAGAATAGAAGCTTTCGAAATGTGGTGCTACAGAAGAATGCTGAAGATTAGATGGGTAGATCACATGAGGAGGTACTGAATAGAATTGGAGAGAAATTTGTGGCACAACTTGACTAGAAGAAGGGATCGGTTGGTAGGGCATATTCTGAGGCATCAAGGGATCACCAATTTAGTATTGGAGGGAAGCGTGGAGGGTAAAAATCGTAGAGGGAGACCAAGAGATGAATACACTAAACAGATTCAGAAGGATGTAGGTTGCAGTAAGTACTGGGAGATGAAGAACCTTGCACAGGATAGAGTAGAATGGAGAGCTGCATCAAACCAGTCTCTGGACTGATGGCCACAAGAACAACATCTCAATATAGGATTAACCTGCCAACCTGTTGCACTTACACGGTAGATACATTGACGTAGGTTTCGACACCTACTACGGGTGTCTTCATCAGAATGAAATCTTGTTAAATCGTAAAATTGCGTTGCTAAAAAGCGATAGTCAGAATTGTGAGCAGCTAGGCAATGTTCGAGTCAAAATTAAAATGAAACGTTGTAGCCTTTGCCAATATTTATAAATATTTATCAAGTGTCTCAGCGTACGTACAAGAACAAAAATCGTAATCAAAGCTACCGAAAACGAAGAAATAAGCAGAAGTAAAAATTAGTCCGCTACGATAGAGCATTTAACCGGTTCATTGTAGTGGCGATATGGGGATTAGAACCTTGATCCTCCCGAATGCAAGCCCACTGTGTTATAGCAATGGCTCGAATCGCACAGAGGTGCACATGAAGGAAACAAACAGGCTAAATGTGGTGTTAACCAAAGACTTGAAGTCTGACATAAATGTAGCACGAACAGAACCTCCTACTGCAGAAAGTAGTTGATGTTACTGCGGTGACTTATTAGCACGCAGCAACTAAACATTTCCGTCACATGGCCAAGTAGGTCTGGGCAGAAACTGGCAATATACATTAATAATACTTAACAATAATTTGTTAAGAGCAATACTACAGTACTTAACTAACAGCATGACAATGAGGCGTGGTAGTGCTGTTAAAGTTCATTTGTACTTCGAAGTGCGAACACTGCCGTAATTCTGAGTCCAATGAACGATTATTCAGTTCACTAGTAGAATACCCAATGGGGTATGCCGTAATTCTGAGTCCAATGAACGATTATTCAGTTCACTAGTAGAATACCCAATGGGGCCCTGCTGGTGGTGACAGTAGATAAGTCCCAACGCCGTGTCTCTGTGACAATGGCAGAGTGGAACTTTTCGTCCGCTTACATCCGCAGCTGACCGATGAATGTTCTCTTCAAAACCGTTTTCGTGACTTAAGGTGGAAGCATGACATAGGCTGTGTTGTGTGTGCCCTCTGTGGTGTCTGCCCCTAGCGATGACATGCGGTCTCTGTGGCGTTTAGCGATAACCGTATTGTGTCACAATGCAGGTTGGTATTTTCATGTGGTGCCCCTCGGCCTATGCTGTGTACCACATCTTCTGCTGAACAACTGTGACCTGCACCGATCGAATGTGTACTGTGCTGTTTGGATTTTAAGCGTTTTCGTTATTTCTTCCAGTTATGTGACATACTTACAGCGCATATTGGAAAGTAAGAACAGGGGTAAGCATAGGCCTCCGCAGCCGCTGCCACGATCAGTACAATTATTCTGGTTATGTGACCGTATTGTCAATAAGTAAAATTCTCCTTAGTTTCGGCTACTGCTGCAAATGGCCTTCCTCAGAGTATTTTTGCTAACTGCTGAATGAGAAAAGGTTTGGCTGTTAGCGCGCGGAGTGACCGCGTGGTTTGGGGCGCCATACCAAGGAACCCGGGTTCGACTGCTGGCAGGGTTGAAGATTTCTTCCGCTCGGGGCCAGGCTGTTGTATTGCTCTCCCGTTCGTATCGTCAGAAATGTCATTCCATTGCTGAGATAGCTACATGAGCAGAACCGAAATTTATCTTATTCAGCTGCCAGCAAAAAGATCATAAGGGAGGCCAGTTGCAATAGCGGCCGAAATGTCGGAGAACTTTATTAATTGACAACGCTATCACATACACAGAAGAATTTCACTGACTAAGAACAGGAGACTGAAATTAACAGTGCAGTTTGTTATGATGAGTAGTTGTGAATAGCAATGGTGTCGTTAGAATGACAGAAAACGTAGCGAGATGAGGGGAACAGTAAGAATGAGTGCTCTCGTAGTCTTCCAGTCTACTGCTGGTCGCGGCCTGCCAAGCGATCTACCACTGTCGCGGTCGTTCGCCTATGGCCCGTCGCCAGGCAGCTATAGTATCGCTCACTGAGAGCTTTGCGGCGGAAGTGACTACTCACGGTTACCGGCAGTGTTTCTTCTTAGCACCACAGAAAGTAATCGCGTAAGGATTTGGCATATGTAGCCGACTACGACTATTATTCCTCACTTGGAAACATAGGAAAGGATCTTCAGAAAACAACGGTAATACAACCAAAACATTACAGCATCAGACATATGCAAATACATTAATGCAAGAAAGCTAATCCTATGGGGCGGCACGCAAACGGCAATTCGCACTTTTCACTGAGACTTCAGATGTGTTGTAGAGGTGTCACATTCTCCTTCTTTCAAGGAGTGGGCGTTTTTCTTTTTTTAGTCACAGAGGAAGTTGTTGGTGTAACAACCATTTTCTTTGTTTTCTTCAGTTTGGGCTTCTATTTTTTAAAGGATTCAGTTTCCTTCTCACATCGTCAGTTTTAGATCTAACTAGTCTTGTGCTTTTTACGAATCTCAGAAACTGAAAATACGTCACATTAATAATTATGCATTAACGTCAAATACATGATTATTAATGTGATACATTTGCCATTCCTCCAACCTGCGGAGCACCAAATGTACAAGACAACCTCGGGATTTGTATTTATTACCGCTCTATCTTACTAACATATGCTCTAAGACAAAAATAAAAGACCCATCACGAAGGAACTACCCGAATGGGACGGAAATCGGTAGATGTGACGTATATGTACAGAGAAATAAATGATTACAGTTTTAGAAAAATTGGATGATTTATTCAGGAGAAAGAGCTTCACAATTTGAGCAAGTAATTGATGAGTTGGTCTGCCTCTGGCCCTTATGCGAAAATTTATTCGGCTCGGCACTGGCTGATAGAGTTTTTGGATGTCCACCTGACGGATGTCGTGCCAAATTCTGTCCAATTAGCGCTTTAGATGGTCAAAATGCCTGGTTGGTTGGAGGGTCCTGCTCATAATGTTCAAAACGTTTCCAACTGGAGAGAGATCATGTGACCTGACTGGGCAAGGTACAATCTGGCAAGCAGGAAGACAAGCAGTAGAAATTCTTGCCATGTGTGGGCAGGCATTATCTTGCTGAAATGTAAGCCCAGGATGACTTGCCATTAAGGGTAACATAACGGGAAGTAGAATATTGTCGACTTACCGCTGTGCTGTAAGGGTGCCGCGGGTGACAGAGGGGTCCGGCTATGAAAAGAAATGGCATCCCAGACCATCAGTGCTGGTTACCGGGATGTATGGCGGGCGACAATCAGATTAGTGTCCCGCCGTTGTCAGGGGCACCTCCAGACACATCTTCGCTGGTCTTTGTCTTCGGTCTGGAATCTCACTGCCTGGAGTAGAATTGTCTTCAGTGATGAGTCCCGCCGGCCGCTGTGACCGAGCGGTTCTAGGCGCTTCAGTCCGGAACCGCACTGCTGCTATGGTCGCAGGTTCGAATCCTGCCTCGGGCATGGATGCGTGTGATGTTCTTAGGTTAGTTAGGTTTAAGTAGTTCTAAGTCTAGGGGACTGATGACCTCAGATGTTAAGTCCCATAGTGCTCAGAGCCATTTGAACCATTTTTATGAGTCCCGCTTCGAACTGAACCCTGATAACCAACGAAGACCTGTCTGGAGACGCTCTGGACAGTGGTGGAGTACCAGTCTGATTGTCGCTCTCCACACGGCCCGACAGTCAGAATTGATGGTCTATGGTGCCATTTCGTTTCATAGTAGGACCCATTTGGTTGTCGTGGGCGGCCCGTTACAGCACAGCGATGCGTCGACGACATTCTACGCCCCGTTTTGTTGCCCTTCATGGCAAGTCATCCTGGGCTTACGAATTAGAAAGACAATGCCCGCCTGCGCACGGTGAGAGTTTCTACTCCTTATCATTGTGCTTGCCAAATCCTACCTTGTCCGGATTCTCCAAATTAAGAACGTCTGGATCATACGGGTGGGGCCTTCCAACCAGATGGGGATTTTGACGATCTAACGAGCCAGTTGGATAGAATTTGGCACGATGTCCCTCAGGAAGACATCCAAGAACTTTGTTAATCAATGCCAAGCCGAATAACTGCTTGCATAAGGGCGAGAGGTGGACCATCACTTTATTGACTTGCTCAATTTTGAAGCTCATTCTCTTGAATAAATCATCCATTATTTTTGTGAAGTTGTTATCATTTGTTTGTCTGTACATGCTACATCACATCTGACGATTTCCGCCTTATTCAGATAGTTCCTTCGTGGCATTTTTTTGTTGTCTTAGAGCTTATTTACACTACTGCCCATTAAAATTGCTACACCAAGAAGAAATGAAGATGATAACAGGGTATTCATTGGACAAATATATTATACTAGAGCTCACATGTGATTACATTTTCACGCAATTTGGGTGCATAGATCCTGAGAAATCAGTACCCAGAACAACCACCTCTGGCCGTAATAACGGCCTTGATACGCCTGGGCATTGAGTCAAACAGAGCTTGGATGGCGTATAGAGGTACAGCTGCCCAAGCAGCTTCAACACGATATCACAGTTCATCGAGAGTAGTGACTGGCATATTGTGACGAGCCAGTTCTCGGCCACCATTGACCAGACGTTTTCAATTGGTGAGAGGTCTGTAGAATGTGCGGTCGTGCATTATCCTGCTGAAATGTAGGGTTTCGCAGGGATCAAATAAAGGGTAGAGCTGCGGGTCGTAACACATCTGAAATGTAACGACCACCGTTGAAAGTGCCGTCAGTGCGAACAAGAGGTGACCGAGACGTGTAACCAATGGCACCCCATACCATCACGCCGGGTGATACGCCAGTATGGCGATGAAGAAGACACGCTTCCAATGTGCGTTCACCGCGATGTCGGCAATCACGGATGCGACCATCGTGATGCTGTAAACAGAACCTGGATTCGTCCGAAAAAATGACGTTTTGCCATTCGTGCTCTCAGGTTCGTCGTTGAGTACACCATCGCAGGCGCTCCTGTCTGTGATGGAGCGTCAAGGGTAACCGCAGCCATGGTCTCCGAGCTGATAGTCCATGCTGCTGCAAACGTCGTCAACTGTTCGTGCAGATGGTTGTTGACAGGCAAACGTCCCCATCTGTTGACTCAGGGATCGAGACGTGGCTGCACGAACCGTTACAGCCATGCGGATAACATGACTGTCATCTCGACTGCTAGTGATACGAGGCCGTTGGGATCCATCGCGGCGTTCCGTATTACCCTCCTGAACCCACCGATTCCATATTCTGATAACAGCCATTGGATCTCGACCGACCTGAGCAGCAATGTAGCGATACGATAAACCGCAATCGCGATAGGCTACAATCCGACCGTTATCAAAGTCGGAAACGTGATGGTACGCATTTCTCCTCCTTACACTAGGCATCACGACAACGTTTCACCAGGCAACGCCGGTCAACCGCTGTTTTTGTATGAGAAATCGGTTGGAAACTTTCCTCATGTCAGCACGTTGTAGGTGTCGCCACCGGCGCCATCCTTGTGTGAATGCCTGAAAAGCTAATAATTTGCATATCACAGGATCCTCTTCCTGTCGGTTAAATTTCACGTCTGTAGCACGTCATCTTCGTGGTGTAGCGATTTTAATGGCCAGTAGTGTAGTATTTGTAAGTCACGTGTCTGAGCCATACTGAATAAATCAGTTTTATCCGTTTTCCTTTTTTTTATTTCCAGCTAATTTTCTAGGGATTGATTCAAACATGATCTGGCACTTGCTCAGTTTGCATCGATATAATGACCAATGTCACAAACTATGTCACAAGCAAGGATTTGAAAGTGAGACACTTGCTATCTAAGACTTATTTTTGTTCGGACTCGATACTGGCCTTTAAAAGCAATAGTGTCGACATTTTCATGTTATATCTCGGCAGATACGTTGAGGATAATACACATATCACTGAAGATGTTCCTCAGTTCGTCCAATGATAACTAGATCATCAGCAAATAGCATATTTAAGTACATTCTTTCATTTATTTTGATTTTCTGAGACTAAGATTTTACCAGACAGACTATTTCCATTGGCGCTTAAAGTTAATTGATTCTGGATTCTAGATGACACTGGTGAGGATGTGTCAACTGATTTGATGTTACATAAGTGTGATTACTAGCACCTCCAGTCGAAAGACAGGCAGAAGTAGAAGGATTCGTGTCACGTCTCGTTGTATCTCTTGTTCTCTATTGAAAAAATGGGGGAACACCTTCTTCACTATATTTTAGGTATGATAACGGTCTAATTCGGTCGAAACGAGTCAGTGGAATAAAAAATACTTGTTCTAGACTGAACTTAGTTCAGAGTTATCTGTCATAATACATTACACCTACCAGTGCAAACATTTCAAAATAAAATAGCGTTATCTATTCGAAGAGTTAGTTTTCAGGAAGAATATTTCATTTTGCTACAGATTGAGCTGTGTAAAGAAAGTACATTGCTGCTTGGATCTCTTTGCCTTACTGGGACTGGAACTAGGACCCTTTCAAACATTACAGAAGTTTTCCTGCTAGGCTATCGCTGCAGGGAGTAATCATATGATGGGGAATTGCTAACCAAAGGCTAGAAATTATTTCATTTCATCTGACGCCTGTCGTACATCCAGTAAAATGCCGAATTGCTAACCGTGTATCCGGAAGCTAATCGATCAGATGTGCCACAGCTAATTACAGCGATGCGAATCGTATCACCAGATTAGATAATGTAGCGTGGGCCATTGCGAGGCTGACCCTGGATCCCACGTTATGATTTATTAATGACTTGTGCTGTCCCTAATGGCTAGCATTTAGATCCAGCAAAGTTATATTTTCTACTGTTACCCTAAGAAAGACTTCTAATGGCAAAGTAAACTCATGGCTAGCATTTAAATGCAGTAGAAATACATTTTCTACTATTACAGTAAGAACGACTTCTGACGGCAAAGTAAACACATGGGTAGCCTTTAAATCCAGTAAAATAACATTTTTTACGTTATAGTAAGAAGGACTTCTAATTGCGCAGTAAACTCATGCACATACTGCGGCACGGCTCTTTGATGTGATGTTTAGGATCGAGAACGTATGAAATAGGAGGCCTGTGAAACGTGCGTTCCATTGCCCACTAGGAGAGAGCCTAAGCTTTCAGCAAACGTTAGACATTCAGCTTACCCAAGACTCTACCTTCACTAGTTATCTCTCTCATGGCATGCAAATTCCGCTTGCACTCAATTGCTATCTCTTTCTCTCTCACTCACTAAAAGTTTCTCTGTCACGCTTTCCGTTCAATCTGTCTAGTTTTCTTCCATACTTCTTCTGCTTTCGTCTCTTGCTTGTTCTTTCTTCCTTTAGTTCAGTGTCTCTCGTGCTCTATCTTGCAGTTATGTTTCTGTCTACCTCTCTCGATCCCTCTGCCCCTTCTCACCCACTCTATCCTTCCTTTTAATATCTCTCCATCTCTTTCTAGCATCACAAAAAATGGTTAAAAATCCTTCTCAGGAGCACTGGAAAAATGTCAATAGTATTCCTCAGCCAAGCTCATAACTCCATCGACGGAAATGCACTGTAAAGAATGAAGTAGTTGCATACCTACAATTATATTGAATGGTGGCGTCGTGAGAACGTGAAGCAATGCGGATAATATAAAATGTGTTTCAAAATTCGACGCAGAGCTTCAGGAACAGATTCCTCATACAACAAGAGGAAAAAAGTTTAGTGAGCATAGGCTCTAAATTGAGTACCTTAAGAGATAAAGGCACTTCTTCTTCGATACTGTGAAACAAAACTCTTCTGCTGTAAGGTCTTTGCATCCTACATTTTGAGAGAGGCTTTGTGGATCAAAACAAGAAAAAAGACCCGTTAAATTGAGCTCTAAAATGCACATCTTCAAAGTTATGAGCACTTCTTCGGTAGATGTGTATCACAACAGCGAAGATGAACAAGTGCTCATACACTGAAGAGTCAAAGAAACTGGTGCACCTGCCTAATATCGTGTAGGGCCCCCGCGAGCACGCATTAGTGCCGCAACAAGACGTGGCGCTGACTCTACTAATATCTGAAGTAGTGCTGGTGGGAACTGACACCATGAATCCTGCAGGGCTGTCCATAAATCCGTAAGATTACGAGGAGGTGGAGATCTTTTCTGAACAGTACATTGCAAGGCATCCCAGATATGCTCAATGACGTTCATGTCTGGGTAGTTTGATGGCCAGTGGAAGTGTATTCTTGGAGCCTCTCTGTAACAATTCTGGACGTGTGGGGAGTCGCATTGTCTGTTGGAATTGCCCAAGTCCGTCGGAATGCACAGTCGACATGAATGGAGGCATGTGATCAAACAGGATACTTACGTACGTGTCACCTGTCAGAATCGTATCTAGACGTATCAATGCTCCCATATCACTCCAACCGCACACGCCCCACACCATACCCGTAAACGTCCAACCGCTCGATACAATTTGAAACGAGACTCATCCGACCACGCGACATGTTTCCAGTCATCAACAGTCCAATATCGGTTTTGACGGGTCCAGGGGAGGCTTAAAGCTTTATGTCGTGCAGTTATCAAGGGTACACGAGTGGATCTTCGGTTCTGAAAGTTGATATTGATGATGTTTCGTTCAATGGTTCGCACGCTGACACTTGTTGACGGCCCAGCATTGTAATCTGCAGCAATTTGCGGAAGGGTTGCCCTTGTGTCACACTGAACGATTCTCTTCAGTCGTCGTTGGTCCCGTTCTTGCAAGATCTTTTTCAGGGCGCAGTGATGTCGGAGACTTGATATTTTACTGAATTCCTGTTATTCACGGTACACTCGTGAAATGGTCGTACGGGAAAATCCCCATTTCATCGCTACCTCTTAGATGCTGTGTGCCCTAGCTCGTGCGGCGACTGTAACACGACGTTCAAACTCACTAAAATCTTGATAACCTGCCATTGTAGCAGCAGTAACCGATCTAACACCTGCGCCAGACACTTGTCTTACATAGGCGTTGCTGACCGCAGCGCCGTATTCTGCTTGTTTACATATCTCTGTATTTGAATATGCTTGCCTATACCAGTTTCTTTGGCGCTTCAGTGTAGCTCTTAACGTACGTACTTTAGAGCCCGTGTTTACTGAACGTTTATTCCTAGTTTTGATCCATACTACATCCTCCCCAAACATGAAAAGCGAAGAGTTTGCAGTTAAAGAAATTTGTTTCACAGTATCAATGGTGAAGAATTGCATATAGTACATACATCAAAAAAAGTTTTGCATCACCTCGGTTCCAAGAGTTCCGGAACCTGTACAGGAAATTGGAATAGAGAACAACATGAACATAATTTCTGGCCTTTTTAATGCTCATGAAAACCACACACTTCATATTGTACCACCATACAGCGAGACCTTCAGAGGTGGTGGTCCAGATTGCTGTACACACCGTACCCAGTAGCACGTCCTCTTGGATCGATGCATGCCTGTATTCGTCGTGGCATACTTTCCACAAGTTCATCGAGGCACTGTTGGTCCAGATTGTCCCACTCCTCAATGACGATTCGGCGTAGATCCCTCAAAGGGATCCCTCAGGGTTCCTCCAAGTCATAATCCGTAGGTAGCGGTCGTCCACTGCAGTTTCAGCCATTGGGCGGCATGAGAGAGGCATGTCGCAGACATTTCCTGTCTCTCTGTATCTCCCACATGTCCGAACAATATCGGTTTGGTTCACTCCGAGACGCCTGGACACTTCCGTTGCTGAGAGTCCTTACTGGTACAAAGTAACAACGCGGACGCGATGGAACCGCGGTATTGACCGTCCAGGCATGGTTTAATTACAGACAACACGAGTTGTGTGCCTCATTGCTGTATGAATGACTGGAACTGATGGGCTGTCGAACCCCTGCTCATGCATGGTTGTTTAACATCTTTGGGTGGGTTTAGTGACATCTCTGAACAGTCAAAGGGACTGTGTCTTTGATACAATATCCACAGTCATCGTCTATCTTCAGAAGTTCTGGGAACCAGTGTGATGCAAAACTGTTTTTGATGTTGTATTTAAGGTATGCAGTTTAGAACACATGTTTATCGAACTTCTTTTCTTCTTGTTATATAAGGAATCCATTCCTAAAGCTATACCGTAGAGTTTTGATATACCCTGTACACGCGGAGCAGAGACGAATGGGGAATCGTTCCTCTGACGATACGGGAAGCAAATGGCGAAATAGAGACTTTGCAAAGGACGGATTGTTATGGCCCGGCGCCTGGGAACGAGCAACTCGGAAAAGGCGAAGCTGGTCGGCTGTTCGTGTCCTGCTCTCGTGAGGATCTGTGGAAAGTGGTTGGAGGACGGTGAAATAACGAGTAGGCGACAACGTGTTGGACGTCCACACCTGATCACGGTAGGCGGAGGTGGGTTTGGGTGCTGGGTAAAGCAGGATAGGCGGCGATGTGTGGCTGATCTGACGACACAGTATAGTGCTGCTGGAGACACTAGTGTTTCGGAACACACGGTTCAGCGCACAGTGTTGAAATGGGACTCCGCAGCAGACGACCGCAACATGTTCCCATGATGTTGGCCCAATGCCACTGTCAGTTACGATTGCAGTTTACTAAAGATCTTCGATATTGGATAGTGGATCAATAGGAGCGTGTCCACTGTTCAAAGTGCCGTCAATGCGAACAAGATGTGACCGAGACGTGTAACCAATGACACCCCATACCATCACGCCGGGTGATACGCCAGTATGGCGATGACTAATACACGCTTTTAATGTGCGTTCACCGCCATGTCGCCGTACACGGATGCGACCATCGTGAAGCTGTAAACTGAACCTGGGTTCATCTGAAAAAATGACGTTTTGCCATTCGTGCACCCAGGTTCGTCGTTGAGTACACCATCGCAGGCGCTCCTGTCTGTGATGGAGCGTCAAGGGTAACCGCAGCCATGGTCTCCGAGCTGATAGTCCATGCTGCTGCAAACGTCGTCGAACTGTTCGTGCAGATGGTTGTTGTCTTGCAAACCAGGACTCGAACCCAGATTTCCCGTCTATCGCAGGCGGTTAACTTACCCACTTAAGCTATCCATGCACGCTGATCGGCCCGATACAAACCTCCAACTGTCACTGTCCACATCCACACATTGTAGTCTTACGTGCTTCTCCCTTTCAGCTCACAACATTACATTATTCCCCGCTCAGGGAGAATGACACCACCACAAGAATCCGAGACCAATGAAGCTGATATGAAGAAATTCGGATTCCGTGAATAATTTGGAATAAAATGTCTATGTAGGAGATAGTCAACAAAATATTTTCACATTCGGAGGAAAAACTCGATGGCCGAATTTTCGTGATCAGATGTCGCTGCAACGTAAAACGCCTTTGTTTTACCGATTGCCACCCCAGTTTGAGTATCATACTCGTGACGCTCTCTTCCCTACTCCGCGATAGTACAGAACGAGGTGTCCCTGTTTCAACTTTCTCAATGTCCTCCGTCAGTCCCATCTGGTAACGCTCCCATACCACACAGCAATATTCCAGAAACCGAAGAGCAAGCGAAGGGTGGGCACTCTCTTTACTAAATTTGTTGCATTTTCAAAGTTTTGCCAATAATACGCGGGTTTACGTTAGCCTTTTCCACAACAAATTTCATGTGATGGTTGAAATCTGTTCGTAACTGTAGTCCCTTGGTATTTAGTTGAATCTACAGCCTTTAAGTTTGTGTGATTTATCGTGTAAATGAATTTTAACGGTCTTCTTTTAGTGCCCGGGTGGAGTATCTTACACATTCTGTTATTCACTGTCAGTTTCCATTTTTCGCACCACGTAATATACTGTCGAAGTCGTTTTGTAATTTGTTTTGATTTTCTAGTGGCTTTATTAAACGCTAAACAAGAGCATCATCGTGATGACTGGGTGTTGTGTGCTGTCCTTAGGTTAGTTAGGTTTAAATAGTTCTAGTTCTAGGGGACTGATGACCATAGATGTTAAGTCCCATAGTGCTCAGATCCATTGGAACCATTTGAAGAGCATCATCTGCAAACAATCAATTGTTCAAGAATATCCACGTGTAGAGAGTTCGAAAATGGTAATCACAAAAAAAGATATCGATTACATGACCTTTTTTTAAACGTGAGATGATAATGACGTTTCGTTTGTGGGGCACTCAACAAGCCGGCTATCGGCGATCGTACAAATTCCCAATCTTTTCATAGTCGCCATTTTCCCGAACGATGATGAGATAATAAGGACGGCACAAACAACCAGTCCCAGGCAGAGAAAATCCGCGACCCCGGCCGGGAATCGAACCCAGGACGCCATGATCCAGAGGCAGCAACGCCAACCACTAGACCACGAGCTGTGAGCTTTTCTAAACTTGTACAGTATGTTTCATGGCGATCTGCAAATAAAGATGTAGGCAGAAGCTGAGCAAGAAGGCGTACGATTAGGAAGAGTGCAAAACGTTTTACTTGAAGTATAATTACGAGGATGTTAGTGCGACTCCTCTAACGAGTTTGAGAGACATGTCAGCAACATATCATGGAGTCCATTAGTACTGTTTGCGAAGCTGTGGTAATCTTTGTTGGTAGTGTAGGGTCTGTACTAATTGGACGAGTACTTCCGTAGGCATCGCCAACCCCACAGGTACTGGACGGTGGTTTTATTAACACATTCAATCAGGACAATACATGTGCCACCTTAGTCAGTAGATATGGCACCCTATGACTTCCTCTAATCCCAAATGTAAAGAAACATGTGACTGTAGAGAGTCAAGCTCAATAGACTACGTTAGCTATTGCTGGATATTTTGCAGTCGCTCCATAACCACACGTCAAGGATGAAATCTCGTCGATCTTAAAGGCCGAAGAGATGCCAACCGACTGCCGTGTCATCCACTGCCTTGCGGCGTAATGTAGATGCAGTTGGATGGGCATATGGTCAACTCTCCCAGCCGTTTAGCCGACTTTCCAGACCGTGGAACCACTACCTCTGAACCAAGTAGCTCCTCAGTTGACCTCAGGAGACTGAGTGCATCCCATACCAGACCTCCCACAAGGGAAAAAATCCTTGGTATTACTGGGACTCGAACCCTGGTCCTCTACATGACAGCCACCTACACTGAGCAGTCATCCACGGAAGCAGATTTACTAACCGTGCCGCGCAACACAGTTAGAGGGGCACTTTTTTGAAACTCCATAATTATCTCTCATTGCGACACAGATATTTGAAATTGGCTTAAAGCTACCTAAAACCTTCTTCTGTAACGATGCAAAAGCTTGGTGTCCTGTGGCATCACTCTCGGAATAGGCGACTCTTGAAACAGCAAGGTGTCGGCACGTGCGGAAAGAAGGCCCAGAGCTCGGAAGTTCGTGTGAGTTGTAAGTTAAGTTGGGTTATTGATGTCACATTGGCACCAAATTTCACAACAGTTCTGCCCGATGCCCCTGTGGATGCGTCACACGATGGGAGGGTCGTCACACACCCTCTTACCCACTGTTCACCCCTTCGTTTGACGCCTCTACGTTGGAGGTGAGAACCGCGACGCCCAGCATTGAAATCACAGGTTTTTCTTGTCTGTGGCCGAGGAAACCATTTCAGTCACACCGCCGCTCAGAATCGACACGAAAAGTCCTCAGGAGACGGCATACAGGACGACGTTCTTGACAAATTTTGCCACTGCTGACACCCTCTGGACGATTCATCTCTTTTCCAAAGACTTCGTGGGGTTGCAGCCCCACTGAACGTGATTCCGTCCCTTTGAAATATACCGCGATCGAAAATTGTGCCTTGATGTAGCCGATGGAACCACTAGGGACCGTTCAAAATCATTCGACGAAATCTGAACGTGACACGAAGCATAAAAGGTGTTTATGCTTTTTCATTCTTCCTGTGGCGAGTGAACGGGGGGATGCTCAACAGATATGCCTGAGACCATTTCTTGTCAGCTCTTGGTTGCGGTGCACCTGAAATGATTCCTTCGACCACTCATAAGAAAGCCGTGTGATTTACATGTTGGACGTCGCGGTTCTGGCCTCCATTGCAGAGGCGTCAAACGAAGGCATTAAATGGGAGTAAGAGGGGATATGACGACCTTCCCATCCTGTGACACGTCCACTGTGGTATTGTGCAGAATTTCGACAAAATTTGGTGCCAGACTGACGTTATTAACATGTGTTACACCTCACACGGGCTTCCGAGCTCTGTCCTTTTTATTTTATTTTTTTTCCCACACATGTCGACACCTTGCTGTTTGAAGCGTCAGGGAGCCCGAAGATGACGTCGCAGAGCGCTGCACTTTTGCACCATATCAGAGGAAGATGGTAAAATTTGAAACGTCTGTGTCGCAATGAGAAACAATTGCGGGTTCCAAGAAAGTGACCTTTCTATTGGGTTTGCAATGTATAAACGTACGGTAGCGGCACTATCGTTTATGATAGGGAAAGTTAGTTTTGTGCAATATTCGAGCACAAGTTACAGCCAGGTGCAGGCCAGATTGCAGTGAGTCATGCATACCAACGGTTGCGAAGTAGAATAGAGGACACAGGGCCATCAAATTGCTGAAAGCCGGCCGCGGTGGTCTCGCGGTTCTAGGCGCGCAGTCCGGAACCGCGCGACTGCTACGGTCGCAGGTTCGAATCCTTCCTGGGGCATGGATGTGTGTGATGTCCTTAGGTTAGTTAGGTTTAAGTAGTTCTAAGTTCTAGAGGACTGATGACCACAGCTGTTAAGTCCCACAGTGCTCAGAGCCAATTGCTGAAAGAGTATACATAGCGGTTTTGCATGCCGCAAATTACAGGCAGAAGGGGCCACTGGCCAACCTAGTGTGTTATGATTACGTGATGCGAAGAGGCGTGCATGGCAAAACAGAGGTGCACAGCAGTGTAAAAATAGGTGCGGGTTTCTAACGAGATTCATTTAAGTGTGGCAGCTCTCCTGGACGGCGGGGCGTGTCACATCACCAGCTACACGGCGGGTCGCTGGTTCGACCCTCTGAGGCCGACGCAGGGTCCGTAGCCAGTCTTTCACAGATCGTTGAGTCAACTGCCGGCATCGTGACGAGCCACAACTCCGCTGCCATACAAGGCCGACTCGACTCACAGCAGTGCGTGCACAGGTCCCTGAGGCAGCCATTCCGCGCCAAGCTGTTTCGCAGACAGTGAAGTGGTGGCCTCACCATTGCGGCACCCAGTGACACAGATCGAAAGGAATGGGGGCACTGTAGTTGGAAACAATAAATCACTTGGAAAGCTCGGACGAGTCTTAATAAGGTGCCTTCTACCTCTTCCCCCTACATTTGATGTTGCTGTTATGTTCGGTGGCAGAAGTTGCCACTACAGTACTCAACAAAGTTCGTTGACCTAAACGAGGTTTTCTACGGAAACTATGAGGACATGCTGAAAAGTTTATTTGTAAAAGTCCGTCTTGATAAGATCTATTAGAAATAAAAAAAATTGGTGTAATCAAATAACTTCAGTTAGCTGAAGCAAAAACTATAAGAAGCCTAATGATACAAAATAAAAAGAAGAAATATTTATATGATTAACAGCCATGAGTATCAGCCATACATGCCATAAAGTATTCTGGTGTAGGTTTTAGTGCCAATATATATACATACAGGTACATAGTATGTGCTGATGATGACCAAGACGCATCTGATATTTATACAATTAACTGAGTCCAGCTAGAGTGCATGAGTAACCAATATAGTAAATTTAATAGTTAAATTGCAATATGCGTAGTCATTAATCAAAATTAGATAATATTTCAAAAAGAGCGTCTGACAATAAAACTGAACTAACATAAAATGTGTAGAATTAGATCCATACTTAACATCCACATAAAGGGCGTAAATAACAATCAAGGGAAGCCCCTAGCTTGGCAAAGTAAATAACACACAATTGTCCAAAAACTAGAACAAAAAGTTTAAAAATAATATCACATATATAAATCGAAACCATCCAGCATTGCAAAACAATTAAACCATAACCATTAAGCGGAAGGTAATTAACAAAACAGTGACTATTGTTAAAAACTCGATAGCCGATAACACATTCGGAGTTGCATCTCAATGGCGCCGCCTCGTAGCTGCTCTGTGTGACATCCTTGTTTTCCTGTGGCGGAATTTCCCGGAGAAGGCCGTCTGCTCGCCGCTGGTGGCCGGCTTACACGACCGCACCTCGTGCTGCTGTGGCGCTCGGCGCTGCTCAAACTAGTAGGTTCTGAATACATCAGAATAAGTCATCAGGTTAAACTTATTCTCTTCACTCAGCAGTAACTCCTGTTGCCGCTTCCTGAGCACATACATTTCCATTTCGTCGAGTAGGTTTAGTAATTGTCCCTTTGGAGCCTTATGCAACACTTCCATATTATCCTCAATGTTTCCTGCCTCATGTCTTTCTTTATCCATATGTGTACCGAAAGCACTCTTATTTTGATTATACGTATATTCTCTAAAATGAGTCTTGAAAGTCCTTCCCGTCTGACCGATATAAAATTTGTCACAGTCTTGGTAGGTGATCTAATAGACACCAGGCAAATATTTGTTGCTGTTGTTGCCAACTTTGTGGCGCAGCATAGCAACAAGTTTCTTGCTCTCTGGATCTGTTGTCTCCCTTTTGCCACGTATTTTTGAGTTTTGTTTATTATGAAGGTTGAATACGTCACGGTCCTTATACCAATTTGTCCTGGGTACTTGTCTAATCACTTTTAATTCTTAGGGTGGAGGTAGTTTTAGTTCCCTGTTGATCATGGCTCTGAAGTATGGCCATTTATGCTTCTTAGTGTGACAGAACATCGCATTTGTAATCGTGTCAGTAGCCGTCGTCTGCCTAAGTATGCTAATCTTATGTATTCCATATCTTTTAGTTAACCTAAGCTCCAAAAACATATACATCCTTCTTCTTCCAGCTCCACTGTGAACTTAACTTTTTCGTGCATCCCACTTATTCTTTCTGCTTCCTCACATATTTTATTTTCGTCACCTTTGTGCAATAGCAGGATTTATTTGTAACAGGTCTCAAGATGGCAGGAGCCGAAACCGACAATAGTGAATCGTAGCATGTAACGTGGCGCTGTGCAACGCAAACATGTCGGTGAGCGAGAAACAGCGTGCTGTAATCGAGTTCCGCGTTCGAACAGTTCGTCCACACAGGGAGTACTCTCTCCTTCAGCATGACAGTGCCGGACCACTCATGATCCTTGCGTCATCCGCAACGATCCGACGCCTTGGCTTCACTGTCGTCGACCACCGTCCACGCAGTCCCAACGTGGCCCCATACCATCTTCATCTGTTTCCAAAATTGAAAGAACACCTCCGAAGACTTCATTTTGATAGTGATGAATGAAATGGTGCAAGCAGAAGTGGGGTTATGGCTCCATCAACGATGTCAAATATTATACAGTGACGGTATCAATAAACTGGTCTCGTTGGAAGAAATGTGTTCGTCGTCAGGGTGACCATGTTGGGAAATAATTATGTAGAGATGAAGAATACAGCTATATAATGGTAATAACGTTTGTTTTATTTAAAAAAGGTTTAAGAGTTTTCACATAAAAAATTCAGAGGTATTAGTTTTCAGCACGGCCTTGTAAGTGCATTATTTCAGAAAAGAGCACGCAGTTTTAACCATCATGACGAGGACAGTTACCTCTCCCTGGTAGTTTCTAATCGCTACAGCGTGCAGCATTGTCCTCGGCTACATTCTAAATCTGGACAGCGAGGGAATCCGGGGCGAGACGGCAATGCTAACATTAAAATGCCCACAGTTCAATTAAAATGGCAGAGAAAAAACCGAAAGAAATTCTGCGTGGTATTTGATACATATTTAAACAGTGAAACAAAGAAATCGGATGTAAAGGCACACAGGGGCAAACTATAAGAAAATGACACTGAGCTGAAAAACGTCATGGGATACCTCCTAATACCTTTGTCTGGCGTACTGCAGCAACTCGACGTGGCATGGACTCAGCGAGTCGTTGGTAGTCCCATGCAGGTATACTGAGGCATACTGCCTCTATAGCTGTCCATAACTGCGAAAGTGTTGCTGGTGCAGGAGTTTATGCACTTTTCTAAATGGGTGCTCTGTATTATGTATCTGTGAATTGTAGAGCAAAATGCCAAAGTACTCCACTGACTAGATAAAGGGCATAAAATGAATTTGTTAGAAGAGCTGGAGGCATAGTCACATTACAGAGATTATAAAGACAAAATGTTAGACAAAAAACTTGAGAGTCAATCGGTGAATTTCTTAAGATGCGCCGGCCGATGTGGCCGAGCGGTTCTAGGCGGTAGTTCTGTGTCTAGGGGCCATTTGATTTCTTCAGATGCTTCGATAATATACGTAATTAAAAATATTAACAGATTAACAGATAGAAATAGGCACCATTGTAAAACAGATGTAAGCGAATTAAAATCCATATATTTAAGATAAATATGTTCTGTACAAAAGCATGTCATACTCTGTGGAAGACCTGTAACATTATCTCTGTCTACTACTACGTCTAAAAATATCTTTGTAACTATTTGTTTATGTAAGTTATTCTAAATGTTTACTGTGCACGAAACGTTGTGTGTGATGTTTAATAGGTGTGTGTCTCTGCACAAATGGACCATAAGAAAACTGTAAGTACAAGTTCTTTCAAACTTCGCTATTAACTACATATAAAAATCGAAAGTTAACTAAAAATTGAGCGTTCTTTATCCATTGCAGTAGAGTCAATAAAACTAAGCAGAATTCACACATCGAAAACATTACGTAAAAACGGCGTAGTACTGTACAAATAGAAGAGATACTTGAAAATGGGAATCCTTTCCCGAAACGCATCGTGTCAAATATGAATAAAAGAAAATGTCGTCTGGTAGCAGAAAAGATATTTATAAACAAACCCAACTAAATAGTGACTTTCCTAATTTGCATTTCCTTTTTCAGAACAGTTGTCCCTGCCTCTTCCGTATTTTCTGTAGACCAATTTTGACGATTAGTTTCGCATTCCTATCTTCTAACGATCTATATATATATAAAAAAGAATTGTCACTAACAACGATAAGAAAAATCTGAAAATATAGTAATGTGTCTTAGAAGTGTTAGAAAAATTTGAATACTAAAAAATGAACACTAGGAAATAATGGTACGCTACCTGGGACAGAACAGAACCTCGATTCCTTTCGACCCGTTCCGTTCGGCGCCGACCTGTGATGCTGTATGTGCTTCAGAACACATAAAGCGCTTTGTAAAATAAACATCATCTAAACTCATTAAAATAAGTGGCCTAAAATGCGTTTCGAGACTTTCACGAAAGAGGGAACGTGTAGATAAAGCGTTTTCGCCTACCTCCAAATGAAGAGTTACTATTATTGCAGTAAGCACACGGAAAATAAACGAAAACACGTTACTGGTACAACAATCACAGGCAAACCGTTCTACAATGGCTCCTTAACAACCTTCGATAATAGTTCCTGAAGTTGATTATAGAGTGCAGCACTTTGCAGCAAAATGAACTCCTAGTTCCCTTCTGCCCCGTGGTTCCGTCCTGCTTCGGTTTCCTTTATCAAGCTCCGGTTGGCGCAGTCAACAACTTAGCCATGCCTACCTTCTAATAGCCCCTCAAACAAGATAAAGTACTCCCCAGTTAATAAGTTTGTCATTTATGCTCTGCCCAGTCTTTACTGGCTCCTTTCTGTATCGAGAGCGATCGAGTGAGACACTGGAGGACGGCGGCTCAAATACTCATCCAGATGTAAGTTTTCTGCGATTTCCTTGAATCGCATGAGGCAAATTGAGACAGTCCGAGCTCCGTCTGTAATGCAATCTTCGTTCAATATTCCTTTCCAACGAGAATAGTTTACGGTGACTTTTCTTGTACTGTCAGTATGTCAACACCCCTAATTCACTAGGAATTAATTTGTTTCTTTATATACTGCGAGTGATAGTCATAAATTTTTAATTGTCGCATCCAGGAAAGGAAGTTTCCTGCGGTCCTCGTACGCACTGAAATTCCCTCGCCACACTGCTGTGGCAAGCCGAAAGAAGAGCCACAAAGGAAATGGCGAAGCCCATTTCCACTTTATCAGTGCGCTGCGACATTTTCTTTGTGGTTCTTTCGTCGGCTTGCCACAGTAATGTGGCGAGGGAATTGCAGTGTGCACCAGGATCGCAGGAAAGAACCCGCAGACGAACAAAAAATTAATTGCGCAACTTCATTTTTTTGAGGTGCTAATTAAAAAGTTATGACTACCTCTTGTAGAGGACGATGTGGACAACGCATGTAATTCGGAATGTGACAATGAAGTGAATTAAACGAGTTCTAACATGTCAACAGAAGTCTTTGTATGCCTATCTCCGGAGTTACTAAAGAAAGTGGGGAGAAATAAAATTAGAGAGTTCCAATTATAGTCTGCAAAATATACAAAACATAATCAGATTTACAAAAAAGTATTATGATCGTACTAAAAACAACAAACAATCGCATGTAACTGAAAACTGATGGTTGCAAGAAGAAGCATCGGAAACTACCAGAATACCAGTCTCACGACTTCGCTTCTCAATTGTGGAGCAGAATATAGAACCACAGAAAATTTTCTTAGGTAAGGCGGGAGAGGATGGAGAGAGGGCAAGACCCTAAAATTACCATTTTTCATGAAAATGGGTTGGTCAGTCTTGAGATATGTCGTGTCATAAGTACTAAATTTTATATGTGGCACAAAAAGTAATTATATTCCAGGGAATTGACAGTTATCCATTCCACACACATACGAATAAAAACTCTGTACTCTAGATTCAAGGGGAGGGGGGGGGGGGGGCTCTCGACCCCCTTGCAAACACCCATGCAGAGAAGCACTTGTGCTTAAACGTGGAATGAAAAATAATAAAATCTCACGATGTTCATGACATTTGTGGATTTGTAGTAAGTTTTCTACAATACAGGCTGAATGAAACCTTCCGAGTTCTTAGCCTAATGGGACTGCTGTGGGTTGGGTTGTTTTGGGGGCGGAGACCAAACAGCGAGATCATCGATCTCATCGGATTAGGGAAGGACGGGGAAGGAAGTAGGCCGTGTCCTTTCAAAGGAACCATCTCAGCATTACCTGGAACGATTTAGGGAAATCACGGAAAACCTAAATCATGATGGCCGGACGCGGGTTTGAACCGTCGTCCTCCCAAATGCGAGTCCAGTGTGCTAACCTCTGCGCCACCTCGCTCGGTGGGACTGCTTTATAGAGACAGACGACTAATCTCTAAGAATCAAGTGGGAGTAATAAAAGCGAAAGATCCAGAGTAGTAAACTCTTATTAAGGAGGAAGAAACGGCGTCCTGCAGCTAATTTTCTTTTACATGTTCTATGTGGAGGAATCAACGTACGAATCCGAAGCAAAATCCAGAGGAGAATTAGGGTAGAAAGAGGAGCACATAGCAAGGAAACTTGTTGAAGACAATGGACAGTATATCTAGCTCAGGGCTTGTACGTCGATAAACAAAGCTAAGACAACGCCGTAGTGAGTAGCAGGGGGGCTGACAGATGTTTGCTTCACATCAGAACTGAGATAGACATGGAAGCAGCAGAAGTGAAAGAATTATCACATCTAGGGAGCAAGACAACGCAGGTTGCTCGAAGCAAGGAAGATATCTGAAGTGAAATGAATCGACTCAAACCAAGAAGCTTTTTTTCTGATAAAATAACTGAGCTGGTATAAAATATCAAATAGGCCATGAAAAAGGAGTTCCTGAAACTGTATGTCTGGAGTACAGCACTCTATGGAAGAAAAGAGCAGACCATGGAAAAATCAGAGAAGAAATTAGAAGTGGTGTTGAAACTTGAGTGGACAGATAAAGTACCAAATTAAGAGGTACCAGAAAGCATAGCCGAGAAAAAAAAGTCTATGGGAATCGTTCCCAGAACAACACATATGCTAAGATTTCGAGATAATGTTGATGCTGGAAGGAAGTAAAATAAAGAAAAGAAATGTAGCCGTTAATAAAGTTTACAAAACTGGGTGTTGGGCTTAGAAATAATTTTGAGATGAAACAATTAACACAAAATAGGAAAAAAACTGGAAGAGAACATCGTATCCGACGGAAAGCTGTTAACCATAAAGTAAGGAATTTGTCTGAGGATTAAAGGGCAGGTGACGCTCTGGTTGAGAATTTGCTTCCTTTTTGGGCAACTTACAATTTCTGTCTAACTGTTACTGAGTTTCCTATCTCATCTATATCGCAGCACAATCGTCGAAGCAAACACAACACTGTATGTTACGTATCTCACAAGAACTCATCGAGCAGTGTCTCTAAAAACTTTGTCACAGAAAAGTACCATTCATGTAAGTTCACAAAACCTCCCCATCTCCAAAGTGTCCTGCAAGCGACAAACGTGATAAACATCATACCGTTATTAACTCGGCATTTGCCGTAAAAGATTTGGAGAAACCACGGAAAACCTAAATCTGGGAGGCCGAACTAGAGTTTGATCCTCTGTCCTCCCGAATGCGGGTCCTGTGTCTCAATATGAGGTCAGCACACTCGATCCCTCTCGATGGAGAAAGAATCCAGCCGTTAGTGGACAGTACTTACTGAAAAGCTTATTAACTGAGAGTACTTAATCCATATGAGGATATAAAGGAGGGTGAGGTGCATACAGCTGCTGGCTATGCCAGCCAGAACTCGATACTGTAGAGATTTAGGAGTGCAGCCTAGGACTGCGATTCACATTCTAGTGAGCAGATATTACCAAGGAAAAGTAAATAATCTCCGCATGGCAGGGGAAACTGCGAGTTATTGTAGGTAATATGGATTTGTCCGAGACTTTATAAATGCCAGTGAAACAAATTCTCGCTTATTGTGCTATGGGACTCTTCCGGAAACACACGGTGAAAATTCATCCTGCGTCACACGCGGAACTTAATTACTGCTGTGAGTCGCCTGGACGTGAGACTCAAGAGAACCATTAAATCAGTCCTTCACATTCGACCACACACACGCACAGTGTCGTTTTTCGATAAAGGAACAATAATGAGTGGATATGTGCGATGAATACAGAAATACTTCACATAATTACGTTTCCAGGTTTACTTTTTGAAATAAATTCAGCGGATAATGTACTTATCCCAATACATTTCCTAATTATTCTGCTGCACCACATACTTCTAAACACTGATAACACTTTTCCGAAAGACACAAATTCTTTTACGCTGCTATTTCAGCAGCACACAATCGTCATTTATTTGGTGGCCACGTAAATTGTTTATTTACGATGGAAAGACTATTTAACTTCTCTTACGTCTTGTGGCTTGAGTCAGTACTATATCCAGACACACTTATGGCGGAAGTATTAACTGATATATCGGAACTGTTGTGCGACGTTCCTAACGTTCCTAAACGATTCGTCACTTAAATATCGTGTGTGGACTTCTCTACGGAGTGAAAGATTCATTCTGTAATTCTGTATTCACAATAGCTATCTTGTTTCATTATTATAACGTAATGTAATCATACATGACTATGTTTTTACACAAATACAGGGCTTTCGAAAATTTATGGACGTCAATCCTTCCGTCGGAGTGCTGTTTCTTTTAACAAAATTTAATAAATTTCTATGTTCGGAAGTACATGTCTGTGGCTCAGGATTCTTATTCAATTTTTGTTCCAATACCTTTCAACGACCAAACTGAAATTTCATGTACATGTATGAAATTGATGATGTAAAAGACTAATATGTCCTGAATGATTTACTCACACTCGAAAGGAGCGGAATTCAAGTCCCCGTCAGTCACCCACATTTAATATTTCCTTGTTTTGCCTGAAATGATTAATAATTCAAGCATAATTTCCTTGAACAGGACTCACCCAAACTCCTTCTTCGTCCTTGCCCTATCTAGATTTGCTACTATCTCTCTAATGACCTTGCTGTCGACAGAACAGTAAACCCTCTCTTTCATTTTCTGTCAGATTTGACTCAAATAACTATAGCTCAGTGTTTTCAGAGAGAAAGGAATTGCATTTCCTTGAAAAAGTTACTTGCAAATTTACTCATTACAATACTTTCAAATAATTTCAGGAAGGTATGAGGAATTCTAATTCTCTTTTTCATGGAGACTTTGATCTTTCCTGGTGACCGACGACGCAAGAATTACAAAACGAATCGCAGGCAGATTACTTCATAAAGTAGCTACAGAGTTCTATTTTTGAATTCTGCATAAACGAAAAAATACATACACTGCCGGATTCCACGTATTCCAGGCGAGATAAGGCGCAAAAAGTTTCACATGAGAAACAGCTCTGCCACCATCGGTGAACCTGAAAAATTGGAGTAGCTTTCTACACATACACTGATGGGCCAAAACATTATCACCACCGGCTTAGCAGCTTGCTGGTCCACCTTTGGAACGCAGTAAAGCACCGATCCTGCGTGACATGATTTCCACAAATCCGTGGTAGGTGTCGAGAGGTACGTGACACCAGATCTCTGCGCACAGATCAGGCAATTTCTGTAAATTACCAGCCGGCCGCAGTGGCCGAGCGGTTCTAGGCGCTTCAGTCTGGAACCGCGCGACCGCTAGGGTCACAGGTTCGAATCCTGCCTTGGGCATGGATGTTTGTGATGTCCTTAGGTTAGTTAGGTTTAAGTATTTCTAAGTTCTAGGGGACTGATGACCTCAGATGTTAAGTCCCATAGTGCTCAGAGCCTCAGAGCCTGTAAATTACCGCCGGGTGATATGCGTCTCAGATGTTTTCCATCTGGTTTAGATCAACCAAATGTGGTGGTCAAGACATCATTGTGAGTTCACTACAGTGTTCCTGAAACCACTGTAACACGATTCTGGCCTTTTGATACGGGCAATTATCCTGCCATCATGGTCAGGGAAGACATCAGCACGAGGGGATGCCGGTGGTCAGCATTAATGTTCACGTAGTGCACAATTGCCACGGTGCTATCGATTACAGGTCTCATGAAAGCCTAGGTCAATGTCCCCCATAGCATAATACTGCTCCAATCGGCCTGAGTCCGTGGAACAATGGATGTTTCAAGCAGCCGTTCCCCTGGTTGACAGCGTTATTCTGGCACGACCATCGACATGGCGTAGGAAGGTACGAATTCATCCGACGAAGAGACACGCTCCTATTGATCCACTATCCAATATCGAAGATCTTTTGTAAACTGCAATCGTAACTGACGGTGGCATTGGGCCAACATCATGGGAACATGTTGCGGTCGTCTGCTGCGGAGTCCCATTTCAACACTGTGCGCTGAACCGTGTGTTCCGAAACACTAGTGTCTCCAGCAGCACTATACTGTGTCGTCAGATCAGCCACACATCGCCGCCTATCCTGCTTTACCCAGCACCCAAACCCACCTCCGCCTACCGTGATCAGGTGTGGACGTCCAACACGTTGTCGCCTACTCGTTATTTCACCGTCCTCCAACCACTTTCCACAGATCCTCACGAGAGCAGGACACGAACAGCCGACCAGCTTCGCCTTTTCCGAGTTGCTCGTTCCCAGGCGCCGGGCCATAACAATCCGTCCTTTGCAAAGTCTCTATTTCGCCATTTGCTTCCCGTATCGTCAGAGGAACGATTCCCCATTCGTCTCTGCTCCGCGTGTACAGGGTATATCAAAACTCTACGGTATAACTTTAGGAATGGATTCCTTATATAACAAGAAGAAAAGAAGTTCGATAAACATGTGTTCTAAACTGCATACCTTAAATACAACATCAAAAACAGTTTTGCATCACACTGGTTCCCAGAACTTCTGAAGATAGACGATGACTGTGGATATTGTATCAAAGACACAGTCCCTTTGACTGTTCACAGGTGTCACTAAACCCACCCAAAGATGTTAAACAACCATGCATGAGCAGGGGTTCGACAGCCCATCAGTTCCAGTCATTCATACAGCAATGAGGCACACAACTCGTGTTGTCTGTAATTAAACCATGCCTGGACGGTCAATACCGCGGTTCCATCGCGTCCGCGTTGTTACTTTGTACCAGTAAGGACTCTCAGCAACGGAAGTGTCCAGGCGTCTCGGAGTGAACCAAACCGATATTGTTCGGACATGTGGGAGATACAGAGAGACAGGAACTGTCTGCGACATGCCTCTCTCATGCCGCCCAAGGGCTGAAACTGCAGTGGACGACTGCTACCTACGGATTATGACTTGGAGGAACCCTGACAGCAACGCCACCATGTTGAATAATGCTTTTCGTGCAGCCACAGGACGTCGTGTTACGACTCAAACTGTGCGCAATAGGCTGCATGATGCGCAATTTCACTTCTAACGTCCATGGCGAGTTCCATCTTTGGAACCAAGACACCATGCAGCGCGGTACAAACGGGCCCAACAACATGCCGAATGGAAAGCTCAGGACTGGCATCACGTTCTCTTCACCGATGAGTGTCGCATATGCCTTCAACCAGACAATCGTCGGAGACGTGTTTGGAGGCAACCCGGCTCAGGCTGAATGCCTTACACACACTGTCCAGCGAATGCAACAGGGTGGAGGTTCCCTGCTGTTTTGGGATGGCATTATGTGGGGCCGACGTACGCCGCTGGTGGTTATGGAAGGCGCAGTATCGGCTGTACGATACGTGAATGCCATCCTCCGACCGATAGTGCAACCACATCGGCAGCATATTGGCGAGGCATTCATCTCCATGGACGACAATTCGCGACCCCATCGTGCACATCTTGTGAACGACTTCCTTCATGATAACGACGTCGCTCAACTAGAGTGGCCAGCATGTTCTCCAGACATGAACCCTATCGAACATGCCTGGGATAGATTGTAAAGGACTGTTTATGTACGACGTGACCCACCAGTCACTTTGAGGGATCTACGCCGAATCGCCATTGAGGAGTGGGACAATCTGGACCAACAGTGCCTCGATGAACTTGTGGAAAGTATGCCACGACGAATACAGGCATGCATCGATCCAAGAGGACGTGATACTGGGTACGGTGTGTACAGCAATCTGGACCACCACCTCTGAAAGTCTCGCTGTATGGAGGTACAATACGCAGTGTGTGGTTTTCATGAGCATTAAAAAGGCCAGAAATGATGTTTATGTTGTTCTCTATTCCAATTTCCTGTACAGGTTCCGGAACTCTTGGAATCGAGGTGATGCAAAACTTTTTTTGATGTGTGTACTATACGCAATTCTTCAACATTGATACTGCGAAACAAATTTCTTTAACTGCAAACTCTTCGCTTTTCATGTTTTGGGAGGATGTAGTATGGATCAAAACTAGGAATAAACGTTCAGTAAACACGGGCTCTAAAGTACGTACGTTAAGAGCTACACTGAAGCGCCAAAGAAACTGGTATAGGCAAGCATATTCAAATACAGAGATATGTAAACAAGCAGAATACGGCGCTGCGGTCAGCAACGCCTACGTAAGACAACAAGTGTCTGGCGCAGGTGTTAGATCGGTTACTGCTGCTACAATGGCAGGTTATCAAGATTTTAGTGAGTTTGAACGTCGTGTTACAGTCGCCGCACGAGCTAGGGCACACAGCATCTAAGAGGTAGCGATGAAATGGGGATTTTCCCGTACGACCATTTCACGAGTGTACCGTGAATAACAGGAATTCAGTAAAACATCAAGTCTCCGACATCACTGCGCCCTGAAAAAGATCTTGCAAGAACGGGACCAACGACGACTGAAGAGAATCGTTCAGTGTGACACAAGGGCAACCCTTCCGCAAATTGCTGCAGATTACAATGCTGGGCCGTCAACAAGTGTCAGCGTGCGAACCATTCAACGAAACATCATCAATATCAACTTTCAGAACCGAAGACCCACTCGTGTACCCTAGATAACTGCACGACATAAAGCTTTAAGCCTCCCCTGGACCCGTCAACACCGATGTTGGACTGTTGGTGACTGGAAACATGTCGCGTGGTCGGATGAGTCTCGTTTCAAATTGTATCGAGCGGTTGGACGTTTACAGGTACGGTGTGGGGCGTGTGCGGTTGGAGTGATATGGGAGCATTGATACGTCTAGATACGATTCTGACAGGTGACACGTACGTAAGTATCCTGTTTGATCACATGCATCCATTCATGTCGACTGTGCATTCCGACGGACATGGGCAATCCAACAGACAATGCGACTCCCCACACTTCCAGAATTGTTACAGAGTGCCTCCAAGAATACACTTCCACTGGCCACCAAACTACCCAGACATGACCGTTATTGAGCATATCTGGGATGCCTTGCAACGTACTGTTCAGAAAAGATCTCCACCTCCTCGTAATCTTACGGATTTATGAACAGCCCTGCAGGATTCATGGTGTCAGTTCCCACCAGCACTACTTCAGATATTAGTAGAGTCCGCGCCACGTCTTGTTGCGGCACTAATGCGTGCTCGCGGGGGCCCTACACGATATTAGGCAGGTGCACCAGTTTCTTTGGCTCTTCAGTGTATGAGCACTTGTTCATCTTCGCTGTTGTGATACACATCTACCAAAGAAGTGCTCATAACTTTGAAGATGTGCATTTTAGAGCTCAATTTAACGGGTCTTTTTTCTTGTTTGGATCCACAAAGCCTCTCTCAAAATGTGAGATGCAAAGACCTTACAGCAGAAGAGTTTTGTTTCACAGTACCGAAGAAGAAGTGCCTTTATCTCTTAAGGTACTCTATTTAGAGCCTATGCTCACTAAACTTTTTTCCTCTTGTTGTATGAGGAATCTGTTCCTGAAGCTCTGCGTCGAATTTTGAAACACATTTTATATTATCCGCATCGCTTCACGTTCTCACGACGCCACCATTCAATATCCTAGTGGCCCATAATTGTAAGTATGCAACTGCTTCATTCTTTACAGTGCATTTCCGTCGATGGAGTTATGAGCTTGGCTGAGGAATACTATTGACATTTTCCCAGTCCTCCTGAAAAGGATTTTTAACCATTTTTTGTGATGCTAGAAAGAGATGGAGAGATATTAAAAGGAAGGATAGAGTGGGAGAGAAGGGGCAGAGGGATCGAGAGAGGTAGACAGAAACATAACTGCAAGATAGAGCACGAGAGACACTGAACTAAAGGAAGAAAGAACAAGCAAGAGACGAAAGCAGAAGAAGTATGGAAGAAAACTAGACAGATTGAACGGAAAGCGTGACAGAGAAACTTGTAGTGAGTGAGAGAGAAAGAGATAGCAATTGAGTGCAAGCGGAATTTGCATGCCATGAGAGAGATAACTAGTGAAGGTAGAGTCTTGGATAAGCTGAATGTCTAACGTTTGCTGAAAGCTTAGGCTCTCTCCTAGTGGGCAATGGAACGCACGTTTCACAGGCCTCCTATTTCATACGTTCTCGATCCTAAACATCACATCAAAGAGCCGTGCCACAGTATGTGCATGAGTTTACTGCGCAATTAGAAGTCCATCTTACTATAACAGTAAAAAATGTTATTTTACTGGATTTAAAGGCTAGCCATGTGTTTACTTTGCCGTCAGAAGTCGTTCTTACTATAATAGTAGAAAATGTATTTTTACTGCATTTAAATGCTAGCCATGAGTTTACTTTGCCATTAGAAGTCTTTCTTATGGTAACAGTAGAAAATATAACTTTGCTGGATTTAAATGCTAGCCATTAGGGACAGCACAAGTCATTAATAAATCATATCGTGGGATCCAGGGTCAGCCTCGCAATGGCCCACGCTGCATTATCTAATCTGGTGATACGATTCGCATCGCTGTAATTAGCTGTGGCACATCTGATCGATTAGCTTCCGGATACACGGTTAGCAATTCGGCATTTTACTGGATGTACGACAGGCGTCAGATGAAATGAAATAATTTCTAGCCTTTGGTTAACAATTCCCCATCATATGATTACTCCCTGCAGCGATAGCCTAGCAGGAAAACTTCTGTAATGTTTGAAAGGGTCCTAGTTCCAGTCCCAGTAAGGCAAAGAGATCCAAGCAGCAATGTACTTTCTTTACACAGCTCAATCTGTAGCAAAATGAAATATTCTTCCTGAAAACTAACTCTTCGAATAGATAACGCTATTTTATTTTGAAATGTTTGCACTGGTAGGTGTAATGTATTATGACAGATAACTCTGAACTAAGTTCAGTCTAGAACAAGTATTTTTTATTCCACTGACTCGTTTCGGCCGAATTAGACCGTTATCATACCTAAAATATAGTGAGGAGGTGTTCCCCCATTTTTTCAATAGAGAACAAGAGATACAACGAGACGTGACTCGAATCCTTCTACTTCTGCCTGTCTTTCGACTGGAGGTGCTAGTAATCACACTTATGTAACATCAAATCAGTTGACACATCCTCACCAGTGTCATCTAGAATCCAGAATCAATTAACTTTAAGCGCCAATGGAAATAGTCTGCCTGGTAACATCTCAGTCTTAGAAAATCAAAATAAATGAAGGAATGTACTTAAATATGCTATTTGCTGATGATCTAGTTATCATTGGACGAACTGAGGAAGATCTTCAGTGATATGTGCATGCCGGCCGAAGTGGCCGTGCGGTTAAAGGCGCTGCAGTCTGGAACCGCAAGACCGCTACGGTCGCAGGTTCGAATCCTGCCTCGGGCATGGATGTTTGTGATGTCCTTAGGTTAGTTAGGTTTAACTAGTTCTAAGTTCTAGGGGACTAATGACCTCAGCAGTTGAGTCCCATAGTGCTCAGAGCCATTTGAACCATTTTTTTGATATGTGTATTATCATCACCGTATCTGCCGAGATCTAACATGAAAAAGTCGACACTATTGCTTTTAAAGGTCAGTATCGAGTCCGAACAAAAATAAGTCTTAGATAGCAAGTGTCTCACTTTCAAATCCTTGCTTGTGACATACTTTGTGACATTGGTCGTTATATCGATGCAAACTGAGCAAGTGCCAGATAATGTTTGAAACAATCCCAAATAAAATTAGCTGGAAATAAAAAAAAGGAAAAAGAAAAAAACTGATTTATTCCGTATGGCTCAGACACGTGGCTTACAAATACTACACTACTGGCCATTAAAGTTGCTACACCACGAAGATGACGTGCTACAGACGCGAAATTTAACCAACAGTAAGAGGATGCTGTGATATGCAAATTATTAGCTTTTTAGGGCATTCACCAAGGGTGGCGCCGGTGGTGACACCTGCAACGTGCTGACATGAGGAAAGTTTCCAACCGATTTCTCATACACAAACTGCGGTTGACCGGCGTTGCCTGGTGAAACGTTGTTGTGATGCCTCGTGTAAGGAGGAGAAATGCGTACCAGCACGTTTCCGATTTAGATAACGGTCGGATTGTAGCCTATCGCGATTGCGGTTTATCGAATCGCTACATTGCTGCTCACGTTGGTCGAGATCCAATGGCTGTTATCAGAATATGGAATCGGTGGGTTCAGGAGGGTAATACGGAACGCCGCGATGGATCCCAACGGCCTCGTATCACTAGCAGTCGAGATGACAGGTATCTTATCCGCATGGCTGTAATGAATCGTGCAGCCACGTCTCTATTCCTGAGTCAACAGATGGGGACGTTTGCCTGTCAACAACCATCTGCACGAACAGTTGACGACGTTTGCAGCAGCATGGACTATCAGCTCGGAGACCATGGCTGCGGTTACCCTTGACGCTGCATCACAGACAGGAGGGTCTTCGATGGTGTACTCAACGACGAACCTCAGAGTACGAATGGCAAAACGTCATTTTTTCGGATGAATCTAGGTTCTGTTTACAGCATCATGATGGTCGCATCCGTGTTTGCCGACATCGCGGTGAACGCACATTGGAAGCGCGTATTCTTCATCGCCATACTGGCGTATCACCCGGCGTGATGGTATGGGGTGCCATTGGTTACACGTCTCGGTCACCTCTCGTTCGCACTGACGGCACTTTGAACAGTGGACGTTACATTTCAGATGTGTTACGACCCGCAGCTCTACCCTTCGTTCGATCCCTGCGACATCCTACATTTGAGCATGATAATACACGACCGCATGTTGCAGATCCTGTACGGGCCTTTCTGGATACAGAAAATGTTCGACTGCTGCCGTGGCGAGCACATTATCCAGATCTCTCACCAATTGAAAACGTCTGAGCAATGGTGGCCGAGCAACTGGCTCGTCACAATACGCCAGTCACTACTCTTGATGAACTGTGGTATCATGTTGAAGCTGCATGGGCAGCTGTACCTGTACACGCTATCCAAGCTGCGTTTGACTCAATGCCCAGGCGTATCAAGGCTGTTATTACGGCCAGCGGTGGTTGTTCTGGGTACTGATTTCTCAGGATCTATGCACCCAAATTGCGTGAAAATGTAATCACATGTCAGTTCTAGTATAATATATTTGTCCAAAGAATACCAGTTTATCTTCTGCTTTTCTTCTTGGTGTAGCAATTTTAATGGCCAGTAGTGTATGTACCTGTATGTTGATACCTACACCAGAATATTTTATGGTATGTATGGCTGATATTCATGGCTGTTAATCATGTAAATATTTTTTCTTTTTCTTTTGTATCACTAGGTTTGTTATGAAAAGTCCCCTTAGAGAAATTATGAATGATAGTGCTGCAAAACCTCTTGCATTATCTGATTCTCAAACAGCTGAGCAAAACTTAACGTACTCAGACATTTCTCTCTTTACTTATTCTGATCATCACTAAACTGACACACAATATTTTTAGCGCAGTGCAGTCTGGCTTTCAATAATCCCTACAAAAGAATGGCCCTGACTAACAATAACCTATACGTTTCATGAATCACTTACCTCACAAAAAACTTCGGTACTCGACCTACTGCAATACAGCGAGCGCCAATACCGCCAGCTAAATAAAACTGAAGGCAGTAAATACTGATGGGTATAGTTAGCAAATGACAGATTTTGATAGAGAACAAACAATGTATTTACCATCCATCTTTACCAATTTTCTTTTTCTGCAGACACACGTCCAGATCGTCCGCTTATAACAACTTATCAAAACTCCGGCATCTCTCTCTCTCTCCACATCCACCACTGCTGGTGGCTCACCTCCAACTGCGCAACGCTACGTGCTGTTCACATCCAGCTGCCCACCACTACTCAAACGAATATTCCAACAATGAGTCCAACCAGCCACAGACTGTACACAGCAGCCCGCCGGGGTGGCCGAGCGGTTCTAGGTGCTGCAGTCTGGAACCGCGCGACCGCTACGGTCGCAGGTTCGAATCCTGCCTCGGGCATGGATATGTGTGATGTCTTTAGGTTAGTTAGGTTTAAGTAGTTCTAAGGGACTGATGACCTCGGATGTTAAGTCCCATAGTGCTCAGAGCCATTTTTTTTGTACACAGCACAGTCAGTGGTTTTCACACAGAGCGCTATGTGGCGTTACCAACATAAAAACTTAAACAGCCTACTTACAGTTACAGTTTTTGCTTCAGCTAACTGAAGTTATTTGGTTGTACCACTGGTTTTTATTTGCATTAGATCTTATCAAGACGGACTTTTACAGATAAGCGTTTCAGCACTACTCGTAGTTTTCGTAGAGAACCTCGTTTAGGTCAACGAACCCCGCCGAGTATGTTTATACACTGCACAACAGAACAGAAAGGTCACTTTTTTGAAACCCGTAATTGTTTCTCATTGCGACGCAGAAGTTTCAAATTTTACTATCTTCCTCTGTAACGGTGCAAAAGTGCGCCGCTCTGCGACGTCCCCTTAAGCAGCAAGGTGTCGACACGCGTGGAAAAAAAAAGAAAAAAAATAGGGCAGAGCTCGGAAGCCCATGTGAGGCGTGAGACAGGTTAATACCGTCAGTCTGGCACCAAATTTCGTCAAAATTCTGCACAACACCACAGTGGACGTGTCACAGGATGGGAAGGTCGTCACACGCCCTCATACTCCCATTTCATTCCATCGTTTGACGCCTCTACAATGGAGATCAGAACCGCGACGCCCAACTTTAAAATAACACTGTTTTCTTATGATTGGTCGAGGAAATCATTTCAGATGCACCACAGCCCAGAGCTGCCACGAAAAGATCTCAGGTATATCAGTTGCGCACCCCCCCTCCCCCCCCTCCCCCTCCCATGGGTTCACTCGCCACAAGAGTAACGAAAAAGCATAAACACCTTTTATGCTTCGTGTCACGTTCAGATTTCGTCGAATGATTTTGAACGGTCCCTAGTGGTTCCATCGGCTACATCAAGGCACAATTTTCGATCGCGGTATATTTCAAAGGGACGGAATCACGTTCAGTGGGGCTGCAACCCCACGAAGTCTTTGGAAAAGAGATGAATCGTCCAGAGGGTGTCAGCAGTGGCAAAATTTGTCAAGAACGTCGTCCTGTATGCCGTCTCCTGAGGACTTTTCGTGTCGATTCTGAGCGGCGGTGTGACTGAAATGGTTTCCTCGGCCACAGACAAGAAAAACCTGTGATTTCAACGCTGGGCGTCGCGGTTCTCACCTCCAACGTAGAGGCGTCAAACGAAGGGGTGAACAGTGGGTAAGAGGGTGTGTGACGACCCTCCCATCGTGTGACGCATCCACAGGGGCATCGGGCAGAACTGTTGTGAAATTTGGTGCCAATGTGACATCAATAACCCAACTTAACTTACAACTCACACGAACTTCCGAGCTCTGGGCCTTCTTTCCGCACGTGCCGACACCTTGCTGTTTCAAGAGTCGCCTATTCCGAGAGTGATGCCACAGGACACCAAGCTTTTGCATCGTTACAGAGGAAGGATTTTAGGTAGCTTTAAGCCAATTTCAAATATCTGTGTCGCAATGAGAGATAATTATGGAGTTTCAAAAAAGTGCCCCTCTAACTGTGTTGCGCGGCACGGTTAGTAAATCTGCTTCCGCAGATAACTGCTCAGTGTAGGTGGCTGTCATGTAGAGGACCAGGGTTCGAGTCCCAGTAATACCAAGGATTTTTTCCCTTGTGGGAGGTCTGGTATGGGATGCACTCAGTCTCCTGAGGTCAACTGAGGAGCTACTTGGTTCAGAGGTAGTGGTTCCACGGTTTGGAAAGTTGGCTAAACGGCTGAGAGAGATGACCACATGCCCATCCAACTGCATCTACATTACGCCTCAAGGCAGCGGATGACACGGCAGTCCGTTGGCATCTTTTCGGCCTTTAAGATCGACGAGATTTCATCCTTGACGTGTGGTTATGGAGCGACTGCAAAATATCCAGCAATAGCTAACGTAGTCTATTGAGCTCGACTCTCTACAGTCACATGTTTCTTTACATTTGGGATTAGAGGAAGTCATAGGGTGCCATATCTACTGACTAAGGTGGCACATGTATTGTCCTGATTGAATGTGTTAATAAAACCACCGTCCAGTACCTGTGGGGTTGGCGATGCCTACGGAAGTACTCGTCGAATTAGTACAGACCCTACACTACCAACAAAGATTACCACAGCTTCGCAAACAGTACTAATGGACTCCATGATATGTTGCTGACATGTCTCTCAAACTCGTTAGAGGAGTCGCACTAACATCCTCGTAATTATACTTCAAGTAAAACGTTTTGCACTCTTCCTAATCGTACGCCTTCTTGCTCAGCTTCTGCCTACATCTTTATTTGCAGATCGCCATGAAACATACTGTACACGTTTAGAAAAGCTCACAGCTCGTGGTCTAGTGGTTGGCGTTGCTGCCTCTGGATCATGGCGTCCTGGGTTCGATTCCCGGCCGGGGTCGCGGATTTTCTCTGCCTGGGACTGTTTGTGCCGTCCTCATTATTTCATTATCGTTCGGGAAAATGGCGGGACAGGACTGTGAAAATATTGGGAATTTTTACGGGCGCTAACAGCCGCCTTGTTGAGCGCCCCACAAACCAAACATCATCATCTCACCTTTAAAAAAGGTATTGCAAACAATATTTGCTTTTGTGATTACAATTTTCGAACGCCCTACACACGGATCTTCTTGAATTGATTGTTTGCAGATGATGCTCCTGTTTAGCGTTTAGTAAAGCCACAAGTTAATGAAAACGAGTTACAAAACGACTTTGACATTATATTACATGGTGCGAAAAATGGAAACTGACAGTGAGTAACAGACTGTGTAAGATATTCCACACGGGCACTAAAAGAAGACCGTTAAAATTCATTTACACGATAAATCACACAAACTTAAAGGCTGTAGATTCAACTAAATACCAAGGGACTACAGTTACGAACAGATGTCAACCATCACATGAAATTTGTTGTGGAAAAGGCTAACGTAAACCCGCGTATTATTGGCAAAACTTTGAAAATGCAACAAATTTAGTAAAGAGAGTGCCCACCCTTCGCTTGCTCTTCGGTTTCTGGAATATTGCTGTGTGGTATGGGAGCGTTACCAGATGGGACTGACGGAGGACATTGAGAAAGTTGAAAGAGGGACACCTCGTTCTGTACTATCGCGGAGTAGGGAAGAGAGCGTCACGAATATGATACTCAAACTGGGGTGGCAATCGGTAAAACAAAGGCGTTTTACGTTGCAGCGACATCTGATCACGAAAATTCGGTCATCGAGTTTTTCCTCCGAATGTGAAAATATTTTGTTGACTACCTCCTACGTAGACATTTTATTCCAAATTATTCACTGAATCCGAATTTCTTCATATCAGCTTCATTGGTCTCGGATTCTTGTGGTGGTGTCATTCTCCCTGAGCGGGGAATAATATAATGTTGTGAGCTGAAAGGGAGAAGCACGTAAGACTACAATGTGTGGATGTGGACAATGACAGTTGGAGGTTTGTATCGGGCCGGTCAGCGTGCATGGATAGCTTAAGTGGGTAAGTTAACCGCTTGCGATAGACGGGAAATCTGGGTTCGAGTCCTGGTCCGGCTCAAATTTTCATGTGTCACCGTTGGCTAGTAGATATATATCTGCTGCAGCTGATGTCTAGAAATTCTCATTCACCGGATAATTTGGAATAATATTTCTTACACCAGCTAAGCGCCAAATCATGTATTGGGAGAACTGACTATAGTGAGAAACATGGAGAAATAAGAGATCCTGCAAAAAGGTTTAGGTGTTTATTTTTTTTTCACGTGCCATTCGAGAGTGGAACGCTCGAGAAATAGTGTGAAAGTGATAGTATGAAGTATCTGCCAAACACTTAAGTGTGGATTGCAGTGTAATGATGTAGAGGTACCTGTAGAGGCAAAAGCACAGCCATGTCTAAATTATGCCATCCAGACTTTGGATGAAAAGCCCTGTCGGTAAATCGTTGAAAACAAGAACTCTATGAACTTGCGATATTCTTGTTTTTACATTTGACTGCATTAAAAACCATTTCGTAGATCAAGTTGATGCTTGACTGATGTTATTGTAATACTTTTACTAACGTAAAAAACATCTTTGATCGAAGTCCACTTTCTGTGCCAGACCATGAAATATTTTCGTGATCTGTATTTTCTGTCGGCACTACTGTCTTCGGATTTATGGAAAATATCAACGTTTTATCGACTGATGTCAGGATACTGCTGTGTCGATTGACACTGCAATTTTGAAGCGTCAGCCAAGTAGATTGAGGCAGAATTTGTAATGCCCCTTAGTCAAGCGAGAGACTTTGATGTGCAATTTCAAAGTGCGACCTTACGAGTTTATATATGATTAGAGCTGCAATTTTCTGTGACACGTAGAACGGCCACCAGAGGGCATTTCTGGTAGGGAATATAAGGGGTGTGAACAGCGTAGTATGTTGAATGATCGCTGTGAAGGTTACGGAGACCCGGCGTACTCGTTTGAGGTAGCATTATCAGTATGTGGCAGAATTTGAAAGGAGCCTTATTAAGGGACTGCATTTGGCCGGCTGGTAAAATCATGCAACATCCATATTTGTAGAGTGTTCGGATGTGACAAGCGTACTCGTCGTCAAGGTTCTGGCCGACCACGTCTGGCCACCACAAGGGAGGGACGACGTATTGTGCACCAGGCACATCGTAACCCCTTCATATCTACGCCTGCCGTCCGAGATCAAGTGGTGGACTTCCAGCAACATTCTGTGTAATTCTACATCATTGACCGGAGACTGAGAGTAGCCAGACAAGGGGATTACTGTCCCATGCGTAGGCTGACCTTACCATCGCAACACAAACGGGTGTGTCTGGATTGCTGCCATGACTGGAAGCATGGGCTGTGGATTAATGGCGTAACAATGTCTTCAGCGATGAATCACGGTCCTTCAGTTCCCGAGATGACTGTCGCCGGTAAGTATGGCGGAAACCTGGAAAGAGGTCCCATTCTTCCCATGTTTTAAAAAGGCAAAAAGATGTTACTCCTGGTGTCTTGATGTGGAAAGCCATCGGCTATGAGCTCAGGTCATGGCCGGTAGTAACGGAAGAAACTTGATCCATTTTTCAACAGGACAATGTTCGTGTGTATATGGGGCGTGTCTCTATGAACTGTCTGCTTGATGTTGTACTGCCATAGCCATTGAGATCCACAGACGTGGCCTCGATAGAAGACACGTGGCCAGTTTGGCCGTTAGCTCTGTCCCAATGCCGGTATCCAAGATAGCATGAAGCAGTTACAACAGTCGTGATCAAGTTTGTCTTAGGAGAGGATACAATGGCTTTATGACGCCCTTTCCAACTGAATCAGTGCATTCATCAAGGCCAGAGGGGGTACGATTTCATAGTGATAAGGGGGCTCATACTGGCTACTGCCAAGTACTTTGTAAATTTGACTCAATTTGAAGCAATGAAGTAACATCACATACCCTCTCAGTACGTGAAGATCCATTTCGTTTCTTCCTTAGTTTCTGGATGCTTCACTTTTTTTTCCAGGTGGTGTATATTGTCATTCATCGCGAAACTAAAGTGAGCTGCTCCTGCCCCTTCTTCCACAACCTCAGATCACGGTAACGCTTTTGGAAGTGAGTTGTCGCAGCGCACAAGCAGAGTGCTTCACTCTCGGCGCTGCACATTTCCAGTTTTAGCCGAGCGCTCTGGAGACTGGGTTCTCCGCTGGCTGGCTGGAACCGGAGTCATCCGGGGAGCGGCGCGGCCCGTGCCAACTGGAGTGAGCCAATCTGGAGGCGCGGCATGGAGATAGCATCACGCTGTACCAGCAGATAAGGTCGCCCTCCGCCAGCCTCTGCTGTCGTCAGCGTATGGATACTGCTTCCGGGCAGTGTGTACTGGACGTTACTAAACAATGAAAGAGTTCACAACTTGCGAAACTCTAAAAATTCTTCCTTATATGATTTGTTACTACTAACCTAATTTCTTCGGTCGTTGTTAATATTTCAGGTTTGTCTGCTGACTGACACTGATATCTTTCACAGTTCCTGGCCACTAATTACAAACACTATCTTTTTAGGAAGACAGTTCTCTCCTCTTTCGGCAATATTTCGAAAGAAGTAAAACCTCTCGACTTTTAAAAATAACCACAGAAGGTGTGCGTTATATACAATGTGTTCTGATGTAAAGAACCAAAGATAGGCAATCATTTCTCTACGACGCTACATTTAGCTGAACTACTTGTCCCATGGTGCTGTATATGGTCCTAAGGTTTAAGTGAAATGACCTCTTGCACCCAGTCGACGTAGCGGGCTATTCCCACATCAACATCTTTATTGCTACCAGCACCAAACGAAGAGACTTTCAGAGAGAAATTTAGTTTCATTTCCTCTTATATTTCACATTTAGTTTCACCAATGACAGAGTTTCTTCCAACACGAACCTGTGTTTTGATTGTTGAGAGTGCTACAGAAGGTTTCCTTCTACTGTCTTATTTTTGTGAGCTACAATGACAAGATGCTCATATAACGGACCAGTTTCTACTTATTTATTTCTGGATACAAGGAAAAAAAGGGTCATAATTTCTAGACAGTATGCAAATTACCTACCCGACAGCCCATAAATCTGCGCTACCACTTCACTCGTAGATTGTACGGACACAATTGCTCTGGCGGATATGTCGTACTGGGAGCTGTAGTTTGGGTAAATTACTTACCTCGGCGCTCCTCGAGTTACGTGATATTTAGACACTATCACTCACGTACAAATTTAATATTACCTGTAACCTGAAAAAAAACAGCAAATAGGTGGACTGAAAACACTAAAGAACTCTATGAAGGAGAAGATGTCACAGACGATTACATAAATAGAGTGGAAGAAGTGAAAATTACTTCAGTGAGTCACCAATTAGCATGTCAGAATTCAACCATGCTTTAAAGAACTTGGACAACAACAAAATGGCTGGAATAGGTAACATAGCTGCTGGGTTATTAAACAATGCTGGAGACAAGACGTAACAACTGTACAAACTTATGTATGTCAGCTGTGGCGATGGAACACTACCAATGGAGTTAATGAAAACCCGAACTATTGACATACTTAAGAAAGGGAACGGCAATAATTGTTCAAGTTACAGAACCTTAGTTTTACTAGCCAAACTTCAAAAATTCTTTGCAGTACTGTTAAGCAAAGACTTAAAGCTAAAATTAACTTACATTTTGGACAAAACTAACTTGGATTTAGGAAACGAAAAGAAACCAGGGAAGCTACAATGTCACTACGAATGATCTTAGAAAGAAGAATTGTGATGAACAGGAAAATTTATGTTGCATTCGTTGAACTAGAGAAGGCTTCTGATAGAGTGGAGTGGAAGATATTGTTTGAAAACTGGATAACTGGAATAGACTGGAGACATAAAAGACTGGTTCTCAGTCTATACAAAAATCAGAGCACAGAAATAGATCTTAGTTGCACTAATAAAGAGCCTAGGATAAGAAGAGATACCTGCGAAGGTTGTCTTCTCACTTGATTTACTAAATTTATTTATGTAAATGCAGTACAAGCAATGAAAAGCAACACCAAAAGTACAGACTTTTAGAACGAAATTTAGTTTCATTTCCTATTATATTCCACATTCAGTTTGATCAGTGAGAGTGTTTGTTCCGACACAAACCTGTGTTTTGATCGTTGAGAGTGCTACAGCAAGTTTCATTCTACTGTATTACTTTCATGAGCTTCACACAAGATGCTCATGAAACGGCCAGTTTATACTTATTTACTTCTGAATTTCAGAAAAAAAGTCGGTCACAGTTTCGAGAGAGTATGCGGACAACCTGGCAGGCTACAAATGTACTCCACCACTTTACTCGTAGATTGTTCGGACATAATTTCTCTAGTGGATACACGGTACAGGGAGCTGCAATTGGGATAAATTACTTACTTCGGCCCTTCTCGTGTCACGCACTACTAACTTCATCAGTTATGTAAAAATTTAATATTACTTGCAACCTGAAAAAGTAGCAGATTGGTGAAAAGAATACACTGAAAATAAGTACATTGTATACGGTTTGCTAATGATATAGTAGTCTTCTGAAAAGGACAACAAATGTATGCTAAAAATTTATCTGGCGCCTTGGATAACCATAAACTGAACATTAATGCAAACAACACAAAAATAATGGTGATTAATAAATTGAACGGACAAGTAAAGGCAACATTGTAATAGGAAATTAAAATTTTATACTAATTCAGGTAAATGAATTTGATACTTGAGAAGTACAATAATAGATGACAACAGAAATATGATGGATATCAAAAGAAGAATTCCAGCGAGTCAACAAACATTCAGAAATATTAGTATTTTATTAACAAACAACCATTACCACCGAACAAGAAAGATATTCATCAAGATATTTATTTGAGCTTTTTATGCTATGGGTATGTAGCGTGAACTCTGGTGAAAAAAGAAAACAAAAAACAGAAGCTGTACAGATGTGGATATGGAGAAGAGGTAGGAAAATGTCTTGGACTGAAAAAAACCTAATGAACAAATACTTAAAGAAATTAAAGAGAAAAAGGCGTTGATTAACGCGATACAGAGAAGAAAAACTAAATTTATTTTACACCTAACTCGACATAATAGCCGGGCTCCCATAAAGTAAGTAAGCCTATCCAGAGAACAAAAACTAAATTTATCGTACACCTAACTCGACATAATGGCCTCATAAAATACAGGGCTCCCATAAAGTAAGTAGTCCTATCCATTTTCACTTTCCAGATGTGCTACAACAAAATAAACATTATATTTAGAGTTTTAGTAGCTAATACTGTTCAGCATGTCCACCTTCATTGGCAACACACTGTTCCCATCGCATTGTGGTTGCGTGGAACACGTGCTATAACATTTGAGGGGTTATTCGCCGTTTCAGTTCATTCAAATGTGGCACCCTGGTAGCATAAACTCGGCACTTGATGAAACCACACGCAAAAAAGTCCAGGGGAGTGAGGTCGGAGGAGAGAGCAGCCCACATGCGACCTGCAGCTCCTCCCACGCAGCTGTTAGGAAAGGTCTCGTACAGATAGTCCCGGACAATGCTTGCATAGTGGGGTGGTGCCCCATCTTGTTGATACATGACAGAGGCAAGGATACCATCCTGTTGCAACTGTGGCTGCAAGAACAACTGCAACATGTCCAGGTAGGTTGCTCCAGTAATTGTCTTTCCAGCAAACGTGAACGGCCCATAGATGCTATCTTTCATGAGACGAAGCCACACATTGACTTGGGAGAGTCCCGTTGGCACTCAGTGAATTCATGGGGGTGCTCCTTTGCCCAGATCCGGCAATTGTGTTTGTTGGCGACGCCGCAGAAATGGAATGTCGCCTCGTTGCTGAACATAACACGATTCATCAGGCCCTCCTCGGCTACAGCCTCCAAAAGATCATGAAACATGGCTGCTCGTGCCGCAAGGTATTCATCCTCTAGCTGGTGAAGCACCTGGATATGATGTGCCTTCTTTTTAAGGACGTAGTGAAGTACTTTCCACACTGTGGGTTTCGGCATGGATAGTTCACGACTCAGCCGTTGGACTTCTTTCGATAACTCCCCTCACACACTGTATAGATTGTGGTCTGACCGGTGGTCGCCCAGCGCGTCTCTCATCAGCTACAGATTCTGTACTCCGGAATTTGTTGACGAGCTTCCGAATGGCAAGTCTTGTAGGGGTATCCTTCCGATACTTTCTCTCAAACGGCCTCTGGACTTCAGCATAGGTTTCGCCACATAAACGATGTTCAAATGGTTCAAATGGCTCTGAGTACTATGCGACTTAACTTCTGAGGTCATCAGCCGCCTAGAACTTAGAACTAATTAAACCTAACTAACCTAAGGGCATCACACACATTCATGACCGGGGCAGGATTCGAACCTGCGACCGTAGCGGTCGCTCGGTTCCACACTGCAGCGCTTGGAACCGCACGGCCACTCCGGCCGGCTAAACGATGTTCCAGAATTGTGAGTCTTCAGGCAATTGTTAACATTGTGATGTCTCAGGAATAATCCACATGTACGTTTTCCGCAAAATGGATGCTTATTTTATGGGAAACCTGTACATCTTGAAACGAAAAAATTCTGGGAAAAAGATCAAGAGGCTGGCTCAGAACATCCACATCACGAAGTGTTATATGTGGAATGAACTGCAGCAAGTGTAATCAAAAGGTAAAGATGGTGAGGATCAGAGAAGGGTGGTTACATCAGCAAGGCGTTGGCATCAATGTCTGATGACGTTGAAACATGATCAACATGAACAAGATGTCCGCAACATTGTGTCAGGAACCATCACCTGTGTATGAAAAGGTACGTTTACATGAAAAAAAAAGCCGCCTATTTCCAACAATATTTCCCAGAAATGTGCGGCAACATAGTCGGCCACACGAACTGCGTCCTCATCTTCGACAACATTGCCGGCATATGTCACCTGATAGTGTTTGCTACAGTACACTTCCGGCCTAGAAGCATTTACAAGAGCCAGACTATGACTAAGTGGACGAAAGCGAGCTAGTGTTCAGTACGTGAGTGTTGCACTCCTTCTTTTGAGTTGCACAAGGAAAAAAGTTAGCAAGAGAAAGAGAAATAGGGATATGTGGTTGTGTTCTTTTTTGAGTAAGGGAACTACTTCCGAAACATTAACTCCTGAACTGGTATTCGATAAATAACGCTTCCAGAATCCTAAAACATGATCCTGAATACATCATTTAAAAGCAGTTCCTTCAAGAACTGGTAAGAACTATATCTATATGAAAGACTGTACATCAGTTACAGACAGATTGACAATCACACTTACTGGTGACTCAAACAGATGTTTGACTTATATCTGAGGTAATTTTCATCAATAAGGCTTTTTTACCAAACATTAGCAACGATTTGATGGAAACATTCAAGGAATTCATCGAGCTGTAGGAAGTAGATTTTTAGCCATCGTAGCGTGCAGTCGCGTTGACTTAGTTTGGTGGTCAAATGACTTGTCTAGCACTACACTTTCAAGTAAAATAAGAATAAATATTAAACTTAAAGCGGTTTTGTTTTTGATACAAATAGAGCAAATTGTTGTGAAAGAACTATAGGAATGGGTGTTGAGGTAATTAGTGGTGGGAGACTAACTCAGTTGGAAGAGAACATAAAGAAAATCAGTTCTGACCAAGTCAGAGGGAACATACTGGTACTCGTCTGGTGTAATTAATACGCCACGAAAAATCTAAATTAGGACAGTCAGGCTGAGGTCTGATGAATGATATTTCCATATAGGGGAGCAGTGTTTCGGTCGATGCTTCGCCCCCCTGTATTGGTTGACAAAACCCCAGAATTTTTGGGAAATCTGTTAAGTGGTGCAGGACCTATGTACATGGCACCACTATGCCATCTTAATCACATATGGCTGTGACACTGTTCTAAACATCATCAGAGTTTTGATTCAGTCGGACCCGTCTTTCGGAGCCAGCCATGACAAATGTTGTTGTTTGATGAATATCTCGTCAGAACAGGATAAGATTTCAACCGAGTGAAAAGTCGGAGCGGAAAACTTTGTATCCCATTCTGAATGTACAAAAAACTGTATGTGAACTGTAAGAACATATTAGCTTTTGACAAGATCGAGTATCGTATCATAATTGACGTCACTCATATCAAAGAATGTCTCTGACTCAGAACATAAAATGTACTGGTCAGTAGGGGTATAGTCGATAGGGATGTCAGCAAGCAGCACGCTTCGATTTACAGATGTGATACTACCATTTTTTTATGAAAGACTTCTTAATAAAACGCTTTTACGAACTACACTTGGATGCTGCACATAGCTCTAGATGTGCATGTGAGTAAACGTGTTCTCTTTGAGTGACATGAGACGCTCTACCGTTTGGTTAGACAGTATGTTGTAGCTAAATTCATTCCAGTCACCATTAGCGTCCCTTCGCCGACTTCATGCTGGTAAGTGCATTTTATATGTCTGTTCATCTGTCTTTCACCTGTTGCAGATTATTCGCTAATAAAGTAAACTTTGTGCTTTCTGGTAAGATTTGATTTCACGGCACTAGAGTGTACAGTACAAAGTGTATATATATTTTCTTGAAACACTTCAGTGATACATTTCTGGTCTCGAGGTACCATACACGCATTTCTCCTGACGTGCATCACAGTTCTGTGAAACTATATTAAGAATTACTAACTCACCACTTACATACAACTGCCGTATAGAGTTGCAAAAGAAATAAAAAATAATAGTGAAAAGGGCGCAAGAAAAGAAAACAGCAGAATGGAGACTCGACCACATCGGTGGATAAAGGTTGCAGGAGCTGTGCAGCGATGAGGAGGCTTGCACAATGTAGACTAGAATGGAAAACTGCATCGAGAGTCTTCGGATCAAAGACTACAACAGTAACAACTTTGCACTCTTCATCGCGAGACTTTAAGTGTCTGAGATAACAGAAACGTCGTAAGAAATCAAGTCAAGTGGAGACTCTTTGTGTCGTATTGATTCCCAGCCAGTGGTCAGTCGACGAGTTTGAGTGTTTTCGTATTGTCACAGGCCTACAGTTCGAGGAGTAACAGTTGAGTACTTAACCTTGTTTCGCTGTCTACTTCAGGCTGTCGACAGATATGCCTGATATAAAAACCTGTTTCATAAGTGACCGCAAAATGACAGACTAATATGCTTAACATCGGTTTTCTGGAGAATTCTTGAGCATATTTTAAGTTAGAATATAATAAATTTCCTTGAACGAGAAAAGCTTCTATCTAGAAATCAACACGAATTTGGAAGGCATTCAAATCAAATGGTTCAAATGACTCTGAGCACTATGGGACTTAACTTCTGAGGTCATCAGTCCCCTAGAACTTAGAACTACTTAAACCGAACTAACCTAAGGACATCACACACATCCATGCCCGAGGCAGGATTCGAACCTGCGACCGTAGCGGTCACGCGGTTTCAGACTGTAGCGGCTTTAACCGCTTGGCCACACCGTTGAAGGCATTGCTCATGCGAAACTCAACGTGTCCTTCTCTTGCGTGATATATTACGAACCATGGATGAAGGGAAAGAGGTAGAGTCCATATTCCTAGATTTCCGGAAAGCATTTGACACAATGCTACAATGTAGACTTTAACAAAGATCCCAGCATATGGAATAGGTCTCAGATGTGTGAGTGGCTTGCAGAATTTTAAGCAGTAGAACAGAACAGGCGGCGAGTGTTCATTGGGGACAAAGGCATCGTCAGGAGAAGTGATGAGACTGCTCTGGCTCTCTGTAGACCCTCCTCAGTCCAGAGCTTAGATTTTATGAACGAAAAGTTTATGTTGGCGTTCAGGACCAAATAGTATTAAAACATGAAAAATTGGCGTGACTCACCAAAATGTCATGAAAATGTTCTAAGTGAATACTGTTTATCTTAGAATGTAACGAAATATGTGCGGTATTCAGAAAACACAATATTAAATTCCTCAAAATTATGAAACAATGTATTCAAAAGTGAAGGCATAAGTTGTTGTCAAGGAACGTCCTAGCCTACATCAAAAAAAGAAGTGAATGTATTGTTATGAAATAAACACTCACTTATTCGATGGCGTAGGGTATATTAGCATATTACATCGTATTCTATTCTTATTCTAGTCCAAAATTACTAAAAACAAACAGAAATTACCTTTACTTCTAGCACTTGAGGTCGATTGTAGGCAAGACGTATGGTTGACTTCGTTTAATCAGGAGAATTCTTGGAAAGTCTAACACATATGTAAAGGACACCCATACAACTTTCCTGTGCAACCTATTACTGAGTACCGCTCGAGTGTTTGGGAGTCCCAACAGGTCGGATTAAATGAAGACATCAGAGCAGTTCAGAGGCTAGAGCTTTTACTGGTAGATTCGATCAACATGCAAGTATCACGGCAATTCTACATGAACTCAAATTAGAATTACTGGAGAGAAGAAGACGTTGTTTTCGCGAAACGCTATTGAGAAAGTTTAGGGAAACAGCATTTGCGACGGACGATAGAGCGATCCTATGACCACGACCACACATTTTGCGTAAGAATCTCTAAGACAAGGTAACAGATATCTGGTATCGCACGCAAGCATATAGACAGTCGTTTCTCCTTCGCTCCATGCCGGTCGCTGTGGCCGAGCGGCTCTAGGCGCTGTAGTCCGGAACCGCGCTGTTGCTACAGTCGCAGGTTCGAATCCTGCCTCGGGCATGGATATGTATGATGTCCTTAGGTTAGTTAGGTTTAAGTAGTTCTAAGTCTAGGGGACTGATGACATTAGATGTTAAGTCCCATAGTGCTTAGAGCCCATTTTGAACGTCGCTCCATTTGCTAACGGAAGAGGAAAGGTGCCGAGTAGCAGTAGTACTAGATATCCTCCGCCATGCGCCATGTGATGGACTGCAGAGTATACAGGAGTTGGATAAAAATATGGAAACACCAAAAACACTACGCATTATCGTGCCTAATACGATGTCGGAAAACCGTTGGCATTCAAAACAGCTTCCATCCGTCTCGCATCTCGGAATGAATAAACAATGGTCTTGTATGGTTTTCAAGGGAATCTTATACCATTTTTCCTAGAAAATAGTAGAGTTCAGGTAACGATAATGGAGTTGGATGGCGATCACCCACACTTCTCTCCAAAGTAGACCACAAAAGCTCAATGAAACTGAGATCCGGTGACTTTGGTGGTCATGGAAGATGCGACGATTCATTCTTGTCACAAAACCAGCCTTGGACGATGCGAGCTTTGTGAACAGCGGCCCAGTCGGTTTGGAACACAGCATGGCGATTTGGAAACAAAGATTATGCCATGGGACGGACCTGATCAACCAAAATCGTCACATAATCCTTGGTTGTAATGCTACCTTGCAGAATAACCATTGGGCCCATGGGCTACCACGACAAGGCTTCCTAAATCATCACTGGACCTCCGCCATGCTTCACTGTTGTGACGTAAATTCGGCTAGAAGCTGGAAACAGTGTGAAACAAGACTCATCTGACCAAAAGACTTTCTTCCATTGGTCCATAGTCCAGTTGTTACAGCTACGGTACTACGTTTCCCTCTCTACATCTACATGGCTACTCTGAAAATCACACTTAAGTTCCTGACAAAGGGTCCATTGAACTACCTTCACACTAATTCTCTATTATTCCAGTCTCGAACAACACACGGACAAAAACCAACACCTATATCTTTCCGAGCGAGCTCTGATTTCCCTTATTTCATGATGATGGTCGTTTCTCCCTATGTAGGTCGCCAAAAATATTTTGGTATTCGGAGGAGAAAATTGATGACTGAAATTTCGTGAGAAGATTCCGCCGCTACCAAGAACACCTTAGTATTGGGACACGGCCGGCGCCATTCCAAAATACCGTCACCAACCCCCACCCCCCTCCCCCCACCTACGTATACGCGCTAGACATTTCAGTATTGGGACACGGCCGGCGCCATTCCAAAATACCGTCACCAACCCCCACCCCCCTCCCCCCACCTACGTATACGCGCTAGACATGAAATGTTTTCATAACATGTTTTTCCAAAACATCGTTAGTCGACAAGGTCGCACGCAATGTATCCGGCATGTGTTGCCTCTCTAGTCGTTATTACCGTAGCGGGTTGTGACATAGAGAGAGAGAGTTAGCGCCATCTCTCTCTACGCACGCAATGTATCCGGTGGGGTGGTGGAAATGGCTGTATCCAATACGATCCCTTAATTGAGTCACATGTTCGACTTCTACCAATAGGATTCAACTATCCTATGACCTCATTGTAGAACATATATAGGTTAAGTTCCGGGACCTCAGTCTTGGTCACTCAGTCAGCGGGAGACTAAGAAGAACAATCATGAAGCACCAGTCGACCTCCAGTGGAGTCACTCAGAACAGGATCAAACGGAAAAGTAAGTATCATATTTCACATTATTCTATCTCGTTCATTATCCTTATTATTCAATGTTTTCACTTATTCGCTAATATCTAATCATTCATCTTCTTTTTTCAACAGAGTCAAACGCAACCATGCTTAGCTCCGCAGACGCGTCCGAACCTGCATCCTCATTAGCTTCGTTAACCATCTCATCCGGACCTACACCAGCGACAGCCGACTCATTTAATCCAGTAGCGACCACGTGGGATCCTGTAGCTCACATGTTGGATCAGGACAAGGAGTTGCTGCTCTCCGTCCCACTCAGCAACTTGTGTGATGAAGACGCTCGATCTGCTCACCACACAACGAATTCAACCACTGGTGGTGTTAAAGATCAACTAAATGGTGGTCAGTACTGGATGCCTACATATAACTCATCACAATCGAACACTCCCGTGATAGTGCAACCACCGAGTTTAGATACTGTAAATAAAAAGAATACGTCTAGTGCGGCTACGCTATTCACCACGACATATAATTTAACCTCCAGTGGTTCCAAACGTGTGAACATTGCTATAGACGTCCATCATGTCTGGGGGATCCAAGCTATAATGGAGATTGAAAATATTTCCAAAAGTGTTAAAGTCCCGATTTCCGAGTTCGACTGGGCCGGGATCTGTCATGCAGAGCGCTACATCAATCAACAAATGACCACCGAATATGACCCAACTCATCCCCCACCAGAAATTCGTCTTGCCGATGTCACACTTTCCATTACTACTGTATATGATGACTGCGCCTTATGCATTAAATCAGGTGTCGACAGCGTCTATCTAAGGCATCCGTCAGTTATCAAATTATTCAACCTAGACTCCTCTATACGGTTTGCTCTCGAGAGACTGAATCGTTGGGTTCCTAGCATAGAGGCAGCATATAGTGATGTTAAAAACTCTCTACGTGTTAATAATATACATATTGACGATTTTGAGCAGCATCTTCGTTCGCATATGGCCATTAAAACTACAGACATCCAATTGAAATGCGTGTGTCAAAAACCAGAGTACTCAGAGTCACCTATCGGATTGCGTGAGATACGTGCAGAATTTATTGCCAACCAAAGAGAATTATTTGGTATATATTGTACAGGTTCTAAGAAGAAACGTGCAGATTATGATAACACCTCAGAAATAGTACATCCAATGTATGATTTTTAAATAAATAATTTATATTTAATCTTATCTCCTGTTTCTCTTTTATTTCAGACCATCACTCCTATTATAATCAAATTGATCCAATAATTTTTTAATTCTACTCAAATTATGACCATCTTACTCTTCATACATGTGTTCCTCGTGTAGACAGTATAGCTCAATCGGTTAATTGATCGAACTATACTGGCTACACACAAATATTATTATTATCCTCTCAGTTATATTTTCTATATATGTCAAGTACTTGTTTGTACATGGCTCATTTACTATCATGGCTGGCTGGGTGAAGCACCCTCACCACAAGGACTTTGTTGTCGGTGACTGGTCATGTGAAGATTCAAGTGAAGAGCAGAAGAAGAAGAAGAACAAGAAAAACGGAATTCTCCTTCCCGATAATATAAGAGCAATTATTGTAGGCCCATCCAACTGCGGCAAGACTAATGTCCTCATGACTCTGCTAACTCATGTGCAAGGTGTCCGATTTGAACATGTCTGTCTATTCTCAAAAACACTCTTTCAACCCAAGTATCAGCTATTGCATGAGATATTTCGAGGTGTAGATGGCGTTACATACACAACATTCAGTGAAAGCTCTGATATCCCCCCACCTGAAGAAACAAAACCAAACACAGTATTCATATTTGACGATGTTGCAGTAGAAAACCAAGACCAAATTCGCAAATATTTCTCTTTCGGTCGCCATATGGGTGCTGATGTATTTTATCTAACTCAGACATATTCCAGAATCCCCAAACAACTTGTTAGGGATAACGCAAATCTCATTATAGCCTTCAAGCAAGACAATCTTAATTTAAGACACATTTACCAAGCACATGTGGGGACGGATATGTCGTTCAATGATTTCTTAAAGATATGTGCAGACTGTTGGAACCATTCACAATATGGGTTTCTCGTTATTGATAAAACAAGAAAACTGTATGAGGGTAGATACAGACGAAACTTTCAAGAATTTTTGCATATATAACAAGGTAATAGACGTTAACACATCAGTCTACGTCATACCATGGACAAATTCGCGCGTATGTCCACCTCTCAACCTGAGATGATTGGTGTACACAGACAGAACATTCGCTTGTACATGGATGCGAAAATTCAAGCTATGGCTCTTAAAGTTGCAAGTATGCGCAGGGAACTAGAGACCTATTACCAAACCCTTCTGAGAATGGTGAATCAGTTAAATGAGCTAGTTAATCAAGTCAGTAAGAAAGTAACCGACTTAACTGAAAAGGTCGATCATATTCAGAGAAAAATAGATGTAGACCTCATTGTTGTCGATAAGGGTGATCGTGATCATACTAAGAAGCTGAAGAAAATGAATGCATATATAAAGCCTCATGTCGCAGAGACGTCTGATTAGTATACGTTGAGATGTCGACGACCAAACAGAAAGTCATTCAAGCCCGTAAAGCAGTCCGAGAGAAATTACGATTGCTTAGGTTAGGGTATATTGATCGTCAGCAAACACTAAGAGAGACCTTTAAGCCCGTTACTGAGTCTCTCCGACAGCTCTCACCAAAAACAAAAACGACCCAAAACGACAGTCAAGCCATTGATGAATTCATTATTAGTCACGCACCAGGCCAGATAGATAGAACATTCGGCGTTAGCCCAGGAAGACCATACATGTTGGGCACGCATCCCATAACTGTAACAGAAGACAAAATACAAATAGCTGATAGACAGTTTGACCGAACACCAGGCTTAATGAATCTTATTTTCCTAAGACCAACTAAAAAACCTATAAATTATTCAGTTAGTGATAAGGACACGTACCGTCAAATACTACACATGACTGGTGTACACAAGATCACCAAAAGCCTAACCAACAGGAAGTATAAAACCATTATAAAACCAATACTTGAAGACCAAAACAACAACAACGGTGCCAGCAGCGGAGATGGTATTGACATTGGTCTTAAGGCAGTGAACAATCGAGTCCCTCAGTATATATATTATGACGACCCCAACGAACTAATAGATCGACTACGTCTGCTCATGGCATCAGCTGCTGCAGGTAATACAGCTCATTCGAATGAAGTTATCTCCATAATCTCTGAGCTTCGAGAGAGAGGTATCATCAAATAAGTATGGAGACCGTAGTTCGAGAACTACACAAACCAGCACGCAAAACATACCCGCGCAGGCATGTCATAATTAAAGGGATAGATGACTTGTGGCAAGCTGATCTTGTAGATATGCGACAATATTCACATGAGAATAATGGCTTCAAATACATTTTAATTGTTATTGATACATACTCCAAATTTGCATGGGCAGTACCAGTCAAGACAAAAACCGGACCAAATGTCGCTGATGCTTTTGAACGCTTGCTACAGATAGGAACCAATCGATGCCCTGACAATCTCCAAACCGATCATGGTGGTGAGTTCTACAATAGGTACTTCAAGACAGTGATGCAGCGGTATGGAATACATCACTACTCGACATTCACTCACCTGAAGGCAAGTATCGTAGAGCGCTTGAACAGAACAATAAAAGGTAGAATGTGGATGCGGTTTAACCTTCGTGGCTCATACAAATGGACAGATATCCTCCCAGAAATAATTGTTCAATATAATAGAACCAAACATAGCACAATAAAAATGCGGCCAATTGATGTTCGTGATAACACACTCATGGATACGGTATACTTTCACATTAAGATACTGGATCCACGCAAACAGAAATTTAATGTAGGTGATTTGGTGCGTATCTCAAAACACAAGACCGCATTTGAGAAATCATACCTACCGAACTGGTCAACTGAGATATTTACAGTTTCAAATGTGAAGCGAACGAATCCTAGAACTTATTTATTGAAAGACAGTAAAGGTGAAGAAATTGCAGGCTCCTTCTACACTGAGGAGATGCAGAAGAGCTCACAACCAGATCTTTTTCTCGTGGAGAGAGTCATAAGACGACTTGGAAATAAAGCCTTAGTCAAATGGCTTGGTTTTCCTGCTACACAAAACAGTTGGATTGATGCCAGGGATTTGCTATATAATGAACATTCATCGTCCACAACCACCACAGTAGCCTGACATGCGCGATCGAGGGCACATTAGAGGAGGCGGTGGTGTTCTGGACAAACTACCTTTGGAATTACACATCCCGGGCTATAACTACTGCGGACCTGGGACAAAGCTTCAGAAACGCTTGGCGCGAGGTGATAAGGGAGTGAATCTGCTTGACGAAGCGTGCATGGAACACGACATTGCATACGAAGCAAATAAAGATCTACCAAGTCGTCACATTGCAGATAGGATTTTAGCTGATAAAGCTAAGGCGATACGGAAAAGAAAAGATATTGGTATAGGTCAACGCATCGCAGCATACACAGTTGATAAAACCATGCGCGGAAAAATCAAGTTAGGATTAGGAGTGATGAATTTCAAGCGCGTTATGAACGCTGCACGTCGCGCACTAAACATGAAGAACAAGAAGGGTTCTTTGAAGAAATGTATCCTGACAGCCATGTATGCAGCTAAAAACGCAATGAAGGACAAAGAATCACCAACGAGAAGATCCGTTAAAGCACCTCGCATTCTACCGATACCCAAGACATCCGGAGGTTTTATTCCTTTTCTCATCCCAGCCCTCTCCGCGCTCTCAGCGGTAGGTTCGCTCGCCGGTGGGGCTGCAGCTATCGCTCGAACAGTCAAGAATGCGCAAAACTCGCAAAACCAGTTAGAAGAGGCGAGAAGACATAACCGCATGATGGAAGCAGCAGTCATTGGAAAAGGTCTATACTTGAAACCGTACAAGAAGGGTCTTGGTCTATTCATAAATAAAAAAAAAAAAGCCCAATAGCGGTCCTACCAGATCGACCACTCACAAATACAGACCTTCTTAAGTTTGTTAGACATAAATTCAAGATACCAAGATTCCGTGGTGTGTTTATGAGGGATACATTACCTAAGACTATGTGGAAAACTGGTGAATGCGGTATTGTGAATTTAGATGTTGTCGGAGGTCCTGGCACCCACTGGGTGGCGTACGTTATGAAAGACGCTGGGGTAGTCTACTATTTCGACTCCTTTGGTGACCTGCAACCACCCGAAGAATTACAGCAATACTTCACTCACAGAAGACATGTGCTATACAATTATCAACGGTATCAGGACTTTAACACATACCTCTGCGGACATCTTTGCATCATCTTTCTCTTGACGTTCACAAAGAAGAAGAATAAGAACAAGAACTAACGTATATAAGCAGGATGTTTAAACATTCATTCATCAGTTGACGTTCAGATGCAATGTCGTACACTTTGACGTTGAAAGGACGGTCATCTGTATTGCGTGCAAATTACTTCCCACCAATTGATTTGAGTGCAGGTCAATGGAGTGTTGCATTGATTGGACTGGAGACGTACAACAGCATCCCGAATATCACCAACACTAACAATAAATTGCATCTCGATATTAATGGTGAAAAAGATATTCTTGAAATAGAATCTGGTGCATACGATATTGACGATTTAAACGAACTCTTAAAACAGTCTGGAAAAGGCATTGAACTACGTGCAAACATCAATACACTTAAATCTGAAGTAAGGACTCTAAATGCAACCATTGACTTTAGCCAGAAACATTCAATAGGACCCCTGCTTGGATTCACAAAAGGGCAGATTTTGAAGAAAGATCCAACTAAATTTTACAAGTCCAATCAGTCTGTGGATATACTCCCAGTCAGCACAATACGTGTCGAGTGTAACATTGCTACGAATTCCTATCTCAACGATACTCTCATTCACACTATTTACGGATTCTTCCCCTCAGTTGCAGCGGGGTATAAGATTGTTGAGACACCTGCCAATGCAATATACCTTCCAGTGACTGCTCAGACATTGGGCTATTTGGAGCTGCGTATTGTGGATCAGAATAATAAACTTGTCGACTTTCGCGGTGAGGAAATCATTATACGATTACATCTAAAACAAGATGGGCTTGCGGTATAAAACAAGTGCACGCAATACACAGCGCGCCACTTCGCTACTGAATAGCAAACTGATAACACCTGTGAACTACGAATTTCTTAAATCAGTTGGTCTCAAACCCTGCAATGACGTCATCACTCAATATAACCAATCCAGTAGAGTATGATGACAGAATTATACGTCAAGAATACTTCTCTCATAAATCTTACGCTTCAACCACGTTTAACAAGAATGATGAAATCAGGATTGTCATACAACACCAGGACACACTCACTCTTCCGTGCAAGAGTTTCATATATCTCGAAGGGTCATTCAAGAAAACTGATGGCACCGATACAGTGGGGTCCAAGCTGACACGCAACGCATTGGCATTCCTCTTCCAAGAGATTCGCTATGAACTGAATGGTTCTGAGATTGATCGTACACGCAATGTTGGTCTAACATCGACCCTTAAAACATACGTCTCGGCATCACCAGCAGATCTGCACAGTTTAGAAAATGCTGGATGGTTCATAGACGATGCGGAGGGTAGAACACCCCAGGAGTACAAGCGATTTACTGCATGCATACCTCTAAAAATACTTATGGGATATTTTGAGGATATGAGACAGATTATTATGAACGCTAAACAGGAACTTATTCTCGTGCGGAGTGCGACAGACAATAACTCGTACATTCAAGGAGCTCAAGAAGAGAATAGGATCACAATCAACAAATTAATATGGAAAATGCCTCACATCAGTGTATCCGACGAGGAACGATTGAAGCTTTTGAAAGTGTTGAATTCAGGCACATTTCTGTCACTGACCTTCCGCTCATGGGAGATCTTTGAGTATCCAGTGTTACCGACCGCGAGCAGACAAACATGGGCTATTAAGACCTCCAGTCATATCGAGACACCCAGATTCATTATACTTGCGTTTCAGACTGATAGAAGAGCAAATACATCAAACGATTCCACCGTGTTCGATAACTGCAAGTTAACTAACGCCAAAGTCTACCTCAATTCAGAATTCTACCCATATGACAATCTACATCTGCAATGGAATGAAAATGTATACAGCCTCGCGTATGACATGTATGCAAGGTTTCGTCCTTCTTACTATGAAATTGCTGAAGGAGAGGGAGGGGGGTGTCTACTGAGTCCTCGTAAGTTCAAAGAGCTTTCACCGATCATTGTAATAGACTGCTCTAAACAGAATGAGATAATTAAGTCTGGACCTATAGACGTTCGAATTGAATTTGAATCATCGACAAATTTCCCAGAACACACCGCTGCATATGCATTAGTCCTACACGACAGAATAATCAATTACTCACCGCTCACAGGTGTTGTGCAACGAGCTGTATAAATGAAAATATGCTGTCCTATGCATTGATCATTTGACGATGGCAACTCAGCCTGTGAAGATCATTGCAGATGTTCAAGGATTCCATGATGGAGAGCGAAGACAGTTCGTATTTAAACAAGTTGCTTTTGTGGCCTACACACAAGACGCAGGAATAATTGAAACCTTCTCCGCAAATATTCGATCACCAAGACCGTTCACGCAAGTGAAATCTTGTAAAACACGGACCAGTGCATTGTGGTTAACTAATTTTTATCATGGAATTCACTGGGATGATCCCGGCATACCCTATAAAGATGTGGTGATCGCACTTAAATTATTCGATCACAAGGACACCATCGTTTACGTGAAGGGAAAGGACAAAACCTCCTGGATGCGTCAAATATTTAAATTTGCATCTATTCAAGACCTTGAATGGTACGGTTGTCCATCCATCCATCGACTGAAGAACGATTACCAAAAAAATGCATTTGTATCTGCATATGAGAATGTAAAATTACTTTTCACTTTTATTAGAAATAAATAATAATTTATAAGATTGAGTGTTTTTTTCTTTCTATGACATCCAACGTCCCTAGTATTGTAAGTTTATCCTTTTTATATTGTATATGAAGGGAACTGTCCGAGAGAGACACATACCCCGGCCTTTGACGTGGAATGAGCCTACTGTCATAGTTAGGTGCGGATGCCGATCTCGCGGTCTCCGTCGAAATCGACAGACACGCGCAGCCGCTGACGCTTGGTAGGGGGTTGCACCAGTTGCCGACCTCGCGGCCGCTGTGGAAAGCGATGCGTCAGATTACGCTCTCTAAAGCATCTGTTGACGTAGGACTGTAAGAGATAGCGATGCATTGGGCTGTGTGTGTTCGTGACAACTAGCAGAAGTCCTGCACTTGTGATTAAAAGCAGGAAACCTTATAACTTTATGCATTGCGATGTGGCTGTATGTACGTATTCTGCATACACACATAAATAAATTTATAATATTTTTAATAAAAAGAATAATCATTATTAGGGTATCAAATAATAACAACATTTTTTTAGAAGGAAATAACTGAGTTTATTATTGAAATCAGAATTTAACATTTTTCACATTATATATAAATATGAGTTTACAGATATAAGATTGGTTTTTAACCAAAAATCTGAAATTCGACATCTTTTTAGACAATTTTTTAACAATTTTAGATAATTAAGAAATATATATAAGCATTCTCTTCAGATAAATTATATATAATTTTAAAGCTAATGCAGAGGTACTACCCTATCTTACAAAGTATCTAATACCGCTAATGAAGTTCCACCAGAAAAACAAAGCACTTTTAATTAATACCAAACCTATTTGTTTCAAGTCAATGACTCTAAACATTTTCGAAAAGAACAACAACAAATTGAATATATATTTTTTTCCAAGTAAGTCGATTTAAAGATTTTCAACTACAAGAACAAGGTGAACATATATATTTTTCTTTAAAGTGGACGTCTAGAAACATTTTCCGCTAGAACAAGCAATTGAACACATAGAAAGAATTTAATTAGGGGAATTCATACACTTAAAAACTAGTTCTGACTGGATGGCTAGCGGTAGGTGAAACTTACAAACTAAAATCTAAGCTCTATAATGACTAGAAGTGATGGATATATTAAGTGAGAAAATTTTATTATTTTTTTTTTGTTCATACAGAAGTTAATTGGTTAAATTTATAGCCTTTTCATATATATATTAATAATGGTCAGCAATATGTAGATATAAAGACTACTTTATTTATTATGATTTTCTTTGAAAAAATAATGATTATATTTACATACACACACACACTTAACACAAGTTCGCGCTCATTCGCACACTCAGACATGCTTGGAAGCACGCAAACTGATACACGCAACAAAACACTCTCATCAACTATTTACACTATGATAAAAGAGCCATACTATTTCCACGCATAGCTCACATTCATAACATTCACACGCTCATTCCCTCTCTATCACTCAACCAGAGTCCCCCACCCCTACTTTCGTTTCAAGTAAATAGTGTGAGTATGGGAGGGTTCCCACCCCATCCTCACAAATGACTCTTTTATCGTCATGAGGAGACAGTCCGACTTTAGACTGCAGCACAGTGTACACCTCGTGAGCTCGTGATCGAATACTAGTTTGTTGAACCATGTGTGGATGAGCGCCCTCAACGCTACGACCGTACAGGCACTGCAAATAGTCCTCGACCGTAAGCGCACGAGACGCGATCCGTCTAACACCCTTTGCCCGCCTCAGAGTGTTCCCGTCTACTGTGCGATATGCATACATTTTCGATCTCAGTCCCACAAACTCTACAATTGGTAAACCATTCGACTCGTCTTTCATGAGACCGATAACCTTCTTGTTCTGTGGAACAATACCATAAGGATTATTGATCTCATAAGAAGAGGTGTCAAATTCTTTACCATTGCACCTAATTACTTCATATGGATCGCAGTTCTTGATCCAGTAGATAAAGCTGTCTGTATCCATATAAAGTAATTTTGGATCTATGAAATGAGGTTTCGCAAACTCATAGTGGAATCGGTACATGTAGAATTTGGAGATATCGAGTATACACATCCCCAAATAGATGGGTTTCATAAACTCTACAGCAGTCTTCGACATCTCCACAGCAACAAAGTTTTCATTGAAGATGGTGGCACGCTTAAAATTTGGCCTGGCTATACATTTTCTCACGCCGTAACGCCCTTCCCATGCGGTTCTAATAACAATATCGCGTTCATTTCTTACATTTTGCATAGTTTTCCCGAAAATGGAATTATTCATTAATTTATAAAAGTCTTTTTCAAAATCATTACTCGCGACCGCCCTCTTTTCGGTGTTTAGTTCAATATACTCCTTCAACCAGGGGGATTGCTTGAAGGAGATTGCCCGGGTGATTTTAATGAGCTCCATTCCTAATCTGAGACACTGCTGGAGGTTACGATAATGAATAATATACCTCTGCTTATCCCCAACAGTGGCCATCAGTTTAGGGATGGTGCTTCCTCGTGGAATTTGTTGCTCTGGACATAACGGCAAGTCGCTTGTCTCTCCATGCAAATTATTAGGGTACGCGATGTCTGCCTCAAGCACATATCCTACATCAGAATCGGCCGCAAGACCCATTATCTGTCCACCTAATCCCTTCAATTCGTCTTCAGGCACCCATTGGAACCCGGCAACCGGCAGCGGTTGCTTCATAGCATGCCCATATAAATTGTTAACATCTAAGTACAAAATGTAACTAGAATCAAGGGATGCGTTGTACTCGACACCCATCCGCGGATTATTTGCCTTGGCGTGTCTGTGAACACATTGACAAAGTCCGCCGCGGATCCCTCGCTCAAAAAATAGAAGCATTGAAGCATCAGTCAAAAGTTCAATGTTGCAATCCGTTTTTTTGAGCATAGCGTCCCAGGACAACCCAGGTGCCGTGTAATAAAAGGCAGGGTCCAGAGAGTACGTGGTCATACATACACTCCGGAACTTTTCGAAAACATCTGCAAGCAAACGAACGTCCGTGTCCATGTATAACCTTGCATATTCTCCCAAATTGGGGATGTTGAATTCCTGCCATACATTAACGGCATGCTCATAATCTGTGTTAGTTATGGTATCGCCAGTGAGAGTACTGGTAAAAGAAGTTATGTCGGGAAGCCTGGTTTCATTTAGTTTTGCCATACTATCAAGATACTCGTACGGGAAAACTCCTTTCCTCGTCGCAAGTTGAAACTTTTCCTCATCGGTAAATGCAGATCGAGTGATATGCATATCATTCCGAGGTAAAGTCTCAACAAGTTTCTGGAGCGAAGTTTGCATAAATCGTAGAGAGTCAAGGAAGCGGAGCGTAATTTTCGGCGTCATTCGTTTTGAAAAAGAAATGTACTTTTCAACACTTTCAGGCAGGATATTGACCTGATCCTTCTTCATACCGAACTTAGCCAAGTGCTCAACGAGAAAATGAGCGTCATACCCGCTCAGATTATGAAAAAAGACGGGTATGTGTGTAGGTAACTGATACTTCAAGTTGCATGCTTTGTGGGCTGCACCGCGGAACTTACCCGTAAGATGACAATGGTCTCTACGAGGAGTCTCCGCTTTTCTATCTAAGGCCAGCCCGCAAATATGACAATTAACAGCCTTTTCATACAAGTCATCATTTTCCTTTGATTTGGTCATGGGAATATTGATGCTGTAGAGCTTGTGAATTTGCCATGAAAGTTTTTCAAGCTCAGTGAGAAGCCAAACCGCCGGATCGTCCCCTACATAAGACTGATAGCTATTAAGTTTACAATCATATGCGCATACAACTTGGAACGCAGCCGCATAAGGTACGTGTTTTTGTGTGAAGGTTGTGTGTGAGGCTAAGGGATTCCCTTCACAACGAGTAATAGGAGCCAGCAAGCATTCAAAATCGGCGTACACAACAAAAGGACAACGCTGCTGGTGGTGAGCATTTTTAAATTTAATGAATTTATTTTCCTCAGTGGGCATAACAACACGTACCGGGTCCTTGCATGCACAATCTAATAGATGTGTCGCTAATAACTCTTGAGATGAAAAATAATTCAAACACCTTATACAAATATGTCGTTTATGATCATTTTTACTTAACTGGGAGGAAATGAGTCGGGACATGTCTTTGATCCAGATGTAGTGATAATTATCACGTTCGGAGAAGAGCAGCATGTTGACATGCAACTCTCGTTCACCTGCAAATTTTGAGAAATGGAGGGGGCCTACTACTGTATGCTTGTTCTGCTCATCTGACTTGCTTTTCTTCTCCAGGCCATAAACGTGGACCGATATTGCGGTATTCTGAGCCTCAAACTTAGGTATGTCCTGGATTCTTAAAGGGAACTCTATTCCGTCAAAGTTATACAGTCTCTTAATATCTTTGACTTTGTAACTGCTGGGACGCTCGGGATGATGTTTGTAATTGTAATTTCTCTCGCAAGCCAGGACTGACCATGCAAAACACGCATTATCATAGTTATTTTGAACATTAATGCACGCCTGCTTTTTCTCAATATCTATAGGGAGTTTAATATAACTAGACCCTCCATTCATTGGATCATAGACATGTATATGGATGTCGAGGTGTGGTATACTGCTGAGCGCTTTAGCGGATCCACGTACTTCCATCTCGGAAAATCGGGCCATAATAGCGCTCAAGGTGGATTCTCTATACCACTCAGCAATCGATGTGCTCCGAGAAATAACGCCATTGTCACCCCATATATAATGCAGAGTAGCCGTCTCCGCGCCACCTTGATGTTTAGGGGGGTGACTCAGTTCACAGCATAACACAGCACTGCATTTAAAGGCTTTAAATTCCGGATCTTCTAAGAGTTTGAGGAGCTCGGTCTCCAAGACGGGGAGGCACGCCTCCAAAAACCTTACAGGATCGCGATACCTCCCGCCTGGATTCTCAATTCTGGTGAAAGAGATTCGCCCCTCAAACGCTCTAGCAACTGCTGAGTATTCTAAGGGAGTCATTACGCCGTTATTCTGATCGACTTCGTTATCGATAGGACGGGTGAGAGAACTACCGCTAGCCATAAGGAAATTACTATTATTACTGTTGCTACAACTAGGAGTCCACCCGATAGATGAATGGGTTGGTGATGGGTGATCGTAATCATCATCATTTGCGGGGAGAGGTATACGTCTCGTAACGCGTACCTTGCGTGGGCGGCGGCGGTGAGCTGCTGCTTCTAGAGGAGGAGGGGGTGACAGCCGGTTTGAAGGGCCAGGCTGTGGCGATGGCGGACGGGCTGCGCAGCCAAACGGTGGCGACAGCGCTGGGGGAGGAGCTGGTGCGTGTTCTGCATCCGCTTCCCGCGAAGCCCTTATAGGGGCTACGCAAGGCGCGGCGTGTCTTTGCGGTTCGGTGCGCCCGAGTCCCGCCCCCGCAACCACCGCTCTAGGAACACGGCCTACGCCGTGTGATATACCTGTAAGATAAATAAGGAAAAAAATTAATTTAGTGATTTATATTTAAAAGAGCGATACATAATAACAATAAGAGTAGATAATGGTGGTTATGTGAAGGGATGTTAATGTTCAAAATTATTCACCTTCTCCGCTCTGACTCCATGGTTTGAGCAACTCATTGCCAAAATCAAGTAGATCCTCAAACCACTCAGGTAGGTTGATCTCCTCCTCAAACGGGTCAGGCAGGTTGGTCTCCTCCTCCTCCTCTAAAGACTGAGTGTCCTGTGTGGCGGGCGCCGTTTGAACGCTACCGCCGCCTCCTTGAACGTTTTGGGTGGTTGAACCGAATTCTGAATTAGGCGCATCTACAAAGAAAAGACCGGCTTATGAGGACTAAATGTATACAATCAGGAAACGGGTATATATTAGATGAAATTATTTAAGTTTAAGAAGTGTGATTGTATTATAAATGTACTTACATTCGAGCTGCGCTTGAGCTCTTTCCATCTCGATCTGGTTGTCTAGATTAACCAAGATTTGCTGGAAGAAATCTAGAAAGATGGAGAAGACTGAATATAATATCGCATATGGAAAGGGAAGTGTACTTTCAGTTAAGTGATAGAGAAATAAGCGGACCAGCAAATTTAAAAAAAGGAACGAAATGAAATATTTACAAAGAGCACTGCACAACGAATATAACAGATACACAACACGTGGAAGCTCTATCTTTATAGCGGATACGGTAAATTAATTATAACACATACAACATGTGGAAAGTCATTCTTTACATTGAGATGTCCAAAACGGTTATAAGACTTAACACATGCACAAACATAGAATCCGTTAAAAGACTTAGTAAACTTTACAGAGAGAGATCGAAAACGGGTATAACATATGTTACATACAACACATGGATGAACAATATTTATAGAGAGCAGTACAGAACAAATGTAACAGTTAAAATAAAAGATTCATACACCTAAGTTAGAGGTAAAAAAGGCGTGGATAAACAATTTTTATAGAGAGAGAGATTCAAAAGGGTAAAAAACGTAAGCAGGAACACACAGAGACCAAGTGGAGGAGCGATCTTTATAGAGAGCATTATAAAGATATGTAGCACTCATACACAGAGTTAAAGGGTGTAGATATCAGAATTCTGAAAATGTACTTACCAGGGAATGGAACTTCGTCCACATGAGCACGTTTGCTGCTGCTGCTGCTGCTGTCACTGGCGGTTCGTTTCATTTTTACACGTTTAATTACGAAGACGTGACAAGTATTGGATGAATGAAGTATACGAGCAGTGTGAGAGTGAGGTAGGTCGGGCATTGATTTATATAGGTCCTGCCTAGCGCGTCACAACCCCGCGCCGGTAATAACGACTAGAGAGTCAACACTTGCCGGATACACTGCGTGCGACCTTGTTGCTGTCTACTAACGGGGGTTGTGACATAGAGAGAGATGGCGCTAACTCTCTCTCTCTATGTCACAACCCCGCGCCGGTAATAACGACTAGAGAGTCAACACTTGCCGGATACACTGCGTGCGACCTTGTTGCTGTCTACTAACGATGCTTAGGAAAGGACTCTCTCTATGTCACAAACCGCTACGGTAATAACGACTAGAGAGGCAACACGTACCGGATACATTCGGTATTTTGGAATGGCGCCGGCCGTGTCCCAATACTGAAATGTCTAGCGCGTATACGTAGGTGGGGGGAGGGGGGTGGGGGTTGGTGACGGTATTTTGGAATGGCGCCGGCCGTGTCCCAATACTCACCTTCGTTCTAGTGGTGTCTACTTCGAATCCGTGTATCATGTCCATGACACTCTCATTCATATTCCTCGATAATACGATATATGCTACGGACTTTCTCGAAGTACTCAGTTAATCCTCTCTAGTAAAGACCCCAGACGTCACAGCAGTTCTCCAACGGAGGACGGACAAGGGTAGTGTGGGCAGTCTCTTTAGTGTATACGTTGCATCTTTTAAGTGTTCGACCAATAAAACGCAGTCTTAGATTCGCCTTCCCGACAGCATTTTATGTGTGTTCTGTCTAATTTACATTCTTCGTAATTGTAATTTCTGTTTATTTAGTTGAATTTACAGCCTTCAAATTTAATTGATTTATCATGTAACCGAAGTAGAATGACCTCGCACTTTAAATTATTTAGGGTCGATTGCCAATTTCGCACCATACCGATATCTTATCTAAATTGTTTTACAATTGGTTTTGATCTTCTGATGACTTTACTAGATGAAAAATAACAGCATTTTCTGCAAACAACGTAAGACGGCTGCCCAGATTGTCTCCCAAATCGTTTATTTAGACACGAAACAGCAGATGGCCTATAACACTACCTTGGTGTATGCCAGAAATCACTTCTGTGTTTCTCGATGACTTTCCATCAATTCCTACGAACTGTGACCTCTCTGACAGAGAATCACGAATCTAGTCGCATAATAGAGACGGTATTCCATAAATACGCTATTTAAATACAAACAGCTTGTGAGGTAAGGTGTCGAAAGCCTTCTGGAAATCTAGAAATACGGAAAAAATGTGAAATGATCTGTCAATAGCACTCAGCACTTCGTGTGATTGAAGAGCTAATTGTGTATCAGGAGAACGATGTTTTCTAAATCCGTGTTCACTTTGTGTCAATAAGCCGTTGTCCTTGGGTAAATTAATAATGTTCGAACACACTATATGTTCCAAAATCTTTCTGCATATCGATGTTAATGATATGAGCCGGTAACTCAGTGGATTACTCTTATTGTTCTTTTTGAATATTGGTGTGACCTGTGCAACTTTCCTGTTTTTGAGTACGGATATTTCGTCGACCGAGTGGTTGTATATGATTGTTAAGTATGGAACTATTGGAACAGTATACTCTGAAAAAGAACCTCATTGATACGCAGTCTGGATTGGAACACTTGCTGTCATGGATTTAAGTTGCTTCACTATTCCGAGGACATTTGTTACTCATGTTGGCAGCTGTTCTTGATTCGAATTGTGAAATACTTAGTTCGTCTCGTATAAGCATCTCGCATTGAAGAATGCGCTAAATTAGGATCTCCTGTAAAAGATCTCCTCTCCTGGGGATTTTGCGTTCGCTTAAATTTGGCATGCTGTTTCCATTCTTTCTGCAACACTGTTCTGACTTTTTTTGTGTACCATGGGGGATCAGCTCCGTTGTTTGTTAATTTATTTGGTATAAATCTCTCAAATGTCGTCGATATTATTTCTTTGAATTCAAGTCACATCTGATGTACACATTGTTATTTTGGGAGGAGTGGAGAGTGTCTCTCAGGAAGGCGTCAAGCAAATTTTTGTCTGCTCTTTTTAATAGATATATTTTTCGTTTCTTTTTAGTGAATTTTGGAGTTACGGTATTCATTATCGTTGCAGCAACTCTGTGTTGACTAATCCCTGCATCCCTTTTGATGCTCGTTATTAGCTCAGGATTATTTATTGCTAAGAGCTCAGGTGTGTTGTCACAACTGTTTACTACTCGAGTGGGCTCGTGACTAATTGCTCGAAATAATGTTCAGAGAATGCGTTTAGCACAATTTCGGATGAAGTTTTATGCGTACCTCAGGATTTAAACATGTATTTTCGCCTACATATCGAGGGTAAATTGAAGTCACTACCAATTATGATCGTATGAGTCGAGTACGTGTTTGAAATTAGGCTCAAGTTCTCTTTCAATCTTCCAGCAATTGTATCATCTGAGTTGGGAGGTTGGTAAAATGATCCAGTTATTATTTTATTCCGTTTGCTAAGAATGACCTTTAACAACTCACACGAACCATCTACTCCAATTTCGCTACAAGGTAAACTACTTCTAAGAGCAACAAACACACCACTGCCAACTGTATTTAGCCTATTCCCTCTGAAGACCGTTAGGTCTTTCGCAAAAAAATTCGGCTGAACTTATCTCTGGCTTTAGCCAGTTTACAGCGCCTATAACGATTTGAGCATCAGTGCTTTCTGTCAGCGCTGAGAGCTCTGGTATTTTCCCAACACAGCTACGACAGTTTACAACTGTAGTACCGATGGTTTCCAGATCCACGTTCTTCCTGTGTTGGACCTGCACACTTTGAGACTGAAGCCCTTTTTGTGTTTCCCCGAGAGACTCTAACCTAAAAAACGGTGCAGTTCATGCCATGCAGCCCTCGCTACAGTGCAACCGCCTCCTGCGTTTAATGGACTCCTGACCTTTTTAGCGGAACTCGATAACCCACCTACCTATGGCGCTAGTCGAGAAGTCATAATGGGCCTTTACTTCACTGAAGAGTGTTTTTGGAATTCCAGCTCGCCCTGCAATTCTCTGCTTACGGAGCGCCCTTCCTATTGTTTTGGCGCTCACAGAGTTCGCGAGTGCGATATTCACTTCTGTAGTGACTGTTGCAGCTTTCGTCCCCTTATTTTTCATTATCTCCGGCGCGATCACTCAACAAAATTTTCATCCGCGTTGCGACACAGCGGATGATGCTCTTCCGGCTACCTTATATACGGTATAAATCTTCGACATGGTGCCTCTTTAAAACAAGAAACACTTCGGCTCCCTTTATTACGGAAGCACGCATCGCACGAACACAAACTACACTCCTGGAAATGGAAAAAAGAACACATTGACACCGGTGTGTCAGACCCACCATACTTGCTCCGGACACTGCGAGAGGGCTGTACAAGCAATGATCACACGCACGGCACAGCGGACACACCAGGAACCGCGGTGTTGGCCGTCGAATGGCGCTAGCTGCGCAGCATTTGTGCACCGCCGCCGTCAGTGTCAGCCAGTTTGCCGTGGCATACGGAGCTCCATCACAGTCTTTAACACTGGTAGCATGCCGCGACAGCGTGGACGTGAACCGTATGTGCAGTTGACGGACTTTGAGCGAGGGCGTATAGTGGGCATGCGGGAGGCCGGGTGGACGTACCGCTGAATTGCTCAACACGTGGGGTGTGAGGTCTCCACAGTACATCGATGTTGTCGCCAGTGGTCGGCGGAAGGTGCACGTGCCCGTCGACCTGGGACCGGACCGCAGCGACGCACGGATGCACGCCAAGACCGTAGGATCCTACGCAGTGCCGTAGGGGACCGCACCGCCACTTCCCAGCAAATTAGGGACACTGTTGCTCCTGGGGTATCGGCGAGAACCATTCGCAACCGTCTCCATGAAGCTGGGCTACGGTCCCGCACACCGTTAGGCCGTCTTCCGCTCACGCCCCAACATCGTGCAGCCCGCCTCCAGTGGTGTCGCGACAGGCGTGAATGGAGGGACGAATGGAGACGTGTCGTCTTCAGCGATGAGAGTCGCTTCTGCCTTGGTGCCAATGATGGTCGTATGCGTGTTTGGCGCCGTGCAGGTGAGCGCCCCAATCAGGACTGCATACGACCGAGGCACACAGGGCCAACACCCGGCATCATGGTGTGGGGAGCGATCTCCTACACTGGCCGTACACCACTGGTGATCGTCGAGGGGACAGTGAATAGTGCACGGTACATCCAAACCGTCATCGAACCCATCGTTCTACCATTCCTAGACCGGCAAGGGAACTTGCTGTTCCAACAGGACAATGCACGTCCGCATGTATCCCGTGCCACCCAACGTGCTCTAGAAGGTGTAAGTCAACTACCCTGGCCAGCAAGATCTCCGGATCTGTCCCCCATTGAGCATGTTTGGGACTGGATGAAGCGTCGTCTCACGCGGTCCGCACGTCCAGCACGAACGCTGGTCCAACTGAGGCGCCAGGTGGAAATGGCATGGCAAGCCGTTCCACAGGACTACATCCAGCATCTCTACGATCGTCTCCATGGGAGAATAGCAGCCTGCATTGCTGCGAAAGGTGGATATACACTGTACTAGTGCCGACATTGTGCATGCTCTGTTGCCTGTGTCTATGTGCCTGTGGTTCTGTCAGTGTGATCATGTGATGTATCTGACCCCAGGAATGTGTCAATAAAGTTTCCCCTTCCTGGGACAATGAATTCACGGTGTTCTTATTTCAATTTCCAGGAGTGTATTTCCTTCCGTTCGAATTCATTTAACTCCAACATAACACACTCACAACTACACAGAACACTGTTATGGCCACGAATGACACTTGCAACTTTCTTTCTTTCGCTTACGCCATAGTACCGCAGCGATCGCAGTTTCGGTGCGGTTAGAACGGATTTGGCAAGGTTAGTTTTAGGGGCGGCCGGATGCCCTTCCTGCCGCCACCCCGTACCCCCAAGGATGGAATCAGCGTACCCCAGCTGTCTGCATCTAGTGTAAATCGTGAAAGAGTGCGAACGTGTTTCAGATGTCTGCGACGCGTGTAACTAAGGCGGCACTTGGGGACCAGCCCAGTATTCACCTAGCGGGATGCGGGAAACCGCCGGCCGAAGTGGCCGAACGGTTCTAGGAACTACAGTCTGGAACCGCGCGACCGCTACGGTCGCACGTTCGAATCCTGCCTCGGGCATGGATGTGTGTGATGTCCTTAGGTTAGTTAGGTTTAAGTAGTTCTAAGTTCTAGGGGACTGATGACCATAGCAGTTAAGTCCCATAGTGCTCAGAGCCATTTGAACCATTGTGGAAAACCGCCTAAAAACCACATCCAGGCTGGCCGGCACATCCGCCCTCGCCCTCAATCCGCCGGGCGGATTCGATCCAGGGCCGGCGCGCCTACCCGAGTCCAGGAAGCAGCGCGTTAGCGCTCTCGGCTACCCTGGCGAGTCTCGAATGACACTTGCAACGCAGAATATTACGCAGGTGCCGTTGGAGGTTAAAAACATAGGCGCAACCTGCAGGCTTTGGTAGCACCTGCATTTATGTTCAAGCATGCATTTCTACCGATTGTCCACATCCTGTGGACGTAGATGTAGATAAGTCAAATCCAGAGAGTTATCCGGGTTCGCATCTTATGTTTCTGTTGCTACTTACGTCGCTTGACGAAATCGCGTGCTTCCGTCGCATGGATCACGTGGACGACAGCAGCTGACGTTCATGCGCGGCGTTAAGATGCGAAGTAATGCTATTCTGTTGATTGTAATTTCAATACTAATCTTTATTTCTCTCCCTCCAACTAACAAAACCTCCAACCACCTATCAATAAAATTAAAAGGTGCCGCCGAGGACTTCCTGGCTCTAGGGTGCCGCAGACACAAAATGAGGAGTAGGATCAAGTAGTGAGCGCGTGGTTTGAGGCGCCATGTCACGGACAGCACGGTCCATCCCGCCGGAGGTTCGAGTCCTCCCTCGGGCATGGGTGTGTGTGTGTTGTTGTTAGCCTAAGTTAGTTTAAGTAGTGTGTAAGTCTAGGGACCGATGACCTCAGCAGTTTGGTGCCTTAGGAATTCACACACACGGTGAGTGCGAGTGAAAAGATACGTTAGATAGAGAAAGTGTTCAGTGACGACATTATTGATCTGGAGGTCACACCAGCGTGCTTTGGTGTCCACATCCTCGCCAACACTCACAGCTACAATGCTATCTAACACACAAGTAAAGAATTGATTTTTCCAGTTCTAATGCACGTTAAACACTTAATCTTAGGTAGCTGCTAAATTTAAATCTATGTCTTTTGAAACGCTTGACCAATATTTTAAAATACTAATGAAGAATTAGGGTAATAGTTATAATAGCAGCATCTATAGGATATCTTCAATGAAAAGTGCAGTTGCAATTTTATCAATTCGCTTAACGTTCCTTAGTCCGTAATAATAACGGCTCTGTAAGGGGAAGAAAGGCTCTTAGTTGTCAGCGTCTGACATATGTAGAGGCGCGAAACAAACTCAGCGTGTAGGTAACACACCATGAAGCACAGGGTCGATGTACACCATGTGATCAAAGTATCCGGACACCCCCAAAAGCATACCTTTTTCATATTAGGTGCATTGTTCTGCCACCTACTGCCAGGTACTCCATATCAGCGACCTCAATAGTCATTGGACATGGTAAAGGAGCAGAATGGGGCGGTCCGCGAAACTCATGGTCTTCCAATGTGGTCAGGTGATTGAGTGTCACTTGTGTCATACGTCTGTACGTGAGATTTCCACACTCCTAAACATCCTTAGGTCCACTGTCTCCGATGTGATAGTGAAGTGGAAACGTGAAGGGACACGTCCAGCACAAAAGCGTAAAGGCCGATCTCGTCTGTTGACTGACAGGGACCACCCGACAGTTGAAGAGGATCGTAATGTGTAATAGGCAGACATGAACCCAGACCATCACACACGAATTCCAAACTGCATCAGGATCCACTGCAAGTACTATGACAGTTAGGCGGGAGGTGAGAAAACTTTGATTTCATGGTCGAGCGGCTGCTCATGAGCCACACATCACACCGGTAGATGCCTAACGACGCCTCGCTTAGTGCAAGGAGAGTAAACATTTGACGATTGAACAGTGGGAAAACGTTGTGTGCAGTGACGAATCACGGTACACAATGTGGCGATCCGATGGCAGGGTGTGGGCATGGGCAATGGCCGGTGAACGTCATCTTCCAGTGTGTGTAGTGCCAACAGAAAAATTCGGTCGCGGTAGTGTAATGGTGTGGTCGTGTTTTTCATGGAGGGGGCTTACACCCCTTGTTCTTTAGCGTGGCACTATCACAGCACAGTCCTACATTGATGTTTTATGCACGTTCTTGCTTCCCAATGTTGAAGAGCAACTCGGGGATGGCGATTGTATCTTTCAACACGATCGAGTACCTGTTCATAATGCACCGCCTGTGGCGGAGTGCTTACACGACAATAACATCCCTGTAATGAACTGGCCTGCACAGCGTCCTAACCTGAATCCTATAGTGCACCTTTGGGATATTCCGGAAAGCCGACTTCGTGCCAGGCCTCACCGACCGACATCGATATCTCTCCTCAGTGCAGTACTCCGTTAAGAATGGGCTGCTATTCCCCAAGAAACATTTCAGCACCTTACTGAACGTCGGCCTGCGAGAGTGGAAGCTGTCATCAAGGCTAAGAGTGGACCAACACCATATTGAATTCCAAGTATTACCGATGGAGGGCGCCACGAACTTGTAATTCATTTTCAGCCAGGTGTCCGGATACTTTTGATCACATAGTGTACATTGAAGTCCACAACCGCCAGCAGCTGTGCTGTGGATCTAATCTACAGCAATGAGCCAAAAATTATGACCACTGCCTACCGCGAGATTGAATGCCTCCTGGTGGTGTGGAGAGCACGTGACGCAGTAAGGAAAGAATGTAAGCTGAAAAGAGACGAATGGTCAGTCACTATAGCGAAGACACGGGCCGCAAATGCGGAAATCCACTGGTATAAGCGGTTTTGACAGACGACTCATTGTTGAGGCGCTGCGGCTGCAGATGAGAATCTCTGAAACGGCAGTGCTGGTCGGCTGTTGGCGTAGTACTGCCGTGAGCACCTATGGAAAGTGTTTGAAGGATGGTAAAATAATGAGTAGTACGTCTCATCACAAAACGTAGAGGTCGGAGGATCCCGCACTGTGTAATCCAGGATAAGCATCGAGTGACATTATACTGAGTGCACTGTCCGAAAATTACCTCGAGCAATTAAACAGAGAACCGACTCGTGGAGATAACATCTTGGACCTACTGATAACAAACAGACCCGAACTTTTCGACTCTGTATGTACAGAACAGGGAATCAGTGATCATAAGGCCGTTGCAGCATCCCTGAATATGGAAGTTAATAGGAATATAAAAAAAGGGAGGAAGGTTTATCTGTTTAGCAAGAGTAATAGAAGGCAGATTTCAGACTACCTAACAGATCAAAACGAAAATTTCTGTTCCGACACTGACAATGTTGAGTGTTTATGGAAAAAATTCAAGGCAATCGTAAAATGCGTTTTAGACAGGTACGTGCCGAGTAAAACTGTGAGGGACGGGAAAAACCCACCGTGGTACAACAACAAAGTTAGGAAACTACTGCGAAAGCAAAGAGAGCTCCACTCCAAGTTTAAACGCAGCCAAAACCTCTCAGATAAACAGAAGCTAAACGATGTCAAAGTTAGCGTAAGGAGGGCTATGCGTGAAGCGTTCATTGAATTCGAAAGTAAAATTCTATGTACCGACTTGACAGAAAATCCTAGGACGTTCTGGTCTTACGTTAAATCAGTAAGTGGCTCGAAACAGCATATCCAGACACTACGGGATGATGATGGCATTGAAACAGAGGATGACACGCGTAAAGCTGAAATACTAAACACCTTTTTCCAAAGCTGTTTCACAGAGGAAGACCGCACTGCAGTTCCTTCTCTAAATCCTCGCACAAACGAAAAAATGGCTGACATCGAAATAAGTGTCCAAGGAATAGAAAAGCAACTGGAATCACTCAATAGAGGAAAGTCCACTGGACCTGACGGGATACCAATTCGATTCTACACAGAGTACGCGAAAGAACTTGCCCCCCTTCTAACAGCCGTGTACCGCAAGTCTCTAGAGGAACGGAGGGTTCCAAATGATTGGAAAAGAGCACAGATAGTCCCAGTCTTCAAGAAGGGTCGTCGAGCAGATGCGCAAAACTATAGACCTATATCTCTGACGTCGATCTGTTGTAGAATTTTAGAACATGTTTTTTGCTCGCGTATCATGTCATTTCTGGAAACCCAGAATCTACTATGTAGGAATCAACATGGATTCCGGAAACAGCGATCGTGTGAGACCCAACTCGCTTTATTTGTTCATGAGACCCAGAAAATATTAGATACAGGCTCCCAGGTAGATGCTATTTTTCTTGACTTCCGGAAGGCGTTCGATACAGTTCCGCACTGTCGACTGATAAACAAAGTAAGAGCCTACGGAATATCAGACCAGCTGTGTGGCTGGATTGAAGAGTTTTTAGCAAACAGAACACAGCATGTTGTTATCAATGGAGAGACGTCTACAGACGTTAAAGTAACCTCTGGCGTGCCACAGGGGAGTGTTATGGGACCATTGCTTTTCACAATATATATAAATGACCTAGTAGATAGTGTCGGAAGTTCCATGCGGCTTTTCGCGGATGATGCTGTAGTATACAGAGAAGTTGCAGCATTAGAAAATTGTAGCGAAATGCAGGAAGATCTGCAGCGGATAGGCACTTGGTGCAGGGAGTGGCAACTGACCCTTAACATAGACAAATGTAATGTATTGCGAATACATAGAAAGAAGGATGCTTTATTGTATGATTATATGATAGCGGAACAAACACTGGTAGCAGTTACTTCTGTAAAATATCTGGGAGTATGCGTGCGGAACGATTTGAAGTGGAATGATCATATAAAATTAATTGTTGGTAAGGCGGGTACCAGGTTGAGATTCATTGGGAGAGTGCTTAGAAAATGTAGCCCATCAAGAAAGGAGGTGGCTTACAAAACACTCGTTCGACCTATACTTGAGTATTGCTCATCAGTGTGGGATCCGTACCAGATCGGTCTGACGGAGGAGATAGAGAAGATCCATAGAAGAGCGGCGCGTTTCGTCACAGGGTTATTTGGTAACCGTGATAGCGTTACGGAGATGTTTAATAAACTCAAGTGGCAGACTCTGCAAGAGAGGCGCTCTGCATAGCGGTGTAGCTTGCTCGCCAGGTTTCGAGAGGGTGCGTTTCTGGATGAGGTATCGAATATATTGCTTCCCCCTACTTATACCTCCCGAGGAGATCACGAATGTAAAATTAGAGAGATTAGAGCGCGCACGGAGGCTTTCAGACAGTCGTTCTTCCCGCGAACCATACGCGACTGGAGCAGGAAAGGGAGGTAATGACAGTGGCACGTAAAGTGCATTCCGCCACACACCGTTGGGTGGCTTGCGGAGTATCAATGTAGATGTAGATGTAGATGTAGAAGCAGCGATCTGTGGCAGATCTGACGATAGAGCAGAATGCTCGCGCTGTCACAAGTGTTTCGCCAGCACACCGTTCAAAGGCTATTGTTGAACACGGAGCTCCACATAACGCGTCCCCTAGGTGTTCCTTTGTTCACCCAACGACATCGTCAGTTATGATTGAAGTGGGCACAGTATCACTGAATCTTCACTGTCAATTTTCGCGTGTCGCCTGTCGATTGAATCGCATTTCTTGTTATACCAGGTCGATGGTTGGGTCCTTACACGCCGTCACCCAGGCGAATAGCGGCACGAAACGTGCACCACGCCACAGAAGCAGGCCGGTAAGGACAGAATTATGCAATGGGGTACACTGTGTTGGGCTTCTATGGGATCTGGGGTGTTAATATAAGGCTTCACGACAGCCATTAACTACGTTAACATTATCGCGGGCCTCCTGCATCGCTTCATGCTTGAAGTCGCCTCCTACGGCGATCACATATTTCAGCAGGATAGCTATCCGTGTTGGAAGGTCAGAATCGTGTTAAAATGGTTTGAGGGGCATTAAAAGTGAACTCAAATTTGTGTCTTGGAAGCAAATGCGCCTGATCGGTACCCACTGGAACACAAATCGGGCGCCAGGTGAGTGCCCGTCAACCAGCTTGCCGTAATTTCCGTAGACATCTCGTGCCACATATTTCTGGAATCCTGTCAAGGACTTGTAGAATTGATGTGAACCAGAACTCTGTTGTACTGTTTTGAAAAGAGGAACAACACGCTATTAAACTGGTGGTCATAATGTTTCGGTTCAACGGCGTATCTCTTTTCCTGTTTTCTGTTGCTTCTTTTGCCTTTCTATTTTTTAGTTAAATTTCTTCAGTTTCTAATAAATTTTGTATTTTTTGCATCAAGCAGTAACAGGCCAAGTAAATCATTACAAGAGGTGTTATTATTATTATTATTATTATTATCATTATTGTTATCATTGTGTATGTGTGGTGCAGGAAACGGTGAGAGTGGAAATGGCTGGCGGTTGTGTGAGTGTAAGCCATTCACAAAACGTAAATCACTTTATTAATCTGTATGGACAACTCAGAACGCAGACACTAGAAGCAATATCCAAAGAACTGAGTGATTGGTTTATCAAAACGCCTCTTAATAACTTAAGGGGAGGTTTAATATCTTTTGGCTCAAAAAATAGATTTTTTAAATTGCGTTTTTGGATCCATAAAAGTGTTTAGAATCCACCCCTGAAACAGCTTTTCCGAACACGGAACGGAAATATTTGTTATTCGCGACTGAAAAAAAAAAAATGCACCTGCCTGAAATCGGCCTTTTTCACGCACCAGTCTTTTCGGAATTTTGACTTTGTAGTGCTTGCCCATGACCAAAACTGATAAAGTGATCAAGGAGCTTAAGACGTACTACGGATTGGCAATCTGACGGCATTCCAATTCGGTGGAACAGATGTAGAAGGCAATTTGGGCAACGTATTACCACAAGTGTTCGACGGATGACCACCCACAACACCAAAATTGTCCGGCTGGGGAAACTAGTTGGTGCAAGTCCCGCATTACAGAAGCTACCGGACATCTGGACGAATATCAACACGACTAGCCGCTCTCCAAAGAAGTTCAAAAAGTGATTCATCCGATCTATGAGGCCATTTCGGAGGACGAGTTATTGTACAGGTGCTTGGGAGTAAACACACAAAATTCAAATGAAAGTTTCAACGCGTGTGTTTGGTAGTTAGCCCCCAAGCATTTGTATTCTGGTGCGAAGACTGTGGAGGTAGCGACTTTCCTGGCAGTGAGCAACTTCGACGAAGGGTATTCACCAATTCCGAAGCCCATGACAACGATGGACGTCACCCTGGGACTCTATTCGACGTAGTTCGCCAAGCATTCGGACGACCATCGGATTCAAGCGGCCGAAAACCGCCTGTCACCGGCCGTACGAGCGGCTCTGGAGCAGCGCAGGATGGCCCAGATGGTGCAGAACCCCCTCTATGAGGAAGAGGAAGAACTAGTTTATGGACCCGGAATAGCAAATTGAACGTAAGTTGCATAATATTGCATTTATATATAATCAAATGTTCAAACGCGTTTTTATGGAAATGACCTTTTTTTTATCGCGTGGTATGGTAACTTCAAATCTACTATAACGGATTGGCATGATTATTTGTTTCCGACGAAGCTAACTAAATTGTCTAGGAGTTGTACCACTTTTATTCCGATCCATCAACTACAAATATTTTTATTTGGCCGACGCAGTCTTAAAATCGATAAAAAACCTTTTTTTTAATGGCAGCCATTTTGTTTCCTTTGGTCCAAATAACTTAAGCGAGGTACAAGTCCTAAATAATCTTATATACTTCGGTAACGTCAACTCAATTTTGATTTCAGACCAGCCGACTGACCTGTGACATACCGCGCGTGGAGGTCTACATCGAAATTCCGACGGCACTTCCGCCTTTGCTCTTCGACATTTCCGGTCGAAAAAATTCCAGTTTGTAGTAGAAATATCAATAAACATTTTGACCAAATTTGATATTGATATCTATAACACATTCCGAGAAAAAAATTCTCAAAGAACATGCTTTTTTTGGCCATAGATAGTAAACCTCCCCTTAATATAATATAATTGTGCCTCTGGATTGCCGGCCGGAGTGGCTGAGCGGTTAAAGGCGCTACAGTCTGGAACCGCGTGACCGCTACGGTCGCAGGTTCGAATCCTGCCTCGGGCATGGATGTGTGTGATGTCCTTAGGTTAGTTAGGGGACTTATGACCACAGCAGTTGAGTCCCATAGTGCTCAGAGCCATTTTTTTGCCTCTGGATTCAGCTGTCTTTACAACAAGGGGCACGAATAAATGTACTAAAAATAACAACACTTTAACATCTAATACAACAGAAAAGGAATCAATTTGTTCCAGCTTAACGTCAAGCGCCGGCACGTCGGCCTGAACGATAGACGAAGAGAAGGCTGTCAGACGACGTCAGCCAATAGAACACCGACTAGGACGTCACCACGACAGGCGCGCCACCTACACGAAGAGAATATAAGCGCCGCTCCACCTAGCCGCGGCCGCAGTAGAAGAGTCGGACTAGAAGAGGAGCCGTGACTTGTGAAGAGTATAATTTGCCTGCATGGAAATTGTATACATCGAAGGACATTGATTGTATGCATGTCGCCATTTGCTTGCGACACCTCATTGTACAAACGCTAAGGTAAGTATTGTCAATTCAATTTACTATATAAAACTCCATTAATATGATTTGCTTGAATTGTTGTCTAGCTATCCGAGAAAACAGCTTCCTAGGCACTCTATATTAGACGAATGGGCAGGATCTTACACAATTAATCAGCCCCTCTGAATGTATTCAACCGTATTATACACGGAGGGATTAATATGCCACAAACGGCAATACTAAATAAAAGAAGATCACGAAAATATGGGATAAAGGATCTTATCCCAGAACCCAAACCTAAAATGTACCCCACCGAACAAACCACCTTATTTAACACTAGAGAGACAATACAGCAGAGGCAAAATCAACAGCAAAACACTAACCATATGCACACTCAGCTGGACGCAATAGATAAACACAGTAAAAAAATCAAAACCATAGACACTGACAGATAAAAATCTCATTAAACACAATTCAACCAGATTCTTTCCAACTGAATATGCCACCCCCAAACGCGGCCACATTGTATTTCACAAATATAATCAGTTGGTGACTTAAGTTGGCCAGCTCTGACACAACTACCTGCACTACGAGACAGCACCGGTCAAATTGAGCACACTTTCCTGTAACCGTTGCAGCCAAAACGACCCCACAGCAGCCAAATCTAGACTCAGTTTCCTGGATCTGTGAAGCCGCTGTTCCAGTCTGAAAGACGCCCCGCCATAGGAAGCCTCGATAGTCGCTGAACTAAGCTGCCTCACTGGTATGCTACACACATCCCACTTTGTCTGTCCATTTGGTTACTCTTGTACTCCAAGCTGCCCCAAACTGCTTTCACTTCACTGAGGCTCTGTGTAGCTGATGACGATAGTGGCCACCTCGTCCTCCAACTACCCAGAGCCATTCTGTCACTAGTAACTCCCTGACCCAGCCACGTCGATAATAAACAACTCATGACAGACCCAGTGCCAAGCCAGAATTCTTGCCTGCTGCTGCCAATGGTGGCCCAGTGCTGGCTCAACTTCTTGTTTCCACTATAATTCCTGTCACCATACTGCGTTCCACTATCGCACTCACAAGGAACCTATGGGTGCGATGTTGCAAGTTCAATCTTTAGTAAGGTTCATTTGAAAGTGTTATGTTAACTACGAGGCGTGTTTTTTAAGTAAGGTCCGTTTTATTGTAGACACTATTAGTTCGAGCGTATATCGCAACGAGCGCGTGCGTCGAGAACTGGCATGCCTGGGGAACAACTGTGCTCAGTTTCAGCTCTGTAGCTAACCTGTACTGTTCTGTTCTGTGCTTTAAAGATGTTTAAGACTATCAAATCGCCCGCCGCGTGTGAGGTTCGCTCAGTGATACGGTTTTTGTCAGCAAGGAACCTGTCTGCTGCAGAAATTCATCGACAGATTTGCGAAGTGTACAGTGATACTGTTATGAGTGAAAGCGAAGTGCTTAAGTGGGTACGAGAATTCAAAAATGGCCGTTCAAATGGTTCAAATGGCTCTGAGCACTATGGGACTTAACATCTGAGGTCATCAGTCCCCTAGGACTTAAAACTTCTTAAACCTAACCAACCTAAGGACATCACCCACATCCATGCCCGAAGCAGGATTCGAACCTGCGACCGTAGCAGTCACGCAGTTCCGGATTGAAGCACCTAGAACCGCTCAGCCACCGTGGCCGGCAAAGATGGCCGTGACAACGTCCATGATGAGATCCGCCTTTCTTTGATTACAGACGATTTGGTGGCTTCAGTTGAAGCGAGGATTCGTGAGAACAGGCGATTCACAAAAACAGGTCTCTCAAGCGAATTTTCTGACGTATCGAGATCAGTGCTTTACAACATTGTTTCTGAACACCTAAAGCTTAGGCAACTGCGCTCCCGTTCGGTCCTGAAACTCCTAACAGAGGACCACAAAAACCAAAGATTTGAGTGTGCGATGAATTTCTTGACTCGTTATCACGAAAAAGGTGGCGGCTTCTTGAGTCAGATCGTAATTGGAGACGAAACATGGGTTTCGCATATCACGCCAGAATCGAAGCAACAGAGCATGGAATGGAGACACAGACACTCGCCTGTAAAGGTGAAGGCCAAACAGACTCTGTCCCAGCGCAAAATCTTGGCGTCAGTGTTTTGGGATAGGTATGGTGCTTTGTTGGTCGACTTCATGCAACGAGGAACCACTATCAAAGCAGAAGCATACTGCCAAACCCTGAGAAAGCTACGCAGAACGATTCAAAACAAAAGACGCGGCTTGCTGACAAAGGGAATTGTCCTTCTCCTTGACAATGCAAGACCTCACACTGCAGGTCAGACCAGCGATTTATTGGACAGTTTTGGCTGGGAAGTTTTAGACCACCCACCCTACAGTCCTGATCTTGCGCCGAGCGATTACCATCTGTTTCTCCACCTCAAACAACACCTCAGTGGCAACCGTTACAATGATGACGACGACGTGAAAACGGCAGTGAACTCTTGGTTATCGGAGCAGACGGTAAGTTTTTATGAAGAGGGTATCTTAAAATTGGTTGAGAGGTATGATACGTGTTTGAGCAAACTTGGCAACTATGTCGAAAAATAGTCAAGTATGTACTTTCTGAAAATAAATTTACCTTTTTGAAATAACCTTTCGTTGTGCACTTACGTTCAAACGGATCTTACTTAAAAAAACACGTCTAGCAGTGTGTCAGGAAAAATATTAGCTGCTAATGATTCACCATGAGCATCAGGAAGGTGACAAAAATTAGTGTCCTGGAAGTGCAGAGATCAACCTTCCACGGGGTGTATGTATTACATTTTCCAAATGGGCATCGTCGCCATGCAGTAAAAGTTAAAAACAAACCATTAACTTGCATCATGAATGCTGAATGAAAAATGGCCCGCCACAGTGATCACAAAGATACTCACTATGAAAATTGAAGGCGAGCTCCTCCTGTGCAGGACATTCAGCTAGGCATTCACCCTTAAAGAATGCATACAGAATCATATTGGTATAACGGGGTGATGAGAACTGATGGAATGTGATGGCATGCAACCGAATGCGAAACAGTATGTTGTGGAGCTTATCGTGCAACTCGGTATCTTTTAAGGTGTAGCTGCAGATAGTGCATTACTGTCTTTTATATGCACCCGTGGTCTAGGGGTTGCGTCATTGATTAGTAATCAAAACTATATGGGCCCCGGGTTCGAAACCCGCCACCGCCACCGCATTAATTATCAGCTTTGGCCGCCGAAGACTTGCAGCGTAAGAAGTCACCCTCATTCTGCCAATGGCCTTGTCAAAGAGGGCGGAGGACAGAGGTTCAGGCCTCAGGGCTCTCTCTCGTCCTAGGGGTGGGAAACTGCCACTCAAGGCCGAAGAATCAGCAATCATCAACGGCGTGAGGGTGCAGAAGGCAATGGAAACCACTGCATTATAAAGACACATAATGTGTACCCACAGGACGTGCGACCTGTAACTGGAAAGGTGTCGTGATGATATCTCCATTGGCAAAAGATTCCGGAATAGTACCTCACTCGGATCTGCGGGAGGGGCTGCCAAGGGGAAGGTGACCATGAGAAAAAGGCTGTATAACCAAAGAAGAGATAACGTTCTACGAGTTGAGGCATGGAATGTCAGACGCTTGAACGTGGTAGGGAAACTAGAAAATCCGGAAAGGATAATACAAAGGCTCAGTCTAGATGTAGTGGGGATCAGTGAAGCGAAATGGAAAGAAGACAGGCATTTCTGGTCAGATGAGTACGGGGTAATATCAGCAGCAGCAGAAAATGGTATAACGGGAATAGGATTCTTTATCAATAGGAAGGTAGCGCAGAGAATGTGTTACTGTGAACAGTTCAGGGATAGGTTTGTTCTCATCAGAATCAATAGCAAACCAACACTGACAATGATAGTTCAGGTATAGATGCCGACGTCGCAAGCTGAAGATGAAGAGATAGAGAAAGTACACGAGGATATTGAAAGGGTAAAGCATTAAGTATAGGGACATGAAAATCTAATAGTCGTGGGGGATTGGAATGTGGTTGTAGGGGAAGGGGTAGAAGAAAAGATTATGGGAGAATATATGCTTGGGACAAGGAATGTGAGAGGAGAACGACTAATTGAAATCTGTGATAAATTTCACCTAGTAATATAGAATACTCTGTTCAAGAATCGCAAGACGAGGAGTTATACTTGGAAAAGACAGGGCGATACGGGAAGATTTCAGTTAGATTACATCATGGTCAGACAGAGATTCCGAAATCAGATACTGGTTTGTAAGGCGTACCTAGCACCAGATATATACTCAGATCACAATGTAGTAGTCCAACTGAAGCCCCTTGTTCGTTTTATGTAATATATGAAGAAAATTTTTAATCTTATAGAACGGATGTCCAGTGCCCTTAATGAGAATGGCAACTGTTGGTTTAGAACAATTGTTTGCGTGGTAGGCATCTGTGTGTTCACTGTATCTTTTTTGGCAACCCTCCCAGGTTCACGCACTACGGCGTTACATGTACCACATCTACGCTCCTCCAGCCACGTTACGTTGTGTCGGGGAGGCTACTCCTACTACCACTAATTGACACCAACTTCCCTCTTCCATTCGAGAATGGGGCATTGGAAGAGTTATTGTCTGTGTTCCTCCGTATCACCTCTAACTCCTCAGATTTTCTCGTTGTGATTATTCTGCTAGCTGACTGTGGAAGGAAGTAGTACGTTGCTCGACTCTTCCTGGAACGCACTCTTCCTGGAACGCACTCGCGCAGTATTTCAGTAGTAAACCTGTCTGTGAAGCAGAGCGTCTCTCTTGTAGCGCCTACCACTGGAGTGTTGAGCATCTCCGAAAAGTTCTCGCGCTGACTAAACGATTCCATGACGAAACACTATGTTCTTCGTTGGATTTTCTCTGCCTCTTTTATTAGTCCAACTTGGTAAGGGTTCCAGACATGAATATGCTCAAGAATCAGTCGAATAAGTGTTTTAAAAGCCACTTATTTGCAATGTCTCTCAGTCCTTATTTTCTTTGTGAGACTGTCTACAAATGTGTCAGCATAGCCATTTATTGCAGCCCTTTGCTTGTGATAATTGCCCACGCTTGGCATCTTGGTATATTATTGTCGCCGTTAATTAGTGCTCTATAGCCAGCGTGGGTATTTATTGCTGGGTGGCAAGAAGATCTGTGTGTCTTGGTGTCACATACTGTAAAAGTAAGTTTATACAAGATCGGCTGCAGCCAAAACGTTTTTTCCTTTACAGGACTGTAAGGTACGGTATATATTTTTAAAATTGTTATATATTTACTGGTGATGTTGAAACATGTAACAGTTTTTTGAAAATAAAGTAACCTTTTTGTACGATCGTCTGTGCTTCAAAATGGTTCTGAGCACTATGGGACTTAACACCTGTGGTCATCAGTCCCCTAGAGCTTAGAACTACTTAAACCTAACTAACCTAAGGACATCACACACATCCATGCCCGAGGCAGGATTCGAACCTGCGACCGTAGCAGTCGCGCGGTTCCGGACTGCGCGCCTAGGCCGTCTGTGCTTTCCGGCGAATTGACAGCGCTTACTCATATGTAATAATGAGATATGTGAAAGCCAGCAGAGAAGTGCTCCTATCGGAGCATAAAAAAGGCGAATATGTCCCTCTTTAAAAGACTCTGACCGAAAAGTGGGAAGCAAGTGCCTCAATCCTCATTCCACCTTCGCGCTCTTTTAACACAGAACAATCTTAATGCTTTTACCCAGTTTCTCTTTGTAGTTAAATCTTCATATCAGCTTCTCCCTCACACTGCCACTGTATATATGTCTCTCTCCCACTGCCCCCTTTTTCTCCATTGATTTGCGGTATACCTCACAGCCACTGCCTCCCGTCTCACTTACACTTTCTCCTTTTGTTTTTCTTTTTTTTTATGGGACTTAACTGCTAAGGTCGTCAGTCCCCAAGCTTACACACTACTTAACCTAAATTATCCTAAGGACAAACACACACACACCCATGCCCGAGGGAGGACTCGAACCTCCTCCGGGACCAGCCGCACAGTCCATGACTGCAGCGCCTGAGACCGCTCGGCTTATCCCGCGCGGCTTGTTTTTCTTTCCCCCTGCCATTGTCTCCACCATACCTCGACAGTTGGAAAATTCGTTCGTCTACACTTGAAGTGCTCATTATTTAACACTCATCGGGTCATAATGTTTTACTGGTGGACAAAATGCTGACCAGAAACACTTTTCTATGACTTCATAAGCCTTGCTATGACCGTAGAAACCTTGTGTTCACTACGTCAGTTAAAACTGCATTTACGTCTCAGACCATCCCCACATTTCGTACTTTTTCGTACCCAAAAATTGTAGTTTCTCGCGGTTTTCTCGGGAACAGCCCACGAATAAATGGTGCTTTTACAAGTCGCCTAAGGTTCACCCTAGACCACACCTGATGCAAAAGAACAACCGATGTGCTCAATTTGCGTGCGCTGGAGGCGTTCTTTCGACAGGTATGCCAAGGTCGCTAGGCCAAGGACTATCCAAAACACTTGAACCTGTATTTCAGTGTTCAATAGAATCGGAGATATGCCACCTGAAAAACCAAATTTTCGCGCACTGCGTTTTGGAATACATTGGTACCTGCCATTCGTTTTGATTCATTACGATTTATCGTGTCAGCCATCTTCGTAGCTAATTAATTATAACGCAAATAACAGTCGGCGCACCAGCGCCAGCTGTGTTTGCTGACGAGTTTCAGTCCCTCGCTCTCCCATTCACATCCCAGACCTGTCGATCTCACTCCGTTAATCATAACAAATGAGCACTTTTTAAGTGCCTTGTTATCGGAAGCAATACTAATTTGGAGTAACAGACTGTTTCGTTACACTTAAAGCGAAGAAATTCCGTCATGCATAAAATACAAAGGCGAAGACAGCCGTAGAGAAATATAAAGAACAAACAAATCCCCAAAGCATAGAGGAACTGGTTTATTTCTGATCAGACAACCTTTAAGTGAATGAAGTTTCATTGCCTGCATTTTTTACTCGTGCGAATGACTTGTTGCAATCCAGATCGTAACGTATGTGGAAGATTTGAAATTATAGTTTATTTCTGCTAACTTAACATGCAGAACAAAGTGACATCGGTCAGCTGTTACACACAAATAATTTACATGCAAAAGATAATGTTTGAAGTTCACGTACATATCGCGCCGAAACCTATTAAAACACACACATTGGACTAGAGCAGAGGTAGTCAACCGTTTTCACTTTTTTTTTCTTACGGCGCACTTTTGCATCACTGATAGTAGCAAAACTTTTCTAACTGTCCACCGGTTCCACAGTAATGTGTATTCATAAAGTAGGGAAGAAACTTATAAAGCAGACTTACAGCTGGTTAAAGCAAATAATAGTAATTATTTCCCAAACACTTTATGTCAAAGTTTTATGAAATTCTAATGAAAATGTTTTTAAAGTGCCCTACCGCCCATCGCCCACCATGAAGACTGGAACGCCAACTAGTGGGTGGTAGTAACCAGGCTGACTACCACTGGTCTGCACTGTCTTTACAGATCGAGGTGACACAGTGGTCAGCCGGCACGACTCGCATCAGGAAGGAGGGCGGTTCAACTCCCAGCCCGTCATCTAGATTTGGATTTTCAATGTTTTCCCAAAATCATGCCAGCATCGGTCCCTCGAAAGGAGACGTTTGATTTCCTTTTCCATCTGTAAGTAGTCTGTTTAGGTTTTTATGCTGGTAACGCCATGTAGCGCTCTATATGAAAATCACTGACTGTGCTGTGTGCAGTCTGTGGCTGGTAGACTTGGCCACTGTTTCTATGTTTCGATACAGTGTATCGATACGTGGAACTGTTTCAGTGTTTCGGAAAGGCTGTGGTTCACTGTTTCGAAACAGTGGTGTTTCATTCCGGCCCTGTCTCGGATATCCGGACCAGATTCGATCTCGAGCCAGACACAGAAACTGTATCGTTGTTTCAAAATAAGGCTGTTTCAGTCCACCTGTGCTTGGAACGGACTGATTGTATCGAAACAGTGATGTTTCATTCCGCTCTGTGTCGGACGAGATTCGGGCTCGGCGCAGGTACTGAAACACAACATAACACTTCGTGAAACACTTTCAAGAGTGTCGAAATTGTTTTGACAAGCAATAGCATGAAGCTTAAGATATCCGAAAATAAAGCTTCGTTTCTAGGTGACTGTCCTATTCCGAAATGGCGTAACATTTGCTTTATAAACATTAACCAAACAATAAAACAACGCATACTATTCACATTCAAAATAATAAATATGTGAAAATCATTCAGTTAAATTACACTTTTTTTTATAACATGCGTTTCTCTGTTCAAGTACAGTAATCATATTAAGAAACGCAAGTAAGCCTAGAACATTTTGAATAAAAAAAAGACGTAGAGTTACAGTTATTATACATATACATAAATTTAATGTAGGTATAATTGCAAGCAATGTGTTTGACATATCACTGATAGTGTAATGGTGAACGGGAAGGCCTGGGAAGCATGGTGAATTTATAGTAACGGTTCGAAACACCTTGAAATACAAAATTTTTCTGTTATATTTTGTTATTTATTCGAATTATTTGGCATTATTTGTGAGTCTATAATCACTGTGCCTATTACCCACAATGATTCCCTTTTTGTGCATGGGAATTAGCAGGATGGGTATATTCCCATACTAGCAGAATGTGGGAATCCCAGTACCATATCCGTTGTTTCTGCAGTTCGCTCCCACCTCCAGTTTCGTTCGTGGCGGTTCTTCTGTCTTCAGCTATATCTGTCCTCAGCCAATTGAAAAGTATGAAAGTCACACGACACGAAAGCAGCGCATTTGCTGCATGAAATACGAAACTGCCAAGACGCCTAAGTGATAGTTTCATACTTTCTGCGATATGATTAGCGCTCTCGCACCTCATTTGTGTTTATATGGACATACCTATACAGTAGACATTCAAGATGATAAAATGTCTAGGTTTATTAGAGTACAAAACACAAACTGTTTCACTGTTTCGAAACAGCGTATCGAAACATTACATTGTACTGTTTCATTTGTTTCGAAACAGTTACGTGTTTCAGTTTGCCCATCTCTAGTGGCTGGTTTACATTGTTGGAATTTGCTAGTGTAGTGTCGGGCAGTTGGCTGTGAACAGTGCGTTGCGCTGCCCAGTTGGAGGTGAGCCGCCAGCAGTGGTGGATGTGGGGAGAGAGATGGCGGAGTTTTGATAGCAGATGATCTGGACGTGTGACCATCAGAGTCAGTAAATTTGTAAGACTGGATGTCATGAACTGCCATATATATTATGATTTTTGAACACTATTAAGGTAAATGCATTGTTTGTTCTCTATCAAAATCTTTCATTTGCTAACTATGCCCATCAGTAGTTAGTGCCTTCAGTAGTTTGAATCTTTTATTTAGCTGGCAGTAGTGGAGCTCGCTGTATTGCAGTAGTTCGAGTGACGAAGATTTTTGTGAGGTAAGTGATTCATGAAAGGTATAGGTTATTGTTAGGGCCATTCTTTTGTAGGGATTTTTGAAAGTCAGACTGCGTTGCGCTAAAAATATTGTGTGTCAGTTTAGTGTTGATCAGAATAAGTAAAGAGAGAAATGTCTCAGTACGTTCAGTTCTGCTCAGCTGTTTGAAAATCAAATAACGTAAGAGGTTTACTAGCACAGTAATTCACTAATTTTTCTAAGGGGACGTTTCAAATCATTGCCCAATTAGATTTTGCGCTCAGTCTTTAATGGTCTCGTCATCAACGGGATTTTAAACCCTGCTGTTCGTTTCAGCTTCTTTTGAAGTGTCTTGTTAGATTTGCTTCTGGATTCAAAACCATAAAGCATTTTTTTTTTCAGCTTGGCCCGCAGCGTAGATTGCGTCATGATATGACATTTTATAGTGAAAAATTCGAGTTGCAATGAATAATTTGCAGCTTACCTGGTATTATTCACTACAAACATATAAAGCATTTAATCCTACATAGAAGATCTTTGATCTTTGGGAGACACACGAGCTATTTCTTTTGCATATTATTTTGCCCAGCATGCACCTCATCTTGGAGGAGATTATTAAATGCCAGCCTCAGTCGCAATCAAATTCATTTTGTGCAGAAGGTAAATGCAAAAGAATCAATGCTGTTCGTATTATACAGTAGCGAATCTGGTAAAGCTTCGCAATTGCTAAATACGAGGACATGCTGAAAAGTAATACCTCCGAATTTTTTATTCTGTTTTCAATGTCGTCTGAGGTACTATATGACATGTTTATTACTCTGTCGTCTTTTGCGCTTCGCTGACGCAAACTGCTACCCTGTGCTGCCAGATGGCTCCAAATTGCACCGTGTAACATGGTAAATGTAAATGCCGTGTGGCTATGGGCTCCCGTCGGGTAGACCGTTCGCCTGGTGCAAGTCTTTCAAGTTGAAGCCACTTCGGCGACTTGCGTGTCGATGGGGATGAAATGATGACGATAAAGACAACACAATACCCAGTCCCTGAGCGGAGAAAATCTCCGAATCAGCCGGGAATCGAACCCGGGCCGTTAGGTATGACATTCCGTCGGACTGACGACTCAGCTACCAGGGACGGGCGTGAACCATGGTAGCGTGTACCGTAATTAATCGGTGCGTGAGAAACACCAACTGTAATCGAGATTATAACCGCAGAAAATATGCTTGCAATTGAGCACCCTCTCCTTCAGCATCACAATGCCAGATCACACAGGAGCGCTACATCTGCAAGAATCCAGCGTCTTGGGTTCACTGTCATCGATCATCCTCGAGACAGTCCCAGATTGGCCAGTTCCGACTCATCGTTTTCATCATTCGTTCACCGATGTACAAACAGGCGTGGGTCACTGTGAACATCATGTTGAGAATTCAGCCGACAGTTTAGTCGAATTAATCGTCTTCAACTCAATGATGATGACGTTACAGTCTAACGTTACAATAATGTCTCTAACTCGTAGCCAAAGAGAGTCTCTACTTTTTTGCTCCTAACCGACAGCATCCCAGAGACCATATAATACACACACACAAGATCTCAAAGATATTAACTGTGCACGTCACTTGTTTCCATCTGAAATCTGAGCATGTTTGTATCCATGTGCTACGCGTTGTGCAGAATTTTTCCTGCTGAGTTAAGCAGAAGAACAATTAAATCAATGTTAATTCGTTTTATAATTCCAAAATGTGTGAAATTTGTAAAAATTATGGTACTTATGAAGAGGAGTATTTTGTGCTGGGTCTGTAGCTCAGGCTGCGAGGGGCCAGGCGCATATTGCTTGGCGTCTTCCCGTTGGAACAGCTCTGGCGTGAAGTCATGGTCGAAATACTTCATTTAACAGTGATTTTTCTGCGCCCCACTAGCTGCATACGTTTTAACAAATTATGATTGAACGAAAAATTATCGCTTCAAAATTGCAAAGAACTGAACACTAAACCATCCCCTAGAGAGCCAAAAAGCCTGCAGTGTTGCTTAGCGTTCAAACTGTCCCTTTTCATGTTGTGATGGGTGCTGTTTCCCAATGTACTCATCAAATACTCTTTCAACCTAGTGTCCCAGATCCTTGAAAGTGGCGTGGTCAACTTATTTTAGGACACACGTCATCTTACTTTTTTGTATCTACAACAGTACGATCTCACGGACGCCGTTGCGATGAGACGCCCTTTAATTACAGATGTAGAAAATGTTCGAGGATATTGCCTTCAGACATGGCCCCATTAAAACCTGTTTCTTTCGATGCGTTGACGGCACGTTAGTCATTTGGCCACACGAGCGGGAAAATATTGACGAGTTCCTGTAATGGTTCAACAGCATTAACAAGAACATCACTTTAGAGATAAGAAAAAATGTAAATATCTTGTGGCATTGTTCGCTGAGACATCCCTCAGAGTGGGTTCGGCTGCTGAGCGGAAAGGATGCCCTCCCTCTGCGTACATTGGTTCCTTTCCTCGCGGATATGAAAGACTTTTGTCGTATGTGTATTTGTAGAGTGTTCAAAAATGGTTCAAATGGCTCTAAGCACTATGGGACTTAACATCTGAGGTCATCAGTCCCCTAGACTTAGAACTACTTAAACCTAACTAATCTAAGGACATCACACACATCCATGCTCGAGGCAGGATTCGAACCTGCGACCGTAGCAGCAGCGCGGTTCCGTACTGAACTGCCTAGAACCGTTCGGGCACAGCGGCCGGCCTGTAGAGTGTATGTAAGTATAATGGATGCGTGTGCATGGTAGTGTTATGTTTGTGTTGTGAGATGATAAAGAGAGAAGGGAGACAGCGAAACCCGATGGCATCACGTGGCCTACTCCTCTCGTATAGCACCACAGCGGCCACCGGTTTTAACTTCACCATCCGATGGATGGATATAATCAACACTGTCAAATGCCTCATTTCATGAGACACCGTGCAGGCGTTTGGAGTGTAGTCGGTCATTGGTGCAAAGACTGAAGCTCAGGAAGTACAGGGCTATTACAAATGATTGAAGCGATTTCATAAATTCACTGTAGCTCCATTCATTGACATATGGTCACGACACACTACAGATACGTAGAAAAACTCATAAAGTTTTGTTCGCCTGAAGCCGCACTTCAGGTTTCTGCCGCCAGAGCGCTCGAGAGCGCAGTGAGACAAAATGGCGACAGGAGCCGAGAAAGCGTATGTCGTGCTTGAAATGCACTCCATCAGTCAGTCATAACAGTGCAACGACACTTCAGGACGAAGTTCAACAAAGATCCACCAACAGCTAACTCCATTCGGCGATGGTATGCGGAGTTTAAAGCTTCTGGATGCCTCTGTAAGGGGAAATCAACGGGTCGGCCTGCAGTGAGCGAAGAAACGGTTGAACGCGTGCGGGCAAGTTTCACGCATAGCCCGCGGAAGTCGACGAATAAAACAAGCAGGGAGCTAAACGTACCACAGCCGACGGTTTGGAAAATCTTACGGAAAAGGCTAAGGCAGAAGCTTTACCGTTTACAATTGCTACAAGCCCTGACACCCGATGACAAAGTCAAACACTTTGAATTTTCGGCGCGGTTGCAACAGCTCATGGAAGAGGATGCGTTCAGTGCAAAACTTGTTTTCAGTGATGAAGCAACATTTTTTCTTAATGGTGAAGTGAACAGACACAATGTGCAAATCTGGGCGGTAGAGAATCCTCACGCATTCGTGCAGCAAATTCTCAATTCACCAAAAGTTAACGTGTTTTGTGCAATCTCACGGTTTAAAGTTTACGGCCCCTTTTTCTTCTGCGAAAAAAACGTTACAGGACACGTGTATGTGGACATACTGGAAAATTGGCTCATGCCACAACTGGAGACCGACAGCGCCGACTTCATCTTTCAACAGGATGGTGCTCCACCGCACTTCCATCATGATGTTCGGCATTTCTTAAACAGGAGATTGGAAAACCGATGGATCGGTCGTGGTGGAGATCATGATCAGCAATTCGTGTCATGGCCTCCACGCTCTCCCGACTTAACCCCATGCGATTTCTTTCTGTGGGGTTATGTGAAAGATACAGTGTTTAAACTTCCTCTACCAAGAAACGTGCCAGAACTGCGAGCTCGCATCAACGATGCTTTCGGACTCATTGATGGGGACATGCTGCGCTGAGTGTGGGAGGAACTTGATTATCGGCTTGATGTCTGCCTAATCACTAAAGGGGCACATATCGAACATTTGTGAATGCCTAAAAAACTTTTTGAGTTTTTGTATGTGTGTGCAAAGCATTGTGAAAATATCTCGAATAATAAAGTTATTGTAGAACTGTGAAATCGCTTCAATCATTTGTAATAACCCTGTATATGCCACTACCTGTCCCCTCCCCCCTACCAGTCAAATACTGAGAGCGAAAATTTCATCCATCGCCAGGGTTCGAAACAACTTACTCAGAGCAGAGCTCCACCACACAGGCGTGCATTAGCAACCACCGCCACGGAGGCAGGTGAAGTAGAAAAAGATGATGCTTTGCCTTTACTCAACGTCCACGTTCGTGTCAAACGAAATGGATACTTTGATCAAAGCGTCTGCTGGAAGCTAATGCACACCGACCTATAGTTGCACGCCATCAGCCGTAATCACCCGACACAGAAGCTCAGTGTGATACGAACGTTGATACATCGTGATACCAGACACCGATAACTTGCCTCATGAGCTGAGTCACCTTCACAAGGTCTTCAAGAACAATGGATACAACGATCACCAAATAAATAAAGCGATTTCATGGCAGAATCGCAATAATGCCAGCAACGTGAAGCAGGAAAAGTGGTTTACAGTTCTGCCGATCTGTAGCTTCCTGTCCGGTAAGATAAGTCGCCTGCTGAAGAGAAACAAAATTATATTGATCTACAGGCCTTGGTCGAAAATCAAGCAACAACCGAGACCAGTCAAAGACAGAGCAGGTTTTAGAACACCTGCGGTTTAGAGAATACCATGCTCGGTCGCTCAGTTTTACGTCGAATAAATCGTGTGCACAGTAGAACAACACAGGTAGGAGAATGAGAGGCTATACCGTCTAAACCATTCCAAAAATCTACACCGGATCAAATTCGACGACATGTCAACTGTAGATCATAAATACTAATAGCTTCTGGGACAGTGTAATTGAAGAAACCAGTGAAGCTGGCAACACTCTTAACGGAGAGTGTAGCTCAGGAAGGTGTGGGGTCCAGTGATGGGGAGGTTGACGCAGGCACACTAAACATAAAGTCAACGTGTGCCCATATATGGTGACATCACGGCCAACAGTGCCGCCACAGGTGCCAGCCAAGTTATATAAGGACGTACCAGCGGCCCACCAGCAGTCATTATACTTGACAATGGAAAGCTCGTGGCATTTTAACCACTTGATGCGTCTGGAAGCTCGATAAGATTTTATTCAGTCCCTTAATAGTTCCAAGGGGCTCTATGGAAGACAAAAATTGAAAAGCATCTGATTAGAAATTAAAGGAGAAAAACCTCAGATAAAAAATGGAGAAACTGTGAAAGGATAAGAAGTAACAAACCATCACATCAGTCGTCCCCCACAGATAGGCTAAATCGATGAAAGAGGAAGTAAATTGCTCTCTAGTACATTATCTGATCGGTTATTGGACATAGGGTGTGTCTACTCTTCGCCTTTATGAGGGCTTGAACTCTACTGGAGAGATTCTGAATGTAGTGTCTGAAGGTTTGTGAAGGAACGGCAGTCCACTCGGTCACTACAACCGAAGCCAGAGAAGGCAGTTTGGGCTTGAACTCTACTGGAGAGATTCTGAATGTAGTGTCTGAAGGTTTGTGAAGGAACGGCAGTCCACTCGGTCACTACAACCGAAGCCAGAGAAGGCAGTTTTGTTGGAAGCTGCGTTCGGGGCGAAATCGACATTCTAACTAGTCCCAAAAGTGTTCCATTGGGTTCAGGTCGGGATTCTTGACCCGTCAGTCCAGTTAAGAAGTTTTACTGACCACAGACCATTGCATCACAAATGCTGCTTTAAGACACTGTCATGTTGACACAAACGATCATCAGCTCCGAATGCAGTACACAATGTTTAAAACGTGTCCATATCCATCCGCAATTTAGCGTTTGTTAAGCCCAATAATGGGTACACACCCGAACTACGAAAAACTCGTTCATTCCATAACACCACCTCCTCGTACTTCATTGAGGACACTATAAATGAAGGCAGGTAATGTTGTCCAGGCATTTGCCAAAACTCAGACCGTGCCATCTGTTTTCCACAGGCTATAGCGTGATTCATCTCTCCAAATCACTCGTTTTCCGTAATCTCCATAAGTTCCCACGCATATTTTTCTAGATGTACTGCTGGTGGCACTCTGGAACTCACGAGTGATTCCTTCCGCTTATTTCATGCGATTTTTAAAACCACCCTCCGTATGCTCGACGGCCCCTGTCCGTCAGTACATGAGGTCTGCCTGGTGTTGGTTGAACTTTGGCCGTTCCCTCGCACCACCACTTCACAATCACAACACCGACAGTCGACTTGGGCAGTCTTAAGAGGTTCGAAATGCCCCTGATATATTGGTTCTCAGGGAGGTCCAGGGTGGCCTATAATTATCGTATGGCAGCGAAACTTCGTAGATATTCTAATACGTTACTGCTGGAAAAAAATTAGTTACAGTTTTGGTCACCAGGTGCAAATCTGACGCTGAGAATGAAAGAAAGACGTATAAAAATATTTCTATATGTAATGGGTGTGGAACGGAACGTGAGCAGTGACTGAGCTCTCCTGATCGTCCCATTCTGCTGTTACTATTTCTCTGGTGCCAACACAACAACCCTCACTCCCTTTACACTGGCGGAGAAAGAATCACAGCACCAAGAAGGAGTGGTGCGACACAAAAAGTTCGTAGGTGTGTTTCTACATCTGAGAGATGATGACTATTCCACTTTCGCGCCAGTCACATAAGAGCGGCGCTTGTAGCGCCAATATGAGAACGGAAATTAGGTTTGCTTTAAATACACACTGTAGCAGTCGTGAGCGTTAGTGAAGAATGTCTTTAAGCCAACAAAAAGACACCATATCAACATCTCACTTAGTTTGAACGAGTTCGTATAATAGGGCTACGAGAAGCTCCATGTTTTTTCTGCGATATTGCAGAAAGACTTGGCAGGAATGTAGCCACTATACATGATTTGTGGCAGGAGTGGTCACGAGAATGTACGGTCGCAGGAAGACCGGCCTCCATACGGCTACTTGGCTCTACCGAGAGGGAAGACAATCGTGTTCGGCGTATGACTGTGGCGCATCGCACTGCGTCTGTAGCGGGAATTTGAGCATCAGTTGACACCACAGTGACACAATGAACTGTTACAAAACGGTTACTTCAAGGACAGTTTCGAGCCAGATGCTCTGTAGCTTGCATTCCACTGACCCCAAACAACGGCCATTTGCAACTTCAGTGGAGTCTAGCAAGAGCTTACTGGAGGTCATAATGGAGGTCTGTTGTGTTTTCTGATGAAAGCGGGTTCTGTCTCGGTGCCATTAATGGCCGTGTGTTGGTTAGGAGGAGGTCAGTTTAGGGCCTGCAACCAACCTGTTTGCGTGTTAGACACACTAGAACTACACCTGAAGTTACAGTTTTGTATGACAGCAGGAGCTGTCTCGTGGTTGTCCCACGCACCCTGGCTGCAAATTTATGCGTCAATCTTGTGATTCGACCTGTTGTGCTGCCATTCATGAACCGCATTCCAATGGGTGTTTTCCAACAGGCTAATGCTCTCTCACATAGCGTTTTTTAACCAAATATGCTCTACAGAGTGTCTGCATTTTGCCTTGGCCTGCTCCATTATCAGATTTGTCTGCAGTCGAGCATATATGGGACATCATCGGACGACAACTCCAAAGTCATCCACAACCAAGACTGACCGTCTCTGTATTCATCGATCAAGTGCAACGTGCGTGGAAGTCCCTTTCACAAAGTGCTCTCCGGCACCTGTACAGCACAATGAATGCATGTTTGCATGCTTGCATTCAACACTCTGGCGGTTACACTGGTTTTTAATGTACCAGCATTTCACATTTGCAATGGTTTATCTCGCACTTACATTAAGCTGTGCTGTTACTATGTTGATGACTTAAATATGTTAGGTAACAAATGAATTACCGAAATTTCATTACTCTACATCAATTATTTTTTGATGCAGCGACTTGTTTCCGTCGATGTACACTACTGGCCATTAATATTGCTACACCAAGAAGAAATGTAGATGATAAACGGGTATTCATTGGACAAATACATTATACTAGAACTGACATGTGATTACATTTTCACGCAATTTGGGTGCATAGATCCTGAGAAATCAGTACCCAGAACAACCACCTCTGGCCGTAATAACGGCGTTGATACGCCTGGGCATTGAGTCAAACAGAGCTGGGATGGCGTGTACAGGTACAGCTGCCCATGCGGCTTCAACACGATACCACAGTTCATCAAGAGTAGTGACTGGCGTATTGTGAAGAGCTTGTTGCTCGGCCACCATTGTCGTTTCCAATTGGTGAGAGATCTGGAGAATGTGCTGGTCAGGGCAGCAGTCGAACATTTTCTGTATCCAGAAAGGCCCGTACAGGACCTGCAACATGCGGTCGTGCATTATCCTGCTGAAATGTAGGGTTTCGCAGGGATCGAATGAAGGGTAGAGCCACGGGTCGTAACACATCTGAAATGTAACGTCCACTGTTCAAGGTGCCGTCAATGCGAACAAGAGGTGACCGAGACTTGTAACCAATGGCATCCAATACCATCACGCCGGGTGATACGCCAGTATGGCGGTGACGAATACACGCTTCCAATGTGCATACACCGCGATGTCGCCAAACACGGATGCGACCATCATGATGCTGTAAACAGAACCTGGATTCATCCGAAAAAATGACGTTTTGCCATTCGTGCACCCAGGTTCGTCGTTGAGTACACCATCGCAGGCGCTCCTGTCTGTGATGCAGCGTCAAGGGTAACCGCAGCCATGGTCTTCGAGCTGATAGTCCATGCTACTGCAAACGTCGTCGAACTGTTCGTGCAGATGGTTGTTGTCTTGCAAACGTCCCCATCTGTTGACTCAGGGATCGAGACGTGGCTGCACGATCCGTTACAGCCATGCGGATAAGATGCCTGTATGCCTGTCATCTCCACTGCTAGTGATACGAGGCCGTTGGGATCCAGCACGGCGTTCCGTATTACCCTCCTGAACCCACCATATTCCGCTGACAGTCATTGGATCTCGACCAACGCGAGCAGCAATGTCGCGATACGATAAACCGCAATCGCGATAGGCTACAATCCGACCTTTATCAAAGTCGGAAACGTGATGGTACCCATTTCTCCTCCTTACACGAGGTATCACAACAACGTTTCACGAGGCAACGCCGGTTAACTGCTGTTTGTTTATGAGAAATCGGTTGGAAACTTTCTTCATGTGAGTACGTTGTAGGTGTCGCCAGCGGCGCGAACCTTGTTCACAAATGGTTCTAATGGCTCTGAGCACTATGGGACTTAACATCTGTGGTAATCAGTCCCCTAGAACTTAGAACTACTTAAACCTAACTAACCTAAGGACATCCCACACATCCATGCCCGAGGCAGGATTCGAACCTGCGACCGTAGTAGTCGCGCGGTTCCGGACTGAGCGCCTGAACCGCTAGACCACCGCGGCCGGCGCCAACCTTGTGTGAATGCTCTGAAAAGCTAATCTTTTGCGTATCACAGCATCTTCTTTCGCGTCTGTAGCACGTCATCTTCGTGGTGTAGCAATTTTAATGGCCAGTAGTGTATATCGAAGGGTCCGCATCTCGTGACAAGTCGTCAAAAATGGTTCAAATGGCTCTGAGCACTATGGGACTTAACATCTGAGGTCATCAGTCCCCTAGAACTTAGAACTACTTAAACCTAACTAACGTAAGGACATCACACACATCCACGCTCGAGGCAGGATTCGAACCTGCGACCGTAGCGGTCACGTGGTTCCAGACTGAAGTGCCTAGAACCGCACGGCCACACCGGCCGGTTCGAGTAGTCAATTCCGCACTACACAGGGATATGTGGGTACTTTTAATCAGATCGTGTAGATCCTTTACAATTATTGGCAGAGTACACGGTCGACCCGAGGCCTGTGTCAGCTTGTTTTGGAGACGCTGCGACGCGAGGCGTAAGGGGGAGGGGGAGTGCGTGCCACGGCATTAACTGGGAGGGCCGGCCGCCTCGCAGATTGCCGTATTGACGGCGCCGGCCTTATTAGAGGCGGTGCGGCCGGGCTGGCTGCTCCACTGCGCTCTGCTCTGCCCTGCTCTGGCCCGGCCCCGCGGCTGCCGCCCACGGATCCGCCGGCTTTCTCCGCGCTGCTGCTGCCGCCGCCACCGGCTGACCCACTTGCGTACTCGGCTTGCGCGCCGAGCGCTCTTAATGCGCCACTTTTACACCGCCACTCTGCCTGTAACACGGCTTCGCGCTCCTGCATACCGAGTGGCCAGGCAGGCGAACATCCAGACTCTGCATCCTCGTTCCATAACGGCACTTTGAAGCCTCTGGTGTTCCGACAGGCATCTGAACTTTGATAGGCATCTGAGCTTTCTACAGTTAACCTAAATAGTATTAACCGAATGCTGAAACAGTTCTCTTCTCCTTTCGCCGTCTCATACAGGGTCCAGTGTTTCAGGATTTGGCAAATTATATTTTTAATACGAGTTCCAAAGAAACTGGTACACATGCCTAATATCGTGTACGGACCCCGCGAGCGGGCAGAAGTGTCGCAACACGACGTGGCACGGACTCGACTAATGGCTGACGTAGTGCTGAAGGCAACTGACACCATGAATGCCGCAGGGCTATACATAAATCCGTAAGAGTACGAGGAGATTTCTACGGAACAGCACGTTACAAGGCATACCAGATACGCTCAGTAATGTTCATGTCTGGAGAGTTTGGTGGCCGGTAGAAGTCTTTAAACTGAGAAAATTGTTCCTGGAGCCACTCTGTAGCAATTCTGGACGTGTGGGAGGTCGCATTGTCCTGTTGGAATTGTCCAAGTCCCTCGGAATGCACAATGGACATGAATGGATGCAGGTGATCAAACAGGGTGCTTACGTACGTGTCACCTGTCAGAGTCGTATCTAGACGTATGAGGGGTCCCACATCGCTCCATCTGCAAACGCCCCACACCATTACAGAGCCTCCACCAGCTGGAACAGTCTCCTGCTGACATGCAGGATCAAAAAAAAAAAAAAAAAAAGGTTCAAATGGCTCTGAGCACTATGGGACTTAACTTATGAGGTCATCAGTCCCCTAGAACTTAGAACTACTTAAACCTAACTAACCTAAAGACATCACACACATCCATGCCCGAGACAGGATTCGAACCTGCGACCGCTCGGCCACTCCGGCCGGCACTCGTGAAATAATCGTACGGGAAAATCTCCACTTCATCTCTACGTCAGAGATGCTGTGTCCCAATGCTCGTGCGCCGACTATAACACCACGTTCAAACTGACTTACATCTTGATAACCTGCAATTGTAACAACAGTAACCGAACTAACAACTGCACCAGACACTATTTACGTTATATAGGCGACGCCGACCGCAGCGCCGTATTATGCCTGTTCAAATAGTGTATCTCTGTATTTGAATAATCATGCCTGTATCGGTTTCTTTGGCACTTCAGTGCATATATTGCCAATAACCCTACCTTCAAGACTAGACACACGTCGTCCCTGTACTAATATAAATCGTAAAATTTTAGTCCAAGTAGTTTAACTGAGCGAGTATTTTTTTTTCAAGGTCAGATGGCTCGGGAAATTAAAACCACAATTAAAATCCGAAGAATCTTTGCGCCGATTTGTTGTGCGATGTCTCTAGTATGCACGTCGATCGCGTCACTTGGCAGTTTTCAGTTCTGAGTGCACAATGAGCACGTAAAGATGGCTAAAGCAACAGGGTCTCCCGCCATGTGTCAAGTGCGTTCCGTCGTTCGATGTCTTCATGCTCAGTGGTTCTGCCTGGTTTGACGCAGCCCACATAACGTAACTGTTATCTGTGACAGGAAGGTGTGTCAATGGTTCAGGACCTTTGAAGCAGAACGTACCGACGTTCATGATGCAGGCGGTCAGGGAAGAAACCGAGTGTCAACCGAAGACCTTGTTCAGCGAGTGGATTGCAGAAAATTATCTACGAAGGGTGATTCAGAACAAGCGAAGAGGAATGTCGTCACTAGGCATCGTCCTTCCTCATGAGAATGCTCGGCCACACAATGCAGCTGCAACGAAGAGGCTCCGCAGCGATTTCGCTGGGAAGCGTTTGATCACCCACCATACGGAGCGGGCTCGGCTCCCTCTGCTTTTCACCACTTCTCTCACATGAGCAACTGGTCATGAGGGGAGTATTTTGGCAGAGTCTACGAGCTGAAGACCAGTGCAGAGAATTGGAAGAAATCACAGGCTCAATAGCTGCGATAAGGGTATTGGAAAGTTGATACAACGCAACGGTAATGCAACGAACGGGTAATGTAACATGATGATAAACAGAAGGCAGGAATTCTACATCTAGCCTTCAAAAACTCGTTTACGGTAGAGAACTGCAGCATCATTCCCCCTTTCAATTATCGAACGAAAGAAAGGATGGCTGACATAGTGTTTAGTGTATCTGGGATTGTAAAACAGTTAAGATCCTTAGACGCCAGGAAGGCATCTGGCCCAGACGGTATCCCCGTAAGATTATATGTTGACTGTGCTACAAATATAGCACCATTGTTATCCATCATCTATCAGAGATCATTGGAAAAGCGGAAAGTTCCGCGGGACTGGAAGAAGGCCCAGGTCACAGCAATCTATAAAAAGGGTAGAAAATCGGATGCACATAATTACCGGCCAATTTGACTAACATAGATTTGTTGTAGAATCATGGAGCATATTTTGTGTTCAGACATAATGTCCCTTCTAGACTCTGAGAAGCTCATCTGCAGAAACCAGCATGGTTTTAGGAAACAGCAGTCATGCGAGACACAGCTGGCCTCTTTGTGCATGATATACAAGAGGCTCTAGATACCGGCTCCCAGGTTGATGTCATATTTCTCGACTTTGGAAAGGCGTTCGACTCAGTTCCGCACTGTCGCTTGCTACAAAAAGTGCGCGCTTACTTTCTATCCGATGACATATGCAGTTGGATGGAAAGTTTTCGAACAGACAGGAAGCAGTATGTCGTCCTGAATGGGGTGATTTCAGCAGAAACAAGCATAACTTCAGGTGTGCCCCTGGGCAGCGTAATAGGTCCTCTGCTTTTTACGATTTACATAAACGATCTGGTTGGTGGTATTGACAGCTGCCTTAGACTGTTTGCCGACGATGCTGTATTCTACAGGAAAGTAGTATCACACGAAAGTTGTGAACAAATCAATGAGGATTTGCAGAAAATAAATGGGTGGTGTAATGACTGGCAGTTATCTCTCAATATTAGTGTGACCTAATGCGTTTAACAAGGCGAAAATCCCCATTAATATAAGAGTACAAAATAAATGCCCAGTCTTTGGAAGCGGTAACATTCGTCAAGTATCTGGGTGTGACTATTCGAAATGATCTCAAATGGAATGATCTGATTACACAATTAACGGGTAAGGCGAACTCTAGATAGCGGTTTATTGGTAGAATCCTGAATCGATGCAGTCTTTCAACAAAGAAAATAGCTTACAATACGTCAGTTCGTCCAGTCTTGGAGTATTGTTCGTCTGTATGGAACCCTTACCAGTTGGGTCTGATTCAGGAGATTGAGAAGGTCCAAAGAAGAGCGGCAAGATTCGTGACTGGTACATTTAGCCATCGCGAGAGCATTACAAATCTTATAGAAAGTTTGAAGTGGGACACTCTTGCAGATAGACGGCGTGCTAAACGGAAGGGGCTGCTCACTAAATTCCGAAATCTGATCTTCACCGAGGATGTAGAGCATATATTATTACCACCAACTTTCAAATCGCGCAATGATCACCATTCGAAGATAAGGGAAATAAGAGGCGTTCAGACAGCCGTTTATCCCTCGCGCGACCCGCGAACAGAGGGAGGGAAGTATGACATTGGCGCGAATTATGCTCTCCGCCACACACCGCTTGGTGGCTAGCGGAGTATATACGTAGATGTAGATAAAAAATATGTCAAACAATAAGTTGGTGCGGAGACTATGTAGAGAAGTAGCTGGAAGGTGTAGCGAAATGTTGCAAATAAAACGTTTTTCGATTTTCACTGTAGTTCCCATTTCCATACCGATCGGCCCTTCAAAAAAATGGTCCTCGTATTTAACTTTGTGGCTGGATGCCTTTCCCGACGCCACAGTCTTCAAGATAACCTAAGGAAGGGGAGTCGTGTGCGCCATCTGTCTGTCACTACTGTAAACTTTGTTCGACTTGTAATCGTATTTTAACTCTTTCTCTGGAGCGAAATTTGAGGAATGGTCCAGTATTTGCCTAAAGGACCGTGAGAAACAGCCCTAAAATTACACTCAGGCTTGTTAGTAAACATGTCCGAAAGAACAGACACCACGCGGAATCCGCAGCTGTGATACTTATTATGAGGGTCACTCCAAAAGAAATGCACAGTAGTTTTGTAAAAATACAGTTTTTATTCTGCATGTGTGAAACTTTTACAGTATGTAGATACATCCTTCCCGCTTGTTTTCAAACTTAGTTCAACCTGTTCCCGTGAGTGGCGCCGTCGCAGCATGTCTTCAAGATGCTACACTTGACGTTCGTCAGAAGCAACGTGCTGTCATATAATTCCTGTGCTGTGAAAACGAGACAGTGGGAAACATCCACAAGAGGTTGAAAAAGGTTTATGGAGATGCTGCTGCCGGTCGCAGTACAGTTAGTCGGTGAGCAAGCAGGTTACGTGATGAAAGTGGGCACGGCAATATTGAGGATTGTCCTGGCAGCAGCAGGCCTCGTACTGCACACACTCTAGACAATGTACAGAAAGTTAACGAATTGGTGGCTGCTGACAGACGCATCACAGTGAACGAATTGTCACGCTACGTTGGGATAGGGGAAGGAAGTGTTTGCGGAATACTGAAAGTGTTGGTGTTAAATAAGTTTTGTGCCAGGTGGGTTCCCAGGACGTTGACAGTGGCTCACAAAGAAACAAGAAAAACGGTATGCAGCGAACTTTTGGAACAGTACGAGAATGGTGGAGATGAATTTCTTGGAAGGATTGTGACAGGTGATGAAACATGGCTCCATCATTTTTCACCAGAGACGAAGAGGCAAGCAATAGTGTGGCATCATGCAAATTCAACCAAGAAAAAAGAGGTTCAAAACCACACCTTCTGCTGGAAAAGTTATGGCTACGGTGTTTTTCGATTCCGAAGGACTCTTTCTTGTGGACATCATGCCAAGTGGAACCACCATAAATTCTGATGCATATGTGACGACACTGAAGAAACTTCAAGCTCGACTGAGTCGTGTTCGACCACATCGGCAAAAGCAGGATGTTTTGCTGTAGCGCGACAATGCACGGCCACATGTCAATCAAAAAACCATGGAAGCGCTCACAAAACTCGGATGGACAACACTTAAACACCCGCCTTATAGTCCTGACCTGGCTTCATGTGACTATCATCTCTTTGGGAAACTGAAGGACTCTCTTCGTGGAACAAGGTTTGAAGATGATGAATCCATTGTGAACGCTGCCAAACAGTGGCTCCAACAGGTTGGTCCAGAATTTTACCGTGCGGGTATACAGGCACTGGTTCCAAGAGGGCGTAAGGCAGTTGAGAGGGATGGAAATTATGTGGAGAAATGAAAATATTGTTCCTAAAGGATGTATGTGCACACTGTAAAACTTTCAAACATGTAGAATAAAAGACGGATTTTTTTTAAAAAAAAAGTGTGCATTTCTTTTGGTGTGACCCTTATACGTAAATGAAAGGTGGAGGGGGGAGAAACGAAAGGAAAGAGACGGGGCTATGGATGCCAGGTGCATCGGGACTTTATACGGAATCAGCGACGATGAATGAAAATGTGTGTCGGACTGGGATTCGAGCCCGGCAAGCAGATAGGCAGTTGCGTTAACCACTGCGCCACCTGGACAAAGTACTTATCGCACTTGGACATGGACGGGGACTGCAGATAGGTGGCGCTAAGTGGGAATGTGCAGGGGCCGAGGGGCGTTTCGAAGTGGTCCGCTGAACTGCGATAAACACTGTGTCTGCGTGGCACAACGGTTAACACAGCTGCCTAGTAAGCAGGAGATCCCAGGTTCGATTTCCGGTTCGTCACACAATTTCACTCGCTGTCGCTGATTCTGCATAAAGTCCCGATGCAGCTGATATTAACAGTCCCTTCCCTTTCGTTCTCTTTCTCCCCCCTCCCCCTCCTTCCGCCTTCCATTTACATAAAATCACCTCCATTTCTCACAAGCTGCGGCTGTGAGTGCTACGCTGTGCGAATATTATTCACCAAGACAACAACACTTCACACTTTACTCCATGGCCCTCGAAATATCTTTTACCATGGTCGAGACTGATAGCTATAGACGTCACTGGAAAAAGTGCTTTGTGCAGCTCTCAACATCTACATGACTACTCTGCAATTCACACTTTAGTCCCAGAAGGAGCGTCCATAGAACCACTTTCACGCTATTTCTCTACCGATACATTCTCGAACAGCGCACGAGAAAAATGAATATTTCTTCCCGTGAGAGCTCTGATTTTTCTCATTTTATTATGATGAACATTTCTCCCTCTGCAGGTCCGCTCAACAAAATATTTTCCCATTCGGAGGAGAAAGCTGGAGATCAAAATCTCACGAAGGGATCTCGCCCCAACCAAAAAACACCTTTGTTTTGATGACTGCCACCCAAACGCGCGCACAATGTCGGTGACACTCTGCCACCAACTTCGCAATAGTACAAAACGAGCTGACCTTCTTTTTCGATGTCCTCCGTTAATCCTATCTGATACGTCCCACATCCCACAGCAACTCTAGCAGAAGACCTACAAGTGTAGTGTAGGCAGCCTCTTTCGTGGCTATTTTGCATCGTTTATGTGTTCTGCCAATGAGACGCAGTCTTTGGTTCGCTATTCGCACAATATTACCTATGAGATCGTTCCAGTTTCAATGTCACAGTTGTTATCCCTAGGTATTTAGTCGAATTGACGGCCTTTGGATTAGTGCGATTTTTTGTGTAACTGAAGTTTAACGGATTCCTTTTAGTACTCATGTGGATGACCTCATATGTTTCATTATTTAATGTCAGTTACCATCTTTCACACCGTACAAATGTCTCCACCTTGGTTTATTCTGTGTGAGTCTCTCCATCTCTAAAAAATTGACCAGATGCGGCTAGGACTCCCGCACTAAGGGTTTCGTAAAAACTTTATTATGTGTATAGGCAGTCCATCCATTCCGGGAATCGAGAATCTCGAAAATTTTTGCCTGTTATCGACTTTGATACTGGAAAGATATCGGTCCCAGGGGTTCAAAGGCTTTCGAGAATGTTTTAACTTCAAGTCTGAAGTCAGATAACAAAAGAAATACTGTTTCGTTTAATATAATTAAAACTTAGTTTTCTAATTTTTTCCCTTACTTGTACTATGAAGCCTTTCTCCTTCCTAAATTTCGTGATTCTACCTCAAGGTGAAGTATCCATAAATTTTTAATGAATAAGTATGCGAGTATCGAAATATTTGACATAAATGGCCATATCTTTTGATTGCTTTTACTTAGAAGCTAACATTTATTATACCACCAAGGGCCCATAGACCTTAGTACGTGACACAAATTTCAACTTGATATGTCGAACCGTTCCTGCGATAAAGGGGTCTTAACAGACGGACGGACAAATTGACAATCTGATAGGAAATGACAAATATTTTTCTCATGATATAATTACAAATTAACACTTTTCGGATTTTTTTCCTTTGATTGTAGTGTGAAACCTTGCTTATTGCCATATTACATGATTCTCGGTCAACGAGAAGTACCCTATAGGTTTTGATGAGTGAGTTTGCGAGTATCAAAACATGTGTAACAGGCGGACAGAGAGACAGGCAGGGGGACAACAAAGTGATCTTCTTAGGGTCCCGTTTTTACAAACTGAAATATGAAGCACTAAAAACAAATAAAACTTACATCGCTGTGGATCTCGTTACTGTATTAAAACCTTTGTTTCCATCTGCAATTTGTACTTCCCAACACTTCCCTCCACCTCTAATTTCACTATTCCTTAATGCGTTATGCGTTATGTTAAGTCATGTCAACCCGAAGTCGCTAAGATTATGCCAGTACCGAAGGCTGATTTCTGTGTTCAATACCCTTCATGCTTGTCCGAGCTTTAAATGACGCTTCGAATGATACTGACATTCTCAACACTGTATGCAAATTGTGTTACACCGTTCACGATTGGAGACATTCCGCTACTGAATTGTACTTTTAACTATAAATGTGGCTCTTCGTAACGATATCCTGCCCTGAAAAGTGTTTTGAGAAAGTGGGTCCGATTAAAAAAGAAAGAAAAGAAAAGAAACTATACGGGGTAGGAGGGTGACGCAAAACATTTTTGAGGGATTGCTCATACCAGAAATACTTCGATGTATCGTAGTACTTGAGATGGTTGACTGTCCAATTCAGCGCATATATCATAGTGTTTGATTCATATTCCTGCACTTTCATCGCCTACTTTCCGTCGCAGGATAAAACACTTGAGGCAGCTAGCTGTGTTGATTATCGTGGAGGTTTGATGGCCAGTACTTTGCGCTCGACTTCGTATAGTAATAAGGTATTTTGACGGTGCCCTTGAGCAATACTTCTTCACGCTTGTCCATTTTGTCGATTCTGTTTTTTTTCCTTCTACAAGTAATATGTTATGCTACATAATACACGAGTTTGTATAGAGTTTGTATAAAGCCTTTGCACTGAATAACCAGCTCCTCGCCAGGCCGTGATGAGATATCTACCGGCCGCCGTGTCATCCTCTGCCCTGTGGCGGTATGGAGGGGTGTGTGGTTAGCACACTGCTGTCCCGGCCGTTTTGCAGACTTTCCAGACCTTGGAGCCGCTACTACTCGGTCAGGTAGCTCCTCAGTTGGCATCACGAGCCTGAGTGCACCCCGTACCAGTCCTTGGCAGTACCGGGAATCGAACTCGGGTCCTCCGCATGGCAGCCATGTAACCTGAATACTCAGCTACTGAGGCGGACTTTTGAACTCAGTAGCCTACATATAAATTCATTTCTTAAAATATTTTTTTTATTTATGGTTGTCTGCTTTACCGCATACACACTTTCTTTTCGTACTGTTTATGACTTGAAATAAAGAACTCTTTCCTTTAACAATCTTTGTGTGATGAATGTTGGCCTTAAAATATGTCAGGTCAAGTCATAAAAGTACAGACGTTTCCTTTTTAAACAAAATAACTTCTTATTGGGAAAACTACATTGCAACGAAATTCGTTTCTCTACACAATCTCCCTCAAGCTCTACGCACATTATCCTTCCCTTCATAAGCTTCCTAATTCCATCCTGGAAGATTCTTAGCCTCGTGAACATTCGCTCTTGCTGTTCCCGAAACCTTGTCATCCGACGAAAACTTGGATCATGCAGGTGCTTCTCGTTCGGACCGAAAAGGTAGGTCTATACTGTACATCGACTGCTCTAGTAACTCAGAACCAAGATTTTGAAAATCGTGGACTGTTTTCGCAGCTGTATGAGAGCGTAAATTGTCCAAAAGCAGAATCACATGTTTTGAAAGAATGTTTCTGCTGTTCGTTTTAATTTTGGATTTCAGGTCCCACAGAATCTGTCACTGCTCACCGTCTGACCTTTAGTAGCGTCATGAATCGGCAGTGGATCTTTTATATTCCGAAGCACTGTCATCATAAGCCTTATTACAGAAACTTGGCTTTTGAGATTTCTGCTGTAGGCGAAGATTGATGTTTCTACAGAATGCTGCGCCCCTTTCTCTGTAGTTCGTATGGGTGGAACCACGTGTCGTCAACTGCGACCTTCCTCTTCAAAATGCCTTAAAGGTGATTTCCAAATTTCCAAACCTTAATGTAGCACGCAACGAGCACAAACTTTAGAGATTCATGGATGATCGAAAACGCGAAATAATCATCAGTCCTAGCACGACGAACATCGGAACCCTCATCTGGCTCGATGTTCTTGTCCGGTTTCGAAGTGGATAACGTTCCCGAACGCTCTTCGCCATGGACACACGTCCATTTCTGTAGCGATTTGTCCACTTGTAAGTTTTTCGTTCACGAAGACGACTACCACCACACTGCGGCTGCATTCTGAGAGTAATCTCCGTACCCTTAGTCCTTTCAGAGTCTAGATGACGAGATTCTTCAATTTCTCCAGGCGTATTTTATGACGAAATAAATCTCGGGTGAAGAGTGTGCATAGGACACAATGTTTCGGCAATCGACCACGCTGCCATCATCAGGTGCGCTGATGTACTGAACGGCGATGGGCCTGCGCCATGTATATATAGGACAATCCCGCTCCTCCCTCAGGCGCTTCCTATGAGTCGGTGTGGTCCGCGCCTCGCGCGCGGTCCAGGTGCAGCGTCCGTTCTCCCGCCGTCTGGGCGCTGCGTCCTAGGTCTCCTCGTCCAGGAGGGCATGCCGGCACCGCTCTCGTTATTCTTCCCTCCTCCCCCGAAGTCGGTCAGTTCAAATCAATACGGTCCCCCTCCCCCCATGAACCATAGACCTTGCCGTTGGTGGGGAGGCTTGGGTGCCTCAGCGATACAGATAGCCGTACCGTAGGTGCAACCACAACGGAGGGGTATCTGTTGAGAGGCCAGACAAACGTGTGGTTCCTGAAGAGGGGCAGCAGCTTTTTCAGTAGTTACAGGGGCAACAGTCTGGACGATTGACTGATCTGGCCTTGTAACACTAACCAAAACGGCCTTGCTTTGCTGGTACTGCGAACGGCTGAAAGCAAGGGGAAACTACAACCGTAACTTTTCCCGAGGGCATGCAGGTTTACTGTATGGTTAAATGATGATGGAGTCCTCTTGGGTAAAATATTCCGGAGGTAAAATAGTTCCCCATTTTTCCGGTCGGGGACTACTCAGGAGGACGTCGTTATCAGGAGAAGGAAAACTGGCGTTCTACGGATAGGAGCGTGGAATGTCAGATCCCTTAATCGGGCAGGTAGGTTAGAAAATTTAAAAAGGGAAATGGATAGGTTAAAGTTAGGTATAGTGGGAATTAGCGAAGTTCGGTGGCAGGAGGGACAAGACTTTTTGTCAGGTGAATACAGGGTTATAAATACAAAATCAAATAGGGGTAATGCAGGAGTAGATTTAATAATGAATAAAAAAAATAGGAGGTCGGGTAAGCTACTACAAACAACATAGTGAACGCATTATTGTGGTCAAGATAGATACGAAGCCCACACCTACGACAGTAGTACAAGTTTATATGCCAACTAGCTCTGCAGATGACGAAGAAATTGAAGAAATGTATGATGAGATAAAAGAAACTATTCAAATAGTGAAGGGAGATGAAAATTTAATAGTCATGGGTGACTGGAATTCGATAGTAGGAAAAGGAAGAGAAGGAAACGTAGTAGGTGAATATGGAATGGGGGTAAGAAATGAAAGAGGAAGTCGCCTGGTAGAATTTTGCACAGAGCATAACTTAATCATAGCTAACACTTGGTTCAAGAATCATAAAAGAGGGTTGTATACATGGAAGAATCCTGGAGATACTGACAGGTTTCAGATAGATTATATAATGGTAAGACAGAGATTTAGGAATCACGTTTTAAATTGTAAGACATTTCCAGGGGCAGATGTGGACTCTGACCACAATCTATTGGTTATGAACTGTAGATTAAAACAGAAGAAACTGCAAAAAGGTGGGAATTTAAGGAGATGGGACCTGGGTAAACTGAAAGAACCAGAGGTTGTACAGAGTTTCAGGGAGAGCATAAAGGAACAATTGACAAGAATGGGGGAAAGAAATACAGTAGAAGAAGAATGGGTAACTTTGAGAGATGAAGTAGTGAAGGCAGCAGAGGATCAAGTAGGTAAAAAGACGAGGGCTAGTAGAAATCCTTGGGTGACAGAAGAAATATTGAATTTAATTGATGAAAGGAGAAAATACAAAAATGCAGTAAATGAAGCAGATAAAAAGGAATACAAACGTCTCAAAAATGAGATCGACAGGAAGTGCAAAATGGTTAAGAAGGGATGGCTAGAGGACGAATGTAAGGGTGTAGAGGCTTATCTCACTAGGGGTAAGATAGATACTGTCTACAGGAAAATTAAAGAGACCTTTGGAGAAAAGAGAGCCACTTGTATGAATATCAAGAGCTCAGATGGAAACCCAGTTCTAAGCAAAGAAGGGAAAGCAGAAAGGTGGAAGGAGTATATAGAGGGTCTAATCAAGGGCGATGTACTTGAGGACAATGTTATGGAAATGGAAGAGGGTGTACATGAAGACGAAATAGGAGATATTGATACTGCGTGAAGAGTTTGATAGAGTACTGAAACACCTAAGTCGAAACAAGGCCCCGGGAGTAGACAACATTCCATTAGAACTACTGACAGCCTTGGGAGAGCCAGTCCTGACAAAACTCTACAATCTGGTGAGCAAAATGTATGAGACAGGCGAAATACCCTCAGACATCAAGAAGAATATAATAATTCCAACCCAAAAGAACACAGGTGTTGACAGATGTGAAAATAAACGAACTATCAGTTTCATAAGCCATGGCTGCAAAATACTAACGCGAACTCTTTACAGACGAATGGAAAAACTTGTAGAAGCCGACCTCGGGGAAGATCAGTTTGGATTCCGTATAAATATGGGATCACGTGAGGCAATACTGACCCTACGACTTATCTTAGAAGCCAGATTAAGAAAAGGCAAACCTACGTTTCTAGCATTTGTATACTTAGAGAAAGCTTTTGACAATGTTAATTGGAATACTCTCTTTCAAATTATGAAGGTGGCAGGGGTAAAATACAGGGAGCGAAAGGCTATTTACAATTTGTACAGAAACCAGATGGCAGTTATAAGAGTCGAGGGACATGAAAGGAAAGCAGTGGTTGGGACGGGAGTCAGAGAGGGTTGTAGTCTCTCCCCGATGTTATTCAATCTGTGTATTGAGCAAGCAGTAAAGGAAACAAAAGGAAAATTCGGGGAATTGTCGATTTAATTCGGGTGATGCTGAGGGAATTAGATTAGGAAATGAGGCACTTGAAGAGTAAAGGAGTTTTGCTATTTGGGGAGCAAAATAACTGATAATGGTCGAAGTTGAGAGGATATAAAATGTAGACGGGCAATGGCAAGGAAAGCATTTCTGAAGAAGAAAAATTTGTTAACATCGAGTATAGATTTAAGTGTCAGGAAGTCGTTTCTGAAAGTATTTGTATGGAGTGTAGCCATGTATGGAACTGAAATGTGGACGATAAATAGTTTGGACAAGAAGAGAATAGAAGCTTTCGAAATGTGGTGCTACAGAAGAATGCTGAAGATTAGATGGGTATATCACATAACTAATGAGAAGCTATTGAATAGGATTGGGGAGAAGTTGATTTTGTGGCACAATTTGACGAGGAATAGGTATCGGTTGGTAGGACATGTTCTGAGGCATCAAGGGATCACCAATTTAGTGTTGGAGGGCAGCGTGGAGGGTAAAAATCGTAGAGGGAGACCAAGAGATGAATACACTAAGCAGATTCAGAAGGATGTAGGCTGCAGTACGTGCTGGGAGATGAAGAAGCTTGCACAGGATAGAGTAGCATGAAGAGCTGCGCCAATCCAGTCTCAGGACTGAAGACCACAACAACAACAACTGTGAGGGACTTAAACTGGAACGATGACATAGATAATGCTGTGAGGAAGGCGAACCGAAGACAGATTTTTTTTTCCCTGACGACTTAAAAAGATGCAACATATACACTAAGGAGACTGCCTACCCTACGCTTGTTCGTCCTCTGCTAGAGTACTGCTGAGCGGCATGGGGCCTTACCAAATGGGATCGACGGAAGATATCGAAAAATTTCAAAGAAAGGGAGCGCATTTTGTACTATCGCAAAACTGGACAGAGAGTGCCACGGATGTGATTCACTAATTGGGATAGCAATAATTAAAACAAAGACGTTTTTAGTTGCGGAAAGATCTTTTCACGAAATTCTCCTCTGAATACGCAAATATTTTGTTGAACCAACCTACATAGAGAGAAATGATCGGTGTAGTAAAATAAGAGGAGTCAGAGCTCGCACGGAGAGGTTTAAATGTTCATTTTTCCCGTGCACTGTTCGAGAGTGGAACGGTGGAGACACATAGTGAAAGTAGTTCGATGAACGCTCTGCCAGCCAGTTAAGTGTGAATTGCAGAGTAGTCACGTAGATGTGGATCAGTTCTGTTGAAAATTGTATACATATATATTTTTGTTACAATGTTCCGTCGAGATCGTAATTTCAGTTTGAATTAAAAAAATGTTCAAATGTGTGTGAAATTTTATGGGACTTAACTGCTAAGGTCATCAGTCCCTAAGCTTACACACTACTTGGACTAAATTATCCTAAGGACAAACACACACACACCCATGCCCGAGTGAGAACTCGAACCTCCGCTGGGACCAACGGCACAGTCCATGACTGCAGCGCCCTAGACCGCTCGGCTAATCCCGCGCGGCTCAGTTTGAATTACCTTTGACTGTTACTATCAGGAGATTCTGTTAAAACGTAACTTGAAATTATAACATTAATTAAAGTTAAGTATTTTGTTTTGGATGTTCTGTTGTCAGATAGTTAGTTTCTAACGCTCTACTTTCATTTTATCTTAACTTTAACTTATGTGGTTAATGTTATATAGTTTGATTCTAATGTTCTGTTTACGTTTTATGTTTCAACAGAATCTCTTGATGGCAGTATCCTAAGCGGGTTATTAATGAAATAACAACTGCAATCTTGATGGACAATTGTAATAAAAAAATGCAAAAACAGACGGCCGACTGTTGCTCTGACTTGAAGTGACAAGTGGCAGTTCTCGTTTTGACGGGAGATTGATGAAGTTAGTAGCAACAGATAGACAGTTACGATTCACACAACTTCTTCCTGATTCACCTAAAACCGTTACACGACTTTAGATTCTTAACAGAATTAAAGAGAACTGTGGGCCTAGGAGTACTGTGATATATTCGTACTTTATCCAGATTCGGAGAATCGACCAAAGCTTAATGAAACGAACTCTCTGCTGTACGTATTTCAAGACCTTCCGCATACACAGAGCACTGCAACTCCAGTTGCTTAATGTCTGTCCGATAACGTCACTGGTTTGCTGTAGAGAGTAGACAGCTGCCGGCCACATGGTTGCACCCACACTTACCGCTGTGTTTCAGCGACCTGCGGAACGAGTCCATTGCGCAAACCGCCGCCCCACTCTCCCAGCGTTGATGTGTGGGCTAGAGCGGCCTGCTAGCTGCGCACGCTGTTGCTGGACGCCGGAACCGTGACCTTCCTCCAGAGCTTTCTCCAACCATACGCAACGCTCTCTCCCAGCTCAATTTGGCGGAGTTACAGCGCTGCCAGTCAAAAGAACATCGCTGTGCGAATTGATAGTTTTCACATTATTGAAGTTTCTCTGGGACTTTAAGATTCACAGTACCCACCGGTACTCACGTGGTAAGCCGTCTAAACAATCTGTCAAGTAACATTGGACTTAAGCTTATAATAGTTCCGTTGTATTTGTTACGATGCCGCTCGACCCGTAGGTAGCCCAATCGGAGCCAGCCGTTAGAAAAATGTTCGCCGTTTGACAACCAGTAGTTGGTAGGGGGAAAAGGAGCTGACGCTCAGTTTCTAATCACCAGATTGTGAGGCTATGACCTGAGTTAAATAACCTGAACATGTTGTGCAATGAGAGTAGGTGCAAATATTCCTAACAGATGAAATCTGTTTGCTGGACAGACACTTAAACTTGGTTCCTGATGGGCAATATATTCACGTGGAAGTGAGTGCGGAAAAACCCAAAATACCGTACTAGAAAATAATAGACAGAAGTATAGATCTACTGATATGGAAGCTACTCAACTATACAACCTAAGACAAAAAATAAATAGAATGACGCACCACGATGGAATTACCCGAATGCGACGGAAATCGGTTCAAATGGTTCAACTGCCTCTGAGCACTATGGGACTTAACATCTGTGGTCATCAGTCCCCTAGAACTTAGAACTACTTAAACCTAACTAACCTAAGGACATCACACACATCCATGCCCGAGGCCGGATTCGAACCTGCGACCGTAGAGGTCTCGCGGTTCCGGACTGGAGCGCCTAGAACCGCTCGGCCACAGCGGCCGGCCGTCATAAGGAGTGTCAGTCCTCTCGAGGAGGGGTACTGGTGGGCTGGGCATCCCTATGAGTCTTCTGGGCCAGCTGCAGCGCCTGTACCTGTAACTAGTCAAGGTCATTATATGAGTGGTGGATTGGTCATAAATAGACCGCACTGTGTAAGATGTTTGGTTGGGTTTGTTTGCGTTTAGTGTGCAATACGGCTTCTCTGCATTGTCACTTGGTCTGCCGGTTTACAGCTGGCAATGTCAGTTAGCTTTGCTGTGGTGCAGGGGTTCACCAGTATTTGACACGTCTGAGTGTTGGTGCTACCCATAGGTAGTTAATTGTGTCTAACTAGTGGTGTAGACGCAGTTAATGTCCAAGCAGGTCCCACATATTTTCTACCGAGGACAGAGCTGGGGATCTTGCTAGCCATGGAAGTACTTTAACATCACGCAGGCAGTTCGTACAGACACTTGCATCTACAGCCGGCTATTACCCTGTTGAAAAGTGGCAAATTGGTTCAAATTGCTCTGAGCACTATGGGACTTAACATCTGAGGTCATCAGTCCTCTAGAACTTAGAACTACTTAAACCTAACTAACCTAAGGATATCACACACATCCATGCCCGAGGCAGGATTCGAACCTGCGACCGCGGCGGTCGCGCGGTCCACACTGAAGCGCCTAGAACCGCTCGGTCACAGCGGCCGGCGAAAAGTGGCACCACGATACGGCCGCGTGAGGAGTAACACACGAGGACGCACGGTAGTGCAGTACCACGATTCATCGACGAACACAAAGTAACTGCGTCCCGGTTACAGCACCATTCCAAACGCAGCCATTTGTATTGTGGTGTTTACAGCAGTCTACGCATGGGTCGGTAAACTCCTAGCCCCGCTGTTGCTAGTCTCCGGCGAGTGGTGCGGGCTGACGCAGAATGTTGCATGGAGTCCATTATTTGTTCTCGGATGGCCGATGTGAAGGGATACGATGTGCTTGGTTCACAATTCGACGATCTTCCCTTGTGGTGGTCACACGTGGTCGACCGAAACCCTGACGACGAGTACGAGTATGCCTGCCGTCACGTTCCCATGCAGCATCATTGGGCCAGTGTCACATACGAATGCCTCACTAGTCTAGGTACTGCATGATTCGACCAGCTGGTCTAATGGAGACCTGCCATGAGCCCCTTTTCAAACTGAGTCAGTTGCTGATAACGCTCTCTCCCAGAGTATGCGGCATCTCTGTGTTCTTCACAGTGACCTCAACATCTGACGCTGTTCACGACACTCATGTACCGTACCAGGACTGGTAACAACACTAAACACGAACAACAGTAATGGTCTGTGGTGGACTTTCAACTTGTCACGGAGAATTGCAACTCTAAAATTATTTACGTAGCCACCGATGTGCACGTGTTCATGTATGAAGTTACATTCCCATCGGAATGATGTTTCACTTTTTTGATCAGACCTTGTAGATCTCTACTGTGGTCAAAAATTGGTTCCTAATTTTAATTAAAGCCAGATTTAAGGCAATTTTTTTGAGAACGTTTCAAATTTATCGTATCATTTTGTGAAGGTGGTGGGACACAGCTCACAGGTATTAGAAAAACGTCATATTTCAACCGAGCTGCTGATAACAATTCCATATTCAAATCATCATCTGCTTGCTATCTTAGAGTCGTTTATAACAACTTCCATGGCAATATTGAAACTGTGGCGTGGAGTGCCTCCACACGAAATGTTGGATGTGCGCTGTAATGTGTGCATTGTAGACGAAGATTAACAATTTATATAGGATATGTTTATTCTGTTTGACGCCACAATTTTAATACTGCCACGTGAGCTGTTATAAATGACTTTAAAATAGCTGATGGTCACCTGAAGAGCGAAGATGGTAATTATTAGCAGCTCCTCGCGATTGAAATAAGAATTTTTTTTAAAAATCTCGTTGAGTTACGAAAACTATTGAGCTCACCGGAATATTACTTTTCGTTGATGACAAAAATACTTCGTTCAACAATGAAACTTTTCAAAGTTTTGTTTTGGACTGCGTTTGATATGAATAACCTTCAGAATATAATTGACAGTATTTAACTCGTAGCAAGTATGGTATCTTCTTCAGAAATGATGTAAACTTTTTGAAATCACGTGTGGTACAGATCTTTATAGTGTCTCTTTCAAATACGTTTATCGCACATCGCAAGGCAGTCGAAACTGACACTCCTACTGTACGGCTCACTGAGAACTGGCAGGTACGAGGGGCGTTTGAAAAGTGCGAGCAAAAATAAAAACTACTTACATGTTTGGAGTAAACCTTTTTTATTTTTCGACATAGCCTCCTTTTAGACTTATACACTTCATCCAACGCTGCTCTAATTTGTTGATCCCTTCCGAATAATAGGAATTGCCCAAGTCTGAAAGATAGCTATTAGTTGCTGCAATCACCTCCTCGTTTGAATAAAATCTTTGTCCCACCAGCCATTTCTTCAAATTGGGAACAAATAGTAGTCCGAGGGAGCCAAGTCTGGAGAATAGGGGGGATGTGAAACGAGTTGGAATCTTATTTTCATTAATTTTGCGAACACAACTGCTGAGGTGTGTGCTGTTGCATTGTCGTGATGGAAAAGGACTTTTTTGCAGTCCAATCGCCGGCGTTTTTCTTGCAGTTCGGTTTTCAAACGGTCCAATAATGATGAATAATATACACCTGTAATAGTTTTACCCTTTTCCAGGTAGTCGATGAGGATTATCCCTTGCGAATCCCAAAAGACAGTCGCCATAACCTTTCCAGTCGAAGGAATGGTCTTGGCCTTTTTTGGTGCAGCTTCTCCCTTGGTAACACATTGTTTAGATTGTTGTTTGGTCTCAAGAGTATAGTAATGTATCCAAGTTTCATCCACAGTGACGAAACGACGATTAAAGGCCTGTGGGTTCTTCCTGAACAGCTGCAAACCATCCTTGCAACACTTCACACGATTCTGTTTTTGATCAAGCGTGAGCAATCGAAGAAACCATCTTAAAATATTATGTACCCGTTCATTCGAGATGCCCCCAGCACTAGCAATCTCACGCACCTTAACTCTTCTGTCATCCATCACCATATCATGGATTTTATCAGTGATTTCTGGAGTCGTAACCTCCACATGGCGTCCAGAACGTTCAGTATCACTTGTGCTCCTATGGCCACTCCGAAAATTTACAAACCACTTATAAACTGTGCTAATCGAAGGTGCAGAGTCACTGTAATGTTTATCAAGTTTCTCTTTAGTTCCTGAGGCGTTTTGCCTTTCATAAAGTAATGCTTAATCACCACACGAAATTCTTTTTCGTCCATTTTTTGACAATCACTCGACTTCCTTGATTCACACGAATGCCAAAAACAAAGAAATAGACCAATGTGGCTGAAACTTGGTGTGCATTCTTTCCAAAGATGCTACTAACTAAACATGACCTCGATACGCGCTGGTGGTGCCATCTCTCGAACTTTGCACGGACTTTTCAAACGCCCCTCGTACTATGGTTTGTCCAGCGGGAGAGCTAACACAGAGGGAGCCGACAGTGCCGTTACGGCTGCCAATAGTGTGTTAGTGGCGGGAGCAGCACTGCCCGCAATCTGTCAGGTTCAGCTACTTGAAATCTGGCCAGGGTATAATGACTAGGCATAAGTCTGTTGTGAGATTTTGCACCACGATAGATACGTGCCCCTTACGGCCCCTGAGTGGCAGCTGTTGGATTTCCTCTGTAGCCAATGGGCCTTGAAAAGATGTGCTGCAGATATGAATAATCACAGACTACATACTATGACAATAGACAACGCAGTCAGTACAACCCTACTTCCAACTCAATAATTTACACTTGAAGCAGTCTCTTATAGTTTTACTTGCATTTTCAACATCAAGTGCAATATGTGTTTTAAGTAAGCGTCACCAGTGTGTCGCAAGGAGACCATCTAATGTATATACGTGAACAACTTACACTAGCAGATCAGAAGGATGATATAACCGTTAATTCCCCAGTGCGCTATCGTAATAAGTATTACGATGCTCGGCATTTCTGTTCTCTCATTAGTGATTGATGGTGGATTACGGAATTCAGTGTCACAATGTGCGTGTTCATTGCAGGAAATGGCAAGGATAACAGCTCACAACAGCGAGGAAAAGTGCTGATCGTCTCGGTAGCGAAGAACTTCGAAGTTAGTAAGTGTAATCGAAATATATAATAAGCTCTTGCCTCTTCAAGTGGAAAAGAAACTTCTACAAACACTTATACTTCCAAATATTGATTACAGCAAAGTTACCCTGCAATGTCTTTCTCAGTAAAGCTCTCAGCGTGTGGAACTGGTTGTGAATGCCAGTTTTCGTTATGTCCGCGATGTTCAACTCTTTCATCATATTTCACCATCATGCTCATAGCTATCCTGGCTGTGTGCAGACAAGCGCAGAAATTTCCACCCCCTCTGCATTCTCTACTCTGTTATCAATATACACTCTCCCCCACATCTCCCCTCGATCATAACGCTCTTGTTTGAACAACATGGCAGAAACATCCGTTCCCATCGGAGCAAAATCCTTTCTGTCCCACTCCATCGTTCAGCCACCTTCTCGAAGTTTCTCTCAGTAGCAAGATCCCGACAATGGAATAATCTTTCGCGTTATATTATAGAACTGAAACCATATCCAGCTTCAAAAGACAGTTAATGACATATCTACTAAAGCCACAATAATGATTACCAATGTCTCAGTACGCACTAATCGCCCCTCTACATCCTCCTTTCCAACCAGATCTTCCTCATTTCCAGATATTCTTAGCTGGTGCAGTCTCCTCAAATTTCCTTTCCCCAGAACTCTCTGAATCAAATAGCATATATTTCGCTCACCCATAAATTCTTTTTATACATGCCATTATCATTACTGTTATTATTATTATTTGTTATTATTATCACTATTAGTGGCAGCAGCAGTAGTACAGGTACTGGCAGTATTAACTTTATTAGTTCATAGTCAGTATTATTTACCCAAACTGTCACTGCAGACTATTTGTCAATTAAAATTGTTATTTTTTATGTAACTATAATTTAAAAAGGTATGGTGGGGGTGAAACCCTGGTCCGATGTAAGAGAGAGCGATAATCAGATCAGGTTAAATAAATAAAATAAAAAATTTATGAGGATTAATTTGGGAAACTACTAAGGATCATCCTTACTATACTGAGAGGTTGTCCCTGGGAATTCTGGATTACAAAACATAGATCAGGGTTGAAATTCTTTTCCCAAGCTGCATATTTAAATGTTTCGTTGTCCTTTGAATAAAAGCTAGGCTAAAGTTGCTATGTTCAGGCACTTTACAAGGTTTTCACCATTTTCATCATTATCCTTGTAATTCCAGTTACTGTGATGAATCGCCAGTGATGTAAGGATACGGCAAGAACTTGAGTCTGCCAGTTATCTGCTGGAGGCTAGTAGACAATTATTATAGTAAGATCGTCAGCTTTAACTGAAATGGTCTCAATATTTTACACGACTTCTGCAGATATCAGATGCGCATTTGCATTTTCAGATACGCACAACCATACGTCTGATGATACGTAGCGCGCAGGCCTTCGCAACCAGCTGTACGTCGTCTTGAATACAGACTCTCCTCAGCATCTGTGTGTCCCTTGAATCACTGCCACATCCACGTTGATATCAAGTAGCAGACGAGAGACGTGTTGAGATTTACATCGGCTAAACTCTTCATCATCAGGCTGTGAAATTGGAACGTCACCGCCTAGATGTCTGGATGATTAGTCCGAGAAGAACCGTTGTGTGGTAGACGCGCATTCACGTTTAAGCCAGGGTATCTTTAACCCTTTCAGACCTGAATTTTTTCTGGCGGAAGGAAAATTTTTCTTTGTGCTCTAATGCTCATAGGTGACTTTTTAACGGATTTAGATGCTAGATTTATACACATGTATGTACAATTTCAAAATTTGCTTTGTACACTTGCCCTCATTTTACGGAATAAAATAATTAGTCTTGAAATATGCACTGTTCTAATAAATAAACTGATCATTCAAGAATTACCACGCAAAATAACAATATAACATTCAGTTATACAGTGGAATATAAGTAACGAACCACTTCCATGTATTCTGGTGGCCACAAGCTGCTGCGTACTGCTACATTCACTTATTGATAATTTTATAGTTATGCCCAACAGGCGACAGCACTTGTGCATGATGAAAAGATTTAACATTCAAAAATGTGTTCATGAGGTTTCCATTGAGGAAAAATGTTTCTGTTGCAACATAACTATACACAATTGTAACCAGAGCGTCTGAAAGGGTTAATAGACAGGTCTGGCTGACAGCTTTGATACTCGTTTAGCGCCACCCAGAGGATATGTACAGCTCAAGATATGCTGCGGACGCGAGTATCCTCATTGCTGCATTTACCTGAACACCAATTCTTCTCACATGTAGCTTAATAGTTCATATGTAAGAAAAATCGATGCTCAGCTAAATGCACCAATGAGATCAATAACAGGTTGCATTAGATCTATTCCTCTTCACAGGTTACCACTTCTAGGCCAAAATGCGCCACCAGATCTTCGAAGACAGAATTCCCTTCTTAAGTAGCATGAAAAATTAATTGAAATTCCTCATCTCACAATCGGATCTGATGTGCCTGCATTTAGAATGAGCCAGTTAAAATGCAAGCAGTCATCTATCATTCTGGCAGAATCACTGCAACGAGAGGACTCCAACTTGAGCAGAAAGTGGACAGGAACTTGGTATGATATTGTACATTAGGAATACCAGACTCTCACACTCTCTCATACCATACCTGGCACAAAAACCGCCGGCATGGAATTACCATGAACTCTTTGGATGACAAAACTAGATTCCTACGGGCCATGGCGTCTGTACAGAAAGTCTCCAACGATGGGGTTTGTCCTCATCTTCTCAATGTGAGTGGGTCAATGAACATCAGACCATCAAACATATTGTAACCGTCTGTAACAGAGTAGCTTACCCTGGAAACCTAAAGGGTTTCTTTGAAATTCAGGCAGCTCTTGAATGGATTGAAAATTTAGATATTAATTTGTATATTTAGTTGTTTCATTCTATTTATTTTGTAAAATCATGGAGTTCATGAATGTTAGTTTCAGCTTCTTTGTATTGTCATACGCTAAATAAATAAATGAGGGTTATGTTTCGAACGATTCTTAAGGGCGAATCACCTTGCCAGTCTACAGTCTGCGCCTAGGAACAGGCAAATTGATGTTTCCTCAACGGCCGACGTTAACGTTATTTTTTATCTTCCAAAGAAGAATGCTGGAATTTCTTCTACAGAAGAAAGCTGGAATTCTTACGTCACCTCCACTCGAATTCACGATTAACAGAGCACTAGTTCAGACAGAAAATGGGGAAAAGGGTAGGCTGTGAGCTGTTTAAGAAATTGGCACGGTATTTAGCGTTATTCATGTAGGGAAACAACGGAAACTAAATTCACGATGGCCAGATGGGGACATGAATTCCGTGTCGCCTGAATACGAGTCTCGCGCTGTGACCACTGCGCCCCCATACTCAGAGGGCGCGGCTGAGTTCAGTCCCATAGCCGTTAAGAAAATATCCTCTAGCCAGATGTCTCTGCTTTTATATAACACTGGCGAAATTGGAAAGTGTTACACCATAAACCATCAGTCCGATACTAATGGAACATTGTGGACATGTTAATCACTCACTACCATTATGGGTGTAGAAAACGGGTCCAATGTGTCCCAGTCCATTTCTGTTGCAATTTCCATCTCATCAGTAACTAAATCTACATCAATACTTGTCACCGGCTCTCTATATGACTCCTCCATTGGCCGAGCTTGCTTATCTTATATTGACAACAGTAGTGTTGCGCACAGTTTTTTTTATTTCAGCCCGGCGTTTCCAGTGTCACGCTCGTTGGACTTTTATGCTCTACGTATTCATGCCTGGTTTCGGTAATTCAAATTCTGGTTGCACTTGGTCCTCATATATTGAAATATTTCAAGGAAATCGGGAAATTTTCCTTTTTTTTCAAATTAGTAGCGTCTTACATTCTTCGTGTTTATAAACCACACACGTGGAACTCACAGTGAGTTATAATACAGCAATTAATCCTCAAAACAGGACTCGGTTTCGTCGTCTCTGAGCTGTGATTCTTTTGTGGTAACGTGTTGAATGAACAAACTCGAAAACAGTGGGTTTCGTCCGCAACACTTGGGTGGCCCCGCTGTTGCTGACACAAACCTTTACCGTTGCTCTGCAAAATGTGACCGAAGTTCTGACAGCTTTTTGAAATTGAAATTACGTCGACATAAACTGTCGCTCATTTGAGCACGACTACTTCCTTGCATACGATACCGCTTTTAAAACATTTCACGTAAAAATATTTTTTCGACTCGTGCAGTGTGTAATGCCGTGCCAGACCCTACTGTGAACTCTACATAAGGCCCACTGTACGTGACTTAGTTACCCACGCAACACTAAAGCGTGGCTTAAAAAGGGAATGTTTTCTTCCCAAGGCCGGGTTTTCTCCGTATGGGAAGAAATGATGACTCCAGCAAATACATGTGAAAATAATTCCAACTCTATTTTCGTATTTAGGTATTACTTCGGTTTGTCTAGGAACGAGTTTCCTCGCTTTAAGAAGCAGTAAGTGCCTTACCTAACATGGGCTGGAAACCATGAAATCGGTGGAAACCAGTTCTGATAACTTTTTTAATTCTTGAACAATACAAGCTCTTAGGGATTTTTCACATTATTGATCACACTTGTGTAGTTTTGAAATAAAAGACTCTGTTCGAACAGGCATCGGAAGGTCAAACGGTACCGACCGACCACCGTGTCATCCTTAGCCAATAGGCGTCATTGGATGCAGATATGGAGTGGCACGTGGTCAGCCCACCGCTCACTCGGCCATTGTCAGTTTTCGTGACCAGAGCCGCTACTTTCCAATCAACTGGCCTCACCGAGGACTGAGTGCGCCTTGGTCGCTAACATCGCGCGGCAGCCTTGACGGTCACCCAACCAAGAACTAGCCTAGCCCGACAGTCTTCAACTTCGGTGATTTGACGGGAACCGCTGTTACCACAGCTGCAACGCAGTTGGCCTTGTGTAGTTTTAATACTGAAGTAACAGTTCTTCCTAGTTTTTACTGCTGTAATTTCAATGTGTGATGGCGAAAAAAAATCGCCAATTCAACAACAATGTTAAAATGGGTGTGTTGAGTTACGAGCAGAAAGCAGTAGGTCTTTATGTATTTTCTATACAAACATTTCTTCTCACATGGAACTGTTAATATTCACGTTAATGTTTAGTATTTTACGATCCATAGCCATATAAGGTTACAAGTCTAACAATACCGACTTTAAACGAAAAAAACCTTTCTGTTACACTCCGTAACTGTGGAGCGAGGTAACGTAGGTTTTCCTTAGTCGATTAAGATAAATGTGTAGATGGTCCCTTAGAACATAACAATGTTGATTTCTTTCCTTCCTTGCCTAGTCCGATATTGGCTCCGCCACTAATAATCTCTAGGCTTTTTCTTCAAATGCGTATCAGACTGCACCACAGCACTACTGCTAGAACCAACAATCTGTTTATTAGCATAAATAATTTACTGACAGATACATTTTGTAACGTCTCGACCGTCCCCAGACTCAGCATTTGTCAAGAGGGGTACGAGGGCGCCCGTGCAAAGCTTCTAACAAAGAGAGAGACAGTTAATAAAAAATAGTCCATCCATAATAATACAGATTCTGGGCTCTCTCCTAAAGGCCAATCCTTAGAGATGAAAATTTTATTCTAGCTGCCTTATTTTTCAACTGCAAACTAATCCGTTAATAAAAATTCCTTGAGAAAGGAGACCGCAATCTACATCTACATCATGCTCCGCAAACTTTATGACGGTGTGTGACGGAGGGTAGTTGTGGTAGGGCTACCTGATTCCACTCTTCGCTTTTCTATTCACGAGTGGCGCCCCGGAACAACGATTATGGGTAAACGTCTGTATCGGGTTAAGTCTCTCGAATTTTCTCGTTTTGGTCATTTCGCGAGATGTTTGTGAGAGAATGTAATAAGCAGTGCGATTCATCCCAGAACGTACTCACTCTGAAGTTCAATACTAAATCTTTTCGTGATGTACGTCTAACTTGTAGCATCTGCCACAAAGGTTTGTTGGGAATCCCTGTAACGCTCGCGCGCCGACTAAACGACCCTCTGACGAAACGCATCGCTCTTCGCTGGATATAGCTTATCTCTTCTTTTAATCCAACCTGGTAAAGACCACAAACTTACGAACAATACTCAACAATAGGTCAAACAAGTGTTTCGTAAGTCACTTGTTTCGTTAATGGATTACATTTCCGTAAGATTCTTCCCGTGAATCTCAGTCTGGGATCTGTTTTTCCTACTACTTGTTCTATGCGGTCGTTACTTCACTGACGTTATATCAAACAAAAAGAAATACAGGGTACACATTGCATGGAGGCTTAATTAAATAAAATGCTAATAATTTTAATTTTAGTAGCTGTCTGTCCGGTTACGAAGTCTCGTAACCGGTTGGCCCTGAGTAGTATTAGTACGCAATCTGACTGCATAGAATAACAACAAAGAATGAAAGGAAATTTCCGTTAACACAATTAATTAATTAAGCAACTATAAAAGCTACGAAACAACAAAGCACGAGTGTAACTGTTCTGTGTGTGGAAGTGTGATTCAACGTACACATCTGGCACGGTTCTTCCTCAATACGACAAGATGCTTTAAACGCCATTTACAATGAAGTAATTAAAAAAAAAACAGAAATACTATGATTGCACAAAGAAATCAGAATTACACTCTAATACATGAACACAAGTCAGATGCTTTGTTGACTGAACCTGTGACCAAGAAGCATTGTTATTTAGGAAATTTGAAATAAAAAATTTTTGTATTTCCTCATATATATTGACGAAAAATACACTCTGATCATTACAACATCCCCAATCGAACAGCATCGGCTGTCTAGCCCATCAGAACAACTGCACACGACATGCTCACAACTAGTACTGCTGTTGACATCCTCTCAACAAGCACTGACTACGGCAACTTCACAACTACGACTTCCCACAGCAACTTCTGAACAAGCACTGCCAGTGGAGGCGGCTGAATAATACTCTTTGGCGCAATTTAACTGGCGCTGTGACTCAGTGTAGCCACCTTTCATATGCCCCTCCTCCACGGGCTAGAATTTGATGGTATTTTTGCCAGCATTGGTGGTGAAAATACCACCAAATTCGTCCAAAAAAATAGAGACAAAAGTAAAAGATAATATTAATAAGTAAATATCACATAACTAGATAAATTTTGGCTTTGCACTGACCCTTCAATAACCTAATATATAAAATACAGTAAGAAATACAAATGCTTTCATACATGTGATTGTACATAATAGTTTACACAAGCATCATGTGGTTAAACAATTCAATCAATAGCGTCAGCAATGACGAATATGTACAGGTAAGAGTCTCATAACATTTCATAAACAGCAAATACACAAAAAATCAGTTTATACAAATATTCACAAAAAATCTTGTCAATAGTTCAATAAACAAGTAGCACTCCTCAGAGTAGTTGACAGTTCCAACAGTAGCACCCAGCAATGGTCAACAGGTGCAAATAGCAGTCTCATAACATTTCATCAGCAGTATTTAAACAGCTCCAACAGTGGCACCCAGAAATGGCTAGCAGGCGCAGACACCAACAAGTGACATCATTTCAGTAGAAACAGTTCCATCAGTGGCACCCAGCAATGGCGAGCAGGAGTAGACACCAACAAGTGACATCATTTCAGTAGAAACAGTTCCATCTGTGGCACCCAGTAATGTTGACAGGTGCAGACAGCAACAAGTGACATCATTTCAGTAGAAGCAGTTCCATCAGTCGCGCCCAGCAATGTTGAACAGGTGCAGACACCAACAAGTGACATCATTTCAGTAGAAGCAGTTCCATCAGTGGCACCCAGTAATGTTGACAGGTGCAGACAGCAACAAGTGACATCATTTCAGTAGAAGCAGTTCCATCAGTGGCACCCAGCAATGTTGAACAGGTGCAGACAGCAACAAGTGACATCATTTCAGTAGAAGCAGTTCCATCAGTGGCACCCAGCAATGTTAAGCAAGTGCAGGTAACAGTCCATAATATTCACTATCACTAATCAGACAGTTCATCAGAGTTTATCAGCAGAAATTAAACAGTTCCAAGTGGCACCCATCATGTTGAACAAGTGCAGGTAACAGTCCATAATATTCACTATCACTGATCAGACAGTTCATCAGAGTTTATCAGCAGAAATTAAACATTTCCAAGTGGAACCCATCATGTTGAACAAGTGCAGGTAACAGTCCATAATATTCACTATCACTAATTAGACAGGTCATCAGAGTTTATCAGCAGAAATTAAACATTTACAAGTGGCACCCACCAATGTTAATAAGTGTAAGCACGAACAACAGTTTGAACGCACACACAATTGCTTTTACAAAATTATTATCAATGCTCTTACACTGAACATACAAATTATAATAAACACACAAATGATACCAGATAATTGTCATATTAACTATTACAAATACACAAATATCAGTAAACCTATAATATTTATGGGTGTGAGTGCAAGATACAACAAACAAGTAAAATAATATTTAGGAGGTAGGTCGGTACCAATTATTTGGGATTAGGAAAGGAAAACACACAAAACACACTCACTCATCTTTCATCCACATATTAATACTACTGTGTAATTGAATAGTGTTAACTGTGTAAATGCAATTCTGTCAAAACTTGATGTTCAACATGCATATCAAGTAGTAGTGGCAGCAGTGTATAACAGTCAATAATAGTTAGTCAACGTCATAGTCATCATGTCAAGACCAATGTTTGCCAAGCCAAATCAAAATGTACGGTTGCTGAACAACCGTCAGTGTGCCAAGATATGTAAATACTTCCTCTCTCAAAAAAAAAGTATATACTGCTTATTGATTTAACAAAGTGTATGTGGAGACAATCTTCCTTCCGCTGGAGTGTTCTAGTCTGCCATCTTCATCCTCCTTGTTCCATATAAACCAACAAAAAAATATGCTCCTCACTTATCCATCAAAACTCCAATAATCATCAGCATCACATAATCTCAATACTTCAATAATACCTCTTCAATACGTCGATACATATAAACCTTATCACCAATATCATTTCACTTCCATAACAACTCTTTCCTCTAGTCAGTCTCCTCGAACAAGTACAGATAAAATCCTAGTGCAAACTTCAATTCATCATCCCATACAATCTGAAGACCCAATGTCGGCACACAACCTCTGTGTAATCCATCTGACCCAAATCTTCTACTCATTATGAATTATAAAATACATTTTGGTTACCTTGCCCATCATTAAACAAAAGAAATGCATACATGACCTCTAACAACCTTTAGTTTGAATAACTTTCAGTAAGTAGGTACGAGTACGGAGTGTGAATGATCGTAATATTTCACAGTGTGTACACCACTTCAAGAATCAGGCAAAACAGAAGCAAACATGTGGAGTATTTCTTGTGTCAAGTGTCACTTGCTATTGCAATTGCTCACGAAGAATGCAGTGTAATAACTGTCAATGGTCTAAACCTAGTGTTGGTATGTCATGTCGTTAGCTTCCTTTCTATTAGCACAAATTTATACAGCTTCCATAAAACCTCCAGCTCATGTGACTTCTATGAAGTTTCTTGTACCAATGTCGTTCGTAGAATTATAACAGTTCATTTTCTTATCTTAAAATATAAAGCACTGGGCGTAAGCAAAACATGCAATAGCGAGTAAATATACCAGTAGAGAACAGAATGTCAACAAGTGGATGCAGCACAATCCCTATAACAAGGTTCTGCCAAGCGAACAATCTACAGTTAATACCATAGTGTGACCTAAACTCTATGTTTGTACACAGTATATCAGCATTTCTATATACCAAATTAAAGAGTAGTTATGACAACAAAACAGAAATGTGTAAATATGCAATCCATACGCAAAGCAGCAAATATATATCTTACATAATAAACAGGTCATTAGCATCATATCAGCATAAGCAAATAAATGTTCATATGTAATCTTAATAAGTAAACATGAAGGCGCAAGCAGATAAATCACAAAGTATAACTTACATACATAATCACAGTCAGCACAATTAATCAGGTGACAATTATAATTTAAATAAATAAGCACAGCAGGCACATAATAAAAAAAAGTGACATCAGTGCAAAAGCGTAGCAGCCAAGCAATGCATAATTTACACAAATAACAACCCTGTTCATTAATAAAACATTGTCAAAATCAGCAAATGTACGCAAGCACGTCGCTTCACAAGTAAATTCATAGAACATGAAATTTAGCACAAAGTTTAAATCACGTAATCGCGAGCAGCAAATTACGTCTAAAGTACGTACCTAAGTGGAAATATGTTACCTGAAAAATAAACTCAATTAATAGTTACCTTTTTAGTTTATTACTTTCTTCTTCGAAATTACATTCTTCCTGAAATTTTCTCGATAGCAAGTCCTCTTAACGTCGGACACACACAGAATTTACCTGAAGTTCTTAAATATTTTATACAACCGTATCCTGAAAAATACTGAACGTTAATAACATAATTTATGAAGTCACTATAGCTTTATACTGAATTTATTCGGAGAATTTAGACTGTGTATTTGTTTACGGCTGTCAGTGCATTCGCACTGAGCGCTCGATCCGCTGTAGGTACGCGTGACGTAGGAAGTAATTCTTTGCCGTCAACGACTGCCTTGTGCGTCACGCAGACTTGACTGTTGCTTTGAGTATGTGCCGCCGCCGGAACACGGCGCGGTATCCTTGTACACTCTGCATGTTTACGTACAACTGTTAGTTTCTCAAAAGTCTGTCATTCCACAAAAATTTTAACGTTCAATATATGATGTATTCCATTAGATCGTCGAGATTTAAGAGTTTCTACTTAGACAGTGTTATCATGAATAATTTTGCGAACTCTATATGGACCGTTATAAAGCAGAAAAAATTTGCGACATAAGCCTTTTGCTTTGTGAGACAAACGATGAGACTTAATTAACACCTTTTGACCAGCTGACAAGGTTTTTGAACGACCAGGACGTTTAGCTGATTTCTCTCTTCTAGCAGCCGCAGATGCAATATTTTGTAGAGCCAGGTTGACAACTTCAGAATGCCGCAGTTTCCGTGAAGGCGGAAAAGGAACGATTTCAGAAATGCGATTTGTCGGTGCTTTATTTTTTAATATCAATATAGGCGGTATAGAAGTTGAATCATTAGGGAGTTCATTCAGAATGTTTTGAAAAATATGAAGATACTGATCCCACGTTCTATGATTCTGATGACAATAAAGTCGACACAATTTATTGATTTCCTTCATCCATCTCTCTGAAGCGTTAGATTGAGGGTGAAAAAGTGAAATTAAAATTGGTTTAATCTTACGACGCCGTAGAGTACGAAGCCAAATTTTAGAGCGAAATCTGATATAACCTGATCAACATGACCCACTTCTTTAAGAAAATGTTTGATGAAAGCATTAGATACTGAACGAGCTGTTGCTTTGCGTAAAGGTGTAAAACACACATATTTTGATGTCAATTCCACTGCTACCAAAATGTACGCAAAACCATTAGTAGAACGAACCACTGGACCGAACAAATCGACTGCAGCCATCTCCTTTAATTTCGCTGGAATGATAGGAAACAACGGTGCTCTGTGAGAAATAGTTGGCAGCTTAGCCTATTGACATAATTGCATTAGGCAAGAACAGATCGAATACGTTTTCCATATTACTGAAGTAGTAATTTTCTCGTAATTTATGAAAGCATTTTCTGGGACCAAAGTGTGCATAACTGAAATGTGTATACCAAATCAATTTATTAACCCACTCATCAGGAATGCAAACTAACCAAACAGAGTTGTCGACCGATTTTCGTTTAAAAAGAATATCATAGCGAACTAAATAATACTGTCTAATCGCTACGCTTTCCTTTCTCCTCCACTTCTCCTTAATGTCCTTCCAGATTGGATCCTTATTTTGCTCCTTAGCGATGTCCTGGAGCGAAGACGAAATAAAATTTTCAAACGCAACACCTTGAATATACATCAAACAATAATTGTTTTCCTTGCAGTCCTCCTCAGCACTTTGTTTCAAACCCATAGGTGCACGTGATAAAGCATCAGCAACAATATTTGAAGAACCCTGTATGTAAACAACACTAAAATCAAATTCCTGTAGATACAGCGCCCATCGTGACAATCTTCCATGTGTTAATTTTGTTGACATAAGAAATTCCAGAGCTCGATGATCGGTGTAAACCTTAGTATGTGTGCCATACAAAAAGATGCGAAATTTTGTGAAAGCCCAAACAACAGCCAAGGCTTCAAGTTCCGTAATCGAATAATTCTTTTCTGACTTAGAGAGAACACGACTTCCAAATGCAATATTTTTCTGTACTACAATGCCGTTTTCTTCTATCTCTTGAAATAAGTGTGCACCTAGGCCTTTGTATGATGAGTCCGTCGCCAAACAAAAATCTTTAGATAAATCCGGATGTGAAAGAAGTGGAGCAGCAACTAAAGCATCACGAAGTTGTTCAAATTCTGATTGAGCTTCCTCATCCCAACACCAATTAGATTTCTTTCCAGATAGTTCACATAAACGAGGTGTGGTCAAATTGTCCAATCTAACAAAGCGTCTGAGAAAATTACAGACACCAAGGAAACTACGAACATCACGTTTTGTGGTAGGAACAGCATAATTACGAATAGCGTCTAGTTTCTCTGGATCAGGAAGAATACCTTCTGTAGAAATAATATGACCAAGAAATTTCACCTGAGAACGACCAAATTCAGATTTTTCCAAATTCACTGTAATGCCAACTCTTGCAAAAATACGTAATAATGAATCGAAAATTTTGTTAGGCTCACTCCAAGAACGTTTAGCAATAAGAATATCGTCAACGTATGAAGTAATATTGTCATGAAGATAAACAGGTAAAATTTCGTTTAAACTACGAATGAATGCTGCAGAAGATATAGTAAGTCCAAACGGTAATTTCTGAAATTGATAACAGTTACCAAAGACTAAAAAGGCGGTGTATTTTCTACAATCAGGGTGGAGTTCTATTTGCCAAAAACTTGCGCGCATATCAACCGTGGATAAAACTTTAATTCCATGGAAATGTTGAAGAAGTTCATCTAAATTTTGTGGACGGTCAGTTTCAGCAATGATGATATTATTTATCTGTCTGGAATCCAGAACCAAACGAATTGACCCATCTTTTTTAAGAACGACATGTAATGGTCTGACTGCTGGCTCAATAATGCCTTGATCTAACATGTATCGAAGTTCACTCTTAACCTTGTCTCTGTAAGCCAAAGGAATAGCGTACGTTTTTCCTCGAAATGGTGTGTGTTCTTCTACTTTAAATAAATATTGTAAGCCTTGTATAGTTCCTGTGTGATGACTAAATACTGTAGCATGTGAAGTCAAAATTTGGTGCAGTTCTTCTCTTGCGACGTCATCTGGCACTTCAGCTTTCTTAACCTTTTCATTAATTAATTCTTCGCTTTTAATTATATCATCCATCGCGTCTCTGTATCTATTGTCGTTGTCATGAATGAACACATTGTCGTCATAATGCTCAGCGAAAACATCAGAAGTAAGAAACCTTAAACATTTTGTGTCTGATTCAGATTTTGTTAAACACTCGAAAAATTTCAAACATTTCGGCATTCCGGCAACAGTCAAATTCACACTTCCTTCTTTAAAGTTTAAAATTGCCTTATGTGTGTTAAGAAACTCCATACCTAATATAATTTGTGTATTGAGTAATGGAACAATAATAAAATTAGCAGAAAATTCGTATCCTGACAAATGAAATTTAGGTTGGTCTGTTGTTTGACTTCCACACTTTTTCCAGAAATAGCTCCTCGAATTGTAGTTTTAGAAACAGGTAACACAGGACAAGCAATAGTTCTTACGCATATACGAAAAACTGATTCACTAATAACATTCAATGGACTCCCAGAAAATAAAACAGCAGTGAACTTATTCTTACCCACACATACTTCAACAACAGGATGTAAAAATGCGTCTACATTAATTTCCTTTTCGTCTAGCAAAATGTGTCTCATGTCTTCCAGGCGTACGTAGTGTAAAGTCGTAGTGTCATTACTTTCTGAACCGTCTATATTGCTGCCACAAGCCGAAGCTACAAGTCATTGTCGATTGTTTGCGTCACGTCTTTGATTATTCGCGTCGTTTCACGGACCAATTTCTACGATTTGTACTTCGGAACTTCTGTCACGCCGAGGATGCCAATTAGGTCCCTCCTGTGTGTTAGATGTAAATTCTTGATTGTGTTTGTTATTAAAAATTTCTACTTTCCTGTCTATCTGCATGACTACTTCTTGCGTAATTTGGACTGTCACTTCTGAAATTATGTTTATATCTACTACCCTGGTTATTTCTGTAGTAAGAATTTCTATTATTGTATGAATAATTTCTGTCTTGATGATACGGATTACTGTTTCCGTATGATTGATCATTCCGGTAGGAATTTCCGTTATTATAATTGTCTGTGTAATTTCTGTTAGAACGTCTGTTATTGTTATAAGGCTGGTATCTATTGTCCTGTCTGTTTCGTCTGTCATTCTCAAAATTACCCATATAACGTCCATTCCGATCACTATCCCTTTTCTCTGAAAATCTATTGTAATTACTGTTACTGAAAAAATTACAAGAAGTCCCGTCGTCGTTGTCATACTCAAGTTCTTGTAGCAAAGTCTTAAAAGTCTCAATGTCGTCTTTACATCTTCCGGCTGAAGCAATTTGTCTTATCGATTGTGGCAGCTTAGTTAAGCAAATGCGAATTAATTCAGTCGGGCTATAAGGGTTGGAAAGGAATTGATTCTTTCGAATCATGTCTTCAAAATATTCTGCCGGCGTGCGGAACTCCGACTGTTTAAAATTACGCTGCATAATAAGACTATGTTTGACTCTGTCTTGCGTGTTTTCGGACCAATATGCCGATAGAAATGCATGATAAAAATCATTTAAATTATTACAATCTCTAGTAAGTGCGCGCATGCGCGTCGCCGGTCCGTTTTCTAAATATCCACACATAAATTCCAGTTTGTGACTTAGTGGCCAATTTGGTGTAAGTGCGTACATAAATTGATCTAACCATGAACATGGATGTATGTCATTCTTAGAATTGCGAAAGATCTTAAATTTCCGAACATTTAAAAAGTGTTTATAGTCAAAGTTTTCGCCTCGTGGCGACAAAGACCTACCGCGTCTGTCCCAGTCCGAATGTCGATTATTGTCAAGTTCGCGCGCCTGGCGCTCTCTTGTTGCATCTCGTAAATGAAATAAATTGTTTTCTTCAAAGCCCTCTGCTACCTGTGATTCTAAATTTCTTTTGCTGTCTTTTCCTACGATTTCGCTTTCAATTTGTTTGACTTGCTTTCGTAACGCCTCAAATTCCCTTTTAACGCGTTCATTAAATTTTCTCTGATTTTCAACATGTTTATTTATGTTCTGGTACTCCTCGGTTTCTACAAATGGCAATGGCGCTGTATCATCTGAATCTCTGTCCCCATTTAAACTAAGACTTGTCAGTTTATCTGAAATCTCCTCAAACTCTTTCCGATAAGTCACCTATTTGTTCTTTCTGTTTATTTACGTCTTCCGTAAGTGTCGCGACTCGGGTTTCAGAATTGACACATTTAATAGTTAACTGTTCATATTGTTGTGTTAGGTTATTTATTCTGTCATTTGGTATGGATTCCTCGATTCTTTCAAATATTTCTTCCTTATCGTGTGCACGTTGTAAATTTAACTCTGAAAATTTTTGTACTAGCACGCGATCTCTTTCTTTATGTTCTCTATCCTGTTCCTTTTGTCTAATTTCTATTGAAATTAATCTATTACTGTGAGCATTCAAAATTGGTTGTACTTCTTCTCTAATTTCTTTCTTTAATTCATCTTTCATGTTTTTGAAACATGTCCCTATTCGTGAGTCTAACCGTGTTTCCATTGTTCCCATATCAGTTTTAATTGTTCCTATTTGTGATCCCACTGTTTTTAATTCAGATCCCAAATTTAATATTGCACTCATCAACTGCTCCATATTAACTGGTTCGAAATTCTTTTCGCCCCTAACATTTCCCGCAAAACCAGCTTCCTTCGTCATAGCTGTAAAGCTATCTGTGTCCGATACTATTCCAGAATCTTCTGTCGTTAATCGTGTATTCTGAAAATTGTGAAAATTGTGAAAAATTTTGAACTGGTTCCGGACTATTTTTCCGACTTATTACATTGTTTTCTACTTCATTATTCATCATACTGTTCTCCTGTGTTGGCGAGTTCGCCATGTTAACAGTTTCGTCATTCTCACTATCCATCATTTTTGCCTTTTTCATCGATCACGTAATCATTTATAAAACATACAAAACTCGTCACTATACGAAAATTACACACAATATAACACTTTATCACCAGCAATACCATTCACACGAAATGCTTCCCGACAAACACGCCTAACGAACAATTAAAACCTTCACAATTGCACAAAATTGTCAGACCCGTATACAAGATATCAAAAATTAAATTCTACAAAAATACCATTAGAAAAAAGACAAGACAACTACAAATGTTCAATTACCAAATCTACACATGCAATATAGACTACAATTACTAAACTACAAATTACTACAACAATACTACTGTCTGCTATTTTTACTATCAAAAGAATTCCAAGGGACGATCCGAAGCAGCGGTCGCCACGTGCATGGGGGCTTAATTAAGTACAATGCTAATAATTCTAATTTTAGTAGCTGTCTGTCCGGTTACGAAGTCTCGTAACCGGTTGGCCCTGAGTAGTATTAGTACGCAATCTGACTGCATAGAATAACAACAAAGAATGAAAGGAAATTTCCGTTAACACAATTAATTAATTAAGCAACTATAAAAGCTACGAAACAACAAAGCACAAGTGTAACTGTTCTGTGTGTGGAAGTGTGATTCAACGTACACATCTGGCACGGTTCTTCCTCAATACGACAAGATGCTTTAAACGCCATTTACAATGAAGTAATTAAAAAAACAGAAATACTATGATTGCACAAAGAAATCAGAATTACACTCTAATACATGAACACAAGCCAGATGCTTTGTTGACTGAACCTGTGACCAAAAAGCATTGTTATTTAGGAAATTTGAAATACAAATTTTTTTTTATTACCTCATATATATTGACGAATAATACATTCTGATCATTACAACATCCCCATTTGAACAGCATCGGCTGTCTAGCCCATCAGAAAAACTGCACACGACATGCTCACAACTAGTAGTGCTGTTGACATCCTCTCAACAAGCACTGACTACGGCAACTTCACAACTACGACTTCCCACAGCAACTTCTGAACAAGCACTGCCAGTGGAGGCGGCTGAATAATACTCTTTGGCGCAATTTCTGGCTCTGTGACTCAGTGTAGCCACCTTTCAACATTCCTGAAGTATCGTACTGAGGAACAGTAATCGAGAATCGGATTTCTGTTGACGTCGTTTAGAGGCAAGTTGGTAACTTGTTCAAACATGTTGGTGGCGATTGTTAAAGTTTCAAACGAGCTTCTTTGAGGGGAAACAGTCACGACTGTCTTTCGGAGGTTGGAAATGAGACAGGAAAGAACCTCTGTCAGTACAAGACGTTAAGTTCTTTATGCCGCAACAGGTATTCCTCGGCGTCTGCTCGTGCCCGTAGTTGGCAATGGCCCTACTTTTTAGGGCCGGTTGCGCACTGAAATGCAGCGAGTCTGGGGCCACAAAAACCCGGATCGCAGCCGCCACAAGACTCATCTGCTCGTTCCTCACACTGTCAGCTTTCATGCGGATTGACGCTTGCCGCGGGCCGATGCTGCCGCGAACGCGCTTCGCTTTTGGAACATGCCGCCTTGAGCTAGTTGTATTACATTGAGCAGGACGCCATAACGTCATTCGGGTACAGACGTCACCGCTTTTACTCGCCGTACACGACAACGTCACACCTCGGCCAACAACATCAACAGCAGCTACCTAGTAGGAAATCACTGCAAGCACTCCTGTGTCACCTTGATCGCGATTTCATGGGCTCAGTTAAGGCGACCATCCGTCCCGATTTTATCGGGAAAGTCACAATTCTTGCAGCACTGCCCCGATTTTGTTTTTCAAATGTAATTTGGAACATTTACTTGTCCCGGATTTCACAGTTATGAAACTATTTATCCCGAATTTCCTGTTTAAGAATACAGACATGCTAAAGAAACAGCGCTGATAAGTACAGAGTTCGCTCGCACTCCATCTTAGTAAGAACTAATTAAATGTAAATGAATATACTTCTGGTAACAAATTAACGTGTTATTATGCATTTGTTATATTTAATTAAATTTTTTCAGTATTAAAAAACTGTAATGCATCCCTTATTTGTGTCTACAAATAAGATGAATAGCACAGGGGAGGTGGTAATGAAAATAAAACTTCAGACGTAACGATCCAGCCCTCGATTAACTGGTAAGACCCACGATAGAATGCTGTGTGACAACCAATGAAACTACGCGAACGCTATGTAGCTAAGTAGCAAATTAAAACAGGGTCATACAGAAACATCCCACCGGAACTTATAACCTTATGATGTAACTATAAACTACTCATGCTCATAAATTAAGGATAAATTGCAGAATGTGGTGCCACAAAACGTGGCACTACACAAAACTGACGTTAATAGCATAGGCACATAGGGAACACACACGACACAGATCTGTCCACGGTATTAGTGATAAGTTGAGGAAACCGTCCCGAAACACATATGCTACAAAACACCACTGTTTTCTGCGCGTGTACCCCGACATCAATATGAGATATGATCACCATGCACACGTACACAGGCCGCACAACGGGTTGCCATACTCCGGATCAGGTGGTCGAGCAGCTGCTGGGGTATAGCCTCCCATTCTTGCACCAGTACCTGTCGGAGCTCCTGAAGTGTCGTAGGGGTTTGAAGACGCGCAGTGATACGTCGACCGAGAGCATCCCAGATGTGCTGGATGGGGTTTAGGTATGGAGAACAGGCAGGACACTCCATTCGCCTGATATCTTCTGTTTCAGGGTACTCCTCCACGATGGCAGCTCGGTGGGGCCGTACATTATCACCCATGAGGAGGAAGGTGGGACCCATGGCATCCCTGAAAAGGCGGACATACTGCTGCAAAATGACATCCCGATACATCTGACCCGTTACAGTTCCTCTGTCAAAGACATGCAGGGGAGTGCGTGCAGCAATCTTAATCCCACACTACGCCATCCAACCACGACCTCCATACAAGTCCTTTTCAAGGACATTAAAGGGTTGGTATCTGGTTCCTGGTTCACGCCAGATGAAAACCCGGCGAGAATCACTGTTCAGACTATACCTGGACTCGTCCGTGAACGTAACCTGGGGCCACTCTTCCAATGTGTTCTTGACACCAGGCTTTACGGGCTCTCCTGTGACCAGGGGCCAGTGGAATAATCTTGCAGGTCTCCGGACGAATAAACCATGTCTTTCAATCGTCTGTAGACTGTGTGTCTGGAGACAACTGTTCCAGTGGTTGCGGTAAGGTCCAGAGGAAGGCTACCTGCAGTACTCCCTGGCCGTCTGAGGGCACTGATGGTGAGATATCGTCTTCTTGTGGTGTTGTACACAGTGGACGTCCCGTACTGTAGCGCCTGGACACGTTTCCTGTCTGCTGGAATCGTTGCCATAATCTTGAGATCACACTTTGTGGCACACGGAGGGCACGTGCTTCGCTCGACCTGCTGTTTTTGAACAGCCTCCATTCGCCCTATTATTCTACCCCTCATAACGTCATCAAGATGTGTTCTTTGAGCCATTTTCAACATACAGTCACCATTAACAAGTCTGAAAACATCTGCAAACTTACTCGCTGCACCGTACTCTGACATGCACCAACACTCCTCTGTGTATGTGGACTGCTGCCAGCGCCACCGTGCGACGACCGCAGGTCAAATGCACCGCCTGTTCATACCTCCAGATGATTTAAACCCGCAAACCGACCACCAGAGAAATTGTTTCACAATGTATCAGCATTATCCTTAATTTATGAGCATGAGTGTAGTTTGACAGTAAATAGTGGAAATCAGTGATACGTCAAATGCTGATATCCACTGTCGAAAAAAGAGTACGTAGAAATGAAATAACAATGCTGACTGCGTGAAGGAACAGTAAAAACGATGAAACCGGTTGTGGAATCTCACCATTTTTTAATTTCCAAGATGCATATTCGCAGCTGTGGTCGCCCTGACTACATAGTTTTTTGTGTAAATACTACTAATCTCTGGTTCACGTTTCTACAAATATATCCTGTCTTGCTTTGTTCAATACAACGTCAGTGAAAGCTGTTCCTGGCTCATTTTCGGAACACTGTGTTATCAGAGTATATCTCATTGTTAATCCTTAACCTGTCTTTTTAAAATTCGAGGTGCAATCACTATCCACCTCCCTGCCTCCTCATCAAACAGGACCCAAGTAGGTACGAATCTGATGCTTTCCACGGTCAAGACGGAGCAGGAGGTTAAGATACCGTGGTGTGTAGAGCTTTGCTACCCCGTAGACCAGGACAAGTTCTTTATAAGCAACCCTCCGGAGATGGCCGCTGACAACGGGGGCGTGGTACAGTTTCACCTGACAAGGTTACGAATTTCTGGCCCTCTCTTTCGTTTCATCAGACGCTAAGTGTCTTTAGTAAGTCTCTTAAAGTTTAACATCAGATTGTGCACAGAAAATGAGTTAAACACAAGAATACTAATGTTGCCACTATTATTACAGATAATAATAATAATAATAATAACAATGCTAGTAATACGCACTATTATATGAATGTCAGCCCTATTAACACTGAAATAGTGCGTATCTCATACTACAACGTTCCTGTGAGCTGGAAGTAGTGACGTAATAACAAAAGCAAGACACCAGTACGGAAATAATAAAGTTGCAACAGAAAGTGATACGGGGAAAACAAAGCAACAATACGGAAAAAAATCCGCTGAAGAAATAATTCAGACGTAAGAAAGCAATAAAGTGATAGAGACAGAGGTGAGGAGAGATGGGAGAACTGTGAACAGTTTAACAGAGATACTGTTTTGGTGCTCGTCAAGAAGACAGCAGCTGAAACGTACGGAAGAGTATGCTATGCTTATGATGATAGGAAAACCCGTCCACATTTTCTATATTAACCATCGACAGTTGCATCGAAGTTTTGTGTTAACATAAAATTTACCTCAGTCTGATTATGTCTATATGTAATTATGTTAATTCTATATGCGCAAGGAACCAGTTTACGCAACAGGGTGCGGATCGATGCCCCGAAACATGGCTGACATATTTCGTATAATTAGGGCGAAACATCCGAGTGGTGCAAAGAATTCGCTTCGTTAATACGCAGAGGCAGGGTGGTGGCATCAGCACTGGAGTCGCAATCGAGCGGGGTTGAAATCCTTAGCCAGCCGTTCTTGCTAACGCTTCTGTGATTCTTCTGGTTGATTTCAGGCGAATGTCGGAGGATTTTTTTACAAGGGCCTCAAAGTGACCAATATTCCGCTCCAGTGACATCAGTGTTGACGGAGCGTGAAACACTAATCACCTTTCTTCGCTAAGAGATCGTGACTTTCTACATAACATTTTTTATGTGTTTCTAAGCTGTTTCTTTCGGGAAGTTGGTCTTTCCTCAAGACGCATTGTACTATTTATGCACTGACATTGTTCAGTAACTGTGCGGGGAAAGTCGGTAATATCTGCAGGCAAATACGCTTTGTTAACAGCTGCAAAATTATAGCTAATAAAAATTTTTTTTTGGATGTGTGTCGGTTCTTATATCCACACTGCTCCATGTCGCTGTCGCTTCCCATAATCTTATAGCTGCATAGGGAACTTCAGTTGCAGCCTAATTTTATTTATTTATCATCTAGAGTAATTTTCTCTTATGACTGCTGTTGTGACAAAATTGTTATTAGCTGTAATTTTGCAACTTTTAACAAAGCGTATTTGGCTGCAGATAGCCTGAAGATGGCTGAGATAGGCCTGTTGCTACTGTATAATCTACACCAATAAAACAACATCAATTACAGAAGCATTCTGATTCAGTACTGTTATTACAGTGTCATTACAAGATATCTACCAAGAGAAAATTAATTTGGACACTAATGTCAATAAGTGGTGCTAGGAAAGCTCGTGATTTTGTGCAGTGAGTACAACGTTTATCTTCTGAGCCGGTCAGCAAAGACTGCGACGTGTGGGACGGCACGGCTCCGGTTCACACCGCCTGGATGCAGCTTCGGCTGACTTTTTGCCGCTCATCTCCACTCGGTCCGTCTGTGTGGCTCCTGAACGGCCGAAAGGACGGAGTAAGTTGTGCGAAACGCGTTACTGACTTTAATTAACTATAGGAACTGCAGTAGCGAATAAGTAATTTGCTATGTCTGTAAATTACGGCTTACGCCTCGAAGAAATCAGCAGTCACTGTCAATGTCTTAAAATATCTTTTAGTCTCGGTAAAGGAATAGGCAGAGTATCTCTACGGACGTTATACCGGGACCAGAGTACGCGAAGGAACTTGCCCCCTTTCTTGCAGCAGTGTACCGCAGGTCTCTAGAAGAGCGTAGCGTTCCAAAAGATTGGAAAAGGGCACAGGTCATCCCCGTTTTCAAGAAGGGACGTCGAACAGATGTGCAGAACTATAGACCTATATCTCTAACGTCGATCAGTTGCAGAATTTTGGAACACGTATTATGTTCGAGTATAATTACTTTTCTGGAGAATAGAAATCTACTCTGTAGGAATCAGCATGGGTTTCGAAGAAGACGGTCGCGTGAAACCCAGCTAGCGCTATTCGTCTACGAGACTCAGAGGGCCATACACACGGGTTCCCAGGTAGATGCCGTGTTTCTTGACTTCCGCAAGGCGTTTGATACAGTTCCCCACAGTCGTTTAATGAACAAAGTAAGAGCATATGGACTATCAGACCAACTGTGTGATTGGATTGAAGAGTTCCTAGATAACAGAACGTAACCTGTCATTCTCAATGGAGAGAAATCTTCCGAAGTAAGAGTGATTTCAGGTGTGCCACAGGGGAGTTCGTAGGACCATTGCTATTCACAATATACACTCCTGGAAATGGAAAAAAGAACACATTGACACCGGTGTGTCAGACCCACCATACTTGCTCCGGACACTGCGAGAGGGCTGTACAAGCAATGATCACATGCACGGCACAGCGGACACACCAGGAACCGCGGTGTTGACCGTCGAATGGCGCTAGCTGCGCAGCATTTGTGCACCGCCGCCGTCAGTGTCAGCGAGTTTGCCGTGGCATACGGAGCTCCATCGCAGTCTTTAACACTGGTAGCATGCCGCGACAGCGTGGACGTGAACCGTATGTGCAGTTGACGGACTTTGAGCGAGGGCGTATAGTGGGCATGCGGGAGGCCGGGTGGACGTACCGCCGAATTGCTCAACAAGTGGGGCGTGAGGTCTCCACAGTACATCGATGTTGTCGCCAGTGGTCGGCGGAAGGTGCACGTGCCCGTCGACCTGGGACCGGACCGCAGCGACGCACGGATGCACGCCAAGACCGTAGGATCCTACGCAGTGCCGTAGGGGACCGCACCGCCACTTCCCAGCAAATTAGGGACACTGTTGCTCCTGGGGTATCGGCGAGGACCATTCGCAACCGTCTCCATGAAGCTGGGCTACGGTCCCGCACACCGTTAGGCCGTCTTCCGCTCACGCCCCAACATCGTGCAGCCCGCCTCCAGTGGTGTCGCGACAGGCGTGAATGGAGGGACGAATGGAGACGTGTCGTCTTCAGCGATGAGAGTCGCTTCTGCCTTGGTGCCAATGATGGTCGTATGCGTGTTTGGCGCCGTGCAGGTGAGCGCCACAATCAGGACTGCATACGACCGAGGCACACAGGGCCAATACCCGGCATCATGGTGTGGGGAGCGATCTCCTACACTGGCCGTACACCACTGGTGATCGTCGAGGGGACACTGAATAGTGCACGGTACATCCAAACCGTCATCGAACCCATCGTTCTACCATTCCTAGACCGGCAAGGGAACTTGCTGTTCCGACAGGACAATGCACGTCCGCATGTATCCCGTGCCACCCAACGTGCTCTAGAAGGTGTAAGTTAACTACCCTGGCTAGCAAGATCTCCGGATCTGTGCCCCATTGAGCATGTTTGGGACTGGATGAAGCGTCGTCTCACGCGGTCTGCACGTCCAGCACGAACGCTGGTCCAACTGAGGCGCCAGGTGGAAATGGCATGGCAAGCCGTTCCACACGACTACATCCAGCATCTCTACGATCGTCTCCATGGGAGAATAGCAGCCTGCATTGCTGCGAAAGGTGGATATACACTGTACTAGTGCCGACATTGTGCATGCTCTGTTGCCTGTGTCTATGTGCCTGTGGTTCTGTCAGTGTGATCATGTGATGTATCTGACCCCAGGAATGTGTCAATAAAGTTTCCCCTTCCTGGGACAATGAATTCACGGTGTTCTTATTTCAATTTCCAGGAGTGTACATAAATGACCTTGTGGATAAAATCGGAAGTTCACTGAGGCTTTTTGCGGATGATGCTATGGTATATCGAGATGTTGTAACAATGGAAAATTGTACTGAAATGCTGGAGGATCTGCAACGAATTGACGCATGGTGCAGGGAATGGCAATTGAATCTCAATGTAGACAAGTGTAATGTGCTGCGAATACATAGAAAGAAAGATCATTTATCATTCAGCTACAATACAGAAAGTCAGCAGTTGGAAGCAGTTAATTCGATAAATTATCTGGTAGTAGGCATTAGGAGTGATTTAAAATGGAATGACCACATAAACTAATCGTCGGTAAAGCAGATGCCAGACTGAGATTCATTGTAAGAATCCTAAGGAAATGCAGTTCGAAAACAAAGGAAGTAGGAGCGTATAGCTACAAGTCCTGCTTCGTCGGCTCTCGTGTTGGAAACGTTTGTTAATTCTCCACAGAAATCTGCTACGCAATGTACACGTGAAGTGGGGGTTAGCAGTACAAGTGCACGAAGAATTCTGAAAGCTGCAAAGTGGAAAGTTTACATTTTACGATTACTGCACGCGATTAATGATGACGTTCCTGACCGCCGAATGCAATTTTGCGAATAGTATCAGCAAATGGTAACTGACGATGAACAATTTGTGACGAAGGTAGTGTGGCGTAACGAGGCACAATTTAAACTTAATCGAACCGTGATTCGGTATAACAGTGTGTAATGGACACCGGAAAATCCGCATGTTTATGTGGATAAAGCGGTCAATCTACCAGGGGTTCATGTGTGGCGTCGACTATCATCTAGGGGCTTAGTAGGATCCTTTTTCCTTGATGATACTGTCAGTGGAGAAATGTACCTGGAAATGTTACGCAGATAAATTTTTCCAGGTTTGCGTGCGCTTTATGGAGCCGATGAAGAGATCTTCTACCAACAGGACGGGGCGCCCCCACGCTACCAACTAGCCATACGAGCTTTCCTGGATGACAATTTTCCGGGGCATTGAATTGGACGAAGAGTGTCCATTGAGGTCCCTCCACGGCCGCACGATCCAACGCCTACGGACTTTTGCTTGTGAGGAACTGTGAAAGATAACATCTATCGACATAGGCCGCGCACACTGGAGGAACTTCGCCAGGAGATTACAGCGATATGTGCAGCGATCTCCACTGTAACATTGACTGACGTAGTTGCGAAGTTGCGGCAACTGCTCGGCGTTTTGAACATTCTGAACATTTAAAGTAACAATGTACTAAACTGAAGATTGTACAACATGTGTGATCAATTACTAAATGTAAAATTAACACATAAGTAATACTTTTCGTTCCATAAAGTGTGTATACATTTTTCTGGAGGACTCTGTATAATGCCACTGAATAAGGGCATGTGTTGAGTGATCATTGTGAAGAACACGGAGATGTCGCTTTCTAGGGTGAGGCACCTCAAAGACTTTCAAAGGGGCCTCATTGTGGGTCTCCATTTGGCCGGCTGGTCGAATCGTACAGTATTCAGATATGCAGCGCGTTCTGATGTGACAGTGGCCCGATGCTGGAGTGCACGGGAGCCTGAGGCAAGACATACCCGTCGCCAAGGTTCCGGTCGACCACTTGTGAGCACCGCAAGGGATGACCATCGTATTGTGCACCAAGCTCATTGTAACTCTTTCACTTCTGCGCGAAGCATCTGAGAACAAGTAATGGATTTCAAGTAACATCCGGTGTTAACCCACACCACTGGTAAGAGACTAGCACCAGCCGGAATAGGGAATTATGGTCTCATGCGTAGGGCGCCGTCAATACCACAACACAAACGGCTACGTTTGGGGTGGTGCCGTGGCCGGCAGGCGTAGATGGCGTGGCACTGTGTTCAGCAATGAATTGTGGTTCCTTACCACGCCAGATGACCATCGTGGGCGAGAACAGCGGTGACTTGGCGAGAGGTCTCATTTTTACAATGTTTTGGAAAAGCACAGCCGTGTTACTCCTCACGTCGTGGTATGAGGTGCCACCATATATGACTTTAAGTCTCGCCTGTTAGACTGGGGGATATCTAATAGCACAATGGTACGTCACGGATATCCTGCGTCCTCATTTGTTACCTCTCATACAGCAACGTGGTGCCATTTTTCAACAGGACAATGCTGGCTCACTCACGGCATGTTCCTTAGTGAAGGGTCTACGTGATGTTGAGGTGCTCCCGTGGATGACAAGATCCCCTGACCTGTCCCCAACAGAATATGTGTGAGACCAGCTCGTATGCAGATTCCTTCCTGCTGCCAGTATAAAGCGTATCAAGGACGAGTTACGACAGTTGTGGGCTTGCCTGCCGCAGCTGATTATACATCATCCTTCCCAACCAAATTGGTGCGTGCATCCACGCCAGTGGGAGTGCAACGTCGTACTTGTAAGTGGCTCATATTACTAAGTTCTTTGTACATCTGATTCGGTTTTCTAATGACAGAAATATCATCGCACACCCTCTCAACCAGTGAAGATTCATTTCGTTTCCTGTTCCCTCCTGCGTGCTTCACTTCTTTCGTCAGGCAGTGTAATGTGTAAAGAAGTGTATAGATTCTGATCGAGCTTCACTGCTCTCTGGAGCAGCGACGGGTGTTTACTACTTTTCTCAACAGGTACTCTCTAGCTGACCGGCTTATAACATCAGTGATCGTAAGATTGTGATAGCGTCAATACTGCGGGTATTATAAGAACGATTAAAAAAGATAGGAAAATATTTCTGGTTAGCAAGAGTACCAAGGTATAAATTTAACAGTATCTAAATAGTCAACATCAAATATTCAGCTCTGGAAATGAAGATGTGGACCACAAATAGATACAAGTCAAAAGCATTATACAATACGTCCTACTCAAATATGTGTGGAGGAAGATGGTGACGAATGGAAAAGACTGACCTTGCTTCAATAGCCCTATTAGAAAGTTTCTAGGGAAGCAAAGAGAGCTCCGTCTCCGATTTAAGCGAAGTTAGAGTCTATTAATCAAACACAAGCTGACTGAAGCTAAAATGAGCGTCAGAAGAGCGATGCGAGAAGTATTTAGGAAGTTTCAAACTAAAATTTTTCCAAACGTTGCGAATAATAATTCAAAGAAGTTTTGGTCTTACGTTATGTCAGTATTCAGACGCTCAATGACCATATTGCCACCAAAACAAAATGTGACACTGAGAACGTTAAAATACTGAATTCGGGCTTCAAAAATTGTTAAACCACGGAAGATCGTAATTCTGTTTCTGATTACCGTTATCGCAAGAATTAAGAAATGGCAGATACGGAGATAAGCGATCTCAGAACAGAAAATCGAGTAAAACTGCCCAACAGAGAGAAGTTAGCTGAATTTTTCGGGACGTTCTGCAGGGATGATGCGAAAGAAATTGTTCTCCTTGTAGCGACAGTTTGTAGTGTTTTGTTTATGTAACGATGGGTACCTAGCTGCTGAAAAAACCGCATGTCATTTCCGGAAAGACAGCCGCACATAATTTGTATAGGCGTATGTGTCTGATGTCAATCTGTTGCAGAATTATGGAGCAGGTTCAATTTTATCTCATTATGAAGTTTTTCGAGAATGAAAATGTCCACTGCAAAAATCAACATGGATTCCGCAGAATTCTTGGGAAACTCAATTCGCTCTGAAACTTTTTGGCAGATTAAAACTGCTTGCCGGACCGAGACTCGAACTCGAGACCTTTGCCTTGCTCGATTAAGTGCTGTGCAACTTTTTTATGTTACATTACAGAAAAGAACGGACAAAGTCAGCTTCGGGCTGGATGGAGCCAAGGTGAGCAGGTGTCGAATCCCGAAGTCTGCCTACTATGTCTCCTCCCCGCTTGTCACTGTGCTGGTCCCTCACATGGACATGGTGCTACGTTGGTTTTTTATTTTATTTTTTATATTTTCTCTTTATTTTTATTTTTTATGAAGATAAAACTTGACAGACATGAATTTCACATTTCCGGGACTCAAAACAAAACAATTTTTTTGCGAGGTGGAACACACTGAGAGGAGGCTCCAGAAAAAATGTAAAAGAATGCTGTCCAATACCTTGACGATTAAAGACAAGGTGCGATATATATGAAAATAAAGCACGATAACGTGGAAGCCTCTGCCACTTCCAGTGAGCGTTCGCTATATACTGGCGAATAACGCGAGGGTCGGGATCGTTGTCATATCCGACTACAAAGTTGGCATAGCGTCCGAGGAGCCACACGATCAAATCAGTCTTTGTCCGAGGGAAAACAGAAACGTCTGGGCAGAGAAGACGCTGAACTGAGAAAACAGGCTTCAGCTGATGGGTTAAGGAAAGCCAGCTGTCGGCGAATCCAGTGCCAGTGTTCTCGTCCGTAAGAGACAAACGTGTGTGGTAATGTATCAGGTTGATGACATGTGTCGCAATAACCAGTCGGACGAAGACCAATGCGATGACGTTCGTTGGTCGGGATCGGGTTGTAAATGACTCTATACAACGATGAGGCGACTTCCATGGGGAGGATAGGAAGACTAACCTCCGAGCAACTGAGCTACCAAAGCACAAATCACGACCCTTCCTCGCAGCTTTACTTCCTCCAGTACTTCATCTCCTACCTTCCAAAGCTGTGAGGACGGGTCGTGAGTCGTATTTGGGTAGCTTAGTTGGTAGAGCACCTGCTCACGGTAGGCAAAGTCCCGATTTCGAGTCTCGGTCCTGCACACAGTTTTAGTCTGCCAGGAAGTTTCATATCAGCGCACACTCCGCTGCAGAGTGGAATTCAGTTCGCTCTTTTCGCTCTTTTCGTCCATGACATCCAGAGCCCCGTTGGTACAAGATCTCTGGTTGTTGCCGAGTGTCTCAACTTCCGGAAGATATTCGACACAGTGCCTTACAGGGTTGCATACTATACCTACATAAACCGCCAAAATATAAAGATAATTTCGGGCGTATTTGTAGGGAATGTTATAGGACGGCTGCTATTTACAGTTTCTCTTAATGATCTCGTGGGTAAAGCTGGATGCTCCGTAAGGCTATTCGTATACCATGCTGTTATCTATAGGAAGTCTGCAACACCAGAAGACTAGAGAAATGCGAATACCTCCAGAGGATCGGCAGTTGGTGCGGGGACAGGTAATTGATCCTGAACATAAAGAAATATAATGTATTGATAAACAGGCGTAGACATCCACTGCTGTGCAATTGCGCTATTGGAAACAGGTCACTGCAAACAGTAATTACAATAAAATAAGTAGGAAGAGCAAACCCCGGCGACCTAAAGCCGAAAGACCACATGAGACTAACAGTACCAACGTCAGGCTGAGATTAACTGGCGGAATCTTGAGCAAAAGGAATTCATCCATGGAAGAAGTGGCTTACAAAACACTCATTCGATCGACTCGTGAGTACCGCTCGTCAGTCTGGGACCGTTGCCAGATTTTAGTAGTGAAAGAGATACACAAGATCCAACGAAGAGCGGCGCGTTTCGTCACGGGATCGTTTAGTCGGCGCGAGACGTTACGCAGACGCTGAATAAACACCAGTCGCAGACGCACAACAGAGGCGTTGTGCATCGCGGAGAGGTTTAGTACTGAAATTTCGAAAGAGTACGTTCCGGGAAGACTAGAGCAACATATTACTTCAATGATGTCTAACCTATAGTATTAACACGGTGTTCCAGAACTCGGTATCGGTTGCACGTTGCCTATATAACGGATTCCAGGAGCAACAAAACTTTGATTTTCAATATGTGGCCTAATTACTGACGAATTAAAAATTTTTAAATACTGTCATAATCTACTCATTAAGAGGTATAATCATACTTTAAAAGTTTAACACCATAAGACAAGTATTACGATGAGAAACCGAGTTTGTCCTGAAGCAGCGCAACTGACAGCGCCCAAATACACGGACTTTATTCACCCAGTATTTGCGAATGAGAGCACTTATCTACTTCCAGAAAACTTTACGCATAATTCCAAACGTATACGAGACCTTTTGTCGTTGACAGCCTTCCCCCTCCCACGCAATATCATGAAAGGAAAAAAGTTTATCACTTGCTACACTTTCACTCTTAGTTTAGTCAGAATTCAGTATCAGGCATAAAGTTCCAGTTTATTATATCCTTACCGTCTCTATTCGAAACAGTTGTTTTATACATGGGGGTTCGATGCATTTAAAGAATAGGAAGTTTATTGGTCTAATGTAGGAGATGTATGAGATGTATGTGGGAACATACATCTCACGAAACGCTCGCGACATCATTAAAAGGGGAATCCCAGCGTTCGCCTGAAGTCATTTAGAGACAAACTGGAAATTCTAAATCTGCGTGGCTGGACGAGGATTTAAATGGCACTCCTCGAAATATCATCCCATTGCTAAGAAGCCTGAAGAGTACAGAATTTTTAACCTCTATAACTGAAGCAACACGAAAAGATGCTTGAAGTGGAACAAAATACAACAAGAAGGAAATACCCTAGTTTATGTGAGGCTTCAGCTTTCGTGCAACAGGCCAAAGAGAGTAATTCTGCCGATGGGAAAGATGCCACGTCATGAGCAACGCAAAGGGAACGGCGTCGTAAGAAATAGATGAGATAAATCGTCTTTTTCCGTTGCAAGATGCTATCTGGGGCATGAAATACGACAAAGCAAACACTGGCAACGGTTCTTAGAGATCGCGGTCAACCTTGAAAGCCAACAGCACGCGATCGCCAGAGAAGCGATGGAAAAGTTTCATACTGTGTCAGCACTGAGCGAAATCTATATTAACCGAAGTCACACGAAAGGAAAGGAAGAAAGCGCCATTCGTTGTATTTTTATGACGTAAAGAATGTCTTGTTACTCAGTTGCGTACCTACTTTGAAGAATACATTTTTTTTCCTGCACGCCGTTTACTGTATTAGAAACCAAAAATTGCAGGAATACACATAAAACCGGAATTAACGCCACTAACTGCAACTATCAAACAGGAACATACACTCCTGACAGAAACGAAACATATTGCAATAATATCAGCATACTTCCAACCGAACAAAACACCCATTGATATAGCAGATGAAATAGGCCAGCTGATCATTCAAGAGAAAACCTAATAAACCACTAATAATTGCTAGAGACTTAAACTGGAGAATGGATATGCAAAACTACAAAGCAAAAGTAATAGTGGAAAAGTTGCAGAAAGAAGGCTTTATCTGTTAAACAAACCCAACATACCTAATTACATTTCCCACAACTGCAAAGTACAATACACATTGCATTTATAAGGGGACCAACCAAGGTTAATATAATACCTCTCTGGACTGCAGACTGCACACCACTTCGGAAACATATCCCTCTGGAAATATAGATCCTAGGAGCAGGCGAAAAGCGCCAGAAAAGCAGGAAGAAGCACTTTCGAGAGCAACGGTCGTCGGAAAATTGAAAGCAAAATCAGACAACATAAAACAAATCGAAATGCAACAGACAATTAGAGGAAGCAACAGAAGCGATAGGAGAACTCCTAAGACAAGTCGCCAATCCCAGGTACAAAGCATGAGCGAAAAAATGGTTCGACACAGTGTTACAGTTTAAGGAAAGATGTACTAGAAAGCTTACATCAACTAAAACAGTGCGCAGAGAACCCTATACGCCTCAGGACTTACGCCGAAAAACGAAATATCTATAAGAAAACTCTAAAAGAAAAGAAGAAAACATTCTTCGCGAGACAAGGAAAGAAACTAGTGGGGGATGCCTCAAAAGACCCATATATTGCGCTAAGCTCCAGAAAACCAGCTGAAAATATGGGAGATGCACTTCGACAATATACTGGACAAGGAAGAAGTGAGAGGGAGACCAGAGGGCAGAGAGGATACAATGCCATAACTGTAGAATTGGTCCCATTGGCCACATAAGGGATCAAATATGTCATTAACAGCGCCAAGAACAAAAAAGCAGCAGGCCCTGACAGACTTTATAGCGAATATTTAAAATACACTGCCCAAATACTAACGCCAATGGGGACAAAACTCTACAGTAAGTGCACAGAAACAGCCTCCATTCCAGAACATTGGAGACAATAAATAGCAAAAGTGCTATGTATACGGAAAGGGAACCTAAAGGACCCTAGCAAATACAGAGGCATAGCCCTAGACAACTTATCTTTCAAAGTGATCCCAAAAATAATAACAGAGAGAACAAAGCAAACAATCGATGAACACCTCCCCGAAATTCAAATGGGATTCAGGAAGGGAAGATCAACTCTGATTGCAATAGAAAAATGGTTCAAATGGCTATGAGCACCATGGGACTTAACATCTGAGGTCATCGGTCCCCTACAATAGAGCTCCTGCTAAAGAACGTATTGGAAGCCCTTGAACACAGAGAAAAGCCTTATGTAGTATTTATAGACTTCACAAAGGCCTCTGACTTTCAGAAAACTAATGGCCAAAAAACTAGAGTAAAATCTAGGAGACAACAACATGTGGACACGAATCATAAGCGCAATACTGCGATGGAACGAAATAAGGATCTCAGACAACTTCTGCCTATCGGAGCCGATACTCCAGTCAAATACTATACTATAGGGAGACCCACTGAGTCCTCTGTTATTTATTCTCGCAGCGAAGAAATCCTTAGAATACTCCAAAGGGAGGGTGTAGTTTTGTATGCATATGCAGACTATATTGTAATAGGCACAAAGGACAGTGCAAAGTTACAAGAAGCAATAAACGATGTGGAAGATTAGTGTGTCGAACACGGCTTCGAAATGAATGTGGGGAAAACAGAAGTGATGGTATTGCAAAGTTACAAGAAGCAATAAACGATGTGGAAGATTAGTGTGTCGAACACGGCTTCGAAATGAATGTGGGGAAAACAGAAGTGATGGTATTCAGAAATGGAGGAAGAGTACCTGCATCAGCTGAGATCTTCATACGAGAGAGACTTGAAGTACCTGTGGGATCACAATAGAAACAACTGTAAAATGTTTCACAAAACATGTAACGGAGAAATCAGTGCAAGGAATAATAGCAATCCTTGAAATACAATACATCCGATCCCTTAGCCTAGAGATAGAAATGGCACTATTCAGAGCGAAAATCTTCCCAGCGCTGACGTTCGATATAGAAATTATCGCACCACATCTTACAGTGGAAAACCTAACGACACTAGAAAGAGTAAAGGCGATCTACATAAAGAAAGCAATAGGAGTGTCCAAAACAACACGATCCAGACTCCTACAACTGCTGGCGACGGAACCCTTCCTCACTGAAGACCTACAAACAAACCTGATGCTACCCAGCATCAACTGTTTGGAAAGTCTACATAAAACATTGAAGGAAAAAAGGAAAGACGTACCTCCAAAATTTTACAGCACAGGCGCCATGATTGACCGAACATGGACTACTTCAAAATGAGACACGTGATCACGAGAATGGCAGTCTATGGTTTCCACAACCTTATTTGCAACAACACGTCATATCATGAACCAAACGCAATGTGTGAGTGTAAACTGTGTCATCAAATATGCATACGTTACCATATAGAACCCTATGCCAAAAGGACACGATCAATAAGTGACTATTTAAATCACAATATGTCAAATTTCTAATTCTGTTTATTATTATCATTGTACTTTGAATTTGTATGGCTATTTGGCTGCAATAAACTTATTATTACATATAATATTGATTCTCAGTTCTATTCGGAAGATATAAATACCCTGATGTTACAAGTTGAAATCCTTGAAAAAGTAATGGCAAATTATTTGTGAGGTATGTTATCGGTTTGGTGTTGATGGGTACTCAAAGTCGAAGTTATCAGCGCAGGTATGTTATTGTAGAGGGACTTGTGTTGGGAATGGCAAGCAGCGGAACATACGAACCGTGTTGCTAATGAAGGGCCGCGCGGTCTGGGGCGTCTTGTCACGGTCCGTGCGGCTCCCCCCGTCGGAGGGGGCATGGGTGTGTGTGTGTCGTCCATAGTGTAAGTTAGTTTGTTAGATTAAGTAGTCTGTAGGCTTAGGGACCGATGACCTCTGCAGTTTGGTCCCATAAGACCTCACCACAAATTTTCAAATTTGCTAATGATGGGGGCCACTCAAAACTGTGCACGTTGTTAAGACACTGGACCCGCATCTGAAACGAGCAAGATTCAAATGCCTGAACGACCAGCCAAGTTTAGAGACTTCCTGATTGATGGAAACTGTGTGCTGGACTGGAACTCGTTGCTGGAACCTTGCCTTAAGGGGGCTCTAGGCTCTTAATAATATTGTTCAGTATGTCGTATTGTGCACTATTACTGACCGTCTGCGGATGATATTGAAAACTGTGCAGTATAGTGTACAATAAATTGACGGATCTGTTGAAGGATACTTTCATTGCACAAACATGTAGTATAGTGTAGTCGCTGCATGATAATGTATATCTTTGTCAGCCCAGTTCCATATGCCAAAGTGTTTACTTTGTGTGAGTTTTTCTATTGTGTAAACCGAATTGTGGAAATGGCATCGAAGTCTGCGGAATGCACGTTCATTTTAGAAATATCGGAAATCCACACGGGTTTGCGAGCCTTATGGTGTGTAAAATAAACGAATATAGCAACTGACGGAAGAAAACCGAGCAATACGATCAGTTATTGTCGTAATATAGGGACAGTTAGTAAAGAAGTTAAATTAAAAAAAATGGCTCTGAGCACTATGGGGCTTAACTTCTAAGGTCATCAGTACCCTAGAACTCAGAACTAATTGAACCTAACTAACCTAAGGACATCACACACATCCATGCCCGAGGCAAGATTCGAACCTGCGACCGTAGCGGTCGCGCGGTTCCAGGAAGTTAAATTCTTTGCGGACTAATTATGGGGAATACGACGACAGCGAAGTTGGAGCTGATAGTCTACTGGAGCAAACACTCTCGCATTTTCGATGCCGTTAACTTTTGACAATGGAAATACATCTTTTCTAATTCAGATATAATCACAATGTCAGCTCTGAATACTTTGAATACATCTACAGCGTGGTCAGAAACAGTCTGAAAAGCTTTTAAGGATGTTGTATGGTACGCTGTGATGGAAAAATAATTGTAAAGAAAAAGCCGGATACGTTGCACTGATTCCGAGTTAATTAGCATTGCAGTTGACCAATCAGGCTAGAGACGGCGTCGCCAAACAAGTTCTTCGTATGGTTTCCTAAAATCGAAAACGAAAGTGATACAAAAATTGGACGTGGGATGGTAGTAAGAACCGAATCCGAGCCAAACGCTGAGCAGCCCCGTACGCTATCATCTACTCTACGAGAACAAGTGACACTAATCACATCTGGCGGGCCACTTGAATTTGCGCGCAACGGCCTGATTGGCGAATTTCCACACTAATTAACTCAGAAACGGCGCAACGTATCGAATTTTTTTCTTAACCATTATTTCTCAGCGCAGTCTACCCTGTAACGCCCTTATAAGCTTTTCAGATTGTTCCTGAGCACCCTGTATACACCTCTCCGTACCTTTATGTAATGTTTCAAACTTTTTGTAATAGCTGTGCACGTTTCCATCACGCTTAGGCTTATTGACTGTGGTAATATTGACCTTATGAATCTTTGAGTCTTGAGATGAATTTTTTGTAACCAAAATAACGCAAGTAATTCAGAAGCGCCGAGTTGCAGAACGGGGTCTTGCAAATGTGTGTTCTTTTTCTGAATTGTAGTTGTAATGTTTTGCAAAAGTGCATCAAATGAGCAAGCGTCCAATCTCCGAAAGTTTTCGATTTGATGTGGCTAGCTTAACTCCAAGACGAGCTGTAAATTTTTAGGCGTCAGTCTTTCCGTCTTCTTATAAAAATCCTTCATCCATCTATACTTCCTCTTTTCTTTCTGTGAACACAAAGCCTGCCCAAGGGCTAGATAACAGCTAGCATCCATATCCACAACGTTTGCATCTCCGAAATTTGACATGATGTTTGTGCAATATCACTTCACTGTCAGATATGTACAAGGTGACTGCTAAACAGTAACAGGGTATAGAAAACGATTCGCGAGAGAACGAGGAGCAAAGAAGTTCATGTGGGTATACGGCCAGAAACTCATGGTGTCTATCCTACAAGGTATTTATTAATTCCTGATGCCTGCACAGTAGAACGTAGTACATGACATGCCGTGACAAGACCGCCGTTAGACAATGTGTTTGAAGGCGGTCAAAGAATCGTTAAAAGCAATGGCATTGTGAGGTGATTTTCTAAATTTGTTTTCCTATGGTTTTTGGGGTTTAGAAGTTTAGTTCTGATTTGCGTCTTGCTAGGAAAGCCTACGCTAGAGCTGGTTGGTGCAAGCTCTAATTAATTATCTTGTCTGTCACCGGGAAAGACAATAGATCGCAGATCTAGGTGGGATTGCGACTAATAAATTGTGTCAGAATATCGTCAAGACGGTTTATTGAGTTATTGAGCTGCTATTCGGTCGGTGTTGTCGGTCAGAAAATAATGTGACCGCGTTGGTAGACTTGTTTAGCAGTGCATCTGCTTCAATTTATATTGTTCCGCGAGAGAAAGTAGAGTACGTTAAACTAATTGATTTTAATTTATTTTGGATCGTAGTGATGGAGAGGTATTTGCTGCGATCGAATATGTGGAGGAATTGGTTAATTGACTCTGCAGTAGCGTGGATAATGTTTATTAGTGTCCACGTGGTGCAGGAAGAAATGGGCTAGCGTAATGTTGTAAAATTATGCTCTAAATTCGGTGAAACTGTGGTCCATATTTACAGAAGTAGATGTTTGAAGGTTTAATCAGTCGTTGGAGCGGACTTAAGAGTGCGATTCGTGGTATTCCTGACGCGCACAAGACTCCAGAAGTCGTTGTGGTTTAAGTTATTGGATGTTGTATTCACGCACGCTCAAAGGTAATTGAGCGGCGGCGGTACTGAGTGATGTTGGGAAGCCCACTCTAAGGTAATTGAGTGGAGAGCGGTTTATTTTGGTGTGCATATTTGAGTACGCACTACAGGGCTAGTGGCGTAATAATCGTGATTTTGTGTACCACTGAGTTTAAGTCTCAGTTGGTGTTTTATAGAGCCAGGAGCCAGGATCGGCACGACTTAGGTAAAAAAGAGGACGCAGTTATTGTTGCCCGCAAAACTTGTGACCCTAATCTTTGACAATTAGATTTCATTAAAGAAATGGCAGGATTGTTAACTTCTTATTAAACTTAAGTGAACAAGGCTGTACGAAATTGAGATTTACTGTAAGTGAAACGTTGGTCACGGTAAATGTTTATTACGCGTTTTTAGGTGATTTTGTTTTATAGTAGTGAGTCAAACATCACGTTGTAAACTATACCAATCTTTAGCGTGAATAACGTAAATAGCCAGAAATAACTATAGTTATTTCCTGTTATAAAGTTGTTTGATGTCAGTAAGAGGTCTTAATCATTTAAATAATTACTAATACCGTCATAATGGGTGCAAGTTCTAAATTATAACGTATGCAATTTTACAGAGAATTGAACTGTTGTTTTCAATAGCAACGTTACGGCTCACTCAACGAGCGATTAGGGTTTCAGATAACGTGCAGTGCGCAGAAGACTTAATTAAATCCTAGTTGCTACAACGATAAGTACTGACACTAAAGTGTGCTGACCCTTCACCACTTTAACGCATTGCAACACCAATAACGAGTATAATATTGACGAACCGTGTGCGATCTAATAGGGGCCTGTAACCTGTGTACTTCTGTTTTAGTCGGATGTGTAGTTTGGGCGCAGTTCCTATTACGCTCGCTCAGTTCAACTTCTTGGACTAAAATTTAACGATTTATGTTAGTACGGGAACGACGTGTGTCTAGTGCTGAGTGTGGGGCTATTGACAGTAGATACACAGAATCGCCAAAGAAACTGGTATAGGCATGCGTATTCAAACACAGAGATATTTAAACGCGCAGAATATGGCGCTGCAGTCGGCAACGCCTCTATATAACACAAAAAGTGTCTGGCGCAGTTGTTAGATCGGTTACTGTTGCTATAATGGCAGGTTGGCAAGAATTCAGTTTGAACGTGGTGTGCTAGTCGGCGCACGAGCGATGGGACACAGCATCTCCGAGGTAGCGATGAAGTGAGGATTTTCCCGTACGACCATTTCGCGAGTGTGCCGTCAATATCAGGAATCCGGAAAACATCAAATCTCCGACATCGCTGCGGCCGGAAAAAGACCCTAAAACAACGGGACCAACGATGACTAAAGAGAATCGTTCAACCTGACAGAGATGCATTCCTTCCGCAAATTCCTGCAGATTTCAATGCTGGGCCACCAACAAGTGTCAGCGTACGAACCATTCAACGAAACATCATCGATATGAGCTTCTGGAGCCGAAGGCCCACTCGTGTACCCTTGATGACTGCACGACACGAAGCTTTACGCCTCGCAAGGGCTCGTCAACACCGACATTGGACTGTTGATGACTAGAAACATGTGCATGGTCGGATGAGTCTCGTTTCAAATTGTATCGACTGGATGCACGTGTACAGGTATGGAGGCAACTTCATGAATCCATGGAACCTGCATGTGAGCAGAGGACTGTTCAAGCTGTTGGAGGCTCTGTAATGGCGTGGGGCGAGTGCAGTTGGAGTGATATGGGACCCCTGGTACGTCTAGACACTTCTTGACAGATGACACTTACGTAAGCGTCCTGTCTGATCACCTGCATCCACTCATGTCCAGTGTGCATTCCGACGGACTTGGGCAATGCCAGCAGGACAATGCGACACCCGACACGTCCAGAATTGCTACGAGTGGCTCCAGGAACATTCTTATGAGATTAAACACTTCTGCTGGCCACCAAACTCACTCCCCAGATAAGAACATTGTTGAGCACATATGGGATGTGACTTTTCATGCTTTCCCGACGGATCTGTTGCAAATACGCTTCTCGGGTTTGCCGCCGTATCGTATAGTGTAAATAGCAGAATATTTCTTCGATGCAACTTCTCGACATCATCATGTGGTGGTAGCTGCCGCTGTCACTGCTGCAAGGCGCAACTGATGATAATCGCGAGGCGGCGTCGGAATTTATCATGACGGGAGCAGGCGATAAGCGTGCGCGGGAGGGCGCTCATAGTTGGAGGAAGCGGCGCTCCTGGTGCCCCCTACTGGGAGCTGCAGAAGGCCATCCGCGCGTGCGCTATGGGCAATAACTGTGCTGCCGGACGCTCCTGCGGTTAAAGTCTGAACTAAATCTCAGCTACGCGTTGCGTCACTTGAGGAAACGGAAGTTCTTGTTTTCCCTGTTTTTGATTTAATGGCAGCCAGTGCTGGATTCCAGGCGGCGCTCAGTTGAAAACCTGCATCCCTGTTGATAAGATTGTCCGCCGTGCGAATATGAATGGCTTCCTTAATAACACAGTCCCAGAAAGATGACGCTGGGGATAAAATTTCCGTCTGTTCGTAAAGCATACGATGTCCCGTGTCCAGGCAATGCTCGGCTACCGCTGATTTATCAAGTTGCCCCAGGCGTGTATGACGATGATGTTCGACGCAACGTTCTTGCACGGTTCGGCATGTCTGTCCAGTATAAGATTTTCCGCATTGGCATGGGATTTTGTACACGCCACGTTTTCTGAGGCCAAGGTCGTCTTTGACAGAGCACAATAAATTCCTCAGTTTTGCTGGTGGCCGAAAAACGCACTTGACGTCGTGCTTTTTGAGGATTCTTTCTATTCTCGAGGACATGCCGCCAAAATAGGGCAAGAACGCTGTTGCAGTGGGTGCCTCCTTCATTTACATCCCTGCTTCGAGTGTGCTGAGAAGGGAATGCATGGCATATCTGCCTTTCGGAATAGCCATTCTGTTGGAATACTGTTCTCAGGTGTTGTAGCTCACCAGGTAGACTGTCGACATCTAAATTCATTCAAATTTACGGCAATTTTGAGGTTTATAAATCTTATAAATGAGCCCTAGCTGGGATGATTTACTGAAATGAATTAATAATCGTAATACCACATTTTCTGATAAAAGAATAAAGTTTAAGCATATCTACAGAAAAAACTATGATCAATATGAAACAACGTCGAATATTTGTAATTGTAAATATTTGCAATTGCGGAAATAGGACACCTAGAGAAAGTAAAAAAAATTGGATATGTAGTAGTAACGGTTCAAGCTAAATGAAAGAGCAAGACAGTAAGTAATACCTACTCCAAAAGACGTTTATCTGAAGACCTTAGAAGACTATAGTACAAGAGTGAGCCTAGAGTGCTTCTATGTGAATAAATTTCTGGCACTGAATTATAATTTAGACAAATGGAAGGTACTAAAAAAAAGAATTTTAAGGAAAATATTATGTCTGCTAACAGTGGCAGATACCTGAATGCTAAGAAATTGTGTTAAAGTATAGGATGGCTATAATTAAAATTTAGCTACTGGGGAGCATCCCCATGAAAAACATTTGTAAGTGAACGCGGAAGAGAAATAGCGAATAAACCATTGGAAGAAATTCATTTCAGTTTCCATATGAGGGGGGAACTTTTGTTATTGCATATCATGTTTACGTTCCGGGTTACAAACGTTGCTCAGTGTGACGACCATCTGCCTCCACGACAGCCTGCAACCTCACTAGAAATACCATTTCACAGTTGTTCGCAGCACTTTCCGAACGGTGGACCATGAATGCTCGTGCACTGCTTGAAGATCGCACATTGTGTCCAGCATTCTCGGACACGACGATAGTAACTTCTTTAACAATTTGTGTCTTAATTGGCCGTCGGTCTCTCCCAGGAGCAATTCCTAAATCGCCAGTTAATTCGAACTTCCTAATCATATTCTTCAACCCCGGTGCGGAAAGAGAACATCTCTATTCCTTTGAATGCACCGATACTCGCTAAGAACGGCAGCAGTTTTGCAGTTGTTTTGTAAAACAGCTTTACGAGTAAAGCCCTGTTCATCTTGTCCAGCCGCATGTTCACTTTCTGCAACTCTAATGCACACTGATTTATTGTGTTTCAACCCTACGTCGCCGCACCAGAACCGGCGCCAAACAGCACGTCATGACGCTAACACTATTAACAACCCTGTAGCGCACAGTCTGAACATCATTCCTATAAAGTTGGGTGCCAATACCGTATATAGCTTTCCAACTAAACTGGCTCAAGCAGCGAGATTAATTTATAAGCATTCTGTACATCAAAAAGAAGAAAACACAGCAGAAGCAGTACGGAAGGGACAGCTGATGTTTTTCGGAAACATGTACTGATTATTTGTTATACAAAATTTTCAAACATTTATGGGAGAAATAGGCAGTAATATTCTGGAATACAAAGGTAAGAAAATGCACGGATGGAAACGGAAAGTGGTACTCCATGAACACTCTGACCGAACCCTGCCGAACTGATACTCCACTTATTTACAATGCCTGTGGAATATGCTTATTAAAAATTCGTCCTTATGAGACCTAATTTTCAATGTTTCCGGCACAAAATAAAGCTACAGATGAGTAATCATGTGTATTCATAATGGCTGTTGGGTGTGTCTGAAATATTTGACCGTTTGGTGTGGAGATCACACGCCCAGAGGACATGCAGTACAGCTCATCACCAAATTAAGGACTTTGAGAAAAGTCAGATCATTGGCATGGGGAACATGAGGCCATAATACGAACAGATTGGCCAGACAGTATATCGATGACTGCAGAACGAATGGTGACGAGATGGACTCAGGAAAACAGTTCGGCAAGAGGAGTAGGCAGGGATCCGTCCAGAAGGACTGCACTACGACGAAATCGTAGGATTGTTCGATTAGGTCTGACGAATAGACGAATAGCAACAGCTGAAATCCAAGTAGGGTATCACGGCGCACAGCCGAGAACAGATTACTGCATGCTGAATTGAGATCAAAGATTTTCCATACATACCACAGATAACAGAGACTTGCAAGGTGCAGAGCAAGAGACAACCAAAATGTTGAGTGGCAACATGTGATATTCAGAGTCGAGTGTAGCTTTTGTCTGCGGCACTGAGATCGACGCCAACGTATCTGTATAGGACATGATGAAAGTTTACGAAACAGCGATTATCGAGACCGTTACATCTGCAACTACTGGAGTCATGGAACGGGGAGCTATTGGATATGAGAATAGGACTGAATTAGTATTTGTCGAAGGGAGGGTGAACACTCGACGGTACGTGCCAGCTGTGGTAGACCCTGTTCTCATACCCTTCATGGCGAAGGTACCAAATAGCATATTCCGGCAGGACATTGAAAGACCCCACACCGATGTTGATACCACAAATGCCTTGAGGAATGTACGAACCCTTGACTGGCCTGCGGGGAACCCTGTTTTGTCACCCATAGAGCAGGTCTCTGATGCGTTCGGCAGATTTACACTTCTACACGAGCTTCTAGTCACCAATGTTCATGCACTGACACAACACAGAGATGTTCAAATCGATTCAAATGGCTCTGAGCACTATGGGACTTAACATCTGAGGTCATCAGTCCCCTAGGACTTAGAACTACTTGAACCTAACTAACCTAAGGACATCACACACATCCATGCCCGCGGCAGGATTCGAGCCTGCGACCGTAGCGGTCGCGCGGTTCCAGACTGTAGCGCCTTGAATCGCTCGGTCACACCGGCCGGCCTGAGAAGATGTAACGAAGAGCATATCCTTTCATCGTAGGTTCGTTTAGTAAGCGCAAGAGCGTTCTGAAGAAGCTTAACAGAACAGAGTGACAGTTGGTCCAAAATAGGCATTCTACATCATGTAGAGGTTTGCAGTTGAATTTTCTAAGGGTACGTTTCAAGAAGAGTCGGTCAACGTTTTCCTTCCTCCCAAATGCTCGTACACCTTGTAAAATGACTATGGCAAGAAAATTCTAGAAATTACAGCTCATACGGAGGCTTCCTGGCAGCAGTTCTTCCCATACGCTATTCGCAAATGGAAACAGCGACATGTTAAGTGGTAGCAGAAGCATTTTTTACGCCAAACGCTGTAAGGTGACTTCCATAAAATATGTGTAGAGACATAACCGTAGGTTATACAAAAGTGTTGTGTTGGAATGGTTCTCGATGGTTTTCATATTTTATATGGCGCTTTTCAATTATTTCTTCTCAGCATGTTTACCGTGGTCTTCTTGCATTGCCTTATTCTGGAAGTTCTATGGCCTGTGGGGACAATCTCCGGAATTAGAAAGAATTTTGTGGTGTCACCGCCAGACACCACACTTGCTAGGTGGTAGCTTAAATCGGTCGCGGTCCATTTAGTACATGTCGGACCCGCGTGTCGCCACTGTGTGATCGCAGACCTAGCGCCACCACAAGGCAGGTCTCGAGAGACGATATAGCACTCGCCCCAGTTGTACAAGGAGATTGCTAGCGACCATACGGACGAAGCCTTCCTCTCATTTGCCGAGAGCCAGTTAGAATAGCCTTCTGCTAAGTCCATGGCTACGACCTAGCAAGGCGCCATTAGCCTTACCTACTTTGAGAGTTATAGTATAAATGTCTCAAGAAGAATGCTGTAGTCATCAAATAATAAAGTTAAGTATAAAGCAGCTACGTACTTTTCTTGCTACCATTCAATAGTTATCCTGTTCCAGAATTGACGCCCGTCGGCGTGAGTGTGTACGCGTGCCTTTCTATCGGCTACCCGTCACTGTGGACTGGCTGCCTTGTCAGTCCACTTCAAATTTTATTGAAGTAGCACCCACATCCTACGTTTAAAGGGTCTGTAGACTTAGAGAAAGCTTTTGACACTGTTGACTGAGATACTCTCTTTCAAATTCTGAAGGTGGCACTGGTAAAATACAGGGAGCGAAAGACTATTTACAATTTGTACAGAAATCGGATGGCAGATATAGGAGTCGAGGGGTTTGAAACGGAAGCAGTGGTTGAGAAGGGAGTGAGTCAGTGTTGTAGCCTATCACCGATGTTATTCAGTGTGTATCTTGAGGAAGCAGTAAAGGAAAAAAAAGAAAAATTTGGAATAGGAATTAAAGTCGATGGAGAAGAAATAAAAACTTTTCGGTTACCGATGACATTACAATTCTGTCAGAGACAGAAAAGGACTTGTCTAGGCGCTGTAGTCCGGAACCGAGAGACTGCTACGGTCGCAGGTTCGAATCCTGCCTCGGGTATGGATGTGTGTGATGTCCTTAGGTTAGTTAGGTTTAAGTAGTTCTAAGTTCTAGGGGACTGATGACCTCAGATGTTAAGTCCCATAGTGCTCAGAGCCCAGAAAAGGACTTGGACAAACGGTTGAACGGAATTGACAGAGTCTTGAAAGGACGATGTAAGATGAACATCAACAAAAGCAAAACGAGGATAATGGAAAGTTGTCGATTAAAATCAGGTAATGCTGAGGAAATGAGATTAGAAAATGAGACACTTAAAGTAATAGATGAATTTTGCTATTCGGGCAGCAAAATGACTGATGACGGTCGACGTAGCGAGGATATAAAATGTGGACTGGAAATGGCAAGAAAAGCTTTTCTGAAAAAGACGAATATGTTAACATCAAGCATAGATTTAAGTGTCAGGAACACTTTTCTGAAAGCATTTGAATGAAATGTAGCCATGCATGGAAGTGAAACATGGATGATAAACAGTTTAGACAAGAAGAGAATAGAAGCTTTTGAAATGCAGTGCTACAGAAGAATGCTGAAGATTAGATGGGTAGAGCACATAACTAATGAGGAGGTACTGTTTATAACTGGGGAGAAAATAAATTTGTAGCACAATGTGACCAGAAGAAGGGATCATTTGGTAGGGGACATTATGAGACATAAAGGGATACAGGAGGGGAGTGTGAGGGGGTAAAAATCGTAGAAGGAGACAAAGATATGAATACAGCAAGCATATTTAGAAGGATGTAGGTTGCAGGAGTTATTCGGAGATGAACAGGCTTCCACAGGATAGAGTAGCATGGAGAGCTGCATCAAAACAGTCTTTGGGTTGTAGACCAAACAACAACAACAACAACAACAACAACAACAACATCCGCACTGATAGAATCGATTAAAGTCATCTTTAATAGATTCACAACTCTCCATAATTGACTTCATTGGTGCTCGTTTGCTGTTGGTTCTAGATCTGGTCTCCAACTCGCTCCACGTCTTCAATCTGATATTTTACCATTACACATGCGTCCAAAGCTGTCTAATTACACAAAGCGTCAATAAAACTGTAAAAAAGTCCCTGGCTATCATTCTCGTTAACCCAGCGTAATTCTGTTACGTTTTCGTCCACGAACGGTCTGGAGCATTTGCACGTGATACTCTGCTAACGCAAACTGCGCTGGGGAGGCGGCCTAGCCCCAGCACGCGAAGCCGGCAACAGCAATCACCCCTGAGTCCCTGAGGCGCCGGCCGTAATATCCCAACCTGGAAACTGCGGTGCAGCACGCTGCACGCCAAACTCAGCACGTTTCCGTGCAGCGACCGAGTGAAAACACACGGGGCGGCTGGCCACTGCTGTAATCAACCTTAGATGAAGTGTTTCGTTGCTGCCTTGAAATGAATCGCCAAGATAAAATTACTGTGTTCTCATTCAGAATCGTACACCAACTTTAAAACTCGAGTACGCCCTACTTAGGTCTTGCCTTTTGGAAAACCAGTTAGTACTGTAAGAAGGATCATAAAAACGGTGCCCATAAATCTCTTCTTGCTTAAAACATAAAGTAATTGACCTTGACAATATGACCGTGAGAGGATTATTGGTGTATCACTTATTCTATTAAACATTGAAATTTAAAATTTTACTTAGGCGGTAGTGAGCGAATAAGTAAGTTAAGAGGCTTAAAAACAGTTTCATTTCACACGTAAGTTGTAATTTTGTTCAATTATTTGCCAGTCTCTGGAAATCAGCAGCATAAAATTTTTAGGGTTACTGGCAGAAACAGGTGGTGGTTTCCTACTGCTGCGTAGTTTTCCGACTACTCAGCAGTAGCGAAAGATGTTGATTAGCAAAAACGAAAAAAAGGAAACTGCCTAGTGGAAGCCAGGCTCCTCGGCGACTTTCCACTTGAACCTAATCATGTAGGCAGATGTGTAAAGGCATGTAGTGCAAGAGCATCGTCTTTTTGATAAAGCTCCTGACTGCTTTCTGTTCAATAACTTTACGTACGTTTCTCAAGGTTTCCCAGTTGGAGTCGGCATTTGTGTTTTTTTTCATGACACTGATGTTTTGTTTGTTTTAGGGCGCAAAAACAACTGAGGTCATAAGCGCTCGTGTCAGTAGCCGAAAGCGAACTCCAGGAGGTAACAGAGAAGAAGGACAGGCCTCGTACTGATAGTCAAGGGAGCTACCAAAGAACAAGGCATTGAACGGGTGTGGCATACAGTTTCGCAATATGACGTCAGACGGGTCCACTAATGCATACTTTTTCTAAAGCTAGTAATGGTGAAGCCAAGCGTGTATGTAACTGCCGTATTGTATTGTGATAGCGACTGAGGTGCTGCAATGCTAAACCAGACCCGTTCACTTTGTTTACTGGTCAGCATGCGCGTGCAGAGATGGTGTCGTAACATAAGCTGTACTGCATTATCAGTTTGGTGTCGTGTTCTCAACAGCCAATAACAGTGGCTACAAAGAGGGTAACTAAGGACCATTACTTGGCTGAGACAATATACGGGGTCCCCGAGAACAAGGGACCACAGCGCCAGGAGAAATGAAAGGAAAAATTAAAATCGAAAGCAAAAGTGGAATAATTACTATACTCGATAAGTGAAGCGAATTCTTTCGCTGTGTTAAAATAAAAAGCTTTTGATGATTCTTAGCCAAAGTCATTTTTTGAAAGACTGTACCGCCATTTGACAGTATATTACCGTATTTTTCTTCTGTACACTCTAGATTTCGGCTTTCATGCCGTTATTGAGTACAACGTTCTTAGATCATAAACACCATTTTGCAGTGTACTGTGCAGGCTGGCAAATACACAGATCAACACATTTGCTTAACATTGACATAAACTGTATATCTTAGCGGCATGTGCAACTCTTGTCTTTACCTGCTTTGGGCTGACTTTAACAGATATGATGTGCTTATACAATAACGTGCTGCATTCATACAAGACGTTATTTTTGTGCAGTTTGTATCAAAGCTAAGCAAATGTGTTGAACTGTTGAAAGGTGGCTACACTGAGCCACTGCGCCAGAGATTGCGCCAAAGAGTATTATTCTGCCGCCTCCACAGTGCCTGTCGAGAGCTCGTAGAAGTGAGTGCCTGTTAAGAACTCGTAGCAGTGAGTGCCTGTCGAGGTCTCGTGGTAGTCAGTGCCTGTTAAGAACTCGTAGCACAGAGTGTTTGTTGAGATGTGCTAGTAGGCAGTGCTTGCTGAGATGTGATATTGGAGAGTTCTGGTTGAGATGTGATAGTAGAGAGTCGGTGTGAGATACATTGTAAGGATTAGAGTGATTTTCATCAATATAAATGAGGTAAACTCCGTTTCCTTTTTTTTTCTCATTATTTCAGTGTCCTAAATAATGCGTTATTACAGGTTCAGTCAACAAAGCATCTGGCGTGTGTTCTTGTATTAGAGTTTAATTCTGCTTTCCTTATGCAATTATAGTATTTGTAATTTTCTTTTATCACGTCAGTAAAATTGGTATTTAAAAATTCTTGTCTTGTTGAAGAAGAACCGTGCCAGATGTGCGTTGAGTCATACTTCCACATACAGAACAGTTATACTTGTGCTTTGGTTTAGTAGGTTTTATAGTTGCTGGGGGCTTAATTAATTAATTGTGTTAACGAAAATTTTCATTTCATTCTTTGTTGTTGTTCTTTGCAGTCAGATAGCGTAATAATACTAGTCAGGGCCAACCGATTACGAAACAGCGTAATCGGACATACAGCTACAAAAAATAAAAAGTATTTTCAATCTTATTCAATTAAGCCCCCATGCACGTGGCGACCGCTGCTTCGGATCGTCCCTTGGAATTCTTCTGATTGTAAAAATAGTAGACCGTAGTATTGTTGTAGTAATTTGAGTTTAGTAAATGTAGTCTGTATTGAAGGTGTAGATTTGGTAATTGGCATTCTTATAATGGTATTTTTCAAAATTTATTTTCGTTGTTGTCTTGTCTACGGGTTTGACAATTTAGTGCAATTATTTCAATTGTTCGTTAATCGTGTTTGAGGGAAACATATCGTGTGAATGGTATTGTTGGTGATAACGTGTTATATTCTCTGTAATTTTCGTATTGTGATGAGTTTTGTATGTTTTGCAAATGATTACGCGATCGATGAAAAAGGCGAAAATGATGGATAGTCAGAATGACGAAATTGTTGACATGGCGAACTCGCCAACACAGGACAACAGTATCATGGACAATGGTGTTGAAAACAATTTAATAAGTAGGGAAAATAATCCGGAAACAGTTCAAAATTTTTCTCAATCAGAAAATTCACAGATTACGTGGTTAACGACAGAAGAAACGGAGCAGTTGATGAGTGCTATATTAAATTTGGGATCACGAATGGAAACACTGTTAGATTCACGGTTAGAAACCAGGATGGAAGCAATGACAACACGGTTATGCTCACAAATAAGGACGTGTTTCAAAAACATGAAAGATGAATCAAAGAAAGAAAGTAGAGAAGAAGTCCAACCGATTCTGAATGCTCGCAATAATAGTTTAATTTCAATAGAAATTAGACAAGAGGAACAGGACAGAGAACAGGAAGAAAGAGATCGCGTGATAGTACAAAAATTTTCAGAATTAAATTTACAACGTGCACACGATAAGGAAGAAATAATTGAAAGAATCGAGGAATCTGTACCAAATCACAGAATAAATAACTTAACGCAACAGTGTGAACAGTTAACTACTAAATGTGACAACACCGAAACCCGAGTCGCGACATTTACAGAAGACGTAAATAAACAGAAAGAACAATTAAGTGACTCATCGGAAAGAGTTGAGCAGATCTCAGATAAATTGACAAGTGTTAGTTTAGCAGAAGGGTGTGAAGAAAGTAATTTGTTTCATTTACGGGATGCAATAAGAGAGCGCGAGGCGCGTGAATTTAACAATAATCAACATTGGGACTGGGACAAACGCGGTAGGTATTTGTCGCCACGAGGCGAAAACTTTGACTATAAACACTTTTTGACTGTTCGGAAATTTAAGATCTTCCGCAACTCTAAGAATGACATACATCCATGTGCATGGTTAGATCAATTTATGTACGCACTCCCACCAAATTGGCCACTGAGTCACAAACTAGAAATTATATGCGGCTATTAATGTCCTCAGGGGATTCACTACACTAAGTGAATATGTGCCGTAGCGAGCATAGGGCCCCGAGCTGTAGTGGTGCTATTTCCCTTTTAGTTTTCTGCACCGCTGCCTACTCTTTTACTATTCTTTGCATCTGTCAAAACAACTCTTCTACTATCAATCTATCTAGACAGTAAGTAAACAATAACCGGATATGACGATTTTACCCAAAAGAGATTTCGAAAATTACTGTTTGGACTTACTATATTTTCTGCAGCATTCATTCCTAGCTTAAACGAAATTTTACCTGTTTATCTTCGTAACAATATCACTTCATATGTTGACGATATTCTTATTGCTAAACGTTCTTGGAGTGAGCACAACAAAATTTTGGATTCATTATTAAGTATTTTTGCAAAAGTTGGCTTTACAGTGAACTTGGAAAAATCTGAATTTGGTCGTTCTCAGGTGAAATTTCTCGGTCACATTATTTCTACAGAAGGTATTCTTCCTGATCCAGAGAAATTAGATGCTATTCAGTTCGCAATGACATTCTTTTTAAACGAAAATCGGTCGACAACTCTGTTTGGTTAGTTTGTATTCCTGATGAGTGGGTTAATAAGCTGATTTGGTATACGCATTTCAGTTACGCGCACTTTGGTCCCAGAAAATGCTTTCATAAATTACGAGAAAATTGCTACTTCAGTAATATGGTAAAACGCATTCGATCTGTTCTGGCCAAATGCAAATTATGTCAAAAGGCTAAGCCGCCAACAGTTTCTCACAGAGCACCGTTGTTTCCTATCATTCCAGCGAAATTAAAGGAGATGGCTGCAGTCGATTTGTTCGGTCCAGTGGTTCGATCTACTAATGGTTTTGCGTACATTTTCGTAGCAGTGGAGTTGACGTCAAAATATGTGTGTTTTACACCTTTACGCAAAGCAACAGCTCGTTCAGTATCTAATGCTTTCATCAAACATTTTCTTAAAGAAGTTGGTCATATTGATAAGGTTATATCAGATAATGGATCACAGTTTCGTTCTAAAATTTGGCTTCGTACTCTACGGCGTCGTAAAATTAAACCAATTTTCATTTCACTTTTTCACCCTCAATCTAACGCTTCAGAGAGATGGATGAAGGAAATCAATAAATTGTGTCGTCTTTATTGTCATCAGAATCACAGAACGTGGGATCAGTATCTTCATATTTTTCAAAACATTCTGAATGAACTCCCTAATGACTCAACTTCTTTACCGCCTATACTGGTATTAAAAAATAAGGCACCGACAAATCGCATTTCTGAAATCGTTCCTTTTCCGCCTTAAACGGAAACTGCGGCATTCAGAAGTTGTCAACCTGGCTCTGCAAAATATTGCGTCTGCGGCTGCTAGAAGAGAGAAATCAGCTAAGCGTCCTGGTCGTTCAAAAATCTTGTCAGTTGGTCAAAAGGTATTAATTAAGTCTCATCGTTTGTCTCACAAAGGAAAAGGCTTGTGTCGCAAATTTTTTCTGATTTATAACGGTCCATATAGAATTCGTAAAATTATTCATGATAACACTGTCGAAGTAGAAACTCTTAAATCTCGACGCGCTAAGGGAATACATCATATATCAAACGTTAAAATTTTTGTGGAATGACATACTTTAGAGAAACCAACAGCTACATGTAAACATGCAGACAATACAAGGATACCGCGCTGTGTTTTGGCGGCGGCACATGCTCAAAGCAACAGTGAAGTCGGCGCGCCGCACAAGGCAGTCGTTGACCGCAAACAATAGCTTCCTACGTCACGCGCCTACAGCTGATCGAGTGCTCAGTGCGAATGCACTGACAGCCGTAAACAAATACACAGTTTAATTTCTCTGACTAAATTCAGTATAAAGCTATAGTGACTTGATGAATTATGTTATTAACATTCAGTATTTTTCAGGATACGGTTCTATAAAATATTTAAGAACTTCAGGTAAATTCTGTGTGTCTCCGACGTTAAGAGGACTTGCTATCAAGAAATTTTCAGGAAGAATGTAATTTCGAAGAAGAAACTAATAAACTAAAAAGGGTAACTATTAATTGAGTTCATTTTTCAGGTAACATATTTCCACTTAGGTACGTACTTTAGACGTAATTTGCTGCTCGCGATTACGTGATTCATACTTTGTGCTAATTTCATGTTCTATGAATTTACGTGTGAAGCGACGTGCTTGCGTATATTTGCTGATTTTTGTCAATGTTTTATTAATGAACAGGATTGTTATTTGTATATATTATGCATCGCTTGGCTGCACTGCTTTTTCACTGATGTCATATTTTTTAATTATGTGCCTGCTGTGCTTATTTATTTAAATTATAATTGTCACCTGATTAGTTGTGCTGATATGTATGTAAGTTATACTTTGTGATTTATCTGCTTGCGCCTTCATGTTTACTTATTAAGATGACATATGAACATTTATTTGCTTATGCTGATATGATGCTAATGACCTGTTTATTATGTTAGATAACATATGTTTACTGCTATGCGTATGGATTGCATATTTATACATTTCTGTTTGTCGTCACAAGTACTCTTTAATTTGGTATATAGCAATGCTGATGTACAGTGTACGAACATAGAGTTTAGGTTACACTATGGTATAGGTTACAGATTGTTCGCTTGGCAGAGCCTCTTTGTAAGAATTGTGCTGCATCCACTTGTTGACATTCTGTTCTCTACTGGTATATTTACTCGCTATTGCATGTTTTGCTTACGCTCAGTGCCTTATATTTTTAAGATAAGAAAATGAACTGCTATAATTCGACATAAACGACATTAGTACAAGAAACTTCATAGAAGTCACATGAGCTGGAGGTTTTATGAGAGCTGTATAAATTTATGCTAATAGGAAGGAAGCTAACGACATGACATACCGAAACTAGGTTTAGACCATTAACAATTATTACACTGCATTCTTCATGAGCAATTGAAATAGGAAGTGACACTTGACACAAAAAATACTCCACATGTTTGCTTCTGCCATAATTCTTGAAGTGGTGTACACACTGTGAAATATTATGATCATTCACATTCCGTAATCGTACTTAATTACTGAGAGTTATTCGAACTAAGTCTGTTAGAGGTCATGTATGCATTTCTTTTGTTTATAATTCATAATGAGCAGAAGATTTGGGTCAGATGGATTACACAGAGGTTGTGTGTTGACAATGTGTCTTCAGATTGTGTGGGATGATGAACTGAAGTTTGCACTAGGATTTTATCTGTACTTGTTCGAGGAGATTGACTAGAGGAAAGAGTTGTTATGGAAGTGAGATGATATTGGCCTTAAGGTTCATATGTATCGACGTATTGAAGAGGTATTATTGAGGTATTATTGAGATTATGTGAAGTTGAGGATTATTGGAGTTTTTGTGGACAAGAGGTAAGGTAAATGATATTGATAATAAGATTTATATGTATCGACGTAAGAGGTATTATTGAAGTATTGAGATTATGTGATGCTGATGATTATTGGAGTTTTGGTGGATAAGAGGTAAAGTAAGTGAGGTGCATATATTTTTTTGTTGGTCTATATGGAACAAGGAGGATGAAGATAGCAGACTAGAACACTCAAGTAGAAGGAAGATAGTCTATACACACACTTCGTTAAATCACTAAGCAGTATATACTTTTTTTCAAGAGAGGAAGTATTTGCATATCTTGGCTCACTGACAGTTGTTCAACAACAGTACATTTGATCTGGCTTGGCAAACATTGGTCTTGACATGATGACTATGACGTTGACTTAACTATTATTGACTGTTATACATTGCTGCCACTACTACTTGATACACATGATGAACATCAGATTTTGACAGAATTGCATTTACACAGTTAACACTATTCAGTTACACAGTAGTACTTAATGTGGATGAAAGATGAGTGTGTGTTTTCCTTTACTAATCCTACCCACCTATCTCCTAAATATTATTTTATTTGTTTGTAGTGGCTTGCACTGACACCCATAAATATTATAGGTTTACTGGTATTTGTGTATTTGTAATAGATAATACGACAATTATCTGATATCATTTTTGTGTTTATTAGAATTTATATGTTTAGTGTGTAAAAGCATTTGTATGTGTATTCAAACTATTGTTCATGCCTGAACTGTCTGATTAGTGATGGTGAATATTATGGACTGTTACCTGCACTTTTCAACATGATGTGTGACACTTAGAAATGTTTAATTTCTGCTGATGAACTGTGTGATCAGTGATAGTAAATATTATGGACTGTTACTTGTACTTTTTCTACATGATTGGTGCCACTAGGACACGTTTAATTTCTGCTGATGAACAGTGTGATCAGTGATAGTGAATATTATGGACTGCTCTCTGGACCTACTCAACATTGCTGAGTGCCACTAATGGAACTGCTTCTACTGAAATAATGTCACTTGTTGCTGTCTGCACCTACTCAGCATTGCTGGGTGCCACTACATTACTGGGTGCACAGATGAAGCTACTTCTATGGAAATGATGTCACTTGTCGATGTCTGCACCTACTCAACATTGCTGGGTGCCACTGTTAGAACTGTTTCTACTGAAATGAAGTCACTTGTTGCTGTCTGCACCTACTCAACATTGCTGGGTGCCACTGATGGATTGCTTCTACTGAACTAATGTGACTTGTTGCTGTGTGTACCTCTTCAACATTGCTAGGTGCCACAGATGGAACTGCTTCTACTGAAATAATGTCACTTGTTGCTGTCTGCACCTACTCAACATTGCTGGGTGCCACTGATGGATTGCTTCTACTGAACTAATGTGACTTGTTGCTGTGTGTACCTCTTCAACATTGCTGGGTGCCACTGTTAGAACCGTTTCTACTGAAATGATGTTACTTCTTGTTGTCTGCACCTACTCAACATTGCTGGGTGCCACTGATGGATTGCTTCTGCTGAGAAATGTCACTTGTTGCTGGGTGTACGTGCTCAACTTTACTGGGTGCCACTGATGAACTGCTTCTACTGAAAAGATGTCACCTGTTGGTGTCTTTTTTTTTGTATAAACTAATCATTGAAAGCATTTTATGTGAACATTTGTATAAACTGATTTTTTGTGTATTGTATGTAAAGTCACATGTATGAAAAGAAGTTGTATTGCTTACTGTATTTCATATATTAGGTTATTGAAAGGTCAGTGCAAAGCCAAAATTTTAACTAATTATGTGATATTTAGGTATTAATATTATCTTTTATTTTTGTCTGTATTTTTGTGGACGAATTTGGTGGTATTTTCACCAACAATGCTGGCAAAAATACCATCAAATTCTGGCCTGTGGAGGAGGGGCATATGAAAGGTGGCTACACTGAGCCACTGCGCCAGAGATTGCGCCAAAGAGTATTATTCTGCCGCCTCCACAGTGCCTGTCGAGAGCTAGTAGAAGTGAGTGCCAGTTAAGAACTCGTAGCAGTGAGCGCCTGTCGAGGTCTCGTGGTAATCAGTGCCTGTTAAGAACTCGTAGCAGAGAGTGTTTGTTGAGATGTGCTAGTAGGCAGTGCTTGCTGAGATGTGATATTGGAGAGTTCTGGTTGAGATGTGATAGTAGAGAGTCGGTGTGAGATACATTGTAAGGATTAGAGTGATTTTCATCAATATAAATGAGGTAAACTCCGTTTCCTTTTTTTTCTCATTATTTCAGTGTCCTAAATAATGCGTTATTACAGGTTCAGTCAACAAAGCATCTGGCGTGTGTTCTTGTATTAGAGTTTAATTCTGCTTTCCTTACGCAATTATAGTATTTGTAATTTTCTTTTATCACGTCAGTAAAATTGGTATTTAAAAATTCTTGTCTTGTTGAAGAAGAACCGTGCCAGATGTGCGTTGAGTCATACTTCCACATACAGAACAGTTATACTTGTGCTTTGGTTTAGTAGGTTTTATAGTTGCTGGGGGCTTAATTAATTAATTGTGTTAATGAAAATTTTCATTTCATTCTTTGTTGTTGTTCTTTGCAGTCAGATAGCGTAATAATACTAGTCAGGGCCAACCGATTACGAAACAGCGTAATCGAACATACAGCTACGAAAAATAAAAAGTATTTTCAATAATATTTAAATAAGCCCCCATGCACTGTGTATTTGCCATACTGCTCAGTACACAGCAAAATGATGTTAATGGTCTAAGAACATTGTACTTGACAATGGAGTGAAACCCGAAATCTAGATTGTACAGACGAAAAACACAGTGATATACAGTCAAATGGCTGTGTGCTCTTTCAAAAAAGAATAAATAAATAAGTAAACAAACATGGTTCTAGAGATCCAGCCTCTGTTAAAGGAATTAAATGTTAGGTAACAGACCTATACATGAATGCTGAAAGTGCTTAACTAAAAAACCCTAATTTCAGTTTAAAAATAGAGAAATTGACACGCAGTCAAAATTTAAAACTGATTCAGACCCTCACTAACTAGAACGGGATTAAGCAGCCACTCTGAGATACATTAAGTTAGCCCGAAATTTGGGAAGGAGTCATGAAAACACACAAGCCCTTAAAACTATTTGCACGCTTGTCTTATTGTTATGTGATATACTGGGCAAATTGTAATCAAGAAAACTTGCTACCTACTTGAAACTTGCTGGCAGATTAAAACTGTGTGGCCCCGAGTTCGAGTCTCGGTCCGGAAAGCAGTTTTAAACTGCCAGCAAGTTTCGTATCAGCCCAGTGTTAACTTTTCATTCTTTCTACCTTCTTGTCAGTATATAAAATACAATGAAGTAATTGTGGCTTGCTGACAAGGGTACTCCACAAGTACGACTCACTGGTGGGTACTTCCGTCGGAGATTGTGCCTGTGTTTCAGAAGGCTGTGCCCCATTCTCAGTCATGTTAAAACCACTTTTTTCCATGTGTGCGACTGGATCGATGGTCTCTACGGCAGAACTGTAGGCTTGACCAGCTATAATTTTTTATCTCGTGTCTCCAACCACACATCTCACTGTCACGTAACTCTCCTCCTCAACAACGAGGTAATAACACTCAAGGGATAGTACATTATCTTCACTGTACGCGTCTCTTGCTGCAGTGTTAGCTTGCTCAATTCCCAGGACACCCACAGCAGAATAATACTTCCTTCGGTGGTAAAAATCGTAGAGGGATGCCAAGGGATGAATGCAGTAAGCAGGTTCGTATAGATGTAGTTTGCAATAGATATTCAGACATAAGTCTTGCACAGGATAGCCTAGCGTGGAGAGTTGCATCAAACCAGTCTTCGGACTGACGGCAACGACAACCACCTTGATGTTGTAGTGTGTTAATTGTGTCCTGCACGTATTGGACACGGATCTTCCGTCGTCAATGGCGTAGACAATGATGTACAAAGTAACGTTTAAGACACTAAACCCAACTCACTGGCCTGGGTGATATGACACCATATACAATGACGGAAAAAAATCGCAAAAAACAAATAAGAGGAGTGCGACATAAACGAAAGTTGGTAGGCGTATTTCTGCATCTGAAAAATAATGTCTATTCAAATTTCGCGCCAGACGCATAAGAGTGGCGCTAGTAGCGCCACTATGAGGATGCAAATCATGTTTCTTTTAAATACGCGCTGTAGCGGCCGTTATCAACACCCTAATGAGTTTTAACAAGATCGTTTAAGAGGGCTACAAGAAGCTGGATGTTCCTTCTGCGACTTTTTAGAAAGACTTGGCACGAATTGCACTGTACACTATTGCTTGCACGGTGCTCACGAGAACGTAAGAACACCGGGCCCTGGATGGCTACGTGGCACAACCGAGATGGAAGAGCTTCGTGTTTGGCGTATAGCTCCGGCACATCGTATTGCATCTGCAGCAGCGATGGAGCAGCATTTGGCACCATAGTGACACAATGAACTGTTACAAATCGGTTACTTCAAGGATAGCTCCGAGCCAGCCGCCCTGTAGCGTGCATCCCACTCACACCAAACAACCACCATTTGCGGCTTCAGTGGTGTCGAGCGAGAGTTCATTGGAGGGCCGGGCGGAGGTCTATTGTGTTTTGTGATGAAAGCTGGTTCTGCCTCGGTGCCAGTGATGGCCGAATGGTTGTTAGGAGGAGGCCACTTGAGAGCCTCCAACCAACTTGTCTGCATGATAGACACACTAGACTTACACCTGGAGTTATGGTTTGGTATGACAACAGGAACACTCCCGTGGTTACCCGGCGTATCCTGACTGCAAAATTGTAAGTCAGTATGGTGACTCGACCTGTTGTGCAACCATTCATAAACAGCATCCCAGGGGGTGTTTTCCAACAGGATAACGCTCGCTCATATACTAGTGTAGTAACCCCACATGCTGTACAGAATGTCGACATGTTGCCTTGACCTTCTCCATCAGCAGATCTGTCTCCAATCGAGCACATATGAGACATTATCAGACGATGGACGACTCCAGCGTCGTCCACAAACAGTATTAACCGTCCATGTATTGATCGACCAAATGTAACAGGTGTGGAACTCCGTCCTAGAAACTGACATCCGGCACCTGTGCAACACAGCGCATGATCTTTTGCCCGCTCGCTTTCAGTATGCTGGCGGTTACACCGGTTATTAATGTACCAGCATTTCACATATACTTCGGGGTGCACTCAGCCTCGTGATGCCAATTGAGGAGCTACTCGACAGAATAGTAGCGGCTCCGGTCAAAGAAAACCATCATGACGACCGGGAGAGCGGTGTGCTGACCACACGCCCTTCCTATCCGCATCCTCAGATGAGGATGGTACGGCGGTCGAATGGTCCCGGTGGGCCACTTGTGGCCTGCAGACTGAGTGCATTTTACATATACGGTGTATTGTCTCACGCTTACGTTAACTTGTGATCTTGCAATGTTAAGCACTTAAGTATGACACACAATCAACACGGATATAGAAAACATCGTTCTTGTGAAGCACAACTAGGTCTTTACTCTTACAAAGTGTCGAGTGCTATAGTCAAGGCATTTCAGATTGCTTCCGTATTTATAGATTTCCAGAAGACCTTTGACACTGTACCATACAGCTGCTTGTAGTGAAACTGCTGAAAGTGCGTGCTTGTGGAACATTGTCTCAGTTATGTGACTGGATCCGTGACTTCCTGTCTGAGACGTCACAGTTCGTAGCAATTGACGGAAAGTCATCGAGTAAGACACAAGTGATTTCTGACGTTCCCCAAGGAAGTTTTATAGGCCCTCCGCTGTTCCTTATGTATATAAACGATTTGGGAGATAAAGCTGAGCAGCCGTCTCAGTTGTTTGCAGATGATCCTGTTGTTCGTCGTCTAGTAAAGTCATTAGAAGATCAAAACAAATTGCAGAACGACGTAGGAGAGATATCTGAATGATGTGAAAATCGACAATTCAACCTAAATAATGGGAGGTCATCCACATGAGTGCTAAAATGAATCCGCAAAACTTCGGTTACACGATAAATCAGTCAAATATAAAGGCTGTAAATTCAACAAAATACATAGGAATTACAATTACGAACGACTTAAATTTTAAAGAGCACATAGGAAATGTTGTGAGGAAGGTAAACCAAAGACTGCTTTTTATTGGCACAACACTTACAAAATGTAACAGAGCTACTAAAGACACTGCCTACACTACGCTTGTCCGTCCTCTTTTGGGGCACTGCTGCGCGGTCTGGGATCCTTAAAAGACAGGATTAATGGAGTACATCGAGAATGTTCAGAGAAGAGCAGCACGTTTTGCATTATCCCGAAATAGGGGAGAGACTGTCACATACATGACACAGGGTTTGCTGGAGACATCATTAAAATAAAGGCGCATTTCTTTGCGGCGGTATCTACTCACGAAATTTCAACCACTAACTTCATCCTTCGAATGCGAAAATGCTTTTTTGACGCCGACCTACATAGGGAGAAACGATCATCATAATAAACTAAGGGAAATCAGAACTCGCACGGAAAGATATAGGTGTTCGTTTTTTCCACGCGCAGTTCGAAATTGAAATAATAGAGAATTATTGTGAAGGTGGTTCGATGAGCTCTCTGCCAGGCACTTAAGTGTCAGAGTATACATGTAGACGTAGGCCTAGAGAAATGTACTCCATAAATTTCATTACTCTACATTAATTACTTTTTCGTATTGCGGTTTATTTTACGTCAATGTACATGCACATAACGTGAGAGTCTGACGTTCTTAAGGCTTTGACAAACACAATTCTTGCGAGTAAGAAATTTAAAGAACGATGTGTGTCAATAGGTTTCCAAAACATAATAGAATCGTACAGCTTTGTTGTTTAGTGTACAAAACTAGAAAGAGTAAAATAGTAACTGAGGCCTTCAAATCTATCGCCGTTGTAGCTCCGTACGAGCTCTTAGAAAAGGAGTTATAAGAACTAGCATCAAACGATCACTCAACAAACTGACTGAAAACGTTGGACATGTGTTAAAGATGGGGCATTGGTTTACGTTCTCTGACAAACAAATAGAAACAGTGAAGAAGAACTTCGACTAGATATGCGAGGACGAGAGGCTTACCAATGCCGTAGCTAGACGTAGATTAACACTGTATTTACCCTTGACTGACAGTATTTATTTGGGGAAATTTCCAGAATATTTTAAACAGGAGTTGCACCTCTTATAAAAATGGTAATGGTGAAGAGAAAGGGCCTGTTTCACTGCTGTTATCATTCTGAGAAAATACTGGAATCAATAAATCATGAAAGATAGATTAATGGATTTCTTGAACAAACACAACCGCCTAAGTGAATCAAAGTTTGCTTTCCGAAGTGGCAGAAGTAGAGGGTAGCCATAATATAATTCACAAAAATAGCACTTGACGCTCTTGACAAAAGCGAGTGTATTATAGGTATGTTCTTCGATTTTTTAAAGGTTTTTTATACAACTGACTATAAGTGTTTACTAAATACGTTAGAGGAATCAGGAATAAAGGGCGCAGATAAGGACTTCTTCCGATCATATACATAACAGATAGGGTATAAAATCAGAGATAACGCATGCCTCAAATAAATCTAACCTTTTAGTAAAATACTTAGCAGAACTAAATTACATTAATAGAGGAGTTCCTCGGGGTAGCATATTACTACTAATACTCTTCCCATATTCACCAACAACTTTACCAGCAGTGTTAGTCAAGAGGAAAAATTATTTATACAGATGACAACAATACTGTAGTCACTGAGAAAACCAGAGAACTCCGTGGATAGAAAGCAAATGAAGCCCTCAAGAAACTTTAGAACTGGTCAATATCCAATAAAATGGTGTTGAACCTAAAGAAAAAAAAGGCCATGAATTTCAGTTTGAAGACGGAAAATGGCGCATTAGAATTAAGTGTAGGTGGCACCTCCATAGACTGTGTAACAAACAAGCAGTTTCTAGGAATGAACGTTGATTCTCAGCTCAAGTGGCGTGAGCATGTAAAGGATGGATGGACGGATATGGTGTTATGGGCGCTCAACAGTGTAGTCTTTAGCGCCCGAACGGAAACAACAACGGACGAGTGTCACTAAAATGCAGCAAGTGCAAAAATAAGACCAAAATTAAAGGTGACAGTCTCCATAGGCAGTGTACACGTCAACAGTAGCAAAGTGGAAAGCAGCACGTTAAGAGGAGAACTGCAAGAGAACGAAGGGGAAGGGGTTAAAATGAAACACATAGCACATGTTTGGAACTGGCCTATTACAAGAATAAAAAGGAGTGGTCAGCCACTCGGCAACACACTAAAAATTCCAACCTAAAATTTTAGGCTGACGCCCAGAAACATCACAGTACCTTAAAACTTTTTGGACACTCGCCTCATCATCGGCTAAAATCGAGGGCAGATCCCCACTAATATTAACTTCCGCCCTGACAGAACGATATAAATCACACTCAACTAAAATGTGGCGTACAGTGATTCGCACGCCACAGGCATCACACAGCGGGGGTTCCTCTTGTCGTAGTAAGAAGGCATGCGTAAGAGGACAGTGCCGTATGCGAAGACGTGTAAGGGTCACTTCGTCCCGCCTAGGTGACCGGCAGGAGGAGCACCACGGCTGGGTTTCACCAACCGCAGCTTATTTTCCCTCACCGCCAGCCATTCCTCCTCCCATAATTGCATAGACTTCCGCCGCAGCACAGAAACGACACCTTGCAAAGGAATAGAACATTGTGTCACCTCCGGTAATCTTCAGGCGTCCTTGGCAGCTCGATCAGCTCGTTCATTTCCTCGTATGGCCACATGCCCTGGCACCCAGTAAAAGGACACTTGCTTGCCATGTCAGTGGAGGATGTACAGTTGGTCGTAAACCAGCTGTTCCAACTTCTCCGCTGGGTACAGGTTCTGCAGTGACTGTAATGCGCTCAGTGAGTCAGAGCAAATTAGAAAGTGTTTGCCCTGAGTACACCGTATCTGCTCCAATGTCTTCAGGATCGCGTGAAGTTCTGTGGAAAAAACAGTGTATTCCTGGGGAAGGCGAATCCTGATGACACGTTCGGGAAACACTACTGAGCAGCCAAGAAAATCCCCCTGTTTGGATCCATCAGTGTAGACTACTGTAAAATCATGATGCCTATCTAAAATATTAAAAAACAAAGATTTGAAAGCAAAATAAATGTACTGTCTTTCTTAAAATTTGCCAAATCTAAAATCAGTCTGGGCCTCTGGAGGAGCCAAGTTGGATATCTGCTCCAACCTCGACATGAAATATTAAAACCGGCCACACCCATCTCTAAAATGCAATCCTTTGCACGAATCCCATAGGGCCTTGTTGCTCGTTGCCGGTTGCGAAAAGCCTTTCCAGTGGAGGCCGAGCAACAGTGTGGTATGCAGGTGTGTATGGTGTGGATAATGTTTTATAGGCCTGGTGCACCATTAGTAGACGCCTCCGGAGGTGAAGTGGCGGTTCACCTGCCTCTGCACAGAGGCTCGGTGTGGGGCTCGTTCTGAACGCCCCAGTGGCCAACCGAATCCCCTCATGGTGCACCACATCCAACAGCTTCAAAAACGTGGGTCTTGCAGACCCATACACCGTGCATCCATAATCAAGCCGGGACCGGTGACTAAGACATTTTAAAATAGACAGCGCCTTAAAGAGATCGTTTTTTCAGTTCCTTAATGTGTGACAGCCACGTAAGCTTAGAATCAAAAGTGAGGCCCAGAAACTTCACCGTGTCTTTAAAATTCAGAACGGTGTCCCTCATCCTCAACTCAGGCAAGTCAAAAATGGAACGAGAACGGTTAAAAAGAACACACACTGACTTATCAGTTGAAAACTTAAAACCACTCTTCTGTGCCCATTCATCCAAACGTCGCAGAGTGAGTTGCAACTGACGAGTCGTCGTTGCAAGGCTTGAAGAAGAGCAAAATACAGAGAAATCGTCCACAAACAAGGAACACTGCGCAGGACTTTTCACGACAGACGTAATACTATTAATAGCAATAGCAAAGACCGTCACACTTAAAACACTACCTTGAGGGACACCGTTCTCTTGTTCAAAGCGACTAGACAGTACGTCTCCGACTCGGTACCGAAAATAACGTGGGTACAGGAAGGACCGAATAAAATTGGGAAGACATCCACGAAAACCCCATTCGTGGAGCTGCCTAATAATAAGATGCCTCCAAGTAGTGTCGTATGCCTTTTCAATGTCAAAAAATATTCCCAACAGTTGATGCTGGCGCAGGAAAGCCTGTTGTATAGCCGCCTCCAGGAAGGTCAGGTTATCAAAGGTGGAGCTACCTCCTGAACCCACACTGAAAGCGACTAAGGAGTTGTCTGGATTCTAAAATCCAGACAAGGCGGCGGTTGACCATCCGCTCCAAGGTCTTTCCCACGCAGCTAGTGAGGGCAACACTACGGTAACTACCCGGGCACGTGCGGTCTTTGCCAGGTTTTAAAAGAGGAATTAAAATTGCTTCACGCCACGAGTCAGGGAAGTGACCGGACATCCAAACAAGATTAAAAAGTCAGAGGAGGATTTCTTTATTTCTCCCTGTGAGGTGCCGCAGCGTGCTATAGTGTATTCTATCCTGACCAGGGGATGTATCACGAGCCCCACACAATGCAGAATCCATTTCCCACATGGAAAATGGGCAGTTGTACTCTTCTGTATTGTGTTAGCGGAAGTCAAAACTGCTCCTCTCAGCAGCCACTCTGTGGGGCTGGAAAGCTGGATTCTGACTGGCGGTTACAGTAATAGCTGCAAAATGAGCTGCCATAGACTGGGCAATATCTTTTGGGGTCGTTTGGAGAGTACCATTCCACATTATAGCAGCCATAGGGCACCTCCCACCGCTCCCAGAAATCCTCCTGATGGTCTCCCATACAATGGAACTTCGTGTAAAATGATTAATGGTGCTCAGGAACTGCTGCCACGACCTCTTCTTGCTCTCTCGTATAATCCGACGACACTTTGCCCTCGGAGCATGTAAAGATACTCGCAAACCGAATGTCATCTGCATGTTACGCCCTTGAGAGTCCTGTCATTAGTGTATAACAGCTAGTGTCTTAATTATTCGTATGTAGACTCGATTCTTAGGGATGGAATTTTTTTCTGGGGAGCAAATGCACAAGACATGAACACAGTGTGCAAACTACAGAAAACCGCCGTAAGAATAATAACCAAAAAACAGTAGTTGTAAAAATCTATTCAAAACACTGGGTATTTTAAATACACGTGTGAGTACAATTACCAATCCGCCTTTTACACCTCAAAAATGACGAACAGCTCTATCCACGAGCATGAAACAAGATCTGGATGAACTTTTATTTACCAGGAGAGACCAAATACAAAACTCAAAACAGCACTATCCATCATAAAAGCGTACGGTACACTGCACAAGAACATTAGAGAGTTTACAAAGTAAACTTATTTAAAAAGGCAATTGAAAAATAGCTGTTAAGCAATGCATTCTATACAGTAAGGAATACGTAGATAACACAGCGGAAGTGTTTGGTAAATAAACATTATACAAATAAATAATAAAACAATAGTAAAACATCTTTTATTTCATGTAGCTTTCTTCGTTACTTCTTTTTGCTTTCTGGAAAAACTTACTCCCAAAGCTAAGCAATGTATTGATCCAACACCTTTATCGTCTTCCTGTCCGCAACATCTCATCTCACTCATTACACAGGGATGCTGATTCAATTTTTCAGACAAGCGAATGGAAAGTTGTAGGATACGAAATGGAAACCAACCATCGTCGCCATGGTCCCACGTCAGCTGACAGTGTGTACAGTGTTGTGTTATGAAATAACGTGCGTACAGTGCGTGAAGGGTTTACAGTAAGTGAGAAATAAAGGAATAGTGTAACACTAGTCTTTTACATTATTAAATAACTTCTTTGCAAAACAGGATCGTACAATGAGGATAAACCGAATGAGGTAGCACTGTTTAAAGCAGGGTGGCCTTGTGTTCTGGAGGGCCACACTTCATCCAGCCATCATGTTTTATGTTTTCCGTAGTTTCCCTAAATTACTTCAGGTTTTCCCTAAATTATTTCCCAGCCTTGTCGAACTAGACCTGTGAGTATGAAATTGCCTGCATGTCAGAACTACGTTATTTTTGTTGTTCTTAAATAAGGATTCTGAGATATGTCTAGTATCCGTGTAAAAGTGATCTGTGCTACCGGTCTGCAGCTACTACTATGACGTATAGCCTCATACAGAGCAATACAGCTGTTTGCTACACTCACGTGGACTTTGTAGCAGAATTTGTAGCTATTCAGGTAGCACCAACCTTCCTGAACTGTGAAGTCGGTGACTTGAATGTCACTTATTTTATGAACAAATACAAACATAAAATACTGATACTATTAGATTTTGCCATGATCAGATGGTGATGTAGAAGGAGAAAATCATTGGTAGCTAATATCCTGAGCCCCGGCTGGTACTTTTAAAGTCATTCATTAAACGGCTTGATGCATGATTTTATCTTTAGTTTATAAACAGAAATAGGTCTTGTGAAGCAAACTGAGGACTAGTTTGTTTTGTTTTGTTTTAGGGTGCAAAATCATCTAGGGTCATAAGCGCCGATGTCAGAACTGTAGAACACGAAGACGAAGAGAGGAGTTGAAAACGACTACATGTTAATCCCAATCGACGGAAGAGAAGTCAGCTATAAACAGGGACGTGGAGAAGGTTCTATAAAATACGCCATAGAGAAACGGAGGTCATGAACTACAAAATAAATGGCTTTCACCATATTGCTACGACGGATAAAAAGTAAAACGCGGTTGACAGCCCGCGCGTCGTTCGCTAAAACAGACTTCAACATGTATTTGTGAATACAGATTGGAAAGGTGTACACAACACGTTTGAAGTTAATGAAAAATATATTATTTTCTGTTACACGGACATAGGCTATCTGACATGAAACTTTGCAAAGGTCCCGAGTTCGAGTCTCGGTCCGGCACACAGTTTCAATCTGCCAGAAAGTTTCATATCAGCGCACACTCCGCTGCAGAGTGAAATTCACATTCGGACAGGTTACCTGCTTTGAAAAGTTCTGTTGCCCCATAAAATTAATGTCTAAGTAAATTAATGTCTTAGTAAATTAAATGTTTCTAACCAGAAGGTTACAGCTAAAATTCGGGTATCGAACAGAAGAAGCATCAAGGGACGCCGATTCGCTGTTCAAAAACGAAATTTTTACATAAAGAAAAATACCCAATCTTGATATATGTTGATACGCTAAATTCTAAAATGACAATAATTTTCGTTTTTCAGCTCCCGCTTTCGTGCTGTATGAAATTTGTTACGTCTTTATTTCGGTTTTTTAGCCCTAGTTTTCTAGAAATCGTACGTGAATGCTGTGTTTAATGTAGTTATAAGATATGCACATTGTAATGTGAGCCGACGAGCTTGACCACAGCCTCAGATATATCGATCTGTGAACACGTGCTTCGCCTGATATTACGTCTGTGTTTTGTTTCTAGCCTGAGATTGCTTGCCTTCCGGAGTGCTACAGAGCGTACTCAGACTTTTACGTGAGTTTCTGAGTTACTGCACGGAATCAAAACTGTTGTTATGCCCTCCCAGATGTCTTAATAACCCCAAAATTTTTTGTTAAATATGTAAAGATGCAATTTTTGGACGAAGGAAGCGAACATTGTCACAACCAGTGAAAAGAGCTTATTACCTATAATTCGGTGCGTATAGGAGATCAATCAAAACCACGGATTCTTACGTTTATTGTTCGACGTGTTCAACAACAAACGCATGGATGAAAGGAAGAAAAGTTTCCATGCGTCTTGCAGCTATCAGTTGGCGCGAACCTACGAAACACGTAACAGATTGCTACTTCTGCTTGATGCCTCCGCTCAATAAAGTACTTAATAGGAAAAAGAAGAGCATCTTTCACGATCCTAACATACCACGTGCGATGCCTCTAGTTCTTAATGGAGTGGGTTATCCAGTTACAGATCCTATAGTAGCCACAACAGTAAACTTTTCTAGTGTCAGTGAAGATGAATATTAGTAAGATACATTCCATCCTTCCACGCCTAACGGTTCAACATGTACACCAACATCATGTAGTGAAACGCACATAATCTCGCAAAGTGAAATCAGTAATAGTTTTAGAGAGTTGTTAGAGACAAAAAGCCGAAGTACTAGCTTCTCGTTTCATGGAGTGGAATCTCCTGGAAACTACAGCTTCAGTATCTACTTTTCGCCAACGTCAAAAGCCACTCGAAAGGTTTTCAACACAACAAATGTTATGACTTCCGAACGGGTGCTGCAGATCTGATTATTGGAGACTTCTCATAGATGATTTCAAAACTAATTTGAAAGCCGTGCTATTACGTAGTGACAACGTGTTTCCTTCCATCCTTGTGGCATATACAGCCCTGGTTTGGGTATGTTACAACATGACTGGAGATCGTCAATGGCTCATATGTGATGATTTAAAACACTGGTAAGATTTGTGAGTGGGACAGTCGTGTTAAGGATTTACATTATAGGTAGAAAGACTGGCCACCACGAAAAGTTTTACTGTCTGGCAAGAAAAATGTCTCACAAAAGCGACTTGAAACTCGCAGCAAAGTCCTGTTACCACAACATGCGAAGCTAAGATTGATGAAGTCACTTGCAAAAGCAGTGAATAAGAGCAATTAACGAGCATCTGAATACATATACATAAGGTTCTCGAAAACCAGCAATTCGAGCGTATTTTCTGACTTGATGAGCTAAACGCTTGTCATTGCTTCCAGAGTGTTACGTCGTTGTTCTTGGGCAATAGGAGATTGAAAATTACACTGAACTTGTGAACGACCGTACATACGCCTATGAGAAACATGGCATTGAAAAAGGACTTCATTTACTCATACGTCGACGTTTCCCGTTAAGACTGTGGGGCTTTTAGTGATGAACATGGTAAGAGGTTTCACCAACAACTCTCACCGACAACAAGGAGCATTCAGTGCTTCAGTGTTGCAAGATTTCCGCTGGACTTCGCAGAAAGACGCACGTCTTCCCCATATGCGACAGACGAAGAGAAAACATATGCTATAAACAAGGTGGCTGTTAATAGTGTACCTTTAATTTAACTAAACTGACGGCAGCTTTTCATGTACTTAAGATAAAGTACTTTGATTTATTTCTCCACATGATTTGTGAATAGGTTAGTCTTTACAATTATGCGTTATTCATGTATTTCAGTGACATAGCTCACCAAATATCTAAAAAATTAGAGTCTATCTGACAAAAATAATTTGATATATGGATTCACTACCCCTTCAATTGCATAAACACATTTAGATATTCTTGTAATTATTATAATTTTTGAATAGAAAACGAAAAATATGTGTATCTGTATTTCAGAAAAGATATAAACTTCAACATCCTGAATATAAATACTTAGAGCCAGTGTAGAAAAATTAACCCCATATTTGCGACCAGTGCATCGAATTAACATCAAAACCACTGTGAAATGTCGGGTAGGTACATGCGTGTTGGGCTCTGCTACTCTTCTTACATGACAGCCCGTTATAACATGTGAAGAACGTAAAAAGTTTCAATAATTTCCAAATCTGAGCCGAGCTAGATTTTTAGTTGTCTTTTTCAACTTCCGTTTTCCGACGGAAATATTGCATAATGCGTGAAATCCGTCTATAGTGGGTTAAAATTCAGTATAATTTTTTGTGATATGAGCACTGAAATCGCGAGTTTTAAGATATCATGATGTACAGTCGACCGTTGAAAATTATCTATACAGGCGAATACAAAAGTTCTCTTGGTACGGAAATTTCAGAAGAGAACGCAAAATTTGTAGTATTCTGCTTTTTCTGTAACCAGAAGATTGATATAATGCAGGCCTCTCCAATACAGAATTGCTTCAAACAAGCCTACAAAAATTCTGTCTATCCAATGAGAAACGCTATACTTTTCGTGGTGGGGCAATGTTTTTAAAGTTTGCAACGTAACAGAGACGCGAAAAAGTCTCACGCTAAAACTTGCAGCTGGTGTGGCCCTTTTAGTGTTATCGTAAGATCTATACTGTTCTTCTGGAGGGCTCTATCGTTTAACATGGGCTGGGGGGTGGTACTAGCGGTTACTGTTCGTGGTGGGGCAATGTTTTTAAAGTTTGCAACGTAACAGAGACGCGAAAAAGTCTCACACTAAAACTTGCGGCTGGTGTGGCCCTTTTAGTGTTATCGTAAGATCTATACTGTTCTTCTGGAGGGGTCTATCGTTTAACATGGGCTGGGGGGTGGTACTAGCGGTTACTGTTCGTGGTGGGGCAATGTTTTTAAAGTTTGCAACGTAACAGAGACGCGAAAAAGTCTCACACTAAAACTTGCGGCTGGTGTGGCCCTTTTAGTGTTATCGTAAGATCTATACTGTTCTTCTGGAGAGCTCTAGCTTTTAACATGGGTTTGGGGGTGGTCGTGGTGGTTAGCTGGCGACGTGGGTGTTCGTTCCTTATCGTAGGGCCTTATAGCTTAACACGGTTTTGCTCTCGGCTTCTGTCCTCGTTTCTCCCCTCGGAACTGCTTCTGTCACGCGGTGGGAAGGTATGACATGCATTTAGGCATTCTTGTGTTAGTCTGTGATATTCCATTTGCTCGCTCGTTACTCCTATTACTTTGGTTAATTTAATGTCACGATTTATTCGGAGCTATGTGACATACTACTGGATTTGCTTATCATGTCAGGGTTTTCATGGAAGCTGTTGGATTTGCCTGACACCTTACATATCACCACCCTTCGAACTTAATTTTTGCACTGAAGTTAGGCAATGATTGAATAGTTGTCTGAGTCAGTCCAAAATTATTCCTTTATCTAAATTTTGTTGCCTACTGTTCAGCCACGATATTCTGGTTCTATGCTAGTTTGTATTACTAATTTATATTTTTATATTCTTCCACATTATTCTCAAAAATATGTTTATATTGACAAGAGAAAAATATTTTTATGCTATTATTATTATTATTTATTTTTAATTATTTTCTTTCTTTATTTAAGTGTGAAGTTTGTTTTTTAAGACATTTGTTATCGAAAGTGAGGAGTCTTTCACATCGTTTTTCTTAGAAATTTTTTTTTATAAATGTAGTAATTAAGTAAAATCTATTCCTAACACATTTTATAAATATCATGTACAAGTAAAATGTTTTTGTTTCTAGACACTCATTTCAACGTTTTTACACTAACAAATAAGAATTATTTCCAAGAATTGCTTTGACAAAGAAATATACATAGACAAGTATTGAGATATTATCCTAACAAATGGTACAAATGTTAAAAAAAGAGAAAACATCCAACAATATAATTTTTTATTCTTTGTTTTTATAAGGAGAAAATAGGTAAAATACAGTTATTTTATTTTTATGAGGAGAAAATAAGTGGCATATAGTTTTAGTGTTTATTATGCCTTACTTTTGTTCTTTATATACTGACCATTTCAGAACTAATAACTTATTTTTGTCGATAGTCTATTTTTTACTTAAGTCCATAGTCAATGACTGTTATTTTGTAGTTTATTAGCTGTCTGGTGTGCTTAACTTATTTAGTTTTTCACACGTTTCTTTTGCACAATTCCTAAATCACATAATTTGATTTCACACATTCACACAATCCTATGAATGTTTAAGCATGAGGTTGGCGAATGTTTTTGCACGAAGGTGATGGACTTGAGCGAGATGGATGTGGGCAAGGTTTTGATGTACAGCTTCGTTCGTCATTCCTCATTGGCTTTGCAAGTATGTGTTGCTGTTGTGGAGGTCCCATAATGGAATGGAGCTGTGAGTGCAGAATCTGGTGGTTTACTGGCTTTGTATGCGTGAAAGTCATCGTTATGTGTCGCAAAAAGCGGTCGTTTTTCGTTGTAATACTTCGCAGGCGACTAGTTTACAATAGGGTAGGGATTTGGGAAGGTATGTCGTCTATTCTTCACCCATCTTCTTTCTTGGTCCCAATCTTGCGAATCTTCAACTTCTGCTCTTCCTGCTTTTTCTCTGCTTCTTACTTGCTTCTTGGTTCTTCTCTGGGCAGGATATGGAAATTTTTATTGATAAGTAGTCGCTTTGAAGTTCTCCTCTTAGTAACAGTTTGATAAATTGTTTGGGTGTGTCATTGTGGAAGTTTTCTTCAGTTTCGTGCATCAGCGTGCTGTTTAATAGCAGTATTGTGACTTTTACACATTTTTTTTTTTTTTGCCAGTGGTGGCTTGCCCAAGCGGTCTTCTTGTCAGGCCGTTTTTCGCTCGCTCTGCTGAGTCGGGGCATTCCAAGACCCTCTTGTCCTTCTGTGTTCCACCACTCTGTGGTTCCGTGTTCTGTCCCAGCAGGGTTCCACCACCCTGTGGTTCAGCAGATTTACTGCCCACTTCGGCTACCCTCTGTTGGTCTCGTTGTCCTTTCACTTCTCTTGTCTCTTCTGCCTTGTGGGAATCATGTCTTGCTAATTATGTCCTTTTCTTTCTTGATACTTCTCGCGTTGCAACTTGTGGGTCGTTGCATCTGGTCTTTGCTGGAGTTTTTACAATGGTTCTTACAAAAAGTTTTACTTATAATCATCTAACATATGTCTAGTACCTACATTGTTTTACACCTTCTTAAAAAGCTTTACAAATTTCGGCGCCCTTTCCATATTACAATTCTAAGATATTTTGAGTCTTAACTACTACAAGAATCCTCAAATTCGTTTTTTATTTTTGTTGAGTGTCATGGTGTATAGCATTTTAGTATTTCATGCTGTTAGACTATCTATGCTTTATCCCTTCACCTTAATCTATGGTACTATTGGTGTTATTTTTGTTTTTGTTTTTATTGAAACTACTTTCTTTTTACCACCTTCCTCTCTCTTCATTCTTCTTTCTCCTAACGATCTTATCTGCAACATAATCTTGAAATATTGTGCTGATTATTTACCAGTAATAAAATTAATCTTCAAACTTTTTGATATGGCTCACATGGTGAAGTCCTAAGATTTTGCCTGTTTTTGGGTTCATTAGTTCCACAGCATTATCATGAGAAATTTGGCTAATTATGACAGGTCCTTTGTATGCAGTGTAAAACTTATGTATTTTGTGTTTCTGTTTGCTGGAGAGATGGTGTGTTTTTACAAATACTTTCTGGCCTACTGAGAATGTTCTTTTAATTGCTGGTCTGTCCCCTCTTTCTTTTCTTTTAAGGGCTGCCTTTCTGATGTTGGAGAGTGCTGTTGCTATGACTTATTTGTGTTGTCTACGTGGTACCATAGGAAATCTAACATTTTCTCTGGTTATGTTTGGGGGTTCAATATTTTTAAGTACAGTAACTGGAGGTAGTTGTGTAGTGCTATATAACATTTCATTTATTACTTTTTGAAAATCTGTAAGGTATGTATCCCAAGTGTTGTGTCTTTTGCCTGCATGTAATAGACATAAAGTGCCTATGTCCTTCATAGATCGTTCTGCTTGATTTACGCTAGGTTTGTACTTAGATATGTAGATGGGTTTTATTTTGTGTTGTTTTAACGTGTTCTGCCATTGCACCGATTTGTATTGTGGGCCATTATCCGAAATTATTCGTTCCACTCGATCTACTTGTCTGAGAAAATCTTGTCTAAATGCTTTACTTATAGTAAGACCTGTTGCCCATTTTAATGGTGTCAAGGTAACATATTTAGAAGTAAGTTCCAAAACGACAAATATGAAAATATATCCAGTTTTTGTGCGTGGGAGAGGCCCCATCAAATCTGTTGCAGCTATTTGTTTTAATTTTTTAGGGATTATTGGAAACATAGGTGGTTTGGTACGTGTTTAGCCCTCATACATTTTTTGCATTTGACTAATACTGTTCTAATTCGTCTTTCCATATTAGGAAAATGGCTTGTTTGTTTATAACTGGTATTTCTTCTAATTTTAGCTTTTGCTCAAAGAGAAGTGTGACATTCCCGAATGTTACGCTACCTCTCCCCATATCCATTATCGCTCGTCTCTCATTTAAAAAATCTGCACCTATAATCAAATCTACAGTTAGTTTAGGTATAATCACGAAGTTGGCTTTGATCTTTTGACCTTGACACGAAAGAGTTAACCTTGTTTGTCTCGTAACTTCCGCAGCATTGTTTCTAATAGGACCTCTTACTTTACTCTTACGTGTTTTCAGAACTGGTAATTCCTCATTGGCATTACACTGCATGAATAAATTTTCTGAGATCACGGTCAGTTCACTTCCGCTATCAATTACAATATTGACTGGGATATGCTTTACCATGGCCTTCACAACTGGTTGAATTTGAAAGGGTTGGTTCTGTTCTTCTTCTTCTTCTTGCATCAACGAATCCTCCACTGAATCATACATGAGTCTTTTCAGGGATTTCCCTTGTGAATTCGAACTTTCTGTAGGATAAGCTTCGACTGCTACTTCTCTCTCTTTTATTTCCTCTTCTCTATTTCTTCCTTCATTTACGCTCTCTTCAACATCCTCTACTTTTTCCTCATCCTCTTCTATCTTCTCCTTCTTCGTCGCTACTTCCACATAATCGTATCTAAATGCTCTAATTATCGATTCATAACTTCCTTCATTATATACGTTGGGTTGTGTGCCCACTAGTAACTTATTTTCTGTCGACTGCGCATTATCCTCATTGAATTCGCTTTCCCTGGTTTCCATCTCAGATAGCTCTGCAATACTCATTACTTCGTCCTTTCCTCCTACATTCGTTGTGCATGCCTCTGGTAATTCATCTTCCTCGTCAGTATTCTCCCAATTAATTTCGTCCCAACACGATATTGTTATTTTCCTGTCTTCGTTTTCATCTGGTCCTTGCGGATTTGTTTCTTCGTTCTTCTCTTCTCGTGATAAGGTATTTACTTCTCTGTTCAAGGTGCTGCAATTGTCCTGGGTCGGTGCGTCATTCCCTTTGGCATGGGCGCTTAGCTGTCAATTCGAACGTTTTTCGGGGTTTGGTGGTCTTACCTCCACCTCTTCTATCTGTATTCTCTTTTCTTCCTCCGCTTGTAGATATTGGTTTCTTTGTTGATAATTTGTCGGTCTATTGGCGCACCAATACCCGTTCTGGTTGTCGTTATTCCCTCTGTAATAGTTGTTGTCGTTCCTGGGTGAATTATAGTTATTGCCATATTCTCTTCTAAATCCATAACCGGTTCTTTGTTGAAATCTATTGTCGTTTCTTGGTTCGAAGTTATCACGTGGTTCGTAATTATTGTTTCTTCGTACTGTGTCTTGTGGATTCCACTGCTTTTTGCTTTCGTTTTCACGTGCGCTTCGTCTTTTTCTTGCGTCATCTTCCGAAAATATAAACTCTAGTTCCCTTAGAATACCTTTAAATGCTTCGACGTCATTGCCTCCGCGACCTACTAATGATGCTGGTATTTCAATGGTAACTTCATCGCGCATAATTTAATCAACTCTCCATCACTGTATGGTACATCTAACATTGATTTTTCTTTGCCATTAATTCAAAAAATTTCACGGGACTCTTCTCTCCTGAATTTTCAAAATATGGGTTCTGTAATAATTCGTACTTCACTCTGTTCTGTGCTTCGCTGGACCAATATCGCGAGGGAAACTTCTCTCTGTAATCTTCGTACGATCGGCATGTTGCTGCAACATTCTGCATGGTTTCTGCGACTGTTCCTGACATGTGTGCACATATAAAGTCTAATTTGTGTGCTAGCGTTCAGTGTTCTGGTAATCCTATTCGGAATTGATCAATAAAAGTTCGTGGATGTAATGAGTTTCCTTCTCGAAAGTGTTGAAATTTTCTGACTGTGAGGAAATGATCGTTGTCGTACTTCGTCACAGTTCCATATGAAATTCGCGATTCTTCGCCACTTTTGTTTCTGATCATTTCTCCCGTCGTTCTTTCCGGTTGTGGTAGATCCATTGGATATTGTCCACTGTAACTTTCGCCTGCCCTTGCGTAGTATCGTTGGAGTGGTACGCAATAATTTTCTTCCATCGGTTGTGAACGTGTAGCTGACTGCATTGCACTGTACCCTTCGCGACCTGGCTTTCCATTGTCAGGTACTGGTTCGGTATCTTGTCTGGCTAACCTTGCCGCTTCATTGCACGATCCAAACTGTCTTGAAACATATATTCGTGGTTACGCATGTGTTTGTGGTGCTGTTTGTTCATCAAGAATTTCGAAACGTGTTTGTTGCTATGCAGGCTGTCTGACTTCACGTATGTTACTTTCCGCCTGTGATTGGAATCGCAAATGCGTAATATCTTCGTTAATTGCTTGTTTTTCCTGTGCTGTTACAGATACGGATGTGGTTGCAGACTCTGTGCTTGTTCGATCCTGTTCACTACGCTCTTCAATGGTTTGCAACAACTCTGTTCGCAATTTTTGAAATTGTCGCTTCGTTTGCGCTTCTATTTTGACTATGCGGTTATCATATCTTTTCAGCGTTACTTTTGTGATACGTTTGTGTAACACACTGTTTTCAACAACTTCACGCGCTGTACCTGCTGCTTGTCTAGTAATTACGTTGATCTGTTTCTCTAGTTTCTTGACTTCTCCCTGGGTGTTGTTGCGTAATGTTTTGATCTCGTCCTGAGTGTCATTACGCAATGTTTGTACGTCCGCTTGTACCTTGTCAATGTCTGTTCTCAATTGATTGTGACCTGTTACTAAGTTTCCTATCACTTCTCGAGATTCTTTTGCCTCGTCTTCAATATGACTTAGGTGTAACTGATTTTTTTGTTTTGTTCTTTAATCTCACGCATTTGTCTCGTGGTTTCTGCAATTTGTTTCGTCGTTTCTGCATTCTGAATTTTAATTTGGTTCGCAATTTCTTTATTTTGTCTTGTCATGGTTTCCGTCATTTGTTGTAATAATTCTGCCAGATTGGATGGTCCTATTGCGTTTTCTTCCGACGTCCTACGCTCTGTGTTTTCGCCCAAGTGTTGGTTTGCAACCGATTGCATTGAACTGTGCGGTGACACGTTTCTGCTCGAATTCCTTGTACTCTGTGGTGAGGGAGCTCTGATTACTTGTACTATGGGTTCTAAGTATTCAAGACGCAAGTTAGAATCCTCTTCGGCTGTCTCTCTACTTTCCTGCTCCTCTGTCGTATGCTGACCTAGGTTTTCTGTGCCTTGGCGTACATTATCCTCGTTATGGTGCGTTATCTGTCCTATTTCTCGCGATACTGCATCGTCTGTTGTACTGTCCTCTATTCTCTGTCCATCTTCATGTTGGGTCCCTACCGCAATTCGGTCAAGGTCTCGGTCTGCCATTGCTAATCTTTCCGAATCCCTTATTTTCTGTTTTAAAAGCAATTCACGCGCCCTACTTCGCGTTAACATGCGCTCATACGATCTCCCGCGTTTCATAAACACACGACTTGACAATCCATTCACTTACTTGTTGGGTCAGAACCAACTTGTCAACGATGTATCCGCCACCTGTGCGCTTGCATTGGAGAGAAAACTTAATTCTAACAATATTAAAATTCATAACTTAATTATGCTATTGTCTCTGCTGGAATGTCTCACTTTCTATTGAATACTTTCTTACTATCTGTCGCTGCAGCTACTGTTTTCGACTATTTATAACTTTAGGAAAAAATTTTTTACTACGAAAGTTTTTCAACAGGATATTTTTCTGACCTAGTTAGGCATGTGGTCGACCTTCAATCACGGTATTTTACCATCCTGGCAGGTCACCATTCTCTAACATTCTGTGCGGTGTCTGTTGTTCTATGTCGTGTCGACATAGAACAACAGACACCACGCAGGATGTTAGAGACTCAGCTGACTGGGGACGGACATGTTCATGTCGCTCGCATAAAACCTCTTCTCAAACTGTCCCTCAGCAACGGTGTGAGCTGCAGCGGGGACCCCCGTATTGTTGAGAACTGTGACACGACGCGATTGGTTGGTTGTTTACTCTGAAAGGACGTAGGGAAAGTAACAAGTGCTTGATTAAGGAAACTATCCAACGTGACTAGGCTGGGGCAAACTGGGTCTTGGTGTCTGAAGGGTAGGAAAAAACCGGCAAAGAAAAATTAAATTGGAAAAGAAAATTTAAAAATTAGTAATATTGATCCGTCAAGTGAAGTCTTTCGGTATATTACAATAATGAGATATGTTTCTACAAACCCTTCATAGAAAAATAAATGCTAAAATTTACCTCCTATACCCAGATCAAAGATCAATCTGCATTAGGACACGAACAGTAATTAATCGAAACTAGAGAACGAAGGAATTAGATGTGACAAAGTTGTGGCCAAGACTACGTCAGAGTTTGTGTTGTGATGGCGAAAAAAATTGTGTGCAGAAACGAACAAGTCACATTTAATTTTAGTCCTTGAAACCACTGTAGAAGCTAATCGCGAAAAATACATTGTATTTGAAAACTGTTCAGAGCGTCTGCAAGTTCTTCCAACACCATGCTTTGGTGACAGGACTTAAAATCTTGTTCTGTGAGTACTTCCAACATAACGCTAAAAACACTACAAGAAACACATTGGGTTGGCAGGTACAGCGCCTTCTATGCACTTAAAGAAAGATTGATTAACGAGATTAGGTCCTATGCCTCTCACAAACACGATTCTTACCAGTAATGAATATAAGGCACGAAGTTTATCAATAATTCATCAAAACTTAATTGAACCCTTCAGCTGTACAGAATGGACGTTGCTGATGGATATCACCTTTTAGGAATGAAGCCGTTAGAAATGATGATTCGACAAACTACTAGAAGGAATGATGTTCTATGAAAAATGGGGCACAGAACGTAAATTCGCTAACAAATGACAAAAACAATGAAGAAGCACTCCAGTGACCTTTGCGAGAACGAGAGGCCGTCCGAGCTTGTAACTAGACTTAGAGAGGCACCTTATTTGCTAAATGGTTAGCAACATTCATTCACAACTAAATAAGTAGTTTTAAGGAATGAAGTAAACTATAGACGCATAGGAGGCAGTACATCCATTTTTCATAGCAACCAAATGCGACGAAATTCTTAAAAATGAAGAACTTCATTTTTTCTTGGACGTCTCTTTTCTCTCCGACAAAGCTAATGATGATAAAGCTTACGAAGTACAAATATCGAAGCTTCCAGGTGAAAAATACTTATGAGAAAAAGCTGATACTGAGTTAGCGTGACGTACACAACCGTCCCGGTTTATCTAACAGGAGCAGTGGCTGTCGCAAAAGATGAGTTTTCTTTCGCCAAGCTAAAAATTTTTAAAAAAGTACGTTTTACACTGAGTGAGGAACGGCTATTTGGTCTGGCAATATTATCGATAGAAGAAGGACTCTGCGAATGGTCATGCGATTGACTGTCGAGAAAATATAAAAGAAATACAAATATTTTACTGGAAGAATTCGGAACAAGACGTCGCTCGAACTGCATGTACGTACTTAGAAAACTCTAAGCTCCATCTTTCAGCCACCTACGTATCTGTAACATAGGGGTCACGCGAATAAAATAAGAAAAACAGTAGCTCTACGGTCTGTATGAGGATGGAACAGGAAAAGAATTTAATGTGTTGTTGCCACGCACAGTGAGTCACAGACCTTAGATGAGTAGCCGGCCGGAGTGGCCGTGCGGTTCTAGGCGCTACAGTCTGGAGCCGAGCGACCGCTACGGTCGCAGGTTCGAATCCTGCCTCGGACATGGATGTGTGCGATGTCCTTAGGTTAGTTAGGAATAATTAGTTCTATGTTCTAGGCGACTGATGACCTCAGAAGTTAAGTCGCATAGTGCTCAGAGCCATTTTTGAACCTTAGAAGAATACCCCCAAACATCGGTAGAAAATGAAGTACCGTGAAAAATTGATTTTGTAAAATATTAGACCATCTTGCATATATAAAAATGACGGAAAGCTGATTTAAATACAAGAATTTAGGCACCTAAGCACATAAATTCGATTAGTAGCTTACGCTTTTATATGGGTATTCATACTTACGTTCTTCTTTTAAGTTATCTTTCCATTCTTGTTTCGTCTTGCAATATTGTGTTAGATATTATTGTGCATTCTGAGAGACTATTCTACGAGTAATTATAATAAATTATGTATTCTCATAAAATATCCTCGAGGACAAGGTCATTTTATTGATACCTGCGGTGACAGTTCATCACTGTAGGGGTATATGATAACAAATCTGCCCCCCCCCCTCCCCCGCCCCCAATGGCGGCAACGCAGGCGTGTATTCTCGCATGCAGACAACCATAAAGGTGCCGAGTGGCATCTTGAGATAGACTGTCTCAAGTGTGTTGCGCGTTATTTTGCAATTCGGCAATGCTGGCGAGAACAGTAGTTGTATACCATGAACAGCACTTTACACCGTAGAAGCGAAATGTGGACGTGCATTATCGTGCTCAAAAAGCTTATCAGCTTCCTTTCGCCGGCCTTGGTGGCCGAGCGGTTCTAGGCACTTCAGTCCGGAACCGCGCGACTGCTACGGTCGCAGGTTCGAATACTGCCTCAGGCATGGATGTGTGTGATGACCTTAGGTTAGTTAGGTTTAAGTAGTTCTAAGTTCTAGGGGACTGATGACCTCAGATGTTAGGTCCCATAGTGCTCAGAGCCATTTGAACCATTTCTTCCTTTCGAAGCAGTGGCAATAGCACGCGAATAACAGCCTCTGCAATGTAGTGGGCACTGCTTACTTTACACTGCAAAAACACCCAATGTGACCGCGAGTTCTAACTAATGGCTCTCTCTACACGCGCATTATAACGCCTGGGACAGGACCTGTGTGTCGTCAGAAATAGGCGGCTCACCAGCTCTACGCTATACACGAGTACGTCCATCTTTCATACAAAATACAGAACCTACTCTAATCACAGAAGACAACAGAGCGCCATTCTAGTCACCAGTCAAACCTTTCAAGACACCACAGTAGCCATGCTGGAGGTGCTCTTAAACCCACTGCAAGAAGACGGTTTCCAAAGGTTCCTGGTGACACAGCAGGTGCAAAACGTACCCAGATCTCGTCCCTGGATGATGTTCGGTCGGCCATCACTGCTCGCACAGTGCGTCGATTTTGACGTGCGTCTATACTCCGCAAATGTCTAGAATCTAGCCCATATGTGTGGGAACGTTCCACAAACCATTGCTGAAAGCAGTGACGCACCACAGACACAATGTGCCCACCAAGTGCAGCAGTCCACTGATACGCCCATCCAAGTTCTCCCAGGTCCACAGTACGACTCCACAGAAATGGATGAAGCTGTTCAACAGCTGTATGTACTCGACAATGGGGCATGGCTACACCAAAGAATGATGTTTAAAACACTGTTCACCTCTGAAGTTGGCACACTTACCGCCTGCAGAGACAAAACACAGTGTGTACAGATAGGCTTCCTGAGCGCCATCTGATAGCTGATGACAAGGACAAATGAATTATTAATACTAAAACCTCTCAATATGCATATGTAATACACTGGTGTCACTGAAAACAGTATTGAAGGTGTCGTATTTTGTTTCTGGTAGGGCCTGTAATACTGTAGTGACTAACAGCTGTACCTCTTATTGATCAATCAGAAAAAAATTCTGATTATATTTCAAATATTAAATATAAAAATAATTTTTTAAAGTTCTTCTTACTTAAATCACATTTTGGTTCAAATGGGAGGAGTGTGGCAGGGGACAATACAGCATAGTACATGTAAAGGTGGAGAGAGAGGAGGGAACGGTTGCATGGCTGTGAGAGACAACTTGTTGGCGACGTTCTGTTGAGCTGGGAGAGGGGTGGGTGCAGGCTTGCAGGAGGCGAACAGGGCGCTAGTTCAGGAACTTGCCCATGGGGCTCTTCCTGTGAAATGACTTAACTGCTAAGGTCATCATTCCCTAAGCTTACACACTAGTTAACCTAAATTATCCTAAGGACGAACACACACACCCATACTGTGATTCTAGTTGTGCTCCTTTAAGTATACATGGGTTAAGTTTCCATCTCCCAGGCTGAGGTACTTCATATGTCATCACATTCTCAGTGTGGATTCTTCTTTTGTTGCAAACAATGTGAGCAGCAGTGTTGCAGAATGATAAACTTCAGTCACTATAGGCCATGATCCTATTGCTGTCGAATTCTGACACATGTTGCCAAGTAGTAGGGTAGCAAGAAAGTTCTGGCTCAGAAATTGCTGATGTCAGCACTTTCCAGTGTCAGTGTTCTAGAAACCGCATCATCAGCACTTATGGTGCTACTGTTCAGGGAACTACGCTTCCAACGTCAGATTACAGCTGAGCCAATTATTTCATGTTATCTTCAAGATCTCCGACCTATCCATCCATCGCCTTCCCTACCTCCTCCTCCTCCATCTTGCGCTCATATGAAATCATCATGCTCTTGGCCAATAGTTGCAAGGCACCTCAGCACTCGAGCAATTTGCTCTTTTCTCGATGTCTGTGCTTTTTAGTGAGAGGATCAGGATGTGAATACTTGTTATAACTAATAATATTAAATTATTTTTTTTTATTATTCCAATTACGCAAGTTTCGTCATTCAAGGACTGTATACCAAAGTGGAAAGATTGTCAGCAGCAGAGTTATCCTACTTAAAAATGGCTGCAAATATTACTCTAATTTACAAGGTAAGACACTTTGAAAGTATAGATCAATGATGTCATAGCATATTCTGCGAAGTGGGAGCATGCATCAACATAAGACTCTTCTGTAATTAGAGTAATAATAAAATTAATTTATTGTTATTAGTTATGACACTGGCCAACAGAAAAATAGGGGGAGGGATGTGGGATGGAAGGGGGGTTGTCAGTGACCTTGAAGTTAACAAAAACAATTGCCTCAGCTGTAATCCAACACTGGAAGTACAGTTCCTGGAACAATGGCCCTGTGCGTGCTAATGATACAGTTCCTGGAATTCTGACACCGGAAAGTGCTGATATCAGCGATTTTTGAGCCAGAACTCTCCTTGCTACCCTATTTTGGTAGACTTTCCGCCTTGTTACATGATACATGAGACATTACACGATCATCTCACGAACAAGTAACATTCAAACGTGATTTCTGAATGAGAAAGAGTCTGTGAATGTAAAATGTCAAATCAAACGACCTTCAGCCATCTAAATTCCAAGTTTTATTTTATTTGTGCAGCCCGATTCAGTGTTACATTACACCATACTCAGGTTCCCTGACCAACGTTAGGAATAATCCCACCTCTTGCCCACTCGAAACAGGGCCAGCATACAGTTACTGGTATCTGTAAGTTTCTTCTTAACACAGTGATCCTTTCAATCATCACTTACCGACTATTTGTCTAACAGTTGGCAAGCGATGATAGAAAGTATTGCTATGTTGCGAAGAAATTTACAGATACCAGTGAGTGAATGCTGGCCCGATTTCGATTTGGGAAGAGGTGGGATTCTTCCTAACGTCGGTCAGGGGACCTGAATATGGCGTAATGTAACGCTGGACCTGGTTGCACAAATAAAATAAAACCAGAAATTCGGTTGAAGGTGGCTGATTTGATATTTTATATTCAACAGCCGAGGTCTCACAAACATCTTGTATCAAGATGGACTTACACAGAGGGGAGTATGTTTCCTTGTATGTAGATTGTATTTATCGTTACTTCTGCGTACTATCTGGTGTCATTTGCACATACACGCATGTAGTACATTTCGTGCAAATTAGGTATTTAATGATGGTTTCACAGTTTTAAGAGCAGTATATACACAGCTAATCGCGTGTATACACATAATGATAAACGTATTTCAACTGTACCTATAATATCCACATACTTGAGTCTACTGCGTCAAGCTGTTGTCTTAGTCGGGGAATACAGTCACACAGATAAAAATACATTCACTGCATTTGTTGGTGAATGAGCAGTTATTATTCGTGAAATAAATAGTCGTAGTGAGTAGTAATATTAGTGAAATAAACAGATCAATACGAATAAAGTCACAATAAACACAGCGTCGTCGTGAAGCAGACTTCTTTACTTCAGCGTTGAATCAAGACTTGCGCCACCGGAGCACTGGCTGTTGGTGTGGTGCCGGCGGCAGGGGTCGAGGTTCGGCGCCGGTGACGACATCAACGTGGAGGCCGGCGCACAGAGACCGTATGCACCGTGTCCGCGTTGTAATCTGCCCCTTCCTTCTTTCTTCCAGCTATTGCCCACATTAAACAAGGCCCAGTCCAAGTAATTAATAAGCAAAGTCTTTTATGAAGATTTGAGAGTAGCGAAGATTACAATAAACTTTCAAGTTTACTTAGCTTTGTCATGTTAAGATGGCTCCAGTTCTTTTTTACTAGGGTTCTGAGTCTTTAAACTGAAAATCTAACATGAGGTCCTCTCGGTTGGTTTGAACTAACTAAATTGAAAGATTGTTGCAGCAGAATTTTTTACGTAAATATATTTTCCACTGTTTTTCTAACATTTTACTATATTATACAGTATTTTCATTTTTCACATTTACATTTTTTGCACCTATTATACAAAAAGACGTCCGATCACATCAGAGGCAAGCTTACGACTCCCCAGCTCTCCGGAAATAATTTCCCAATGGTTTACAATTTTTCTTGACAAATAAATTCCTACTATTTTTCGTTACATTATTAATATCGATTATTATTTCATAAATGAATCCAGAAATAAACAAAGTAAACGGTACAGGATTGCGTAACTAATAACAGAAATTTTAAGGGTGCAAATGATTCGTAATTCCAAATGTTTCTAAAAAAATAATTTTAACTGTACATTCAGAACTAGTGCTGAACGATTATAACATCGAAACTAAAATATTTTATAAAGTAATATCTTTTCATAAATTTTAGCTTGAAATATAGCATACTGTGTATAAAATTATATGAAAGGTTTCAGAAAAGCAACTGAGATGACATTAACCTGTCCAAAATTTGAAAAATAATACTAGTATCGACAACTACTATTGAGAAAAATTAATGCTAGAGGAGGATGCCCCGTTACAGCGTCACCGTCTGGATAGGATGTAAGAGAGTTATCATCTTACAACACTGTTCTGCTTTTGTAAACATAGGCAGTCGCGGCGAATGTCATCAATTTGCTGCTTCCTAAAGCTATCGAATTGTAGTGCCTTGTGCCTCAGTCAAAAATATTGCATGACACATCAGTTTCGACGTTGCCTCGTATTAACATGGAAGATTAGTGTACGGTAACTGTTCTACTCGTAATAAGGTTACAATACAAGGAATGTTTCTGTTGACGCTAAATTAGGGATTAACACGATTTCTCTTGAAAAAGATCCCTAAGGATGTTCTCCTGATAGGTTGTAGGAGATAACTCGATGTCCCTGATCTTGCCAGGTTAAATAGATAAATAAAATAATGGCTATCTGGTTCTTATATTATTACTTGCCTGTACACTTAATTGTGGCAATACCAGTACACCCTCACCCTCCCCACACCCGCTTTCTTTCACACATAAACACTCTCAATATCCTTTCTGGACAAAACTTTAATTGCTCGCGCTACCTGAGCTTGATATCCGTCCTCTATCTGCCTAATCAAATTTAACAGCCCCAACCGTTCTCTCTTGATACAGCCTTCTCTCCTTTCCTAGTCATCTACCTTCTTTAACAGTTTGCTTCACGATCCTCTTTTAATCACTTATTCATTTCCTCTCCTTACACAGTTCTTCCTTTTTTAAGGAAACCTACATCTACTACGCACCCACAAAATTCCACTTCTTACTTTATGCACATATAAATTAAGCTTTATTTAATAACTAGTTTTGTATCTCACAAGAGCATCCAGTTATAAATTACGTACATGTACAGTATATAGAAACGGCGAATAATAAGAATTGGAGGGGTGTAGGATCTCCCAACCAAAATCTCACAGTCTGTGAACATTAAAGGGACCGAGCACAAGAGATTCTACGTGAAGTCCAGACCTTCACGCCGTGCTGATGTAAGTGTGGTGAGTAAGTCTGCAACATCCTACACTCGCATAATGAAAGACTGACAGAAAGGCTGACTCTTAAATGACTATGTGGAAATGCGGGCTTTGTTGGCACATGATTAGCATGCAATGTGCTCTTGTTGATTCGAAGCTCTGAGATTCAAAAACACTCAGGACTAGTCTGACCCTACTGTGAATATAACTCTGCCATTACTTAGCACAGTTCACTTCTCTCGGCAAACCCTTAGGGTCTTGGTAAGGTAGTGTATCACGGGTGGGTCTATCGGAGGCCCTACTGCCACTTCCGAGTTCTTGGGACATTGGTACTCTCCCCAGTGAGCGAACATGGTCAACAGTGGACAGAGAGTAGTCTGGCAATGATTTCACGCTATATGGCACACTCAGCAACTCCAGTGTCCACATGTTATACGCGGAGTTTGCTTGAAGAGACCTCAACTTTAGAAATGCAATTGCTTTTACTGCTTTTTATTTTCGCAAGTGGAGGTTGAGAACCAGCCCAGAATGTCCCTAAGCGATTGTAAAGTCCCTTCCAAATGGTGGCAGTCGCGCTGAAGAACATTAGATCGAGGTATCGGAGACATGTTCTGTGTCTGAAATGTTCAGATAAGTAGCTATAGTGTACGTGAGTATTTCTCGTAGATTAACGATACTTCCGCGTAAAATATCAGTGCACACTAAACAACAATATTTCACGAGTAGCTGAAAACTTGCTTCGTTATCGTATCGCGGAGAGGACATTCATCTGTACTGCGACCGTTGCGGACACCGTTATATTTAGGGACCATCACACAATGAATGGGACCTACACGTATGAGACAGAAATATTCACTGATGAGTCAAAATATTACGTCCACCTACTTCAAAGTGTGTTGGTTCACTTCTGGAACGCAGTTCAGCAGTGATTCTGCCTGCCACGGATTCGACAAGTGCCAGAGGTTTGTGGCACCAGATTCCTACGCACAGGTCACATAATTCCCGTAATCTACGAGCGGTTTGTTTGTGGGCTCAGAGCTGGCGCCAGATAACGTCCCAGTTGGGTTTCATTGGATTCAGACAAGCCGCATTTGATGGCCAAGACATCAACGTGAGTTAACTATCACGCTCCTCAAACCACTGCAGCGCGATTCTGGCCCTGTGACATGGACAGTTATCTTGCTGGAAGATGCCATCACTGTTGAGAAAGACATGAAGCATAAGGGGTTACATGCGGTTCCTAATAATGCTCACGTGGTCCACAGCTGTTGTGGTGCCTTCGATTACTGCCCCAAGTCCCTTGGAAGCCCAGATGAATGTCCCCGTAACATAATACTGCTCGCACACGCCAGCGTCCGTGGTGCGCTGCATGTTTCGAGCAACAATTCGCCTCGATGACGACGTACCTGGACATCGCCATCGACTTGTTTTAACAACAAAGGGGATTCATCCGACCAGGCGACAAGACTCCACTGATCCGCTGTCTAATCCCAATGATCCCGTGCTCACTGTAACCATAATTTACGATGTTGCTGGGTCAACATGGGAACACATATGGGTCCTCTGCTGCGGAACACCATGTTCAACACTGTACGCTGAGCGGCGTGCTTCAAAACACTTGTGTCTGAGCCAGCACTGTACTCTGTCGTCAGATGTGCCACAGATCGCCGCCTATCCTGCTTTAGAGAGCGGGAAAGCCTTAGACCCCTGTGGTCTGTGATGAGGTGTGGACGTCCAACTTCTCGTCGCCTACTCGTGGTTTCAGCATTCTTCCACCACTTTCCACAGATGTTCATGACAGTAGCACGCGAGCACCCGGCCAGATTCGCCCTTTCCTAGATGCTTGCTTCCAGGCCAAAACAATCTGGCTTATGTCAGAGTCGCTTAAGTCGGCGGATATTCGCATTTGCGCCACTTATCGCCGCTGTAACGATTGCCCATTCGTGTCTGCTCCGCTCATATATTTCTCTTACGCCTCACGTCCCCTCAGCGCCACCAGGCAGCATACAACCACGCGGTGGGCAGCTTATCTGTGTACTTATGCAGGTGTTTGGAAATTCCACTACAATCTTCTAGGACTTGTAGAGGGGAGTGAGTACATAATATTTGGAATAGGAACCCATGTCCTGAAACGTACGTTTTTCCTTTCTGCGACGGTTTCATTTCAGATGTAACTCATTCATGTATACAGGGTTGAGAGGAAAGGCACACTTTGAAACTGCTCAAAAGAAGCTCTGGTGAAGTTGTTCAATAAGGGAGACCAGTGAAATATGTGTATAATAAATGTGGGTTGCACTGTTCACGATCATTAGTTATTCGTATCTTAACTGTCGTGTTCCAATTACAACTTGTATACACTGCCGCCTAATAGTTATACTTTTGCCTCAACATAGGAATCAGATAGCCAACCGGTTGCAAATAACTGTCTGGTACAATGACCTAGGTTTCGACACCTCTAAGAACGTCTTCATCAGAATGAAATTTTAAGAATGCCTCCACGTCTGCAGAGGGAAAGAGAAAAGTTTCAGAGTTGCTTGTCTTGGTATGCAACAGGGTAGACAGGATGGCGTACACAACTTCTTGTGGGGTCGTATGCAAAGTTTGATTTACGAGACTCCTGTAGCGACAGAGGAAGATCTGCTCCCACAAGTTCTGGCCGCTGCACCAGAAACTGAAGAAACACCAGGTGGGATGGAGAGTGTGCACCAGAACATGCTTCCTAGTTACAATGTCTGTAACTACGTTGGTGGCCGCTACAGAGCTGCTGTAGTAATGTATCAGTAATGATCTGTACGTACAGTAGGCTGCGCTCTTTTTTGTGTTGGAATAATGTAAACACGTAATATTTAACTGTTAATACAAACAAATGTACTCAAGCCATAAATGGATGTTTCGTTATGTTTCCTTCCGAATTGTTACGCAATAAGTGTACTGCATCATGTCTAATTCAATTCTTCAAGCAGAAGTGGATGAGTTAAACATCTGAATTGAAATCGTCGTAGAGGTGGAAAGAGTGCTTTTCCGGACATGAGTTCCTACTGAAAATATGGTGTAATCACTCTCCTATTCAAGCTCTAGAAGTCTGTAACGGGAATTTCAGAACATCTTGTACAATGCAAATGAGAGTCTGATTTTCTTCCTAGCAACGCATACGTGCCAAAGGCTGGTCATGTTTAATTTTAATTTTTTGACTTGAGCATATCTGCTCTGAACTTTGAGCACTGCCTCTCGCAATGTAACTTCACGGTTTCTTAAAATTTCATTCTGTTGAAGACATTCTTAGAGGTGTCGAAACCTAGATCATTGTACCATATAGTTATTTGCAACCGATTGGCTATCTGATTCCTATGTTGAGGCAAAAGTATAACTCTTAGGCGGCAGTGTATACAAGTTTTAATTGGAACACGACAGTTAAAGTACAAATAACAAAAGATCGTGAACGATGGGAGGGGGGGAGGGGTTGGGTTGTTTGGGGGAAGAGACCAAACAGCGAGGTCATCGGTCCCATCGGATTAGGAAAGGGTGGGGAAGGAAGTCGGCCGTGTCCTTTCAAAGGAACCATCCCGGTATTTGCCTGGAGTGATTTAGGGAAATCACGGAAAACCTAAATCAGGATGGCCGGACGCGGGATTGAACCGTCGTCCTCCCGAATGTGAGTCCAGTGTGCTAACCACTGCGCCACCTCGCTCGGTGATCAAGGACAATGCAACCCATATTTATTACACATATGTTTTACTGGTCTCCCTTGCTGAACAACTTCGCCAGAGCTTCTTGTGAGCAGTTTCAAAGTGTGCCTTTCCTCTCAACCTTGCATACATGAATCACTTACATGACTGTACGCTCTTGGTCGAAAAAGAGCACGTGACTGATCTTGTCGCCGAAAAATCAATTAAGTTGACATTACAGACACCGGTCAAATGAATTCATTCTAGTGTGAGAGCGCGCAAATAGCCTTATAGAGGGTGTAAAAAAAGAATATGGCCAAAGTTTTGGGAAAAATTCCTCACACGTCAAGGAAATAAAATGTGTTGCATGGACATGAATCCGGAAACACTTTAACTCTACGGTAGAACTCATTTTCTATCTCTCTTCATAATCACATTAATCATTGGAAGCAACTCTTTTGTATTGCACGAGAGTTGGAACTTTAATGGTGGCAACTATTTTTTTACAGCTCGTACAAAATAGATACGTGTTTCAAATTTATACTGACTTTCAAAGTAGTCACCAGCATTATGTACAAACCGTCGGCACCGATGCAGATGTCGCAGGAAACTCTTAGCAGTGCCAGTTGTATTGACAATTCGAGCGGCACGGTCTGTTGCCCAACGAATTTGTAGCAGTTCTGAAGCGAATGCCCTGAAGTGTTTCCTTCGGTTTAGAAATCGAGTTGAACTCACGAGGGGAGTGCAGTAGGTGATATAGCACTTAGCAGCCCCATCAGTCAAAAAAATCAGTTAACAGCTTGCACTGTACGTGCTTGAGCATTGTCCTGCAAAATGATGGTCAGGTCCTGCAGAAAGTGTCATTACTTCTTTCTCTACCCTGTTTATTTTTGGAACACAACCTACGTCCAGCTTAGACGGAGAAGTCATGACACTTTCTGCAGGACCTGACCATAATTTTGAAGGACATGGATCAAGCACGTACAGTGCAGGCTGTTACTTATTTGTTTGACTGATGGGGCTGCTAAGTGCTATACCACCTACTGCTCTCCCCTGACTTAAGCCCTCGTGAGTTCAATTCGATTACTAAACTAAAGGAAACAGTTTACGGCATTCGCTTCGGAACTGCTACAATAGATCGCGCCGCTCTAACTGTCAAGACAACTGGCACTGCTAAGAGTATCCTACGAGTTTCACATGGCTGGCAACGGGTTATACACAATGCTGGTCACTACTTTGAAGGTCAGTAAAACTTTGAAACACTTATCTATTTTGTACGAGCCGTAAATAAATAGTTGCCACTGTTAAAGTTCCAATCCTCGTACTTAACAAACTGAATGCAAAAAGTTGTGTTGAATAATTCAAACAATGTTGTGAAGAGAAAAACATTGAGTGACAATTGAGTTATCACGAAGGGATTACCACAAGGTTCATTTTTTGGTCCAGTCCTATTCTTTATAACGGGTTGTCGATAATCCTTACGAAATTTTGCAATCACGACATTAACAAACTTTTACTATCAACGTTTGTGCTGGAATTGTTGGTGGCTGTTAGGGCCTTATTTTCTTCCGTTCAACCTCAACGGTGACACCATGATTTCTTAGAGAAAAATCTACTTCTTCTGCTAGAGCATGCGTTTTTATAAATTCGTCAAAACGTGTACTTCATGCACAATAGAGCTCTTCCTTAATTCAATGTCAATTTTCGTAGGCTTCTAGATAACAGATTCCGTGACAGATGGCTATGGAGAGGTGAACCAATTACTTGGCTCCACGCTTCCCAGAACTTAATCCACTAGTAATTTTATTTGTGGGGGCATTTGAAAGATCGTGCCTGCGGAATCCCGGTATGAGGTCCTCGTGCCTGTATTGTGGAAGGTTGTGAAACAATATGCAGTTCTCCAGGGATGTACTCGAATCAGTGATTTAATGCGCCGGCGGTTTGATGGGTATATCGTGCTAGCGGAGGCAATTTTGAACATTTCATTTAAGAAAGTGATTCATACTGTGCCAATGCGTTCTTTTCCTATGTACTCCCCATGATTAATATGTTGAAGAGTTGTAAAAACCTATATTTAACATGGAAATAAATTATTCCAGACCCATACCCATATAACATATTTTCTTCCCCTACATGTGAGGAATGGTTTCTGAAAGTTTGGCCATGTCTTTCCGTTACATCCTGAAAACGGTGCTCGCGATTGAAACTGGAATACCAGCATGCAAGCGAAATGTAACAGACGTCAGATTTGTACTAAGTGGACTACATGACTGGATATGAAAATAGCGTGATTGTGGTTTCTGGCTCTTACGATATTGGTGCTCCTGTAGGTCGGGTTCCAACGACTGCCGGCGGCTGCACGAGGGCTACAGTCATCGCCGCGCCAGGTCTCAGTGGCACCACGCGACTAGCACCTGAGAGGACAGACATATTTTAGGACGACTGTGCAGGGTAGTACAGCTGCATCAGGAAATGGACTTGTCCGCAGCAAGGCAAGAGTTCCCGTGATCAGTGGAACGATGAGAGAGGCACCACGGACTTTCAGCACAGCAACTAGCAACTGTGATTCATGAACTCTGGCAGAGAGTTGAAGGAGAACAGAATGACGTGCTCATATCTGTCATTCATGTTAGTTCAACTCGATGTCCATCCTTGTTACAGCCATTGTTGCTGCCAGAGATGGTAGGTCTGTGTACTAAGTTTCGCGACTCTGAAAGTCCCAAACGACCTACAAATTTGTTCATGCTTTCTTTATTACTCTATTACGCAAACAGTAAGAAAAATTTCTTCATTTGCTATCCTTTCCAATGTTACCATTTTACTGACCAGTAGTTTATTATGCTGGGCCGTTTACAATTTCATCGTAATAATCTCAAACGACATTATGTAAATAAAAGGTAGAGGAGGGAAGCACAAGAAAGGAAAGGGAAAGGACTATTGATCTCAGCTGCATAGGGACTTTATGTGGAATCAGTGGCAATGAGTGAAAATGTGTGCCGGACCAGGATTCGAACCCAGGATCTCTTGCTTACTAGGCAGCTGCTTTAACCAGCGCCACCTAATGGCACTCCCCATATCACAGGTGCGGTTTCCACGTGGTGCTCGTTCTTTTAGTCATGTCCGAAAGAACAGATACCACGCATTCATATATAATTAGCTCATATACACAGTCACAAACGAATTTTGGAATTCTGCTGCTGATGAGTTCAGGTATTTTTTTTTTTTTTTTTTTTTTTTTTTTGTCATCAGTCTACTGACTGGTTTGATGCGGCCCGCCACGAATTCCTTTCCTGTGCTAACCTCTTCATCTCAGAGTAGCACTTGCAACCTACGTCCTCAATTATTTGCTTGACGTATTCCAATCTCTGTCTTCCTCTACAGTTTTTGCCCTCTACAGCTCCCTCTAGCACCATGGAAGTCATTCCCTCATGTCTTAGCAGATGTCCTATCATCCTGTCCCTTCTCCTTATCAGTGTTTTCCACATATTCCTTTCCTCTCCGATTCTGCGTAGAACCTCCTCATTCCTTACCTTATTAGTCCACCTAATTTTCAACATTCGTCTATAGCACCACATCTCAAATGCTTCGATTCTCTTCTGTTCCGGTTTTCCCACACTCCATGTTTCACTACCATACAATGCTGTACTCCAGACGTACATCCTCAGAAATTTCTTCCTCAAATTAAGGCCGGTATTTGATATTAGTAGACTTCTCTTGGCCAGAAATGCCTTTTTTGCCATAGCGAGTCTGCTTTTGATGTCCTCCTTGCTCCGTCCGTCATTGGTTATTTTACTGCCTAGGTAGCAGAATTCCTTAACTTCATTGACTTTGTGACCATCAATCCTTATGTTAAGTTTCTCGCTGTTCTCATTTCTACTACTTCTCATTACCTTCGTCTTTCTCCGATTTACTCTCAAACCATACTGTGTACTCATTAGACTGTTCATTCCGTTCAGCAGATCATTTAATTCTTCTTCAGTTTCACTCAGGATAGCAATGTCATCAGCAAATCGTATCATTGATATCCTTTCACCTTGTATTTTAATTCCACTCCTGAACCTTTCTTTTATTTCCATCATTGCTTCCTTGATGTACAGACTGAAGAGTAGGGGCGAAAGGCTGAAAGGCTACAGCCTTGTCTTACACCCTTCTTAATACGAGCACTTCGTTCTTGATCGTCCACTCTTATTATTCCCTCTTGGTTGTTGTACATATTGTATATGACCCGTCTCTCCCTATAGCTTATCCATGCTTTTTTCAGAATCTCGAACAGCTTGCACCATTTTATATTGTCGAACGCTTTTTCCAGGTCGACAAATCCTATGAAAGTGTCTTGATTTTTCTTTAGCCTTGCTTCCATTGTTAGCCGTAACGTCAGAATTGCCTCTCTCGTCCCTTTACTTTTCCTAAAGCCAAACTGATCGTCACCTAGCACATTCTCAATTTTCTTTTCCAGTCTTCTGTATATTATTATTGTAAGCAGCTTCGGTGCATGAGCTGTTAAGCTGATTGTGCGATAATTCTCGCACTTGTCAGCTTGTCGGGTATCTATAGAACACGTAAAGAGATAAATTGAGCAGTTGCATCGGAGTCACGGCGTAAGCAACATGAAAGCTGAAGTGTCAAAAAGCGGGGTAATACGCGACGTTACAGAAAGGCTTACGGTTGTGCACTCTTGAACCGAACACCTAAGCTATGATAAATGGATTTCTACACAAAGTAATTATACTGAAGGTCGAATAGGGGCCTTTGATCCTTATCAAGATGACTGAAAAGAAATTTAAGAAATAATCTTCTTGTTTTTGACTTCAAGGATTAGACCCCTCGCCTATTGCCATCTCAGTCTAGCCGTTTCTTCCGAGTTCTTCCAAGATCTCCGTTTCCTTTTGGTCTACACAGGCTGTCCCAAAAGTCTTTCCCTGATTATAAACATGCATACGACAGAAAATATGACACATAGACACATAGATTTTATTTTGAAGTGCAGATAACATGTTCTAATTTTGTGTGCACATACAGTTAAGAAATTTTGACGTGTGCTCCTTTCGTTGCCAGAAGGATATCCAGACGACATTCCAGCTCCAACATTTCGTGAGGGATGAATGTTTTGATGTCTGTAATACTGCGCCGTAAGTCTGCGATGCGGTTCACTCGTGTTTGGTAAACTTGGTCCTTGACATAATCCCAAAGGAAGAAATCCAGTGATGTCACGTTCAGTGACCGCGAAGGTCAGCTGATGAGACCACGACGCCCAGTTCACCTTCCCGGAAATGTTGTATCCAAATCGCCACCATCTTGTTGGAAAATTAAGTCCAGAATGGCATGATAAATAACTGTAACATAGCAAGAGGGGTATTGGTACGAGGCGGCACTAGTTCTAGGCCTGCAGGTTGCAGGGTACCACAGACGCGTCCTGTGTCCTTAAACCTCGCGTTCACATCTTCATATTTTTAACATCCGGTAGCTGTTATGGTAAGCTGCCCGGAATTTTCTCTGGGCTGTTTTTGGTGACTGTCTCGTGTTGCCAGAGGACACACTGGGCTTCGTCCTGGTTTAGTACGTGATGTTTGCAATAGGTGTCCGGTTCTCCTGCTGTTGCGTCGTTGGGTCCTGTAACAAACAAAGTAACAGTAACTATGTGTGTGCACAAAAAGCTGAATGTGTCACATGAAATTCTAGATAAAAAAAGATTTCTCTATCTGTCGTATTTTTTGCCTTATAAATGTTTTTAATCAAGGGAGGCTTCTGGGACACTCTTTTTCAATATTGTTTTTGTTATTCCTCCTTCTGCCTTCCAGTCGACATGCTGTAACCAATTTTTATTTTATTTAATTATTTGTTTGAATGAATGTATACCTGAGTATAGTATGGGTGTGTGCAGTGTAGTTCAAAAGGCTCTAAGCACTATGGGACTTAACATCTGAAGTCATCAGTCCCCTAGATTTAGAACTACTTAAACCTAACTAACCTAAGGACATCACACATCCATGCCCGAGGCAGGATTCGAACCTGCGACCGTAGCAGCAGCGCGGTTCCGGACTGAAGCGCCTTACCTCCAATCGAGCGCCACCGCACCAGCGTACGTTAGCGACCTCGGCTACGGAGGCAGGTACAAAACCCAATGACTGGCTCTAGGTGGTTTTGGAATAATCGTCAACTTCACCCACAAACATGCAAACTGATAATTTCTCTTATTACGGGACTATTGTCACTACAAGCTCTTCCCTTCGTAAGTCCATTCTACTCTTCTAGTAGTAGTGAGTCTGTTAATTTAAACTTGTGCGGACAGTGTGTGACAATTGTTAAGAAAATTTACTCCACGATAGTTTTCTCAATTATTGCAGTCTCCTCTCTTACAACCCTGTATTCCTTCTGCTGTTGTAAGAAATCATGGCACAAACACTTTTCTCAGAAATTAACTCCTCGAAAATTCTGTGACAACGTTCACATTTTCACTTGTGTTAAGGAACGTATCCTGTTAACTATTCGGCCATTGTTTTAGCAAAGCATCGCACAAAAATTACTACAGAAGTGTAGAAGGAGACGGACGCACCAAAAGAAGACGAAGAAGGCGCTTTTATTACGACGATCTGTATTTTCAGATGTTTCAGAGCAAATACGCCGGCTTCACAGCTTCCGATCGACACGTTTGAGTTCTAATTTGAGCGGCGAGATGCCTCTAGGAGATAGGAGCTTCCGCTTGGCGCGCCGCCAGCAGGCTCACGGCGTCGCAGTGGGTCGGGAAGCTCCTGCGCGGCGGCGTGAGTCCCTCCCCCCTCTAATAATCCTGCGGTCAGGACCCGGCCGCTCGTGAGCGGCACCTTATAGCGGCGCTAGCTGGGCTGACGGCGGCGGCCGGCGCTACTTTTACGCAAGGTGATAACTTCGTTGGCCAGTAAAGAAGGAAACGTGCAGGGCTGTAGTGTTTCCACTCGTCTGGTTCTATTCGTTAGGTTTTTGGAACCGCAGCGCAGTTTCAAAACACCCTCTGCTACCAACACAGCGCCCACCTGACGCCATGCACCTCAGTTTTTACCTAAAGTTGTAGTTTATTTTTATAACGTTCCTGGAGACGAACGCATCATCATAAGATGGGTAAACACCTAATTATTGAGCATGGGACCAATATCTGACAGGCAAAGAGCGCCAGTATCATTGTTTGGAGACGAATGAGCGAATCATTTGCAACATCTCTTGCATGTAATGGTTGCAAGATACATTAAAACGATAGCCCGTTGATCTCAGGGTCGTTGACTGCTATGAGCAAGAACAAATTAATGACTGGACCTTGTGAGTCCCAAACAACCGTAAGCATCAGTTTTCCTGCGGACGGTTGGGTCTTGAACTTTTTCTTGTACAGTGAATTTGGATGTTTCCGTTCCATACTCTGCCGTTTACTCTCCGGCTCTAATGATGGATCCATGTTTCGTCAACAGTAATGATCCTGTCTAAGAAGTTGTCCCCTTCGTTACCATAGCGATCCAAATGTTTTTTGTAGGTGTCCAACCGCGTTTGTTTATACAACTGTGTGAGTTGTTTTGGGACCCATCTCGCACAAACTTTATGAAACTCTAGTCTGTAGTGGATGGTTTCGTAGGCAGAACCGTGACTAATTTGCAGACGATGTTTAACTTCGTCAATACTTAATCCGCTGTCTAAGAGAATCATTTCACGTGAACGCTCAATGGTTTCTTCATTTGTGACGGTAAACGGTCGCCCGGCTCCTTCATCGTGCGTAACACTTGTGCGATCATTTCGGAATTTTTAAATCCATTCGTAGACACTCCGTTGTGGTAAAACACTGCTCCCGTACTGTACCGAAAGTTTTCGATGAATTTCGGCCCCTGATATGCCTTCCGACCACAAAAAACGGATCACTGAACGTTACTCTTCTTTGATGCAAATATACAGCAGAGCAGCCACGACTAACAGCACGGCAGCTATAACGAAACTAACCTAGCAGCTTGAAGACTGCAAAGATAAACAACAAATAAACAAAGCACTCGTCATCAACATAAAACGACAGTACTACCAAAATAAACAAAAATTTAACTAAATCGCGGATAATAATTGACTTACCCTCGTAGAACGTGGTAGGCCTTTAGTGAGGCTGGATTTGATTATGATATGTGAGCATATCCGCTGGTAACAAGCAGACACGTGAAGGCAGATGACGTTATTGCATGTACAAGTATGATAAAATTTGCGCTGCACCGAACTATAAATTGCTTATTTTCTTTCTTCGGAACTAGAAATTGCTTATTTTGTTTCTTCGTCGAGTTGCTACTCTTTCACTGTGAAATGGCTGGATGGATTTGGGTGAACTTTAGCATGGACATAGCCTGTACCCTGAATTAACACATAGGCTACACACAGGCATTCTGAAAGAAAAGGTCGCTGTTCCCATTGGATGGTCGACGTGACTACTATTCCCACGGGATTGGTAACGTGACTAAAAAGTTATCCATGAAAGTTAATCATCAATTGAATGCATTAAGGTTTAGCATAGGCATATTAGCACCCACGAGTGAATCGATGGTAAACATCAGTAAAGAAATGCTTGATCATGTACCTGGTAAGGTGACCACCTCCTACATCAGTCGATTCAGTGATGACAAGAGACGACGCTACTACACACCCTGTACAGTTTCTAAACTCACTAGAGCTGTCGGGGATGCCGTCCCACAAATTGGAACTGAATGTGAGTGTACCTGTCATATTGATCGTAACATAGATGCGCCAAGATTGGGCAATGGTACCAAGCTACACATTAAGGAGCTGAGAAGGTATATCGTGCAGGCCGCCAACATCACCTACGGGACCAAAGGAGATAAGGTACTGATACCACGAATTCCTATCGTCCCAACTGGTTTGAAAGGCTTGCAGTACTGTTTGAAAATGGTCTTTTCAATCAGTATGATAACAGCCAAGGACAAACGTTGAAAGTGGCAGGTATTTATCTGGGCATACCATGTTTTTCATACGGAGAACTCTGCGTTAGCTTTTTGCGTGTACCGAGGGCCAGAAATCTCTACATATATTCAGAGAACAAGATTCTCGGAACGTTGTTTACAAAGATGTTTTACAGTAGATTCTTGGGCCTCCATACACACCAAGACAGTTATAACCGTCTGCGTGCTAGACATGGCGCAAACAGTCCTGAATTTATTTACTCCCTTTCCTGTTAATAATTTTAGTTGTCAGAAATATTTGACTGTTTCGCCCCCCTCCCCCCCCCCCCCCCCCAGATTATGTCACGAATTACGAAGTTGTGGTTAGACTGGAACCTAATAGCATAGTTTAAATTGCTGCGAGGGTAATGAGTAGCAATTCAATTAATATATTCAGTGTGTGACACCTCGTTTATGTGCCCCGTGCTGTGACTGCCTAACAGAAGAACCAGTTGCCATGCTGATTTCAGTGTTCGCGAAGCTGACATGCCAAATTTGGTGGTTTTCGTATTGATCCTTGCTTATTACGAAATGATACAGTTCCAGTGACATGCCAAATGAAAGATCTCTCCAAAACGCATAATTTTTGTATGGTTTGTTGTGCTAGGGTGGCCGAAAACGTGTCGTTGGTCTCTGGTACCGGTAGCCAGAGACATATCGGATGTCACCTTTAAAAATAATGTATCACACCTTTACCACCAGTTGTCGAAATTGGTCAAGGGCAATTGCAGACTACACATATCGAGCCATGTGGGTCCAATAATGACGTACTTATCGGAAGACATATCTAACGAATTTGAAAGCCAGGAGAACTGTCGAACATCTTAGTCAGCGCATTGTATAAGGCGAGTAACGTGTGCTCAGTCGTTTTCTCGCTGGATGATGTTCCAGTTTTAAATAATCCCTCAACAAATGCTGTATGGGTATTCAGAGTGCATTTTCATTCTGCAATGGAGTGTGCGCCAATTTGAAACTTCCTACTTGATTAAAACTATGTGCCAGACTGGGAGTCGAAACTGGGTCCTTTGTCTTTCACAGCAAGTGCTCTGCCGACAGAGCTCATCAAGGAGATCAGATACTGGCGGAAGTAAAGCTGTGAAGAGAGTCGTGAGTCGTGCTTGGAGAGTCAGTCGGTAGGCAAAGGTCCGAGATTCGAGTCCCGGTCTCGCGCACAGTTTAATCTGCGAGAAAGTGTCGAGCATAAGGTTACGGTCATTCTGTGTTGTGTCTCCCTACAGAATCGTGTCCGGAGTTAGACCCGTGTATTGCTGGCTAATACTCTCCCGCATCTGTCGTCCTCCTGGTTGACGGTGGACTTACAAACGACGCTAAAGGATGTAAGGACAGAATATGCCACCATCACTAAATACAACCTTGTGTCATTCGTCCCTCAATGGCGACTTTCGCTGCAGCTTGGGAGGCGGGCTGAACGATGATATGAGTCGAATACTCAGGCATGGCACACTTTCTGTTAACCCAAACCCCAGCAAACGGTTCCTGATGGATTAAACTGACACTTATGGTGCGGCATTGATTTCATGTGAGCTACGGTCCCTTGTGACGAGCAGTGAGTGCCAATCAGTTGCGATGACTCAAGTGTCAATCTGTAGCTACTGCCGTCTGGTATAGGGACGACAGGTGTAAGCACCATCTTTGGCCCAGGTGCGTCAACACTGATAAACAGTTTACATCACTAGTGCAACGTGTTGAGCGATTATTCTGATGGACAGTCTAGTTTCCTGTAGGCCAACAATAAAATCTCCCAGAAGTCTAATTAATTTTGTGCCCAGCGACGTCCTCCAGACATGCACGCTATTCATTAATCCAGAACGTTGCGTGAAACAAAAGAACACTTGGTATGGATGTCCAGCGGCCAAATTGTCCGTGTAGAGATGTCTGCGTACAATCTGGGACGATACAGCCCTTGCAGTTACCTGGAGGACATCAGCGCACAGTCCTTTTGCACTCTCCTTCGCATACCTGTGAGCTGCAGTTTACGGATAGTTGTCGTCTGATCTTGGTGACTACTGGCGACCGCTACGAGGGGCTGCAGACCTCGACGCTTAATCGATGCCTTGTTCCATGAGTTCAGGAAGGCAGCATTGCCTCTTGGTGACAGCAGTACGAGCTTACCGAGTATGGGGTCATATTCGCGAATGGATTCAAGACTTTATTGCAGATAGATCTGAGCAAGTCGCTCTTTACAGAGCAAAATTGATAGATAGTCGACAACGTCGGAAGCACAATAAGACTGTTCGCAGATGACGCGGTTGTCTGTAACAAGGTAGCAACACCACAAGACTGGAGCGATTTGCAGAACGAGATGCAGAGTGGTGGAAGAACAGGTAATTGATAGTGAAAGTAAATAAATGTAACATGTTGCACTTAAATAGGAAAAGAAATTCAATAACGCCCTCTTACGCTGTTGACGACAAATTAGTGAAAACAGTAAGTACCATAAAATATCAACGAGTAATCATCCAGAGTGACCTTAAGTGGAATGACAATATAAAAACAAATAGTAGGAAAAACAGATGTCAGACAGTTTCATAGGATGAATCTTAGCGAAATGTAATTTATCTACGAAGGAAAAACTTTCAAAACATTTGTGCGACAGATTCTTGAGTATTAATGTAGGTTGATTCCTACATAGAAGAAGACAGCAATCAACCACTATTAATGTTGCTATTTATTTAAGTAAATAGCGCCGTAACCGATTTCGAACTAACCAGTTCATCATCAGACGGCTGTTCACAAGATTCGCAAGACGCACTTTACATAATCGTGAGTTTTCCATCATTATTATTCTCCCACTGTAGCGAAATGTTCTTGGTGTGTTGGTGCCATAGAAAATTCCGCGAAATTTTGTTGCGAACTTGCAAGATTGTATTTTGAAATAAGGTAAAGTATATGCAGCACTTATATGATTTGCATATCACCATATTGTACAAAGCACCACACACACACCAAAAAGTATTTGCCACATGTGAATTTGACACAAAGATTGCCGTTTCACACAAACACGATTATGTAAAGTGCATCTTGTGAATCTTGTGAAGAGCCGTCTGATGATGAACTTGTCAGTTCGAAACCGGTTACGGCGCTATTTACTTAAATAAATAGCATTATTAATAGTGGCTGGTTGCTGTCTTCTTCTTTGTAAGAATCAATCTACATTAATTGTACACAGCACGGTCTCAGCATGTCAGTTTTAGAAAAAATAGCATTCTTGAGTATTTATTGTTCATCATGCTGGAGTCCTTACCAGGCCAACGTCCAACAAAGATCGTTTAGCTGGCGCGAGAGAGTTACGGAGATGCTCAAAATTCTAATGGTTCAAATGGCTCTGAGCACTATGGGACTTAACTTCGGAGGTCATCAGTCCCCTAGAACTTAGAACTACTTAAACCTAACTAACCTAAGGACAGCACACACATCCATGCCCGATTCGAACCTGCGACGTAGCGGTCGCGCGGTTCCAGACTGTAGTGCCTAGAACCACTCGGCCACCTCGGCCGGAGAGGTGTTCAACAAACTCCAATGGCAAAAGCTACGAGACAGGAGTTATTCATCACGAGAGTTTTACCGTTGAAATTCCGTGAGAGAACATTCCGGGAAGACTCGAACATCATACCACTTCCTGCCACATGAGTCTCGGGCAATGACCACAATAAGAAAATTCGAGAAATTAGAGCTAATACAGAGGTTTACGGACAGTCATTCTTCCCAAGCGCCATTCGCGAATGGAACACGAAAGGGGGATCAATTAGTGGTACCAGATGTACCCTGAGCCACACACCGTCAGGTGACTTGCGGAACAGGCCTATAGATGTAGATGTAGATGTAGATTTGGATGTAGTGTCTCAGGGTAGTGGCTGACTGATCGATTGACGTCGCTGTGATGTAAATCACTTGGGAGCGCGCTGTCTACCCTTCTTGCCGTTAACAACGCATGCGCTGCCTACGCTCCAAATGGGCCTTCGAGGCACTTGACAGACGGAACAGCGTGCACACCCTGAACTGTCGCGCTCATGACTGGAGGCAAAGAGTGCTCTACAAAGTGCACTGAGCATGCAGGTTTTCTTTGCCCTCCATTATAGAGGTGGCTGCCTACATCTACATCCATACTCCGCAAGCCACCTGACGGTGTGTGGCGGAGGGTACCTTGAGTACCTCTATCGGTTCTCCCTTCTATTCCACTCTCGTATTGTTCGTGGAAAGATGGATTGTCGGTATGCCTCTGTGTGGACTCTAATCTCTCTGATTTTATCCTCATGGTCTCTTCGCGAGAAATACGTGGGAGGGAGCAATATACTGCTTGACTCCTTGGTGAAGGTATGTTCTCGAAACTTCAACAAAAGCCCGTACCGAGATACTGAGCGTCTCTCCTGCAGAGTCTTCCACTGGAGTTCATCTATCATCTCCGTAACGCTTTCGCGATTACTAAATGATCCTGTAACGAAGCGCGCTGCTCTATCTCTTCTATCAACCATATCTGGTACGGATCCCACACTGCTGAGCAGTATTCAAGCAGTGGGCGAACAAGCGTACTGTAACCTACTTCCTTTGTTTTCGGATTGCATTTCCTTAGGATTCTTCCAATGAATCTCAGTCTGGCATCTGCTTTACCGACGATCAACTTTATATGATCATTCCATTTTAAATCACTCCTAATGCGTACTCCAAGATAATTTATGGAGTTAATTGCTTCCACTTGCTGACCTGCTATATTGTAGCTAAATGATAAGGGATCTTTCTTTCTATGTATTCGCAGCACATTACACTTGTCTACCTTGAGATTCAATTGCCATTCCCTGCACCATGCGTCAATTCGCTGCAGATCCTCCTGCATTTCAGTACAATTTTCCATTGTTACAACCTCTCGATATACCACAGCATCATCCGCAAAAAGCCTCAGTGAACTTCCGATGTCATCCACAAGGTCATTTATGTATATTGTGAATAGCAACGGTCCTATGACACTCCCCTGCGGCACACCTGAAATCACTCTTACTTCTGAAGACTTCTCTCCATTAAGAATGACATGCTGCGTTCTATTATCTAGGAACTCTTCAATCCAATCACACAATTGGTCTGATAGTCCATATGCTCTTACTTTGTTCATTAAACGACTGTGGGGAACTGTATCGCACGCCTTGCGGAAGTCAAGAAACACGGCATCTACCTGGGAACCCTTGTCTATGGCCCTCTGAGTCTCGTGGACGAATAGCGCGAGCTGGGTTTCACACGATCGTCTTTTTCGACACCCATGCTGATTCCTACAGAGTAGATTTCTAGTCTCCAGAAAAATCATTATACTCGAACATAATACGTGTTCCAAAATTCTACAACTGATAGACGTTAGAGATATAGGTCTACAGTTCTGCACATCTGTTCGACGTCCCTTCTTGAAAACGGGAATGACCTGTGCCCTTTTCCAATCCTTTGGAGTTCTACCATCTTCTAGAGACCTACGGTTCACCGCTGCAAGAAGGGGGCAAGTTCCTTCGCGTACTCTGTGTAAAATCGAACTGGTATCCCATCAGGTCCAGCGGCCTTTCCTCTTTTGAGCGATTTTAATTGTTTCTCTATCCCTCTGTCGGCTATTTCGATATCTACCATTTTGTGATCTGTGCGGCAGTCTAGAGAAGGAACTACAGTGCAGTCTGTGAAACAGCTTTGGAAAAAGACATTTAGTATTTCGGCCTTTAGTCTGTCATCCTCTGTTTCAGTACCATTTTTGTCACAGAGTGTCTGGACATTTTGTTTTGATCCACCTACCGCTTTGACATAAGACCAAAATTTCTTAGGATTTTCTGCCAAGTCAGTACATAGAACTTTACTTTCGAATTCATTGAACGCCTCTCGCATAGCCCTCCTCACACTACATTTCGCTTCGCGTCCTTAGTGATTGTGATCTGTGATCGAAACACTATTAAGAAAGTGATTTCCGATCGAAAGGACACAAAAGTAGCAGTCATAGGGGTGTCGCAAAACGCAGAAAACAACATCATGGCGATTAATAGCCAAGTGCTGATATAGCCCCAGTTCGATTTTACAGAGAGTGCTCTACGGCATTGGCTACTCACTAAGCTTGCATTTATAGCCAAACTCTCTCCTAGCACCAAGTCCCAAGAGACTGGAAAAAAGCACAGGTGTTTCCTTCATAATTCTTGAACATATTGTAACTTCGAGCATATATCATTTCATTGACGAAGGAAAGCTTCTGTGTACAAATAAGCACGGATTTAGAAATCATCGCCGGCCGAAGTGGCCGTGCGGTTCTAGCCGCTACAGTCTGGAGCCGAGCGACCGCTCCGGTCGCAGGTTCCAATCCTGCCTCGGGTATGGATGTGTGTGATGTCCGTAGGTTAGTTAGGTTTAAGTAGTTCTAAGATCTAGGCGACTGATGACCTCAGAAGTTAAGTCGCATAGTGCTCAGAGCCATTTTTAGAAAACATCACTCGTTCCAAGGTCAGCTTGCGCATTTTTCGCATGATATCCTGCGAACCGTTCTTTAAGGACAACAGGCATATTACATACTCGTATTCCTACATCTCCGGAAAGCATTTTATAGGGTTGCCCACTACAGACTATTAACGAAGGTCCGAGTACACGCAGTAGGTTCCCAGATATGTGACGAGGGTATCGTCCAGAGTGCCACACGGAACTGTGGTAGGACCGCTCTTGTTATCTATTCTCATAAAAGCAATTTGCGAATGATTACTGATCACGCTGTATTATATGAAAAAGATAGTCGCTGAGTAAGTGTAGGATAAAAGAGGACTAAGAGCGAATTTCTATTTGATGCGGTGAATGGCAGCTTGCACTAAATGTAGAAGAATTTAGCCTAGTGCAGATGAGTGGGAAAATAAATCCTGCAATGTTAGAATACGGTATTAGAGGGGTGCTGCTTGACACAGTCATGTCCATTAAACATCTATGCTTAACGTTGCAAAGCGCTATGAAATGGGAGGATGGCAGTACCGAAGGCCAATGGTCGACTTCAGTTTATTGAGATAACTTTAGAAAAGTGTTGCTAATCTATAAAGGAGCCGCTTATCGTAGACTAGTGAGACCTATTCTTCAGTACTGCTCGAGTGTTTGGGATTCACACCAGATCGGATTATAGGACGGCGTCGAAGCATTTCAGAGGTATGGTGTTACATTTGTAACCGGTAAATTTGATCTGCATTCGAGTATTATGGGGATGCTTGGTTAACTCAAATGGGAATCCCACGAGGGAAGGCGACGTTGTTTTTGCGAAACACTACTGAGAGAATTTAGAGAACCGGCATTTGCAGCTGACTGCAGAACGATTCTGCTACCGCCATTTAACATTTCGCGTAACGATCGCGAAGACAATATGAGAGAAATTAGAGCTCTCACAGAGGCATATTCACTCCTGGAAATTGAAATAAGAACACCGTGAATTCATTGTCCCAGGAAGGGGAAACTTTATTGACACATTCCTGGGGTCAGATACATCACATGATCACACTGACAGACCCACAGGCACATAGACACAGGCAACAGAGCATGCACAATGTCGGCACTAGTACAGTGTATATCCACCTTTCGCAGCAATGCAGGCTGCTATTCTCCCATGGAGACGATCGTAGAGATGCTGGATGTAGTCCTGTGGAACGGCTTGCCATGCCATTTCCACCTGGCGCCTCAGTTGGACCAGCGTTCGTGCTGGACGTGCAGACCGCGTGAGACGACGCTTCATCCAGTCCCAAACATGCTCAATGGGGGACAGATCCGGAGATCTTGCTGGCCAGGGTAGTTGACTTACACCTTCTAGAGCACGTTGGGTGGCACGGGATACATGCGGACGTGCATTGTCCTGTTGGAACAGCAAGTTCCCTTGCCGGTCTAGGAATGGTAGAACGATGGGTTCGATGACGGTTTGGATGTACCGTGCACTATTCAGTGTCCCCTCGACGATCACCAGTGGTGTACAGCCAGTGTAGGAGATCGCTCCCCACACCATGATGCCGGGTGTTGGCCCTGTGTGCCTCGGTCGTATGCAGTCCTGATTGTGGCGCTCACCTGCACGGCGCCAAACACGCATACGACCATCATTGGCACCAAGGCAGAAGCGACTCTCATCGCTGAAGACGACACGTCTCCATTCGTCCCTCCATTCACGCCTGTCGCGACACCACTGGAGGCGGGCTGCACAATGTTGGGGCGTGAGCGGAAGACGGCCTAACGGTGTGCGGGACCGTAGCCCAGCTTCATGGAGACGGTTGCGAATGGTCCTCGCCGATACCCCAGGAGCAACAGTGTCCCTAATTTGCTGGGAAGTGGCGGTGCGGTCCCCTACGGCACTGCGTAGGATCCTACGGTCTTGGCGTGCATCCGTGCGTCGCTGCGGTCCGGTCCCAGGTCGACGGGCACGTGCACCTTCCGCCGACCACTGGCGACAACATCGATGTACTGTGGAGACCTCACCCCCCACGTGTTGAGCAATTCGGCGGTACGTCCACCCGGCCTCCCGCATGCCCACTATACGCCCTCGCTCAAAGTCCGTCAACTGCACATACGGTTCACGTCCACGCTGTCGCGGCATGCTACCAGTGTTAAAGACTGCGATGGAGCTCCGTGTGCCACGGCAAACTGGCTGACACTGACGGCGGCGGTGCACAAATGCTGCGCAGCTAGCGCCATTCGACGGCCAACACCGCGGTTCCTGGTGTGTCCGCTGTGCCGTGCGTGTGATCATTGCTTGTACAGCCCTCTCGCAGTGTCCGGAGCAAGTATGGTGGGTCTGACACACCGGTGTCAATGTGTTCTTTTTTCCATTTCCAGGAGTGTAGGTAGTCGTTTTTCCCTTGCTCCATATACTAGTGCAACAAGTAAGGGAATGACTTGGACTGGTACGAGGTTCCCCGCGTCCATGCACCATATGGTGACTCGTGAAGCAAGTGTGTACATGTAGATTTATTCTCAAGGCTCGGGTTAATGCAATACTCGCTCCATATACTACTGCAACAATTAAGGGAATGACTGGTACTGGTATAAGGTTCCCCGCGTCCATGCACCATATGATGACTTGTGAAGCAAGTGGGTAGATGTAGATTTATTCTCAACGCTCGGGTTAATTCAGTATACTGTCATTGATAATATAACGAGGGTTGGTGACGTGAAACGAACAAACAGCAAAATGAATGTACAGATATAGGGCGGAGTGGAATGAATTATTGCGATAAGGTGTGGTGCAACGTTGCACGTGGTTACAGGAAGAGCATACGTTAAGAGTGACGAAGTGTCGGTGGGGAAAGTGTGGAAGAGAATGTGGAATGAGTTGAGTGGGGTGGAATTGGGTTGCGGATTGAGGAGGGTAAGGAATGGAAGCAAACTTATAGAGATCGGAGAGAGGGATAATATGAAGAGTGGGACGAATCATATTTGACAGGAGTAGAAGAAATCAGTGCCCTTTATAGGATCTGGTAGTGGGAGTTTGTTGAACTACGTACGGATTCCGTGCCATTGATTCTGTCTGCAGTTTCATCTGTTAAGGCACGGAGGTCGGAGGTGAGTGTTGAACGGAATGCGCATCGCAAATTAGAGACGTACAACCAGGACGCGCCTAGAGGCGTGACTGCGGTGCGTGCAGAAGTGCAGCCTGGGCCGCAGGGTTTTGCGGCCGAACACGCGCTGCGCCGAAGCCGCCTGCCATCATGTATTGCAAATACGGCGTTATTTCAGGACCGGCGCCTGGCCGCCTGGCGTGCAGCACCAGATAAAGGCCGGCGTGGGCGACACCTGTCGCCAGCCACAAAGGCGGCGCTCTGCTCCCTGCCGTGCCGCCAGATGGAGCCTGTGCTCTGTACTGGGTGCGCCGACACGGCATGGCGTACATACGGCTCTCCGAAATGCAAACATATTTACAGTTTTTTTTTTCACCGTCCAACATTAGGTTTCCCGCTGTAGTAAATACGACAATGCGCTGCTGGACATCAGTATTGCAACACCGGGAAGGAAAGCAAACAACGAAATTTTGTATCTTCTGCATATGCAGTGTAGTTAAGTATACGCATACAGTAGAGTGGGAAGACAAAGTAACTAAATTTGTTGGTGATTCGAGGGTTTACACGGCGCAAAATATACACTACTGGCGATTAAAATTGCTACACCACGAAGATGACGTGCTACAGACGCGAAATTTAACCGACAGGAAGAAGATGCTGTGATATGCAAATGATTAGCTTTTCAGAGCAAGGTTGGCGCCGGTGGCGATATCTACAACGTGCTGACATGAGGAAAGTTTCCAATCGATTTTTCATACACAAACAGCAGTTGACCCGCGTTGCCTGGTGAAACGTTGTTGTGATGCCTCGTGTAAGGAGGAGAAATGCGTACCATCACGTTTCCGACTTTGATAAAGGTCGGATTGTAGGCTATCGCGATTGCGATTCATCGTATTGCGACATTGCTGCTCGCGTTGGTCTAGATCCAATGACTGTTAGCAGAATACGGAATCGGTGGGTTCAGGAGGGTAATATGGAACGCCGTGCTGGATCCCAACGGCCTCGTATCACTAGCAGTCGAGATGACAGGCATCTTACCTGCATGGCTGTAACGGATAGTGCAGCCACGTCTCGATCCCTGAGTCAACAGATGGGGACGTTTGCAAGACAACAACCATCTGCACGAACAGCTCGACGACGTTCGCAGCAGCATGGACTATCAGCTCGGAGACCATGGCTGCGGTTTCCCTTGACGCTGCATCACAGACAGGAGCGCCTCCGATGGTGTACTCAACGACGAACCTGGGTGCACGAATGGCAAAAACGCCATTTTTTCCGATGAATCTAGATTCTGTTTACAACATCATGATGGTCGCATCCGTGTTTGGCGACATCGCGGTGGACGCACATTGGAAGCGTGTATTCGTCATCGCCATACTGGCGTGATGGTACGGGGTGCCATTGGTTACACGTCCCGATCATCTCTTGTTCGCACTGACGGCACTTAGAAACAGTGGACGCTACATTTCAGATGTGTTAGGACCCGTGGCTCTACCCTTCATTCGATCCCAGCGAAACCCTACATTTCAGCAGGATAATGCACGACCGCATGTTGCAGGTCCTGTACGGGCCTTTCTGAATACAGAAAATGTTCGACTGCTGCCCTGGCCAGCTCATTCTCCAGATCGCTCCCCAACTGAAAACGTGTGTTCAAGGGTGGCCGAGCAACTGGCTCGTCACAATACGCCAGTCACTACACTTGATGAACTGTGGTATCGTGTTGAAGCTGTATGGGCAGCTGTGCCTGTACACGCCATCCAAGCTCTGTTTGACTCAATGCCCAGGCGTATCAAGGCCTTTATTACGGCCAGAGGTGGTTTTACTGGGTACTGATTTCTCAGGATATATGCACCCAAATTGCATGAAAATGTAATCACATGTCAGTTCTAGCATTACATATTTGTCCAATGAATACCCGTTTATCATCTGCATTCCTTCTTGGTGTAGCAATTTTAATGACCAGTAGTGTAGTATACAGAGCTGCCACCGCTGGCAGGAACAATGGTTCTAACCCGGCAGTATGGAGTGGACCTGAGATCGGATGACAAGTACGGGCGTATTATCGTTACTGCGCAGAAGCGCTGTAGTAAATGTAGTATGTATGCAAAGGCAGAGCACAGAATCCCAGTTTAGGGGAAAAGGGCGGGGGAGGGGGGTTTCTAGGTGCTCGGCTCCTATTAGACATAGAAACATGTGGTAAAATGTTTCTGGTTTACCCCGGACCAGCAGCCATTTGTGTTGTCATTCTAACATCTGACACTGTAGCAATGCTACACTATGTTAAACAAGGTTCGAAGGACGAAACGGAGCTGGCACCCAGGCAAACTGTGCGAATCAGTATGAATAAGATTCCAATTGGTCTGAAATTAACGCTCAGATAGTGGCATCATTTGTATGTGCACCGTTCGGATTTTACGTGCAAAAACAGTCACCCTCGCTAGGATTTTGTGTACAGAAACAGTCGCCTTTAAATAACTCCAGACTGGAGCGAGACTGATGGTTCAAATTTGTTACACCGGTGTCTCGGGGCATGATCTCATATAAGTTTTAACTATCTGAAAATATCTTCCTTCGTTCGGATTTTACGACCAAAAAACACATTTTTCTGGGAGGTTCTAGAAGCTCGCCACTTCTACACTTTAAACCCGTACGAATCGGTTCAAACTTCGCAGGAAGGTAGGTAAACGTATAAAGTCAAAATGAAATTTTTTTGTACAATAATCTTTATCCGTTGTCGAGGTACGATTGGTTAAAGTCAGGCTAAATGTATGACGTGAACTAAATCCGCAGAAGCGGTTTAAAATGAATCAAATAAATAAAAAATGCATTCGTACCATAAAACTGAAAGCTGACTTTAAAAAATCTACCTTCATTCGGTATTTATGTGCAAAAAACACATTTTTGCGAGTTTTTTACGCGTGACATAATTATGTTTTAAACATGTATGAATCGATTCAAATTTTGTACGAAGGTAGACAGATACATGTAATTAGTGTTTGTCCTGTTTTTTGTGGAAGTCTTGTCATTTGCGACTATATCAGCAACGTGGTTCGAAAGACAATTAAAATCCCATACCTGATTAGTTGTCGCCCGAGTCGACAAAAAACTACATCTATTGCCAAGCAATGGCAACCCAATGACAAAATGACGGTACAGTACGTTGGGAACCAGAATGAAAAATGCTCCTACCATAGCACAAAAAAGACGTCTCGACTCATCCGGCTGCTTCAAAGACATTTAAATGAAAACACCTTGACATATTTGCGCTTTTTTACGGGTCAACCCTACTTCCACAGCGCTGTGAGCTCTTTTAAAACCACCCCGTGTTACATGTATGGTGAGGGGTGTAAGAACAAATAAACACAAATTTATGTGCTTCTAGAGAGTTGAATGCATCTAGAATAGGAAGTATCGGAGAGTAGGAGTGCTTGTATGATAGAAAGTATCCCAGAGTGGGGATGCATGCATCCTAAACTTTAATGACACGGTGAGTCATATTGCGCGACATGACGAATGCAGTGTTGGACGACATGATGGCATGTGTCATGTTATCCGAGATGACATCATGTATCATGTTACTTTACTTGACATAATATATTATACAGGTTGTTCAAAAACTCCTATAAACTTGAGTCAGGAAACGCATAACTTCTGCGATAAACATGTGTTTACTGGATGTGTTCCGCGTGGCGTCCATTCATGCCAATCCACCCTCTGTTCTCCGGGGCAAAGAATGATGTACCACCTGATTGTTGTTGTACTTGCTGGCACGCACTGAAGAAGCAACCCTGTAGTGTCCGCACATCGTTGATTGACGTGAGGTAGACCAATTCCTTCAAGGGCCCCCATAACCAAAAGTCTAGGGGACTGAGGTCTGGGGAACGAGCAAGCCCAGGTGTGTCCCCCCCCCCCCCTCCTGCCCTCCCGACCAGTCCAGCGGTCCTGAAATGTCTGCGTCAGACGTTCGCGCACATTGTGACGAAAGTGTGCTGGTGCGCCATCACGCCTGAACCATATTTGTATTCGTTACATTTTAGAAGTGTTACGACCCGTGGCTCTTCCCTTCATTCGATCCCTGCGAAACCCTACATTTCAGCAGGATAATGCACGACCGCATGTTGCAGGTCCTGTACGGGCCTTTCTGGATACAGAAAATGTTCGACTGCTGCCCTGACCAACACATTCTCCGGATCTCTCCCCAACTGAAAACGTCTGGTCAATGGTGGCCGAGCAACTGGCTCGTCACAATACGCCAATCACTACTCTTGATGAACTGTGGCATCCTGTTGAAGCTGCGTGGGCAGCTGTACCTGTACACGCCATCCAAGCCCTGTTTGATTCAATGCCCAGGCTTTATCAAGGCCGTTATTACGGCCAGAGGTGGTTGTTCTGGGTACTGATTTCTCAGGATATATGCACCCAAATTGCGTGAAAATGTAATCACATGTCAGTTCTGTCATTACATATTTGTCCAAGAAATACCCGTTTATCATCTGCATTTCTTCTTGGTGTAGCAATTTTAATGGCCAGTAGTGTGCATGACGTGGAGGATACTAACACAAACAAGTAAAAAGCGCTAATACGTCCAGATGTTTTGATTTAAATAACTTTGAAGTGCCAGATAAGTCTAAAACTCGGTGCTCTTCTTTTGAATCCCTACCTCTGCCCAGGAAATATTCGCCTTTTTTGCGCCGTGATAAGAGTATTTTCCATCCGCCGGCTGTAATGGCTGGCAGGGTGTGGCGTGCTAGTCTCTTGGCAACCCATGGCCAGACGTTTTCAGGGGGTGAGAGATCCGGACAATGTGCTGGCCTGCGGAACAGTGAGACACTGCCTGTACCAAAATAAGTCACGATAGAGTGGGCAACATGCGTTCTTTTGTGACATTGTTTAAAGAGACGTCACGGAGACTCCAAGATAAATCAACAGTCATCATCTCGAAATAATGTCTGCTGGCCAAATAATCAGCTACGCGAAGTAGAGGCGATCGTGTTATGCAGCCAGTGGTGTTCCATATCACATGCCACTTGCTGGCCCTGTATGACGATGACGAATATAGCCTGGTTACGTTAGTTATCCACCGAACTCTACACACGGATACATCCTTCGTGTGCTGTACGCAGAACTGAGTTCTTGTGAACAGACCGCGCCGTGCCACTCCTGTGTCCAGTGTCGCACGACTTTCGGCACGCCCCTCTCTGCTGGTTCGACAAGGCAAGCCATGACAATGGTCGCCCTGCGGACAGATCGTGCCGCTCCACACGTCTTAGTACTCTGCAGATGGGTGTTTTATGTGCTGTAAATAGTCTCATTTTCTCCACTCACGGTACGTGAAGCGACTCTCCGATTCTTGCACGGTCCAGTCAGCTGTATGGCTATCTCTTCGGCCGCTATTTACATGGAGCCGTTCAGAACCTGCATGGTGTTGAGTACGGAGCTCTTGAGTGAATCGATTCTATAAAGATCGTGAGATTCCCACCAACGCGAGCAGAAATATCGCAGTGCGAAAAACGACAGTCTCCATCTGTCACGATCCTGCCGCTGTCGAAATCCAACACGTTCAGGTAGGCGTATGTCCTTCTTGGAAGGGGTAATACACAGTCTTCTTAGAAACAGCCAAAACTTACATACAATTTCTGAATGGAAAATCCACTGTGTAATGCTTTTTATGTACTGAATGTAAGTAAAAAGTAAAGCAATCTTCAATCCGAATGTTGTTTTCAACGCCATAAGTGCTTCACTACGCATGGTCCTGTTCGATATGGTATACAGTCTGCCGTTGCCTTCCTCTGACATTTGAACTAACGTATCTGGCCGGCCCGCTCGGTTAGCCGAGCCGTCTAACTCTTGGCTTTCCGGAGCGGGAAGGAGCGCCTGGTCCCCGGCACGAATCCACCCGGCGAACTTGTGTCGAGGTCCAGTGAGCCGGTCAGTCTGTGGATGGTTTTTAGGCGGTTTTCCATCTGCCTTGGCGAATACGGGATGGTTCCCCTTATTCCATCTCAGCTACACTATGTCGGCGATTGCTGCGCAAACAAGTTCTCCACATACGGGTACACCACCATTACTCTACCACGCAAACATAGGGGTTACACTCGTCTGGTGTGAGACGTTCCCTCCACCCGGGGCTGAACCGCACAGTAACCCTGGGTTCGGTGTGGGGTGAAGTGGACTGCAGCAGTCGTGGGGTTGTGGACCAATGCGGCTGCGGCGGGGACGGAGCCCCTCTGTCGTTTCTAGGTCCCCAGTTAACATACAATACAATACATACAACGTATCTGGCCAGTTACAGGGGAACCTACATTTTAACACGCAACTCGACATTTGTTACGTCAACGAACATTGCCAGAGGTGAGAGAAGTGATAAGTGATAAATAAAATTGACAGAGGATCAGTTCGGAGATCTTTGCATTTACAGTCTGGTGGGATTTCGCCACACTTTGTTTGTTCTTCTTTTGCCGTTTTTCCGTCAGTGGTTATTGGTGAATCTTCTCTGTCGATGAGAAAACACTCAGGTCTTCTTTTTTTTTTTAACTACTGAATGTATACGGCGAAAACGATAATCTTTGCGAATCCAAGCGTGTAGTACACATCATGCCAATTTAACGTTTGTAGCATGCAGTCTTTACGGTCTTGCATTTTTGATGCCCTGAAGTGTATTCCAAAAGTGGAAAATGTATGGATAATATACCGTGCATATAGAAGAAGGAGTCCATTCTTCCGTTCGGTGTTCTGCGTCAGACGGGACTATAACATTTTCGACTTCGTGTATAAGGGGTCAGCATCGCTAATGTCTGGTGACATCAAGGCGAGCCGATACGCTGCTTGATCTAGATACTGCGGGTGCTTGAGGCCGCGACGAAAGTAGTGAATAACACTCGACTGGTGCCGGCAAAAGCTGCAAGGCTTATATAAACGACAGAGGTACGAGAAATATAAAGTGATGACAACCTATTGTCTGCAAATTTCAGGAGGTCACAACGAGATTTTAGATTTTCTGCTTGGGAAGCTGCACCGATTGGGCTTGCAATAAAATTTTGTTAGCTGGTAACTGGCGACTTATACACTCGTTTGAATTATTTATTCATAATTTCGAAACAAAGTACTTCAATTCATCAAATTAGAAACTTGTAATGTGAAATAATTGTGTTTACTATTTAATTGTTTTATACCTCTTTTCAATGTAGGAAATGCCTAAAATTGTAATTATTAGCATTTTTTCCTATACAATATTACAATTTGTATCTATTAGCATCTAAAAGTACTGTTCCCATGTATAATAATGACTCGTCCCATATTCATGCAGTTCTCTTGCATACCTACTGAATCAACAGAACACTACTAAACAAATAAAAATATAAATGATTATGCATGAAAATGAGAAATACTTAAGGATACAGGGTACTTTTCCAGCTCAATATTATGTAGAAATCAACACCTATTTCTTTTGGCCACTGTTTATAATGTATATGTCTTAAAGATTTTTTGTTTATATCAGGTAATGCAAATTATAAGTATTTTGAATATTTTTGACGTGCTTAGGGTTATTAAAAAATCAAAGAAATTGGTGCAGTTTTTTTGGAGAATGCTTCCTGAGATGGAGGTACCATTTAACCCAATGTTATACATTTGAAGGAGACCAAATTTTTCCAAGATATGCATGACATGATGGCTGATGTACTAAACCTATTTAATTCCACTCATTATGTATATTACAAGGATAAAAAAATATCACATCTTACATTTTAATTTTTATAATTTTTTTCCTAATAAAAATGTTATTTTTCTATAATTTAGTTGATTCTGCAATAAAGCTTAGGTCTACTACATAAGTGTGGACTATTGCAAGTTACAGAAAAAATTAGAGCAATGCTTTACAAACTTTAGGAAATATTTGTAGCTGAATTCTGAAAAAAGCAACTTATGGGAAAGTGCGAATGAAGACATGAGTGCAATTAAACTGTGCCTCAGAACATTCCTGAAGAATGGTCTTCATCCTGCAGCATTTCTTCATCTTCAAGCTTCCTCTTGGCATTTCTTTCAGCACTTCTTGCTTCTTTGGTAACTTGAAGAGCGAATCTTTCAGCTTCATGCACCCGTTGTCTGTCACACACAAGCAATTGATCTTCCATATTAGAGCTTCATGTTATGCCTAAATTTCTTGGGACTTCCAACCTTCCTATCACTCCATCATAGAAACATATCACTGCATCTCGTACACCAACTTATAATGTATTCAGTCCTACAAAAACGTCCTTGGATAATCTTTCCCATATGCAATGGTTGAAGCTTTCATTTGTATTCTGAGCGCCCCGTTGAAGACATTTACGAAGCAAAACAGGGTCACTCAGGACTCTAAAAATTGGTTTTATTTCATTCATAACAGGCTCAGGAAGAGAATGCTTAATATGGTATATTTGACCACTTTCTTTTGCTTTTTGGTAACCACATCAAGAATCTGCCCCTTTAGGGAAAGTCTATGCACAGGGTGGTCATCTGTGTACAACTTATGAAGGTCGCTGGCCCATACAGCTTTTCTCATTGCTGTAACATCATTCAGAGATGCAGTTCATCTAATGGCCAGTCCTTAATAACTCTGAAGAAGGTCTATTTCAGTTTCTGTCAATCTGCCTCGGCCAGACAGAGATTTTCCATCAGATAGCAACTTTCCTTTCATTTCTCTTCGTAGCTGCCTCAATATAGCACCCATCCTCTTTCGCACATGTCCACAACATTCCAGTTTTGTTACCAAGGTATTACCACAAACATTGAAATCATTAATTTTATTGGAAGCCTTAGAGTCCCCATCGCCTAGGTACTTCGTATATCTAATGTTATAAACGGACACCGACCTCTGAAATATTTTTAGAGCTCCATCACACTCCATACCTCCACTGCAACCATCATAATTCTTAGAACACTGATGTTCAATATGTCCTTCAGTGTTACCACGGCCCGCGCGACCGCTACGGTCTCAGGTTCGAATCCTGCCTTGGGCATGGATGTGTGTGATGTCCTTAGGTTAGTTAGGTTTAAGTAGTTCTAAGTTATAGGGAACTGATGACCTCACAAGTTAAGCCCCATAGTGCTCAGAGCCATTTTTTTTTTTTGTTACAACGGCAGGTGTAGCAGTACTTAGATAAGCACTCAACATCAACAACTTTTCCATTCTCCAGAGAAGTAGTACCTACAACACCATTCAAGGAACAATGTCCTCGACGTTTCTATGTCCCATCAAGTGCAACAGCTATGTCCCTGGTTCCAGTAATATTTACAGTTTCTTCTACTGCATGTTTCTTAGATGCTTTAGACACAACTGTCAAGGCACCTAAAAGTACTTTTATGTACTTGCTGAACCTACTGGGAGGAGGAGAATGGTTCATCAAACCACAAAACGTTTGAGCACCCTTTTTTAATTTTCCTGTTGCACGCATTGCATACACTAACTTCAACTTCACATGATATGAATTATGGGCAATGTTCAAAATCATTTTCGAGGTAGATTTATTTCAGGATCTACACCCTTCGTGCTACTTTGTTGTTCAGTTATTTCCAGATAGTCTACACCAACACATTGTTTACATTTCGCCACTTCCTTCATCAAAGAAGATAAGATGGCCGCATCAACAACAACAAATCCACAAAGCAACGTCATTGTTAACACAAAAATTTGATCACCGGGAGGCGTGCCATGTGGGAGTTTCTTCCCTGAAGAATTGGTACATAAGTTACTTTCAACAGTGTGACTGGCTTTGTTTGTGAACTGGTTACCACGGAATTTCCTTTTATAGAATTTTTTGATGTGTGGCATAGTCAGTATTTATTGCGCACTAAAGGGTATATACTTCCACAAATATATGTAGCACTTGGGCAACAAACATTCAGTAATACGTGAACAAACTGCTTCAGCGAGAAAAAGGTAAATACTAGCAAAGATAATCATTTACAGACATCAGAAACCTGCACTGTTACCGACATATACAATGTATCATACGTATAACCGCTGGAAACAGAAAGTTCACAGTTCTTTACGAAATAATACTTCAAGGGGGCGGGATGGCATACATATTCGTAACTTTAAAATTTTGGTATATATATGTGATTTTTCATTTGAAATCCTATAATGTATATATCAATGTAATCAGGAAAGACTATAGAATTTGTAAGTACCCTGTATCCTTAAGGGAGGTTCTTATTCGTTGTGTGAAGGTTAATTTACTTTTAATGAGTCATTTGTATTTAATAATATGATATGTAGATTAACTCCCTCAGACTCGACAAATATGGGAATTTCATAGACAAAGTGTGGTGTCACCGCCAGACACCAGACTTAGGTGGTAGCCTTTAAATCGGCCGCGGTCCGTTAGTATACGTCGGACCCGCGTGTCGCCACTATCAGTGATTGCAGACCGAGCGCCGCCACACGGCAGGTCTAGAGAGACTTCCTAGCACTCGCCCCAGTTGTACAGCCGACTTTGCTAGCGATGGTTCACTGACAAAATACGCTCTCATTTGCCGAGACGATAGTTAGCATAGCCTTCAGCTACGTCATTTGCTACGACCTAGCAAGGCGCCATTACCAGTTACTATTGATGCTGTAAAACATGTACCGTCAACAGCGATGTTCACCAATTATGGATTAAAGTTAAGTATTTCAGCAGCTACATACGTTTTTTGTTAGTCTCATTTCCTTGACCTGTTCCAGACCTCACGCCAGCCTGCGTGAGCTAAAACGCGTGCCTTTCGGCTTCCTCTCATAGTGGGTTGGCTGTCTTGCCAAACCACAACACAAAGAATCCAGTAAAACGATGGTTGTGTTTTTGATTTCGTGTTTTTTGCACCCCTCAGTGCTTAGTTTATTGCGGAGCTACACTCTTCTCAGTTTTCCTGCTTCGAAACTTATGGTTTCTTATTCTTTACAGAAATAGAATCGGATACTTTTCATCTAATATGTGACGCTCAGGGCACCACATTTGGAATTTTTATTCAAATGATTTTCAGAAGCGGCATTCCACACGACTTTTTCCATGTCTGTATCCATGTATAAACACAAGCGGGTTTTCTTTAGAGTCAACAGACATTGCTGCACGTCAGTCGCTTTACAGCAAAACCTCAACACACCACACAGTCAAACACATAATGGGCCCCCAGTCGTCTGCCAGAAGGCACAAAGATTCCCACCGAAGGTGGGTAGCAATAAGCTTTACGCACGGGCTCCATTTTCAGGAAATTACGCATTCACAAATACGCATGCATAGTCGTGCTGTTGGAAATTTATGCGCATGCGCAAAGTCGAACACAAAAAAATGCATAGTGTAGATGCACCTTAATGGAACGATGCGTGGCGATTAGTGTCCTTGAATGCGCTAAATCTGAGTCAGTTGCGACGTTTAAATGACGATTTCGTACCGAATGTCAGATAAAAGCTGGAACGGGCGAAACAGTTCACGATCGGTTCAACACATTCTGTGAGGGTGGCTGCTTATGTGGTTCGATTAAGACAGGCCGGCCGAGGCCGTCAGCAGAGAATGTGGAGCGTGTGCGGGGGCGACTCGTCACGAGCGCGAAGGAATCGACGACACGTGCGAGCCGAGGGCTGTTGACACCGCAAACACTTGTCTGCTGCACGCAAACGTATGCGTGTTGAACCATACCGGCTGCGTGTTTTACACGCGCTGATTGCTCGAGACAGTGAGCTTCGTTCTGACTTTTGAAGTGACTTGAAGCGGCTGCTGGAGGAAGACGGTTTTTCACGGAAGTCGACTTTCACTAACGAAGCCACGTCTCATGTGTCTAAAAAAATGAAGCGTCGTAATGTGCATGATTGAGGCGCAGAACGTACACACGAGATTGTGGGACACATTCATGATTCACTCACAGTCAACGTCTTTTGCGCCATGTCCCCTTCTAAGCATTATAATCCGTTTTGTTTGCGGAGAAAATAGTAACTGATTCTGTGTACCTGGACAGGCTGCAGCTATGGCTTATGCCACAATTTGTAATATTAGTAATTTTCGCCTCACAAACATTAATATACGCTCAATAGTAAACGCCTGATGGCCTAAAGTTATCGAACAATTGTAAAGTAAAAGAAATGAATCATCGCATAGCAGCGACAGAATCTATTATTCTTTATCTTTGCCGTTCTTGCGCGGTGCCAGTAAATCTCTATGTACATGTATCGATTAATGGTATAAAAAAGAATTCTGTTGTTTCAAGACAAATGAGGCTTTTGGCGCCTCACCTTTTACTGTTTGTATTCCATGAGAGGCGGACGTGGACTTGCTGCGTTCCACAACTGTATTTTATATTTGATGTGAAAATATTGAGAGAACATGCTAATTGTTATTTTTTCCAATCAGAAAAGATGTAGTTTCTTGTAACTGATATCGAACAGACAGCATCAAGAGGACATTTTGACTGTTATGTATAAAGTATTTAACCACAATGGTCATCTATTGTAATTTAATATGAAAAGGTACGTAGCATTAAAAAAAACGTGTGTTAAAGATAAGTGTGCTTATTTTCGTAAATTAACCTTGATGATTCCATCTCCTTATTTACTTGACTGTTAATTATTTTGTGTTACTTCATCATCAGAAATTACGATCACGCTGATGGGCCGAACGCAGCATGAGGCAGAAGGAACATGATCGTTTTCCTATTATTTCTCAACCAACTTTTTTTAATTGTGTAGTGTTGCATTTCTTTTAAAGTCCATAAATCTTCTGGTCCCTTAGTGTTGATCCGGGTATGACTACATTGCGAATATAAAAATGCACAGAAATGATAATGTATCTCTCATTCAGGTATTTAATGCTCAACGTATGTTATTATAATAGTGTAATCAATCCCTGATTCTGTTGCCAAGTGGCCCACCAAAATATTCATTTTTCGACATTTTTTTAAATATAAAATAACAATTCTTTTTCTTTTTTTTTTGTCCCCCCCCCCCCCCCCCCCAAGAGCAACGCTACACTTGGCGCCCGAACAGGGACTTGATCAAAAATCATTTCATGTATGTGTTTATGAATTTTTCAGTGCTTGTTCTAGTAATTGTTTCATTTTTTCATGTGGATGCAATTCAACCGAGAAAGAGAAGTGGGAAAACCTTTTAATTAATTCAGAAGAACGATTGATGAAATTACCAAAAAACGCGAGTATCCAGCTGTATCATTACCAAGACAGCCATAGTAAGTCAAATTTTTATACGCAGTAGCCAAGCTTTCGTAGTGACGTAGCATCTTTCGAGTTGATCAGAACCTAAACCTGTCTTTCCTTGCCTTGAAACAGCTTTATTTCAATTTGTCCATAGTCCATTCTTATGTAGTTAAATTCAGTGAAAGTGTACCATTGTTGTCAGTGCATAAAAAAATTACGATATGGCGGATAACTACGCTCAAAACTGGTAAAACGTGTGATATTTCATTTGTTTGTAATTAGTAGGAACCATCTTGTCTTCTTGGCGTAAATGAACGTCAGTTGTTACCCAGAGTTAAAATTTTATCTTAAGTCCCAGAAAGCCATAGCACTACGTCACAGACAAACGACTGACGGCAGTGACAAACAATATCTGTAGCATTTTGACGTTTGACAAATAATTCATGAACATGGCTGACGGTAAACAGCGGACACAAACAAAACCAGACGACAGCGGTGATGCGAATGGACCTCACTATCCATTACGATCACGCCCGATAGGTACACGAGCGGAGGCAGAAGCAGACTCGACCGAAGTTTTAGAAGCTGGTCCTAGTGTGCAAACTATTCCCGCTTTTGAAAAAAATGACTTGGCTGCAATGATCGAAGCAATAATGGAACGCAAGTTCGAAAGCCAAAAACAGGAAAGATTAGATGAAAAGGCCCGCGAAGAAAAAGAGAAGGCCGAAAGACGGCATAATAAAAATGAGGTCCTTACAAATCTGTGCAACTCAGTAAAAGAAGGCATAAATTCAGTAAAAACAGAAATAAATTCGGTAAAAACAGACATAAATTCAGTAAAAACAGATCTGCAAACGGAGATAAATGACCTAAATACACGGTTAAATTCGGTAAAGGCCGAACTAAAGTCAGACATAACAGCTGATTTAAATACCCTGTTGGGTAATGTCCAAAGCCAAATCAGTAGTCAGATCACGATCATGAGGCTAGAAATTGACTCACAAGTAGAGTCAAAAATAGAGGATATTTCAAAACGGTTAGATGAAAAAATCGAAGCAGCCAAGGGAGAGATAAATTCAAAAGTGATAGAATATCAAAAACAAGCTGCGACCTTAAAAGAAGATTATACTGCAATCTCTGATGAGGTCAAAGGAGTTAAAACCGCAGTAGACACGATCGAGAATGTTGTTGATGATCTTTCCAAACAGATTGAGACTCTTAATGTAGAGGATCAAATAAAGAATACTGTTAAGGCACATGCTGAAGCATTGTCCGACCACTACCAAGAGTGGATTAAAAACAAAAACGGATTCATAGAAAACAAGGTCAAGAACGAACTCAGGGAAACGGTCAAAAACGTGGCCTTTGAAATATTGGCAGCCCCTGGAAAAACAGGAGACACGGTGATGTCAGAATTAGGCCAGATAAGACGAACGTTAGCTCAAGATGTACCTGAATGGCGTCAACAGGTAGTTGATGAAGTTCGTACACTAAAATGTCAAGTTGAAAATTCCCCACCTCCCGTGTCAGGAAACTGGAATAATTCACCACGAAGTAATGAACAACAGCAGGTACATTACCGTTCACCATTTGATAACGCTCAAACTCATAGTTCTATAGAAGCACAATTTAACCAGAGTACCAGCCCACCCACTTTTGTCAGTTTGATCCAGGAGGAAAGCTTGATCAAACATCGAGTTTTTCCGACCTTTCACCCACAGAAAAGAGAAATTCATCCTATAGTGTTCCTCCGAAATTTTTCGGGAATTTTCCCGAATAGCTGGAGTGACCGCCAGCGAATTCAATTCGTTAGTGGATTTATCGTAGGCAATGCTGCCTTATGGGGAACCGAAATGGTCGACTCTTGTAAAAGTTACAAAGAGTTTGAACAGATGTTTTTAGCTAAATTCTGGAGTTCTGATGTGCAGCAGCGCCTGAGAAAAGAGGTTTACAACGCCGAAGTGTTTAACAGTAAGCGCGGTAGTTTGAGAAGATATTTTGAAAAGTATTTAGCGAAAATCAAGTTCTGGGATTCGCCGATCACCTCCAAAGACGTTATTATGATTCTAAAAACTAAGCTACCGATTGCGATCAGAGAAAAGTTAGTAAACGTGTCTGAGGACGATACGGACACTTTCCTATCTGTGTTAGACTCGTTAGATCTGATTTACGAGGACGCTAGAGTTGATGTTGGCAACGCCCACTTCAGTGCAGGCGGCCAGCACAATACAGAATACGTAGGCAACAATGGTGGCCGAGCGAAAGCGCGTCACAGCGACAACCAGTACCAACCCCACAACGGTTTCAAAAATAAACACACTACGTACTCCAGCAGTAAATACAAAAATAAGTACAATAACGGCCAGAGATACAATCCAATATATAATTCGTCAGCACCTCAGTACGAAAATGCACATTATAACACACAGCCCCAGCAATATGGAAACGCGCAACCGATCAACGGGAATTATCAAAACGATCAGTCTTACGATTCAAATCGACAGTGGAAAAGAAATAAATGGCATAATCAAGGTGGAGACCAATGTACACCTTTCACTAACGGTTACAATCAACACAAGCCACAGCAAAATACTTTTCAGCCACAAGCGAACGGACCTTCGGGAACTCTGAAGCCTAAACGCCCGCATAATACGCAAATTCATTATGCGCAAGCGAATACGCCAGGACAACAAGATCCGTTTCCAACCGAGTTCGTACCACAAAACCAACACCAGTTCCAGACGGAAGAAACATTAAGAAATATAAATCAGCAGGAAAGTAAGCGTCGAGCGGAAAATTAAAAGCAGCACCTTTGAGCCTCCTAGAGGATGCTGCAAGTTTGAATGGGGGCACCCTGTCCCTTAGTCCACACGAAATTAAAGCAATTAGGTATGACAAAGAGACAAACTTACGGGATGATCTAGTAGCAGACACTGAGACGAAAGACAATGATGACGTATGGAACGAACAAGTTCAAGCTTCCATAAGAGTATCAATTGCCAACATACCAGTAACAGCCATTGTAGATACAGGAGCTAATATAAATGTCTTATCTTTATGTTTATTTAAGCAAATATCCTCTGTATGCAAAGTTTTATCACTTCCAATTTAAGGTTGCACCGTATCGGGAGCAATTGGTCCACTAACACAACGTGTAAATCTTCAGACTCAGCTTCAAATCCAGATAGAGTCTATTTCAGTAACGTGCATTTTTCTTATTGTTAAAAACCTATCAGTGCCATGTATCCTGAGTATGGAATTCTTGAGGCAGACGAAAGCTAAAATTGACATCGAGTGTGGAATCTGTACTCTAGTAGCGAGCCAGCAACAAGTAACTGTAGATTTGTTAAGAAGTAAGGTGAAGACAAACTTTGGGGTGCTTCAAATAGCAGTACGGCCATGGACTAAAAGACAACAGTACAGTCAGACAGAAGACATGACTGATCTTGAAAGTGTTAATGACGATGAGTATAAAGACCTAATTCCCGGTCAGAATGAATTATACGGTAAAGCTAGTGAGTCCATTGAATTATCCAAACGACAGAAGAATGAGCTTTACAATTTGTTAACAGATTACGTTCAAGTATTTTCTAAGAAACCTGGACTAATAAAAGGCTTTGAATATCGAATGGATGTCCTGCCCCATTCAACCTACTGTAGAACAAGCTATTCCATTCCATATGCGAGACGCGAGGCTGTCAAGTGCGAGATCAAGAAAATGTTACGCTGGAATGTGATAGAAGTATCTCATTCACCTTATTCGAGTCCTTTATTGTCTGTGCTAAAATCAGATGGTAGCGTAAGGCTAGTCCTAGATGCAAGATTAATCAATAAAATTATAGTACCCATAAGAACGAGACCAGAGGCTCTTGAAGAGCATCTGCAGAAGTTTCTTGGAGTTAGGTATTAGTCAGGACTCACTTTAAACCATCCCTGTTGTTAAAGAAGACTCGTAAGTGGCAACACATTTATGAAGGTCCCTTTGTGATAATGAGGAAACCACACATTGGTAGCTATTTGTTATCTGACCCTGCCACGAATAAAATCAAAGGATTGTTCCACCATCATGATTTAAGAAAATTTTATAACGCCAGGAATTAAGTTAATTTAAGCTGTAAGAAAATTCTAAGGTATTGGAGATCAGGATTAACCAATGAGTAACAAGAACGGAACTGAACTGACTACGGACGTTAACCGGTGCTGAAAGGAAACCTTGTGTATTAAAACAACGCGTCTGGAAAATAAAATACAGAATAAGTTGTAGACAAGTATTTACATGAATAATCTTTATGCAAACAGGAGGACATGTCCTAGAGGCGATTTTCAATTTTAGTTATAAGTTAGTATATAAAAAAAATGGTGTACTCGAGAGGTATTAATTAGCCCCGAGGTACTAAAATGAGGAAAGAGGAAGGAGCGAATAATGCACTTCTCTCGCTAAATAGTAATTTGAGAATGAGCAGGAAGGAGCGAATAATGCACTTCTCTCACTAAATAGTAATATGAAAATGATGATTATATGTGCTTAGTATTAGCAAGTGAAATTTAATCGAGGACAAATTAATGACCTGTTTTAAAAGGAAATACTTAAACGTCCAGACAAAAGAGGAAAGTTGTGAGAAAGATTCGATTCCATGAGGTTATTCCCTATTTTCAAAGGTGACGTAAATAAGGCACCACCTGTTAGCGTAAAACAGTCAGTAGATTTAACTTGTAAATTCCAGCACAGTGCTGTGCCAGCGATAAAATAACATCTCTTTGAAGTGAACAGATACCTAGGATTAAGCATGAACAGATTGATAACGCAGTGCAATTGTTCTAAAAAGGCCTGACGTTAACCCTAAGTAAAAGCGTGATGGAATAAAAAGGAAGTTTATTATATAACGCAAAGTAAGATGAGTCCAGACTATAATCAAGCTGAGTAAAAGAACATATGAGTAACATGGTTTATTATGCCAACTTCACGGTACTATTGAGCATTAGCGATACTGCAAATTCACAAGCTAGCAGCACGTAGAATAAGGATCTCGCCCAAGCTTCACAGGTAGCGACAGCAGCAAACAACAACACTCTAGTGAGAGGCTTATATATACAAATGATAATTAATACCCAAATGCGCAATGCATAAACTTGACTTAGGCTAAGGAATGAGCAAAGAGTAGTAAGCAAGCTGCAGCAAGATACATATTAGATATACATGCTTGAAGTGATAGATTTTATTTTAAGTGTGCACTGCAATATTTATTGTTTTCTCTGTGATTATGTGATTATTGAATCCCTTTCCTAAGTGCAAATCCTTTAAGATCCTTGATCCTATCCACTCCTCAGGATCAACTTGTAAAGATGCACGTGTGCTTAGGAAGTGAGGCACTACATATAAAAATGAGTAGGTTCGCGACGCGCATATTGCTTTTGTAATGCGCAAGGTAAATTAAATTTTCGACCTGGTTGAGGAGTAATTTAAATTCTGTCGACGATCAGCGAGTAGACCCGCTTTTCCCACCTTTCTTTTTTCGACTGTTTGTATTTCTACACGAAACTCAGAGGCGGAATTGCTATTTTCAAATCTGTCCTCGAACTTTCTTTAAAGACAAGCACATACGAGAAAAACTTTTGACATAAATGAAGCTCCCCTCACAAGTCACTAAATAAGACAAGCACTAAAAGAAAAAAAAAAAGAAAAGAAAAAGTATTGGTCCTACAAAATGAATAAGCAAGCGTGATAAAGATTACTATGAATGAAATTAATTTGTAAAGGAGACTGGAATGGATTTGGTCAAAGAAAAAGTACTTACAATAGCCTACCTGTGACCGTAGGCATAAATAAAAAAAAAGACTAATTAAGAAATAATTGTTTTGATTCAAAGTGGTCAATTAGATTATTTATCGATTTAAATGAACTCTTGTAAATATTAGTATGTAAATCAACTTGTAAACACCGTGTGATGTTATGACGCGAGAATTTCTTTTAATACACCGTTCACGCAGACGCTCACCACAGTGCAAGTGAAGTTTTAAAGTTCGACGGTTTTCAGTGGCAGTATTCTACTGCACCATATGTGTGAAAAATTCGTTATGTGTGCAGTGTGTAATAATCAGTGTCATTCCACACATGCAGTTGCAGCGGTAGCTACCACTTACCTGTGAATCCGTAACTGGATAGTGGACAGGAAGTGATGTGAGGCAGTTTCGGTGGCAGAAGCTCCCTCCAGCAATCTAAAAAGCACAAAGCCACAATCCGCCGATCAAAAGCGACGCACGGCACCTCAAGCGCGAAATCAACGCTCTGCAAGAAAGCTCCGGTCACGTGCGCGCGCACAGACTGAATTTCAAGATTGCTCGCAACAGTGGAGGCGGACAGCCACCATGTGACGAAATAATGTAAACGTTCAACCGCCAAAGCAGTTGCTGTGCGCTACATTCTGTAGCAAAAACATTCACATCCAGTGCTGAAAACAATTTTGTGTGTATCATAAACCTTCCGAGAGACTCTAAGATAGAGAAGTTAACGTAATTATTATAATGACTGATTGTACACAGAGACAAGTCACAAGGTCACCTCTGAACACTGTTCAAATGTAAACTTTAATGAGATACGAATGAAAATAAGCACACGAAAATACGTCAAAGGATCCGATCCTTCCTATATCCCATCCCACATGTATATAAAATTAGTTTTGTAAGCTATTCTAATATAAGATATTTTATCTGTTTCATATGTGAAATAATTCGGAGAGCCACACTCGAGCCCTGAAAGTGAAAGATATGGACTTCCTTGTCGAAACCGAGCGAGGTGGCGCAGTGGTTAGCACACTGGACTCGCATTCGGGAGGACGACGGTTCAATCCCGTCTCCAGCCATCCTGATTTAGGTTTTCCGTGATTTTCCTAAATCGTTTCAGGCAAATGCCGGGATGGTTCCTTTGAAAGGGCACGGCCGATTTCCTTCCCAATCCTTCCCTAACCCGAGCTTGCGCTCCGTCGCTAATGACCTCGTTGTCGACGGGACGTTAAACACTAACCACCACCTTGTCGAAGCCATCACCAGTGGCCGCTCTACAATCCAAGTCTATGATAAATAGTGTATGTGCGACGAAAATAAATGTATAATTAAGTGCAACGACGGACAAGGCAATTAATCGACAAGACAATGACAATATAATGAATACTGTCAAAACAGAAAGTTGTGTACCAGTTGTGATAGTCAAATTACTTTTGCAACGATGAAAAATGAAGTGTGATTCTATTTCCTTATAAATTTTGTAAATATGTGTACTTATAGCCTTAATTTTAAGAATCATCAAGATAGACTGAATCCATACAAACACTGATAGAAACACAGAACAAATTCACAATGATCCACCGTCAGTAATTACAAATTGAAACGTTAATTCTTTTATTATGGAATGAATATGAAATGAGACTTTTAATAACCTGTATGTTACATCCGAAAATTACAAATATTCCAATGGGCATGAGGATGAAAGTAATACCTTCGGTATTCCTTCCCTCCTCATGGGAGGCAGTGTAATATTAGTAATTTTCGCCTCACAAACATTAATATACGCTCAATAGTAAACGCCTGATGGCCTAAAGTTATCGAACAATTGTAAAGTAAAAGAAATGAATCATCGCATAGCAGCGACAGAATCTATTATTCTTTATCTTTGCCGTTCTTGCGCGGTGCCAGTAAATCTCTATGTACATGTATCGATTAATGGTATAAAAAAGAATTCTGTTGTTTCAAGACAAATGAGGCTTTTGGCGCCTCACCTTTTACTGTTTGTATTCCATGAGAGGCGGACGTGGACTTGCTGCGTTCCACAACTGTATTTTATATTTGATGTGAAAATATTGAGTGAATATGCTAATTGTTATTTTTTCCAATCAGAAAAGATGTAGTTTCTTGTAACTGATATCGAACAGACAGCATCAAGAGGACATTTTGACTGTTATGTATAAAGTATTTAACCACAATGGTCATCTATTGTAATTTAATATGAAAAGGTACGTAGCATTAAAAAAAACGTGTGTTAAAGATAAGTGTGCTTATTTTCGTAAATTAACCTTGATGAGCCCATCTCCTTATTTACTTAACTGTTAATTATTTTGTGTTACTTCATCATCAGAAATTACGATCACGCTGATGGGCCGAACGCAGCATGAGGCAGAAGGAACATGATCGTTTTCCTATTATTTCTCAACCAACTTTTTTTAATTGTGTAGTGTTGCATTTCTTTTAAAGTCCATAAATCTTCTGGTCCCTTAGTGTTGATCCGGGTATGACTACATTGCGAATATAAAAATGCACAGAAATGATAATGTATCTCTCATTCAGGTATTTAATGCTCAACGTATGTTATTATAATAGTGTAATCAATCCCTGATTCTGTTGCCAAGTGGCCCACCAAAATATTCATTTTTCGACATTTTTTTAAATATAAAATAACAATTCTTTTTCTTTTTTTTTGTCCCCCCCCCCCCTCCCCCAAGAGCAACGCTACAAATTCCGGCAAGACAGTGGAGACTTCATTTTACAAGATGGTGCTCCACCACGTTTTCTTTCAGACATTCGGATTACTTCAACACCGAATTGCCTCAGAATTGGTTTGAACGTGTTTCCCACCCCGATTTTCCAGTACCTTATTCGTATTTGTTCCTCAACGCATTCTGTAGCACTGAGCCCGTTTTGAGGCTACATGAGTAAACTTTTCAAAATATTTTGCAAAATCTACTATCAGGTCAATGGCATAAAGTTCATCCAATAAAATTTTTTGACACGATTCTGAATCAAAAAATATACCTCTCATTTAATAACATTTTATTTTTTTAATAAACCTTAACTTGCATATTTTGTCTTTTATTTTACTTAAATTTTGTCTCCAAGCACGATCTACATGTCAACTGTAATTAAATTGATTGGTTATGCTGTCTGGTTGTAAGGACATGCAAGCATTAAAAACCAACTTTTTGACATGTCAGACATAAACCATTTAGGTTTCAACTCAGAACCCAAGTAAGAACTATTGTCTTGTAAAACGGTTCCATAATTATTGTACCACTTCTGTTTCAAAAACATGAAAGCACAAGGAAATCCTTGGCGCATGTCATCTAAAGTTAATAACGTGAAGAGCTAAAAGTTATAATTATTAAGTCCATAGGTCCCATCAGTGCGAAGATGGTCATTTCCAAATTTGTTAAATGATGACACCAATTGCAAAGCAAAAGTCTTCTGTTTTGAGTTGTGGGTGGTCAAATACAGCTAAGCCTTGAGGTTTGTACAGAGGAATAATGTTCGAAGTTATTTAAATTGCATCGTTGGATGATATTATGCAAATCTTTCCTGTCTGCAAGGTGTCTACGACTTCATCACTAACCACAGAATCAGGAATACCGTCCATGGGCGCGGGATTAGCCGAGCGGTCTTCGGCGCTGCAGTCACGGACTGTGCGGCTGGTCCCGGCGGAGGTTCGAGTCCTCCCTCGGGCATGGGTGTGTGTGTTTGTCCTTAGGATAATTTAGGTTACGTAGTGTGTAAGCTTAGGGACTGATAACTTTAGCAATTAAGTCCGATAAAATTTCACACACATTTGAACATTTGAACAGTCCATGGGAGCTTTCATTTTTATTTATGATGCAATTTTGCGTTTACTTTCTTCCGAAAATATTCATTCTTAGAACATGGGTAGCTGATATATTTTCTGAGTGTGTTGTTTTTATCAATGAGGGTCAATGGGCATCTGGTTTTTGTTTTTGTTTTTTTTTGGAACCTGATATTTTCATTTCCTCAAGTTTGTACGTTCCGATCTAAAATACTGATCACAGTGACAATGCAGATATCTGACAGTTGCTCCATCAATATGTTTTATGAATCAGCGCTGTTTTACACATATCGATTTCGTGTCACATTCCAAATTTGTCTTCCAAGCACTGTACAGTTCCATACCTGGCTACAGGGAACAGTTCATCTCAAGTTCGGTATTGTGACGTTCTCCACCGCCCTTCGTAGTTATACAGTGGACAAATTACATCCAATGATATTCTCTTTTCAAGACCATTTTCAAGCACAGTTTTATTGATCCTTTTCAGGGCGGACAAATCCATGAAGCACTTGCTATGCACATGACACGTGTACTGTATTTTCTCTTTCATCTTAAGTTTTAAACGAGACTCAAATGCTCCGTGAATTGAGAAATTTATACCACATTCTTCGCACTTGACACAGTTCATCTTGCATAAAATGAAAAGGAAGTTTGCTTGAAAATAAAGTTTTCACACCACTATTCGCAATTATTTTCAACAACTTAATAGTATAAACAGTTGTGACGTCACGCTCATCCAAAGCAGTTAACTGTTACATATTTTGCTGCCGATAGATGCTTGTTTGAACAAAGGGCGGGATGGTGCAGATAGATGGGCTCATCACAGTTACAACAGATCCCGAAAGGGAGCAGATTATACTGGACAGGTTGACCTGCGCAGTTTGTGAGATGCAGTACCAGATGTCACCAGAAGTGGCAAAAGTGAGTGACAGAACTCAACGCCCATGCTCAACGGATTTCTATACATTCTTCTCATTGTAGGTTATGCATTGAAAGTCGTTAACAGTATATCCCAAGTTTAGCATGTTTCTTCTTTTTTAAATTATTTTACATGATCAGCGCAAGTAATACAATGTTGCTTTCTCACCCAACATCCACCTCAGGAATGAATGTTTGTCACACAGTTGCTGTCCATCCCTGCAGGAAAGACCGAATCAATGCCTATTTCGATTATGTGCGTGGTTACTTTTTCTAAAGAAATCGGTAAGTCACATTAATCTGACAATCTATTTTATTCCATTATTTCAACTATCCCTACAGGCATAACCAGTCGCAGGCAATTAATTTATCGTAAGCGGGTACCGATGGGGGGATACTGCTACAAACGGCTATCCAAGCGGTACCAACCCTTGCCGACGCGAAATCAAGGCATTTCCAGAACCTGTGACCGATCAGCGAGCGCGTCTTCCCGTGACGTGCCTTGTTAGTAATTATTGTTTAAGGATCTCTCACGCTATTGAGTTTCCAGCTTTCTATGAGCGTATGGGGACCTGCGTGGCCGTGCTTAACGAGATGCGCGCAGCTTTGCTTCGGCAAGTGCGATTCTGCAGTCCACGCAGTGCTGTGGTGATGTCGTGCTCTCTTCTAGGTTCTAAACAACACCCCCCACTCCACGATACTCCCACGTCGCCTGCGCTCCGGCGACAAGGCACGTCGCGTTTTGTCTGCCTTCGCTTTCAGCCACTGTTTTGCGTCGCGGCCGACAGGACGTCGCAGAATCCAAAATATACACGCGACACCCCGGCCGAGGGAAAGTTCAAGCGGATGGAGCCTCCCAGCGCCGACGGTGCTTGAATTAGGTCTGATGTTGATGTTGACCACGATGAGGATGATGACGGAATTACTTTGTGGGCGGTCTACAGATTGGAATTTAGGACATGTAATAACACACTTTGCCAATAATTTGGTTAAAATGGTTGAACCTTCAAAATTTCCAATAAAATTAACATTATACGTCCCCCCTAACAAAGCAAACAATGTAATAATGATAATATACATGATTTCAATAATTCAGTGCCCAAACTGTCAGATATGATGATGAAGACGACAAAAAATATATCTGATTAGTAACTAGGTATAGAAAATGCATACTGCGTCAATACAGAATATGCAGAAAGTCACGGGGTTTGACTAAGGTTGAAGCAATGCTAAATGTAAAACTTGTGAAGGCACATACGTAGGACTAACAGGTAGAACATTTGATGTCAGATACAAAGAACACATGAGAGCCTGGAAATATGGGACAAACCACTCCACATTTGCAGAACACCTGAGAGAAAATGACCACAAACCAACCACTAGAGAAGACGACATGAAAATAATTAAAATCAACAATAAAAAACACTTCCTAACCATCAAGAAAATTACCACATACATAAAACCAAAGCAGAAGGGAAAATCCTGTTGAATGACCAAGTACACATGTCAAGCAATTCATTATTTACACTAATAGATAAAATAACAGAATAACGTTCGCAAAAGGGATTAATATAATAATACTGTCCAATATGGTAATGACAGAAACCAACATCGTTACATTCACTCATCCATGAACCCCTCCACAGAATGATGAAACGAAAAGTCAAATCAGCTATCACAAAAAAAATATCCCCCCCCCCTCTCTCTCACTCATGCACACACACAGTATAAACATCATAAACAGAAGTTAGTCTCGAACATAGACTTCGTTAGGTTGGCAACAAATAGGTAAACATATCAAAGAAGATGAAACACGTAATGGAGTCGCAATATTTACGTTGTGGAAAACAGTATACCACGAAATAGTGTATCGAGTGACAAAAGAACAATAGTACACCAAAAAAAGGGTGAGAAACGTGGTGAACAGTGTGTGGAAGGCGAGAACACAAAGATGTGATTATATAGCAGTGATAAAAGTGGTAGTGCGACATCCAGACCAGATGTGACGTAATGAAGATCAGCAAATCGTAATTACTTTTTTACAAAAAAATCGCGAAGTGAACTGTTTAATAATCTAAAATTAACAAAACTGTATCGTTATAGATCCCACTGATGATGGCTTATAACAGGAAAAGGCGAAACGTGTATGGGATAAATAAAGTAACTAGTAGCAGGAAAAGGTAGTTTTATTTACAAAACAAGTATTTATATGCTTGCTGTGGAGAATGGCCATGCAAACAAACTTGTCAATGCGAAATATGTTTCAGTCCTTTACTATTCTGATCAATGTTACAATAAATGTTCAAAATCAGTAACATTAACTTCAGTGCAGAGCCTATATCGAAGTAGCAGGGTGTCCCACGTTCAGTGGAAAATGTGCGGCGTCTCTGCATCTACAGATCCTCTCCTGCCGATCAACCGATCGCAGAAAGAAAGGGTTGATGCTGGGCACACTGGCTCTGCAAAGTGCGTCGCGATCGCGTCGTCCCTCTTACAGGTAGGGGTACATCCTCCAACAACGTCGGCAGGTGCTCCTGCAAGAAATCTCTACATTGGCCTCCTGAGTCGTGTAGGCTACATGTAGAGCCCAAGCAAGCAGTCACCCACGATATTGGCCCACACGTTTACTGCAAATTGTCTCTGGTGACCCGTCATAATTAATGTACATGGCTTTTTATCAACCTATCAATTTGGTGTAGAGATGTTTTAACAACGTAACTCTGTTTATCTGTGCCGCAGGTGCTCCTGCAAGAACAGTCTCTACACTGGCCTCCTGAGTCGTGTAGGCTACATGTAGAGCTCAAGCAAGCAGTCACCCACGATATTGGCCCACACGTTTACTGCAAATTGTCTCTGATGACCTGTCATAATTAATGTACATGACTTTTTATCAGCCTATCAATTTGGTGCAAAGATGTTTTAACAACGTAACTCTGTTTATCTGTGCCAGGGGCGTCTTCCGCATACTTAGTTCTCATTCAAGAAGCGTTTCCTATCCTGGTTGCTTTTCGAAATATATTTGTTGTTGTACCCGTCGTAAGATGCGTCAGTTTGGTCATAGAATTTTTGGATTGATAAAGGGAATTTAAAAACTGAGTTAAGGAATTTCAATATTATGTTCTTGTCGAATACGAGTTCTGACATCTAACAGAAATATGTGATAGCAGTACAGATGTAATGAGTGTGGAGAAGACATTGACTGGCTTGAGGAAGACTGTGGTATGATAGGATTAGATCAGCAAATGAAATGAAAGGAATAAAACAGAAACAGAAAAAGACGAGTAAAATGCGAATAGTCTAGAGTGGTTACCTGTTGAACAGAAAGAAAGCAGCTGGGATATGCCGAGAAGAAACTGTGTCGATGATAAAAGGTAAAGCTTTTTTCATGCCTTCAATGCAGAGTGGTTTTTGACAAGACGCAGATTACAGGACAAAAACATGTAAATGAGCGTACAGTTTGTACCACACTTGTAACGGCCGAAACGAAGTTGCATTTAGTGTTATGCAGAAGCACAGCGAAGATGCTAAAAAAAAGTCCGAAATGGTACTGCAGTTAATGAATGACGACAGGTGTCTGATATGTGAGGAGAGTTATTGAAGACATCAGTGACAGTGATACCGATTAAGCATAAACAGCGTGTGGAAATTATGCCGCCTTTCACGTCACATCCAGACTAACTGAGCATAGAAAGTACTGATGTGATCAAACAACCGAATGTTGGTTCACCCTGGTAGCTCCGGGACAGCGCGGATGAATGATAACAGAAGGGGTGCGGGTTCGATTCCCGACCGGCTCGGTGATTTTCTCCACTCGAGATCTGTGTGTTGTGTTGTCCTTACGTTCGTATCGTCGTAACTGACACGAAAATCGCCTGCATGGCGTCACATGCCTAGACGCACTCTCCCTAACTTCGTAAGGCTTGGTCCTAATGAATCTTGTGAATTGTCTTGAGACAGTGTCGTATCGTCTTCCCACTGCTGAGATAGCAGTATGGTCAGTCTTGAGACACCAGCTTATTGAAGAAAAAAAGTTACAGGCACATTTCACATGTACGTTCATGGCTAGTGGTATGGAGATTACACCATTTGTGTCGTGATGATCTACACCACAGTGACAAAGATTTGGCAAGACTAATAAACGTAAATAAAATATCTTTCCGTATTTAGTTAACGGTCACGGTCGATTACAGTCAATATGGCTTGAGACTGCAATATTTATCGAGCTATCAGTTCTTTACTGTAGCTTACATATGATGAATCAGAATATCATAACAGTAATTCATATGTTATTTCACGGAGCTGCTTCGTTTAAACGAAGCATGCCGGTCGCAAAATTAACGAAAAGTTTCTGTAGTGATTTTATAAGTTTCTTTGAGAAACACAGTACGAGGAATACACAAAAAGCTTGTTTTTTGTATTAAATGTGTGCAGCTCTGGCACATCGAAAACCCTGCACCACACCACCGTAGCAAGCCGCTAGACTCAGGTTCAGTGGTTTAGCGACCATTCTAAATAATTCGTGGAGGTATGTACCGTCTATGCAACTACATCAGAGGTTCCCAAACTCTTTTTTTTTCTTGTAGACCACTTTCAAAGTTTTGCTGTTTTCGGTCGACTCCCTGCTGCTACATTTGTACTATATTCCCAAAACTCCTTAAGAATGTCACGGTCGAGTCCCAACCCTAAATTCGGAGTGGTAGAAATAAAAAATAAAATAACACATTTTCTTGTGTCCTTTTTATTATGATAATACTTATTATCATGATAAACAATAAACATTGATAACGTACTAATCAACAATCGACAAAACATCAAGAATCAACTCTAAAAAACAAACAATTAAAAAAACAGTCATAATTGTAATGAGACGTAATGAATTAACAGCAAATTATCAATATTTGGCTTCAGTTTTGTGAGGAATAACCTCAAATCTCCCAGTTCTGTGATATTAAATCTGATCCTTTTTTTTTGTTAACAGGTTGGTAACGACACTAAAACTTTTTTCTACAAGATATGACGAGGGGAACGCTATCAAAAATTTTCTCGCAATTTCCCATAGCCCAGGATATTTCTCGGGTATTTCTGCCTGCAGTTAAAATTTTTAATAACCTTTTTTAAATTTCACCTTCAGCTCTTCATTGTTGCTAAGCTCAAGCAGCTCCTCTTGTAATACCACATTCGCCACTTCTGTTTCATCAAATGGATTTAAGATCCATGGTGGTATTTTCAACATCAGAATATCTTCAAATCTATTTTTTAAGTCATCATGCAGGGTAATTAAATGTTGAGCATATGTATGAATATCGTCATCAAGATATTCTGCCTGTGACAAGTTGGAAACTGGGAGAATTCGCGCCGACTAATCTCTTGCTTCATAAATTTCAATTTACCGAGAAAAGCCGAAATTACATTATTTGTTTTTATTAAATTTAGGTTGTCCCCTTGTAAATGCAAGTTAACGTCATTAAATTTGTTGAACAAGTATGTCAAATACGCAATGTCTGCTTTAAATTTGATCAGATTTTCTCTTAAATCTGGATATTTAGTTTCCAGAAATTGTATAACTGATTCGAAAAGTGAGTAAAATCTTGATAAACGTGCACCTTTCGACAATCAGCGTACTTCAGCATGTAACAGGAATAGCTGGAAATCTTCATCATATTCATCGCACAACAGTGCAAATAAATGGGTATTCAACGCAAGCTTATTATTTTGTTAACTGCGTTAATCACAAATTGAAGCGATTGGTGCAATTTATCATTCAAATTTTTCGCTACAAGGTGTTGTCGGTGGTTGACACAGTGAACTGCAGTTACTCCTGGTATCATTATTTCAAGATGGCTTATGAACCCACGATATAGCCCGAACATGACAGGAGCTCCATCTGCTGCCACCGAAATAGTGTTTGTAGATGAACTCTATTTTTCCTTTAAAGAGAAATCACTCAGGACATTAAGTATTGATTCGCCTTCAGTGTCCGTTTTCAAAGTTTTCGCGAATAGCAGCTCTTCATGGATTTCTTGGTCCATAACAAATCTAACATATGCCAATAATAAAGCTTCATTATCAGAAAAAGTCGACTCGTCCAGTTGAATAGAAAAATGAGTGGTTTGCAGATAATTATGCAAGACGCTTTCAGTATCAGAGCTCATTATATCAATATGTCTTTGTACAGTGTTGTTACTTAAAAGAATTCTTTTGAGTACGTGAAATGGAGGTTTGTGCAGAACAGTTTTTAAAACCTCTTCAATAGTGGGTAAAATTAACTATTCTCCGATGGTGTGCGGTTTACCAGATTTCTCTATAAGCAATGACATATTGTAAGATACCCGCAAGCCATCATCGCTACTTTGAGATGTTGGAGCGAACATACTATCCACGGTGGGCCTCTTTTCATATTTTTCCTTCAATGTTTGAAAGTATTACAGATCTTTACCTATTTCAACAGGATGACACCTTCTAAGGTGATCTTCGAGCTTCGATGGTTTCATAGAGTCATTCCTCAAAACTTTGTTGCATAAAAGACATACGGGCAATCGTTCGTCTGCCTTTGATGGAAGAAAACCAAATTTCAAATAATTAACACTGTATTGTCGACATTTCTTCTTAGATTCAGCCATTTTTCGTATCAGTTGTTACCGGTAAAGAAAAAAATGTTTGTTTCAGTAATCATGAGGCGATTGTAACAGGATATGGCTATTTTAACAGAACAGAATTTTTGCAAAAAAAAAAAAAAGATGCCAGCGGAAAAACTGTTTTTAATTGTTTAATTGTTAAAAGCATTGAACTGCTAAGACCCATTGTTTAATCGTTGAAGCTTCAGCAACCACGAGATTAAATAGTTGGTTTTTAATTAATGATTAAAGAAAATATACACCTAATTCACGAGATCAGTGCCTCGGTTCATAAGCATAGATTCTCTTTATTAGTGGACTGTATTATTATTTGGTTGTACTGCACTCAAGAGCAACGCCTTATTGATTAGTACTGATTCTTATTTTTAATACAAACAATAACACTGAGAAGCTTCTATTTATTACAGATTTAGTATATCGCTAACAAATGGGAAGGTACTTACTTTTTTCGGCACTGGTACACACTGACATCGATTCTCAAAATTCCGGAAACAAATGAATAACGTTTTGTCGTTGGCATTCGTATTTATATTAGTGAAGCTTGCAAGCACAGCACAAGTCGTATTTCGTCCCTCTGCACGTCTAGACCAGCATTCCGGGCGAGCGGGCGCGCGGGCGGCACTTTGCAAGTCTCTGCATGCGTTGTACTGAATATCGAACATGCTTGCTTTTACTAGTAGCAGTCGTTCACCTTCTTAAAATACACTAGGTACTCAAAAAAATTAAGGTGGTTAAATATTTTCATGGACCCTCACTTACAACTTGTGAACGCTCTCTTTTTTTTTTCTTTTTTCTTTTTTTGTTTTTTTCTTCACGCTGACGTGGACCCCTGTCTGGTCTCTCGTGGACCCCTGGGGGTCCTCCTGGACCACTTTGGGAACTACGGAAATAAATGAAGGCAGTTTGTTTATTGCCATACGCGTTTCGCTTCTTTTATTTGGGAAGCATCATTAGTGGCCTGAAATACATGTTTCCTTTTATAACTACAATAAAAGTATTGTGTGGTAGATATAACATGCTGCTATATTACATTTTTTATGTTTTTCTCTTGTTTCTTTAGGTTACAAGCAACTTTTGTAGCGCAAATTCCGTAGTGTGAAAGTGTCGTTCGGTATTACGATTTCCAGCGCTGTTAAAAAATGTGTGTGGTCCTGGAGATGTATTTGTTAGTTTCCATACTCCAACTGTCCGATTTCTGGCGTTCTTTCATCCACATTTGTCATATCGCATATATCACTTGCACTTCCATTTTGTGATCAACATATGTGTGTTTTTGGTGTGTAGCGTTGCCCACTGTTTTGTGTTTGTCTGTCTTTTGTTTGTGTTGTGGTTTGACGTTTTTCATTTGTTTTGTGTGTGTGTTTGTGTGTGTATGTGTGTTTGTTTGTGTTTGCGCGTGTGTATTTTGTTGTGTGTAATTTTTTAAATATGAGTTTATGTGTGTGTGTTTTGACAATATTTACTTTACTTTATTTTCTTTAAATTTAAATATGGGCCAGTGTGAGCTCGTGTGGGTGTTTTTCTGTGTGTAAAAGTATTTTTTATGTAATAATTATGAGACTTTGTGTGTGTGTGTGTATGTGTGTGTGTGTGTGTGTGTGTGTGTGTGTGTGTATTTTGCAGTGTGTAAATGTATTTTTATATATAGATATAAATAATAAATATGGGTTTGTGTGTGTGTGTGTGTGTGTGTGTGTGTGTGTGTGTGTGTGTGTGAGAGAGAGAGAGAGAGAGAGAGAGAGAGAGAGAGAGGAGAGAGAGGGAAGAGGGGAAGGAGACTCATTAATAGTTTATCCTTGTTACATTCCGGTTTGTTATTGTTTTGCATGATCAGAGAGTTATTGCTTATATGGATTTGGTCATTGAGTATCTTCTTTTCCATTGCAATGGCTCTTTGTATGTGAAAGTTTTCTTGCAATGTTGGAAGCTTTTTATTGTGATTATTCACTCTCATAACTGTCATGCCACATTCCATGTTGGATAGTTGAATGGCTATTTTTATATTTCCAACTTCTTATATGTTCATTATATCAAGATTTAAAGTTCCTGCTTGTCATCCCCAGATATACTGATTTACATTCTTGGCGCTCTAGCTGGTATATACCTGCTCCTTGGTATTTATCTGGTTTGTCTGTTGTTTGTAAATGTGATTGGAGTGTGTTCTTGTTCTGTAAGCTATGTGTAATCCCTGTTTCTTTAGTATGTTTGCTATCTTGTGTGTTGCTTTGTGTTTGTATGTAAGAGTGTACCATTTTTTTCTGTTATTCATGCATAGCTGGTATTGTTTTGTGTTTCTGTGTGCGCTATAGTATTTGTGGGGTACTTCGGTGTTTGTGTTCTCTGCTTGTTTTGATTTTTTCTTCAGCTGTGTTTTAATTTTTTGGTCGGGTTTTTGTACTTTATGGGTGCTGTAACCATTGTTTGTGGCTATGAGTTGTACTGTTTGTAATTATTTTTCGTAGTTTTCTTTGCTGAGTGGGATGTTATTCAGTCTGTGTAACATGTGTCGTAGCGCCGCTAATTTTTGGTTTTGTGGGTGGCTGGATGAAGCATGCGTAATTTTGTCTGTGGTTGTTGGCTTTCTGAAGATGTCAAATGTGTGTTTATTGTTGTCTCTCTTTACTGTCATATCCAGTAAATGTATTAGCTTTTTTGTTTCTTTTTCCATGGTGAATTGAATGCTTTCATGTATGTTGTTTTGTATGAAGTTTATCTATTTTCTCTGTTGGTTCATCTAACATACAGATTATGTCATCCACATATCTGCACCAGTAAACAATTTTGTATCCTTTCTTTGTGTTGACTGCATCAAAGATTGTATTGAAACCCATCTTCTTGTAAGTAAAATTCCTTTTCAAATTGGAAGTAATTTTGGGTTGTGATTGCTTTGGGGTGTTTAGTTATTTTATTAATATTATCTTTTGTATGTCAGTAAGTTTTCTTCAATTGCTTTTATTGCGTATGCAGTGGGTATTAAGGTGTACATGTTCTCTATGTCAAAAGCGATGATTGATGCTGTTTGTGGGATGTGTAAGCATTTTATTTGTGTTAAGAGTTCATTTGTGTTTTTCACCGTTCTACTGTGTTTCATTTCATAATGTTGCATTAAGATTTGGTTCATGTGTTTTGTCACATGGCATGATGGCGCGTTCAGGAAATTAATAACAGGCCTCAATGGAATGTGGGGTTTGTGGACTTTGGATTGGCTTCTGTGTACTGGTGCTTTTGGGTTCTTCTGTGTGATGTGCTGTTTTAGTTTATCTGTGAGTATGTGTCTGATGTCTTTGAGGTTGTTTTTATATATGTCTGGAAGGGTGCTGTCGGAGCAGATTTTAATTTTGTAATATTGTTACAAGACATGAAGTCTTTAGTTTTCTCTATATATTGTTCTTTACTGATCAGTACTGCGCTGTTCCCTTAATCAGCTCTCGTGACTATGATGTTGTTGGCTTGTAGTTTTTCTTTTAATTTCTTAGTGGTATTTTTTCTGTTCGAAGTTTACTGTTTTGCTCTTTCTTTGACATGGTGATTATGTTATTTATTTATTTCTTCAATAGTTCTCGTGCTAGCCCAATATTTATAGTATTTCTTTCTTTTTTTCTCTTCCTCTATCAGGACGCTTTCTGTTTCTACAATTAGATTTTCTATGTAACTTCCTGGCAGATAAAAACTGTGTGCCCGACCGAGACTCGAACTCGGGACCTTTGCCTTTCGCGGGCAAGTGCTCTACCATCTGAGCTACCGAAGCACGACTCACGCCAGGTACTCACAGCTATGTAGTGGTTATCTATTTTTTAACTTATGTTGTGTTTGAGCCCTTTCTCTAACAGCTGTGTTTCTTCCTCTGTTAATTCTGTATCTGTGAGATTGATTAATTTTGGGTGAAATTTGTGGTGATTGGTGTGTGGCACTTTGTCATGCTTGGTTTATGGTTTTTTTTGTTTGTTAGTGTTCTGATTTTTTGTTTGTGTTTCTTCTGCGTATATTGCAGTGTTCTTGCTGTGATGTGTTCAATTTTTTGTATTATGTTGATCATCAGTGTTGGGTTGTTAACAAATGCTGATAACTCGGGATGTACATCATATACATCCTATCAAGTATGAATTTCTTAATATAAAGTGATTTGGTGTCATTTTTGTGACGTGATAAATATGGATGAAAGAACGCAAGAAATCGGCCGCTGGAGTATGGAAACTAACAAATACATCTCGAGTATCACACACATTTGTTAACAGTGCTACAATCGTAACACCGAACGATACGTTCACAGTACGGAATTTGTGCTACAAAAGTTGCTTCTAACCTAAAAAAACAACAGAAAAACACAACAAAATGTAATATAGCAGAGTATTATATCTACCACATAAAACGTTTATCTTATGTAAAAAAGGAAACATGTATTTCCGGCCACTGATGGCGCTTCCCAAATAAAAGAAACGAAACGCGTATGACAATAAACAAACTGCCTTATTTAGTTGCACAGACAGTACATATCTCCACCAAATCAGAGCAGCTAAGGGAAAGACGAAAAACAGAAAAAAATGACATTTTAAATCAGTTTGTTAGAAGTAATATCTGTTATCGAAATTTTGGTAGACTTTAATATGTAACACATCATCGGCAACAGCAGTCATCCGATACATACTGCTGGATAGAAGCCTTCTCTACATATTTCCACGTACTGCGATCCTCGGCGATACAAATCTGTGTAGTTCGTGCATATATTCTATTATCTTCGGCTTACATTCCATAAGATCGCCTTCTCAATCTTTTCTTACTTCTTGAAATAAAAGAACTCCCTTTGGCTATCTACCATCCATCTTCCTGAGTGCTGTCCAACCCGCTTCCACTATTTTTTTTATCTCCGTCACATTCCCTAATCCATTTATTTGCTTTCCTCTACTTCACTGTAATCTGTAAAATGCATTCTTCATACGTTAATGAGCCACCCTCAGTTTTTGAACAGTCCTCTTGTTTAATGGTCACGCCTCACTGTCGTGAGTCAAAACTGTTTCTACGAATCGTTCGTCAACGTTCAGTTTCATACACATTAAAAGCTTCGTTTCGAAAATATCTTTATTTTACCAGTTGCAGTCAGTCAGATTCGCTCTTCTACACTCCTGGAAATGGAAAAAAGAACACATTGACACCGGTGTGTCAGACCCACCATACTTGCTCCGGACACTGCGAGAGGGCTGTACAAGCAATGATCACACGCACGGCACAGCGGACACACCAGGAACCGCGGTGTTGGCCGTCGAATGGCGCTAGCTGCGCAGCATTTGTGCACCGCCGCCGTCAGTGTCAGCCAGTTTGCCGTGGCATACGGAGCTCCATCGCAGTCTTTAACACTGGTAGCATGCCGCGACAGCGTGGACGTGAACCGTATGTGCAGTTGACGGACTTTGAGCGAGGGCGTATAGTGGGCATGCGGGAGGCCGGGTGGACGTACCGCCGAATTGCTCAACACGTGGGGCGTGAGGTCTCCACAGTACATCGATGTTGTCGCCAGTGGTCGGCGGAAGGTGCATGTGCCCGTCGACCTGGGACCGGACCGCAGCGACGCACGGATGCACGCCAAGACCGTAGGATCCTACGCAGTGCCGTAAGGGACCGCACCGCCACTTCCCAGCAAATTAGGGACACTGTTGCTCCTGGGGTATCGGCGAGGACCATTCGCAACCGTCTCCATGAAGCTGGGCTACGGTCCCGCACACCGTTAGGCCGTCTTCCGCTCACGCCCCAACATCGTGCAGCCCGCCTCCCGGGTGTCGCGACAGGCGTGAATGGAGGGACGAATGGAGACGTGTCGTCTTCAGCGATGAGAGTCGCTTCTGCCTTGGTGCCAATGATGGTCGTATGCGTGTTTGGCGCCGTGCAGGTGAGCGCCACAATCAGGACTGCATACGACCGAGGCACACAGGGCCAATACCCAGCATACGGTACATCCAAACCGTCATCGAACCCATCGTTCTACCATTCCTAGACCGGCACGGGAACTTGCTGTTCCAACAGGACAATGCACGTCCTCATGTGTCCCGTGCCACCCAACGTGCTCTAGAAGGTGTAAGTCAACTACCCTGGCCAGCAAGATCTCCGGATCTGTCCCCCATTGAGCATGTTTGGGACTGGATGAAGCGTCGTCTCACGCGGTCTGCACGTCCAGCACGAACGCTGGTCCAACTGAGGCGCCAGGTGGAAATGGCATGGCAAGCCGTTCCACAGGACTACATCCAGCATCTCTACGATCGTCTCCATGGGAGAATAGCAGCCTGCATTGCTGCGAAAGGTGGATATACACTGTACTAGTGCCGACAATGTGCATGCTCTGTTGCCTGTGTCTATGTGCCTGTGGTTCTGTCAGTGTGATCATGTGATGTATCTGACCCCAGGAATGTGTCAATAAAGTTTCCCCTTCCTGGGACAATGAATTCACGGTGTTCTTATTTCAATTTCCAGGAGTGTATTTACTGATTTTGCTGTCCATTCGATGGTAGCAATCAGTTGCCATTAGTAATGAATTCTAATAGTAACTTTTATTTTCAGACCTGGACTCTAAGACTAGTTTCAGTGGATGAAGGAATATTTTCAGGCAGTGAGCTAAAGTATAATTTCCTGGACATGCAAGGGCAACACACTATAAACAGGTTTTCACACAACAGAACTGTCATTGTTTTAGTAATCGGCATGTTGTTGGTAGCTATAATTATTGGAGGAACTGTTTAAGAATGGCTACTCTATTTGCCACGACTTAGAGGAGTCAGGATAGATTTTTATCTATGGCAGCAATGAAAACTAAAGTAAGGGACTGAATGAAATTGGTACACTCTTTGACATAAAACTTGACCGGCGGCCGGCCGTTTCAGAGGCTAAGTCCGCGCCGATCGCGACATGGGACAAAAAAACTGGCCAACTCGCTAATTCTCTAAGTCCGGTTATCTGCACAATCTGGCAACACTGTAGACTGCGGCACTTCCTGGAGGAAAACTTATCCCATGATAGAGAAACTCTAGGCTGATTACGCCTGTGGTCTAGCGGTAGTGTGCGTTGTTTCTGTTCATAATGTCAGTGGATCGAGAGCAGCTGGCATAAAATATTTTTATAGCCTCTTCTGTCTGAATGCTGAAGACGTGAATGTAATGGTAGCGCAGATTCAATCTATTTCGCTTTGTGACACACCGATATCAAAATTTTATCCAGTAACGATTTTGCGGCAGATTTCCTGCAGACTGTCCTCCTCTGGACGCCGTATGCGGCAAAGCTCCGGGATCCATTTGCTGGCTACTGGCAGCGGCCGTGGCGACAGCAGCGGCGCTGCACACCCCCGTTCTTTATCGAAAGCGCCTGCTACCGCTCATCGCTTTTGATGATTTAAAACGCTTTATTATTAAATGTTGCTCCACAGAAAATTTCTACAATTTCCATTCACGCTCAAAAGCAACGGAGACAGACGCCCTGATTAGTAGGCGGGTATTATATTACATTAATCGGCAAGAGCTGAGTATGGCCCGAAATTAATTTTATAGACTGGGACGAAATGAAACCACCTCACTACATTCGATGAATTTATAAATGCTTCATACCTCGTTTCTTTTCCTTTCAAACTCAATTATTTGTGCAACTTTTGGTCAATGTTTGGATGTTTTCGTCAAGCCAGAGTGAGCGTCTGTGGTGTAAAGTGTATTACAGTTCTTGTTTCATTCCTTATGGTAAGTCTATGCGATAAACTGTGTGAATACCTTGCAATGCATGCTCTGTAGAAGTGCAGGAACACTGCACATTTGGAGTTCATGAAGTATTTATTGTTGATCGGAAGTGATAGTTAAGGTCATCAGATTTAAACCAGAAAAATTTGTCGTTTTGAAGGTTTCAGAGTACGGAAAGGAATTGCTAACGCCGGTGTTAGAAAACGTCTACAGTTAAATGCTATTGCAAAAATTTAGAAGAAGGGAACTATATTAATAAACATGTGCACTTCATAAACAACCTTCTGACATATTAGACCTATATGACGAACAAAGCTCAAATTTATATCGTTGACAGTCGGTTTGAATCTTTTCAGGGTCTATTTTACAGTGAAACACCTTGGAATTTGCAAAGCAGAAATCCATGATATTAACTTAATTTACTAAGTCGAAATCGGACGAAGATTGATGTTTAAAGGCATTCTTCAGATTTCGCATAAGAAATTTTTAGTAGCAGTTTGCAACTCCATTAATTAAAATGGAAAATAAAAGGTTGTAGTCAGCGGCTTCTACCGTGATTCGAACTGCTATGTCTTATAGTACAAGCACTGCAACGCACAAGGGAACCTCTGAGCTAACGACACACTGGCTGCCAGAGGCGGAATATAGTCACTGCGATGTTGCGTGAGCCTCAAAACGCAACCTTAAACACACGAACAGAGGAGGTGGAGATTACTGTTTTAACGTCCCATCGACAACGATGTCATTAGAGACGGAGCACAAGCTCGGATTAGGGAAGGATGGGGAAGGAAATCGGCCGTGCCCTTCCTAAGGAACCATCCCGGCATTTGCCTGAAGCAATTTAGGGAAATCATTGAAAACCTAAATCAGGATGGCCGGTCGCGGGATTGCACCGTCCTCCTCCCGAATGCACACACAAACAGGTGTTACTTATGTGAAGAACGCCGTTCTTGGAGTCCAGAAATTAAATATACTTTCTAATTGTGTCATCTTGCAGTGGATTATATCGTACGAGTCTTCGATGTGGAAAACGAATGTCAAGTGAATTTAGCGAGGTAACGCCGGCCTACACCCGGAAGTAAATGCACTATCAGAGTGTTGACAAATACTTGCTACGACGCTGCCATTTCTAGGCTCTCTGACGAGGCAGCTCTTCAGCGAAATGCTGGCCGTGATTCTCCGATACGGTTCTTCAGAGAGGAGACGCGCGCGCACGTTTGGTTTTTATGCGGCGTTCTCCCCTGATGGTTTCTGACGTCGCCTTGTGGGCTATGTATACGTATGAGACATTCAATTATCATTAATCCAGAATCATACAAGTTTCAGCTTCCGGCGTGGAAGAAGGCTGTTGACGCCGACATTATATCATTTCAACGTAGGGAAAGCAAAACGGATCATTCAATGTTTCTCATTCAACATAAAGCATGTGAAATAATTTTCCGTAACGTTCATAATCATCTAAAAATACAAACGAAGTAAAAATACACCGGAAGTTTATTCGAATTGAATGTAACGCTTTGCACCTCGATGTCGAATTTGTCTACTTGCAATCTTTTGCAGCATACACATAGAATGTCATGATTACCACGAGAATGAAGAAATATGTTGGTAAGGATGGAAGCAAGAAGAGACGCAGTCAACAAATATTCTATTCCTCATGGCATTCATTTCATTTGACACGTAAGAAGAGGTAAAGCGGGAATTTACTTTCGTTAACACGAAAGATATGCCACACATATTGATAACGAGGAAGTCTGCGTCTTCATACGTTTCCTCCTTGAAATCTGTATGCTCTATTATATACTAAGTAGCCCGATCATTGTTTCAGTAATGTTACCCTCTTGTTTGACCCCGTAACGATGAACAGATTCCAAATGCGTGTCTCCCTTCCTGGGTTGTTTTTTGTGTTTTATTGCTTGGAATTCCTGAAGCAGACCACTGTGCCTTCCCCCCTCGTGGGTTAGGTCTCAAAACTAAACCGCTTTGTATCCAATGGCATAATTTATTCAGACAGCATCAGCATAAGACTATCAAACAAAACCTTCCATTTACAGTTGCAGCACTCTAACCAGCACTGACCAAAGTGTAATCCACGGTTATGGTCCTAAATTACCAGCTGTCTGCTACTGTGGCAAAGTCCGTACTACATTTTCGATTCCGCAGCACCATTTTATCTGGTAACACTGTGTAGTTGCACAGTTGTGTTACCAGGTCTGTCCTCACACTGTCAACTTTATGTATCTCACTTCTCCTGTAGCGTAGATCACGAGGAGCCGAAGTAAATGAGTGTATTCTGCATGACGTAACATTCAGTATTCCCTTCTTTCATAGCCACTCTTCATGTGCATCGATACCAAATAGGAATGCGAAAACTCTTGCGGGTGAGAGAATGACAATAACAATCGTAACAAGAACAAGCAAATAATAAATGATGTTTATTCCAACGCAGAACGAGAATGGCTTTAAATATAAAAATCAGTATCTATATCTATATCCATATCTATTGATTTTTGAGTTGGCACAATGCAAATATATTCTTAGCATTTAGTTACTGAATTTAGTTCTGGATGTTTGCAGAGAAAAGGAAAAGTCGGTACTTCTCGCTAGTGTAATATAATGTGAACCAGCAACTACCCTTTCCTTAGAACACGACTCAAGCAGGTCCTCAAGTAGGTAGCAAGGCACTGCTGCATTCTGTTCCCTGACATTGCTCTGATGACGGTTAATGCAGATAGTTCCGATTATGAAATACAAAACGTATTGCAGGTTAGTTCCTAGGATAGTAACATTAAATTTGCGGTGTAGACGACACATGAACGTGACGACTATCCATATTACTCATCAATATAAAAAGACAATATTTTGGGAATTTAGCAGGATTACTCAAAATGAATTCTGAAATTGGGTGACTGACTGCACAGGTGCTAAACGTCGTCAAGAGTATACGATGTCCTAATCGCATTAGGAATATGAAGATCGTCTTCGACAGCTCGCAACTTTCACATTGCTATCTCCACCCTACTCCAGACAGCCCTCGGTGGAGTTGCACTACGTTGCCGATGTTATGGAAGGCCTTCAAACCGACAACAGACCACATATTGAAAAATACAAGCGAATTCTCTTGCAGCGTAAGCTTATTGTAACTAATCTAAAAATTATTGGAGAGGAACATTGTCCTATTAAAAAAAAAGTAAAATGTTACACACTGTTGACGTCAAACGGACATTATCTATGTCCTGTCTTGTGTCCTACTCATCTATAATATCAAGTGTACTATGAAAATGATTATATATAATGGATGATAAGGTAATGCATTGATACCAGATGGTGGGGGCCGGCCGGTGTGGCCGTGCGGTTCTAGGCGCTTCAGTCTGGAACCGCGTGACCGCTACGGTCGCAGGTTCGAATCCTGCCTGGGGCATGGATGTGAGTGATGTCCTTAGGTTAGTTAGGTTTAAGTAGTTCTAAGTTCTAGGGGACTGATGACCTTAGAAGTTAAGTCCCATAGTGCTCAGAGCCATTTGAACTATTTAACACAAAATGACATTAAAAATTAAAGTTATTCACGAGCAGCTAGTTGAGAATATGTATGAACATTAAATGACACGACGAACTGAAATAATATGACGAAGAGTTCAGCGCTCACTGCGAATAGAGCCCCACACATATCGTTGTTGACTACACACAAAGAGACGTCAGCTACCGAATTTTTCTCCACCAGCTGCTCAGAATAGCATCTTGAACTTACAGTCATCTCGCAAATAGTTCTGTGTCTCACTGGGAGTTAAAAACGTCAGATATCGTTAGTGTTGACAACGAATGAAAATACATTAAAAATCAAAATTATTATCCACCAGCAGATAGGTGTTCTCCTGATAGAGCTTGATAATACATAATTAAATCTTTAGTGCCGGGCCAGGATTCGATCCCATTCACGCGTAATATGTGAAGGTGTTGAGGAATCTGCAGTTTTGAACAAACAACAAATTGTAGCCGAGCTGTATTGCCACGAAGGGATCAAATTCCGCGTTAAGGGCGGTCTGAGTTACATTCCCAGTTTAGAACCAATTTTATCGACATACAGAAGCTGAAATAAAAGATGGAATAAGTGTCCTGTGACCATACATAGCGTTTGTGTCGTCACTTGAAATAAATAACTAGTATAAGAAAGGTTACTGGTGATAGAGTTTCTACATGTCGCCACTCCAGACTTTATTGTGGTTCAACCTACCGTCTACGTGGTAAAGAAGGAATATCATCTTTAATGTGAATTTTCAGACCACGCAGCCATTATATCTCCTTCACTTGGTGTAGCCAGGAGAGAATGGAATCTGTCTCTCCCTATCTAAAATCATTGACGGAAGTGGGAATCGAACCCAAACCATAGATATAACAACCTACCATCCGTCCAACAGACCACGAAATCCTCTTCTCTGCGAGTCATTTTTCTATCGTAACGCAGTTGCGCCACACTGGATGAGAATTCTGACACACAGGCTCCCTGTAGTAATTTGCAGCATGTTCAGTAAATTCATTTACTTGGTTGACCGAATCACCATGAACTAGCTGCCTCGGCTACCCAGTGCATACATTCGACTATTTTGTAATCACAGAAATAAAATCACGTAACTGCCACC